>NC_138966.1:123417500-128217500 GCF_055761805.1 Camellia sinensis
ACATTAATTGCCAAATTTTTACTTTGTTTATTTTTTCAAAACAAGTCGAAGTTAAGGTTAAGGTGAGGGCTTACTTGGTCTTTGTCCGGCAATTCACATGAACATGATATTTGCATATTTTGCAAGAGTAAAACCAAAAGTTTGTGTTCAACCTTTTCTCGCAAATATAGCAATCCCCAAAATTTATTGAAGAAGGATAACTGAAGGTTTCTGTTAGGTTTTTATTCTTGGCAATCCCGTTTGACAGAATTCCTTTCAGTTGTATTTATTTTCGCACTTTTATTTCAGTAAGGCTATGAGTGTTTAGATGCGAATCCAACCCGAATTATGCCTTTTAGAGAAGTTTGTGATGCTAATGCTTACAAGATTGCCACTTCGCTGATTATGACGGGGATCGAGCTGCCCGGTCAGCTCGCGGGGGTCCATGGGGCAGCGCCCCTTGGCGGGTCCAGGGTAGCGCCCAGGCGGGGTCGAGGGGCAGCGCCCCCGAAGCAAAATGCAAAAATGCATTCCAAGTTGCCTGTCCGTTCGAGCGGACATTACCCCGCTCGAGCGGAGAATCCTTGGTTCCAGCAGTTTTGGTCGCCTGTAAAAGTACTGAGATGTGTGATTTCGCGCTCGAGCGGGTTCTCTAGCGCTCGAGCAGAGATCGCGGGACAGATTCTATAAATTTACGTGTTGGGTCAGATTTTAGGATTACTACTCCAGATCTTCTTCTTGAGATCTAGGGTTTATATCTGGGGATATTTTGCTAGTTTTTTTTGATGTTTTGTTTGAGTATTCAACTCATGGTTTAAAGATTATACATCAAAGGGTTGTTTGTTTATTCTACACAAAAGAGAGAGTTGTTCTTCGTGGATTCTGAAGAATTCGAGCCTGAAGCTTTGGTGGATTCTGGAGTGGCTCATCGTAAAGACAATTTCGAGGTGAAGACGGGGTTGGAAGAGGCACATAGAGGTTGGTTCAATTCGGGCGTGGATTCGCTAGGTAATTGAGAGTATACCTGTATAATTCCTTTAAATCTTCTTAGTGGATTGTCTTCTGGCTGTTGCCCGTGGTTTTTTGTTCACGATTAGAGGTGTCCAATTGTGATTTTTCCATGTAAAATCGTTGTGTCGATTTGTCTTGATTGTTTGATTAGGATTGTTATATTCTGCTTAAAATTGATACATAATCACAAATCAACATCTAGGAGATTTCTAGTTTTTTCAATTGGTATCAGAGCAGGTCGTTCTATTTTTTTTTTTAAATTCTTTTAGAACGCTCTATTTTTTTAAAAAAAATTCTTTTAGAACGAGATCTTGTTTGATTTGTGATAATGGATTCAATTCGTGAGGGAAATTCTATGGTGCAACCACCCCTACTTGACGGATCCAATTATTCTTTTTGGAAAGCTCGGATGAGATCGTTTTTAAAATCTATTGATGAAAAAGTTTGGCAATCTGTCATGAATGGGTGGACCGAACCAACAATTACTATTGATGGAGTAACTTTCCCCAAACCAATTGATAAGTGGGACACAACTGATTACCAAAATAGTAACTGGAAGAATAAAGTTATCAATTCTCTCTTTTGCGCTGTCACACCTGAAGAGTTTAGTCGTATTTGCAATTGTGAAGTCGCAAAAGAGGCTTAGGATATCTTACAAACTATTCATGAGGGCACTCCTTCGGTTAAGCGCTCAAAACTTCAAAGGCTCACGTCTAGTTTCGAAAACCTTTCAATGAAAGATAGTGAGACCTTTGATGAATTTTATGCGAAGTTGAGTGACATTGTAAATTCCAGCTTTAATTTAGGTGAAAAAATACTAGAATCCAAAGTTGTGGGAAAAATTTTGAGATCCTTGCCCGATCGGTTCCAACCAAAAGTTACGGCTATTGAGGAGGCTCAAGATGTTGACAACCTCAAGCTGGATCACTTGGTTGGAAATCTCCAAACTTATGAGGCACATAGGAATTTCAAAAAGAAACAAAAAGACACTATTGTTTATAGTAGTGCTCATAGAGTTGGAGAGGATTCTGATGAGGATTGTGAGATAGATTCCAAGATTATGGATGCTTTTGTAAAATAATTCAAAAAATCTTTTTTGAAAAAGAATCCTAATCTTTTGGAATCTCCTCATACTCATAAATCTAAAGGCAAAGATAAACTCAAAATTAATCCTATAGCCAAGAAAGAAAAAGGAAAGATACAAGGGAACTCTAAAAGAGTCCAATGCTATGAATGCCAAGGATTTGGCCACTTTGCTTCAGAATGCCCCACTCGTTTGAAGAAGAAGAAAGCCCTCGCCATCACTTGGGATGATGAATCAGAATCTGATGAAGATGAAAGTGACAACGAAGATCAAGGCGAAGAGGGACATAAGCAATTCCTTGCTTTCATGGCGGCTTCCGAAACTAAAGGACGAACAGAGTATCCGAAGAGGTTGGTTGAGAATGCCACTGATGATGAATCTTCGGAGAGTGATGTTGAAGAGCTTGAGCAAGCTTATGAAAAGTTGTATAAGGAGTCTCTTAACTTATTCAATTTGAATGACAAACTCACAAAGAAACTCAAAACATGTGAAAGTGAGAATGTCAAACTTAAGGAGGAGATTTCCGAGGCCAGGATTGATGCCATCAAGATAGCTGATGATCGACAAGCTCTTTGTGCAAAACTGTTGACTTGTGAGACAGAGAGGAATGAGCTACAGGAAACCAATCCCATGTATGAAGAAAAGATTGAATCTCTCGAGATGTCACAAATTGCTTTGGAAGAACTAATGATCGAAAAAGAGGAAGAGCTAAAGTGTGCTATGGCTACCATTGGTCTTTGGAACAGAGGATCAAAGACTTTGGACAATATCATTGGGTCTCAACAAATTTGTTCTGACAAGTGTGGCATTGGCTTTGGTGGTAAGAAAGAGCAAAAATAGAGTACTTCCACATTTCATGATACAAGAACTCAAGGAAAGGGAGAACAAAAAATTTAACATGAGGATAGACTTCTCAAACTTCCTAGAGTTGGTAAGGCCAAAGAAAAGAAGGTACAATCTGTTTTTATTTGTCATCATTGTGGTATGTATGGTCATATTCGCCCTTATTGTTATAAGTTGCATAAAAGAGTGTATTTGCCTAGACCTAAAAATAGGAAGTTGGAAACCAAGTCGAGACGGGTTCTCATTGAAAGCAAAGGGAACCACAACGTCAAGACACCACCCAAGAACCGCAATGCTCACAACTTTGTTCATACTAAAGCGGTTTGGGTGAGAAAACTTGACTTGTGTTAATTTGTTTATTTGTTTTAGTTTTTGGGTTTTTGTGTGTGCATGTTCGTTTTTTTGTCTTGCTTTGGTCAAGGAAAAAAAAACTCTTGCTTTGGTTAAGGGAAAAAAAAAAAAAAACTCTTGCTTTGATTAAGAAAAAAAATTGAAAAAAATTCCAAAAAGATTTTCTTAGTATGGTTTTGCAAGCTTCAAATTTTTGAGTGGTCCTTGGTGCATATTGGAATTGATGAGAATATGCATTACAAGTTAATATGTGTGTGCTTTCTGTGATCATTACTCATTTTGGAGTGTGTGTTTTTTGATTAGTATGTCTCATTCTGTACACACTCTTGGATTAGCAAATATTGGAGTCTTCCGCCTTAGTGATTATTTTTTTTTGGACTTCTGGCATTGTATCTTTTGCTTTTCTAGAGGAATTGACCTATACTAGCATATCATGGGTGATGTTGAGTCTCTTAACCACCTTCCATCTTTTTGCATCTCCACGGCTTTCCCCTCTGTTCTTTGGAGTCTAGCCATAAGGAAAAGGCTACCTTAGAGTCACCAACCAGGCCATCCTTATTATATCTATGCTTCTCTGGTTCGGTTTCCATACTCTTGAGCGTGTCAGCCGCCAATGAGTGTGCAAAAGAAAAAGAAAAAGAAAAAGAAAAAGAAGAAGAAGAAGAAGAAGAAAAAAATATGCAAAAGAAAGAAAAATATGGTCAAAAGAAAGAAAGAAAGAAAGAAAGAAAGAAAAAAAAAATCATTGATTGAGGGGGAGCATCCGCCTTTGCTCACCAAATACCCCTTGATTCCTAGTGGTTTGACTTTCTGTAGTTGTGCTTAGATTCTCTTGTCGGAGGTCCAGCTTTCATATCTCTACTAGGATTTGAATCTAGTGTTTGTCGAACTCCAAGAGTCACACACACACTTTAATCATGGGATTTATGCTTTTCACATAACGCATCACTTTTCTTTATGAGGAATCTTCTACAGACTGTGCACATTGTGTTTACTAGTAATTGTGCTTCTTGGATAATCTTGTGTGTTTTAAGGTACAAATCTGAGATTTCTTGCTTGCTCCACCATATTATTTTTGTCAGTTTCTTCTTGTTCACTGTTTTCCGTGTTTGTGGTTGCTTTTAGCGAGGGGGAGTTCGGTTATTCATTTTCATGTCATTGCTTGTGTGGTTTTTGATCTTGCTTTAGTTGACTGAGCTTCCGTTGTCAATTCGTGACAAAAAGAGGGAGAAAGTTGTTTTTCATGAGTCTTAGTCTTCATCTATTCATGCTACATGTTCTTAACATCTCCAAGTTGCATCTATTCATGTTTTCCATCTCATACTTCAAGATAATCTTATCCTATGTTTATTTTTCTTATACTCTTGTGGGACTAATAGTTATTTTGGAGATTGTGGCACTAATAGTTGTTTTGCAGATCATGACCTTGAGAAAGAAGTATGTTTTTGTTGGCTGTAATGGGTTGGGGTGTTTAGGATTTTATTTGTTAGGTGTGTTTTGTCACGGTATTGCCAAAGGGGGAGATTGTTAGGTTTTTATTCTTGGCAATCCCGTTTGACAAAACTCCTTTCAATTGTATTTATTTTCGCACTTTTATTTCAGTAAGGCTATGAGTGTTTAGATGCGAATCCAACCCGAATTATGCCTTTCAGAGAAGTTTGTGATGCTAATGCTTTCAAGATTGCCATTCGCTGATTATGACGGGGATCAAGCTGCCCGGTCAGCTCGCGGGGGTCCACGGGGCAGCGCCCCTTGGCGGGTCCGCGGCAGCGCCCAGGCGGGGTAGAGGGGTAACGTCCCCGAAGCAAAATGCAAAAATGCATTCCAAGTTGCCTGTCCGCTCGAGCGGACATTACCCTGCTCGAGCGGAGAATCCTTGGTTCCAGTAGTTTTGGTTGTTTGTAAAAGTACTGAGATGTGTGATTTCGCGCTCGAGCGGGTTCTCTAGCGCTCAAGCAGACCTCAGTTATATCACGCGCATATTTTGCTGAAGCCGCTCGAGCGGGCTGTTGGGCGCTCGAGCGGAGATCGCGGGACAGATTCTATAAATTCACGTGTTGGGTCAGATTTTAGGATTACTACTCCAGATCTTCTTCTTGGGTTCTAGGGCTTATATCTGGGGATATTTTGCTAGTTTTCTTTGATGTTTTGTTTGAGTATTCAACTCATGGTTTAAAGATTATACATCAAAGGGTTGTTCGTTTATTTTACACAAAAGAGAGAGTTGTTCTTCGTGAATTCTGAAGAATTCGAGCCTGAAGCTTTGGTGGATTCTGGAGTGGCTCATCATAAAGACAATTTCGAGGTGAAGACGAGGTTGGAAGAGGCACATAGAGGTTGGTTCAATTCGGGCGTGGATTCGCTAGGTAATTGAGAGTATACCTGTGTAATTCCTTTAAATCTTCTTAGTGGATTGTCTTGTGGCTGTTGCCTGTGGTTTTTTGTTCACGATTAGAGGTGTCCAATTGTGGTTTTTCCACGTAAAATCGTTGTGTCGATTTGTCTTGATTGTTTGATTGGGATTGTTATATTCTGCTTAAAATTGATACATAATCACAAATCAACATCTAGGAGATTTCTAGATTTTTCAGTTTCATCTTTAGAAAACAAAGTGTAGACGAGCTTGAGATCGTGAACATGGCCGTTGTGTTTGATGATGGTTGGTAAGGAAGCACAATCCACATGGATCCAAAATGTGCAGGTGCTGCACATATAAGAGATGCCTTCATGTTTTGTGCCACAAGCGTGACATTCAAAGGAGGCCGAGCTGAGAATGAGACTTAATGGGTGTTTGTGACTTTTGTGTTCAACAGTTTATGTTTTCAAAGCACAATATATGTCGAGTTTGAAATTGCACCAGGAACAGCAATAGGCATATGCATCTGAAATTTTGCAGCAGGAATGACAATGACATCTGAAGTGTTGTGGATAGAATTTAAGAGGGTGTTGTGGGTGCGATGTATGTGTCATCTCTTTGGGTAGTTCGGCACATAATTTATGCAAATAAAAAGAACAATATGTGCATCCATACGCAGAACTTACGATTTTTTGACAACATCCCTTGCAGAAAATTTCCTCTTCATCATCCTCGTTCTCCTTTTTAATGGGTGTCAATCTCAATGTAAATAATGGATGGTGATGGTATTGTGGAAACCTCGACCATGTGGGTGGTTTTAAATAAACTATGTGCAAAAAGAAGGAACAATTTCTCCAACAATATACAGAACCTAAGATCTTTCGACAACATCTATTGCAGACAATTTCCTCATCATTACCCTATTTTTTTTTTTACTGGGGGTCAGTGGATGCGGATGGTTGCAATGTTCAACTTCCATCTCTCTCTCTCTCTCTCTCTCTCTCTCTCTAGGTTTGTGCAAGTTCAAAATGGTGGAATTACAAATGGAGCTACAGACCACTAGTCAAAGGCCGAAAGTTAGGTGGCTGGTTATTTTAATCGTCTTACAATCAATTTTTAATTTTTTTGGGATTAATTTATTGTCTTGACAGCTGGTTGAATGATACAATATTGTTGAAAGAAGATTAATATATGAATTAGCAATTCAAATCTATCCTTAATGTTACTTTGAGTTCCATTGCTTCTTGGGGGTGGCGAAGTATCATATTGGGTAGGGATCTACTGACGTCGGGTCTTTATTGGGTAATGGGGAATGGGCAACAAATTAGGCCTTTCTAAGATCAATGGATTCCATCTATGCTCAATCCCTTGTGAGGAAGGGAAATTACTCGACTTCTCCCGGATATGCGGGTTGAACATTTTATTGATTGTGATCACGGCTGTTTGAGAGAAAATTTGCTACGATTGTTCTTCCCAGTAGCTTCTTCCCGTGCTATTATGTCGATTCACATACCCAATTATCCTTGTGAAGACAGACTAGTCTGGAGTACAGTTAAAAATGGTGTTTATTTTGTAAAATCTGGGTATAAACAGGCCTTGATTCGTACCTACCTTATGTTTTATAGGACTTGTTTTGCTCAAGGGGTATGGAAGAAGTTATGGAAAATAGGCTTACCTCCAAAATGGACTATCTTCATTTGGAAATGTCTTCGTCGAATTCTTCATGTACAATGGGAATTAAAAAAATGTGGAGTTCAAGTTAGCACTAGATGTGCCCGATGTCATAGTGATGAGGAGATAATTGAACATGTATTTTTTGAATGTGAGTGGGCACAAAGAGTATGGAGGGGCTCACCTTTGGGTCTGAATTTTTGAATTGGTGTGCCACTATCTTTTTTTCAATGGTTTATTGGTTGGATTGAACAAGTTCATGACACTCAAATAGTTATCCAATCGGTTGCCATTCTATGGGCAATTTGGCTACAAAGAAATCAAGTGGTTTTTTAGCACATTATCCCTAATGTTGACAACACCTTAGAGGAAGCCAGGAAACTCTTTGATATGTCCTCATGTCTTAATAAAATAGATAATGGAACTTGCTCTACTTCTGAAAATAATCAAGGCATTAATACATCTAATTTTTGTATTTTGCAGAATGTTATAGACACCCGCAGTGCTTTTGATTCTTGGCATTTTGTCATAGATGGCTCATGGAAATCACCAACCGATCATGCTGGAATTGCATGGATTTGCTTGGACAACCAACAACAGTTGATTAAAATGCAGGCTGTGGTGAAACCATCCTTATCACATGCCTTACTAGCTGAAGCGCATGCGTGTTTGGATGCCATCTGATGGGCTGTACAACGAGATTTGAAACATATAAATGTGTACATAGACTGTCAGGTATTGGTTCACATGTTTCAACAGCACCGATGTCAGGAGGATTAGCATGTTATTACTCTTGTTCATGATATTCTATCTTATGCAAAATGTTTGAATTATGTATGTATTTGTAAAGTTGACAAAAATGTTATTCAGCCAGCACATAATCTGGCCAAAAATGTAATTTCTAATATATGGTTGTTTCGTTCTCAAAAAAAAAAAAAAAAAAAAAAATTCTTGTTAGGTACAAGATTCTAGGTTTAAACAAAGTTTTAATGGTGAGAATAACAAGGAATTTAATCATACTTTATTATCAATGGTTCTACACGCACCAATTAATGTATCAATTAGTATATCAACACATGTTATAGGAAATGGGTCACTGCTGTGTTAAAGGCACAGCAGTGACTGTTGTGTTTCAATTTGAGGTGTATTATGGACTTATTTTTATGATTTGAACCACTCCTTTTGTAGGGTTTGTTGAGTATTTCATGCCTACCAAAAATTATATTAATATGATATCAATAGCTATATGATCGAATTGCATATTTTTTATGCTATTTCTCAAAAGAAAAACTTGTTGTTTATTTGTTTTGTTATCGATCATATAGTTATTGATATCCGATTAATATGATTTTTGGTAGACATGAAATACTCAACAAACCCTACAAAATGACTGTTCGGATTATAAAAATAAATTCATAATACACCTCAAATTGATGCACAATAATCACTACTGTGCCTTTAGCACAGCAGTGACCCCAAGTGCCATGTTATAACACATTGTATGACATTGTTCCACACTAACAATTATTTAGTGCCCCTCATGTAGTAAGATAAAATAGGAGCACAAAAAACTACCGACCTCACTATAAAAAAATGACAATTATAATATATATATATATATATATATATCTTAGAGTTTGAGATTTGTATCAAAATAAATTTTTAATTTTTAATTTTATCAATTTAAATTCTAATCTTTTGATTTGATTTCAATTTAAACTATTCGTTTACTTTTGTTAAGTAAAATTGACAAAAAAGAGTATTTTTGTTATTAAACTCAATATAAGTATACATAAAATGTTAGAAATGTAATTTTTCATTTAGTTTAATAACTAAAATATCTTCTTTTTTTATATTTTTATTATTGATTTTACTTAACAAAAATGAACCAATGGTTTAAATTAAAAACAAATCAAAAATTTCAAATTTAAATTGAAAAAACTAATAACTCAGGGTTAGTTTGTTAAAAGAGTCAAACCTTAAAGGTTTTTTTTTATCTTTTCTTTTTTGTAATTTCCCCTTTTACAAATAGGCAAATTACACTGGTGATCTATATTTTCCCTCTTGTGTCATTTTGGTTCTTTCACTTTCAATTGACTTAATTTTGATTTTTAATTTTAGATTTTGTTTCAATTTATTTGGGATAACCTACAAAAGTCAAAAAATTACTAAAAAAGTCAAAAAATCTATACTATTTGGGGAAAGCTTGTGAGGGAAGCTTAGAGGGAAAAATTATTATTTTGCCCTTTGAATTCAACTACCCAAAATTCAAAAAGTCAACAAGGGTAAAATGATCATTTTGATTTTACTACAATATTTTATTACACATCTTTTCGTAAAAAGTCAAAAAATTATCCTAAATATACATATTTTTCTTTTTTTTTTAGTCAAAAAGTCAAACAGTGTACTTATATATTTTAAAGAAAATTATTACTAAATTAGTTGAAGTTAACTAACTGAGTTAAATAAGTTTATAATTTTACTCTTAAAAATATGATATATGGCACTTATGTGTACATTTTTTTTTAAAATTATAAAAGCTGTTAAGAGTTGCAATCAATTGAAATGAAATCATAAATTTAATTAGAGTCAAAATCAAACTAATTAAAAATGTAAAAACTAAAATGACGTAACGAATAAATTACATGAATTAGCATCATAATTTGCCCTTTACAACTTATAGGGGAAAATAATCATTCAAGTTTTATGCAAAATAAACCATAACATTTGTGTGTGTCAATTTTCGACCACACTGCCAAACAGGTACTCAGTTGGAGAACATTGGCAGAATAGATTAAGCCCGAACAACCTGTCACAAAAAGAAGAGATTCTGACGGTGGTTTGTCCACCCGGGGGCACTTCGACGATCAAGTCAGTTATCTCTCAAAGATAGCAAAAGTGCTTAACTGTGGACGCACCCTCGAGGGCTTATGCTTTTCCACAGTTCGGACTCAATATGTCACGGTTCTGAATCTAATCTCACAATGTGCGATGTGAGATTGATAAATCACCAAAGAGTCCAAATCCGACAAATCGTTTTGGAAAACAGATTTTTAAGAAAGAAGTGCCAAACATGGACTATTTTGCCAGATACAGAGTCGCAACCTAAATATTTATTTTGGGGGAATTTAGGAAACCCTGACTCGTTGCCTAAGGCCACGTGTCCGTCATCACCAAAGTTGCCTCGGCTCGGAAATTTGGGTACGATTGGGGAAGGTCAGCTATGAGCACCCCCGCTCGCCCGATCCGAAGATCGGCCTGTACTAAGCATGATATCGAGTTTGAAAACATATGTGTTCTTATTCCCGTTAATTAGCTAGAATTTACTATGTGATGCGCACAACACACAAGCATAGACTAGATCACCTAATTTGGAACAAAGCATCGCATATCCGTTTGTTTGGGAATGGTTTGAAGTTTGCTACTCGCAAGTAGGCTAAAACACAGATTTTAATGAATTATTCCAATTCAAGCAACCCAACCTTCACCCACAGGCATTCAGGCAGTTATATCACATAAGCAAATAGCCTCATGGAAAGCATGCTGTCGTGTTAACACTCACATACATGCAAGATGCTAAAGCATAAATACTCACAGTGTACTCCGAGCCAAAACAAGGAATATGTTAGTAATCAAATGTATGATCCAAATCTATGTTAAGATGGCTAATGCATCGCAGGCAAAATGCAACTAGAATAGGCTCGGCTAATCTAAAGTGGCATATGAGATGTGACAATTCAACACATGTATTCAACTTGGAATTTAAATACAATGCAGTTAGTATGATGCGCCGAGCCCGGTGCATGCAATACTGATGAATGATGCAAACATGCATAGCATAAGGATGCTAATTGAAACGTGCCCTAGAACTAACCATTGTAAGCGGTTAAGTAAAAGAGAGAAAGAATTGGAGGTTAGAAGACATGCATCACACACACGCACGCTTATTACACAATTGCGCCCTCTCGAGGGAGGGACCGAAAAAATGATACAAATTAATTAACTAACAAGCTAACTAAATATTACACAACGCTTAACTAATTAAATAGATTAATTAAGCTAAGAAAGTAGTAAAGCAGCCTCGGGAAGAGGGACAGATGCATGAGTGCTCGGCTTCGCTCGGAAATCCGTCGCCATGCTCATGCTACCTCTGTTTACACTTATCTGTACTTCTGAAAACTTCACAAGTCCCAAGGAAGCGTCAGAATCACTCCCTGAGCACAGTGGGATGTCACCGACCAAGAGAAAACAACACCGGCCATGGAGTTATGGTCATCGACCAAAAATGGGATCACCGGCACTATTTTGGTAGTCGGCCGGCACTGAAAGTTGCCGACCGGCCATTTCCTCTGGCAGAACACTGGTTTGTTGCAACAGAGGACAGACAGAACATGGCGATGCATTTTCAAAGCAATTTATGCACTACCACCCTCCTCAGCATGTTTAAGACTTAGAGGAGCATGGTTCTCGACCCTCGGGCCATCAATCACGCATTTCAATGCATGATGGCCCAAAAAAATCAAGCGTGCAATTTAATATCAAATGAAATGCACAAAACACATAAGGGATCTTAACCTCTATCATGTGTGATCAAGAGGCAAGGCAATGCACACGCAATGCTATGCAACCTAAACATACACACAAGCATGCAAACCACTCAAGCATGTGAACAAGCATGCAAACATGCAAGCATGTAATCAACATATCGAATACATGACAAGATGCAAGCTAACAAGGATGCAAAATGCAACTTAAGCATGCAACGACATGCGATGAGCAAAGTATGCAACAACATACAAGGCGAGCATGCAATAACATGCAAAGGATGGACTTACACCAAGAAGGACAGCTCTCTAATAGGTCCAAAACAGTGGCCAAAATGCTGAGAAATGGTGGACAAATATACGTACAAACATGCATGCTAAATGATCCAATACTTAAGCACAAAAGGACAACTTTTAAGAACACTTAAAAGGAGAGAAACATGGGCAAATAACAAACATGATAAACTCTGAAATCATGTTAAGGATGATGCCAAATCAACCAAACCATGCAAGCAAGGCATGCCATAAAATCCAAAACTTGAAACTAGCCAAAGGGCTTAAACTGAGGCTACATGTAACAAGCCCTAAAGGGCCAAGGGGACCTAAAACAGTCCCAAGGCAGGCCTGAACAAGACCAAAAGTGAGCTCGAAACTAGCCAATACAAGCTAGATTAAAGGGGCAAAATCATGAGGCATGTAAGGCCATCGAAGAGGTGTTCCACTACACCTAATACAACCAAACATGGCACGACTCAAGCGACAAAAATCAGAGATATGGCATGTTAAAATGAGCCCAAAAATCCACTTAGATGGCATCTAAATGGTCTAAGCATGATGGCATACACAATGACACATTCATGAGGCATACAGCACAAACTGTTTAAAGCATTAAAGGAGTGAAAAGTGCAAGCATACAAGCATGTCATATGGACTGAAATAGCATTACAAGTGATGCCAAATTACTGAAATGAGCCAAATAGAGCATGCTAGCAACTTGGACACTCAAAGCTAACAAGCTAGATTACATGGTAGCTATACAAAGCAAGTCATGGATGACCAAGACAACCAAAATCAGACCTCAAGCATACCAAAATATGGATAAAAGCTTCTTGAAGTCAAGCCAAAATCATGCTAGAAAGACATGTTACAACATGATGCATGTTAGGCTAAAACATGGGATTACAAGACAAGTGTATGAGGCATACATGGCATGTCTAAACCAACTCAAAACAGTGCTATATCATGGCAAGACAACCACAAATATCACCTAAGACATGGTCAACATGAACTTAACAAAGGTGCTCACATATGAGGCAAATATGGCAAGTATTGAAGACAACAAGGAGAGGGGATGCCCCTCTCCTTCTTAGGACATCAAAACACCATCCCCACCATTGAAATCCCTCTGGTGAGAAGGCCAATACAAGGTGGTCCCGAAGCTAACAAAAAAGGCACAAAAAAAGAGGCCAAACAAGGCCTAAGAGGGGGTAAACAACCCCAAACACCAAAGTGATCTTAAACAACTATTTTAAGCACTTAAAAACAGAACTTTTATCAGTTATAGTCGAAGCTTAAAACAATATGCAAGATAGGTTAAAAGCTTGTGCAAAAATGGGGAATAAAGAGGGTAGTTTCTTACCCTTGAAGAACCTCTTCAAGAACACCACTCCAGCACCTTCCTTGGATCAAAACCAGCCCAAGAACCCTAACAACAACTCCTTAGAGCCGCAGCAACCAAGGATGGTGTAACACTAGGTGTTTGTGTGCAATAGTGTGAACAAAAGTCACTTTAGGGCACAAAACACACACACAAAGGCAAAGAGAAGGAATTATAGAGATAGATAGATATAAACTTCCTAACCCTAATTCTCTGAACCTGGAGGAAGGAGGAGGGGCTCCCTCTTTATAGAGGTTCAAATCCTCAAGCTTCCAAGAGAAGCTAAACAAGAGGCAAATCCCTCCATACACGTGTATGGAGGGGGGGTAAAGTGGATGCCAATTGTGATAGCTGGCATAAAATATCTGCCAAAAGCAGATGGAAAGGGATCGGCTGGAAAATATGGTCGATTGATCAACAAAAATGGCTGGCCGACCAAAAACATTGCCGACCGACCAAAATATTTGTCGGTAGCAAGAAAACAGAGCCGGTGGCCTCAAGCCAAGGCCGGTGAGGTGTGGGGATGGCCAACAAGCCATTCCCTGCCCTCAGAAGCAAAAACACAAGTGTTTGGTGTACAACCAAGCACAAAAAAACAAGTCGAGAGGTCTTGAGGCAAGGCGCGCAACCGAAACCTTCAAGAACTCAAGACGAACACGAACATGGATGATCACCTAGTGTTCAAACGGTGACGTCCAAGTCTTGAGGACGGTCAAAAATGGGGTGTCTACATTAACTCACTGTTCAGAATACAAAAAGCGTATCTTAGACCCATGGAGGTGCCTCTCTTTTATAGCCAACACACTGACCTAATCCCAATAGAAGCCTAGCTTCAATGGACTTAGGATTACTACTAATCTTGGATTCCCAGTAGGATTGGGATAAACTCTCTAAGAGTCTTATCTTTACCCAAACTGAAGTCCTCTCCCAATCTAGCACTCTCGTCCCTTATTCGCTTATCCCAGATTCCGGTATTCTCACAGATAATCTCGGCCTAGCCGCGATTACCTCGGCGTTGCGTCCTAGATACGTGGCACCTCGGCTGGCACTTCGGTACCACCTCAGCCACGTGTTGTCATTCAAAAAATATGTCCCCACAACTACCCCCTAGGTTCTATTACCTCAGCATCCTGAGGTGATGGAACCTATTTCGTTTATTCCATTTAGCACGTCGGCTGAGCTCGCTTTGTCCTTCATTACCGAGGTCATCTTTCGTCGACTCAAAATATATTCAGGACTTATAGTCTGTTTTCATCAATACCTTAGAACCAACAACCAAGTTTGTTCAAGTTTCTCAGTCGAAATCGACCTCCTTGCCGAGGTCCTGCTCCATTAAATCAAGAACTCCAAGAGTTTCAACACGCGTGTGAGTTGTCATGCACAGTATTTCAACCGTTTCTGCCACGCGTCTTTCCCCTACTGAGCCGTACCTGACACGCGCCATTAAGCTGTATCGATCGTACGTGCGCCGTCTGACAAGCACATCGCCCTAGGCACATTGATTGCAATTTTGCCGCTATTTCGTGGTTTTGATCAAAATCACTTCTCTCTCTCTCTCCGTCTTTTCACTTTTTCATTTTCAGTTTCGTGCTAACTCTCTCTCTCTCTACTCTCCTAAATCTGCCATTGTTTCAAGCTCTCAAGCTCTGCAACCAGTTCCACTCTTCCCCTTCGGCGAAGCTTTTGCTGATCTTTTCCGATTTCTGCCATTATCTGACTTCGGCGTACTCAACACCGGCTTCACTCTTCTGGTAAGCCACTGTTTCCCTTCGCTTTAACTTCTCGTTTCTCCTCAAACTGTTACGTTTATATTCTACTTTGAGCCTTCATTTGTGCGTTAGATTCAATCATGTATAAAGGCATGTTTACCTCACGATTTTATTTTTGCCCAATCTTTTCCAGTGTATACACACATTGCTTACATATTTGTTGATTTTTGCCACTGTTCTTGGCCTTACACACCTACACAAACTTTATCACTGTGTTCTTGATAGTTCATCACTATTCTTGATTCTGAATCACATTCCTGTTTCTGTTTCTGTGTCTTTTTCTAGATTCCTGAGTTTAATTCTTGTCCCCATAGTCTTAGGTTTGGGATTTGTTGTAGAACCCACGAATTTTAGGAAAAACTAAAACAAACTTCACTTAGATCCTCAAAATTTCTTGCCCCATCATTTTTCTAGGTTTTGCTGAGGTCCCTTTAACCTTTTCAAAACACACCCTTCTGAAATCCAATACCTTCTTCCAAGTCGACATCATGGGTATGTGGAAGCATAGGGTAGATACCCCGTCTAAGTTAAAATACTTTAGGTAGGAATTTTCCATCCCGGCCGACGTCCATCTCAGGTTGGCTAGGGAGGATGACTCCATCATGCCCACAGTCAATTCCATGCCCTTCCCAGTTATAGCTTTCATAAAGTGTAGGCTTAGGCTCCCTCTTGACATCATTTTCCGAGAAGTCCTCCATTACTACAAATTGAACCTAATGCAGCTCGCCATCAACTCTTATTGAGTTATCAATGACATAATAGCCTTAGCCAAAAAAGAGAACGCTAGGATTACTCTTGTCGATATCCAGTACTGCTATACCATGTGTGGCCTCAAGTTAGAAAAATGCTACATCAACTACCTCAAACCAAGGTCCACAGAATACAAACTTGTTGCCGACCTCCCAGACTCCAACAAGGGAGCCGGGGACGATTACTTCATTGTCTCGGGCAACTGGGAGTTCGCTCCAGATAAGGACCTTCACCTCTACCCTCTTAGCCGAACAGTATTCATAGAGGGTAATGGTAAGAGCCAAGTGTTACACTCACTTGTTTTTCAAGTCTTTAATACTTTGTTCCTTCTATATGTTCTGACGTCTGTTTTTTCTTGCAGTTCTTTCACAGCCACCCAAGGACTTTCGCAAGTCCTTCTATCCCAGCAAGGACCTCAAAAAGCTGTTGGATCTGTTAGTTGAGCGGTGGAGAGCTCCTTTACTGCTCAACTTCATCCCGACTTACAAGTCGATGTTTCCCGACGTCCTGAAGAAGAGGAAAAGCAAGTCTCCTCCATTAGCAACAACCCCGCAAGCCGAATCATTAAGGCCTGACCAAGGATCAACATCCGATCTAGCTGAGCAACCATCAACCTCGGCTCCACAACTAATCCCTCCATCTCAATGCAAACGTCGACGGAGAACTGCAATCGCTGCTGAGATGGGTCGCAAGAAAGCTGTTGCAGATGATCTTCTGGCCGACATCCCTGACACTGTCAATGCTCAACCTTCTCATTCCCAGTCTCAACCAAAGCCAAAGCCCAAAAGACTGAAGAAGGCCCTGCCTAAGGCAACGGTGACTTAGATTGATACTGAGGACACCTTGCCAATTTCAAAATTGGCCAAGAGCAAGAAGACCTCCTCCGCTATTGAGAAGAGTCCCGTCGAGGCCGAACCATCCCAATCAACTTGGTCGAAGAGGCCGAGGTCTGAGTCAGCAACAACCTCGGGCTCTCTGAAATCTAATGCCCCCTGGGCTCCCCCCATTACCATCGAGGACAAGTCGGTTAGAGCTAGCGATAGCGCCGATGACATTGAAGTCGGGGTTGCCCTCTCTACCACCTTGCTCCTTCCTAACGATTTCAATCGCAACGCCGAGATGAATGAGTATGAGAACTTCGCTCTAATGTTGCAGCACTCCGTACAAGTAAGCCCTTAACACTTGGTTCTTTACGTTCTCTATTTCTCTTACTTAGAAAATTTTGCTAATTTTTATTCTGTCCATTTCTTCTAGGCTATCCAGCATAGCCACTCCTTTGCAATGCAAGCCTTCAACATTAAGAAGGAGTTGGCAAATAAAATCAAGGTGTCACGACCCAAACCCGTCCCTAAGGGTTTAGCATCGTAACCGGCTAGTAATCCGTGATTACCAAAGGTCTGCTTAACAGTAATAACAATTATACAATAGGAGGGGCCGGCGGAAGCTTGTAAATATTAAAATATGATGTCCAAGGAGCCGTGAGGACTTAAATGCGCAAACAACTTATATATACATATACCAATATAGACATAAGTCCAAGTCCATATTCAATATATATGTAAAAACTGAAGTCCAAAACACGTCTAAGTACAAAATAAAAGACATGTTGGGGAATTAAATCCCAAAGCCAAAACAACTTAGGAAACATTCACTTGAGGTGGATTTAGACCACCTAAAACAAAGCCTTGACAATAACGGTTTAGAACCTTGTGGTGAGGCAAACGAATTTAGGCTGACGCCGCTAACTTTGCTCTGGTGCCTGACCACCTACATATATACAATAAACTGTGAGCTAGAGCCCAGTGAATAACAACTGTGTAAAGGGGTTATGAATGATGTCCTTACAATCTTTAAAACAATCGATTAGCGTTAGAACATTTTCAATCCATATCATTTGTCAATCAATCATTCAATTCGATCAAGTCGATCCATCATATTCATAAGTCATATGTGGTATATCCAATAGCAACAATACACTAGGTCTTAAAAGACCGAACAATCAATTGATGGCTATCATACAATAACAATAGTTCCAAGATTTGGAACTAACAGAGATCTTTGTAACAATAACGATAACAATATCAATAACAATAGCAATATGCTATGGATGCCACGAATACAGTTCAAAATAGGATCATCATTCAATCGATAAAAAGTATTATTTCAGAAAGCAATATGATTTATCAATCAGAAAATAAATACGATTGAACATATCTTTACAACAGTGTTACTCACAGATGGCTCCACTAGCAAATCAGATAATGCAGACAATTCAGATAGATCATGTGAACGATAGTGCGTGACCTACACAAACCTATAACATATACACATTGAAACACAATATCAATTCCTTGATCAAACTTGACTTTTCTTGTCTTTTTCTGTCTAAGTAGTTCGAGATTCTACTACGTGTATTCTTCCTTTATTCAAATAAATCGGATTCTTATTTCTTATATCATTTCATTACTAAATCCTTCTTTTTTGAATAAACCAATTCTTACTTGGCTTCTTAGTCAAGTACTACTAAGTTAATGACTTATTCTTTTAATCAACTAATTAATGTTGATTGTTAGCTTATTAATCTTTATTGAGCCATAAATCATGTCTAGAATGCTTTGGAAAGAGATGGGAATAAAAATGTGAACTAAACGCAATTTTCCAAAATATGCTAAAAATAGGGTCTTCGCTCGAGCGCCACTTTGGTCACTCGAGCGGACTGTAAAATTTTGAAAAACTTCTGGGAGCTCGATTTTTATGCTCAAGCGAGACTTTCCTCCCTTGAGCGGACACTGTGAATTCTGGAATTTCCAGAATTGTAATTGAAGTTCAGATTTGATATTCAAGCCTCAAAACTTGTATTTTTGGTACACAAATATGGAGTACCATTATATAATTTAGTAAACACTCCCAATTAGAAATCATTTATTTAAAATCATGCTCAAATTGTTCAAATTTAGTTTTAACTCATTTTCTTTTTAATTACATAAAATTGGCTTCAAGTTCTTTTTATTTTCCGTGAAATCATGGAATTGGAGTCATGAAACTTCTTATAAATTTTCCAACTAATTTCCATAAGCTTGATGTTCATAAAACATTTCCTTTTTCTCTTCAAAATATGAACTTAAATGGCTCAATTTCTTCAAAATCCATGATGTATGTAAATATAGATTCAAATACTCATAGAATTCCCTCTTGCATGTAACAATGGAACTTAATCTCATGCAGTATTACAAAAATTAAACTCAAAATAATTGATTTCTAAATTAATTTCCATAAATTGAACATAACTCCATTTATTCATCATCTTGCTAACTTCTTCTATTTATATGAAATTGAACCCAAGTTTAACAAATTTAAGAAATCATAATTCATATTCTTGGTCCTAACTTGATTTTACATGCAAACCCAAATTTTAACAATTTGTAATTGATCTACAAAGCTTTATTTTTAATTCCCTCAAAATTCATCTTAAATCAATTTTTGTCTAAATTAATTAAATAATACCAAAAAAGGATGAAATTCCTTACCTCATGATGAATTTTTCATAATTTTTAACTTGAATTTTGATAACCCACAAGCCTTTCTCCTTCCCCCTTTTTTTTCTTCTTCCTTTTGGTCTCTCAGCTGTGCTCTCTCACTTTCTCTCTCTAATTTGTTTTCAGCAGAATCAAGACTCTGATGACTTCATTCATCATCTTTTATTTTATTATTTTATTATTTTATTTATAAGTACAAGTAGGAATGGCAACGGGGCGGGGCGGGGCCGGGGATCACCCTCCCCGTTCCCGATCCCCGATGGTAGAAACTCCCCCCGTCCCCGGTCCCGACCCCGACGGGGAGCTCATCACTGCCCCCGCCCCCGGCCCTTAACGGGGATCGGGTTTCCCCGACCCCGAAAAGTCCCCGACCAAAAGAGAAGAAAAAAAAAAAAATTAGTTCCAGGAGAGATCTGTCGTTCATCACCAATTAACAATCTCATGATGTAACAAATGTAAATAAAAAAAAAAATTCAGATCTAACAGATCTGTTGTTCATCACCATTAACAATCTGATGAGCTCAACAAAAAAAAAAAAATAGATCTAACATATATATATATATATATATATATTTTCAGATCAGATCAGATCATATATATATTGTTCATCACCAGATCAGATCACACACACACACGCTCACAGATCTAACACACACACACAGATCTAATCTAACACTGATCACCGTGGTGGGAGGAGGGAGAAGACGTCGGAGATGGGAGGAGGAAGAAGGCGTCGGAGATGGGAGGAGGAAGAATGCGTCGGAGATGGGAGGAGGAGATCGCCGTGATGGGAGGAGGGATGGGAGGAGCCGCCGCCGCCACTGCCGACGCCATGACCGTGAGTGAGTAGCACCTGATGGGAGGAGTCATGATGGGAGATAGGAGGAGGAGCTCGCCGTGATGGGAGGAGCCGTGATAGGAGGAGGAGATCGCCATGACCGTGAGTGAATAGCACCTGCACAGAGAGAGAGAGAGAGAGAGAGAGAGAGAGAGAGAGAGAGAGAGAAAGGAGAGACAGTTTGTCTGTGTGTGTGTGTGAGGAGTGTGTTTACCAAGCCCTAACATATACACATATAATATATATATAGACGGGGTAACTTAGTAATTTCCAGTCGGGGAACCGGGGCGGGGATCGGGGCCGGGGTCGGGCCGGGTCCGGGACTGAAATATGCATCCCCGTCCCCGGCCCGAATGTCATCGGGGATTAAAATTTTAATACCATCCCCGGCCCGTCGGGGGTATTTTTCGGGGAATAACCATTCAATTCAGGGTCGGGGGATCGGGTCCCCGTCGGGCCGGGTTCCAATTGCCATCTCTAAGTACAAGCCCCAAATGAGCTCAAGGCTCCAGCACAATTCACTACACACGTGCACTTGTTTCAAGCTTCCAGCACATCTCTTAAACATATATACACACAATTAGATCTCTCAGCACACCCACACATGTTTCTCTGCACACCTACACACACTCACAATTCTAGATTCTTCCTTAATTTAATTTATGACTAAGATTAGCTTAATTAAATAACACTTAATCTTAATAAATCTTAACCAACACATAATTAAAATAATCATAACTCATCGTAAATTTCACATAATTTAATTCGTCTAATTTGACTTCCTTTAGAGCCTAATTAGTTATATTAAAATTTATCATTCTAAATTAGATGTTTAATCAAACTCTCAAAAGGCTTTAAATATTAAATTAAACTTATTCTCATCCTCAATTTTGATTTCCCAAATCATTTAGGCCTTCAATTTCTAATTAGACTTAAATTTCCATCAATAAATTACATATTCAAATTGGACACCTCACAATTAAATTCAATTTATAATAATCACAATTCTCAATCCTCATGACTTAATCAACTCCAATTCAGACCCAATTAATAAAATATCAATTTTATAGATTTGAATCGAATATTTAATTAAGCTCCCATATGGTCCGATACTCGAAATTAAACTAATTCAATTCACCAATTATACTCTCTTGAGCCATGTTGGCTTTTAATTTCTAATTCCAAAACAAATCTTCAATAGAATCATATACGAATCAGCCTTCATAATTTTTCTTAAATCCCAGATTAAATTAGAATAATTGACAATTAAATTTCAAATCTCCTTAATTAATTAAGTTCTAATCATTATACGTAGTGGGGTCGTCACACAAGGAGGCTGCTAGCTTGCAAAGGGTCATTAACAGGGCTGAGGCCAAGATGAAGACTTTAACAGACCAGGCCAAGGAAGCCAAAAAAGCTAAAGATGAGGCCGAGAAAAAAATAGATGCTGCAGAGGCCATTAAGAAGGTCTTTGAGGCCGAAAAGAATGAGGTTGAAATAAAAATTGCTAAAGCTCAAGTCGAGCTTCGTGCTACCTTGGCCACAAAATCAGCCAAGATCAAAGCGGCCAATGAGAAAGCATACGCCGAGGGGGCAGCCGACGTCTAAGAAGACTACAAGAGACAAGTCAGACATGCATGCAACAAGGGCTACACCATTGGTTGGATGGCTGCTCTAAAGGCGTTGGCTGTCCCCGAGGACTCTTCTCTGAAGGATGCTGGCAGCCTCGTCCTGCCATTCCCCCATACTCCAAGCCAATTCGAGGCTGAGTCCGAGGAGGAAGTTGAGGCCGAGAAAACGGAAGAGGCTGCTGGGGCCAAGTCCCCAACTCTAAATAAGCAAGTCTTGGACTTGATTCAGGATGAGGAGGATGAGGTCTCAAAGGATGCCTCCTCTCAGAAGACAAACTCCGAGGTGCCAATCGTCGAGAAGAGCCTCAATCAAACTTTTTAAGAGATCGATGCTGAGCTTGCGGCTGAGAAGGCTGCTGAGAAGTCTTTCCAACTGTTTTCTGGGGGTGGGACACAACCTGCCGCCGACGCTAAGTAGTTTCGTTTATGATCTTTTTTCTTTGTACTTTGTTTATGTAAGTTTTTATTTGGCCAATGTGCCTTTGTTTATTTTGAACAAGTAATCTCCAATATCAGGCCGAAGTGCCTTTTTGTATTCCAACTTCCTTATCTGAATGCAAGTATAACTTTCTTCTTTCAACGTGATTGTATGTTTGTCTTCCTTTTGTATGATTCTATACTTAGAATAATTTACATGTGTACACCTTAACTGTGTAATCTTCTCGGTGTGAAATACTTCGGCTATACCCACTAGTAGTTTATCTCGGTTTTGGCCTAACACTTGAAAATATTTTATCATAATATTTTCACAAGTGTTATTTACAACTTGCCACTTCACTCTTTACTCATCAGGACCATTGTCTTCTATTATTTCAATAGAACCTTGGCTTAACTTGTAAATTTTTCTTAAAATTTCAACAAGTGTTAAGACCAATCCTTTTTCAACATAACCTCGGGTTAATTAACACTTGTAAATTTTTCTTAAAATTTCAATAAGTGTTAAACCAATCTTCCTTTAACATAACCTCCGGTTAACTTCAACTTGTAAATTTTTCTTAAAATTTTAACAAGTGTTAAACCAATCTTCCTTAACATAACCTCGAGTTAACTTCAACTTGTAAATTTTTCTTAAAATTTCAACAAGTGTTAAACTGACTTTAGGTTGTAAATTCCAACTTCCAAGCATCATTCTCCAGCTCTCTTCCCCCTAATGTGAACTTAATTTCCACTTGGGTTCTCATTAAGTATGTGGCATTTATCTTGTCGCCGAGATCAGATTCAAACAGAGGCTGGCTGAGGTCATCAACCTCGGTCTCCCTGTTAATCTTATCGAAATGCACTTAGTTTCAACCTGTGTTTGACTCTGCCGATATGGCAAATTCAGGTTAATTCAACTTAGTTCAACTCTATTATATGCAAGTAGGAACTCTGTCATATAAGTCTAAATTATTCGTCATGTTTTAATCAGAAACATCGCCAACTTAGTTCAACTCTATTATATGCAAGTAGGAACTCTGCCATATAATAAGTCTAAGTTATTCGTTATGTTTCAATCAGAAACATTGCCAACTTAGTTCAACTCTATTATATGCAAGTAGGAACTCTGCCATATAATAAGTCTAAGTTATTCGTCATGTTTCAATTAGAAACATCGCTAACTTAGTTCAACTCTATTATATGCAAGGAACTCTGCCATATAATAAGTCTAAGTTATTCATCATGTTTCAATCAGAAACATCGCCAACTTAGTTCAACTCTATTTTATGCAAGTAGGAACTCTGCCATATAATAAGTCTAAGTTATTCATCATGTTTCAATCAGAAACATCGCCAACTTTGTTCAACTCTATTATATGCAAGTAGGAACTTTGCCATATAATAAGTCTAAGCCATTCATCATGTTTCAATCAGAAACATTGCCAACTTACTTCAACTATATTATATGCAAGTAAGAACTCTGCCATATAATAACTCTAAGCCATTCGTCATGTTTCAATCAGAAACATCGCTAAGTTGTTGATCAGTCATACTACACAAGTGTAAAAAAAAAATCAAGTTAAAACTTTATTATTACTTCGGCTAATAACAAGAAAAATTAAGAAAATCTAATGATAGAAAAATTTCAGATTGCAAATATTCCAAGGTCTTGGCAACTCTTTGCCATCACTGTCTTCAAGCCGAGATGCCCCATTGCCCAGGACCGAGAAGATTCTATAAGATCCCTCCCAGTTTGGGCCAAGCTTGCCCTCTCTAGGATCCTTCTTGTTGCCGACAACCTTTCTCAGGATGAGGTTCCCAACTTGGAATTCTCTTGGGTTGACTCTCTTGTTATAAGCCCTGGCAAGCTACTGCTGGTATGCCCCCAGCTGAATTGCTGCTTTCTCCCTTCTTTCTTCTAGTAGGTCCAGATCTCGGGCTAAGAATGTATCATTAGTCCCATTCTCCACTTCCTGGGTTCGGATCCCTGGGATGCCGACCTCTAATGGGATTACTGTCTCTGTGCCATAAGCCATGGCAAATGGGGATTCCCCAGTTGATCTTCTCGGCGTAGTTCGATATGCCCAGAGTACGCTGGGTAACTCTTCCACCCACCTTCTCTTAGTTGTTTCCAATCTCTTCTTAATCCCATCCAAGATGACTTTATTGGATGCTTCTGTTTGACCATTGCTTTGAGGGAAGCTTGGAGTAGAGTAATAATTCTTGATTTTGTACTTTGCACAGAAGCTCTTGATTAGCTTACTATCAAACTATGTACCATTATCATCTATTATTGCTCTTGGGATCCCAAACCTGGTGATGATATTCTTCCATATGAAGTTCTTCACATCAATGTCCCGAATTTTTGCAAGGGGTTCAGCTTCTACCCACTTGGTGAAGTAATCTGTTGCAACTAGCAAGTACTTCCTTTGTCCAGTTGCTTGAGGCAATTGTCCAACAAGATCCATGCCCCATTAGGTAAATGGCCAAGGGTTGGACACAGGGTTCAAGTCTGCCGTTGGTTGATGTATCAAAGGTGCAAACCTTTGACACTTCTCACATTTTCTGACATAGGCTTCAGCATCTTTCTGCATATAGGGCCACCAGTACCCCTGAGTTATGGCCCTATGAGCAAGTGATCTGCCCCCAGTGTGGCTTCCGCATACTCCTTCATGTATCTCATACAAGAAGTCTTTAACTTGTGAAGGATGCACACACCTCAAAAGGGGTCCAGTAAAAGATCTTCTGTAGAGATGTCCTTCTGCTGTCAGACTGAATCTTGTTGATTTCAGTTTGATCTTGTGTGCTTCTTTATGGTCATCTGGCAGTTTTCCTTCTTTAAGGAATACTATTATTGCATCCATCCAGCTTGGTCCCATTTCCACACACATTGCTTCATGCTCTGTGTTCAGTGGTTTTATGCTTGGACCTGACAAGTAGTCCACCATTATCGTCCTTGCCTCTCCAGGTTTCATTGCACTAGCCAGGTTGGCCAGAGCATCAGCATGGCTGTTGTCATCTCGGCTAACCTGCTGTAGTCGGCAATTCTGGAATAAGGCTACCAGTTTGCCCACCTCCTTTGCATAGGCCGACATCCTTTCATCTCGGGCTGCGTATTCGCCTGTTGCCTGGTTGACAATAAGCTGGGAGTCACAGAAGACTATTACCTCGTCGGCTTCCATTGCTGCTGCCAGCTTTAATCCTGTGATCAATGCTTCGTACTCTACTTCATTGTTTGAGGCCCTAAACCCCAAATGAATGGATTGTTCCAGTACCTATCCATCCGACGATACTAGCACTACTCTTGTCCCCGTTCCTTGTCGGTTTGAACTCCCATCAACAAACAGTCGGAAGGAGTCGCCGATGTAAATACTGCATGGCCTGAGTTTCTCTTTTTTCCTCTGTTTGGCTATCCCCAACTGGGTTTCTCTTTGTTCACCTCGGCTCAACGGAGCCCGATATGTGATTGCGCCTGGTGTGAACTCGGCTACGAAGTCGGCCAAAACTTGGTCTTTGATTGCTGTTCTGGGTCTGAATTCCAGGTCATATTGGCCCAACACCACTGCCCATTTGGCTATTCTGCCTGTCAGATCTCCCTGCTGCAACAGGGATTTCAAGGGATGCTTAGTTAACACCACAATTTTGTGGGCTTAAAAGTAATGATTCAGCTTCTTAGAAGCCATTACTAGAGCCAGTGTTAACTTCTCCAAGGGTAGATATATGGTCTCTGTATCTTCTAGGGTTTTACTTACGTAGTAAACTGCATTTCGTTCTCCCTTTTCTTCTCTAATCACCACTGCACTTATTGCATGTTCTAAAGCTGCCAAGTATAAGAACAGCTCCTCTCCAGGCACTGGATTTGAGAAGACTGGAGCTGTGGTCAAATACTTCTTCAAGTCGGCCAAGGCGACTTCGCACTCTTCTGTCCATAAGAAGTCTGTGGCTTTTTTCACTAAGCTGAAGAAAGGTTTACACTTGTCAGAGCTTTTACTTATGAATCTATTCAGGGCTGTAGCCCTTCCAGTCAACATCTGCACTTGCTTTGCCGATATTGGGCTCTTAATTCTAAGATGGCCTTGATTTGATTCAGGCTAGCCTCAATGCCCCTTCTGGTAACCAAGTCTCCTAAGAACTTACCAGACCCAACTCCAAATGCACACTTCGATGCATTAAGTCGGAGCCGATATGTTCTAAGGATGTCGAAAACTGCCTTTAAGTCTTTTAGATGATCCTCAGGTTCTTTGGTCTTCACGACCATGTCATCTATGTATACTTCCACCGTTCTGCCTATTAGGTGCCTGAACATCTTGGTCACCAATCTCGGGTAAGTTGCTCCTGCATTTTTCAACCCAAAAGGCATCACTCTGTAGCAATATAGCTCTTTTGGGGTGATAAATGCAGTCTTTGCCTCATCTGGGGGGTACATAGCTATCTGGTGGTATCCCTTGTATGCATCCAGGAAGCTCGTCCTTCCATGCCCTGAAGTGACATCCACCAATTGGTCGATCTTGGGTAGTGGGAAACTGTCTTTGGGACAAGCCTTGTTTAGGCTGGTGTAGTCTACACAGACCCTCCACTTCCCATTCTTTTTCTTCACAACTACTGTGTTTGATAACCATGTCGGGTAATTTACCTCTCGAATGGCCCTGGCCTCCAGAAGTTTATCTACTTCCTCTTCTACTACCTCGACATGTATCAACGTCGCCCTTCTTGCTCGTTGGATAACAGGTTTAGTCGACCTGTCCACATTCAGTCTATGACAAGTGACCTCAGGGTCAATGCCAGGCATCTCGTACGGCGTCCAGGCAAACACCTCAAGGTTTGCTCTCAAGAACGCCTCTAGCTCTTTTTCCTCTTCCTCAGCCAAGCCCGAGCCGAGAAGAAAGTAGCGCTCTTCATCTCCTTGCTGGACAAAGACTTTTTTCAGGGCTTCCTCACTTTTCTCGGCTGGCTCTTTGCCGACTTCCTCCAGGACTTCCATGTCCTCATCTTCAATCTCTGCTAGTTCTACTTCTCGTATGTTGCAGGTGGATTTCATTGCTGCCATTGAGCAATTCTTTGTCTGTACTTGATCCCTTCTGACCTCCTTAATTCCATGCTCTGTTGGGAATCGCAACAACTGGTGCAATGTTGAGGGAACAGCCCCCATTGCATGCAGCCATGGTTTTCCCAAGATAGCATTATAAGGGGAGAGAGTGTCAATTACTATGAACTCAGTTTTTATGCTCTTGGTGCCAGCCTGTACTTCTAAACTAACTGTTCCCAAGGGCCATGTTGACGTTCCATTGAACCCAACCATTGGGCCATTGGACTGCTCCAGGTTATCTTGGTGAAGGCCAAGCTCCTTGTAACACCTGACATACATGATGTCACATGAGCTGCCCTGGTCGATTAAGATGCGCTTCACTTGGCACTCCCCAACCTGGAGGGATACTACCAAGGCATCGTTGTGTGGATGCTGCACCATATTTAGGTCGTCTTTAGTAAAGGACACCACTGGTCCCTGGTACTCGTCTGCCCTAGGTCTTTTCTGCCTGACCTGGTGCACATGTTGCAAGTGTTTTACCTTCTGTGTCTCTCCACGTATTTCATTCTTATTGACCTTCGAGTGAATCACATTGATCACTCGAGGTCCGCCTGCCTGCAGTTGTGGTGCTGGTGGAAGAGGTGGTGCTGCTGGTGCCTGAGGCAGTCTTGCTTGCTCTTCCCTTGTTCTGGCCTCGTCTATAAGGTCCCTGAAATGACCTTGCCTTACCAGGTCTTCCAGATGTGCCTTCAGGGCTTTGTAATCCTGAGTCAGGTGCCCATTTTCGTTGTGGTAAGCACAGTGCTTGCCAAGGCTTCTTCTCATAAATTCACCAGGGGCCCTTACTGGTGCTCTATAATAAGGCTGACTTTGGATTTTCTCCAAGACTTTGTAAATTGGGATTCGGAATACGGTTGTGACTGCCTGCGCAGCCCTTAATCCTGTCTCTTGCTTGTTGTTCCCGCCATTACCTCGGCCTCGCTTCGGCAGCCGTTTCCCTTCTCTTACTTCAACGCCTTTGTCTCCAGCGTGTCTTCCTTAGCATTGGCACACTTCTCTATTCTGGCCATTAATTCCTCCATGCTTTTTGACAGTGTTTTTTCCAATGATTTTCGAAGCAGACGATCATCTTTTAGGCCGTTCTTAAAAGACACGACCGCCACCTCTTGGTTGCATTCTGGTATCCGGTTGAATACCTCATAGTACCTTTTGGCATAGGCCCTTAGGCTTTCATCCTCACTGATTCTCAGAGCCATCAGGGAGTCCACCCTTAATGGCTATAACTTGTTTGTCACAAACCTAGTGTCACGACCGAAACCTGGCCCTATGGGTTTAGCACCGTAACCGGCCAGTAATCCGAGATTACCGAAGGCCTGCAGAACAGTAGTACAGTAAAACAGAGTACAGGGCCTGGCGGAAGCCAAAACAGTAATTAAATAATGCCCAATGAGCTGTGACAGTCTATATGCAAAAGACTTTTCATACATTCATTCATAAACGGTACAGAACAGTATGCACAATATTTACAATCATTCAGGCTAGGGACTTAATCCCCGCATAACAGTACGGTAAACATTCAGTTTATACAGACCAGTAAGACAGTACAGAAGGGGGTAATTCTAAAACACCCCTAAGCCTTAACAGATAGGCTCGGAACCTCACAGTGAGGCACATAGGCTGGCTTGACAAAACTGGAGTAACCCTGACGCCTCTAGCTTCGATCCGGTGCCTGCACACCTACATATATATATAAACAGTGAGCTAAAGCCCAGTGAATAACATAATGCGTAAAGAGGTTAAGAATGAATGTCTTTACAGTATGAAAACAGTTCATTTGAACAGTATTCAGTCATTTAGTCAGTACAGTCATATGTGGTACACCCATTAGCATAACAGTACAGTAAACAGTAGGTCTTAAAGACCGAACAGTAATGATGGCCATCAGTCAGTAAACAGTAGTGGTTCCAACAAGGGAACCGACAGAGATCTCTGTAATAGTAACAGTAACAGTAGGTGTTAAGGATGCCACAATACAGTTCAGAATATAGGACATACATTCATTCAGTTAACAGTAATCAGTTCAGAAACAGTACAGTTCAGTTGTTCAGAAAATAATCATTTGTGAACATATCTTTACACAATCGTTACTCTCAGAGTTCGGGCTACAGTATGCTAGAGCGTGTCTCCCCAGTCGCCAACCCTACACAGTTAACAGATTGAACACACACACTAAGCCACACAGTTGGGAAAGATAACAACTTAATCCCTAATGCCTCGGTGTGTTCTGCATCTAAATCCTCAACAAGATGTCTTAAACTAGGCCTAAGAATGCCTAGAATGGGATGAGGATGCAAAGATGTACAGTTAAAAGCATTTTCAGAAAAACAGAGTCCCGCTCGAGCGCAAGTTTCCCCGCTCGAGCGGTCATGAAACAAAGGTACACGTTCGAGCGTCAACTTTCTCGCTCGAGCGTACTGTAAAAGTACTGGATGGGTGAAATCTCCGCTCGACGCCCACTCGAGCTTGAGACATGACTCCGCTTGAGCGCCCAATCCTCCGCTCGAGCGGACTGTAAAACAGTGCAGAGAGATGCTGGATGCTCGGATTCCACGCTCGAGCGGAACTTCCCCCGCTCGAGCGGAAGTGCAGAGTCTGGGAATTCCAGATTGCACCTCCAAGCTCAAACTCACATTCAAATGCATCAAAACTAATCCTCTTGGGCCCTTTTTCTGGAAAACATTTATAAACACATAGAAACACATGTTTCAAAGCTCAATTTTGAGAAATCAAAGTCCATAAAAATAGAATTTCTGTTGATCCGCAGAAAATTGAAATTTGGGCCAGTTCACTACAGCTTCAATTTTCTGCGGATCAACAGAAATTCTATTTTTGCTAACAACATGCCCCAAAAACATAACATGATCAAGCCAGAATTCACATTTAGACAGTTTAGCATACAGTTTCTGTTCTCTTAAGGTTTGTAGGGCAAGTCTCAGATGATGTTCATGTTCTTCTATACTCTTGGAGTAAATCAATATGTCATCAATAAATACTACAATGAAATTGTCAGGGTACGGTTTAAAGATTCTGTTCATAAGGTCCATAAATGCAGCTGGTGCGTTCGTGACTCCAAAAGGCATGACTAAAAATTCATAATGGCCATACCTCGTTCTAAAAGCAGTTTTATCAATGTCTTCCGGTTTAACCTTCAGTTCATGATATCCCGATCTGAGATCGATCTTAGAAAACACTTGAGCACCTTGTAACTGGTCAAATAAATCGTCAATACGTGGCAATGGGTATTTATTTTTCACAGTTACCTTATTCAATTCACGGTAGTCAATACACAGTCTCAGCGAGCCATCTTTCTTCTTTACAAACAAAACCGGTGCACCCCATGGTGAGGTACTAGGTCTGATGAACTTCTTGTCTAACAGTTCTTGCAATTGCACTTTCAACTCCTTCAATTCAGTTGGGGCCATTCTGTAAGGAGCTTTCGATATTGGTTGTGTACCCGGAATTACATCAACGGTAAATTCAATCTCCCGGTCAATCAAATCCCCTGGTAGATCATCTAGAAATACATCTGGGAATTCCCTGGCTATAGGAATACAATTCACATCAGTTTTAACACTATCATCAGTAGACACAGTCAGCACAGAACACAGATATCCTTTACAGCCCTTTCTAATTAATTTAACAGCTTTCACTGACGAAATCAAATACGGAGGAGGTACTACTCCACTCCCATTAAACACAAATTCAGGCAAACCAGGTGGACGGAAAACAACTTGCTTGGTCACACAGTCAATAGTGGCATGATATTTTTGTAACCAATCCATCCCCAATATTATATCAAAATGATCAATGTTCAATGGCAGTAAATCAATAAACAGATGCATATCCCCGACAATAATTTCGCATGCGGGGTACATATAAGCACATGTCATGGATCCCCCTACGGGTGACGATACGGCTAGCAGATAGTTCATGGGTTCTAAGGGTCTATTCAATTTCCGTGAGAAAGCATGCGATACATAAGAATGTGTAGACCCCGAATCAATCAATACATATGCATTTTGCGTACAGATAGAGAGGGTACCTGACACAACGGTCTCAGTATTTTGCACGTCTCCCGGTACTAGGGCGAACACTCGGCCCTGCCTCATGGGCTCTTTCCCGGTAGCTTTGGGGTTAGGCTTTGGTGCTACAGTTGACGCTGCCACGCTTGGTGCAGCTTTACTACTGGCTTGTGGGGTAGAGGGGCAGTCTTTAACCATGTGACCCACCTTGCCACATCTGTAACAGGCTCCAGATATTTTGTAGCAGACCCCTTTGTGCTTCTTGCCACACTCAGAACAGGGTGGTATAAACCCACTCCCTTGACTGGGGCTAGTCGTCGACCCCGTATTCTGTTTCTTGTTGGCCGGGTTGTACTTGCCTTTCTTGAATTTGAAACCCTGCCTTTTACCATGCCATTCAGTTGTTGGTGTTTCAGATTGTTTCACTGCTGCAATATTCGACTCGGCCATCAATGCCCGGTCGGGAACACCCACAAAAGTCGGTAGTTTCAAGACATTTATTCGGTCAAGAATTGCAACATTAAGGCCACCTTCAAATAGTTTTTCAGTCTCCAGAACCCAAGCTTCAGCTTTTAACAGTTCGAGGCCTCCCTGAAAGGATGGCGGCTTCATCTTGCTGAACTTCTGGGTCAGAGCAATAATATCCCCATCATTCACATTCACATTAGGTTCCGGCTATACCGGAGGGGGAGGAGGTGGGGGTTGTTGGTTCTGTTGTTGTTCGAGTCTAGCGGTTATCAGTTCCATCATTCTTTCCATTCTTTCCATTCTTGCCTCAGTAGCTGAGGATTCAGGTTCATTTGCATTGTCCATTTCACTATAAGCAGTTATAGCAGTTATAGCAATTGTGACATAAACAGTTGCATATTTAATCAGTTATCGCATCAACAGGTATTCAGCTATAACATAGCCACACACTTTTCAAGTTCATGAGATGCCCTAATTACTTTTCTAGGACACCCTATAGTTCATTTGGACACGTGTATGCGGTATAACTCGTGGTAAGTATCGCTCTGATACCACTCTGTCACGACCCAAACCCGGCCCTATGGGTTTAGCACCGTAACCGGCCAGTAATCCGAGATTACCGAAGGCCTGCAGAACAGTAGTACAGTAAAACAGAGTACAGGGCCTGGCGGAAGCCAAAACAGTAATTAAATAATGCCCAATGAGCTGTGACAGTCTATATGCAAAAGACTTTTCATACATTCATACATAAACCGTACAGAACAGTATGCACAATATTTACAATCATTCAGGCTAGGGACTTAATCCCCGCATAACAGTACGGTAAACATTCAGTTTATACAGACCAGTAAGACAGTACAGAAGGGGGTAATTCTAAAACACCCCTAAGCCCTAACAGATAGGCTTGGAACCTCACAGTGAGGCACATAGGCTGGCTTGACAAAACTGGAGTAACCCTGACGCCTCTAGCTTCGATCCGGTGCCTGGATACCTACATATATATATAAACAGTGAGCTAAAGCCCAGTGAATAACATAATGCGTAAAGAGGTTAAGAATGAATGTCCTTACAGTATGAAAACAGTTCATTTGAACAGTATTCAGTCATTTAGTCAGTACAGTCATATGTGGTACACCCATTAGCATAACAGTACAGTAAACAGTAGGTCTTAAAGACCGAACAGTAATGATGGCCATCAGTCAGTAAACAGTAGTGGTTCCAACAAGGGAACCGACAGAGATCTCTGTAACAGTAACAGTAACAGTAACAGTAGGTGCTAAGGATGCCACAGTACAGTTCAGAATATAGGACATACATTCATTCAGTTAACAGTAATCAGTTCAGAAACAGTACAGTTCAGTTGTTCAGAAAATAATCATTTGTGAACATATCTTTACACAATCGTTACTCTCAGAGTTCGGGCTACAGTATGCTAGAGCGCGTCTCTCCAGTCGCCAACCCTACACAGTTAACAGATTGAACACACACACTAAGCCACACAGTTGGGAAAGATAACAACTTAATCCCTAATGCCTCGGTGTGTTCTGCATCTAAATCCTCAACAAGATGTCTTAAACTAGGCCTAAGAATGCCTAGAATGGGATGAGGATGCAAAGATGTACAGTTAAAAGCATTTTCAGAAAAACAGAGTCCCGCTCGAGCGCAAGTTTCCCCGCTCGAGCGGTCATGAAACAAAGGTACACGCTCGAGCGTCAACTTTCTCGCTCGAGCGTACTGTAAAAGTACTGGATGGGTGAAATCTCCGCTCGACGCCCGCTCGAGCTTGAGACATGACTCCGCTCGAGCGCCCAATCCTCCGCTCGAGCGGACTGTAAAACAGTGCAGAGAGATGCTGGATGCTCGGATTCCACGCTCGAGCGGAACTTCCCCCGCTCGAGCGGAAGTGCAGAGTCTGGGAATTCCAGATTGCACCTCCAAGCTCAAACTCACATTCAAATGCATCAAAACTAATCCTCTTGGGCCCATTTTTTGGAAAACATTTATAAACACATAAAAACACATGTTTCAAAGCTCAATTTTGAGAAATCAAAGCCCAAGGGTGTTTAATTCAAACTCAATTTCAAACCATTTTCATGAACAATAAGAACATGCAAACATGCATGTATTCAAATCATTTTGAAGCTTCAATTTGATGCTCTAAGGAGCCAATTGATCCAAAAACAAGTTGAAAACATGGACCATTACAAAATTATGAACATGCATGCACCATTTTACCATGAATTCAACTCTAAATTCAACCAAGAACACATGCAAGCATGAATTATGCTCTATATCAACATGTATGAACTAAAACATGACTTAACTCTACAATTTAACATGGACCATGCAAGAATTAGTTCAAACACAAGAATGAGAAGGTGAAATTCATACCTAAGTTCCTTGAATGCAAGTCTAGAGGTTCAATTTAGCAATCCACACTTCACTTCCAAACAATTCAACAAAATGAGCTCAATTCTCTCCTATCTCCTCTCTTGGTCGGCAAGAACAAGGGAATGGGCTGAGGAAATGGTTTGATTAAGCATATACAAGTCTCTAAGTGTGTGAGGTAGTGGCCCACTAAGTGTGGCAAAATGGTAATTACGGCAAACTTCAGCAATTAACTCGTTTTAATCTAATTTAATCATACCTAATCAGTTTTCAGATAAAAATACTATAAAATCACATTAATTATGAGGATCATGAAACACTAACCAATTCCCGGTTCGGCCGCCGATAAGGCCTTCAATTAGCAGTTTAAACATGAGACATGAACAGATCAAACATACAGTCAACAGATAAAATGCAATTCAAACAAATGTATTCATTCAATTCAGTTTCAATTTCGGTTAGTCAGTTCAGTACTTTTTAATCAGTTCCATTATCCGTCATGATCAGTTCAGTTTAACGGTAATCAGTGTTTATCGGTAAGCAATCAGTCATTAATCGGTAAACAGTATGGGGGTTGTTACACCTAGCCACAAACATCTCGGCTAGGCCTTCCCAGGTTTTCACAGTTCCTTTCGGCAACTTGTGAAACCAGTCCGATGCAATTTCCCCGAAGGACGAGGGGAATACCTTGCAGAGCAACGGCTCGTTCTCGGTGTATAGTGCCATCGAGTTCAGGTACAAGCCAACGTGAAAGTTGGGGTCTGACTTACCGTCGTATATCTGGAACCTCGGTATACTGAACCTTTTTGAGGTCTCAAATTTGTCCAACTCTACCGAAAACGGCATTCTCGTCTTAATTGGGGAGGTTACCTCGGCATTTTGTTGTTTCCTCTGGAGGTAATCCCTCAGATCCTCCTTGGTCCATCCAGGAGCTCGGCTATCTCCGGATTTCATCCTTTTCGACGCGCTGCTTCCGGTGTCATTGTGAGTCCTCTTGGACTTCTCTCCATTAGTTACGTCGAAACAGAGTACCTTTCCCTGAACATGCCGATGTTATTTGGGGTTAGCTTCTTTGGTTCGATGCATCCTCCGTGAATCTCCCGTCATTGACTCTCCTCCCCCGACCTCCCTTGAAGACCGGTGAGAGTGCTCCTTGGTTCTGGTGTGCTGGGGGGCTACAGGGACTGTTTTCTGTCCTTCATTCTGAGTATTATTCTTGGCCGCTGGAATCGACGTGTCTTGCAGCGGGAACGGTGGCTGCATGACATTGTTTTGCATCATGAAATTGACGACCGTTTACAGGTCCACCAATTTGTTCGCCATCCCCTTCATCTCTTCGTCCCTCCGTAGGCATCTATCTTTCCATACCTGGAGGTCGTCCTTGTTGTAATACCCGCTTTGGTCTGATTTCTTCGGTACGCCGCCCTCATGGCCGGCGTCTTTCTCTCTGTTACTCTGATCTTGAGTTTCCTCGTTGCAATTATCTTCTTCGACGTCAAGGTCAATATGTTTCCCATTTCCAGTAGGGATGTCGTCCCTAACCTTTTCTTCCCGTTCGTCGTTGGCCATCTATTCTCCTGTCTTTCCCATAGACGGCGCCAAATTGTGTGTGTCAATTTCCAACTACATTACCAAACAGGTACTCAGCTGGAGAACACTGGCAGAATAGATTATGTCCGAACGACCTGTCACAAAAAGAAGAGATTTTGGCAGTGGTTCGTCCACTCGGGGACACTCCGACGATCAAGTCAGTTATTTCTCAAAGATAGCAAAAGTACTTAACTTACTGTTCAGAATACAAAAAGCGTACCTTAGACCCATGGGGGTGCCTCTCTTTTATAGCCAACATTGACCTAATCCCAATAGAAGCCTAGCTTCAATGGACTTAGGATCACTACTCATCTTGGATTTACAGTAGGATTGGGATAAACTCTCTAAGAGTCTTATCTTTACCCAAACTGAAGTCCTCTCCCAATCTAGGACTCTTGTCCCTTATCCGTTTATCTCAAATTCCGGTATTCTCCCAGATAACCTCGGCCTAGCCGCGATTACCTCGGCGTCGCGTCCTAGACACGTGGCACCTCGGTTGGCACTTCGGTACCACCTCGGCCACGTGTTGTTATTAAAAAAATGTCCCCACAACATTTATGTTCCCATGATGTTGAGAAATTATAGTCCTCATATCATAAAGTGGCTAGAGCTCAGCTAGCTTTCAGAATCGGCTTAGAAGTTGGGCGAGACCCACGGGCTCTAATCCTCGAAAAATTACATTGTTCTATGCCCAATTTGTGTCATTAGTGTTTCAATATATTTCATTCATATATTTAAAATTTGGGACATTTACACAACAGTCCTAATTTATGAATTTGTACTTAATTAAGGTTTTTTGGACTTTCAAGTCTCATTAAATTTTTAATAGTCGGAATTGTCCTCCAAATAATAATTGTTCATTATTTATGATTATCTAAAAAGAAACATGATAATTTGACATTTATTTTGATTTTTGAAATTTTAAAATGTCAACTTTGAAATTGAAAAAAACTAAAAAAAAAAAAATTTATGTGTAAAAAATAAAAAAACTAAGTTTTTTTTTTGAAAAAATTGAATTTTTTTTTTTTGCAAAACTGAAATTCTGTGTCTATAAAGGAGTATGATGATGGAACATTGATGTGCAAAACTATAAAAAAAAAAATTAAAAATGAAAAAAATGATAATGTTCTCAGTTTTAAAATTGGAAATAAAAAACTGATAATGTTTTCAGTTTTATTGGATGGTTAAACCAAATCAATAAGTAGAAAGGCAAAAACGTTTAATCTCATGTTCTATTTTTTTATCAGTTAGTGAAACAATTATATGAAACATTACTATACAAAATTGATAATGTTCTTAATTTTAAAAATTAGAAAAAATTAATAATATTCTCAATTATACTAAATATGACGTATTGATTAAAAAAATCTTAGATAAAACCTGTGCTACTATAACATTTATAAATAGGACTTCTAAATAATTAACTCTAAAAATTTTAAGCAGCTATACTAAAATTACAAATAATATATTTCTTAGTATAAATCATCATCACTAAAAATAATTTATGCATGTGTCACTTTCAATTATTTTTAAAGAAAAATATTTAAACTCTAAAAGGCTTAATGAAGAATGTTTTACATTTAAATAAATTTTCAACATTGCTACTGACTCACCATTTTACCGAAATAAACCTTGTAAGGGTATTTTAATTTTTTGGGGTCAAATGGTGTACTCCTATTTTTTAATGAGTGCTATTATTAGTATCACATCAATTATTTTAGACTTTCTATTTATTTGGATCTCCACTCATAAATTTTAAAACTTTTAAAATTTCTTTTCTCTTCTTAAATAATATTAAAATTATTTTTGTGAAAAATTTTACCCATTCAATTAAATGCACGTCTCTGCATCAAAAAGAAGTCTCTCTCTCAAAAACCCTAACAAAACCTACGAACGTGATTACTACTTTATCACCACATATTTGTTCAAGACTTGAGAAAATAAATGTTCGGTTACCTGTTCCAGAACGAATAAACAATGTTCGGGTCTGTATTCTCAAATTTCGATCACATGTTCGAGAGTTCAGTTCCGAAAAAATGACAAACAATTTTTATTATTTTTGTCATTTTTCTACAAAAACTTACCTATATAAACCCAATCTCCTTTGAGCTAAGAGTACCATCAAAGTTATGAATCTCCTTTGAATTTTTATTATTATACTCTTTTTGTCTCATAGAGTTGTAGTTGCCGAAAAAAGTTCACTCATTGTCATTGTCGAAGAAGTGTAGGTATCAAATGGTTGTTACTGTTACCACCAAAGAGTTTTTAAGGTTATGAGGGTAGGCAGGTTTTGAAGGTGAGATTTGGGACAAATGGATGGGTGGTAATGGAGGTGGATGCTCTCATAAACTTTAACTCATGATGTAATGGATATGTGGGCTTAATTATGATATGGGATGTTCTAAAATTATTAATGTCTTTTTTAATAATTTCATTTGAAATTATTATTGTAATAAAAAAATACAAAAAAATAAGTGATTTAAAATAAATGATAAAATACTAATAACAACCCTCTTTTCAATTTTTAAAATATTTTTTTTACATGTAAGTTGCTATTCAAAGTAATAGTCCTAAACTTTTTCCCGTGTCATTTTCTCAAGCATGAACATTGGTTGATGGGCTCTAGAAGAACATTTTGTGCTTAAAAAAATGGCTGGACTGTGTTCGAGCTGGGGTTATTCTCGGCTTATATTCATTTATTTGTTTATCCAGCCCATTCTATTTTTAAATTGAAGAGGATAAAAAAATTAGAGTAAATTACCAATAGGTCCTAATAGTTAGACTTAATTTCTATCAAGTCCTATTGAAAATAAGTCTTGGTAAAATTGTCGCTAAAAATAATTTTTTCATGACAATTTTTTATATATATCTCTAAAAATTAACAATTAGTGACTTTTTTTGTCATGATTTTTATAAATTGTCGCTAAACTTATAATTAAAGACATTTTTTATGACAAATTTTTTCTACTGGACCTATTAGACAATAAATTTATTTATTAGGACATACACGTAAGTACCTAAAAAATTATCACATAGGCCGTACAAATTGAAATTAAAAACTCTAACGAAATAGATGAAATTAAACTATTTACAAATTAATAGTTTAGCAATGAAAAAAAAAAAAACAATATTTTAAACGATAAAAGTAAAATTAACCCTTTTTTTTTACTTTATTTAAATGTGAAAATGGGCCTTAATTTTTCAATTGGGGTAAGCAGTTGCTGTCAAAGAATATCTGAATGCCACTATGATTTACCCTCTTTTATCTTACTGTCTTGAAAAAAACACAATATGCTATATTGCAAGTTATACTTTTGTAAACATTAACTTGTGTCAAGTTTGGGTGAGCCACAAAAAAAATCATCTTGCTTTCATCATATTATCTACATGAAAGGGTACAAATATCCGATGGCAAAATTTTACTCCCAGTCACATTTTTTAATTTTTTTTTATGGGATAATGATGGTCTTAAAATTGTGTTTGGACAATCACATTTTTTTTAACAAAGGGACACGGGTGAGAAGGTCGATGGATCTAGGTATATCCGAGTGAAATAGATGAGTTTTAGAGAGAGTGAGAGAAAATAGGATTTTGAAAAGTTTAAAGAGAGAGAGAGAGAGAGAGGTGAAAAAGTGACTGAGAAAGTGAATTTACGAACTGATATACGTACAGATCGCTCAAGTGCAAAAAGTGTTGCCCGAGCGACCAGACACAATAAGTTGTACCGCTCGAGTGTAAGAAGCTTCGCTCGAGCGAAGAATGCCAACTCCCAATATCTTTACAGATCTGCACAAAGACTGCTCGAGCACAAGAAGTGTCGCTCGAGCAAAGAAGCAAAATTCTGAGCAGCAACAGTTTGAAAAACAAACTATCAACCTGTTTCAAATGCAACCAACACATTTCAATAGCCAAACTCAAAGAGAAATAAGGGAAAACAAGACAAGAACAACTATATAAGGCAATAAAACTCGGATCCAAAATATCAATTGAGTTAGGTTTAAACTAGAATCGCTATAACTAAAATTTTAAATGACATGTTTCTTACTATAATCCTCATCACTAAAAATAGTTTATGCAGGTGTCAATTTCAATTATTGTTAAAGAAAAATGTTTAAAACGCAAAAGGCTTAATGAAGAATGTTTTTGTGTGTGCTGTTTTCTGACCACACTGCCAAACAGGTACTCAACTAGAGAACACTGGCAGAATAGATTGCGCCTGAACGACCTGTCATAGAAAGATAAGACTCCGGTGGTGGTTCGTCCACCCAGGGGCACTCCGACGATCAAGTCAGTAATTAATATCTCTCAAAGATAACCAATTGTGCTTAACTCACAAGCTAGAATACAAAAAGCGTACCTTAGACCCATGAGGGTGCCTTACTTTTTTAAGCAGAACTAACCTGATCCCTGTAGAAGCCTAGCTTCCCTTGAACTCTGTCCCAATGCTCATCCTGGACTCTCCAATAGATAAAGATAAACTCCCTAAGAGCTTTATCCTTATCCTGGCTGAGGTCCTCCCTCATTCTTGGACCCTTATCCCTTATCCGTTTATCTCGGATTCCGGTATCTTCGCAGGTAACCTCGGCCTAGCTAAGATCACCTTGGCGCCAAGATCAGGACACGTGGCACCTCGGCTGGCACTTCGGTGCTACCTTGGCCATGTGTTGTTATTCAAAAAATATGTCCCCACAACTGCTCCCTAGGTATTATTACCTCGGCTTCCTGAGGTGATGGAACCTATATCATTTGAGCCCTCAGCACGTCGGCTGGCTTGCTCTATCCTTCATTATCGAGGTTATCACACATAAGCTCCATATGACCAAAACTTCAGTATGTTTGCATCAATGCCTTAGAACCAAGAACCAAGTTTTTTCAAGTTCTCTAGTCGAGATCATCCCCATAGCCGAGGTCTTTGCTTTATTAAATCAAGAACTTCAAGAGTTTCTATATGCGTATGAGCTGTCACGCACAGCAACTCAACCGTTTTCGCCACGTGTCTCTTCCCCATTGAACCGTACATGACACGCGCCATCAGTTCACGTCGCTTCTGCGCACGCCGCCTGACAGACACGTTGTCCTATGCACACTAAATGCATTTTCGCCACCTTTTCGCGTTTTGATAAAAAACACCCGCCTCTTTCCATCTTTTCACCTTTACATCCTCCGTTTTTCCTCTGCGCTTCAAGCTTTCGCTCTCTCTCTAAACCACCATTGTCGTTTTCTCAAAGCTTTCTGCAACTATTTCCGTTCACCTCATCCGGCGAAGCATCCACCGTTCTGCTTCATTCGCCATCATTGTCTGACTTCAGTGTACCTCATACCGGCGTCATTCTCTTCGGTAAGTCACTGTTTCCCCCCCTTTTTAGTTTTAGACTCTGTCACTTCTGTTTATTGCCATGGTGAATCCATTCATGTTCTTCAGTCTTTGTCTGTGTTTCAGATTTCATCATGTTTGCCTGTGATTTTGCTTTCATTCAATCTTTTCCTAGGTATATGCACACACATACATACTTGTTATTTTGCCACTGTACTTGGCTTTTCACATCGGCACACATTTCGTATAATGTTCTTGAATTTTCTGTTTCTTTCTTGAGTCTAAATCACATTTTTTTTTTTTTTTTTTTTTTTCTGTTTCCTTGTTGCATTTTCCAGATTCTTGCCTTTAATTCTCTGCTTCCACATAGATTTAGGCTTGGGTTTTGGTAGAGAAATCACAAATTTAGGAAAACCAAAACAAACTCCCCTTGATCTTGAAAAACCCTTGCCCCTGTTCTGTTTTGAGTTAAGCCGAGGTCCTTCAAACCCATATAAACCATTTTCTTTTGAAATCCAACACATTCCCCACTTAGCCGACGTTATGGGTATGTTCAGGTGGAGGGCAGACACCCCAACTAAGCTAAAATACTTCAGGCAGGAGTTTGCCATTCCTACCGACATCCGCCTTAGGTTGGCATGGGAGGAAGACTCCATCATGCCTGATGGGGACTCCATGCCTTTCCCAGTAGTAGCCTTTGTTGAGTGTGGGCTTAGGTTCCCCGTTGACATCCTCTTCTGCGAAGTCTTTCACTATTACAGACTGAACCCAATACAGCTTGCCATTTACTCTTACCGAGTCATAAACGACATAATTGCCTTAACCAAAAAAGAGAACGCTAGGATAACCCTAGCCGATATCCAATACTGCTATACAATGTGTGGCCTGAAGTCAGAAAATGGCTACATATATTACCTTAAGCCGAGATCCACAGAATACAAACTCGCCGCCGACTTCCCAGACTCCAACAAGGTTGCTGGAGACGATTATTTCATCGTCTCGGGCAACTGGGAGTTCCCTCCAGAGGATGACCTCACCTCTACCCTTTAAGCTGAACAGTGTTCAGAGAGGGAGATGGTAAGAGCCAAGTGTCACTTTTCTCGCTTTTAAGTCTTTATTACTGTTATTCCTCTTGTATGTTCTAATGGTTGTTGTTTACTTTGCAGCCCTTCCTCAACCACCCAAGGATTTTCGTAAGACATTCTTTTCCAGCAAGGACTTCAAGAAGCTGCTGGACTTACCTGTTAATCGGCGCAAGGCTCGTCTACTCCTCAACTACATTCCTACATACAAGTCCATCCTCCCCAACATCCCTAAGAAGAGTAAGTCTTCACCCTCAGCAACGACTCTGCAAGCCAAGTCATCATCAAGGCCAGACCAGGGATCAACCTTTGACCCAGCAGAACAGCCATCAACCTCTGCTCCACAACTGATTCCACATTCTCAACGCCAACGCCGACGTCGAGCTCCACTGCCTGCACCAGCAGACAGGACTCGTAGCCGAAGACGTTAAAGTGCCTAGGCGTCCTATTACGATCCGGCCAATCCTCCCATTGCCCTACCAGCAATTCACTTCAGCACAAGAGTCATAGTTGCCACGACCTCCGACGAGATGGGACACAAGAAGGCTGTTGCCGAAGACCTCTTGGCTGACATCCCCAACGTTGTCATGGTCCAGTCTTCACCTTCTCAATCTTAACCCAAACCAAAGCTAAAGAGGCTGAAGAAAGCCCAAGCCAAGGCAACGGTGACTCAGATCGACTCTGAGGACACCTTGCCGATCTCAAAAATAGCTGAGGCAGAAAAAAGTGCCTCTGCTGCCGAAAAGAGGCCCGTCGAGGCTGAACCTTCCGAATCTACCAAGTCGAAGAAGCTGAGGTTAGCGTCTGCTACAACCTCGGGGTCCTTGAAATCTGATGCCCCCTGGACCCCTTCAATCACAATTAAGGACAAGCCAATCAGAGTCGGCGACAGTGCGACTGACATTGAAGTCGGCGTCGCCCTCTCCACTGCGCTGCTTCTTCCCAATGACCTTAACCGAATGGTTGAGGTCAGTGTATATGAAAAGTTTGCTCTGATGTTGCAGCACTCTGTACAGGTAAGCCCCTAACACTTAGTACTCTCCAATCTTTATTTTTCCATACTTAAAGAGTTTTATTAACTTCTATGTTTTTTTTTTTCCATTTCTCTTTAGGCAATCCAGCACGCCCACTCCTTTGCGATGCAGGTCTTCGACATTAAGAAGGAGTTGGCCCGTAAGACCAAGGAAGCTGCTGGCTTGCTCAAATCCCTGAACAATGCCGATGCCAAGATGAGAGGGCAGATAGACAAGGCTAAGGCAGCCAAGCAAGCTCAAGATGAGGCCGAAGAAAAGGCTGGGGCTGCAGAGGTTGTTGCTGAGGTCCTCAAGGCCGAAAAGAAAGAGGCCGAAGCAAAAACTGCCGAAGCCTAAGCCTAAGCCGAGCTCCTCACTGCTTTGGCCATAAAGGACGCTGAGATCAAAGTAGCGGACGAGAAGGCATATGCCGAGGGGGCAAACAACTTCGATGAGGACTACAAAAAACAAGTCAGAGAGGCATGCAACAAGGGTTTCACCCTTGGTTAGATGGCTGCTCTGAAGGAGTTGGCTGTCCCCGAGGACTCTCCTCTCAGAGATACAGGCTGACTTGTGCTGCCGTTCCCATTTGTTTCAAGCCAATCTGAGGTTAAGGCTGGGGAGGAAGAAGAAGAGGAAGAAGGAGAGAAAGCTGAAGACGAAGAGGCTGAGGTGGCTGGTGCTGAAGATCCTGCTGGGGCTAAGTCCCCAACTTTGAATGAGCAAGTCCTAGACTTGACTCAGGATGAGGAGGACGAGGCCTCAAAAGGTGCCTCCCCCCAGAAGACAACATTCGAGGTGCCAATCACCGAGAAGAGCATTGATTAGACTCTATGAGAGATCGTTGCCGAGCTCGAGGCTGAGAAGGCTGTCGAGAAGATTCCCCCGTTATCTTCTGGGGCCGAGACACAGCCTGCCATCGACGCCGAGTAGTCTTGCTATAATCTTTTTCTTTGTACGTAGTACTTTTTTGAACAATGTTTTTTAGTTTTCATATTTGGCCGACGTGCCACTTTTGTAATCTGAACAAGTAATCCCTTTATAGGCTGAAGTGCCATTTTTCTTCCTTGAATGCAAGTACAACTTCTTCTTTCAAGTGTTTGTATGTTTGTCTTCTTTATCGTCTTGTATGATTCCATACTTAGAAAATTTTGCATGTCTTCAGTTTATTATGCCTTTAGCTGTGTAGTCTCCTCGAATTAACATACCTCAGCCATAACTTCCAATCTTGTTCATCTCGGCCTTGGCTTAACACTTGAAAACATTGTAAAAAATATTTTCACAAGTGTTATTTAAAACTTGCCACTTTGCTTTTACTTATCAAGACTTCTGTCTTCCATTATCTTCCAAGTCTTAGCAACATGATAACCTCGGCAAGTACGCAGATACTTCTTTCAACATAACCTTAGCTTAACTTCAACTTGTAAATGTTCCTTAAAACATTTCAACAAGTGTTAACATAACCTCAGCTTAACTTCAACTTGTAAATTCTTCTTAAATTTTCAACAAGTGTTAAACCAACTTTAGCTTGTAAATTCCAACTCCCAAACATTATTCTCCAGCTCTCTGCCCCCTAATGTGAACTTAAGTTCCACTTGGGTTCTCATTAACCATGTGGCTATGACCTCATCACCGAAGTTTTGTTCAAACAGAGACTGGCCGAGGTTTTCAACCATGGTTCCTCTATTAATCTAACTTAGTTCAACTCCATTATATGCAAGTGTAATTCAACTCTGTCATAATAAGTCTAAGTTACTCATCATGTTTCACTTAAAAACATCACCAACTTAGTTCAACTCTATTATATGCAAGTGTAATTTAACTCTGCCATATAATAAGTCTAAGTTATTCGTCATGTTTCAATCAGAAACATCGCTAACTTAGTTCAACTCTATTATATACAAGTGTAATTCAACTCTACCATATAATAAGTCTAAGTTATTCGTCATGTTTCAATCATAAATATCGCCGACTTAGTTCAACTTTATTATATGCAAGTGTAATTCAACTCTGCCATATAATAAGTCAAAGTTATTCGTCATGTTTCAATCAAAAACATCGCCAACTTAGTTCAACTCTATTATATGCAAGTATAATTCAACTCTGCCATATAATAAGTCTAAGTTATTCGTCATGTTTCAATCAGAAACATCGCCAAGGGTCTAGTCAATCGTTTTTCACAAGTTTGAAAAAATCGAGCTAACATTTTATTATTACTTCGGCTAATAACAAAAAACTTAAAAAAAAGGAAAGAAATCTAATGATAGAAAAACTTCAGGTTGCAAGTATTCTAGGGTCTTGGCAACTCTTTGCCTTCACTGTCTTCAAGCCGATATGTCCCATTGCCCAGGACCGAGATGATTCTATAAGGTCCCTCCCAATTTGGGCCAAGCTTGCCCTCTTTGGGATCCTTCTTGTTGCCGACGACCTTTCTCAGGACGAGGTCACCAACTTGAAACTCTCGTGGGTTAACCTTCTTATTGTAAGCCCTGGAAAGCTGCTGCTAGTATGCCCCCAGCTGAATTGCTGCTTTCTCCCTTCTTTCTTCCAACAGATCCAGATCTCGGGTCATGAATGCCTCATTGGTCCTATTTTCTACTCCCTGGGTTCTGATCCTTGGGATGCCGACCTCCAATGGAATAACTGATTCTGTGCCATAAGCCATGGCGAATGGGGATTCCCCAGTTGATCTTCTCGGCGTAGTCCGATATGCCCAAAGTACATTGGGCAACTCATCCACCCACTTTTCCTTTGCTGCTTCCAGCCTCTTCTTGATCCTATCCAAGATAACCTATTGGATGCTTCTGCTTAACCATTACTCTGAGGGAAGCTTGGAGTAGAATAATAATTCTTGATTTTGTACTTTGCACAGAAACTCTTGATTAGCTTACTGTTAAACTGTGTACCATTGACTGCTATTATCGTCCTCGGGATCCCAAACCTGGTGATGATGTTCTTCCATAAGAAGTTCTTTACATCAATGTCCCGAATCTTTGCAAGGGGTTCAGCTTCCACCCACTTGGTGAAGTAATTTGTTGCCACTAGTAGGAATTTCCTTTGTCCAGTTGCTTGAGGTAGTTGTCCAACAAGATCCATGCCCCATTGAGCAAATGGCCAAGGGCTAGACACTGGGTTCAAATCCGTTGCTGGTTAGTGTATCAAAAGTGCAAACCTTTGACATTTTTCACACTTTCTGACATAAGCTTCAGCATCTTTCTGCATGTAAGGCCACCAGTACCCCTGAGTAATGGCCTTATAAGCAAGTGACCTGCCCCCAGCGTGGCTTCCACATACTTCTTCATGTATTTCATACAGGAAGTCTTCAACTTGTGAATGATGCACACACCTCAAAAGGGGACCAGTAAAAGATCTTCTGTAAAGATGTCCTTCTGCTGTTAGGCTGAATCTTGCCGACTTCAGTTTGATCTTGTGTGCTTCTTTATGAACATCTGGCAGTTTTCCATCTCTAAGAAACACTATTATCACATCCATCCAGCTTGGTCCCATCTCCACACACATTGCCTCATGCTTTGTTTTCAGTGGTTCTACACTTGGACCTGATAAGTAGTCAACCATTATTGTCCTTGCCTCTCCTGGTTTCATTGCACTAGCTAGGTTGGCCAAGGCATCAGCATGGCTGTTGTCATCTCGGCTAACTTGCTGTAGTCGGCAATTTTGGAACAATGCTACCAGTTTGCCCACCTCTTTTACACAGTCTACCATCCTTTCATCTCGGGCTGCGTATTCGCCTGTTGCCTGGTTGACGGTAAGCTGGGAGTCACAGAAGACCATCACCCCATCACCTTTCATTGTTGCTGCCAACTTTAATCCGACAATCAATGCTTCATACTCTGCTTCGTTGTTTGAGGCCTTAAACCCCAAATGAATGGATTGTTCCAGCATCTGCCTATCCGGTGATACTAGCACTACTCTTGCCCATGCTCCTTGTCGGTTTGAACTTCTATCAACAAACAGGCGGAAGGAGTCACCGACGTAAATGCTGTAGGGCTTGAGTTTGTCTTCTTTTCTCTGTTCTGCTATCCCTAGCTGGGTTTCTCCTTGTTTACCTGGACATTGTATACCCCGGCTTAACGGAGCCCGATATATGATGGCGCTTGGTGTGAACTCGGCTACGAAGTCAGCCAAAACTTGGCCTTTGATTGCTGTTCTTGGTCTGAATTCCAGGTCATATTGGCCCAACACCGCTGCCCATCTGGCTATCCTGCTTATTAGATCTCCTTGCTGCAATAGGGATTTCAAAGGATGCTCAGTTAACACCACAATCTTGTGGGCTTGAAAGTAATGATTCAGCTTCTTGGAGGCCATTACTAAAGCCAGTGTTAGCTTCTCCAAGGGTAGGTATCTGGTCTTTGCATCTGCTAGGGTTTTACACACGTAGTAAACTGTCATTTGTTCTCCCTTTTCTTCTCTGATTACCACTGCACTCACTGCATGCTCTGAAACCGCTAGGTATAAGAACAGCTCCTCTCCAGGTACCGAATTTGAGAGAACTGGAGCGGTGGTCAAGTATTTCTTCAAGTCGGCCAGGGCAACTTCGTACTTTTCTGTCCATAAGAAGTTTGTGGCTTTCTTCACTAAACTAAAGAAAGGTTTACATTTGTCAGAACTTCTGCTTATGAATCTATTTAGGGCTGCAGCCCTTCCAGTCAACATCTGCAATTGTTTTGCTGACATTGGGCTCTTCAACTCCAAGATGGTCTTGATCTAATCCGGGCTTGCCTCAATGCCCTTTCTGGTGACTAAGTATCCCAGGAATTTTCCTGACCCAACTCCAAATGCGCACTTCGACGCATTGAGTCGGAGCCGAAATGTCCTCAGGCTATCAAAGACTGCTTTCAGGTCGGCCAGATGATCCTCAGGTTCCTTGGTTTTCACGACCATGTCATCAATGTATACCTCCACTGTTTTGTCAATTAGATGTCTGAACATCTTAGTTACCAATCTCTGGTAAGTTGCTCCTGCATTTTTCAACCCAAAAGGCATCAGTCTGTAGCAATACAGCCCTTTTGGGGTGATAAATGCGGTCTTCTTCTCATCTGGGGGGTACATGACTATTTGATGGTACCCCCTATAAGCGCCCAGGAAGCTCATCCTTCCATGTCCTGAGGTGGCATCCACTAATTGGTCAATTCTGGGGAGTGAGAAACTGTCTTTGGGACAAGCCTTGTTCATGCTGGTGAAGTCCACACAGACCCTCCACTTCCCATTCTTTTTCTTCACAACAACCGTGTTTGATAGCCATGTTGGGTAGTTTACCTCTCGAATGGCTCTGGCCTCCAGAAGTTTATCCACTTCCTCATCTACTACCTCAACATGCATCAACGTAGGCCTCCTTGCCCCGTGGATGACAGGTTTGGCCGACCTGTTGACATTCAGTCGATGACAAGTGACCTCGGGGTCAATGCCAGACATCTCGTATGGTGTCCAGGCAAACACCTCAAGGTTTGCTCTTAAGAACGCCTCTAATTCCTTTCCTCCCCCTCGGCCAAGCCTAAGTCAAGAAGGAAGAAGCACTCTTCATTCCCTTGCTGGACTAAGATCTTCTTCAGGGCTTCTTCACTTTTCTCGGTTGGTTCTTTGCCGACGTCCTCAAGAACCTCCATGTCCTCATCTTCAACCTCTACTGTTTCTGTTTTTCATACGTTGCAGGTGGATTTCATTGCTGCCATGGAGCAATTCTTTGCCTGCACTTGATCTCCTCTGACCTCTTCAATTCCATGTTCTATTAGGAACCGTAATAGCTGGTGCAATGTTAAGGGAACAATCCCCATTGCATGCAGCCATGGCCTTCCCAGGATAACACTGTAAGGGGAGGGGTGTCAATTATTGTGAACTCCGTTTTTACCTTCTTGGTGCCAGCCTGCACTTCCAAAATTACTGCTCCTAGGGGCCACGTTGGCATTCCATTGAACCCAACCATTGGACCATTGGACTGTTCCAGATCATTTTGGTGAAGACCAAGCTCCTTGTAACACCTGACATACATGATGTCACAAGAGCTGCCCTGGTCGATCAAAATTCACTTTACCTGGCACTCTCCAATTAGAAGGGATACTACCAGGGTATTGTTGTGTGGATGCTGCACCATCTCTAGGTCGTCTTCAGTAAAGGATACTATTGGTCCCTGGCACTCGTCTGCCCTAGGTCTCTTCTGCCGGACCTGATACACATGTTGTAAGTGTTTTACCTTCTGAGTCTCCCGTCGTATCTCGTTCTCATTGACCTTCGAGTGAATCACATTGATCACTCGAGGTCTGTTTGTTTACGGTTGTAGTGCTGGAGGAGGTGGTGCTGCCGGTGCTCGAGGCAGTCTCGTTTGCTCTTCTTTTGTCCTGGCCTTATCTATCAGGTCCCTTAGGTGACCTTGTCTTACCAAATCTTCCAGCTATGCTTTTAGGGCTCTACACCCTTGAGTTAGATACCTATCTTCATTGTGGTAGGCATAATGTTTCCCTGGACTTCTTCCCATAAATTCACCAGGAATCTTCTCTGGTGCTCTATAATAGGGCTGATTCCGGATTCTTTCCAGCACTTTGTAAACCGGAATTTAGAATACGGTTGTGACTGCCTGTGCAACCCTCAGTCCTGTCTCTTGTTTATTGTATCCAATGTTATCTCGGCCTCATTTCCGTGAGCCGTTCCACTTCTCTTGTTTTGACGCCTTTGTCCCAAGCCTGTCTTCCTCAGCTCTCGCATACTTTTCTATCCTGGCCATAAGTTCCTCCATACTTTTTGGCAGTGTTTTCGCTAGTGATTTTCGAAGCAGACAATCATTGTTCAGGCCGTTCTTGAAAGACACGACCGCTACCTCTTGGTTGCACCCTGGTATTCGGTTGAATACCTCATAATACCTCTTGGCATAGGCCCTAAGGCTTTCATCCTCCCTGATTCTCAGAGCCATCAGGGAGTCCACTCTCAACGGCTGTAGTTTGTTTGTCATAAACCTGGCTACGAACATCTCGGCCAGGCCTTCCCAGCTTTTCACAGTTCCTTTTGGCAACTTGTGAAACTAGTCTGATGTGATTTCCCCAAAGGAGGAGGGGAACACTTTGCAGAGTAACGACTTGTTCCCGGTGTACAGTGCCATTGAGTTCAGGTACAAGCCGACGTGAAAGTTCAGGTCAGACTTGCCGTCGTATATCTGGAATCTCGGCACGTGGAACTTTTTTAGGGCTTCAAATTTGTCCAATTCTACCGAAAATGGTGTTCTTGGCTTAACCGGAAAGGTTACCTCGGCATCTTGTCGCTTCCTCTGGAGGTAATCCCTCAGATCCTCCTTGGTCCGTCCAGGAGCTCGGCTATCAACGAATTTTAGCCTCTTTGGTGCGCTACTCCCGGTGTCATTATGAGTCCTTTTGGACCTCCCCCCATTGGGCGTGTCGAAACAGAGTTTCATCCCTTGAACATGTCGATGTTCTTTGGTGTAGGTTTCTTTGGTTCGACGTATCTTCTGGGACTCTCCTCTCATTGATTCTCCATGCCTGACCTCCCGTGAACGTCGGTAAGAATGTTCCTTGGTCCTATCGTGCTGAGGGACTGCAGGGACTGTTTTATGCCCCCCTTTCTGGGCATCTTTCTTAGCCGCTGGAATCGGCTTATCTTGTAACGGAAATGGTGGTGTAGACACCCCATTTTTGATCGACCTTAAGACTCAGATGTCATCGATTGAGCGCTCGATGATTGCGCATGTTTGTGCTCGTCTCGCGTGTCCGAAAATTTCAGCTGAGCGCCTTGCCTCCAAGCCTCTGAACTCTTTGTGTTTTGGCTTGGTTTGTGGACCATGCCTTGTTGACCTTGCCTGGAGGGAGAGAGAGGCCTGTAGGCCACTTTTCGTAATCATAGACTACTTTTCCCTCTTGTAGGCTAGTTTCCGGTTTCCGGAGCCTTCGGCCGAGTGCCTTGTCTCGAAACCTCTTAACGTTCTCCTCTTGGCCTGGTTTTTGGACTATGCCTTGTTGCCTTTGCGTAGAGGAAAACAAAGGTCTGTAGACCACTTTTTGTGGCCGTAGACCACATTTCCCTCTTGTAGGCTACTTTTTGCACCTGTAGACTAGTTTTCGGGGTTTCTGGATGCGTGCCTTGTCCCGCGGACTTTCGTCTTGCTTCCTTTTTGGTTTGGTTTTGAACCAAACCTTGTTTTCCCTTGCCTGGAGAGTGGAACAGGGGTATAGACCAGTTTCTCTCCCTATAGATCACTTTTCCTCCCTGCTAACCAGTTTTCTGGTCGACCAGCCGGTCTTGGTGGTCTGTGGACCACCTAAAGTGGTCAGCAGCCATGCCACCACCTTCCTTTCTTTGTGCAGACAACGTTTCCACCCCTGCCAACAACTTTTTGTCCTTTTAGACAACTTTTTCTGGTCGGCGATCGGCCACTGTAACTGGTCGACAGCTTTTCTGCTTTTTCTGCAGATATTTTGGTGCCAGCTGTGACAGCTGGTGAGCATAGAGAGCATCCTCCATATACGTGTATGGAGGGATTGCTTCAACTCTAGCTTGCTCAACAAGCTTGAGGCTTGGTTTTCTATAAGAGGGAGGCTCTCTCTCCTTCTCCAGGTTTAGAAAATTTGGCTGAGGCTATACATATACTTCTATCTCTATATTTCTCCCTCTCTCTCTATATTTGTGTTGTTTTGTGCCTAAAAGTGAGATTTGTTCATACTTTTGCACTAAACACATAGTGAAACACCTTCATTCTTGAGCTGCGGTTCTTGGAGGTTTGTTTGAAGCTCAAAAGCTTGGTTTTGCCTTAGAAGTTGCTGATTTGCTGTGTTTCTTCAAGGGTGAGACTCTATCATCTCTAAAGCTTTGTCTTTGATTAAGTCTTTGGCCCTATTTGCATGAGGTTTTAGGCTTAACTTTCAACAGCAAAAAGAGTTATTTTCACGTGTTTGAAACGTTTGTTTAAGGCCTCTTTGGTGTTGAGGGTGTTCTACCCTCTTGTGTGCCTTGTTTTGCCTTATTTTGTGCCATCACTTTAAGCTATTGGAACCACCTCTTTTTGGCCTTCTCACCACTAAAATTCAGAGGAATTTCACTGGTGGAAAGTGTGTTTTGAGGTCCCAAATAGGAGGGGGTCACCCCCTCTCCTTGTGTCTTGCATGCTTGTGTTGATGGCTCATCAAAGTAGCATGTTTGTTAAGCTTGTTTTGGTTCCATCTCAGCCTATTTTTGGCCTTATTTCAGTATGGCATACCTCTGTTTTGGCTTAGTTTAGGCCACCCTTGCATGCTCTATACACTTGTAGTGTAATCCTTGCAAACTAGCCTTGTATGCTTAAGGTTTTAGCTCACCTTTCTAGCATGTTTTTGGCTCCACTCTAGCAAGATTTTAATCATGGTTTGTCATGCTTAAGCTCTGTTTTAAGTGTTTTGGGTCATGCATGCCTTGCTTTGTATAGCCATAATGCATTCTTGTTCACTAGCTTTGTGTTTTGAGTCCACTAGCATGCATTGTTTGGGCCATTTGCATAATTTAGCACCATTTGGTATGTGATTTCAGTGTGTGTAGTGTAGCCATACCCTCTCATGCTTCACTCTTTCAATGCCTTTGGAGGGTTGTGCTTTATGTCTTAAACATGAGCCAATATGTATGCCATCTTGCCTAAGCTTTTGGGCTACCATTTCAATGTGTTTTTGGTGTTATTTTGCCATGATACAACCTATTTTTGGTTGGTTAGAGCATCCCTCATTTTCTTCTTACATGTGTAGTGTAATCCTCCTCATTGGCCTTGCATGCTCCATGCTTCATGCCTCTTATCCTAGCATGTGTTGGCTTTACTACAACATGTTTTTGGCCTTGATTTGACATGCGCTAGGACTGTTTTGGGTTGTCTTGGCCATATGGTTCATGTATTGCATAGCTGTAGTGCAATGGGCTTGACTAGCCTTGTGTTTTGATACCTCTAGCATGCTTTGTTTGAGATGTTTGCATGCCATGACATCATTTAACATGTTATTTCAGAGCATATTGCATTGCCACGTTCTCACTTCTTTCACTCTTTGAGTGCTTTCAAGAGTTGTGCATTTGTGCCTCGCTTATGGCCTAACTTGTATGCATGCATGCCTAGGCTTTTGAGCTCCCATCTCAGCATGTTTTGGTCTTTGTTTTGATCTATTTGAGCTCTGTCTATGGTTGGTTCTATCATTTGTGCCATGTATTGCATGCCTCTTGTGTAGTCCCCTTTAGTAACCTTGTGCCTTAGGCTCTCTAGGATGTTGTGCTTGTGTTGTTTGAATGATTTGGCATCATTTCACACTTGATTTTAGAGCATATAGTGTTGTTACACTTCCATGTTTGTCACTTCTTAATCATGTTTGAGAGTTGTGCTCTTATGCTTAGTTGATGGGCCAATGCATGAGCATGCATTATCTTGCATTTCATGCCATCATTTCAGAGTATTTTGGCCACTGTTTTGGCATGATTTAGGTCTACCCATATTCGGTTTAAGTCCATTGAGCATTGTATTGCATGCCTCTTGTGAGATGCACTTTCCTAGCTTTGATGCCTTAAGCTTCTAAACTTGCCATGCATGTATTGTTCATATGTTGGAATCTTGTGCATGCCATTAGCATTGATAAGTTGATCATGTTGCATTGCATTGTGTTTGGATCGGGCGTTGATCCAAACACAAGAAATGAGGGACGTTTCATACTTGAAGTGATGAAACGTGCCTCATTTCTCGGTCGCCGACCCTCTTGATCATGCATGATAGAGGTTAAGGCCCTTATGTGTTATTTGTGCATTCATTGACATTGAATTGTGCAAACTTGGCTTCTCGGCCATCGTGCATTGCGATGCTCGGTTGGTGGCCCGAGGGTCAAGAACCACACTCCCTTGAGCTTAAGAAATGATAAGGAGGGTGGTTGTGCACACATATCTTGCAAATACACTGCTGTGCCCCTTCTTGTTCTCTATTGCAGCAAATTGGAGCTTGGCAGAATTTTCTGGTCGGCAGACCAGAAAAAGTAGCTGGCCAACCACTTTTTCTGGTCTGCAGCATGTTTAGGTGGTCTACAAGTGGTCTACACCACCATTTTCTGGTCGGCAGCCCTCATGGAAGTCTCCATGTTGGAGTAGAAGCTTTCTGGAGGTTTGTGCAGTGTTCTGAGATCGAATGCAAATAGAGGCAAGTTGGGGCATAGTGTAGACACCCCATTTTTAACCATCCTCAAGGCTTGGACGTCATCGTTTGAACACTCGGTGATCATCCATGTTCGTGTTCATTTTGAGATCCCAAAGAACTCGGCTGTGCGCCTTGCCTTAGGATCTCTTGACTTGACTATTTTGTGCTTGGTTGTGAACCAAGAATTTGTGGTTCTTGCACCTGAGGGTAGGAAGTGGCTTGTTAGCAATCCCTTAAACCCACCGGCCGTGGCATGAAGCCACTGACCTTTTTTTTTTCTACTGACCAAATATTTGGTGGTCGGCACAGATATCTGGTCGATCGGCCATTTATTTGGCCGATTGTCTCTTTTTCTGGTCGGTACCTCCCTTTTGCCTTTTTGAGACATTGTGCATGCCAGCTGTGCCAGCTGGAGTGCACGGACTTGTCCTCCATACACGTGTATGGAGGATTTGCACCATTTGCACCTTTTTTGCTCTAGCTTCTTGGAGAAGCTTGCACCCTTTGCCTTAGCTTCTTGAGGAAGCTGACCCTTTGTCTTAGCTTCCTCAAGAAGCTTGCACCCTTTGCCTTAGCTTCCTTGAGAAGCTTGACCCCCTTGACCCCTTTTGTTTAGCTTCTTTAAGATGCTTAGGTCTTTATCTTGCTCTATATAAGAGAGCCTTCCCTCTCCTTTGAAGAGGTTCAGCAAAAACCAGAGATATATGATATATACAACTTTCTCTCTCTATATCTCCCTCTCTCTCTCTTCATTTGTGTGTGTTAGAGGGTCTAAAAGGGTGTTTTGTTCTTAGTTTTGCACTAAGGCACCTAGTATTACACCATACTTGGGTTATTGAGGTGTTGGGAGGTTGTTCTTAGAGCTTTTAAGCTGGTTTTGATCAGAAAAGGGGCCTGAGGTTGCTGTTCTTCAAGTGTTCTTCAAGGGTGAGCATAATTACTTTATATTCCTCATTCTTGCACTAGCTTTTAACCCACTTTGCATGCTGTTTTGAGCTTTGTGTATAACTGATAAAAGTTCTATTTTTTGATGTTTAAGATGTTTCATTAAGGTCATTTTGGTGTTGGGGGTCGACCTCCCCCTCTTAGGCCTTGTTTGGCCCCTTTTGTGCCTTCTTTGTTGAAGCTTTGGAACCTTTTGTGTATTGGCCTTCTCACCATTGAAATCCAGTGTATTTTTAGTGGTGGTGAAGGGGTCTTGAAGTCTTGTATAGGGGAGGGACACCCCTCTCCCTTTGTGTCTCATTTGTTCATGTTTTTGGCTCATAAGGGTAGCATACATGCTTAGCTTTACTTAGCTCCATTTCAGAGGTTTTTGGGTGTTATTTGGTCACATTATACCTCTGTTTTTGGTCAGATTGATGGTCCATTACATGCATCATACACTTGTCTAGTAACCCCCTTTATTGTCATAACATGTGCCATGCATTTTCCCCTTCATGCTTGCATATTCTAGTTGACTTCATGAAGCTTTTGGTCATATTTCATCATGCTTGAGGTCTGTTGGGTACTGATTTGATCATGTTTGTCATGTTTGGTATAGCCACCATGCATTTTGGCTTGTGAGCCTTGAGTGTGTGAGTCATTAGCATGCTTTAGTTGGGTTATTTCAGTGATTTGGAATCGTTTTCCATGCTATTTCAGTCCATAATCCATGCTTGTATGCTTGCATTCATCATCCTTTCCATGCTTTGAAGATATGCTCTTTTGTGCCTTAAAATGAGTCATTGTGCATGCTTATATGTTTGAGGCTTTGGGCTGCCATATCAGTGGGTTTTGGGGCTCCTTTTTGCATGTTAAAACTCTATTTTGCATTGATTAGTCCATGCCATATGTGGTTGGGGTGGTTATAGTAGAGTGCCCTCTTTGTGGCCTTAAATCCCCTTTTGTTTTGTATTAATTTCTTAGCATGTTTTAACCATAATCTATGCATGCTTTAGTCTTGTTTTGGAGTGCCTTAGGACTGTTTTAAGTCATTTTGGTCCTTTGGGATTTGGTTGACATAGCTATGGTTTGGACCCCTTTGTTGGCTTCAAGTTTTGGTCATTGTTGCATGCCTTACTTGCATAACATGGTTGATTTGGCATCACCCTCTATACACTTTCAGAGTTTAACATGTTGGTCTAATGTCCATGTTTATCATCTTTTGAGTGTTCTTGAAAGTTACCTTTTGTGCCTTAGCTTTAGGCCCATTGGTGTACATGTTTGCATGAGCATTTATCTATCATTTCCATCACTTTTGGCCACTGTTAAAGGCAAGGTTGAGGTCTGCCCTTTGCGATTTAAGCCCATCATTACATGTTTGTTGCATGTTTGTTGCATATTTGGTTCATTGTGTGTCGTCACATGCTAGTTCCATCGCGTATTGTTGCATGTTTGGCACATTGCATACTTGCAGGATAGGTTGCACCGCATTTGGCATGCTTTGTTAACTTAGCCTCATGTTGCATACTTGAGCCGCATTGCATACATGCATTACATTTTGCTTGGTTTGGGGTGTCAAACCAAGCATGAGGAATGAGATGTGTTCGTACTTAAAGTGATGAGACACGTCTCAATCCTCGGTCGCCGAGGCCCTTGATCTCAACATGATAGGGCGTGAAGCTTTCATTTGTTTTGTTGCATTCATTTACATTGATTGGCAAACTTGGTGCCTTTGGCCATCATGCATCGAGATGCGTGATTGGTGGCCCGAGGACCAAGGGCCACACTCCCTTGAGTCCATAACATGATAGAGAGTGTGGCCATGCATACATTACTTTGAAATTTCCTTTCCATGCACTGTCTGTCCACTGCTGCAGCAAAAACAGGATTCTGCAGGAATCAATGCCCGGCCGGCCACTTTCAGTGCCGACCAACCATCAGAGTCCAGCCGGTGACCTAATTTATGGTCAATGATCACATTTTACATGGTCGGTGGTACTTTTCATTGGCCGGTGGCATTCCAAAATGATCAGGGAATGGTTCAGAGGTGCCTCAAGAATTTTCACATCCCTCAGAGGTGCAGAACAGTGCAAACAGAGGCAATATTGGCATGGTAACAGGTTTCCGAGCAAGGCAAATCGAGCATGCATCATCCACACATTCCGAGGCAGAGCTGCGGCGGTCTCTCTTTTTTTTTTCTTCATATTTAGGTTGTTTTTGTAATTAATTTGTTAATTAATTAGAAGTTTTGTAATAATTAATTAGCAAGGATAATTGATTCATTATTTGGCCTGTATTATTCTTTCGGACCCTCCGAGCGAGGGCAATTGTGTAATAAGTGTGTGTGAGTGTGTGTATGTCTTCAAATCTCCACTTCTTTCTCCCTTTTATTTATCTGCTTTCAATGGTTAGTATTAGGGCATATTTAAATTAGCATACCTTATGCTATGCATGCGTGCATTCATTCATCTGTATTGCATGCACCGGGCTCGGCGCATCATACTAACTGCATGGTATTTCAATTCCAAGTTGAATACATGTTATCTGTTGCATTTCATATGCCATGTTTAGAATAGCCGAGCCTATCTAGGTTGCATTTTTGCATGTGTTGCATTAAGCACTTCAGCATAGTTAGGATTCATGCATGTTCACTAACTAGTTTCTATTTTGGCTTGGAGTACACTGTGAGTGTTTATGCTTTAGCATCTTGCATGCGTGTAAATGTTGCCATGACAGCATGCTTGCCATGAAGCTAATTGCTTATGTGATATAACTGCCTGAATGCCTATGGGTGAAGGTTGGGTTGCTTGAGTTGGAATAATTCGTCGAAACCCGTGTTTTAGCCTACTTGCGAGTAGCAAAATTCAATCCATTTTCAAAACAAACGGATATGCGATGCTTTGTTCCAACTAAGGCAATCCAGTCTATACTTGTATGCTGTGTGCATTACATAGTAATTCTAGGCTAATAACCAGAATAAGAACACATATGTTTTCAAAACAAAATATCATGCTTAGTACAGGCCGATCTTCGGATCGGGCGAGCGGGGGTGCTCATAACTGACCTTCCCCAATCGTACCCAAGTTCCCGAGCCGAGGCAACTTTGGTTATGACGGACGCGTGGCCTTAGGCAACGAGTCAGGGTTTCCTAAATTCCCAAAAAAAAAAAAATATTTAGGTGGCGACTCTGTATCTGGCAAAGTAATCCATATTTGGCACTTCTTTCTAAAAAAATCTGTTTTCCAAAAAACGATTTGCCAGATTTGGGCTCTTTGGTGATTTATCAGTCTTGCACTGCACTTTGTAAGATCAGATTAAGAACCGTGACAATTTGAGTCCGAACTGTAGTGAGCCCAAATGAACAAAACGGGAGATTTCCTCCCGGGACGTTCGGGAACGTCTACACATAGTAATGGATTTCCGAACGAGGCGATCGAGCATGCATGCACCCCTCGCCTCGAGGACCTCTTGTTACTGCTTTACTTAGCTGCTTTGCTTAGCTAGCTAATGCTTTGGTTTTGTACTTAATTAGTTGACGTGATTAGCTAATCAATTTGTGTTGTAATAACTAATTAGTTAACTAGGGTTAGTTAATTAGTTTTTGTTTGTAATAATTAGTTTAATTAGCTTAGATTAGCTAGTTAGCTTATTATTCGGACCCTCCACCGAGAGGGCACATTGTTGTAATAAGCGTGCGTGTGTGTGATGCATGTCTTCCAACCCCATTTCTTTCTCCCTTTTATTTACCGGCTTTCGATGGTTAGTTTTAGGGCATGTTTCAATTAGCATCCTTATGCTTGCATATTTGCATCCATTCATCTGTCTTGCATGCACCGGGCTCGGCGCATCATACAAACTGCATTGTATTTCAATACCAATTTGAATACATGTTATCTAATTGCATTCACATGACATCTTAGAATAGCCGAGCCTATCTTAGTTGCATTTTGTATGTGTTGCATTAGGCATTCTTGACATAGCTAGGATCATGTATTGATTATTAACTAGCTTCTTTTTTGGCTCGGAGTACTAGGTAAGCTTTTACGCTTTAGCATATTGCATGAGATGTGTATGTTGCCATATATAGCATGCTTACTATGAGGCTAACTGCTTAAGTGTTAAACTGCATGAATGCCTGTGAATGAAGGCTTGATTGACTGGATTGGAACAACTCGATGATTGTGAGTTTTAAGCCCACTTGAGGTGGCAAAATCATGTTTTTTTCTAAGCCCACTTGAGAGTGGCAAATCCGTGTCTTAGCCTACTTGCGAGTAGCATCATCAAACCATTTTCGAAAATAAACATGAGTTGTTTTGTTCCAATCCGCGTGATTGAGTCTATACTTGTTTGCTGTGCGCATCACGTAGTAAGTTAGATTAATAACCGGAATAAGAACGCATGTATTTTCAAAAATACCATATCATGTTAGTAGAGGCCAATCCTTTGATCGGGCGAGCGGGGGTACTCATTTCATGACCTTCCCCCCTCGTACCTAAGTTCCTGAGCCGAGGCAACTTTGGTGATGACGGACACGTGGCCTTAGGCACGAGTCAGGATTTTCTAAATTTTTCAAAACAAAATATTTAGGTGGCGACTCTGAAATCTGGCAAAGCAGTCCATGTTTGGCACTTCTTGATTAAAATTGATTTTTCAAAACCAATTGCCGGATTTGGACTCTTTGGTGATTTATCAGTTTTACATTGCACTTTGAGAGATTAGATTCAAAACCGTGATAGGAGTCCGAATTGTAGTAGCTAGAACTACAATTCGCGCCCTCGCGCGTGGAGTGGTGTTCGGGCGGTCTACAATTTCTGGCAACTCTGCTGGGGATTTAGAGAACTTGACTCGAACTCATGATATGTTATTTTGTTTACACTTATGTGTTTCTTTGCATTGCATTTGCATAGGTGCGTCTAAGTCACAGTGTTTGCCATTTGCTATTCCTGAACGGTTTGCCGGAGGCTTGCTTTGAGAAGCGTGCCATAAGGCTGATCGGTTACAGGCCCTGCCACGATGGGAGCACAAACCTCGGTTGTTACCGAGGCACCCTTTTTGACCATTCGACCTAGTTGCATATCAGAAGCCATAGTGACCATTCCAAACTAGGACAGGTTGCTTACCCGATTGTGGGTTGTTTGAAACCGTTGCGTGCGTAGTGAAACCCTAGCTCCTGACAAGATAGGACTGGGAAACCCTACCCTACCATAGGGGTGTTTTGGCTCTCGCTTGCTTGCTATGTGTTGTTAGGGTGTGTCTCTACAGGATGGCATGTATCAGTTGCAAGTCTGAGTATCGACCTAAGCGTATCAGTTTACAGGCAGAATTTTAGGCAGAATTCAGTAGAGAGCACAGTCATTCAGCGACGCTCATATCTGTTTTGGTGAAATCAGGCTGAGGTGCTGTATGTTTTCTCTTTTGCTAGGTAGTCCTGGAACCATAGCTTCAGATGGCTCCGACATCCCTCGAGTACATTGGATTTGCGTTGATAGACTTTGTCAAGTCAGAGATTCAGTTCAAGGGCAATCAATGTTCCTTCGCCAAAGGCAGGCAAAAAGGCTAGTTAGGCACAGATCACTAGTTCAACAGTCTCCAGTTCAACGATTATTATCCACCTCACCTATGCGCAGTTGGGCTGAGATATCTGCTTCCACCTCAGAAAGGGGATACACACTTGTTCAGTTAGATCAGCAGTTTTCAGTTAATATGGAGGACATGATGCGTCAACTCCAAGAGACCATGCAGGCCATGCAGCGGGATGCTGCCCGCCAAGCAGAGGCTACTAGCCGCCAGACCGAGGTCATGGCCCAGCAGACCGAACTCATTGCCTGGCTTCAACAGCAACAGCAACAAACACAACAGGGAACAACTTCTGCGTCCCACCCACCTCCAGTAGAAATTTCTGCACCGAGGGCTCCTGCTCCTACCGCCAATGCCCAGGAGAATACAGATGTCCCAGTGGATCCCACTCCACCTCAGACTTCCAAAGCACAGGCCTACCCAATTGAGGCCCCTTTCGAGTTCGAAGCGGATCCAACTGCATTAAAAGTGAGCAAGCTAGAAAAGCTGTTCAAAAGAGCTCAAGGCGCTAATTCCATTCCGGACATAGAGAATGGATACACCGACTCAACGGTGATGTTGCTGGACCGGTTCAAGATGCCGCATATAGACCGTTTTGATAGTTCTGGAGATCCTATGGTACATCTGCGGTTGTTCTCGGATATCCTACGGCCAATGGGCCTCTCCAGATCGCAAAAGCTTTCACTCTTCGGTCGGACCCTGTCGGGCATCGCGGCCATCTGGTACGCTAAACTGGAGGACTCAGTGAAAAGAAGTTGGGAGGAGATGGCTGAGGCCTTTGTTGCCTAGTATTCATACAATACGCAAATCAAGGTCACAACTCGTGATCTCAAGACAACCAGACAAGAGCTGAAAGAGGGCTTCTCTGACTTTGTAACCCGTTTGAGGGCCAAAGCTTCTATGATGATCACCAGGCCGGTCAAGAAAGATCAGATAAGGATGGTTGTGCGCAACCACCAACCGAGGCTGATGTAAAAAATGATAGTCTAACCCCTCCCCACCTTTGTCGACTTGCACGAGATTGGGGTACAGATTGAAGACGCTATGAAGCAGGGCCTTATTGACCAGTAGAAAGAGCAGCCCAGGAAGGCATTTACTCGTAGTTCGAATGCGACCACCAGTGGTGATGCAACTGCTAGAACTTCAGATGTGGGCATGGTTACCATCGCCACACCAAAAACAACCACCCCATTCACCGGTGCATCCGGAACCAGCTTACAAATAGCCAAATATCTACCCCGAAGCAAAAGGGTTTTCATCCCACTTTATATGCCTTTGTCTAAAGCCCTTGGGGTCCTACTTAGGAAAGGACATCTGAAACCGTTAGAACAGCGGCCTCTACCCGATCATCTCCCTCCAAAGCATGACCCGGCTACATACTGTGCCTTTCATCAGCAGCAGGGTCATGATACCGACTCTTGCTTCAGACTACATCATAAGATTCAAAATCTCATTGACAACCAGGTAATAGCACCTCCAAACAAACCAACTGTCAATCAAAACCCTCTACATAGGCAGGTAAACTTCATCCAAATAGCGGCCACCCCGTTTGACCCCAGTATATACATCACCCCAGCCCATTTACCCAAGCCTGAGGTGTTCATTTCGATCAGCATGGACTTATGCATGATGGGTGCACCTGAACCCCAATCATCTCAAACCCATGAACCCACTACTCCTGAGCTGATGAGAATGATCGATGATCTTTAGAGAACTGTGGCAGATCTGGCCTTTGGAATATTGGCTCCGTCATTGACGACATCGCATGCCAGAAATTTCAAGCCAAAAGGCTCTTCAATCTTGGGATGTGATGCATTGGAAGAAGGCCAATCCCTTGGCAAGGTGGAGGCAAGTGGTAATAACAAGGTAGGGGCGGGCATTGGTCCCCATGAACATCTTCTGCGGGCTATTGAGGCTTTGACGGCTGAAGGACTGAACAAACAACAAGTGCTTGCAGTTGTTACAAAAACTGTGGAGGACACTTTTGTCGCTCAAGTTAGGGGCACTTTGAATCAAGGGGCGAGCTGGGAAAAGGGCTGTCATACCAGAAACACCCCTTTCAGCTAAAATCCTACACTCGGAAGAGATCATCAAAAGTCAGCACCTGTTGACCCTTTCGTCGATACATCCAACACAACCAGCTCAAAACCTGCCAAATACCCACTTCGGGGCCAGAGGGTGTTCACCCAATTGTACATGTCTTTGTCAACGGCCCTGAGGATCCTGATAAAAAAAGGGCATCTGAAGCCCCTAGAGCCGCGACTGTTATCGAATAAACTTCTTCTCTCCCATAACTCGGCTAAGTACTGTGCCTTTCATCAACAAGCCGGCCATGACACTGACATGCGTTTTCGTTTTTGCCACGAAATACAAGATCTGATTGATAAAGAGGTTATCGTCGCACTGGGCCCTGCAAAGTCTATCGGCATTGGATCAGTGAACTTGGAGGATAATGTGATAATGTGATTGGGGGATGAACCACCTACGGATGGTGCTCAGCTTACTCCAGATATGGGGATGGCACACACTATTTTGAGCACTTTGCGAATGCTGTTTATTTTGCTTTCTGACTTGGGTATTGGGTCAGTTCTTCTGTGTTGTGTTGAGTCAGTCTTTTTGTACTGAGTCAGTTGCGTCTGTCTTGTTGTATCGAGTCAGTCCTGTTTTGTTAGAATCTAGTGATTTCGGGGGTGTTACCTCGGGCATTACTTGCTTGTTTTGTGTTTGTCTTTCACACTCTTTCTTTTGAGTCTGTTTTTTCCTTGGAGCCAGTTGTGCTAGGAGATTGGAATGAAACAGCAGTGATTTTCACCCTATCATGTCTGTTTCTGCCTTGGAGCCAGTTGTGCCAGAAGTTCTGAATGAAATAGCAGTGTTCTTCGCCTACTTTTCTGTGCCTTGAAATCATTGCATTGACCTAAGTTTTTCAAAACTTTTTGAACATTGTGATGAAAACAAAGAGGGAGGAATTCCTCTGGATTTGCAAAAATTTGATCAATTGAGAGAAAGAGAGGCATGCTAAGCCCTTAATGAATGAAATCATGTTTGTTAATGTGAGTACTGAGAAGGTTCCTAGCTTGATCAAGATTTGTTCTACATTGTCTTCACGAGCGACTAGTTGCTTTCTCAAAAGATTTCAAAAAATATTTTGCGTGGTCCTGCAAAGACCTGCGTGGAATCGCTCTTGAGATTGCGCAGCTGTGCGGGGAGCAAATATTCCGGCAAGCCCGTACTCCTTTCTTCCAAGCTCCGTTTACGTCTGATCACCTGCGAGCAAATAATGGTGAGCTGCCCGGCGGTGTGTGGCCGGAAAAACCCTCCGATGATCAAGTTAACACACACCTTAGGATAGAGAGAGAGAGAGAGGAATGTTTGAGTATGAGAATTTCCTTACAGAATGTTCGTCTTTCAGTATGAGGGGCGCAGACATGCCTATTTACTCTCTGCACCCCATATCTACCCCCAGTCATCTTCTGACACGTGGCTCCGCTATCCCATCTGTCAGCGTATACCTTGCTGAACATCACCTAATCTCAACTGCCTGCCTTCTCAGCTGGAGCTCGGCAGCCGAGCTGCTCCATCCACGGCCGTGCTGTGCTTCATACCCAAGCACTTTACTGGCTAAGTCCAAGGAGGACCGGGCTAGGCAGCATCTCGGCAAAGCCGAGCCCGGGGCACCTCCTGTGGTCGGCCTTCCTGCCGATCAAACGATTACCTCGGCTGACCACGCCTTTCCGGGCGCCGGTCACTCAGCTTGACTGGCTTCCTCCATCCGCTGATCAAACAGCTCGGTTCAACCGAGCACTGCCCCGCCGGGCAGCTTCTTTACGGTTTGGGACGGCACATACTTGGCCCAACTCCTGCCCGGCCCAAGTTCTGGCAACCCATCTCCGGGTGGATCGCAGGTCATCTCGCCCCATGCACCATTAGGCTCTCAACCTGCTCGGCCGTTACCTCGGCCCAATTCCAGATCATAAATCTCCCTCTCAATTGCCCCTTAATTCCATCTGCGAAAGCGTGACTGGGATTATTCACTTCAACCGGGATAACAACTTCAACCGGGATAACATTTCTTCGGTTTTCAAAATGCCAAAGCTCGACTGGGTTAGTTAACATTACTGTCTGCAAACTTGCCCGGTTATATTCCTCGGCTGACGTCCTCCTCTTTCAAAGTAGCCCGGTTGGCTCCTCGACTCTTCAACCTGTCTCTTCAGTTCTGACGTCGCCATAAATGGGGACACGTGGCGGGCTGCCATTGGTTCTCGAGCAGCCAACCCGCCATTTTTGCCAGAATTTGAATTTGGGCGGTTTCCTTCGTATATACATACAAGACCCATTCATCCTCATTTTCCTCCTACTGTCATTCTGCAACCCGACTTGCCAGAGCTCTAGCGTCTTCCTCCAAGCCTCACTTGCCATTCTTTGCGTCTGTGTTCGAAGGAAAAGCAATTGCCACTCACTGGTAAGACCTTCAATCCCTCTTATGTTGCTATCCTCTTAAATATTTCTCACATTAGGGCACTAAAACGTAGTTCTTAGGTCGTAGCCACAGAAATCGTTCAAAATTTGCCACTATTCATGGTGTTCTTCGTTTTTCATGAAGAACACTGAAGAACTGGGGCGGACCAGGCTCCAGGTCTTCATTTGATCCAAAAAACCAATCTGACCGAGCAAATAACATGTTTGTCTCGACCCCAACAAAAACCGAGATAACACAAGGAAATGGTCGCTCAACCGGGCTAACAACTGGCCTGCCTGGGCGACCGAGCTCTTTAGTTAGCTTAGAAGACCGAGGTGGTTTGGCACCCTTAATGATCGAGCTAAAGTCCAGCTCCTTCCGCGCGACCGCGCTCACACTTACACTTGCCATCCTTTTCCTGCAGAGTCCAAGGGGACCACTGTCCATTCCTCAGGCTCTCAAGATCGAGCAATTACCAATTGCCACTGTGCCAAACACCTCAGCCGAGCTACCTCAGTCCGGCCACAAATGGGGAAATTTCGCTTCCTAGTGGATACTCCGGCCGTGCTAGCTGCATTCAGAGAGGAGTACGGCATCCCGGCCGACGTCCATCTCGAACTGGCTGAAGAGGAGACAACACCCTGGGGCAGACTAGACCAATGCCCCTTCACCGTGCTGTCAATTGTCGAAGGAGGCCTCCGTTTCCCACTAAACCCACTTATCACCGAGTTCTTCCGCCGCACCGGGCTGGCACCCACACAAGTGTCCACCAACACTTATCGAATTATCAACGGCGTTCATGAACTGAACAATCGGCTAGGCACCAATTTAGGTCTAGCCGAGATATTGAGGCAATACACAATGGGTCACACCGGTGACGGCCTAGCTTATTACTTGAAAATCAGACCGGGCAAGGAAAAAATTGTAACCGGCACCTCGGATAAAGATCTGCACGACGACGATTTTTTCTGGGTGTCGGGCAATTACGAAATAGCCGAGGTGCCGGGTTGGTTTATAAGCAAGAACTTCGGTTCCTCATGTAAGCCGCTCAAACTTGCTCGGTCAGCTTACCACTTTATTCTGTAATTAACCGATTTTCCTGTTTCTTTTGCAGCAATCTAAGCCTTGCAAGCCAACTATCAGTTTCCCAACGTAGAGGCAATTCGGACCGTGCTTCGATATTCCCACCGAGATTGCAACGATTTGCTCGGTTACACCTCGACCTACAGGTACTCTGCTCCGCGCCGGAGTAGAGTAACAGACTTCCTTCGTGCTCCTTCGCCACCTCCAGACCCTACCCTTCGTGACGTCCCCTTAATCCGATTGACAGACGAACAAGAAATGACCAAAAGAAGCCGAATCAAAAACCTTCTCATTGCAACCTCGGCTGAGATACCGAACGTCGTCGCCCACTCCCCGGCTGCCGGTCAATCAAGCGCTGCCGTGGTCGCCTTAGCTTCTCCAGCCGCCGGGCAGTCTAGCCAAGAAACACGCCGGGCTGGCAAAAGACCACGGGCAGATCCCTCCGCCAAGCTCATCGCCGAACTGACAACCGAGCAACCTGCCGACAGGGTCAGCTCCATCCCAACATGGCGGCCGCAGCTAAAGCACCGGGGCAAAGAGATCCCGGCAAATGCTTCGGTCAAAGGCGACAAGGAGCACTTGCTTGCCTTCGACCTCTCAAAGGCTCTGCTGCTGCCCAGCGACGTGGTTGGAAACGACCACGTTCCTGACACCCGGCTGGTCAAATCTGCCGTGAAGTCAATGACCAGGGTAAGAAGTTCAATCTTCTACTTCAATTTTCACAAGTGTTTGTACGGTCTCTTCTCTGATCAAATTCTCATTTTGCAGGCCATCCAAAAGCGGCACTTGGTCATGGAGCGCATCCACAGACTTCGGCAGAAGGCGAGTGATACCGCCAGCCAAGTCGAAAGCCTCCAAGCCGAGCTCGGCCGGGCAAAGTCGTCGCTTGAGATGGCTAATGTAGACAACAACAGACTGCTCGGTCAGCTGGATGCGGCCGAGAAAAAACGGGATGAGCTCCAGACCGAGGTAAACGCGCTCAAAAAGTCGAAGAAGAAAGACTGCCGGGCTGCTAACAACGCCGGCTTCAACGAAGCCGAGCAGAGCTATAAGAAGCAAGTCTTTGCAACACAAGACATTTACTTCAAGGCTGGCTGGAAGTTCGCCTGTGAGCATCTCGGCCAGGGCTCTAACACCGACGTATTTGCCAATCCTCCTCCTGCTTCGCTACCGGTCTACCTCGTGCCTTACGCGAACGACGTCTTCAACGCTTTGCAAGCTGAGGCCGAGGAAGGGCTTGAAGAAGGAGATGCCGAGACAGATACAGAGGTAGAGGATGCCGAGGTGCAGGAGCAGCCCGGCCATGACGTGCCCAGTGCCCAAGACAAAAGTCCAACCATAAACCTTGATGCCGCTGAGGATGAGTTTACCAATCTCTCCCTCCTAGTTTAGTTTTCTTCTCTTTTTGTATTTTTTCTTTCAACGCTTTTGATGTAACCGGACTCTGTCCCCACCTTTTGTATTGACTTTCTTATTAATGAAAAACTCAAATTTTGCCAAGTGTTTGCACGGTTGTCATCAATTCCATCTTCAGCAAAACACCTCGTCAACCGGAATTCATAACTCGGTTGAAGTACTTAAGCAGAACAAAACAGTAAATTCCTAAACCGAAATAATCATCTCGATTGGTAATCACCAAGTCTTCCAACCGAAATAAACCATCTCAATTGGGAATACTAAGTTGGGCAAAACGCCAACTCATCCAACCGGAGTAAACCATCTCGGTTGGAAATCCTAAGTTGGACAAAACACCAACTCTTCCAACCGGAGTAAATCATCCCGGTTAGGAATCCTAAGTTGGACAAAACACCAACTCTTCCAACCGGAGTAAATCATCTCGGTTGGGAATCCTAAGTTGGACAAAACACCAACTCTTTCAACCGGAATAAATCATCTCGGTTGGAAATCCTAAGTTGGACAAAACACTAACTCTTCTAACCGGAATAAATCATCTTGGTTTTTTACATTAAAACAACAATTCAAGTGCTAAAGCAAAATCACTTCTATAGATTGACAAAAAGAATTACATTGTGAAGTGCAAGCCAAAAAATTCCTTTGCACAAGAAAAGAAAGCAAAAACTTAGAAGTAATACAGTTTCAGGTTGGCCGCATTCCAAGGCCAGGGTATTGCTCTTCCCTCTAGATCCTCCAAGTGGTAAGCCCCCTTGCCCGCTAGACCGGTGATCTTGTAGGGTCCTTCCCAATTTGCCCCTAGTTTGCCTTTACCTGGCACCAGGGTGTTGCCCATAACTTTCCTCAAAACCCAATCACCGACTTTGAACGGTCTGGGGTGCACCGTCTTGTTGTATTTCTTTGAGAGTTCTTGTTGGTAGGCGGCCACATGGATGAGGGCCTTCTCCCGACGCTCTTCCACTAGGTCCAGCTCCAAGGCAATAGCCTCGGCATTCAGTTCGGGCTCAAAACTCTCACTTCTTAGGGTGGGCATGCCAACTTCCAAAGGTATGACCGCCTCCATGCCATAAGCCAAAGCAAATGGAGTTTCCCCGGTAGATCGCCGCGGGGTTGTTCGGTATGCCCAAAGGACGCTGGGTAGCTCCTCAGCCCATTTTCCCTTTGCCTTCTCTAGCCGTTTCTTCAACCCATCCAGAATAGTCTTGTTCGAGGCCTCGGCTTGACCATTGGACTGCGGGTAAGCCGGAGTAGAGTTGTAGAATTCAATCTTTAAATCTTCACAAAATCCTCGGAACAGGCGACCGTCAAACTGGGTGCCGTTGTCAGAGATCAAGATCTTGGAGACGCCAAACCGTGTGACCACGTTCTGCCAGACAAACCGCTTCACGTCTTTCTCTTTGATTTTTGCCAAGGGCTCAGCTTCAACCCATTTCGTGAAGTAATCTGTGGCCGCAATGAAGAATTTCCGATTGCCCGGTGCTGTTGGCAATGGCCCCACTATATCTAGCCCCCACATGGCGAAGGGCCAAGGACTAGTGAGGGGAAGAAGTTCCCTATCAGGCTGATGGATCTGATGGGCGAATCTCTGGCATTTTTCGCACTTGCAGACGTACTTTTGTGCGTCGGCCTGCATGCACGGCCACCAGTATCCCTGCGAAATAGCGCGGTAGGCCAAGGACCTGCCCCTAATGTGGCTGCCACAAATGCCTTCGTGAATTTCGTACAAGAAGGCCTCCACACAACTCGGGTGCATGCACTTTAGATAAGGACCAGTGAAGGACTTTTTATACAACGCACCAGATGGAGAGAGCCAAAACCGCGCTGACTTCACCCGGACTTTGTGTGCTTCTTTCTTGTCAGTTGGTAGAGTCTGGTCTCTAAGGAACAAAATTAAGGGGTCCATCTAGGAAAGGCCTAGCGCGGCGCAGAGTACATCCGTCTGCCCGGCGTCTTCAATGCTTGGCCGTGGAAAAAAGTCAATTAACAGGGGGTTTGGAAATGTACTATCTACCATCGAAGCGAGGCCGGCCAACTCATCAGCTCGGCTGTTTTCTTCACGGCCAATTTGTTGAACTCTGATTGCCTGAAACTGCTTGATGTGCACCCTGACCAGAGCTTGGTACTTCGCCATTCTGTCATCCATTGCTTCGTAAATCCCAAACACTTGGTTAACCACAAGCTGGGAATCACTATACACTAATAGCTCGGCAGCCTTCATTTGAATAGCGCTCTTGAGCCCGACGAGAAGGGCCTCGTACTCAGCCTCGTTGTTAGACGCTGGGAAGCCAAGCGTGATAGAATGTTCAATGGTTAGGCCATCCGGGGAGATAAGAACGATACCTAGGCCGGCACCATGACGGTTGGACGCTCTATCAACAAAAAGCTTCCACATTTCCCCCATAAAAAGCTTCCAGCAGTCTGATGGGTCTTGAGAATTGCGAAGGGCAATGGGATCACGGTTTCCTGGCTGGCCGGGTTCAAGTTCCGTGTTAATTGGTTCCACTCCAGCTCCCCTTGGTGATTCGGCACCGGACTCAGCAAGTTGATCTGTAATGCTCAAGTCCGTAGGCGAATCATCAGGTTGCGATGCCATGCCGGCCGCAGGTTCTGAGCGGTGCTGTTCCATTTCTTCCCCCCGTGGTGATGCGGGACCGGACAGAGCAGGTGGGTCGGTGATACTCAACTCCGTCAACGCATCACCGGGTGGTAAAACCGTGCAAACTGAGGGGGCTTCAATGGTGCGCGCAAACTCCGCGTCGCTACCTCCACCAACTGGTTCTAACTCGGATGGTCTAGCGTGCATCTCATCATCTGCCACGGTAATATCGATTGGGCATACCGGATGAGTGCCAGGTGAGAATTCGGCGACGAAGTCTGCCAAAGTCTAGGCTTTGATAGCAGTGCGCGGCTGGAACTTCACATCAAATTGTCCCAACTCGACCGCCCACTTAAGAATTCGGCCTGAAAAGTCCGCCCGTTCAAACAAGGCCTTGAGGGGAAACTCGGTCAGTACGATGATGGTATGGGCATGAAAATAATGCGCCAACTTCCTTGAAGCCATCATCAATGCCAACGCAAGCTTTTCCAGCGGCAAGTACCTTGTCTCAGCCGGCAGCAAGGTCTTACTGACATAAAAAATTGGGAGGTGCTTGATTCCTTCAGTGCGGACTAGCACCGCACTGACTGCGTGCTGGGAGACGGCAAGGTAAAGGTAGAGTTCCTCACCTGGCTTAGGTGTAACCAACAGTGGCGGGGAAGACAGATATTCCTTGAGCTCGGCCAAAGCTCGGTCACACTCTTCGTCCCACGAGAACTTTGACTTCAAAGCCTGAAAGAAAAGGCGGCAGCGATCTGATGACTGGCTTATAAACCGATTAAGCGCGGCGGCCATCCCGGCCAGATGCTGCACGTCCTTAGCCGAGTTGGGCTTCTTCAACTCTTGCACGGCTCTGATCTGAGTAGGGTCTGCTTCGATGCCTCGGTTCGTGACTAGGAACCCCAAAAATTTTTCGGATCCCACGCCAAAAGCACACTTTGACGCATTCAAGCGGAGCTTGTGCTTCTTTAAAATGGAAAACATCTCGGCTAAGTCGGACAAATGGTTTGCCTCACGTTGGCTCTTTACCACCATATCATCGATGTAAGCCTCCATTGTCCGGCCAAGCAAAGGAGCAAACATTTTGGTCACCATCCTCTAAAGGTTGCCCGGCGTTCTTCAAACCAAAAGGCATGACTCGGTAGCAGAAGAGTCCCCTTGGAGTCGTGAAAGAGGTGATCTCACGGTCAGGCCCATGCATGGCGATTTGATGGTAGCCGTGGTAAGCATCCAAGAAACTGAGCCTAGTATGTCCAGCCGTCAAGTCCACAAGCTGGTCAATTCGCGACAAAAGGAAGCTATCTTTGGGACAAGCTCGGTTGACTGTCTTATAGTCGACACAAACTCGCCACTTCCCATTCTTCTTGGGCACCATTACTGTGTTGGAAATCCACCGAGGGTAGTGCACTTCCTGAATTGCTCATGCCTCCAGCAGGTTCTTCACCTCTTCTGCAACTATCTCGGCGTGATGTAGTGCTGATCTCCTTGTTCGCTGGATGACTGGCTTTGCTCCAGGGAAGACGTTGAGGTGATGGCAGATAAAACTTGGATCGAGGCCAGGCATGTCGTAAGGCGACCATGCAAAGACTTCGATGTTGGCAATCAAAAACTCAACCATCTCGGTCCTCTCTTGGTCAGTAAGGCTGGAACCGAGCAGGAAGAACTTATCCGGCCGCTCTATATCGAGTCGCACCTCAACCAGGTCCTCCACAGCTTTGTCTTCTGTCTTTGTGCCCACATCCTCCAGAACTCCTCGGTCTTTCGGTCCTTCTATCATTTGCACGAACCCCTTGGCAGCCCGGCTGCCGTTCACTGCTACGAAGCACTGTTTGGACATGACTTGATCCCCCCAAATCTCCTCGATTGCCCCCATAGCTGAGGGGAATCTCATCACCTGGTGATAGGTCGACGCTACAGCTTGCATAGCGTGAAGCTATCCCCTTCCAAGGATAAGGTTGTACGTCGAAGGCACTTGTAGCACCCAAAACTCCACTTGCTTGACTACGGATCCCGCTTTAACCGGCAGGATAATCTTTCCCAAGGGCCACTCCGGTTGTGAGTTGAATCCAACCAGTGGCGAAGTTGCCGGAGCCAAGTCTGTCTCCCGGAGTTTGAGCTGTTTGAACGCATCATAATACATGATCTCGACCGAGCTTCCCTGATCGATCAAGATCTGTTTAACATCAAATTCCTTGACGCGTAGTGTTACTACTAGGGCATCGTTGTGTGGTGTCTGGATACGCTCTAAATCCCTTGAGGTGAAACTAATCATGTCTTTTTCTTCTGTCTTCCCCCTTTTGATGGCAGGCAGTACCGACAAAACCTCCCTCATATGCTTTGCCTTTTTTATCATGCCCCGGAGTTCACAAACATGCTTCGGTTCCACGATGCCGTGGATTACATTAATAACTCCCTGTGGTGGTGCGTCTCGGTCATCCTGTCCCCTGGGATCGACTGGAGCCTGATTCGGCTTTACGCCGCCATCAATGTAAAGGTTTAGATGCCCGACCGCGACCAGCTCTTCTAAGTGTTGCCTCAAAGGCAAACAATCCTCAGTCCGGTGGCCCCTCTCCGGGTGGAATGTTTAACGATACCGCGGATTGTAGCCCTTCTGTCCATCGCCCAACTTAGCAGGAAGCCGGACACACTCCTCGTCTCAAATTTCACTAAGTATGCGATAAATTGGAATCTTGAAGACCGTGGTGATGCCAGTCCTTGCCTTCAATCTTCTGTTAGCATCAGCAACATCATCTCGGGCGTAGTCATCCCAGTCGTTCTGACGTCCTCTACCCCAGTTTTTGCGATTCGAGCCACGGTCTGATTCCTCTGCTCGGTCACTTGTGCGGCTGGACTCTTGCCCAACTGCGTGCACTTTGCCTGCTGTCTTCTTGTCTGTTGCTACCGGAATTGCCTTCACGGTAGAAGCTGATGCGTCATCCTCTACTCGGATGTGCTCATTGATGCGCTGCATGAGCTGGCCCATGGAGGTCGACTGGCGCATGGTCAGCGAATCCCGTAATTTATGGCCGACCGGGAGACCACGCTTATATTGCGTGATCGCGAGGTTGACCGGGCAATCCAAGATCTCGTTGAAGGTTTCCCAGTACCTTGAGTTGTATACCTTCAATGTGTCGCTCGGTTCCATCTTGACACTTAGCAAGTGATCGACTTCCTTTGGTGTTTTTGTGTTGGTTTTGAAGCGCGTCACAAAGGTTTCGGCCAACTGGTGCCACCTTTGTATGCTCCCTTCCGGTAACCTCTCGAACCACTTTAAGCCCAGTTCGCCTAAACTTAACGGAAAGATTAAGCACATGAGTCCGTCATTTCGCCTATGTCCGGCCATAACCTGTCGGAAGTGGCTCACATGCATGTAAGGATTGGTTTTTCCGTCATAGAGTGTGAACTTAGGCTGGTGGAAGCCTGCCGGAAGCGGTGTTGTTTCTATTTCCAGGGAAAAAGGGGTGGCACTCAGCCTGGCCAAGTCCGTATCTTCAAAGAGTGGCACTGCCTGGCGGGGGTGGAGGCATTCCGACCTCCTCGCTGGCGTGAACCCCATAGGATAACCGCTGGAATGCCGGTATTCTCTGAGCTTCGCGCCGGTGAGCCCGCTCCTTTAAGACTGCCCGCAAATCCTTTGAATGAGCGGAGTAAGAGTACCTCGACGTCGTCGCCGGACGTGAGGGTTTGTAGGTGCTGTCTTGCGCGCTAGACTTTTCTGCATGCGCATCGGAATCACCAACCTGGTAACTTCTGGTAATAGATATGGACTGAGTACGTCGCTGACTCTGTCCGCCTGAACGGCGGGATGGGGTACGCTCACTGTGGTCTCCCACTCCAGCTACACCGTTCCCTTTGACATGCCGCTTCAGATCCTCCATCTCCGCCGCCATTCGCCGGATGAGAGCGTCTTGGTCCCTCAACTTACTTTCCAGTCGCCTGGCGTGTGAGTCTCTCCTCCGTCGGTGACCGTCTGGACTCCGTGAATGACCATGACTTCTTCCGCGCTTATCCCGCGCGTCTCCTGACTGTCCTCCGGTGGGCGTCCCCAAGTCCGCCATTGGATGGATGGCGGGAGGACCTTCTCTCCTTCGGGTGAACTCCGGGGTGGCTCCGTCTATGGCAGACAACGGAAACTCGTTGTTGTTCGCCATGGACGGCGATCAGATGAACCTGGAAGACAAGGTTTTGTCTGTCAAGGTTCCCACAGACGACGCCAATTATGCGGGGAGCAAATATTCCGGCAAGCCCGTACTCCTTTCTTCCAAGCTCCGTTTACGTCCGATCACCTGCAAGCAAATAACGGTGAGTTGCTCGGCGGTGTGTGGCCGGAAAAACCCTCCGACGATCAAGTTAGCACAAACCTTAGGATAGAGAGAGAGAGAGAGAAAGGAATGTTTGAGTATGAGAATTTCCTTACAAAATGTTCGTCTTTCAGTATGGGGGGCGCAGACATGCGTATATACTCTCTGCACCCCATATCTACCCCCAGTCATCTCTTGACACGTGGCTCCGTTATCCCATCTGTCAGCGTATACCTTGCTGAACATCACCTAATCTCAACTGCCTGCCTTCTCAGCTGGAGCTCGGCAGCCGAGCTGCTCCATCCACGGCCGTGCTGTGCTTCATACCCAAGCACTTTACTGGCTAAGTCCAAGGAGAACCGGGCTAGGCAGCATCTCGGCAAAGCCGAGCCCGGGGCACCTCCTGTGGTTGGTCTTCCTGCCGATCAAACGATTACCTCGGCTGACCACGCCTTTCCGGGCGCCGGTCACTCAGCATGACTGGCTTCCTCCATCCGCTGATCAAGCAGCTCGGTTTAACCGGGCACTGCCCCGCCGGGCAGCTTCTTTACGGTCTGGGGCGACACATACTTGGCCCAGCACCTGCCCAGCCCAAGTTCTGGCAGCCCATCTCCGGGTGGATCGTAGGTCATCTCAGCCCCATGCACCATTAGGCTCTCAACCTGCTCGGCCGTTACCTCGGCCCAATTCCAGATCATAAATCTCCCTCTCAGCAGCATAGGATCACTCTCAGCCTCGAGACTCAACTCCTTTTGTTTTCAAACCTTGAACTTGGATTCAGAATGTTCAATAGTAAACCATAAAAGGAGGCCCGTTAGGCCAGATTCGAAGCAGCCCTCAAACTAGGGGCAAAAAAGTCAGATCAAGAAGGTCAAACGTCATCAAAAGAAGCTTGCAAAGCTCGATCAGAAGTTACCCTTGAACTGGGGGCAAGAAATGTCAGATGTGCTCGAAGAGTAAAAAATTGGGACATTTCTCAAGCTAACGAAGATCGGCAAGAATGCCAAATCCCATAAGAGAGGAAAGAAGAAAGTTTTTGCTGAAGGACAACCAAGTTCCTATCCGCAACACTAGGGGCAACTTCAGCCCCCCATTGGATGGACTTCTATGTCATCAGTAACAGCAGTCATTCTCCGGGATTCAGATGGCTTCGAGATCTCAAATCGATCAACATGGACAAAGTTACACTTTTACCCTTGAGAGGCTCGTTGGGCTGAAAACCCGGAAGGACGACCCAGGCAAAAGTTAGAGCAAGAAAAGAAAAGAAGAAAAAGAACAAAAAAAGAAATGAAAAAAATGAAGAAAAAGAAAAGACAAAAAAGAAGAAAAGAAGAAAAGAAATGAAAAGATGAGAAGAAAATGAAAAGAAAAGAAAAACGGAGCTTGCAAGGTTAAAAACCCGGAAGGGCGGCCTTGGCAAAAGTTAGAGCGCAAAAGGAGAGGTTAATACCCGAGTGTACCTTAACCCGGAACTACGTCAGGCTTGATTCCCATCTTTGGGATACGTAGGCAACTTCATTCTAAAGTCCAGCCATAAACACTTCCAAATCGACTGTGTCCATGTAAAGGTTCTGATCATCTTTGTCTTCTCTGTATCCGAGAGTTCGATTATGATCGTCACTTTGAGGACTGATTACAGTGCGCTGTGATGCCATTTAGACAAGGGGCAACTTTTCGTTGCCGTGCAGTGCCATTTAGACAAGGGGCAATTTTTCATTGTTTTGAATCTGAGGTTGTGCATCTCAAGTATAAATTCTGTGTTGGTCAAGCAGTGGCCATTTGTAAAAGCAGTTTTGAGAATTTTTGATGAGGTTGACTAATTTTCTCAAAAATTATTCAATTTTTCCAAAACTGGACCATTTCTTGGACCCAAAAAAGGAAAATTTCCAATGCTCACAATCTGACTTGCTTGATTTCAAATCAAAAAATCGAACAAGCATGTTAATCTAATTCTCATATTGATTAAAATTGTTTTAGCAGAAGCCAAAAACAAAAAAAAATGGTCAAAATGATGAACTAGGGGCACAATTGAGTCAGGTTTTCTTTCTGTTCCCCGTTGTTAGCATATTCGCCAGAAAGGGCACCATACTTGCCAGAAAGGGCACTGTACTTGCTAGAAAAGTGCACGACTGAAGCTAACAGCAAAAGGGCAGCAAGCTCTCTCATCCTCTAAGCAGCGAGGTATCAAGCCAAGTGCGAAACATGAGCTGGAATGAAGTAGGATATTCCACTCCCTCATCTAGACAAGTCTGATCACATCCAAACTGGCCAAGGGCATCGTCAGCCGATGTCAGTTGCAGATCTGTTGCACGTCCAATTGCATCACAACCCCTCTATGGAAAAGTTCACTGCTGTGAGCAAAAGAAGAAGAAATCTGGTAGAATACCAGGGGCAAGAGCCCACAACTTCCTGTTTATCCATCAACCACCCAGGAGAGGGATAAAAAAGAAGAGAGATTGAAGAATAGAGAGATGTGCGCTGAGAGAAAAAGTGAGAAAAAGGGTTTTTTCTTGATTCACAAATAAGAAAGGGTGGGAAACAATACCCAGAGAAACAGGCTCCCTGTGTACATTTGAGTCTGAGTGTTGTGTGTTTTTGTTTGTCTTGATTCTTGTTTGAGTCGTTTCGCGTGTCAATAGATGTGTTTAGGTTGTTTTACCTTTGTTTTCCGTTGTTGAGTCCTTTTTGCTGTGGTCAATCGTAGGCTCAATACCCAGTTAGGAACTCGTTACTAATTCTCAATTTCAAAAAATAAATCATTTTGTGCTCAGAGTGCTGTGCCATTCTCCATATTTGTGCAAAACAAGATTTGTTCTTTCATAAAACTGCAGGGTTCAACCCAGGTCATATGAGAACAGTAAAATAGGACCTATCTGAAGCTATGTGGGTTCCAGACTGCAAAGCAAAAGAAAAGAGGAAAAATATCGGGCATCTGAGTTTGTTTCAACTCCAGTAAGTTCTGTCATTGCATTCCGTATGTACCTCTTCAAGTCTAGCTAATGCTTCGAAGTATGAGTGTGCCTCTACCTCAAGCTCAAGATCAAGTTTGCTTCAAGCCAGAATGGCGATCAGAAGTGCTCTTCCTGAGTACCAGTTCTTGCCAAGGGCATCTTGGCCGTGTTTGCAATAAGTTCCTAGGAGATCAACTGCGACGGTGGAAACTAGAGTTCGAATGGCTGTTGCCTAGAACGCAAAGGTTCGAGATTTTCGAGGCTAAAGTCTGGTTTAAATACCCATGGGTGTATCCCCGACTTGAAATCTATATAGAAGCCCCATAGGTTGAGATAGCGTGTATGTACCTTAACTCTGGATACTGAACTAACCTAGTCTGTCACCCCGTTGGAGAATAGGGAAAGTTGTGCATATGGTTAGGAAGAAAAGTGGCATCCAAAGTGCTCTACGTGAGGAATCCTTGTCAGTATATCAGAACCTTTATACTGTGAGTTGAAGGAAAGAGTTTGAAGAGCATAAGGGGAGATCCCCGTCAGAGTAGAGCGGTTCATCGCTACTCACCCCGTGAGGTGCTTTCTAAAGCGCCGCTATGTTTGTTTGTTGCATTCTTTAAACATCATGCATTATATTGCATTGTACCTATCAAATTTCTCTCTCTTACATGCACGATATTGTATGTACGGTTCATTTGAAGCTGGCGCAACCAGACGATATTGGATGTACGATTTAATCAGAGAAGTTCTGTTTAAGATTGATTATGTTTTGTGTATCTATCGCACATATTCACCCTTAGTGTATCTATCACACTTCGTTCACCTTTTGTGTATCTATCACACACGCTCATTTAGTGTATCTATCACACTTTGTTCGCTTAGTGTATCTATCACACTTTGTTCATTTAAGTGTATCTATCACACTTCGTTCGCTTTGTGTATCTATCGCACATGTTCACTTAGTGTATCTATCACACTTTGTTCATTTAGTGTATCTATCACACTTCGTTCACCTTTGTGTATCTATCACACTTTGCTTCACTTAGTGTATCTGTCACACTTTGTTCATTTAGTGTATCTATCACATTTCGTTCACCTTTGTGTATCTATCACACTTTGTTCATACAGTGTATCCATCACACTCTTTTCACCTTTGTGTATCTATCACACTTTGCTTCACTTAGTGTATCTATCACACTTTGTTCATATAGTGTATCCATCACACGTCCGCTTTGTGTATCTATCACACATGCTCACTTTGTGTATCTATCACACGTTCGCTTTGTGTATCTATCGCACTTTGCTCACTTTGTGTATCTATCACACATGCTCACTTAGTGTATCTATCACGTTTTGCTTCACTTAGTGTATCTATCACACTTTGTTCATACAGTGTATTTATCATACTTCGTTTCACTTAGTGTATCTATCACACTTTGTTCATACAGTGTATCTATCACACTTCGTTCACTTTGTGTATCCATCACACGTTGGTTTTGTGTATCTATCGCACTTTGCTCACTCTGTGTATCTATCACACATGCTCACTTTGTGTATCTATCACACATTTGTTTTTTGTATCTATCACACTTCGTTCGTCTTGTGTATCTATCGCACATGTTCACTAAGATTGCATAATTTTCTTACATCATTTCTGCATGAAATGTAGTTCGGTCTGTAATTCCCACTCGTGGCATGTTTACTTATTTTCTTGTGTACGAGTTTGCTGTAGCATTTCTTTGCATAAACATTTGCATCTAGATGTTTCATTACAGCCCTCTTTGCATAATCATAAGTTATTTTCGACATTGTGCATGTCATTTGCATCTTGCCTCTGCCTGCGGGCGCATCTCTTTGTTATCTTGCCTGTTTGACTAAGTCTTCGGCCTTGTCAAAAATGGGTCATCTCTGGGCTTTGACATTCACTCCCGTTACTTCTTGACTTTCGAGTTCTGTCAAAGAGGGGCAACTGTAGACACCCCATTTTTGACCGACCTTAAGACTTAGACGTCATCGATTGAGCGCTCAATGATTGCGCATGTTTGTGCTCGCTTCGAGTTTCCGGAATTTTCGGTTGAGTGCCTTGCCTCTGAGCCTCTGAACTCTTTGTGTTTTGGCTTGGTTTGTGGACCATGCCTTGTTGACCTTGCCTGGAGGGAGAGAGAGGCCTGTAGGCCACTTTTCATAGTCGTAGACTACTTTTCCCTCTTGTAGGCTAGTTTCCGCTTTCCGGAGCCTTCGGCCGAGCGCCTTGTCTCGGAACCTCTAAACGTTCTCCTCTTGGCCTGGTTTTCGGACCATGCCTTGTTGCCTTTGCCTAGAGGGAAACAAAGGTCTATAGACCACTTTTTGTGGCCGTAGACCACCTTTCCCTCTCGTAGGCTACTTTTTGCACCCGTAGACTAGTTTTCGGGGCTTCCGGCTGCGTGCCTTGTCCCGCGGACTTTCGTCTTGCTTCCTTTTTGGTTTGGTATTGAACCAAACCTTGTTTTGCCTTGCCTGGAGAGTGGAACAGGGGTGTAGACCAGTTTCTCCCCTTGTAGACCACTTTTCCTCCATGCTAACCAGTTTTCTGGTCAGCCAGCCGGTCTTGGTGGTCAGTGGACCACCTAAAGTGGTCGGCAGCCATGCCACCACCTTCCTTTCTTTGTGCAGACCACCTTTCCACCCCTGCCGATCACTTTTTGTCCTTGCAGACCACTTTTTCTGGTCGGCCGACCAGTTGAGGTGGCCGGCCGACCACTGTAACTGGTCGGCAACTTTTCTACTTTTTCTGCAGATATTTTGATGCCAGCTGTGACAGCTGGTGAGCACAGAGAGCATCCTCCATACACGTGTGTGTAGGGATTGCTTTAAGCCTCTAGCTTGCTCAACAAGCTTGAGGCTTGGTTTTCTATAAGGGAGAGGCTCTCTCTCTTTCTCCAGGTTCAGAAATTTTGGCTGAGGCTATACATATACTTCTATCTCTATATTTCTCCCTCTCTCTCTATATTTTTGTTGTTTTGTGCCTAAAAGTGAGATTTGTTCATACTTTTGCACTAAACACATAGTGAAACACCTTCATTCTTGAGCTGAGGTTCTTGGAGGTTTGTTTGAAGCTCAAAAGCTTGGTTTTGCCTCAGAAGTTGCTGATTTGCTGTGTTTCTTCAAGGGTGAGACTCTATCATCTCTAAAGCTTTGTCTTTGATTAAGTCTTTGGCCCTATTTGCATTATGTTTTAGGCTTAACTTTCAACTGCAAAAAGAGTCATTTTCAAGTGTTTGAAACGTTTGTTTAAGGCCTCTTTGGTGTTGAGGGTGTTCTACCCTCTTGTGTGCCTTGTTTTGCCTTGTTTTGTGCCATCACTTTAATCTATTGGGACCATCTTTTCTTGGCCTTCTCACCACTAAAATTCAGAGGAATTTCACTGGTGGAAAGTGTGTTTTAAGGTCCCAAATAGGAGGGGGTCACCCCCTCTCCTTGTGTCTTGCATGCTTGTGTTGATGGCTCATCAAAGTAGCATGTTTGTTAAGCTTGTTTTGGTTCCATCTCAGCCTATTTTTGGCCTTATTTCAGTATGGCATACCTCTGTTTTGGCTTAGTTTAGGCCACCCTTGCATGCTCTATACACTTGTAGTGTAATCCTTGCAAACTAGCCTTGTATGCTTAAGGTTTTAGCTCACCTTTCTAGCATGTTTTTGGCTCCACTCTAGCAAGATTTTAATCATGGTTTGTCATGCTTAAACTCTGTTTTAAGTGTTTTGGGTCATGCATGCCTTGCTTTGTATAGCCATAATGCATTCTTGTTCACTAGCTTTGTGTTTTGAGTCCACTAGCATGCATTGTTTGGGCTATTTGCATAATTTAGCACCATTTGGTATGTGATTTCGGTGTGTGTAGTGTAGTCATACCCTCTCATGCTTCACTCTTTCAATGCCTTTGGAGGGTTGTGCTTTATGTCTTAAACATGAGCCAATATGTATGCCATCTTGCCTAAGCTTTTGGGCTACCATTTCAATGTGTTTTTGGTGTTATTTTGCCATGATATAGCTCTGTTTTTGGTTGGTTAGAGCATCCCTCATTTGCTTCTTACATGTGTAGTGTAATCCTCCTCATTGGCCTTGCATGCTCCATGCTTCATGCCTCTTATCCTAGCATGTGTTGGCTTTACTACAACATGTTTTTGGCCTTGATTTGACATGCGTTAGGACTGTTTTGGGTTGTCTTGGCCATATGGTTCATGTATTGCATAGCTGTAGTGCAATGGGCTTGACTAGCCTTGTGTTTTGATACCTCTAGCATGCTTTGTTTGAGATGTTTGCATGCCATGACATCATTTAACATGTTATTTCAGAGCATATTGCATTGCCACGTTCACACTTCTTTCACTCTTTGAGTGCTTTCAAGAGTTGTGCATTTGTGCCTCGCTTATGGCCTAACTTGTATGCATGCATGCCTAGGCTTTTGAGCTCCCATCTCAGCATGTTTTGCTCTTTGTTTTGACCTATTTGAGCTCTGTCTATGGTTGGTTCTATCATTTGTGCCATGTATTGCATGCCTCTTGTGTAGTCCCCTTTAGTAGCCTTGTGCCTTAGGCTCTCTAGGATGTTGTGCTTGTGTCATTTGAATGATTTGGCATCATTTCACACTTGATTTCAGAGCATATAGTGTTGTTACACTTCCATGTTTGTCACTTCTTAATCATGTTTGAGAGTTGTGCTCTTATGCTTAGTTGATGGGCCAATGCATGAGCATGCATTATCTTGCATTTCATGCCATCATTTCAGAGTATTTTCGCCACTGTTTTGGCATGATTTAGGTCTTCCCATATTCGGTTTAAGTCCGTTGAGCATTGTATTGCATGCCTGTTGTGAGATGCACTTTCCTAGCTTTGATGCCTTAAGCTTCTAAACTTGCCATGCATGCATTGTTCATATGTTGGAATCTTGTGCATGCCATTAGCATTGATAAGTTGATCATGTTGCATTGCATTGTGTTTGGATCGGGCATTGATCCAAACATGAGAAATCAGGGACGTTTCATACTTGAAGTGATGAAACGTGCCTCATTTCTCGGTCGCCGACCCTCTTGATCATGCATGATAGAGGTTAAGGCCTTTATGTGTTATTTGTGCATTCATTGACATTGAATTGTGCAAACTTGGCTTCTCGGCCATCGTGCATTGTGATGCTCGATTGGTGGCCCGCGGGTCGAGAACCACACTCACTTGAGCTGAAGAAATGATAGGGAGGGTGGTTGTGCATACATACCTTGCAAATACACTGCTGTACCCCTTCTTGTTCTCTGTTGCAGCAAATTGGAGCTTGGTAGAATTTTCTAGTTGGCAGACCAGAAAAAGTAGCTGGCCGACCACTTTTTCTGGTCTGCAGCATGTTTAGGTGGTCTACAAGTGGTCTACACCACCATTTTCTAGTCGGCAGCCCTCTTGGAAGTCTCCATGTTGGAGTAGAAGCTATCTGGAGGTTTGTGTAGTGTTCTGAGATCGAATGCAAACAGAGGCAAGTTGGGGCATAGTAATGGATTTTCGAACGAGGCGACCGAGCATGCATGCACCCCTCGCCCCGAGGACCTCTTTTTACTGCTTTACTTAGCTGCTTTGCTTAGCTAGCTAATGCTTTGGTTTTGTACTTAATTAGTTGACGTGATTAGCTAATCAATTTGTGTTGTAATAACTAATTAGTTAACTAGGGTTAGTTAATTAGTTTTGGTTTGTAATAATTAGTTTAATTAGCTTAGATTAGCTAGTTAGCTTATTATTCGGACCCTCCGTCGAGAGGGCACATTGTTGTAATAAGCGTGCGTGTGTGTGATGCATGTCTTCCAACCCCATTTCTTTCTCCCTTTTATTTACCGGCTTTCGATGGTTAGTTTTAGGGCATGTTTCGATTAGCATCCTTATGCTTGCATGTTTGCATCCATTCATCTGTCTTGCATGCACCGGACTCGGCGCATCATACAAACTGCATTGTATTTGTGACAACCCTCACCTCTGATTAATGCTAAACTGTAACTAGAATGATAAGTAACTGATTTGACTGAAATCCTAAATTGATTACATGAGTATATTGTTTGTAATTGCATTTCTATCTGTTTGACTATAGAATGATCTGTTCATGTTTTAATTTCGAATTTGCGAATTGAATGTCTGATCGGCGACCGAACCAGAAATTGATTAGTGTTATATGCTAGTTAGAATTTATGTGATTTTATGGTAGGTTTAATTAAAATTTGTTTTAAAATGATTAAATTGGATTAAATAATGTTAAATTACATTAGTTGTGTTTATTACATAATTGCCACTTAGTGGATTTATTCTAGGCCCATTCCTTCTCACACATTACACTTGTTAACACAACACTATTCTTCACATCATCTTTTCCATTTGGAGACCAAACCGTATGAGAGAGGGAGATAGGAGAAACTTGATTTCATTTGAGATTTTGGCTTGGAGAATTAGAGGAATTGAAGGAATTTGCATAATTGAGCTTCCATACTTGAATTCAAGACCTAAGGTAGGGAGTTCATCCTCTTATTCATGTGTTTAAATTGTTTCTTGCATGATTCATGGAAATTTGGTGATTAGAGTCTAGAATTGGCTCAAAGTGTTGTATTGAGTAGCTATGGTTGCATGCATGCACATACTCTAGCATTTTGAGGTTGTTTTCATAAGAATTTCCACATGCATGTCTACATTTGGGTTGTAGTCCATGAATTCATCATGTTTTGGAGTTCAAACTTGCATTTGGTTATGTTTTGGAACATTGGAATCCGTTAGAACACTTGCATGTGATGTTCTTGCATTGTTCTTGAAGTTTCCTTTGAATTTGTGTTCAATTGACTTACCTATGGGCTTTAATTTTACAAATTGATCTTTGAAACATGTTGTATTATGGTTTTCAAGTGTTTTCCAGAAATTAGCCCAAAAGAATCGAATTTAAAGCTTTAAAAGTTGAATTTTGTGCTTGAGGATCAATATGGAAATTCAAGATTTTGGATTCACGCTTGAGCGTAGGACTTTACGCTCGAGCGTACACTCTGAGTCATGCACCTCCGCTCGAGCATGGAAAGTCGCGCTCGAGCGTGAAATGCATATGCCCAGAAGTTCATGTGTTTTACAGTCCGCTCGAGTGACAAAGTTCACGCTCGAGCGAGGACCTGAGTCTCACGCTCGAGCGGGGTTCAAGCATCCGTCGAGCGTGAATTGCATACATCCAGTACTTTTCATGAAGTTTGAAGTCCACTCAAGCGTAGGAAGTCACGCTCGAGTAGAGCTCCTTTGGCTGCATGTCTGCTGGAGCGTAGAAAGCCTCGCTCGAGCGTGGACCCCTGTTTCAGTAAATTTTGAAAAGTGTTTTAAAGTGCATCCTTGCATCCTCTTTCCGTCCTAGGCATTCCTAGGCCATGTTTAAGGCATCTTAACGAGGATATTGATGTAGAACCACACCGAGTCAAGATAGGGACTAAGTTATTGATTCCCGAGTGTGTAACTTAGTGTGTGTTCGTTCTGTATCTGTGTAGGGTTGGCACCCGAGGACGCCCACTAGCTTGTCTGTAGCCCAGTGCTCTGTGAGTAACAATGTTGTAAAGATATGTTCAATTATGATTATTTTCTGAATAATCAACTGTTCTGCTTACTGAAACGTTATTGTTTAATGAATGAATGTTTGTCCTATTTGTAAACTGTATTTGTGGCATCCATAGCAATTTACTGAAACTGTACTGTTACTGCTACTGACACAGAGATCTCTGTCGGTTCCCATGTTTGGAACCACTAGTGTTACTGTTATGATGGCCATCAACTGACTGTTCAGTCTGTTAAGACCTACTATACTGTTTTGCTATGGGATGCACCACATATAATTGCTATGATTTCTAGGTGACTGATATGACTGTTTAATTACTGAAAAGACATTCATTCTTAACCTCTTTACATAACTATTATTCACTGGGCTTTAGCTCACTGTTTATATATATATATATATATATATGTGTAGGTGTCCAGGCATCGGACCGGAGCCAGGAGCATCGGGTTAGCTCTTGTTTTGTCAAGCCAACCTTTGTGCCTCGCCTCGAGGTTCCAAGTCCGTTCAAGCTACGGCTGTTTTGGGGTGTTCGGATACACCCTTTTGTTTCTGTCTTGTAATGAGTGTTATAGACTTGACTGTACAGTTATAGTTAGGGATTTGATCCCTGACATGGATGTTTGTGTATATGTTGCATGTATATATGTTTTGGTTGTCAATGTGGCATGTTTATAAAAAGTCTTTTTGCATTCAGACTGTTACAGCTCATTGGACATCTTTTACTTACTATTTTGGCTTCCACCAGCCCCTTTACTCTGTATTACTGTCATTACTGTTAAGCAGGCCTTCGGTAATCACGAATTACTGGCCGGTTACGGTGCTAAACCCATAGGGGCGGGTTTGGGTCGTGATAGAGTGGTATCAGAGCGATACCAAGCACGAGTTATACCGCACACACGTGTCCAAATGAGCTATAGGATGTCCTAGAAAAGTAATTAGGGCATTTTATGAGCATGAGAAAGTGTGTGTGGCCATGACATGAATATATGTGCTAATGTGCTAATGTGTTTGAGTAAGTAATTCCTATGCTTATTATTACCATATTGCCTATAGTGAAATGGACAATGCACGAAATGCCGATGAAACGGAATCGTCTGATGCTAGAATGGCAAGATTAGAAAGAACAGTTGAACTGTTGACTGAAGCTTTAAGACAACAGCAGAACCAACAGCTCCCACCTCCTCTAGTACAACCTGAATAGAATGTTAATGATGGTATAATTGCTCTAACACAGAAGTTCAGTAAAATGAAACCACCATCCTTTTCAGGGAGGCCTTGAACCGTTAAAGGCCGAAGCATAGGTTCTAGAAACAGAGAAATTATTTGAAGTGTTTCCGTGTTCTGAAGCACACAAGGTATTGCTGGCTACCTTTACTTTACAAGAAGAGGCCAGAAGATGGTGGATGCTTGTTCGTGACACCAATACTGCTTTAACTTGGGCTCAATTTAAAGAAGCCTTCTTTCAAAAATACTTTCCTCAGTGTGTCAGGGATCGCAAAGTGACTGAGTTTGAACAGTTGAAACAAGGTACTATGTCAGTGGCAGAGTATGAATCAAAGTTTACTGAACTCGCTAGATACGCGCCGCACATGGTGGACACTGATTACAAAAAGGCCAGGAAGTTTGAAGGCGGCCTTAATGTAGAGGTACTTGACAGAATCAATGTACTGAAGTTACTGAAATATGCGGATGTTCTTGACTGGGCGATAATAGCTGAGTCAAACATCGAGCCATTAAAACAGACCGAAACACCAGCAACTGAATGTGTTTTAAGTTTAAGAAAGGCTGAAACAGTCCATTGAACAAAAAGCAAAATACAGGGTCAACAACCAATTCTAGCTAGGGAAACAATGCCATACCACCCTGCTCTGAATGTGGGAAAAGGCATAAGGGGGTTTGCTATAAAATCTCTAGTGCTTGTTATAGGTGTGGCAAAGTGGGTCACATGGTTAAAGATTGCCCTTCCATTTCTCAAGGCAATAGTAAAGCTGCAGCTAGCGCAGTAGTATCAACTGTTGCACCGAAACACAATCCCAAAGCTACCGGAAAAGAGCCTCTAAGGCAAGGCCGAGTGTTCGCACTTGTACCGGGAGATGTGCAGAATACCGAGACCATTGTGTCAGGTATACTCTCAATCTGTACTCCAAATGCTTATGTTCTGATTGATTCGGGGTCTACACATTCATATGTCTCGCATGCTTTTTCGCGAAAACTAAATAGACTACTGGAACCCATGAATTATTTGTTAGCTGTATCTTCACTTGTTGGGGGATCCATGACTTGTGCTTACATGTACCCTGCATGTGAAATTATTGTTAAGGATGTGCATTGGTATATTGATTTACTGCCTTTGAATATCGATCATTTCGATGTGATATTGGGAATGGACTGGTTAACAAAATATCATGCTACCATAGACTGTGTGACAAAACAAGTTGTTTTCCGTCCACCTGGATTGCCTGAATTTGTATTTAACGGAGTTGGTGTAGTGCCTCCCCCATATCTGATTTCGTCTATGAAAGCTTTTAAACTAATTAATAAGGGATGTAAAGGGTATCTATGTTGTATATTGACTGTACCTACTGATACTAAAACAGATGTGGACAGTATTCCTATAGTCAAAGAATTCCCAGATGTTTTTCCAGATGATTTGCCAGGGGATTTGATTGATAGGGAGATTGAGTTCACCATTGAAGTGTTACCGGGTACAAAACCAATTTCCAAAGCTCTGTACAGAATGGCACCTACCGAACTGAAAGAACTGAAAATTCAGCTGCAAGAATTGTTAGATAAGAAGTTCATCAGGCCTAGTACCTCGCTGTGGGGCGCACCAGTTTTTTTTGTGAAAAAGAAAGACGGCTCACTGAGACTTTGCATTGACTACCGCGAACTGAACAAGGTAACAGTGAAAAACAGATACCTATTACCTCGTATTGATGATTTATTTGACCAGTTACAGGGTGCCCAGGTTTTCTCTAAAATTGATCTTAGATCTGGATATCACCAGCTGAAAGTCAAACCTGAGGACATTGAAAAGACTGCCTTCCGAACAAGGTATGGACATTATGAATTTCTTGTTATGCCTTTCGGAGTTACTAATGCAACTGCTGCATTTATGGACCTTATGAACAGAATTTTTAAACCATTCCTCGACGAATTTGTAGTTGTTTTTATAGATGACATTCTGATTTATTCCAAGAGTGAAAAGGAACATGAACATCATCTGAGAATTGCATTGCAGACCCTAAGAGAACAGAAACTGTATGCGAAACTAACGAAATATGAATTTTGGCTTGACAATGTTATGTTTTTGGGACATGTAATTAGTAAGGATGGCATTTCAGTTGACCCACAGAAGATTGAAGCAGTAGTGAATTGGCCCAGACCGTCTAATATTACTAAAGTCTGAAGTTTCTTAGGCTTAGCCGGATACTACAGAAGATTTGTGAAGGACTTCTCCAAAATTGCCCTACCGTTGACTCAGTTGACTTAAAAAGGGATATCATTTGATTGGACTGACCAGAGAGAATCAGCTTTTCAAGAGTTAAAGACTCGACTTGTGACTGCACCGATTCTTACCTTACCCTCAGGTACAGATGGATTTACCATATTTAGTGATGCTTCTTATAAGGGTTTGGGATGTGTATTGATGTAGAATGGTAAACTTATTGCATATGCTTCCCGACAACTAAGACAGCATGAAAAGAATTACCCTACTCATGACCTAGAACTTGCTGCCGTGGTATTTGCGTTGAAAATTTGGCGTCACTATCTATATGGGGCAACATGTGAAGTGTACACCGACCACAAGAGTTTAAAATATTACTTTACACAGAAAGAGTTGAACATGAGACAGCGGAGATGGTTAGAACTGATAAAAGACTATGACTTGCAAATTTTGTACCATCTGGGGAAAGCCAACACTATTGCCGATGCACTGAGTCGGAAATCAATTGGGAATTTAGCCTGTCTACTCACCAAACAGAAAGAACTATTGCGTGACCTTGACAAATTTGAAGTTGAGATTGTTTTGCGTGAACAAAGTGGGACATTGGCTGCTATTTCTGCTCAATCGGCACTTATTGAGGAGATTAAAGAAAAACAACACCAAGATGACTATCTGAAAAAGATCATTGATGAATGGGAATCCAAACCAAGGCCGGACTTCAAATTTGAAAACAATGTGCTGAAGTTTCAGGGAAGGTTATGTGTACCGAATGATTCTGAACTAAAAAGACGAATTTTGCAAGAAGGCCACAATTCAAAACTTTCCATCCATCCTGGAAATACAAAAATGTATAAAGACTTGAAACTTAACTTCTGGTGGCCGGGAATGAAGAAGGAAATTGCCGAGTTTGTATCGAAATGTCTACATTGCCAACAAGTCAAAGCCGAACATCAACGACCCGCAGGCTTACTTCAGCCCTTACCAATACCGGAGTGGAAATGAGAACATATTACTATGGATTTCATTATCGGTTTACCTCGCTCCAATAAAGGTATGGACTCAATTTGGGTTATTGTCGATAGATTGACTAAATCTGCTCACTTCTTACATGTCAAAACAATTTATAATGCAGAAAAATTGGCTATAATTTATATTGATGAGATTGTTAGATTGCATAGAGTGCCTGTGTCCATTGTTTCTGATAAGGACTCGAAGTTTACATCGAGATTTTGGCAAAGCCTACAGACAGCATTGGGTACTGAACTGAGACTGAGTAGTGCATACCATCCTCAGACAGATGGCCACTTAGAAAGAACCATCCAGACTCTGGAAGATTTATTGCGAATGTGTGTCCTTGATTTCCAAAGAAATTGGGAAAGCCATTTACCTTTAGCCGAATTTTCCTACAATAATAACTTTCACTCGAGCATTGGTATGGCGCCTTTTGAGGCTTTGTATGGCAGAAAATGTCGATCTCCTATTTGCTGGGCAGAAGTTGGAGATGGGCCTTTACTTGGGCCCGAAATTGCACATGAGACTACCGAAAAAGTGAAACTGATTCAAGAGAGACTGAAAACCGCACAAAGCCGACAGAAAAGTTATGCGGATGTCCGAAGGCGAGACAGGAAATATGAAGTAGGTGATCATGTTTTTCTTAAAGTAACACCAATGAAAGGCCAGACCCGTTTTGGGATTAAGGGTAAGCTAGCGCCGAGATATGTCGGGCCGTATGAAATCATTGAAAAGATTAATCCGGTGGCGTATCAAGTAGCGCTTCCTCCTTAAATGGAGCATATGCATAATATCTTCCACATTACAATGTTGAGGGATTATCTTCGGGATCCCTTCCATGTTATTGAGCTTACCCATGTAGTGCTAAGTGATGATTACACTTATGAAGAACGGCCTATTCAGATTGTGAACCAACGAATCAAGAAATTGAGGAATAAAGAAATTCCGTTAATGAAAGTGGACTGGCAAAACCATGGTGGCATTTATGCCACTTGGGAAAAGGAAGACGATATGATGAAACGGTATCCTGAATTGCTCCCCCTGGACCTAATATTCTTCCAAAATGAAGGTAATTCGAGTTTGGAGGACCAAACTCTTTTAAGGAGGGAAAACTGTGACAACCCTCACCTCTGATTAATGCAAAACTGTAACCGAGAATGATAAGTAACTGATTTGACTGAAATCCTAAATTGATTACATGAGTATATTGTTTGTAATTGCATTTCTATCTGTTTGACTATAGAATGATCTGTTCATGTTTTAATTTCGAATTTGCGAATTGAAGGTCTGATCGGCGATCGAACTAGAAATTGATTAGTGTTATATGCTAGTTAGAATTTATGTGATTTTATGGTAGGTTTAATTAAAATTTGATTTAAAATGATTAAATTAGATTAAATAATGTTAAATTACATTAGTTGTGTTTATTACATAATTGCCACTTAGTGGATTTATTCTAGGCCCATTCCTTCTCACACATTACACTTGTTAACACAACACTATTCTTCACATCATCTTTTCCATTTGGAGACCAAACCGTATGAGAGAGGGAGATAGGAGAAACTTGATTTCATTTGAGATTTTGGCTTGGAGAATTAGAGGAATTGAAGGAATTTGCATAATTAAGCTTCCATACTTGAATTCAAGACCTAAGGTAGGGAGTTCATCCTCTTATTCATGTGTTTAAATTGTTTCTTGCATGATTCATGGAAATTTGGTGATTAGAGTCTAGAATTGGCTCAAAGTGTTGTATTGAGTAGCTATGGTTGCATGCACGCACATACTCTAGCATTTTGAGGTTGTTTTCATAAGAATTTCCACATGCATGTCTACATTTGGGTTGTAGTCCATGAATTCATCATGTTTTGGAGTTCAAACTTGCATTTGGTTATGTTTTGGAACATTGGAATCCATTAGAACACTTGCATGTGATGTTCTTGCATTGTTCTTGAAGTTTCCTTTGAATTTGTGTTCAATTGACTTAACTATGGGTTTTAATTTTACAAATTGATCTTTGAAACATGTTGTATTATGGTTTTCAAGTGTTTTCCAGAAATTAGCCCAAAAGAATCGAATTTAAAGCTTTAAAAGTTGAATTTTGTGCTTGAGGATCAATATGGAAATTCAAGATTTTGGATTCACGCTCGAGCGTAGGACTTTACGCTCGAGCGTACACTCTGAGTCATGCACCTCCGCTCGAGCGTGGAAAGTCGCGCTCGAGCGTGAAATGCATATGCCCAGAAGTTCATGTGTTTTACAGTCCGCTCGAGCAAGAAAGTTCACGCTCGAGCGAGGACCTGAGTCTCACGCTCGAGCGGGGGTCGAGCATCCGTCAAGCGTGAATTGCATGCATCCAGTACTTTTCATGAAGTTTGCACTCCGCTCGAGCGTAGGAAGTCACGCTCGAGCGGAGCTCCTTTGTCTGCATGTCTGCTGGAGCGTAGAAAGCCTCGCTCGAGCGTGGACCCCTGTTTCAGTAAATTTTGAAAAGTGTTTTAAAGTACATCCTTGCATCCTCTTTCCGTCCTAGGCATTCCTAGGCCATGTTTAAGGCATCTTAACGAGGATATTGATGTAGAACCACACCGAGTCAAGATAGGGACTAAGTTATTGATTCCCGAGTATGTAACTTAGTGTGTGTTCGTTCTGTAACTGTGTAGGGTTGGCACCTGAGGACGCCCACTAGCTTGTCTGTAGCCCAGTGCTCTATGAGTAACAATGTTGTAAAGATATGTTCAATTATGATTATTTTCTGAATAATCAACTGTTCTGCTTACTGAAACATTATTGTTTAATGAATGAATGTTTGTCCTATTTGTAAACTGTATTCGTGGCATCCATAGTAATTTACTGTAACTGTACTGTTACTGCTACTGACACAGAGATCTCTGTCGGTTCCCATGTTTGGAACCACTAGTGTTACTGTTATGATGGCCATCAACTGACTGTTCGGTCTATTAAGACCTACTGTACTGTTTTGCTATGGGATGCACCACATATAATTGCTATGGTTTCTAAGTGACTGATATGACTGTTTAATTACTGAAAAGACATTCATTCTTAACCTCTTTACATAACTATTATTCACTGGGCTTTAGCTCACTGTTTATATATATATATATATATATATATATATATGTGTGTGTAGGTGTCCAGGCATCGGACCGGAGCCAGGAGCATCGGGTTAGCTCTTGTTTTGTCAAGCCAACCTTTGTGTCTCGCCTCGAGGTTCCAAGTCTGTTCAAGCTACGGCTGTTTTGGGGTGTTCGGATTCACCCTTTTGTTTCTGTCTTGTAATGAGTGTTATAGACTTGACTGTACAGTTATAGTTAGGGATTTGATCCCTGACATGGATGTTTGTGTATATGTTGCATGTATATATGTTTTGGTTGTCAATGTGGCATGTTTATAAAAAGTTTTTTTGCATTCAGACTGTTACAGCTCATTGGACATCTTTTACTTACTGTTTTGGCTTCCGCCAGCCCCTTTACTCTGTATTACTGTCATTACTGTTAAGCAGGCCTTCGATAATCACGGATTACTGGCCGGTTACGGTGCTAAACCCATAGGGACGGGTTTGGGTCGTGACAGTATTTCAATACCAATTTGAATACATGTTATCTAATTGCATTCACACGACATCTTAGAATAGCCGAGCCTATTTTAGTTGCATTTTGCATGTGTTGCATTAGGCATTCTTGACATAGCTAGGATCATGCATTGATTACTAACTAGTTTCTTTTTTGGCTCGGAGTATTAGGTAAGCTTTTACGCTTTAGCATATTGCCATGTATGTTGCCATGTATAACATGCTTACCATGAGGCTAACTGCTTAAGTGTTAAACTGCATGAATGCCTGTGAATGAAGGCTTGATTGTCTGGATTGGAACAACTCGATGATTGTGAGTTTTAAGCCCACTTGAGGTGGTAAAATCATGTTTTTTTCTAAGCCCACTTGATAGTGGCAAATCCGCGCCTTAGCCTGCATGTGAGTAGCATCATCAAACCATTTTCGAAAATAAACATGAGTTGTTTTGTTCCAATCCGTGTGATTGAGTTTATACTTGTTTGCTGTGTGCATCACGTAGTAAGTTAGATTAATAACCGGAATAAGAACGCATATGTTTTCAAAAACAACATATCATGTTACTAGAGGCCGATCCTTTGATCGGGCGAGCGGGGGTGCTCATTTCATGACCTTCCCCCCTCGTACCTAAGTTCCCGAGCCGAAGCAACTTTGGTGATGACGGACACGTGGCCTTAGACACGAGTCAGGATTTCCTAAATTTCTCAAAATAAAATATTTAGGTGGCGACTCTGAAATCTGACAAAGCAGTCCATGTTTGGCACTTCTTGATTAAAATTGATTTTTCAAAACCAATTGCCGGATTTGGACTCTTTAGTGATTTATCAGTCTTACATTGCACTTTGTGAGATTAGATTCAGAACTGTGACAGGAGTCCGAACTGTAGTAGCTAGAACTACAATTCGCGCCCTCACGCACGGAGCGGAATTGAAGCGGTCTACAGGTGGCTGCATGACGTTGTTTTGCATCATGAAATTGACGACCGATTGCAGGTTCGCCTGTTTATTCGCCATTCCCTTCATCTCTCCATCCCTCTGCAGGCATCTGTCTTTCCATACCTGGAGGTCATCCTCGTTATAATACCCGCCTCGGTCTGACTTCTTTGGTACGTCGCCCTCCTGGCCGACGTCTTTCTCTCCGGGGTTCTGATGCCGAGTTTTTTCGTTGCAGTTATCCTCCTCCACGTTAGGGTCAATGTGTTTACCATTCCCAGCAGGGATTTCGTCCCCAACCTTTTCTTTCTGTCCGTCGCTGGCCATTTATTCTCCTTTCTTTCCCACAGACGGCGCCAAATTGTGTGTGCTATTTTCTGACCACACTGCCAAACAGGTATTTAGCTGGAGAACACTGGCAGAATAGATTGCGCCCAAATGACCTGTCACAGAAAAATAAGCCTCCGGCGGTGGTTCGTCCACCCGGGGGCACTCCGACGATCAAGTCAGTAATCAATATCTCTCAAAGATAACCAATTATGCTTAACTCACAAGCCAGAATACAAAAAGTGTACCTTAGATCCATGAGGGTGTCTTACTTTTATAACCAGCACTAACCTGATCCTTGTAGAAGCCTAGCTTCCCTTGGACTCTGTCCCAATGCTCATCCTAGACTCTCCAATAGATAAAGATAAACTCCATAAGAGTTTTATCCTTATCCTGGCTGAGGTCCTTCCTCATTCTTGGACTCTTATCCGTTATCCATTCATCTTGAATTTCGGTATCTTCGCAGGCAACTTCGACTATCACCTTGATGCCAAGACCAGGACACGTGGCACCTCGACTGGCATTTTGGTGCCATCTTGGCCATGTGTTGTTATTCAAAAAATATGACCCCACAGTTTTACATTTAAATTATGCTTCAACCCTGCAACTAACCTACCATTTTACCGAAATAAACCATGTGAGGGTGTTGTAAGTTTTTTATTTTTATTTTTTTTACATATGTAAGTTGCTATTCAAAACACTAATAAACTTTGTCCCATATCATTTTCTCAAGCATATACATTGGTTTCCAGCTAGGGTCATTCTGGGCCCATATTCATTTATTTATTTATCCAGCCCATTCTATTTTGAAACTAAAGAAGATTAGAAAATATGGCACAAGCCTGGTACACCATCTGGCCATGTAGCCATTCAATGTGTTAGGGAAGTGTATATGCTAACAAGGGTATTTATGATATTTTTGTGATATATTGTCGTAGTTTTCTATGTGAGTGCTATTATTAGCACTCCATAAACTATTTTGGACCCTCCAATTTTTTATTACAATAATAATTTCAAATAAAATTACTACAAAGGACATCTTTGGGACATTCCATCTTACAATTAAACCCATATACCCATTACATCATGAATTAGGATTTATGAGAGCACCCACTCCATCACCACCTATCCATCTTCCCCAAATCCCACTTTCAAAACCTACCCACCCTCAAAATCTTGAAAATCCTTTGGCGGTAATATTCCGACAGTAACGGTGGCAACCATTTGATTACCTATATTGAACGATCAAAACATGAAAATTTCGTAACACAATGAATGGTCAAAATTGTTAACGCTAGAAGTTTTCATTTTTTCAAGTTCGGGAATACAATACAAGTTCGAACATAGAAATTTCTTAACACATTGAATGGTCAAAATTGTTAACGCTTGCAGAAATTTTCATTTTTTCAAATTTGGGAATACAAGCCCGAACATTACTTATTTGTTTGTGAACACATTCCCGAACATAGATTTTTGTTCGGGAATGCAGGTCCGAACATGAAAATTTGTTTACACTTTCAATGGTTAAAATTCTTAACACTCGCAGAAATTTTATTTTTTCAAGTTCGGTAGTTTCAGTTTTGAAGATGCAATGTGAGAGAGAGAGAGAGAGAGAGAGAGAGAGAGAGAGAGAGAAAGAGCATACCAACTGTGACAATGGTTAATCCAGCAGAGACAATATTCTTCTTCTTCTCCTTCTTCTTCTTTTTCTTCGTTTATGGGTTTTGAAAGTGATGAGACTCTTCTTCTTCTTAGTGGCTTTTGTTAAGGTTTTTTGGAAGGGAGGTTTTTTCGACGGTATGGGGTGTGCATTCAATGGGTGGAATGTTTAAGGATAATTTTGGTATTATTTGGGGGGAGAAGAAATTTAAGCGTTTCAAAATTTATAAATAGGGGTCTAAAAAAATGAATGGTCTAAAATAATTTATGAAGTACTAATAATATCACTTTTTCTATATATGTATAGTTGAGAAAGGTAGGAATCTCTTGTAATCTTTTTTATTATAAGCGGGAAAGCTCCTATTGCCTTAGAAAAAGAGCCAAAAAAATACCCTTTTTTTTAAATTTCAAACTTAATTTCATTTATTTAGTTCACACAATTTCTAATTTCAGCTAAAGTGCTCCAATTGAAAATAGTTTTTAATTAAAGTCTAATTTGATGGACCAAAAAAATCATTTTAAAATTTGAACAACTTTAACTATACAACCAAACATAAATTAGAAGCGAAGAAGAATATAATAAGTGTTTTGTTTTAAGGTGTAAGTTGTCTATATAGTATGAGTAAAATGATTAGTGTCTAATTACATGATTTAAATTATCCAAATTATAAAATTAGTTTTTTGCTCGTTAGGTTAGGATTTGACCATTACTACTTTGGATGGTCTGTCTCCAATTAGATCATATGACATGAAATAAAAAAATCTCTAAGACTAAATAGATAAAATATGTCTTCAATTGGACCTTACGAATTGAAATTAGAAACTTTAAAGATTAAATTGGTGGAATTAACTACTTAGAAATGAAAATAAAAAAAAGACAATATTATATGAGACAAAATTTAAAATAAACTTTTTTTTTTTCAGTTTCATTAAATGCGAAAATGGCTTCATTTTTTTCAAATGGGGTAAGCATGTGCTCTCAAAGAATATCTTAGGAGTGTTTACGATGATCTAAATAAATATATGTTATGACTTTTTATGAAAAAATTTACAAAAAGGTAGAGGGAAAAAATTTATAAAAAAGTAAAAAAAATGATGTGACCCTAAAAAGATAAAAAGATTAAAAAAAATGTAATTTTATAAGAAATGCCAAATAATACCTTTATACCACTATTATCTCCCTTCTCTTGAAAAAAAACCCAATATGCCATATTGCAAGTTATAATTTGTAAACATTAACTTGGGTCAAATTTGGGTGCGTGACAAGAACACCAACTTGCTTTCATCATATTATCTACATGAAAGAGTAAGGTTACATTTGGTTTAGTTTTGGAATTATAATTTAAGTGTAAAATTGTGATTGAAGGGTTCGTTTATGATATGGGTTAGCTTTTTGACTTTTTAATTTTTTAGTTATTTTAACTTGGGACTAAAAAGTCTTTTTTGAGATAGACATTTTGGTTTTTTTTTTATTTTTTGTGAGAAAAAAATAAAATGATTATGTTTTGGATGCGATATTTTGTCTTATAAGACTAAAAAGCTTATTTTATCTTTTTGTGACTATTTTGGCCAAAAAAAACCCCGTTTAGCTTATGCCAAACAAGGGCTAAGTGTAAAATTATGAATTGAGTTTTGAAAAAAGAAACTTTGTATAATTATGAGTTTTGAAAAGTGTTTCAAAAAGAGTTTTTAAATTTTGAAAAAAGTTTTGAATTGTATTTTGAGTTTTGAGTGTATTTTGAAATTTTTTGAATTTATTTTTTTTAAATACATTAAAAAATGTTTAAGATTTTTTTTATTTTAAATATATAATTTTTATTTAAATATTTTCAATTTTTTATTTTATTTTGTAAATATTTTATTTTTTTAATTTTAATATTTTAAACTCAAAACACAACTCTACACTCAAATCGTAACCAAAAACATAATTCAAAACTTAATTTAAAAACTATTTTCAAAATTCATAACCAAACACATAAGTTGAAACTCTACCCTACTTTCAAAACTCCACACTCAAATCGTAACCAAACACATAACAAAAAAATTAAAATATTTAAAAATATATTTATAAAACAAAATAAAATGTTTTAAAAAATGCAATACACAATTGTATGAAATATAGTGCATATTAAAATAAATAAATAAATATTTAAAATACAAAATATTTACCCTAAAAAAAATTAAGAAATCTTTTCAAAAAATAATTTCAAAAAATTTCAAAATACAACTCAAAACATTTTTCAAAACTCATAACCAAATAAATTTTCACTTTTCAAAACTCAACTCAATACTAGGGGTGAGCAGTGAATATATCGATCTGACCAAATCAACTGGACGGTTGCGAATTGATTTTTTCCAATCCGCCTAATTCTGGATGGATGGCGGATTTTGATATTCCTTTGGCCGCAACCGAACCGCCAAACCGCGAGCACCTCTAGTGATTTGTAAGACTTTGTGTTCTCAATTTATTTAGATATTCTATTTGTATTTTCAATTGAAAAAGAGTTTGAATATTCTGTTGAATATATGTTGTTGAAAAAGAGTTTTCAACTTGAATATATTTTTTTAATTGAAAAAAAATAAATATATTATTTATTTATATTTTTTGGTTTTTAAATCTAACTCTAAAAATAATAAATAAAAAACATGATATATGCTGGTTGGTTTTTGTTTAAAAAAACAGATATATGTGTAACAATACAGAGGCATACAATCTCTACTACTGCTCTGTTAATGGTTTTGGTGGTTTGAATTATTTTTATATTTTAAGAACCACATATTTAATACTTTATGTGGATGAGGCATGTTGTGATTGTAATATGTGGATGAGGCATGCAGTGATTGCAATATTCTCAAGTTTCAAACTTTTTTTCTTTGGATGAAGAATGTAATGATTGTAATATTTTTTTAAGTCATTGACTGTAATATTTTTTTTTTTTCTTTGAGGAAATGCACAAGTTGAATTATGTTAAGAATTTATAAAATTTTAAACCGCCAAACTGATTCATATCCATCCACCAATCCACTCAATCCACATCCGCCGGATTGACGGATGGATGCGGATTGATTTTCTCCAATCCGCCAATTTGACGGACGAATGGCAGATTGGAGGTTCTGTGGCCGCAACCGACTCGCGTCCACCCCTACTCAAAACTCATAATTCAAAATACGACTTTCACACTCAAATCATGATTTTAAAAATAATTTTAAAAAATAAAATAAAATAATATTTTTTGATTTTTTATTTTAAATATAGTTTTGAAAAGAGTTTTGAATTGAGTTTTGAGTTATGTGTTTGATTATGAGTTTTAAAAATAATTTTTAAATTGAGTTTTGAGTAATTTGGAGTTGTGCGTTTGCTTATAAATTTTGAATTTTTTTGATTGAAATCATAATTTCAAAACAGAACCAAACGCAGCCTAATTGTTTATATTCATCATTTTGCATATATCTGATTGCAGAAGAAATGAGAGAAGAGGAAAAAAAAAAAAAAAAAACACACTTTTCAATATAAGGGAAAAAGAAAAAGCTAATTACAACCATAGAAGAGGGAATTTTGGCAAAATTTTACTCACAACTACATTTTTTTTTATGGGATAATGATGGTCCTAAAATTATACGGATTATGGATTTAGATAAAGATTTAAAAATAAAAATGTAAAAAACTAAAGAAAATGTAAATGAAATATAAGTTAATTTTTTTTCTCTATTTATAATTATGACCCTAAATTCTAATTTAAATCTATGATCTAAACACAGTGTAATAGAGTAAACTTTGAAAAAATTCCATGCTTCTCTAATTGCAGGTCATTCTTTGTACAAATAAAACTTGAAATATGAAAAAAATATATGCTTGATTTTTTTTTCTCAATTTTTTTCCTTTCTAAATTTCTATCAAAATTCACGATCTAAATACAACGTAAAGATTGTTAATATGAAGAGCTAATGCTAAAATATTTATAATCTCAATAATTTATTCACATATTCCAAAATAATTTAACATATTTTAATACATTTTTTTTTACGTATTTCAGCGCTAACACCAACAATAGCATAGTATAATTCAATCCAATTCATTAACATGAAGTTGCCAATAAATTAATAGAGTAATTTTTAGTCAAACTCCTATTTGCTGCTTGAGGAATCAATTGCAACAATTTCTAAAAGGCATTAAAGGTTTGAGTGATAAAGATTTGTGAATTAAAGTTTTGACTACAAATTGTTACAAAAGGTATTAAAGGTTTATCCGATCGTTCATTTCAAGACTTAGAGATTAGTTGAGATGTGTATAAATTGGGCCAAACACCTAGTTATCACAATAGCAAAAAGAAACATCAAGGATGTGTTTAGTTCATGGATTTGAGAAGAGATTTGAAAATAAAAAGATAAAATGTTAGTAAAATATGAATGAAATATAATGACATTTCATCTATATTTCACACACGTTTTCTCATTCTCCTTGAGAAATTATTTAACGTTCCAAGAGCATTGCTCCATTCCATTTACAGATTCGGTGATGCTACATGCACCAATTAATGTACCAACATATAATATAATATTATTACTTCAAAAATATAATCCACCAATTATACAAATTATAAATATCTAAAACTTCTAAAATTATATCACATCATCTATTAATATACTAATTAATATATCAATTAGTGGATGTAACATTATTTTTACGAATTAACACTCAACACTTTGCCTACGTCTAAAGCAAAAGTGATAAATCCCATGATTTAGACTAATAATTACACATCAGCGCACCACCCTAGACTTAATTCAGAGCCCTCAATAATTTATACCGTACTTTTCCGGGGCTCATCCACAGACGAATCGCTAAAGACTATCCCAGTCCACTTCCACAGACGGATAGCTTAAAAGACTATCCCAGCCCACTTCCACAGACGGATAGCTTAAAACTTTGCAGTTGCTTCGGCCATAACGAACACATGTCTTACAGTGCATAACTTTACAATGCTCGCATTTAAAGACTGTGTTACCACTAACAATATCTGTATTACAGACATCGCATCTAACCCTCATGTATGTGGCTTGAACCAAAGTGAGGGGGTGTGCTTGACTGGCGAACATAAATGTGGTCCCCAACTTGGCGCTTGGAAATTCCTTCTCTCGAATGCATTTAGCACAAGCCGATTTGTCGCAATAAATGCAGTGGTAGAACCACCACTTTGGGTCTATTTGATTCTCGCAAAATTCACACCAATACTCATCTGGACCATTTTCAATAGGAGCATAAGTTAGAATGAAGGGATGTTCATCATACCTGTGATTAAATATACTCGGTAACAAAGCACATGCACAGTGTAAGTTGAAACTGCAAGAGCTTATGCCACATCCAAATGACAACATTCCACAGCTTTGATCACATGCAGCACAACCTTCATTTTTACCAATTTCCTTTAGAATGAGGGGGTGCTCATGAGCTTTATGCATGATGGAGCTCGGTAAGGAAGCACACTTAACATCGAGTTGATAACCATAGCGCGGATCACCACTGTCCCAATATTTGAGCCAACCCTCAAATCCAATGCAATCTTCTGCTGCACAACCTTGGCAATCGAAAATTTCATTTTCAACTGAGCTGAACTTATCGGCTAGCTTGGAACACCATTCGTGGACAATAAAATTACACTGATTGCAATTGTAAAATGAAGCATTGATGGGTTGCACACACACGTCACATATTTTGTCAATATTATGCTTATTCAAAATAGACAATTCGCTTCCCGAGAACAAATCATTGTTGTCCAGATTACAAAGAGTTAATGGATGAGTATGGCGAAATTGTTCTAGTTTTACCTCTCTATTGTTGTCATCCAAGTTCATCTTCTTCACAAATTGGGCAGTTAGGTTGACTGATTCATTAGGCAGTAGTGGTAAGTGAGTCAAAGTGGCCATATCAAGATCCTCAATCTTGATTGTAGTGTTGCTTTCCCTAAATCTACAAAAAGTAACAATAAAACGTCAATCAAATGAAGAAAAAAACATTGTCAAAATTTTTAATTTATTTATTTTCTCAAAACAAGTCGAAGTTAAGGTCAAGGTAAGAGCTTACTTTGTCTTTGTCCGGCAATTCACATGAACATAATATCCGCATATTTTGCAAGAGTAAAACCAAAAGTTTATGTTCAACCTTTTCTCGCAAATACTGCAATCACCCATTTTTGTTGAAGAAAAATACCTGAAGATTTCATCTTCAGAAAACATAGTGTAGACGAGCTTGAGATCGTGAACATGGCTGCTGTGTTTGATGGTGGTTGGTAAGGAAGCACAATCCTCATGGATCCAAAATGTGCAGGTGCCACACATATAAGAGATGCCTTCATGTTTTGTGCCACAAGCATGACATTCAAAGGAGGCCGAGCTGAGAACGAGACTTAATGGGTGTTTGTGACTTTTGTGTTCAACAGTTTGTGCTTTCAAAGCACAATTTATGTCGAGGTCGAAACTGCACCAGGAACAACAATAGGTATATGCATCTGAAATTTTGCCGCAGGAATGACATCTGTAGTATTGTGGATGGAGTAATTTAAGAGGGTGTTGTGGGTGCAATGGATGTGTCATCTCTTTGGGTAGTTCGGCACATAATTTATGCAAATAGATAGAACAATATGTGCATCCATACGCAGAAGAACCTACGATTTTTTGACAACATACCTTGCAGAAAATTTCCTCATCATCATCATTATCATTATCGTTCTCCTCTTTAATGGGTGTCGATCTCAATGTAAACAATGGATGGTGATGGTATTGTGGAAACCTCGTCCATGTGGGTGGTTTTAAACAAACTTTGTGCAAAAAGAAGGAACAATTTCTGCAACAATATGCAGAACCTAAGATTTTTCGACAACATCTATTGCAGACAATTTCCTCACCATCACCCTCCTTCTTTTTACTGAGGGTCAGTGGATGCGGATGGTTGCAATGTTCAACCTCCATCTCTCTCTCTCTCTCTCTCTCTCTCTGGGTTTGTGCAAGTTCAAAATGGTGGAATTACAAATGGGGCTACAGACCACTAGTCAAAGACCGAAAGTTCAGTGGCTTATTTCGATGGTATTACGTATACTAATGTTAATATTATTGTATTAATTAATGTTATATTGTTATTATTGATTCTATTTATTATATAAAGGGAGATTTATTGAATTTTTTTTTTAAGGGTTTGTTCTTGTATTTTAATAAGTTTTATCATTTGAATATTTAATCTATCAAATGTTAATTCTCATATTTAAGGTATGTTATGAATATTTATATCTTTATAAATATTTTTTGAACGGTTAACAATTTAGTGATGTGAATATTTATATTTTATAATATGAATATTCACATTGACGTATGAATGTTTACAAATGTAAACATTTACATTAACGATGTGAACATTCACATTACAGAACAATCACACTGTACATGTGAATATTATTAAGAGTATTTTGGTAATTATGTCACTCATAGAACTTATTAGAATATAATAAAATATTGCGAATTAAATAAAACATAAGTAGATAAAAAAATATTTATAAAAAAGCACCCCTTATATAAATTATAAATATTTAAAACCTTTAAAATTATGTCATATAATTTATTAATATATTAACTAATACATTAATTGATATGTATAATATTATTCTAGTTATTTTCCTAGTCTTACAATCAATTTTTAATTTTTTGTGGGGTTAACTTATTGTCTTGACAGCTGCTTTTTGCTTTTGTTTTTGTTTTTGTTTTTTTAAAGTAATTGTTTTGACAGCTGGTTGAAGGGTACAATATTATTGAAAGAAGATTAATATGTTAATTAAAAATTCGACAATTCATGTTAGGTACAAGATTCTAGGTTTAAGCAGAGTAGTTCTAATGGTAAGAATAACGAGGAATTTAATCATATTTTGATTCTAGGTTTAAGCAGAGTAGTTTTAATGGTGAGAATAACGAGGAATTTAATCATATTTTATCAATACTCTTAGGGCATCTTTAACGGTGAACTTCTTTTTTCACCAAATCTGAATAAAAAATGAGTCGTTTCAAAAAATCTGATATCACTAGCTCCAACGGTTCATCAAATCCCGTATCAAATCCCGCGGGTCAACCGGTTGGTCGACCGGTGGGTCGACTAGTAAGCGTAAATATTTTTTTTTTTTTTTGTGCAACTTTAAACGCTAGGTGAATACCCTAATAACCGTGTTTTTCAATTCCCTTCCTTCCAAGAAAATGAAACCAAAACCTCCACCTTCTCACCAAAACCAAAACCTCCACCTTTTTTCATTTCCCTGCAAACTAAAACCTCCACCTTCTCACCCACCAAATTTTTGCTCTCAGCCTACTGAATTTTGCATGTTTTCTCCCCAGATCGATGAAGATTTTCCTCTGTTGGAATTTAAGCATCAAATTGACAAGACTTGCTATAATGATCGGTTAGTGGGTTGGAATTTTGCATGTTTGCTCTCAGTTCACAATTGCAGATTCATCAAGTTTCAACAATTTCAGATTAGTGCTGGTGGGTTGACCGGCCGGTCGACCGGCCAGTCAACCGGTAAGGCAAAATATAATTTTTTTTTTTTTTTACCTGTTTGAACTTTTTTTGACCAGTTTGAATCTACCTATTTGAAAGGAATTCGGTCGACCGGTTGGTCAACCGGCCCGGCAACCGATTGGTCGACTGGGTCCTCCCTCCAACGGTTACAAACAGTGTTTTGGTGAAATCAGTATCTTGTTCTCAGTTTGATGAATTCTTTGATGAAATCTCAATCTGATATCGATTTGGTGCAACCGTTGGAGTAGTAAACAGTAACTTTGTCATCAAAATTTGAATTTGATGTCAACTTTGGTGAATCGTTGGAGATGGTCTTACAGGCATCAATTAGGCTTCGTTTGAAAGAAAGACTCGGTTGGATTTCGGGCTATTTTAGTCAAAAATAAAATAAAATAAAATAGGTATTTTAGTTCAATAAGATAAAATATTATATTTAATTTATAATCATTATATTTTTTTTCTTACAAAAAGTTAAAAAAGTCAAAAAAATTCTTCCTAAACGAGGGTTTTTAATCCCACGCTAAAATAACTAAAAAACTAAAAAGTTAAAAAGTTAACCCATTTTCCAAATGAAACCTTAATATGGGTTGGTTTGGAAAATGTGTTAACTTTTTAGCTTTTTGGCTTATTGGCTATTTTAGTATGGGATTAAAAGTCTCGTTTGAGAAGAGTTTTTTAGCCTAGGCTAAAATAGCTAAAATAGCCACAAAAGATTAAAAAGTGCCTAATCCGTTTGGGAATATGGTTTGTGGCTAAAATAGCCACAAAAGACAAAATATGCTATTTTAGCCACAACAAACAAAACATCACATCAAATCCATAATCATTACACTCTTCTCTCACAAAAAAGTCAAAAAACCAAAAAGCCTTTCACAAACCAAGCTTTTTAGCCCAGGCTAAAATAGTCAAAAAAATCAAAAAAACCAAAAAGCCAATCCACTTCCCAAACCAAACCAACCAAGTTTTTTAGTTTTTTTGACTTTTTGTGAGAGAAAGAATGTAATAATTATGAATTAAATGTGACGTTTTGTCTTATTAAGCTAAAAAGCCTATTTTATTTTTTGTGACTACTGTAGCAAAAAAAGCTCAACCCTCAAGTTCCCAAACGAGTTCTATATCAATTAGTATATCAACATATGGCCTATTTTGAGAAGATGATAAAAAGTGGCTTTTTGACTTTTAACTAAACTTTTGACTTTTTTAGACAAATGATTTAAGAAGTTGGTAAAAAGTTACTTTTGACTTTTTTTTATTAATATTTGTTTATGATGTCAAATCACAATAAAATGATCAAATTATCCCCATTTAATTTAAAATATTTACAACTTCACCCATATAGCACATTTTAACCCATGAGGGGTAAAATTTTAATTTCACCATTAGCTAAAAACTAACTTCCCAAATGAAAAAAAAAAAAAAAAAAAAGTTAACTTTTGACTTTTACTACAAACTAAAAAAAGTGACTGAAAATTATGTTCCCAAAAGAGGCCACTAAAACATTGTATGACATTGTTCCCCACTAACAATTATTTATTACCCCTCATATGGTAAGATAAAATATGAGCATAAAAAACTACAGACCTCACTATAAAAAAAAGGAAAGTCTACAATGTGCACCTTATAAAAAGGCATATGATGTGCACTTATTGTATGGTCCATATCGTGCCACATCATAAAAAATGATCTGCTAAACCGATCATGTAACAGGTTACAGAAAGAATCATAACTTTTTTTCAAATATCATAACAATATTACAATGAATTATAACAATGTCATAATATTCACCAAAGTGTCATAACAAAGACACTATAAATCATAACAATATGATAACAACTCATAACAAATATAGTTATTTATAATTAATTATCATAACATTTGAATCGTAACATTTTTTATTATGATTCACCATGGCAAATCATAACTTTTAGTGGTACAAATCATAACTTTTAGTGATGAATCATAACCATAACACATTGAGTATAACTTTTTTTCCCACAATCATAACGACATTAACAAACTATCATAACTTTTATCAATGAATCATAACATGGCATGTTGATTGTAATTTTGTCCCAAAAATCATAACAACATTAACAAAACATCATAACTTTTAAATTTTCAAACACAATTGATTGGGTAATCAATTCACTACAACAAAAAGCAGTTTTGGCGACCAAAAATGTAAATTTCGTCGCTGAAAGTAGGACAATTGACGACTAAAACAGTTAGTAGCCAAATGTGTACTTATTGGTGACTAAAAATCAGATTAGTCGCTGATTACATGGGTTTTAGCGACTAAAACAATTTTAGTAGCCAAAGGTGAAGGTTTTTGGCGACTAAAAAAGATTAGTAGCCAAAAGTATAGGCTTTGGCGACTAAAAAATGGTTTGGTCATCGATTGTAGGTGTTTTACCGACAAAAAAAAATGTTGTAGCCAAATGTAAAGGTTTTTGGCTACTAAAAAATTTTTTAGTAGCTAAAAGTGGACAATTGGCTACTAAAATTGAGTTTAGTCGGCAAAAGTGGCGGTTTTGGCGACTAAAAATCAGTTTAGTCACCGAAAGTGATTATTTTTAGACGGGAATTAATTTTTTTAGCGACTAAATTATTGGTAGTAGCCAAAACTAAGGTTTTTGGCGACTAAAAAAAACTTTAGTCGCCAAAAGTGGCTCCCTTTTTTTTAATAATTAATTTATTTTTTACATAAATTAATATTGAATAAAAATAATTATATTTATATATATAGTTTTAAATTAATACGGGTCAATATACTATATAAATAATATATATTGCATATATATTCATGTGATCTTGTGGTGGCATAGTAGAGGGAGTGTGTTGGTAAAGGTGTACAAAATAGAAGGTCCGTGGTTCGAATCTCAAAAAAAGCAAAAAAGTTGGTAATTTTTTTTTTTCACGGAAGCACCTTTGGCGACTAAAATTATTAGTCGCCAAAAGTCTTTATTTTGGCGACTAAATGGATTAGTTGGCGATTCAGTGAGTATTGGCGACTAAAGGACTAGTCGCTAAATGTATGATTTTGAAAAGTGTAAATCACTATTGGCGTCTAAAATGTTGGTCGCGAAAGAGCTGCTTTTTGGCGACCAAAAAAGTTTTAGTCGCCAATATCTCTGCCGACCATCTATACGCGACAAAACCAGCGACTAAAAAAATTAGTCGGGGAAAGTAAAAAGTCGACTTTTGGCGACTAAAAGCGGACTTTTGGCGACTAAACATTTAGTCGCAAAAAGTGTTTTTTCTTGTAGTGATTGGTATAGCATATTGGAGTGAATGGAAAATCATAATTGATTGCAAAATCGATTGGATTGAAAGACCACAATTGATTATATAATCGATTAGTGGCTAGAGTTTTGAACTTTCACAATTGATTGTACAATCCATTAGAATATAAGGGAGATTCAAATATGACAATTGATTGTAGGGATCCTTGATATAATAAACCTAATTGATTCAATAATCAATTAGTTTTCATAAGCCACACTAAACCAATTAATTCCCAACTTATTCATAGTTCCCAATGAATTAGTAAAAGCCTAATCATTAATATCAATTTAGTCAATATTCGAATAGTAATTGATCGGTTTATCGGTTGCCATTTATATGTAATTTTGTTGTTGTGTTTTCATTACCTCAAACATTATCACTAACAAAAACGCATGACACTCCAACTACGTTTCTCGTTTTATAATTCTCTCACTCTCTCTCTTACAGTCATTATCGTCAATGTTAATGTTACCTAAAATGTTGTTGCTATAACTATCTCATCGACTCTCACTCTTTCTTTCGTTGTCATTATTACTGAATTAGACAACAATGTTATTGTTATCAATTTCAATTAATCATGCCCTTTGATCCACTGAAACACAACCATCATCATCAACTTAGCCCATTATAATAGCATTGTTGCCACTACTAGTGTCATGTTGTCATTATGTCCAAATGATGACGTCGGGTATAAATGACTTTGACACACACTACAAGAATTTTCACTTTTGGCGACAAAATTTTTAGTCGCCAAAAGTCATTTTTTGTATAAAAAAAATAAATAACTTTAACTGTCAAAGTACACACAAACCAACTATTGTCCAAACTAAAATAATAATTTCTTACAAAATATAGAATCATACAAAAAGTAAAGCCTTCCATATAAAAAAATTACATTTACTACCATGTGAAATGACTATTTGGCATGTACCACGACAAAAGGTGATGTATGTACCAAGACAAAAGTACATCTATGTACCACGACAAAAAATCATATATATGTACGACGACAAAAGGTGATCCATGTACCATGCCAGTAATTATCTGTTGGCTGCCAAAAGTTTTTTGTATCAGTAATAGTGAACTGTACAAATGCCGGGGATGACAAAAGTATTACATTAGTTCTATACAAAAGTGAAATTTCTTCTCCATACACCAAAATATTACTTTGAAAGTCCACGCAACAAAGTCATCTACAAAAAACAAAAAAAACAAAAAAACATTAGAATTGGACCCAAAAATGCCCAACTTCATGAATGAATTTGGGAATAAGTGACAAATAACATATCAAAGAAGCAACCTTCCATGATGAATCAATTATCAGTCTTTCTAAAGTCTTTTGTTATAAGGAACATTGTTAAATGCAGAACAATCATTACTAAATCTGTCATTACTACATAAAGCTAATGTAACAATCTTCTATTTGTATGCAACATGTATCCAAATTCTATGGCTAAACCAATATCAAAGCCCGATGTGAATAGAAACTATTCTTTTTACCAACTTCCTCATTAATTATTTGCAAAAAGCACTTGAATCATTAGATTGGATATAAAACTATCCCTACTTATTAATGTCTGTCAGTGCCATTTCATTGAAGATATTAGAACATGTGAGAAAAATAATAACCAAAATAAAGTTCAATCACAAAAGGAAATATGTAGAAATGTATGTTCAATCACAAAAGCAACATTCCATGATGAATCAATTATCAGTTTTGGGCATATTCGGCTCTAACTCCCAACCAACGGATCTGAATTACATTCCGTCAGTTGTCACAATTCGTGTTTGTCATGGGGAAGCTTCCCGTGAGAGTCACACGGTGGTTCGGGGGCTGTTTTGAATTTTCGCCCCTGAACTGCCCTTTTTTGAGTAAGTTTTGGGCGTATTCGGCTCTAACTCCCAACCTGCAGGTCCGGATTATATTCTGTCAGTTGTCACAAGTCCTATTTGTCATGGGGAAGTTGCCCGTGAGAGTCACATGGTGGTTCGGGGGCTGTTTTGATTTTTTGCCTCTGAAACGCCCTTTTTTGAGTAAGTTTTGGGCGTATTCGGCTCTAACTCCCAACCTACGAGTCCGAATTACATTCTGTCAATTATCACAAGTCCTATTTGTCATGGGAAAGCTGCCCGTGAGAGCTACATGGCGGTTCGGGGGCTATTTTGAATTTTTGGCCCCGAAACGCCCTTTTTAGACTAAGTTTTGGGCATGTTCGGCTGTAAATCCCAATCTATGGGTTCGAATTACATTCCTTCAGGTTTCACAAGTCTTCTTTGTCATGGGGAAGCTGCTCGTGGGAGTCACACGATGGTTCGGGGGCTGTTTTCAATTTTCGCCCCCGAAACGCTTTTTTCAAGTAAGTTTTGGGCGTATTCGGCTCTAAATCCCAACCTACGGGTCCGAATTACATTCTGTCAGTTGTCACAAGTCCTATTTTTCATGGGGAAGCTGCCCGTGAGAGCCACACGGCGATTTGGGGGCTATTTTGAATTTTCAGCCCCGAAACGCCCTTTTTTGAGTAAGTTTTGGGCATATTCGGGTCTAAATCCCAACTTACGGGTCCGAATAACATTCCGTCAGTTGTCACAAGTCGTATTTGTCATGGGGAAGCTGCCGGTGGGATTCACACGATGGTTCGGGGGCTGTTTTGAATTTTCGCCCCCAAACCGCCCTTTTTCGAGTAAGTTTTGGGCGTATTCGGCTCTAACTCCCAACGTATGGGTCCGGATTATATTCCGTCAGTTGTCACAAGTCCTATTTGTCACGGGGAAGCTACCCGTGAGAGTCACATGGTGGTTCGGGGGCTGTTTTGATTTTTCGCCTCCGAAACACCCTTTTTCGAGTAAGTTTTGGGCGTATTCTGCTCTAACTCTCAACCTACGGGTCCGGATTACATTCCGTCAATTGTCACAAGTCCTATTTGTCATGGGGAAGCTGTCTGTGAGAGCTACATGGTGGTTTGGGAGTTGTTTTGAATTTTTTCCCCCGGAACGCCTTTTTTCAACCGAGTTTAAGGCGTTTTCGGCTCAAACTCGAAGGCTACGAGTCCGAATTACATTCCATCAATTCAATTCTCTTTCAAAAAATGGTTTTTTTTTTTTGAATCAATATTATGTTACAAATTCCATGATTCTCATGCCATGCCATGCCAATTTCTTTAATATCATCATTTCTTTATGTCATCACAAGTTATATGGCATGAAGCAATTTCCCAAATTCCCATTCCATTGTCATTTAATCAGAATTTCATCCCTTACATTCTCAAGAAACAAAATTAGCCTCAACCAATAACCCACAAAAATTTAATCTTGCAAGTTCAAACCATCATATATTATACAGCCTACAATGAGATTTAGAAGCTTATGCGAACGATCTAGCATGTATCAGACAAATTTACCAAAACATGCACCAATATCTTGTATAAAAACAGTGGATAACATTTTAGTGGTATAACTCAGAATCATGAGTGGTAAAGTACGTCAAGTTGTAAATAAATCCTCTGTTTAAGAATAAATGAATAAACAAAATACGTCAAATTTATAACTCATTATTCTTCCATGGAATTGCATCCAAATAAACCAAAGCACACACTTTGTTAAATCTTATTCCACTGCTCAGAAGCTAGAAAACTTCAGAGCATGTACATAGAATGCGCAAGAATTGATACACAAACAAACAGTAAATGCTAAACTCATTCTTTGGTCTTGATCTAATAAAGTGAATATAATGAAACCAAGTTTTAGTTACCTTCAGAGCATACACTCACAAGGTCATACACTAGAAAACAGCCATAAGAGAGCACAAGATCTCTCAAGGATAATTTCCCATAACTTTCTTAACCATCTAAACTTGAAATATGATCAGTAAAACGTACTGGCTTGTCCACTGATTAAACATGTTGAAGATCAAGGAAAACGAGAAAAAACAACTGACAGTAAACAACATGAAAAAAGGCGTTACCTCCACGAAGGCCATTAAAAAATGAGTAGATCCCACCAGGTTTCAACAATGAAGGAAGATGTTGGTGGAACTCTCTCATATCTTTATAATACTCCCCATAAGTGTCAAAGAATATACCTAGAAAAAATAGAATCAACGATTACAAGGGGACAGTTATGCATGCTATATGCCATATAAGATAGTCAAATTAATTAGCTATTATTTTCTATTTAAAAAAATAAAAAGGAAAAAGAAAAGCTTCTACAAGTATTTGCACATTTAAGCAGGGCAGATTGTAGACAATACAACATGCACTTAATCCATCAATGATAGAAATCAGCTACAACTGCACATTTCCTTGGTCATTTCACATCCTTCTTTATAGTGGTCTTAGATACAAAAAAAAAAAAAATTATTAAGTAAAATTAGGAAATAATATCTAATTTAATGAGGTTTGCATGTCTATGGGTTGGTATATTAAATGGGATGGAAAGGGGAGTGAGTAGTAACCACTAGTGAGAAAAGAAAGTTGATTCCAGAAGTTCATAATAAAGTACCACCAAAGTCCAATTCTGCTGCAATGGAAATTCAATATACTCCTAGTCACTTCTTGTGCAGTATATGCAAGAGTGGTAGAAGTTTCCTTCTTGATTCAATTTTTTTCAATACCAGATGTAGTCCCATCTATATCAAGTGATTGTGCGTGAAGAAATTTTCCTTTTTTCGGTTTAAAAGAAATAGTTAAAGACTCAACTAAACTATAACTTTACGACCTTAGTGGATGAGAGAACCCACACAAGTGCTAATAACAATTTGAGCTAGGAATACTTATTGAAAATAAAAATAAAAAGAAATTGAGCTAACAGAAGCAGCATAACAGATTCTACCAGCTTCATCTGGGTCTCAGCCAGAAGCAGTACTAACAGATTCTACCCATACTGGCAGTCCAACCCAGAAACTTACAGCCAGATTCTACCCAGCAGTCCACCAGCCCTTCACTATCAGACCAACAGATTCAATCACACACAAGACTTGACTAACAGCCTAGCAGCAAGCTCACCTTAGCATACTAGCATCCCAATCCCATAACTTGCAGCCATCCATCATGAGACTAGCAGATTAGCCTAAGCATAACTGGAAGCAGCATAACAGACATCAAAGCACCAATTGCACCCACAGTCTTAAGACAACCATACCAGCAAAACCCCAGCAGATTGGATCAGATCACACATAGGACTGGACTTGCAGCCTAACAGCAAGCTCACCTTAGCATACCAGCAGCCCAGTCCAGAACTTGCAGCCAGATTCTACCTTAGCATTGTAACAGATCATCTACCAAGCAGATCACCAGCCATCCACCATCAGACCAACAGATTCAAACACACAAAACACCCCACAGGCAGAACCACAACAGATTGGACCATAAGACACATAGGACTTGACTTGCAGCCTAGCAGCAAGCTCACCTTAGCAAACCACCAGCCCAGCCCAGTGCTTGCAGCCAGATTCTACCTTAGAAAGCCCACTTGCAGCTAGTACTTAACACAGATCACCATTGCAGTAGCACAACCAGACCAGCAGTAGCACAACATTGCAGTCCAACAACAGAGCATAGACAGTAGCAGATTCAGTCTCCATTCCTGATGCAGTACTGCACTTGTTGCATATCATACACAAGATCAGTAACAGAGAACACCACAGCCATTTCAGAATACTTTATCCACATTACTACTCTCACCTTCACAATATCACACAACTCGTCCGAATTCGGTTGGATGCCCTAGAACACACTTTCATTTCTGTAACTCCAGATGGACCAGAGAATGGGTAGAGGAATAACTGTCCAAATTTTCTTTTCCAACGTTTTCATTCTACACCCAGACCACCACTGTAGCACTCCATTGACGGAACCAGGAATAACCCACTGAAGACCCCACCATTTTACAATGTTTGACCAAAGCCTCCAAACAAAAGGGCAAAAAAGAAGAATATGTTCCACTGTTTCAACCTCACTTTGACAAAACACACATACAATATTCGCATTCCCATCAAGGATTCAGGGTCAATTGTCACAAGAACAATTCAAACTCGAAACATTCATAAACTTTATTAACCAATCATCAAATTTTCAATGTAAGTAGAAGAAAGTCATTGGTTCTTATTCTCATGGTATCAATGAATTCTAAGTAGTCATTACTCTTGGACTATGATAGAGTAATCTTAATTATTGATATGATCGCGGTAATGTTCTTAAACATTCTTAGAACTTAGAAAACTTTGTTTTCCCACTTCAAAATAGATAGGTCATGGCAAACGGTAAATGGAAGTGTTGTACGATCGAGGATTTCATGTTGAGGTGGTCTACAGCGGAGGTCTTCGTACAAATGAAGGTCAACTTGACCCATCCCGCATTTTCCGTCACAAAAGTATAACATGTGTTACAATTTGGACCAAAGTGAAAAGAATATAATAGTTTGGTCATTTTCGTACAAATATAGGTCAACTTTACCCAAGTCGCATTTTCCGTCACAAAAGTATAACATCTCTTACAATTTGGACCAAAGTGAAAAGCATATAATAGTTTGAAGTCCAAAGTGAGAAAGTATTCATAGGTAAGCAAGGTGAAGGTGTAATTTACCATTTTACAAAATGTAAACCATGCCTTACTCTGTGAAGAAATTGTTGATGTAATTAATATCATAATAATTAATATTTATTATTACAAAATATGCTAACATAATTTAATATGAAGATTTAATAATTTTAATAAAGGTAAAAAAAGAAATATCATTTTGCCTCTCATACTATCACTGAAAATTAAGTTAACCTCTATTATTTTAGTAAAATTAATTGTACACTTAGTTTATTTGATTTTGGATTAATTTTACCCCCGCTGTTAGCTTCTGTTTGTAATCCAATGAAAGTTACTGACATGGAAATGACATTTGAAATTTCATTTTACCGTCTAAACTATCGATAAAATATCAATTAGACCTCCAAACTTCATTTTATTCAGAGAACTAATTGATATTTTGGGTGCCTGTAGACACCCCATTTTTGACCGACCTTAACACTCAGACGTCACCGATTGAGCGCTTGGTGATGTTGCATATCGCGCTCGTTCAGAAGTCTCAGAGTCGCGGCCATGAGCCCTGCCTCTGGACTTCCGAACCCTCTTCTGTGCCTTGTCTCGGTTTGCGAACCAGACTCGATTTTCTCTGTTTCTTTTTCTGAGGGGAGGGAGAGGTCCCGTAGACCATCACTCAGTGGCCGTGGGCTACATTTTGTGGCTATAAGCCATTTTGCCCATTTCGGAGCCCGGTTTCTGATTTTTCGGGACCGTTGGCCGTGTGCCTCGGTTCGGGACCGCTTAACCATCTCCATTTGCTCTGATTTTTGGCATACATCTTATTTTCTCCCTTTCAAGGGACACTAGGGTCTGAGAAACCCACTTCGTGGCCGAACGCCACTTTCGGTGCTTAGCAGCTCATTTTCGGGATCCCGAACTGCGTGTTTTGGCCCCCGAGCATTCATTTCGCATCGATTTTCGTTCATTTTTGGCAGGTGCCTCTGTTTTATCATCAGGAAGGACACTGGAGGGTGGGAGGCCAGCAATTATCTTGGCAACTAGTTATATTCCATTTTCGCCCTCCGCACCCGTTTTTCGCACTTCCGAGCCAATGTTGAACACCTTGGAGCCACTTTCTTCAACTTCAAACCACATATTTGTGATGTACACACTTGGGAGGATCCTAAAAAGTGGTGGCCGGCCATTAATTCCATTTGACCCTTTTGAACCCCTCCTTCCGAGCCAATGTTGAACAACCTGGGCCCTTTTTCTTGAACTTTGAACCACATATTTATGTTGTACACACATGGGAGGACCCTAAAAGTTCATGGCCGGCCACTAATTCCATTTGACCCTTTTGAACCCTCTTGAAAATGGCTTGTTCTCTCTCCTGTTTTAGAGTTTCCAAATTCGAACCACAGGGTTGTGAAGAGGAGACATGGGAGGCCACCAATATGTGGTGGCCGGCCACTAATTATACTTGACCCTTTTGACCCCTAGCTGGCCGGCTAGGGGGGGTGGCCGGCCGGCCACCTGCAACAAAAATACTTGGCCGGCCATGTTCCTCTCTCTGTGTACTTTACAGCTGTACAGCTGTTTCCCCCAGAAAATATCTACATCCGGGGGATATTTTGTGGGGGAACAAGAGCCTCAATTCCCTCCACACTTGGCTGGACTCTTCTCTCCCCTCTCTCTTGAATTTTGCTGGCCTCCCAACTCAAGAAAAGGGGTTACAAGGCTTGCTTGGAGGAGATACATACATAGCACCCCATTTCCTTCAAGTTTTGGGTTCCATTTCTTCATCATCTTCAAGCTCTACCACCACCCTTCCATTCCAGCAGCAAGGGGAAGAATTCCAGCAGCTTAGAGTCACCAAATCTGGTCCAAGAAGCAACAAAAGTGTTGGTCTTCAAAGGTAAGTCCAATTTCCCTCTTTTCTAGCTCATTTTTGCACCATCTCTAAGCCATACATGCTTATTAATTTGAGCTCCGACCAAAACTGAAAAGGTCATTTTTTTGAGCTCATTTTCTTGTTTCATTAAGGGCTCAACCCTGTTTGAGCCCTCCATATTGCACTTGCTTCAATATCCTCCTTAAATACCGTTTTCTTGCATGCTTTGGCATCCTATCATGCTTCCATTTTTGGACGATTTACAGGCCTAGAGATGGCCTTATTTTGACTTTCTTAACATGTTTCATTAAGGGTCTTTGGCTGTTTGGTGAATATTTTGCATACCTCATGTTATAGTCTCTTTTGAGCCTTATTTTGCATTGCATTTCTAGCATGTTTGTATACTGCTTTTGGTTTTTTATAGTTCTGGAAATATGCTTATTTTTTGTCCCTCTTCAATGTTGTAGAAGGGAATTTTTCAGTTTGGGCATTGCATATACCACTTGCCTCTTTGGCCACCTTTTGGTCCATTTTCTTGCATAAGAACTTAGCCTTATCTATGTTTGTTTTTGAGGTTTTTACAGTTCTGTGAAAGTGCTTATTTTTGGTCCCTCTTCAATGTTGTTGAAGGGTCCTAACCTGTTTGAGGACAGCAGCTATGAGTTGCTTCTTAATCCCATGTTTAGGGCCATTTTCGCATGCTAATTTTGCCCTATCTTTGCTTGCTGTTTGGCCTTGTTTTGTACTAGTAAAATGCTTATTTTGGGGCTTCCTTGCTTCTGTCTTTTCATTCCATGTGCCAATTATGCATGTTTGGTATAGCTATAGGCCATTTCGGGTGCCTAATTTTGCATTTCGGGACTATTCCATGCATCGGGTGTGTTTTCGCCTCATTTCGGGGCTGTTTTCCCCCTCATTTTGCTGCTGAAATCCCATTGGCATGTCTGTATGCCATTTCCATGTCATTGCATTGTATATGCCATTGCCTCGGTTTGCGTGCCCGTGTGCACGCATTTCGAGGCACTTCATTTTCATCTATCGGCATCTTATGTGAGTGCGGCTGAGGCTCACTCATGTTAGTATAAGTCCATGTTGCATTTTTCATGCTATTGCATCGCATTCTGCCATCGCCTCGGTTTGCGTGCCCGTGTGCACGCATTTCGAGGCACTTCATTTTCATCTATCGGCATCTTATGTGACTGCGGCTGAGGCTCACTCATGTTAGTATAAGTCCATGTTGCATTTTTCATGCTATTGCATCGCATTCTGCCATCGCCTCGGTTTGCGTGCCCGTGTGCACGCATTTCGAGGCACTTCATTTTCATCTACCGACATCCTATGTGAGTGTGGCTGAGGCTCTCTCATGTTGGTATAAGCCCATATCACGTTTTCATGTCATTGCATCGCATTCTATCATTGCCTCGGTTTGCGTGCCTGTGTGCACGCATTTCGAGGCACTTCATTTTCATCTACCGGCCTCTCATGTGAGTGTGGCTGAGGCTCTCTCATGTTAGTATAAGTCCATGTTGCATTTTCTATGTCATTGCATTGTATATGCCATTGCCTCGGTTTACGTGCCCGTGTGCACGCATTTCGAAGCACTTCATTTTCATCCATCGGCCTCTTATGTGAGTGTGGCTGAGGCTTTCTCATGTTAGTGTAAGTCCATGTTGCATTCTATATGCCATTTTAGCCATATTGCATTGCGTATGCCATTGCCTCGGTTTGCGTGCCCGTGTGCACGCATTTCGAGGCACTTCATTTTCATCCATCGGCCTCTTATGTGAGTGTGGCTGAGGCTCTCTCATGTTAGTGTAAGTCCATACCATATTTCCATGTTATTTGCATTGCATATGTCATTTTCTCGGTTTGCGTGCCCGTGTGCACGCATTTCGAGGCATCTCATTTTCATAGCATAATGCATACTAGGCTGTATCTTAGTTGCATTCATGCATGTCATGCATATTGCATCGTGTCCGGGATAGGAGTTAGCCTGGGCACGGGAAACGAGGTGCATTCCGTACTCCGAGTGACGGAATGTGTCTCAATTCCCCAATCACCGACACTCCGGATTACCCATGATGGAGTTAGGTTTTGTTGTGTTTATATGTGCATTCATCCTATATTGAATTGTGCAATTCGACTCCTCGGCTATCATGCCTCGATATGCGTGATTGGTGGCACGAGGATCGAGGCATGCATATATTTGTGAAATACATTGCTATGCCCCTTTCCTGCTCTCTGTTGCAGCAAAATGAAGAATCAGCAACTTTCCGGGACTTGGCACGCGTTTCAAGAATAACTGCTAAACAGAGGCTAATCGGGGCATCCCGGTGGATTTCCGCGCAAGACAACCCGGACATGCATCATCCATCAGAAGCAAGGCAGTCCCTGGCTTGCATGCCAGTTTTATTTATTTTCTTAGTTAATTTGATTAATTAGGAATTTGTATATTATTTGGACTGCATTATTTGGACTGTACTATTCTTTCATTTGGGACTGTATTATTTATTCGGACCCTCTGTGCGAGGGCATAATTGTAATAAGTGTGGGTGTGTGTGTTGTTTGTCTTCCAACCCCACGTCTTTCTCCCTTTTATTTACCTGCTTATGATGGTTAGATTAAGGCATATTTCAATTAGCATACAGTATGACAGCATGTTTGCATCATTCATCTGTTTTGCATGCACCGGGCTCGGCGCACCATACTAACTGCATCGTACTTTCAATTCCAAATTGAATACATGTTAGTTGTAGCATTCCATATGCCATGTTTAGAATAGTCGAGCCTGCTATAGTTGCATTTTGTATGTGTTGCATTAGGCATTTCTGTATACTTAGGATTCATGCATGATTTCTAATGTAGTTTCTATTTTGGTTTGGAGTACTCGGTAAGTTTTATGCTTTAGCATCCTTGCATGCGTGTGAGTGACTGCCATGAATAGCATGCTTACCATGAGGCTATTTGCTTATGTGATATATCTGCCTGAATGCCTGTGGGTGAAGGTTGGGTTACTTGGATTGGAATAAATCATCAACTGTTTGTTTTAAGCCCACTAGATAGTGGCAAAACCATCTTTTCTAAGCCCACCTGCGGGTGGTAAAATCTGCATTTTAAGCCTACTTGCGAGTAGCAAACCATCTTTCAAATAAACAAGCATGAAATGTTTTGTTCCAATTCGGGCGACCCAGTCTATACTTATATGCTGTGTGTATCACATAGTAACCTAGGCTAATAACCGGAATAAGAACACACAATGTTTTCAAAAATTGATATCATGGTTAGTAGAGGCCGATCTTTGATCGGGCGAGCGGGGGTGCTCACGAAGTGACCTTCCCCAATCGTACCCAAGTTCCCGAGCCGAGGCAACTTTGGTGATGACGGACACGTGGCCTTAGGCAAACGAGTCAGGGTTTCCTAAATTTCCCATTAAAAAAAACATTTAGGTGGCGACTCTGTATCTGGCAAAGCAGTCCATGTTTGGCACTTCTTTCAAAAATCTGTTTTTCTCAAAACGATTTGCCGGATTTGGACTCTTTGGTTCAGACTTAGAACCGTGACAAATTTGAGAGTCCTGAGCTGTAGTGACCCCAAAATGAACGGAACGGGAGCTCGTTCCTCCCGGGGCGTTCGGGGACGTCTACAGTGCCACATGAGCAACTTTTATTTTATTATAGACTGTAATTGATGGTGGAGTGATATTGATGCAAAATCGAATAGTTTAGATATAAAGTAGATATTATTAAGAGAACAATGGTTGGATTGTTTTTTGAGTTATAGTTTGAGAGAAAAATGATATTTTGTAAAAGTGAAATTTCAATAAAAAAAATTGTAAAAAAAATAGTCTGTGGAAAATAGAAAATAAAAAAATATTAATAAATTTGCATAATTATTTGACCTCACCAAATTTAAAAAGGTGGATTACCTCGACCCCCCATAATTTGGATCTGAGGGTACTGTTTGGGCCTGTGAGGCCCATCACGGGTTCTAAAATTGAATCCAAACCATTAATTTTGTTGCGTATTTTGTGTATTTCATTAACACAAAAAGATAGAGCAATCCGTGGTGGTTACCAAAAAATGTACAAAATTGGTGTTTTTAAAATTAAATCATCACTTTATGTAATGACAAATGCGATAATTTGAAAAGATTATGATCATTTTAGGGACCTAATTTTTTTTTAAAAATAAAATACACCTAAATTTTTTTTCTGATTATCAAAACGGGATCAATTGGACCCCAAAAAGTCCAAACAATACGGTCCAGCCCAGATTGTGGACTGTAGACACTCCACCTACATTAAAATAGTCATATTTTGTTTCCAAAAAATAATTTAAGACTTCTTAAAACTCAACACAGTCTGTGCGTGTTTAAAAAAAAACAAATTAAAACTTCCTACAAAATCACAACATGCTTAATTTGGCCACCCAAAAACTCCCACAGAAACGCATGTTTTGGGGTTTTGGCATATCATTCTTCTCTCTCACGTTGCTGGTCTCAGATTCCCTCACCCCGCCAGTCTGATATTGTGTTTGTATCAGCCACTGTTTGATCCCACAATAGAGCTGCTGCTGCTGCCACCACGACTATTAGCCAACACCTTCATGCTGTGGAGACCTACGATATGTTTGTTTTTTTTGTTGATATTGTTTGAGTCTAGGGTTTGATGTTTTTTTTTGGATACTTAGTTGTTTTTGATGAGTTAAATATGATGAAATACTCATGTTTTTGTTCATATTGCATATACAATACCCATTCGAATAAGAAAATTCTGAACTTCAAAATCTTCTACTATCCCTTTCTTACTTTTCTCAATAATAGGTAGGTTAGAGTTTTAAATTTCTCTGTCATTGAAAAGTGAAAGGAATTTCAGATTGTGTAGTAAAAAAACAGGGAAAAATAGAGATAAATGAAAAAAAAAAGAACTCAACACAAAAGATAGGGGAAAACAGAGGAAACAAAGTAAGCCTAATTTCTGCTAAGATAGTCATTGATTATAGTCTTACCCCATATTGTCAAATCTATCACAGTATAACTACAAACTCTCAACTCAAGAAATAGTAAAACCACAAAAATTTTTAAAAAGGTACATAGGGATAGACTAGTTTATAGCACAACAAAACCAGAAATTGAGACCTTATTGTCGCTGGAATAGTTATTTTTAAAATTTTATTTATGATAGTCATTAATTTGTACAATCCTTGAATTGGAAGAAAATGATTTGGAGTTAAAAAAAGAGCGCAACAGAGGACCTCAATAAGCTACATATACCCATCCGAGACTCAAAACAACTGAGTCGTAGCAGTCCCCTAAGCTACCCACAACAATCCCCTAAGCTACATATATTTGGTATCAACTAGCAGCAGCAAAATGGCCCAAAACAAAGAAGAACAACAGCAGTATCTAGCCACAGCAACTTGAAGCAACAACAACATCACCTGTACTTTAAATATTATTTGACCTGATTTGCTGCAAGTTGCAGATCCTGGACTGAATAAGAACACCCCTTCCAATGAGCATTGATCCAAAATGCCACTCTTACCATAATCAACTCACCGAAGTCAGCGAGGCAAAAAGGGTATCCACTGCGTCCCTCGTTGGTCGTCATGTGATGATGTAAATAGTCCAATCTTTAACAACTTTTTCTTTTTCTGTTATTTTTTCTGGGTTTCCAATTGTACCATCATGAATTTGTTATACCTAACAAACAAAGAAAGTGATTCCAACTTCCAGAAATTTATAAAATGGGACCTATTTAAGCTTCCAAACAATTAGTAAAATGGGACTTTACAGATTAACAAAGAAGTCATGGGAACCAGTTAATGCCATGGGATTTTCACTAATTTTCCCTTAAAAAATGGAGAGGGATGGAAAAGATCACTTTGAAGATGCATTCCAAAAAGTTGTACTTGGAGAATGGAATTGTAAATCCTATTGTTTTCTCTCTCTTTCCTCCTCATCCTTCTCTTTCCCTTTTTTGAGATGAAATAGAAAATAAAATTTTGGCATTTGGTGCCATAGAACATGACGTGCTACATTTTAACTCTCAGTGTGCTTGTACTTGAATTTTCTGTTATTAAGTCATCAATCTGCTACATTTTAAGGACTAGATGTTCTTCAATACATGAAATTAGAGAAAACATGAGGCGGTAGTAACAGTCCCTATCAAGTCATCAGCTGCAACTAGTGTGTGCTTGTATTATTGCGTCAAATAAACACAACTAATCAGTACATTGTTTTATTGTATTCATAGTATATATCTCTCAAATAAGGAAGGGGTTGTGTTTATTATTATTTGTCTTTTGGTGTGTATACTTTTCTTGCATTTACTAACTTGATTTTGTCTTATATGATTATTTCACCTTTGCTTATGTAGATAATATATAACAATGCACAATGAGCGAAGGAAGCAACAAACCTTGCATACACAAACGATTTACACCAGCATTCTTCTTCTACAAGTATTATTTCTTCACACTATTCAATGTATTATTTTAATTACATGTTTTATGTTCGGTTTAAATATTAGCCCTTATTATACATTTGGTTGAACCTGTAGCAAAGATGAAAACAAAAGCATGCAAGAAGCACAAATAACAGTTACCGACACGGTTTGCACATTGCCTACCTACCACATATTGTTTGCATATTTTATATTATCTTTATCTTTATAGTTCTACTTGCATCACTTATATTTACTTTTGAGGCAATGTAGATGAAGAAGGACATAGGACATGAATGGAGAACCCGACAGAAGGAAGACAAGGAGTACAAAGAGATGGACAGGTGGACTGTTGATAAGCAAGCCAAGTTAGAAGGTCCCCTTCCCACAAAACCAAGAAAGGTGAAATACAAAGAGAACAACAATTTATTGTTTTATTAGGACATATTTCACACATTGTAATAACATGTTTGTATTTTCATATTCTCACAGAAATTGATTCACACACTATTCTGAAGTTATTTAAAGTGCCTTTCTTAAATTATTCTAATACCCACTATATTCTTTCTTAGTGGCATTTCCAAACACGAATTGCCTTGAGATCAATTGTTAAAATAATAAGAAGATTGAGCATGGAACAACGTGATGTAGTTACTAGTAATGGGTTAGGGGGGCTCTTGAATCTCAGATGTACAAAGCTTGATCATGACCTCTGCGAATGGTTGGTTCAGAAATTTGATCCCAAAACTTGTTCGTTGAATGTTCATGGGCGCCGACTCCTCCTTACTGAACTAGACGTTCACAAGTTATTGGGCATTCTTGCCGAAGGCAAAACAATAGAACTAAAAAAATCTTCACAAGCATTTCCCAAGCTATTTGAAGAACTTGGAGTTGTCCAAGGAGCTATCAAACTGAATGCTTTGAGAGAGTATTTGACCAAAACAGAGGGAGCTGGAGAGGAATTTACGAGGATATTTGCCCTATACATATTAGGTGCCTTCTTATGCCCAACCACAAAGGATGTTGTTAAACAATCATTCATTCACCTCGTTCAGAATGTGGATGGCATGAAGGATTATAATTGGTCAAAGTTCACTCTTCAATTCTTTGTTCGTGGTTTATGCAAGTACAATTCAAAGTCACTCACAACCAAATGGATGCTTATTTCTTAAAATGGTATGCTTCTAACCAATTACAAATTGTTTTGTTAGAAATACTTGACTTCAATGCCTTTTTCATTACATAGTATATGTTAAATTAATACATTTTTGTGATGCAGTTGTTTTACTTTGATCGTGTTGCTCCTAGTGGTTATGATGTTGGTCGTGCTCGTTCGGTCCCCTCCTTGGCTGATTGGGGTGATGCAGAAATAAAGGCGACACTAAAACTATTCCAAAAATCAGGAGGTTACCAGAATGAGGAGGTCATCCGTAGTGTATCCCTTCTTTTATGTTTGGTTTTTGTTTGTTATTTTTCATGTTGAAATGGAAAACTAAATTGTTTACGATGTGTCTATAAATAGGTTGATGTTAATTTTGTTGTTGACGAGCAAATGCAACCATTTGTACAAAGTGAGGAAATGAAAAATATGAATGATATTCGGATTTCAAAAATTGAGACGACTGTTTGTGACATGAAAAGTGTTTTGGAAGAACTAGTTGTTATTGTTAAAAGTGGAATAACTAATTCTTCCATTCCGAAGGTCATGGAAAAATATGAGCCACTGCAAATGTCAGAACAACAGGAAGTGGGGCACGGCCATTGTAAATGTGAAGCTGGCATAGTTGCACCTGGAGTTGTGGTAGAATCTACAATTGTACCTATAGTTGAACATGTCAGCCCTATACTCGTGCCAAAACCTAATGTTGTGGTTGAATCTACGATTGTACCTACAGTTGAACATGAGACCAATACACTCCCGCCAAAACCTAATGTTGTGGTAGCATTAGAGAACATGGAGGAAAATAGAATTCCGCTCACACCATCCATCTTGAAATTGGATGTCCATCTTCATGAGCAAACCAAACAAGCGAAGAACAAAATCAAGGTAAGATTGAACAACAATCGAAGAAAGAAAATCCCAAAACTCCAACTTATTGATGAATCTAGTTCATCCATTGGTCCATATGGCGGTCCTTGCACTCAACATTCGGATGCGCGGGTGGACATATAGTCACTTTTTACAGCCATTGCTGGAAAGAAAAGGAAAGCCAATCAGAAAGTACCAACCAAGACAAAGCTTCATTTAGATGAATCAGATTCATCTCTCGATACAAAGGAGGATAAGTTTGATCAAGTAAGTCATGTACATAATAAATGTGTTATACAATGTTGCTATTCCTGTAAATATATTTTAGGATTTTTCATTATTTATTGTTCGTTGTAATTTGTTTTAGAGTTTAAACTTACTTGGAAAACTACTTGGCCTCAATTTTGAAGCATCTGCTACTGCCATTGAGGTTATTACTAATTTCATTATTGTTCTTGATCTCCAATCCCCTTATTTTAATGCACTGCAAGAAGTATGACAATTTATTGTTTATGTGTTCGGTTAAATTCAGAAGTCATCGACTACGCAAATTGTGAGGCCATGTCCTTTATCTGCTGAGGAACAAATTGTGAAGGCTTATTGTTTCGATAAGGATTTGGAAAGCAGGTAATTTTATTGCGTTTGTATGTTCCTCTCTATCACCAATAAGTGCAACTCTTCAATTTGTACATGATGCAATGAGGATATTGTGGTCATGGAGTTGTTTTACACGCCGGTTGAATTTGCCACCCGATTCGATTTGTGCTCATTACAACCAAAAACATGGATTTGTGGTTCCGTAAGTGTTCATTTCATGAATCAATATTGCTATGTGATGTCATTTTTAAGGATATAGGTTTCAAATTATTATTTGATGCATGTATTTCAGATTATTAATTTAGTTGTAGCACAATTGACAAATGCACAAAGAAGGCTCTTCCCCGATAAGTGTCATAGGACGTGGTACTTTCCCACATATGTATCGGTGAGTAGTCTAGTGTGTCATGTTTATGTTTGGTAATTCATGTATACTTATTGATGTATACTTGTGCATTCTCAATTGTAGCAACATATTATCAATGGGGCGGACCATGCAAAGCTATGTGACGAATATTTTGGGGAGTCTCGATACACTGGGAAGCTTCATACCTGTCATGAAGTAATGTGTCAAGCATTCTTCCATTTTGCAGGATTATTTTAAATATCCCCTCCATTTTACAAATATTTTTATTATTTATTAAGTTTTTTAGGGTATCAACGTCGTCACTATTTTTTTTTTTAATTTTCTAAACTGGTTGGGCAACGTTGCATGACCCTTTTTTTATTATTGTCACTTAGATATATATTCCGATAAACGACCATGAAGAACATTGGTTTTGTGTCAAGATAGATATGGCACATCGCATAGCTTATATATTTGACTCGAGTCCTAGCCTCACAAATGACAAACGTCGTGAATTAATGGCAAGGAAATTGGTAAGTCGTTTATTTTATTCTATTTTTTTAAAGAAAAAAACAATCAGCACAATCTATCTTACAATATTCATGCATAGGTTCAAACAATGCATTTGTTATTGCAACAATATTTTGGAGACCTTTATGTTGCAAATGTGAAGGAGTTCGAATTAGAGAGGTTGAAAGACGCTTGTCTCCAACATAAAACCGATAGGTATTCTAAAATTTCTTCATTCGCTATTCAATTTTGGCTTTCTTATTAACATTACACACAAGTTTGACATTCATATGTATGTTGTCATGAAGCTACGACTGTGGTATGTTTGTCATGAAGTATATGCAAGGTGTTGTTATGCCGACCGGCGTACACAAGGTGACTGTTCAATGTTAACCACATAATTACACTATTGCAATTACAATGTCATATGATGGTATTGTTGATGGAATATTTTTTGTTTTGTTTCCTTAGTTTGATAAACTGGAAAGGTTTAGGCTACTGGTTGACCTAGTGAACGATTCGTCCAACCGTATTTATATTGAGGTTATGAATAGGCTCGAACAATACAAAGAGAGGTGCGTCCCCAAACCACGAACAACTTATGCCCTTCATAAACTCAACTGATTACTTACTGAATGTAATTTCTTTTGTAACAGGTACTCTAGGCTCCGGAAGGCTAGAAGGAAAAAGAAAGTTTGATTGTAAACATGGCTGCTTGAAAAAAGATTGATTCGCCTTACCGTACTTTTGCCACTATGCTTATTCACAATTATGAACATATTAGATGCTGAAGAAACATGGATGACTAAAGTAACCCAGTTTGGTAGTATTTTGTGGACGATTGAAAAAGCATATTATTTTTTGGGTTTCAATTTTTATGGAATTTATATTGTTGCTCAAGATTGGGGTGATGAAACTATTTATGATATTTAACTGTATCACATTACTCTTGGTTGTTACATTTACAATCCATCAAAAATTACACACATGTACCAAATGTTAGTGGGGAAACTGTTTTAAAAAATGGATTACGAGTCCATTCATTGCTACATATATAGTACAATATAATTTTTGTTGCATAATCAGTTCATGTCCAACTAAAATTGTGCCATTAGTGTATACTATCATGTACACATTTCAAATGACAAGAGTGTAACAAGACTAGTCCTTGGCAGAGTAATAAAATAACTAATAAATTTTCTAAATTTTACATTTAAGAAAACACACAAAATGAACAATAGAAAAAAAATTAAATAAAAAATATATTGTTAATGGAGAGAAAGTGATAATTCATGTCATCTCCCCACTTAGAAGGCGCGCAAAGGTAGTTCTTTGCAAATTTTAAAAATACCAAGAACAATGACAGTATTTGCTACAAAAAAGCAACAGAGGACTTGTATTTCCTTGCTAGTAAGCAACACCTAATGTATCCTTCAACGACTTAGAAAGAAAAAACGTCTAAGAAATCTAACGAATTATAGTTGTTAATCACATTCCGTGCATAAATATCATACTAAGTTTTGGAATCGATGTATCAACTGTGTAGTCGATTGGTATCCATAAATTTCAGCAAGCAATAAATACATCATTGGCATTGAACAAAAAAAAATTAATTGGACATGTCTATCAAAAATGTCGAAGCATCATACTAAATAATATTGTTGACATAAACCATCCAAATGTTGTCCATCACATAAGCCATCCATGAATTCTAACATTGTTTCAATTTTCTTTTCATAATAAATGGGACAAAAAGTAACACTGTTCGCAAAAGTATGGGATGATCAAAGTACCACCACTGGTTGCACAAAAAAGTAACATTGTTTGTCAAAAAAAGTTTAACACTTTCTGCACAAAAAAGTAACACTGTATGCAAAAAAAAGTAACAGTGTAAGCTAAATCATTGGCCTTGCAAACTTTGTTCAACCATCATTGTCTGTGTCCATTTGTTGGCTGTCATCATGGTTGGACCCATTAGATTCCTGCTCACTATCATTAGAACTAGTTGAATTCTCAAAATCTTCACCACAAAAGGCTTTCCGCATTTGTTTTAGTTCTAACTTGACCTTCCTCATGTCTTTCTTGTGCTGCAACTCCATCCGGTTCAATATGGACACAGCCTCGTACAAACGAGTTGATATGCTCTCCAATGAAGTAGGACCTTGTCTTTCACGATGCTTTCGACTTTGCCCTTGTGTTTTCCCATACGTTCCACGACCTATGTGGCTCATCTGCCCCTTCCATTCATCATCTGGTCGAGTTGGTACACAAAGCTCAAGTAGCATATCAGTCACGAGGAGGCCGAATGGTAATGCTGCATGTGGGTTGTTTGCTTTTGTGACAGAATCCACAACTTGCCAAATTATCTTCGGAACATCTAGAGGGCTGAAATTATGGACAGCATACAACATCAGTGCTCTTTCATGGTCAAAAGTGGATTTCACCCCCCTTGGGTCAAGATTGTACCACAAGATAAGATGAAGAACGGCAAGGTCAGGCTTCAGGAACTTTACATGATACTTGTCTTGTGGTATGACTACTTCGATGTACAAATCATCAACAATTTGGGCTTTATTAGGAAGGTCAACACCAGGAAGGTATGGATATTGTGTTTTGTCATCATGTGTTGATCGCTGAATGTCTAAGAATTTTGATATGCAATCCGCGAAAAACACCACATCTTTCCCCCTCAGTTTTGTTTTCAGAATCAAGTTCTCTGTATCAGTTGGCTTTTGTATGCTACCAAAGAATTCCCGTACCAGGTTGACATTAGCCTTCCCTTCCCGTTCGATTAGGTTTTGGATATGCAGGTGGCCCACAATTGCTGGAATATCAGTATGAGTTAACTCCTTCAACTTGACAGCCCGCTCTACTGTAATAGCCCGTTTAGCAAAAATACCAAGGTCAACGTGAGGAGCTTCCGCTTTTCCTTTACTCGATTTTTTTGTTGTCTTTTTCCGTGGCATCTTCAATTACCTACGTAATATCCAAACATATTAAAACATATGTACGTCATTGGAGAGATTCAAATTTTAATCATACAATGACAAATGCAAATATATTAAAACCTTATTGATTTCAGTCATCAATGTCCACCATTTCTTACCAAGCAAACAGACAATTAAAAAAATCTACAAAAGAAAAGGAGAGACAGTTCGGCATTATTAACAGTGATTGTTTGTAAAGTAATGGCATGGGCAAGTCTTTATTTTATCAGCAATCAAACAAATTTGGTATTTATTCACCTTTACTTTTCAAATTAATCTCCAAACTACGAAATTTATTAAGTCAAAAATATTAAAAAATATTAAGTCAAATATTTCAATGGAAGAAACACTTAAGTCGAAATATTAAAAAATAGGCAATTTTTGAATTTTATAATTATATTCGAAAAATGTTTTAGGAAAATTCTTCCAAACACAATCCACTTTTTAAGAAACACCTAAAAGTTAATTGTGTTAGTTTCAAATGTGTCTAACACATGTCTAGACATGGGAATATCCAACATTTGTCATGATTCATTAGTCCGCTCAACACCTTTGATTTTTACCCATAATGAGGATTCTACATCTTCTATGATCTGGGTGAAGGAAAGTAGCCTTGCATATGGATTTGGATCATTATAGTCAAGTTACTGTACTCTCACTTGTTATAAGCAGTTGTAATTTTTACTCTCGACTGCTTGAAAATGAAGATTATTCCATGCTTGGGATCTCTTGTGTGAGCAAATAGCCAAATAAGCTCAAGTCCTAATTTGACTGCATCAACAGGCTCAAGTCCTAAATTTTCTTAGATGCTTTTAGTTTTAAGGAAGTAGATTTGCAAAGTTTTTTTAATACTACAATATTGTTTGAATGACAACTCGGGTTCATGTTACTAATTTTTTTGTTGGGTGATGAAGTCGTTTATATTTTGGCAATGCACATCTCCATCATCTCTTATTATCCCTATACATCGATACCATACCATTCCACTATAAGCATAGTTATGTGTCACCTAACAGCAATGTCCACCATTTCTTACCAAGCAAACAGACAATTAAAAAAATCTACAAAAGAAAAATAGAGACAGTTCGGTATTATTAACAGTGATTGTTTGTAAAGTAATGGCATGAGCAAGTCCCTATTTTATCAGCAATCAAACAAATTTGGAATTTTTTCACCTTTATTTTTAAAATTAATCTCCAAACTACGAAATTTATTAAGAATGCCTAAGATTAAAACAACTAAGACATTAACAAAACGTAACTACTAGCCACTAATGTCTCATTGTAAAAACAATGTTTCGATCACTATAAGCCTCATCATGAAAGCCAACTACATTGGATTATTTGGATAATTTGGCAATTCATCGATATCATCCTTGTGGGGATCCAACTCTGTGTTCATGAATGGTTCACTGTCTGAGTTGCTACCCTCTCTCTGGCTGCTTGAAGCCAATTTTTTACACGTCCGCTTCGTGTGTCCGATGCTCCTACAGTAGCAAATAATGCATAAGCGATTTTAATAATCATATGCATGTAAAAGGATATAAAAAGGTCATACAATGAAAGTACCATACCTACAATACCCACACCGCCTTGGTTTTGGAGGTTTACCCATAGAAAATGTCCCTCCGAGGTTCCCTTTGGTCTTCACTACATTCGGATCACCAACGCCATATAGTTTGGGTGCAATATTTCTGTCCCCAGCCTCGGCGTTACCTTCTTTTCTCATTGGCCAACGTTTTTTCATCTGCGATGTCAGCTGGAAAGCTATTTCCCTTGCCTCTTCAAAATCTTTGTCCGCGTGTGAGGCATAATATGACATTTCACTAAAACAGGAGCTAAGTATACCAAACTGAGCTATCTGTGTTAGGGTGCTACAAACTTGGGTAAGACTTGGTTGTTGACACTTTGACCTACCACGTCTTGTCCATCTCTGCAAGACATAACTTGGTGGAATACACATTAATTGTTCAGATTTCATAACAGCAATCATGTGGCAGCAAGGGATGCCGAACGACTCAAACTTCAAGCAACAACATTTCATTGTGATATCAGCTGGAAAATACTCAACCGTCCACGTGCATGTTGGTGCCTTGTACTCACCAAAACGGTAGGTGCGATGATCCTCCAGCTGAACTCTTTCCATCACAAACAATTTACCCTCTTTCCTGATTTTATGTTGAAACAATGAGAAAATCTTCCGAGTAAAGAGTTCAGCTGCATGTTTCTCAAAACTTCTCAATGGCGTAGTCAAAACCGGGAAACTATTCTCTGTTTTAGATTCTGTTTTTGCCTCATTAACACGCATTCTAGCAAGAGCCCTATCATATTGCGCTACAAATTCGTACAGCCTAACCTTTTGGTTTAGGAATATATTGAAATATGCATTCATACCCTCGACACGTTGAGTGCTCCTCATTCCAGCAAACATGTGACCACAAAGATATGCCTCAGCCCAATTATCACGCTGCAGATGAATATCCAACACCCAATTATTGTTCTCCAACTTGTACTGTTTCACCATAGCAGCCCAGGCATTGTCAAACTCATCAATTTTACATTTCTTTAACATCAACTGTGCAAAATCGGTTGTAAATTCTGGTATGTGGACATTTGTTGAGGCATTTTTCTCCAGATGCCAAGAACATAAACGATGTCTGCAGTTTGGAATAACTCTTTTGATTGCCTGACGCATTGCCCTATCACCATCTGTTACAACGGAGATGGGTCTTTTACCATCCATGGCGTCCATTAACATTTCCAACACACACGTGTATGTCTCCATTGTCTCATCAGGCAACAAAGCACATCCGAATATAGTTGTCATAAAATGGTTACTCACGCCAGCTAGAATTACAAATGGCTTCTTATATGCATTTGTACGATAAGTTGTATCAAATACCAATACATCACCAAATGCAGCATAATCCATTCGAGACCTACAATCTGCCCAGAAAATCTTGTCCAACCGATTGTCCTTATTGACGTTGTATTTGAAAAAAAAATAATGGATTTGCATCTAATTTAGCTGACAAATATCCTAACGCACCCTCTGCATCCCCTTCTGCGAGTTGTACTTTGCGCTCAACTTGGAATTGATTGTGCAAATCTCTGTGAATGAAGCCCACCTTCTCATAACCCTCTGACTGATGGACCATAAAATCCATGATCTGACTCATTTTCATACCCACATTACGCATGGCCTTTGCTTGAGCTTGGTCTGCACTTGTTACAAACCTATGCGACCAAAGAAAAGGGACGTAGTGTGGTGCTGCCAAGGGATGGTTGTGTTCCCCTACAAAGTGGGTCACAACATATTTCCTAACTGTCTTGTCATAACGCACGCGAAATGTGGTACTACAAAAAAGTCTAGTTTCTGCCCTAGGAGTTCTTACCCGTTCCACACGTTGCGAGTATTTCTTTTCTCTTACACCTTCCCTTGAACAAACCCATTTCCTACTCTCTACAAATTTGTTGTCTCCAGTAATTCTTTTTCTACTTCTTCGTACGCTAAAACCGATCACCTTAGCGTATGCATTGTAGAAAGTATAAGCATCATCCTCTGAATTGAATTTCATTTGCAACACATCTTCCTTAGTAAGCATTCGTAAACTATCATAGGTTTGGGAAGCTAACCCTTCTTTCACATCAACAACATCATCCTTGCCATCTGGAGCAAATTGATCATCAATTTCAGTATTGACCTCTTCAGGCCTACTACTTTCAGGTTCATCCATCGTATATACACTTGTAAGTACCCTATTAGCAATTAAAGCGAAACAAATCAACTAAAAACCACACCTGCCATTGCGCTGCTATAAATTAAATCTTCAGAACAAATAAATTAGCACACCTGCCAGTGCCTTGCATTCAATTAAAAAAAAAAATTCGAACATGTCTGCAAGCACCCTACTATCAACTAAAACCAAACAAAAAACCAAAAAAAGCACACCCACCAATACTGTGCTATCAATTATTACTTCTTTATAGAAAATGAACAAATAAGCACACCAGCCAGTGCTATGCTATCAATTATACGCCAATAATAAAAAAGCACACCTGTAAGTACCCTACTATCAATTAAAATAAAATTAATTAATTAAAAACACACCTGCTAGTGCCCTGTTATAAATTAAAATCAAACAAATAAATAAAATAGCACACTCGCCAGTGCCCTGCTATTCATTAAAATCAAATAAATAAATAAGCACACTAGCCAGTGCCCTGCTATCAATTCAAAGCAAATAAATTAAAAAACACAAAAGCAATTACCCTATTATTAATTAAAATGAAACAAATAAATAAAATAGCACACCCGCCAGTGCCCTACTATTCATTAAAATCAAAGAAATAAATAAGCACACCAGCCAGTGCCCTGCTATAAATTCAAGAACACAGAAGCAAGTACCCTACTATCAATTAAAATGAAACAAATAAATATAATAGCACACCCGCCAGTACCCTGCTATTCATTAAAATCAAAGAAGTAAATAAGCACACCAGCCAGTGCCCTGCTATAAATTCAAAAACACAGAAGCAAGTACCCTACTATCAATTAAAATGAAACAAATAAATATAATAGCACACCTGCCAGTGTCCTGCTATTCATTAAAACAAACAAATAAATAAGCACACCAGCCAGTGCCCTGCTACCAATTCAAAGCAAAAAATTTCAAAAACACAGAGGCAAGTACCCTAATATCAATTAAAATGAAACAAATAAATAAAATAGCACACCCGCCAGTGCCCTGCTATTCATTAAAAGCAAATAAATAAAATAGCACACCCGCCAGTGCCCTGCTATTAATTAAAAGCAAATAAATTAAAAAGCAGACCTGCTAATGCAACTGCTACGGAGGAAAGGATGGAGGAGGTATAGGTTTACTTCTACATTAAGATGGAGAAATTGAGGACCTATGACAAACAAAAACAGAACATCGAAATAGAGTTAGTAAAGAAGACAATACTTAAGGAAAGTAATGATTATGGCGAGAAAAGAAAGAATCTATCTACGAAAAATATTATTTTGCACATCTTTTCACCTTAACAAACTGCATTAGCAATAACAGAGATGAAAGTCTACTACCTTTGTTCAAAGTATGAATAACCATTACACAAATAAACATTTACACAAATGTACCACAACCAACCGTTTGACAACTTCAAACAAAAATTAAATAAAAATATCCACAAAAAAAGGATTATTTGATTGGATGAACTATTGGATTATTTGGTAGATCATTTTTTGGTTAATTTCCTAGTATTTCCTATGTCACAGGTGAAGCTGAGTAGCTTCTAAATCAATGGACTATTGGATTGTTTTTCTGAAAACTTCGTATCCGGCCTGTTGAACTATTGGACTACTGGATTTGGATTATTGTTATTGGATTTTCTGATCTTGATAGAACCTTAATGGTGTTCAAGTTCATATTCACTGTTTGGCGTGAATATTTATTCTCACAACTTTCACTATCTAATATTCACAAACAAGAAAGGATAAGCTTTGTACATCTTGGAGATTTTGCATGATAGAAGATAAGTTGAAAGTCTTTGTCAAAAAACAAGGTAAACGGATATAACAAAAATTGAATTCGAATTTGAATTTTAATATACAATCTTCACCACCACAATTACAAGCTTGCTTTTCTACCCAAGATGAACTATAAAAGCCGACACCAGTAGTTTAGCGGTATAGGGTTAGACCCTGTGATGAATTGTAAACCTAGACATCTTAGTTTGACTCTCATTAGTGTCTCTCGGGCTTAACCCATACCTATGGTTTACCAATGATTGCAGGTATCAAAAGTTCACTCCATAAGGGTGGGTCAAATGTGGCCCTGCCTTTCAATTGCGTTGTCTAAATCTTAGTGCTGAAAAAATGGACCAGCAAATACCTTAAAAATGGTTAAATAAGCTGCATGGGATATAACACGGAACTATATTTTTTTTTTATTTTCTCACCTGTTATACAGATTTAAACTTTATATAATTTGAATCATACTCAATAAATTTAATCCATATATTTTAAATTTTAATTTTTTTCCCTTTCTGAATATAACATTGATGGGATCCAATGTGGTTGATGAGAGAGGATATTTCATGAACAAGAAATGATTTTGGGATGCATATAGGATCCACGTATGGTTTCACCAAAAAGAGCTACCAGGTGCACAAACCCTTTGGTGGTTTTGCACTCAATACCACCAAAGGTATTGGCATAGCTGGAGAGCCATATGAAAAAGCAATATTTATCGCAGCTGTGTGGGTGAAAATCTGACCACACTGCCTGCTTAGTGATCAACTGGAGAGCACAGGCAGAATAGATGGCTTCAGCAACCTGTAACAGAAAGAAAAGGCTCCGGCGGTGGTTCTTCCACCCGAGGGCACTCCGACGATCAAGTCAGTATATCTCTCAAAGATAATCAAGTGCAAAACTTAATACTCAAAACATAAATAGCGTACCTTGACCCACGGGGGTGCCTCTCTTTTATAATATACTCAATCCAAGTCCTACTAAAAGTATGACTTCTATGAACTCCAATTTAGTGCTTACTTTGGACTCTTTAAGAGATAAAGATAAATCGCTTAAGAGCTTTATCTTTATCTTGGTTAAGTCCCCTCTTCGTCTTAGGACTCCTGTCCCTTGTTCGCTTATCTCGGATTCCGATATCTTCGGAGTTAACCTCGGCCTCGCCGAGATGATCTCGGCGTCACGACCAGGACACGTGGCACCTCGGCTGACACGTCGGCGTCACCATGCCACGTGTTGGTATTCAGAAAATATATCCCCACAACTGCCCCCTAGGTTCTATTACCTCGGCATTCTGAGGTGATGGAACCTATATTGATATTTCGACATTTCTTTTCTGAGTAATGGCTCAAAAACTGTTTAGCCGAGATAATCCACTTCCAGCCGATGTATTCTCTTCGGAGAACAAGGTTTCGAACGTACTTTCCCACGCGCATGAGCTGTCATGCATATCTAACCGTTCCTTTCACATGTTTTGTCTTCATTGGAGCGTGTCTGTGACGCGCCTGAAAGCTGTCTGTCATTCGTCTGCGCCGTCTGACGCATGCGTTGCTCCAGGCGTAATAATTGCCCTATTTTTGCCGCCGTTTCACGTTTTGATAAAACTTTTCTTTCCATCTTTTCCTTTCTTTACTTTTTGCATTCTGATTTCTTGCATTCTCTCTCTCTAAACTTTCTGAAATCCACCATTGTTCTAACTCGAAGTTCTGCGATTTTTTGTCCCTTCACCTTAGCGAAGTTTCCTCCGTTTCGTCGTGCCTGCAATCGTTACCATTTCTCGGCGTCGTTCTTTCCGACTTCATTTGTTCTGGTAAGGCCCTGTTCCTTTTACTCCCAATCTTTTTATGTGTTTTTACCATTACCGCTTTGTTGCTCGATTTCTCTTATATTTTGAACATTTGCACTGTTTCAACACTTTTCTTGCCATAATTCTTGACCTTTAACCCTTTGTATTCTTCGTGTTTCTGATAGTCCATCTTTGTTCTTGAATCTGAAACTTCGTCTTTGTTTTCTATTTTTTGTATCTGTCCCAGATCTGTACCTTCGATCTTGATCTTCATAGTTTCTTAGGCTTGGGATTTGTGTGTAGAACCTTCAAGTTTTAGGGAAAACCGAAACAAGCCTTATCAGTCCTTTCCTAGGCCTTTGTCGAGGTTGTTGCAGTCCTTCTAAAACGCCTATCTTCTGAAACACACTCCTCTTTGTTTAGGCCGACGTAATGGGTATGTGGAGGCATAGGGTAAATACCCCAACAAAACTCGAATACTTTAGGCAGGAATTCTCTATCCCAGCCGATGTTCACCTTAAGCTAGCTGGGGATGATGATACCATCATGGCCACAGACCATACGATGCCCTTTCCTATAGTAGCCTTTACTGAATGTGGACTTCGGCTTCCACTTGATCCCTTGTTTTGTGAAGTTCTTTATTTCTACAAGCTGAACCCCATGCAACTTACCATCAACTCCTATAGGGTGATTAACGGTATTATAGCTTTAGCTAGGCAGGAGAATCTTAGGATCACCCTGGCCGACCTTCAGTACTGTTACACAATGTGCCCCCTCAACCTGAAGGAAAGGGGCTTTGTTTATTACCTTAAGCCGAGGTCTACCGAGTTCAAAATTGTAGCCGACCTCCCAGACTCTAACAAGGGGGCTGGGGATGACTTTGTTATTGCTTCGGGAAACTGGGAATTTGGCCCAGACGAAGATGTTCATCTCTTCCCTCTTCCTCGATCAGTTAAAGAGGGCAAGGGTAAGAGCCCAGTGCCAACACTTAGTTGTTTTTATTTAAGTTTTTAAAATTTTGTCTGTTTCTAATGTCTGTTTACTTGTCCTGCAGATCTTCATCAACCACCAAAGAACTTTCGTCAATCCTTCTTCCCTGGAAAAGACTTAAAGAAGCTTTTTGGTCTTCCTATCCACAAGCGCAAGGCTCTCTTGTTGCTGAATTTCATTCCGACATACAAATCCACATTACCCGACGTCCCAAAAAAGAAGAAAAAGAGTCTTTCCCCACCAACTGCCACAACTGTAACCGCGTCTTCATCCCGAACAGATCAAGGATCCACCTCTGACCCAGCCGATCTTCCATCCACTTCGGCCCCCTACTTAATACCAATTCCAGAACGTAAACGTCGACGAAGACTTGTAAAGACTGCCGAGATGGTTCGTCCAAGGCCTGTCGTTCAAGATCTTCTTGCCGACCTTCCAACCGATGCTGATGTTGTACCATCGCATGCGATGCCCCCACCAAAGCCGAAGAGAGTAAAAAAGGCTCAGCCCAAAGCCAAGGCCACTGACGCCGAGGCTGAGGATGCTTTGCCTATCTCTCGACTGGCTGAGAGCAAAAAGACTACCTCTGCTTCCACAAAAAGATCCGCTGAGAACCAACCCTCGGGGTCCACACAATCAAAGAGGCCAAGGTCATCGTCTGCGACGACCTCGGCGTCGAAGAAGCCCGACGTTCCATGGGCCCCTCAACTAACTTTGGAGGATAGGCCTATTATGGCCAGTGAAAGTGCCGATGATATCAACGTTGGTGTCGCCCTCAGTACTGCTCTTCTCCTTCCAAATGATTTGGAACGAAATGCTGAGCTGAGTGAGTATGAGAATTATGCTCTTATGCTCCAACACTCCGTTCAAGTAAGTGTTCCTGTTTGCACTTGTGATTTTTCCTTTTGTTTCTTATTGAGAATATTTTCTAATACTTCTGTTTTTCTTTAGGCCATTCAGCACGCCCATTCATTTTCAATGCAATCTTTTGAAAATCGGCAAAGATTGGTTGATATGAAGAGGGAAGCATCTTCCATGAAGAAAGAGATCAAATCTCTTGAATCAAGGATGAAAAAATTGGAAGATCAGGCCGAGGCGGCTACTAAGGCCCAGCAGATGGCCGAAGAGAAAGCGGAGTCTGCTGAGGCTATCCGAAAGGTAGCTGAAGCTGAGAAGAAGGAGGCCGAAGTGAAAAAGGCCCAGGCTGAGAAGGAGCTCCAGCAGGCTTTGGCCACCAAGGAGGCCGAAGTCAAAGAGGCTGATGAAAAGGCCTACGCCCAGGGTATGGCCGACGTCACAGAGGATTATAAACTTCAAGTCAGGCAGGCATGCAACAGGGGATTTTCCCTTGGTTGGATGTCCCTGATAAAAAAACTTGATCTCCCTGTTGACTCGCCCTTTCGTAATGCCGATGCCATTCCTTTACCATTTCCTCCACCAAGTCAGGTTGAAAACGAATCAGAGACTGAGGCTGATGCCGAGGATGAGAATGAAGGGAAAAATGATGATGAGGCCTTGGTGAGAAAACCCAAGGATGCTGCTGAAGCTAAGTCCCCTCCTCCTGCTGAGCAAGTGATGGATTTAACCTTGGATGAGGAGGGTGATGAGGTTGGGGAGGCACCCAAGGAAATTGCCATCGGGCAACTATCATCCGACCTTCTTTTGGTTGAAAGAAATGTGGACAATACGCTGGCTGAGATTGATGCTGAGATTGAAGCAGAAAAGGTTGCCGAGAAGGTTCCACCAGAATCGTCCGAGGTCCCAGTCCCTGCAGCTGCTAATACTGAAGAGTCTTGATTAAAAATGTTTTTTTTTGTACTTTTTCCTTCTTTTTCTGCACTTTGCACTTTGTACTCTCTTTTAATTAATGCAAAACTCCTTCTTATAGCCGATGTAGCTTTTTCTATATGTAACTGCAACTGTTCTTTCTATGAATGTTTTTAATCTTCTGATGTTCTGTTGATTGCTTCTGCATAGTTCTATACTTAGAAATTTTTGCATGCTTTTTCATTTTGCTTCCTTTGTGTAATCTTCTCGGGGTTATATACATCGGGTATAACTATAAAACTTTTACTTCGGCAAGATACTGACCTGCAAACTTTTCATAAATTTTAACAAGTATAAAACATATACTACTTAATGTAAAACTTTGCAAGTTTCTCAAGTTTCAACAAGTATTAAACAGTGATCTCGGTCTAACCTACTTGTAAATTGCTACAAATTTCAACAAGTGTTTAAATAATATACTTAGCCTTTACTTCAACCTGTAAATTTCTGTATACCTCAGCGGGTGATCATATGTCGGTTTAATATAAACTTGTAAATTGCTACAAATTTCAACAAGTGTTAAGCATCTTCCTTAGGTTTAAGCAACCCACGTATTGTTATGAGAACTTAAGCAATAACCTCGGCTTAATTCCAACTTGTAAATTGCTACAAATTTCAACAAGTGAATTAAGGAATAATCTCGGCTTAACTTCAACTTGTAAATTGCTACAAATTTCAACAAGTGAAGATAAGGAATCAGCTTAATTCCAACTTGTAAATTGCTACAAATTTCAACAAGTGAATTAAGGAATAATCTCGGCTTAACTTCAACTTGTAAATTGCTACAAATTTCAACAAGTGAAGATAAGGAATCAGTTTAATTCCAACTTGTAAATTGCTACAAATTTCAACAAGTGAATTAAGGAATAATCTCGGCTTAACTTTAACTTGTAAATTGCTACAAATTTCAACAAGTGAAGATAAGGAATCAGTTTAATTCCAACTTGTAAATTGCTACAAATTTCAACAAGTGAATTAAGGAATAATCTCGGCTTAACTTCAACTTGTAAATTGCTACAAATTTCAACAAGTGAAGATAAGGAATCAGTTTAATTCCAACTTGTAAATTGCTACAAATTTCAACAAGTGAATTAAGGAATAATCTCGGCTTAACTTCAACTTGTAAATTGCTACAAATTTCCACAAGTGAAGATAAGGAATCAACTTAATTCCAACTTGTAAATTGCTACAAATTTCAACAAGTGAATTAAGGAATAATCTCTGCCTCTTCTTTGCCCCCAATGTGAACTTGAGTTTGACTTGGGTTCTCATTAATTATGTTTTCAATAAACATCAATGTATAACTTTATCAATCATATGTGTTGGAAGAATTCTGAAAAGACTTTATTGATGATATCGGCCAAAAAATGATGCACATCTAATGATAGAAAAATTTCAAATTACAAGTATTCCAAGGTCTGGGCAATGCTTTGCCCTCATTGTCCTCAAGCCGATAAGCTCCATTGCCTAATACTGAAGTAATTCTGTAGGGTCCTTCCCAGTTTGGGCCAAACTTGCCTTCTCTGGGATCCTTCTTGTTCCCGACGACTTTTCTCCGGACTAGGTCGCCGACTTGAAAATCTCTTGGATTGACCTTCTTGTTGTAAGCCCTGGCAAGCTGTTGCTGGTATATTGCAAGCTGAATTGCAGCTTTCTCTCTTCGTTCTTCCAACAAATCCAGATCTCGGGCTAAGAGTGCGTCATTGGTGCCATTCTCTACTCCCTGGGTTCTGATCCCTGGGATGCCGATCTCCAATGGGATGACTGCTTCTGTGCCATAAGCCATGGCAAAGGGGGATTCTCCTGTTGATCTTCTTGGTGTAGTCCGATATGCCCAAAGTACGTTGGGCAACTCGTCTACCCACTTTCCTTTTGCTGCCTGCAGCCTCTTCTTTATTCCATCCAGAATTACTTTGTTGGATGCCTCTGCTTGTTCATTGCTTTGAGGAAAACTTGGTGTTGAGAAATAATTCTTGATTTTGAATTTTGCACAAAAGTTCTTGATGAGTTTGCTGTCAAACTGTGTTCCGTTGTCGGTAACTATTGCTCTTGGAATCCCAAATCTGGTGATAATGTTTCTCCATATAAAATTCTTGACGTCCACATCTCGGATTTTGGCAAGAGGTTCTGCCTCTATCCATTTTGTAAAGTAGTCCGTTGCTACCAGCAAGTATTTTCTCTGCCCAGTTGCCTGGGGAAGTTGTCCAACCAGATCCATGCCCCATTGGGAAAATGGCCAAGGGCTGGATACTGGGTTCAGATCAGCAGCTGGCTGATGTATCAAAGGTGCAAACCTTTGGCATTGTTCACACTTCTTCACATAGGCTTCGGCATCCTTTTGCATGTAGGGCCACCAATACCCCTGGGTAATGGCCCTGTGGGCTAATGATCTGCCCCCAGCATGGCTTCCACAAATTCCTTCATGAATTTCGTAAAGAAAATCTTCAACCTGTAATGGGTGTACGCACCTTAAAAGCGGCCCAGTGAAGGACCTCCTGTAGAGATGGCCTTCTGCTGTTAGACTGAATCTGGCCGACTTCAGTCTGATTTTATGTGCTTCCTTATGGTCTTCTGGCAGCTTCCCCTCTTTTAGGAATGCAATGATTGCATCCATCCAGCTTGGTCCCAAGTCCACGCACATTGCTTCTTGTTCGGTGCTCTGTTTATCTATGCTCGGGGCCGACATGTAGTCGATCATAATTGTCCTTGTTTTTCCAGTTTGAATTGAACTGGCCAGGTTGGCCAACGCGTCGGCGTGGGTGTTGTCATCTCGGCTAACTTAGAGTAATCTGCAGTTCTGAAATAGGGCTGCCAATCTGATGACTTCCTTTGCATATGCCGACATTCTTTCGTCCCTAGCTGCAAATTCTCCTGTTGACTGGTTAACAATGAGTTCTGAATCACAAAAAACAATTACCTCATCTGCTTCTGCTGCTGCTGCCAGCTTTAGCCCTGCAATTAATGCTTCATATTCTGCCTCATTGTTTGAGGCTTTGAACCCCAAACGGATGGACTGTTCTACTATTTCTCCATCTGGAGATATCAACAGTACTCCTGCATCTGCTCCCTGGCGGTTTGAACTTCCATCGACGAATAGTCTGAATGTATCGCCGATGTAGATGCTGCAGGGTCTGAGCTTCTCCTTTTCTTGCTTTTTTGTCTTTGGCTGGGATTCTTTTTGCTTGTTGGGACAATGCTCATCTTCGCTCGACGGAGCCCAATGTGCGATGGTTTCAGGTGTGAGTTCTGCGACGAAGTCGGCCAAAACTTGACCCTTTATTGCTGTTCTCGGCCTGAACTCCAGGTCAAACTGGCCCAGGGTTACAGCCCATCTCGCTATCCTTCCTGTTAAGTCTCCTTGTTGCAACAAGGATTTCAGTGGGTGCTCTGTTAGGACCACAATCGTGTGTGCCTGAAAGTAATGGTTCAACTTCTTTGAAGCCATTACTAAGGCCAGCATTAATTTTTCCAGTGGTAGGTATCTTGTTTCTGCGTCGGCCAAAGTTTTACTTACATAGTAAACAGCCTTTTGCTCCCCTTTTTCCTCTCGGATTAGTATTGCACTGATTGCGTGTTCTGAGACTGCTAAGTACAAAAACAGTTCCTCCCCTGGTACTGGGTTGGAAAGAACCGGGGTTGTGGTCAAGTACTTTTTTAGGTTGGTTAAGGCGGCTTCACATTCTTCTGTCCATAGGAAGTCTGTGGCTTTTTTCACCAGGTTGAAGAAGGGTCTGCACTTATCTGAGCTTCTGCTGATGAATCTGTTTAGGGCTGCGGCCCTTCCAGTAAGCATTTGAACTTGTTTTGCCGATGTCGGGCTCTGTAGTTCTAGGATGGCCTTGATTTGGTCTGGGCTGGCCTCAATGCCTTTTCTTGTTACTAGATACCCCAAAAATTTACCTGATCCAACTCCAAAGGCGCACTTCGAGGCGTTGAGTCGGAGCCGATATCTTTTGAGTATGTCGAAGACCTCTTTTAGGTCGGTAAGATGGTCCTTTGATTCCTTGGTCTTCACGACCATGTCGTCGATGTAGACTTCTACTGTTTTGCCAATCAGGTGCTTAAACATCTTTGTCACTAACCTCTGATAGGTTGCTCCTGCGTTTTTCAACCCAAAAGGCATTACCTTGTAACAGTACAGGCCTTTAGGGGTGATGAACGCGGTCTTCTCCTCGTCTGGAGGGTACATGGCAATCTGGTGGTATCCTCTATATGCATCTAGAAAACTCATCCTTTCATGTCCTGAAGTAGCATCTACCAGTTGGTCGATCTTGGGCAGAGGAAAGTTGTCTTTGGGGCAGGCTTTGTTGAGGCTGGTAAAGTCTACGCAAAGCCTCCATTTGCCATTCTTCTTTTTTACTACTACTGTGTTGGACAGCCATGTTGGGTACTGAACTTCTCGGATGGCCCTGGCCTCCAAGAGTCTGTCTATCTCTTCTTCTACTGCTTCGACGTGTATCAACGTCGGTCTTCTGGCTCGTTGAATCACAGGTTTTGCCGACCTGTCGACATTCAGCCTGTGGCAAGTGACCTCGGGGTCAATGCCAGGCATTTCGTCAGGTGTCCAGGCGAATACCTCTATGTTTGCCCTCAAAAAATCTTCCAGTTCTCTCTCTTCTTCTCTAGCTAAGCCTAAGCCGAGAAGAAAGAAGCGCTCTTCGTTGCCCTCTTGGACGAAAACTTTTTTTAGTGCCTCTTCGCTCTTTTCGGCTGGTTCTTTCCCGACGTCTTCTAGGACCTCCATGTCCTCATCTTCAACTTCTGCTTTCCTTGGTTCCCGTATACTACAGGTGGACTTCATTGCTGTCATGGAGCAATTTTTTGCTTGCAGTTGATCTCCTCTGACTTCTTCAATCCCATGCTCTGTTGGGAACCGTAGTAGTTGATGCAACGTTGAGGGAACTGCCCCCATTGCATGCAACCATGGCCTTCCCAAAATGATGTTGTATGGTGAGGGCGTGTCAATTACCAGAAATTCCGTCTTGATCTTCTTAGTGCCGGCTTGTACTTCCAAGCTTGTTGCGCCCAGTGGCCATGTCGGCGTTCCATTAAAGCCGACCATCGGGCCGCTGGATTGTTCTAAGTCATCAGGGTGAAGGCCCAGCTCCTTGTAACATCTGACATACATGATGTCACAAGAGCTGCCTTGATCTATTAGGATGCGTTTCACTTGGCATTCCCCTACCTGGAGGGATACTACCAAGGCATCATTATGCGGATGTTGGACCAATTCCAGGTCGGCTTCAGTAAAGGCTATCATCGGCCCTTGGCATTCTTCTGGCCGATGTCTCTTCTCCCCGACTTGGTAGACATGCTGTAAATGTCTTACCCTCTGGGTCTCCCCTCTGACTTCGTTTTCGTTGACCCTTGAGCGGATCACATTAACTACCCTCGGTCCTCCTGCTTGTGGTAGCTGTGCTGGGGGAGGCGGTGCTACTGGTGCTTGAGGCAACCTTGCCTGTTCTTCCCTTGTCCTGGCTTCATCGACCAGGTCCCTTAGAAGGCCTTGTCTTACCAGGTCCTCCAAGTGTGCTTTCAAGGCTCTGCAACCTTGAGTTGGGTGCCCTTCTTCATTGTGGTAGGCACAACGTCTACCAACGTTCTTTCCCATGAATTCCCCTAGTGCTCTTGCCGGAGCCCTGAAATAAGGTTGGTTTCGAATTTGATCTAGGACTTTATGGATTGGGATTCGGAATACCGTCGTTACCGCCTGTTTACTTCTCAACTCTGTTTCTTGTTTGGTCGGCCCATTATTGCCTCGGCCTCGCTTCGGCGAGCCGTTTCCCTTTTCTTGCTTTACCTCTTTGTTTCCCGATATATCTTCTTCGGCTCTGGCGTACTTCTCAATTCTTGCCATGAGTTCTTCCATGCTTTTTGGCAATGTTTTTGCCAAAGACTTCCGTAGTGGGCAGTCATCTTTCAAGCCATTCTTGAAAGACACGACCGCTACCTCCTGGTTGCATTTGGGTATTCGGTTGAACACCTCGTAGTACCTCTTCGCATAGGCCCTAAGGCCTTCTTCCTTGGTGATTCTTAGAGCCATCAAAGCATCAACCCTCAGGGGTTGCAGCTTGTTGGTCACGAACCTGGCCACAAACATCTCGGCCAGGCCTTCCCATGTCCTTACGCTTCCCTTTGGTAATTTATGGAACCAATCAGATGCAATTTCCCCAAAGGATGAGGGGAATACTTTGCAGAGCAACGGCTCGTTCCCGCTATATAACGCCATTGAATTCAGGTATAGTCCGACATGAAAGTTTGGATCTGACTTACCATCGTAAATTTGAAACCTCGGCATACTGAATCTCTTTGGTGGTTCGAATTTGTCCAGTTCCACCGAGAAGGCTGTCTTCGGCTTTACTGGGGAGTTTACCTCGGCTTCAACATTCTGCTGCCTCCTTTTTAGGTAGTCCCTCAGGTCTTCTTTACTCCTCCCTGGAGCTCGGCTGTCTATGGATTTTAGTCTTTTTGGCACGCTGCTTTCGGCCTCGTGGTGGGCCCGTTTGGATCTTTCTCCATGGGTTGTGTCAAAGCAGAGTGCTTGCCCCTGAACATGCCGATGTTTTTTGGGCTCTGGATTCTTCATGTGGTGCATCCTTCGGGACTCTTCTTGCCTCGGCTCTTCTTGTCCGACTTCCCTGGAAGGCCGGTGAGAATGCCTTCCACTCCTGGTATGCTGAGGGACCTCGGGGATTGTTTTTCTTCCGCCCTTCTGGGTGTTGGTTGCTGGCATCGGCGTATCTTGCAGCGGGTATGGTGGCTGCATAACATTATTCTGCATCATGAAGTTGACGACTGACTGAAGGTCTGCCAACTTGTTCGCCAATTCTTTTACTTCCTCATCCCTCCGTAGGCACCTGTCCCTCCATACCTGGAGGTTATCTTCATTGTAGTACTTTCCTTGGTCTGTCCTTTTTGACGTGTCGCCCTCCTGGATGACGTCTTTCTCTCTGTGACCCTGGGCTTCTGTATTGTGGTTGTCTCCTTTAATGTCAAGGTCAATTGGTCTGCCACTCCCGGTGGGAGCGTCATCTCCAATTTTTTCCTGTTGTCCGTTACTGGCAATCTATTCTTCCTTCGTTCCCACAGACGGCGCCAAATTGTGTGGGTGAAAATCTGACCACACTGCCTGCTTAGTGATCAACTGGAGAGCACAGGCAGAATAGATGGCTTCAGCAACCTGTAATAGAAAGAAAAGGCTCCGGCGGTGGTTCTTCCACCCAGGGGCACTCCGACGATCAAGTCAGTATATCTCTCAAAGATAATCAAGTGCAAAACTTAATACTCAAAACATAAATAGCGTACCTTGACCCACGGGGGTGCCTCTCTTTTATAATATACTCAATCCAAGTCCTACTAAAAGTATGACTTCTATGAACTCCAATTTAGTGCTTACTTTGGACTCTTTAAGAGATAAAGATAAACCCCTTAAGAGCTTTATCTTTATCTTGGTTAAGAGTGAAACCCACATGCATTTGAGTTCAAATGTCTTTAACTTTTTTTAGTGTTGTGTTTGGTCTTAATTGATAGACATAATTTATGGATGACTACGAGTATTTAGAAGTTTATTCTACATGATAGATTCAATATGACCCTACTTGGGAACAAAAATTAATTACAACGGTGATACCATCCGACCAATAAAATATCGTAAATGAAATTTGTTTGATATGTTTTGTCTTTCCTAATCCAATCATGTTGTCCCTACTAATATTAGCCCTCCCTTTTGTTTCTGGCTATTGTTGTGTTGTTTTTGTTCAATGAAAATTAATTTACCAAAAATAAAAAGAAAAAGCACAAACTGTCTTGATAGCTTTATTAACTAAGAGAACATGTTAATGTTAACATTAATCCTTAAGGAAAACCATCATTAAATTCTGTAAAGACATGGTTATTATGGGTCCACCATGTTCTTATTTCTATCCAGGCAAACATGGCTTTAACAAAATTTACACCCCAAAAAGCAAATCAAAGAGGAAATGAACCAAACAAAGCTAAGTAAGAAAGAGCATTCAAGAAAATCACCCTTCACAAAAAAATAACAAATAAATCAACATCAAAATCAAAATCAAATTCAAAATCAAAATTAAAATTAAAATCACCAGTGATAACAACAAGGTTTAATGGCTAGAATGAAGATTGAGATATAGCTAGCTAGGCTGCTTTCATGAAGGAGCATTTCTTAACTATCCAGGCAAAATAAGTTTTCTTTTTAGTCTACACCTGTTCAGTATAGTTTTTGCATTTTTTTATAATTTTAATTTTTCTATTTTCATTTTTGTCTCTTTAGAAACAAAATAATAAAAGGTTTGTTGTAGGTTATTTTATCCGATTTGTGCTTATGACCTGTTGGCGATGCTCACGACCCAATTAATGGGCTTACTAGTTCTGACCTGATTCTTGTTTCATTCAATCATAGTATATATTATGAGTTATTTTGAGGATTAGGGTTATGAGATTAAACAGAAGTTTTGCTACAAAAATGACTTTTGATAGAAACAGTCGATCATTATAATTTCTCTTCTTTTGATAGTTAAACCCTTTGTCGTTTTTTGCTCGTGGATGTAGGCTTTTAGCCAAACCACTCGTATGTTTGTATTCTTGTGTGATTCCTCCGTTTTACTTTGTTTTCGTTTGTTCCGTCATAACAAAGTTCAAAAACTTGTGATAGCAGTTTTCAAAAATAAATATATGATATTTCTAAACAATTGGTTTTCAGAAAAAGTTTGCCAAACTAGTTTTCTACTTTTTTTTTTCCCCAAAAAAGTTGAAAACAAACCAAACATATCCATGAGCAGTGACTGAGCATGGTATTGTTGTGACAACAAAAAGCACAAACCTACCCTTTTGGTAGCTTTATCAACTAACATGTTAATGTTAATCAAATGACCTCAAAAAGGGCTTAAGGGAACATTAAACATTAATCTTTTGGGGAACCTCTTCTTAAATTCTGTAAAGACAATGTTATCATGGGCCTACCTTTTTCGTATATCTCTATCCACCTGACAAGCATGGATTTAACAAAATTTAAACCCTCTGGGAAGCAAGGTATAACATGATTCAATTATAGAATTTATTCCAACTTTTCGTCCTTATATATAGCTTACCCTGAGCCACTGCAAAACCACACAAAAACCCATTTTATCCCCCTCCTGCCTTCTTAATTCCCAAAATAATGGAAAAGAAGCCCATAATGCAGCAACTGGCCAAGAATGACCGTCGGATGTCATTATCCGATGACAGTGCCATGATGAAGCAAATTCAGGGAACCCATTTGCCTGATGGGCGTGATGTCTATGCCAAGCCCATTCTCCAAGTCATTGAGGACATCCTGAACCATGTCACTCCCGACGTTGCTGGTGTATGTGCAAATCCTCTTATCCTTTCTCCTCAAAACAGAACATTATGTTCTACAAGTTTCTTGCTATTTGTCGCTAGGGGTCAATTGTGTTGTGAGTTAATTTTATGCAGAGCATGCATGGACACGATGATGCATTAGAGGAAAGGACCACTGTGGATGGACTTGATGCCATCCTAGATGAATTGGCTTACATTATGCATACTAATGTGTTTTTGAACTTGCTTAATAATTACTAGTGGTAATGGGGGGAGGGGGGAAAGTGACAGTAGTGAGGCTAGCTTAAGTACCCATAAGAACCAAGTAATGAAATCATTACAAAATTAGTTTTTTTTAATTCATGTGCCCAATTCCCACACCACAATAGAAAAATTCTCTGTATGTTTTCTCTTCAAGTATGATAAACTGTCTATTTATATTAATATAGTTAGATAATGGTTCATATAATGTTAAAATCTTCCACATTACCCATGAGAAAATGAAAAAGATGGAAGCTGCAATATAGTATTCTAAGAAATAGAAATACGAGAAAGAGCAACAGAACACTGATAATGAATCATGAAAATATAAAATGTGAGAAAGGGATTGCGGTCTAGGGTTTCATAGACCAACCCAGGGATTGCGGTCTAGGTATTGCCCTATTTTTATAAACCAACCCAGTCAGTTCACAAATGTGAAATGAGCAGTTTCAAAGAAAGGGATTGTGGTCTAGGGTTTCATAAAATGGATATGGAGAAAGGGGGAGAGAAAAAAGTTACAGAGAGAGAGAGAGAGAGACATATCTTCAGGCGAAGTCGAGGGTAGGTCTTGTTCGCAGGGATGGTTTTCGAGGGCGAAGAAGAGCGTCTGCGTGCTGTCTCAAAAACAGGGGCTTTGGGAAAAAAAAACTGAAGAAATTTGACAAAAGGTAACCAGTTGAAGAGGTTGTCAATATTCCTAATCAAATTATTCAGTGGCTGAGATTAATTTATAAAAATCTAATGGTTTAAAATAAATGTGTACATGATGTGCACATCTTATTGAGGTGCACATCTTAACAACTCCCTAAAAAAAATGGCAATTACAATAATAAATATATATATATATATATATCTTAGAGTTTGAGATTTGTAACAAAATAAACTTTAAAATTTTAATTTTGTCAAGTTATATTTTTAATCTTTTGATTTGATTTTAATTTAAATTATTCGTTTATTTTTATTAAGTAAAATTGACAAAAAAGAGTATTTTTGTTATTAAACTCAATATAAGTATACATAAAATATTTGAAATATAATTTTTTATTGAGTTTAATGACTAAAACATCTAAAAATTTTTTATTGATTTTACTTAACAAAAATGATCAAATAGTTTAGATTAAAAACAAATAAAAAATTTGAAGTTTAAATTGAAAAAATTAATAACCCAGTTTAATTTGTTAAAAGAGTCAAACCCTAAAGTTTTTTTTTTTTTGATCTTTTCTTTTTTGTAATTTCCCCTTTCACAAATGGGCAAATTACACTGGTGATCCCTATATTTTATTTATTGTGTCATTTTGGTTCCTACACTTTCAACTGACTTAATTTTGACATTTAATTTTAGATTTTGTTTCAATTTAGTCAAATTAATAATATCGTTAGTGTTTTTTTTAAAAAAATATTACTAAATTGGTTGAAATTAATTAACTGACTTGAATAAGTTTATAATTTTACTCTTAAAAATATGATATATGACACTTATATGTGCATTTTTTTATTATTATTGTAAAAGATGTTAAAATTTGTAATCAATTGAACTAATCGAGATAAAATTATAAATTTAATTAAAAATGTAAAAGCTAAAATGACGTAACAAATAAAGTAGATGAATTAGCATTATAATTTGTCCTTTACAATTTATAGGGGAAAATAATCATTCAAGTTTTGCTAAACCATAACATATATGTTCCCATGATGTTGAGAAATTATAGTCCTCTCATATCATAAACTGGCTAGAGCTCAGCTAGCTATTAAAATCGGCTTAGCCCTAAGTCTTCATATTGGCCCAAGCCTAATCCTCCAAAAATTACATCGGTCTATGCCCAATTTATGTGTCATTAGGTTTCAATATATTCCATTCATATATTTAAAAATTTAAGAATCTATACTAAAATTTCAAATAATATATTTCTTAGTATAAATCATCACTACAACATATAAGACTTTTGGTAATCAATTATTTTGGTCCCTAAAACCATTATTTTGGTCTCTAAATGGTTTTTGTGGCAAAATTTAATTCGTCACTAAAAAAGTCACTAAAGGTGCGTCTAGAAAAGTCTTTAGCAACGAATTTTTGAAAATGTCCCTGAAAATGACAATTAGCGACCAATTTTATATTGTCACAAAATGTTTGATTTTGCAAAACTAAAATATTTCGTCGCTAATACTTTGTCACAAAATGTCTCCATTTGGTCGCAAAAAGCAAAATAGTGACCTTTTTAACAACAAATATATTTGGTCGCTAAAGGTTTGAAATAACATTTTGTAAACATTCAATTTCATAGCTACAAATTGACATCCACATCCCAAATCTATCTCTGTATATAGAAAAAAATAAGATCAATTCTTGCACACAAGATCAAATCTATTCTTGTATATACAAAAAAAAAAAATACAAATATCAAAACTCAAAGTATCCAAATTCACTTCAACATAGTTCATTATATGAGTTAAATCCCAAAACAAGATCAAAATAGTTCAACATTGTATGAGTTAGAACTCTATGACGACTTCAGCTTTGTCTTTCTCTCGCACCACCTCTTCACGAGTTCAGTTACAAGAGTAACATGCCCTAAACAATTAGTTGTTCCAATACCACAAAAGCTTATCACCGTCTATAGTCATAGATAAATGATGAAAATCCTGCACACATGATCATAATCAGAAGTGTAAACAAAGTTTAAAAATGTAAAAGAGATGTAGATAAAATCCAAAAATGGATATCAACCTTGAAGAACTTAACTAAGGCATTTGAAGCAAATAAAAGCTCAGATTTTTGAGGCAAATTGAAAGAAAAATTTAACAAAAAAAAATTATTTGACTTCTATTACAAGTGTAGCATTATCAGCAGCCCAAGTACAAGCAATCTACACAAGAGCTGCAGCCTCAGCACAAGTGTGTGCAACTGCATTACAAGTGTAGCATTATCCAATATGGAAAATTGACATTTGACCAACAAGATTAAAATAATGTTACCTGTACAATAACAATTTTACGCTTGTACTTCTGAACAATTTTCAAGAATGTGTCGCAAGCCATATCCTAAACAAATTATCACACACAAATTTTAACTTTAGTAATTTACTTTTCTAAGATTAAAAGGTAAAATTCTGGCCATAGATGATGAACAAGATAGGAATGAAAATACCCAATTAATGTAACACCACAAACTCCATATATGATATTAAGAAGGCTATCAAAGTAATTAACTAGAACCGCTGAAACAATATAAACACTCCAAATTTTATAATAAAAACTAGAACATAATTAACAAGTCTAAAATAAACACACAGATAGGACACATTGTGTGGATTACATAAGGAGCAAAAAGTTATTGCAATGCATACTATTAATATCATAAACAACATCAAAGCCTTCAGCTGAGAGACTAGCTTTCACGAATTCAATGTCCTTCCTGTCTCCTTTCAAGTGCAAGATCTACACTTAGAATACAATATTTCATTCCTCAACAAAGAAAAATATGAAATTGATCAAAAAGGTGAATAGAATTTTCCAGTGTATATGTCATAATTAATAACCTTGGAAGAAAAAACAGTATAGTCCTTCTCTGATTCACCAGGCAATTGTTAGGTGATGGAAGCTTTTCCCCTTGTGAACAGAGTCACCTACATTATGACATAAAACTTGTTTATTAAAAATTCAAAGACGTCATCAAATATAAACCTGTGTAGGCATTTGTCAACCGAATTTTAATTGCACACCATAAGGTGCAAAAGATGGTTAAGAATAAACAATTGGGAAAAGAAAATCAGTACATGTAAATGTCAAAATGTAAAGAGAAGGGTTCATACCTGGTGGCCTTCTTTTACAAGAAGTCTTGACAAAAACACACCAATAAACCGAGACAATGTGAGCCGCAATGGATCCTCACTGAAATCAATGGAGCAGACAGTTTTTGTGCTAAACATTGAGGAAATTATGGATTGTACTGAAAACAAGGGGATTTATATCACGAATTACTGAAGGTCACTAGAAACATTGACTGCAAACTTGAGAGTGACTAGAAACATTGGCTCGCTCACCTTTTTCTTTAGTAGCTTCATCTTTAAAAAGCTTCTCAATCTAAACAACGACCCAAGTAAAAACACAAGCAGAAGGAAAAGAAAGAAAGAAATGAGCAGATTTCTCATCATTCCATTCGATGTGTCATTGTCTAACATACCGCCATTAGAAACAAATAAAACAGACAAACTTTGAAACCCAAGTGCTACCACAGTCAATATCTAAAACAAAGTGAAGGAAACACAGGATATTAAATCAAAAGGCAACAAGAGAACTTCACAGGATATTAAGTTTGTGGAAGTTAGGAATTTAGAGATTTATTAGTTTAATTTGCTATAAGTTGCTGGCACATGTGAAGATTGCAAGTTTATTCAAGAAATTGTTTCTATCAGATAAAGCATTAAAAAATAAATAAATAAATTTAACTCCTTTTACTTTAGTCTCGTTTCCTATCTTTTTTTATTTCATTTTGCTTTCCCTTAATAAATCTAAGATCCAAACATGGCCTGAAGTTACCTTAAGGATTCTATAAACTATAAAAAGGCAAAGCACAATAAAGAAAATTCACAACCTTGAATTATCAGTCAAAGCACAGCAGAACATTTGCAAACTTAAATTATATAAATATTTGAACAATGAAAAAAGATGCAAATTCAAGATGAACCTTAGGTAGAAGTACCTGTTTCTGAAGATTCAATAAAGTCAATATTTCTTTTCTCAACTCAAGATGCTCTGCACATACAGCTTTGGTTGGAACCTTTGGTTTTAAATTAACCTATGAAAGGAAAGGGCATGATTGCTTATTAAGAAGCATTTTAATGGAAGGCAATGTGTAAGAAGTGACATCATAAGATAGCAAATTCTGAAACATCATCCTTTAATGTTTAGAAACATCTAATGAAGAACAATATGTTTGTTATTTCCTGAAAATTTAAAAACTATGTTAGGCTTTGGAGCAATAAGGAAACACAAAAATGAGAAGTGTCTGAAGCTTAAGTTACACAAAAAGGTGCACCTCAAGCAAGCCAGCTTGAGCAACTCAAGTTATATATATATGGAACACACTCATTATTTTCATAGTATCATCATTAGGCATATTGTCAAACACATGGTGAGCAAAATATAAAATTGTAGTAATTCAATCAAACACCAACAAGATAGAAATCCATCAAGAAAAAAGAAAGTAACAAATATACATATTATAAAGTTTCTGATACCCAGTGATGGACCGAGGGGGGGAGGGGGGCTGGAAAGATGAATGCCTATGCTTCAAAAATAATTGCCTATGCTGGAAAGGTGATTTCCTATGCTTCTAGACAACTCCGACCTCGTGAAAAGAATTACCCAACACACGATCTTGAGTTAGCAGCCGTGGTGTTTGCTTTGAAAATATGGTGCCAGTATTTGTATAGAGTAACTTGTGAGGTATATACAGACCATAAAAGCTTGAAATATTTCTTCACCCAAAAGGAATTGAACATCAGACAGAGGCGATGGTTAGAACTAATCAAAGATTATGATTTGCAAATCTTATATCATCTAGGAAAGGCTAATACCGTAGCAGATGCCTTGAGCCAAAAATCCAGTGCAAATCTGTCATGTTTACTGTCCAACCGAAAAGAATGGCCGATTGACCTAGAACAAGGTGGGTTGTTAACTGCTATTACCGCTCAACCTACAATTCTTGACGAGATCAAACTGAAACAGTGCGAGGATGAATACTTGAAAAAGATCGTGGAGGAATTTGATTCGAAGTCGAGGCCAGGATTTGTGTTTGAGAATGATGGGTTGAAATTTCAAGACCGTCTTTGTGTACCCGATTGTTGTGATTTGAGAAAACGTGTTATGACCGAAGCTCACAACAGTAAGTTTGCCATGCACCCGAGGAACACGAAAATGTATCACAACTTGAAATAGAATTTTTGGTGGCCTGGAATGAAAAAGAGTATTATTGATTTCGTGGCTAGATGTCTGCATTGCCAACAGATTAAAGCTGAACATCAACGACCCGCTGGTTTGCTACAACCACTCCCAATACCGGAATGGAAATGGGAGCACATTACCATGGACTTCATTGTGGGATTGCCTCGCTCTTCCCGAGGTATAGACTCTATTTGGGTTATAGTTGAACGTTTAACTAAGTCTGCCCATTTTCTGCCTGTCAAAACTATTTATAATGCGGATAAATTGGCCAATATTTATATGATTGAAATTGTGAGATTGTACAGAGTGCCAGTACCTATTGTGTCTGACAGGGACTCAAAGTTTGTGTCGAGGTTTTGGCAGAGTTTGCAATAGGCTTTGGGGACTGAACTAAGACTGAGTAGTGCCTATCACCCACAGACAGATGGACAAACTGAACAGACTAACCAAACTCTAGAAGCTATGCTCAGAATGTGTGTGCTAGACTTCCAGGGGAATTGGGAGACCTACTTGTCATTAGCTAAATTCGTGTACAACAACAGTTACCATTCAAGTATTAGAATGGCTCCTTACGAAGCCTTGTACGGAAGAAGGTGTCGCTCTCTGATATGTTGGGAAAAAGTAGGTGACAGACCTTTATTGGGACCAGAACTTGTGCAAGAAACGACCGAGAAAGTGAAACTGATACAGCAGCGTCTGAAAACTGCACAGAGTCGGTAGAAGAGCTATGCCGATGTTCGAAGAAGAGATAGGGAATATAAAGTTGGAGATCATGTGTTCATTAAGGTGACCCCGATGAAGGGTCAAACTCAGTTTGGTGTTAAGGGCAAATTGGTGCCAAGGTATGTTGGACCTTATGAAGTCCTCGAAAAGATCAATCCAGTATCGTATCGGGTAGTCTTACCCCCAGTAATGGAACATATGCGTAACGTCTTTCATGTATTGATGCTACGAGAATACTTGAGGGATCCACTCCACGTCATTGAGCCAACACATGTGCTTTTGAAAGATGACTACACTTATGAGGAAAGACCTATCCAGATTGTGAATCGTAGGATCAAAAGATTAAGAAATAAAGAAATACCGTTGGTAAAAGTTGATTGGCAAAACCACGGAGGAACCTATGCAACTTGGGAAATCGAGGAAGACATGATAAAGAGATATCCGGATTTGTTCCCATTGGACCCAATGTTGTTCCAGAGTGAAGGTAATTCGAGTTTGGAGGACCAAACTCTTTTAAGGGGGGAAGACTGTAATAACCCCGACCTCTGATTAATGTTAATTCGCACTTGATTATGTCTAATGGTGATTTAGGAAGGATCTGGGATTAATTTACATGTGTATTACATTATTTTTTGTGTTTCTATATGTTTGATTGCTAATGATCTGTTCATGTTTTATGTTTTAAACTGCAAATTGAAGGCCTTATCGGCGGCCGAATCTGAAACTGATTAGTGTTTTGTGTTAATTAGAATTAATGTGATTTTATGGTAAATTTAGTTGAAATTTGATTTATTATGATTAAATTGGATTAAATAAGCTAAATTACATTAGTTGGACTTATCTACCATTTTACCTCTTAGTGGACAATCCTACTCTCCATGTTGTGTATGGACATCATTTTCATCCATCTTCCTAAGCCAAAACCGACTAGAGAGAGAGAGAGAGAGAGAGAGAGTTAGGAGAAAATAGAGTTCATCAAGAATTGCTTGGAAAATTAGAAGAATTGAAGAGAGGATTGCATAATTGAGCCTCCATACTTGGATTGAAGACCTAAAGGTAGAGAATTCATCCTTTTAATTATGAATGTGAGTTGTTCTTGCTAGGTTCATGGTGAAATGGGTATTTAAAGTCAAGATTTAGCTCAAAGTGTGGTCTTGAGAGTCCATCCATTCATGCATGCATAAATTTCCATGCTTTGAGTTTGAATTCTAAGATTTCTTCCATGCATGTGTTAATTTCACTCACATTATGGTCATTCATCTTGTTGTCCATCAAATTATCAAGTTTGATCATGTTTTGGAGGGTTTGGATTCAATGAGATTCTTGCATGTTGTATTAATGGCATGTTCTTAGAGTCCATGTTGATTTTGCACAAATTGGGTTGCTCTTGGGCCATGATTTCTTAAAATGATTTTTAATACATGTTGTTTTATGAGTTGTTTTATGTTTCCTCAAATATTGGCCCAGAAAAATGAGTTTTGAAGGCTTAAAGGTTGAGTTGCATGCTTGGAGGTCAACCAGGATTTTCCAGAAATTTGACCCACGCTCGAGCGGGTACTTTCACACTCGAGCGTGAATCCTGAGTACATGCATTTCCGCTCGAGCGTTGATAGTTACACTCAAGCATGAAATGCGTATACCTAGAAGTTTGTGTATTTTGCAGTTCACTCGAGCGGGGAAACCCATGCTCGAGTGAGACTATGAGTCTCACGCTCGAGCGGGGGTCGAGCGCCCGTCGAGCGTGAAAATCTTGCATTTAGTACTTTTGTCGATTTTACAGTCTGCTCGAGTGAGGAAGTTTACGCTCAAGCGAAGCTTCAATAGCTACATGTTCGCTCGAGTGTGGACCTTATCTTCAGCAAAATTTAGGAAATGGTTTTCAAGGCATTTTTGCATCCTCATTTCATCCTAGGCATTCCTAGACCTTGTTTAAGGCCCTTAATGAGGATTAAAGGTTAGAAAGACAGTAAGAGCCAACGACGTAAGTTTTGTACAATTAGAACGTGTGTTTCAAGTGTGTATCTGTTATGTGTTATGTAGGTCACGTGCCGCGTTTTGTCTGACAAATCTGCTCTGTCTGTTTGTCTCAAGGCCAACTGTGAGTAATAACTTAGTAAAGTTATGTTCAACTATATCTATTTTCTGTGCGATAAAATAAGATCTATTTTCCGAAATGGTATGTTCTGTACAATGAATGATTGTTCAATTTCTGATATGTATTCGTGACATCCTTAGCATCATATGATATCTCTTGGCTGTTACCCGGTATCGGAGGTTCCTTTATGGAACTTATATCCATCTGCACTCTGTTACCCGTACTGGAGGCCCCATCATAGGGGCTCAGCTTCTGTTCTGTTACCCGGATCCGGAGGTTCCTTTAAGGAGCTGGTTTCTTGTAACCCTCACGTGTCTGCCTCTGTTCTGTATCTGCTCTGTTATTGCTAATGGATGTATCACATAAACTCAAGCATGACTTATTATTTCTGTATATGATCTGGACCAATTATGGATTTGATACGAAACTGAATTATGATTTCTGAATCTGTACGGACTCATTCATTGAAACCCCTTTACTCTGTTATTATTCACTGGGCTTTTGCTCACAGTTTATATTATGTATGTAGGTGAGTCGGCGTGTAACCAGGGCCAGAGTTGATGGCCTTTTGTTCTGTTTTTGTTGGCCAACCATTGTGCCTCCCAAGGAGGTTCCGATCGAAGTCTAATGCCTTGGCTGTTTTTGTATTCATGCCAGTCTCTATGACTGTTTTGTAAAGTCAGGTCTTGGGATGTACACTTCTGTAAATACTTTGTAAATATTGGCGTCCTTTGACTGGCATGCTCATGTATATATATATATATATATATAAGTTTTTGAAATCTACTGTCTCATGTACGTTACCACAGCTCATTGGACCTTGTCTATTTTATATATTTGCTTCCGCAGCCCCTTATTATATGCTTATCTGTTCAGAGGCCTTTGGTAATCCACGGATTACTGGCCGGTTATGATGCCTAACCTACAGGGGTGGGTTTGGGTCGTGACAGAGTGGTATCAGAGCACGTGTTCTACCATACACACAGGTCCGTATGAGCTTAGGATGTCCTAGTAAGAATTAGGGGCATTCCATTTGCATGTGTGAGTGTATGGTAATCTAAATGAACATGAAAACTGAATGTAAATCTGAACAATTGAATTGAAGGGAACGAATCAGATTATGCCTATGTTTATTATCATTTGATGTCTGTATAGTAACATGGAGAATGCAAGGGGAAGTGATGTAAGTGAATCTTCAGAGGCTCGCATGGGCCGAATGGAACAGATGCTTACAGCATTGACTGAAACTTTGACACAACAGCAAAGTGTAGACACCCCATTTTTGACCGTCCTCAAGACTTGGACGTCACCGTTTGAACACTCGGTGATTATCCATGTTCGTGTTCGTTTGGAGTTCCCGGAGGTCTCGGCTCGCGCGCCTTGCCTCAGGATCTCCGAACTTGACCGTTTAGTGTCTGGTTTCACACCAAACACTTGCATCTTGCCTTTGAGAGGCAGGGTAGGGCTTGTAGACCATCCCCACTCACCACCGGCAGTGGCTAGAGGCCACCGGCTGGTTTTTGCTGCCACCGGCACTATTTGTTGCCGGTCAGCACTATTTAGTGCCGGCCGGCACTACTTTTGGCCAAGATGGCATTTTTGGCCGGCCGATTACTGTGCATCTGCTTTTGCAGATATTTTAAGACAGCTGTCTTGCCTTTTGCATCCCTCCATACACGTGTATGGAGGGATCTCCCTCTTATGAAGCTTGTCTTGTAAGCTTTACAAGACAAAAGCTTCTATATAGAGAGGGGCTTCTCTCTTGGCTAAAGGGGTTAGACACTTAGGATATTTTGAGAGCTTAGACAGCCATTGTTAGGGTTTGAGTTCTAGGGTTAGGGTTAGATACAGATTCTATCTCTCTTTCCCTCTCTTTTGTGCTCTTGTGTGTGTTTTAGTCCATACTATTGCACTCAAGCACCTAGTGTTTCACCTTCCTCTTGGAGCTGAGGTTCTAAGGGACTGATTTTGAGGTTTTGGTGTTGGATTCAAGCCAAGGAAGGCCATTGGAGCACCATTGTTGAAGGGGTCATCAAGGGTAAGAATCTCACCCCTTTATTCCCCATTTTTGCACCTTATTTTTACCTGCCTTAAATTCGTTTTTGAGCTTGGTATATAATACAAAAAAGTTCTGTTTTTAGACCCTCTTTATTGTTTATTAAGGGTGTTTTGTGGTTTGAGGGTAGTTGACCCCTCTTAGGCCTTGAAAGGCCTCATTTTGAGCCATTTTGTGCTAGCTTCGGGACTTTGGTATTTGGGCCTCTTCACCACTGAAATCTTGAGGGATTTCAGTGGTGGAGATGGTGCCTTGAAGTCCTTAAAAGGAGAGGGCCACCCCCTCTCCTTGTTGTCCTTGAAAAGAGCATGTTTTGGCCTCTTGAGGGAGCACCATGTTAAAGTGTGTATTGACCATGACTTGGCTGCTTTTTATGCTTAATATGTCATGTTATGCCTCTGTTTTTACTTGGTTTTGGTACTCCATGCATGCTTAGCATAGTTGCCATGTAATGCCTTGTTTATGCCTTAATATGCCTTAGTTTGTTAGCCTTTGTTGGAGCATGTTTTAGGTTTACTCTTGTGAAGATTATGTGCTTATTTTGACATGTTTTAGGTCTGTCCATAAGTGTTTGGGTTGATTTTGGCATGCTTGATATAGCTCCTTTGTATTTGGGCTTGTTGGCCTTGAGCATATGAATGTATAGCATGGCATCTTTGCATTGTTTTGGTGATTTGGGACCACCCTACATGCTATTTCAGTCCCATTTTCATGCTTGCTTGATTGCCTTGCATGCATCTTTAATGCCTCATAAGCTTGTGTAACAATGCTCCTTGTTTTGGCACTTGTGCATGCCTCTAAATTTGAGCCACTTAGATGCCGTCTAAGTAACCCTTTAGCCTTGTTTTAACATGCTAAAAACCTGTTTTTAGTTGCTTAATGTATGCCATGTTTGTTGTGACAAATGTGCTTCAAAGCTTCATGACTTGCCTCAAGTACTTGGACCATGCTTGCATGCATTTGCTTGTCTTGTTAACATGATTTGGCATCACTTTATGACATGATTTTCAATGCTTATGTTGCATGCTAATTAGTCCATGAATATCCCCTTTCAAGTGTGCTTGAGGGTTGTCTAATTTGTGCCTAAGTGTTGGCCCTTAATCATGTGTACGTGTGCATGTGTTTTGGCCCCTTGTTTTGGTCATTGTGGCTACTGTTTTGGGCCCTATTGGAGCTGCCCAAATCATGTTTAAGTCCACCTTTGCATTGGTTAGCATCGCCTCATGTTTGTTTGCATGCTTGCATAAGTTTGTTGCCATGCCATGTTGCATCCTTAGCTTGTATGCCTAGGTTGCATTGCATCTTGCATGCATGCCTTGTTCCTTGAATTGGTGATAGGAATTGGGCCTTGTTTGTTTGATTGGTTTGCATTTCATTTGACATGAATGTTGCATACTTGACTCTTTAGGCCATCATGCATGGAAATGCGTGATTGGTGGTCCGAGAATCGAGGCACATGCCCCTTTGAGTCATTACAATGATAAGAGACATGGTTGGTGCATATATGCCTTGAATTGTGCTGCCATGCTTTGCCTTGCCCTCTGTTGCTGTCATTTGCAGATTCTGCAGGAACATTCTGTCGACCGGCAGTGTAAGGTGCCGACCGGCAATCATTTCTCTGCCAACAGCTTCACTCTGTGCCAGTGGCCACACCACACTGCCGGTGGCAATTCCATCTAGCCGGTGGTGATCCCCTCTGACCAAGGGAGCAGTTATGAGGTTTTAACAACCTCCAGAGGAGTGAGGGAAGGAAAACAGAGGCAGCCCATGCATGGCGGCGCGTTTCCCGAGGCAGTTTATCTGCTTTTATCAGCTTATTTAATTTGTTAATTAAATTAGGCAATTTGTAATATTAATTAGCTTGTGTAGTTAATTAATTTGTAATATTCATTCGGTCCCTCCGAGCGAGGGCAAATTTGTAATAAGTGTGTGTGAGTGGTGTGTATGTCTTCCAATCCCCACTTCTTTCTTCCCTTTTACTTACCTGCTTTGATGGTTAGTATTAGGGCACGTTTAATTTAGCATACCTTATGCTATGCATGCGTGCATTCATGCATTGGTATTGCATGCATTAGGCTCGGTACATCATGCTAACTGCATCTGTATTTCGAATTCAAAAACTGAATATGTGATAGTTGTGCATTTTCACATGCCGTGTTTAGGATAGCCGAGCCTATTCTAGCGACATTTTGTATGCGATGCATTAGGCACTTAACATGGACTTGGATCATGCATGTCTGCTAACGAGTTCTTTGTTTTGGCATGGAGTACTACGTGAGTATTTTTATGCTTTAGCATCTCGCATGCGTGTGAATGTTGCCATGACAGTATGTTTACCATGTGGCTAGATGCTTATGTGATAAACTGTTTGAATGCCTGTGGGTGAAGGTTGGATTGTTTGAGTTGGAAAAACTCGTTGAAATCCGCATTTTTAGCCTACTTGCGAGTAGCAAATCCAAAACATTTTCCAAAACAAACGGATATGCAATGCTTATTTCCAAATTAGGCAATCTAGTCTATACTTGTTTGCTGCGCGCATAACATAGTAATTCTAGGCTAATAAATGGAATAAGAACACATAACGTCTTCAAAATCGGATATCATGGTTAGTAGAGGCCGGTCTCCGGACCGAGCGCAAGGGGGTGCTCATAGCTGACCTTCCCCGATCGTACCCAAGCTCCCGAGCCGAGACAACTCCGGTGATGACGGACATGTGGCCTTCGGCACCGAGTCAGGGTTTCCTAAATTTCCCCATTAAAAAATATTTAGGTGGCGACTCTGTATCTGGTAAAGCAGTCCATGTTTGGCACTACTTTTTCAAAAATCTGTTTCTCAAAACGATTTGCCAGATTTGGACTCTTTGGTTCAGATTAAGAACCGTGACACAAATCGAGTCCGAACTGTAGTAGCGGCATCCCTGCGCGGATTTGTTGTTACACAAAGGCAACAACCTTTACCCCCACCGCCTTCACCGGCACAACCTGAGGCAGATAATAATGACACCATCAACTTGACACAGAAATTCATGAAAATGAAACCGCCAACGTTCTATGGTGGAATTGAACCTTTGAAAGCTGAGACGTGGTTGCTTGAAATGGAGAAACTGTATGAGGTGTTTCCTTGTTTTGAAACCCAGAAGGTCCTTCTAGCCACCTACACTCTGAAAGATGAAGCCCGCAGGTGGCGGTTACTCATCCGAAGTGGCAACGGGAATATGACGTGGGCACAGTTTATGCTTTCTATGATAAATAGTTTCCCCAATGTTTCAGGGATCGGAAAGTGTCTGAATTTCAGGAACTCAAACAGGGAAGGATGTCTGTGGCAGAATATGAAGCTAAATTCGCTGAACTGGCACAGTGCTCCACATATGGTGGATACTGATTACAAGAAAGCACGAAAGTTTGAAGGTGGACTGGATTTAGAGGTGTTTGATCAAGTAGGCGTCTTGAAATTGCCTACTTATGTGGAAGATCTAGACAAAGCCTTAATGGCAGAGGCCACCCTAGCTGCCATGAAACAAAGCAAAGCCCCAGCAACTACAGCTACTGAGTGGAGAGGAAAAAGATCCGGGTTTGGTTTTAAAAGAGGCCGGTCCTTTGTCAGTAAGAAACAAAACACAGGGTCTACAAGCAGCTCGAGTCAGAGTAGTGGGTCTATCCCGGTCTATTCTGATTTTGGTAAAAGGCACAGGGGTTTGTGCTACCGAGTATCCGGTGCTTGTTTCCGATGTGGCCAATCAGTCCATGTAGTGAAAGATTGCCCGCTCAAGTTTGAGACTACTAGTCGTCCTGCAGCAAGTTCAGCGAGATCCGCCTCTGTGGCCAAAACAAATGCAAAAGCCAATGCTGGGAAAGAACCTTTGAGACAAGGCCAACTGTTTGCCTTAGTGCCCGGTGACGTACCAAACACCTATACTGTGGTGTCAGGTACACTCTCTGTATGTTCTCAAAATGCATGTGTACTAATAGATTATGGTTCTACACATTCCTTTGTATCGCATGCTTTTTCTCAGAAATTGACTAGACCATTAGAACTTATGACATATGTGTTGTCTGTATCTACGCCGTCTGGAAGTTCTATGATATGTGCTCATGTTTATCCTGTATGTGATATTATGATTGGTGATATGATGTTATATGTGGACTTATTACCCTTGGACATTAATCATTTTGATTGTATTTTGGGAATGGACTGGTTGACTAAATATTGTGCTACCATTGACTATGCAAGTAAATCTGTTGTGTTTAGACCGCCGGGTATGCCTGAAATTACTTTTCCTAGGAATGGGGTAGTTTCTCCCCTATATTTGGTTTCAGCTTTGAAAGCCAGAAAACAGCTTAGGAAGGGATGTAAGGGTTATCTGTGTTGTATACTGACTACATCATTCGATGGAACTAATGTAGAAACTATCCCTGTTGCTTGTGAATTTCCCGGTGTGTTTCCAACTGACTTACTTAGGGACTTAGTTGATAGAGAAATTGAATTCACTGTTGAAATGTTTCCGGGGACACAACCTATTTCCAAGACTCCCTATAGAATGTCTACCTCTGAATTGTAAGAATTGAAAACCCAACTTCAGGAACTGTTAAATAAGAAATTTATCCGTCTGAGCACTTCACCTTGGGATGCTCCAGTTTTGTTTGTCAAAAAGAATGATGGATCTTTGAGATTGTGTATAGACTACCGAGAGCTGAACGAAGTGACTATCAAGAACAAATACCCTCTGCCTCGAATAGATGACTTGTTTGACCAACTTCAGGGTGCCCAAGTGTTTTCCAAAATTGACCTCAGGTCTGGGTATCATCAATTAAGGGTTAGAGCCGAGGACATAGAGAAAACTGCATTCCGAACTAGATATGGACATTATAAATTTTTAGTAATGCCGTTTGGGATGACCAATGCACTTGCAGCTTTCATGGATCTTATGAACAGGGTGTTTAAATCATATCTGGATGACTTTATTGTTGTGTTTATTCATGACATTTTGATTTATTCTAAAGATAGGGAAGAACATGAGAACCATCTGAGAACTACCTTGCAGATTTTGAGAGAGAAGAGGCTGTATGCTAAATTGTCCAAGTGTGAATTCTGGCTTGACAGTGTGGCATTTTTGGGACATGTAATCAACAAGGATGGTGTTTCTGTTGACCCGCAAAAAAATTGAAGCTGTCGTGGATTGGCCTAGACCGACAAATGTGGCAGAAGTCCGAAGTTTTCTGGGACTTGCAGGTTACTACAGGAAGTTTGTGAAAGACATTTCTAAGCTTACCAGGCCATTGACTCAGTTAACTCAGAAAAATGTCCCATTTGACTGGAATGAACAAAGAGAGGCAGCTTTCCAAGAGTTGAAAACCAGGTTAGTAACTATACTAATTTTAACTCTGCCCAACGGTACTGATGGGTTTCAAGTGTACAATGATCTATAAAGGCTTGGGGTGTGTATTAATGCAAAATGAAAAGGTGATTGCCTGTGATTCTAGACAACTCCGACCTCATGAAAAGAATTACCCAACACACGATCTTGAGTTAGCAGCCGTGGTGTTTGCTTTGAAAATATGGCGTCACTATTTGTATGGAGTAACTTGTGAGGTATATACAGACCATAAAAGCTTGAAATATTTCTTCACCCAAAAGCAATTGAACATCAGACAGAGGCGATAGTTAGAACTAACCAAAGATTATGATTTGTAAATCTTAAATCATCCAGGAAAGGCTAATACCGTAGCAGATGCCTTGAGCCAAAAATCCAGTGCAAATCTGTCATGTTTGCTGTCCAACCGAAAAGAATGGCTGATTGACCTAGAACAAGGTGGGTTGTTAATTGCTATTACCGCTCAACCTACAATTCTTGACGAGATCAAACTGAAACAGTGCGAGGATGAATACTTGAAAAAGATCACGGAGGAATTTGATTCGAAGCCGAGGCCCGGATTTGTGTTTGAGAATGATGTGTTGAAATTTCAGGACCGTCTTTGTGTACCCAATTGTTGTGATTTGAGAAAACGTGTTATGACCGAAGCTCACAACAGTAAGTTTGCCATGCACCCGGGGAACACGAAAATGTATCACAACTTGAAACAGAATTTTTGGTGGCCTGGAATGAAAAAGAGTATTGCCGATTTCGTGGCTAGATGTCTACATTGCCAACAGCTTAAAGCTGAACATCAACGACCCGCTGGTTTGCTACAACCACTCCCAATACCAGAATGGAAATAGGAGCACATTACCATGGACTTCATTGTGGGATTGCCTCGCTCTTCCCGAGGTATGGACTCTATTTGGGTTATAGTTGATCGTTTAACTAAGTCTGCCCATTTACTGCCTGTCAAAACTATTTATAATGCAGATAAAATGGCCAATATTTATATGACTGAAATTGTGAGATTGCACAGAGTGCCAGTATCTATTGTGTCTGACAGGGACTCAAAGTTTGTGTCGAGGTTTTGGCAGAGTTTGCAACAGGCTTTGGGGACTGAACTGAGACTAAGTAGTGCCTATCACCTACAGACAGATGGACAAACTGAACGGACTAACCAAACTCTAGAAGATATGGTCAGAATGTGTGTGTTAGACTTTCAGGGAAATTGGGAGACCTACTTGTCATTAGCAAAATTCGTGTACAACAACAGTTACCATTCAAGTATTGGAATGGCTCCTTACGAAGCCTTGTACGGAAGAAGGTGTCGCTCTCCGATATGTTGGGCTGAAGAAGGTGACAGACCTTTATTGGGACAAGAACTTGTGCAAGAAACGATCGAGAAAGTGAAACTGATACAGCAGCGTCTGAAAACTACACAAAGTTCGCAGAAGAGCTATGCCGATGTTCGAAGAAGAGATAGGGAATATGAAGTTGGAGATCATGTGTTCATTAAGGTGACCCCGATGAAGGGTCAAACTCAGTTTGGTGTTAAGGGCAAATTGGCGCCAAGGTATGTTGGACCTTATGAAGTCCTCGAAAAGATCAATCCGGTATCGTATCGAGTAGCCTTACCCCCAGTAATGGAACATATGCATAATGTCTTTCATGTATCGATGCTACAAGAATACTTGAGGGATCCACTCCACGTCATCGAGCCAACACACTTATGAGGAAAGACCTATCCAGATTGTGAATCGTAGGATCAAAAGATTAAGAAATAAAGAAATACTGTTGGTAAAAGTTGATTGGCAAAACCACGGAGGAACCTATGCAACTTGGGAAACCGAGGAAGACATGATAAAGAGATATCCGGATTTGTTCCTATTTGACCCAATGTTGTTCCAGAGTGAAGGTAATTCGAGTTTGGAGGACCAAACCTTTTAAGGGGGGAAGACTGTAATAACCCCGACCTCTGATTAATGTTAATTCGTACTTGATTATGTCTAATGGTAATTTAGGAAGGATCTAGGATTAATTTACATGTGTATTACATTATTTTTTGTGTTTCTATATATTTGACTGCTAATGATTTGTTCATGTTTTATGTTTTAAACTGCAAATTAAAGGCCTTATCGGCGGCCGAATCTGGAACTGATTAGTGTTTTGCGTTAATTAGAATTAATGTGATTTTATGGTAAATTTAGTTGAAATTTGATTTGGTATGATTAAATTGGATTAAATAAGCTAAATTACATTAGTTGGACTTATCTACCATTTTGCTACTTAGTGGACAATCCTACTCTCCATGTTATGTGTTGACATCATTTTCATCCATCTTCCTAAGCCAAAACTGACTAGAGAGAGAGAGAGAGAGAGAGTTTGGAGAAAATAGTGTTCATCAAGAATTGCTTGGAAAATTAGAAGAATTGAAGAGAGGATTACATAATTGAGCCTCCATACTTGGAATTGAAGACCTAAAGGTAGAGAATTCATCATTTTAATTATGAATGTGAGTTGTTCTTGCTAGGTTCATGGTGAAATTGGTATTTAAAGTCAAGATTTAGCTCAAAGTGTGGTTTTGAGAGTCCATCCATGCATGCATGCATAAATTTCCATGCTTTGAGTTTGAATTCTAAGATTTCTTCCATGCATGTGTTAATTTCACTCACATTATGGTCATTCATCTTGTTGTCCATCAAATTATCAAGTTTGATCATGTTTTGGAGGGTTTGGATTCAATAAGATTCTTGCATGTTGTATTAATGGCATGTTCTTAGAGTCCATGTTGATTTTGCACAAATTGGGTTGCTCTTGGGCCATGATTTCTTAAAATGATTTTTAATACATGTTGTTTTATGAGTTATTTTATGTTTCCTCAAATATTGGCCCAGAAAAATGAGTTATGCTTGGAGGTCAATCTGGATTTTCCATAAATTTGACCCACGCTCGAGCGGGTACTTTCACGCTCGAGCGTGAATCCTGAGTACATGCATTTGCGCTCGAGCGTCGATAGTTACGCTCAAGCGTGAAGTGCGTATACCCAGAAGTTTGTGTATTTTGTAGTTCACTCGAGCGGGGGTCGAGCGCCGGTCGAGCGTGAAAATCTTGCATCCAATACTTTTGTCGATTTTACAGTCCGCTCGAGCGAGGAAGTTCACGCTCGAGCGGAGCTTCAATAGCTGCATGTCCGCTCGGGCGGGGTAATCCACGCTCGAGCGTGGACCTTATCTTCAGCAAAATTTAGGAAATGGTTTTCAAGGCATTTTTGCATCCTCATTCCATCCTAGGCATTCCTAGACCATGTTTAAGGCCCTTAATGAGGATTAAAGGTTAGAAACACACTAAGAGCAACGACGTAAGTTTTGTACAATTAGAATGTGTGTTTCAAGTGTGTATCTATTATGTGTTATGTAGGTCACGTGTCGCGTTCTGCCTGACTTATCTGCTCCGTCTGTTTGTCTCAAGGCCAACTGTGAGTAATAACTTAGTAAAGTTATGTTCAACTGTATCTATTTTCTGTGTAATAAAATAAGATCTGTTTTCCAAAATGATATGTTCTGTACAATGAATGATTGTTCAATTTCTGATATGTATTCGTGACATCCTTAGCATCATGTGATATCTCTTGGTTGTTACCCGGTATCGGAGGTTTCTTTATGGAACTTATATCCGTCTGCACTCTGTTACCCGTACCAGAGGCCCCGTTATGGGGGCTCAGCTTCTGTTCTGTTCCCCGGATCTGGAGGTTCCTTTAAGGAACTGGTTACTTGTAACCCTCACGTGTCTGCCTCTGTTCTGTATCTGCTCTGTTATTGCTAATGGATGTATCACGTAAGCTCAAGCATGACTTATTATTTCTGTATACGATCTGGACCAATTATGGATTTGATACGAAACTGAATTATGATTTCTGAATCTGTACGGACTTATTCATTGAAACCCCTTTACTCTGTTATTATTCACTGGGCTTTTGCTTACAGTTTTTATTATGTATGTAGGTGAGCCGGCGTGTGACCAGGGCCAGAGTTGACAGCCTTCTGTTCTGTTTTTGTCAGCCAACCGTTGTGCCTCCTGAGGAGGTTCCAATCGAAGTCTAATGCCTTGGCTATTTTTGTATTCATGCTAGTCTCTATGACTGTTTTGTAAAGTCAGGTCTTGGGATGTACACTTCTGTAAATACTTTGTACATATTGGCGTCCTTTGACTGGCATGCTCATGTATATATATATATATATATATATAAGTTTTTGAAATCTACTGTCTCATGTACGTTACCACAGCTTATTGTACCTTATCTATTTTATATATTTGCTTCCGCAGCCCCTTATTATATGCTTATCTATTCAAAGGCCTTTGGTAATCCACGGATTACTGGCCGGTTACGATGCCTAACCTACAGGGGTGGGTTTGGGTTGTGACATTAGATCCCATCAAATATCTCTTCGAGAAACCGGCACTTACGGGTAGGCTAGCCTGTTGGTTGCTTCTGCTTTCCGAATTCGATCTGAAGTATGTGACGCGCAAGTCAGTAAAGGGGAGAGTGGTAGCGGAGTTCCTTGCCGGTCACCCAGTTGAAGGGGATGAAGCAGTTAAGTACATATTCCCAGACGAGGCCATTTTGCATGTTCAAGACGAAACTTGGACGATGTACTTTGACGGAGCGTCAAACCAATATGATTATGGGATAGGAGTGTTGCTGATAGCGCCCGACAATTCCCGTATCCCTCTAGCATTCAAACTCCGGTTCAAAGTACCGAACAATGAAGCAGAATATGAGGCATGTATTACTGGTTTAGAAGCTGCCCTAGAACTAAGGGCAAAACGGTTGGATGTCATCGGGGACTCAAACCTTGTTGTATCTCAGGCTAAGGAGATTGGAAAGTCAAAGAAGAAAAGATGAGAATTTACCACCAGACCTTGGACTTGCTGATTCCTCGATTTAAAAAGATGAACTTCGCTCATCTGCTAAGAGAGAACAACAGGTTCGCAGATTCACTAACAACTCTATCATCTATGATAGACATCCCTTTTGAAGTCCAGATGCGTCCGATCATCATTGACCAGAAATTTGTGCCGGCCTACGAGCTGATTGCTACCATAGATGAGGTTCAAGACGAGAACCCCTGGTATTACGATGTCTGGAACTTCTTGGAAAAAGAGGCGTATCCATCAGGGGCAAATGCCAAAGATAAGAGGGCAATACGAAGAATGGCTACTCAGTTCATCATCTACAGGGGTAAAGTATATAAGAGAGGTCATCTCGGAATGCATAGGCTGTGTGTTGATGCTGAAGAATCAAAGCGCCTGATGGAGGCCATCCATGGAGGAGAGTGCGGAGCGCATGTGAATGGGGTGATGCTAGCCTGGAAGATCCTTAGACAAGGTTACTACTGGTCCACCATGGAGGAGGATTGTATTGGTTTTGTTCGGCGATGCCACAAATGTCAAATCCACGCAAACCGCATGAACATTCTGCCGTCGAAGCTGTACAACATGACTTCACCATGGCCATTTTCAGTCTGGGGGATAGATGTGATTGGAGCTGTCACTCCAAAAGGGTCCATGGGCATGAGTTCATTCTGGTAGCGATAGACTATTTTACGAAGTGGGTCGAAGCCCAATCTTATACGGTGTTGAAGGCATCACATGTTGCCAAGTTCATCAGAAACAACATCATCTGTCGCTATGGTGTCCCGAATGAGATCATTTCAGATAATGGTTCCCACTTCAAGAAGGAAGTGATTGACTTGTTGGACAAGTACAACATGGATTTTCACAAAACATCTACATACCGGCTACAGACCAACGGAGCAGTTGAGGCTGCCAACAAGAACATCAAGCATATTCTGCAGAAGATGGTGGAAACCTACCGGGACGGGCCAGATAAGCTGCCATTTGCTCTGTGGGGCTACCGGACTTCAATCAGAACTTCTACTGGGGCGACTCCGTATTCATTGGTCTTTGGGATGGAAGCCGTTCTGCCTATTGAAGTTGAGGTTCCGTCTTTGCGAGTATTGGCTGAGTGTCGAATAGCTGAGGCAGATTGGCAGCAGAGCAGGTTTGAAGAACTCATGCTGTTTGATGAGAGAAGGCTGAAAGCACTGTACCATATTCAGGGTTATCAACGAAGAATCGCCAAGGCTTTCAACAAGAAGGTTAAATCCAGGAATTTGAAAGAAGGGGATTTATTGCTCAAAGACAACCGAGCTCCCATTCACGACCCTAGGGGCAAGTTTAGACCCAATTGGACTGGCCCTTACATCATCAAGTCTATTTGGTCAGGTGAAGCTGTCGTTCTGATGGACCTAGATGGCCTAGAGTTCTCCCAACCGATCAACATGGACAAATTGAAGAAATATCACCCCTGAGTGGCTCGCTAGGCTGAAAACCCGAAAGGGCGACCTAGGCAAAAGTCAGAGCATGAAAAATTTGAAATTCCAAAAACTGAGCTCGCAAGGTTGAAAACCCGCAAAGGGCGGCCTTGGCAAAAGTTAGAGCGCAAAAAGAGAGAGTTAATACTCGAGTGAACCCAAGCCGAACTACGTAAGGCTTGATTCCCATCTTTAGGATACGTAGGCAACTTCATCTTGAAGTCCAGCCATAAACACTTCCCCGATCAACTTTGTCCATATGATCATGTTTGGTCATCTTTGTCTATTCAGCATTCAAGAGCTTGGTTATGATCTCCAGTGCAGTGCTATTCAAACTAGGGGCAACTTTCCAGTTGCTAGGATCCGGGGTTGTACATCTCAGTGATAGATTCCGGGTGTGTCCAGTGTTGATCCATATCGAAAATGGTTTTGAAAAGTTTTAATAAAAGTTGATTTTGCTCAAACTAATCTTTTTACAACTTAGACCATTTTCGGACCAAACGGAAAATTTTCAATACCCACAACCTTCAATTTCATTGATTTCAATACAGAGTTCTCCTACTCTTGAATACAAATTGAAGTTGCTTTTTATTACATTCATAAAGAAAACTTGAAAGTACTGATAAAGCAAAATAAATTCGGGACATAGTCAGGTGTTCCTGTGTCCCCTCCCAGAGCTAGTAGAAGCCTCTGATGCTGAAGTAGGCCCAATCTGCGCCTCCTCGGCAAGCCAAACTGTGCACTCATCAGAAAGAATGCAACTGAAAATCGGAACGGGGGCCAGAAGATCTCTCGTCCTCCAGGTTGTGGCATACCTAGCCAACTGTGCGCCTCGGACTAGAAATACAGTAGGGTATTCTATCCCATCTTCCGGACAGTTCTAATCATGGTCGAACTGGCACCGGAATCGGAACGGAAAGTAGAACACGCAGTGTGTCAAGCCAATCAATTGAATCCTGGGCTAACGGATCATACTATAACTCATTGCCGGTAGATTAAGCCAAGGACAATGCCAAACAATGTCTGTAGCAGACAAGCTACATATCCAACTGCACCACCATCCCTCATCAGGAGCATCGACTAGACGTTGCCCGAAGGAATAGTTGCGAACTGAGTATGCTGGACATGAGTCCACAACCTTCAATTTATCCATCAACCACACCTGGGAAGGGATGTAAAATGAGAGATTAAAGAATAGAGAGGTGTACGTTGAGAGAAAAGTAAGAAAAGGGTTTTGAGAGAAAAATCGAGTTTGAGGGCCGAGCGATGTGAGATACATATGAAAGATGGGGTGGGAAACATTACCTACAATAGTAGTGGGCTCCCCACCAATCTAGCCGTCTCCCGGTGATGAAAAGCGTCCAAACCCATCAATGTCTCAGCTAAAGTCATGGCAATGCAGTTCTTGCCTTCCCTTAAGCCCTCGACGACCTCAATCAAACGAGTGCTAAACCCTCCAGAGCCTGGGGCAAGCAAGAAATGAGACAGCATACACAAGCAAAGCGCATGCCGCCGATAACCCTGCCAAATATGGTCGCCGCGGTCACCAGCATCAGAAAACCAGCAAATCAAGCTTGGAATGTCCAGCTCTTTGCCGTGAATCAATGACCGAGCGTCATGCAAAGTGAGCCCGCACATTCACCCCAAGGCTTGGACATGGCCGAAGCGAAATTGTGGTAAGATTTCTTCGTCACGTTCGGATTCCATTAGAGCTTGGAAGTCTTCAAAAGTGGGACACACCTCTTGTCCACCAAAGTTGAAGACGTGCGTCACCGGATTCCAGAATCTTGCCACGGCATGAAGGAATGGGAAACGTAGAGGGGTGTGACCCAACATGAATAGTATATTTATGCCAAAGCCCCGGAAACTCAGCTTTTCCGAGCCATTCAAGTTGGCAATCCAATTTGTGAGGTTTTGGACAAGAAATGCTTCATTTGGTGCAAAATTGAACTGAAATGAAGAGAATCCCGAAGCTGGAACTCATATAGAAGATAAGGCAGTGAGTGGAGGACAAATGTCGACGTTTCGGAGAGTCTGCCATCGATGGCCGGCAGTGGCTCATCAGTGGCCGGTAGTGGCACACTGATGGCCGGCAAGACTCCATCGATGGCCGGCAACACCTCCCTCATTCTCACTGTCCTTCTTGCTGAAAACCTAGTTGTTTGCTGCAGAGAAGTCCTGTTACTCGTGTCTTTTAAGGTCTTGTTTTTGTCCTGTTGTGTCTTGTTCAAGACGTTGTTTTTGTTCTAGTCTTCGTTTTTTATTTTTTATTATCGAGTTGTAATCATTCTCCTCTCATTTTTCGAGTTGTTGTAACTTACTTATCGAGTTATTTTGTTGGTAGTCGGTTCACTACTTGATTAGTGCAATTCAAGTGTTTAGTTTTCAAAACAAAAGTTCGATCTCATTTACATTGTTGTGTAAAGTGATACGATGCGATGCGATCCATAGAATGTACGAATGTAACACTTTTTCAACAAAAAAGCTGTTTTCATTCCATCATAGATTCTTTTTACAAAAGGGCATAGTTTTAAAAAGTAAATCTGTCTGACACAGTACAATGTGCAAAATTACTAGTAAAAAGAAAAATAAAGCAAAAAGAAGAGCAACGTCTGATTCAGCAAAATGTCTGGATGGGCGCCAATCGCCTCAAGACTGAGAAGTCCTCCTCGTCCTCTTCCTCGACCGAGAGGACTCTGGAACATCGCCACTGTTAGCACCTAACTCTGAACTCGAACCATCCCCAGCTCCATCTCCATCCTGAGATGACTCTGACCGCGGACTCACTGCCTCCTCGTCAGACTCATCATCATCTGGGTAGGCCCCTGTGAACTAGTCCCTCGTCTCGCTCCCTCTCCTGCTCGGGGAGGTACTGAAGGACCCGTCTATGCTCCTACTGAGGCACCGGATGGGCCTAGCGTCAAGAAAGGAATCTGAAAAAGGGCAATCCGCCAAAATGCATTAGTAATCAAGATGTATCAGATACCAAGAATAATGTGCTGTGAGCAGTGAATGATTTACAGTGAATGTGTACCGTAAGCGGTGTACGGGAGCAATGTATCAGATCAGTGTAATGTACAACTGTGCAAATGATGGCGTGTCAAGAAAAGACTGTGTGGCATGAACTGTAGTTTGAAAGAACTCACCGGAATACTGTAAATACTGAGCAGGTCCATGCTCGTCTGCAGGATCCCCATCACCGAAGCCGTCATCTCCAGAGACTAACGAGTGTACTCAATGGGAGCCTGCAAAAATGTTGAAGTCATTAGTATTCTGCGGGATATCCAATGAAATCAAATGATTGTACAGAAGAAAAAGTATAGCGCATACCGGGGTCGAGCCGTTAACTCCGACAAGCTCGTGACTAGCTAGAGGAGGAGCGAAGGGAATCTGATAAGTCTCTCCAGCCCGCCCTTGGCATGTCATAGTAGCAGGCAACACGGGCCATGCAGTCCCCTGTCTCCCCTCAGGACCTCTCCTCCTACGAGACCTGGTCGCTCCGCCTCTCCCTCTCGTAGCTGGAGCCCTCGCTCCCTCTCTTCCTCGGACACTAGTCAAAGGTGGCATAAGATGCGTCTGAATAAAGGTTTCGCAGTCACCCTCGGCGCGGAAGAAATCTGTCTCTAGCCCTTCCATGAACTGAATCACCTGGTTGGCAGACAACATGTGTGTCTCCTTCATCGATGGTGGAGGTGCCATCGGTACAAATGGAGTTGGCAATCCCAAGGTCTGACGCACGAAGCGCTCACTTAGAAATCAAGCGCGGCAGATCGGTCCCTCGAAGAGGATATGGTAATGAGACATAGTCTGGGCAGTGTGGTATTGGTCTCGGAGCCCTGAAGGAATCGCATCCCATGGCCGCCATGTAATCTGGGAAAAGAGAACGAACAAGGTGATCAGTTGTCAAATAACCAAAGTGGATGCATCAGGTTAATTGAAATAATCTCATTGCAGAATTACCTCGCGCGCCATGACTGTGTCGAAATACTGCCGAAAGAACATGAAGCTCTCTCGGGTCCTACGATGGAGCGGACCGTCGTATACGTCAGAGAATGGGACCGTCGCCGGGGTCTCCTCCACAGGCTCTAGAGCGAGCGTCGGGAAGTACGCGTACACCTACAACTGTGAGAAAGACGTGATCAGTATAATGTATGGACAGAGTATAGAACATACAGAAAGCAGGATACAGTACAATGAAAAAGGGCTGCAGGCCTAGAGCAGGTATTAGATCTTACGTGTGCAGTGTATGGTATGCAGTGTGCAGATCTTGTGCGTGCAGTGTGTGGTATGTAGTGTGCAGAATGCATGGTGTACAGAAAATGCTATGTAGAAAACATACAATGCAAGAGAAGATACAGAAAATACAGAAAATACAGAAAGTACGAGTGTTGAACAAAGCAAAAGTACAAATGCTAAATAAAGTAATGAAAAGGGGAAACTAGGTTGTGTACCTCCCAAGCTCGCCAGTAGCCGCCGATCAACCTCCCACACATCCGAGAGGTGGAGCTCATGTATCCATAAAGAGTGGTGAGGCCGGCCGCGCCCCAGTCGTAGAAACGGACCTGCTGGAGTACCACCAGAGCGCCCAAGAAGTATAAACTTACGATATTCCACCTATTCGAAAACAAGGTGGTACCGAAAAGGAACAAAAGAAAGCCCCTGGCGTACTGCTCTACCTCCTCATCAGTATCGGGATCCTCCATTCTGTACTGCTCCTTAAACCAAGTGTATCTAACCATACCCGCTCAAAGAATGGGTGGACGTGCTCCAAGTAACGTATCCCATGCGGCCGCCCACTCTCCTATGTCCGGATCAAGGGGAATGGGATCATCTCCTACGCCCAGGCCGGTGATCATGGCAAAGTCGAGAGGAGTCATCATCATCTCTCCCGCAGTGGAGAAGTGGAAAGAGTTGGTGGTGTCCCACCACCTCTCCACAAGAGCCCCTAGGAGAGGGCGATTCGCTGTAACCCCCGTCAGGCTGCAGCAAAATATGCCAAAGCCAGTCCCGTCGATGATCTGGCAGACCCTCGAGGGAAGCACATCGTACCAATCCCGAGCAGTCGTAGCACCATAACCTCGGAAGGAGCGGGATCCATCCTGTGGAAAAATGCAGTTCAGATCAGATTAGCGATGTATTGAAAATGCAGTTCAGATCAGATCAGCAATGTATTGAAAATGTACTGTAAGTCAGATCAACAGTGTATTAAAAATGCAGTGCAAGTCAGATTAGCAGTGTATTGAAAATGTAGTGCAAGTCAGATCAGCAGTGTATTGAGAATACAGTTCAGATCAGATTAGTGATGTATTGAAAATACAGTTGCATCCAGAGCAGTGAGTAATTGAAGATGCAGTCGAATTCAGAGTAGTGATGCACGAGGTGCGGTCGTGTACAGTATATACAGGACAGTGATGCGCGAAGTACAGTTAAATTGTCATGACCCAAACCCGCCCCTATAGGCTTTGCATCGTAACCGACCAGTAATCCTTGGATTACCGAAGCCCTCTGAACAGATTAACAAGATTAAGGGGCTGGCAGAAGCAAATACATAAATATAGTTGTCCAATGAGCTGTGCTGACTTAAATGAAATAGAATATTTAAAACTTTATATACATAACCGGTAGTCAACAATACATTATACCCACACACATTATAGTATTTTAAGTACAGCCAACGACATCAAATCAAGTCTTAAATAAACAGAAACCACAGAACTTAAACTCAGGATGCTTCAGAAACCTCCACGTGAGGCACAATGGTTGGCTGACAACAGAACACAGATCCAAACAAAAAGCCTTCAGGCTCGAGCTCCAAATGCTCACCTATATATATATATATATATATATACACACACACAATGAGCTAAAGCCCAATGAATAACATTAAGGTAAAGGGGTTAGTGAACGAAATTCGAATATATCATAAGCAGAAAACAAACCAGAGCATAATCATTCTCATATCAGAACATAACAATGGTACATCCCACAGAACACATCATAGAACGTCTTCCGACTAGAGTAATCGGTTCCGGATATCAATTAAACACATATCACCACAATGAAGCGGCTAACGAGATCTCATAAACTTGTATGTCATGGACCCGCATTTTCATGTCGTCCCCCATGACTTGGGACTATCTATGGATGTCATAATAGATTTCAAACTTGGAATATTCGTTCACTAAAACAGATATCATTTCAGAAATCAGAACTTATCATATTTCATTTGGAACGTAATTCATATGAACGTATCTTTGCAATAACGTTACTCACAGTGGTTCCAGCAATGGTCAATCAACCCTCGAGTCTTGACCTACAACCACAAAATACATAACACAAGCATGTCTTATCATTACACATTGAAGTGGCCATTAAGGCTTAGCTTTCATTACATTGGTTCTTATTCTTTCTTATCACATTGCCTAAAACACACACATTTGCAGTCTTGGAACTTAGTACATTCTTTTCTTAGTGTGTTTCTAATCCATAACCTCATTACTATGGCTTAATTAAGGCTTAGGAATGCCTAAGATGCAATGAGGATGCCAAAACATGCCTTGGAACACTTAAGAAAATTTTTGAAAATAAGGTCCACGCTCGAGCGTATATTTCCTCGCTTTAGCAGACATGCAAAATGTGAATGGTCGCTTGAGTGCACATTCCTTCACTTGAGCGATCTGTAAATGACATGAAACTTCTGGGAGCTTGTAATTCATGCTCGAGCGGACTTTTGGTCACTCGAGCAGAGTGCACGCACTCAAATTGGTCGCTCGAGCGTGAACTCCCACGCTCGAGCGTGGATGCAAATTCTGAAATTTCCAGATTGCACCTTCAAGCTCAAAACTCGAATTCCAACCTTCAAAACACATCTCTTGGGCCCCAAAACTTGAGATAACATAGTAAACTTGTAAAACATGAAGAATTACGAATTATTTCATAAAATCATGGCCCAAAAGTTTGTTAAAAACTCAAAATTTCAACTCAAAACATGATGAATGTTCATGAACACAACATGCATGGGTTTTCTTGGTCTTGAGCTTCCCAAAACATGATTAAACACCACAAAACAACTTGAAACTTGATGATTTCCCCAAATGAAGATGAATTTCAAACATGCAAGAGAGGATTCATGGAAATCATGCTCAATTTGTAAGAAAATGTACATGCATGCATGAATTGCAACTCAAATCTTCCTTCTAAGCTCAAGACACACCCTTAAACACATAATCTTCATGTTGATAACTTAGATTCATAATTTAGGGGTTGAATTCATACCTATAGTCTTGAATTAATCTAGCTCTAGCTTAGTTTTGATAAATCTAAGCCAAGGTCTTCAATTCTTCTTCAATTCCTCCATCTCTCTCTCTAGAATTGCACACACTCTCTCTCTAAAAGAAGACCTTAGATTTTTGCACTAAGAGGAGCAAAGAATTCAACTCAAACATGAGTTAAGGCTCATATATATACTTATGGTGCTAAAACACATTAACTAGAATATTAGGCTAACCAAACATGACTTAATTAATCAGACTGAATCAATTTTTAATAAAATTTGCCACATGGTTCTAAAAATTCCAAATAACACATCGGTGTAGTCAATTTCGGTTTCGGATGCCGATAAGGCTTTCAATTTACATATTAAAGCGAAATTCCAAACAGATATTTCTATAAGTAACAGATAGAAAGCCAAAATCATACAAAGTGCAGAATAAACACATAATTTATTTTAATCCTCTCATTAACATCATTAAATACGGATTAGTAGCTAATTACGGATAGGGGTTGTTACATAAATGCAGAGCAACAATGTATGAAATACAGTCAGGTCAAAGCATGTGATGCGATTAGATCGAAACAGTGCAAGAAATGCAAGTAATTAAAAGCAATACTGCAGAAAAGCAGAGTTGGTACCTCCACAGCAATGGCCGACAAGTGAGACATAAGCTCTCTCAGTAAGAGGTCGTCTGGTGCGCCCTCATCAAAATCGGTAAAAGTATGGATGCCTCCCGCCACCGGAATAATGTGAGTCTCTGGGTGATACCTCGCGGGATCGAAGGGACGTACGCTCAATGGTAAAGGCTAAGGCTCGACCTCCGGCTTAGCCGCAAAGTCCGCCGCTAACTTTACTGGAGGAAGTGCGGGGAAGCCCTCATCATGTGGGACATCGTCAGCCATCTGAGATAGATGCAAAAATGAGCAAAAATGAGCAAATGATGAAATTTTGAAACAAATCAAACCCTAAGAGAGAGAAAATTCAAGAAAAGTTGAAAACCGGGGGAAAGTGAACTAACCTCGAGAAAAGTTCGGGGGAAATGATCCTTGAATGCGGAAAATGACGAAAGACACCTCGGATTCGATTTCTGATCGGTTTAAATCGAAGAGAACAAAGGGGTTTTAACGATTCAAGGTTGTTTAGGGTGTTGGAAAACGCGTAGAACGCGCGAATCTAGAGAGAAGGCACACCTAGAGGGCAAAGGAAATGATTTCTATGCAAGGGTTTGTGAGGAAATGGGTTAGATTTGAGTCTATTTAAAGACCCACGGCCCAAAAGACCCTTTTGCCCGAATCTGTCATCGATAGTCGGCAGGGGCACATCGATGGCCGACAGATCATTATTGATGGCCGGCAGTGGTCTCTGATGGCCGACGGGGGGCCGGCGATTTTCCCTGATGGCTGGCAGGCCTTCACCAGCTTTCTCTGCCTATTTTGTCTTGGTATGTGTCCCTAGATTTCAATAATCCCAAGGAGTGTTCAAAACTCGATTCAAAACGCCTCCGTGGAAACCCGAGAATCATTGTTCTCAATGTACGGTGGTCATCGCAAAGCGCATGAGATGTATCCTTTTGAACGCATCGCAAATCTTCCGGGAGGTAAACCGGGAGTTGCCTTCAAGATGTCTTTATCAAACATGCTTTTGTTGTCACCTAGCATATACTTGTTGTATTAAATATCCATTATGTATATTTGCATTGTTTTGTATATTTTTATCATGCATTGTTTTGCATATCTTAATGCATATCTTTATCATGCATTGTCTTGCATATCTCTATCATGCATTGTTTTGCATATCTTTATCATGCATTGTTTTGCATATCTCTATCATGCATTGTCTTGCATATCTATATCATGCATTGTCTTGTATATCTATATCATGCATTATTTTGCATTCTATCTATCTCGCATTGTTTTGCCCCCCTTTAACTTGCGCTGTTACGCTTGTTAAGTGCGTTGTTTCGCACCCCCCTTTAACTCGCGCTGTTACCCTTGTTAAGTGCGTTGTTTCGCACCCCCCTTTAACTCGCGCTGTTACGCTTGTTAAGTGCGCTGTTTTGCACCCCTCTTTAACTTGCGCTGTTACGCTTGTTAAGTGCATTGTTTCGCACCCCCTTTTATCTCCCCTCCATACATGTGTATGGAGGGATAAAGCTCTTGCCAAGCTTCTTGAAGAAGCTTTGCATTGTTTTCCCTCTATATAAGGAGAGACCCTCTCTCCTTAGCAGAGGTTCAGCCATTTTAGAAGAAATGTAGCTTTCTCTCTCTATATTTCTTACTCTCTCTCTATATTGTTGTTAGTTTTGTGCATTTTTCTTGCACTTTTGCACTACAACACATAGAGACACACCACCACCTTTGAGCTGAAGTTCTTAGGAGTGCTACTTGAGCTTTAAAAGTTGGTTTTTGGCCCCTGCTGGTTTCGAAGTTGGACTTCAAGGGTGAGCTTTTTTCCCATTTTAGCACTTTTTTGTATCTCATTTTGGCCATTCTTGCATATTGTTTTAGGCCTTGCTTTCAACTAAAAAAAGTCTTGTATTTAAGTGCTTTTGGTAGTTGTTTAAGGTCTTTGTGTTGTTGAGGGTCTTCAACCCTCTTGTTTGCCTTGTTTGGCCTTGTTTTGAGCCATGCCTTAAGGCCTTTGAGCTAGCCTTGGTTTGACCTTTTAGCCACTGAAATCCAGTGGATTTTCAGTGGTAGGCATGTGGTTTTGAGGTCTCAAATCAGAGGGGGTGGCCCCCTCTCTTCTTGTTTTTGTTTGCTTGAGTTTTTGGCCTTCCAAAGGACCATGCCTCTCTGTATTTTTGAGACTTGGTTCAGGTTTTTTTTGTGACTTTTAGGACTTGCCTTAAGTCTGTCCGTGGTTGGTTTGGTCATATTTTGCATGCTTCTTACATGTGTAGTGTAATCCCATTTGTGGCTCATCAAAGTAGCATGTCTTTCTTGCATGTGTTGGCTCCATTTCAGTAGGTTTTTGGTGATGTTTTACCATGCCTTAGATCTGTTTTGGATTGGTTTTTTCACTCCATGCATGTATGATACACTTGTAGTGTAAATCTCATAAACTAGCTTTATATACTTCTTGCTTTAGCATGTCATCCTAGCTTATGTTGAGTCCATTCCAGCATGTTTTTGGTGATGTTTTTCCATGACATAACTCTTTCCATAGTTGGTTTGGTCATCCTTTGCATGCTCCATATACTTGTAGAACAAATCTTGCTTACTAGCTTTATGTGCATGATGTTTTGAATCATCATCCTAGCATATTTTGGCTTTGCTCTAGCATGATTTTATTCTTATTTTGGGCTGTCCTAGGACTGTTTTGGGCTGCCATGGCCATATCACTCATGTTTTGTATAGCTATAGTGTAAATGCTTTGACTAGCCTTGGGTTTTGAGGCCCCTACCATACCGTACATGTGATGTTTGCATGCTTTGCCATCATTTCAAATGTTATTTCAGTCCACAAAATGTGGTCATGCACTTGCATTTGACATGCTTTGAATGCCTTGAAGAGTTTGTGCTTTATGCCTCAAGAATGAACTTTTGTGCATGCCACTAAGCCTAAGCCTTTGGCTCATCATATCAGTGCATTTTTGGTCTTGTTATACCATGATGTAACTCTATTTCATGTTGTCCATGTCATGCCATGTTTGGTTTTAATAGGTGTAGTGTATTACCCCTTTTGTGGCTTTGCATGCTTCATGCCTTTTGGACTTGTGTTCTAGCTTGTGTTGGCTAGCTTCAAGCTTGTTTTTAGTCTTGTTTGGACCTGCCTTGGGACTGTTTTAGGTCCCCTTGGCCCTTCGGGGCTTGCTTTGTATGGCCATGGCTTAAGCCCCTTTGCTAGTTTTTAGCTTATGAGCTTCATGCATGCCATGCTTGTGTTTTGTGTGTGATTTGGCATCATTCCTAACATCATTTCAGAGCATGTAGTATTGTCATACTTCCATGCTTGTCACTCTTTAAGTGTGCCTGAGAGTTGTCCTCTATATGCCTTAATTCTTGGGTCTATTGGCATGCATGCTTGTCTTGCATTTTGCGTCATCAATTTATCATTTTGGCCACTGATTTGGACATGGCTGAGGTCTACCCACTTTGGTTTAAGTCCATCTTTTGCATGTTGTCGCATGCTTGTTACCATGTATGTTGTTGCATGCTTGCATGTTTGCATGTTGTTACATGCTTATCCATTCTGCATGTTGTTGCATGCTTGTTATATCACACGTTGTTGCATGCATTGGTACGTAGTTGCATACTTGTTGCATGCCATGTTGTTACCCTTGTTGCATTGTATTGTACATGCATGCCTTGCATTGTACTTAGAACTTTATGATCGCCTTGCTTTGAGCATGCCATCTAGTTCTTAGCATTGAGCATTGAGTATGCCATATAGTTGCATTGCATGTTTGCCATGCTTGTGTTGCATTGTTGTTTGGATTAAGTGTTAATCCGAGCACGAGAAACGAGGGACGTTTCATACTTCAAATGATGAAACGTGTCTCAATTCTCGGTCGCCGATGCTCTTGATCACACATGATAAAGTTTTAGGCTTTACGTGCTTATTTGTGTATTCATTTCATACTAATTTTCACAAGTTAGATCTTTGGCCATCATGCATCGGGATGCGTGATTGATGGTCATGGATCCGACTATGTCTCTCCCTTGATGTTTTGAGGTGATATAGAGTGACATAGTGCGTACATACCCTTGGGAAACCGTCTATTTTCTCTATTTTGTGCTCTGTTGCAGCTTGGTGTCCCAGCACATCAGTGCCCGGCAGTGCCTTACAGATGGCCGGCAGTCCCTCATTCTTGGCCGGCAGTGCCCACCCTTGGCCGGCAGGTGGTCGGTAGTATCTCTCCATGGCCAGCAGGCCACTGATGTATTCCCCAGACTGCTTTTGGTAAGGTTCAGCAGGAATTCCTTGAAGACACCCTGCAGACAGAGCCTCTAAAGAGCATCCGGAGAGCTTACCGGGACGGGAACCGAGCATGCATGTTCACCTTCTTCAACTTGCCGAGGCAACATTGTTTAATTGCTTACTTGTTAGTTAGCATTTAGTTTTGTAATTTAATTAGTTAATTTGTTAATTTGTTAATTAATTAAGTTTTGTAATAATTAGTTGTAGCTAATTATTCATTTGGTTATGTAATAATTAATTAACTTGTTAGTTAGTTAATTAGTTGGTTTGTATTATTCATTCGGACCCTCTGTCGAGAGGGCGAATTTTGTAATAAGTGTGCGTGTGTGTGTGCATGTCTTCCAACCCCACGTCTTTTTCCTTTTTACTTACCTGCTTTTGATGGTTAGTTTAGGGTCATTTTCAATTAGCATACTTATGTTTGCATGTTTGCATCGTTCATCTATATTGCTTGCACCAGGCTCGGCGCATCATACTAACTGCATTGTATTTCAATTCCAAGTTGAATACATGTATCAAATGTAGCACCTCATATGTCATATTAGAATAGCCGAGCCTATTTCTAGTTGCATTTTGCATGTGTTGCATCAGCCATCTTAACATGAACTAGGATCATACATTGATTACTAACTAGTTTCTGTTTTGGCTTGGAGTACTAGGTAAGCTTTTACGGTTTAGCATACTGCATGTGTGTTAATGTTGCCATGAAAGCATGTTTGCCATGAGGCTAACTGCTTAGTTGATATAAACTGTCTGAATGCCTGTGGGTGAAGGTTGGATTACTTGAATTGGAACGATTCATTGAAATCCGTGTTTTAGCCTACTTACGAGTAGCAAACTTCAAACCACTTCTAAATAAACGGATATGCAATGCTTTTTTCCAAATTAGGCAATCTAGTCTATACTTGTTTGTTGTGCGCATCACATAGTAAGATTAACTAATTAATTGGGATAAGAACACATGTGTTTTTAAAAATAAAATATCATGTTTAGTAGTGGCCGATCTTTGATCGGGCGAGCGGGGGTGCTCATAAATGACCTTCCCCAATCGTACCCAAGTTCCCGAGCCGAGGCAACTTTGGTGATGACGGACACGTGGCCTTAGGCAACGAGTCAGAATTTCCTAAATTCCCCCAAAATGAAATATTTAGGTGGCGACTCTGTACCTGGCAAAGCAGTCCATGTTTGACACTTCTTTCTTAAAAATCAGTTTTCCAAAACGATTTGCCAGATTTAGACTCTTTGGTGATTTATCAATCTCACATTGCACATTGTGAGATTAGATTAAGAACCATGACAATTTGAGTCCGAACTGTAGCATGAGGCCCTCAAGGCGCGTCTGCAGTAAGTTTTGAACATGGGATTTGGAAAAGATAGATGGGAGGTGATGGAGACGGGTACTTTCATAAATCCTAACTCATGACGTAGTAGATGTGTGGGTTTAATTGTGAGATGGGATATCCCAAAATTATTGATGCTCTTTTTAATAATTTCATTTGAGATTATTATTATAATCAAAAAATATTTAAAAATGAGAGATCCAAAATAATTAATGAGTACTAATAACACTCTTTTTAATTTTTTAAATATTTTTTTTCTCATGTAAGTTGCTATTCAAAACACTCCCAAAATTTTTCCGATGTCATTTTCTCAAGCATGAACATTGGTTGATGGGCCCTTAGAGAACATCATTTTGTGCTTAGAAAAATGGCTGGACTTGTTCGAGCTGGGGTTATTCTCGGCTTATAATCATTTAATTATTTATCCAGCCCATTCTATTTTTAAATTGAAAAGGATAAAAAATTATCAAATAGGCCCGTACAAATTGAAATTAAAAATTCTAACTAAATGGATGAAATTAAACTATTTACAAATTAATAGTTTAGCAATGAAAAGAAAAATAACAATATTTTAAAAGATAAAAGTAAAATTAACTTTTTTTTTTTATAAACTTTATTTAAATGCAAAAATGGGCCTCAATTTTTAAAATGGGGTAAGCAATTGCTGTCAAAGAATATCTTAATGCCACTATGATTTACCCTCTTCTATCTTATTGTCTTGAAAATAACACAATATGCTATATTGCAAGTAATTCTTTTGTACGCATTAACTTGTGTCAAGTTTGGGTGAGAGAAAAACAAAATCATCTTGCTTTCATCATATTATCTACATGAAAGAGTAATTGTTTATTATACAAATATCTGATTGCAAAATTTTACTCACAATCACATTTTTTTTATGGGATAATGATGGTCTTAAAACTGTGTTTAGATTATGAATTTAGGTAGTGATTTAAAAAGAAAAATGTAAAAAGAGTAGAGAAAATGTAAATGAAATATAAGTTTTTTTTTTCCCTTCTCTATTTATGATTATGACCCTAAATTTCTATTTAAATTTATGATCTAAACACAACGTAATAAAACAAACTTTGAAAGAATTTCATGCTTCTCTAATTACAAGTCATTCTTTGTACAAATAAAACTTGAATATGAATGAAATATATGCTTGATTTTTTTTCTCAATTTTTTTTTTTTTTTAAATCTCTATCCAAATTCATAATGTAAATATAACGTAAAGATTGTTAATAAGAAGAGCTAATGTTAAAATATTTATAATCTCAAAACATAATTCACATATTCCAAAATAACTTAACATATTTTATTATATTTTTTTACATATTTCAACACTAACAATAGCATAGTATAATCCAATCCAATTCATTAACACGAAGGTGCCAAGAAATTAATAGAGTAATTTTTAGCCAAACTCCTATTTGCTGCATGAGTAATCAATTGCAGCAATTTCTAAAAAGCATTAAAGGTCTTGAGTGATAAAGATTTGCGAATAAAATTTAAAATTTTGAGTCTAAATTATTACAACAGGTATTGAAGATTTACCCGATCGTTTATTTTAGGACTCTGAGATTAATTGAGATGCGTATAAACTAGGCCAAATACTTAGTTATCACAACAATAAAAAAGAAAAAGAAAAAGCATCAATGTTGTGTTTGGTTCATGGATTTAAGAAGAGATTTGTAAATGAAAAGATAAAATGTGAATTAAATATAATTTTAGTTCATCTATATTTCATACATATTTTGTCATTCTCCTTGACAAATTATTCAATGCTTCAAGAGCATTGCTCCATTCCATTTACAAATTAACACTCGACACTTTATCTCTTAGAGCATCTCCACTGACAAATGCTATAATAGCATTGCCATTGTTATAATTTGGCAATGAACAGTAGAAAATGATAGAATTATAACAATGGTATTCCAATGGCCAAATGTCATTTTGGCAAAACTAAACATAGAAATTGGTGTGTTCGGATGACCGACCGAATATACTAGTTTTGTGTTTTGTTTTGCAAAAATGGCGGACGGGAGGGAGTGATGTTTTGCTAGGAGAGAGAGAGAGAGGTTTTTCCCGATGAGTTGACAGTTATGGCAGCTACCATAACCAATCATTGGAGCACACTTTTCAACTCTAGCTGCTAAATTATGGCAATAGCAGCTCCAATGACAAACCATTGGAGATGCTTTTAAAAGTCTAACATAAAAGTGGTAAATCCCATGATTTAGACCAATAATTACACATTTAGAGCACCACCTAAACTTAATCCAGAGCATTGAATAATTTACGTCGTTAAATATTCGCTTGCAACATTTTCTAGATCTCCTCCACAACCAAATCGCTTACTTTATTTTTGATTAGGGAATTTGATGAGAGATTTGAAAAAGGAAAGGGAAAGAGAAAGAGAAAGAGAAAATGTAGGTGAAATGTAAATAAAATATACCTACATCTCACCTAATTTTATACACTTTTTACCTTTTTCTTTTTAAATTCTTTTACAAATCTCCCAATTAAACACAGCGTTAAAGGTTTCCTTTTGGTTCGGTGATAATAAACGCATACAGAGCATAATTTTACAATACTCGCATTTAAAGGCTCTGTTGCCACTAACAATATCTGTATTACAGGCTTTGGCATCTTACCCTCATGTATGTGGCTTGAACCAAGTGAGGGGGGTGTGGGTGACTGGCGAACGGAAAAATGAGCCACATGCCATTACTAGAGAAAAAAAGAAAAGAAAAAGCATTAATGGTTCAATTACTTTACTCTTATTTGATTGACATTGGATAAATTTTACAAATTATAGAAAAAAAAACTCTTATTTGATTGACACTGGATAAATTTTACGAATTATATAAAAAAATCATTAAAGTTTTATGCTACTTAGGTCTCGTTTGGAAACATGCTAATTTAGTAATTTTTTGATTATTTGGCTAAAATACGAGCTAAAAAAAATTAGTATGTTTGGAATAATTTTTTGACTTTTTACAGAAAGATATGCAAAAAGTAGAGAGAAAAGAGAATTTTTGACTTTTTAGTATGGATTGTTGGCTTTTTGATTTTTTTAGTGATTTTTTAACTAAAAAAGTTACTTGCCAAACGAGGCCTTAACCCCAAAATAAACCATAACTTTTATGTTCCCATGATGTTGAGAAATTAGGAAAATGAGTGAGAGTACTAATTAGTGCTATCACTAATGATGTGGCAGTGGGCCCAACAATGAATGATCTGATGTTTTGGCAGTGTTGTATTTTTTTTCTTTTTTTATTGAGTGTCATGTCATTAATGATTTTTTTAGAGTTCCAAAATTAGTGATCTCTATCATTGTTGGAGAAATTATTATAGTCCTCTCATATCATAAAAGGGCTAGAGCTCAGATAGCTATTAAAATCGGCTTAGAAGTTGGCCAAGGCCAACCTCTAGGGCCCTAAGCCTTCATACATTGGCCCAAGTCTAATCCTTGAAAAATAACATTGGTCTATGCCCAATTCATGTGTCATTAGGCTTGATAACCCAATTCAATATTTAAAGATGAATATATTCATATATTTAAAAATTTAAGCATATCTAGACTAAAATTTTAAATGACATGTTTCTTATTATAATCCTCATCACTAAAAATAATTTATGCAGGTGTCACTTTCAATTATTGTTAAAGAAAAATGTTTAAACTCTAAAAGGCTTAATGAAGAATGTTTTACATTTAAATTATGTTTCAACCCTGCAACTGAGTGACACACCATTTTACTGAAATAAACCGTGCGAGGGTGTTGTAATTTTTTATTTTTTTACATATGTAAGTTGCTATTCAAAACAATAAACTTGTCCCATATCATTTTCTACAGCATATAGGTTGGTTGATGGGCTCTAGAACATCAATTTGGTCTTAGAAAAATGGCTGGACTTGTTCCAGCTAGGGTTGTTCTGGGCCCATATTCATTTATATATTTATCCAGCCCATTCTATTTTGAAACTGAAGAAGATCATGAAAGTATCGCATTGGCCTGGATCCTGGTACACCATCTGACCGTGTAGCCATTCAAATGTGTTAGGGTAGTGTACATCCTCATAAGGGTATTTATGATATTTTTGCACTTGTGATATGTTGTCCTAGTTTTCTATATATGTACAGTTGAGAGGAGGTGGGTATTTTTGTAATCTTTTTTATTTTAAGCGGGAAAGCTCCTATTATTGTCTTAGGAAAAGAGCCAAAAAATAGCTTCCCCCCCTCTATTTCAAACTTAAACTATCAATTTCATTTATTGGGTTCACACAGTTTCTAAATTGCTCCAATTGGAAATAGTTTTCAAATCAATAGATGTTAAAGTCTAATTTGACGGACTCAAAAAAAAAAACAAAAATGATTTTAAAATTTGAACAATTTTAACCATACAACCGAACACTGTACTACTTTGAAATTAGGAGCGAAGAAGAATACAAGTGTTTGGTTTTAAGGTATAAGTTGTCTATTATAGTAGGAGTAAAATAATTAGTATCTAATTGCATGATTAAAATTGTGTAAATTATAAAAATTATTTTTTTGCTCGTTAGGTTAGGATTTGACCATTACTGCTTTGGATGTTCTGTCTCCAATTATATCATATGACATGAAATAAAAACAAACCTCTAGAACTAAATAGATAAAATATGTCTTCAATTGGACCATACGAATTGAAATTAGAAACTTTAAAGCTTAAATAGGTGGAATTAACTATTTAGAAATGAAAAAAAAAAAAATGACAATATTATAAGAAATAAAATTAAAAATAACCTCTTTTTTTTTTTTTCAGTTTCATTAAATGTGAAAATGGGCTTTGTTTTTTTCAAATGGGGTAAGCAGTTGCTCTCAAAGAACATCTTAACACCACTATTATATCCCTTCTCGTGAAAAAACACAATATGCCATACTAAAAGTTATAATTTGTAAACATTAATATGTGTCAAATTTGGGTGAGTGACAAGAAAACCAACTTGCTTTCATCATATTATCTACATGAAGGAGTAATTGTTTATATTCATCACTATGCATATATCTGATTGCAGAAGAAATGAGAGGGAAAAAACAAAAAAAAATCATACTTTGCAACGTAAGGGAAAAGGAAAAGCTAATTACAATCATAGAAGAGGGAATTTTGGCAAAATTTCCTCACAACCACATTTTTTTTATGGGATAATGATGGTTCTAAAACTGTGTTTGGATTATAGATTTAGATAGTGATTTAAAAAGAAAATGTAAAAAAAAAATAAAGAAAATTTAAATGAAAATAACTTAATTTTGTTTCTCTATTTATGAGTATGACCCTAAATTCCTATTTAAATCTATGATTTAAACACAGCGTAATAGAACAAACTTTGAAAGAATTCCATGCTTCTCTAATTGCAAGTCATTCTTTGTACAAATAAAACTTGAAACATGAATGAAATATATGCTTGATTTTTTTTTTTCCATCCAAATCTATGGTCTAAATAACATAAAGATTGTTAATAAGAAGAGATAATGCTAAAATATTTATAATCTGAATACATAATTCACATATTCCAAAATAATTTAACATATTTTAATATATATATTTTTTAAACATATTTCAATACTAACAATAGCATAGTATAATCCAATCCAATTCATTAACAGGAAGGTGCCAAGAAATTAATATAGTAATTTTTAGCCAAACTCCTATTTGCTGCATGAGGAATCAATTGCAACAATTTCTAAAAAGCATTAAAGGTCTTGAGTGTTAAAGATTTGCTAATAAGATTTAAAATTTTGAGTTTAAGTTATTACAATAGGTACCAGAGGTCTATCCAATTGTTCACTTCATGACCTTAAGATTAATTGAGATGTGTATAAACTAGGCTAAACACCTAGTTATCATAACAACAAAAAAAACATCGAGGTTGTGTTTAATTCATGGATTTGATAAGAGATTTTAAATAAAATGTAATTTAAAATGTGAATAAAATATAATTACATTTCATTTATATTTCATGCGCATTTCCTCATTCTCCTTGAGAAATTATTCAATGCTCCAAGAGCATTACTCCATTCTATTTAGAGATTAACACTTTATCTCTTAAAAGTCTAACACAAAAGTGGTAAATCTCATGATTTGGACCAATAATTACACATTTAGAGCATCACTAGACTTAATTTAGGGCATTCAATAATTTTTCGTGTTGCTTCAAATTTTACTTGAACCGATTCAAATCTAAACCGTTGGATCAACTCAAAGTACATTTCTACTGTTACAAGTAGGAAGGGAAGGAGAGAGTTCAAGAAGAGGATCTCAACTCACTTAATTCAGACCATTCAATAATTTCTGGGCCAAATTTTGCTTGAAGTTTTGCTTGAAGTTTTGCCTCAATTCTGCTCGAATCTTTTCCTCGGCCTCCTTGGAATCGCTTAAAGGGCGATAACAAACACATGTCTCACAGAGAATAATTTCACAATGCTCGCATATAAAGGCTCTGTTACCACTGACAATATCTGTATTACAGACGTCGCATCTAAACCTCATGTATGTGGCTTGAACCAAAGTGAGGGGGTGTGGGTGCCTGGCGAATGTAAATGTGGGCCCCAACTTGGCGTTTGGAAATTCCTTCTCTCGAATGCATTTAGCGCAAGCCGATTTGTCGCAATAAGTACAGTGGTAGAACCACCACTTTGGGTCTATTTGATTCTCGCAAAATTCACACCAATACTCATCTGGACCATTTTCAATAGGAGCATAAGTTAGGATGAAGGGATGTTCATCATACCTGTGATTAAATATACTCGGTAACAAAGCACATGCAGAGTGTATGTTGAAACTGCGTGTGCTTATGCCACATCCAAATGACAACATTCCACAGCTTTGATCACATGCAGCACAACCTTCATTTTTGTCAATTTCCTTTAGAATGAGGGGGTGCTCATGAGCTTTATGCATGATGGAGCTCGGTAAGGAAGCACACTTTATGTCGAGATGATAACAGTAGCGCGGATCACCTCTGCCCCAATATTCGGGCCGAAACTGAAATCCGATGCAATATTTTGCTGCACAACCCTCGCAATCGAAATTATTTTCTCGAACTAGGGTGAACTTATCGATTAGCTTGGAACACCATTCATGGACAAAAAAATTACACTGATTGCAATTGTAAAATGAAGCGTTGATGGGTTGCACACACACGTCACATATTATGTCAATATTCTGCTTATTCAGGATAGACAATTCGCTTCCCGAGAACAGATCAATGTCGTCCAGATTACAAAGGGTTAATGGATGACTATGGAAAAAATGTTCAAGTTTTTCTTCTCTATTGTAGTCATCCAAGTTCATCTGCTTCACAGATTGGGCAATTAGGTTGGCTGATTCATTAGGCAGTAGTGGTAAGTGAATCAAATTGGCCATATCAAGATCCTCAATCTTGATTGCAGTGTTGGTTTCCCTAAATCTACAAAAAGTAACAATAAAACGTCAATCAAATGAAGAAAAAAGCATTAATTGCCAAATCTTTACTTTCTTTATTTTTTCAAAACAAGTCGAAGTTAAGGTTTAGGGTGAGAGCTTACTTGGTCTTTATAATATTTCCAACATTTCATGTAGAGCCAAACACACTCTTATGTTAAATTCCATTTAGGATATCTAAACCCAACTCTAAACTTGACAGTAGGTGTGACCAAACACCCCATTTCAACACAAAAAAAAAAAAGTGAAGTGCAGATTTTTTTTCTTCTTCATTGTCTTCATTCATCCTTCTCTAACTTCTCTCTACATTCTCTCTCATTTTTTCTTTACTTTCTTGGTGGCCAAACACCACACCCTTGCTCCACCCTTACACCACCACCTTAACCCACCATCTCCACCACCGCCAACCACCTTATCTCGTCGGAAACAGGGTCCAGTCGGCCACTCCTTAAATCCATCCGAAAATAGCACAATAGAAGTACCAACTCTAGATTTTTCTTAATCTTTTGAAGAATCAAAGCATGGGGTTTATTTTCTTGATGGATTAGAGGCTTGTAATTGGTAAGAATCTTTCTCTAAAAGTTTAGTTTAAAGTTTTACATATTTTGAGTTACAGATGATGAAATTTTTTTGTATTTTAGATCTATTATGATTTGGGGTTTGATTGTTGAATTTTATACTCTCAATTAATTTCTATGAATGTTTTACATGTTGAAAAATGATCAATTTGATAGTTATTTTGGAGATTAAGATTTTGGGTTAATTTAGGATTTGAATGTGATGTACAAATTGGAGATTTTGGTGTTAAGAAATTTATATGTCGAAATTGATTTGATAAATGGTGGATTGAGTATCTCTATGTTCTATAGAGGAATTTTATAAATGATTGAAGAGATGTGCTTAGATGTCGCTTCGTGCGAATGCGAGGGCCAAGAAATCAAAGAAAATAACAAGCTATGAGGCTCTTGGAACAATTGTTCAGCTCTTCCTCCAGTATGCTCATACCACAATGACATCCTATTGCAATTTCAGTGTCTCGTTGCCCATCCACGGATTGCTGGAACTCCATCCTTCTTATTTGTTTCCTACAATTACAATAAAAATTAAATAACAAAATCAAAATATACAACTTCAATTTGAAACATAAAGAAACTATATACCTTTACTCGAACAACTGAGATGTTTTTCTGCCAGTTATGTGATTTAATGTCTTCTTTAACTAAATTGGTGTTCCTTTTTTTATTTTATTTTTTATTTATTTTAATGAAAACATGGAAAACTAAATACCTAGATGTGCAATCAGTTTCATGAATATTTGAACTACCTCTGCAAAAAACAAAGTGAAATGGACAAAAATAAGGAAACGGAAAGAGAAATGAAGTACAAGCTAAATGGAAAAAAGAAATTTGTACGACCCCACGGCTTCCAACATGAGTCGTTCCAAGAAGACCTACATTTTCTTTGGTTTTTTCAAAATAAAGTTGTTAGCATCCATTTCCAACCAGAACAGTGTTAAAGAGCAAAGGATTGAACAAAAGAGTCTCTGTTAGTACTTACACAGAAACTGTAGATTTGGTAATTGTCCCAAAAAGTCCATTGAAAAGAATCCCAATTCCATGTATGATGAAGTTCCGTGTCAATATATTGCAACATGGGTTACGAGTTAATCATTTTTCTTTTTACCAAATACCAAATACCAAATTATTTTTTATTTTTTATTTCACCTAATTTCAAATTTGTGTAGTTTGCAGACCTACCAACCAATACCATGACTAGAACATGAGCAGGAGGTGGCGTGGCACTTGCTAGACGAGATGCAGCCTTAAATGCTCCAGTTGACTGTCAATATGAATATTTGTGTTAATCACTAATAAAAATATACTGGATTGATTTTTTTTTTTGTGTGTAAACAATTACCTCAATCATGGAGAATCATCATCCCAAAAGCATGACTTGCGTTAAAAGTAGGCACGCCCCATTGTAGTGGGTATGGGATTTTTATCCTGCATGGTAATAAAATTCAAAGAACAATAGAACATTAAAATTTTCAATCCACTAAATTATTCTATACTTTTAATTCTTAGTCTTGAAACAATGATAAAGGTATATATGAGCAAAATATCTAATTCAGGAAGTGTGATACTCAATAATACCTGTGGAAAAAGTTTGTTACAACACAGAAAATGAAATTCAATTTGTGTTTATTGTGAAATGGTATCAAATGAAACCTGTAAAGCATGCATGAATCCGTAGATGTCAAGAGAGGGAAACAGATATGGCATAGAGATAGCCAATTGAAGTCCAAAACCAGTTTTGAACAAAATTGATAAAAATCTAATTTCAACAGGATTTAAGTTTGTTCCAGTTAATACCTGAACAGATTGATCGTTTGCTAGCCAACAAAAACACAAACAACTTGGAAATTATAATAAGCTAACTTAGACATGAATAACTCCTTGCTTTGTGGGGGTCAACGCCAGTACTGGGCCCATCGATGTATTTGAGGGAACAAAGCCTTGACACTCTCATTGATGAGATCCTGGAAAAAATGTATGCACTCCTCATTGTCCAAGTCCAACCGAAACTTCTCTTGAAGCTATAAGGATATAATCACAAACATGGTCATACAAAAATAAACAATTATATTCTTTAAATAAACAATTTCAGGATCAGAAGCTATTTCAGGAATATTCATAAGATGAAACAGGTTCAATATTAAGTTATTTTATTTTCGGAGAATGTTGTATGCTTCACAACAGTAGGACTTGAGCTTGGTATAGTATTGGCTGAAAGAGAGAGATGTACAATTGTAAAAAATGTAATAGATCTAATGGATTTTTTTATTTTATTTTTATTTTTTTATGTCTGACAAGGCATACAAATTAAAGCGCCAAAGTGTTACATAACCACTTCCAAAAGAGTTGAAATTACCTTTCTGCTCCGCCCATGGCCTCGGACCATTTTCTTTGCAAAGCTTCATTGGTGGTGGAAATGGCTTTGGATCACGACCCAAAATAAAACCAAAATCAACATTGAAAAGGCGGCCATCAATACATGCGCCATTTTAAGAAGCTGTCCCAAAAGCTAAACTGCCTCAACAGAGTACCTGTTGAGGTGTTTTTAACCACCTTAAAATTTCATTTTTGTCGCAGTGACAATTACATTACACCATTTATAACTAAAATAGGAGTATAATTTTAAACAAGAAACAAATGGCATATGCATTAAAACATAGGTTACATAACAAGAAGGCATTAGATTTCCCAGTGGCTATTCAAGTAGAGAAATTCCGAGGACATGCTGACATACTGACGACCTAGTGACATGCAAAACTCATACAATAATACATCAAAATGAGACAAAAAAAGACATGGTTTAAATAAGTCCAGTCCCCTGCTCTAAACGAACTATTGAAATTGTATAAAGCAGTGGGTAAATTTTATTTCCCCTCTCAATGACTGTATGACCACTCTCTAACCCTTTATGAAGACACATAATAATGTTTCTATTACTTGTTAGGCCCATATCTTTTGACATTATGTCAAATGCAACAAATGTTGCTACCAACCATTTCCCCACCAGTAGTGCACACAAGGAGAAAAAGTTAATTTTGCTTTAAATAGTTGCGATTTGGGGTAAACAATATATATTTATATGTATGTATACTCAACTTACTATTTAGAAGGGGAGAAAGAAGAACAACTAACCTGACAATTACCATCACCTTAAACCTTGTGCTCAACTAAGTCATACAATTGCAATCTGTAAAATAACATGTGAAGTCAAGTTTACTGCATGTAGTACACATAAAAAAGAGCATATTGCGAAGAAAGGAAACCATCATGATATATATATATATATATATATCCAAAACTAAAGGGAATATAGCAGAACATCCTAGCAACCATGAAAAGAGTATAATATCACTATAGTGATACAGTGACTTCTAATATAAGAATTTCATGTGCCAACAAATAGATTAAATGATGGAAGGGTCCATCCTCTATCTTCCTCATTTGCATAATATTTATTAAACAACATTAAATAGAGAATGCTAATACATAATAAGCTAGGAGCAGAAGTAGGAGTTAGTTGGAGCAAGGTATTAACAAGTCAGAGTTCCGAAATACTAATCTCCAAAAAATTCAAAGACATTGCAAAAGTGTTCAAATTAATGACGAATTTTGGTATCATCTTTTTAAACTAACAAAAAGTTTTTGAAGTTATGATGAATGATCCAATATCTTTATTCTTTTAAATCATTTTCCACTAGTGTATGCAACAATTTTGATATTAGAAGAATAGCATGATTCCAACAAATTTTTTTTTTTTGGGTCTCAAAGTCTAAAGAATATATTCTTCAAAATAAAAAAAAAAAAACAGAGCATAAAATTACAGAAGCATAATATATCTTAATATACGAAATTATAAAGCCAAGTCACTATGCCCTAAAAAGTATGCTACGTGATGGTGGAAAAAGGTTCTTTGGCTCAGTTCCATCTCAAGCCATACTAGAGCTTCCCCAAATTCTGCAAAACCAAACAAGTTGAACCCAAAACCCACCTATGCTTGGAAATCTTTATTATGCATAACACATTCAAGCTGATAAAAAAAAAAAAAAATGCATAACACATTCGTGCATTCACAAACAAAGAAGGGGCAGGGGAGCTTTATTCTGGTCATTTTTGAGTATTTAATATATATATATATATATATATATTTGTACATACAAGCAACAACTAGTAGAACATAAGCAACAGCTTTTTATTTTTAACATACATAAGATGCATAACAATCTCCAACCTGAGTAGTGCAGAGATATTGTTGGTGGAAAGTTACTGTATTTAAGCAATGAAGACAAAATCAACCTTCAAGAACTATCCTCTTAGTCATTCTTTGAATATTCGCATGTCAGGATATTGACTACAAGTATAGAACATGATGTACAAATATCATATACAATCTACAGAAGTTTTTGAAATGATATTTCAAATAAATTAGAATTTATTGCCAACCATTTATGTTTTAAGAACCTCACTTAAATAAACTCAGGGGTATGCAAGGAGAAAAGCAAGATAAAAGGGCATACCACAACTATAATACAAACAACTGCAGAATCCTTTTAGAAAAGTCAATATCGTATCATATTTCTCCACTTGTCCTTCAAATCAACCTAAACAAAATAACCTCAGATATTCAGCACAAAGAAAAAGAATGCCAAACCAAACAAAGACACTTACAAATGATCATAACACTTCTCACCTTGGTTCTCTCTTCAAATATGTCACAATATGAATTTAAGATGAGCTTCCAGTTCCCTATACCGGACCTTTAGAAGAAAGATACACAAATGTGTAAGGAAATTTAATTACTGAAAAAGATTATTATTCATTTCTTAATTTTCTCGGAGGACATGAAAACAGCCCTCAAAGAAAACAAAAACAGAACATTCTTCCCTAATGGTTAACTCATATATGCTACGATGCAATCCATCATGTTACTATTATACCATTGAGGTCATAAAATTAAACATGCTTCTAAAGAAACTAAATGAGAGGTTCAATTCTATAGTTGTTGTGAATAAAATTCAATACAATAATAAAAAAAAATGTGAATTTCTCATCATTTGATTGTGGGACATTTCCACAAATTTGTGTATAATTAAGCAAAACATCAGTAAATTTGATACTAGAATTGCATGACAGACAACAAAAACTCATTCCCTGCTTCAAAAGTGTAGTTCTCATCATTTGATTGTTGGAAATTTATCCTAAATTATAATTCAAATACATAAATTCAAGTACATACATACACTCACAAACATACAAAGAGAATCTAAAAAGACAATACCAGCATTGTTGCGGCTATCTTTCTTGAGTTTCCATCAATACGAAGCATAGTGATGGCCTCACTGTAAAACTGGTGAACAAAATCTGGTTGCTACTAAAGTACCTGGTAATACTGCCCAACAAAGTATGTCCCAACCTAAAATCCAAAGACCCATCTTTTTAGAGAAAGAGAGAGAGTGAGTGAGTGAATATATATATATGTAGAGACGACCTAAGCAGCAGTGACGGGCAGGTGAAATAGAGTAGCCATGACGAGTCTCGAGGGGCTTTAAAACCCTAGAGCTCCAGTCAAACCCTAGATTAGCAATGTGGCAGCGACTCCATCGTCATCATTGTCCTCATCATTCACGCTCTCCTCTGAACTGCCCTCACTATCATCTTCTCTATTACTCCTGTGAATCAACCTATCTCTTTTTCTCCTCTTGCTCTGATTTGACCGATCTCGGTCCCAGTCTCGGTCCATGTCTCGATCCCGATGATCTCGATCCTTCTTCACTCAACTAGTCTATCTTCCTTTGCAAAATTATCAAAATCAGAATCAAGAAAAATAAAAAACCATTAAGAAATTTCAACCAAATTGATTCAAGAATCGATGGATTTAGAATTAGATTTGAACAAGTACTCTGTTGAGGCAGTTTAGCTTGAGGAGAAAGATGAGAAACAGAAAAAAAAAAACCCTAGATCTTGGACAGTAAGAGAAAACGAGAAGAGAGAGAAATGAAGAGAGTAAACAAAATGGAGACTGAGGGAGACAGAGCACCATTATAAAGTGGAATGCGTGTGTATAAGAGAGGATAACGCGTGCCTTTCAATTTCACTTTATGTCTTCTACAGCGTTTTTCAATAAATGTTGTGTAACAAATGTGGTTATAGACAACTTTTGTTGTAGTGAGAAATGACATCTGTCGTATTGTGCATGGACTAATTTAAGAGGATGCTGTGGGTGCAATGGATGTGTCATCTTTTTGGGTAGTTCGGCACATAATTTATGCAAATAGATAGAACAATATGTGCATCCATAGCAGAAGAACCTACGATTTTTTGACAACATCCCGTACAGAAAATTTCCTCCTCCTCCTCCTCCTCCTCATCATCATCATCATCATCATCATCATCGGTCTTCTCTTTAATGAGGGTTGATCTCAATGTAAATAATGGATGGCGATGGTCTTGTGGAAACCTCGTCCATGTGGATGGTTTTAAACAAACTTTGTGCAAAAAGAAGGAACAATTTCTATAACAATATGCAAAACCTAAGATCTTTCGATAGCATCTATTGCAGACGATTTCCTCACCATCAGCCTTCTTCTTTTTACTGAGGATCAGTGGATGCGGATGGTTGCAATGTTCAACTTCCATCTCTCTCTAGGTTTGTGCAAGTTCAAAATGGTGGAATTACAAATGGAGCTACAGTCCACTAATCAAGGGCTGAAAGTTGGATAGCTGGTTATTTTCCTTGTCATGTAATCAATTTTTTATTTTTTGTGAGGTTAATTTATTGTTGTTGAAAGAAGATTAACATATGAATTATCAATTCAATAATTCATGTTAGGTACAAGATTCTAGAGGAATATTATCATACTTTATTATTGTAGCTGAGAGGGTAATTTATATAGGCAAATTGGGTCGTGCTAAAGACCGGGTTATGGGCCGTAATAGGGGCTTCGGTAGCTCGGTTTTGGACAGACTGACGTCAATCCGGTTGGCTGTGCTGCTCAAGCTTTGACTTAATTTCCCAAAAGGAAGCCTTGTAGCCAACCGAGGTACGCATCAATGGTAAGGGCTGAGCTAGGTTTAGCTTGGCCGAACACCATCTACCTCATTGTTTTTGTTGAGAGCATGGTAGAGACAAGCTAGCTCGGTTAAACCACATCAACTAAGCCAAGGTAAAAACCGTCTCATTTGGTCAGTAGTGAGTAGGGTGTTGTCAAGATAGGCATTATCCTTGGGAGTGTGATTCCTAGGAGGACTCGTACGTGAAGAGTTGGAATCCTACTAGGATTGTGCCAGACGGAATCTATAAAAGCTCATGACAGACTTATATACAGGTATCACAATTTCTACTCTAGAATACACAAAGCTTTTGTGTTTATTGTCTATTTGCTGACTTAGGCATCAGAGAGGTTTCCGGCACACACCCGCCGACTAGCTCACGTTTGTGTTTTCAGGGGACAAAGTGATAATGTTTGGAGGAGTGCAAACTTGATCAACAGGATTATATGAAAAGATTATTTCGTGCTCGTACAATTGACGTCGTCTGTGGAAAAGCACACAAAGAACAAACCTTTTGATTGAGTTTCCTTTTTAATTGAATTCTATGGCGCACAATGAAGACTTGCCATACTCTGCTATTGATGGGCAAACCCTGGAGGGAGGGAGGCGCGAAGGCTTACGTTTTATCCCGCCCATGGCAGAGTTAGATCCCTAGCGATGGCGGAGGGACACACGAGAAAGACAGGGCTCTAGTCCTCGTCGCTCCCAAAGCCCTGAAAGGAAGAGACGGAGGTTGGATCCTCAAGTTCTGGAAGATCGCGTAAGGGAGTAAGACGAATTGATATAGAGGATGGCGGCAGACATGAAGACAATGAAGTGCCAGATAAAAGGCAAAGGGATGGAAACAGAAGAGGGGCGCAAAGGAAACACACGCTTTTACCCCTCAGAATATCGTGACAAACAAGCTACACCGTTACAAGTTGAAAGTAGAAGCCTCATGACAGGCAATACACAATCAAGGACTTCCAAGACTCGTTACTCCAAGTCTGAAAGAACGAGGACTGAAAGGTCTTATATGGAAGAAAGCAGTTATTGGCCCTCACATTCGCACGAAACGACATCTCGCGACCCCTGCAGAGTTTCCGCACTACAAAGGTTGGCTCCTAGAACACATGGGAGTGTCAAGGTTGGAATGCCAGAACCGTGCCTTGCTTATGAACCAACAGACAAAGCGTTAGCAAGGTTGCAGAGCTCACCATTCATTCTGACGATAGAGAACGCACCATATGCTCAGGCTTTCACCAACCCAAATTCACTTCTTATGAGGGGAAGTCAGACCTTTACATGCACTTTCGCCACTTTCGCCAGGTTATGGTCGTATATTGGCGAAATGAGGCTCTAATGTGTATCTTGTTTCCTTCTAGCCTTGGTGACCTGGGTTTAACATGGTTTGAAAGGTTGCCAGAAGGTAGTATAGCTTCATGGGCACAACTAGCGGAGGCATTTGTGACCAGATTCAAAACAAACACTAAGACACCAGTGGAGATTGACCAGTTTCTCTCCATTGACATGGACGAGAAGGAAACATTGAGGTCTTACAATAACCGGTGTTGGGAACTTTTAATCAGATTGGAGATTGCCCCCACAAACCTAGCTATAGCATAGAACAAACGAGGTTTGCCGGCTGGCAATAAATTGAGGGATTCAATGACGATGACTCCATCCCTCACAATGGAGGCCCTAATGGAAAGAGTGCATCAACACATTTGGGTATAAGAAGATGTCGTGGGCACCAAAGCAAATGCTGGCACAACGGTGATGTCAGACAAAAAACCTACGGCAAAAATGAACACGGTCGAGCAGGAAGAGCAACTGAGCAAAAATGGGCGAGGTAGACGAGCCAACAGAGAGGACTCCTAAGCAAGGAAGGTAAGAGTTCATATTGCCATCACCACGGTATTTAATAAACCTATCTACCGGATTCTTAGCGAGATACGCGATGAACTCTTCGTTCGGCAGCCAGCCAAGTTGGGAGAAACACAGAGGGGCAATGATGATAGGTATCGTTGCACCTTCCATGATGAAAAGGGGCACCGAACTGAAAACTATACGTCATTGAGGCAACATCCAGAGGAGTTAGTAGTCGCAAGCCACCTAGACTAATATATTGAGAGGGGAACACAGCCGGCCCCCTAGGACCGTAACAAGCCGGATGGGATGTCGGTCGACAGTCCACCCCAAGGCATAATCAACGTAATACATGGGATCATCGAACCTGAACGGGTATGCGAACTCAGAGGGATGATCAAAAAGGCTGAGTACTTGAGAGAGGTACTAAGTGCACAACCTACCGTCAAAAGGGAAAAAACAGAGGCAACGAATGTCATCTCCTTTTCTGGCAAAGACTTAGCAAGGTTACAAAGCCCTCACAACGATGCACTGGTGGTAACTCTGTGCGTCAAGAATTTCAACATCAAGCGAATCCTAATTGACCAAGGGAGCTCCTGCGAGATAATGTATTATGAGACCTTCAAGTAACTAAAATTGGAGGACAAAGACTTGGCCCTGCAACATCTCCCTTAGTCGACTTCACTCAATGCCAGAATGGCCGGTGGACAAGATAATTCTGCCAATCAAGACAAGAACGATGACGAAACAGGTGAAATTTTGGATATTAAAAGTCCCTTCCACTTACAACATAATCTTGGGAAGAGCATGGTTGTACGCCATGTGAGCGATGGCATTGACCTACTATTAGGTGTTTCGGTTCCCCAACAAAACCAGAATGATTGAAGAAGTCTTAGGGGACCAAATCATGTCGAAATAGTGCTTCGTTACAGTAAACGACAGCCAGACTGCAAAAGGGTTTGTACAAATGGTAGAAGAGCCAGAAAGTAATGAGTTGTTCATAGACGTCAGCAAAGCAGCCGAATAGAAGGCAGTGGAAGACTTGGTAGAGGTACAGATAAATGAAAAAAACCTAGAGAAATTCTTTTTGCTCGGCTCGGCTCGTCTCTGTCCAGCACTGAGAGAATAGAGATCATGGAATTTTTGACCTCTAACATCGAAGTGTTTGCCTGGACGCCATATGACATGCCTGGCATTGACCCCAATTTCATCTGTCATCGACTCAATATCCATCCAACCGCCAGACCAATTATATAGCGAACTTGCCGATCGGTACTCCAACACAAAGATAGTGGCAGAATAAGTGGAAAACTTGCTGAAGTAGGTGCAATCAGAGAAGTACACTATCCCAGGTGGATTTCCAACACTGTAGTGGTGCCAAAAAAGAACGGCAAATAGCACGTTTGCGTGGACTACAAAACAATTAACAAAGCATGCCCGAAAGACAGCTTTCCCCTACCACGAATAGACTAACTGGTGGACCTAACAACAAGGCATAACCAACTTAGCTTTCTTGATGCGTATTGCGGTTACCATTAGATCTTTATGTATGAATTGGATCAGGAGGTCACGTCGTTTACAACACCCAGATGACTATATTGCTACAAGGTCATGCCTTTTGGCCTAAAAAATGCAAAGGCAACATTCTAACGGATGATCACCAAAATGTTTGAACCATTGTTAAGCAGAACAATAGAGGCTTACATAGATGATATGGTGGTCAAAAGTAGAGATGAGGGGGACCATCTCAAGGAACTAGATAAGATTTTTCAAATTTTGAAGTTCCACAAGGTGCGACTGAACGCATCCAAGTGCGCATTCGGCATGGGGTCAGGCAAATTCCTAGGCTTTCTAGTGACCAACTAGGGTATAGAAGTTGATCCCTCTCAGATCAAATCCATCCAAGATCTTGAGAGGCCCAACACAATCAAGGAGGTGCAGCATCTCACTAGCCTAGCAGCCGCGTTAAAACGATTCATAAGTCGGTCATCGGACAGGTGTCGACCATTCTTCCAGGCACTGAAGGCCAAGTTTGAGTGGGATGATGAGTACGACCGTGCCCTAGAAAGCTTGAAAGACTACATGACCTCTCCTTCGTTGTTAGTGACCCCAGTACCAAGAGAGGAGTTCTTTTTGTACTTAGCAATTTCCCAGCATGCAGTTAGCGTAGTGTTGGTAAGAACTGAGGGAATACAACACCTGTCTATCTTTTATGTGAGCAAGACATTGCTGGGGCGCTGAAACAAGCTACCTGCTGTTGGAAAAAATGGCCTTAGCTTTGATGATGGCTTTAAGAAAATTGTAGCACTACTTTCATGCCCACACCATGATTGTCTTAACGGCTTTCCGCTTAGAAGCCTTATTTGAGAGGGCAGATTTTTTTGGACGAATTTTGAAATGGGCAGTGGAGTTGGGGCAGTTCGACATTAAGTTTCAACCAAGAATCGCAATAAAGGCCTAAGCTTTGGCAGACTTCGTGGCCGAGTTCGCACCAGGAAGTCATCATGTTTACCCAATCAACTTGACCGAGGAAACAAAAAGAAGGGGGAAAAGTGCCGCATGAATAACGTAGCCCCCAGAGCAGGACACTCAACTACATAGCAAGCCATTCAGCGCTGAAGAAAGGAAAGAAGGAACAGAATGCAGCACTGCTAGCAAGGACTCACCCAAAAGTAAAATCTTGAGACAGTCAGACAGTGAGGACCAAAGCCCAACGACAGACATTAACTTGGAAGAAGGCATCTGCAACACCCCTGATCCCAAGACATCATCAAATCCCTCCATTTGCTGGAAGCTATTCATCAGAGAGATATGGAAACTCTTCATGGACGGAGTATCCAACAGGCACGGTGTAGGACTAGGCATAGTCCTTATCTCACCAGATGGCCTAACAATTGAACAGACAGTCAACATTGACTTCCTTACCTCCAATAACGAGGTGGAGTATGAAGCATTATTAGCAGGTTTGAAATCAGCACTTCGCAAAAAGGCCACCGAGCTGATGGTGTACAGTGACTCCCAACTGGTAATCAACCAGATTTCGGGCGACTACGAAGCAAAGGATAATAGAATGGCTAAGTACCAAGAGTTGGTCAGAAAGGAGATTGTGAAGTTTGAATAGAGCAAATCGGTCGAGAGGAAAATGGTAAAGCAGATGAGCTAGCCGGTTTTGCGTCAATAGCAGATATATCTATCCCACACCCGTTGTTGATTGACTTCCTACCCAGACCAAGTATTAAAGAGCTCGAAGCAGTCGAAGCATGCTGTGCCAAGCTAGGCCCTTCTGTAGACACCCCATTTTTGACCGTCCTCAAGACTTGGACGTCATCGTTTGAATACTCGATGATTATCCGTGTTTGTGTTCGTGTTCGTTTTGAGTTTCTGAAGGTCTCGGCCGTGCGCCTTGCCTTGGAGCCTCTTAACTTGTCTGTTTTGTGCTTGGTTGTGGACCCAGGGCTTGAATCTTTGCTTCTTGGGGGAAGAAGGTGGCCTATCGGTGAGGCCTACAACCCATCGGCCAGGGCTTGTGTCCATCGGCCATCAGTGGTGGCCGGTCGGCTACACTGATGGCCGGTTGGCCACTTTAATGGCCGGTCAGCCACTTGTGTTGGCCGAAGGCCCTTTTTCTGCTTTTTCAGATATTTTGTGTGCCAGCTGTGCCAGCTGTGGGGCACTGAAGCCATCCTCCAAACACGTGTATGGAGGGATGGAAACAAGCTTCTAGTTTGTCAAGGAAGCTTTGGATTGCATTGTTCTATATAAGGGGAGGTGCTTCCCCCTTATTAGAGGTTCTGAAAATTTTAGAGACAGAAATTGACTCTCTCTCTCTCTCTCTCTCTCTCTCTCTCTATTGCTTGAAAGTGAGTTTCTTTCACATATTTGCACACAACCTCTTAGCCAAACACCACCATCATTGAGCTGAGGTTCTTGGGAGTGATATTTGAGTTCTAAAAGCTGGTTTTGGGCTGAAGAAGTTGTTGTTTTGCTGTGGTTCTTCAAGCGTGAGCATCTCCCTCTTTTAAGCTTATTTTTGTACACATTCTTAGCGACCTTTGCATGCTTTTTTTGGCTTAAGTTTCAACTACAAAAATTTCTATATTTAAGTGCTTAAAATGGTTGTTTAAGGCTTTGTTTGAGTTAGGGGTGGTTTACCCCCTTTGGTGGCATGTTTTGCCTTATTTTGTGCCATCTTTTAAGGGCTTTGAGGCCATCTGTTTCTGGCCCTCTCACCACTGAAACTCAGAGGAATTTCAGTGGTAAAAAAGTGGTTTTGAGGTCCCAAATGGGTGGGGGTGTTCCCCCCTCCTCTTCTCTTGTTTGCATGTGTTGATGGCCCTCCAAAAGAGCATGTGTTTTTACTTCTTAGAGGCTATGTTTAGGCTCATTTTTGTGACTTTTCAGACCTACCATAACTCTATTTTTGGTTGTCTTGGTCACCTCTTGCATGCTTCTTATACTTGTAGTATAATCCAGCTTGTAGCCTTGCAAAGTAGCATGTCTTTGTGCTTTGAATTTACTTAGTTCAAGCATGTTTTTAGCCATTATTTGACATGTCATAACTCTAATTTGTGTTGGTTTGGTTGCCTCTTGCATGCTCCTTGTACTTGTAGTGTAATTTTGTTCATTAGCCTAGTGTATTTGGTGTTTTAGCCTATTGATTTAGCATGTGCATGCTCTACTCCAGCACATTTTTGCTACCATTTTGACCTACCTTAGGTCTGTTTTGAGTGCTTAAGGTCATTTGAGCATTGCTTAGTATGGTTGTAGTGTAAAGCCCTTGACTAGCTTTGTATTTCAAGTCTCTTGGCATGCTTTATTTGAGCTATTTGCATGATATGACATCACTTGGCATGTAATTTCAAAGCATATGTCATTTCCTCACTCTCACATTTTCCACTTCTTCAATGTGTTTGGGAGTTGTGTCTTCTTGCCTTGTTGGCGAGCCATCAAACGTGCATATTTTCCTTGTGTTATATGCCTTGATCTTAGTATATTTCAGCCACTATTTCGGTGTATTTAACATCTGTCTGAGGTTGGTTTGGTCATTTAGGCTTAGTATTGTATGCCTATAGTGCTATGCTCTTTGCTAGCTTTGATGCCTTAGCTTCTAAACATGCCATGCATACATTACTTACATGATAGAGCCTTGCGCATGCCACTTTAGCGTTGATAGATAAGCATGTTGTTTGCATGTGTGTTGCATTGCATTGTGCTTGGATCAGACGTTAATCCAAACACGGGGAACGAGGGACGTTTCATACTCAAAGTGATGAAACATGCCTCATTCTTTAGGTCACCGACACCTTTGATCATGTGTAATAGGGTGGAGGTTCATCGAGTCTATTTGTGCATTCATCAACATTGTGCAAGCTTGACTCCTTGGCCATCATGCATCGAGATACGTGATTGGTGGCTTGAGAGTCGCGCACTACACTCCTTTGAGCTTGAGACATGATAAGGAGTGTGGTTGCACACACATTCCCTTGCAAATACATTGCCATGCCTTTGTGCTCTGTTGCAGCAAAAGAAGAAATTGCAGGAAGAAGTGGCCGACCGGCCACCAGAGCAGTTGACCGGCCATTAAAGCCTACTGACCGGCCATCATTCCTGGCCGATGGCCACCATCTCTGGCCGAACAACCCTCAGCATGTTCCTAAGGTCAGTCAGAAGCAATCTGGAAGTTAGCACAATTTTCAGAGGTCTAAAGGTGTGCAAACAAAGGCATCTTGAGGCAAGGCGATGGATTTCCGGGAAGAAGCGGCCGAGCATGCATCCATCCTTTGCCCGCGAGGCCATTTTACCGCTTTACTAGCTAGTTGTAGTTAATTACATGTGTTATAATTAATTAGTTTAATTAATTAGCTTAGATTAGCTAGTTATTCAATTTGGTTTGTAATAATTAATTAGCTAGAATAATTAGTTAATTAACTAGTTTGTAATAGTTAGCTTAATTAGCGTAGCTAGTTAGGCTTTCATATTATTCGGACTCTCCATCGAGAGGGCAAATGTTGTAATAAGCGTGCGTGTGTGTGTGTGCATGTCTTCCAACCCCACTTCTTTCTCCCTTTTATTTACTAGCTTTTGATGGTTAGTTTTAGGACATGTTTCAATTAGCATACTTATGCTTTGCATGCGTGCATCATTCATTCGTATTGCATGCACCAGGCTCGGTGCATTATTCAAACTACATTGTATTTCAATACCTATTTGAATACATGTATCAAATCGTTGCATTCATATGCCATCTTAGATAGTCGAGCCTACTTAGTTGCATTTTGCATGTATTGCATTAGGCACTTGACATAGCTAGGATCATGCATTGATTACTAACTAACTTCTGTTTTGGCTTGGAGTACACTGTGAGTGTTTATGCTTTAGCATCCTTGCATGTGTGTAAGTGACTGCCATGATCACATGCTTGCCATGAGGCTATATACTTATTTGATTAACTGCATGAATGCCTGTGGATGAAGGCTTCATTGCTTGAATTGGAACAATTCATCAAATGTGCGTTTTAAGCCCACTTTGCGAAGTGGTGAATCGTGTATTAAAGCCCACTTGAGGGTGGCAAATCCACGCTTTAGCCTACTTACGAGTAGCACTTTCAAACCATTTTCAAAAAAACAAACATCGAGATGTTTTGTTCCAAATTGAGTGATTTAGTCTATACTTGTGTGTGTGCGCATCACATAGTAAGTTAGCTAATAATCAGAATAAGAACACATGCGTTTTCAAAAACAACATATCATGTTAGTAGAGGTTGATCTTTGATCGGGCGAGCGAGGGTGCTCATTTCAGGACCTTCCCCTCTCGTACCCATGTTCCCGAGCCGAGGCAACTTTGGTGATGACAGACACGTGGCCTTAGGCACGAGTCAAGGTTTCCTAAATTTTCCAAAATATTTAGGTGGCGACTCTGAAATCTGGCAAAGCAGTCCATATTTGGCGATTTTTGATTAAAATCGATTTTCCAAAACGATTTGCTGGATTTAGACTTTTTGGTGATTTATCAGTCTTACATTGCACTTTGTGAGATTAAATTCAGAACCGTGACGGGAGTCCGAACTGTAGTAGCTAGAACCCAAATCCGCGCCCTCTCCAAAAGGGGAGCGCACGGAGGAAGTTCGGGCGGTCTACACCTTCCTGGATGGATCCCATCATAGTGTTTTTAAAAGATGGCATCTTACCTGAAGAAAAGAAAGAAGCCAACAAAATTAGAGCAAAGTCACAGCGATTTTGGTTCTCCCCATCACTAGCATTGTACAAAAAATCCTTCACAGGACCTTACTTGAAGTGTGTCCATCCCAGTAAGGTCGAGGCATTTTTGTTTGAAATACAAGAAGGCATTTGCGGAAGCCACCAAGAGGGAAGATCGTTGGCCTACCGAGAAATTTCACAAGGGTATTGGTAGCTGTACATGCAAGCAGATTCAGAGAAATATGTCAAGAAATGTGAGAAATGCCAGAAGTTCGCACATCAAATATATTAACCAGCCAGAGAGCTCCTACCCTTGACTAGCCTGTGGCCCTTTGCAATGTGGGGGCTGGATATAGTGGGACTACTCCCAATTGCGCCAAGCAACAAAAAGTTCTTTCTTGCGACAATAGACTATTTCACAAAGTGGGTAGAGACAGAAGCACTCGCATCAATAAAAGAAAAAGACGTCAAAAAATTCATCTGGCAGAACATCATTACTCGGTTTGGCATACCCAAGGCATTAATATCCGACAACGACACTCAATTTGATGGCAAAATCTTTAGGGGCTTTTGCAAAGAATGCAAGATAGAATTCTAGAACTTTACGCTGGCGTACCCCCAAGCTAATGGTTAGGCTGAGGCTTCCAATAAAGTAGTCTTAGATGGTCTAAAAAAGAGGCTGGAAAAAGCAAAAAACAAGTGGGCTGAGGAACTTTCCCACGTCTTATGGGCTTACCGAACTACACCTCGATGATTGACTGGCGAAACACCTTTTTCCTTGGCTTATAGCAAGCAGGCAGTAATCCCCCTTGAAGTGGGCCTCCCCACTATTAGAAGTGAATATTTTGATCCAAACTTGAATAGTGAGGCCATAACCCTGGAACTCGACCTTGCAGAAGAAAGAAGAGAAAGGGCATTGATGCACATTGCCTCATATCAACAAGAGTTATCTAGGAAATACAACAAAACAGTGCACCCAAGGCAATTCAAGATTAGAGATTGGGTACTGCGCAAAGTAATGGGCAACACTTTGGTACTTGGAGATGGCAAGTTAGGCCCTAATTGGGAATGACCATACAAAGTGATTGGTTTAGTAGGAAAAAGAGCATATCATTTAAAAGATATGGACAACAAAGCTATTCCCAAGCCATGGAACACGCCCAATCTCAAAATAATTTATTTTTAACTTTTTCTTAAAATACTTGTAATTTTTCTTTTTAAATAAAATAAGTAGATTTTTTTCCAGTAAAATTATTTCCTCTGTTTGTAAAAGTTGATAGCCCAACTGGGGGTAACCAAGAAGGTTGGTAGGTTTGACCAACACTTAGTGTGTTCTTTAGTTGAGATAAGGATCACGACTTAGGAAGGTTGGCAAGTTTGACCAACACTTTTTGATTCTTTAGCCGAGATAAGGATCTAGGCTCAAGAAGGTTGACAGGTTTGACAAAAACTTTTCTTCCTTCAGCCGAGATAAGGATCATGGTTCAGGAAGGTTGGCAGGTTTAACCAACACTTAGTACGTTCTTCAGCCGAGATAAGGATCTAGGCTCAAGAAGGTTAGCAGGTTTGACCAACACTTTTCTTTCTTCAGCCGAGATAAGGATCTAGGCTCAAGAAGGTTTTTCTTTAGCCAAATAAAAATCGAAACAAAAATCTCGGTTACAAAAGTTCTTCAACCGAGATAATTATCTCGATCAAAAAAGATGGGCAGGTTAAGGTATGGTCGAGCTAGCTAAGCCGGCTAGGCTTGCAGTAAAGATGGCACAACTTAAAATGGAAAAGTGCAATAACCGAACAAAAAGATGAGAAAAAGGCAAAAAGTTTCATTCATTAGAAACTAAGTACAAAAGGGGGGCTTTTAGCCCGGTTACATTTTCACTAAAAAAGACAAAAAAAACTGAAATAGAGAGACCGGAAAGAGTCAAGCGAAGAGGTCATCAAGCTTAGCATCTAGGTCACCACGGGCTTCAACGCTGGGCAGGCCGGCTCCGACTTCAACCTCCTGGGTAAGATCGGTGATGGGCACTCCATCAACCGTGCTAGGTAAAGTTTGGTTGAGCTGATCCACCCAAGCAGGAAGGGAAGGCTGAAGACCGAGATCAGTGTTGACAAGAGGGGCATCAACTGGATCAAGGATCTTCTATTCCCCCCCCCCCCTCCTAGAGAAACTTCTGTTGGACCACGTTGGTGTAGTTTGTCAAGTAGCTCGGAATGAAGTGGAGGGGAGGGTCTAGAAAGATTTCAGAGTCATACCCCTGATCGAGCTTGGCAGTAGCAGCCTTCCAGCCGTATTTGAATAAAATGTCCTTGGCTGCTTCACACTATTGAACATATGTCTTTTCACCCTCTTTGAAACCTCGGTCTTCGACATCCTCTGTCTTTTTCTTTCACTCTTGCACCTCGGCGTTCAGTTTCTTTTCTAGTTTGGCGAGCTCTCGTAGGTAGCGTTCTTTTTTATCGGCCAGGGCTTTTTGCTTAACAGTCTACGGCATGTTAACTAGCTCGACCAGTCATTCGTTTTCAGCATTCACCTCGGTCAGCTTCGCTTTTGCCTCCTTTAGCTCGGCTGCTTTGGCATCAGCATCAGTGACGGCCGATCGAGTAGTTTTTCATAGCTCAAGGACACATTTGTGAGCCACTTGGCTCTTTTGAAGGGCCTGCACAACATTCACAGCGGTTACATGAAAACCGAGCATTGCGTCCATGACAGCATCAATTATTGAGTTACAGGGATTTCAGATTTTACCAATATCATAGACTTGGACGCCGAGCGAATGGCCTTTAGCTCGGTCAAACCCTCGTGTCGCTCTATGTCGGCTAGCAGACAGACGCTCTTTGCTAAGTTAAAGCTAGAAGATGATCCTTTTTAGCACTGACAGAGTCTTGAGCAATCACAGCGCGATCCTTGAAGGACACGATTAATGCCCACACCGGAGGGGATGAATGATTGGAAAGGCCCGGCAGGTTGTGACTTTGGGGCAGGCTGACTTCTGGAAGTTTAGTTTCCAATGGTTCGATGTCATCTTCGTCTGTCAGGCGTTGTGGCGCAGTAGAGCTGGTGCGGGGCCGTTTGTTTGGTCGAGATGAGGCAGCTCGGGTAGTTGGAAGGGCCACCACAATGTCACATGACTAACCGGCCGATGGTATCTCAGCTTGAACCTCAACAGTGGAAGTTAAGGTTTGCTCGATGATAAGGGCACGAACGGCTCGTCGCTTGGCCATTTCTTGCTCTTCAGTAAGAAGAATAAGGTTGATTTGGGGGAGATTTGGGTTTGGTTCAGGTGATGGTTCAAAGAGAAAATCAGTAACTTTGGTTTTTCTTTTTTCACTGTATCGGTAGGTAGGCTCAAAATTTAAGAGCTCAGTCCAGTCTCGGTTGCGGTAACGGAGCACGGCGCGAAAGGCGTCTTGGTTCACGTAAGCATAGGTAGACTTAAGGTGGTTCAAATCTGCAAAAATTAAAATAGCCAAGGGTTAGTACGACAGTAGTACGCGAAATAACAAAGGAACCAAACTGAATTGTTCTTACCAGGGGTCCTCTTGTTCTAGTTAATATTTCGGCCCGGTATGGGGGCTTCGTTGTCCTCAAAATTACTTCTAACCTAGAGAAAATCATTATCGTTCAAATCCTTATCTGGTGTGCATTTGATAATTTTCCCTCGGCCTTTTCAGCGTTGGTAGTAAACCCAACCATCGTCATTTTGACTGAGAGAATATTGGTGGAAAAAGCTCGGCCAATCCAAGGTTGAGGCCTAGACGGCGGTTTAGTTCAGCCACACCGTTGACTATTCTTTAGCTGTTGGTGGATAACTAGGTAGGGCATAATCGGGTTTGTCTTAGGAACTCACATATTAAAGGCTAAACGGGCAACCGAAGTCCATCTTCAACAATGGATAAGAGAGTGAAAGGAACAAAACCAGGCTTGCCCCATGGTGTGGTTTCTAGCTCAGCTAGTGTGAATTGGACGTCATCAAGGATGTTGTATTCCCTCCGAAACTCGATTATCGCGCCTGGTGAGCTTACCATAAATCGGTACTTGCCCATGTGTTCAAATTTAGTGTTCTAGAAGGCTATACGGTGACCTAGCGCGGCGATGAGACGAACGGAGGTGGGCTTGGTTGAGCAATATTGCCAAAGGGCAAAGTGCAAGGGTGTGCTTGGCCAACCTACTCAAGTCTACAAAGTGGAAATAGAAAGGGGTTATGCTCAAGTCATTAAACCGGGCTAAATAACAAGTTAAGACTGATGAAGTCTAAGCTTGGCAGAACATGGGCATGTACTGAGTTTATGTTCGGCTAGGGAACAGTTAGAAAACAGAAATATTTCAGTTTTAGAAACAAGTTCGAGAACCGGGGTATAATCAGTTCGGTTAAGGAACTTGTTCAGCATTTTAGCTCGATTTGTTCAGCAAGTGTTCTTTAGTCCGATCAAGACCGAGCCTAAAGCCACGAATGGGATTTTATTCTAGTCGCAGTGTGGTTTTGGACAAAAAACACAGTTCTAAGACTGAGTTTAGTCCCAGTTAAATGTGTTTCCAAGGTTACACATGGAGTTTCAAGGTTCTTAATACTGGTTCAGTCCTTAAATGCATATATGGTGCAAAAATGCAATTCTTAAAGAAATAAACAGACGTGTAATAGTAGAAAAGAGAAAATGGCATGAGGAACTTTCGGTTTTAAGGTGTAAATCGAAGTCCAGTTGTCAGAAGGAGCACTTGCAATTGAGATCAGCAGTTTTTGGATGGAAGCTCAAGAAGACGGGGGTTTGCAAGCTAGAAGATGAACAGTGAGGGTTATTGTTCGAAGAAAAAATGTGTTTTGTATGACATAGAAGCACAAACGGCGGGACTTTTTGAAATTTTTTGGTTAGTGTGAGACGGCTGTCACTATACGGAGAGGCAATGGGTGCATGCCACGTGTCCCAATAAGGACATGATGTCAATTACATGAAAGGATGGGTTGTACGACCGGCGTGATCCTTGAAGACTAAGCTTCTTAATAACATGAGCGTCTTTAGTTCAGTTGAATGGATTGTTTTTTAGCTCAGTTGGGTTGGTTATTTTGGTTCGGTTGGTTTGAATTGAGAAGTCTAATCCTGCTCATGTTTCGCAGAGGGAATTAAGGGGCAATTGAGAGGGTAATTTATATAGGTAAATTGGGCCGTGCTAAGAACCGGGTTATAGGCCGTAGTAGGGGCTTCAGTAGCTCGGTTTTGGGCAGACTGACGTCGATCCGGTCGACTATGCTGCCCAGACTTCTAGTTAACTACCCAAAAGGAAGCCCTGTAGCCAACCGAGGTACGCATCAGTGGTAAGGGCCGAGCACCATCTACCTCATTGCTTTTGTTGAGAGCACGACGGAGACAGGCTAGCTCAGTTAAACCGCACCAACTAAGCTGAGGTAAAAATGTCTCATTTGGTCAGCAGTGAGTAGGGTGTTGTCAGAATAGGCATTATCCTTGGGAGTGTGATTCCTAGAAGGTTGTGTATGTGAAGAGTTGGAATCCTACTAGGATTGTGCCAGGCGAAATCTACGAAAGCTCATGGCAGACCTATGTACAGGTATCACAATTTCTACTCTAGAATACACAGACCTTTTGTGTCTATTGTCTATTTGCTGACTTAGGCATCGGAGAGGTTTTTGGCACACACTCGCCAGCTAGCTCACGTTTGTATTTTCAGGTGACAAAGCAACGACGTTTGGAGGAATGCAAACTTGATCGACAGGATTATACGAGAAGATTATTTTGTGCTCGTACAATAGCAATCATTTTTGACTTTTCGTAGGATATTACATTGTTCTACACTAATAATACCCCTGATATAGTAGGATAAAATATGAGCATAAAAAATTACAAATTTCACAATAAAAAAAAAGAATCCTAGAGTTTGAGGGCTATAAAAAAAATAAATTCTGAGTTTTTAATTTTGTCAATTTAAAACCTAATCTTTTGATTTGATTTGATTTGATTTTAATCTAAACCATTCGCCTATTTTTGTTAAGTAAAATTAACAAAAAAATTGTATTTTAGTGATTAAACTCAATGTAACTAGAGAGCGTTGTTCGTTTGTTTTGGGTTTTGGTTCGGGCCCATCTCGATAATCCAAATCGTTCAATGTGTAGAGCTTATTGAATACATCATCTATGAAAAGAATCCCAACGATTGGATATGGATAGCTACTTGATCAGATGACATTTCTATCACAATTTATTTTGAAATTATGCATGCATATTGACGGAAATGTGATCTAATGAAATGTCTATTGATATCCGATTAATTTGATTTTTTGCAAGGATGATATACTCGACGAGTTTTATAGGTTGAATGATTTAGATTATCGAGATGAAACCGGATCGATACCCAAAACAACCGAACAACACTATCCACTCATTCCATTGAAATTGACAACCCTCTTCAACAACACAATAAGTTATTATAACAAAAGATCACAAACATCTTTACTGGACATATGACACACAACCCCCAAAAAAATGTGTTTTCTAAAATTTTCTATTTTTTAAACACTGTTTCAATACCAACAATAGCCTAATATAATCCAATCCAATTAATTAAAGAAAAAAAAAGGGTGAACATTAGAGATGCTCGTAGGCAAGAGTAAAAGGCAACTCCAACCATATGTGAGAGAATTTTGGCGCTCATAATCGTATTTTTTTAATGGAACCTGCTAATCATGAACCTAAAATTGTATTTGAATAATAAATTTATGTAGGAATTTGAAAAGAAAAATAAAAATTATAAGAAAATTATAAATGAAATATAAGTTAAATTTTTTCTTTATTTCTATTTATGATTTTAAATTTATATTTTGTACGGGGAAGAAATAATTCTCCTCGTATAATCCTGTTGACTAAGTCCGCGCTCCTCCATATGACGTTGCTTTGTCGCCTGAAAACACAAACGTGAGCTAGCCGGCGGGTGTGTGCCGGAAACCTCTCCGATGCCTAAGTCAGCAAACTTGACAAATAGACAAAGCTTAATGTATTCAGAAAACAAAATTGTGTGTTGTGTTACCTCTTCTAAGGTGATGTTTGTGAGCTTTTATAGGTTTCGAGTGGCACAATCCTAGTAGGACTTTTATTTCTCCATGCTGAGTCCTCCTAGGATTCATACTCTAAAAGGATAATGCTTATCCTTTTACACCCCCCCCCCGGCTGCTTAAACCAAGTGGGATGGTTTTTACCATGGCCGGACTACCATATGACCGAAATACCTGCGGCTATACCAAGCCACAAAATAAGCCGTACTATCATTGCTTCGGTTGTCTCTCCTTACGCCTTATCTCGGTTCTCCCTTGTATGAACCATGGTGTGTTGGGACCGAGCTACCGAGTAGCAAGGTCCTGACCGATCTATCCAGAATACGTTATGACTGGACTAACTCGGAGACCGGACTAACTCCAAGTTGTCCAGACCGAAGTAACTTAACAACTTTTCTGGGCCGGATTAACTTTATCATTCTTGGGCCGGGGTAACTTTATCTTATCTTGGGCCGGAGTAACTTTTCGGCCTTTTTACCCTGTCCTTCATACTTTGGGCCATAAAGTCCATCTCATAGCTCGGCCCAATTTTTACCAAAAATTACCCTCTCAATTGTTCCTTAATTCCATCTGCACAGCATGATTGGGATTACCTGTCTACCAGCCGAGCTGAAGTTTTTAAGCCTTTCCAGCCGAGCTAAAAAACCGTTCAGCCTCTCCAGCCGAGCTAAAAAAAACGTTTTAGCCCTCCAGCCGGGCTTATTTCACTCCGGGCTCTTTTTGTTCGGTCAAAACGTCTCTTCAATCAGTGACTGTAACGCTTCACTTCCTAATGACACGTGGCAGACTCTAATAGGCTGTGGGCAGCTGTCACGCCGCCCTCGTACTACGAAAAATTTGAACAGTCCCGCCCTTTTTGCCTTTCGTCTTTTTCACAAAACAACCCTTTCATCTTTGAATCATTCACCTTCTCTATTCATCTTCTCTCTTCGTGCCTCTGCTTCTCCAACTACCAAGCTCGTGCTCTTCATTTGCTGCCACTGTTTCCATCTCCAGTCCCCTTTCTTCAATCTGGTAAGCAAATCCATTTTCCTTCCCTGTTTTTGCTTTCGTATTTGTTCTATGCATTTTGTTTACTGTATTTTTGCAAAATATTTTCTTCCATCTCTGTTTCGCTTCTGTACTTTCATGGGAAAACATTAGTAGAACTCACGCGTGTATGAACTATTCCACAGAAAACTAATCTTAGATCCAAAATCATGTAGCAACCGAACTAGAATACTGTTTGTCCTATATCAATAACCGAACTAGAACTTGTAGAAATAACAGCAGTTTCAGTAGGTTATCAACTCTTGAATCACTCTAGCCGAGATAAGCCCACCGAACGAAGTTTGAACTCATTAAATTAGGAACCTCGGTCTTCAACCGAGCTAAGCCTTTGGGGCCAAGCCAGCTTTCCAAGTTTCTAAACCAAACTCAGAAAGCTGCCCCTAGAGGCTCAACCGAAGTAACAAAACTCACAGTTCAACCGATTTAGGCCTTGGGGCCAAATCAGCTTTCTTAGTTTGTTAGACCGAACTTAGAAAGCTGCCCCTAGACGATGAACCGGTCTAGCAAAATTGTTTCCAAAGCCAGTATGCCAAGATGCTTGCCAAGATCTGGCTAATAAGAACTCTACTCAAACCGAGCTATGAAGCATTTTCCTGAACCGAGATAGAACCTGTCCATAGAGCCGAAGTAGGGCTCTTTTACCTTGCTTTTAATTTGTAGCACGGTCCAATGATCTGTGCTTAACCCCTGTGTTTTCTACTTTGCAGACTTAGGTTGCCCAGGCACTCCTGTGTGCGCTCAACCGAGCTACTGAGCATAATTTTTGCACCGATATAACTTATTCGTAAATTATACAACAAATGGGTAAGTATAGGTATCTAGTAAATACTCCGGGCGGCTTAGCCGAATTCAGGAAAGACTACAACATACCCGATGATGTCCATTTGATCTTAGCCGAAAAAGACGTCATTCCCTGGGATAATGAAGGCTTTGTCCCCTTCACCCTCTTGTCAATTGTTGAAACCGGATTGCGATTTCCAGTCCAACCTTTAATCTGTGAGTTTCTTAGGCAAACTAGATTATGCCCTACCCAACTATCCACCAATTCATACCGCATCATCATGGGAATAGCTGAACTGAACCGCCAAGCCGGACTAAACCTTGGCCTGGCCAAAATCTTCCACCAATATTCAATTGGCTTAAAAGAAGATGGATGGGTTTATTATCTTAGAATACATCGCCGCCGAGAGAAGATAATAAAATATACACCGGACAAAGACTTAAACGACGACGATTTTTTCTGGGTCTCTGGGAACTTTGAGGATTTTCAAGCCCAAATTCCTGGCCGACCTATAAATTGGAAAAAAGGAGAGCCTGGTAATTTAACTTCGGTCTTCTTCCTTGCATATTTTTTTTTATTTCGGTTTGTTAGTCTATCAACCGAACTAACAGTTCTTCTTTCGCAGATTTTGCCCACCTTCATTCCTTATACAGTTATCCAAACCTTGCAACTTTGCGAGCCGCACTACGATATCCTGAACGTAGTTGGGCCAAATTGCTGAAATTCGAGCTGACCTACCGATACAGTGGTCGCCGGAAAGCCAGAGTAACTGACTTTCTTCTTGAAGAGGCCCCAGAACCGGACCCATCCTTACCTGAGATTAGACTGATCCCACTAACAGCTGAAGAGGAGATGGCAAAAAAGAACAGAGTGAGGGCGCTTTTAACTGAGACAACCAGGCCAGAAATAACGCCACCAAGCCAATCGCTTTGTGGCCCTCCCTTCTCAACAGCCGTCCTCTTCCCGCCGAACCAAGCGCGCCCGGACTGCCGAAACCGAATGAAGTTTGGTTGATGAAGAAGAATCTGCTCTTCCACCGAGCTTGCCACCGAGCCCCCAACCGGAGCCTTCTGACCGAACTACCGGTAGCTGGGTACCAAAACTTACTTTCAACAACCGAGACATCCAAGACTCAAACTCGGTTGTTGCTGAGAAAGACCACCAATTGGCCTTTAACCTGGCCAAGAGTGTGTGCCTCCCCAAAGACATGGAGCACCACCAAAAACAACTAAACACCGAACTGAAGGCCATCCAGTCTTCGACAAAATCCATGATTCTGGTAAGTAGCTTAGTCCGTTTTCCTGCCTACTTTTTTCAACTTTTACTTCGGCTAAAGGGAAATCTTTGTTTTGTCAGGCCATTCAGAAAAACCACATTACTCATAGGAAGGTGATTGAGCTCAGGAAGATGACAAGGCAAGCCGTGGCAGAAGCCGAAGCAAAGGCGACCGAGCTAGAGGAGGCCAGAAAGCAGATGGCCGAGCTCCGAGCTAAGAACGGCCGACTGGTCGAATTGGTTAGTTTGGCCGAGGCTGAAAGGCAGAAGGCTGCCATTGCTCTAAAAGACAAGTACCTGCGCGAGCTGGCGAAGCTTGAAAAGAAGAAAGATACTGAGATAAACCAGCTGAAAGAGAGCGCCAAAGGAGCCGAAAAGAAAGGCTTCAAGAAAGCAGAGGATGTATATGTCAAGCAGTGTGAGGCTGCCAAGGAACTATTCTTTAAGTGCGGCTGGAGGGGAGCCGTTGAGAAGCTCGATCATGATCCACAGACCGAGGTTTTCAACCCTCCAGCCTACTTCATACCGAACTCCCTTGTGGAGTATGCTAATGCCATGCAACAGCAGTTTCTTGAAGGCTCAGATTCTGATGAAGACTCCGCCTCTGAGGACACTCCGGTTGTCAATGTAGACCAATCAGTTTGGCTGGAACCCATGGTGGAAGACCTGACTGCTGAACAACCAGGTGAAACCGTGGTTCCGACCGAAACCACCTATGCGACCGAGAATGAGCTCCCGCCTGATGCCGGTCTTCATGTTGATGCCGATGCAGCTTTTGATGCCGAAATTGAAGAACTTTTCTCTTGATTTTGTACTGTTTCTCTTTTTTTGTTACCTTTTGTCTTTGTAACCGGGCTATGCCCCCTCTGTAATTGCTTTTTAATGAATGAAAATTTTGCTTAACTCTTATTCCGGTTTTGATTTGCATGCTTGCACTTGATCTTTTCATGTCTAACGTTTATCTCGATTTTTGCTTGTTCGAACTAACTTATGCTTACCAGCCAACCACTCCTTAGCCGACATAATTACTTCGGCTGAGGAGTACAAATAGTTGGTTCAATCTAGTCAACCACTCTTCAGCCATACCCATACTTCGACTGAAGAGTACAAAGAGTTGGTTTAATCTAGCCAACCACTCTTCAGCCATACCCTTACTTCGGCTGAAGAGTAACAGGAGTTGGTTTAATCCAGCCAACCACTCTTTAGCCGACATAATTACTTCGGCTGTAAAGTACAAAAACTTGGTTTAATCCAGCCAACCACTCTTCGGTCGTACCCTTACTTCGGCTGAAGAGTAACAGGAGTTGGTTTATTCCAGCCAACCACTCTTCAGCCATACCTATACTTCGGCTGAAGAGTTTCAAAGAGTTGGTTTAATCCAACCAACTACTCTTCAGCCATACCCTTACTTCGGCTAAAGAATATAGGAGTTGGTTTATTCCAGCCAACCACTCTTCAGCCATACCCATACTTCGGCTGAAGAATACAAAGAGTTGGTTTAATCCAGCCAACCATCTAAGTTAGTTTTTTCCAGCTAACTTAGAATAATGTTTGGTTATTCCGACCAAACGTCCTGCAGCCTGGATCCTTATCCTGGGCTTAGGAAGGGTGTTGGTTTATTCCAGCCAACCATCTAAGTTAGTTTTTCCTAGCTAACTTAGAATAATGTTTGGTTATTCCGACCAAATGTCCTGCAGCCTGGATCCTTATCCTGGGCTTAGGAAGGGTGTTGGTTTATTCCAGCCAACCTCTAAGTTAGTTTTTTTCCGGCTAACTTAAAATAAAAGGTTTGCCATATTCCTAACTTTACTAAAGCTAACTTTTACAGAGAACAATGCATGCTGAAAAGAATTGATTGTTTTATTGAAAGAAAAAATTACATATGTTTGAAAGAGAAAAAGCTAAAAATAAAACAACTTGAGATTGGCCGTGTTCCATGGCCTAGGGATTGCTTTGCCGTCCTTGTCTTCTAGGTGGTATGCCCCTTTGCCTGCTAACCCGACCACTTTGTAAGGACCTTCCCAGTTTGGCCCTAACTTGCCATCTCCTGGTACCAAGGTGTTTCCCATTACTTTGCGCAGTACCCAATCGCCGATCTTGAATTGTCTTGGATGCACCTTTTTGTTGTATTTTCTAATTAACTCTCGTTGGTATGAAGCAATATGAACCAGTGCTCTTTCTCTTCTTTCTTCTGCAAGGTCGAGTTCCAATGTTATGGCTTCTCCATTTAAGTCTGGATCGAAATTTTCGCTTCGAATTGTGGGGAGGCCAACTTCCAGTGGGATTACTGCTTCCATTCCATAGGCTAAGGAGAATGGTGTCTCTCCTGTTGATCGTCGAGGTGTGGTGCGGTAAGCCCATAAAACATGAGGAAGTTCGTCCGCCCACTTGCCTTTTGCCTTCTCTAATCTTTTCTTAAGTCCATCCAAGACGACTTTATTTGATGCTTCTGCTTGGCCATTTGCTTGAGGATATGCCGGTGTAGAATTGTAGAACTCTATCTTGCACTTTTCACAAAAGCTTCTGAAGATTCTGTCGTTGAACTGAGTGCCATTGTCTGAGATTAGGGCTTTTGGTATGCCAAACCAAGTGATGATATTCTGCCAAACGAACTTCTTCACATCTTTTTCTTTGATTGATGCCAATGCTTCTACTTCCACCCACTTTGTGAAGTAGTCTGTTGCTGCGATAAAGAACTTCCTGTTGCCGGGTGCTGTTGGAAGCGGTCCTACTATGTCCAAGCCCCACATTGCGAAAGGCCATGGGCTGGTCAATGGTTGGAGTTCTCTTGCTGGTTGATGAATTTGGTGTGCGAATTTTTGGCATTTCTCACACTTCTTTACATATTTCTCTGAGTCTGCCTGCATGTATGGCCACCAGTACCCTTGTGAAATGGCCCTGTAAGCTAGCGATCTTTCGCCTTGATGGCTTCCGCACACCCCTTCGTGTATCTCGTACAAGAAAGCCTCTACTTTGCTGGGATATACGCACTTTAGGTAGGGTCCTGAGAATGACTTCTTGTATAATGCTAAGGATGGGGAGAGCCAAAATCGCTGTGATTTCGCTCTTATTCTGTTGGCTTCTTTTTTCTCTTCTAGTAGGATGCCGTCTTTTAAGAACAGGATGATGGGATCCATCCAAGAGGGGCCTAGTTCTGTGCAACATACCTCTTCTGCTTCGGGGTCTTCTATGCTTGGTCTAGGTAGGTAGTCGATTAGTAGTGGATGAGGTATGGAGGAGTCTGCCATTGAGGCGAAGCCTGCTAGTTCGTCAGCTCTGCTGTTTTCCTCCATGCCAATTTGTTCTATCCTTACTACTTCAAATTTCTTGATCTCTGTTCTGACCAACTCTTGGTACTTGGCCATCCTATCATCCTTTGCTTCATAGTCGCCAGAAATTTGGTTTACTACCAGCTGTGAGTCGCTGTAGACCATTAATTCGGTAGCCTGCATGTAGTATGCTGATTTGAGTCCTGCGAGAAGCGCTTCATACTCCGCTTCGTTGTTTGATGCTGGGAAGCCAAGGTTGATTGCTTGCTCTATAACCAGGCCGTCTGGTGAGATGAGGACTATGCCGAGTCCTGCACCATGCCGGTTGGATGCTCCATCCATAAAGAGCTTCCACATCTCACCAACGAACAACTTCCAGCAAGTTGAGGGGTCAGATGATGTCGTGGGGTCAAGAATGGTGTTTTCTTCAAGGTCCATGCTTGATGTCTGCCCCTCGCCATCTGATTGTACTGTTGGTGAGCCCTGGTTTGTTTCTTCCTTGTTGTCTTTAGTCTGGTCTGCTTTGGAGTCTGACTGAGTTCCTTCTACTAGGGGTTGCGCTATTCCGACGTCAACTTCCATCCCTAGTTCGGTGGTGTCAGTTAGGTCAACTGGGCAGATATGATGACTTCCAGGAGTAAACTCTGCGACGAAGTCTGCCAAAGATTGGGCTTTTATTGCGGTCCTGGGTTGGAACTTGATGTCGAATTGTCCCAACTCTACTGCCCACTTCAAAATTCGCCCAGAAAAGTTCGCCCTCTCAAACAAAGCTTTTAGTGGGAAAGCTGTGAGGACGATTATGGTGTGGGCGTGAAAGTAGTGTGCTAATTTCCTGGAGGCCATCATCAATGCTAATGCCAGTTTTTCTAGTGGCAAATACCTTGTTTCGGCTCCCAGCAATGTCTTGCTGACATAATAGATGGGCAAGTGTTGGATTCCTTCTGCACGAACCAATACTGCGCTAACTGTGTGCTGAGAGACTACCAGGTATAAGAAGAGTTCTTCACCAGGTACTGGGGTGACAAGCAGTGGTAGGGAAGACATATATTCCTTTAAGCTTTCCAGAGCTTGGTCGCATTCTTCATCCCACTCAAACTTGGTTTTTAAGGCATGAAAAAATGGTCGTAGTCTGTCTGACGACCGGCTGATAAATCGGTTGAGTGCAGCTGCCATGCTGGTGAGATGCTGCACTTCTTTTACTGAGTTTGGTCTCTCCAGATTTTGGATTGCCTTGATTTGAGAGGGGTCTGCCTCTATACCTCGGTTGGTCACGAGGAAGCCCAGGAATTTGCCAGATCCTACTCCGAATGCACACTTGGACGCATTGAGGCGCAACTTGTGCTTTTTCAGGATCTCAAACATCTCGCCTAGGTCCTTAAGATGGTCATTCTCATCCTTGCTTTTGACCACCATGTCGTCGATGTAAGCTTCCATTGTTCTGCCTAACAATGGTTCAAACATCTTGGTGACCATCCGTTGGAATGTTGCCCCTGCATTCTTCTGGCCAAAGGGCATGACCTTGTAATAGTATAGTCCTCTTGGAGTCGTAAAAGACGTGACCTCCTGGTCTGGTTCATGCATGGCGATCTGGTGGTAGCCTCTGTATGCATCCAGAAAGCTAAGTCGGTTGTGTCCCGCCGTTAGGTCTACCAGTTGATCTATCCGATGGTAGAGGAAAGCTATCTTTTGGGCATGCCTTGTTGACTGTTTTGTAGTCGACGCAGACACGCCATTTGCCATTCTTCTTTGGCATTACGACCGTGTTGGAGATCCATCTTGGGTAGTGCACTTCTCTAATTGCTCCTGCCTCCAGCAGGTTGCCTACTTCTTCCGCCACTATTTCGGCGTGGTGGAGTGCCGATCTGCGTGTGCGCTGAATAACTGGTCTGGCGGATGGGTGGACATTGAGCTGGTGACAGATGAAGTTTGGATCAATGCATGGCATGTCGTAGGGCGTCCAGGCGAACACTTCGATGTTAGAGGTCAAGAATTCCAAGACCTCTAATCTCTCCGTGCTGGACAATGACGAACCGAGCAGAAAGAACTTATCCAGGTTCTTTTCATCTATTTTTACTTCTACCAAGTCCTCTACTGCTTTATGATCATCCGCTTTGCCAACATCTGCAAATAGTTCATTGCTCTCAGGTTCCTCCACTGAATGAACGTATCCTTTGGCAGCGTGGCTGCCGTTTACCGTGGCGAAACATTGTTTTGACATGATCTGATCTCCACAAACTTCTTCAATTATTCCGGTGTCGTTGGGAAATCGCATCACCTGGTGGTAGGATGATGCCACCGATCGCATGACATGCAGCCATGTTCTGCCCAAGATGATGTTGTAAGTGGAAGGGACCTTTAATACCCAGAACTCCACTTGCTTTGTCACGCTTCCTGCTCTGACAGGAAGAATTATTTTGCCGACGGGCCATTCTGGCATAGAGTTGAATCCAATTAAGGGTGATACAGCAGGCGCCAAGTCTTTGTCTTGTAACTTCAGTTGTTTAAATGTGTCGTAGTACATGATCTCACATGAACTACCCTGGTCAATCAGAATCCGCTTGACGTCAAAATCCTTGACTCAGAGAGTGACGACCAGAGCATCATTGTGAGGACAGTATATTCGATCCAAGTCCTTATCTGAAAAAGACATGACGTTTGTTGCCTCTGTCTTCCCCTTCTTGATGGCAGGTTGGGCACTTAGCACCTCTCTAAAGTGCTCAGCCTTTTTGATTGACTCCCTAAGCTCATATACACGCTCAGGTTCAAAGACTCCATGTATCACATTGATAATGCCTTGAGGTGGGAGGTCGATTGGCATTCCGTTGGGGTTGTTGTGATCTTGGGGGGCTGGTTGCGTCCCTCCTTCAATGTACTTGTCCAAGTGGCCTGCTGCCACCAACTCTTCCAAGTGTAGTCTCAATGGTGTGCAATTCTCCGTGCGGTGTCCCTTTTCTTTGTGGAAGGTGCATCGCGATCTTTCGTCATAGTCCTTCTGAGCTTCTCCTAGTTTGGCTGGCCACTTGATGAAAGGCTCATCTCTTATTTCGCTAAGAATCCGATATATCGGTTTCTTGAACACCGTGGTTATGGCAGTGCGGATTCTCAACCATCTTTTATCCGGGTCTTCTCCGTTATCTCGTCTGCCACGTCCGTTTTTGCTCTGACGATCTACTGTATTGACCTTTGCTGAGGTCTTCTTTTCTGGTACTGCGGTCGCACCAGATTTTGCTTTGACACGTGCGCCATCCTCTTCTACCCTGATGTGCTAGTGCAATCTTTCCATCAGGGCTTCCATGGTGAGGGGTGGCATCATGGTGATTGAGTCCCTTAGTCTGTTCCCGACTGGAAGGCCTCTTTTATACTATGCAATGGTGAGATTGGTGGGGCAGTCCCCAATCTGATTGAATGTCTCCCAGTAGCGACTGTTATAGGATCTTAAGGTCTCTTTATCACCCATGTCGATGGAGAGTAGCTGATCGATCTCCACCGGGGTTTTGGTGTTTGTTCGGAACCTTGTCACGAAGGCTTCTGCCAATTGTGCCCAAGAGGCTATGCTGCCTTCTGGAAGTTTCTCGAGCCAAGTCAAGCCTAGGTCACCAAGACTTGATGGGAAGAGTATGCACATTAAGGCCTCGTTTCGCCTGTAAACGGCCATGACTTGGCGAAAGTGGCTCAAGTGTGAGTACGAGTCCGTCTTCCCTTCATATGTGGTGAATTTGGGCTGAAGGAAGCCTGATGGTAGGGGTGCGTTTTCGATCGCTGGAACAAACGGCGAAGTCTGTAGCCTTGCTAGTGCCTTGTCCGTTGGTTCGTAGGCTAGGCGCGGTATTGGCATTCCAACCTCGACGCTTCCATGCGTCCGAGGAGCCAACCGCTGTAAGGCAGAAACTCTGTGCGGATCCCGCGCCCTAGCATCCTCCTTGCATCGTGCTTTCTCTTCGAGCACGGTTCGTAAGTCGGATGATCTGGGTAATTTCGTCTGTCTAGATCTAGTTTGATGCGAATGAGAGGGCCAGTATGTGCTTCCTTTAGTGTATGATCTTTCAAACTTCGTCCTCTCAGACCTGGAGTGACGAGTTCTGGAAGACCATGATTGAGTATTGCCTGTCCTGAGGCTTCTACTCTCTCCTTGTGAGGATGTAGTATTCCTACTACGATTTTCTGAGTGGCGATGGGGCGTCTTGTTTTTGCGCCCCTCTCCTGTCGCCACTTCTTTTTTCTTTATCTGGCGTTTCAAGGCCTCCATGTCCGCCGCCATCTTTCTTATCAATTCATCTTGTTCTTTCACGCGATCTTCCAGAGCTTGAGGGTCAATCCTCCGCCTTTGCCTGTCAGGACTTTGAGAACGAGAGTGACGGGGGCTGTTAGTTCGCCTCCCCCTAGTATCCCTCCTGGTGTTATGTCGTTGGGGCTCCAAGTCCGCCATGGGAGGGACAGAGGGTAATCCTTCACGCCTTGCGCCCCCATCTGGAGTTAGTCCGTCGACGGCGGACTGTGGTAATTCTTCAATGTATGCCATTGATTATAAAGGGGAGAAGCTTTAATCAAGAGGTTTTGTTCTGTCTGTTCTTCCCACAGACGGCGCCAATTGTACGGGGAAGAAATAATTCTCCTCGTATAATCCTGTTGACTAAGTCCGCGCTCCTTCGTACGACGTTGCTTTGTCGCCTGAAAACACAAACGTGAGCTAGCCGGCGGGTGTGTGTCGGAAACCTCTCCGATGCCTAAGCCAGCAAACTTGACAAATAGACAAAGCTTAATGTATTCAGAAAACAAAATTGTGTGTTGTGTTACCTCTTCCAAGGTGATGTTTGTGAGCTTTTATAGGTTTCGAGTGGCACAATCCTAGTAGGACTTTTATTCCTCCATGCTGAGTCCTCCTAGGATTCATACTCTAAAAGGATAATGCTTATCCTTTTACACCCCCCCCCCCACTGCTTAAACCAAGTGGGATGGTTTTTACCATGGCCGGACTACCATATGACCGAAATACCTGCGACTATACCAAGCCACAAAATAAGCCGTACTATCATTACTTCGGTTGTCTCTCCTTACACCTTATCTCGGTTCTCCCTTGTATGAACCATGGTGTGTTGGGACCGAGCTACCGAGTAGCAAGGTCCTGACTGATCTATCCAAAATATGTTATGACCGGACTAACTCGGAGACCGGACTAACTCCAAGTTGTCCAGACCGAAGTAACTTAACAACTTTTCTGGGCCGGAGTAACTTTATCATTCTTGGGCCGGGGTAACTTTATCTCATCTTGGGCCGGAGTAACTTTTCGGCCTTTTTAACCTGTCCTTCATACTTTGGGCCATAAAGTCCATCTCATAGCTCGGCCCAATTTTTACCAAAAATTACCCTCTCATATTCAAATTCATAATTCAAACACAACGTAAGAGAACAAATTGTGAAAGAATTCCATGCTTCTCTAATTACAAGTCATTCTTTGCACAGATAAAACTTTAAATATGAATGAAATATATATATATATATATATATGCTAATTTTTTTCATTTCTATTTTTCTATTTCAAATTTCTATCTAAATTTATAATCCAAAATACAACAAAAAAATTGTTAATAAGAAGCACTAATGCCAAAATATTTATAACACCATGTTTGGTTTTAGAAAACTGAATCCACTTTTCAAATAATTGAGTTTTTTGTATTTTTTTTAGTGAATTTTTTTAAATATTTTACGCAATTTTTTTATTTTTTATTTTTTAGATACAACTAATTTAAACATGTTTAAAAAGTATAATATTTGTAAAAAAAAAAAAACTTTAAAAATTTACCAAATACGAAAAAATACAAAAATTTGATACATTTTCATTTTTTGTTGTATTTAATGAATTTTTTTAAAAAGATTTTTGTATAATTTTTTTACTTTTTAAGTATATTAAGATTAAGTGGATCTAAAAATTAAAAAAAAAAAGAAAAAAGAAAGAATTTATTGAATTTTTTTTGGGTGAATAATTAAAATATTTTTAAAAATACAAAAATACGAATTGAAAACTCAAAAAATTATTTTTGAAAATTCAAAACCAAACAGGGTGATTCACCTATTATAGTATTTTAACATATCTTAATATATTTTTTTCACAGATCATGCATACATATCCTTTTTTGGGGTGTGTATTAAATACAAATGTCATAATTAAATCACTTTCAAAACATAACTAAAAAAAATGGATCATAACCAAACACTAAGGTATAATAAAAAAAGTCTCTTTTGTCATAACCAAAACAATAAGCACAATCAGTCAATTAGTCATAACTTTAGTGATAACCAAGGGTTATAACCAAACACCACTGAAGACATAGATAAAAACCTCTCCATTCATAATCAAAATAAAATTTCAAGAGGTCATAACTAATTTATAACTAATACCACAATAAATCATGAATAAATTATAATCAACAACACAATAAGTTATAATGAAAGAGTACAAACATTATTACGGGACATATGTACATAACCCCCAAAAAATTGTGTATTATAAAATTTTCAATTCTTTAAAGAGTGTTTCAATACTAACAATAGCCTAATATACACTACAAAAAATTAAGGTTTTAGAGATCGAAATTTCGGGACAAAATTATTTTTTGGAGGCCAAATATTTTTGTTGCGAAAAGTGTCGTTATTATATTTTTAGCAACAAAAATTGGATATTAGTGACGAATTATTATCTTTTTGTGACTAAATTTTTTGTTTCAAAAAATAAACCATTTTGAGAGCAAATTATTTTGTCCTTAAAAGGGTATTTATTAGTGACATTTTCAAAATTTTGTCGCTAAAAGTCTTATTTTTTACTTTTCGGGACGACCTTTTAGTGACTATCCCCACGACGATAGAAATTGGTCCATAAATGTCTTTTTGATAACAATCTAGCTCAAGTCACAAGCTTAGCAGCTCAAGCAGCCACGACTAGCTCAGTAGCTAAAGCCACAGATGAGCTCCAACTTAAAGTTTAAAGCTTAACCTATTCAGTTAGATACACTGTTTGTTTGTTACAGATATTATTAGTTAGTTAGTTAGAGATCCTGTATATATAAATGCTTGTAATCACAGATTATGAATAAGAAAAGTTTATGATCTTTTTCCATGGTATTACAGCATTCCTAAAGCTCTTACGAGCTTCATATCAACTCATCCATGGCTTTCTCTTTTTTTTCATCTCTACCTCCTAATCTCAATCTTTTGACCTCCAATCTAAACTCCGTTGTTACAGTCAAACTTGATTCTACAAACTTCATTATTTGGCGAAGTCAATTTCAAAATATATTTTGTGCAATTGAGCTTTTGGATTTTGCAAATGGATCTGTTCCATGTCCTCCATTGATGATAAAGAATTCAAGTGGTGAAGAAATACTGAATCCAGATCGAGCAAAATGGAATATTATTGATGCATATTTGCTCAGCTGTATTACAATAACTCTTACACCAGCCATTTTCACATCAGTTCTTTATTTGCAACATAGTGCAAAGGTATGGGAAGCATTGTGTAAACGATTTACTCTACTTTTTCGATCTCACATTCATCAAATGAAAAACGGATTAAATAGTTTGACTAAGGAATCTAAGTCAATTGAAGACTACTTGAGCCAAATTAAAGAACTTGCTGATTAATTAGCTTTAGCTTCATCTCCTGTCCATAAAGAAGATCTGGTGTTGTTTACTTTAAATGGCTTACCTGATGAATTTGATGCTTTAAAAACTACAATTAGTGCCAGAGCTAAAGCTATTTCCATGGTTGAATTGACCTCTCTTTTGTGTTTTGAATCTATTCACATTGAATCTAAGCAAAAGAAGAGTCAGAACAACCTTGTATCCTTTGTTGCTTATACTGCTACCAGAGGCTCTCATTCCAGCCATCATGGTTTCTCATCGTCTAGAGGACGATCAACTCACAATTACAAAGGCAATTCTTGAAGTTCTTTTAGAGAAGGCAGATCATACAACAGAGGTAGAGGTAGACAAACTTCAGTTCATTTAGGACTTATCAGTCAAATCTGTGGCAAAGCAAATCATATTGCTTCAGATTGTTGGCATCACATGGATACAACATATCATCAATCTTCTTTTACATCTTCTCAATCACAACCACAGTTTGCTTCTTCACCAAAAGCTTTTGTTGTCTCTACTCAATCTGAATCTTCTCCTTAGTATCTTGATTCTGCAGCCTTTGATCATATCACACATGATCTTATTAATCTCAGCATGTGTCAGCCATATCAAGGTAATGATTACATCACAGTTGGAAATGGTACATCACTGCCTATCCAACACACAGGCAAAGGTATTTTGCCTACTCCTCATTATTCCTTCAAGCTTAACAAGATTTTGCATGCACCTATTTCCTCCAATCTTGTTTTTGTGCATAAACTTACTCAAGATAATGATTGTACTGTCACATTTGATGATTCTTCCTTTGTGATTCAGGACAAGAAATTGAAGGCAATCTTACACCAAGGCTCTAATGCTCATGGTTTATATCAATTTTCCACTACTTCTCCTGTTTTGCATTCATCTATGTCTTTATCTCATGCTTCAGTTACTTCTACCACTACAGTTGTTTCTGCTCCTGTCTGGCATAAGAGATTGGGTCATCCTTCTCAGTCGAAATTTGTACATATGAAAGCTCATTTGCCTAATATTGCTAATAAAACTTCGACTGCCTTGTCTACTTGATTCATTGTTGTGTGGCCAAAAACCATAGACTACCATTTATACTTTCCAATTCCACTGTTAACAAACCTTTATCCCTCATTCATAGTGATGTTTGGGGACCTTTCTCCTCTTTGTCCACCTATAAATACTATGTTCTCTTTGTAGATGATTTTAGCAAATTCACTTGGCTTTATCCTTTATGTTACAAAAGTGAAGTGTTTTCTAAAATTTTGGATTTTAAGGCTTTTGTTGAAATTTAGTTCTCTACCAAATTGCAAGTTGTCAGGACTGATGGAGGTACTAAGTTTGCTAATAATCAAATCACGAATTTCTTAAACACTCATGGTATTATTCATCAACTGTCTTGCCCATATACACCTCCTCAAAATGGAGTTTCTGAAAGAAAACATAGGCATATCATTGAAACCTCTATCGGCTTATTGCACCACTCATCTATTCCTTTCCAGCATTGGTTTGATGCAGTGTCTACAGTCACCTATTTTATCTATAGAATGCCTAGTTCTAAGCTTTCCAATAAATCTCCCTATGAACTTCTTTTTCATTCTGTTCCTGATTACTCCACCTTTAGAGTCTTTGGTTGTCAATGCTTTCCATGGCTTCGACGTTACACTTCTAACAAACTTCAGCCTAGATCTACTGTTTGTGTTTTCCTTGGCTATCATCTCTCCTTTAATGGGTACAAATGTCTTGATATTGCTACAGGTAAAATTCACATTTCTAGGCATGTTCTTTTTCATGAAGATATTTTTCACTTTGCTACATCATCCTTATCTCAGCCTTTTGTTTCTCATTCTTCTTTAACTCACTTACATTCTTTCTTTTGGTCCCTTTCTTGTGTCGTATCTTTTTCTATGACTCACCCCTTGTAGACGTCCCCGAACGCTCCCGGGAGGAACAAGCTCCCGTTCTGTTCATTTGGGGTCACTACAACTCAGGACTCTCAAATTTGTCACGGTTCTAAGTCTGAACCAAAGAGTCCAAATCCGGCAAATCGTTTTGAGAAAACAGATTTTTTGAAAAAAGTGCCAAACATGGACTGCTTTGCCAGATACAGAGTCGCCGCCTAAATATTTTATTTTTGGGAAATTTAGGAAACCCTGACTCGTTTGCCTAAGGCCACGTGTCCGTCATCACCAAAGTTGCCTCGGCTCGGGAACTTGGGTACGATTGGGGAAGGTCACTTCGTGAGCACCCCCGCTCGCCCGATCAGAGACCAGCCTCTACTAACCATGATATCTATTTTTGAAAACATTGTATGTTCTTATTCTGGTTATTAGCCTAGGTTGCTATGTGATGCGCACAGCATACAAGTATAGACTGAGTCGCCTGAATTGGAACAAAACATTTCATGTTTGTTTATTTGAAAATGGTTTGATGGTGCTACCCGCAAGTAGGCTAAGACGTGGATTTGCCACCCTCGGGTGGGCTTAGAAAAATATGATTTTGCCACTATCTAGTGGGCTTAAAACACACATTTGATGAATTATTCCAATTCAAAAAACCCAACATTCACCCACAGGCACTCAGGCAGTTATATCACATAAGCAATTAGCCTCATGGTAAGCATGCTATTCATGGCAGTCACTCACACGCATGCAAGGATGCTAAAGCATAGAACTTACCGAGTACTCCAAGCCAAAATAGAAACTACATTAGAAATCATGCATGATCCTAAGTATACAAAAATGCCTAATGCAACACATGCAAAAATGCAACTATAGCAAGCTCGGCTATTCTAAACATGGCATATGGAATGCTACAGCTGACATGTATTCAACTTGGAATTGAAATACAAATGCAGTTAGTATGATGCGCCGAGCCCGGTGCATGCAAAACAGATGAATGAATGCAAAACATGCTATCATACTGTATGCTAATTGAAATATGCCCTAATCTAACCATCATAAGCAGGTAAATAAAAGGGAAGAAAGACGTGGGGTTGGAAGACATACATCACACTCACGCACACTTATTACAGTTGTGCCCTCGCGCAGAGGGTCCGAATAAATAATACAGTCCCGAATAAAAGAATAGTACAGTCCAAATAATGCAGTCCAAATAATATAAAAATTCCTAATTAATTAATCAAATTAACTAAGAAAGCTGTAAAACTGGCGTGCAAGCCGGGGACTGCTTTGCTTCTGATGAATGATGTATGTCTGGACTGCCTTGCGCAGAAATCCACTGGGATGCCCCGATTAGCCTCTGTTTACACCTTTTCTTGAAATGCGCGCCAAACTCCAAAAAGTTGCTGATTCTTCATTTTGCTGCAACAGAGAGCAGGAAAGGGGCATGGCAATGTATTTTCACAGATATATGCATGCCTCGATCCTCGTGCCACCAATCACGCATATCGATACATGATGGCCGAGGAGTCGAATTGCACAATTTAATATGGAATGAATGCACATGAAAACACAACAAGACCTAACTCCATCATGGATGATCCGGAGTGTCGGTGACTGGGGAATTGAGATACGTTCCGTCACTCGGAGTACGAAACGCACCTCGTTTCCCGTGCCCGGGCTAACTCCTATCCCGAACACGATGCAATATGCATGACATGCATGAAATGCGACTAAGATACAATACTAACATACACAATGTCATGAAAATGAGGTGCCTCGAAATGCATGCACATGGGCACGCAAACTGAGAAAATGACAGAATGCGATCTAAGATACAACCTAGTATGCACTATGCTATAAAAAAGAGATGCCTCGAAATGCGTGCACACGGGCACGCAAACCGAGAAAATGACATACGCAATGCAAATGACATGGAAATATGATATGGGCTTACACTAACATGAGAGAGCCTCAGCCACACTCACATAAGAGGCCGATGGATGAAAATGAAATGCCTCGAAACGCGTGCACACGGGCACGCAAATCGAGGCAATGGCATATGCAATGCAAAACATGGAAATGTGATATAGAATGCAACATGGACTTATACTAACATGAGAGACCCTCAGCTACACTCACATAAGAGGCCGATGGATGAAAATGAAGTGCCTCGAAACGCGTGCACACGGGCACGCAAATCGAGGCAATGGCATATGCAATGCAAAACATGGAAATGTGATATAGAATGCAACATGGACTTATACTAACATGAGAGAGCCTCAGCTACTCTCACATAAGAGGCCGATGGATGAAAATGAAGTGCCTCGAAATGCGTGCACACAGGCACGCAAACCGAGGCAATGACATATGCAATGCAATGGCATGGAAATGATATGCAAACATGTTAATGGAATTTCAGCACTGAAATGTGGGGGAAAACAGCCCCGAAATGAGGCGAAAGTACACTCGATGCATGGAATCTCTCCCGAAATGCAAAATTAGGCACATAGAATGAACTACAGCTATGCAAAGCATGCATAATTGGTACATGGAATGAAAAGACAGAAGCAAGGCAGCCCCAAAATAAGCATTTTACTAGTACAAATCATGGCCAAACAGCAAACAAAGATAGGGCAAAACTAGCATGCAAAAATGGCCCTAAACATGAGATTATGAAGCAACTCACAGCTGCTGACTCCAAATGGGTTAGGACCCTTCAACAACATTGAAGAGGGGCCCAAAATATGTACATTTACAGAACTGTAAAAACCCTAAAAACAAACATAGATATGGCTAAGCTCTTATGCAAGAAAATGGGCCAAAAGGTGGCCAAAGAGGCAAGTGGTATATGCAAAGCCCAAACTGAAAAATTCCCTTCTACAACATTGAAGAGGGACCAAAAATATGCATATTTACAGAACTGTAAAAACCCCAAAACAGTATAAAAACATGCTAGAAATGCAATGCAAAATGAGGCTCAAAAGTGGCTATAACACAAAGTATACAAAATATTCATCAAAAAGCCAAAGACCCTTAATGAAACATGAAGAATGGGCCAAAATAAGACTATTTCTAGGCCTGTAAAAAGACCAAAAACAGAAGCATAATAGGCTGCCAAAGCATGCAAGAAAATGGCATTCAAGGAGGATATTGAAGCAAGTGCAATATGTAGGGCTCAAACAGGGTTGAGCCCTTAATGAAACAAGAAAATGAGCTCAAAAAAATGACCTTTTCAGTTTTGGTCGGAGCTCAAATCAGTAAGCACGTATGGCTAAGAAAAGATACCAAAATAAGCTCAAAAAAGGGAAAATACTACTTACCTTTGAAGGCTTGACTTTGGTTGCCTCTTGGCTTGATTTTGTGGTTCCTCAGGCCTTGGAGAACACCTTCAAACTTCTGGAATGGAGGATGGAAGGGTGGGGGGTGGTGGTGTAGAAGAAATGGGGGTGTAGGACTTGGAGGTTTTCAAGGAAATGAGAGAGATGGAGGAGGATTTTTGCATGCAAGCTTTAAGACCAATTTTTCTAACCTCTAAGAACAATGTTTGCAGCTGGTTATATGGACAAAAAGGAGGGGGAGCATGGAAGGAAAGGGTGGGAGAAAAGGACCAAGGCTTTCCCCCACAAAATATCCCCCAGATTGAGATATTTTCTGGGGGAAACAGCTATACAGCTGTAAAGTGTGCTGTGTGAGGAACATGACCGGCCAAGTTTTGGGACTGCAGGTGGCCGGCCGGCCACCCCCCCTAGTCGGCCGGCTAGGGGTCAAAAAGGCCAAGTTCATTTAGTGGCCGGCCACCACAAAAAGGTGGCCTCCCAGGTCCCCTCATCACAACCCTGTGGTTCGAATTTGAAATTCTAAAACAGGAGAGGGAACAAGCCATTTTTAGGAGGGGTTCAAAAGGGTCAAATGGAAATAGTGGCCGGCCACCAACTTTTAGGATCCTCCATGTGTGTACAACACAAATATGTGATTTGGGGTTGAAGAAAGTGGCCCCAAGGTGTTCAACATTGGCTCGGAAGTGTGAAAAACGGGTGTCGGAGGGCGAAAATGAAATATAACTGGTTGCCAAGATAATTGCTGGCCTCCCACCCTCCAGTGACCTTCCTGGTGATGAAACAGAGGCACCTGCCAAAAATGAACGAAAATCGATGCAAAACGAATGCTCGGGGGCCAAAACACACAATTCAGGGTCCCGAAAATTGCCTGTTAAGCACCGAAAGTGGCGTTCGGCCACGAAGTGGGTTTCTCAGACCCCAGTGTCCCTCAAAAGGGAGAAAATAAGATGTATGCCAAAATTCAGAGCTAACAGAGATGGTTAAGCAGTCCCGAACCGAGGCACACGGCCAACGGTCCCGAAAAACCGGAAACCGGGCTCCGAAATGGGCAAAATGGCCTACGGCCACCAAATGTAGCCCACGGCCACTGAGAGATGGTCTACGGGACCTCTCCCTCCCCTTAGGAAAAGAAATAGAGAAAACCGAGTCTGGTTCGCAAACCGAGGCAAGGCACAGAAGAGGGTTCGGAAGTCCGGAGGCAGGGCTCACGGCCGCGACTCTGAAACTTCTGAACGAGCACATTATACAATATCACCAAGCGCTCAATCGGTGACGTCTGAGTCTTAAGGTCGGTCAAAAATGGGGTGTCTACACCCCTCTTCTTAGCCTATTTTTCAGTCTAGTCCTCTTTCTGAGTATCCTACTGTCTCTGTTCCTTTGTCTGCTGCCCGAGCTTTATCTTCTGCTGCTGATCCTACACCTATTCCTGCTGCATCTCTAGCTCATCGTTTTGATCTTGTGCCTTCTCTTACTGACCAGTCTGCTTCACTTTTCTCTCTTTTTCATCTTTTTACCTCATCTATTCCCATTCAATCCATTTTATTGACTTACTTGCCTTGTCTTCCTCTACCTCTACTAATGTCTATGCTTACTAGATCCAAAGCTTACTGCCTTCTGGCTTCTTCTTCTTCTTCTTCTTCTTCTTCACCTTCTTTCTCTAATATTGAACCAGCTACTTATCAACAAGCCTTAGCATCTTCCATTTGGTATTCTGCTATGCTTGAAGAGTCTAATGCCCTTCTTGCTCATGGTAACCTTCTTTCTCTAATATTGAACTAGCTACTTATCAACAAGCCTTAGCATCTCCCATTTGGTATTATGTTATGCTTGAAGAGTCTAATGCCCTTCTTGCTCAAGGTATTTGGTCACTTGTTCCTCTTCCATCCTCCAAAACAGCAATTGGCTGTATTGGATCAAACGCAACTCTAATGGCACAATTGCCAGATACAAAGCCAGGCTAGTTGCAAAAGGATTTCTTTAACAAGAAGGTGTGAACTATAATGAGACATTTAGTCATGTGGCCAAACAACCAACCATCCGTATTTTACTCTGCATTGTCGTACATTATCATTGGCCTTTAAAGTAGCTCGACATCAGCAGTGCTCTCCTTCATGGAACCTTGGATGAAGAGGTCTACATGCTCTAACCACTTGGGTTTTCCAACACCATTAGTCCTCATCATGTTTTTCGTCTAAGAAAAGCTCTCTGTGGTCTGAAGCAAGCTCCAAAAGCTTGGTATTCCACCTTTTCCAAGTTACAGTCACTGTAACAACTCCTTGTTCATCAAGAAGACATCTACTGATATTCTCATTCTTCGGGTCTATGTCGATGATATATTACTTACTGGTAATCATTTTATTCTTCTTCAAGAGCTTATTCATCATATATATGCTACTTTTGCAATAAAGGAATTGGGGAACATCTTTTACTTCCTTGGTATTTTCATTCAATCTATCAGGGCCAACTATTTCTTATCTCAACAGAAATATGCCTCTGATATTCTCATCAAGGTTGGCACGACTTCTTGTAAGCTCTACAATTCCCCTATTTCAGTCAAGCCTTCCCTTGATCTAGCTTCTTCTCTACCATTTAATCAGCCACAATTATATAGAATCCTTGTTGGTGCTTTGCAATACCTCGTTATCACTCGACCTGATCTTTCTTTAGCAGTTAATTAGGCCTACCAGCATATGCCTGATCCTACTAATGGTCATTTTGCTTTGGTAAAATGTATTCTTCGATTTGTTAAAGGGTCTCTCACTCATGGCCTCACCTTTGCCCCTAGTTTATTTACTCTTTAAGCATTTTTTTATTCAAATTGGACAGGTGATGTTGTGGATAGGAGATCTATCTTTGGCTACTGCATTTATCTTGGGTTTAACATTATTTCCTGGTCTGCTAAAAAGCGACCAACTGTGTCTCGATCCAGTACTGAAGTAGAATATAGGGCCTAAGCCCATGCCACAACTGAGTTGAGTTGGTTACAAATGTTGCTTCATGATCTTCATCTTCATTCTACTTCATCTCGTATTCTCTAGTGTGATAACCTCTTTGTTATTGCCCTAGCCTCAAATCCTGTGCTTCACACTCGGTCCAAGCATATTGAGGTCGACTCTCACTTTATTCGTGACAAGGTTGCTTCCAAGAAAACTGTTCTCCAATATGTTCCTACTGAGGATCAAATAGCAGATATTATTACCAAGCCTTTGTCCAGTTCTTGATTTCATTTTCTTCAGTGTAAGCTTCTGGTTGCTCCCTCTTCCATCAGCTTGCAAGGGATTGATAACGATCTAGCTCAAGTCACAAGCTTAGCAGCTCAAGTAGCCATAACTAGCTCAGCAACTAAAGCCACAGATGAGCTGTAGCTTAAAGCTTAAAGCTTAACCTGTTTAGTTGGATAGACTGTTAGTTTGTTACACTATTAGTTTGTTACAGATATTATTAGTTAGTTAGTTAGAGATCCTGTATATATAAGTGCTTGTGATCACAGATTATGAATAAGAAAAGTTTATGATCTCTCTTCACTTTTACAACAAAATTTTTACTTTTAGAGACCAAAAAATTTGTTCTCTAAAACTCTTATATGTTGTAGTGATAATCAAATTCAATTCATTAACATTAAGATGCTAAAAAATTAATAGAGTAATTTTTAGCCGAACTCCTATTTGTTGCATGAGGAATCAATTGCAATAATCTAAAAAAACTAAAAAAGCATAAAAGGTCACTGTTCGGTTAGGTTATATAGAGCACACCACTCATGGAGCATAATTTTACAATGCTTACATTTAAAGGCTACATTACGAAAATGATAATAAATAAGGTCGTTACAAACATCACATATAGTGCTTATATATGTGACTTGAACCAAAGTGAGGGGGTGTGGGTGACTAGCGAACTTAAATGTGGCCTCTAACTTGAAATTTGGAAATTCCTTCTCTCGAATGCATTTAGAACAAGCCGATTTGTTGCAATAAGTACAGTGATAGAACCACCATTTTGGGTCTATTTCAACCTCGCCAAAACTCACACCAATACTCATCTGGACCATTTTCAGTAGGGGCATAAGTTAAGATTAAGGGATGTTCGTCATACCTGTGATTAAATATACTTGGTAACAAAGCACATGCACAGTGTAAATTGAAACTGCAAGTGCCTAAGGCACATCCAAATGACAATATTCCACGACTTTGAACACATGCAACACAACCTTCACTTTCACCAATTTCCTTTAGAATAGGGGGGTGCTCATGAGCTTTATGCATGATGGAGCTCGTTAGGGAAGCACACTTAACATCGAGACAATAACCGCGGCACCAATCATCTTCGGCCCCAAATTGATGCTCAGCACATTGAAAGAAAAATCCCAAGCAATTGTATATTCCACAACCTTCACAATGGAAAAATTTATCTCTCCAAAGGTTGAGCGTGTGTTTGTGGTACAGCCATTGCAACTCAATGAGTAACTTGGCACACCATTCATGGAGACAAAATTTGGGCAAATTACATATACCCCCCTCGAGGTTTGGCCAAATTACAAATACCCCCCTGAGGTTTGAGAAATTACAAATTCCCCCTGAATGTTATATTTGCATAACAAATTAAGGGTTAATTTGTTATGAAATTTAAACCTCAAGGGGCAAATTATTATGAAAATACAAACCAAAGGGGACGGGATGTAATTTACGAAACCTCAGGGGGTATCTGTAATTTAGCCAAACCTCAAGGAGGTATATGTAATTTGCCCAAAAAAATTATATTGATTACAATTGTAAAATGAAGCACTAATGGGTTGCACACACATCACATATTTTGTCAGTTCTTTGCTTATTCAAGATAGACAATTCGGTGCCCGAGCATGAATCATTACTATCCACATTACAATGGGTTAATGAATGAATACGGCTATTGATACTACTGTAAAATTGGAGGATGGATGGGCCAGACTGATCCATAATTCAGATAGGTCTGTTGGGCTTATAGATCGCAAAACACACCTATAAAAACGATCCAATGAGGGGAAGTCCCCCGGCGAACACTTCGACGATCAAGTTAGTTCAAGGCAAATAATGTTTTTCTAGAGAGATAATGTATGAGAGGAGTTCGAGATAACTTAACCTATGTCATTCTTTTGAAGCCTTTTATATTTTTCATTCATCATTTCCTTATCCCTTCTCAGCTGTCTCGTCGGCCGTAAGTCTAAGGTTTAGTTGACCTCGTTCATGGTGAGCCTGTTTTCTCCGACGTGAAAGAGTTGCCGCATTTAATGCTATCAGGGTCTCATTAATGGCTGATGTATGGGTGTAATAACTTTGCAGATCTTTGTTTGCTTGCGTGGCTGGTTCCCTATATGACAAGTGTTTAAATGCCATTGGTCCCTGGTTCAACATTGGGTTCTCAAGGGTGCTGGGTTTTAGTACTTGAAACGTGAATTGGGCTCTAAGTGGTGGGCTAAAACCTTTTGCGGGCCCACCGATGTCAGTAGTCCCGCATTCCAAAATACAGCTTTAGTCTAACGAAGGGTATAAGAAGAAAAATGGAAAGGCTCCTTTAAGCCACAGAGGGATGAGCGAACGTGGAGGTGGCCGAGCTAGAGGACCGACCGAGAGGAGGGCCGATTGCAAAAGGGGCTAAGTGAGGAGATCGAATGACAGGAGGGCCGATCCCGAGGGGGTTCGAGCGAGAGGACCGACCGTGAAGGGGGCTGAAGAGGTAGTGACGGTGCGCAGGGCTCGAGGAGCGACGAGGGACGTGATGATGTGAAGTGAAATAGACGGGGGAGGGGAAGAGGGTGATGAATCGTGGTTGTACACGCGGGGTGATCTAAACCAGTGGTAAGGGAGGTGATGTGTTAGTAGAAAGTGAAAGGTTAGGGTTAGAATGTGGAAAAAGAAGGGGTTGTAACTTTTGAAATTTTCAAACTAGCGATTTGTAACCTCGATCCTTGGAAAATAGGCAAACTGTGGGCATTTGGAGTTATTCGTTTTACATATCTCAATGCGAGAAACTAACACATCCCAGACCTGACCCCGTTTGTTTCTTGTGATACTCATCTCTAACAGTTTGAGAACTTCATCGCGCTTGCATCCAAAGCAATACACAGAAATGTAAAAGAGATGGCTCGAGATGAAACGCCAACGATGAGGTTAGAGGTGCTAGGTAAGGATGATGTGGTGGAGTTGGCGGAGCAATATAAGACGGAGAGGTGGGAGGGAAGAGGAGTGGAGTGAGCGGCACGACCTTATCTGTCCACAATGATCGTGGCGGCGAGGCCGATTAGCCAAGTGGGACCTGACCACTGGCACACCAAGGCTGACAAATCGACGCTTACGGTAGAGGAGTTGGAGGAGGTGCGTAAGAAATACTAGATTCCAGTGGAGATAGAGTTGAAGTTGCCGACGTCGAAGGAGAGGGCATTGGATGCACATCCGATGGAGTTTACACTATATGAGGAGGCGTTGCGGGGGGAGAGGGGTCTGAGGTTGCCACTCCCACAAATAGTGGTAGACGTGTTGAACTGGTTGGAGGTGGTGCCAGGTCAACTTATGCCCAATGCATGAAAAATATTATTGGCCTGTGCGATCGCATGGCCACGGGTGACCGGGGGAGTAGCGATGACAGTGGATGAGTTCTTTTTTTGTTATAAGGCCTCTGGTCAACAAGAAACATGGGTGACCTTGCAAGCGGTGGCGGGTAGAGGATTAGTGGCGGGTTTGTCGCCAAAGGTGAAGGGGTGGAGACCAAGGTGGTTTTATGTATCAGTGAATGGCAGTAAGGGGTACGTACAATATGGAAAATTCCCATTAAGTCAGTGGAGCCAAGGCTAGAGGCAGATGCGGAGAATAGGGTTAAATGAGTGAAGGAGTGGAGGGAGAAGGATGGCTTAAAGTGAGATGACCTTACCCAGCCTTCAACCTTGTTTGCCTTGAACCTAGGGCCATAGCCGACTGAGGAGGACCCTACACCGGAAGAGTTGGAGGCAAGGACAAAGATGTATGAAGCAGAGGAGAAAAGGACGTTCGCTAAGGCAGATAAATATAAAGAATCAAAGCTAGGTCGTGCGCCCAAGCTGGTCATGAAAGAGTGAATCCGACCACACCCCAAGCCGCTGGGAGAGAAGGACTTGACTGATTTTGCACCGCTGCCACCGCCAGGGGATCCACTGAAGGAGATGAGCAAAAAGGAGATGGAGGCAGTGTTAAAGAAAAAGAAGAAAAGAGGGGTAGCTACAGAGGAGAGTGAGGAAGGACCTGTGTTGAAAAAGGTGAAGGAGGGGATGGCGGAGGTATCCCCAAAAGTCGAGGTGGGGGAGACTAGGGTAGGGATGGGGGAGGACAAGTGCCCACGTGGCCAAGTGCTGAGTGAAACAGCCGAGTAAGAACAGTTGGCAGGAAGCGAACGGTTGGAAGACCAATCGTCCAAGGATGTGCCTATATAAGAAATGTCCCCAAGTCCGGAGATAGGGAGGGGGCGAGCGAGCAGAGCGGAGACGAGCGCCGCATTAAAGACTACCACGTATCATATTCGTGCGGTGGCTGGTCGTCCGGCGGGAAAAGGTGGCAAAGTTAGGGTCGCCGCAGATCGTCTCTTCAGGGTTGTAGAGGATGCGACCGTACGGAGGATGGGGCAATTTACAGAGGCTGACCCCCTGAGAGGGTTTTGTTCGACGCAGATGGAGTCAACGACCTTGGCAGCGGCCCTGCTGAATAAAGGTAGCGCGGGCAAAGGTGGAGACAGAGCCGCTGAAGGCTCAGCTGGAAGGGGTGAAGGCACAATTCTAAAACTCGAAAGTGGAGATGGCGGGCTGGAGAAAAGCAGCGCGGAGCGCCTGCACAAAGGGCAAAAAAGATGGAAGTATTGGCGGTGGTGCAGAGTTACTTGGCAGAACGCGCTAGAATAGGTTAAGCCAAAGTTGCCTCCGACCTCGCCATTACCAAATCAGAACTTGGAAATGGTGCGCCACAAGGCGGTATCATTGGAGTTTGAGCTGGCGGGCGAGCGGAGGAAAGTAGGCGAAGTCCAAGAAGCTTGCAACACTGCTAAGGAAAGGTTGGAAGAGGCCTTCACCAACAATAAAGAGTTGCACGACCATGCCCTAAAAGACAAAGAAGAAGCAGATGGGTGCATCGTGGAGTTGAAGAAGACCCTGGGGGAAGAGAGGGCGAAGATGGCCTCTGAGAGGGCGGCGTATCCCGACCTGTGCATGGTGGCGATGGAGCAATTTAAGGAGTCTGCGGAATTCCAGATGGCCATCAACGCAGCGGTCGCGAGGAGTTTGGCCAAGGAGGGTAAAGGGGATGCTGGACCATCAGGAGTGGCTGCTACTGGTTGGACCGAAGAAGAAGTAATCCAGGATTTTTAGTGGTCAGACTTCGATAAGCACGAAATGAGCCAGTACTAGGACAGCAGTTGGATGAGCTTCAAATATAAGGCGCATAAGCTGTTCCCAGATGTGGACTTCAGTTTGGTGAAAGTAGGAGAGGATAATGTCGTCCAGACTGCCTTGGATGAGGGGGTGGAAGAGAAAGATCTGGCGTCCAGCGAAAAGGAGTGAGGGCTAGGTGTTTTTCCTTTGTTTTTGTTGTTGTTGTTTTTGTTTGTTTGTTTGTTTGTTTTTTTTTTTAATGAAGTGAATATGGTTTCTGTAATAAAGTGTATGATGGTGTAAGTTGTTAATAAATAAAGGTGCCAGTTTTGTAACGAGTTATTGTTGTTGTTGTTTTTTTTTTTTTTTTTTTTTGTGAATTGTGAAATTGTTGATAAAGTGTAAGAATGGTAAAATTGGATAAGTAATCCAACTTAGGTAAAAATGACCTGGGATGAGAATGAACTTAGATTTAACTAAGTAGTGGCACTATGTACAACTCAGTCTGGCTGGGTACTTCACGTTTAGTATGGCTCAGACTTGGAGGGCTCAGTTTGGCTGAGACTAGGCCTAACTCAGTTTGGCTGAGCTCTTTATGCTCAGCCTGTCCGAGGCTTGGAGGGCTCAGTTTGGCTGAGACTAGGTTTAACTCAGTCTAGCTGAGCTCTTCATGTTCAGTCTAGCTGAGGCTTAGAGGGCTCAGTCAGGCTGAGGCTTGGCTTAACTCAGTCTGGCTGAGCTCTTTATGCTCAGTCTGGCTAAGGCTTGAAGGGCTCAGTCTAGCTAAGACTAGGTTTAACTCAGTCTGGCTGAGCTCTTCATGCTCAGTTTTGGTTGAGGCTTGGAGGGTTCAGTCTGGCTAAGGCTTGGCTTAACTCAGTTTGGCTGAGCTCTTTATGCTCAGTCTGGCTAAGGCTTGAAGGGCTCAGTCTGGCTAAGACTAGGTTTAACTCAGTCTGGCTGAGCTCTTCATGCTCAGTTTTGGTTGAGGCTTGGAGGGTTCAGTCTGGCTAAGGCTTGGCTTAACTCAGTCTGGCTGAGCTCTTCATGCTCAGTCTGGCTGAGGCTTGGCTCAATTCAGACTGGCTGAGTTCTTCATGCTTAGTCTGGCTGGCTCAGCCAGTCTGAGGCTTGGAGGGCTCAGTCTGGCTGAGAGTCGCCCAAAACTAGACATTGAAGCACAACACAGATAATGGGGATGTTAAATTGTTGTCATTAGGACACAATTTGTTGATCACAAATTTACACTGTATATGGAAAGGGCAAAAATGAACAAGTGTTCAGATCAGCAAAATAAAACATACAACAATTGAATAATACAAAAGCAGGAGACGCCATTTACAGGAAATAACGTTTCAAGTGCTCGGCATTCCATGGATGGGGGAGATCTCGGCCTTCCAGATCTTGGAAACGGTAAGTACCTGAATGGGGTCTAGCCTTGACAACGTAAGGTCCTTCCTATTTGGCTACTAGCTTGCCCTCGGTCGGGTTTTTAGTGGCAAGGGTTACTTCGCGCAAGACTAGGTCTCCTATTGTGAACTCCTAAGGTCGGACTCTGCTGTTATAATGTGTTCTCATTCTCTACTAATATGATGCCCGCCTGACAGCAGTTGCCTCTTGGAGCTCTTTAACTAGGTCCAGATCAACCCGACGCAACTCTTCATTTAGTTCTGGATTCGGATGTAGAACCCAAAGGGTCGGCAGGCCGATTTCCTCTGGGATGACCGCGTCGGAGCCATATGTTAGGCAAAAGGGGGTCTCCCCAGTTGGGGTTCGAGCTATCGTCCGATAAGCCCAGAGTACGTTCGGTAATTCCTCAGCCCAGAGTCCTTTAGCGGCTTCCAACTTAGTCTTGATGATTTTCATGAGGGAGCGATTGGTGACTTCGAATTGCCCATTAGCTTGGAGGTGGCCTGGGGAAAAGAAACATGGTCTAATGTTAGGCTCTTCACAGAATTTCTTGAACTTGGCATTGTCGAATTGTTTTCCGTTGTCCGAGACAATGGCTTGGGGAATTCCAAATCGGCACACTATTGACTGGAAGATGAACCTGGTGGTGTTTCACTCAGTAATTGTAGCAAGGGGTTCTGCTTTCACCTATTTGGTGAAGTAGTCAATGGCAACCACAGGGAACTTGGTTTGGCCCCTACTAGTGGGTAAATGATTGACTAAGTCGATGCACCACTTAGCGAAGGGGTAGGGACTGCTAAGTGTAATTAGTTCTATTGGAAGGGCATGAGGGATGTTAGCAAAGCACTGGTATTTATCACACTTCAGTACAAATTCGCTGGCATTTTGATTGAGTGTGGGCCAGAAGTAGCCGATACGGAGGATTTTATGGGCCAGAGATCTTCCACCTAAATGATTACCACAAATGCCCTCGTGTACTTCTCTCATCACATAGGTCGCTTGAGCAGGACTGAGACACCTGAGGTATGGGCGTGAGAATCCCCGTTTGTACAATAGACCGTTGATGATGATATAATTAGATGACCAGGCTCTAACTTTAGCGGCCTGCTATTTATCGTCTGGTAACTCCCCTTGTGTCAAAAATGGAATGATGTCTTGGGCCCATGAGATAGGTTCATTCTGGAGGAAGTGGATCTCCTATGGGTTTGGCGAAGTCACTGGATGGGTCAGGTACTCAATGCGGATGCAATGACTGAAGTCTGACTGGTCGACCGAGGCTAATTAAGCCATTTCATCTGCCTGGGAGTTTTCTGACCTGGGGATGTGTCTGATCTGGAATGTATTGAAGAGGTGAACGAGGGGGAGGGCCATGTCCCTGTATGCTCGCATCATCTCCTCCTTTGCGTCGAACTCCCCAGTAATCTATCCGACAACCAATTGGGAATCACTGAACACTTGGATATGGTTTACACCAATATCTTTAGCCAGTCGAAGACCTGCTATCAAGGCCTCATACTCGGCCTCGTTATTGCTTGCGTCGAACAAGAAACTGAGGGCACACTTGAAGTACTCACCCTCTGGGGTGGTGAGGATTAGACCGGCTTCACTACCCTCTTTGCAAGATGAACCATTAACACTAAAGGTCCAAGAATGGGGGTCTTCTGCATCAGTGGTGACGTGTGGTGGTGGAGTTGGTGCGTTCGGAGTGAGATTGGTGAACTCCAAGATAAAATCGGCGACAACCTGGCCTTTGATCGCTGCTCGAAGTCAGTAAGAGATTTCATACTGACTGAGCTCGATAGACCATTGCATAAGTCTTCCTAACGATTTTGGTTGTTGCATGACCTTTTTTAGAGGTTGGTCGATGAGAATCACGATGGAGTGGGCTTGAAAATAGGGTCGGAGGCGTCTAGAGGCTGTGACCAGGGCGAGGGCCATTTTTTTTAACAGAAGGTAGTTCTGTTCGGCTCCTCTGAGGGTGCGGCTAATGTAGTAAACTAGACGTTGTACTGAGCTGTCCTCCTTGATGAAAGCAGCACTGACCGCAGTGTTTGACACAGCTAAGTAGAGGAAGAGGGTTTTGCCTGGCAGCGCTTGAGAGAGGATGGGAGGGTTGGCCATGCACTGCTTCAGTTGTTGGAAGGCCTCTTCAGATTTGGTGTTCTATTCGAACATTTGTCGAAGGACTTTCAAGAATGGAAGACACTTGTCAGTTGCTCGGGAAATAAAGCGATTGAGGGCGGCAACTCTACCTGTAAGCCACTGAACCTCCTTGACTCTTCTAGGAGACCGCATTTCTATCAGGGCCTTGATCTTTTCGGGGTTAGCCTCAATGTCTCGTTAGCTAATCATGAATTCCAAGAACTTCCCAGACCCCATGCCAAAGACGCACTTCTCCGGATTCAGCTTCATCTAATATTTGTGTAAGGTTTGGAAGGTCTCTCGCAGGTCTGCCAAGTGATCGGAGGAGAGTTTAGTCTTGACTAACATATCATCGACGTAGACTTCCATATTCTGACCTATTTGGTGTTGGAAGACGGCATTAACCAGGCATTGGTAAGTTGCTCTGGCATTCTTCAAACCAAATGACATAACACAATAGTGATAAGTCCCTCTATTGGTGATAAAAGAGGTATGCTCCAGGTCGGTTTGGTGCATTCGGATTTGATTATAGCCTGAGAAGGCATCCATGAAGCTAAGCATCTGATGTCCTGCAGTTGCGTCGACCAATAAATGTATTCGGGAAAGGGGGTAGCTATCTTTGGGGTAAGCCCGATTGAGGTCAGAATAGTCAATACAGAGTCACCATTTGCCATTATTTTTACAGACCAAGACCACGTTGGATAACCATCTGGGATAGTCTATGTTTTGATGAACTGTGCCTTCAATAGTTTGTCGACCTCAGTGGTGATGAGGGCATTGCGTTCTGGATGGAAAATACGCTGCCTCTGGCGAAAAGGTCGGAAGTGGGGCTTGACACTGGGATGATGAGTAATAAAAGAGGGATCAATACCTGGCATGTCTGAGTGGGTCCAAGCAAAGACATCATTGTGCTCGGCTAAAAGAACTGTGAGGTCAGCCTTTTCCTGAGAGGACAGTTGACTGCCAATCTTAGCTATTTTGGCTGAATCAGTATGATCGATAAGCACTTCGACAAGTTCCTCCACTGGTTCCCCCTGACTAACTCTCCCTCGTCTCTGACATCAAGGCCTTCGATGATCATAGCCTCTCTCATTTTGACCTCTTTTAACGAGGAAACGTAGCACTCTCTGGCCATCATCTACTCACCCCTCACTGTGTCGACCCTAAGGTCAGTCGGGAATTTCATGGCCAGATGATAGGTGGAGGTGATAACTTAGAAGGCATTGAGAGCCGTGCGACCGAGAATGATGTTATAAGCAGAAGGGCAGTTGATGACAAGGAAAGTGAGTAGTTTGAAGGTCTACCGTGGATATTCTCTAATGGTGATGGAGAGATCGATGGAGCCTATAGAGGTCACCCAATCCCCGGTGAAGCCGATCAATGGGGTTTGAAGAGGGGACAACTTTTCTTCTCCTACCTTGAGTTGGCGATAGGCGTCCAAGAAGATGATGTCTGAAGAGCTACGGCTGTCGACAAGGACCCATTTGACTTTGTAGTTTGATAAAAGAGCGGAGATGACGAGGGGATCGTCATGGGGGTAGCGAATACCTGTACAATCTGTCTCTGTAAAGATGATGGGTTCAGGCCATTGCTTAGACTGTTTGTAGGAGCAGTCCAATGTTGTTACTTCCTTGTCGGAGCCTTGTCGGATTTTTCTGAGCTCGGCTCTCTATGCTGATCAAGATGGTTTTCCGCATACGAGCTCGTCGGCAATGACTCTGATCTCGCCGACCAGGGGGGCAGGATTTCCTTGTTCTCGGAGTTATGGTGGGGCTCGGTCGTTGTCTCGCTTAGGTTATGCAAGTTGTTGGGAGGAAGTATGTTGACGGTGGTCCCCTGGCGGATCGGTCCTTTGCCTTTATGGGGGGACAGGTTGCCATGAATCGATTGAGACGCCCCCTGTCGTATCAGATTCTCCACTTGGTCTTTAAGGTTGACACATTCCTCTATCATTCGAACCGACCGGGTGGTCGGGTAAGTGCCGGTTGGTCTGCGCGGGCGGGTCGGTCAGTAGACTGAGGGGGTTGATGTAGATATTGGGAGGATCTGGGTTCAAGTTCTTTTCTTTTGTCCTTGTGGGGTGGGTTTTTGGAAGTGGAATCTTGGCAGGCTGCCAAAAAGTCTTCAGTATTCATATATTTTTGGGCTTTGGAAAGGAGGGTGGCCATGGAGGTCGAGGGATTTTGGGAAAGAGAGAAAAGGAAATCTGATAGGCGTAAACCGGCTATGAAGGCCATGAGGATGACCTTGTCGTCGTTTTCTTCCACCTGTAGGGCTTCGGTATTGAAACGGGTGACAAAGCTGTGCAGTGACTCTCCTTCTGTCTGCCAGATATTGAGCAGTTGAGTCGTCGGATGTCTCTGGCACTGAGCACCGATGAAGTGGGTCAAGAAGAAGTCACTAACTGTTGGAAAGTAATGACAAAGTTTGGCGGTAGCTGACTGAACTATAGTTGCGCCGACCTCTTGAGAGTCACGGGGAAAGCTCGACACATGATTTCGTCAGGGAAAGTATGAAGGATCATGAGAGTCTTGTAGGCCTCCAAATGGTCGACAGGGTCAGTTGTGCCGTCGAAGGTGTCGATCGATGGCATCTTAAACTTGGAGGGTAGGGGTTTGTCTCTAATGAAGGCAACAAATGGAGAGTTGGCCGTCGTGGAAGGTTTACTCCGTATGTTCTACATGACCCCTTGGAGCTGGAGTTTCATAGCTCGTAGTTCCGCATCCCACATAGGAACGTTGTCCCCTCCAGAGTGTAGCGGGGGCTGAACACTACTGGCCTCTCCTTCAGGGACAGGTACGTGATTTGATAGATGCAAGCCCTGAGGTAGTGGGTGTAGGTCTTGAGGTGGTGCCCGTAGACCCTCTGGGTTAGAAAGATGGGCTTGCTGTAAAGGATGGCTCGGGGTCTGTTCTCGATTGGGAGGGATGTCTTATGGTGGTGGAGGGGGGATAGGGAGATTTTGCTAGAGTAAAGCGTTGATCAAGGCCTGATTTTGCTCGGTCAAGCGGCTGATGCTGTTGGCGAGCTCCATGAAGTACTGTGGTGGGTTGTTTGGGTTAGAAGGCTCTGCTTGGGGGTCGATGACATTGTGTTGAGAAGCCATAGATCTCGTTGTAACCATTTACCTTAACGGGAGGGAAGGAGAAGTATCTGGGAATGGGCTCCGGCAACAATGAGCCCAACTGTCAACCGGAGTTGTGATTTCCACAGATTGCGCCAACTGATGATACTGTAAACTTGGAGGATGGATGGGCCAAGTTGATCCACACTTCAGATAGGTCTGTTGGGCTTAGAGTTCACAGAACACACTTACAAAAACGGTCCAATGAGGGGAAGTCCCCCAGCGGACACTCCGACGATCAAGTTAGTTCAAGGCAAAGGATGTTTTTCTAGAGAGATAATGTACGAGAGGAGTCCGAGATAACTTAGCCTATGTCGTTCTTTTGAAGCCTTTTATCTTTTTTATCATCATTTCCTTGTCCCTTCCCACCTGTCTCGTCGGCCGTAAGTCTAAGGTTTAGCTGACCTCGTTCACGATGAGCCTATTTTCTCCGATGTGAAAGAGCTGCCGTATTTAATGCTATCAGGGTCTCATTAATGGCTAATGTATGGGTGCAATAACTTTGCAGATCTTTGTCTACTTACGTGGCTGGTTCCCTACATGACTAGTGTTTAAATGCCATTGGTCACTGGTTCAACATTGGGTTCTCAAGGGTGCTGGATTTTAGTACTTGAAACGTGAATTGGGTTCTAAGTCGTGGGCCAAAACCTTTTGTGGCCCACCGATGTCAGCTATGATGTTCAAGTGTTTCTTTTTTCTTGTTGTCTTCCAAGTTCATCTGCTTCACAAATTAGGCAATTAAACTGCTTGATTCATTAGGCAATAGTGGTAAGTGTATCAAATTGGCCTTATCGAGATCCTCAATCTTGATTGTAGTTTTGTTTTTCCTAAATCCAAAAAAACTAAAAACAAAAAGTCAATTAAATAAAGAAAACAAGTCGAAGTTAGGGTCAACGTGAGTGCTTACTTTGTCTTTGTTCGGCAATTCACATGAACAAATAATCTGCATCCTTTGCAATAATAAAACCACAACTCTGCGTTCAAACTTTTCTTGCTAATATTGCAATGCCTTTGTAATGCAGAGAACGAAAAAAAAAACCTAGAGATTTCATCTCTAGAAAGCAAAGCATAGATGAGTTTCAGATCGTGAACGTGGTCGTAGTGTTTGATGGTGGTTGGTAACAAAGCACAATCCTCATGGATCCAAAATCTAAAAGTGTTACACATATAAGAGACACCTTCATGTTTTGTGCCACAAGCATGACATTTGAACGAGGCTGGGCTGAACACGAGACTTGGCCTCGTTTGGGAACATGTTTGTTTTAGTAATTTTTTGACTTTTTGGTTAAAATATGATGTAAAAAAAAATTAGTATGTTTGAGGTTACTTTTTGATTTTTTAAAAAAAGATGTGTAAAAAGTAGAGAGAAAAGGAAAATTTTGACTTTTTAATATAAGTTGTTGGATTTTTTGTTTTTTTAATGACTTTTTAATTTTTAAACTAAAAAATGATATTGTCAAATGAGGCCCGGGTGTTTGTGACTTTCGTGTTCAATACTTTGTGCTTTCGAAGCACAAATTATGTCGAGGTGGAAATCACAGAGGGAACACCAGAAGGTGTATGCACTTGAATTTTTGTTACAGGCACAACATCTGTAAAATAGTGGATAGAAGAATTCAAGTGGGTGCTGCGGGTGCAATGGATGTGTCATCTTTGTGGGTAGTTTAGCGTATGATTTGTGCAAAAAGTATGAACAATATGTGCATCCATATGCACAACCTAAGATTTTTGACAACATGCCTTCAGAAAATTTCCTCTTCCTCCTTATCTTCGTTGTTCTTTTCTTTACTGAAGAGGGTCATCAATCTCAATGGAATGAGTGGATGCTCGTGGTGATGTGGGAACTCTATCTCTTCGGGTGATCCTAAACAAAATGTGTGCAAAAAGAAAGAACAATTGCTGCAACTATATGCAAAATCTCCGATCTTTTCACAACATGCGATGTAAACAATTTCTTCACCATCATCGTTCTTTTTCTTGAGGGTCAATGGATGTTCATCGTTGAAATGTTTAACCTCTCTCTCTCTCCATCTTACTTTCTCTCGTTCTCTCTCTCTTTCTTTGTGCAAGTTGAAAAGAGATAGGCTGGGAACTGTTGACGTAATGTACTTCTTTGATTTTGTATCCAAACAATCATGTATGTTTAGTTAACTCTAGTTATGTTTTGGGTTAGGTTTTGTTAATTAGAGTTAATTTATGTAAAGGAAATTTGTCATATTTTGTTGTACTTGGGTTGATATAATTACATATACAAAGCTTGTAAGAGAAGTTAGAAAGAGAATAAAAAATTTTGCTCAAGGGGTTGTTCAAGGGTGACCTCTTTTCTCCTCTATTTTTGTAATAATCCCAACATTCATATCATGATTATGTTTATTTAATTATGTGTTAAGCATCAATTGTGGTCTTGTGCTTAATTTGTGCATATCTGTTTGATTTGGAAATTATTTATTATGATTTCTGTTATGAATATGAAATTGATAGTCTAAGGCCTCATTTGGCAAGTGATGGTTTTAGTCAAAAAGCTAAAAAGTCACTAAAAAAATCAAAAAGCCAACAACTTATACCAAAAAGTCAAAGATTCCCTTTTCTCTCTACTTTTTTTTTTTTTTAAATCAGCAAAAAACTTTATTGATAATCACAAAGTAATACAAGGTGATACATCAATAAAGAGAGGGGTTAGTGTGCAAGCATCATATCCAATGTGTTAATCCCAACTAGGTTGGCACTCACACACGAGCTCAATCAGGTGCTAGCACAAAACCTAGGTTAATAAGTCACCAACCAGAACAAAGCCACTAAACAAACTGAAAAATGCACCTAGCACACAACAACAACAGCATACTGCTACTGCACATGACAGCAAAAACCAGCAACAACAGAAGCAGGACTACACACACAGCAGCAATAGGGCTTGATAACAAAAAAACCAACACAGGGCTTCCCAATAAAAGGCCACTACAGTGCCACAGTAATAACAAAGTCTTGCACCTTTCACCTTAAAAATGTCTGACCCGTTGAAGATTATGAACAAAATCATGCACTGTGTACTGCACACCTGATAAACTACTCTTAGCCCAAAACGCTATCCTTGTCTTCACAATGTCCTCCAAATCAGCAAAATTAGGATGTCCACCATTAAATAATATATCATTCCTCAACTTCCAAATCGACCAAAATAATACTAGTAGCACAATTTTCCACACATTCACCTCTTTTTTCTTAATCGAAGCCCCTACCCACCAATGTAACAAAGCCTCAACAAACCTAAGGATTACCCACCACAGATCCCGCCAACTTATAATTCTAGGCCAAACTCTCCAAATCAGTAGGTAATGTAATAGAACATGGTTTACACTTTCAATTTCCTTTTTACAGAAGACACACTGTGTACTAGCATTTGCACCCAACACCCTTATTCTCTGCAGAAAATCTGAAGTTTTCACCATTCTCCTCCACACTAACCAGCCAAAGAATTAGATTTTGAGAGAGGCTACATTTTGCCACAGCTCTTTCGTTACATGCAACTTTGGTCCCTTAGCTCCTTGGAACCATTTCTAGAATGATTGCACTAAAAACTAACCTGATGGATCAAGCTCCCACCTCAAATAGTCATCCAGATTCCCCCTGATTATAGGTACTGCATTCAAGCACTCGCATAACCTGTTAATCTCTAATTCTTCCCACGCTCGCAGCCCTCTTCTAAATACCAAATTTCATTCCCTTTTCATCTCCCAACTCAGATTGTATTGCATCAAAGAGCCTTTTTTTTCCATAGATAAATTAAATAATCTTGGAAACTCCTCACTGAGCCCACAACCATTCCACCACATATCAGTCCAGAAGTGAATTCTTTCTCAATTCCCAACTTTTATATTTGCATTTTCCAAATACAAGTCAAGCACTTAAGGGTTATCCTATGCAATACTTAGAATACCTCGCCAAACTAGAGACAAATTGCCTGCCTCACCAACATAAGGCCACCACCCACCACCATATCTCTCATATTTGTTGCAGATTACAGCCCTCTACAAGGCTTTGTCTTCAACACCATATCTCCACCACCATTTTAGTAATAAACAAACATTCATTTCACTGATACTTCTAACCCCTAACCCTCATTGATTTTTAGGCTTAGTCAGCTCTTGCCATCTCACCAAATGTACTTTCCTTCTAACATCACCGTTTCCCCAAAGAAACATAGCCTGTAATTTGTCAATTGTCTTCACTATACCCCTAGGCATCTTAAATATAGATATATAACATGATGGTAAACAAGCCACAACCGACTTAATCAAAGTTAGTCTTCCTACAAAACACAACACCTTCCTCTTCCAAAGAGACAACCTCTTCCTTACTTTATCAACCACAGGCTGCCATGTGGACTTCCTCGTAGGATTGGCTCCTAAAGGTAAGCCCAGATACATTAAATGCAGCTTCTTACTTTGACAATTTGACTCACCTGTAAAAGCTTTCACCTCACTATCAGAGATGCTCACTTCACACACTACACTTTTGTGAAAGTTTATTTTTAAGCCAGACATCACTTCGAAGCACCTTAATATCCTTTGGATCAATAGCAGCTCGTTTCTATCTGCCTCGCAGAAAATTATTGTGTCGTCCAGAAACTGCAAAATATGAGATACTCATGCCATTAGACCCCACCGAGGCTTCTTTAACCAACCCCAACATGTTAGCTCTATTTAGCAGCAAATTTTATCCCTCAACCACAAGATTAAATAAGAAAGATGAGAATGGATCACCTTGCCTTAACCATCTTTGTGGTGAAAACTCTTCAGTGGGTGACCTATTCACCAAAACTGATATTCTAGATGAGGATAAGCATTCCTTGATCCACCTTAGCCATTATTCTCCAAACCCAAAATTAGATACCATTGAAAACAAGAACTCTCAATTCACCGAGTCATACGCCTTCTCGAAGTAAAGTTTAAGTATCACCCCTTTTTGCTTTGTTGATTTCCACCACTCAATGACCTCATTGGCAATCAAAACTCCATCTAGAGTACACCTTCCTCCAATAAATGTTGTCTGAACCTCACTAACCAGCCTAGGCAATACTTTATTCATTCTCCTAGATAGAACTTTAGCTAGAATTTTGTAAATTGAACCCACCAAACTAATTGGCCTGTAATCCACCAAATCTGTTGGACTGTCTTTCTTAGGAATCAATGTTATAAATGAATTATTAATCCCTTTAACCAACTTACCATTGATGTGGAATTCATGCATGAACTGGAGGATCTCACCTCTATTCACCTTCTAATTCTTCTAAATACAGTAAAGATTGAATCCATCAGGCCCTGGAGCTTTATTGTCACACCCAAAACCCGAGTATGACCGGCCATGGCCCACAGGGTCTTAGCCCAAGGCACACGTAAACCTAAACATGAATCCATAAACACGTTGAATAACTATACAATAGTCCAATAATGAATAACAAAAACTCAATCTAGTGACATGCCGTAATTATAAACGGCAAAACAAACCGTAATCAATACCATCCAAACTTGTGAGATATAAACAGCCCACAAATCAAAATAATCCTAAATGAACCCCAATAAAAATAAAAATAAATATGCACAAACTTGACATAGCAATCTAAAACAAAATAAATGAATGTTCTAGAGGTCCATGCAATTGAGTCTCCACTATGCCATGAGTCCACTCTAAGTCCTTCTAACACCTGGAAATGATAAGCCATTAAGTCAGCTAATAGCTCAATGAGTAGCAACATGGATAGTATATACAGTTTTGAAAACATGGATCAATTCCAAAATAAGATATATATATCACAGAAACTAGATTGGCATACACTTTTGATAAAGATAATCTATTTAAAAAAGAAGGTTTCACAGTTCAACAGTTAAAATACTCATGTCTCTCAAGAACATGATAAATGACATTTTTCACTTAAGACAGGTTACAACATGAACACTAATAATTTTCTAGGTACCAAGAATAACAAGTAACATCCCACACAGTTCTTAAGGCTACAAGCTCATTGGATCCAATATCGAACCAAGAGTCATCCTCGAGGTGGCAATCTGGGCATTTTCTCTAAGATGATCCGATTAAAGGTCACCTAGCTCAACCCAGGTCTTTTCCTTACAATCGTTGAGCACTAGAGTCATCACGGCCCAACCCGGATCTTTTCCCTAGTGGCCAGAGTCACCACACACAGTGGAATAATTTCCTTGAACTAAAATACACAGATGGTCCCAAAAATCAATACACATCAGTTTCGCAAAACATGGTAGTTCACCATTATAAACATGAGACCATAACAAATAGTTTACAGTATGCCGAGTTTACACATGTTTCAGAAATAATATAGTTCCATTGATTATATAATGATTTATCAAAACAGTTTAGTCCTGAAACAATAATTTAATTTTCCAACGGTTCAAGGTAGGGGAACATTTATAAAAATATGTAGCATGCAACTACTCACCTGAAAACGAAATAATATAATCCTCGAATAGAGTATGAAAGTCCAACTAGTGCCCTGAACCAAGTATGAAGACTACACGTCACTACTAATTTAAAAATACTAAAGAGAATAATAAACTAAGTACCCCACACTAAAGCGCACTAACGCAACTCAACCCCACTCACTATTACTCTTAAATAATACCTAAGTTCATGTTCTTCAAGGTATAAAATTACCCAAGACATGGGTTTCGATCGAAACTTAACTAAAAGTAACTTTAAGATAAAACACAATTTTAAACAAACTTTCCCAATTTATTTGCTAGCTTTGAAAATTACAAAACCCACTCCACGCTGTTCGAAAAATTCCAAAACCCTCCAGATATCATCTAATATATCCTAAGTTTCAAACCTCATTGGTTTCACTTGATTTTCTTATGAAAATAATTATTTACAATTAATTATATCCAAACAGGTTGTTTTCTGCAGCACTTTAAAGAAATTGACGGTTCTGTTAGTATACACAAGCAATCAACGTAAGGTAAAAAATGTAAGAAACTAGACTCATAACCGATTCTAATGACGCTGATTTGATAATTTTCAGATTTATACCCAAAGAGAACAACACTTCCGAAATTACTATTTAACACTAGTTTTCTGGAAAGATTTGAATGCACCAGTTAATATAGATTTTGACTCCCAAAAATTATGAGAAAATTCTAATATGCAATTCAATATGTAATTAATCTACTGGAAAAAATTCAGTTCAAAATTCATCCGTTTGATAAGGTTTCTTGATTTTTAAAGTTTGTGGTTCTATACAGAATTTTTTGGATTAAAAATTACACTCATTATTTCTCATCACCAATTACTGACTTGGCACCCAAACAACACACTCATTTCTCCTATTCTTTCCCAACAACAAGAAGATTACACATATGAACCATCACAATATATAGATATAATAAAATAGGACAATACCTTAGAGTAGTTGATCACCAATGTTGCCAAAAATTTCTCTCAAATCTCTCATATCTCTCTCTCTCTCTCTCTCTCTCTCTCTCTCTCTCTCTCTCTCTCCCCCTCATGGCTGCTGTGAAGAACAAATAAGAAGGTAGGGTTTTGTCTATATTTTATTTAATACTAGTGGTTGGGTACACCTAAAGCATGTGTAGGTCAAATAAATAAATAATATACAAAATGTTTAAATATATTGTAAGCAACTCAAATGGTAAGAGCATTATTTATCAAATTGTGGACTAGAGTTCAAGTCACACCCTCTTCTCTATTTATTTTATTTTATTTTTAAATAATAAATCTTGCCTCTAAATTAAAGACTCTCACCATAAATTTATTTTAGGTTTTAAAATTAATTAAAAGACACTCCAATAATATTTAGTTTGCACTTTAGGATTCACAATAAAATATTTGATATTTGTAAAATTATTAATATCTAATTATTTATTTGATTTGTATTCGGGTTCTCACATTTATTCCCATCATAGTCATTCACAGCTGACCACACTTCTTCCATTGTAAACTCTGCTACTAACTCCCTCTTTGCCTCATCATCCCCAATGGTAATAAAAGGTCCATCCAGCTTTGGTCTACTTTTCCACATCTCATAATACAATTTTCTAAAATGCCCTACCACTACTTGTTTCACCATTTCTGGTCTCCCTATAACTTCCCCATTCTCAATAACTATATCAATTAAATTCTTTCCTTGTCTCCTATTAACTAGCACATGAAAGAATCTCGTATTCTTATCCCCATCTTGAGCCCATTTCACTCTAGACTTCTTGATAAGACAACCACAACAGCAGCTTCAGCTCCAGCATCTCCAGCTCCAGGTTTAGCTTCAGCTAAGGAATCAGTTGCATCAGTTGCAACTGCTACAGCTCCAGCTGTACATTCAGAATCAGTTACATCAAACACATTGTATAGTCAGTTAGGAAACCAGTTAGGAATTGGTTAAGTGGTTAGGAATTAGTTAAGTAGTTACAGTGATTAGTTATATTTCAGTCTCAGCATTGTATATAAATACTGTTATGTAATTCATAATTGATAAGAAAATAATGAATGTGAATATCCTTTTCTTCATGGTATTAGAGCTCCTAAATCAGTGGTCGGCAGGCCACTTTTACTGGATGGCAACCCACTTTTAGTGGGTGGCCGGCCACTACTTCTGGGTTGCCGGCCGCTTTTTCCACGTAGGCAGTGTCATTTTTCCAGCAGAGTAGAGCAGAGGCTGAGGTGGAAAACATGCACAATTTTCTAATTGTGCAACAAAGATATTCTAGCAGCAAAACAGTGGAATTTTTCGGGTGGAAATCCGCGTGTATGCATAAGCATTCCTTACTTCTCGGGGTTGATTAGTTAGAGTAGTTAATTACTTAACTTAGCTATTTCTTTTGGTTGTATTCGTGTTGTTAATTTGTAAATAATTAATTAGTGTAAATTTTAAAATATTTTTATACAAATTTTAATATAAAACAATGTTTTAGGGACAAATCATTTAATATGTCAATATTTGAATTGTTCTTTTGACATTGTTTAATATTGGAATTTGTATAAAAAAATATTTTCAAATTTATGAAAATGCTACAAAAAAATAATAATAATAGTAGAAAGTATTTTAGTAAAATAAAGATTTTAGTACTAAAGTGGTATGAAAACAATACAACAATATAGCGATCCCGGTCTTTCTCCATTTGGTTGTTGTATTTGGACTTAGGTTCCGTGGAGCTCGTTGTTGTTTATATGTTGTTGTCATCCTTTATTCCTTATTTTTGAGTTATAGGATATGTTGGGTAGGTTTGTTACAGGTTTGGTGTGCTTGGGAGCAAATGGTTGCTGCCCAGATTTTGGTGTCTTCGCTCGAGCGAGAACTTTTTCGCTCGAGTGAGCTCTGTGTTTTAGATCCTTCGCTCGAGCCAGGGTTCCTTCGCTCGAGCGAGAGTTGAGTTTTGTATCTAGTGGCTCGAGCGAGAAGTCCTTCGCTCGATCTTGTGTCTGATTCTAGACCTGAGAGCTATGTTTCTTGGCTCGAGCGAGCTTTCCTTCGCTCGAGCAAGCGAGGTATATGTTTTGGGTTTCGTCGCTCGAGCGAGCATTCTGTCGCTCGAGCGTGCTTTTGGGTTGCAGACCTGAAGCTTCGCGTTCTTGGCTCGAGTGAGGCCGACAATGGCAGTACTCTCTCACACAAGATGAAGAATATATGAGCAGACTGACTATATATGAAAGCCAAAAATTCTGTACCTAACCAGGAGGTCTCTTTTTATACACAATAGGGGAGAGAAGAGTAGCTTTTTTATAACAAATGCCGAATTCAATTTCTACAAAACTGAAGAAGTAATGCAGGAATATTGATGGAGTAAATCACCATCTTAAGTGTAGAGGTTACACACAATATAGACATGTGTATATATTTGCAGCCACCAAATAAACCTAGCCCAAAAAGATTAGGTTGATGGGCCACCAATCCAGCCCAGCTCAAACTAAAACTCTCTTTTCACATGTGATCTCATCTCGCACATAGAGAGGAGCATAAGTAGACAATACAGCATATATCATACAACAATAAAGATAATGTAGGTAATAAGACTTGAACACAAAAACTTGTAAATCAGGTTTCATGTTAAATCATTAATTGTCTCCAAATTTAGGGTTATTTTAAAATTTGACTATTCACTTGAATTTTTTTTTAACTTTTACAAATATATATATATATATATATAGAAAAATCTACACTATCTACTTAACTTTTTGAACACTTTTTAGCTAGGTTTTGAGATTTTCTTTGACCTGCAGTTACCCGGGGATGACGTTGCCGAAGAGCAGACATACCCATTAGCTGAGGTTGAGCAGAGCAAGAAAGTGGAGCCTGAGGACACCGAAAGTGAAATGGGGGTAGCGCTGGCATGTCTACTTTCAGATCCTCCGATCGAACAGAAGTGCTTTGGGGGATAACTTCTCGGTATGCGTGATCGGGAATGGAACGGCTGCGGGCCTACCAGCAAACATTTTGGATGCATCCAACGGTTCGGGACCGCTTAACCACCTCCGTTTGCTCCGATTTTTGGCATGCATCTTATTTGCTCCCTTTTGAGGGACACTGTGGCTCGAGAGACCAACTTCGTGGTCGAACACCACTTCCGGTGCCTAACAGTCAGTTTTCGGGGCCTCGGGCTGCGCGTTTCGGCCCTCAAACCTTCATTTTGCATCGGTTTGGGTTCATTTTTGGCAAGGACCTCTGTTTCATTGTTAAGAAGGTCGTAGAAGGGTGGGAGGCCAGTAATTGTTCTGACAACCAGTTTTATTCCTCCATCGCCCTCCGTCGCCCATTTTTCTCACTTGAATGCCAATGTTGACCACCCTAAGGCCACTTTTTCTTGCCCCAAACCACATATTTGTGTTGTACACACCTGGGAGGCCACCAATATCACATGGCCGGCCTCTTTGATCGGGCGAGCGGGGGTGCTCATTGCATGACCTTCCCCAATCGTACCCAAGTTCCCGAGCCGAGACAACTTTGGTAATGACGGACACGTGGCCTTAGGCACGAGTCAGGGTTTCTTAAATTCTCTCAAAAAATAAATATTTAGGTGGCGACTCTGTATCTGGAAAAATAGTCCATGTTTGGCACTTCTTTCTTAAAAATTAGTTTTCCAAAATGATTTGCCGAATTTGGACTCTTTGGTGATTTATCGGTCTCGTATGGCACTTTACGAGATTAGATTCAGAACCGTGATATATTGAGTCTGAACTATAGTAGCACTGAGGCCCCTCGGGGCGCGTCTACACCAGTCTCTAGTGAAGACTCCCAAGTAAGCATGGTGCAAGACGAATCCGAAGTAGCCACACCAATGGAAACTGAAGACGAGAATGAGGAAGAGGTAAGTATCAAAGGTACCCCTCAAAAAAAATTAGTAGATTGGATTTATTTGTGGCTTCCATGGTTGCTCTTCAATTGCCCAGTTACGATCGTCTCAGATAGAAATCCTCGTTTTACTGCTAGGTTGTGGCAGAGTTTGCAGAGTGCCTTGGGCACTAAGTTGACCTTTAGTACGGCTTATCATCCTCAGACTGACGGGCAGTCTGAGCATACTATTCAAATCCTTGAGGATATGCTTCGAGGTTGTGTCCTTGACTTTAGTGGGACGTGCTGTTACAGCCTGGCGATTAGCTCAGCCTGCTGGGCCATGATCTCGGCCTGCTGTTTGGCAAATTTCGCTTGACGGGCAGCGTCCTGCTGCATGAGTTTCATACTTTCTTGGAGTTGACGCATCATCTCTTCCAGACCTGACATATTGTCCTGATCTAACTGAGCAACCGGTATATCTGTGTCGGCAGTAGGCTCGAAAATCTCAACCCGACTGCTTAAAGATCACTGATCTGGTAGTGGCAGGTGGATGCTGGTGGCAGGCGGTGAATGGTAGTGGCAGGTGGGTGCTGGTGGCGGGTGCTGGTGACAGGTAGGTGGTGAGTGGTGGTGGTGGCTGATGGGTGGCAGGTGGATGGTGGTGGCGGGTGGTGGTGGCAGGTAGGTGGTGAGTGGTGGTGGCATTGAGCTTGCCGGAGGGCATTGTTTGATCATTTTGAGAAGCAACTGATGATTTGCATTGAGTCGACGAGGGCGTCGACAACTCGAGTGGAGGAGGAAGTCGCGATGCGACGACCCACTGCAAGTCAGCTCAGAGGAGTTTGAGTTTGCTCAGAGGAGCTTGAGTTTGCTCGGAGGAGCATTGGCAGAGAGGCCATTTTGAGTTAGCTCGGAGGAGCTTGAGTTTAGAGGAACATCGTTCAGAGGAGCATGAGTTAGCTCAGGGGAGCTTGAGTTTGCAGAGGAGTTTGCTCAGAGGAGCATTGGCGGAGGCCATTTGAGAAAAGGGTTTGGCATTTCAAGAGTATTGGCAAAGGGCAGAGTTTAGAGACGCTCAGAGGAGCTTTGGCAGAGGCCATTTGAGAGAAGTCACCAACAGAGGGTGCAACAAGTGGAGTGCAGTTCAGCTGGGTTTGAGTAGAGAACAATGAGGGGAGCTTGGCTAAGGAGTTAGACGTTGAAGGTAGGCCATCAACACAGAGGTGTTGGACTGATCAGAGGAGCCGGTACACGCACTGCAGCATCAGCTTTGTGCTACATCAACGAGGACGTTGATGGTTGAAGTGGAGGAGAGTGTCACGGGTTGCCTTGCAAGGCCAACTCCGTGACGTTTCGCTCGCAGTGGTGTGGCCATTGGAGTGCTCAAGAGTGGCCGTTGAAAGCGCCGCAACGTGGCCTAACATTGGCCCCAAGTAGCCCAAGTCATGTAGGCCACAAATAGCCATCAAACGGCAAGGCTGTAGCCCATGCCAGCAGCCAACCAGCGCTGCCAGCAGCAGCAAACAGCGCTGCCAGCAGCAGCAAAATACAGCAGCAGCAGCCAGCAGTGGCAGCCAACTGTGCAGAACTTTGGCGCGTTGTTTCGGCATTCAAACGAAGGAGTTTTGGGCTGAAATTTTTACTGAAGATAGGTCTTAGGGGAAGTGTTTTCCCGACCAAGTTTCGTGATTTTTCGTAATTTGTGGAATTTATGAAAATTCATTATGACTCCTCAGACATGTATGATGTTTGCTCCTGCCAGATGACAAAGGGCTTAACAAGCTACTATAAGGGGGTATGGTGTGTTACCTACCTGCCTCCCCGCCCAAACTGGGCTTGAAGTGAGCAACCTTGGGGCAACTCAAGGGTGGGCTATAGGCATCCAGAGGGGTGTCTAGAGTCTCCATGTGGGTTTGGGAGCCCCGTGGACGGTGCGAAGATGTAGGCACTGCGCGACCCTCCCGGGTGAGAGGTCCTCTACGTTGTTTCCACTATGCCACGCGATATGGTATCTTTGGGACTCGTTTTGGACCGAATGGGCTATCGAGGCACCGCTAAAGGCCTCGTGTGCCAACTCTAGTGCTTGGTTTGGGTTCGACCTTGCACGAGGGGATCCCGTGGCTTAAGCTAAGCGGTTGGAGGGCGACACCGCATATGTGGGCTATCAAATGAAAGCATCAAGCTATCCAATGACTACGTCCATTGAGGGACTATATTATGCTACAAGCGAGCTACGGATTGAGACATCGCCTTACTCATGCTACACGTTGGTGCAACGCTAAGGTGCGCAATGGCCTTAGGCGGAATCTAGCACACGTGTTGGCACGAGGACTACGCCATGGGCACGAGATTGGCCCTCGATGGCTTGTGGGCTTCGCATGACCAAGTGGCCATCCAATATGCATCTATTGAGGCATGCTTGACCCAGCGACACTTCAAGACACTATCAAAGACCCAACGTACAATGTTGGCTTGTCGGCTAAGTTGAGGACCTTCGCTAGCACATTGTTGTGTGGCTAGGCGCCTTGATGACATGAACCTAAGTTGGGCGAGCACCTTGCTTGAAGTAAGCTGGCGCTATGAAACGACTTATGCCGTGCTTGGTGCACTTGAGGCGTCAGGCCTACTTGTGGCATCCGGGTGAAGACGGAGCTTCCTTGTGAAGTTGTTTTGCTTGACAAAACATTGGGACCTAATGTTCAAACGGGTGAGATCATCAACACTCGATTTGTCAACGAGCTATGGCGGGCTTAAACTTGGTGGAGTTTGAGCGCCTCAAGTGCACCAAGCACGGCATAAATGACAACTACAAATCTGATAGGGTTTGTTAATGGTTCTTCTCCTCCTCCATTATTAACAATCAAAAATGTTGATGGAGCTGAAGAAATCAATCCAGATTATGCACAGTGGAAACAGATTGATGCACATCTCCTGAGTTGTATTACAGCTACACTCACACCTGTGATATTTTCTTCTATTTTGCATCTGCAACACAGTGCAGAGGTCTGGAATGTTCTTTGTAAAAGATTCACTACTATGTCTCGTAGTCATATTCATCAAATGAAGAATCGTTTGAATAATCTGACTAAAAGCTCTCAGACAATTGAAGAATACTTGTCTCAAATTAAAACTCTGGCAGATCAACTTGCACTTGCTTCTTCTCCTATAGAAGAAGAAGATCTAGTTCTTCTCACCTTGAACGGTTTACCAGATGAATTTGATGCCTTAAAGACTACAATTCGAGCAAGAACCGAAGCTATTTCGATGGAGGAACTTTCTTCTCTCCTCTGTTCAGAGTCTCTGCATATTGATTCCAAAACAAAGAAGATTCAGGCACATGAATTCCTCATTGCATATGCTACTACTCGTGGCTCTTTTGGCCGAGGCAGGTCTTCATTCAGAGGTAACAAAGGTGGTTCTAGATTTGGCTACCGAGGTTGATACTCTCCTAGAGGGAGAGGTAGACAATTATCAGGAGGACAACACCACAACAACTTGATTTGTCAAATTTGTGGTAAGACTAATCACTCAGCCTTGGATTGTTGGCATAGGTTAGATGCTACTTATCAGCCACAGCCACAGTCTCAGCAAACTGCCTCTCCATCTTATCAATTTTCACAATCATCAACTGGAACATCAACTAGACTGTCAAACTCTCAAGCTTATGTGGCCTCTGCTCCATCTCACTATGACTCTTCCCCATGGTATCTTGATTCGGCTGTATCTGATCATATGACTAATGATTTGTCAAATCTGAGTCTTCATCAACCCTACCAAGGTTCTGATCATATCACTGTTGGTAATGGTAATTCTATTCCTATTCTTCATACTAGTAAAGGTCTTTTGCCTACTCCACATCATACTTTCAAACTCAATAAAGTTTTGCACACTCCTATTACTTCTAATCTTGTGTCTGTGCATAAACTCACTAAAGATAATCAATGTACCATTACATTTGATGATTCTTCCTTCATTATTCAGGACAAGCACACGAAGGGCATCTTACACAAGGGCCTTAATTCCCATGGTTTATATCATTTTCATGCACCATCCAAGCCTGCCTATTCTTCATCAGCTGCTGCTGTTTCTCCTTCTTCTATTTCTCATAATGCTTTCTTTCATTCCACTGCTACTGCTGTGCCTGAAACTGTTTGGCACCAGAGGTTGGGTCATCCATCACCTCTCAAGTTTAATAAACTGAAGTCTTCTCTTTCTGTTGCTTGTAATAAAGCCAAGAATAATGATTTCCCGTGTGTTCACTGCTCTATGGCCAAAAGTCATAGACTACCTTTTAATCTTTCTAACTCCACTGTAAATAAACCTTTTTCACTAGTTCACAGTGATGTTTGGGGACCATTTTTACAATCTGTTTCTGGTTACAAATACTATGTAATCTTTGTTGATGAATATAGCAAGTTTACTTGGCTTTTTCCCTTATGTTACAAGAGTGAAGTTTTTGCTAAATTTGTGGAATTCACAGCTTATGTTGCAAATCAATTTTCTACTCATCTGAAAATTTTTCGCACTGATGGTGGCACTGAGTTTGTTAATTCATCTATGACTCAATATTTTCACACTCATGGTATTCTCCATCAGATTTCTTGTCCACATACACCTCCTCAAAATGGAGTCTCTGAAAGGAAGCATAGGCATATCACTGAAACTGCTATTGCTTTGCTTCATCATTCATCCCTTCCTATCAAGTACTGGTTTGATGCCATTTCTACAGCTATTTTCTTGATTAATCGTTTGCCTAGTTCTACCACTCCTCATGCTTCTCCTTATGAATTGTTGTTCCATCAATCTCCAGATTACTCTTTTATGCGTGTGTTCGGCTGCCAATGTTTTCCCTGGCTCAAACCCCACACATCTCATAAACTACAACCTAAATCTACTTTATGTGTATTTCTTGGGTATCATCCTTCTTACAAAGGCTACAAGTGCTTAGATCCTTCCTCTGGAAAGGTGTATTTGTCTCGTCATGTCATCTTCCATGAGCAAATCTTTCCATTTCGTACCACCTCTGCCACAGCTACAGCTACAGCCTCTGCTGCTCCCCTGTTTCAGACTTTGTCTCAGCTCCAGTCTTTTTTCTGGTCACCTTCTTTAAATTTTCAGTCTTCCTCTCTTCCTAAGTCTGTTTCTATCCCTCTTCTAACTGTCCTGTCTCAGCCTACACCATCTTCTGCTCATCCTTCTCTGTCTCCTGTCTCTACTGATCAGGTTCTTTCTGCTGGTGTCCAACCTCCTTCTTTTATTCCCATTTCTTCTATTTCTATTGATCTTCCTCTTCCTCCTTCTATCCCTAACACACACCCCATGCTCACTCGATCTAAAACTTCTTTTCAAGCCTTATTGGCCTCTTCTTCTGCTGCTTCTTTTGCCTATTTTGACACTGAACCATTGAACTATCAGCAAGCTCTTCAGTCCTGTCTGGCATAAAGCAATGTCGGAGGAATATAATGCTCTTCTAGCCCAGGGTACTTGGTCATTGGTTCCTCTACCTTCTTCCAAATCTGCCATAGGCTGCAAGTGGGTTTTTCGCATTAAGCGTAATTCTGATGGCTCTATTGCTCGTTATAAGGCTCGTTTGGTTGCCAAGGGGTTTCTCCAACAAGAGGGTATTGATTATACTGAAACTTTTAGCCCTGTCGCCAAACAACCCACCATTCGCATTTTACTGTGTGTTGCCTTGCATTATAATTGGCCTCTAAAGCAACTTGACATAAGTAATGCTTTTCTTCATGGAACCTTAGAGGAGGAAGTTTACATGACTCAGCCACCTGGTTTTCTTAGTGCTGCTCATCCACATCATGTTTGTCTCTTAAAAAAGGCTATCTATGGTTTAAAGCAAGCACCGAGAGCTTGGTACTCCACATTCTCTACTTTTCTTTTATCTCAAGGTTTCATTAACAGTCACTGTGATAATTCCTTATTCATTCAACGGACAGCTTCTACCATCACTATTCTCTTAGTCTATGTTGATGATATCCTAGTCACAGGCAATAATTCTTCTCACATTACCTCTCTTATTGCCCACATGCATACTGTCTTTGCCATGAAAGAGTTGGGGAATATTTCCTATTTTTTAGGGGTCTCCATTAAGGATTGTGGTGATTCTTATTTTCTGTCTCAACATAAGTACGCCTCTAACATTCTTCTTAAGGCTGGGATGGCCAATTGCAAGCCTTGCCATTCCCCAAGTTCTGTCAAGCCTTCTCTCTCTTCAGATTCTCATATTCCCTTTCGTCAACCTGAACTTTATCGCAGTATCGTTGGGGCTCTACAATACCTTACAATCACCAGGCCTGATTTGTCACTATCAGTTAATCAAGCCTGTCAACATATGCATGCTCCAACTGTTAGGCATTTTGCTTCCGTCAAGAGATTGCTTCGCTTTATTCAAGGGACTTTAACTCATGGTCTCACATTCAGTCCTAGTTCTTTTGATTTACAGGCTTTCTCTGACTCTAACTGGGCTGGTGATGTTCTTGATCGTCGCAGTACGTCTGGCTATTGTGTGTATCTTGGTTCGAATCTTATTTCTTGGTCCGCAAAAAAACAACCCACAGTGTCTCGTTCCTCCACAGAGGCAGAATACAGGTCTTTGGCGCATACTACTGCTGAACTCACCTGGTTGCAAATGTTGCTTCGTGAACTTCAGCTTCCTTCCTCGGTTGCTCCCATTTTATAGTGTGATAACCTCTCGGCGATTGCCTTAGCTTCTAACCCTGTGTTTCACACTCGTTCAAAACATATAGAGGTCGATTGTCACTTTATTCGCAAAAAAGTTGCCCGCAAACAGATTTTACTCCGTTATGTTCCTTCTCTGGATCAGATTGCTGATATCTTTACAAAACCTCTCTCTGTGTCTCGGTTTCAATATCTTCAAGCCAAGCTTCTGGTCTCTCCTTCTCCCATCAGCTTGCAAGAGAGTGATAAGACAACCACAACAGCAGCTTCAGCTCCAGCATTTCCAGCTCCAGGTTTAGCTTCAGCTTCAGAATCAGTTGCATCAGTTGCAACTGCTACAGCTCCAGCTGTACATTCAGAATCAGTTACATCAAACACATTGTATAGTTAGTTAGGAAACCAGTTAGGAATTGGTTAAGTGGTTAGGAATTAGTTAAGTAGTTACAGTGATTAGTTATATTTCAGTCTCAGCATTGTATATAAATACTGTTATGTAATTCATAATTGATAAGAAAATAATGAATGTGAATATCCTTTTCTTCACTTCTGCTGCCACATCCATTCCAATCTCTTGTTTAGCTTCTATACTAAGCTTTTTAACTCTCATCTTCTATCAATTTCGGTATTCAAAAGTGTCCCATCTTCAACTTTTAAGTCAATCTCATGGAGCTCCTCCTCTGTGGATTTTAGCCGATGATCAACATTTCTGAAGACCTCCATATTCCATTTCTTCAATGCTATCTTTAGATTTACTAATTTTTCCTTCAGCCTAAAGCCAGCCCATCCATAAGTCTCTGTCTCTGTCAAAGATTTCTTTACCATAGACATAAATTAGGGTGCAAACTCCATGCATTTAGGAACCTAAAAGGTCTAGGACCCCAGTTTCTTTTATCCTCCATCAACACCAATGGACTGTGGTCATAAATACTCCTTGGTAGGCCTCACTACTTAAGACTAAACTTTTCCAACCACAAAGAATCTAATAAAAACCTATCAATTCTACTCCATCTATCACCTTCTACTGAATTACACCATGTAAAGCCCCTCCCTAACAGTGACAAATCTACTAGCTCCATACTCTCGATAAACTCATTAAATTCAATCATTCATTTTTCCCTCATCAGGCAACCCCTTCTTTTATTCAAAAATCAAATTTCATTAAAATCCCCACCAATACACCAAGGTTTGTGAAAAGATGACTTCAGCCTTCCCAATACTTCCCATAATTGACACCTACTCCTCACATCATTAGGAGGATAAATGTTAACGATTACACACTCAAATGATTGCTTAAAAATACTTAATAGAAGTAAAAAATTCCTCATACTACAGCACTCTGAAATCTTGAAGACACCAAGATTCCACACACATAGCAAGTTGTAGCTTGACTTTTTGTGCTCCTTTCGGATACGATAGCCCTACAGTTCGGACTCCCGTGATTTTTTAATCTGATCTCACAAGTGCAATGTGAAATACATAAATACAAAAGAGTCCAAGTCCGACAAATCTTTTGAAAAATTGATTTTGAATCAAAATGTCAAAAATGGACTGCTTTGCCAGATACAGAGTCGCCACCTAAATTTTTTATTTTGGAAAATTTAGGAAACTCAGGACTCGTGCCAAAGACCACTTATCCATCATCACCAAAGTGTCTCGGCGCAGGAACTTATGTACGAAAAGAGAAGGTCATGAATTGAGCACCCCCGCTCGCCCGATCAAAGATCGGCCTCTACTAATCATGATGTGATTCTTATTTACATTTATATGCTCTTGTTCTGATTATTAGACTAACATTTACTATGTGTTGCACACAAGTATAGACTAATTTGTAAAAATTGGAACATTCGATTTCATGTTTGTTTTGAAAAATTATTTTGAATATGTACCACCAAGGCAAGCAAGTATAGACTAACATTGTTTCAAAAAATTGTTGCACACAAGTATAAACTAATTTGTAAATGTTATTAGACTAACATTTACAATGCTCACCTTGTACTCCAAGGCAAGCCAAAAGAAACAAAAGAGTTAGAAAACATGCATGCCCCTAACTAATGCAACACATGCAATGATGCAATTAATAGGCTCGGCTACTAATTTTGACATGTGAATCAATTTGATAGCATGTGGTTTAAACACGTATTCAACGAAATAATAAACGACAATGCTTGTTAGAATGATGAACCGAGTCTCGATTCATGCAAGACAAATGGATGCAAACATGGACAATACTAAAAGAAACATGATGTGCTACACTATCCATCATAAGCAAGTAAATAAAAGGAGAAAGATGTGAGGTTGGAAGACATTATCACATATTTTGCCATCGCGCAAGAGGGTCCGAATGAATGAACTAGCTAAGCTACTTAACTAATTATTACAACACCGAACATAACTAACTATTCTAGCTAATTAAATAGTTACAACGCAAAATTAAATCAACTAGCTACTCTAACCAATTAATACAACTTAACTAACTAAACTAACCAATTAGTTACATTAAGGAACTAATTAACTAAGTAATTAATTACAAGTTGTACAACATACTACTATTAACAAATGTAACGAGTCCCAAGAATCGAGGGACGATTCATGCATGGAGGTGGATTTCCACCCGAAAAAACCCTATGTTTTGCTACCGGAATGCCTTTGTTGCACAGTTAGAAAATTGCACTATTTTTCCACCTCAGCCTCTGCTCTGCTGGAAAGAGACACTGCCTGGCTGGAAAAAGTGGCCGGTAACCCAGAAGTAGTGGCCTGCCACCCAGTAAAAATGGTCTGCCGACCATTGATGTTGAATTTCTCCTGCTGCAACAAAGAACAAACAGAGCGCAACAGAGCATTCTCAAGGGATGTTGGTCCACCCTACCCCTCCTTATCATCGAATAGCTCAAATGAGTGGTAGGCCCGATTTGCAATCCATCAATCGGCGCAAATTCATTGCGTGATAATTTATGAACCAAGGGATACAATTTCAATAAATGCACAATGAAAGACTCATGAACCTCCTCCCTATCATGATATTGATCAAGGGAAGTGGTTGACATCGACTCTTGAACTGTTTTCATCACTAACAAGTATGAAACGACTCAAGACTCAATGGGTTCAATTAACGTCCGATTGAACCCCAAACCATTTTATTATCTTGTTACCTCTTTTAAGCCATTGATTACCTTTTTTAGTTACCTTTCCATCCATTAGTCATTTTAGTCCAAAATGAGCATTAAGTGCACTAATGGAAAGAAGTATCAAACAAAAGGTTATTTTGGACATGAGAGAGATGTCATGCCATTGGTAATAAACCCCTAAAGGGATTAAATTGTTAAGCACAATACCTCTATCTCAAACTTAAACAAGCAATTGGTTTGAAACAACTTTCAAAGTAAAGGAAAAGCCAAGAAATGAGGGAGGTTGCAGAGATGCTTAAAGGTGAACATAAGTATGGAAAGCTTGAAATAAATGTTATCGACTCAAATAGGTTGGTGTCTAATGCCTAAAACACCAAACCTATGAGGACCATTACACTACAATTATGCAATACAAAGCATAAATGAAATCAACACATAAAAACAATCCTAAATTAGCTCAAAACAGTGCTGGAATTAAGGTAAAAACATCTAAAAAGTAAGCTAAAATAATGGAGCAATTAAGCTAGCAAACAAGCATAAGGAGGGGTGGGTAACCCCTTCATTTTTGGGACTTCAAAACAGCATTTTTATCCTCCGAAAAACTCTGAAATTCAACGGTACAAAGCTCAAAAAAGTTGAGAAAAAAAGGGGAAACCCAAGGGCAAAAGCTTAGAGAACAAGGTTCAAAGAATGGTGGTTAACCCCTCCACCTTTGGTAGCTTTAAACCAAAAGTTTCAGCCCATAAAAATAGTGTAAAAATAGTTCAAAATCAGCAAGAAAAGATAGAAAACAAGTAGTGTAAAGATGCTCAAAATTATACCTCTTGAAGCAAGGCAACTATTTTGTTAACAAACCCACAAGTTCTCACTCTCAATGGCTGAAATTTGGACTCAATAATCTTAACAAGAAGAGCTCTAATATTGGTTTAGGAAGTGTTTGGGTAAGGTATGTGTGTTGCAAGATAAAGATAGAGAGAGAATTTCAAGTTCTGGTCCTTAAGGAATTTTTTGTAACCTAAAAACATGAGGGTTGGACTTGTATATATAGAAAAACAATCTCTCAGATCGGAAATATCTATATAGCAACAACTAGAGCTTTTGGGGGACAGCTGGCAACAAATATCTGTGTTTTATACAAGTGGCCGGTAGGCCACTAATAGTGGGCAGCCGGCCACAAAAATCTACTTCCAGGCCGAAATTTAAATGGACATATCTCCTTCATCTAAACTCGGTGTTAGGTCATTCTTGAGTCTAAGCTGAAGCCCTGGAAGTCTAATTTCCAATGGTGTGGCTTCACATCTAAATTCTAAGTATGCAAAGAGATATGCCTATTTTAGTGAAAGATGTTCATTTCTTTCTTAATCGGATTGATGCCTAACTTCAAATGGCCATATCTCCTTCATCCGGACTCGGCTTTAGGAGATTCTTGAGTCTTAATTGAAGCCCCGAAAGTCCACTTTCCAATGGTGGTATCCTCACAACTAAAACCTAAGTGTACAAAAAGATATATCTATTTTAGTGAAGGTTGCTCAGTTCTCTTTTAATGGTTTCATGCTCAGCCATTTCCCCAACTAGTTTTCTTTCATCCCCTCTAATTTTCTTCAACTCCAAACCTATAAACAAGAGGTTTTAAATATTTTCAAAGAGTTCACCTGCCTTCCATTTATTTCCACTTTGTCCTTACTCGGTTTACCAAAAATTGCAATGTTTTAAATGAAATACGAGCCTCGGAACATTGTAGAAGCATTTAAAAAAAATATTTTGAAAAAAAAGGTGTAAGGTTGGGATTGAGAAGCTCTTCTTGCTAAAGAAATCAAACGTTTGTATAGCATAACTTTCATCATCGAGTGATCAACCTAAGGTGCACAAGTCTTAAGGACGGTCAAAAATGGGGTGTCTACACAAATCCCCTGCACTTTCCACCGAATCCACTGCCAAAAACTGCATAAAATCAAAAGGCCACATTGACTTGACGAATATTTCATCAACATTGGTTTTCTTAGTTTCTTGTAACATCAACATATCCAATTTTCTATCCCTAACCAGCTTCATAATTTTCCTTCTTTTATCTTTCCTCTCTAACCCCCTTACATTCCATGACATAATCTTCATTACAAAACTTGAAACTACTCCTGAGACCCCCTTGTTGCCCATCTCAAACGGGCTGCCCTCAGCTATCCTCCCATCTTTTCCTTGTCATGAATCTCCATTTCCACAATCCGATTCACAACTTCCTCCTCCTTCCCCTTGCAATTCATCCCCAATAACTTACCCAGCTGAATTGTATCACGAGCTTCCTTTAGCAACACATCTCTTCTACTAGGACCACTCATCTGAGGTAATGATAATGAAGTTGCTATAGTTGTAGCTCTACAGATGGCCCCTCTGGAAAAATAGCTCGAACGCAACATGCCCCTCTGGTTCATCTTTCTCTGCATATACACTACAACAATTAACACTTTTAGCAACAAAAAAATTGGTCACTAAAAGTCTATTTTTGGTCGGCAAAAGTTATCCGCGACCAATTTTTTTAGTCGCTAGTTTGGTCGCCAATTGAGGGTCGGCAAAAGTAATTCGCGACCAAAATTTTCGTTGGTCGGCAAAAGTTGGATTTGCCGACTAAATTTTTGGTCGCTAAATATTTAATTACCGTGACTAATTCATTTTGTCGCTAAAACACTTTGGTCGCGAAAAGTCGCCTTTTGCCGACCAAATTTCTTAGTCGCCAATTGACACATTTCGCGACCAAAAAGTTTGGTCGCCAATTGTGACATTTCGCGACCAAAAATTTTGGTCGCCAATTGTGACATTGTGCAACCAAAATTAGTTTGGTCGCCAATTGTTACTTTTCGTGACCAAAACTGTTGGTAGGCAAAAGTGAGTTTCCACGACCAACAAAGTTTTTGGTCGGCAATAGATGTATTTTTTGCGACCAAAACTCTTGGTCGGCAATTGTCATTTTTTGCGAAAAAAAATAATTTATTGGTCACGACTAATAAATTGGTTGCCAAAGCAGGAAAACAATACACCTGTAATATTTAGCGAATTCATAATCAAAATAGGACGAATTCATAATCAAAACAGGTCTTATTATAAAATTTTCTATATCCAAGTTTCAACACATAACTCAGCAGTAGCAACATTGATTCCAAAAACAAGGAACAATTCACAAAACCCTATTCTAAACCCCAAAAAATAAAAAACAATTCATTCTAACAAAAATTTAACATAATCAGCATCAATTTCAAAAAAAAAGAACATCTGGTGTTAACAAGGTTGAGTATTGTTGTTCTTTTTTATGTAGGGCATCCAGCTCCTTTTTGGCCTCTGCAAATCTCTCTTTGTCGTACGCGTCAACAAGGTAAACTACAGAATCTACCTGCATGATGATCAAAAATTATATACTATTTGTGAACAAAATTCAATAAGCGTTGTCATATAAATGAGCTGTGATTTGTCCTTTTCGTGCCTTGACAGTGAAAAAAACTAACAGCAATAACAATAGCAGGATGGAAAATTAAATCGCTTTGGTTGTGTAATCAATTATACATTGATGAAAACACTGAAGGTCAAATAAAAGTCATTCACCAAAGCTTAACATGCTTTACTTACAACATTTGCAGATTCATCATTTTCCAAATATATTTCGGGATTTCACCAGACATGTTGCAGTTTCTCAAAACCCTAAATACGAAAAAAATGAATAAAATTAAACTCAGGATGAAACTCACCTGTACACACTATAAATATTGAACATTATAAATTATATAATCATCAAACATACAATCTTACTAGCCCTGTAGTATTGCTCAAGGTAGGAAATTCCTGAGCCATCCCATTTTGGATACAATCTTATTTTTGGATGTCGCGACTAATAAATTGGTCGTCAAAGCAGGAAAACAATACACTTGTAATTCCTAATAATTCATTCAATCCATAACAAACCTATAATTTTAATGCATCATTCAAATTAACTTAATCATTAACATTCGACACAATACATAATTCATTAACATTCGACACAATACAACTATTCTAAGTTTTCATTCACAAGTCACATATATCTAGCATAACAATTTGAAACATAACAATTTGAAACACAGCTTGATGAAACCCAATTAAATATTTGTAATAACATTGCAGAGCTCGTGCATAAAGAACGGCAGTGTCAGCTGGTGTTGGTTTGGAGAGAAGCTAACAGATGCACAAATCTATTGGCCAAGGAAGCTATTTCCTCATCTATCAATCAAGTCGCAAATACTGAGATAACAGCCCCTCTTTTAGTTGTTTTTGTTTCCCTTTTTTTTTTGGCTCCGGCCATCCAATATCTAAAAAAAATTCTTAATCCTGAGTTGAACAGTTCCTTTTCTCCTTCAAATATCCTCATCACAAAATGCGAGGAAAAACAAGGTTTAATAGTTTTGGTCTGTGTCCTACAATGCTTTTAATTGTTCCACAACTAAGTATATAATAAATGAATTTTTTTTTTTTTAACTTTCCTACAAATAAGGCATCAAAAAATAGTCCAGTTGTATGTTATCTAGATTGCAATCTGGACAGCACATCCAGCAAAAGGGAAAAAACAATGTTCTTTAAAAGCGTCATACCTGTTGAGGGTACTGCGCGTAACCAGGGTATGCACCATATGCATATAATGAAGGATCATGTGTAGTCCCATAACCATAGGCATCATAACCTTGTCCGTAACCATAATAGGTGCTGCTCCATTGACTTGGATCTGCTTGCTGACTCCAAACACCAGGTAATTCCTACAACATAGTATTAAAAAATTGTGTAGTAATTAGCATTAACTGAATATTCTTTTAGAGACCAGAAACATCATTTGGCAAAAAGTAAGAGTCTTTTCAATTACACCTCATTACATACCAATCATGACTGCCAAACAACAGTCAAATCATGAAGATGTCAATACCTTTATGAAAATCATGAACCTTAACAATGTCCTTTCTGGCTTTGACATAGAGCATCAAATTTAAAGCAACAGTAGGAAAGGATAAATTGTAGATTATAGGTGATGTTGTGCCTGCTCTGATCTATACTTACTACACTACGCAATTACTAGTCTATACATTGATTTTCAAAAAGTCTTTGATGCCATGTTTGAAGCCTCATCCCACCCATCCTGTACATCAAAATTTGGAAAGAAAACCAACCCAATCAAGCATCCCTCATCCCGTACAGCCCAACCTCAGTCAAACTCATAGATTTCACACTAGCGAGAATAAAAGATGAAACTTTGCTCAACTGACATAGGAGCCTACAGGCATGAGTAACTTATTCTTTTAATCAACATTATTTTCAAAGAGTTTCTGTTTTATTGTCCTTGTGGATTCAATGTTGTTCCTATGGATTCAATAAATCACATCTAATCTAAAATGATATCAAGCCCATGTTGTCTACTAGAACAATAATTAGTTCCTTCCTCCATTACCACTGTGTCAATTGGTGTCAGAACGAGGTCTTCCCCGAGGGGCAATTCATAACCATGGTTGCCTTCGGACAGGTCGTAACCCGAGCTCGTGGACTTTTCTTATCATCAAGATTATAGGTATCATGAAAATTTACCTAAATTTAGTGGTGGTGAATATTTTAAGATATTCTAGATTGGATACTAGATATATATATATATTGAAAATATGAAAATTCCAAACAAATAAAAGTAGAGGTTTGTGTTATTAAAGCTTACAGGTCCTGCACTTTGGTGATAGTTAGATTTGAAATCATCAAGAGAGCAACATGGCAAGGTGCGTATTCGTTCATGGTCAAGAATGAAAAGGCATATAATGGAGATTTTTTTGCCATGGAATTATGAGCAATTATTGGAGGAAAAATACAAGCCTAAGCACCATACTATTAATACTTATGTCGAAACTATCCTTGAAGGGCTCACGTTTGAAGACAAATCTATATTGTCTCGTGTCCAAGAAATAAATGAAGAAAAAGTCTTGAAAGTATACCAAGAAAAAATCCAAGACATTATTGCAAAAGTTGGAAGTCTTGTTACAGAAAGTGAAGATTCGTCAAACAAAAAAAAAAAAAATTTGTCAAATTGCAAGATGAGATCAAATTATGTAGTTCAAAATATTCACCAACTGATGGCTTAATAACAGGGGAAAACCGGAGGGCTACCACAGCGCAGAAGTTTGTTCTTGTATTATTGGGCAGTGCAATTAAAAACAAAGGTGTGCAACCACTTTTTGACTATGCTCTTAGTTATTTTCCTTGTCCTACTAAAGTGTACGACCTTGACCGAACTAATGAAAAGAAGGGTTTTTAAGAAGATGCCAAAATTCCTTGCTTAAGTAATTTAAGAATTCAAGGAATTGTTATTTCCTAAAAGAACTAAGAGAGAATGCACATAGATGGGAGCAAGTATCCTTTATGTGACATATGCATCCAATAATCATCCCAAGAGGAGTTACACTTTTCCAAAGTCAAGTAAGTGAAAAGATTATCCTTAACTATAAGATAGATGCAGACAAGCTCAAACGTATGAAGTTTCGATTCATAGTAAATTGAGGGTGAGGTTTTTTTTTCCTAAAGGGAGAGAATGATGTAAAACAAGAGTTTCAAAAAATTGTATAGTAATTAGCATTAACTGAATATTCTAGAAAAGGATCTTCCTTTGACCTGGTTTTAGGCCATCAACCATTGAAGGAATTGACCGTTGAAGATCTGCCATAGAAAACAATATAAGCTCTTTGTTGACAAAATCACTGTACTTGATGACCTTCTCCTTCTGATCAAGGTAAGTGCCAGGCTGCAAATCACATAGACAAAGAAAGTGTTATTAGAAAAAGAACAATTACAGAACACCTTAGATTTTATGGAAGAAAGAAATTTAACTTCCAACCTCAAACTGTCGGAGCCAATTCTTCCTTGCTTCAATTTTCTTCTTACTGAAGGCAAGCTCAATTGCTTCCCCATCTTGCTCATGATCACCCATTTCTGTTGTATAAAGAGTTAATTGTACCACACATGGCTTTTACTTTTGGTTACATCCTTTTAACTCCTAACCCTTAAAATCCACTCAACAGATTCTCTCCTTGCCACCATTAACTTTTGGTTACAGCCACAATGCATGCTTATTTGCAAGTCATCCACTTTATACCCATGAATAATGGCCTAAATGAGTTTCACATTGTTGCAACAAAAAAAAAAAAAAAAAGTGCAGAACATGGTTCTGCAGCAAATCTAATCACCTAACTAATATTCCAAGCAACCAAAAACAGATGGTCAAAATCTAAGAATTTAATTAGAGGAAAAAAATGCAAATTAATATGAGCAATATTGAATTGAGGACCCGAAATTCCCTATTGATGGGTGATGCAAAAAAGTGTTGAAACTATATCCTATAAATAATGTTTGAGTGAAACACATTCTGTTCTATAATCAATGTTTTAAAAACCAGAATGGAGTTTAAAGCCTTTCAATAAGTGGAGATGGCAGTAGACTTGAAGAATTATTTACTAGTCAAAGAAAACAAAATAAAAAACAGAGTGAAGTAAATTAGCATTTCCTTAAATGGATCTTGTGGCACCAATAGGGCTATGAACAGTGCACTAGATCAAGGTCATCATAATTTGTCTTCAAATTATTTCTCATCTTTTTTGCTAATTATGTTTGTTAATAGGCATTTTGATATCAGCATGATGCCCCAAGTCAACCTAGTTACTTGGGTGGTTGGACAACTAAAGGATTGGTAGACAGTTTGGGTTGAATGCATTGGCAAGTAAGCAACATTTTATTACACAGCAATAGCATTGACTTCAAGCAAATACAAACATAAATTATTGTAACCACATCATGTTTGCCTATATAAATGCCATTTGAACAATTTTGTAAAACAATTAAAACTCAAATGAGACATGACCAAATAATTGAGAAAAGTCAGAGTTTGAAAACTGCATGTACCAACTTAAAATTTTCACTTTTAAGATACGCACGTGTAAAGATTGTAAAGTCTGTACTTATCCAAAAAAAAAGAGAAGATTGTAAAATCTGTTTATTTTCCCCTTTCAATGTTCTATATGCTGTCAAATTTCAACCTATAAAATATAAAGTTCTATTAAACTTAAAATTTCAGCTAAAAAAATCTTGTTTAAAAATTTACCAACCTTAATTTAAAATCTGAAGAGTTGATATTGTATAATTCTTATCACAAGTACAAAAGGCAACTAATTTCTTATAAACCAATGAAGCAAACAACTTACATCTAAATGAAAGTATTGTAAGCCAGTGAAGTAGTCAACTTACAACTAAATGAAAGTATGTTCTGTGCAATAACTTTTAGTCAGCAAAGGTTAGAACAGCAATTTATGAATTAAAATATTACAACTATGTGACAGTTTGAAGGTTACCTGAGTTGCATCCCATAAGATACTTTTTGGAGTCACAAGAAGCTCTCTCTTATTCTTCGATGGAAGAGGGGAACCATCATTAGCGGTCTCCTACTGCAACCAAGGCAGAATAACACCATCCATTTCAATAGGAAGAGAATTAGATCCTGCTGTATTATAAATCGTTTCTGTTTCCCTAGAATGTGACACTGCATCTCTAGTCTTTGTTACTCCTAAAGTCAAACTTGCATCACTCCTTTCTCCATCAAATAAAGAAATTTTAATATCTTCAACATTTGAAATGAAGTCCTCAAAATATTTCTCTGCTTCTTCAGTCAATCGTTTAGACACCTTATTTCTGTCATTACTCCTCTAGCAAATTGCAGAAGCATTGAAGTTAATAGAACACTTTATCATCACTACTCTCAACAAGGACTAAAGACAGATCCTGCAGTTTACACATGGAGATTGAGAACCATACCTTTCAGGCCCGAGATGGTTTATCCACAATTGTAGAGCTCTTTGTATTAGGAAGCAATTCTGTTACAATTTAGATAGTTCCCTACCACGTTGCTCCTCCAAAACTATCTCAGCTAAGAGATCTTGTTTATGCCTTTCTGACTGGAAAATTTGTGGAAACTCAACATTTCACTACTTCAAGTCCTTAAAAAGTACAGAATAACAACATATCTTTCAAAGTTTGCTCATCTGTCAATTGCTTCAATATTCTGGAAACTCACATAAAACTATCAATAACAAACTATCCCTCATTCAACTTAGTTTCACAAGATGGTGCTTCAATGGTGATCTAAAATTTATTATGTTATGTTTGTTATCATCATTTCATGAAAAGCAATGTTAGCAATATATTATGTTTAAAGTCATTTGTCAAAAACATATCTCTAACACAGCACTATACAATTGTGATCATGTATCAAAATTTTACAATTAGAAAAACTAATTTATTTTTCCATCATCCAATAAAAAGAGAGTTTTTATCTGTTCAAGTGTCCTAGACTTATAGTCAAATAAGCAATTTTACGGCATTAGCTTTTTTAGACGCTATTAATTTAAGAAGTTAGTGCTCAAATCAGTGGCATGGCATAATGATAATACCTATAATAATGGATAGAACATTAACGTAGCAATAATATAGTAGTAGTAGTATTATATAATAATTAAATAACATGAACACAATATTATGTGATGTTACTATATTGTATATATTAATTAACTAACAGTTATTATAAAGAAATAAATAGACTTTGTTATGCATGACGATGTTGGTGTTTCCCCTAAACCCAAGACTTTTTTCTTCTTTTTTTTTTTTTTGTTTTGGGTGAATAAATCATAAATTAAAACAGGAAAAAATACAAGATTACAAGGGGGCATGCCCCAAGCCCAAACATGACAAAACAACCCAGCAAAAATAAATAAATAAAAATGACAAAACCAACAGAAGAAAATAAAACCAACTAAAACCCAACAAACAAAAACAGCCCCTACAAAAATGGCCACAGTACATGTGAGGCAATAGCTGCAGAAACAGCGATACACACTCACAAACAACACGTAGACAGTTGCTAAACAGCCAGCAAAACAGAGCTAGCAGCAGCAAGGCAGAATCAACAGCAGCAAGGCAGAGACACACACTCACACACGGCACCTGGGCAGCTACTCATAGAAGCTAAACTAAAGCATACACATCACAATCCTGTAGAATTTATAGACAGTAATAGCAGGCAGACACGACACCTGGACAGTAACAGCTCCATTCTTTATAAAGAAACAGAGCATCACAACCACCTACAATACTTGTGTTTACTCTTTTCTGCTGAAAACAGTGTAGTTATTTAAATAAAAAATAAGAAAAAAATGATAATGACTAGTATTGTTTACTCCATCTGATAGAATTATAATTTCACCCATGTATTAATTAAAAGTAAAAACTAATTAATGCCTAAGATAAAAACTTGCTCATAGATGACATTTCATCTTTAAAAATCTTTATAGATGAGCATTTCATCTTTAAAAACAAATAAAGATTAGCATTTCATGCAATAGTTAAAGAATTAAATATTATCTTTTATTTTATTTTTATTAAAGTATTTAAACAGGATAAACAGTATATAAACTTTATAAATGGAACCATTTAAGTGTAGCGAGATAAAATGCAAAATGGCCAAGACTATGTAAGGAATATTTGGTTATTTGAAAAAAAATAAAAATAAATGGGTAATTCCACGAGTTAAATAAACTGTGGCCAAACATTAAATATTAAGAGGTCACATATATATGATTTCAAAAAATATGCATGGCAACAAGTAGCAACAAAAGTAGCAAAACAACTGTAAGCATTAGGAAGTAACAAAACAAAAGCTAAATTATCCATACAAACATTATAATTCATCAAAATTAAAGACAAACTCAGTCTCCAATTTGTCATCATTATAATTGATCAAAATGAAGGGTAAACTCTTAGTTTCTTAGAACTACTGAGAGAGACATACTTGGACAATTTGTCAATGAGGTCTCACATTCTCAGTTCCACAAGAACCTCCTCTAGGACTGGTCCTTGATTCGTCAACAACATTAACAAATACAATTGGAAGGCTGTTACCTTGAAGTTTTTAAATGATAATTTTTTCAAACTTGGCAAGCAACACCAAATTTCTTTCCATTGTAACTCCTGTGAGAGTGTCTCCTGACAATTGAAACAAAAATTCACTTGAAACCAGCTAAAATTTAAGAAGCAACAATTTGGAAGAGGCTAGAATGGTTGTCTAGATACTCACATATTGACCTGTTGCATCATGATCTATGATCAACGTCTGAAGGTTTGGACATCGTTTAAAAAATATAGCAAGACCCACCAGATCAGTTTCAATATAGTTTGTTAGAAATCATAATCATAAAGGTCCCTATCCAAAAATGCATACCACAAATTTTTTTTTTTTAAAAGATTCTATCGAAGCAACACTTATACAGCCAATATACAACACAATTGCTTCTCAAATCTAAACGAAATCGCTTGTCACTTCAGCAGCATATTGTGCCTTATATTGAAAACCCCTCCCATTTCTTATGCATCTTCTAACCTCTAACTTCATATTTTAGACGTTCAAAATTGAATGTTTAATTTTGAACTTCTAATCAGCAGCATTTACAAGTTAAACCTGAGATCATCAGCTAAACAGTTTGGGCAAATGCAGTGTCCCCTTAGATTTATAATACAAAATTAAAACTTTTAAATCAATTCAAGGTTAAAAGGGCAGTTAGGATTACCAGGAGAGCGAAAAGTAGAACAACCAATCCGAACAAATAGTATGCTTAATCTGCAATTAAAATTTGACAAAATTTAGAGCCCTAGCAACAACTTCATGCACATGAACTGTAATACTAATCAATTGAAGGTTTTTCACTTTGACATTTTATCAAACACTTGGTGAATATACTATATAACCCAATTTCAACATAACCCATTTCCCTAAACCACCCATCAATGAAAATCTTTTATTTAGCATATCAAATTCTCATTAAAAAAAATTAACATCAATCAATTAAGCCCTAAAAGAACAAAAAAAAGTTGACATAAAGACAGAGCGAGAGAGATCAGAAATCGATGGAGAGAGAGAGAGAGAGAGAGAGAGCGCACACACATACCAGAAAGACAGAGCAAGAGAGATCAGAAATAGAAGCCCATGACTTATCAGGAGCCGCATTGTCTACAGTTGAAACCACATTCAACTCAGGATTCAGGGCCAGAGGATTTTGGCCTCTGCCTTCCCTTCCTCCACGACCACCTGACCCAGATCGACCTCTAATAGGTGTGTAAACCTTCGAATCAGCCATACCACCACCAACTCCATGAGAATGGACACTCCCAGCCATCGGAAGGGCATCAAGCTTCGATACCAGATTTCTCGCCCTAGCAAGAAAGAGGCTGTCTGGGATATACTTATTCGCGATCTACAACAGCTTCCTCACTCCCCTCCATTTCTACGTTGTCTGACCACCGAGATTGGAGAAGATTTAGGGCAGAAGCTGTTAGGGTTGAAGTTTCCTCTTGGATAAGATCACATGGGATCAGATCCCCCCGATCCACACCAGACATGGAAGCCTTCATACGATTAAGCTCCTCTCTTAACTCCTCAAAGGGCTTCGACTGAGTAACTCGCCGAAACAGATCCCCCTGTGCAACCTCCACCGAAGCTAACCCCAACGATGCAACCCCTTTCTCTCTTTCATTCATCGCCATAATATCACTCGTCAACCCTTCCATAGATTCCACAAAGGAAGAAGGGTTCAAATCTGCCTCACATACACAAAGGCTACTCACTGGTTCTAAATTTTTTTAATTTTTTTTTTCTGTTTCCCAGGAACAAAACGACGTCGTTTTTTGATTGGCGACCAAATTTTTTTTGTCGCCAACATAACCCATTTCCCCCTCTATGTTTCAAATTTCCCTCCACAAACTTTTGGCCACCAAGAGATCAAATTAGTCGCAGAAAAAGTACCTACACCGACAAACTTTTTTAGTCGCCAAATCTTAATCAATGGCGACTAAAATATTAGTCGCTAAAAATACAAATTTGGCAATTAATTTTTTTTGGTTGCTGAAAATAAGTTTTTGGCGACCAAATTTTTGGTCGCCAAAAAATATGTGACCTTCCGCGACCAAATTTGTAGTTAGTCGGCAAAAGTATATCACTTTCTGCGACCAACTCATTTTTTGGTCGCCAAAATATAACCTTTTGCGACCAATAATATTTGGTCGCCAAAAATAATAATCATTCGCGACTAATTAATATTTGGTCACCAAATGTTATTTTTTGGCGACCGAAATTTTTTTGGTCAGCAAAAGTGGTCGGCAATTGTGTAAATTCTTGTAGTGCCTACTATTCTCTTCCTTGATAATACACCTTTACTCTTTTGATCATACTCCCTCTGTTTAGAACCTAGCCCAATACACCCAGACAACAGACTACATGTTTCCTACCCCAACGAAACCCTCCTTTGGGGCTCACTAAGCACTACCTCTAAATTGATACTAGGCATATCCTTATCAAGCCCACTAACACTTCTTAAGAAGCCTTTAGTTACAACTATATCATCCATCCCATGCATACTACCCATCTCTTCCACCTACGACTTTTTCACTCCCTTCACTTTCATATCGTTACTGTAGCCACCACCTGTTGATATTCCCAACTCCATGTCAGTGTTCTTGACCATTGATTCCAACATACTGTCATTACATGTTCTTTCACCATGTAGATCCACAGAGCTTTGTTTTGCCCGTGTCCAGGTCCTTGCTTGCCACCTAGTCCTCCACACCCACCTCACCACTTAGTTTTGCCACCTCCCTTACCTTTTTCCCCGTACCACCTCCCCTCCGATGACCTCCATTGATAGAGATCTGGTCCACCTCCTCAATGGTGCCCTCCTTAGTGTCTCTGCTCATACTACTACAGTTCAAATGATGCAGTGGAATTTCCATTGCCTCACAAACCCGAACTGGAACCAAGCTTTCGTTGCATCTCAGAGAAATGACCTTATTAATATTCTCCATGGACTTTGTAACCACTCTAACTGCATAACTTCACCCCATACTCTACCAATACTTTTGAATGTATTCACACTCCATAAATTTAATGGGACACCAAAACAGTAAATCCAAACACATCTCTTCCAATCTTCATAAACTCCACGTCTCCATTCTAAAACTGAATCACACCACTCATACACCCATTGTTTTAAGCTTACAGTCTCCTCCTTGAGTGCAAGTTCTGAGCTAAATGTCAAGACTACTAATCTTTCACCTCCTTCACGAACAAGAACCTCCTTCATTCCTCTTCTAGTAACCTCCTCCTTAAAGTCATGAAATGAGAAGAAGGTTTTAAGCTTCACAATCACACTATCATACAATCACTCATTTCCTTCTTCTTTCACCATAACTGTGATAGCGTCCGTCCCTTGTTCCTCTCTTCCTGATACTACCTCAGCGTATGATTTTTGACCCCTTCTTTTCTTCTTTGATTGCATAGGACACTTCTCCTTCGCAAGTGCCAAAGATGGCTTTAGTCCCAGATGATTCCTCTGCATAGTCATATTAACTTCTTCATCCTTTCCATTCTTCTTCGGCACAATCCTGTTAAATTCTGCCATCTTCATTTTCAATCTCTTATCCTCGCACCAGATTCCATTTGTCTTTTGAACTGCCACTTCTGCCGATACTGGACAGTTGTACTAGACGAACCCAAATCTTGAACCCATTGCTTTCCTTCTTTTTTCCAGAATGAACACATCCTTTACCACTCAAAATTGCTGAAAAGATTGAACAGGCCCTTTGGATTCATCATCTCTAGTATATCATCAACAAATACCGTTACTAATCCACTCGCCATTGATGCCCTCTGCAATCCACCTTCCCATCTCTTCCTCATCACCGGCTTCCAACCTCCTCGTCCTCCTTCACACATTGGAGAACCTAGTTTGGGGTATAATTTAACCTTATTTTGCACAGTTTTTTTTGTAAAAACTAAAAATTCATCTCAAACATACTAATTTTTTTACATCATATTATAGCCAAAAAACCAAAAAGTTAGTAAAAAAGCCTCTTTCTAAACAAGACTTAAATGTTTTTAGAAACCGAATTTGAGTACATGAATTGACTAATTAAAATTTTTAGAATCATCAGAGAAGTTTTGTTAAAAATTGATTCAGGCCTCGTTTGGGAACAGGCTAATTTAGTAATTTTTTGGCTATTTGGCTAAAAAGGTAGCTAAAAAAATTTGTATGTTTGGGATGACTTTTTGGCTAATTACGAAAAGATGTGCAAAAAGTAGAGAGAAAAGAGAATCTTTGACTTTTTGGTATGGGTTGTTGGCTTTTTGGCTAATTTAGTAACTTTTTGACTTTTTGGCTAAAAAGGTAAGTTCCCAAACGGGGCCTCAATTTGGTAAAACCGTATATGATTAAATTGAGCTTAATTGAGTTTTGTGCTAACCTTGATTAATTAAGCCTACTTGTATTTGATTAAGATGATGCATGATTTATGACTAATCTAATCCTATTCATGATCCAAGATGTGATTAAGTATCTGATGTGTTAAGGCATTTTGTGATGTTGGGTGTAGAGGATTAAAATTCTTGAGTGGGTATGTGCTGATCATATATTGGGTGGTTGTTTTTATTTTCTTTAAATTAGTTTATATTTTTTCAAAAGTCAAATACGGCGATAACTTTGATATCATTATTAAACCAATCCATTAAATCAAAAAAATCTAAACTAAAAGCATTTCATATATTAAATATATCGATTACACATTAAAAGTCTAACAACCACCCATTACATGACCATCATCCAAACACATAATAAAAATTAATTTCGTAAAAAAAAAAAGTCTAAAAGATTTGTCAATTTTACATAATTTTATCTTTGGTGGGTATAAATTATTTTTAAAAATTCAAATATATTTTTTGATATTTATTTTTGTCAATTTAGTTTATATTTTATCAAATTGACAACTTTACCTTTGAAATTGAGCAATGGTATCTTCAATTGTCCTTATTTGGAACAAGATTCAAACTTTAGGGTCAAATATGTCACAATTGAAAAGTCAACGATCAAAGTGACACGAGTCTTAAACTCTAGGGACTATTAGTGCAATCCGCCCTAAAATAATTTAAAATTTTAATTATTAATTATAGAATTACACTTCTTTGTTTTAAAAAAATATTTATAAATACATAAAAATAATTTAAAATTTTAATTATTAATATTCAAGATGCGTATAAATTAATCCTAATACCAATTATAAAAAATAAAAAATAAAAAATAAAATTGTTAATAAAGGCATATTTTGGAAACACGGTTAGAAGTCAGTGTTTTGAGTTTATTAAGTCACATTATCTCTCTACTTTTCTGCATATTTTTTTTAAAAAATGGTAAATTACAAATGCACCCCTTGAGGTTTGCTTAAAGTACAGATTGCCCTCTGTAGTTTGAAAAATTACAAATACCTAAAGCAGATTTCATAAAGCAGATTCAAGAAAATGAAGAAGAGTCAAAACAGATTTTTTATTAATTTTTTTTAAATCAATCTGCACATGTACAGTATTTATAAACTAATATACTCTACCTAACTATAGTTACAATTAACTATAGTTCTAACAACTTTACAACTGCTATAGTTAATACTAACTAGTGTTGACTAATCTAACAGACTTCAAACAGATTGATCATCATGCTGTGAATTCTGCAACTGATCATGCTGTGAATTCTGCAACTGAGGTTGCGTAACATGCCCCGGCAAGCTGACAGGAGAAGAATGAGCCAGAAGCTTGTGCTGAAGAAAGTTAAACCGAGAAACTGAAAGAGGTTTGGTGAGGATATCAGCAATCTGGTCAGCAGTAGCAAGATGTTTGATAAGCAACTGGTTGGAAGCAACACGCTCACGGACAAAATGATAGTCCACTTCAATATGTTTAGACCGAGCATGAAAAACCGGATTACTAGACAGGGCAATGGCAGAGAGATTGTCACACCATAGAGTAGGTGGGTCAAGAGGAATGTGCAGATCTCGAAGAAGCATGCCAAGCCAGCTAAGCTCGGCTGAAGTCTGAGCAAGAGCGCGATATTCAGCTTCAGTGGAGGAGCGAGAAACAGTAGGTTATTTCTTCGCAGACCAAGAAATCAAGTTGGGACCCAGAAAAATACAAAAACCAGTAGTGGATCTGCGGTCAATGGCGTTCCCAGCCCAGTCGGAATCCGAATAGGCAGTGAGAACAAGAGGACCTGGCTGAAACTGAAGACCCTTAGCAAGAGTTCCTTTCAAATAACGCAATAAGCGTTTGACAGCATTAAAATGACTAACCAAAGGAGCGTGCATATGTTGACAGGCAGAGTTGACAGCAAAAGCAATGTCAGGGCGAGTAATGGTCAAATATTGAAGAGCCCCAACAATACTGCGATACAAAGCAGGCTGAGCAAAAGGAAGATCAGAGTTAGGAAAGCTGGAGGATTTAGTAGCCATGGGAGAGGCATAGGGCTTGCAGTGGGACATCCCAGCTTTGGCTAAGATCTCAGTGGCATACTTAGATTGATGCAAAAAGAAACCAGCAGCAGAAGTGTGAACAGAGATGCCCAAGAAATAATTCAGAAAACCCAACTCTTTCATGGAAAACACTTGATGCATTTGAGCAAGCAACGAGGTAATATAAGAACCATCACTCCCAGTTAGCAAAATATCATCAACATATATAAGCAGAATGGTGATGGCAGATGTAGTCTTCTTAATAAACAAAGAAGAGTCACAATGACTAGCAATGAAACCTTGGGACAAGAGAAAAGTGGAGAATGTAGAAAACCATGCCCGAGGAGCTTGCTTAAGCCCATACAAGGCTTTATGCAGTTTACACACCTTATGAGGATGAGAAGAATCAATAAAACCAGAGGGTTGAGTCATATAAACCTCCTCATGAAGGACACCATGCAAGAAAGCATTAGATACATCCAATTGTTTGATAGACCAACCAAAATGAAGGGCAAGACACAATAAAATGCGAATAGTAGGCTGCTTTGCAACAGGACTAAAGGTTTCTTGATAATCAATCCCCTCCTCCTGGAGATAACCTTTAGCCACTAACCGGGCTTTATAACGAGCAATGGAACCATCAGAGTTCTTTTTCAAGCGATAAACCCACTTACACCCAATGACATTCTTGTTGGGTGGAAGGTCAACTAAGGACCAAGTATGTTGAAGTTGAAGAGCATGAAATTCGTCATGCATAGCTTGAGTCCAATCTGAAGATTGAGAGGCTTCCTTATAGGAAGAAGGTTCAGTGGGAACATGAGCCAGATGAGCAGTAGGAGAAAGAGAAGTAGATTTGGACCTAGTGACCATAGAATGAGTATTGGAGCAGATATGAGGAGCAAGATGAGTAGAAACTGGAGCAGAGAGAGGTAAATCAATAGAAATTGAAGATATAGGAATAGGATAAGAGGAGGAAGGAACTGTAGAACTAGGAATAGAGAGAGAAAGATCAGTAGAAGAAATAGGGGGATTAGCAGAACTAGGAACAGGAAGAGGAACAAGGGGAGGTGCAGATGAGGAAGGAGATACAGAAGAAGAAGAGCGTAAAGAAGAAGAAACAGAAGAAGAAGTGGAGGGCCAGAAAAAAGAATGTAAGTGAGTAACTGATGGAATTGGGGAAGAAGAAGAAGAAGAAGAACAAGATGAAAAAGGAAAACAAGTTTCATCAAACACAACATGCCTAGAAAGATAGATACGACCTGTAGAGGGATCAAGACAGCGATACCCTTTCACTGACGGATGATAACCAATGAATACACATGGAATGGACTTAGGTTGAAGCTTGTGGTTAGTATAGGGCCGTAACCAAGGATAACACCTGCAACCAAAAATTCTTAGAAAAGAATAATCTGGAGGTTTATTAAACAACATTTCAAAAGGAGTAAGATTGTGAAGTTTAGCAGTAGGTAATCTATTAATTAGCAAGACAGCGGTAGCGAGTGCCTCAAACCAAAGATTTAAAGGCAAAGAGGCATGATGCATTAGAGCAATAGTTGTTTCAATTAGATGTCTATGTTTTCGCTCAGCCACTCCATTTTGAGAAGGAGTGTGAGGACAAGTAAGATGATGTAGAATACCTTTTTGTTTAAGAAAATTTTGAAATTCAGTAGATAAGTATTCACCACCATTGTCACTGCGAAGAATTTTAAGAGATGTCGAAAATTGAGTTTCAACTAAAGCTTTGAATTCAAGAAATTTAGAAAATACTTCACTCTTGTAATGAAGCGGAAACAACCAAGTAAATTTGCTAAAATCATCAATGAAAACAACATAATACTTGTAGCCTGATACAGAAGCAGAAAATGGGCCCCAAACATCTGAATGAATGAGAGCTAAAGGTTTATTAACAGTTGAATTGGACAAACTAAAAGGAAGTCTATGTGTCTTAGAGACACAACAATGAGAACATAAACCAGAGGAAGTGTGAGAAGGCAAATGAAAAGTGTTAATAATGTGATGAAGTTTGGTGGATGAAGGATGTCCAAGTCTGAGATGCCAATTTGGAGCAGAAGCAGCAGTTGAAGAAGCAGCAGTGGGAGAATTAGTACTCTTGAAACAGGCCTGTGGAGAAGATGAAGAGAACATGGAAACTGATTGAGGAGCATGATAAAGACCCTGAGAATTAAGGCCTTTATACAGAATGCTCTTGGTAGCCTTGTCCTGAACAACAAACTTATCAGCATCAAAGATAACAGAACAGTTATTATCAGATACTAGTTTATGAACAGATAACAGATTAGAAGAAATATGAGGAACATGAAGAACTTTTTGGAGTTTAAGTGGAAAAGAAGGAGTTGGAAGCAAACCATTACCAATGTGATGTATAGGAAGAGAAGAACCGTCGCCAATTGTGACTTGATCAGTGCCTTGATAAGGCTGATAATCAGAAAGCTGATTCAAGTCATTGGTAATATGACTGGTGGCAGCAGAATCAACATACCAAGTAGGAGGAGCAGAGGAGGACTGAAATTGAGAAGGAGAAGCAGAAGCTACATATGCTGCTTTAGGTGTACCAGAGGTTGTGTGAAAACTATGATCCATGCGATGCCAACATTCTAAGGCTGTATGATTGTATTTGCCACAGATCTGACAAACAACTAGAGAACCAGTATGATGCTGAATATTATATGATTGCGGTGGAGAATTCTGAAAAGATGCACTGGACTGAGATTGCTGAAATGGTGGATGTGGAGACTGGAAATTTTTTCCTCCTCGACGGGAGCTGGATCCTCTAAAATAACGACTTCCACCTCGGTTAGAGAAATTACCTCTGTAGCCTCTAGTAGAACCATTAGAACCACCTCTATGAGAAAAGGATCTGGTAGTTGCAGTATAGGCAAAAGGAATTTCAGATGCTTGAGAACTTTTGCTTGCAGCTTCAATATGAATCTCCTCAGAACAAAGTAAAGAACTCAGAGTTGCAAGAGACAGGGAATCAGATCTGGTGCGGATGGAAGTTTTAAAAGCATTATACTCAGCCGGTAATCCATTCAAGATTAATAGAACTATATCCTCATCATCAACAGGTGCACATGCTAGAGCTAGCTGATCAGCTATGGTTTTGAACTCAGTTAGATATGCATCCATGCTTAATCCTTTCTTAGTGAGATGATTCATCTTGTTCTTGAGTTGATGCACATGAGATCTAGAAAGAGAAGTGAACCGAGATTGAAGAACATTCCATACCTCATAGCTAGTCTTGCAATGCAAAACAGAGGAAAAAATTGCAGGAGACAGAGTAGCGGTTATGCAGCTAAGCAGATGAGCATCGATATTCATCCATTGAAGATACTCAGGATTAGAAACTTCTTTGTTGCTTGCATCGCTGAGAGTAGGTGATGGACAATCATTGGATCCATCGACAAAACCGATCAATTTGGTTGCTCGCAATATATTTTGCATCTGATTTTTCCAGATGATGTAGTTAGTTGAATCTAACTTTACTGTGACAAAGGAACTAAGATTTGATATAAGAAGTGTAAGATTGGAAGGAAGTGATGGAGATGCACAGCTAGATGAATCTGCCATGGGAGAGAAGCTTTAAGGAGCTTCGAAGAGGAAAGAGCAATACTCGTTGGAGCTATGGCTCTGATACCATAAAGCAGATTTCATAAAGCAGATTCAAGAAAATGAAGAAGAGTCAAAACAGATTTTTTATTAATTTTTTTTAAATCAATCTGCACATGTACAGTATTTATAAACTAATATACTCTACCTAACTATAGTTACAATTAACTATAGTTCTAACAACTTTACAACTGCTATAGTTAATACTAACTAGTGTTGACTAATCTAACAGACTTCAAACAGATTGATCATCATGCTGTGAATTCTGCAACTGATCATGCTGTGAATTCTGCAACTGAGGTTGCGTAACAATACCCCCTTGTTAAAAAAATTTATTTAATAGAATTAACTAAAAAACAGAAATTTATAATTGTTCTTCTATACAATAATAAAATTACCTAAATTATTAATTGAAACATATTTATAATATCATTAAAAAATGTTAATTGGCTTGATAATTTATTAATAAAATGGACGATTTGTTATAAAATTAAAAACCTCAAGGGGTGTATTTGTAATTTATCCTAAAATTAAAAAAAAAATCAAAAACTTAACTTTTAATCTACTTTCCAAAATTGGCCAAAGTTTATTATTGATGTATAATTTTTTCTTCAATCATATGCTACAGACGCCCATAACCCCCACAACATTTGTAAGAGAGAGAGAGGAGAGAGAAAAAATAAAAATAAAAACACATGATTTTTCATCAATCAATTGGGGGTTGTGGAGGTCACAAAATTTGGGGTCTCAAGCTTTATTTTTTGTTGTGTTGTGTTAGCACACACTGCACTACACTGCAGGCACGCCAACTGTTTGACCTAATGTTTATGCCTTCGTTTGGGATGTGGGTTGACTTTTTAACTTTTTGACTTTTTTTATTATTTTAGCATGGGGTTAAAAAATCTCATTTTGGATGAGTTTTTTGATTTTTTTGACTTTTGTGAGAAAAAAAATAAAATGATTTTGGTTTGGATGTGACATTTTATCATATTGGGTTAAAAAGTCTATTTTATCTTTTTGTGACTAAAATAGCCTCAACTCAACTCAAATCTTCATGCCAAACGAACCCATGCGAGAAAAAACCATGGTACGTTTTGGTTTAGTTTTTAAATTAATATTTAGATTAAAAAAATCAAAAAATATGTTTAATTTATTAATTTTTAAAACTTTTTTCAAAATTATTTTTTTTCCCTCCTCTCTTCTTTTCTTTTTTATTATTAATAAATCAATTAATTACTTTTTCTTTCTCTTCTCTCATCTCTCCTCTCACATTCTACACATCAATCAATCAAATTTTCTTTCACATTCATTTATTCAACTACAAAAAAATTATAAAAAATTACAAATTATCTCAAAATTATTTTCAAAACTCATAACCAAACAAATTTTCAATTTTTAAAACTTTTTTCATGAACTTATCTTTCAAAATACAATGCAAAATTCTTTTAAAAAACTAAACCAAATGGAACCCATAATTCTTTATCTATGATTTGTTAACATACAAAAATTACAGATTCCTACTGCTATAACTTTGAAAAATAAAAAAAGTGAATGATAGTTTACAAATTAACAAATTTTAAATTAATTAATTCAAAAATAAAATGATTTCTTTTTCTGCAACCAAACAGGCCTCTGAAGTTTATAATAATTCACATGGTTCCATATTTTGGGAAATTTTATAATGCATACTTCCACCATATGTTGAGTTATGATTTTGTGATATTTGATGATGACTCATTGTGTTGTTGGTTGTGATATAATTATAATTTCTTTTGGAGTTAGATAAAAAAAATAAAAAAATAAAAATTGATAACGGGTGTCGGAACTAGCTTACGCGTTCATTTAAAGTTAGAGCAAATGTTCTATATAGACTGATCCCAAGAAATTTACTAGAGTTAACTGAGTATTAAACTTGAAATTTGGAGGAAGCACACCTCTAAACCTTAACTTGTGCTAGCTAGGCCAAACCCTTGAGATTATTTTTGTGTCAGTTATGATTTAATTATAACTTTTTATGATTTTTATTTAGGACCTCACCTATAATTTCATTGACTTAATTTCTCTCTGTGCAAGTTCAAAATAGAAAAAATTAAATGCACAAGTGATTGATTAAAATCAAAGTCAAGGAAACGAAAGTTAAAAATGCAAAAGTCAAAATTTATTTAAGGATTAATTACCTAAGAGTTCTATCTACATATTTAGTGGTAGCTTAGGTCCTATCAAAAAGTTTTTGGACCAGTAAGTCTCATTTAGAGGTAAAAAGACGTTTTATCCTTTAATTCCAAAACTGAGAATGTTCTCAATTTATAATTATCAAAACTAAGAAATTTTTCAATTTTTTTCTAGTATGAACTGAAATTATTATCAAAATTAGGAAATTTATAATTATCAATTTTGAGAAATTTCTCAATTTTTTTCATGATTAAAATTGAGAATATTATAAACTGAGAAGGTTCTCAATTTCAAAATATCCTAGATCACACCCATAAACAGAGCACCTTGTTGTTCTGTCTCTCAAAAGCCAAACGCTGAGAAAAGTTTCTTCTATGTCAGAGCTCCCTCTCTCCATGATTTGGTCACCATTGTACCAAATAAAACTAGTTCTTTCTCTCCTGCTTAGTCCTAATGCCTTCCATTCCATGTCACTCCATCACAGTTTCATAGAGAGAGAGACAGAGAGAGAGAGAAAATAACAGTATTTGGGAACACTGGCGGGGGATTTATCGGCGGCGGCAAGGCAGGTCCGTGGGCTTTGTACCAAGTTTTGGTGATTTTTTTTATTATTATTATTTTTGGTGATTGGTATTGTTGTTGGGTTGCTTTGAATCTAATAAAAATGGATGCGTGCTCTGTTTTCTTCGAAATCAATGGTAGTACATGATTGTTCTGTTGTTACCTTTTTGGCCATACGGACGTGTAGATTTCACTGATCATATTCGCCTGGAGTTATGATTTCATAGGCCCTTTTCATTTGTTCTTTATTAAAGATAGCCATCTGCTTTAGTAAGGCTGTAGTCTGCCACTTGTTTTGAATCCACTCAGACCTTGAGATTCTACCCATTACAATCGTTTTTTCCTCTAATAGGACTTGAATGAGCAAATAATTATATTTAGGACTTAATGGAGTATAAGTTCACAAAATAGGACTTGTATGTAAATGCCCCTTTATTTAATTTAAGTGAATTTGAAAAGTTAAAAAAATAATGATTAAAATATTAAAAATAAAAATATATAAATTAAAAACTCAAAAATTTATTTTTGAAAAATTCAAAATTTATCTTTTTGATTGGTTTGAGTCAGGATCCATTAAAACTTTCATGGTGGATATGTATTTGTCATCAATTATTAATTATACTGACAGACATATTTTTTTAATAAAGTTAACGGATCAGAATTAATATAGATGGTATCAAAAGATAAATACAATTAGCTGGAAATTCTGAGTAAATTTCTTTTATAATTTGTTTTAGATCACTGGCCCCGACATCTCACATTTTTTATAAAGAGTTCCACACTTTTGATAAAAATACAGTAACCCCAGACAATTATTCTTAACATTTTGTGTAAATACTTGACCAGTGACAGAGAGCTCAAGAATTTACACACATTTTGGAAATTTTTAGAGATGGGCAATAGTAAGTGTTTCTGGGACATGTTTCATTGTTGACACTAACAAGCTCTATCTATCAGAAGACCTTTGAAAAAGGGCCTAAACATATAATTGTCAACTAGTTGGGTTTGCCCGGTGGTAACCTTTTAAGTTTAGCTTAAAATTTAAAGATTTTCAAAATATATTTAAAGTTGATTTATTTATTTTCATTGCAAATTTTAAGTCGAAATAGAGAATATTATCGAGTAAAAAATGATGCACAAATCCACTTTTTAAATTCATTTCTAGACCTAATAATGTATAAAGGATATAATTGACTAATGATTAAAAAATATATAAGAGACAAAGTTGATTTAATAGATTATCACATTATTAAATTTGAAAAACAAATCTAATTTTTAGACTGAAATAACACTACTCTTATCGAGTCAAGTCAAGTGAAAAAAAAAAAAAGTACTAATTTATTGATCTAAAAACTTAATAAATTTTAAAACATATTTAAATTTGACTAATTACCGAACGAGTCAATAGTAAATAGATCTTTATCGAATTAAAACACGAGTGGACTTGAAATAATTTAATGGTTTTAAAACCCCATCTAAAAAGCCTTTTTAACGTCATTCTCCATTTCAAAGGTGGTACCGAAAAAGGGTTATCATGGCTATGTTTGGATTCATCATTTTTGGGGAAGCATTTTGTGGTAGTCTTTTCTGGAAAGTAGCTTACCCTTCTTGAGCCCTTTTTTCTTTTTTTCTTTTTTTCAGTCTTTTCTCTTCAACTTTGTCATCATTATTGAATTCATATCCTTTTGAAGCAAGCTAACTCAAATTTGTTGTGGGCTTTTGCACATGAGGGACCAAGGTTAACTTAAAAGTATTCATTAACTTTGTAAGCACTCAAAAACTTTGTAAGCACCTAACTTGTTGGGCTTTAGAATTTGATTGGCTCAAGTTTATTTTATTTTAATAATTGAGAATTAGAAGTAGAAATTATGTCCTAAGTAAGGTCTTTTAGGCCCATTTTAAGAATATAAATTTGAGAAACAAGCAACATACTCTAATTGTATAATCCGAACAATCAAAAAGAACGGATAAGAGTCAAAGTTAAATTTGTAAAGAACAAACTCATTGCCAACTAGGCTACCCCCTCAAGGGTAATTTGGCTCAAGTTATTTTTATATGTTGGTTTTCAGAGGAAAATTCAAGGATCAAACTTAGGAAGGAATGTCAAACGCTCATTAATAGTCTAATTTACTAACTCATTAATATCTTATCTTACAAAGAAATGAAAAAAGAAAAAAATAATAGAACGCTTTCTTTTCAACTTCTTTTTAACAACTAATCATTCAAAAGCTATAATTGTTGGGGTATGGGATAATGCGAATCATAAAACATATTTAAAGTAAATTACATTGACTTTTTTTAAAGTTCAAAACCTATCTAATTATATAGTTTAAAAATTTTAGTTGTGAAATTTTTTGAAAATTTTGACATTGTGATTTGTAATTACAATTCAATCCTAAATAATAAATAGTAATTCCCAATCAAACACAAGTAGATCTAATCCAATTAAACAAGAATTGAATTATATTTAGAAAATAAATAACGACAAATCGGCACAACAATATAACGTGGAAAAAAATCACAATTTGAGTATTTCCAATTGTGATAAAAAAAAATTACAAGTCAAAGTCACAAAATAATCCACTAAGAAGACAAAAGAACTGTTGAAAATTTTGAATTAAATTTACTCAAATGGTTGTGTCTCTTGACAATGAAGGACGTGTCCTTTTGAAGGGTCACAACCCTTCTAAAGAGTCATAGAGGAATCTATAAATTTCATCCCCTCACTTCAATTTGGATAGAGAATTCATCTTTTCTTCTTCACTTTGCATCTATTCTTCATATTTCCTAAGTGTAATTTTCCTATAAAGAGAGTACATGCACAGCGAAATTCGCTAGGCTTGCAATAATAGTGCTGCTAGTGCAAGACATTAATCATTGTATTCTGGGAGATAGACGTCCATTGAATCGTAAGTACTGGTGGGAGAACGAATCTGTCTTAAGGAAAGAGTGTCACACACTCGACTCGATCAGGTTTTATCTATTTATGTACTGTAAGTTTTATCACGTTATTATGTCGATTTATTTCGGTTTTTGGTTTTGTCCAAAAATCGTTTGCATAATTTTAAATTATATTTTCCATATAATTTGGTACTATTTTTCTAACAATCTTAAGATAGATTTCATCATGTTTATGGTTTTTGGGAAAATATAGTTTTGTGTATCAGGAACTGTTATTAAACAGATTTATCATTGTCAAAACAGTTTCGGTTATAACTTATAAATAGTTTGAATCTATCAGAAACCAATTTACATATTTTCTATTATAATATGTTTGAATTTATATTAGGAGTCAATTGGTTTGTTATGAAACTTCACTCGTTAATTCAAAAATTGGTAAGTTTATTTTTTTTAGATTGAAAATTTTGTTTAACAACCAATCACAACTTTCAAATTACAATAACTGTTTTATGGTTTCAAGAGTTGTGACTTTTGTGATACTTTGTTTTGTTAAAGGCAGTTTGTAACTGTTTTAGAAACAGAAAAATGCTAGTGTTTTATTTACTTAGTTTTTTAAGACAAATTTCAGGCTGATGCTTATAACCAGATTTGTTCTGATAGAATTTGTATATTTTTCTTGGATAAAGTTTATTCGTTACCAAATTTTCATCTGTGTAATACATTTAGTATGTATATGTGGCCTATGCTTTAACGTGATTCTTTCATAGACTTGCCACTGACAAAAGCTTTTCCCTTGTACAAGAGTTTTGTAAGGTTAATCTGTAATGTATTAGAGTTGGTTTGCTAGTCAAAAGGTTTCTTATTTCACGTGACTGTAGAAGAAAGTTACAACAGCCATTAAAAAAAAAAAAAACACGCTGCAACAGGAGTAAAAGCGGTGAATTTGACGATTTCTATTTTTTCTTCTACTATGCTTCTGTTATTTTATCAGATTTTTGAGTTTTATTGTTTTCACATATGTGGATATTTTCAATTAAGTTTCTAGTGTATGTTTCCTATTTGTATATATATTGCTAGTGTTTGGATTATGTTTGTTTAATACAAACTAAAGGTCTGTGTACAAAGATAATTATGTAATAATAAATTGTTGATGACCATTATTGATGTCATTTACACAAGTGTTTTAATTAATTTAGAATGAATTTTATGACATATATGTAACTATCAATGGATCTCTTGTGGGGTATTATTTAGAAAAATATATTTCATATGTAAATACCTTTTTTGTTTGATTGTGACAGTAGTATTAACAATCGTTAACAAACTTAATGATTTAAATAGTGGTGTTGTTCCATTTAATTGGAAGTAGATTGAGACATCTTTTGTGTTGATTATTATTTTGTTAATAATCAATTGAAAGTTATTTTAAGTAGCTTTAAGTTTTGTGACATAAATTGTCATCAATAATTATTTTACTTGTTTAGTAGAATTTATTTAATCTTGAACCATAATATTAATGTGGGACTTTATCTCTTGAATTAAGAGAGATAATTTAATTTTCTTTTATCAAAAATGAGTTATTATTTGTGACAGTGTCAATAGTTCAACATTGAGTCATGATATTTGTGTTAATTTGTGTATTATCACAAATGTGGGGGAAAAAAGCAAAGCTATCTACTAATTATGATTTATGACATGTTATTCATAGAAACTCGTACAAGAAGTATTCAAATTTAAGCGTTTAAATCTTAATTTGGATGTACAAGTACTTTTTCTTAAAATGCATTGTACAAGTATTTTTCCTTAAATGCATTTTAAAGAATTATACAATTAAATGAGATTTTTGAATTATTTGATTATTGGGAAAAATTTTATGAGGATATGATTTTGTCAAAGCATTAATTGTGACTTGTGGTAGTCATAATTATTCTGGAATTCATTATTTCTCTTCAGAATTTGATTTTTCAAAGTACATCATAGTCAATAAGTGATGAATGTTATATTTTAATTTATATTAGAATTGTGGGGGTGTATTGATATTTTTGTATGGTAATATCTTAATAAGAAAATTAATTTTTCTTAAAATACTTAAAATGTGGGGGTGTTTGGAGGATTTTACCAAAATAACGGTTCCGATAATAGGTTCACAAAAAATCTCAATTCTTTCTATAGGACAAAGTTGGAGTAGAAGCAAAAATAATTTCATTAACTCCTAAGGAGCACCTCTATGTTTATTATTTAAATTTGAAAATGAGAGTGACATAGAGTAACGGTAAATCTCGATGTAATCAAAGACTTAATACCATAAGATATTTGCTTTCAATTGTAAATATTGTCTAAGGATAATATAATGGATTCACTAATGATATATAATCGAGAAGGTCAAATGAACAATAACGGCCGCTAGACAAAATGTTTGACCAAAGAGCAAATGAGAGAAAGTTCATTGAGGGAAATGTGATTAAAGCCTATTACATTAGAGTCATCATAGTGGTAACCCTACTTAGATGACTGGAGATCCCAAGAACTAAGTTTAAAGGGACAACTAAGTTATGTGTGGCTCGCCAGAAATCACTAAATGAGTCTAACTCCTATCCATTCCTATGATGAGAGTGATATCTGCAACATGTGTTGTATGTAGGGAACTTAGGGTAAGCTATGCTTTTAATGATCACTTATATCTTGAAAATCCTAATCAAATATCTTTCAAGATGAGCATTTAAGAGACTCAAAATAAAGATCACTTATATGAATGTGGAGGGGCCGCTTCTATGAGAATTGATAAGGCAAAATTCTCTAAAGTACTCATGAAACACCAGGAGATGCCCAAGGCCAAAATGGGCACAACTGTGAGAACTAAACTGTGTCTGGAGATACTCTGTGTGAATTCTATTGTCTTGGCTTACACAAACGGCTGAACAGTTCAAGACATTATGTCCACTGACTAGCTAGTAAGTCCGATAGGCTTTCACTAGGAAAGGTTCAAAGCCAAAAGCTACCTATCCCGATGCAGGGTATTTCTTTAATGTATTCTCTCCTTGTCTGCATATTGTTGCATGTCCTTTCCGTAAATTTCATTCATGTGGGGGATTGTTGGAAAATTTGAATTAAATTTACGCTAATTTTTGTGTCTCTTGACATAGAAGGATGTGTCCTTTTGAAGGGTCACAACCTTTCTAAAGAGTCATGGAGGAATCTATAAATTCCATCCCCCTCATTTCAATTTGGATAGAGAATTCATCTTTTCTTCTTCACTTTGCATTTATTCTTCATATTTCCTAAGTGTAATTTTCCTATAAAGAGAGTACATCCACGGCGAAGTTCGCTAGACTTGCAATAGTAGTGCTGCTAGTGCAAGACATTGATCGTTGTATCCTTGGGGATAGACGTCCATTGAATCCTAAGCACCGGTGAGAGGACGAATCTGTCTTAAGGAAAGAGTGTCACACACTCGACTCGATCAGGTTTTATCTATTACTGTAAGTTTTGTCCCGTTATTATGTCGATTTATTTCAGTTTTTGGTTTTGCCCAAAAATCAATTGCATAATTTTAAATTATATTTTTCATATAGTTTGGTACTATTTTTCTAACAAGAACTACACGCGAGAACCCCTTAATTACCTAGCGAATCGACGCTCGAATTGAATCAAACCCAATGTGTCTCTTTCACCACCATCTTCATCTCGAAATTATTTGCCCAACATTGAATCCACGACGCCAATGTCGAATTCACAACGATTAGCCACTCCGAAATCTACCATAACTTTAGGCCCAAGTTCCCCGAAATCCACCGATGAACACCTCTCTCTTTTTGTAAATGCAAGAACAAAAAACAACCCTTGATGTTTGTCAATATGTAGTTCGTTAATCAATCGATCACCTTCTATACATCAACAAAACTCATACATAAATATACCCTCCGATATAGAAAACGTTGTTTTTTACTCATTTTTTGAGAATCTGGACGGTTTTTTTTTTTTTTTTTCCTAAAACAAGTAAACGATGCACTTTATACGAAACAGAGCTGTGAAGACTACTCGAGCGCAAAATCTACCGCTTGAGCGGTAAAACATGTTTTTCAGAAATTTAGAACAGAATCTAAGATACTTAATGAACTATATCACTACTCGAGTGCATGAAAGACTGCTCGAGTAGTTCATCAACTTTGACCCCGTACTTAGTCAACGAAAAGGCAAACAAAGATTGCTCAAATCATGATACGAAATATTAGCACAAACTCCTCTACTCAGGTACAACTTGAGTTGGATTCATATCTACACTCTCATAAACTTATAGATACAAAAAAAAAAAAAAATGAAAAAAAATTACAATTGGATGGTATTTTTGTCCAAGGGGATTGCCAATTACAAAAAACCTAATAATCTCCTCCTTTGATAATTTCGTGGCAAAACACATTTAATAAAGATAATCCTAGTCACCCTAACCCATTACAACCAACAAAGACAACCTTCGCAAGGGGTCATAATCTGGAAAACAACACAAGAGTACCCTAACCCATTACAACTAACAAAGACAACCTTCGCAAGGGGTCATAATTTGGAAAACAACACAAGAGTATATGATAGCACGAAACATATGATTTCATGCTATCAAGTAACAACGCCATCACCTCAAAAATCTCCCCATCAAAAATGCTGATCAATTTTTTCATTAATAATTATTTTAAATTTTTATTGGATTTTATTTTAAGTCAGTGATCTATTATCTTACTCTCAATCATATACTTTTAATATGGTATATTATAAATATAAACGTGTATTATGTGTAAATGTACGTAATTAAAATGTTAAATTTTAAAAATAATATATGAAGATATGTTATTCTTTGCATTCATTAATTATGTAAAAAAAAATACTAAATAGATGTTAAACTTTTTTTTTTTTTTTTTTTTCAATTCCCGTGCATATAGTTCCAATGCTACTACAATAATAATTTGAATTCCAAGTATAGACTAATTCTTTGAGTCGTTTGGCGTAGGTTTTGATTTGAAAGTGTTGCTAATATTTTGATTTAAATTTTATTTTGATTTTTTTTATTTTATTAATTTGAATAATGTAATCTCTATACTTTAAGTCCATTTTTAATTTGGTATTTTCATTCGAATTTTGGTTAACTTTTGTCTCCATATACACTTTAAAAGACTGACAAATATCTCAAAATCATTAATTATAACTTTCAATTTGAACGAAATAATCAAATTGAATAAACTTAAAGTGTGGGAATTAAACTATTTAATTTAAAATAATAGCAATTAAAATGAAACTGATCTCATTTGGTAATTTTTAATTTTAGCTAAAAAACTGATCTCTTTAATGATTGTGTATGATCCATTCAAATGCAATTTTTTCTCTGCCATGGTCCAACTACCATTTAGATTAGGTTAACAACTGGCCTTCTTTTAACGGGAGGAGAGATCTAAAAGGTGTGGATGGTGAGATCTATATAAGCTTTAACAGCCTTCTGACTTACAGATAATGAAAGTTCAACCACCACATCCACATTGCATGTGGTTATGTGCTTCTGAAATAATATCAAAATGGTCCTTAAAAATTTGTACATCACTCTCCCTATATTAGGGCTGAACAAAGAATTCGTCCAATTCATAATCTGATCCAGTTCAGTCTAATTTATTAATCCAGTTCAATTTAAAAATTTATGGTTCGGTTCCGGATTGAAAAATTAAAAATTCGTAGTTCAGGGATTGGTTCCGGATTGAACCCCACGGTTCTGGATTGGAACCGATCCGGACCGTATACAAATAGTCTATATTTTTATTATGCACCCTCTTCCATAATATCTTATTTCATATAAAACTTAAATTCAAACCTAAACTCGCATAATATCTTTTTTTTATTACTTTTGTTTGCTAGTTTTTAGCGTTAATTTGTAATGATCTAAATACTTGTGGTGAAACTAGTTTTCTTGTGATTGTTTAAATTCTAGAACAATATGTCGCTATTATAAAAAGACATGTTGCTATTGTGAAACTAATATGGTGTTATATTTATATTTTTATGAAATTAAAGTGTTATATATATTTTTTTGTTATTTAATTATGTAAATCCGTGATCCTAAACTGATCCAATCCATGTTTTAATGGATTGGTTCGGATTGGTTCAACGATTTAAACGGATTGGATTGGTTCCAATTTTTCAAGAACTGTAGATAACGAATTGATTATGACTTTATCCCAATTCGATTCAATCCGGATCATGCTCACCCCTACTCTATATGCTCGTGGCGTGCATGAGAGTGTAATGATTGAGGCCTATTTTAGAATGTGTTTTTTTTCTTAATTTATTAGTTTAAAAAAATAAAAATAAAAATAAAAAAGTGATGTGGATTAAATAAATAAATAAGTCAATAAATTAACTTTTTTCATAATTGCCAAAATAAACTTTGAGTGCATATACCTTTCTCCGCATAGGGTTCGCATTTTTAACTTGGTTTATTGTTTGTTTGTTGCAACTAAAAGGATCTCCATAACTTACATTATTAGGTAAATTATAAATACATTTTTTGATATTTAATTAAAATATGAATCATTTCCTATGATTTTAAAAATTATATTCTACCCTTGAGATTTTTAATTTCATAACAAATCGTCTATTTTATTAATAAATCGTCAAATCAATTAACAGTTTTTAATGATATTAGAAATACGTTTCAATTAATAATTTAGGTAATTTTATTATTATATAGGAGAGCAATTATGAATTTTATTTTTTTGCTTAATTCTATTAAATAAAAATTCTAACAATGAGTTATTTGTAATTTTCTAAATCAGAAGAGACAATCTGTATTTTAAGTAAATTTTAAAAATATGTATAGATATAAAATCAAATTTTAATATGAGTGTACGACTCGTAGTTTATATCTTTTATGCTTATTATTAATTAAAACCAACAAATCATCATTCTAAAAAGACCACATGTTAGACAACAAATAAACTATATGCAAATAAATATATGCACCGTATATGTCTTGCAATAAGTGATTCATTCTTCTTCTTCTTTTTTCTTTTTTCTTTTTAATAGAAATTTGTCATATATAGGATGGATGGGTATTATCATTCTTAAATATAGATATAAAAATAATACTTTTCCTTTATTTTTTTAAAAAAAAATCACATCAGTATGTTTTTTTTCCATTTATATATAAAGGTTTACGCAAACTCAATTTCAATAATAATAACCAATTTTATATAGACTTTATTTGAAAAATACTTATTTTTCATATATTTTTCATCATATATTTAGTTTTGTCGCTGTTAAATTTATTTTATAGAGTTAATATTTTAATTAAATTATTATGATATTTAAAAAAAAATTTATCTCGATATATAAATAAATAAATAAATAAATAAGATAAAATGTATATAATTATGTGCATCGCACAGATCGAATTAATTATATATATATATATATTTGTCTATCTTATTATGTCTTAATATTAATTTATATTTAACATGAAATTATTTATTATAAAATATTTATATTTAATTTAAATTTTATATACCTATATACAATATGTATGAATAATTCAAAAAGAATATTAAAGAAAAAAAATCAACACTCTACATATTTAATTTATGTATTTTCTTCTTAATCCAATAATAACATATTTATATTTAATCTTTTAAATAAATTTTGTGTAGTTCCATTTCTACATATTTTTGTTTTTCAAATAAATATAAAAATAAAAATTAAATTAAATAATTAGAATCACTTTTAGTTTTATATTATTAATTCGTTTTCTAATTTAACTATTATTTTCAATATCAAAATGATTGTTTATTTTACTATCTTATAATTTTGGGAAAAGCACCAATAAATCCCAAATTTGGGAATGTTAACCCATTTAGTCCCAAAGATTTTTTGTTGGACTAATAGGTCCTATTTCTCAAGAAGCTTACTATAGGCCTTTTTATGATTTCCCTTCTTTTCAAACATCAAGCATTATTCATCTAACATCAAACATTAGCAACGTTAGGATTATTCATCAATCGTCAACCACTAAACATTAGGATTATTCATCAAACATCAAACACAAATTCTGAACCATTAAACATTAGGATTATTCATCAAACATCAAACATTATCCATCAAACATCAAACATCAGATTTACAAGTAACATCATCGAAACAACATCAAACATCATCATCAAAACAACATCAAACATCACACTATCATCATCAAAACAACATCAAAATAACGATTAAACGCTTTTTTAAATAACGATTAAACATCAAAATGAAACATTATTCTTCAACATGAAACATTATTCATCAAACATTATTCTTCAACATCAAACATTATTCATCAACCATTATTATTCATCAACATTATTCTCCAACATGATTCATCAAACATTATTCTCCCTCAGAAACCACTTCGACATATTATCAAACAGTATTCCTCTCCGACATATTATCAAACAATTGCCGAGCAACACTTATGCATCCAAATTTCAAATACATACCAACCATGGCGGTTTCCACAAACACATTTGTTCCAAAACCGTGTCGAATCCAAAAAGAGTGGACCGATTTCCCGATCTGGATCAAACCCACGTTGCCAAAAGCAGGTAGAATGCTTGAAATCGTAATTGCATTTGGTTGTAAGCCACTAATTACCACCATTGCGCGAAAGACATCAATGGCTTCGACGAAAAGGCTATTTTTCACATACCCAGACATCAGAATCGTCCAAGAAACTACATTTTTACAGGGAATTCGATGGAAAATCTGATCGGCGTCGTCTAGGAGTCCGCATGAAGCGTATGAATTCGTTAATTTGTTAGAAAACAGGGCTCTGCCGCTGCCGCTGCATCGTCCAATTCGGCTCTATCATCGGACTCATCTTCCAATCGGTTCCGTAAGAAAACCAGAGATCTACCCATTTTGTCCGATTGCCATTTCTGTGGACTCCGAATCAACACCACAAACCCCAAAGACAAGCTCCAAAATCGCTTCAATGGTACGGTTCTGCCTCTGAACCAAACCTCTCTCACGATCTTCAACGTGTCGAATAACGATGCCGCCGCCTTCAAAGAAGCACAAGAGAATCAGCATAGTGTTAGGGTTTGTTATTGGACTACATCAACTTTGTTATTGGATCATACATGAATTTGTAGTTGATGTTGTTGGACAAGAATGTTTGATGTTCACAATGTTGATGATTAATGTTGTGATGTTTGATGTTGTTTTGATGATAATGTTCTGATGTAAAAAAAGGACTAAATGGTTTATAAAAAAACATTCAGGACTAGATGGAGTAACATTCTCTAATATGGGACCTATGAGTAATTTTTCCTATAATTTACTATATATAATATAAAATCATTATATTATAATTACACTTTAATAGCACAATAGAATTAAAATTATCAAAATAAACAAATAATTTAACTAAACTTATTATATATAAGTATTCAAATAACATTTTTATAGAACAATAAGTCTAAGATTGTTAAAATAAATATTTTAAATCAAAATTATTATTATTCTTTTGTAGCACATATCGTAAAATATTATCACATTAAATAAAGTTAACTCTATTGTGATTTTATGTTAAACATTATATTTTTAGAAGTGATTTACTTATACATGTAGCATCCAATTTGGTATTGATTGATTAAAATAATGGAACTCAATACTTTTTTTTATTAAGTTTTTAAAAGATATATGACAAATGTCAAATATAAATAATGTGGAGTATTATTAAAGAATAATAATTTATCGAAAATGATTTTGTGTATAATTAATGAACGTATTGATGTTTCTTGAATAATTTTTAAATAAAAATTTTGAATTTATAGTATTACTGATAATGCATCTTCATGAGCTCTATCAAAAAAGATTTGTAAAAATAATTCGGCTCGAATAAAAATTTTGCAATTATTATGATGTCTTTCATAACTAATCAGAACCCCTTTGAGAACTGAAATTATTAAGATTATAAAGATTTTGTGTCTGATTCCCTTTGAAGACATTATTTATGATTTGAATTTATAATTTTTTATGCATCAAAGTGAATGACTCTTACGATCTTACTGATATAAGTATAAATCCTACCTTTGAGTCAACCCACCTTAAGCACTTTTTTGTGTAATAAAATACTTAAATATTGTCATATAAAAATATTATAATAGATCATATTAAATACCACTTGAAGTATAATTAAAAACTCGATTCACTACTTTAGACATAATAAAAAATATAAGAAATTAGTAAAGATCTTTTCAATTAATAATCAAAATAATATATCATGAGTTATAACCAAGTTATAATTTGTATATTATAGAATTTTCCATTGTTTTTTTTTTTTTACAATATATATATATATATATATATATATTGATACAAGTGAAATTCATGATTTTTGGTATATTTGATTAACACAAATGAGAATTTCATTTCAGATTAAAAATACCCATTTTTTTAACTTTTAAAGAAATTGATTTTATGAGCCTATTTTACATAGAATCACGCAGTGACAATGTTGGAAAATTGGTGTTTATAAGTTTATTTTGAGCCAACTTTGAGTCCAAAATTGAGTGCGGTCCACACGTCTGTTGAGGTGGGTCCAAAGAGGTGACGTGTTTTTTGTCGCATGGCAAGTTACACGGTAAAAACGGTTCGTCAAAATCATTTATGAGTGAATGAGAATTTGACATCGTTTTTCCGGTTCGTGGAATGGATAATTCAAGAATTAAATGTGGATTTCCTTGTAAGGCTTATCTCACATTGGAGACTTAAGAGAATTTATGTGTGTATATAAGTTTTAGGTGGCAACACTTGGGTTGAGCCCCAAGAGGCATCCCAAGTTTGTAGAAGGGAGGAGTTATGGACAAATGGAATCTTGGCTCAAACCACCGCGCGCGCTCTGCCACCGTCTGTCTGGTCGCCAGTGTGGTCGGTTCTATTATTAATTTTTTCCAAAATTCTTAACGAAATTAAATCAAACTTGAATTTAATTTCCTGTCCAATGTTACCTCTTCCAATTCAATTTTTCCAAACAGTTTTTTAGATATGTTGGAACCCGGACAGATTCAAAACGTCCTAGACAAGTTTTTAACTATTGTAGTTTCCAACAGATAAAAACTACCCAGCAGTTATCTGTTCAAACAGTAATGCACCTGTTGGTTTCAAAACCAATCTGTTCCAGTTTGAAAATAACACCTGTTCGGGTCTGTCCATTTTTACCTATATATACTAGTCATTTCCAGCAGTCTAAAAATGGAAAAAATTCATTTTGTTGCTGTCCAGTTTTTGCTATCTTGCATCAACTTATTCTTCATATTATTTTAGGAAAAATTAAGAGAGTGTAAGAACACAGGTTTAGTTCGCCATACAAATTGTTTGGAAAGCTACTACAATTTGTGAAGGTCATTGTATCTTGGGAGATAGACGCTATTTGTCCGTTAACACCATAGCAGGGCGAATCTGTCTTAAGGATAGAGTGTCACACACTCGACTTGATCTTTTAATTATTCATTCGATTCTGTAAAATAAATTCAATAAGTAATTTATTTTATTTGTTTGATTTGTTTGATTACTTATTTTACACAAAAAATTGTTCCAACAGACAATAATTTTCATCAGCCATTAGTAAATTTGTTTGTATTTGACTTTCAATTGTCAAAATTTTCTACATATAAATTATTAAGACTCAAAATTAATTTTTCATTTTAAAAATAAATTCTTTGACTAATAAAAAGTAAGTAATTTCATTTACAGTAAATTTAAACCATTAATTCTCATTTTTGGATAAATTCTGAACAAATAATTTTAGGTTTGTGGTGTTGCTGAAAAAATATATATGCAGTAAACTTTACAAAGTTAAACATAATACATTGTGTTCCTATAATATTTAAATTCATATAATATGGCACTCATATCATAAATTCAATTTTGAAAATTTGGGGGCAATCCCTCAAGCTCTAATCTTTCGGGATTATAAAAATAATAATAATTTGAAAGATTATATTATTCTTATCTATTTATTTATTTGTCTACTATTTAAAAAATAATAATAGTAATTTTGTGACACTTTTAAATGTTACTAAACTAAGAAAATGTTGTAGTGAATGTCTCTTATCTATCTAACTATATGTTCATGTATTACTTATCTGTTCACCTAATTTACATATTTGTCTATATTACCACCAGTTGGTCATCTATCATCTTCGGAGACTTTTCCAACAACCAGAGACAGTCCAACGATAGTGAGCAAAAATGAAAAAAAAAATTCTTCAAAACAATAATTTATTCTTCTTATTAAACAATTTTATTAATCATATCCTTATAATTAAAACAAAATAAACCTTGAACTTAATACCATACACTCCCTTATAAATGAATTTCTCAACAATTTTTCTTAATATTTAATTACTTATCCATTAAATTAAGAAAAAAAATTGAGGCCTCCAATTGTACTTATAATAACATACCATGCCGAGTTATATGTTAATTTTTAATTTGTTATAAATTTAATCATAGACTTAACTCTTTTATCACAAGTGATTTGTAAATTTTTAATATATATATATATATATATATATATTTTTTAAATTAATAGATGAGGTGGGGCTTGACGGTGTCAGCCTTGCCTGGGCTGTTGAGTTAATACTTTTTGGTATTTCACGTGGCCTGCCCATGAGGACAAGTGGTTGGTCCGAATTAGCCCAACTCATTATAAATAATTTAATGTAATCTTGCCATTGGCCCATCAAATCTATCAATCAACTCCCAACTTAACCAGCTACCTTTTATCTACATCTCTTTCATTATACAACCACCTTCCTTCACCTCAAAATAAATATCTCATTGAATACATTTGCTTTTCTCTTTTGAGTCAAGATATAGAACATATTTAATTATAAAAAGAATTGAACTACAAACAATGGATTGAATAGGCATAAGAGTCTTTGTGTTTTATTAGGAGCCTTGGGTTTAAATCTCTAAAATTATGTGTGTCTTTGTTTCTCATATTTATCTGTTGGATTTTCAAGTTTGTTATATTGCGAATATATGTTTTTATAGTTAATTTTTTAATTTGATGTATCAAATTTATAATTTACTTTGAAATTCTTTTGTGTCAGAATTTTCTTTCATTTCACATGTTAACATGTGAGAAATGAACAACAAAAAGTCTATCAATCATTTTAATAAATCTAGAATAGAATTTGAATAAAAAAAAAAAATCTAGAATAGAATAAGATATAAAGATAGAGAAAAACCATGGGAAAGGAATATTAGATAAATATTAATAAATCTAGAATAAGATAGAAAGATAGAGAAAAACAATGGGAAAGGAATATTAGATAAATCACATCAGGTTTAAATCTCTAAGATTATGTGTGTCTTTGTTTCTCATATTTATATCAACCATGCTGGGACCCTAGTGGGGATGACCCCAGCATCTCCACCTCCACGTGGAGGGCTCTCACAGTAAGACTAAAAAAAAAAAAAAAAATGCTCTCACAGTAAGACTAAAAAAAAAAAAAAAAATTCTAAGCCAATCCAGTGAGGGTGGTGGGAGTCACCCACACTAAGGCTAAGTTTGGGAAGACTAAATAAATGTACTTTTTGACTTTTTATGAAATATGGGTTGGATTTGGGTTGGGTTTGAAGTGATGTGTTAGAGAGGTGATGTGACTTAAATGAGATGATGTGATTTAAATAGGATAGTGACTTTTTAACTTTTTAAATTTTTTAAAAGATGCCAAACTTGGCCTAAGAGTCCAAGACATTTACGTATTTATATTTGGGTTTACAAATTTGTTATATATTTGCGGATATATGTTTTATAGTTAATTTTGACATTTCTTTTGTGTCAGAATTTTCTTTCATTTCACATGTTGACATGTGAGAAATGAACAACAAAAAGTCTACCAATCATGTTAAGATAGAAAGATGAAGAAAAGATTGAGAGGTGTAAATTAAGAGTTTTAATAGTTTTAATGGGTGTGTGGGTCTTATGTGATGTGATATTTTAGTCTTAATTTTTTTATTTTTTTATTTTTCATATCATTAGAGCTCTTTTAAAACTTTTAAATTAGAGGAATATATCATTTGTATAGAAAAGATAGAGAAAAACCAATCACGTATTACATTAGTACTTTTCTCTCAAATTGAATTATATACTAGCTTGGAGAGGAAGACATCAATATATTTCAAGCAATGGAAGCAACGATCAACACATAATCAAAAGTTAATTTTTCACACTTCTGTCAATTATTTATTTATTTATTTTTGAGTTAATGAAATTTGAAACCTAATTACAGCCCTCTCATTTAAGCATTAAAGTATCACCAACTTTAATTAATGCTTAATTATGTTTTTGTATTTTCAAATGACATTTGTGTATGAAGGTAACTGTCCTCTCTAATTGTTCCTTCAATAAAATTATAAAAAAAAAAAAAAGCAGTCAAGGTGATTAAATAAAATTGTATTCCATAAAATATCAAAAGCAGCTATTAAGTGAAACTTCATCTTTTTTATTGGTAAATTACTCTATGATTTATGATGAAATTTTTGATAACTATAAGAACCGCTTCTTAGTATTTGAAATTACTTTTTATTTATTTATTAATATATCAGATTCAAATCTTAAAAAATAATAACATACAAGCTTTTTTTTGATTGAATTCAAAAGGGAGCTTTTAAAAAGGGAAAATGTTGTGCAATGATTAACGTTAGTATATGTTTATATAGTAAATTGTTCATATTTTTAACATTAGACATTTTAAATAAACATAATAAAGTAATTTTTATATTTAAATAAATATACATTTTAAAAAGTATAAATAGTATAATAGACGTATGCTAGGTGTGGAAATAAACAAAAAGAATGCATTTAATTTTTAATTTTTTTTAAAAAATAAAATTTAGATCCTCCCCCGCAATGCAACTCTTCCATGCTTGCTTTACATGACCACCACAATGACTACAGCAGGGCAGCAAGCCTACGAATACAAATACCGCGAAATTAAGAGAGAGAAAGCAGTTGGTGAGAGAAAGCTCATCATCATCAATGGCGGTGGTAGTCATGAAAACCGCGTTCCACTTGCTTTCCTCTTCAAATTCTCTTCTTCTTCTTCTTCTTCTTCAAAGCTCAGAAGCTTCTCTCTCTTTCCCTTACAATTACAGATCTCCAACACCACACATCTCAAAACACTAATTTTGTTTCCAAAAACCACAGAAAACAAAAATACAAGACCCATAGTCTTGGTCTCCTTCACATTCAACGATTCAAAATGTCTTCGCATGGACGGTGACAAGTCAATTTCCTCATTTTCAAAGGTCAGATTTCACTGCTACTATACATATCTTCCTTTCAATTCTCAATTTCCCCCAACTTCATACTTACCCATTACTTCAATACCCACATGTATGCGAATGTGTCTTTTCTCTGTTTGATTTGAAGTGCTATTTTCTCTGAGATATTTGAATTTCCATATTCACAATGCCTTTGTTTGTTCTGTGTTTGTATGGACAGGATTCGAGATGAGTGAAGTTAGGGTTTGGATTAGGGTTTTGTTTGGCGGCGGTGGTTGATATGGGCTGTGGAGGGTCGAAAGTGGACGAATTTCCATTGGTGATCCGTTGTAGAGAGAGAAAAGAGTTGATCAGAGCAGCCGCGGACCACCGCTACGCTCTCGCCGCCGCCCACGTAGACTACTTCCGGTCCTTGACAGTCGTCGGAGACGCTCTTCGCCGATTCGTCGATGAAGAGCTCGTAATTGCTTCGCCCTCGGATTCCCCTGTATTGACATTACCCTCGGGTAAAGGGAAGAGCAAGAAGAACAAAAACAAGAGTGGTAATCATAAAAATTCATCGTCTTCAACCTCGCTTTCGCATTCTGGTTCGGGTTCACATATTCACCTTTCAGATGATGATGATGATGATTATGATCAGGATCGCGATGGGGGCGATTCGCACTTGCATTTGTCTTCAGGTTCTGATTCAGAATTGGGTTCTGATTCTGGTCATATTCATATACATGATAGTCCAGGTGTTGAAGTTGAAGGACCTTCATATTCTTCACCAACGCCTCAAACAGGTTGGGGGCCATACGGGGTGTACCCGCCACCTCAGACAGCGGATTGGGGGCCGTATGGAGGATACCCACCTGAGCCACCCCCTCAAACAAGTTGGAGCTCATATGTAATGAACTCACCCTCCAAACCAGCTTGGGATCAATATGGAGTGAATTCTACTTCAACTTCATATGCATATTATATGAAGAGATCTTCACCCCAGGTTCAGTCTGTAATTTATGATCCAACTAAGCCAGACACATCATATTCATATTTGAACTCATATTCATCTGACCCATATGAGAATAGTGGATTTTTTGGGTTCCCAATGAGTTCGCCACCTGGTGGGCCTCAGAATCAGCAACAGAATACTCCAGCTGGTCCGCCTCCACCTCCTTCGCCACCAAAGGTGTCTGCTTGGAACTTTCTCAACCCTTTTGATGGGTATGATAGTGGTTATCCTGGCTATTATTCTTATAGTAGACATGGGGGTGGGTCAATTGCTAGTAGTCCTGATTCGAATGAAGTGAGAGAGAGGGAAGGAATCCCTGATTTGGAAGACGAAACAGAGACTGAAGCCTATAGAAAATTTCAGGAGGGGGAGAATTTGAATAAAGATAGAAAGAAAAATTCAGGGGTGGGCACTTCCAGGGCAGTGCCATCACAAAAACAGAGCAGTGAGGGAAGTTCAAAGACAGTGCAATCACATGGTAGTAGTGAGGGCACAACAAGAGGTATCCCTCCACAACATAATGAGGGGACTTCAAGGAAAGTACCATCTCCAAATAGTAAGGCAACACATTCAGTTGATGTGAAAGAGGAAAAAGGCAGTCCCGATAGTATCATATCAATAATCACCGAAGATGGGTCTGTGAAAAGCACCGAAGATGGGTCTGAAAGGAAGAAGGGGGTGACTTTTGAGGTAGATGCAGCGTCAATGCACAAAATTGAATCTCCCAAGTTAAGGGCCAAAATTTCTGCTCATGGCACGCGAGATCTTCAGGAAGCTGTTACTGAAATCAGGGATGACTTTGCAACAGCTTCTAGTTTTGGCAAGGAGGTTGCTATGTTGCTTGAGGCGGGCAAGGTGCCTTATCAGCCTCGGTTTAGTTTACATAAAGGTATTATCTCATCTATTGTTGCCTTGATCTCTGATGTTTTTCTTATGCATTGTTCATTGCTGAGTTGATTAATTGCCTTGTGGTGTCTTTTGTGTCTCACAATTTTTTCTTGTTTTGTTATCATTACCAATTTACCACTGTTTTTATGTATTACTTGTCAAGTCTTGTCTATAAGTCACTGTTCAATGCTTTTTTGCATGGAATTGTTGGTCCATTTTTAGGGTAGTTTGCTAAAATTATTTGTATTGTGAAGGAAGTCAACTACAGAGACTAGAACATGGAACTTACCTAAATGAAGTTTCTTAGACGGCCAGTTGCAAAAGTCAGAAGATTTGCTTACCATCCCCATTCTTCTAGATGATAAAACTAAAATTATGGACCGTGCATATATGTTTTACTTCTAATTGAATGCTAAACTGTAAAAGGACAACCAATCAACATTTGTACAAAGATCAAGTTCTCTTGCAACGAGGTAACCTGAAGATAATAAGTGGTGGGTTTTGGTATTGATAGAGAGAGGGGATAGGTTTTTGGTATAGAAAGAACATAATACGTGGTATGTGGTGCTATGAATTGCTGGTAGTGGTAGGAGAGTGAGAATGTGATTGGTTGAGGAAGTGTGCATCAAAGATGGAGTGAGGGTGATGCACTGCTGGGTCAAATAGGGTGAGCAAACAAGCAAGAAGAAAGTGCAATAAACTTTGAGAAGCATAATTGTCATTTTAACGTAAATATGTAAAACATGCGGGAACCTCTAAATGCACCCCCAAAATATTGTTGGACATTCCAAAAATTTTGTTCTCTTTCTTTGATTCCATCTCTACCCCTACCCACCACAGCAGCCCACACCCCTCTCCTGTTGTGAGTAAGCTTGATTTCACTGGCCTATCTAGGAGGTAGGAACAAGAAGCTGAAATTAAGGGTTCAAGAATGGCTGCCATTGTGGTTGAAGAATTCAATGGAAGTTTGATTGTTGTATTTGCATTTAATGTTTTTACATTATCAGTTTATATCTATAAATAGGTTACGCTGCAGTCGTTACGAAACACCGCTTTTTAAAACCTTTGAAGCAACCCAAAACCAGATATATTGAACTTGACTTTTATGCGCTGTTATATTAGACGAAAATGTAATGGTTGCACTTTACATGCCAACATAGGGGGGTTTGGTGTCACAAATCAAATGTCAAGTGGCTCCTTGTTTTGGTCTAGTCGCAGATGGATAATTTGCTTAAATTAAATATTATTCCAGATGTGGAATGAACATATATAGTGAAACACATTCATATGCCCAAGATTGATTATTGCATAAGTTACCTTTTTTGTGCATCTTCCATTGCCATTCTTCTGACATTTCCTTCTCTTATTTATTTCTTGTTCTTGAAGTTTGTTATTTATGTTAGTCATCTTGAGCAAGCATCTGTCAGATCCTACTTGTGTTAGCTTGTTTTCTAAACCATGGTGCAACCACTGATTTGGCCTCGTTTGGGATTTTGTTATTTTAGCTGGTTTTTTGGCTTTTTATGAAAAGACGCATAGAAAAGTAGAGAGAATAGAATTAAAGAAATTCAGATGGAAACCTTAAACGATTTTCTCCTCAGAAATTTCTGATAATCAATATTGCACTTGTTTTTGGTCAATAGAACGCTAGAGAATTGAAACTTCATGTACATCCAAAAAACAGGTTGAAAGATTAAAAGATAACTTTCTTGAATTAAATGTATCCCATTAAGTAAATTAATATCTACTCCCATGGAACACTTGGTTTCAACTAATTGAAGTTCTTTGGCCGAAAAGATAATGATATTGTCACTAGAAACAAACATTAGCCTTGGTAATTATTGGAACTTTTGTGTCTTTTGCAGTGATCTTATCCAGGATTGCATATATGGTAGCACCTTCCTTGTCATCTTCACACCCTCCATCCAGGCGATCAGTAAGATATACATTTAGGACAATGAAACTGGCAAAATCTTATTATGAGGATTTGGGGAAGAACACTAATATGAAGCCTTGTAACCTTTCATCTACTCTGGAGAAGCTGTATGTGTGGGAGAAGAAACTATACAAGGAAGTTAAGGTAATGATGAGTTGATTTATATTTTATGCTTAGGTTAGAATTGTGAGCACGTATGTGGTTTTCTCTTGATATGCCAAATTCAAAATGTATTCACCTGTTTACAATAATAATTTTTGTGTTTGCTTTTGAGTAGTTACATCTTTTCCTGGGAGAATAATGCAACTTGTAGAGGAATATAATATGATTATTACTAAGATTGATAAGAAAGTAGCTACCAATTAATGGGCATGAACATTGTTGTCAAATTGCAAATTGAATCATGAATCATGAACTTGAAGATTTACTTTATTTAATATAATATTTTATTTTATATATGTAGATATATTTTACTATGCACACATAGTGTTTAAAATAGAATAATTTTAAAAAGGGATATAATTAAATTTGTAAAAATTTATGTATTATTGATTAATATTGATATCTGATTGTTGTGCTGTTGATATTACAAGGCTTCCTATTATATAGGAGAGGATTTGGGAGTAGGTGAGTGTGTGTGGTAGGTGTAGGAAAGTAGGTGAAGTAGGTGAGTGTGTGTGGTAGTGGAGGTGGTAGGTGGAGTGGGTTATGGTAAATTCTAACAGCCCCCCGCAAACTCAAGGAGGATAGAAACTAACCAACTTGAGTTTGAAGAGAGGAACAAAACAAGAAAATACATAAAAATAAAAGAGGATAGGAGACACTGTATGGTCGTGTCAGACCATTGGTGAAGACACTGGATGGTGGTGTCATAACGTTGTAGAGGACACTGTATGGTGGTGTCATAACGTTGTAGAGGACACTGTATGGTGGTGTCAGACCGATGTAGAAGACAGTTTATGGGGTCATGTCGGACCGTTGTAGAAAACAGTTTATGGGGTCATGTCGGACCGTTGTAGCAGACAATGTTGTGACAGTTGTTGTGACAGTTTACAGAGTCTTTGCTGGACCCTTGTAGAAACTAACCGGAATCAATGTCGGGACAGTTTACAGAGTCTTGTCGGACCCATGAAGGAGCTAACCGGAATCAATGTCGGGACAGTTTACAGAGTCTTGTCGGACCCATTAAGGAGCTAACCGGAATCAATGTCGGGACAGTTTACAGAGTCTTGTCGGACCCTTAAAAAGTCGCACCCTCAAAAGGTGTGCCCAATCTTTCAAAAGGCGTGCCATCAAAAGGCGTGCCCAATTCATCAAAAGGTGTGCCGGACATGATGGCGAGGCACGTGGGCGCCTTGGCTTGCGTGCCCGTTTGTCGGCTGGTGGTAAGAGGCGCGCGATGCGCGTGGCTGCCTCGGCTATAAGATAGAGGCTGAGGCTGAGGCTGAGGCAAAAAACCTGCGAGAGATATTCTGAGAGAGATTTCTGAGAGAAATTCTGTAACACTCTGTTTTCTGAGAGAGAATTCTGAGAGAGATACTGTGTAACACTCTGGTGCCTAGAAAATGGCTTCATCGTCTTCCCGCGGGCTGCTCACCCTCTTTCCCGACCTCAACGAGTCAACGAGAGAGAGAACTGGTGCGGTGGCACTGGAAACTCAACCAAGCGCCCCGGAGTTTGCTCCGTTGAACTTTCCGATGCGGTCGGTGGAGCAAAGAATGGCAGTGCAGTCAGATGTGGAGGCCAATCAGTATACTTTGAAGGCATGTGTGGAAAGCATGACGGCGGTCACAAATTTGTCGAACCGGCTGCAGAGTAGGACAAATGAGGTGCAGCATGTAAACGCCCAACTGGCTCTGCTCCAACGCATGTATAAGGATGCGCGAGCAGAGATAAGTGTGCTAAAGGCGGAAAACAAGGAGCTGAAGCGGAAGGCCACCGTGATGTTCCGATTTGGAGGGCCGCCATATGCTGCAGTGGAAGAGTATGGGGGAGTGAACGTGCTGGGCGGCGTGGAAAACTCAGATGCAGCACCGTCAAGGACTGTCCAAGACGGAGGCAAGAAGAAGAGACCCGCAGCAGAGTAGAGAAGAAAACCCCACTGTGGGTGTGGGTTTTTTTTTTTTTTTTAGTGTTGTTGTAAAATGGTGATCGGGGTGAGCCCCAACATGAATAAAATGAGTTTGGTGTGAAAAGCTATATGGTATGAATGGAATTGAAAAAAAAAAATTAAAAATAAGATGAAAGAAAAATAAATAAAGAAATAATAAGAAGAAATGTGAAATCAAAATGAAAGATGGGTTCGAGACGGATTGGTGAAAAACAACAATGGTGTTTGGACATATATATATATATATATATTTTATTTATTTATTTATTTATTTTTTTTTTTTTGTTGTGTTTTTGAATAATAAGAATAATAAAAATAAAATATGAATGGAGAAAGCATATAGTGGGAAACATGCGGGGGTGGAAAGATGGAACCAAAAAAGTATGAGTGGGAAAAAGTAAAGTGAGAAAAGAGGAGAGAGAGGGAGATTGAGTGGGTGCAGGAGTGGGTTAAAAAAAACAATAAAAAGGAGGATGGATGATACGGCTGCCAGGCTAGGAGATGATGATGTTGGTTTTAAAAAAAGAAGAGAAAAATAAAAAATCAATCACTGCGCAAAGGGAGAGAGATAGTGGGTTGATTAAAAAAAAAAAAACAAGAATGTGGGTGTATGGGACAGTGAACGAGGGATTCATCTTTCCCTTCTATCCCACTACTCAAGTTCTTTGCACATGGAAGCCAGCCACTTAGTCCAACAGCGGCACTTAAATTGGCTGGGTATGGGCTGCCATTCTCATACTTCCCAAGAGCAAAGCAAGTTGCAGAATAGAGGGCTGTTGCTGCACCCATACTAAAACCTCCAACTGCAAGCTTAATGTCAGTGGGCTCTGTGGATAACAGACTTGCAACATGTGCTGCTGTTGCATCCAAACCCTCTAAATCATCGTGAGCATTTTCCGAAAGGTCGTGTACGTCAAACCAAGCAGTAGAAGGAAAACCACCAAACAAAGATATTGGTTGAGAAGGAGCAGTTGGGCAAATCCATTTAATATTTGGAAGAGGGAGCGTCTCCAGGAGTTGGGACCAGCTGGCACCATTATCGCCGAGGCCGTGCAACCAGACTATAGTGGCCTGGTGTCTGCCTTTGGGCCTGACCACATGGGTCCTCCCAAACTCAAATGCCCTTCTAGCACTTCTCTCACCAGAACCCACGGAAGGGCCACCAAGGCTCATGATAGCTCTGTAAAAACAAAAAGCACTTGAGCACAGCTTGATGAACTAATCACAGTGACTGGAAGAAGTTCCTGAGCGGTTGAGAAACAGAGGAAGTCGGAGACTCCAAGGGAGACAAGCAAGAGGAATGTAAGAAGAAGATGCAGAGGGTCGGAAGGGATGATGCCAACGAAGGTATAAAGAAGGTATGTGTAGAGGTCCAGCGGGCGGCCAAGGCGAGGCTGCCGCCCGCCGGTGAAGCGGAAGTACTAAGTTGTTAACCTGGCTCTGATACCATGTAAAAATTTATGTATTATTGATTGATATTGATATCTGATTGTTGTGCTGTTGATATTACAAGGCTTCCTATTATATAGGAGAGGATTTGGGAGTAGGTGAGTGTGTGTGGTAGGTGTAGGAAAGTAGGTGAAGTAGGTGAGTGTGTGTGGTAGTGGAGGTGGTAGGTGGAGTGGGTTATGGTAAATTCTAACAAAATTGTATATATGTATGTACATATAAAATTTGGTTTATCAATATAACTAATTGATATCTTTTTATTTCTTGATAGAGAAGCAAAAATGATGACGTTTCATAGATAATGCAAACAGTGTGTGTGTGCGTGTGTGTGTGAGAGAGAGAGAATGATGACGTTTCACAGATTATGCAAACAGTTTGTGTGTGTGTGTGTGTGAGAGAGAGAGAGAGAATGTGCCGCCCTGGTTTTTATGTTTTCCCCTTTATTCTTTTGCTCCCATCCTTCTTTTTTTTCTAATCAAGGTCCTTTCTGTAGTACCGCCATATAGCATGGGATTTGTATTTGCTTTATCGAATTCTTCATCATATCATTTCTTCATTGAACAACTGTGGATCATCGATATTGGTTGCTCTATGTACTTATTTTCCAAGCATATTCATGGGTGTGGTCAAATACTCAAGTCACTGATACAGTTGAGTTCATAATTTTCCATCCCCTCTAATTTTCGTACAGATCTTTTATGTGAAACCGTTAATACATGTTTCAAAAGTTACAAATTGAACAATTCTCTTAAGTAATTAGTATGCATACCTTAAGAAACTGATGAATCAACAATTCATCAATAAGGTGCAATAGCTATAATCTTCTGCTCCTTGTAGATTGTTCTTCTGTTACTTCTTCATCTCAAAAGAAGATGGGAATTTGTTAAAGTTGATACTGGCAGGCTATTTATTGTATTTTTGGAATGTGAGTTCTTAAATATCAAGGCCAGTTTTTTCATAAGATGAAAAGTTTGTTGTAAACTGAATCAGTCTGGATTGTTCTGATTTGTTAATTAGTTCTATTTCAACACATTATAATCCACATAACATCAGTCACGATAGAACTATAGTTGGCTGCTGTTTGATAAAACTGAAATATAAAAAACTGAATGCTGAATTTTTTAATCTGAAAATTTGTTTGCCATGCACTTAAATGCTGAATTTTATCAAGTTGTTTCGTATGTACAAGAAGCTGAAATTTAAATTATCAATATTTAAAAAAGAAAATTTCCCTTTTATATTGTGATGGTGAGTTGGTCGCTATATGGTGGTTGTGGCAAAACCCAATTAATTGAAAGAGAAAAGCCTAATCACACAAGGGGAATGCACGGACTGAAAGGAACAATTTTGACCTTTATGTGCTTGTAAACTCTAGAGAGGGGTACTACCCGTATACTGTACGGCCTATTTTCTTCCAGAGCGAGAAACCCGTGACCAGAATTTATGTTTGGGGTTTATACAGCATTGTGGCCAGAATATTTGAATAATTTGGATCCTCATGAATTTGTGTTGTTACAAGGCAAATGTTTGAAAGTTGCCTTAGATGTAACCACAACATGACCTTGTTTTTTCTAATGCGAACCTAGATATTTAGATTTAGCTTGATAACATTTAAAAAAAACAAAAAACCAACATGGATTTGTACTTTTCTTATTTCTGCCATTCCAATACAATCCTGCTCAAATTGTTTAAGTGCTTCCTCATATTTAGGATGAAGAAAGACTTCGGGTTATCTATGAAAAGCAGTGCAAGATGCTGAAAGTTTTGGATGACCGGGGAGCTGAGTCTAGTAAGATTGATGCTACTCGGGCTTCAGTAAGGAAGTTGCTGACAAAACTTAATGTTTGCGTTAAAGCTGTTGAGACTATATCAGGCAGAATACAAAAGTTAAGGGATGAGGAGTTGCAGCCACAAGTCACTGAATTAATTTATGGGTATGCACATACTTCTCTTTGTCTAGATTTATAGTTTCAATTTTTTATTTTGAATTTTTGATATACTTCCTCTACATATCCACTATACATGAAGCAGACTTTTATGTTGTCAGAAGTGTAATTTCTTGTTATTTGTGGTACATGTCAATATTTGTTGTCTGACAAGTAAAAAAAATACAAATAAGTACTTGCAAAGTGCGAAAACTTAGCCATATACAAACGAAGAGATATGATCAATCCCAAATGCCATTTTTATTTTTATTTTTTAGAAACTGGACATATAGAAGGTTTAGTTTGGATGACAGGAATTTTGAGGGGGTGAAGAAGCTTGGATACGGACATGAGACACGACACGTACACACTGCAATTTCAAAAAATAAGGACAACATATGGGAGACATGTGCAAAAGATATATTTTCTATATTTATTATATATTACACACATGAATATTTCATTTATTGATTAGAAAAAAAAAAAATTCAATATAACACTAATTTTTAAGTTTCAGGAAGGGATTAATAGATTGTAAATCTACATTGTTTTCTTTTATTATTGAATCCAAAGTTATTTTGTTAAAACTTGTAATGTGCTTTATATGTGTCTGAGCGATAGACAATCGTGTCCCCTAAGTGTCCAAAGCATGTCCGGGTTTAAAAATTGATTCATGTGATTGAATAAGAATCTCCAGATTCATTGTTTCAGAATTCATTGTTTTTTAGTTTAATTTAATTTTTTTTTATAAAAGAAAATCATTATGTGGGGTTGCATGCCTTGACAGTAAAAGTAGGGGGATACCCAGTGTTAATGATGTTTTAATGCTTGCAATTCACTTATTCATTTCCTTTTTCTTTCTTTCTTTCCTTCTTATCTTTTATTTTAACATTTCTTGCATGGAGTAAACTTTTGGCGGGAAGATAGGAACCTTTGTTCCTTGTTTTAAGTATAGGAACCTTTGTTTCTTCTTTTAAGTATAGGAACCTTTGTTTCTTCTTTTAAGTAAGCATTTAATTTTTTTTTGTAATCCCTTGCATTCTGAATGCATGCTTTCATTCATGATATGGTTAACTCATTGTAACCACAGATTGAGAAGAATGTGGAAGACCATGCTGAAGTGCCACCAGAAGCAGTTCCAAGCTATCATGGAGAGTAAAACTAGCTTGAGAGCAAATACTCGTTCTCGAAGAGATTCAAACTTGAGGGCCACCATTGAACTTGAAATGGAGCTTCGTGCGTGGTTCAATCGTTTTAGTGAATGGATTAAGACTCAGAAATCCTTTATTGAGTCCTTAAATGGATGGCTTTTAAGGTGCCTAGTTCATGAACCTGAAGAATCCCCCGATGGGATTGTTCCTTTTTCCCCCGGCCGGATCGGAGCTCCTCCAATTTTCATAATTTGTAATGATTGGTTTCAAGCAATGGAAACTATTTCAGAAATAGGAGCACCTAATGCAATCCGTAACTTTGCTTCAAGTTTGCTACAGTTATGGGAGAAACAAGATGAGGAGCAAAAACAGAGGCTCAAAGCAGAGTACCTGTCAAAGGATTTTGAAAAACGACTAAAAACGCTTCGCATGGAAAGAGGAAGAATGGAGCGAGGCCAAGATGCGATGTCAGATAAAACTAGTGGTTCACTTGTTCCTTCAGAAAATGGAGTTTCACCGCTAGATGATCTAAAGGTGGATTTGGATTCAATGAGAAAGAGATTGGAGGAAGAGAAGGCACGGCACAAGGAGGCTGCTAAATTAGTTCATAATGCCGCTTCTAGTAGTTTACAAGGAGGTTTGATTCCGATTTTCGAGGAGTTGAGCAATTTCACCTCGGAGGCGCTGAAAGCTTACGAGCATGTTAGGATTGAAAATCAGAGCCAAAAAACAGGTGGGAAGTAAATCTGAAAACATGAACTTGTGTTTGTTTCAGTTTTAGTTTGAAACCAACAGGGCAGCCATAAGATCAGCTACCCTTTTTTTGGGTAAATTTAGGAAAGCAGATAAGAATCATACAGGTGAATTTTAGGCAATATAGGAGCAACAATAGGATGATGTAGAAGCTCATGACAGTGGGGAAGGTGGAAGTAGATGAGCAGTTTGTGTAGTAAAACATCAGAGAGAGAGAGAGAGAGAGAGAGAGAGAAAGGTTATGGAGATTGCCCCTCGATTGCACAAGAAGGGAGCTTGACTGTAAGACCCGTTTGTCGGGCGGGGATGAAAGTCGGTGTGGACTACCCACCTCCATCCATGGAATGGATATAGGTAGGAACTTGTACAGAAATTCATTTATTTATTGATTGGATAGCTCATTTGGTGTCTGTTGATAGATTGGTTGTTCATCTTGTGGGTGTATAGACAGATATGTAGTGAATTGTAACTCCAAAATTTTGATAATGACAAAAAGAGGAAGTTGTTTCCTTGTTACCTTTCTTGTAAAGTTACATTTTAGAGTTATATATTACTTATGCACCATTGATGTCTAGTTTCGGCAACCTTTATCTTTCTTTTGATTAACTTTTTAGCTTTGGATGCTGGATTGGAATCTGGCTGGATGGAGTTTTTAATCTGCCTTTAAGCTGAGGCACTGTTTGGTGCATTTTTGGGGAGTGATTATGACTTCTTTCTTTTCTGTTACTTTTTTGAGTGAGTGGGAGTTTGGGGGGTGATTATATTTTTTTTAGGTGGGTTGGAGATTAAACTTGCTACTTCTGTACATGACAAGCGTGTACAACCCAATAGAGTTTGCACTTAGAATTAACATGGTTCATACTTGCATTCATGCACATGTTATACTTGTACCGTGTACAAGTAACACTTGCATTGAGCACATTTTGGCAAAAGCGAAGGAAGGGGTGTGGGTTTGCGATCTTGAGGGGTTTGTTGATTCTGATGGCTACGGCTTTAGTTGATTAGGTTGTTGGATTGGAAGAGAATGGACTAGGACTACGGGTGGCTGAGGTGGGATGGGGACTATGCAAAGATATTTTCCCACCCATTCCCATCATAAAAATATCTTTCAAGATGACTGATAAAAACATCTTTGTTGATTTTTGCAATAAAAATTATATACTTACAAGACAAATGTTTTTGAAAGGAACTATCTATTGAAAATATTACAAAATAAAAATATTATAATTACCAAATTGATTTAATTTTTTTATAAATAATATACATAAAGGGTTTTACATAATAAACGGTTTGAATTATAAAAACAAGAGTTACATCAACTCAACAAAAATAAAATAAAATTCAATAAAACGGTTATATCATACCACTTTGGTCAGTCTCGTTTGAGAAAAAAATATTTTAATAATTTTTTGACATTTTACTACATAATGTATAAAATTGTGACAATTTATAATAATTTTTTTAACTTTTTTAACTAAAATTAAAAATTGCCAAATAAAGCTATTAAACTAATCAAAGTCTACCATGTAAATGTTTTCTATCTAACTAGGCATATGTGTCAGTTAGTAGAATGAGTTGGACAAGATAATTACACTAAGATGGTGGAGCATGATTACATTAGTTGGTATAGTTAACTTTCATATGCACCTTATGTAAAAAAATATTATTTCTATTAAAAAAAAAATTATGTATATATAATTTTTTTTTTCACCAAAAATATATCTTTTTACTTCTCACAAAATATTTAATTTTTCTTACAAAAAAATATAACTTTAGTTATACATGATTTTTATGTGCATATCATAACTTCAAAATTCATGACTTTATTCACAAAATTTATAACTTTCATCTCACAAAATGTATAATTTTTTTTTAAAAAAATATAAGGTCTTTCACAATGCTTAAGTGCACATTGTAACCTCTCTAGTTTATAATTAGATGGGTAATTTTATGTTGTGCATCCTAAAGTCCATACCATATACACCCTACTAAAAAGATGTGTAATTTTATCACAAATTTTATAATATAAATCACAAAATGAGTAATATCGCAATAAATTAACATAATAAAATGTTTAAAATTTTATGATTAATATTGTAAAAATTTACGACTGGAGAACAAAATTTTTTATTACATCAATTTATGACAATATTATATATTTTATAATTAAATTATGTAATAAAATATATATATATATATATATAGTATGCACCTTTGAAAAAGTACACACCATTTTCCTATCGAACGATGATGTGGATTGACCGTTACATTACCAATAATCATCGTCGTTGCAATCAACAGGCAAAAAGCCAAATTCGGCATTCGCGATCATTCTCGTTTCATACGTTTCACCGTCGAAAGAAAATATATATATATATATATATATTTTATTTGTGTGTATTAAAAAATCATTTACTATAACAGTTGACAAATAATATTTTCCACGTGGATAATCAGAGATGTTTGATAAGATGATTTGGTATTTAAAACTAAATTGATTAAGTAATAATCAATTAAATCTATTTGATAATCACAATTGATATCACTTAAAAATTTAAGTATTTTTTAAAATGTACGTTAAAATTTAAGAAAATTTTAAATCATATAAAATTTATTTTATTCTAATTGAATTTATAAATATTAAACATGAATATCGATATATATTATTATAAATTCATTACCACTATCACATTAACCATCACTATCACCATCACCACAATTATTATGCTATTGTCACTACTACCACTATGCCACCACCATCACCGCCACTATTATAATCACCACCATCATGCCACAACCAGTACTACCACTACCACCACCATCACGATTCACTACCATCACCACTATGTCACCGCTATCGCTACCGCCATCATGCTATCTACACCACCACCACTACGACCACCTTCATTACCATTATCACTATTGTCATGAATATCACCATCATTTTATTGTTACTATCATCGTTACTGCCACCACCACTCCACCGCCACTACTAACACTACCACCACCACTATGCCACTCCACCACTACCACCACCATCATCACAGTATAAAAATTAAAATATATAATTTAAAAATAACAAATTTTAAATTTTATTTTACACATCAAATAACTTATTCTTAATTTTTATCAAACAATTTAAAAAACTTGACATTCAATTTTCAACTTTATCAAAAACTATCCTAGCCAGTATTAGGGCAACTGATTTTGAAAATTAATGTATATGCTTGGTTTCACTTTTCAAAAAACACTTTTCAGAAAATTTTATTTTCTTATTTTTCGTATTTTTTTATTTTTACTAATTTTTTTAAAATATTTTAAGCAATTTTTAAAATTTTTAGACATACCTAACTTAGATGTATCTAAAAAGTAAAAAATTTGTAAAGAAAACCTTTTAAAAATTCACTAAATACCCAAAATAGAAAAAAATACGAGAATTCAGTACATTGTTTGTATTTTTACGTATTTATTAATTTTTTAAACTATTTTTTCACAAATTTTTTACTTTTTAGATACATCTAAGTAAGGTGCATCTAAAAAGTAAAAAAAATGTTTAAAATTTAAAAAATATTCACTAAAAACAAAAAAATCAGAAAATCAAAAACTTAATTTTCTAAAAACTTAATTCAAAAAACTCAAACCAAATACACTGAATTTTACTTTCTACTAGAAAAACGAAAAAAAAAATGTAAATAATACTTTTTTTTTTTTTTTTTTACTATTTGTCGTATATTTTCAAATTTGCTTTTAGGTTGTTTGAAATGATTTAAATAAATATATATTTTTTTATTTTTTACAAAAAAAAATATTAAAAAAAATGATATAACCTAAAAAATAAAAAAAATAAAAAATTACACTTATATAACACATTCCAAACAAACTCTTAGGCCTTGTTTGGTTTCACTCTCAAAACACAATTTTTGAAAAAAATTCCAAAATTTTGTTCCAAAGTCATTTTCTCTCTCTTCTACACATCAATCAATTATTTTTTCTCTCTCCTCTCTCTTTCTCAATCATTTTTTCTCTCATACATATCTACTCAATTACAACAAAATATTAAATCATCCTAAACTCCCATACTCCAAAACTATTTTCAAAATATACAATCAAACAAATCAAAAAAATTTCTAAACTCTTCTTCCAATTTTTTTTTTTTTTAAATTTATCTCCCAAAATCAAACTAAATACAACCTTAATGTCTCCCGCATGCCTACCGCTGTCTCTCTCTCTACACTCTTTCATCATCATCAGAAAAATCAAAACTATAAAACGTAAAAACCTAGGGGCTTATAGAGAGAGAAAACTTAGCAGCAAAGCAATGGCGTCTAGGTTATGGATCTGGTCCTTCGTCTTCGTTTTGTCTGTCATCGTTCCGTCATTTGCAGGGGCATCTGCTTCTGAAAACGAGGACTCACAGTCGAAAGAGTTCGTTCTGACTCTAGATCATTCCAACTTCTTTGAGATTGTTGCCAAGCACGACTTCATCGTCGTCGATTTCTACGCTCCATGGTTTGTAATTCAATTTTGTTCCATTAATTCTCTTCGTGTTCTTGTAATAATATGGATTCTTTATGCACTTTTTTTTATTATTATTTATTTTTTTAATCCTTGCAAAGCACGAAATACTGGTCTCCTAATTCAACTCACTTGAGGGAGAGTTAAGTACACCTCTCTTCTATTTTTATTTAATCCTCCACTTCAAAATCGTAAATCTACCTCCGATAGCTAGTTAACTTTGCTACCATTTTTTCAAGTTTTGGATTTTAGGTTAGTGTAATTTTTAGTGGTCATTGAGGTCTTATGTTTTCTTGCATTGTGATGTTCATGAATGTGCTTTTGCACTTCTTATGCAGTTTAACACTTCCGTTTTTGGATCATAATATGACTTCTTTTCAATATCCAAATTGGATTTATGTCTTTTGGTTAGAGATTATGAGTAGCTCTTTGTCATACTATCTCCAATCGTTCACCAATTTTTTCATCAAATTTGATTTTAATTTTGAGTAAAAAATTTGATTTAATATGAACTATTCTAATAATTTTTCATCAAATTTTCATGAAAATCTTTTTAAATTTTTTTCTCTTATTCTAAATTTCTCTTTTTCATCAAATTTGATTAATAAAAAAAAAAATCATCTTCACTGTTTGATGAAAAAATTGATTCTCTTGATTTGATGAACAATTGATAAAAAAGATTGGAGATAATTTTTGAGCACTTTAAATTTGATGAAGGAAAATGTGATGGATTGGAGATATTCCAATGACTTAGATTTTTTTTTTTAATAGAAAAACTAAAAATTAATTTGATAAAAGAAATAAAAATACATGTCATTTTAAAATAATTTTATCTTTTGAGACGTTAGAAATAAATTTTAAAAATATTATTTTGATATTTATTTTTATCAAATCAGTTTCCATTTTCTTAAACAAAATTCTAAAAAAAAATTTTACAAAACAAACCAAACCAAACCAAACATGACGAAAATACTTGCAAGCCATAAAAATGGTACAAAACATTTTTCTTGTTGCTATTAAAATGTTTGTGTTTTCGTGGATGCAATTACTATATTTACATGAAGTACTTATTGAATACTATTATGGACTGTTCATCTGGTATGCTTCTTATTATTGGTGTTCTGGTACAGGTGCTACTGGAGCAAGAAGCTTGCTCCTGAGGTAATCTTGAAAGCATTTAATTTCAGAGGGTTCAGATAAGATTTGATCAACTTTGGTTACATATACTTCATTCACTAACAATGTATAATGTATATATCTATAATATTGATTTGCAGTATGAGAAAGCTGCATCTGTACTGAGTCTCTACGATCCTCGAATCACCCTAGCAAAAGTTGATGCCAGTGAAGAAAAAAACCAGGGAATTGCACGTAAATTTAAGATTCAGGGTTACCCCACAATTAAGATCTTGAGAAATGGAGGGAACCATACTCAAGCTTACTATGGACCTCGAGATGCTGATGCTTTTGTTGCTTATTTAATAAAGGAAAGGTCCCCTGCTTCTGGTGAAATAAAATCCACAGAAGATTATTGCATATTGTAGTGTTTTGTTATGGAACATTCTGATTATATTACCTACATTGTGGTAGGGTGGATACAATATATCATTTTTAAGGATACACACTGTATATAATATTATAAAAATATAAACTGTTTTTTTGTTGAATACCAGAAACAAGTAAAGGGGTTCAAGTCTAATTAAGAGGGTTCATCATGTAACTGTTTTGAACAAATAACGTTTCATCTATTTAATATAAAAAATTCAAACTTGAGTGGGTTGAATTTAACCCTCCCATGCAAGTGTAGGGTTGCCCCTGATTGTTTGGCACTTTCTTTCTGTTATTTGGCATTAATAACATTAGCATTTTACAAAAAGATTCTGCTATAGTTATTGTCATTTTTCCTGAAACAATTTTTTGATCGAATATGATAATAAAAAAAATATGTTAAAAATTCACAATTTAAGTTATATAATTCATTCATAATGACATGACATGACAGTAGAGTCGGGTTTAATAAAATTGAATTTGTGATAAATTAAAAATTAACACACAACTTGTAATATTATTGGTTTTTTTTTTTAACTTTTATCTTCAGCGATTTTTTTTTTAATTTTTTAAATTCTTTTAATTTAAAATTTTTCTACAGTAAACGGCTGAAAACAAAAAATTTGACACAACTTTTATTTTAGAACTTACTAAAAACAAATAAATAAAATTATTTTTTTAACTGGATGTGCAACTCTGCCTCCTGTCATTTACCACCAATTCAAACTTGATAAAACATTACACTAACCCATTGATTTACAAAATGTAATACAAAAATATTAAATTTCTCTTACGTTTAAATTTGAATTTGAGAGAATTTTAGAGATCATGGGTTCCCTTTTAATTATCTAAACTATTCATTTAATAGGATTCTCAATATATATCATTCATAAAAAAAAAAAATCAGATCGATCCAAATCATAATATTTTAAAATATTTTTAAAAATAAACCATCTATTTAGTTGTAAATATAAATATTATAATTATCATATTAATTTAATTTTTTTTATAAATAATATACATAAAACATTTTGTAAAATATATAATTTAAATTATCGAAATAAACTTAATGAGTCAACACTCTCTCAAATTCTTATAAAGTTATATTTAAATTTGACAATCCATACACATTAAAAAAAAAAAAAAAAAAAAACGAAATCGGTAACACCAAATCAACGCTGGTAGTGGAACAAAGTTGACCAAAAATCATTGTCGTTTCAAGAGGCAATTATTTAAAAATAAAAATTTAGCTACACTTCGTGTGCTAGAAAATCGTACACTCGAATCTTTATAATAAAAGAAAATAATTACGAAATGATTGAAAATTTTATAACATTAATTATACAATTATTAATGTTGATAAATTTATTGATATGATTTTATAATTGAAAATTTTATGACATTAATTATTAATGTTGACAAAATTTTTCATTAATATACAATTATTTTTATGAAAAATATTGATATATAATTTTTGTTTACAATAACAGCTGATACAGTATGACAAATGAGATTACTCGACGTGAATAACGAGTTGGAATTTTTTAGGTTTTAGATCATAAAAATTCAGACCATAAGCATTTTTCTTACCTTATTTACCTTACCAATTTTTTCTCAAACTTTTTTTTTTATTAAAATTAAATTTAAACTAATATAGTCAGATCGGGTAATTTTGTGATCCTGAATAATCAGCCATACACATAGCGAGTATAATCGCTGTCTCTCTCAACTAACGGTGAAAAGTCTCGTACTCTCTCTCTCTCGTCAACACGGAAAAATCACACTCTAAAATCAAAGCTCCTCCAGGAGATATAGCGAGAGAGAAAAGGAGTTTATAGAGAGAGAAAGCTTAGCAGGAAAGCAATGGAGTCTAGGTTATGGATCATGGTCTTCGTTTTGGCTATCATGGGTTGGTCATTTGCAGGGTGGTTTGGATCTGAACCTAAGGAGTTGGTTCTGAATCTAGATCACTCCAACTTCTACCACACTATTGGCAACCACGACTTCATCGTCGTCCACTTCTACGTTCCAGGGTATGTATATGTATTTCAATTTTGCTTTATTAATTCTCTAAAGTTGTGTTTGATCGGGGATTTAATGAGAAATTTGAAAAGAAAAATAAAAAAGATAGGTGAAATGTGAATAAAATATATTTATATTTTACTTAATTTCACCCAATTTTTCTCTTACCTTTTTTCAAATCTCTCCCCAAATTTCCCAACCAAATACAGGATTAAGGTTAATTGGGAACATTTAAATAAAACGATAAATTACAAATACACCTGAAATTTATTTAAAATACGAATTATCCTTGTAATTTAAAAAATTACAAATACTTGTCTGTTAGATTTTTCTTTAACAATTTTAATTGAAAAAGTAAAATTTTTATGGTGTGTTTGTAATTTACCTAAATAAAACTATAATTTCTTTTTCTCAAAATTATATGTATATTTTTTATTTTTTCAATCTCTGTAGTGTAGACGAATTTAAAAGTTAAAAAATTTGATTTTTTAAAACAAAAGAAATAAAAGAGTTAAATTTTTTTGCCTTCCGTTTTTTTGGGTCTTTTTTCCAATTTTTTCCAATCTTATATTTTTTCATCCGTTTGTGTAGAAAATTAAAGGCCAAAAAATCAACAACAAAAAACATAATGAAAAAAAGCATTTAATCCTCCACTTCATAGTTATAAATCTACCTCCAATAATTAACCTTGCAACCATTTTTTAAAGTTTAAACTTAAATACACTCATCCAAATGATTTACATTTAGACCATATTTGAATTATAAATTTCTGTGGGAATTTAGAAACTCTGCTTTTTTTACTTTTCCTTTTTAAATTCATGATCTAAATACAGTCTTAGATTTTTTTTTTGATGATTTTATTTATTTGTATTTTTTTTTTTGGCCCTTCTATGGTTATTTTGAGGACTTTAAAATGAGAATAGTTAGCATTATTGCTAACCTAAGTATGGATGCGGATGCGGATGAGAATATTGAACACGGCGATTTTAAAAAAAATAGAAATACGGAAAAAGCGGAGACACGACAATAAAATATATTTTTATATATTTTTATTTGCTGTCTATATTAATATTACATTCACAAACAATCAATATTAACAAAAATTAACTCTAATTCTATATTTTTATTTAAAAAAAAACTTTTAAATTAATAGTTACAATTTATATATATTTTTTTATGAATGATCTGTTAAGTATTTAAATCTAAGAAATAAATAATAAACATTTAAAATTCATCAAAAACATTAAAGAAAATGGAAAAAAAATAACTTGGCATGTAGTGTTCCCGGAGTGTTCCATACTTGTTCCCGCATGTCTGCATATTCCTACGGTGTCCAATACAAATACAGCACTTGTTTTAAAATGTCGGTGCTTTCATAGTTGCTAACTTTGCTTGGATTTTAAGTATGTGTCAATTAGTGGTTCATTGCTGACTGAGAGAGGTCTTATGTTTTTTGGCATGGTGATGTTCATGAATGTGCTTGTGCTCTTCTTATGCGTTCGACACTCCTATTTTTGGATCATAATATGATTTCTTTTCAATATGCAAATTCGATTTATGTCTTTTGGCTAGAGATTACGAGTAGCGTTTTTTTTTTTTTTTTTTTCTGGTTGCCATTAAATTGTATTGCGTTTTCATGGATGCAGTTACTGGTTAGAGAAATTCCAATGCTGATTTTTATTTTTTACTAGTTAGAGTATGGAAAAAGGCATGCATTTTATTTTACCTAATTAATCTTTCATTTATATGTTAGAACGATACTCTTTATTTTACATATTTATTCATACAAAATAATTTAAAAAGCCTCCAAATACTGTCCAAATCTAGCTAGAGGGTCTTCTTGATTGGTGGATGGGATTCAAATGGAAGTCATTTGCTGGGTCTGATATTCTGTTTTGAGCTCTGCTTTGTCCTGGGCTTGTACAAAGGCATTGTCTTTGTTTGGGTTTTGTTGTCCTTCTTTATTGAGGTGCTTTGTTGGTTACTCACCAACTCCGGTGCAGTGCTTGCTCATGATTGGGCTTGTTTTTGGTTGTTTTATTCCTGCTTTTTCTTTCCTTATTAAATTCATGAGGCCAAGCTGTTCGTTATATAGATGCAAATTGTAGTTTTTGGGGAGTATGTCCTGTTGGGGAATTAGGGAGCCCATAAACGCACAACAATACCAATCCAATCCATTAGGAAGAAATTCTGAAGTCAATAAACATCATATCAAGACCCAACATACATTATTTGATACTCATACCCACTTAAAAGCTTAAGCCTATTATTATTATTATGGAATCACGATCCCTGTTTATCTGGTATGTTTATTATTATTATTTTTATGTTCTGTTACAGGTGTAGCTTCTGCCAAAAACTTGCTCCAGAGGTAATGAAAGTATCCAATTTCAGAGGGGGTTTACATAAGATTTCATCAAGCTGGTTATATTGTTGATAGTAACATATATATATCATTGGCTAATAATGTATAATGTATATCTATCCATATTGATTTTTGCAGTATGAGAAAGCTGCATCTGTACTGAGTAGTCATGATCCTCCAGTCACCCTGGCTAAAGTTGATGTCAGTGAAGAGAAGAACATGGACCTTGCAAGAGAATTTAAGATTTCGAGTTTCCCAACAATTAAGATCTTCAGAATGGGAGAGAACCATATTCAAGATTACCAAGGACCTACTCGAGATGCTGAAGGAATTGTTGCTTATTTAAAGAAGCAAATTGGCTCTTCCTCTGCCGCTGAAATAGAAGAATCCGCAGAAGATTACCAAGGACCTCGGGATGCTGATGGTATTGTTCCTTATTTAAAGAAGAAGCTAATCGGCTCTGCTTCTGCTAAAATAGAAGAATCCACAGAAGATTTCGATTTAGATATGTACATTAACGTTATATAGATATTCAAAAGAATAATAATGAGGATAAATTACAAATACATCACCTAGAATTTGCTTAAAGTAATTTTTTTTTTTTCTTGTAATTCTGAAAACTACATCTTATCCATTAAATTTTTTAATTTTATAATAAGTGGTCCTTTTTATTAATAAATTATCAAAGTCAATTAACAGTTTTTAATAATGTTAGAAATTTATTTCAATTAATAATTTATGTAATTTTATCACTGTATATGAGAGCATATATGAATTTTATTTTTTCAATTAATTCTATTAAATAAAAAGTTATAGCAATGAGATATTTATAATTTTCCAACCACAGAGAAAAATTTATATTTTAAGTAAATATCAAAAGGTGTGTTTGTGATTTACCTAACAACAATCTAAATAAATATTATATTATATTCTGGAAAGGTTTACACCCTCAAAAAAATGTTTGGTCACTTTAGGATGATAGTCATAATATTTTGTGGTAAAAACTACAATTGGATGAATTTATGGTGTGCATCCCTATATTGAAGTTTTTTTTTATTTTATTTTATTTTATTTATTTATTTTTTTTTATAACATCTGACCTAGTCTAATTAAAGTTACAAGGGAAAGTTACGGCTGGTCCTTTGAACCGGACTTAATACCCATGAAGTTCATACCCAAAATAATTTAGTCCATTTTCTCATTTTACCCTTGTGAGCCCACATGTTTGACTCTACTTTCAGCACACATTACTATCATGACCCACCATTGCCCCTTCAAGCCATTGTCAATCATTTCTGGCTATCGATAATAACCTCCGACGACCTCTGATGATCACCTCCAGCAACCTTTGCCATTACTACCATCCTTCGACTTTTGACAATATTTTTTTGGCCATTTTTCATCTCCATTACGTCACTACCACCACCACCACCACCTCTTCAAATTTGGTGGAAACAAAACAAAATGAGAAGAAAAATGATGAAGAGAATGAAGGAGAGAGACAATGAGCCATTACCAGAAAACAGTTCTTATTATTTTTCACATTCACAGATCAAGACAAAGAATCAAAAGTCAAATTTAGTAATAAATTCATCTTTGACACATTTAGTGATAAATTTATCGCTGACTATTTATAAAAAAAATAATAATAAAAAGAAAATCTAGTCATCACCATTACAAATGATAAATTTATCATTACTAATTTATCAAGTTTAATATAAAAATAGAAATATTCAATAAATTTATGGATAAATTTATCACTAGTATAAACAACAGATAGGAGCTCCAGCAACCATGTCAGTGCTACATCTTGACGTCGACGAGGGCTGTGACATTTGATCGACATCGAAGATAGTAGATTGGCATTGAAAATGGCCAAATCTAAACTCGCCAGTGAAGATCGGCGTTGAAAATAATAGATCGATGATAAATAAGAAATATGGAGACAGAAGGTGTCGAAGAAGAGGATAGTGGTGTAAGGCGAGGGACAACGATGGCGAGAAAGGATAATGAGGACGGTGGTTAAAGCAAATGACGTTGATAGCAACGGAGAAAAGATGATGAAGATGATTGGTGAACAATGGTTGTAGCGGTGGTCCACAAAGGTGACGATGGTCGATAATGTGGCCATAGTGGGTGAACAACCATGGTGACGGTGGTGGTGTGGTGTTAGTGGCGATGGCAGTATGAAATTCTATAGAGAAAGAGAAGAGTTTTCTATGAGAGAGAGAGAGAGAGAGAACAAAATATTATTTAGGACAATATAAAACACTTAAGGGTATAGAATAAAATAAAAAAAAACATATATATGGGACAATAAGTATAGCGATTCCGGTATTGACCTGACCTTTGTTGCATTCCGGACTCGGGTTCTATGATTGTATATTGTTGTCTATGTCTTGTTTTCCTCCTTTAGCTCTTTGAATTTGAGTTTTGAAACATGTTGGGCGTGTTTGGAACAGGTTGGTTGTTAGTTGGTCTAGATTGTTGTTGCCCAAAATTTTGCTCCTCCAGCTTGAGCGAGCCTTTTTGCACTCAAGCAAAAGTTGCAAACTTCCAGTACTTGGCACGTCTGCAGAAGTACTGGAGGAGTGTTTTTCACGCTCGAGCGGCATTCCTTGCGCTCGAGCGGGTTGTCTGTTGTCTGCAAAATACTGAAAGTGTGTATTATACGCTCGAGCGGGTAGTGCATTGTTGTTGTGTCTTGGCGCTCTAGCGGCCTTTATTGCGCTCGAGCTGAACAAAATGTTGTGTCTTACGCTCAAGCGTACACATCTCCGCTCAAGTGGACTGCGCGTATATCAGATCGCGAAAAGCACTTTTTACATCACTTTTTCAGATATATTCTTCTTGAAACTCTAATCTGGCACCCTCTCTGTCTACAAATACTCCAAGATCCAAGCACCTCTACCCTACATCCTTTGAGAAAAAGGTTGAGCATCTTGTGGGCTTCCTTTCCAACCGAACAAAGCTTGGTTTTGTGCACATTTGGAGTTCTTTTTCATCTCCTTAGAGCTTATACTTTTGAGGTAGGGATATTCTACACCTTAATATGACTTTTAACCTAGATATGTGTTGTTGTGTATAGATGATGGGATTTAAGAGTGATTTTGCATAAACTAGGGTTTGGGTTCAAAGTTTAAAAAATGGGTTTTCCATATTGATCTATAAAATGAATATGGGGTCTTATGTATGAAGTTTCTCTAGTGCTAAAATGGTGGAATCTAACTATTAGGTTGAATTTGAGGAAAATAGAAGATTTGCCCTAATTTGAGTTAAATAAATTATTTTGTATAAATAATGAAATTGATATGGGAAGTATGGAATTAGGAGGATGTATGAGTGAGTAATGTAATTGGATTTGTTAAATCACTCACCTATGAAAATTTTGATAAATTATCTGTTTAAAAGATTGTATATCTGTTTAGAAATATCTGGGCTATCGGTAGAGGATAGCTATGATTGTTGTAAAAACTGCATGTGGATTAGGTGAATTGAAACCTATCGCTTAACTTACGTCATTGAAAATGACAGTATGATTGAGTTATTGATTATGTGTCATGGATGGTCATTGTAAATAATGATGTTCTTAATGCATTGTATATGTATCTTTGTTTGGGAGGAGATAGGAGATGTACTTGAAGGTTTGAGAGGAGATAGGGGATGGACTCTATGTAAAATTAAGTTAGCCGGAGTGTCTAGGGTGAATGTCCCGAAATCTTATATATATATATATATATATATATATGGATGCCGATTCCTTCGGATGTAAATTCCGTAAAATGGCAAGAAAATTGAAGTGTTTAAACAATGGTTGTTATTAAATTGTGAACCAATAAGTTGTAGTCTCATTTGGGGTTGTTTGGATAACAAGGACCTATACTCATGAATTGATTTGAAATGAATGAATAATAGTGTATTGAGATGTAAATATTAATGTTGAATTGTTATGGAAAGAGTGGAAATTAGTTATGTAAATTGAACATTTATTTCACACTTATATCTTAATTACACTTTATATATTGTGTTAGTTTATCTCTACTGGGTTTTGGCTCACCCTACTTGGGAAACCATTTTCAGGTACTAGTGACGTGCCACCTCTAAGGTCATAGCTTGGGAGGATTGAAAGCTGATGGCTCCATTTTTGTTATATTTGTACTTAAATGTTTATTCAAGCCAAGGGCTAAACTTGTATAGAGTCTAGGACTCTTTCTTTTGTTGTAACTAAGCAATATCTTAGAAAGATGTAAGTCCATAAGGTATTTATTTGTTACCGCTAATTTGAATTACATGCTGTAAATTTAGAATGAATGTTTATAAATATATAATACATGTAATTCCCTTTTATAATAGAAACTCTGATAAATGAAGCAGATCATTTTATTATGTTAATAGTATAAATGGTTTATTTGTATTATATTTTGAGGGCATTATAATAAGACTCTAATTTAGGACATAATGGGTGATAAGATCAAATAGTAGTACAGACGGGTAGATATCCCAAGTTACAAACTATTTATGTTATATATGAATGTTGGTGTGGCGTAAATATTACAAACCTTTGTGGTAAGAAATGTGATGACCAACCATTTTGGTGTGACAAATTACAATATATTGCAATATTTATTATGGAACATTGTGATTATATTACGTACATTGATATAATATATTTTTTAAGGGTACACGTTGTATAATATTATAAATATATATATATATATATATATATTTAAATAGATAAAGATATTTTAAAAAATCATCCATTTATGTAGAGACAAAACACAATAAATAAAAATATTATAATTATCAAATTAACTTAATATTTTCATAAATTATATACATAAAATATCTTTCAAAATATATTATTCAAATTATTGAAAAGACTTCTGTTGAACCTTATAAGTCAACAACTCCCACAAATTCTTGTAAAATTTAAACTGAGACCCAAAAAAATAAAATAATAAAAAATAAAATTAGAAGGAGTAGAAGTATTGGAACTAGGGGTGAGCAACGGTTTATCCGAACTGCTCAAACCGCCCAACTCGCCCAACCTGTATATAAATGGGCGGTTTCGCAAACATAATGCGGGCAGATGCGGCTTGAAATATGACAAATTTACGGGTTGCGAGCGGGTCGCGGGTTAAACCCGCAACCCGCAAAAACCGCCCACACTTTAATTATTATTATTATTATTATTTTTTATATACCAACTTTGTAACTTTAACAGGAGCACCATTATATTCTCTTATGACACTAGAATCCTTATTTTTAAGTATTTATCAACTTTCTTAATGCCGTAGAATTATCAAGTTCTAAACTTGGTTTCTTATATGATTTTCATTGGTGACTCATCCACTTTTTCCTAATAAAATTTTCTTTCTTATGGTCGATAGAACTTCTAGATTGATTATTGATTACTGAACTGACAATTCTAATTGAGTACAACTTTTAATGCATTGATATACATTTTTTTCATGGCCAAAATGCTAGTGCAGGGTCTCTTTATTTTGGGTACTTTCATTTAATGCATTGATATTCAATTTTTATTTACAAACTCATCAGAAAATTGTTGTCAAATAATCACAAATATATAAAATGAATCTGATACCTAAATTCGATGGGAACAAATACTCAAAAATTAATTTTTAAAGAAAATAGTGTAAACCGCAAATCGTCCGCAACCACCCGCATATCTGCTAACCATATCCGCACAAACTGCAAACCGCACTGCGAGCGGTTGTGAGTTGACTTTTTCCAAAACCGCATAGATGCGGGTGGGTCAAAACTGAACCACAAACTGCGCAAAACCGATCTGCGAACACCCCTAGTTGGAACAATCTTTTGTGTAAATAAAATAAATTGAAACTAAATCAAACAAAATAAAATAAATAACTTACAGAATTTATTTTATCGAATTGAATGAAAAATAAAAGACCAAGTCGAGTGTGTGACACTCTGTCCTTAAGACAGATTTGCCCCGCTACGGTGCTTACGGTCTAATGGCGTCTATCTCCCAGGATACAATGATCTTCACAAATTTGTAGTAGCATTCCAAACAAATTTGTCTGGGGAACTAGAACATTGTGTTCTATACTCTCTTTAATTTTCTCTAAAACTAGAATGAAGATTATATATGCAAAGGAACAAAATCTGGACAGCAAAATGTATTTTTTCATCAAGACTGCTGAAAAGTGGTTGGTATTTATAGGCAAATAAACTTGTCCGAACAGGTGCAGAAAGAACCGAACATGTATGAAACAGATTTGAACAGATGCTGTTTTGAATTCAAACAGATATGCAGCCAAGTTTTGAATCTGTTCGAAAGTTATAGATCTGTAACTGCTGGGCAGTTATAATACTGTTCAAAACAGTTTAAATCTGTTAGGAATATAAGACTGGAGAAGATTTGTTTGGAAAAAAATTTAAATTCAAATTTGAATTAAATTCTAGCAATAATTCAAATGAAATTTGTCCAAAAAATTAATACAAGACCTGGCCCACACCCGCGCACTGCACGGCTCGGTCGGCCGGTCGGACGGCGACGCGCGCACGTAGTGGTTTGGGCCAAGGTTCCATTTGTTCATAACTTCTCTCTTCTACAAACTTGGGATGCCCTTGGGGCCCAACCCAAGTGTTGTAGTCTAGAGCTCATATACACACAAAAAATCTCTTAAAGTTTCAATGTAGGACAATCCATTTTAAAGAAATCCACATTTAATTCTTTAAATGTCCATTTCACAAACCCGAAAACGATGTCAAATTTTCATTCACTCATAAATGGTTTTGACAAACCGTCTTCACCATGTGACTTGCCATGCGGCAAGGAACACGTCACCTCTTCGAACCCACCGCAAAAGACGTTTGGAACCCACTCAATTTTAGACTCAAAGTTAGCTCAAAATAAGCCTGATAAAACCAATTTTCCAACAAGAAGGAGAATACAAAAAGGTGAAATCGGTAACACCAAATCAACCTGGTAATGGATTTTGTTTTTATTATAACAAAGTATTTAGATCAGTTTTCGTGTACTTTAATTAATTTTGAAATTCACGTAAAGTGATATTTTTATGTGGATCAAAAAAATCTTGAAAAGAGTCTGCGGACATCATCTCAAAAAATTGATAATACATAGGCCTTGTTTGGCAAAGGTCATTTTCTACTTTTTGGTCCAATCTACAAAAAGACAAAATAAGTTAAAATAGTCAATAATATAAAATGTTACATCAAATTCATAATCATTTCAATTTTTCTCTCATAAACATTACATTCAATTACAAAAAAATCTCACTATCTTCTCAAACATAAATATTTTAACCTACTAAAATAATCAAAAACTAAACTAACATATTAAAATAGCCAACTTTCTAAATAAGGGCATAATGAAAATTGAATCTAAGACTTAAATCACTACAAAAAAAATTGTTTTTTGTGACGGCAAAACGCCGTCGCAAATACTCCAAACGCCGTCGCTAATAGTTTTTTGCGACGGTATATAGTTTTTTGCGACGGCAAGTGGGGGGTCGCAACAGAGGGGGTTGCAAAAGGGCTTTAGCGACGGCAAGAGCCGTCGCCATTGTTTTTGCGACGGTAAATTTTTTTTTTTGCGACGGCAAATTTCTGTCGGCCAAAAGCTACGAAAATCTGATTTTTTGCGACGGTAAAGTCTTGCCGTCGCTAAAAGAGTTTTGTCGACTGCCAAATCCCGTCGGTAAAAGTATCGTCGCTAATGACGATTGGCGACGGCAACCTGAGCCGTCGCTAAAGGTCTTATTCTTAGTTTAATTCCTACCTTTTGTGACAGTGTTTGAGCCGTCGCAAAAAGCTTGCTACCATTTTCTTTTTGCGACGGGGGAGCTCCGCCGTCTCAAAAAAAAATTTAAAAAAAAATCCCTGTACTAAAATAATTAAAAATATAAAAAAAAAACCTGTATTAAATGAAAAATAACTAAAAAAAAAATCTAAAAATTACATAATAATATAAATGCATACATAAACAAAAGTTAGCACATGATGAACATTCATAATGTTGTTCCATTCATAACAATACATAAATAAAAATTCATAACAATAAAAATTATGCCACTACATAATGTCGCATAATACATACATAATATTGTTCACAAATTTAAATAACATAAATCAAAATCAAAATCAAAACCAAAAGTTTTCGTCTTGATTCCTTCGTGGGTTAAAAAAATAAAAGTTGGTTATAATCTTTATACGCCCGCATTCCACAAAAAGCAAACTGCTACTAAGGAAATATCTGAAAAAAACAAAATAAAAATAATTAATAACAATATAATGGTGTTAATATTTTAATTACAGAAAAATATAAAAAAATTAACTACTATATAATTACAAAGATAGTTTAGTAAATAATTTTGACTAGACCGAAATCTGACTCTAACTCCCAAACCGGGAACCCGATTCGAGCCCCGTCTTCTCCCACAAGTCTCTCGTGCCTAGCCGGTCATGTGTGCCAAGTTTCGTGCCAAACCGACGCCGTTTGGTGATTTTGGGGCGTTAACACCTCGAGTTCAAGTTTCTTAAGAAACTAGTTTGCCTAAAGTGAAATCCGGCTATAACTCCCAAACCGGGAACCCGATTCGAGCCCCGTCTTCTCCCACAAGTCTCTCGTGCCTAGGCGGTCGTGTGTGCCAAGTTTCGTCCCAAACCCACGCCGTTTAGTGATTTTGGGGCGTTAACACCTCGATTTCAAGTTTCTTAAGAAACTAGTTTGCCTAAAGTGAAATCCGGCTATAACTCCAAAACCGGGAACCCGATTTGAGCCCCGTCTTCTCCCACAAGTCTCTCGTGCCTAGGCGGTCGTGTGTGCCAAGTTTCGTGCCAAACCGGCGCCGTTTGATGATTTTGGGGCGTTAACACCTCGAGTTCAAGTTTCTTAAGGAACTAGTTTGCCTAAAGTGAAATCCGGCTCTAACTCCCAAATCGGGAACCCAATTCGAGCCCCGTCTTCTCCCACAAGTCTCTCGTGCCTAGGCGGTCGTGTGTGCCAAGTTTCGTGCCAAACCGACGCCGTTTGGTGATTTTGGGGCGTTAACACCTCGAGTTCAAGTTTCTTAAGGAACTAGTTTGCCTAAAGTGAAATTCGGCTCTAACTCCCAAACCGGGAACCCGATTCGAGCCCCGTCTTCTCCCACAAGTCTCTCGTGCTTAGGCGGTCGTGTGTGCCAAGTTTCGTGCCAAACCGACGCCGTTTGGTGATTTTGGGGCGTTAACACCTCGAGTTCAAGTTTCTTAAGAAACTAGTTTGCCTAAAGTGAAATCCGGCTCTAACTCCCAAACCGGGAACCCGATTCGAGTCCCGTCTTCTCCCACAAGTCTCTCGTGCCTGGGCGGTCGTGTGTGCCAAGTTTCGTCCCAAACCGACGCCGTTTGGTGATTTTGGGGCGTTAACACCTCGATTTCAAGTTTCTTAAGGAACTAGTTTGCCTAAAGTGAAATCCGGCTATAACTCCAAAACCGGGAACCCGATTCGAGCCCCGTCTTCTCCCACAAGTCTCTCGTGCCTAGGCGGTCGTGTGTGCCAAGTTTCGTGCCAAACCGACGCCGTTTGATGATTTTGGGGCGTTAACACCTCGAGTTCAAGTTTCTTAAGGAACTAGTTTGCCTAAAGTGAAATTCGGCTCTAACTCCCAAATCGGGAACCCAATTCGAGCCCCGTCTTCTCCCACAAGTCTCTCGTGCCTAGGCGGTCGTGTGTGCCAAGTTTCGTGCCAAACCGGCGCCGTTTGGTGATTTTGGGGAGTTAACACCTCGAGTTCAAGTTTCTTAAGGAACTAATTAGCCTAAAGTGAAATCCGGCTCTAACTCCCAAACCGGGAACCCGATTCAAGCCCCGTCTTCTCCCACAAGTCTCTCGTGCCTAGGCGGTCGTGTGTGCCAAGTTTCATGCCAAACCGACGCCGTTTGGTGATTTTGGGGCGTTAACACCTCGATTTCAAGTTTCTTAAGAAACTAGTTTGCCTAAAGTGAAATTCGGCTCTAACTCCAAAACCGGGAACCCGATTCGAGCCCCGTCTTCTCTCACAAGTCTCTCATGCCTAGGCAGTCGTGTGTGCCAAGTTTCGTGCCAAACCGACGCCGTTTGGTGATTTTGGGGCGTTAACACCTCGAGTTCAAGTTTCTTAAGGAACTAGTCTGCCTAAAGTGAAATTCGGCTATAACTCCAAAACCGGGAACCCGATTCGAGCCCCGTCTTCTCCCACAAGTCTCTCGTGCCTAGGCGGTCGTGTGTGCCAAGTTTCGTGCCGAACCGACGCCGTTTGATGATTTTGGGGCGTTAACACCTCGAGTTCAAGTTTCTTAAGGAACTAGTTTGCCTAAAGTGAAATCCGGCTCTAACTCCCAAATCGGGAACCCGATTCGAGCCCCGTCGTCTCCCACAAGTCTCTCGTGCCTAGGCGGTCGTGTGTGCCAAGTTTTGTGCCAAACCGACGCCGTTTGGTGATTTTGGGGCGTTAACACCTCGAGTTCAAGTTTCTTAAGGAACTAGTTTGCCTAAAGTGAAATCCGGCTCTAACTCCCAAACCGGGAACCCGATTCGAGCCCCGTCTTCTCCCACAAGTCTCTCGTGCCTAGACGGTCGTGTGTGCCAAGTTTCGTTCCAAACCGTCTCATCTTTTCCCACAAGTCTCTTAACTTACAATGTAAAGAATGCAAAGATACATTTTAGCTTAGAATGCAAAGATACATTTTATACCTGATCTTCTGGTGGTGGTGTATATGGATTCTCATCTTCTGCAGATTCCCTAAATGCCCGGTGGCCACTCGATGCATCAGGAACCTATGATAGTCAATGCATAATGTGTTAATCATATTCGAATTTTATACATAATCTTGTGTGAAAATTGAACTATCAAACAATTTAATTTATATCGAACCTGTCTGTTGGGATCCACACTCGCCCCCTGTGACACAAACGCCATCATCTCAGCTCTCATCTGCTGTAAATGTGTAGAGAACTCTGCTCGCAGCTCCTCCTTCAACTCATCCCTTAGCTCCGCACGAACCTGCTGCGTGATCTGCTCAATAGTCGATGGTTGGGGTGTTGACTGTGATGGCCCAGCACCATCTTTATACACCGCTCTCCGAGGCACAATTCTCCCGTATGTGCGACAATATCCATGTCCGTCATGACCTATCAACTCATGGAAAATGGCATTCCTAGCCTCCAAAGTCCGACCATCCTCAGGTAGTATAGAGAGTTGACGATTAAACTCATCCTGTATTGAATAAGACATACAAGTATATGCCAAATTAAGATGGTTGACCCACATAAAATAAACTTCAAATACAATCAAAGGTGTTTGGAAACTACCAAGGTCTGGATAACCTCTGGGTCATCTGCTCTACGTGTCATAAGCCAAACATTCATCTTATCAGTAGACTCCCCCTTATTGGTCATCTACATTTTTTTAGAAATATGAAAATTAGAATCCAAATAATTTGCAAATATTCAATGTTTATTTATATACAAAAATAAAACAATAAAATGTAAACCTCATGTCGTATCTGAGAGAAACTAGTACGCCCTGTGGTATGAGCTATGCCGTGAGCTCGCCGATTTTTAGCATTCCTACTTGCAATTTTCTATAACAGGTTCAACAAATGTAAGTATGTAAATATGATTTGTATGTTTACATATCATAAATATAACTTATTTGTATACCTCAGCATCAGAAGTACGCCAATACTCCACAAGTTCTTCCCACTGGCTTGGCACAATGTGCAAAGGAACATCATCCTTCAGATTAGGATCAGAACTTCCAGGCTTGAAATACTTAACCTTAATCTTGTTCTTGTGATCCTTCCATATGCTGTTGCAGTTTTTCATGCAGATTGGCTTGTACTCCTCTGGACATATATTCAAATTGTCCTATAAAACACAATTTCAAAGTGTAAATAATAATAACACAATTTTGGAATTCAAATTTGTGGACAAAAATATACTTTTACCTTCACATCCTTCCAGATAGCATCAACAATATCATCAGGCACATTGTTCCAGTCAAGAAAAGTAAGAGGAACAATGTTACCATTCCGCACAATGATGCCAAGTTGAGTAGTTAACTTAGCGACGTTATCCCCTATTGGGCAGTAATTTTCATCAAATTGTATGTACAGCTTTTTAGCAGTACCCCACTCTTTAATGCCCTTGGCACATCCTCTACCACGCCTAGTCAAGATTGATGAAGAACTAACATGACCTGCGAGATACAAAAACAATAAACAATATGCAATGGTAATAAACAAATGCAAATTTAAATAATATGAATACAAATCGAATTCTTATACCTGATGTAGGCTGTGAAGAAGACGAAGGGTCTGCAAAATACAATGAGAATAAACAAGTTATATATAATGAGCATAAATAAATGTATGTTTAAATAATTTTCATACAAATCAAAGCAAATCTATATACCTGCGGATAGCTCATAAGCTGATGACTCTAGTCGGGATGCTAGCTGCTGTGGTGCCACTGATGGTGGACGCACCGATGGTAGGCGTGGAGGCTGAGTACATGGTAGCTGTTGTGGTGCCACTGATAGTGGTCGATGCGGTGGTACTAATGGCCCCTCAGATGGTGGTGGCACTAATGGCCCCTCCGATGGTGGCCGATGTGATGCGTCCTCTGATGGTGGTGCTACTGCTGTCCTGTTATGTAGCACATCAGACATCATGCGCCGGGGATGATCAGGCTTCCTCTTCCTTCCCATAATAATATGCAAGCAATATAACATTAATTGACATTAGAAACATAGACAATGGGTTGTCATCAACTATAATATGACATTAATTGAACTAATACAATTACAAAGACAAAGTAAATTAAGAAATTGATGATTAACTACAACCTTGGCCTTAATTGAATTACTAATGTTGATTAAATATCAGCCTATTTGAACATCAACTGTTTCCCCTTCTGCGGCTTCCCTCACCCAACCAACTTCTTCATCACGAAGCATTATATTTTCTTCCAATTGTTGGCTTATGTATGGCTCGATTTGTGGATCAGTCGAACTCATATCAAATAAACCTCTTTGAGACATCTTCACCACGACTTGCCAGTCTGGTTATAACAGGTCTGCAACATACCAAACTTGCTCTGCTTGGGACGCCAAGATGAAAGGTTCATTGGTAATTCGATCATCTCGGTACAACAAATGATTGAAGTTTACCAACGTGAAATTGAAGACATCTTCTTTCTTTCCGTGAATATTGTCAATCCAATCACACTTAAACAACACATGTTTCTTCTCATTGGAATATCGAAGCTCAACAATATCTGTCAATTGTCCATAATAATACACAGACCCCACACGAGGATTCTTGTCTTTTCGACTAGCATAACTTATGGTATCTGCCTTCAAAGCTACACTACAATTTTGTGTGGCTCGACGATCATCCATGGCCTTTACTCGATACCGAAACCCATTCAGTATATACCCGTTCAACCTCCTTGCCAGGTTATGAGGACCATTTGCCAAGAGAATAATCTCTTCAGAAAATATGACATCAGTAGTCCTTCGCAAAGTTTGGACCTATTTAACACGAAAATGTAAAATTTAAAATGTAGATCGACTTAAGTAACTAGAATCTATAGAGTTAAATACATACATGTTCCTTGAACCAAATGTGAAAAGTTTCAAAATGTTCACGCCGAAGCTGATGATCGTCGACACGAGGCATTTTGAGCTGAAGTACTTCAAGGTGTTTGCTGTGTAGATTGAGATTTTAGCAATACAAAAAATTTTGTTGAAAATTCAATAAAACATAATAACATATTGAGTGAGTGACTTAACCTACTTTATGAATGGTTGAACCGCGCTTGTATTGAATAAGATGTACCGATGAGCTTGTACCCAAGAAGTATTATCAAGATAAAAGCTTGTGTTTTCACCAATAGCATGACCCAAATTATCAGCACCACTATAGTTTCTCACGGGTCGACTAGATTTGGTTTCCACATCATTAAGATATTGTGCACAAAAATTCATGCATTCTTCCATAAGATATTCTTTAGCAATTGATCCTTCAGAATGAGCTCTATTACGCACGTATTGCTTCAAAGTAAGAAGATACCTCTCAATTGGATACATCCATCGAAACTGAATCGCTCCACCCAATAAGGCTTCATCAGCTAGATGTATAGGCAAGTGCTCCATTATATCAAAAAAACTCGGAGGAAATATTTTCTCTAGATGACAAAGTGTTAGAGCGATACGATCTTGAATATATTGCAAATCCGTCGCACGATTCACTTTCGAACACAATTGTCTAAAGAAATTGCTCAATTCAATCAAGGGTTCAATTACATTCTTTGGTAACGATCTTTGAATAGCCAATGGAATAAGTTGTTGCATCAGAATATGACTATCGTGGCTCTTAAGACCCCCAATACTTCTATCATGTGAGCGCACACGACGTGATATATTGGATGAATACCCGTCGGGAACTCTTACTTCCTTCAACACTTTTAAGAACAAATCTTTTTCATCCTTGGTCATCGTGAATTGTGCTGGTGGTAAATAGGCTTTATTCGACCCTCTTAACTGCAAATGTAGGGGTTTTCTAATATTCATATCTTGTAAATCACGCCGAGCATTAACACCATCCTTCGATTTTCCTGCAACCCCTAATATTGTCCACAACACATTATCACAAACATTCTTCTCTATATGCATCACATCGAGGTTGTGTCTTATTAGATTGTGCTCCCAATATGGCAATTCATAAAAGATACTCTTTTTCTTCCAACTATGGGTGCGATGTCCAACTTTCTCCTTCTCTACCTGTCTCCTATGCCTCTCCTTAAGGTCATCCCTCTTGTATTGGGTTAAAATATCCTCAAATTCTAATTGTAGCAACATCTCAGTTCCAGACAACAATTTTGGTTTGAGTCTGACTTCCCGACTACCATCAAATGATACTTTATCCTTCCGGAATTTATGGCCAGTAGGTAAAAATCTGCGATGACCCAACTATGATTGTTTCCTACTATGCTTCAACCAACACGATGTAGTTTCCTTATTACAACAAGGACATGCATATTCGCCTTTAGTGCTCCATCCTGACAAGTTTGCGTATGCAGGAAAATCACTAATTGTCCACAGTAAAGCTGCATGCATTTGAAACATTTGATTTGTTGATGCATCAAATGTTGACACACCCTCATTCCATAGTTCGTTCAACTCCTCAATCAACGGTTGCATATACACATCAATCTTGTCACCAGGTCCTTTCGGGCCGTCAATAAGCACGGATAAAATTAGAAATGGTTGCTTCATGCACATCCATGGTGGCAAGTTGTATGGAATGAGCACAACAGGCCAAGTGCTATGAACTATGTTCATCGTCCTGAATGGGTTAAAACCATCAGATGCTAAGCCAAGCCTTACACTTCGGCAATCATTACTAAAGTCAATATTCCGACGGTCAAAATCTTTCCATGCAAGGGAGTCAGCAGGATGCCTGAAGACACCATCATCAGTTCGTTCCTCTACATGCCATCTCATGAACTTTGCCGTCTTGGATAACATAAACAACCTCTGTAACCTTGGCTTTAAAGGAAATACCTCATCTGTTTTGCAGCTATTTGTTTGCCACCTTTGTTAGGACCATTTGAACCACCATCACCTTTTGATTTCCATCTAGAACTGTTGCATATGACACATTTATCAAGATTGGCGTCCTCATTTCGAAACAACATGCAACTGTTGGGACATGCATCCCACGTCTCATACGTAAAGCCCAAATTTGTTGTGACCTTTTGAGCTTTATAATATGAGTCCGGGAGTTTTACACCCAACGGGAACGCCTCATTCAATAACTCAAGCAACATGTCAACAGACTTGTCTGTCCACTGATTAAGCACCTTCAAATGTAGAAGTCGAACAATGAATGACAAAGATGTGAACTTCTGACAACCCGGATACAATTCACTTTGTGCATCTTGAAGAAGTTTGAAATACTTTGCAGTCTCTGCATTTGGACCGAGCTGGGGTTTAGATGCATGGGGATCAGGCCCCTGTGGTTCATCACCCTCAACACTTGTACCGGCATGTGGATTTCCCATAGCCCCTTGTATCATTCCAATCATATCATCCCCAATGTCTAAATTAGCTAATGTTTCATTCTCTCGATTTCCATGTACAGATACGTAAGATTCCCCATGATTAATCCAATGTTTGTATTTTTTAAAAAAACCATTCAAAATCAAATGCTCCTGTACACCCTCTCGTACAAAATAGTATCGATTCTCACACTTCCTACACGGACAACTGATCATCGAACCTTCAACCCTATTGGTGTAGGCAAACACAAGGAATTCATCAATCCCATTAATGTATTCGCTCGACATCCTATTGGCAAATCAATCCAACTCTTATCCATCATCTGTACACATCCACAAAAATATCTCATCAAAGTAACTTTAAATATAATACCTACGTATTACACCATCATCTATCAAAACAAGTAGTACACTTCCATTCCATAGAAATGAATATAGCTATCCATTCCAAAGCTCCAAAAGAAAAGTAAATTGAGTAAAAGGATAACGAGGAAAGGGGACTTTACTGAAGAGAGTGGGGAAGGAATGAGAATAAAGCAAGAGAATCCTTTCAAAAGAGGCAAAACAAGACACAAAAATAATAAAATAAAGAGTAAGCACTGGATGTGCATGCATGAGAGAGAGGGACTTAATAAATAAATAAAAAGAATCCGCCTAAATGACCTCAACTATGCAGTCATGAATAAAGGTGAGGCAGAAACCTCCCCACAAAAAAACACAAAATAAGCTATACTTAGCACAAAAATACAATTAAATTTATAAAATAATTTTAAGAACATAAACATGTATTTTGTACATGTCTACATACACAGAGAGAGAGAGAGAGAGAGAGATTATGAAAAAAAAAAGGTCTAATATATAGCAAACCACTTCGACAGAGAAGAACCCCCTCCACTAGAAAATAAAATAAATAAAGGACTAGAAGACAAGTAGAAAAGGAGCTATAGCCTAGATAAAGCAAAGTGATGGAAATTTTTTGACAAATGAATAAATAGTTGAGATAAAAATTTCCTGAGTTTAATAGTCAGAAAAAGATCTTCTCAAGACCAAGAGAAAGTGATCATTCTATTTGTCTTTGTTTCAAGGTGTATGTCTAATATTGAGGACAAAATGCCGCAGTTTGCTAGATGAATAGGCTAGACATGCTACTACGCTTTATGGGATCTTGGATATTCTTAAGTCCAGAGATCAGCTAATTAAAAGGAAAATTTAAATACTTCGTAAAAAATTCTAGTTATACATATTACATAGGAGACAAAATTGTTTCAAAATTCTAGCTATACATATTACACATGCAAATGAACTTAAAAAAGTACGATGGAAGTATATGTATCTTGTAGCTAACCTAAAAACCAATGGGCAGTAATCTGATGATGAAAAGCTGATGATCTGAAATCAAGGGATGTACCTGGGGCTGGTCTTCCAACAGAATGTCCGCACAAATGCACCAGAAATGAGTTACATTGGAACACAAAAGATCTGAAATCAAGGGATGTAGCTGAGTTACATTGATGGTCTTCCAAAAGATTTAACTTCATTACAGTCATAATCAAACAAAAATGTTCACGCACAGTAATATAAAACACAGGTAATAAAAAAAAATGAGAATGATGATATGATATAAAAATGTTCACGCACAGTAATGTGGTTGCAATCATGGAAAAGTGAACCAAGTACTTTAAATTGACTAAACCCCACTATTTTACCAGGCTTAAAATTCAAAATTTAATATTTTCTAAATATGAAATGAAATTAGAAACATTCTTGACATGTATTATCCCTTTCTTTTCTTTTTTTAAGGATTTACTCAGAAAATGCTTCAAAAGGAGATGCAACAGCTTCAGCAGAATCCAGAAATAGCTCCAAGTTAGGGGCAACTATAGAATATAGCCAAGAAAGAACTTGTCAATTTGTACGAACGGTCCCCTGAACATCCTTCTCCCAAATCATCAACATAACACCTAAAGGTAGCTAAAACTGATGTCTTCCTCTTCCTTTTTCCCACCCCACCTCCCTCCGAACCCCTCTCACCAAACCACAATGTATTAGGAGATTTGAGCCATACACTCACAATATTGGCATGTAGCATCTTTTAGGACTTCAATGATTGGTGTATCAACGTGGATCATTTTGTTTCCTATGGGATATAAGTTCCTTACTGAACATATGATATTTTACCCACTAACCGGTAAAAACACATGTTACACTTTTAGTAGATAACGATAGACAATGTTCTACTCCTAATAAAATTTGCGACAGGCTAAGTATCTTGATGCTGCATGAGAATATTTTCTGTGAATTAGTTACTCTGCAATTACTGCGCCAAACTTCACCACATTGCAGAAGGAAATAAAAATAAAAATAAAAAGAGGAAGAAGAACAAGAACAAGAACAAGAACAAGAAAAACTATAAACACACACAGAAAGTTTGCATAGAGTTACAATCAATGCAAAACCTTTGACACCCATATCTGACTCTCTATTATTTCATAAATGTATCTTTCCACTACAAAAGGTTGATATTCATGTTACTACTTTCATGGATGAAGACATTAATTGCCAACTTTTATCCTTCGTGAGTTGGTTGCATCATCCCAGATTTTTAAATGAACACTGTTTTTTCTTTCCTTGGACATGTTACTTGAATTCTGCCTGGTTTCCTAACATCTTCAAAATACTGTGGTGTGTTTTAGTGGAGGTAGTCACATGACTTTCTAGGTATTAGGAGCATACTTAATTTTCCATTTTGAGAATGATGATATGATATAAAACACAGGTAATCAAAAAAAATGAGTTCAACCTCTATTTTCAGAATGTGAACCGATACCTGAACGAAGTGAAGTTGAACGAAGTTGAAGTTGAAGTCGAAGTTGAAGTTAAAGTTGAAGTTGAATTTGAGTCCTCAGAGAAGAGTCAGCAGAAGCACCATTGTTGCGATTTTCGAAGCTTCCAAGAACTGCGGTTTTGAGCATGCAGAGAGAGGATGGCTGAAAGCCGAAGCCGAACAACTTCGCCGGAGAAGAAGCTCTGAAAGCTGGGTTGAAGATGGCTGGCGACGGCTGATAGGCGAAGTCAAAGATTTTGGGATTTTGATCCAAATGATTCAAAGATTTTAAAAGGTTTTCTAATCTGATATTTGCTGGAAGTTGAAGTCGAAGTTTGAGGGACTTCATAGATTTAGGGATTTCGAAGAATTAGGGATTTCTATCGAAATCACCGAACGCCAAAATTGGGGAGAGCGGGGCAAAAGTTTTGTCATTATTTTTTTTGCGACAGCACATTTTAAACCGTCGCAAATGGTAATTACGTATTGCTAATCCGGCTCGTTTTTGATATTTTTTTGCGACGGACATTTTTGCCGTCTCAAATGACTAACTATTTGCGACAGAAACATTCTGCCGTCTCCAAAACAATGTTTTTTTGCGACGGTAGGCAATGTCGTCGCTAATAATCCCATATAATGACACTCCCCGTACAATTTACTGTCGACGGTAAAACTGCCGTCGCTAAATACCTTTTTTAGCGACGGGTTAATCTACCGTCACAAAAAGGTCATCTTTTGCGACGGAAAACAGGCCGTCGCGAAAGCTTCCGTCTTTTCTGCCTCCTTTTCTTGTAGTGAATATGAGATTAGAGAGAGCACCTCGATCCCCAATCTGCACCAACTAAGCCAACTTTTGTGGTTCCTAATAATGGACTTTAACAACAAAGTTGACCAATAATCATTGTCGTTACAATCAAGAGGCAATTATTTGCCCAAAAACAAAAAAAAAAACTAGGCGTCGACGTGGCTTCATACGGTTCACTGACGAAGGATTGAAAAAACAAACATGTAGCTCGACTACTGTTCTGTGTAATAAGAAAATTATACATTCGAATATTTACAATAAGGGCATGTTTGTTTGGGTGGACTGGATTAGTATTTTTATGATTAATAGTCCTATGACTATTAATTCGTTGGATTATGTATCCTATCTTAACTAATAGTCAAGTTTAAAATAATTAATCCGTACTTCAATTGTTTAACTAAACATCAGATTAATAATTTTATTGGACTATTAGTCCAATCCCAAGTTCATGTCCACCCAAACAAACATGACCTATCAGATTATTTCAAAATTTTAATTACTGAAAATTTTATAATATTAATTATTAATATTGATAATTTTTTAATCAATTTATAATTATTTTTATAAAAATACATTAATATATAATTTTAAGCTGATCCTATCGATGTCTGTCTATTTCTCTCTGTCTCTCTCTGTCTCTCTCTCTCTCTCGAAACTCAAGTATTGTAGTCTCTCTCCTCATCACAAAGAAAAATCAAACTACAGAAACCAAGCTCCTCGAGGGATATAGCGAGAGAGAAAGCAATGGAGTCTAGGTCATGGATCTACGTCTTCGTTGTCGCTATCATTGGTTGGTCAATTGCAGTGTGGTTTGGTTCTGAAAATAAGGAGTTGGTTCTGAATCTAGATAACTCCAACTTCTACGAGACTGTTGCCAAGCATGACTTCATCGTCGTCCACTTCTATGTTCCATGGTAGGTAATTCAATTTTGTTTTATTAATTCTCTTAGGTTGTATTTGGTTCAAAGATTTGAAAAGAAAAAGATAAATAATAGGTGAAATGTGAAATGTGAATAAAATATATCTAAATTTCTCGAAAATCTTTTCTTTTTCTTTCCAAATCCATGAATCAAATACACTCTGCGTGAGTGTTTAGAACATCTAAATAAAGATATAATTTTTTTTCCATTGTTTTTGTGTTTAGTAATTTTTTTTCAAAATTATGTCAAATTTTTGAATATTACGGTTCGAGTTAGTTTTCTGTAGATAAATTTAAAATGTAAAAAGTTTTGAAAATTTTCAAAAAAAAATAGTAAGTTAAAAAAAATTAATGTTTTTGGTCTTCTTCTTTTTTTCAATATTTTAACAATTTTATACTTTTCTCATCTATTTAGTTGAGTAGAAAATTTACTAAAGACTAAAAAAATCAACAAAAAAAAAAGGGAGACTTATTTATAACTCAATTTTCAGACACTTATGTTAGGCTAAATCCTGTGTAATTTCTGGATATGGGGACGTTGCTGCGCAGCCCGCGCAGCAGCGTCTGCTGTGTGGCAATTTGAGCCCATTTCGGGGCCCATTTTGATAATCTAAACCGTTCACATTTTAGAATACGTCAAGTAGAACATGTCTGCAAAAAATCAAGTTAATCGGATATCGTTTACCTATTCATCAATTCACATTTGTATCCATTTTAATCAAGCTAAAATACATTTGTATTTATTTTTGTAGATACAAATGTGAGTGGATGAATGCGTAAACGATATCCGATTAACTTGATTTTTTGCAAGCATGTTCTACTTGACGTATTCTAAAATGTGAATGGTTCGGATTATCAAAATAGGCCCCGAAATGGGCTCAAATTGCCGCACAGCAGACGCTGCTGTGCTGGCTGTGCAGCAACGTCCCCATATCCGTAATTTCTTATAGAGTCTCAAGTCCTATTTAGATAGAAATGTATTCCACAAGATCCTACATAAACGTAACGTAACGTAACACCTATACGTAACGTAACATCTACATAAACGTAACGTAACGCAACGTGTCACGTTACGTTACATTTATGTAGGTGTCACGTTATGTTTATGTAGGTGTTACGTTACGTACACATTACGTTTCGCAAACTTAATGAGTTTTTATTTTTTTAAATTGAATATGAAAATGTTACTGGTTTATGTTAGTGTCACGGTACGTTTCATATAAATATGATCTATGGCAACATTTAATTTCCTATATATAGGAAATTAAATGTTGCCATAGATCATAGGTGTCACGTTACGTTACGTTTATGTAGATATGATCTATAGTAACATTCAATTTCCTATATAGGAAATTGAATGTTGTCACAGATCATAATTGTCACGTTACGTTTATGTAGGTGTCACGTTGCGTTTATATAGATATGATCTTTGGTAACATTCAATTTTCTATATATGATTTTACTATTATTTATGATATTAACAACTAATATTGAGGGTAAATGTGTCAACAAACTTCCCACAGGACTTATGGGAATATAAGTTTTTTAGTAGGACCATATGTAGCATAAGTCTGCCTAATAGGACTTATAAATAATTTTTCCAAAAAAAAACTACAAAATTAAAAAAAAAACAAAAAAAGGCATTTAATCCGCCACTTCAGAATTATAAATCTACCCTCCAATAATTAAGCTTGCTATCATTTTTCAAATTTTAAACTCAAATTCACTCATCTTTATTTAGATTTCATTGTTTTGACACTTTTTTTTTTTTTTTGGGGGTGTAAATTTTTGCCATCTATGTTTAGTTTGAGGCCCTTTAAAATGAGGACAATTATATCATTGTGGCAAATTTTGCTTGGATTTTAGGTTAGTGTCATTTAGTGGTTCATGGCCGACTGAAGAGAGGTCTTATGTTTTCTTGCATCGTGATGTTCACGAATGTGCTTGTGCCCTTACGCGTTTAACACTTCTGTTTTTGGATCATAATGATTTCTTTTTAATATTCAAATTTGATTTATGTCTTTAGGTTAGATATCATGAGTAGCACTTCGTCACTGATTAAATACACTCCAGTTTGCATTCTTTTGGTTAGAGATTATAAGTAGTGCAATGGGGTGTTTGATGGAGATTATTTTAAATTAAAAGTTGATAATCAGAAAATATAAGTTAAAAACATTTCTTACCCAGCTTTTGAAAAATTAATTTTTTTCAGCTTATTTAATCTATTTCTACCTAATAAATTATAAGTAAAAACTGTACTAAACAGTCTGACACAAATTCTTATATTAAAATAAGCTATAAACTGCTTCCATAATTCCCACCAAACACATAAAATGTCTATCTCTCTCTCTCATAGTACCCAAACATTGAGATCAAACACGTGATGAGATATAAATGTCTCAAAAAAAGTTGGACTTAAATGTACAACCCACCTTTGTAAGACATGTATATCTAGTATTGCTCATTCCCAAATTGTTTCCTTACACGCTTATTAACTTAGGCAAATGTTAACAAATATCTTTATACATTGTTTAATGTTAAGAAATATGTATAAAGTGTCCTGAAAATATGTAAAACTATTAAAAAATATATTAATTTTAGTAAAAATATATTGAATTTACAGAAAAATGTTTTATATTCTTTAAATTTTTTTGTCTTTTATTTATACTCTGAGGGCACTTATTGGCGCGATTCATTAACTTATTATGTGCAGTTGTTTCTTGAACTTCATGTTTAGATATTGGAATAGAAAAATAGAATAGGCTTTGTTCGGTAGAGTTTTGAAATTTTAGTTCAATTATTGATTTTCACATGGTGTTTGTTTATAACTTTCAATAATTAATTACACGCTCACTTTTAAAAACTTGGCCAAAGGCGGGAAATTTTGGGTTAATCGGTCGTCCGGCCGGTTGATCGAAACAGTGTAATTTTTTTTTTTTTTTGACAATTAACACATGTTAATTTTTATATATTCAACAAAAAATGTTTTCCAAGTTTTTTAATGAGCTTTAATAGAATTTTGAGTTGTGTATTTAGTTATGAGTTGTAAATTTTTGTATCAAATATCATATGTCACATCAAAAATTCTCCACTCAATTCAAAACTCATTCACCAAATAAATTTTTCACACTTAATCATAATTTCAAAACTCACACACTACAAGAAAAGTGGGTATATGAGACGGGACTATTTGCAACGGCGCACTTGCCGTCTCAAAAAGTCACTTTTTGCGATGGCAGAAAATGTCGTCTCAAAAAAGCAGAGTATTTGCGACGGCACCATTTGCCGTCTCAAAAAAGCATAGCATTTGCGCGGCACAATTTGCCGTCTCAAAAAATGAGAGCATTTGCGATGGTATTTTCTGCTGTCGTAAATACTCTGTTTTTTTGAGACGGCAAATTGTGCCGTCGCAAATGCTCTGCTTTTTTGAGACGACAAATGGTGTCGTCGCAAATACTCTGCCTTTTTGAGACGGCATTTTCTGCTGTCGCAAAAAGTGACTTTCGTGTTTTTTTTTTAATTTTTAGTGAATATTTTTAAAATTTTAAATATTTTTTTTAGATACACCTTACTTAGATGTATCTAAAAAAAAAATTATGAAATTTTTTTTTAAAAAATTAATAAATACATAAAAATACCAAAAAAAATTTATTGAAATATTGTATTTTTGATATTTAGTGAATTTTTAAAAGATTTTTTTTACAATTTTTTTAATTTTTAGGTGTATTTATGTTAGGTGTGTCTAAAAATTTTAAAAAAAAATACTTAAAATATTAAAAAAATTCAATAAAAATAATATAACACGGAAAACAAGAAAGTATAATTTTCTCAAAAAAGTTTTTGGAAAACTCTAACCTAGCATAGTGATTGTGGTTTTGAGACAACTTCATATATATACAGTCACAAAATGGTTTGAATAAATTCCGGTACTTTTTTTTGCCGCAAATTTTTTTTTAAAAAAACAACGTATTCTTACTCTTTTGATGTAACGTTTCTCTTTTCATTCATTTTTTCATCTTCATGTCTCTCTGTCTCTATCTCTCTCTCTCTCTTCTCTTTATCTCTTTCACTCATCACTCTTCTTTCTCTATCTGTCTGTTTCTCTCTCTCATTTTCTCTCTGTGTCTCTCGCCTATCTCTCTTCTCTCTATTTCTCTCATTTGTTTTCTCTCTCTGTCTCTCTCGCTCATCTCTCTACTCTCTATCTCTCTCATTTCTTTTCTCTCTCTTTCTTATCTTTTTATCTCTTTCGCCCATTTCTCTTCTCTTTCTGTCTCTCTCCTTTTCTGTGTCTCTCTCTCGCTCATCTCTTTTCGTTCTATTTCTCTCTCGTTTTTGTCTATCTCTCGCTCATCTCTTGTTTTTCTCTCTTTTTCTATCTTTCCCTCTATCTCTATCTCTCTCTTTATCTTTTTCTCTCTATCTCTTTTTCTGTCTATCTCTCTCTGTCTCTCTCTCACTCATCACTCTTCTCTCTCTCTCTCTACTTGTCTATTTGTCTATTTCTCTCTCACTATGTTCGCCTTGCTCACTCTCTTACTCTCATCTTCTCTATTTATCGAGCTCCTTCTCGATTTATCGATCCACTATAAACGACGTCGTCTTACTCTTTTGAACATTTATCTTTTCACCCATTTTTTCATCTTCCTATCTCTCTATCTCTGTCTCTCTTCTCTTTCCCTCTCTTACTCATCACTCTTCTCTGTCTGTCTGTCTCTCCTTTTTTCTATGTGTCTCTGTCTCTCTTTTCTGTCTCTCTCTCACTCATCGCTCTTCTCTGTCTGTCCGTTTCTCTCTTTCTCTCTGTGTCTCTGTCTCTCTTCTCTTTCTCTCTCTCATTCATCACTTTTTTTCTGTCTGTCTGTCTCTCTTTTTCTCTGTATCTCTCGTCCATCTCTCTTCTCTCTATCTCTTTCATCTATCTTCTTTCTTTGTCTCTCTTCTTTTTTTCTCTCTCGCTTTCTCGCTCATCTCTTTCTGTCTCTCTCTCGTTTATCTCTTTTCGCTCTTTTTTTTTCTCCCTCTCTATTTCTCTCTTTGTTTATATCTTTTCACCCATTTTTTATCTTTTTCTCTCTATTTTCTTTCTCTCTCTCATTCATCACTCTTCTCTCTCTCTCTGTCTATTTGTCTCTCTCTCTCTCTTTGTGTCTCTCATTCATCTATCTCTTCTCTCATCTATTTTCTCTCTCTCTGTGCCTCTCACTCATCTCTCTCTCTCACCACTCATCTCTTCTACCACCTTTACCACTACTGCAAATGCCAATTTACTACCACCACTACTACCACGGTCGCCATTTCACCTCTACGACTACCATTACTACTACCATCGCCACCACTCAACTACCACCACTACCACTATCGCCACCACTCAACTACCACCACTACCACTATTGCCACTACTACTACTACCATTACCTCTCTTTCACCCCTGCTACTCCATCTACTCTACTACTATCACAACTTCACCACTAATCTCCTTCGTCATCACCACCACCACCACCGCCACCGCCGCCACCATCATCTCTTATCCACCACCTTCACCACTACTACCACTACAAATGCCACATTGACCACAAAAAAATTAACTTTATTTTAATGGAAAATATTATCCTTACTTCTACCAAATAAAAAATAATAATAATTTTTTATTCATTGAAATAAATATGAAACAAATAAATTTTCAACCTTACTAAATGAAAAAATAAAAATAAAAATTCATCAACTATAAAAAAAATTATTTTTATTGCAAAAAAAAAATCATTTTATTATTTAAATATTTATTTGTAATGAAAATAAAAATAAAAAAAATCTAAAAAAATTTCCATGGCCACCCCTCCTCTTTCCATTCCCACCCGGTTCCCCCCTCCCTCTTTCCATTCCCGCTCCCCCCTCCCCAAAAACCCAAAATCCCTAATCTGTTTGTTGTTTTCCATTCCCCCTCCCCCCAAAAACCCAAAATCCCCAATCTATTCAGGCTTTGATGGGGCAACCAGGCAAAGAAAAGAGAGAAAGAGAGAGAAAAAAGATCATCGATCTCGTGGATCATCGATCTCGTCTCCTCCCCGCCCTCTCTCTCTCTCTCTCTCTCTCTCTCTTATTCATCCTCTTCAAACCCTAATTTCTGCCTCCGATCCACCTCTCGTCGTTCAATCTTCCACCCCTTGTTTCTCGTTGTGTTTGGGAATCTAGGGTTTTTTTTTCTGTGAAACCCTAAGAATTAATTGAAGAGGGAGGGAGAGAGAGAGAGAGGTTTGATGGCGCAAAATGGGCAGGGGATGGACCCTGCCATTCTTGATGACATCATTAATCGGCTTTTGGAGTTTCGGCAGGCGAGGAGTGTACGCCAGGTCCAGGTCCAGCTCTCCGAGGCTGAGATCCGTCAGCTTTGCACCGTTTCAAGAGAAATCTTCCTCCAACAACCCAATCTCTTAGAGCTCGAAGCCCCCATCAAGATCTGCGGTAAAAGTTTCATCTTTTTCTTTGTTTATGTTATGTAACTCTGTATTTGTTTGCTGTTGGTTTTGGGTTTGTAAGATATTTGTTTGTTTGTGGGTTGTTCTTATCTTGGTTACACACATACATATATCCGTAGTTGTTTTTGTTTTTGGTCTGTTTTTTAATAGGATTTAGAGGAGTTGTGGATAACGTTGGGGACAAGTTGTGGATAAGTTTTGGTCTGGCTTCTTTGTCCATTTTATTGATTTATTCTCATTATGCTAATAATTTTAAATTTTGGGGAAAGAATAAATTTTGACTTAAAAATAACTTACAAATAAAATTGAGTAATGCAAGACTTGTATTCATCCGATATTCAGCCTATCTGATACTTCTGAGTTCTTGCCATGAGATTTAGTCTCAAGGATGCATGCAACTTTTGCTGCCTAGTGGATGGTGTTTTATTTTGCTTCAGTGACTTATGGTTTATGAGATGGAAAGTATCCTGAATTTGCTGTTGGAGTTGAATACATCTACACTTGAGGGTCAACTATTCTCGTTGTTGGTTAGGAAAAATGAGATCATTCAGGTTAAAGACTGTTTTTGTTGAGGAATACCCTATTGCATTAATGAGTTAACGAACATGTGATTTTTACTTTGCAAAGATTTTTCTTTTTTCCAATGAGTTAAAAGTGTCATGCTTTTTGGGTTAACTGTGTCTTGGGACATCACAGAACAACCAAACTTCTTTTGGTGCATTTAAGGCCAGAAAGTGTAGAGTAACTGACACTTTCTAAGTATTTGAGGTCTTTGCTGTTCTAAGAAGTCATCTATTGCATTAATGATCTTCCCAATTATATTTCTGGAGTTATATTGATTACGTATTGATTGTTGGTTGGTTTTGGTAGTTAGTTGAGTTGAGTCAGTGTTTCCTCCAACACAACATCGGCCTCTATTACAGAACCAGGTTTCTTTCTAAATTGGGAGCTTTGAGGATCTTGGGTTGGTCTTCTCATGGCACATATTGGTGGGCATCATTTCTCTGGAGGGTCTCTATCAGGTTTGAGATTTTTATGTATTCAAATTAAATCCTATCATATGATTTTGCAATTAGTTGGAGTGTTTAATATCCCAATGGTGGTGGCTTATTGCTTATTGTTTGTGCCCACTTCACTACCAATTATGATCTGTTTATAAATATTAGGCCATTATGATGGCCACTTCAATTCCAAATTTGATGTCTACTATTTCCGTGGGTGTGTGTTTCGTACTCCTCTTGCTTCCATATCTACACTTGAAAATTGGGGGTAACTTCACTATTTTTATGCTTAATAGGCCAACTGGTAACTTGTTATTCTGTGTTTTTCCTTTGAATTATCTTCGGTCAATCTACATTGTCCTTTGTAATTTAAAGTAACTATCTAAAAGGTAATTGATTGTAATATTTTTTCATTTGAAATTATTCGTGTTCGGCTACACATGTGAAGCAATAGATGTAGTGTTTGTTTTATTTTTTTGTGGGTTTTGGACTGGGTTTACACGTAATTGTTTTTGTCAGTACTCGAAGGGGTTATTTTGGTCGACACGTTGTGTGATTGTCGGTACTCAAAAGTTTGCGAAATTAGAATTTTGAAGTGGCTTTCCAGCTTCTTTTTTTTTTGGGGGGGTGGAGGTGGGAAAGATGGGGCAACTGTATTTGTATCCATTCCCTTATCTAGTTTTAATGTGTTACGTAACGGATAAAATTCAAAACTATGATTATTGGATTGAACATTTTTCCCGACAAGTGTGCAAACATATTTCTGTCAGAAACAGGGGCGTTATGGATTTGCGATGGATGTAGCTAAAATTGCTATTTTCCCCACTATGCATTTAATTCGTTTTGAAAATGTAGTCTACATGTGATGTGGGTCATTGATTTTTGAATTGTTCGTAATCTGTTAGGTTGATTTTTGATTGTTGTATGAGCTTCACTCTGTAATATCAGTATGATTGATGTTAACTGACTAAATTTGTGCTTGTGGAAAAACATAGTTGTTTGAAGATGGATGCATTTGATAATAACCCCATGACTAAAATAATGGAGCATTAAAGCATTAATAGCCCCATGACTACTTTAGTTTCATTCATGATTCCTTTTGGAATCTAGATTTGGTATTATTAGCTGCAGTTAGTAACTAAATCTTGACACCATGTTTATGATTCTAGTTTTAAGTTTGCTTGCCTTTGTGCTTTTAGTTGCCTAGCAATCTCCTTATCTGAAATTAATGCAGCATTTTGCGCTTTAAAAAATAGTTACTGAGGAACTTGAGCATTTCCAACAAGCCTGAATTAAAGGGAAAGACAACAAGCATATGCATTATTATTTTATTGATTAGGATTAGTGGGGGGGGGTGTCAGGATGCACTTTAGACATTTATTTGCTTGTATAAATATAAATATATGGGAACATGAATGTTATTTATCGATTGCATTGATGAGAATCTATTGATTATGTATATTGTGAACTCAATGCTGCAGTCACAGTGAGATTCACAGTTTAAAGATTTGAAACCTTAAATATGTTGTGTCACTGTAGAATTAATATTCAATTGAAGGCATAGACCTCTCGGCAATATTTTGAAACCAGATTAGACCGGCTAGTTCAACTAATGAACCCATTCGCTAGTCATGTTTTTGGACGGTAAAATATGTGTTTGCAAAAACCGGCAAAACACATGTTCCAGCCGGTGAAGTGAACCACCATAGCACCACATTCCTTTGAACACATTGGTAATATAAATTATTTGTTACATTAACTTCATTTTCCATTAAACACAAGATTAATTAACGTTCTATGTATGTATAAATTTATGTATTTGGTTAACATATTTACATAAATATGTGTATCCTAAAATGTAAAAGTAGTTTAAATAAATGTTTCTTCTTTATTTTTTATTTTTTATTTTTTATTTAAATATATTTTTCTTGTTTTCAACTCATCCATCCTTTTCAGTTTAATGTGAAAGTTACAGGACTTGGCCTTGTAATACATCAGTTTCTTATCCAACAAGAAATGCAGAAAAGCAGGGCTTAAAACATATCCACTTTTTATATGGTTTCTTGCTATGTTGTATGGAGCAATCTCTAGCATGTATAGTTAAACTATTTATGGAGGGTGATTGGAAGACCATCTTACATCTTTCTTTTATTCTTTTGTTTTTTGGCTATCAAGATACAAATCTATTTATAAAGAGGACCACAAAAATTTGGAGATAAATTGTTCTGGACTGATAATTTGGGCATTCACTCAATTCCCTTTAGTTATGGTTAGTTCTACATGTATCCTCTATTTGTCTCACTTGAGTCTTGCATTTTTTGTATGCCAATTGTTTGGTCTTGGTTCTGAATTTTATGAATGCTTACTGTTATATCTAAACTTGGACCACGAGTGGCATGATTTATATGGTCACATGCATATTCCTGGTGCTTGTAAAATTTATCTAACTTATCTGCAGTCATCTCTGAACGGATTAGCTTCAAATCTTTCAGACAGTACTGGGCGTTCTTTTGCTACATCTTTTTCTGCTCAATCTGGTGCAGCCTCCCCTGTTTTTCATCACACAGGTGAGTTGATTTTGCTAAGTATTGCTCTATATTTTCCATTAGATTTTATATAATATAGAAATTTCCTTTTACAGGAACTATTCAAGGGCTACATAACCTTCATGAGAGCTTTAATGTTCCCAACATGTCTGGCACACTTGCATCTAGAAACTCTACAATAAATAATGTTCCTTCTAGTTGGGTTCAACAGCCTACTGGAAGCCTTTCTAGTGGACGTATTTATTAGTTGGTATTTTTCATTCACTGGTGTTTCACTATGTTTGCTAAATTAATTTCTTTCCTGATCTCTACCCAATTGTGTATTATTTTGTATTGCAGATATCCTATGGAAGCTCACATGGTCATTTAGCGGTGACAAATAGAGGTGGAATGAGTGTTGTTGGTAGCCCTGGATTTAGGCTAAGTTTGGGAAGACTAAATAAGTGCACTTTTTGACTTTTTATGAAATATGGGTTAGATTTGGGTTGGGTTTGAAGTGATGTGTTAGAGAGGTGATGTGACTTAAATAAGATGATGTGACTTAAATAAGATAGTGACTTTTTGACTTTTTGGATTTTTTAGAGTATGCCAAACTTGGCCTTAGTAGTAGCGCAAATGGAGTTGGTGGTTCCATTCCTGGAATCATGAGAGAAATTTTTGTTTTTGATTTACGTTATTTTGAATTGTGAACAACATTATGTATTTAAACATTGTGTATGTATTATGCAATATTATGTAGTGGGATAATTTTGCTAATGTGTTGTAATGAATGAATGCAAGAATATTTGTATTATGAATGAATTGTTATTTTTATACTGGAATTTTTATATTATTATGTAATTATTGATTTTCTTTTCAATTATTTTTCATTTAATATAGGTAATTTTCATATTTTTAATAATTTTATTGTAGTTTTTTTTTTTTTTTGAGACGGCACCACATTGCCGTCGCAAATGATATTGGTAGAGTTGAGACAGAAGTGTTTTGCGACGGTATTCTTTGCCGTCGCAAATAATCGACGCATTGTGCTGTCCCAACTATTTTTTTAGCGACGGCATTATTCCGTCGCAATAAAAATTCTTTGGCGACGGTATTTTTTTCCGTCGCAAATAATACCTTTAGCGACGGCAACGTAGTGCCGTCCCAAAAAATTTCAGATTTTTTTCATATTAATGGCGACGGAAAAATGCCGTCGCAAAAAGACAACTTTGCCGTCGCAAAAAAAAGGCGACGGCAACATGCCGTCGCTAAAACCTTTTTGCAACCCCCTTTGTTGCGACCCCCCACTTGCCGTCGCTAAAAGTCATCTGCCGTCGCAAAAAACCTTTTAAGACGGCATTTTGAGTATTTGCGACGGCATTTTGCCGTCGCAAAAAGTCAATTTTTTTGTAGTGACAAACTTAAAATACAACTTCTATTCTCAAATCATATTTAGAAAGCTCTACCAAATGCAACCATAGATTTGCCATAAATTTTTTTTTTATAAAAAAAAAAAACAAAACAAAAAAAAACAAAAAACAAAAAACTTAGCGATAATCTTATAAAAATATCTCTATTAAATACCTTTTTAGGAATAAAATAATTTCATGTAAAGAGATGGGTACTTTTTTAGATAAAAAAATTGATTTCAAAAAGGTAACAATTAATCACTAAATATTTAATTTTACCGCTAAAAATACAACACTTTTGTCAACTAAGATTCACGTCTCTAAAACATTATTTCATCTTTAAATTTTTATTTCTAAAATTTTAATTTCTTATTGTAATCACTGTGTAAAATTGTGAGAACTAAATTTTTTAAGAACTTAATTGTAGGTTTGAATTTTTTTTATAGCAATAAACATAAAATAGTGGCAAGAAAGACCCATTAACTTTTTCGTGATTCCTATTAAAATGTTTGTGTTTTCATGGATGCAATTACTATGAATGCAATTATGAATCGGAATTCGTTTCTCTTTAAGTTAGCATCTTAACTCAAGATGAAATTTTAATTTGAGAGAGTATTTAAATTTGGTAGATCTATTTTGAAATCAATTTTGATGATCTGAACTGTTTACGTTTTTAGATCCATTGAGTTGAATATTTATACAAAAAATAAAAATAATTGAATATTGCTAATTATATATTTAAATCATATTTATTTTTAAAAAATAGCCGACAAATATAATTTTAAGAATAATCATCCATTTTTTGTAATATAAATTTAATTCAAACATATAACTACCGATGTCTAATCAAATTTTTTTTTTTTTTGCACAAATATTTTACTCAACGAGTCTTAGAAAATGAACAGTTCGAATCATTAAAACAGAACCTATGGTAGGCTCCATAGATCTCTTAAGTTCTCTCATGTTGAGATCTCAATATAAGAGAAACTCATCCCTTATGAATATCATGGAAAGTGATTTTCAACATGTTATTGTTACATTGCTTATCACCCCTAAATGATCTTTAAGGATGTGGCATTGAGATTACACTCCACACAATAGAATGTTTAACAAATTAAAATTTGACACTTGTCAGATACATTATTAAGGGTAATTTTAGAGGTGATAAATTAGGTGTTTCAAACATTTTTCTTATTACTATTTGTGCTCTGTTATAGGTGTCGCCATTGCCAGAAGTTTGCTCCAGAGGTAATGAACCTTCCATCTTAAAATATTAGTCTCTCATTTCATTTTTCATTGTCTCAAAATATTAGTTCCTTTTCAAAAATCAATGACTAAAATAACATTAATTTCTTATTTTGTCATTCTTTTAAATTCAATAATATTAATATTTTTTAAGTCTAATAATTATACTATCAAAGGATAGTTTTAGAAAGTTAACATTTTTAAATAATAACATTTCTAACAAACCCATTGTGATCCTAATCACATCCCATGTACCCAAAGTATTCGAACCCGGTACGCTCTGATACCAAGTTGTAACGCCCTCAAAATAATACATAAAACTCATCACTAGACATGCAATTATATAAAAGAAACCAACCATTTATATTCATCAGAGTAGTTCTTACAATAGTATTACATGTTAACAACAAAAGCAAATGCCCTATGGGCTTACAACTTTCCAAGTCAACACCTGCTTACACAAAAGAAGAGTACTAACTCAATACAAAATAAGCCATTGGCTTGATATACATGTAATACAAACAAAATAAATAAAAAGAGTCTTCAACTCTCATCATCATCCAAGCTATGTCCTTGGAGGTGGCATACTACCTGTACCTGAAAATGATGTCCCATATAAGGTGAGCCAACGCCCAGTAGAAATATGCTAAACACAGTATGAGAAATAACTAAGACGTTAGCAATTGATAAATGTTCAAGTTCCATAAATCAATTCATAACCCATTTCCATTTCATGACCACTATGTTCATGTTTCATTATAGTTTCCATTTCTTATCAATTTCACAATTTACATCAACGGCTCAGAACATGGCCAACCACTTATATGAGACAGTGACTCATATTAGACATTTCCCATTTTACAATAGATAAACATACTAGTTGTATCAACATTTCAACAGATAAGCCTATAAGTTGTATCCACATTTCAACAGATATGCATATTAGTTATATCAACACTTCCAAAGATAAGCATATGAGCTGTATCAACACTTCCATAGATAAGCATATAAGCTGTATCAACACATTAACTGACAAGCATATGAGCTGTATCAGTGGAGTCCATCACCTATCTCCTCCCAAGCAACATCCGGTTTAGAAGTCCATCCCCTATCTTTCCCTAAACCGTGGAATGCATCCCCTATCTCCTCTCATACACACAATGTATATACACATAGGTCATATACACAATCAATCAATACATAACGTTAATGTATTCTATCAACCGTCATACTCTATGACATATCCAATTGATTAGTTTTAGTTTGCCTAATCATCATGCATTGTCTACAACAATCAAAACTACCCTCCACCGGTATTCCAAGCAATTATTTCTAAACAGATAATACAAGCTCCAACAGATAAAATATCAATGTTTTCAAAAGTGAGCGATTAACAAATCCAACTCCACTATTCTACTATATAATGAGTCAATTTCATTATTTCCAACTCAATTCCATATAACCACAATTTTTCCAAATTAATCATACCAATTAATTTATACAACCAATTAGGGTTTTCTATCCCATTTCCCAATATTGACCCAATGGTCTATATATCAACAACCAACGACAATATCATTATTTTGAAACTCATAATACACATTTTTAGAATTAAAATAACAAAACCCTCTTTTAGCATTTTGAAATCCTAAGTCCCAAAATTACCCAACTTCAATACTTTATCAAAACAACCAAAAATCTATGTCAAAGACCATGAGAGTGAGTAGGAATCCCTACCTCAAATTCGGAGCTCAAGGAAAGAAGATGAAGAAACTCAACGTGCTCCAAAACTCAATATTCTCGAATCAAAGTGTAGCCCTCGACGATCAACCCAACTCTTACAAAGGCTGAAGGAAAGGGAAGCACTCTAACTAGATCAAACCCTAGAGAGAAGGGCGTTTCTAGAGAGAGGAGCTCTCAAAATATCTTTTTAGAAAGTAAGAGAGAGAGAGAGAGAGAGAGAAAAAAAATGTAAAAAGTGATTTTAAAATGCCCAGCTGCCAACTGATATACGACATTCCCGCTAGAGCGGAGACCACAACGCTCGGGCGTCAAGAACAAAAAACTAGGTACGCTCGAGCGGAAGAAGACCCGCTCGAGCGCCAAGACACAGGAATAAAGTACATCTGCTCGAGCGCGAAAACCAGTCCGCTCGAGCGTAGATTTTCCCCTCCCAGAACTTACACCAAAAAGTACTACCCGCTCGAGCGTAAAGAAACTCGCTCGAGCGTAAAAAACATGCTTGCAAAAGTTCTGCAGAGCACCAAAATACTGGGAGCGTGCAATCTCCACTCGAGCGCAAGAAGACCCGCTCGAGCGGACCTCCTAAAAACTGGCAACAAAGAATTGAAACCAAAGCCTAACCAACCTGCAACAACTCTGCCCAATACATCCTAAAACTCAATCAAGCGGAATTAAAGGATGACAACAAGGTATACAACCACCAACATCACGGAACCCAAGTCCGAAACACAACAGAACAGTAAAGGGACAACCGGGATCGCTATAACCTCCTCCCCTTAAAGAATTTCGTCCCCGAAATTAAACACAAGTTTTTCAAAAACAGGTTTTCTCCATTCTCAACAATATTACAACAAAATATTAAACAATCCGACCCATTACAGGTCAATCCCATCTCTTTCAAGAGGCATTTCACATTACACATAACAGCCTGCATTATCAACATGCATTCCTTTGAAATTTACCAATTTCAACTCATTTTCCAAAATTCCATAATACATGCAACATTAACATCATGCCTGCATTTTCATAATACATTAAACATATGCAATGTTATAACAAATTTCCATTAACCAAACATTCACAATGTTTTACAACTTAAGACACATATAATGTTCTTAAAGTTCAACGATATTACAAAATTACCAATGCATGGTTACACATCAACAAACAAGTCCGGATATTTCTCGCGGACTTCCAACTCACGTTCCCAAGTGGCTTCCTCCACTCCATGATGTTTCCACAAAACCTTTACTAAAGGAATGGTTTTGCCACGCAGGACTTGATCCCGCCTATCCAAGACCCGAACTGGTCTCTCCTCATACGAGGCATCCTCATCAACTTTTAAGTCGGTCCAATCTAACATATGGGATGGATCTGGCTCATACTTCCGAAGCATACTCACATGAAACACGTCATGCACTCCGGACAACTGTGGTGGCAAAGCTAAACGATAAGCAACCTCGCCAATCCTCTCAAGGATCTCAAAGGGACCAATAAATCGAGGGGATAACTTCCCACTCTTCCCGAACCTCATCAAACCTCGCCTAGGTGATATTTTCAAGAAGACATGATCACCTACCTCAAACGCCAAAGGCCTCCTCCTACGGTCGGCATAACTTTTTTGGCGACTCTGGGCTGTAACAAGCCTCCAACGAATAAGCTCAATTTTCTCCGTTGTCTCCCTAACCAACTCCGGACCCAACAAAGGTGCATCACCCACCTCGGCCCAACACACTGGAGACCTACACGGTCGGCCATATAAGGCCTCAAACGGTGTCATATCGATGCTAGACTGAAAACTGTTGTTGTAGGCAAACTCCACCAAGGGCAAGTGCCTCTCCCACGTCCCACTAAAGTCAAGGACACAACCTCGAAGCATATCCTCAAGGATCTGAATAGTACACTCAGACTGCCCGTCAGCCTGAGGGTGATAAGCCGTACTAAAGGTCAACTTAGTGCCCAAGGCACTCTACAAACTCTGCCACAACCTAGCAGTAAAACGAGGATCTCTATTTGAGATGATCATCACTGGGACCCCGTGCAATATCACTATGTCCCGAATATACAAGTCGGCGAGATGATCTATCGAATCTTTCACGCGCATAGGAATGAAGTGCGCCGACTTATTCAACCGGTCTACAACCACCCAAATGGCATCACTACCCCGCTGAGTCCTCGGAAGACCTACAACGAAGTCCATAGTGACATGCTCCCACTTCCACTCGGCAATAGGCAAGGGTTGCAGCAAACCCGCTGGCCTCTGATGCTCGGCCTTCACTTGCTAGCAAGTAAGGCACTTCGATACGAAAACAGCCACATCTCTCTTCATACCCCACCACCAAAATTGGCGACCCAAATCCCGATACATCTTAGTGCCTCCCGGATGCACCGCAAGGCGTGAATGATGGAACTCTCAGAGTACTTCCTCTCGGCAAGACTCCGGCACAAGCAAATGGTCTCGGTATCTCACACTCTGGTCGGGATACGCCGTCAAACCCTTTTCAACCTTCCCACTGGAGATCTTCTCTCGAAGGGACTCTACCTCAAGGTCACCTCTCTGTGCCTCTAACACTCGTGTGACAAGTGTAGGCTGTGTAACAACAGAAAACAAGGCCGCAGCCTCAACAGATTCGCCCAGAAGCAAATCAAACTCGCCAAGTGTACCCAACATCTCCCATTCCCAGATGGCTATATAAGCTACATCACTAATGGATTTCCTGCTAAGGGCATCAGTCACAACATTGGCCTTTCCCGGGTGATAGTGCAACTCAAAATCATAGTCCTCAATGAACTCCATCCACATTCTCTGCCTCAAATTCAAGTCTCTCTGTGTAAACAGATACTTCAAACTTATGTGGTCCGAGAATACCTCGAACCTCTCACCATAAAGGTAGTGCCTCCAAATCTTCAAGGCGAAGATCACTGCTGCTAACTCTAAGTCGTGTGTAGGGTAATTCTTCTTGTGTATTTTCAACTAACGTGAGCCATAAGCTACCACTTTCCCCTCTTGCATCAGCACACAACCCAAACCCTCCCGTGAGGCATCACAATAAACCGCATAGCTCAACCCTCTCTCCGGAATAATCAAAACCAGAGCGGTGGTCAACCTAACTTTCAACTCCTGGAACGAATTTTCGCAAGTATCACTCCACACAAACTTGACCCCTTTCCGCGTCAATCTAGTCAATGGCGAAGCTAACCTGGAGAAATCTTTCACAAACCGATGGTAATACCCAGCTAATCCCAGAAAACTGCGGATCTCAAACAGACTCTTAGGCTGTGCCCAATCTTGTACTGTCTCCACCTTAGATGTATCAACAGACACTCCTTCCCTAGATACCACATGGCCTAAGAATTTGACCTCTCCTAACCAGAACTCGCACTTCCCAAACTTGGCATACAGCCTATGAGCTCTAAGCAATTCAAGCACCACTCTCAAGTGTTCCTCGTGCTCCTCCTCAGAAGGCGAATAGATAAGAATGTCGTCCACGAAAACGACTACGAATCGATCTAAGAATTCCCAGAAGATCCGGTTCATCAAGTCCATAATGATTGCCGGTGCATTGGTAAGCCCGAATGGCATCACCAGAAACTCATAATGGCCATACCGCGTACGGAATGTCGTCTTAGGAATATCCTCCTCCCTGACCCTCAACTGGTGGTAACCCGATCTCAAGTCTATCTTAGAGAAACAATGGGAACCCTTTAATTGGTCAAACAAATCATTTATACGGGGCATAGGGTATTTATTCTTAACCGTAGCCCGATTTAACTTTCGGTAATCGATACACAATCTCAAGGCACCATCTTTCTTTTTAGTAAAGAGGGCCGGTGCTCCCCACGGCGAAACACTAGGGTGAACAAAACCCTTATCTAGCAATTCCTGGAGCTGAATCTTCAACTCACTCAACTCGGCTGGGGCAAAACGATAAGGTGCCATAGAAATCGGCGCTGTGCCGGGCACTAAATCAATAGAGAACTCTATCTCTCGGTGAGGTAGCAAACTAACGAGATCCTCGGGAAAAATATCCGAATACTCACAAACCACCCTTGGCAATACAATCTGGGTCTCATCACACTCACCACTCATAAAGCTAGCAAGTAGACCACTAAGCTTATTCCGCCCTCGCGGATCATACATCGGTGGCAACACACTACCAACCCGATCCCCCAAGAAATGGAAACACTCCCCGCTCAAGGTACAAACCGTGACCCTCTAGCGGTAGCAATCAATAACAGTCCGGTATGACGATAGCCAGTCCATACCCAAAATAACATCAAAACCCTTCATGGGCATGACAACAAAAGGAAAAGAAAGCCTATGGTCGGCGACCTCTATATCACAACCTCTAACACCTTGTTTCAAGATCAACTCACCACCAACAGGCGATACTACACATATAGGAGATGCTAACTGTGCCAACTCCAATTCCAAAACAGATGCAAATGCAGCAGATACAAAAGAATGAGATGCACTCGTATCAATCAATACACTAGCAACCGAGTTGCAAAACAAGAAGGTACCTCTCATAATTGACGGAGCAAGTACAAGATCCTGCGCGGTAACAGTATACATAAGCCCTGTAGGCCCTTGATCTACCTGCTCACCTCTAGGAGCAAAAGACTGCTGTACTGACTGGGATGACGAAGCTCCCGGATTGGCTCTCGAGACCTGCACAGACTAAGCTGACTGAAAACCCTGCGTCTACCTAGAACCAGACACACCCGAAGTGGCACTCAACTGTGGGCAAAACCTCATCAGGTGCCCAGGCTTACCACACTGATAGCAAGACAAAGGTTGGCCCCTACCCTGACTCTAGCCCTGAGGTCTAGCTGAAGAAGAAGCAGCTCGCTGACCCCCTCCCTTCTGCGGGCAAATCGAAGACTTGTGACCCAGTTGGCCACACGCAAAACAAGTCAAGCCTCCCTGACTACCTCTCCCAGAGCCCGCACTCGGTACTGGAAAGGTCGATCTAGACAAACCACCCTGAGACTGCTGAGGGTTAGAACCCCTCTGCCTCCTGCCGTCACCCTGACCATCTTGGCTCCTCTTGGAGCCTCTCTGCCCTTCATCCTCCTCCTACATCATTATCTCCATATGAGCTGCAGCATCCACCAGACGTCTATACTCTCGAATAAAGGACCCTCCAACCCTCAACTTGAGTCCACGCCTCAACTTCTGCTCAAACTCTAAGCAACAGCGTTCCTCGGACGCCACGAGTTCAGGTGCAAACCTGGACAGACTAGTAAAAATAGCCTCAAACTCGGCCACTGACAAGCCGTGCTGTTTAAGCTGGCAAAACTGCTCCCTCAGCTTCTCCCTAGCAGCTGAAGATAAAAACTTCTCCTGGAAGGCATTCAAAAACGCCTCCCATGCACCACCAACACTGCCCTTCTCGTATTTCCACCACTGACCCGCATCTCCCTTCAGCTGGAAGGATGCCAAGGTCACCTTTAAAGCCCTGTCCTCGATGCCAAGCATCTCGAACGTCTTCACCATCTGTTCCAACCACTCGTCAGCCTTAAGTGGCTCATTCGGATCCCCAACAAACTCGTCCGGATTGGACCGAAAGAATTCCCTCTTCAAGAAGGAAGGCCCTGCCTCAGCTATGTGGGCCTGATCCTGATTCCCTGCTCTGAGAATACCTAAAGCTCCTGCTATCTCTTGGGCCAAGGCACTCATAGCCTGCTGACCCGCTGGCTCGGCCATATTGGCCTGACCAACTCTCTCCTGCTGTGCCGGAATATCGCCCGGTAGAGGCATCTCCTGCCTACCACGTCTGCCTCGCCTACCACGTCCTCGTCCTGACATCCGAATAAAGGTAACCAAGACCGTTAGCACATTCGCAAATGTGTCGAAGCTATAACACTCACGTCCTAATGCATGGACAACTGTAATTCACTCCACGTAAGCACTTAATCACATAAGCAATTACGAATTTCATTTCTGGATAATGATAATCCCGAGGCGTTAATAGAGTTCCGGTTAGAAACAGCATTGATCAGGTGCTTTTCCAACAAGACTCCCAAAAACCCAAGGATTCAATTAACATCCTAGAAACTACATTCCATACCCACATAGTCACATAAACATGTTATCATATAAGCACATAACACTACATCTAAGTCTTCATCAAGCGAGACAAACCCATTGTGATCCTAATCACTTCTCACGTACCCAAAGTATTCGAACCAGGTACGCTCTGATACCAAGTTGTAACGCCCTCAAAATAACACATAAAACTCATCACTAAGCATGCAATTATATAAAAGAAACCAACCATTTATATTCATCAGAGTAGTTCTTACAATAGTATTACATGTTAACAACAAAAGCAAATGCCCTATGGGCTTACAACTTTCCAAGTCAACACCTGCTTACACAAAAGAAGAGTACTAACTCTATACAAAATAAGCCCTTGGCTTGATATACATGTAATACAAACAAAATAAATAAAAAGAGTCTTCAACTCTCATCATCATCCAAGCTATGTCCTTGGAGGTGGCATACTACCTGTACCTGAAAATGATGTCCCATATAAGGTGAGCCAACGCCCAGTAGAAATATGCTAAACACAGTATGAGCAATAACTAAGACGTTAGCAATTGATAAATGTTCAAGTTCCATAAATCAATTCATAACCCATTTCCATTTCATGACCACTATGTTCATGTTTCATTACAGTTTTCATTTCTTATCAATTTCACAATTTACATCAACGGCTCAGAACCTGGCCAACTACTTATATGAGACAGTGACTCATATTAGACATTTCTCATTTTACAATAGATAAACATACTAGTTGTATCAACATTTCAACAGATAAGCATACAAGCTGTATCCACATTTCAACAGATATGCATATTAGCTATATCAACACTTCCAAAGATAAGCATATGAGTTGTATAAACACTTCCATAGATAAGCATATAAGCTGTATCAACACATTAACTGACAAGCATATGAGCTGTATCAGTGGAGTCCATCACCTATCTCCTCCCAAGCAACATCCGGTTTAGAGATCCATCTCTTATCTTTCCCTAAACCGTGGAGTACATCCCCTATCTCCTCCTATACACACAACGTATATACACATAGGTCATATACACAGTCAATCAATACATAACGTTAATGTATTCTATCAACCGTCATACTCTATGACATATCCAATTGATTAGTTTTAGTTTGCCTAATCATCATGCATTGTCTACAACAATCAAAACTACCCTCCACCGGTAGTCCAAGTAATTATTTCTAAACAAATAATAAAAGTTCCAACAGATAAAATATCAATGTTTTCAAAAGTGAGCGATTAACAAATCCAACTCCACTATTCTACTATATAATGAGTCAATTTCATTATTTCCAACTCAATTCCATATAACCACAATTTTCTCAAATTAATCATACCAATTAATTTATACAACCAATTAGGATTTTCTACCCCATTTCCCAATATTGACCCAATGGTCTATATATCAACAACCAATGACAATATCATTATTTTGAAACTCATAATACACATTTTTAGAATCAAAATAACAAAACCCTTTTTTAGCATTTTGAAACCCTAAGTCCCAAAATTACCCAACTTCAACACTTTATCAAAACAACCAAAAATCTATGTCAAAGACCATAAGAGTGAGTAGGAATCCCTACCTCAAATTCGGAGCTCAAGGAAAGAAGATGAAGAAACTCAATGTGCTCCAAAACTCAATATTCTCGGATCAAAGTGTAGCCCTTGACGATCAACCCAACTCTTACAAAGGCCGAAGGGAAGGGAAGCACTCTAACTAGATCAAACCCTAGAGAGAAGGGAGTTTCTAGAGAGAGGAGCTCTCAAAATATCTTTTTAGAAAGTAAAAGAGAGAGAGAAAATATAAAAAGTGATTTTAAAATGCCTAGCTGCCAACTGATATACGACATTCCCGCTCGAGCGGAGAACATAACGCTCGAGCGTCAAGAACAAAAAACTAGGTACACTTGAGCGCAAAAAGACCCGCTCGAGCGCCAAGACACAAGAATAAAGTACATCCGCTCGAGCGCGAAAACCAGTCCGCTCGAGCGTAGATTTCCACCTCCCAGAACTTACACCAAAAAGTACTACCCGCTCGAGCGCCAGAGTACCCGCTCGAGCGCTACCGCTCGAGCGTAAAGAAATCCGCTCGAGCGTGAAAAACATGCTTGCAGAAGTTCTGCAGAGCACCAAAATACTGGGAGCGTGCAATCTCCGCTCGAGCGCAAGAAGACCCGCTCGAGCGGACCTCCTAAAAACTGGGCAACAAAGAATTGAAACCAAAGCCTAACCAACCTGCAACAACTCTGCCCAATACATCCTAAAACTCAATCAAGCGGAATTAAAGGATGACAACAAGGTATACAACCACCAACATCACGGAACCCAAGTCCGGAACGCAACAGAAGAGTAAAGGGACAACCGGGATCGCTATAGGAAAGACCCATTGGGTGGCTCATCACCATCTTCTGAATATCCTCCCTTTTGATTGGGTTTCAAACCCACCTCTTGGGCTTGTGGCATGTATGATTTGGTTTAGTTTTTTCTGTTGTGCTGTTTTTGTATTGACCTCTGTTAAAAAAAAATAATAATTGAAAAGGCTTTATTATTTTTTTTAATTTTATCATCTGATCTGAAACCAAATAAAGAAAAAAATAACTAAAAACTTCAGCTTTGTTGAAGAAAGATTTTCATTTTATGTATGGTAAAGGATCAAAGATATTCATTTTATATATTTTTTAATTGAATTTTTTTATAGCTTTGTTGCAATTATTGGTAGGGAGAATAGAAGAGTTTCAGACAGTTTGAGAGAGGTGGTCAATGATGGTGGGATGGGAGGTGAGTTTCTCTTGGCATGTAATAATGAGGAGGAGAATGGGAGAATGGGAGCTTATTTACACCGTGCCTTTATACACTTCAAACAGCAAAATCATGAGATTGAACAAAGAAAATCATCAATTACTCAAATTACCTTTGAACAGCAGTACAACGATGATATGGTTGTGGTTGGAACAAAGAAATCTGGGAAAGAAGAGCCATGAAAATTAGGAAATAAAAACGCAGGGAAAGTAAAAGAGAAATCAGTGAGGGAAGATGCTTGAAAATGGCTTAATTTCTTTAGCATTTTCTGCGCATTTTCTTCTATTTTCCAACAAAAAGTCAAGAATCCAAAAGGACATAGGGGAGGATGGGGATTTGGAAATTCATATAATTTGTTAGCGTACTAAAACCAGGGGAGAAAAAAAATAAATTTACTTTTATTATTGTGTTTCTTTCCCTAAGTTTTCTTGGTAGGCAAACAAAGCATTAACAAACTAAGAAACTCTAGAGACTTTGTTGAGGTTCACACGATAAATACGGGTAAGAACTTTTATTTCATAAAAGTGTTGGTTGATTGATAAAAACACAAATCCAATTGCCTTAATAGTTTACACGGATTGAAAACCCCAAATTCAATTGCCTCATATCCATTTTAAACCCAGATAAACAATCAAATCTTGATGATAATGATGATAAACAAACAGATTTATTAAAACCATTATAGACCTCAATTCCACCAACAAACAACGCATTTTGGTGTGACAAATTACAATATATTGTGATATTTATTATGGAATATTGTAATTATATTACGTACATTGTGATATAATATATTTTTTAAGGGTACATATTGTATAATATTATAAAAATATTTTTTTGTTTAAACAGACAAAGATATTTTAAAAATTCATTCATTTATGTGGAGACAAAACACAATAAATGAAAATATTATGATTATCAGATCGACTTAATTTTTTCATAAATAATATACATGAAATGTCTTCCAAAATATATTATTATTCAAATAAGTAAAAAGACTTGTGTTAAACCTTATACGTCAACAACTCCCACAAATTCTTGTAAAAATTCAACTGAGACAAATAAAAATAAAAAAATAAAATAAAATAAAGGATAAGGAGCAGAAAAAGAAAAAAAAGGCGAAATGGGAAACACCAAATCAACCCTGTTAATGGATTTTGTTTTTATCATAATTGAATGTTTAGACTAATTTTTTATACTTCAATTAATCTCGAAATCTATAGAAAGTAATATTTTTACATTGATCAAAAAAATCTTAAAAAGAGTCTGCAGACATATAATAATCTCAAAAAATTAATAATACATAACGATAATTGAATCTGAAATTAGAGAGCACAATTCGAAACCAACCTGCACCAACTAAGCCAACTTTTGTGGTTCCTCATAATGGAATTTAACAACAAAAGGTGACCAATAATCATTGTCGTTACAATCAAGAGGCAATTATTTGCCAAAAAAAAAAAAAGACAACTGGCATCAACGTGGCTTCATACGGTTCACTGTCGAACGATTAAAAAAACAAACATTTAGCTAGACTACTGTTCTGTGTACTAAGAAAATCATACATTCGAATCTTTAAAATAAGGGAAAATTACAATCAGATTATTTCAAAATTTTAATTACTGAAAAATTTATAATATTAATTATTAATATTGATAATTTTTTAATCAATTTATAATTATTTTTATAAAAATATATTAATATATAATTTTAAGCTGATCCTATCGATGTCTGTCTCTCTCTCTCTCTCTCGAGAAACTGACGGTGAAAAGTATTGTAGTCTCTCTCCTCATAACAAAGAAAAATCAAACTATAGAAACCAAGCTCCTCCAGGGCTACAGCGAGAGAGAAAGCAATGGAGTCTAGGTCATGGATCTACGTCTTCGTTGTCGCTATCGTTGGTTGGTCAATTGCAGTGTGGTTTGGTTCTGAAACTAAGGAATTGGTTCTGAATCTAGATGGCTCCAACTTCCACGAGACTGTTGCCAAGCATGACTTCATCGTCGTCCACTTCTATGTTCCATGGTAGGTAATTCAATTTTGTTTTATTAATTCTCTTAAATTGTGTTTGGTTCAAAGATTTGGAAAGAAAAACAGAAATAATAAGCGAAATGTGAATAAAATATACTAACATTTCACGAATATCTTTTCTCTTTTTCTTTCCAAATCTACGAATCAAATATACTCTGGAATAATGATACATAGCTCTAATTTGAGAGCTCTAGTGAGGTGGAAAAGAGAGTAGAGAGATAGAAAGAGAAGTGTGGGTCTCACCTTCACATGGGTACTCTCCACATCATTGGAATTGCATTAGAGCTATCAAATTAGAGCTCTCAAACATTATTGATACCCTCTGCGTGCGTGTTTGAAACATCCAAATAAAGCTATAATTTTTTTTGATTGTTTTTGTGTTTTGTAATTTTTTTTAAAATTATGTCAAAATTTTTAATATTATGTTTTCCAGGAGGTTTTCTGTAGATAATTTAAAATGTAAAAGGTTTTGAAAAATTTCAAAAAAAAATAAAACGTTAAAAAAAATTTAATGTTTTTGGTCTTCTTTTTTTTTCAATATTTTAACAATTTTATACTTTTCTCATCCAGTAGAAAATTTACACTAAAAAAAATCAACAAAAAAACTACAAAATAAAAAATAAAAGGAAAAAGAAAAAAAAGGGTTAATTACATTGACATCCCTTGAGATTTAGTCCAATTATTACCCATCTCCTGACTTTTTAGAAATTACATTCCCACCATTGTGGTTAATAGTCTCATTTCACAAACCTCCTATTTATATAAAATGTAATAATTCCTAGTAGAAAAATAGAAGAAATTACATTTTAAAAAAAAGTAAAAGAAAGGGGAAAAAAAAGTAAAAGTAAAGTAAAGCAAAAAAGAGAGAGTGTATGAGTTCAATGTCTTCATTCTATCTAAATAATTACAATGAAAGAGGGGTTAGTGTAATTTCCTAAACGTCAAGGAATGATATGTATTAAACCCAAACCTCAAGGGGTACAAGTGTAATTTACCCCAAAAAAAAGGCATTTAATCCGCCACTTCAGAATTATAAATCTACCCTCCAATAATTAAGTTTGCTATCATTTTTAAAATTTTAAACTCAAATTCACTCATCCAAATGTATTATATTTAGATTTCAGTTGTTTTGACATCTTTTTTTTTTTTTTTTTTTTTGGGTAAATTTTTGCCTTCTATGGTTGGTTTGGGGCCCTGTAAAATGAGGGCAATTATATCATTATGGCAAATTTTGCTTGGATTTTAGGTTAGTGTCAGTTTTTAGTGGTTCATTGCCGACTAAAGAGAGGTCCTATGTTTTCTTGCATCGTGATGTTCACGAATGTTGTGCCCTTATGCGTTTAACACTTATGTTTTTGGATCATAATGATTTCTTTTCAATACACAAATTTAACCTATGTCTTTTGGTTAGATATTCTGAGTAGCACTTCGTCACTGATTAAATACGCTCGAGTTTGCGTTCTTTTGGTTAGAGATTATAAGTAATACAACGGAAGTGTTTGATGGAGATTATTTTAAATTAAAAATTGATAATCAAAAAGTATAAGTTAAAAACATTTCTTATCCAGCTTTTGAAAAATTAATTTTTTCAACTTATTTAATTTATTTTTACCTAATAAATTATAAATAAAAATTGCACCAAACAGTCTTGCACAAATTCTTATATTAAAATAAGGTATAAACTACTTTCATAATCTCCACCAAACACAAAATGTCGACCTCTCTCTCTCTCTCAATACCCAAACATTGAGTCATAGTACACAGAAGATCAACCATATAATGAGATATAGATGTCTCAAAACGAGTTGGATTTACATGTAGAACCCACCTTTGTAAGACTTGTATTCCTAGTATTGCTCCTTCCCAAATTGTTTCCTTACGCTTATTAACTTAGACAAATGTTAACAAGTATCTCTATACATTGGGTTGTTTTGGCAACATGCATAAAAAGTTAAAAGTCAACTTTTAATTTATTTTGGTTCACATCACCTCTCACATGAAAAAGTCAAAAAGCCAATTTTCAACCATTTTCTCAAAACAACCCAATATTTAATGTTAGGAAGTGTGTATAAAATGCCTTGAAAATATATAAAACTATTAAATATATATATTAATTTCAGTAAAAGTATATTAAATTTAGAGCAAAATATTTTACATTTTTTAAATTTTTTGTCTTTTATTTATATTCTGAGGGCACTTATTGGCGAGATCCATTAGCTTATTATGTGCAGTTGTTTCTTGAACTTCATGTTCAGATATTGGAATAGAAAAATACTATAGACTTGCCATACAGTTTAAAAAAAAAAAAAAAAAAAAAAAAAGAAAAAGAAAAAGAAAAAGAAAGACTACTTAGCTATAATCTTTTTAAAATATCTCTATTAAAAACCTTTTTAGGAATAAAATAATTTCATGTAAGGAGATGTTACTTTTTTAGAGATAACAATTAATCACTAAATATTTAATTTTATCACTAGAAATACAACACTTTTGTTAACTAAGATTCTCATCTCTAAAACATTATTTCATCTTTAAATTTTTATTTCTAAAATTTTAATTTCTTATAGTAATCACTGTGTAAAATTGTGAGAACTAAATTTTTTAAGAACTAATAGGTTTGAATTTTTTTTAATAGCAATAAACGTAAAATAGTGGCAAGAAAGACCCATTAACTTTTTCCTGATTCCTATTAAAATGTTTGTGCTTTCATGGATGCAATTACTATATGAATGCAATTATGAATAGGATTTTGTTTCCCTGTAAGTTAGCATCTTAACTCAAGTTGGCATTTCAATTTAAGAGAGTATTTGGATTTGATAGGTTTATTTTGAAATCAATTTTGATGATTTGAACTGTTTATCTTTTTAAACCCATTGAGTTAAATATTTATACAAAAAATTAAGATGATTGAATATCGCTAGTTATATATTTGAATCATATTTATTTTTAAAAAATAGACCACAAATATAGTTTTAAGAATAACCATCCATTTTTTGTAATATAAATTTAATTCAAACATATAACTACCGATGTCTAATCATTTTATTTTTCTGCATGAATATTCTACTCAACGAGTACTAGAAAGTGAACCGTTCGGATAATCAAAACGGGACCTATGGTGAGCTCCATGAATCTCTCAAGTTCTCTCATGTTGAGATCTCAATATAAGAGAAACTCAACCCTTATGAATATTATGGAAAGTGATTTTCAACATGTTATTGTTACATTGCATTAATTTATCACCCCTAAATGATCTTTAAAGATGTGGCATTGAGATTACACTCTACACGATGAAATGTTTGACAAAATTTGACACTTGTCAGATGCATCATTATGATAAATTAGGTGTCTTAAACATTTTTCTAATTACTACTTGTGCTCTGTTATAGGTGTCGTCATTGCCAGAAGTTTGCTCCAGAGGTAATGAAATCTCCGTCCTAAAATATTAGTCTCTCATTCTATTTTTCATTGTCTCAAAATATTAATCCCTTTTCAAAAATTAATGACTAAAATAACATAAATTTCTTATTTTGTCATTTTTTTAAATTTATTAACATTAATATTTTTTAAGTCTAATAATTATACTATCAAAGGATAGTTTTAGAAAGTTAATATTTTAAAAATGTAATAATTGTACTACTAAAAAAATTTAAATTCTCAAAAAAAAAAAACTAATATTTTAAGACGAAGAGAGTGTCCAATTGAAAAATGATCCGAACCCCATTTTCCCCCACGACCCCCTCTGGCTGTGATTGGCCAATTTTTGTTTTTTCTTTTGTTTTGTTTTTTCTTCTCTTCCAATCACTAGCCCCCACGTGTGTGTGGGGGGTGGTGGTGGGTGGTGATTGAAGGGGGTCTCAATCACTTTTGTATCCAATTTTAGAGGGCGCATAGATAAGATTTCATCAAGTTGGGTTATCTATTGATAGTAATATATATATATATATATATATATATATGGGGTAAATTATACTCACCTTATCTGATATTTAAAAAAATATACAACAATTTCTATAAGTTTGGCATAATTATACCTAGGGCTGATCCTGAGATTTAGGGGGGCCAAGGCGAATTTTGAAAATGGAGCCCTTCTTACATTAAAAAAAAAAGTTTATGGATAAAACGATAAGTTAACACTTTTTTATTTGTTTGTAGCTACAAAAAAATTTACTTACACATATAATCATTAAAATTATAAATAAAAATTTACTTCTATATATTAAGAGAGGAAGCAATCATTACAAATACTCAAAAAATAAAAATATGGTTTTGTTGCTTTATAGTTTAGCAATATCCAGTTTACAATTGAACCAACTATCACATAAACATTACCCTTCTCACATTTTTATCTACAAAAAATATTAATGAAGCTTGTATAATCGAATTTATCCACCATATCCTTTTCAATGGATAATAAAGTCAATTTGTGGACTGTATTTCTTTTTTTTTTTTATCCCATATTCAATTGGGCCTATAGTATTTGTGCCTTTTTTTTTTATATCTAAAACACAAAAATATATTTGGGAGCCCCTATTTTTAGCCCAAATTTGGGGGCCCAAGGCGCAGGCCTCTCTTGCCTGCCCTCAGAGTCGGCCCTGTATACCGAGTTACCTTAATCTTTTAATTCATATAATATTTGGTCTCCCTTTCATTAGAAATTCTTTAGTCATATAAAACATATGATATTGTCTTTGACATTGTCTATCATTGTGTCTTCATGCAATATGCATTAGTTTGGTCTCTTTATCTTATTAAAAGTAAAATCAATATTCACTGATCAAAAAAAAAGAAGATAAATCAATATAATTATATCGAAATTATAGAACTTGTTATATTTGATTCAAGTGAAGGGAGGTCATTGTAATTTATCATAATATACATACACTTCATCCACTGACAATGTATAATGTATGTCTTCATTGATTTGCATGCAGTATGAGAAAGTTGCATCTTTGCTGAGTAGTCATGATCCTCCAATCACCCTAGCAAAAGTTAATGTCGATGACGAGAAGAACACAGGACTTGCAAGTGAATTTAAGATTTCGGGTTACCCAACAATTAAGATCTTCAGAAATGGAGGGAACCATATTCAAGATTACGAAGGACCTCGGGATGCTAAACGTATTGTTGCTTATTTAAAGGTGCTAAGCGGCTCTGTTTCTGCTGAAATAGAAGATTCCACAGAAGATTACGATTTCGATATGTACATTAACGTGGTATAAATATACAAAAGAATAAAAACAATATAAATAAATAATATATTATGATAGGAGAAATATGGTGTACCACTTTAAGAATAAACGTTTCGCCACTTTATGAGGTTTTTTTTTTAATTAATATTTTAGGGTGTCTCTTGCCTAACCCAGCCCAATTAGACCCAAGTTAGTCCTATAATGAAAGTTACAAACCATTATGTTATGTTATGAATGTCATTGTGGTGTGGATATTACAAATTAGGAATGCTCAAATTATCTACTGAATCAAAAATTTGAATCAAACCAAACCGACTTGTTTGAGTTGGGTTGGTTTAGTTTTTGACTGTATTGGTTTGGTTCTAGATCTTCAAATCATCAATCTATTTATATATATATATATATATATTAAAAAAATTTATTTATATTGACATGTTTTTACCTAATTGCTTTATTACAATGGACATTTTACACTTCATAATTTTTCATATACAATAATTATTAAGGCCAAGTTTGGGAAGACTAAATAAGTGCACTTTTTGTTTTTTTAGACTAAAAAGTTGAGGTTGAAAATATGAATGTTTGGGTTAACTTTTTGACTTTTTATGGAAAAATGTGTAATAAAAAATTGTAAAAATTAGTTTGTAGGGGAAAATTAGAATTGGGAATTGTGCAGCCGTAATTGTTGACTTTTGGTGAATAGTAATGACTTTTTAACTTTTTGAGTAACTTTTTGACTTTTTAGCTTTTTTTAAACTACCCAAACTTGGCCTAAGTAAACAAAGGAAGTAGTAGAAGTTTGAGTCAGAATTCGCAGGTACTTTAATTTGTATTGGTCGTATTAATTGATTTAATTTGTATTGATTATATTTAAGCTTGAATTAGATTTAATTTGTATTGTCTTGCATTGGATAATATTTTACTCTTTATTTTTGGTATGTTTAAATGTTAAAGACTTGTTTATTTCAATTTGGGTGAAATATTAATAAATCTTAAAATGTGATCTTATGAACTAGTTTCTTATCACCCCAAATAAGTGCACTTTTTGTTTTTTTAGACTAAAAAGTTGAGGTTGAAAATATGAATGTTTGGGTTAACTTTTTGACTTTTTATGGAAAAATGTGTAATAAAAAATTGTAAAAATTAGTTTGTAGGGGAAAATTAGAATTGGGAATTGTGCAGCCGTAATTGTTGACTTTTGGTGAATAGTAATGACTTTTTAACTTTTTGAGTAACTTTTTGACTTTTTGACTTTTTTTAAACTACCCAAACTTGGCCTAAGTAAACAAAGGAAGTAGTAGAAGTTTGAGTCAGAATTCGCAGGTACTTTAATTTGTATTGGTCGTATTAATTGATTTAATTTGTATTGATTATATTTAAGCTTGAATTAGATTTAATTTGTATTGTCTTGCATTGGATAATATTTTACTCTTTATTTTTGGTATGTTTAAATGTTAAAGACTTGTTTATTTCAATTTGGGTGAAATATTAATAAATCTTAAAATGTGATCTTATGAACTAGTTTCTTATCACCCCAAAATTTAGTCCCATTAAAATGAAAATTGTACAAAAGGGTAGTCACTTACATGATTGGGTTTAATTTTTCAAGGATAAAAGTGGGTTTCTTCAAATGTAAAATTATACATTTGGGCAACCTACACCATAGAAGTTTTGGATTTTCTCTCCATTCGGAACAAATCTCACATTACGAACAAAAATGTAATACTCTAATGTAACACTCCAATAACATAACACTTCAATGTAACACACTAAAAAAAAATTTAGTATATTTTTTCTAAATGTAATAACGTAACACTAAAAAAAATTCATTGATGTACTTTTTCCAAACGTAACACTCCAATGTAAAAAAAAAAAAAAAAAAACTCCTTAGTGTACTTTTTTCAAACATAACACTCCAATCAATATAATTCCAAACATAACACTTCAGTGTAATATATTTCAATAACATACACAAAAACACTAAAAACTCCTTAGTGTATTTTTTCCAAATATAACACTCACAGTTTGAAATTATATATTTACCCAAAACTTATTAAGGAATTTTTATTCTCTTTTTGGAATGGTTTGAAAAATCTCACATCCTTTTTTTGGAATATTACATTGGAGTGTTACGTTTGAAAAAAGTTCACTAAGGAGTTTTTTTAGAATGTTATATTGGAGTGTTATGTTTGAAAAAAATACACTAAGAAGTTTTTTTGTGTGTTACATTAAGAAAAATGCTTGGGAGCACTAATTAGTGCTCCCACTAATTAGGTGGCAGTGGGTCCCGCCATTAATGATGTGATGTTTTGGTCTTGGAGTTGTATTTTTATTTTTTTTTTTACTTTTTTAATGCATTAGTGCTATTAGTGGTGATATTTTTAGTGGGATGAATCATTGTTGGTTACATTAAAGTGTTACACATAAGAGTTTTTTTGGAGTGTTATATTTGAATGTTACATTTAGGAAAAATATACTAAAGAATTTTTTTTTTAGTGTTATATTAGATTGTTATGTTTGAAAAAAGTACACTAAAAGGAGTTTTTTTATGTGTTACATTAGAGTGTTACACTTAGGGGTTTTTTGGAGTGTTACGTTTAGGAAAAATACATTAAGAAGTTTTGTGCGTATTACATTAGAAGTGTTACACTAAGACGTTTTTTTTTTTTTTTTTGGAGTGTTATGTTGGGAAAAATACACTACGATTTTTAATTTTTTTTTAGTGTTATATTAAAGTGTTATGTTGGAAAAAAAAAAATATACTAAGGAGTTTTTTTGAAAGTGTTACATTGGAGTGTGAGAGGGAGATTTATGATCTGGATTGGGCCGTGGAATTGGGCCGGACAGATTTGGGCCGGACAGAGTTGTGCCGGACAGATTTGGGTCGGACAGAGTTGTGCCGGACAGATTTGGGCCGGACAGAGTTGTGCCAGACAGATTTGGGCCGAACAGGTGTTGGGCCAAGTTGTGTGGCCCAGCCTTGAAGGAAGCTGCTCGGTTAAGGCAGCGCGTGGATTGACCGAGCTGCAAGGATCCGCGGTTACGAAGCCGGTCAGGTGAAAGGTCCAGCGCTAGGAAAGGCAAGGTTGGACCGAGGTACCTTTTTGCTCGGCAGGAAGGTCGACCGCAGACAAGCGTGAGTTGTCCCGAGCTCGGCTTTGCCGAGATGCCGCCGAGTCCGGTCCTCATCTGAGCTTAGCTGTTGGAGTACTTGGGCTTGAAGCGCAGCATGGCAGACGATGGCCGAGATGGTACTGCCCGGCTGCCGAGCTCCTAGGAGAATGGGCAGGCAGTTGGGTTAGGTGGTGCTCAGCAAGGTTTATGCTGACAGATGGGATAGTAGTGCCACGTGTTGAGAGGACACTGGGAGTAGATTTGGGGCGCAGAAGGTATATAAACACGTCTGCGCCTCCCATACGCGGACAGATGAACATTTGGTGAGACATACACTAAACACTAAACACTCTCCCTTCTCTCTATCTATCCCCTGTGTGTGTTCTAACTTGATCGTCGGAGGGGTTTTCCGGCCACACACCGCCGGGTAGCTCACCGTTATTATGCTCGCAGGTGATCGGACAGAAATGGAGCTTGGAAGAAAGGAGTACGGGCTTGCCGGAATATTTGCTCCCCGTACAATTGGCGCCGTCTGTGGGAAGCTTGACAGATAAAACCTTGTCTTCCAGGCTCATCTGATCGCCGTCCATGGTGAACAAAGATGAGATTCCGTTGTCCGCCATCGATGGAGCTACCCCGGAGTTCACCCGACGGAGAGAAGGACATCCTGTCATCCTTCCAATGGCGAACTTGGATACGTTCACTGGAGGACAGTCAGGAGACGCGCGGGATAAGCGCGGAAGAAGTTATGGTCATTCACGAAGTCCAGACGGTCATCGGCGGCGGAGAGAATCACATGCCCGACGTCTGGAACACAAGTTGAGGGACCAAGACGCTGTCATCCGGCGAATGGCAGCGGAGATGGAGGAGTTGAAGCGGCATGTCAAGGGGAAGGGTGTAGATGGAGTGGTAGACCACAGAGAGTGCATCCCATCCGGCCGTTCAGAGAAGTCCAGCGCGCAAGATAGCACTTACCAGCCCTCACGTCCGGTGACGACGTCGAGATATTCCTATTCCGCTCGTTCAGAGGACTTGCGGGCAGTCTTGAAGGAACGGGCTCGCCGGCGGGAGGCTCAAAGGGTGCCGGCGTTCCAGCGGCTATCCTACAAGGTTCATGCCAGCGAGGAGGCCGGAATGCCCCCACCCCGCCTAGCGGAGCCACTCCTTGTAGATACAAACTTGACAAGGCTAAGCGCCACCCCTTTCTCCCTGGAGATAGAAACAACACCGCTTCCCGCGGGCTTCCACCAGCCAAAGTTCACGCTTTATGACGGAAAGACCGATCCGTATATGCATGTAAGCCACTTCCGACAGGTCATGGCCGGACGTAGGCGAAATGACGCTCTTATGTGCCTGATCTTCCCGTCGAGTTTAGGCGAGCTGGGCTTGAAGTGGTTCGAGAGGTTGCCAGAAGGGAGTATACAACAGTGGAATCAGTTGGCCGAAGCCTTTGTGACGCGTTTCAAAACCAACACCAAAACGCCAAAGGAAGTTGACCACCTTCTCAGTGTCAGGATGGAACCGAGCGACACTCTCAAGGCGTACAACTCCAGGTACTGGGATACCTACAATGAGATCCTAGATTGCCCAGTCAACCTGGCAATCACCCAATATAAGCGCGGTCTCCCGCTCGGACATAGGCTGAGGGATTCGCTTACAATGAGCCAGCAGACATCCATGTGGCACCTAATGCAGCGCATCAATGAGCACATTCGAGTAGAGGATGATGCAGCGACGTCCACCGCGGAGACAACCTCGATGGCAACGGGCAAGTGGGCGACTGGGTTTTAAGGAAGGTCATGGGCAACGCACTAGTGCCGGGTGAAGGCAAGCTAGGGGCAAACTAGGAAGAGCCTTACAAGATAACCGGGCAAGGGGCATACCATTTAGAGGATTTGGATGGCAAAGGCGTACCCCGGCCATGGAATGCAGCCTTATGTAATTTTTTGAGGGACTTGTTTCCCCTACACTTCTGAATGCAAATACTCTTTTTGTCAATGTAATAGAAGTGAATTACTTTTGTTGAAGAGCTTTGTTGTGTCCGAAATAATAGTGGATGAGGGGCCTACTCTTCCGTCCCAACCGAGATGGTTTACTCCGGTTGGAAGAGTTGGTGTTTTGTCCAACTTCGGATTCCCAACCGAGATGGTTTACTCCGGTTGAAAGAGTTGGTGTTTTGTCCAACTTCGAATTCCCAACCGAGATGGTTTACTCCGGTTGGAAGAGTTGGTGCTTTGTCCAACTTCGGATTCCCAACCGAGATGGTTTACTCCGGTTGGAAGAGTTGGCATTTTGTCCAACTTCGGATTCCCAACGGAGATGGTTTACTCCGGTTGGAAGAGTTGGCGCTATGGTTTACTCCGGTTGGAAGAGTTGGCGTTTTGTCCAACTTCGAATTCCCAACCGAGATGGTTTACTCCGGTTGGAAGAGTTGGCGTTTTGTCCAACTTCGGATTCCCAACCGAGATGGTTTACTCCGGTTGGAAGAGTTGGTGTTTTGTCCAACTTCGGATTCCCAACCGAGATGGTTTACTCCGGTTGGAAGAGTTGGTGTTTTGTCCAACTTCGGATTCCCAACCGAGATGGTTTACTCCGGTTGGAAGAGTTGGCGTTTTGTCCAACTTCGGATTCCCAACCGAGATGGTTTACTCCGGTTGGAAGAGTTGGCGTTTTGTCCAACTTCGAATTCCCAACCGAGATGGTTTACTCCGGTTGGAAGAGTTGGTGTTTTGTCCAACTTCGGATTCCCAACCGAGATGGTTTACTCCGGTTGGAAGAGTTGGTGTTTTGTCCAACTTCGGATTCCCAACCGAGATGGTTTACTCCGGTTGGAAGAGTTGGTGTTTTGTCCAACTTCGGATTCCCATCCGAGATGGTTTACTCCGGTTGGAAGAGTTGGCGTTTTGTCCAACTTCGGATTCCCATCCGAGATGTCTTACTCCGGCTGAAGAGTTGATGATTTGCTCAACTGCGAGGTTCCAGCCGAGATGTTTTACTCCGACTGAAGAGTTGATGATTTGCTCAACTGCGAGGTTCCAGCCGAGATGTTTTACTCCGGCTGAAGAGTTGATGATTTGCTCAACTGTGAGGTTCCAGCCGAGATGTCTTACTCCGGCTGAAGAGTTGATGATTTGCTCAACTGCGAGGTTCCAGCCGAGATGTTTTACTCCGACTGAAGAGTTGATGATTTGCTCAACTGCGAGGTTCCAGCCGAGATGTTTTACTCCGGCTGAAGAGTTGATGATTTGCTCAACTGCGAGGTTCCAGCCGAGATGTTTTACTCCGGCTGAAGAGTTGATGATTTGCTCAACTGCGAGGTTCCAGCCGAGATGTCTTACTCCGGCTGAAGAGTTGATGATTTGTTTAACTCCGAAGTTTCAGCCGAGCTAATGTTGCTCGCCAAGAAGGAAGTCGCGGAGCGGATGTTGCTCGCCTTCTTTGGAGTTCCTTGGCCGAGCTGTTCTTGTCTGCCAAGAAAGAAGTGGCGGAGCGGACCTTGCTCGCCTTCTTTGGAGTTCCTTGGCCGAGCTGTTCTTGTCTGCCAAGAAGGAGGTCGCGGAGCGGACCTTGCTCGCCTTCTTTAGAGTTCCTTGCCGAGCTAATGTTGCTCGCCAAGAATGAAGTCACGGAGCGGACCTTGCTCGCCTTCTTTAGAGTTCCTTGCCGAGCTGATGTTGCTCGCCGAGAAGGAAGTCGCGGAGCGGACCTTGCTCGCCCTCCTTGGAGTTCCTTGCCGAGCAGATGTAGCTCGCCGAGAAGGAAGTCGCGGAGCGGACCTTGCTCACCTTCCTTAGAGTTCCTTGCCGAGCTGATGTTGCTCGCCAAGAAGGAAGTCGCGGAGCGGACCTTGCTCACCTCCCTTAGAGTTCCTTGCCGAGCTGATGTTGCTCGCCAAGAAGGAAGTCACGGAGTGGACCTTGCTCGCCTTCCTTGGAGTTCCTTGCCGAGCTGATGTTGCTCGCCAAGAAGGAAGTCGTGGAGCGAACCTTGCTCGCCTTCTTAGTGCGGTCACCGTCTTGCAGACTAAGAACCGAGGAAGAGTTACCCCGGTCAGATAGGTAATCCCAGTCACGCTTGAGCGGATGGAATTAAGGGGCAATTGAGAGGGAGATTTATGATCTGGATTGGGCCGTGGAATTGGGCCGGACAGATTTGGGCCGGACAGAGTTGTGCCGGACAGATTTGGGCCGGACAGATTTGGGCCGGGCAGAGTTGTGCCAGACAGATTTGGGCCGAACAGGTGTTGGGCCAAGTTGTGTGGCCCAGCCTTGAAGGAAGCTGCTCGGTTAAGGCAGCGCGTGGATTGACCGAGCTGCAAGGATCCGCGGTTACGAAGCCGGTCAGGTGAAAGGTCCAGCGCTAGGAAAGGCAAGGTTGGACCGAGGTACCTTTTTGCTCGGCAGGAAGGTCGACCGCAGACAAGCGTGAGTTGTCCCGAGCTCGGCTTTGCCGAGATGCCGCCGAGTCCGGTCCTCATCTGAGCTTAGCTGTTGGAGTACTTGGGCTTGAAGCGCAGCATGGCAGACGATGGCCGAGATGGTACTGCCCGGCTGCCGAGCTCCTAGGAGAATGGGCAGGCAGTTGGGTTAGGTGGTGCTCAGCAAGGTTTATGCTGACAGATGGGATAGTAGTGCCACGTGTTGAGAGGACACTGGGAGTAGATTTGGGGCGCAGAAGGTATATAAACACGTCTGCGCCTCCCATACGCGGACAGATGAACATTTGGTGAGACATACACTAAACACTAAACACTCTCCCTTCTCTCTATCTATCCCCTGTGTGTGTTCTAACTTGATCGTCGGAGGGGTTTTCCGGCCACACACCGCCGGGTAGCTCACCGTTATTATGCTCGCAGGTGATCGGATAGAAACGGAGTTTGGAAGAAAGGAGTACGGGCTTGCCGGAATATTTGCTCCCCGTACAGAGTGCTAGAGTTTAAAATTATACATTTGTCCAAAACATATTAAGGAGTTTTTGTACTCCTTTTAAAATGTTTGAAGAACCCCACATCTTTTTGGAATGTTTGAAGAATCTCATATTTCAAGTCATTTTTGTACTCGTTTTGAAATATTTTCCAAATAAAAATGATTCTCATACAAAAATCCATTCCAAATTTAATTCTCATAAATTGTGTAACTTACCTTTCTAGCACAAAATAGAAAAAAAATAAAAAAATAAAAAATAAAAAGAAAAAAGGAAAGAGAAGGAAACATAATAGAAATAAGAGTATAATCGTAAATCTAATTTTCAAATAATATATTAAATCTACATTTCTAAAATCAATGGTACTAATTGCTCTATAAGAAAATCCTTGGGACTAAATGAATTACCATTTCTCAAAAGTACTAATTGCTCTAAAGCTTGTTTGGGAAGAGCTAAAATGCCTAAATAAGCACAAAAAGATAAAATAGACTAATTTAACCGATAAGATAAAATGTCACATCTAAATTATAATCATTTTACTTTTTCTTTCACAGCCATCATATTCAAATAAAAAAAAAAAGAAGACAAAAGTTTTTTCATGGCTCTTCTCAAACAAAGGCTTAATATAGTGAAACTGTGCTTTCAACCCAAACCAACCTGAACTATATTGGATTGGATTGATTCTAGTATATGATTGGCTTGGTTCGGGACCAAAAGTTTGCTGATCATGATTAGGTTGATTTCAAATTTGGTTTCAAACCAAACCAAACCAACTCATAGAACACCCTTATTACAAACGCTTTGTGATAAGAAATGTTACATACCATTTTGGGGAGACAAATTACGACATGTTATATAGTATTTGTTATAGAACATTATAATTATATTATGTATATTACATAATATTATAAAAATATAAATGGTATAATTACACCCCAGTGAAAATTTGAAAACATATTTACATTCTAATAAAAAATTATTAATATTTATAAAATGTATCATTAATTTATAATTTCATTTTAAAAATAGCACTAATGTTATATTTTTCGATAATATAGAACTTTTTTTTTTTTGTGTGCGAATAAAACAGCTTTTTGTTCAATATGTTGAAGTAAAGAGGTTCAGTCAAAAAATCAGAGGGTTCATTATACTTATAACTAATTTGAACAAACAAAATTTCAAATATTTAATTAAAAAAATTAAAATTTCATATTCCAATTTGAATTCAAATTTCACATACCTACATTCTCAACAATATTGGCATTTACAAAAAGGATTATGCTACAGCTACTGTCAATTTTCCTGAAACAATTTTTTGATCAAATGTCATAAGAAATGTTGCAATTTAAGTAAAATAATTTACTAACAATGACATAACATGACAATAGAATTAGGCCTAACATAGTTCAGTTTTTAACAAATCACAAATTAACACATAACTTGCTATATTATTGTGAGTATGATATTGTGAGACTTAAAACATTGTGAAGTTCACTTTTTTTTATATTATAACAATAAATATTAGTTCAAATCATGATATGATTTTGTTGATGTAAAAATGTGATTGTCATTTAAATGCAAAGTGGCCTACCTAAAATTTTCTCATTTGACTAGATCAAATCATATTAATAAGTAAGGTGTTCCACATTTATGAGATTCTAATTCTTGGGTATATACACGTGAAAAATGTTAGGGATTTCTAAAAATCTATCAAATATTTTATCAAACCTCTCACATGGGTGTGGGACTCACACAAACTCACATGTGTGTGGGTCCCACACCATATGAGAGATTTGATAAAATATTTAATAGATTATTTGAAATACTTAACATTATTCATATACACGCAGATCACATTATGATTTGCCAATGAAAGTTGTGCAATAAAAACTTGCTGATAGGCTTATGCTCATTGGGACCTTTTTTTTGTTTTTTTTGTTTGTTTTTTTTTTTTTTTTTGTGTGCGCATTTTGTTCAATGGAATGGCTACCCAATTCTTTATGCTCCTATTGTGTATGCATGTCATGGGAATAATTTATGAGAGAAAACCGATTTTAATTATTATTATTATTAGCTGAATTTTTTGGCAATAGTGACCTTAAAAAATCCATTAAGGTAGACTTGATTACATTGGTAGAATTTGTAAAAATTATTTATCAGGAGACAATTGGTAAAATTTGTAGAAAGTATTTTCATTTGCATAAAAATAAATAGACTTTCAGTGAAAACTGAATGAACTGAATTTGTTCGCCCATCATCATAAAATAAAGTTAAGAGCAATGTTATATACATTAAAAATCTTATTAAAAACATGTGTCTAATTGGAGTAATGTTAGAAATCATCAAAAAAATATCATGAAAATGATTATAAAAGATTCTCCACTTTTGGATTACAAATATAATAAAATATCACATACTAATCAAACGATAAACAATTTTCATGAAACATTTCATAATATTTTTTTCATGATTCCTAGTATTAGAAAAATGTTTGGGAGTTCTAAACTATGAGCTCTAAAGGAACTCTAGGACATGGGTCTCATTCATTGATGTGATATTTTGGCCTTAAGTTTTCTTTTTCTTTTTCTTAATTTCCATCTCATTAGTGCTGAACTGTTGGGATGAATCATTGTGGAACCATTGTTGTATTATTGTGGAACCATCAAATTGTGCCGTTGCATTATCTCCTCCTTAAGGAGAAGGATTCCCTCTAGTCTAGATTTTGGAATGGAAGGGTATTTTCTGGGTTTGTGAGGCCCACTAAGGATTTTGTATCGATGATCTGAACTATTTATTTTGTCGGACACTTCGTGTATTTCGTTTACAAAATAAATTAGATTGATTCGATAATTGTAACTTGTTCAATTTATTACATTTATCACTAAAAAAATCTTTAATTTATTTTTTAAAAACACAATTGTTGTCTATTTTTTTAGTGAAAAATTGAATTAGTTACAATTATCGGATTAACCTAATTTTTTGTATGGATGAAATATACGAATTGTCCAATAAAATGAATAATTTGAATCATCAAAACGGAATCCGTGGTGAATTTCACTAACCCAAACAACATCCTCCAATTTAAACAAAATTTAAATTGGAGGGGATCCTTCTCCCTTAACAAAACATCACAAACCAACCAATAAATTTACAAAATGTGAAACAAAAAACCAAATCAGTTAACACCAAATCAACTCTGGTAGTGGAATTTAACAACAAAATTGACCATAATCGCTGTCGTTGCAATCAAGACGCAATTATCGGCATCCACGATCATTTTCGCTTCATACGTTTCTCCGTCTCGAAAAAAATTATAAAAACAACACAAAACATTTATCTGTTCTACACTTGTCAAGTCCACATGAATTTCCTCCAAAATCACCACATAATTTTTCCTCCTACTCTCTCATCGACACAAAGAAAAGAGCAACCTTGTGGTCAAAAGAAAAAATGATTTACATGAATTTCCTCCAAAATCACCACATAATTTTTCCTCCTACTCTCTCATCGACACAAAGAAAAGAGCAACCTTGTGGTCAAAAGAAAAAATGATTTATCTCAAGTTGAAAAATGGATTTATTTTTAGACCGATGTTGATAATTTAAATTATTAATTTTTTAAAAATTTATTGTTAAATTATATTTATTTCAAAAGAATTGGCAAAAAATATAATTTTAAAAATAATAATTTTTTTGGTAGTATAAATGTAATTTAAATATATAGTTAATAAGAGCATCTCCAACGTTTTATTAAATTTTTTATCAAATTTAAATGAAGATTTTGCTCTAATATGATACACTCCAATAGATTTTCATCAGTTCGGCTGGTTGTCTAATAAAGAGTAAATTTTCATCAAATTTTTTTACAAATTCCTAATTCATCCCAAAATCTGGTTATCCGGAAGGTCATCCACTAACATCTAGGGCAGCAAATGAACCGAGCTGTTCATAAACAAGCTCGGCTCGGCTCGTTAAGGGCTCGGCTCGGCTCGGCTCGTTTAGTAAACAAGCCGAACTCAAGCTCGAATATTAGACTCGTTTAGTAAACGAGCCGAACTCGAGCTCACATAAGCTTGGCTCGTTTATCTTTATTTAAATTATATAATAAATATATTACTTATATATTAAATAATATATAAATATATATATAAATAATAATATAAATATATTTTTTACATATTAAATAATATAAATAATATTAAAAAAAATTATCGAGCCGAGCCGAGCTCGAGCTCAATAAACGAGCTCGATAAGTAAACGAGCCGAGCTCAGCTCGGTTCATTTGCAGCCCTACTAACGTCCACCTGTAAAATTTGGTGAAAGAATAAAAATTTCTTTGAAATATTTGATTCGTCCATCATTTGATATTAGTTTGATGAAAGAATCAGAGCTGACATTTAAAGTGCTTTTCATCAAATTATAATTTGATAAAAGATCTGAGCTCCAAGAATGGGTAGCTTGTAGGAATGGCAATGGGACGGGGCGGGGCCGGGGACTACCCCCCCGTCCCCGATCCCCGAAAGTAATACTCCCCCCGTCCCCGTCCCCGATCCCCGACGGGGACCCCTATCCCGGCCCCATCCCCGACCCCGGATAATCCCCGGTTTTTTTTTTTTTTTTATATGTGAAAATCTATAAACATCAATTAACATTCTCAATCACCCTTCACTACTGGATGTATAAATTTTGAAATTTATTAACCCTAATAGTTTTATTTTTTTAATTAATTAGAATTGTAGCAACATCCATCAGTTGGAATATCATTTTTTTAATTAATTAGATCAATAAATATCAATAAACATCCATTTAAAAAACATCTTCTGTAGCAACATCCATAAATGAAGCTATCATCAATAAATCTGTAGCAACATCAATAAATCTGTAGCAACATCTATAAATCTGTAGCAACATCCATTTAAATCAATAAATATCAATAAACATCTTGTAGCAAAACATCAATAAACATTAATTCAGCAGCCCATACATACACAACCCACACACAAAGCATCCTGTAGCAACAAAATAACACAACCAAAACATGTGTCCAGCATCACAGAAGAAAATTCAACAAGTAGCAAAGAGAATAATTAATCCCAAGCGCAACCCGCAAGGGATAAGTTATCCAAAAATTGAAATTAAAAATAAAAATAAAAATATCCATTACAACATAAAAAAACAAATCCATTGTTTCTTCAAACCCATACAAACCACACAACTTCCATCATCTCCTGCTGTTTGAGGTCTCACAAAGAACAAGGGAAGAAATTACCGCACTGTAATATATAATATCAATTTGAAATAATGAAACTTGGATAAAAACTAACCATTGAAGACACTAATCCAACTAAGTAAAGGAAATTGCAATCATGGAAGCATAGAATTAACAACTAATCTCTCATGAAGATAATAAAACACTACAATATAAATTAAAGAGGCAAAGAAACCAGATTAAGAAATTAAGAAAAATAAATGAATGTTCTATGCCCTTGAAAGAGAAATACATAATTTGTGATCTACAAAACTAGAGCACTTGATATTCAATAAGCCTTTCTTGTTTCCTACCAATAAACATTTTGTGACCTACAAAAGTAGAGCACTTGGTACTCAATAATCGTTCCTTGTTTTCTAAGAAGTGTTGTGATGCATAAAAACATCAAAGTTTATTTAGTAATATTGGCTGTAAGAGGGCCTTTTTTTAAAAAAAAAAATTTATGTAGTTTAAAAAAAAAAAACACACAATCTTTCTCTTATTTTCTTCTCTCTCTTAACTTGACAAATTATTTCTTTTCTTTTCTATTCTAGCTTGCCAAACATAGTGTAAAACTAGCTTTACTTTACTGAAACATAGCCAATTTGTAGAAACTTTTCCATTCTTCACCAAATAATTTACATTTCTGGAGACTAAGATTTGAACCTATTTTAAATTTTTCTTAAACTCTACAATCAATCAGTGCTATTTCATGGATAAGTGAAATTGAATTAAATCTGGTTTCATGAACATGTGTAGGAGAATAAAACAAGGCTAGTAGTACAAGTCAAGAACAATTCTAATTGACCAAATAATTTGATAATCAGAATAAGGGTCCATCTTTTCCATGAAAGCAAACCTGTACACAACCCCTGTGAAGAGCACCACCTCCAAGATACTTGTTAGCAAAATCCACTTCAAGAGCTTCACAAGATTGATCTTCTATCAAGCCAGACCTGTAAACCTACAACAACAACAAAAATAAGCTCCATAAATGTAAATCTACAGATTAGCTAACCAATCTTTGTTCCATAACATGATCAAGATCAAAATTCAAAGCATCCAGAAGATTAGAGAGACTCCTAATCCAACTGATTATCAATATAAAATAGATCGAAATCTGGGAAACCAGATCTATATTGTAAAAAATATAAAATAGATTCAAAGACAAAAAAAAAAAAACAGATTCAAAGACTCCTAATCCGGCTGAAGAAGGTTCAATATAAAATATATTCAAAAAAAAAAGATCTATATATATCCAGGGACAGATCTATAAAATAGATTAAAAAAAATACAGATCTATAAAATAGATTCAAAAAAAACACAAATCCAGCTGCGAGAGAGAGAGAGAGAGATACCTAAACAGAGATGGGAGGCGCGGTGGTGATGGAGGGAGGATCGTCGGTGACGGAGGGAGGCGCGGCGGTGACGGAGGGAAGAGAGAGGGACAGACTAGTGGCGAGAGAGAGAGAGAGAGGAGCGGCGTGAGTGTGAGAGGCTTAAGTGTGTATGTCTGTGAAAGTGAAACCCTAACAAAGACAAGCATATGCCTATATATATATATCCAGGGACAAAAGGGTCATTTTTACATCGGGGACCATGCGGGGCCGGGCCGGGCCGGGTCCGATTCTGAAACACATATCCCCGTCCCCGCCCCGGATATCATCGGGGATGGATTTTTGAATACCGTCCCCGGCCCGTAGGGGATATTTTTCGATGAATAACCGCTGAATTCGGGGTCGGGGGGTCGGGTCACCGTCGGGCCGGTTTCAGATTGCCATCCCTAGTAGCTTGAAGTTTGATGCAACCAACTCTACCCAGTTCTTTGGAATTGGAAAAATTAAGGTTTCGAAACTTGGCAAATCAAGTCAGACTTCTAGATCCTGTAGCACACATTCAAGAAAATTATGCGCTCGGGTCCTATCGTTGGGAAATGTTAGAGAGAGTTGAGAATTGAAGACTGCTTCAACGACCCGAGTCTTTTTAGACCACCTCGACACCGAGCAATCTGATCCAAGAGCAGGGGGCTTGTTTTTTGGCTTTGTTGGTTGTCTATTTCGTTTGGCTCTGTTTTTGTTTGTTATGTCTGATTGTTTATTGAATAGTGTTGGCTTGTAATCCTTGTTCTATTTTCTTATTTAAAAATAAAAATAAAAAAATTGATGCAACGTTGAAGATGGTCATATATCGGGGTAATTCTATTTCCACATATTAGTAGCTCTCAATACACACACTTAATGAACATCTTCTCAATTCACCCATCAAAAAAATAAAAATTCTCAATACACAACCTTTTATTCCAATAATACCAGCATCTTCAATTTTAATATTTGGTTTGGTTTTCAAAATCTGTTTTATGAAAAAAAAATTTAAACAAAAAATTAGATTGGTGAAAAAAAATGAAAAAATAAAATACCCTTATCCTTTTTATATAGTTTTATATTTTTGAAGGGTAGAAATAAATTTTAAAAATATATTTTCAATGTTTATTTTTGTCAAACTAGTTTATATTTTTTCTTTTTAAATTCAAAAAATAGTTTTAGAAAATCAAACTAAACATGCCCCTAATTTTTCTTCTGTCCACCCTCTCTATCTTTGCCCCTCTTGCCACCACTCTCAGCCTTCTATCACCACCACCATCGCTACTTCCAACTCATCATCCCCTTCCATCCTATATCTTCATATTCAATTTTGAAAGTGAGTGGTTTGCAATAAGGGGCTTATGGAAGTGCATCATTCATAATGAAGATGGCTGTAAGCGGAAGGGGAAAAAGCCAACTAATGGAAGTGCATCGTTCATAATGAAGATGGTTGTAGGCGGAAGGAAAAAAAATCCAACTAGAGGAGATGGAAATGGAGAGGTGGCGTTGGCAATAAAGAATGGTTATGGCATTTTAGAATTAGGATTTTGGTGGAAGAAGACAAAGATAATATGGTATTTTTCTAAGACAAAATTATACTAAGAAAAAATTTCATTAAATATGAGAATTAAGAAAAAGGGAGATTGACCAATAAGTCTCATATTTTGTATTTGTAATCCATATAGTCTCATATTTTTTCTTGTGATCCATTTAGCCTTTTTGGATGTGTAATGGCTCATTTGCCCGTCACATTTGAAAAAAGTACACTAAAGAGTTTTTTAGTGTCACATCATATCCGTCGTGTTGGAGCTTCACATGTCATGTTTGGGAAAAGTATATTAAGGAGTTTTTCATTTTTTTTAGAGTGTCACATCATAGCCGCCACGTTGTCACGTTTAAAAAAAAAGTACACTAAGGAGTTTTTTTTTTTTGAAGTGTCACATCATACCCGTCACATTATCATATTAGGAAAAAGTATACTAAAGAGTTTTTATTTTTTTGAAATGTCACATCAAACTCGCTACGTTGTCACGTTTGAGAAAAGTATACTAAGGTATTTTTATTTTTTTTGAAGTGTCACATCATACCCGCCACAATGTCACATTAGGGAAAATTACACTAAAAAGTTTTTATTTTTTTTGAAGTGTCACATTATACCCGTCACGTTTCCACATTAGGAAAAAATACATTAAAGAATTTTTATTTATTTTTGAAGTGTCACATCATACCTGCCACGTTGTTACGTTAGGAAAAAGTACACTAAAGAGTTTTTATTTTTTTTTGAAGTAAAAGTTTTGGAGTGTCACATCAAACCCGCCACGTTGTCACATTTAGAAAAAGTACATTAAAGAGTTTTTAATTTTTTTGGAGTGTCATATTAATACCTGCTACATTAGAGTATTATATCATACATGTCACATTAATAAAAGGATATAATTACCTAGGAAAATTAGTATAAGGTCCCTCTCCCATTTTTAGTAATGGAAGAGATCCACAATATTATTTTATGATGTCTAAGGTTCCTTAACCCCACACCCATGTATTATAGAGAAATTTGGTATACCTCACGGCTTCAAACCTTCACCTCTCTCTCTCTTCTCTATCTCTCAGACTCAAGCCTCACCTTTTCTCTCTCCTCGCTGCTCTTCTCTGTGTCTCGTCAATCTAGCTCGATCAATCCAAGAAGCGCTATGTCAAGAACTCCTTGGCCACTCTTGCTCTGATTGAACCGCTATATAAAGGTCTTCCACCGAGGCTCGGCGACGCCATATGAAATGGTTGATTTTGAGGATGAGCCTACCTTGAACAAGATACCCAGTGAAGGTTATGGTTGGGTTGGGTGCATTACACGCTACATGAGATGTTTGGCTTGTTTCCTAAATTGAATCTACCTTATATACATACACACAAATGTATATATATATATATATATATATATGTATATATGTATAATTCTATACACTATTATATTAGACAAATATATAAATTTTGATTGATTGAGCTGAATTTCTATATTACAAATTGCATAACTCGGAAGATAAAGCTCAAAAACATATATCTGCAATTGATTCTCTTGTTTTTTTATTTCTCCTTTCCAACTAAGTTTTCTATTTTTGTATTAAGCTAACCATCTCCATGGCAGAGCAAACAACATCAATTTATATTTTTTTTTAAGAAAAGAAATTAAATGATTAAACATGGGTCTATGATGCTTTGAGGGTCTCCAACATAATTAAATCTAGGATGCTAGTATGTATCAAGAACTTAAGCCCAACTCATTTGGGAAGGAAAGGAAAGATACCCTTTTCTCTATTACTTTGCCTCTCGTTCAAAGAAGATACTAGTAAGTTCTAAAATTAAGAAAGAAAACTGACTTTTGGATAATGCAAAAACAAGTCTCAGGATATTGTCACTTTTTAAGATAGATTTCACTTGTCATAAAATTTCATGAATCTAAAATCTTCTGGTGGTGCTCTTTGTGACAAGCAGATGGTTGAATCAAGATTTGAGGACCTTCTTGATCACTCTAAGTTACTTCTTCAGAAGAAATGACTATTTGGTACACTTGATTACTTCATCACAAAGCAGCTCCCACATAATGTTACTTGGGCTATTTGGTACGCTTGTTATTTTTTAGCATGGATGTTTTCCATAATGTAACTTATTTTTCAAGTTTTATATTGCAATTAGATCTTTTTAAATTCTATTTTTATATTTTTTGGCATCTTTTTAGAGTTTCTGGTGAATTTATATTGGACCACAAGTAATATTTCCTCTTATGATCTGAGCAAGTTTGTAGAATAGATCTGCTTGAGGATATCATTGAAAATGCAAGAAATAACAAGGTAGTCTTGCTAGTTTTTCAATTTGTTTATTATGATCATAAGCTACTAATAGTGCAAGTTTACAGAAATTCTTTCTTATTTAACTTTTTGTTATTAAGAACCCTTCCTCATAATCTTAGGGCAGTGAAAACAAAACCACCTTGCTGTTAAACCTTTCTCATACTCTGTGTGAGAAATTTGTGCTAAAATTTCTCTGGTTTGGTTAATTTTCTCTGCATTGTTTAATTTTTTCTGTGGTGTTCAATTTTCTCTAGATAAATAGAGGGATTTGAATGTTGATCCAGATAAATTTGATGTTAGTCCAGAGAAATTTGAATATTAGTCCAGAGAAATTTGTGAAAGGTTCAAGGGTTTTTTATGTTAGTCCAGAGATTTAGAGAAATTTGAATGTTTGTCCAGAGAAATTTGAAAAAGGTTTATGGGTTTTTGATGTTGGTCCAGAGATCCAAAGAAATTTGATGTTAGTCTAGAGAAATTAGTCCAGAGAAATTTGAATATTCAAAGTCTTGAATCTAGAGAAATTCCAAGAATTGCTTTGTATGTTGAATTCATTATGAATATAGACATAAATATGGTTATTGAATCAAGTCTCTTTTTGTAGTATAAGAATAATGTTAGATCAAATTGCTGAAGACATCAAACTATAGACAACACAAGTGAATTTCTCTGGTTGAAGGGGATTTTATCTAGGATTGAGTAAATTTCTTTGGAGTGGAGATGGAAATTTCTCTGGGTTGAATACAAAGAAATTCTCTGGTGAGATTTTCTCAGTGAATATGCATCCAAATCACTGAAGCCATCAAATTGCAGATAATACAAGTGAATTTCTCTAGTTGAAGGGGATTTTCTCTAGGGTTGAGTAAATTTCTCTAGAGTGGAGAGGGAAATTTCTCTGAGTTGAATCTAGAGAAATTCTCTGGTGAGATTTTTTCTGTGATGTGTCCAGAGAAATTTAAAATTTTCTCTGTGATTTATCCAGAAAATTCTCTGGATCGAATTTTTTCTGAATCGATGTTGAGGGACTTTAGACATCATGAAAATATTGAGTGTCCTTTATACTATAAAATCTTTATACCAAGGACCTTAAAAAAATTCCTCTAGTTACCTACTAAAACACTACCAAAATAAAAAATAGGATTACACGGAAAGAAACTCTCTACTAATAAGACTTAAGAGATCAATAAAAAAAAATTAGAACTAATTAAAATATTTATTTGCAAGATAAAATTTACTAATAAATATCTCTAAAAAAAATTAGCGTGTGAAAATAAAATTACTTCATCTGGTCTAGCCTCTAGGGGAAATTAATTTTTTGAGTTATGCTAGAGATTCCAAATAAATTATCAAATATTTTATCAAACATCTCACATAGATTTGGAACTCACACAAATCACATGTGTATCGGTCCACATCCATGTAAAATATTTGGTAGACTATTTGGTAATTCATCTGGGTTGGGTTTGTAGCATTTTCCTAACTGTAGAACCAAATTCCTCCACGAATAGAGAGGCAGAGAAGAGAAGGGGGGTTTAGAAAGAGAAAGCTTAGGAGTAATGGTGTCTAGGTTTTGGATCTGTACGTTGATCTTCGTTTTCTCTCTCATCGTTTCATCGTTTTCTTGGAAAGAGTCCGTTCTGAGTCTAGATAACTCCAACTTCTACGAGACGGTTGGCAAGCACGACTTCATCGTCGTCCATTTCTACGTTCCATGGTATGTAATTCAATTTTGTTCCATTAATTCTCTTCGTATTGCTGTTGTAATGTGGATGCATTTGATTTTTATGGTTCTTCACTCTGCTGATAATTTGTTGTCACTTTAAATTCAGAATTATGCACTGTTTGGTTTATTCAGTGAAGAAGACTTCCAGATTGAAATAAGAATTCGAAATTAGGGTTGATAATTTGGATTTTTCTGTACTTAGAGGCCTTCAAAATGAGAACAGTTATAACATTATGGGAAATTATATGCCATATGTAACTAAAAGGTGTAACGTTATGGCTAATTTTGCTTGGATTTTAGGTTAGTGCCATTTAGTGATCATTGCTGCTGACTGAAGAGAGGTTTAACACTTGCATGGTGATGTTCATGAATGTGTGTGCTTGTGCTCTTCTTATGTGTTTAACACTCTTTTGTTTGGAGATTATAAGTAGTGCTATGTCCCTATCCATGGGTTTCCAAATAGTTTCCTTTTGCTTATTATGTACAGTTGTTCTTGATGATGGGTAGGTTTGTTGTGCTTTGGCCCTTTTGTCGACTTTTGGTAGTTCTGGGAGCCAGTAGCGATAACAGGTCAAGGGATATCAAAGAGAAAGTGCTGTTAGTCAAGCCTGCATTTTTAATACCGTGGTTAGTCAGTATAGCAAGTAGAGATTCATTCCGCGTCACAATAGAAATTTCTCCTTTTTTTTTAAGCGAAGGTACCCCATCTAAAGGGGCATAGGAGAGTCGGGGGAGGAAAAACCCAGTGGGAAGTAAGTAATGAGGCTAATCACCCCTTTCCCCCTGAAGGGAAGAAGTAATGGGCTCTCCTTGAGCACCATAAAGACTCATATGCTATGATGTATTAAGAAGAAGAAAAAATCAATAGCTCAGAACACACGAGTGAACTCTGTTTTCTGCTTCTGCAGGCGAATCTACGATCCTCAGCCATCTTCCCCTTCTGACTATGTGAATTTACCTCAATGCTTCCAATTGTTTATTTGATTTCCCAATATTAGAAGGAACAGAATGAAACTACTTCCCCTTCTGGAGACATAAAAACAATACCCACACCAATTTTTTCATATCTGAATAAACATAAAATACTTGCAAGCCAGACACATTAACTTTTTCTGGTTGCAATTATAATGTTTGTGTTTTTATGAATGCAATTACTATGGTTACATGAAGTTCTTATTGAAATATTAAGGAAAGCTTTATCTGGTATGCTTCTTATTATTTGTGTTCTGTTACAGGTGTGGCTTCAACAATAAGTTTGCTTCAGAGGTAATATTGAAAGTATCCAATTTCATAGGGGGTATAGATAAGATTTCATCAAGTTTGATTATTTTGTTGATAGCAATATATATACTTCATTCACTAACTAACAATGAATTATATATATATATATATATATATATTGATTTGTAGTATGAGAAAGCTGCAACTGTACTGAGTGGCTACGATGCTCGAATCACCCTAGCAAAAGTTGATGTCAATGAAGAAAAAAGCGAGGGACTTGCAAGTGAATTTAAGATTTCAAGTTACCCAACAATTAAGATCTTGAGATATGGAGGGAACCATGCTCAAGATTACCTAGGACCTCGGGATGCTGACGGTATTGTTGCTTATTTAATTAAGCAAAGGGCTCCTCCTCCTGATGAATTAAAATCCACAGAAGATTTATATTCAGATATGTACCTTAGTATTCCTCTGTCCCACTTTGATCCCTTATGAAAACTTAACTTTTCAAGGGGAGACTTTTAATCACTAAACTTGAATTTAAATTTTAAAATATTAAACTTAAAAATACTTTATTATTATTTTAAAAAATATATATTTATAATTATTTATAAATAACAATTTTGAAAATTTTAAATTTTAATTTTTCAAAGTCGACATGAATTTTGGAACGATAAAAATAGAATAGTGGACACACACACAAAAAAAAAAAAAAAAAAAAAAAAAAAAAAAAAAAAAAAAAAAAAGAAGAAGACGGGGGGACTATGATGTGGACATACAAAAGGAAAAAAAACGAATCATATACTGTAGTAGGAGAAATAAGGTGTGCACCCTTAAAAAGAAACATCTTGTAAAAAATGTTTCGCTCTTTATGTTGATAGTTATACTACTTTGAGGTAAAAATTACGAAGGGCTAATATGGTTTGCATCTCTATAATGATTTTTTTTTTATTATTATTATTTTTGTTTTTAATCTAGTGTATCTCCTACTCAACCCAACTCAAACTCTATAATGAATCTTTTTTTTTTTTTTTTTTTTTTTTTTTTTAATCTAGGTATCTCCTATCCAACCCAACTCAATGACCCCGTTTGGTGTAGCTGTTAAAACAGCTTATAGATTATAGCTTAACAGATTCTAGATTATGGCTTTAATCAGAAGTTGTTAATCTGTTTGGTGTAGTTGTTGGATTATAAATTTAAGTTGCTGAGTAATGTTTGTTAAATAAGCTGCGAAATAGCTTTTTCAATTAATTTTTATTTTTTTTGTCTACATTTCTCATAAAAAATAATAATAATAATCTATAGTCCATTTGAGTCTTTTTTTATTTTTAAAAAAATAAAAAATAAAAAAATTTAAGAGTATAACTATAAATTAACATGTCCACAGCAGAAGCTGATAATTAGAAGCAAGGGGTGAGCAGCTTCTCAGAATCAGCTTTTTTGAGTTAAAATAAACTGTTAGAATCAGAAGCTGTTTGAAATAAGTTTAACCAAACAGTTCAAAATAACTTTTTCAAAGCTAAAAGTCATAAATTGACTCTGAAAAGCTGAAACAAACACCCCCAATACAATTGGGCCTGAGTTGTAATGAAAGTTGCAAACTATTGTGTTATGTTATAAATGTTGTGGATATTTTGTTTTTGGTGTGTTGTAAATATTACAAAATAAAATATTACGGATCAATTTGATGGGACAAATTACAACATGTGTTTTTTTTATATAAAATATTATGATTATATTACTGTCGTTGCGCCTTGGGATGGATACCTTGTCATTGTTGAATATCAGATACAAGTAAAGAGGATTCAAGTCTAGGTAAGAGGGTTGGGTCAAAAAATTCTTATAACTAATTTGAGCAAACAAAATTTCATATATTTAACTAAAAACATAGTAATTTGAGTGGGTTAGATTGAACCCTCTAGTGCAATTGTAGTGTAGCCCCCTATTGTATGGCTTCTTCTTTATATTGTTTGGCATTAACAACGTTGACATCTAAGGTCTCGTTTGTTTGGGATTATAGGGAGGGGATTAGGATTGATAGTGAGGTAAGATTATTGTATGGGGTGTTTGTTTTGAGAGATGGTGAGAGGACTACTAAGCCCTTGATATTAGTAAAGGCCTTGGAAGGAGAATTGGGAAGGAGGAGGTAGAGATGGTATTAGAAAAATACTGAGGGGATTAGAAATTTTTATATTTTTTTATTTTTTATATATTGGGAATTTTTTTTAAAATATTAATGTTTAATTTTTTATATTTTTTTATTTGTTTTATTATTTTATATAAAAATAATTTAACAATTCTTATACTACAACTATCATCAAAACAAACACAATTACTTAATCCTCTCACTATCAATCCTCTCACTAACAATCCCCTCACTATGAATTCCCTCCATTCTACATCTGAAAACAAACGGGGCCTAAAGGACAAATTGTAAGTAGGTGAACAAACAAAATTTCATATATTTAGTAGTCGTTTGATTTTGGCTTTTTTAGTTAGTTTTTTGAATTTTTTATTTTTTTAGTCTGAGACTTTTTTAGTCGTTTGGTATTTTTGTTTGGCTTTTTTGACTTTTTAGCTTTGGAATGACAAAATTATCCTCTACTTAAAAATGATGCTTTTTTGACTTTTTATTTGTATATGGGTCAATCTAGTAATTTTGTAATTTTTTTGTCTTTTTGTGATTTTATAATTTTTTTTTTCATCTTTTGTAAAATGGTTTGCCAAAGGCTTAATAAGTAAAAAAATTCATAACTTGAATGGGTTGAATCGAACCCTCTCACGCAAGTGTAGTATCACCCCTTATTGGGGGGATTTGTTTCAGCTTTTCAGAGTCAACTTATGACTTTTAGTTTTGAAAAAGTTATTTTGGACTGTTTGGTTAAACTTATTTCAAACAGCTTCTGATTCTAACAGCTTATTTTAACTCAAAAAAGCTGATTCTGAGAAGCTGCTCACCCCTTACTTCTGATTATCAACTTCTGCTGTGGACATGTTAATTTATGGTTATATTCTTAAATTTTTTTATTTTTTATTTTTTTAAAAATAAAAAAAATGACTCAAATGGACTATAAATTATTATTATTAGTTTTTATGAGAAATGTAGACAAACAAAAAATAAAAATTAATTGAAAAAGCTATTTTACAGCTTGTTTAACAAATACTACTCAGCAATTTAAATCTATAATTCAACAGTTACACCAAACAGATTAACAATTTCTGATTAAAGTCATAATTTATAATCTGTTAAGTTATAATCTATAAGTTGTTTTAACAGTTACACCAAACGGGGCCATTGTATGGCTTTTTCTTTATATTAATTGGCATTTATAAGAGGGCCAATAGTAAAGGGTAATCCAAAAATTAGATTTATTTTTTAAATTTAATAATGTGACAATGTATTAAAATATTTAAGACAATTTTTTTTTTTCATATCTTTTTTAATTATCAATCAGTTATATCATTTACACATAATTAAGTCTATAAAGTGAATTTATATATCATTTTTCAATAGTAAATAAGTACAACCGTTACAAAATAATTGCTCTACATCATACAAATGAGAATCTATTCTAGTGCAATTCTAATACACAAGAAAGATTCGTAACAAACACATGAATGGACTTATACCATATACGTAAGAGATTTGCACTATTATGAAAATGACATTGTTTCTCTATTGCTCCAATAAAATGCAATTTCCCTTAAGACTTAGGCTAAGTTTGGCATCCTTCAAAAAATCTAAAAAGTCAAAAAGTCACTATCCTATTTAAGTCACATCATCTTGTTTAAGTCACATCACCTCTCTAACACATCACTTCAAATCCAACCCAAATCCAACCTATATTTCATAAAAAGTCAAAAAGTGCACTTATTTAGTCTTCCCAAACTTGGCCTTAAGATTAATTAGTTGAAGTGCATCAAATTGACTCGGATACCTTATTATAATAAAAAAAATAAAAAACTTTATAACAAAATCCTTCCTATATGTTTGATAATTATTTATAAAATATATATTTGATTTAAACCACATATAAACAAAAGGGAGAATTGCAAAAAATAGTAACAACACAAAATAATTGTAATATCATAAAAGTAAAAAAAATTATACATTATTATACAATTTTTCATCTCTTTGTAATTATTTTGAGATTATATCATTTTTTTTTTTTTACAATTGTCCCTAAACAAAATTGTAAGAATTTATGTATTATTGATTGTTGTATTGATATGTATTATTGATTGTTGTATTGATATTTATTACAATGATTCATGATTCCTATATATAGAAGAGGGTGAGTGTGTAGTAGGTGAGGAGTAGGTGAGGAGTAGGTGGAGAGTAGGTGAAGTAGGTGAGTGTGTAGTAGGTAGTAGTGGTAGGTGTGTAGTAGGTGGATTTTAACAGCCCCCCGCAAACTCAAGGGGGATAGGAACTAACCAACTTGAGTTTGGAGAGAGTAACAAAACAAGAAAATACTCTGAAAAATAAAAAATGGATAGGAGACACTGTATGGTCGTATCAGACCATTGGTGAAGACACTGGATGGTGGTGTCATAACGTTGTAGAGGACACTGTATGGGGGTGTCATAACGTTGTAGAGGACACTGTATGGTGGTGTCATAACGGTGTAGAGGACACTGGATGTCGGTGTCAGACTGATGTAGAAGACAGTTTATGGGGTCATGTCGGACCGTTGTAGCAGACAATGTTGTGACAGTTTACAGAGTCTTGCTGGACCCTTGTAGAAACTAACCGGAATCAATGTCGGGACAGTTTACAGAGTCTTGTCGGACCCTTAAAGGAGCTAACCGGAATCAATGTCGGGACAGTTTATAGAGTCTTGTCGGACCCTTAAAAAGTCGCACCCTCAAAAGGTGTGCCCAATCTGTCAAAAAAGGCGTGCCATCAAAAGGCGTGCCCAATCCATAAAAAGGCGTGCCATCAAAAGACGGGCCATCAAAAGGCGTGCCCAATCCATAAAAAGGCGTGCCAGATATGATGGCGAGGCACTTGAGTGCCTTGGCTGGCGCGCCCGTTTGTCGTCTGGCGTCAAGTGGCGCGCGATACGCGTGGCTGCCTCGGCTATTTAACCAAGACGGAGGCTGAGGCTGAGGCAGAAGCTGAGACAGAAAAACTGAGAGAAACCTCTGAAAAATTCTTCGTTTTGCTGAAAAAGATACTCTGTAACACTCTGTTGCCTAGAAAAATGGCTTCGTCCTCCCACGGTCTGCTCACTCTCTTTCTCGACCTCAACGAGTCAACAAGAGAGATAACTGGTGCGGTGGCACTGGAACCTCAACCAAGCGCCCCGGAGTTTGCTCCGTTGAACTTTCCTATGCGGTCTGTGGAGCAAAGAATGGCAGCGCAGTCGGATGTGGAGGCCAATCAGTATACATTGAAGTCATGTGTGGAAACCATGACTGCGGTTACAAATTTGTCGAACCGGCTGCAGAGTAGGACAAATGAGGTACAGCAGTTAAACGCCCAACTGGCTCTGCTCCAACGCATGTATAAGGATGCGCGAGCAGAGTTAAGTGTGCTAAAGGCGGAAAATAAGGAGCTGAAGCGGAAGACCACCGTGATGTTCCGATTTGGAGGTCCGCCATATGCTGCAGTGGAGGAGTATGGGGGAGTGAACGTGCTCGGTGGACAAGGAAACACGGAGGCAACACCGGCAAGGGCCGTCCAGGACAGAGGCAAGAAGAAGAGACCGGCGGCAGAGTAGAGAAGAAAAATCCCGCCTGTGGATGTGGTTGTTTGGGTTTGTTGTTTTTTTTGTTTTGTTGTTGTTTTTTTTTTTTTTTTTTAGTGTAAAATTGTGATCAGGGCGAAGTCCCGATAGAAATAAAATGAGTGTATTGTGCAAATCCGAATGGCTTGAAGGTACAAGACTGAGCAGAAAAATTAGATGAAATGAATTTTTTTTTTTTTTAAATAATAAAAAATTGAGGTTCAAGGAAAAGTTGGGCTGTGGAAAGAAGAAAAAGAAAAATTAGCACCCACGTGAGTTCCATCTAATTTTTATATATATAAGATAAAAAAAAGGTGTGGACGGTGGAAAAATACTTTAAAAGAGAAAAAGTTATATAATATAGTTATCTCTTTGAAACTATATGTTGGTGTTGATCAAAACCGTGCCTTTTTTTTTGTTTTTTTATTTTTTTTTTGGTGTAATAAAAAAAAAGAAAGATAAAATAAAAGAAAGAAAGTGGAGCAACGTGGGTGGGGTGCAAAAGGTGGCATAGTGGGAGCCTTGGATAATAGATGATAATAAACATATATATATATATATATAGATTAAAAGAAAAGAAAGGTGAGTGGGGTATTTAAAAAAAGATTAAAGGTGAGTATCCCTGTAAAGTGATTAAAAACAATGTGTTTATCTGAGAAAGTTGCTGCAGCTCTGGACACTTGAACCTGCTAAACGTGATGCAGTTTTGGCTAATGAAGTTACAAAGAGGTGGACTTCAAGCAACCAGATTCTAGTAGAAATAGCTTGTGCAAGGTCTCCACATGAACTACTTCTGGCAAAGCAAGCCTATCATGCTCGTTTTAAGAAATCCCTTGAAGAGGATGTTGCACATCACACAACTGGTGACTTCCGCAAGCTTTTGGTACCGCTTGTGAGCACATATCGGTACAACGGAGATGAGGTGAACATGACACTTGCAAAATCGGAGGCTAAGATTCTCCATGAGAATATTTCGAAGGAACATTACAGTAATGAGGATCTCATCACGATTCTGGCTACAAGGAGCAAAGCACAGGTCAATGCAACACTGAATCAATACAAAAATGAATTCGGGCATGATATACTCGAGGACTTGGAAGCTGATCCCAATGATGAGTGTCTGTCAATACTGAGAGCAACTGTGAAGTGCTTGACCTGGCCGGAGAAGTACTTTGAGAAGGTTCTTCAACTGGCAATAAACAAGCGAGGAAAAGTGGGATCCAACGGTTGTGATCGGATCTGGTGCTGCGGTGGTGAAGTGTTGTTGAAGAATCTGCCATTGAAGAAGAAATTAGCAAAATTTGGGTTTGTCCGGCGGGCGGCCAAGGCGAGGCTACCGCCCGCCGGTGAAGCAGAATGACTAGGTTCTTAACCTTGCTCTGATACCATGTAAGAATTTATGTATTATTGATTGTTGTATTGATATGTATTATTGATTGTTGTATTGATATTTATTACAATGATTCATGATTCCTATATATAGAAGAGGGTGAGTGTGTAGTAGGTGAGGAGTAGGTGAGGAGTAGGTGGAGAGTAGGTGAAGTAGGTGAGTGTGTAGTAGGTGGTAGTGGTAGGTGTGTAGTAGGTGGATTTTAACAAAAATCTAATAAAAATAAAATACTTTATCAATACCTTGTCTGTTTCACCTTTATACGGGGAATTTTAATATACACCCTATTAAAATAGATGTACCATATGCACTTTTTGTTAGGGAAACTTATCAATAAGTCTCATATACAAAGTTCACGACCCATCTAATTCTCAAACAAGACACTTGCACCAATTAGTCCTATATATTTTTAATTGTTATTAAAAAATCTTCTTTTTTTTTTTTTATAATTTACAGACACTGTTACATCCTACTAGTGCTAGACTTCCATCAAACGGTCACCGGAGACTCATCGGAATGTTTAACATCACCGGGAAGTCGCCGAAGTATCGCTGGAAGTTCACCGGAGTGTTAAGAACGTTAATGAAAGTCGTCGGAATGTTCAGAGCATTCACTGGACGTTAAGAACATCACTGGAGACTCACCAGAATGTCTAGAATATTGCCGGGAAAAAAAAAAGAATAAATGGAGAAATTAAAGAGAAAAAACATAGCAAAATGTGCTAAATATTGATAAACTAAAAGAAAAAAAATAGAACGACAAAAAACAGCAACAATGGAAAAAACATATGCTTTTTTTCAGTTTTTGTAAGATTTAAGCAAATAATCTCCAATATTGATCAAACTAAAAGTAAGTTTTGAAACTGTAAAATGTTACAGCTTCAAAACAAAAATCTATTAAGCATTTATCGTTATTAATCAAACTGAAAAATATGTTATGAAATTGTAAAATTTTATAGTTCTAAAGAATGTTATGAAACTGCAGAATTTTACAGTTTTATACCATGATTCATTCCGGTACAGTTTTAAACCATGATTCATTCCAGTACCAAAAAAATTTGAAACTACAAAATTTTACAGTTTTCATCGCCTGTAACTAAAACTCAAAAACAATTTATTCAGAACTTGAAAATTTTCTCCATTAGAACATAAAAAGAGAAGTGTATAATAGATAAAATGTAGAAAAAAATAAGAGATCAAAAGAGAAAGGCGGATATAAAGAGATGATTGTACTCCGGCAACTTTTTTTTGTTTAGATCCAGCTAAATCTGATGTAGATCTACATCAGATCTAAGTAGATCAACCATGATTCATTCCAGCACCAAAACAAAATTGAAACTGCAAAATTTTACAGTTTTTATCGCCTGTAACTAATACTCGAAAACAACTTATTTAGAATTTGAAATTTTTTTCCATTAAAACATAAAAATAGACTTGTGTAACAGAGAAAATGTAGAAAAATTGAGAAATCGAAAGAAAGAATAGATATGGAAAGAATATTGTACTCCGGTAACCATTTTGGTTTAGATCTAGTCGGATCTCATGTAAATCTACTCATCAGATTTGAGTAAATCTACTCATCTTCTTCGCCGTCGATGGGGATGAAATCACGAGTTGATTTTGATGGTTGGTGGTTGCCGGTGAACTCCGATCAATGGTGGTCGTCGATCACCGATAATAATATATTAGAAAGAGAAAGAGAATAAGAAATGGTCGTCGTCCATGACAAAAAAGATGAGAGAAAAATGCAGAAAAAAAGAAAGAGAGGAAAACGTAAAGACTGAGGCAAAAAGCAGAGAGAGAGAGAGAGAGAGAAGAAAAGTAGGATTTTTGAGTCTACTCAAAGAGTTGTTGGATTAAATAGTGTACACATATTTCAAATAGGACCTGTGGGTAATTTTTCCCTTTTTGTTATGTCATTTCTTCTATAGTTATGATCAATTTTGTTTTTTTAGTTATAACATTATTTTGGTTATAACTCATGAATTCTTTAGTTATATCTCATATTGTATTTAGTTATAATTTTTTTTTCTTTTTTTAGTATGATTTAGAAAATTAAAATTATATCATTTTTTTAATTATAAGGTAAATATGGTACACAACTTTTAAAAAGTGTGCATCACAATATTCTCCATTTATATATGTATTCTTTTTTGGGCAAATACTTTTAGAAAAATTTATTCATAAATCCTATATGAGGGAATGTTGGTCCATTTAGTCCCAAGAATTTTTTTATGAACCAGTCAATCCATTTTGTTTTGGAAAGTTATATTTATTTGATTTGATGCCATTTAGGCCAAGTTTGGCAACTTTCGAAAAATCAAAAAAATTACAAAAAAAATTAAAAAGTTATCACCATTCACAAAAAAAAATTAAAAAATTAAATTTTCACACATCAATTCACACAGCCGTACAACTCATCAAGCGACCCGTGAAGCTCTGTGCTGCGTTTGAAAAAGAAAAATTGCACAGCTTGGTGCAATTTTCACACACTGATGTTCGGCCCAGTAGGGCCCATCACAGGTCCCGTTTTGATAATCTGAACCGTTTAATGTGTAGAACTCGTCGAGTCCTATATGTTTATAAAAAATTACATTGATCGGATGTCAATAACTATATAATCAAATCAGTTTTGTATAAAAATAAATAAATGGTGTTATAATTAACGATTGAAAAAAACACATCTGATCAGATAGCTATTGATATCCGATTAACGTGAGTTTTTAGGGTCATATAGTACTCGACGAGTTCTACACATTGAACGGTTCAGATTATCAAAATGGGACTCGTGATTGCCCCCACGGGCAGAACAAAACCGTTCAGTGTAATATCCGCAAATTAGCCAATAATTTCTTACTATCAATTCAGCCCCTCAGATTGTACGGCTATTGACTTTTCATTTCTAATCTTTTCTTATATACTTCTTTATACAAATTTTTAATACACATTTTTTCATAAAAAGTCAAAAAGTTAACCCAAACATCCATATTTTTTTCCTCAATTTTTTAGTCCAAAAAGATAAAAAAGTGCACTTATTTAGAACATCTCAAACAACCAATGCCCTTTTATAATTCATTTTTCTAATTTTCTAATTTATTTTTGAGATGGAAATGGAAATAGAAATGTGAGGTATGAAAGATTCTTTTAGGGGGATTGATAACTAAAATATTGGTCGTCAAGCGTAGAAATCTATTTTTTTGTTAGTGCAATTTTCTAGTGTTACATTGGAATCTTACATTGCCTTTGTTTAGGATGTGGGTTGATTTTTTGACTTTTTAATTTTTTGACTATTTTATCTTATTAACTTTTTAACCTGTATTATCTTTTTGTGCTTAAAATAACCTGAAACCAACATCCCAAACATAGCCATTAGAGTGCTACATTTAAAAAAAGTACACTAAGAAGTTTTTATGTGTTACATTAATTGGAGTGTTACGCTTGGAAAAAATACATCAAGAATTTTTTTTGAAATGTTATGTTATTACGTTTTAGAAAAGTACACTAAAAACTTTTTTAGTGTGTTACATTAGAGTGTTACGTTTGGAAAAGGTACATTAAGGAGTTTTTGTGTTATATTGAATGGAGTGTTATATTTAGAAAAAAAATACATTAAGGAGTTTTTTAAAAATGTTACGTTGTTATGTTTGAAAAAAATATACTAAACAGTCTTTTAATATGTTACGTTGGAGTTTTACGTTTAGAAAAAAAATACAGCAATAATTTTTTTTGAAGTGTTACGTTAAGTAATTTTAACATTATAAGAAAATCATTAATACGTAATACACGCGTATTTATACTTGACCTTTTATTTAATTCACACCAAAATGAAACCTTTGGGTCTATAAGAAAAAAGGGACACTAGAATGGGATTTTTGAATCTAAAAAAATAAAAATAAGAAAACAATTCATAAACCATTATTTGAGATTTTTTTCACCCATATTTTTATATCATTCAACCTTTTTAAAATTGGATATTAAACCTTCGTTACGTAAGTTAAAATGAGAATTTTTGATTAAAATAATGACAAAAAGACAAAATAAGTTTTTTAATTTAATAAGACAAAATATCACATTCAATGCATAATTATTTTATTTTTTCTCTCATAAAAATTAAAAAAATTAAAAAATTTATTTCAAATAAAACTTTTTAATCCCAAACTAAAATAATTAAAAATTTAAAAACTCAAAAAAAAATCAACAAACATCCCAAACCCACCTTAAAAATATCAACAATGATTCATCCCACTAAAAATATCACCATTAATAGCACTCATGCATTAAAAAAGTAAAAAAAAAAAACACAACTCCAAGACCAAAACATCACATCATTAATGGCGAGACCCACTGCCACCTAATTAGTGGGAGGACTAATTAGTGCTCCCAAGCATTTTTCTAAAAATATTTTCATTTTTACGCCAAACCTATGTACTGAGAGTGTATCCCATGCTATGACGTACCATAAACCAAACCCAGTTACCAATCTAATCCACCACGTCAGCAAAACATTTAAAACTATATTTAGAATTGTTTGAAATGTCTTAAATAAGTGTATTTTTTATCTTTTTACGAAAATATATTCAAAAAAAATAGTAGAGATAATGTGATAAAAAAAAAATAAAAAATATATACTTATCTAAAATAGTCAAACTTAACCTTACTTTTGTGACGCGTCAAATTCCTATTAGACCTCACGTGGTCACCAAAATTCGGCACCCACTACCATTCTAGCTTCATACGTTTCTCAGTCGAAATATATTAAAAAAAAAAAAACAATAAATTATTATTTACACATGTGTACTAGATAATCAGACACTCGCATCATTACAACATCAGACAAATAATAATATTCCACGTGGATAAACAGCCATACACATAGCGAGTAGAAATATTACTGTACTCGAGAAGGTTACACATAAGATTCCTATTTCTCCCAACTCTAAACCCTTCCACGTATGCAAGTGCGGTCTCTTATTCTCACGGCGAAAAGTCTCTCTCTCTCTCTCTCTCTCATCAGAAAGGAAAAAAATCAAGCTATAAAACAAACAAAGCCCCAGGGACAGAGAGAGAGAGAGAGAGAGAGTGAGAAAAAGAAGGGGATTTTTAGAGAGGGAAAGCTTAGCAGCAATGGCATCTAGGTTATGGATATGCACGTTCGTCTTCATTCTCTCTCTCATCGCAGGGACATCTGCTTCTGAAACCGAGTACACATCTGCTTCTGAAACCGAGGACTCAGAGTCGAAAGAGTTCGTTCTGAATCTAGATCACTCCAACTTCCACGAGACTGTTGGCAAGCACGATTTCATTGTCGTCGAGTTCTACGCTCCATGGTAATTCCTTGTAATAATGCGCATGCATTTTTCACTCTGTTTTTGTTGTTACTTTAGATTAGCTTCAGAGTTACGCACTGTTTGGTTTGTTGAGTGAAGACTTGTAGATTGGAATGTGAATTTGAATTTGGGGTTGACAATTTTGGATTTTTATGTATTTTGGGGATTTGATCTACGGAGTTATAATCTAGGTAGATCTTTGAAGCACTTTTGTTGGATTTGTGGATTTGAAACGAATGGTTTTATGTGACATCACTTTTTTAGATCTAGATTTCAAGAATGGATTTTGAGTGATTTGGATTAATGAATTTGATTGTTCTTGTACATGTCTCTTAACAAGTGCTTCAAAATTATAAATCTACCTCCATTTTTGAAAGTTCAAATATTTGACCTATATTTTTTTGGCCTTCTATGGTAGTTTGAGGCCTTTTTAAATGAGAAACAGTTTTAACATTATGGCCAATTTGGCGTGGATTTTAGATTGGTGTCATTTAGTGTTGGTCATTGCTGACTGAAAAGAGATGTTATGTTCTGTTCTTGCATCATGATGTTCATGAGTTATGAGTATCGCATTGTCAGTGACTCAATACTCACGAGTTTACATTCTGTTGTTTAGAGATTATAAGTAGTGCAATCTCAATAATCATGACTGCATGAGTTTACAACACAAGTTTCCTTGCTGACCACCTATTTACAAGCTCACCGTGTTAACTCTCTCTCTCTCTCTCTCTCTCTCTCTGAGTACCCAAATGGTTTCCTTTCACTTATCGTGTGCAGTTGTTTCTTGAACTTCAAATCCAAATATAGGAATGAACATAAAATACTGGCAAGCCAGCCACATGAACTTCTCTGCTTGCTACTGAAATGTTTGTGTTTTCGTGGATGCAATTACTATGGTTACATGAATATTGTGGAAAGCGATTTCAACATGTGGACACTGTTTATCTTGTATGTGTACTTATTACTATTTGTTTTCTGTTACAGGTGTGGCCACTGCAAGAAGCTTGCTCCAGAGGTAATGATAATATCCAATTTCAGAGTTTAGATGAGATTTCATCAAGTTGGATAATATTTTTGATAGTAATATATATACTTCATTCACTGACAATGAATATGTATAATGTATATCTATATTGATTTGCAGTATGAGAAAGCTGCATCTGTACTGAGTAGTCACGATCCTCCGGTCACTCTAGCAAAAGTTGATGCCAGTGATGAAACGAACAAGGTACTTGCAGGTGAATTTGAGATTAGCGGTTTCCCCACAATTAAGATCTTGAGAAATGGAGGGAAGCATATTCAAGAATACAAAGGACCTCGGGATGCTGAAGGTATTGTTGCTTATTTAAAGAAGCAAAGTGGCCCTGCATCTGCTGAAATAAAATCCACAGAAGATGCTAACGCTCTTATTGATGGCAAAAAGATTATTATTGTAAGTGCCTTATGCTTTCTCATCTTCTATTTCCATGAATCACATCCATAATCTTTTGGAGAGTAAAGACAAATTTTGCATTCTTATAGGTTGGGGTGTTTTCAGAATTCTCTGGAGAGAAGTTTGAGAACTTCACAGCTCTTACTGAGAAATTGCGGTCTGACTATGAGTTTGGTCACACATTGGATGCAAAACTCCTGCCACATGGGGAATCATCAGTGACTGGTCCCATAGTTAGGTTGTTCAAGCCATTTGATGAGCTTGTTGTTGATTTTAAGGTATCATAAGCTAATATCGTTTTTAAAGTTCTGTATTATTGCATAATTTATGTTGGTTTCTAATATCATCTCTCTCTCTCTTTCTCTCTCAAAATAACTAGTCTTTTACATTTTACAGTAGGATATGATTTATTTTAATGTTGCAGTATGCTTGCAGGATTTTGATGTGGATGCTCTTGTGGAGTTTGTTGAAGAAGCAAGTACCCCTATTGTGACTCTCTTTAACAATGACCCTAGCAATCAGCCCTTTGTTATTAAATTCTTCAACAATCCCAATGCCAAGGTGAATAGTGGAATCATATTTTTCAGACTTTGTTTATATATTAAATTATTAATATCATCTATATGATAAGAACTTAGGAGCAATGCTCATTTCATTGGCTTCAGTGGTATAGAATGTTGTGAAACTGAATGTTATGAATTATGTCTGTTCTCTTTCGATTTTAAACATGTTGCTTCGACTTATGCTTTTCCATCTGAAAGAAACTGGAAAGTTTGGCCATTTGGGTGACGTGTTGGGATGGCAATTTTCCTTGCCTCGCCCTGCACCTTTTGAGACAGGGATGGAATGTTTTAAATCAGGGTAGAGAATCTAGGGATGGGAATGGGAATGGGAATGGGAATGGGAATGGGAATGGGGTTGGGGTTGGGGTTGGGGTTGAAGAGTCAACCTGCTTTGGGGACATAGACAGCATTTAGTTTCCCTGCCCTGAATAGGGTTCTTTTGAAAAACAAATGCTTTGTTTATTTGTGCAGTCCTCTTATACTCTGCAAAATCAATGTGGGACAATAAGAGTTTGAGAAACGTAGAGGCCTTGGTAACCCTAATGATGCAGTCTCGGTATGAACCCCAAAAATCTTCCAATCCCACATGCAGCATCCCAACTTCAATAATAGCAAGTCCCAAGCCTTCTTCCCTGAGCATTGCAAAGCTGCTGGTATTCCTTGTGTACTTTGAGGCGTAAAAGTGTGCCACATGCGCATACATATATACTAATAAAGCGGCAACAAGCACCTTTTTCGTCAAAGTTAACTTTCTCGCTTTTTTGAGTGGTGATTGGTTGTTGAAATACAAAAACGCACCCAAACAGGGCCACTGCTTTTGGCATCTTATCCAATTTCATTGCGGCATCTTGATAAGACTTCACATTGCTTAACATTAAGGGTTGCTTTTTTCTTTGACCTTTGGCCTTTTTTAAAGAAATGTATCGCTAATGTTTCAGTTTATTTTTCCTCTGAAATTTCTACGATTTTGTTATAATGAATATTTTTTTGGAATGGCTAGGCTATGTTGTTTCTGAATTTTAGCAGCGAGCTTGCTGATGTTTTTAAATCAAAATGTCATGATGTTGCTGAGCAATACAAAGGAAAGGGCTTAAGTTTTCTAATGGGTGATGCTGAGGCTAGCCAAAATGCCTTTCAGGTTTGTATGCCGACTTTATATGCACTTAATGTATCTGGCTGACATTTTGATCATAACCATTTCTTTGAATGAACAGTATTTTGGGCTCAGAGACGACCAGGTGCCTCTTATCATTATACAGACAAGTGATGGAGAGAAATATCTTAAACCGAATCTGGAGCCTGATCAAATTTCATCATGGGTGAAGGAATATAAGGTGGTGCTTGCTTCTTTGAGTAATTGATGATTTGTAATGGACAAATTGCCTATCTTGATAGCTTTCTTGTCTTGAGTAATCTATTTTCTTATTTTTTATTTTGCTTGTAAATTGTAATAAAGATCCTAACACAAACTGACAAAGATTGGTTAGTTTTAATGTGGTTTTCCTTCATGAACTAACTACAGTACATAATTTCAGGAGGGCAATGTGCTTCCATACAGAAAGTCTGAACCGATTCCTGAAGTTAACAATGAACCTGTCAAGGTAATTGTTGCTGACAGCCTTCAGGACAATGTTTTCAACTCTGGGAAAAATGGTATGTATTAACTGTAGTTTGTTCAACATTTTATTTGTTCGTATCCATATTAGTAATTTGGTCCTTATGTCAATTAGAATTCTGGATTGACCTGTTCTATGTTAAAGGTCATGCCTCTTCCCAGAAGTGCATTGTCAATCTGTCATAATATTCGGTAAATGCGAGTTTTTTTTTTTTTTTTTTTTGGGGGGGGGGGGGGTAGCCAAACTTTCTTATTCTGGGGTGCAGACAGTCTCTTCATTTTTTTTGTTTTTTTTCCCCTAACATGACAACGAGTAATGATGTCATAAGATTCAGTGTAATTTTGATGAATACACTAATCGTTTTTGTATAATTGATTTAGAGTTGAGAAACCAAGAAAATTTTATTAGACCTTAATGATTGTCATGTTATCAGTCAATTCATGCTGATGTGTGGTTATGTTTTGTTACACAGTTCTGTTGGAATTTTATGCCCCCTGGTGCGGTCACTGCAAAAACTTGGCTCCAATCTTGGAAGAAGTTGCTGTTTCATTGGAAAGTGATGCTGATGTTGTCATTGCAAAGATTGTAAGATTTATAACCCAAACTAGCTAAAGACTACTTGAAGAGATTTGTTGCTTTGTCAGTATAGATGGTTATTTTCTGCAAATATTATGCACCTGAATTATGTTTCAATATTACTCTCAAAGTACCTTTCCTTTATTGTTATCTCTGCCTTGCAAATCGAAATCGTTTTCTTCCGTCATTTCTAGGTTGCAGGTTCATGTACTGTTCATCTATGGCTTCTAAAAATGAAGAATAAAATCCTTTTCCTTCAAGCTTTTACAACAATATATAGTAAAAATTTTTTTTAATTAATCCTAGCTTGATATTTTAGCTCATCTATGTTGGTCCATTTCCCATCCATTAATCTGCATTCTGCATTCTGCTTTCTGATTGATATGATTTTCTTATTTGTATCTTCTGTTGTGATTTTTCCTGCACCCTTACCATGAGATTTCTTTACCGCATTGAAAGCATTGGTTTGATTACTAAGAAGCATGGACACGGACACGTGGCACGACACGAGTACGACACGGACAAGCTGACACGTTAATTTTCAAAAAATGTAGGACACGACACGTGAGGGACACGCATGAAATATGTAATTTTATATATTTATTATATGTTATATATATGAATATATCATTAAAAAGATAATAAAAAATACAATATGATACTAATTCCTATAAATTTATATAGTTTTTGTTTTATTATTGTATCTTAAGTTGTTTTGTTCAAACTTATAATTAATTTCACATATGTCTAATCGTTAGACACTTGTATTTAAGCGATGGACACGTATGTCCTTCAAGTGTCCAAAGAGTGTTCAAGTCTTTAAAAAAATTTAAAAAATAGGACACATTTTGAAGAGTGTCGGACACGTGTCCTGAGAGTGTCCAAAGAGTATCGGTGTCCGACACGGATACGACACGAATACGTTACCTTCTTAGAAGTGTCCGTGCTTCTTAGTTTGATTACAACTTACTGGTTTCATCTGCGTAGATGTTGATCCTTTTATTTGTTACAAAATTTATTCCTGAATTGCTCCCACCATTTTTGTACTTTGTAGGATGCCACTGCAAATGATGTACCAATTGATATTTTCGACGTGAAAGGTTATCCAACATTGTACTTCAGGTCAGCAAGTGGAAATCTGTTGCAGTACAATGGGGGACGTACCAAAGAGGATATAATTGACTTTATTCAGAAGAATCGGGATAAACCTGCCCAGCAGGAAGCTGGAAAAGATGAGCAGCAGGAACCTGGAAAAGATGAGCTGTAGTGAAGGTATTTTTGTAACTATTACAATTTTGCTTATCATTTAAGGCAGTAGAGGCAGTATTGTCGGATTGTAATCTGGTGTAATTTGAATATATTTTTATTTGTTCATTTTTTTTGGCAATAATTTTTGCCAGCCTAGTTAAATAACTACACACCCACCCAAATTGCTAGTAGTGCAAAAGATACATTCTGACATTAGAGTGAAGATTGATTCTTCAAGAATAATAGTCTCTGTACCATCAATGTTATATCTTGCGAACACTACTGAGGCAACTATTATTATTATTATTATTATTATTTTGTGTCCAATCTTCGGTGGGTAGAGAGCGTTGGATTCCTGTGTGTGGTCTGAGATTGTGGATTACTTGATCTTACAAAGTATCTAGGAGAGCTATTTGGCTTACAAAAGTATCTAGGAGAGCTATTTGGTCCAAGTTAGCACTTGGTAGATGGGATTTCTAGTTTGTCTTTAGTACTTCTGATATACGTGTGGTTTCAATTAGATTCAGGGGAAAGTAGGGTAAATAGTAAATTGGACAATAGTTGTTAACATTGACAGATTTCTTGTGAAGAAAATGTTTGTATACAAATCTATTCGGAAAGTAGTTATTGAAACGTTTTTAATAAGAGAATATATATCTATGTACATATATTTTTTTTTTTGTTATTTGTTACTTGTTGTGGTGGTGGTGGGAGGAGGGGTTGTTTCAACTTTAAGGTATAGATTGATTATTATTGACATGTATATCAACTGTAAAAAGTCAAGCATACACATATTACTTTATATTTTTAGTATTTGAAACCATTGGTGCATTATCATTCTTTATAAGCAAAATGATTTCTTGGACCGGTTCAGATCTTCTTGCTGATAGATATTGACGTCAACCAACTTTGAGATTTATCAGTTTGTTCTCATTTTGCAGGAATAGCTTTCCTATCTGTATTAGATCATGCAGACATGAACACAGCTGGATACATATTTGGCGGCGATTGTACTTAAAAACTGTACTAGCGAGGAAGCAATGGATCATATCTCTTCATACTGCCCTCATACTCTCTCTTATCCTCTTTCAGTCTGAAAATCCTAACCTGAATAAAATGGGAGTTCTTGTTTCAGTTCTAGGGCTAGCTTAGCTCACAATGTAACAATTTTGTGGCTATAGAACTCTTGCTACTTAAAAGTTAGAGAAACATGTTTTGAGGTAATATATTTTAAGTGTCTTTTAGTTAAATTTCATCTTATGAGATTATATTGCTTTTATAAATAGCTGCTTTCTTGCAAATGGTTATTTTCATTATTAGGAAGCGCTATTTCCACTCACTTGATTTTGGTTTAAACCATTCGGTGATTTTTCTTATGAATTTATTCATTTTTATGACCATTGAAGTCTTTCCAATTCACAACACAAAAGATTGCATCCAAAAAATTGCACTAGAATATCTTTCGGACAAATCATTTCAATCTGTTTCCACAGTTTCATTTAATCCATGGATTCATGAATTGCTGACTCTGTTCTGTTAAAAGAGCTTCATATTTTGATACTATGGTGTGCTATTTCCCAATAGTATTGTAAGTCAGTTTATGTAACCATTATAGTGTTTGGCTATGTGCTAAGGTAGTGTCGATTATGATTTATTGTCGGTGGTATTACATGCATTGATTAGTGTATTAATTAATAAATCAATACTAGTTATGATATTATTATTGATTCCATTCATTATATAAATTACAAATATCAAAAAAAAATTTAAATTACGTCACATCATCAATTAGTACATAAGTTAGTATACTAATTGGTATATATAATATTATTCATTCATGTCTCGTTTGGCAAGTTAACATTTTAACTAAAAAATCAAGAAGTTATTAAAAAAGTCAAAAAATTTATAATCTATACTAAAAAGTCAAAGATTTTATTTTTTTTATATTTTTTGCATATCTTTTTGTAAAAAGTTAAAAAGTCATTCCAAACATATTATATTTTTTTATTTCATATTTTAGTCAAAAAAAAAATTAAAAAATTATTAAAATAATCTGTTCCCAAAAGAGTTAAATTCATTTTTTAAGCCGGCTTAACTCTTAACCCATCAAAACCAATGCTTTAGGTCACAAATATTATTAAGGTTCCAAATTTTTGAAAATTATGATTATATAATTTTATGATAAAAAAGCTCCACTCATTAAGAAATGATGTCTAAAATTGTTATTTAAGGAGTAATATTATAAAAATAAATAGTTTTTAGTAATTTCTTTTACTAATTGAAATAAATCTATAATATGAGCGATGATATATAAATTAACAATTTTTACAAATATTTATTTCTTACTCTTTGACGTGATATTTTTCTTACAAACTGTATAATATTTTCTTAATAATATTATTGGAGGAGATCTCGTTTCAAGTTTTTTCTCAATGATCAATCATTAAAAAAAATACTAATAAAAATTATTAGTTTATATAGCATTTTTTTCCCAAATACGTTGTGTGTAACAATAAAAAAATAATACATTTTCATCTTCCTCAATGTTTTGGGATTGGTGAGAAAGTTGGTAATGAGACAGTTCTGAAGAATTTTTAAAATTAATTGAAGTATTTTTAAAATTAATTGAAGTATTAGACTATGTATAATTTTTTTTTTTTGGGGTCATTTTCAAATGCTTGTATTATTAACAAGTTGACATAAAAGAGATTAAGTCGATTAATTATATTACTAATTCAAAAAAATATATTAACGAAATTTGATATGAAAATTTAATTGGAAATTTCATATATCAAAATTTTAGAAAAATAACTTTTAAATGATAATTTTACATAAAATTAAAAATTTGTAAAATATTTCATTATAACTTATTGCTTTAGGTCTCAACTTGTCTTGAGGCGGCCTATTTATTTCTTGATTCTATTGCATGATTACCAATCTACACTACTACTATGATGCGACTTTGTATGACACATGTTCTTTGTTTATCACATGCCATTCATTTTTCAAGTGTAAAGAGATTTTCTATTTCTTTTTCTTAACTAAAGAGAATTTAATAGACTGAGATATGGGGAAAAAAAGATTTCACTGCAGTCTCCGTTTGAAAAGTAGGTTAGTTTTTTAAATTTTTGATTTTTTAAACTATTTTAACTTAGGGTTAAAAGGTCTAATTTGGAAAGAATTTTTTAATTTTTTAACTTTTTACTGAGATGTCTTCATATTAAATGGCCAAACTGCCCCTCAAGTGCTTTTTACATGTCAACAAACTTCCTTACATCCTCCACGTGAGCGTCAATGGACCGGAAAATTATATATATAGTTTTTTTTTTTTTTTTTTGTGAGTTGGGATTTGGCGCATTTTTATGATTTTTTTTTTAATTTATGTTTTTGTTATTTTTCTTTGTGTACACATTAATTTGTTCTTTTTCTGTAATTAATGTTTTTGTCTTATTTATTTTTATTGGTATACAATCCATTTTTTTTTAAATTTTTGAAAAATGGATTTTCATATGTTTTATTTATTTGTAAATAACGTGGCAAATGCTAATTTATATTTTTATGTTTTTATTTTTATTTTTTTTGAAGGAGGAGTATTTTTGTCGTTCTTTTTTTTTTAATTTACGTTTTTGTCTTTTTTTTTTGTACACATTAATTTGTTTTTATATTTCAAAAATGGGTTTTCATGTGTTATATTTATTTGTAATTTACGTGACAAATGCTAATTTTTGTTTTTATGTTTTTATTTTTTTGGATGAGCCGTAAACTTTTGTCGTTCTTTTTTAAAATTTACGTTTTTGTCAATTTTTTTATTTTTTTGGATGCATTAATTTGTTTTTGTTTTTGAATAATGGGTTTTCATTTGTTTTATTTTTTTTCAAATTACGTGGCAAATGCTAATTTCTGTTTGCAAATTTTTTGTTTGTTTGTTTGTTTGATGAGACTTATTTTTGTGGTTCTTTTTTTTTTTCATTTACGCTTTTGTCAATTTTTTAAATTCGTATACATTAATTTGTTTTTTGTTATCACAAATGGTTTTTCATGTGTTTTCCTTATTTTTAAATTATGTGGCAATTGGTAATTTATGATTTTTTTTTATTTTTAATTTTTTACTTTGTTTTTAATTTGTTTGGTTTTTTTGGAAAAACGTTTTTTCATGTCATTTATTTAAAATGATCTGAAAAATCATATATTGCCGTGGCACATGACAAGAAATGATGCCTGTTTTGGTTTTTTCTTAGTCTACCTAAACTGTTGTTTTTATGTTTTTAATTGACGTCGCACATGATAATTTATGTATTAGTTTTTTTTTTCTTGTTTGTTTCACTTTGTTTTCTTTTTCGAAAATGTTTTTTTCTGTGGTTTTTGTTTTTTCAAAATTAGGCAAGTCACGAACTGAAAGGGATTATATTCCCATGTAAACACATACATATTGTACATCATAATAAACATGAATACAGTCTACTCCACGCGTGTTACCAATGTTACAACCTTACGAATATTAGGTGAACTATTATATATTTCCTAACGTTCCGTTATTACGCAAGTACACTAACTTGTCATGTATACGAAGTCGCACCAATGCCATATGCGGGTCCTCATCCCAACCATTAAACCATCCTCCTCATGTTCAACTTCTGGTATGGCATTTACTATTGTCATAGCCTCTTCCTCGTCGTAGATTGGGTGAACAGTTGTTGGATTACTTGTATTTCGCCGTATATAATTATGTAATGCTATTGACACACCCACTAACTGAACTTGCACATTGCAAAGTCATACCGAGGCATGTCCCGAATAAAACCCCATCGATTTTTCTAGGCACCGAAAGTTCGTTCCACCACACTTTGTAACGACGAGTGAACTTTGTTAAATAATTCCCTTGGCGTATTTGCCGTCCTATTCCGTTGACTACTTCAGAATTGTTGTTGGTGGTAAAGGCTGCCTTTGAAAGGTGCTAGGTAACCTACCCGATTTGGATAGCCAGAATCGACAAGATAATATTTGCCTGCAGACAGTACAAGGATTAATGACACAACAATCTACATTGTGCTTCATTTTCAAGTAACGCTGTGTCACAAAAAATTATAGCCCCATCAATTTTGTTCATTGCAATGTGTTACCTTCTTCCGGATGTGGAAATGGGACATTGTCGTTTGTTAGTATCCCGTTGAAGATGCGACTATCATGCATACTTCCTTTTCATCCGCACGAAATGAAGATGAAACACATGTCAAAATCGCACGCGCCCATGATATTTTGCGTGTGACAGTATTTCCTACCAAAATATGTTGCCGTATCTGGCCCCGTAACCCATGCACTTACATGTGTTCCGTCTATTGCTCCAATACAGTCCTTCCAACAACCCAATTGTATTGTTACTCTTACAGGTACATGTAATGGTTATTTTCATACTTCACGTCTACTTAATAATAAACACAAAATAACCGGGCTTCGCACAAATAATTGGGTAATGTTTTTCAGTAGTACCTTGAACGGTAGGTATTTTCGTTTAGACCGCACGTATGGATGTATACGATACTGACTATATGTGGGCCGGCAATGAACAACAATGAACTCTTTCATAGAAGCTAATACGTTATGCACGTGCCGAGACACAGTCTCCCTCGAATGTTGGAACCGTTCTTGGATTTCCCGATTTTGCTTCCCTTTCAACACGTGGATAAACATTGCAACGCTTTCTTCAATAGCTAAGCCATGTGAACGTTGCGATACTTGTAACCCAAAATCATTTACTAATGTCTCACATAAAGGCGCAAAAACTTCCTTCGGCATGCAAACATTTTCCTCAAATCGACCTATATGGCCCGCATATAGTTTGGATATCCATGCATGCCCGGTCAGTATAGAAGTGCAACATGGCGTTTTAGCCATGTGTTTTTCGTACCACTCTGTGACATACTGGCATGCTTGTAGAAATGTCCAGTTGTGTTCTTGTTGCAGCTGTACGACCATTCCATTAAGCATTTTCCTTAAATCGTCATTGTTGCTTCCATCCCAGAGATTCATCACGTCTTTGTTGTTGCGAAACCTACAAGAGTGGCATTGTTTCAATCAGTTTGTGTGTGATGCATGGACTCAAATGTAATAACAGTTTCCAATTACAGAATGCCGACATCATTTTTAATGTTAAAAAATGCCGTCACCAATGTCATGACTACCATGTAATGAAATGAAGTAAACAAATAGTGAACCTGGTCGTTATCTTGAGCATGGGGACTATTAACACAACATAAGCCATTGCTAACACAACCACAAAAGATGACGTCAAACTAACGTAACAGTTTCCCAAACACAACATTTAATTCAAACACAACCATCATATTCCATTCCAAAAAAACATACAACCATTCTTCTATTCCGTCTACGACAAACATGCAAACCATTACTAAACCATAGCTAGCAAGAAAAAAAAAAAAAAACATCGTACAAGTTTCAAACATGCAGACACAACCATCCTGTTTTAGTACAGTTCCAACAATAACATAAGTAAAAGTTTTCCAAAGCAAGAGAATTGGCAGGCATCTTCATCATTAATAACACCACTATATCACATTCGGCGAGCCCAAAAAGGTTTGCAAACGGCGCCGACGTAGTACACTGGAGCTGCTTCTGTGTAAGCCACCCTATAATGTGGTCGTCATCAGGCTGGCACATCATCACCTCCTGGTAATCTGCGCTATCCATAAGTGTCGAGGCGAAATGAAATAGCGGCGTACCAATAACGGATTGAATAGTCGTCAGGCGATGCATGCACTCCGAAATAGTGTACAACCATTCGTTACCTGTGAGGTGCCTCACCATAACCTCCTGATTCTTGGTACGCACCACATCTGTTAGATTGTTCATGCTTTCCGCAATAACTGACGCTCCACTTGTTGCCTTCTTCGACTTTGAAACACTTGTTGATGGCGTCTTTCTCCTTTTTCCATTTTCAATCGAAACAGGTTCCAGTGAAGAATCTGAATCCACGTCCTGTACTCCTGCGGGTATCGGATCAGCAAATGGCTGTGATCCCATACTGCGCACAGAATCAGATGAGTCATCAGCATCTTTAACAAGTTTCTCTCTCGGGGTACAATGGTGCTTACCAGTAGCTGATGCCCCGATGAAGACAGTCTTCATCAAGTCACGATGTTCCAAAGTTTTTTTTCCTGAACTTGGCACACACCTTGTTTATCTGCACAGTTTGAGATTTATGAAAGAGGAAGACGTTACATTTCATATAACAAGTAATGCAGTTAACTTGAAAAGTTTAAATGTACTGGTAACAGACAAATATGAAACGCAAGAAATGTGTATTTACCGATTCCATCTTGTCCCACCACTCCCCAGGTGCCTAAAACATACCGGTGTCACTTCAAACCCTATCCCTGACACTCCTTTGCTTGAATCCATCAACTTTGTCCACGCTTGCCACTCTTTTTTCAAACTCATGTATTTATTCTTTAACTATTTGAGGCCATGTTTTCTTCTTATTTTTTTCTCAAATCTCCTTGCCAAGGACTTGTACCCTACTTGGCTGAGGACTAGGAATGGTTGATTTCCTTTTGTAATCTCATTTGCAATCAACTGCAGGAAAACTCGGATTGAGTCACTGTCACATGAGGCCTTGTGGCTGAACTGATTATGTGTCTCTTCAAGACTGCTTGACTTCTCTGTGACAATGCCTTTGCTTTTGGATTGGGTACGCGGAGAAGTACGTATGGAAGCCATTACTAATGTACGGTTACAAAAGATTACCATCACAAATTCGGTTGTTATATACAAACGCATAAGCCATTTCACATTAATAACAACAAACAGAGAGATAGGATGCTAAGTTAGACAGCATATAACCATTGCACATTAATAACCTACATACACAGGTTCCATGGAACTCAGTAATGGACATAGTTATGATAGTCATTAATACGTCTACTGTTTCATAGTGGAGGAAAGCAAAGGCAGCTTATAGTCATACTAAAACATACTACCAACATACTAACAACCTCGTAACGTGTTTGTACATACTGACAACATCCTAATGTTGCTTACATACGCAACAACAAAATGACAACGACAATGCATAGCACATACACAATGGTCTTAAGGACACGCAAGGAGTGTTGAATGTGTATGACATCAGCCTACAATTGCATGACAATTTCGTCTCTAGGTGACGCATAGTCTTGGTTCTCTCGCCTTGGTTCTTCGCACCAACCAATCCAACTGACATAGGGCTGGTGAGTGCAAATGATGGAACTATTAGTCAATGGGTTGTTAATGTTCACGCAGTTATGATCGGTAAAGAATGGGTCACTCACCATAGGGCAGGGACATGCAAAGTAGGGGTGCCCTGGATTTTTGGTAGAACTGGAAATCTTAACAATATAGGGGCCATGTCCACAAGCACACATTCGTCGTGGCCATGTACTGGAAGTTGCAGTAGAGGTAAACGAAGCCATGCTATTCTTGACAAACATTCGGAAGTGACAATGAATCATATAAGTAATTAGTTTATGTTATCCATTTATCAAGTTAAACATGAACTGAATACACTGATGCACAAGTTTCATAGGATAGGTATACAAACTCCATATTTTGTTCAGCTTATTTTAAAGAAAAGCAGCCTACATTATCATGGTTTCACTGTTAAAGTGTTAATAAAAAGGTAAATATCTAATTTTCTTTTCAAACCTAACAGATAAAAAAGGGCATGAACACCGTGTGTTTACATGACTCAAATGAAGAATTCATGATCAAATTAAGTCAAAACAGAAATTTGTAGCAGAATCAGATGTGATTCACAGATTTCATTCACAGAACCCATTCAGGGGTTGTTTGGGGTGTCCTAAATAAGTGTACTTTTTGTCTTTTTGGACTAAAAAGTTGAGGGAAAAAATATGAATGTTTGGGTTAACTTTTTGACTTTTTATGGGAAAATGTGTAATAAAAAATTGTAAAAATTAGTTTGTAGAGGAAAATTAAGATTGGGAGTTGTGCAGCCGTAATTGTTGACTTTTGGTGAATAGTGTTAACTTTTTAACTTTTTGAATAACTTTTTGACTTTTTAACTTTTTTTAAGTATCCCAAACTTGACCTCAGATTTCAGGTTTCAAATTTCATTCACAGACTCAGATTTCATTTAGCATTGACAAATCAATAGGTATTTCACAGATAATATTCAGCATTGTCATTTTTTTTTTTTAATGACAATGATAAGAAATCAACTTACCAATGTTACTAAAATCAATTTTGTAACAGAATCAGATATTCATTCACAGATTTAAGTCTGGTTTCAGATTTCAGATTTCATTCACAGAATCAAATTTCATTCAGCATTGATAAATCAATTTGAACTTGTGATCTGAAATTTTTCATTTTTAATGAGAATTATAAGAAATCAAGTTACCAGTGTTTAAGAGAATGAGAATTATAAGAGATCAAATTGAACTTCTGATATGAAATTGTTCACAGAATCAGATTTCATTCACAGATTTACACAACTTTCCATTTGTTTAACAGACATGATGGAGACATTACAATGTGTTATGAACAGAACACCGGTTCCGTTGTTTATAGAAATACATGGAGACATTTGTTTCTAAATTCAGAATGTTTCACATGGAGCCATTGGCAGAGTTATGAACACAAAAAGTTAGTTTTCAGAGTTAAGCAAAAAAATTGGTATACAAATTCCAGAAATGAGGGAGGAAAAATGAGAAAACATATGAAATGCATGTTTTATATTTGAGAAAAATATAATTTCAGCATTCAGATTTTAGGTGAGGCACAACAGTGAGATTTATGAAGAAAATAATTTTGATTTCAGATTGGGTGACAAATCAGGATATAGAAATTCCATATTTCACAAAAAATTGGCAGAAAAAAAACAAAAAATTGGTTTTGCAGAGAAATCATAGGGTGGTAGATTCAGACATCGTAATGTCAAGAACACCTCAAATAATCATTAAGAAAAATGTGTTTTCAACCACTAATCGGCCGTGACGTCCAGTTTCCATCACAAATTCAAAATCGGAGTGAGGTTTTGTAGTGAGTGCCACAGATATAACGGTGGCTTTCCCATTGTGCAAACCGAAATGAAAAAAATGTAACCCAAGTAAGTGGAGGAAAATTTTTTAAGCAGCAACAACAATGGGTTGCAAAGATCAACCGAGTAGATCGGGTTGAAGGATAGGGTATTACACAAACACACCCCTCCTCAAAAAAAAAAAAAAAAAGGAAAGCAACCATTACCTTCAAATTCCAGATCTTTGAGAACCTGAGTTGCAGGGTCGCCGCCGATATGAACTCCGGTGGCGCACCAATGTCAGAAGTATCGTTGTTCTTTTTCCCCTCAAGTGCCGTTTGGATCGCCTCGTTTGCTTTAGCTCTAAAGTGGATGACCTAACTGGTGCGAATGTATGGGTTCAAGGGTGTGATCGTGTGAACACCGACCTAGGGGTAATTTGATACTTTCACCCCTCCTTGTATGTAAGTTACGCCCTTGAATGTGTTTTTGTCGGTTTGTGGCTAGTTTAGCCAATTTTGGACTGTAGTAGCTAAATTAGCCCAGAACTCTCTTGCCAAACGAAACTTAAAAATATGAAAATTTTTAATTTCAAAATATGTGAAACTTCAGTGTTTCAAAATGAGAAAGTTGCGAAAAAAGTGTTTCAAAAAAGTAAAACTATGAAATCTCATACTTTTGAAATTGCTACAGTCATAGTATGTGTTTGGTTTGTGTTTGTAGAGTAGTTTTTGAGATAAAATGTACGAAAACCTGTTTGGTTTGTCTTTTTTCAGAAATGATTTTGGAAAATTATTTTGGAGAGAGAGTTTTAAAAAAAGTGATTGATTTGATGTGTATGAACGAGAGAGTGATTTTGGAAAGTAGGTAACCAAACAAAATTTTGAGATTTTTTTTGAAAAAATTTGTTTGGTTTGATTACTCTTGAAAATTTGTTTGTAGAAAATTTTTCCCAAAAATTTTTCTGAAAAACAAACCAAACAAGCTCATAATTTTTTATACATTTCAAGAAATTCTAAAAACACTTTTAAAAATAGGAGAAATAATATCAAATTAGTGTAATTTTATAAAAATAATTACAAATCAATGAAATTTTTTTATAAATATTAATAATTATAATTATAATTTTTTTTATGAGTATGTAATTTTTTTTTTCAAAATTTCAGTAGGGTGCAATAGTGAGAATGCAAAGTATCTGACATTGGTTCACTTCAAAATCGGTTTGATAAGTGCAACTTCAGTTTTGTTCGACCTAGTGAGAATGCAGTGGTGTGTTGTCTTGCGCATTGCACAGTGGGTGGTAAGGGCATCTCAACTTGGGAATTTGATCTCCCCCCATGGTTGTCATCTATTTTGTTTAAGGATGATAGTCTTTTTTGATTGTTTTATGGCTTTCTTTGTCTATTAATAAAATCTGTTATCAATAAAATCTTTTATGATAGTGTTGGCTACATATTTTGTATAGACCAATCACAGTTCAACACGTGGCAGGATGAAGGAAATACGGGAAGACAATTCAAATCTTCAATCGTAATCACACACGTGGCAGTTAGTATTGGTTATTGTGGATCTACATAGCACTGGATTAGCAAAGAGATGTAAGATGACGTGGCTTTAACAATTACTCGTATACTTAAATTCAAAATCAGGAGGGAAGCCTAACTGCAGACATGGCGTAGTGGAGCTAACTGTGAGAAAACATGATCAGCGATCATGAAGGGATGATTCGACGGTTAGAAACTCATTTCGATAGTTATCATTGAGAAGTAAAAATAGCAAAGAAGGCCCCAAAAAGAAGTCCCAGACTCAGATCCAAAGAACCAGTTTTTATCTACTTTATTTCCCTTCCAGTTTTTACATTTCTTGTTCTTTACATTTTCTGTACTTCAAATTCCTACACTGCACTTCGTTCATAGGAGTAGTTTCAAGTAGTTTGTTGCTGTAAACCTCTACGATGCTGTAATTTGTTGCTGCAAACCTCTACGAGGCTGAATTGAATCATTGTAAGTCTTTCATTTTTACTTAATGAAATGCTACAATTGCTCTTCATTTAATTGTTGTTTGCTTAATTCTCCTAAACAAAGCCACCAGTAAAAGTCCTCTTTGTTGAGGCTGAAAGAACTGAAACACAATTGTCTGATAATTGGTTGGTAATTAATCTTTTGTAAGGACTGATTGATCCTTGTTTGGCACGCTTAAAATTACAATAATAACCTTCGAAAGCAAAAAAAGCCAACATATATTTTTGGCACGCCTAGTGGGACTAATTGAAATGGCTAGATGTAGGAGACAAGGAGAAAATGAACGCTTGGAAGAAGGTGTGGAAGGAGAGGTAGAAATACCCAATCCAGAGGATAATGTGGTAATACATCCTGTGGAAGTACCTGTCTTATTAGAACCTATGGTCGAACAGACCAGCACTTCGGAGCAAGTACCACATGTTTAAAATATTAGACGAGGCCATGGGGTTGGACTATCCACTGTTCCATCTACTCAGCCAATAAATCCATGGGGAGGCCTAGTAGATGCCATGGGATAGCAATTAATGAACACAATGGAAAGATGGGCAATATCCTTTATAGATCGAATGAATACCCATCAACCAACTAACACAAGGCATATGGAGGAAATTTCAAATGTCCCTCAGCAAAGATTGGCTAGAGATAAACAGCATATGCAAAATAATGGACATACTAATGGTCAAACTAGTAATCAAAACTATGAAGGACCATCACCTCAGTCTTGGTATGAGCCTCTTTCGAGGCCTGTGACAAATCAAAATGCCTCATCACTTAACAGTGAAGCCATGCAAATTGGTGGATATGGGCCAACACAAGACAATGGCACAAGGATGTTTCCAAATCCCATCTTCGAAGCCATACCTGGCACGAGGGGGTTCACTAATCCTTTGTTCGAATTTGTACCCAGGGGTTTGGAAGGGTTTCCTACGACTGGAAGAGACACAACAGCTGTTCCAGCACCTTTCGCAGGTCCTTTCACAGGACATGCTCAAAGGGATCACCCATTCCCTCAATAGCAGCGAGTACCACAGGGACAACCAATCCCAAATATACCTCCCTATGGACCAAGAGGACCTCAGGCACAAGGTTTTCCACCAAATCCTGTGCTTGTTCCTCCAGTAGTGGTTCAATAAGCACAAAATATGGTCTCTAGGGACCAAATTGCCGATATTGTGAGAGAAATGTGTGGACCTATGGCTCGGGGGGTTCAAACTCCTGTATATAGGAAACCATATCCAGAATGGGTAGATAGAGTACATGAATACCCAAGAGGCTTTAGAATACCAGACTTTGCTCTTTTTTATGGGAATGGAAACCAGTCAACGGTAGAGCATATTGCTAGGTTCGCTGCCCAATGTGGTGAATTTACTAATAATGATTACATAAAATTAAGACTGTTCCCAAATTCTCTAACTGGGGCAGCTTTTGTATAGTATATTAACCTTACACCTGGCTCTATCCAAACTTGGCAACAAATAGAGGAGGCATTTCATGCCTGTTACCCAAAAGACAACCTAAGGGGGGGGGGGGTGAATTAGGTTTTTATAATTAAAATTAATAATACCCTAATAAAAATTATGACTAGCACAATAGATAAACATAATTAATGAAATAAAAATAATTAAAACAAGTGTCTTAACAACTATGTTAGTTAATGATTTTAGCACAGTAAAAATGTGAAATATAACTATGGCAATTTAAAATAAAATAAAGAGATAAGGGAGAAAGAGGCAAACAAATTTGTAGTGGTTCGACTTCAACTCGGCCTACGTCCACTCCTCAAGCTTCACTTGAGATTTTCCACTATACTCTAGCTTCACAGGGTGCTAGCAACCTTTTAACAGATGGAGCAATCCTTCACAGATTTTACACTGACGGTGTTTTTGCTTTCACAGAAAGCTACAAGAATTATCTCTCAAAGATAGATATAAAAATGAAGCTCTGATTTTTCTGTAAACCTCACACAGCAAAGATGGGCTTAAAGCTATAAGGCTCAATGTATAATTTTTGAGAATAGACGTGAGTGATTATAGGTCAAAGAATATTTTCAGATTTTTGTAACTTGTTTACATTAGAGGTTTTGGTATATATAATGAAAATTATAGCCATTTATAGCTGTTGTAGTCATTTGAATTTATAGCCGTTTATAGCCGTTGTACTTCCATTATTACCAATTTGAATATCTTCCACTCTATCATTACAAATTTGAATATCTTCCACTTGAACCTTTTGAACTGCTGTTGTGTTGAACTGTTTGAACCTCTGTTTTGGGCTGTTTGAACTCCTGATTTAATCAAATATTAAATACATTCTAACAACATTTAGGATAAAGGTTTAGGTGAGAAATAATGGGACAAAATAAAATTTGATTTTATTAAAACATAAAATCATCAAAATAAATGTTGATTCTATTTTTCTCTTTCAAATAAATCATCAAAATAAATTTTGATTCTAATTTTCTCTTTCAAATAAATTAAAACATAATTAAATAAATCATCAAAATAAATAAGTCTAACAATCTCCCCATTTTTGATGATAGCAGACAATGATGTTTTGATTTGATTTGGGAGTAAGAAAAGCTCCCCCTCAAGTCATGCTCCCTGAATTCATTTCTAAATACATAGGTTAGCACATGTGTAATAGATAATCTTTAATTAGAGACATGATATGAGACTAAGATATCATACTATAAATATATAATCATCATATTAGTTTTCAAATAATGCCATAATACATAACATCATATAATTTCTCCCCCTGTGACATTATCAAAAGGAAATCATGGGTCAGAATTTGGAGGAGGAGGAGGAAAATGAGAGTGATAAATGGCATCAAAAAATAGAGAATCAAAACATATATATATATATATAGATAAGATTCGCCTGCGTCTCCTTTTTTTGTCGAAAATCACGTCGGACACGTGTCCGAGCTTTATTGACAGCCGATCAACAAAAGCGAGACGGGTCAATCAGTCAATCAACTGCCTCAGCTCTCTTTCCCTCTTGTTGTCTTCTCCTCCGTCTTCTTCTTAATCACTCTCTTCGCCTTCTTCTTTCTCATTCACTTCGTGAGAGAGATAGAACAGAGAGACTGAGCAGAGCAAAAAGGTTGCCAAAAATGACTCTCCTTTCGATTATATCTGTCTCTCCTACTACATGGCCTCGTCCCGTCCCTTTACTCTCTTTCCGGACTTGAATGATCCCGTAAGCACTGCTGGGTCGAGTGCCCCGGCTCCCACTCGTCCCAACCTTCCTATGATGTCGATTGAGCAAATAATGGCAGCTCCATCAGACATTGAAGCCAATCATTTCATACTAACGTCTTGTATGGATACGGTGACTGCAGCCACAAAATTGGCTCACCTATTACAGAACAGGACAAGTGAGCTCCATCAGGTCAACGCCCAACTCGCTCTGCTCCAGTGCATGTACAAGGATGTGCGAGCAGAGATAGGCATACTGAAGGCCGAAAATAAAGAGCTTAAACGAAAGACCACCTCCATGGCCCGATTTGGAGCAACGTCGTTCTTGGCTTTTGATAGTCAGCGGGGAGTCGTCGCTCTCTACGAAAGCATGGGGGCAGGGGCGTCAAGGGTCGCCCAAGGTGATAAAAAGAAGAAAAAAATGATGGAAGAGACGAGTAAGTAAGATCGGCGAATGGCCGGAAAAAAAAAAATGAAGGGTGTTTTTTTTTTTTTTTTGATATGCTTATTTTGATTGGCGTGTGGCCGTAAAAAAAAAATGAAGGGTGCTTTTTTTTTTATGTAAATATTTGTATTTTGATTTGTTTTTGTTTTTATGTTTAAGTATTGAAAAATGAAATTAAAAAGCAGAAAAAAAATAAGAAAATTAAGTCCAAATAAAAAAAAATAATAATGAGAAAAAAAAAGAAATTAAGTCTAATAGCAAAATAAAAAAATAAATTAAATTAAATAAAATAATACCAGCAGAAATAAAACTTAATGGGGTGTTGGTGTTGCTGGAATGGTAATGCAAAAAAAAAAATATCATGAGGGTTTAAAAAAAATCAATGAATGCAAAGTTAACTTTACCTCAAGATGCAAAAAAAATAAATAAATAAAAAAAAAAAAAATTACACAGTTGAGAATAACAAACTGTTAAGGTGAATAAACGTATGAAGGATTTGAGAACATTCAATTGATATAAATGTTTCTATATCAATGTAGCAATACACATATATCATTTTAACAAAAATTCAAGTTTCACCGTCATAACAAAACTTTTTAAGTAGAAATCGACATTCCAAGCTCGCCACGAATAAAATTGAAGCGATCCTAGCTCAGGGGTTTTGTGAAAATATCCGCCAATTGCTTGTTAGTGTTTACAAATTCAAGTACAATATCCCAATTTTGAACATGATCTCTTAAAAAATGATGTCGAATTTCAATATGTTTTGTTCGTGAGTGTTGAACCGGGTTTTTGGTTAAATTGATGGCACTAGTATTATCACATTTAATAGTGATATGATCATAATGCAAATCAAAGTCCTCCAATTGTTGTTTCATCCAAAATATTTGGGCACAACAACTTCCGGAAGCTATATATTCAGCTTCGGTCGTTGATAAAGTAACATAATTTTGCTTTTTGCTAAACCAAGATATTAATGAGTTACCAAGAAAGTGACAAGTGCCACCGGTACTTTTTCTATCAAGTTTGCATCCGGCAAAGTCGGCATCCGAGTAACTAATTAAATCAAATGCAACATTTCTAGGATAAAACAATCTCAAATTTTGAGTGCCAACAAGATATCTAAAAATTCTTTTAACAACATTGAGATGTGATTCCTTGGGATTTGATTGATATCTAGCACACATACAAACACTAAACATAATATCTGGTCTACTTGCAGTTAAATAAAGAAATGAGCTGATCATACCTCGATATTTTGTTTGATCAATGGACTTACCTTTTTCATCCTTGTCTAGCTTAATGAATGTGCTCATAGGTGTTCCAGCTATTATTGAGTCATACATACCAAACTTTTTGAGTAGTTCTTTTGTGTACTTAGATTGGTTGATAAAAATCCCTTCCTTACATTGTTTGATTTGAAGCCCAAGGAAATAATTTAGCTTTTCCATCATGCTCATGTCAAACTCACCTTGCATATACTTAGCAAATTCCTTACACAAGGTTTCATTAGTAGTACCAAATATAATGTCATCCACATATATTTGCACAATAAGTAAATCATCATTTTTAGTTTTAACAAAAAATGTGGTGTCAATCGTTCCTCTATAAAAAATATTTTCAATCAAAAATTTACTTAATCGTTCATACCATGCACGAGGTGCTTGTTTCAAACCATATAAAGCTTTTGATAGTTTAAAAACATGATTTGAAAAAGCATAATCTTCAAAACCTAGGGGTTATTTAACATAAACTTCCTCATTTATAAAACCATTAAGAAAAGCACTTTTTACATCCATTTTATAAAGTTTGAAATCTTTAAAACATGCAAATGCAAGTAACATGCGAATGGCTTCTAATCTAGCAACTGGAGCAAAGGTTTTATCGAAATCAATATCTTCTTCTTGATTGTATCCTTGTGTAACAAGTCTAGTTTTATTTCTTATAATTGTGCCGGATTCGTCAAGCTTGTTTCGAAAGATCCATTTGGTACCGATAATGGTATGATCTTTAGGTTTTGGCACAAGTTCCCACACTTTGTTTCTCTCAAATTGGTTAAGCTCTTCATGCATAGCTATCATCCAATGTTCATCAAACTCGGCTTCTTGAAATTTTTTAGGCTCAATCTGTGAGAGAAAAGCCAAATTACTACAAATATTTATAAGTAAAGAGCGAGTTTCAATACCTTTTGTAGGATCACTTAGGATTAAATCCTTAGGGTGATTATGAACAAACTTCCATTCTCTTGGCAAATCATCATTGTTTCCTCATTCTTCTTGAAGTGGGAGAATAGGTTATTTAATATCTTTGTTTAACTTACATGGTTGGTTCTCTTCTTTGTAGATACTTGAATCTTCCATATTTTGTTCCAAATCTATATTATCACTAACAATTTACTTTTGAGCAGAGATGTTAGTTTCATCAAATGCCACATGTATAGATTCTTCCACAACAAGAGTTCTTTTGTTAAAAACATGATAAGCTTTGCTAGTTAAGGAATAGCCAAGAAAAATTGCTTTATCAGATTTTGAATCAAATTTACCTAAGTTATCCTTACCATTATTATGCACAAAACATTTACAACCAAAAACGTACAAGTGACTAATGTTGGGTTATTTATCATGCCAAAATTCATAAGGAGTCTTTTTGAGAATAGGTCTAATTAATGCACGATTTAAAATATAGCATGCAGTGTGAACGGCTTCGGTCCAAAAATATTTAGGAAGATTATTTTCGCAAAGCATTGTTCTGCTCATCTCTTCTAAAGTTCTATTCTTTCTTTCTACTACACCATTTTGTTGAGGGGTTCTAGGTGCTGAAAAATTATGACCAATACCATGCTCATCACAAAACAATTCAAATTTCTCATTTTCAAGTTTTCTACCATGGTCGGTTCGAATATTAGTAATAAGAAAGCATTTTTCATTTTGAATTCTACGACAGAGTTTTGTGAAAGAAGAAAATGTTTCATCTTTGTGTGCTAAAAACATAACCTATGTAAATCTTGAATAATCATCAACAATAACAAGACAATAACGTTTACCACCTAGACTAGATGTCCTTGAGGGACCAAATAAATCCATATGTAATAGTTGTAAAGGTCTAGTTGTGGAAATATGATATTTTGATTTAAATGATATTTTAGTTTGTTTTCATTGTTGACAAGCACTACAAAGATAATCTTTTTCAAATTTAATTTTTGGAAATCCAATGACTAAATCCTTTTTCAAAAGTTCAGCAATTAAATCCATATGAGGATGACCAAGTCTTCTATGCCATAACCAACTATTTTTATTATTAACATATAAACATTTAACATCACTAGCATAGAGATCATTAAGACGAAAAACATAAACATTATCATAGCGATTACCAACGAATAAAGCTTTGTGATCATTTATGCTTTCAATTGTTCAATGTGATTTATCAAAAATAACCCTATTACCTTTATCACATAATTGACTAATACTAAGTAGATTATGCTTAAGTCCATCAACAATTAAAACATTTTCAATAGAAGGGTTAGGAGAAATACCGATGCTACCAATACCGATAATTTTTCCTTTCTTGTTGTCTCCAAAAGTAACAAATCCTCCATCTTTCGATGATAGTTTAGTAAAGAATGATTTATCTCCGATCATGTGTCTGGGACATCCACTATTAAGATACCACGTCCCTTATTTAGCTTTGGACTTAAAATAAACCTACAAGATGACAATCAAGTGTTGGTTTTTGGTACCCATAGTTTCTTGGGTTCTTCTTGGTTAGTTTTGTTAGATCCCTTAACAATCCAAATCTTTTTAATTCCCATGTTTATATTGTTTTTGAATGGACAAGAAGATATATAATGACTTTTCTTTCTATAATAATGACAAGTAATATGAGGGTGAGTCATGAGAGATGCCTTTTTCAAAAATTGTATTGAGATTCTTTTATTTTTTAATAGGGTCATATCCAATGCCCGCCTTATCGATAACACATCCTTGATTTCCAAGAAGTATGTTAAGATTATCTCTACTTTTTACAAAATTTTCAAGTGTTTTTGTTAAATCATCAATATTGTTTTGTAAAACAGTTTTCTCATTAAAGATGGTGTCAAAATCATTTTTCAAAACAATTTTTTCTTTCTTTAATTCTTCTACATTAATAGATAAATATACAACAGATTTCTTCAATACATTATTTTTGGCACAAACTTTTCTAAATTCATTTGATAGTTTATGGAATGCACTTTCAAGTTCTTCATAAAGAGTAGTTACTTCATCTTGAGTAGAGTCTTCATCTTCAAGAGCCATGAGACATAAGTTGGCTACTTCATTTTGAATTTCATAACTTGAGCTTTCATCTTCACTTTCTCCCCAAGCTGCTACCATGGCCTTTTTGTTTCTTTTGTAGTCTTTTCCATGATTCTTCAATTTTGGACAATCCATCTTCATATGTCCAGGGTTTTTGCACTCATAGCAAATTATAGGCTCTTTCTTGTTATTTTTGTTGTACTCTTTCTTGAAAGGTCTTCTTCCTCCATAATTGTTTTTCTTGAAGTGCTTTTTGAGATTTCTACTAAACATGACATAGCTTTCATCCTCACTGGAGTTTTCATGTTCTTCTTCATTTGATGAGGCTTTGAATGTAATTCCACTTTTCTTTTTGTTTTCAACATCCTCATGTCCTTTCATGGTGATTTCATGAGTCATAAGGGAACCCATAAGCTCATTCAATCCAAGTGTAGAGAGATTTTTGGCTTCTATAATGGTCGTGACCTTTGCTTCCAAATTCTTTGGTAAACACCTAAGAATTTTTCTTACCAATTCACTGTTAGTATAAGTTTTGCCAAGAGATTTCAAAGAGTTTACAATTTTAGTAAATCTAGTAAACATACTTGAAATAGATTCATCAGAGTTCATTTTAAACAATTCATAACTATGAACAAGCATATCAATACAAGATTCATTCACTTGGTTTGTACCTTCATACGTTACCTCAAGTTTGTCTCAAATTTCTTTTGCCGAATCACAACTTGAAATTCTATTATACTCATTATAGTTTAATCCACAAACAAAGGTGAGTTTGGCTTTAGCATTGGCTTGCAATAATTTATGATCTTTCTTATCACATTCATCTTCAGTTTTAGATACACTAATATTGTCTACTAATTTGGTAGGAATTTTTAGACATTTGGTGACAATAATCCACATAGCATAATCAGTGGCTTGTAGGTATAGGGTCATCTTATCCTTCCAATGACTATAGTTGTTTTCGTCAAACAATGGTGGCCTATTTGTTGCTTGTCCTTCAGCTAAGGTTGCCATGGATCGAAACGCCTAGATGGTTAAATCTAAAACAAGAGTATAGGCTCTGATACCAATTGTTACCCAAAAGACAACCTAATACTACAAAAAAAGTCACTTTTAGCTACTAAAATATTGGTCGCCAACTGTTTGTTTTTTGGTCGCCAATGACATTCTATGACCAAAAATATTGGTCACTACATTTGTCGCCAAAACCCTGTCGGGAAAGGTCTTGGAGGGTTTTGTCGACCAAAAAACCTTTGGTCGGCAAAAAGCAAGTCTTTAGCGACCAAAATTTTGGTCGCCAATAGTCGATTATGTTTCTTGAAAATCATACATTCACCAACCAATGTTTTAGTCGCCAATAGTGAAGAAATCGCCGACTAACACCTTTAGTCGCCAAAAGCAACCAATCCCCGACCAACACCTTTAGTTGCCAAAAGCTTCAAACATGAAAAAAAAAAAAAAAATCGTTATAGAACAATTTGATCCGCTCTTGTGGAGACTTGAACCGCCAACCTCCTGCACCATAAACCTTATGCACCTCACTCTTTCCACTATACCTCTATAGCACCACATGATTATATATGCAACATATATTATTTATATAGTACATACATTCATATTCATATAAAAGTATATGTATAAACATAATTATTTTATTGAACATAATTTATGTAAAATAAACTATTTACTAGCAAAATAAAAAAAGACCACTTTTGGCGACTAAAACCAATTCTATACTTTTGCCTACCAAAGTCGGATTTGGTCACCGAAGATGCACTTTCAGTTACCAAAATTTTGGTCGCCAAAAAATTTAATTCCCGCCTTAGGATTTTAGTTCTCCCGCGCTAAAAATGACCACTTTTGGCGACAAAACTTATTTTTTAGTCGCCAAATGTAGACTTTTGGCCACTAAAATTTTTTTTGTCACAAAAAAACTTTACTTTTGGCTACTAAAATTTTTTTAGTCGGTAAAACCCATATAATCAACGACCAAACTTATTTTTAGTCGCCAATTATAGATTTTTGGCTACTAAAATTGTTTAGTCGACAAAAAGCTTTACTTTTGGCTACTAATGCTGTTTTGGTTGCTGAAAACTATACTTTCAGCGACCAAAATTGTTTTGGTCGGGAAATTTAGTCGTCGAATGTGCTTTTTCTTGTAGTATAAGAGGGGGGTGAATTAGGTTTTTATATTTAAAATTAATAATACCTTAATAAAAATTATGACTAACATAATAGATAAATATAATTAATGAAATAAAAATAATTAAAACAAGTGTCTTAACAATTATGTTAGTTAATGATTTTAGCACAGTAGAAATGTGAAATATAGCTATGGAAATTTAAAATAAAATAAAGAGATAAGGGAGAGAGAGCCAAACAAATTTACAGTGGTTCGGTTTCAACTCGGCCTACGTCCACTCCTCAAGCTTCACTTGAGATTTACCACTATACTCTAACTTCACAGGGTGCTAGAAACCTTTTCATAGATGGAGCAATCCTCCACAGATTTTACACTGACTTTCTAAGTCAAGAACACTGAGTGTACTACACTCTTACAAGGTTGAAAAGAAGGTGTTTTTGCTTTTACAGAAAGCTACAAGAATTATCTCTCAAAGATAGATATAAAAATGAAGCTCTGGTTTTTCTGTAAACCTTACATGGGCTTAAAACTATAAGGCTCAGTGTATAATTTCTGAGAATAGATATGAGTGATTATAGATCAAAGAATATTTTCAGGTTTTTGTAACTTATTTACATTAGAGGCTTTGGTATATATAATGAAAATTATAGCCATTTATAGCCGTTGTAGTCATTTGAATTTATAGCCGTTTATAGCCATTGTACTTCTATTATTACCAATTTGAATATCTTCCACTCCATCATTACAAACTTAAATATCTTCCATTTGAACCTTTTGAATTGCTATTGTGTTGAGCTATTTGAACCTCTGTTTTGGGCTGTTTGAACTTCTGATTTAATCAAATATTAAATAAATTCTAATAACATTTAGGATAAAGGTTTAGGTGAGAAATAATAGGACAAAATAAATTTTGATTTTATTAAAACATAAAATCATCAAAATAAATGTTGATTCTATTTTTCTATTTTCAAATAAATCATCAAAATAAATTTTGATTATATTTTTCTCTTCCAAATAAATCATCAAAATAAATTTTGATTCTATTTTACTCTTCCAAATAAATTAAAATATAATTAAATAAATCATCAAAATAAATAAGTCTAACAATGCCCAATTTTTCCAAACGGAGCCAGAAGTTTCCATGGCAGACTTGGCAAGGTTGAGTCAAAGGCCTAATAAAAAAGCTGTTCAACTTGTTGCCAGATTTAAAAGAGCACGAAATAAGTGTAGAGTCATTCTTCCAGAGCCTGAATTTGTGAGATTGGCTTAAAATGGCTCAGAGTTTAGGTTTCGAAAGAAGTTTGACTCAACTGAGTTTAGAGACTTAGTGGAATTAACCTATAAGGTGTCTAGGTATGAATCATTCTTAGAGGAAGAACAAGATCGAAGTAATGCATCATACAAGATGTGTTATAGAGATCCCAACTATGAAATTGATGCAACAGAGATCGTAAGGAAAGAGCCTGTGATCTGTGAGGCATTAATTCATAAGGACACTACAATAAACCGGCAGTTTAAAAAGAAAGACCTTTATAGGAAATATTCTTTCGATTTAACAAAAGCAGATGACATTTTTGATAATTTGCTTGCTGCAAATTTCCTAAAGCTACCAAAAGGGGCCAAAATTCCTTCCCCACAAGAACTTAAAGGAAAAATGTATTGTAAATGGCATAAATCTTGGTCCCATTCAATTAAAAACTGTATTATTTTTCGGGACAGGATCCAAGAGCAGATTCGAAAGGGGAGTTTAAAATTCCCAATTAAAGTAGAAAATGCTATGGGGATTGACACTAATCCATTCCTAGAAATTGGAGAAGTTGCAGCCAATATTATTGTGCCAAACTTCCAGAACTTATCCTTGAAGAAATTGGAAGAGGTTAATGTGCAAATGCATATTACCAGCCAGACTACTGTCAAGAAAGATGCTAGAGGTTCACTAGCTGATGAACAGGGCTTTGCAGACCAAAGGGAAGAGTCTGATGATGAGGCACTGGATGATGACTCTTTAGAGGCAGCTGTTATAAAAAGAATGTGTCCCAGATGCAAATTGAGCTACAAGTGGTTGAAAGGGCTTTCGATTGATAGAAAGTAGTATTACAAAGATGTGCAGAGGCGTCCTAAACCAAGCAGTGCCTATAATAAATGGCCATATCCAACTGGTCCTAGGCAGTAGCCATTCATGGTTGAGCCAACAACCACTAGAGTACACTCCAAGGGCAAGAGACCCCTACATGAGTTCAGACCACCCAACTATTACAGAATGGAGGGCAATCATCCTAAAAGGAGACTTGAAGTGGGCTCAAGTTATGGGATCAAAGTTAGAGATTGACCCCCCCAGATCAGCCTCACACAAAATGAAAAGTGGCCACCTTCATGGAAGGCCTGAATTAGGCCCAAAACAGGGAGTCAGGGCTAGGCAGTGGCCTTCACAGGTAGCTTTAAAACTGGCTTCGAAAGAAGAATAAGATAGTTCAACAACTGAGCTAGTGGGTTTATGGATACTTGGAGTTCTAGATTGGTTTGTCATGTAGAACAAACCTAAGAAAATACTTACCCAAAGAAATGTTGTTGGAGACCACGGTAGGATGGTTAAACCTCCCTTGGTGGCTCCAAATAATTGGGTGTTACTAAAGTATCCAAAAACAAAGGAACCAAATATGGTCCCAGTGATTTCTAGATCCCAAAGGAGGAAGATCCAGCGAAGGTACACTCAGTACCAGAAGGATTTGAAGGAAAGTGGGGAAAGCTCTTCATTGGTCCAGCCAAAGGGCCAGACAGAGGGAAGAAAAGGTCCAAAGTTAGATCATAGTCCAAAATCGACTCCTCAAGACAAAAGGAGTTGCGACAAAGAGCAGTTGGCCAAAGTTCACTCCGAACTGAAAGCCAAAGAAAGATCCAGTTTAGCAGGATTGGAAAAGGCTTTGATGGAAAGCGATAGTGAGACAGAGGGAGAAGTTGGCCTAGGCCAGAGGAAGGAGATGGATGACGAGGACATGTTTGAAGCCTTCATGGCTGAACATATATTTTTGGTCGAAAAACCAGTAGAAATAGACCATTCGAAGGAAGTCATTAGTACTAAAGTGCTAGAATGCAGCATGGAAGATGTTTCTGAAGTAATTGAGCAAGTTGGCCTGGAAAAGAAACAGATATAGCCAGTGGTCCAATTTGGTTCGTTTTCGCTAGTGTCAGTGAATATGGTGCATATACTACCACAGGAGTTCCAGGCTGAGGATGAAAACCAAGAAGGTCAGAAGATTGACCCAATTCCAATTTCTAGTGAGGACTCACAGGTTAGTATGGTGCAAGACGAATCCGAAGTGGCCACACCAATAGAAATTGGAGACGAGAGTGAGGAAGAGGTGAGTATTAACCTCTCATACCCTTTTGAGTATCCTACAACATCCATGACACATCATGTCAAACCCTTGTATATCAAGGCCTTCTTTGATGGGATACAGATGAACCGAGTATTGGTGGATAATGGGGCAGCAGTAAACCTGCTTCCAAAATCTTCCTTAAAGAAACTAGGAAAAAGGAACCCCAGATTAATCCCAACCAGCACAACCATTACTGGCTTCGCTGGGGACAAACAAATGGCTCAGAGTATTTTGTCCATCAACCTGAGTGTGGGAACCAGGGACTGCATGACGACATTCTTCGTTATCGACAACAATGCTAAGTATAATGCTCTACTTGGTAGGGATTGGATTCACACCAACAAATGCATGCCTTCCTCTCTATATCAGAAGATAATGATGGCCTTGTGCAATGGAGAGACAGAGGAGATCAATGCAGACCCTCATCCCTTCATAGCTTGTGTAGATTTTGCAGAGGCCAAATTGAATACTGAAGGAGTGACACCACTCAGTCTACTGAGAAAACTTGATGGATCAACCGAAGTGACGGCTGATGAGGAATTAGCACACCTGAAGCACTTAGTCCAGGAAAGTGCTGATGAAGAATTTGTAGCCAATGATGACAATGATGCCTGGTTATAGGCAAAAAGATGGAACCCAGGAGGCCAGAAGGTGCAAGAGCAAGAGAAATAAGCCATGGTAGTTGGCAAGCAGGAGTAGCAACAGGTCAGGTTTTTGGCCTTTGATAAATACTGCGCATTGGACATTGAAACAAAAGTCCAGGAGATACAGAAAGAAAAAACCTTATGGACAAACTTTGTCTATGAGGAGGAGGGCAAAGATGTTGAATCAAAGAAACTGAAAGAAGAACAAAGTAAGGAGATTGCTTCGAAGACAGAAGAAATAAAAAAAAGAAGCATCAGTGAGTTCTCAGATACAAGACCCCTTAGAAGAAGTTAACTTATGGGAAAGTTCTACACTGCAACCCACTTACATTAGTGCTTGGTTAAGTACTCTTGACAGGGACTAGTTGTTGGTGGTCTTAAAGAGATATAAAGATTGTTTTGCATGGTCTTATAATGAACTGCCAGGGTTGGACATGTCATTAGTAGAACATAGGCTCCCTATGAAGCCTAATTTCAAGCCATACAAGCAAAAACCAAGAAGGATGAGTCCTGAAGTGATTCAGAAGGTAAAGGAGGAAATTCTTAGGCTCTTTAAGGCAGGCTTTATTAGGACAGCCAAGTATGTTGAATGGCTATCCAATATTGTGCCTGTAGTTAAGAATAATGGTAAGATGAGGGTATGCATCGATTTTAGAAACCTGAATTTAGCAACTCCAAAAGATGAGTTCCCCATGCCCATAGTAGATTTATTGGTGGACAGTTCAATAGGGCACAATATTTTATCAATGATGGATGGGTACTCTGGTTATAACCAAATCTGCATTGCAGAAGAGGATATCCACAAGACAGCATTCAGATGTCCTAGGAACATTGGCACATTTGAATGGGTTAAAATGCCATTTGGTCTGAAGAATGCTGGGGCCACATATCAAAGGGCTATGAATGCCATCTTTCATGATCTCATTGGAGGATATTTAGAGTGTTACATTGATGACATTGTAGTAAAGTCCCAATCCATGGAGGAACATTTGTTTCACTTGGAAGCGGCTTTTGAAAGAATGAGAAAGTTCAAGTTAAAACTTAACCCTCTCAAATGTGCTTTTGGCATATCAGTTGGAAACTTCTTAGGCTATGTGGTACACAAAAAGGGAATACAGATTGATCAGAACAAAGTCAAAGTTATCATTGAAGCTAGACCTCCATCAAGTAAGAAAGAAGTACAAAAATTCCTTGGATAGGTTAATTTTCTTCGAAGATTTATTTCTAATACTGCAGGGAAAACTAAAGTATTTTCTTCCTTATTAAGGTTGAAAGATGAAGAGAAGTTTGTGTGGATAGCAGAGTATCAAACTGCTTTCGAAGGAATTAAAGCCTACTTGGCCAAGCCTCCAGTGCTGATGCCACCAAAGGGTGATAAGCCCTTGAAGTTGTATATTACTGCGGCAGAAGATTCATTGGGAGTTTTCTTAGTCTAGGACAATGAAAAAGGCAAAGAACAAGCAGTTTATTACCTTAGTAGGTTTCTAAATTCTTGTGAATGCAAATATTCAATTGTAGAAAAGCTGTGCCTTACATTGTATTTTGCTGTAATGAAACTAAGATACTATCTTTTGCTTATAACTGTCTTGGTAATTGCAACCACAGATTTGGTTAAATATATGTTATCTAGACCTATGTTGAGAGGAGAAATTGGCAAATAGATACTAGCTTTATTAGAATTTCATCTAGAATATATCCCTCAAAAGGCAGTAAAAGGACAAGTTTTAGCTAATTTCTTGGCAGATCATCCATGTCAAACAAAAAGCCAAGAGATAATGGAGCTTGGTATAGTTAGTGTTGAACCATGGAAAATGTGGTTCAATGGATTAAAAGCCAATGATCTAACTAGAATTGGTGTGGTGATTAAGTCACTATAAGGGGTAGAAACCACACATGGTTTCAGAGTGGATGAAATTACTTTTTCCAATAATCAAGCTGAATATGAAGCTTTAATAATGGGACTGGAAATACTTATTGGATTATAAGCTCAAGAAGTTGATATATTTGGAGATTCTCAATTGGTAGTTAACTAGGTGAAAGGAATTTTCAATTGTCAAAGTGCAAGCATGTTTCCATATTATGCTGTTGCATTACATTTGCTTTCTCAATTTCAGATAGCAAATGTGACTTATGTCCCAAGATTCTTGAATAATAAAGCTAATGATGTGGCTCAGAAAGTTTCGAATTTCAGGAGAAGGGATAATACTCAAATGAATATAAGCCAAACAACATATCAAAAAGTAATACCACCCTTAAATAAAAGGAATGTGGTCTTAGAAGTCAATTATAATGACTTACAAGAACAAGATTGGAGGCATCCAATAATGCAGTATCTAGCTGGCCTATCTTCGAAATCTAGTAGAAAAATCAAATTGCAATCTATGCAATACATAATGTATAGTAATGCTCTCTACAAAAGGGGGGCAGACGGGTTATTATTGGAATGTTTAGGCCCAAAGGAAGCATTGACAGCCATGGTTGAGGTTCATAAAGGCATCTGTGGTGCTCATCAGCCTGGTATGAAGATGAGATGGCTGTTTCGAAGACATTCCTACTACTGGCCAACTATCCTTAAAGATTGCATAGAATATGCTAGAGGTTGTCAGGCATGCTAAAAACATGGCACAATAAGACATGTACCCATAACTGATTTGCACGTGGTTGTAAAGCCTTGGCCGTTTAAAGGATGTGCTATGGATATGATAGGGAAAATACATCCACCCTCTTCGAAGCATCATTGTTTCATCTTAGTGGCCATAGATTACTTCACTAGGTGGGTCGAAGCTAAGCCGTATAAAGCTGTACACCAGACCGAAGTCATTGGATTCATTAAAGATCTGATCCACATATTTGGCATCCCACAGACTATAACTGTTGATAATGGGACTGTATTTGATAGGAAGATGGTAAAGTCTTTTGTGGCAAAGTTTGGAATTAGCCTTCTTAATTCTACCCCCTATTATGTACAAGCCAATGGTCAGGTAGAATCATCCAACAAATCTTTGAAAAAAAGAATACAGAAAGTTGTGGAAGACAATTCCAGGAATTGGCATAACTTACTATTGGATGTATTATGGGCATATAGGACTTCTCCAAGATCAAGTACATGAATCACTCCTTATGCTTTGGTATATGGGTATGATGCAGTACAGTGTTTCAGCTGTTCCTTTACAATTAACTCTCTACTCTTAAGAGATGGGAACAACTGAATGGCTGTAGCCAGTCCTTGGTTAGTAATTTGCAGCTTGGTGGCAGTTCGATTTAAAGCCAGGTTGACTGCTGATAACTCTTCTTCAAGCTGAGCTTTCTTCTCCAATAGTTGGGCTCGAAATTGGGAGACAGAGGAATGTTGTTCCTTTAGTTCTGACACTTTAGCATGTATCTGGGAAACAAATCTCTGGTCTCTCAGCAATTTCTCTTCTGTAGCTCTGGAAACATGGCAGATGTTGATATAAAAGTCAATGGTAGTTGCTGCCTGACATAAATGACTTGAAATAGTCATGCTGGATCGCTCAACAACCTTGTAGCACTGGAGGAAGCTATTCTTGATTATAGGCCTTTTCCAGGCTTCGAAGGGGATCCTCGAGAAGAATATCGACAACTCCAAACAACTATCCAAGTCTAATGAAGGCAAGGAAGTCCTACTAGTAGAAGAAGAGCTCTCAAAAATTTCTAATAGAGAATCAGGTAGGACTAATGGCTCAGTTTCATTGCTAGCTGTTGGAGTGGTGAAAGGCGTGTCAAAAAGACTAGCTAGCCTAGCCTTGAAGATGTCCACCTCTTCCGTTAACATGAAGGATACAGAAAGGGCTCTGGTAGAAGGAAGAGATAGCTGCATAGGAATAGGAGAAGAAGGTGAAGCATCCCTAGCAATCTCTATAGTTTTGGCTACCAGTAAGTTAAGGGAAGAGGGACTGGAGCTAGATAAGATTAGTGGACAAGGAACTGGTGAGCTACCAGTGTCTTCTCTATAGGAATCAGCTATCACCGGAGATGAAGTAATAGCTGGAATTTCCTCAGGGAGGGAAGGAGCAGCAAGGCTTAAAGGGAGAACAAATTAAGTAGAGTTGAAGGATATAAGAGAAAAGTATGGAGTTAAGCCGAAAGATAGGGATGGAGGAATGCTTTGCCTCAAGAAAGGTATGAAGAATGTAGGACTAGGGAGTGAGAGTATGGCTTGAATTGGCTTCACATTTTGAAGTCTTTCAACTTCAGATGAAACTGAAGGAGTCTTTATTGAAGGAGAAGGTCGAGTAATTGTTGCTGCAAAAGAGGAAATACAAAGTAATGTTAAGTCTCAGTATCAAGAATTTGAGAAAGGAAAATGGAGACACGAAAGGAAATTACTGGTTTCAGAAGTGGTGGCAATGATGGGAGAACTACGAAGGGAATAATGCTTAACAGTGTGTTGCCTTCTTGCAGCTTCTCTTTGGGTTGTATCAGCAGTAGCAGCTTCATCCCTTAGTAGTTGCTGCTGCCGCCTTTTTTCAGCCCTCTGAAAAATAAATATTTCTTTAGAATGTTCCTTCTCCACTGTTTTGGCAGCTGCCTCATGAGTAGGATCTTCGACCAAGTCAGAAGGAGAAACGGTTATCTTCCTTTTCTTTTTCCTCTGTAGTGGTATTTCCTGCTCTTTCTCTTTTTCTGTCTCTTTCTCTGTAATCTGAGACTCAGACTCCTCAGGAGGGAGTAGTAGTTTTCTTTTCTTTCTCTGCTGGTGTTTGTCTTTGAGAACAGCCAAAGCTTCGGCTCTCTTGGGAGATTCTTCTTGTGGAGACCCTACACCAAGTAGTATGAATATGAAGAAAACAAACAGAAAATTCTGAAAGAAAGGAAACCTAAAAGTGCATACCTTCTGCAAAGCAGCTCTGGTAACTCTGGAAGGAGGGAGTGAGACTATAGGAATAGTCTTGGTAGTTGTAGAAAGAGAGGAGATGGTCCCAGTTTCTTTTGGTTTAGCCTTAGAAGGCACACCTAGCCCTATTAGCAAATCATGAGGATGTATTGCTAGATGCACTTCCATATTGACTGTCCACCAATTTTGAAATCTTTTTAAAACTGAGCTAGAGGGGAGGAAAGGGGGTAAATTTAAACTCACTCAAATTTTTCAACAATTTAAATGTTGCCTCCTCTAGTTTAGGTTTGGGTACTTTTAGGTCTCTGACTGTAAGATGGATATTCGAGAGACTGCAGAGTGGAATGAGAATTCCTTGGATAAGCCCAAATTGCCTGGCAAACTGGGAGGGACAGTGTACCTCAAATATGCACTTATAAGCTCGAGGGTTTAAAGTACCAATAAAAAGTTCCCTCGGTAACAAAATAGAGGCCCACATATCCTTATGCAATGGGCTGGAACACTGTCTATCAGCCAAGAATGTCCTTAGCCAAGTCGGTCCTTTATTGGCATCGAAGGGGTAAAAGAAGGTGGCAGATAAGGAAACAGGAAGCTGGTGGAAAAAAGTAAGATAGTAGGCGAAAGAAGCAGGATAAAGGGCAATTCTTGCATACTTTTCTCCATAAGTGCTAGGGTCTTGAACTAAGAACTTCAAACACTTGGGATGTAAATCAGTGAAGTATGCAAAGAGCCAGAGTTGAAGCACCCAGAGGAGACCTTCCTGGTTGATATCAAGAGGTTTCTCACATAATTGGGAGTAGGCTCTATAGACATGGCCTAAAAGATAAGGGGCCAAGGCTATTCGCTTCTTCAAAATAAGGGCCTTTGCAAGTGGGGCAAACTCAGGCATGATTTGTTGAGATAATGTACAAAAGAGAAATTTATACAACCAATATAAAATAAAGGAGAAGAGCTCTCAATCACTCACAAGGCCCTCCTTTTTATTCTCAGCTTTCACGAAGTCACTGAAGGAAGAATTCAAAGGTGGAAGAGAAAAATCAACCGAAAGGTCTGGATAGCTAGGTGTAAATGGAGTACCAAGTGGTGAAGGCCCTAAGAGATGGAAGATATCAAGAACGGTGGGAGGCATCATACCACACCGAAACTGAAAAAAATTAAAGGCCATATTCCAAAAACAAAGAGTGGCATGAATCAAAAAAGGGTCTTCAGGAATGATAAACCTGGAAAGACGAAAGGCATCGAGAATACAGAGCTCTTGTAGGTTCCATTCTCTTGCAGGCACGACCCTGTCGTACCACTCCTCCCACTCAACCCTCAATGTTGGCCAGCAACGATGAGGTTGGTTCACCCTCCAATTTCCCCAGTCAAGCCCCCTTCATGGAGAAGAAAGTGGTCCTCTAAACGAGGGTACAAAGCGGGAAGTTGGGCGGGAACCTCTCGAAAGACAGGACCTAGGACATATTCTTGTTTTTTTGTTGTGGCGAGGAATAAAGAGGCGTCCGTCTATGGCACTCGGTCCACCAGCTTTAAATTTAGCAATTTCTTCCTCAATATATCTTTTCAAAGCCATTGTTGAGCTTATACATTCACTGGCTGGTACTTTCAAGGAAGAAGACTCCATTGGTAAGGAACATCAAGAAAGAAAGGGTCAATAGAGATGAAGGGTTTGTGTGTTAGGCATACGAGTGAATTGAAAGCACGAAACAAAAGGGTTTTTAAACCTTTCTGTCTGAAAAAATATACCCAATCATTTTAAGTGGGTTGAATTCATAAAGGAGTGCTAAAGGTACGGATACGAAAGGTTTCCCTCAATGTTGGTAATTTGGGAGGGAAATGTATCTCAAACACTAATGTTGGCTTCGAAATAAAATGTTTGGCTTCAAAGCCAAGTTTTGGCACCAAAATCAAGTGACAAACAACTTCAAAATTAGGAAGTTGACTTCGAAGCACATTCCACACCTAAGGGTGCAGGAATGCCCAGGTATTTGTTTACTTCAAAAAGATTAAAGACTGGCTTTTAGGTTTCTTGATGAGAGTAAAATCTTTCAAAGAAAAATTTGAAATACCTTACAGTTAGAGTTTGTTTGTTCTAGGCTTCAAAACCAATAGTTGGTTTAGCAGTATACAGAAGGAATCACTTTTTTGGAATAAAATAGTGCAGTCCTTAAAAGAGGTTTCTATATTTTGGAAAATATAGACTGTTTGTTCGAAGCAAAATTAGTTGATTTGAAATTGCTTGAGTGTATTAACCTTAAGTTGGGGAGTTGGATATGATCAAATCAAGTTTCGAAAGACAAAATTGTTGAATTCGAAGCTCTGATTCTGAAAGGAGACTTAAGACTAAAGTTGTCAATTATACTCCATATGTTGGGAAAATTCAAATTGGGTTTCCAGTATTTCATTGAGTATGATCGAATTAAGTTTTGAAGGACAAAATTAGTGAATTAGAAGCTCTAATTTTGTTTGCTTTTGACAAATGGGATAAAATCAGACCATGCCAAATAAAGAGATAACATCTTAACTTTATTAAAACAAAAGCAATTACATCAGAAGCCTTTTTTGGCTATATACTCAAGTTCATAAAAATAAGGAACGGAGTAAATGACAAGGTCATGTAATTTGTTCCAACTATGGTCAATAAACTTATGTTCCTTTTTTATTCTATCTTCTGTCTTTTCCAGGCTAGGCTACTGAAGTTGATATGCTCTTACTTGATAAAAAAAATTTTCGGCCTTTACTTTAAACTCTGTTTCTTTTAACCCTTGTTCTATTTCATCAATGTCCAAGTCATCCCAGTATGCAGAGTCTTTATTCTTGAAATCATCATATTTGTCGATGAGGTTTTCTGTTTCATACCGGGTATAAACTCGACAGGCTGAAATTTGGTCCAAAGATCGAGTGGTGGCCACATAAATTTGATGCCAATGAGGAAGCAGTGGGAGTTGGTCTAAAAACATCTGGATTTTTGCATAGGCGATAGGGTTGAGGACATGACCCCGGGTTATAACATCACAAGCCCATCGAAAGTTCTTAAGAGAAACATCATCCTCGAGAACATTAAAGGGCAAGTGAGAAAAGACCGCAAGCAGAAGTTGGGCTTGATATCGCTGAAATTTAGTAGGGGGAGATGGAGGGCTATAGGAGGGGAGAAACTGGTCCTCAAAGAGGGCAAGTCTCAATTTCTCCATCCAGTGAGGGTTTTGCGAAAGAGGAGGTGCATGAGTTTCTATCTCGAAAGAAGGAGGGAATTGGGGGTTGCTGACAATATCAAGCCAGTCAGAAGAGCAAAGTTTTGCCTTTTGGGCTAAGAATGATGGGCTATACCCTTGAGCCTCTTCTGGACGACGAGTGGCTTGTACTATCTTCGTAGGCATGGAAGATGTGTACTATGCTACAAATAAGTTGTCCTCCAAACGGCGTTGGTAGTCGATGGGTATATATGGGTAAACCACCGAACTCCGAGCAAAGGGAGGGAAAGTTAGAGGATCAGCAAATTCGACAAAATAATGATTGATTTGCTCTCTTAACTTGGACTCCTTAGGTTCTGGCCAGCTACTCCAACCAAAAGCCCCAGAAGAAGAAGAAGCTACAACCTCATCCTATACAGAAGGTTTTGGGTCAGAAGAAGAGCTTCCAATATCCATGTTTACAAAATTTTGGGTTAAAGAATTATGGACAATAGGTTCGTAATCCAAAGGTTGATAGTCTGCAAAAGCTTCCATGACTTGAATATAGGAAGGTGGGTGAAGGAGGCTAATCAATGCATAAAGGTTCTTTGGAGGATGAACATCATTATCAAACAACTCTTCATATGCTTGATCGAGGTAAGAAAAGGTTTGCTTGGCCATGAAAGCTGTACCAGTCTTTTCGAATACTGAGATAGTGGGAATGTTCAAAGGATAGAAGAGAATTTAATGTTTCATTGATGAATGACGGTTGCATTTCTGAAAAATGCAAAGCCTATGCACGTTCTAAGATGTTGATAAAACACCTTGATCCACTAATATCACTAAGTATTGGGTATATTAGTGTAGGGGGTAATGTTGGCTACATATTTTGTACAGATCAATCACAGTTCAACACGTGGCAGGATGAGGGCAATACGGGAAGACAATTCAAATCTTCAATCATAATCACACACGTGACAGTTAATATTGGTTATTGTGGATCTGCATAGCACTGGATCAACAAAGAGATGCAAGACGACGTGGCTTTAACAGTTACTCGTATATTTGAATTCAAAATCAAGAGGGAAGCCTAACTACAAATATGGCGTAATGGAGCTAACTGTGAGGAAACATGATTAGCGATCATGATGGGATGATTCGATGGTTAGAAACTTATTTCGACGTTTATCATTGAGAAGTATAAATAGTAGAGAAGGCCCTAAAAAGAAGTCCTAGACTCAGATCCAATGAACCAGTTTTTATCTACTTTATTTCCCTTCCAGTTTTTACATTTCTTATTCTTTACATTTTCTGTACTTCAAATTCCTGCACTGCACTTCCTTTATAGGAGTAGTTTCAAGTAGTTTGTTGCTGTAAACCTCTACGAGGCTGTAATTTGTTGCTTCAATCCTCTACGAGACTGAATTGGATCATTGTAAGTCTTTTATTTTTACTTAATGAAATGCTACAATTGCTCTTCATTTAATTGTTGTTTGTTTAATTCTCCTAAACAAAGCCACTAGTAAAAGTCCTCTTCATTGAGGCTGAAAGAACTGAAACACAATCATCTGATAATTGGTTGTCAATTAATCTTCTGTAAGGACTGATTGATCTTTCCTGACACGCTTAAAATTACAATAATAACATTCGAAAGCCAAAAAAGCCAACAGATAGTCTTTTTTTGATTTATTATTTATTGTTTTATAATAGTCTTTTTTGATTGTTATTCAGTTCAAAAAATAAAATAAAATAAAATAAAATCTGTTACCATTTGACACAAAAAAGAAAAAAAAGAAAAGCCCCTTAAAAATATATATTTCAGAAGAGAGAAATTTTATTTTATTTTTTTCACATGATTCATATTCTATTGATGGACCTCATGGGTGGCTAATGTTTTTTTCAAATTTAGATTTGAGCCAAAGCGAAATTCAATATGTGTATGTATATATTTATTTTTTCTACAAAAAAATATGGTATATATCTATATTTATTTTTAGTAAAAATAGAAGGAAAAAAAAATCACATTTGGTACATTCATAAGTTTGCTGAGGGGGGGTGATGCCTGATAATGAGTCTCACTGAGGGATTAGGGTCGCTGCTGTGCGGCTTGCAAAGTAGTGATTGTTGTGCGGTTTATGAGAATTATTTTAGATTTTATTTTCATGAATGGAACCATTCAATTTTTAAAGAATATTGAGTAGAATATATTTGTAAAAAAGTAAGTTCATCGAATATCGATAGACATTTCATCAACTCGCATTTATATATATGAAAAAATAAATATATATAAGTATTAACCTGAATACAAATGTGAGTTAATGAAATGTCTATCAATATCTGATCAAATTGATTTTTTATAAAGGGAAATGGCTTTTGTCCAATCCTTAATCGGACTGGATCGTGCTGTTGGGCCCGTGCGGGCCCACTACGAGTGTCCTGTTTTGATAATATGAACCGTTCAATGTGTAGAACTCATCGAGTACTATATGCCTGTAAAAAATCACGTTGATCGGATATCGATAGCTATGTGATCAAAACAGATTTTTGTCAACCGTTAATTTATTCACCGTCCAATTTTTTTTTATACAAAATTGATTTGATCACATAGCTATCGATATCCGATTAATGTGATTTTTTACAAACATATAGTACTTGACGAGGTCTACACATTGAACGGTTCAGATTATCAAAATGAGACCCGTGGTAAGCCCCCACAGACCCAACAGTACGGTCCAATTCGATTAAGGACTGAACAAAAACCATGCCCTTTTATAAATATATTGTACTTAATGTTATTTAAAATTTAATGATTTAAATTATCAAAATAAAATTTAAAATAATTTTCACACACCATAACAGTCACTGTGTAAGCCGAGCTGAGGGAATCACCAAAGGTCGTGGGGTGATAATAGACGTTAAAAATCAAAAGGTAATTAAGGTTTCATTTGAGAATATGTAATTTTAATTAAAAAATAAAAATTCAACTTATTTCTTTTCATTCATTTTATTTTTTACATATACATATATATTTTTGTAAAAATAAAAAAATATTTTCTAAATATATTTAACTTTTTTTATCTCATATTTTAATTAAAAAAAATAAAAAATCATTGAATTGCCAAACGTGGCCTTAAAAACGTTACAAAAAACCCACAACCGCTTCTAAGTTTTGGTAGACGACGAAGTTGACAAGACTACTGAATTGTTCAGATAAGCTCCTCCTCCTCTCTCTCTCTCCGCCGCTGCTTCTTCACATCACATCTAAGGTAAAGTTTCCGATCTCCCTTTCCTGTAATCTTTCCTCAACTTTCTCATAAAAATTACTAGAAATTCAAATTAATATCAAGAGATTTGACCTTTGCTCTGTGTTTCATTTCTTAAATTGAATTGTTTCTGATGCTTAAATTGTTGTAGTATTATTCAATTGATGCCATTTCTATGCATACATTGTAGGAACATAGTGATTTATTGAGCTTATATGGCTTCGATTGTGGTTAATTTGCCTTGTAATGTTGGAGCAATCAAGGGTTTGGATTGTGCAAACTATGTGGGTTTAAAACCATCTGTGAATCATAATTTTGTATGTGTTCGTCCCCAAAGCAAAGCATGTAATCGTCGTCGATTGTTGATTGTGAGAGCGAGCGAAACGTGTGATGGACCGATGAGGAAGATGGGTTTGAGTGATGAGGAATGTGAGGCTGCTGTGGTAGCTGGGAATGTGCCCCAAGCTCCTCCTGTTCCCCCAAAACGTGCTCCACCAGCTGGAACCCCTGTTGTCCCTGCGCTTGTGAGTGTTATTTTTACTGTTACAAGTTGCAACTTATCTTTTTATTGACAATTATTCAGCATATCAATTATAAAAAAGAAAGTCTGAGATAGTAGTTGTGATCAATATTTTGTTTCATTTAATATAATTTCATATTAGGGTTAATTTCACTTTTATCACTAAACTATTGTCATTGTCCATATTTCCTTTCTAAACTATCAATTTAGTTCTTAAAGTTTCCAAAGTTAAGTACAAATGGTCCAATGGAAGGCAGTACAATTGTCATGTAAACCTAACCTAATCGACAAAAAAGTAGTTTTACCATATTTTTTTGTTGTTGATAGAAGTAGTTTTACAACTTAGACAATATAAATCGGACAATCAAATACTCATCTTCTTATTAGACAACTTAACACCTATCTTCTTCTCCACTCCTCATTTCAAAATAATGAATATTTTTTTATTATATAGTTTAAATTGTTCAAATTTTAAAACGATTTTTTTGCCCCTCAGATTAGGCTTTAATGATTAAGGATTTGGACAACTGTCTCCAGTTGGACCACATTAGCTGAAATTAAAAACTTTAAAAACTAAATAGATGAAATTAATAGTTTACAGATGAAATAGAAAAAAAAATAAATAAAAATTTTGATAGTTTAAGGGATAAAAGTGAAATTACCCCTTTCATATTAATCATCGACCATTAAAGTTAGGGTGCTTCTTGTTGGATAAATGCCAAATATCATGCCAATGCCTGAACTTTTGTCATATTAACATCACTCCAATGAATATAAATTGAGGGTATTGTGCCATTTCCTTATCTTGGTTTTGTTTGGAATTATCCTTCTCTCTTATATTTTATTTTATTATTATTATTTTTTAGTTTTTAGTTTCTTTTATGTTGGTTAATTTTGATTGTATCATATGGACGCTTTTGCACCATGTTGGTTGGTGCCAGCCACTTAATAGGCGCCCTCGTCGTAATAGGAAATCACCAGCAGTGAGAGCAGCATTTCAAGAAACAATCTTAACACCTGCGAATTTCGTATATCCACTTTTCATCCATGAAGGTTGGTATTAGTCTGGACTTTCATCATTTGGTTTGCTGTTGTCTGAAACTCCAAAATGTGACCATCTTTCCCCCGCCAACATGCCCTGTGTGTGTGTGTGTGTGTGTGTGTGTGTCTCATAAACGCGCACACATCTTTCTCAGTTTGCATGATATTTATTTCTGATATTGCTGGAATTACAGGTGAAGAGGACACACCTATTGGGGCTATGCCTGGATGCTATAGGCTTGGTTGGAGACATGGACTTGTGGAAGAGGTCAGTAAGCTCTAGTTAGTTCTATGTTCTTGAAAATGGCATACTGGAGCTTGTAGCTGACCTGTTATCATGTGGACCCACTTAAGAAATTGTTCTGCTAGAAATCCTTACTATTCTATACTCCTAGTCTTGGATAACCAAATTTGAAAACTTTCTTGAATATGTGATAAAATAATTTCCATTTTATAAACATGTTTTAATAGGATGCCCCAAGCATATCACCTCAACTCAATCTAGCCTTATTACCTCAATGCTATTGTTGGCTACATGTATCCTTCTTTTCCATGATCTTTGTAAGATGTGCCATTAATTATAAATGGAAGATGCTAAAGATAGCCCAATGTGTGATAGTTAAGGTTGGGAAATGTGTAAAAAGTGTATTGAAATATGAGTAAAGTGTATAAAAATATATATGATGAAAATATGTAAAATGTGTATTGAAATTGTAACTTTTTTGGCATTATGTGAAGCTTAACAGATGCCTGTTCGGCAGTGGTTAGCAGACCCATTATAAATAACTTGTAAGGTGTCGTTGCTTCAGCAATCTTTACAGTTCTAGATATTAGTTTGCCTACTGCGTCTAAGTGCATCTCATCTAAGTACATCTCTCAGTACTTACTTACCATCTGGTTAGCACTGAGCAGTTAGAATTTTTTTCAAGTCAAATGATGTGGTTAATAAAAATGTGGTATTTTGTTGTCTTTTTGCATGTAACAAGTTTAGGTTAGCTTTTATGAACATCTCATTGTGTTTCTGCTTTCAGTCAGTGAAAAACTATTTAATATTTCGCAGAATAGTTTTTCAGTGGACCTTTTTGTTTTGTTTTGTTTTTGTTTTATTTTTAATGCAGGTGTCAAAGGCCCGGGATGTTGGTGTTAACAGTGTTGTGCTCTTCCCAAAAGTTCCTGATGCTTTAAAGGTTCGTATTCACCATCTAAATTTCGCTTCCCATGATTTGTATAATTTAACATGTTTATGGCCCTCCAGTCTCCCACAGGTGTTGAAGCATATAATGATAATGGATTAGTGCCTCGAGCGATACGGTTGCTCAAAGACAAGTATCCTGATCTTGTAAGTTATTATTATTATTATTATTTTGAAACTTCATAATTTATTTTCTCAGTTAGGAGGGCTAAGGGAGTTTTGGCAACACTTTTGGTGCTTTTGATGTGCTGTTGTCAGGTTATCTACACTGACGTTGCTTTAGATCCATATTCCTCTGATGGCCATGATGGCATTGTTAGAGAAGATGGTGAGAAATATCTCTATATCTTTGAAACAAGTGCAACGCTGGATTTGGTAACACTTGAAACCAAGTTGTGTGAATATTTTTGTGAAATCAATATGAACAAAGATAAATTGAAAAGTGATTCAAAAAGAAAGAGAATAGATTTCTTTCTTCTGTAGATTTATTTTCATTCTCTTCTTTGACAACCTGTAGGAGTCATAATGAATGATGAAACTGTGCATCAGTTGTGTAAGCAGGCCGTCTCACAGGTAATTTCAGATCTTATATGGTGCAAATTGTATTTGTGTATACATCTTCAGCACACATGTAAATCTTCATAACTTGTCTTACAATTGTATTTTTATCACTGACTTTGTTTTAGACTGATATGTGAAATGGGGTAAAATGTTGTTTTCAACTGCTTACAAAGAATTAATCTAACCTCCCCTGGAGGCAAATGATACCATTTCTTATGGGTTTCCCTTGCACATTCAGAAAGCTTTCCGGAGATTTTGAATCACTGTCTCAGAAATTATGTGACTTGTTTATACATTTGTTTCAACTAAATGTTGTGACCTGACCAGCTTTTGATTTTATTGCTTGGTTTACTGTATATGTAGGCCCGAGCAGGAGCAGACATTGTCAGTCCCAGTGACATGATGGATGGTCGTGTAGGAGCAATTCGAGCAGCTCTTGATGCTGAAGGTTTTCATCATGTGTCTATCATGTCATACACAGCAAAGTAAATTGCTTATTTGAGGCTTCTTTCTAATTGGTTTTTTCCTCCTCCTCATCATGCATAAATTACTTACTAAATCTGACATATCCTACATAAGATGTTAATCTTTATATTATTGTTTTTATCTCATACTTATTTAAAATAAAATAAAAAATAAAAAAAATAAAAAGAAAGAAAGAAAAGAAAAGAAAAGAAAAGCTCTCATCTCCAACCTCATCTAAGAAATTTTGTTCTTTTGTCATGATTGAACTTGAAGTTGCTTTCAAACCAACTTTTTACAGTCCATGCTGTTGACAAACACTTTGTGTTCATTAAAAATAAATAAATTAGGGGGGCATAAAATGCTCCTTATTAGTTTGTGATCATCATTTTACTGAGTAAAATATGAAATCTGGCAGTGTTTTGGTGGAGAATTAAATAAATTTGACACCTTGACACATACTTGACCTGAGTCGGTGTAACATAGGCCTCGTTTGGGAAGTGGCTATTTTAGTAGGCTATTTTAGTTTTTGGCTATTTTAAGTAGGCTAAAATTTTTGTGTTTGGGAAGATGATTGGATTTTTTTGTGGTTGGATGTGATGTTTGTGAGAGAAAAAGTGAAATGATTATGGGTTTGATGTGATATTTTGTCCTATTAGCTATTTTAGCCTATTTTGTCTTTTTGTGATTTTTAGCCTAAATTTGGCTATTTTTTTTCTTCCCAAACACCCCCATAGTTACCATTGTATAATGGTTAATTGGAGAGTATATAGTCATTTTGGTGGAATAAATTGGAAACTAATGAATTCTAACTTTATTTTTCTTTACTGGGCGAAGTGATCTTTTTTCATTAGTCTGAGACTGGGTTGTTCAACTTCTGTTTGAGGTTGTGTTAGGCCAGCAAGCAAACTGCTACCTTATTTTTATTGGTGATTAGCATGCATCATTCTATGCTAACTCTTTTCAGTATACCTTGAACTTGAAGAAAGTGTAGTTTATTTCTTCCTGTTTCATTTGAATTACAGTGTAAGCTCACTTAGAGTTTATAAGAGCATGATTATCTTCATTTCCTACATCTAAGTTCAGTTATGTGCCCCACCATCCCCCCACCCCCCTGAAATAAACAAGCACATAAATAATTAATATTAAATAAAAATAAAACTGTAGCCATGGTCCATCTCTTCACTTGCTATTTTGCTAAGATGGTGAAAAACTCTTCACCCTTCAGTTTTTCACATCTTTGTCACATTCTAACATGGGCTGTCTATGTAGACCCTGCACTGTTTCACATCTTTGCACATTCATGCTTTTAATTTCTCTTTCACCAAACATTGTGTTACTCACAACGTGAGGACGAGTGACTTTTGAGTACTTTTGGTTAACTTTAACTTATTTATTTTTCTCTCTTCTTTTAGTTCAGTCCTGTGTTGTTAGTTGCTGTATTTTACATGTTAGTTTGAATTATGTTGCTTACAGGTATGCAAGTTCGTTTTATGGTCCCTTCCGTGAAGCACTAGAGTCAAATCCACGATTTGGGGACAAGAAAACGTATGTGGTTCATCAAAGTTGATAGATAAATCTATTAATTGGTATTGTTTAGTAGATTATATTCTAGTATTGCTAGTGCTCACTTTTGCCCATGCTTTGTATTCAAAAGTTATCAGATGAACCCAGCCAATTATAGGGAGGCACTGGTTGAGGCCCGTGAAGACGAGTCTGAAGGAGCTGATATCCTTCTGGTTAGCATTGCTTATTCATTTTTTTCTTTTTCTTTATTTTTTTTAAAAAAAAGAAAAAACTTTGATTGCACACTTTGTTGTGGGACCTTATTTATGCTGAAGTTTATTTTAATTGGGTTGCAGGTAAAACCAGGTCTTCCTTACTTGGATATCATTAGGCTTCTTCGCGATAACTCCCCCTTGCCAATTGCTGCATATCAGGTAGCCTTAATTTCTTTTTTGCATTTTTCTCTCTAATGCCATTTGGACTCGATTTCATTTCTCTGGTACTGTTTTTTGCACTGTACTGGGGAGTCTGATATTAAGTGGAAGGGATAATCACATTGCATTGTAAAAGGGGAAGAGCATTACATTTTTTGAAAATAAACAGACAGAGAACATAGACTTAGCTGTATCATGTCAAAGCATTTGTTACGAAAGGACACAGCATTTATTTTGTGTATAACCTTACAAATTGTTTTGTCCTATTATGGTGGTTCATATATGCATTTTGGAGCTGTTCTTTAGTTGCTTCCCTTCCAACTTCATGCTATGATCTAATTTCCTTCTATCCATTTTAAGTTTGTTTCATTTATGTTATCCTTTTTTTTTTGGATACAGGTTTCGGGTGAATACTCAATGATTAAGGCGGGTGGGGTTCTGAAAATGATTGAGGAGGAAAGGGTCATGATGGAGTCTCTAATGTGCCTCCGACGCGCAGGTGCTGACATTATTCTCACATATTTTGCTCTTCAAGCTGCTAGATGTTTATGTGGTGAGACTTAATAAGAGAATTAGATTTTGCTAGATGTGAGAGGCTCCATTAGAAATTTAATATCTTAGGCTTTATGTATATTTGACCTTAGAATCAGACTATTGTTGGGAATAAGATTCTTGAAATATTGGTTTATTGTTATCTTGTTGTACCAGTGCTACATATATATATATTGTGATGTTCTCACATCACAGCTGTGATGTCACTACTTAGTGGCATTGTTATTGTTATTTGGAGACAATCGCTTTGTCACTACTTAGTGGCATTGTTATTGTTATTAGATAAAGTAGCAGTTATTATTCATGTTTTAGGAAGCATCATTGAAGAAGCTAGAGTTGTCATGTTTAAAATCTGAGTGAAACTAGCATCATAGCTAATTAATTACATGGCATGTTTAGGTCATGTTCTAATAGGTGATAGAATATGGGAAATCTTATTATCCAAGGAAGATTTACAGGTGTGTGGGTAAAAATCTGAACCACACTGATGTTGATGGGAATATTGCTTTTCGAAGCTCTGGAAACAATCCGGATGAAGTGGATGAATACTCTAAAGCTTTAAGTCTGCAAAATTGAACTTTGTAACTAAAGTCACCAATTCTCTCCCTCTGAAAATTGGAGTCTTTCCTAAGCAAAACACATCATCTGTGCAAACCATTGCCATATTATGTAATAATATACACACATACACATTGTGGGAGATGAATCTCGAGCAGCCAATCAGCCACAGACAACCTGGTGGCCGAGCTCTAACAGGTCGAATGGCCAATCCTGACCAAAGGGTGGACCAGGTCAATGGGAGTCGACTACACGTGGCAACTCCTATCCAATCCTAGAGTGACGTGGATGCGGGACATGATCCCACTAGAGGTGGAATAATCTCTCTCAACCAATTGCAACTGTTAGTAGGGCTCCACTATAAATAACCTCAAACATATCCAACTAGGTACACACAACCAACAACACTCTCATTTACTGTATTATTGAGAATTCTTGAGCCAGAACTCACTTAGATATCGGAGAGTTCCCCACTAATCACCCACCAGCCAGAGAGCTTCTTTCTTTTCAGGTGTTAAAGTAGTGTGTCCGTGCTTTCTGGTGGCCATCAACCAAGTGTGGTAAGTTTTTTTTTTCCATACACGAGTAATGTTATACAAACAAAAAATTCATATATAATGATGTGGCTCATTATGGATCATTCACTTCAAAACAAAATACCATTGAAAATTTATTTATTTAAAATAATGGTGTTGTCACATCATTCTTGTGAAATTTTTTGTATGAATTTTATATATGAATAGAATTTTTCATGTGTAAATACATATAGAGGGATTTGCATTTGATTTTGTGCAGATGTGTTTTTATGAGGGATATTAGGCCAACATGGAGTTGCCCCTGATTATGCCTTGGCCTTGCAATAAAACCATGTTGATGAGAAAATGGTTGTACTGCAAAATCCTCATTTTTTATGACCCTATTATCATGTTTATTGCCTACATAACAATGGCTTCTTTTCTCTTTTGGTTTTAAGAGTGACATCATTCAACCAAACTGCTTTTTGTGTAGAAGTAATTAGTTCGAGTTGTTTAGGGGATTTGGATCTGTTTTTTGATTATGCTTCAGCCGAACTATGTTAACTAGGATGATCAATAGAATGACTTCTTATTCTATGTGAAGCCAATAATGCATTTTTGCAACAACGTTCTGGATAACTTTTCTATCTTCTGCGCATTTTTGTAGTAGTGGTTGAATGATGGTGATAGCTATGGCAGCAGTGCCGATGGTTGTGGCGGTAAAGGGTTGTGGTAGTGATAATGGTAATGACAGTTGCGATTATGATGATGGTGGTGAAATCATGTTGGTGTATATGATGCTGATGACATCGGTGGTGGTAATAATGGTAATGGTAGTAGTGGTGGAGGGTGGTGGCGGTTGCAGTAGTTGTGGTGGCATGATGGTAGCAATAGTAGTGTTGAGGGTGATGAGATTATAGCAGTGCATATTGATATTTAAGTATTTATAAATTAGTTTGCTAAAATGCATGAGAAAATTAAAAGCACTTATCAATTTTATATAGTTTTATCATTTTTAGAGAGTATAAATAATTTTTAAAAATATATTTTTGGATGTTTAATTTGGTCAAATTAATTTTTTCTCTTTTGAAAAAGATTTGGAAAGCCAAACCAAAACATGGCTAATGATTTGCATTTTGTACAATTTTAAGTTTTTTTGATCATTTTGATATGGGATTGCAAATGAACCAAACTGTTCGTGAGCTCGGCTCGTTAAAGACTCGGGTCTTGAAGTAAATAAACTTCAAGATAGACTTTTAGACTCGTTTAGTAGATTATTATATTAATATTTGTATTTGTGTCAGAAATATGAGTTATATATAATAAAATATTTTTATATCACATGACTGTTAATGTGTCATTTTTTATTTAATTTTAAACATAAATTAACTTTTGAAGTAAATTAAAAAAAATTGAAACATAAAGAGGCAAAGTGGAAAAAAAAAATACTAAATTTTAAGAGCAAAAGTAAACAAATAGTCAAAGATAAAGGGGCAAAATGTAAATTACCCATAAAAAGGGAAATTGCAACAAGTCGGAGTGTTGGGCTCCTCTTGTTTTGGGAGATAGAGGGGGAATTAGGATTGAGATGGATGTGAGACCCACTAATATTATATTTGTTTTGGGAGATAAAGAGGGGATTGAGATGTAGGTCCGGATTAGGTTGGGCCTTGGAAGGGGGATTGAGATGGAGGAGGTGGAAGTGGTATTAGGTATTTAGTCATTCGGCTAAGGTTTATTTTTTATTTTTTATTTTTTTTACATGTTGGGTATTTTTTTTTTTGAACATTAATGTTTAATGTTTAATGTTTTTGTATTTTTTGTTAATTAAAAATTATAATTTTGTTTGTTTTAATATTTTATATTTCTTTTATAGGGTAATAATTTAACATTCTCTACACTAACAACTATCATTAAAATAAATACAATTTTACTTAATTCTCTTACTATCAATCCTTTCAATTGTATCTCTGAAAACAAACATGGCCTTAGAGAGTTGGACAGCCGCTATCAATTCCCTCAATTGTATCTCTGACAATAAAGAGGGCCTTGGAGTGTTGGACAAAGAAAGTTTGGGGCTTAAAGTCTCACTCTCACTCTAGCTTCAGTCAGCTCCCACACGAGCTCGTTTCAATCGGTGCGTTTCTTTCTTTTCTTCTAGACTCCATCTCCACAAGTATATATCTATATATTGTTTATTAATTTTGATTTGGGTTTTGCTAACAAATCCCTAGCCACAAGTAAAAAAAAAAAAAAAAAAAAAAATTAAAGAACACAGGCATTTTTTTATTAAATTTAAAACATTTTTTTATTAAAATCAATATACTTTCTCACATATTATCATGACACTTTTCAACATTAAATAATGTCTAGGGAACACTTATTAGCATTTTCCTTTTAATTTTGATTTTGATTTTAAATTTTAATTTGAGTTTTGCTAATTAATGGTCCTAGGGCATAGTAAAAAGACAAAAAAGTGATACACTTTTTCACATATTTTCATGACATTGTTTTACACACTTTCCAACATTAAAGGCCGTTTGGGAATAGACTATTTTAGTTAATTATTTGACTTTTTGATTATTTTAATCTGACTAAAAAAAAGTTATATTTTGAATGATATATATATATATATATATATATATATATATTTACTTGATTTGATAGTTATAAGAAAAAAAAATAAAATAATTATAAATTGAATGAAATATTTTATTTTATTAATTATTTTAGCTAAATAACCTCTAGCCAAACAGGTCTAAACAATGCCTATGGTGCAATTGTTATCACTGAATAGTCAGTCTTATGTTAACTTGGATTGCATCATGATTTGAGTAAAGATTTGAAAATGAAAATGAAAATGGAAATGGAAAAGTTAGGGAAATATAGGTATAGGGTTTACTCCTTGTAACTTGTAATTGGTTTTTTTGTTGCAACCATGTCTTTGGTGGTTTGGAAGCCCCTCTTCCTTGGCAATCACTCCAACAACGATTCCGACTAGAGCACCTCTCCATTGGTACCTTGATTGGCGCGTTGCTAAGAAGCATTTTGATCGAGAAAAAACAAAAGCAACAAGAGCATGATGACTTGATGGCACGCTTGACGAGTATCAATGACAAGCTCGACATGAATCGCAAAGAGCTTGATGTCACTCGGCAAATGATTGAGAAGAAGATGAAAAAGCCCTACACTTGGTTTAAATTATCTATGTAGTTCTAGTTCTTGTTTTTTGTTTTAAATGAACAATGGTCGTGCTAGCAAACTTTCTAGTGTCATTATTGAAATAGGTTACTAACAATTTTCGAGTTATACAAAGTAGTATGAACTTTCATATTTTGTTGTGAATTTTCTGGTTTTCTGGCTTTTTATTGTTAGGTTTTTCAACTTTTTTCTTCTCTAATGTGTTGTGGCTTGAAGATTTTGTTAGTTTGAATGGCAAGGATAAAGTTCCGAAAAATGAAGAAAAAAAAAATCCATTGGAATTTGATGCATATCACCGGTTATGATGTGAAGTTGCAATGTGACTTATTTTAACAGTTCCTTCCAGTTACTTTATTTAGCTTTTGAGCAAAGTTAATCTCTCCGATCATTGGACAGTCTGGTGAGTCGTACAGGATTAGTATGGGATCCACTCATAAAAAGAGTCATTGAGATTTGGTGTTTGAAATGGTTGTTGAGTAGTGGGAGAGGGGTGTATACCGGTTGTGATGATATATAAAGAGAGGAATAAATTTGAACAAACACTTCTTTTATTCAAATAATCTCAAACAAATTACAAACTCTAACTCTCAATCTCTCTCAGAAATCTCCCACTCCTGGAGATGTTGTTTTTCTTTCACTCTATCTAAAACAATCCCACAAACTATCTATTTATAGACTCAACAAACCATGTATAAAATGTGTGTACTACAGTGTGTCTTCAATGTTAAGTTTCATCAATCGAGCTTTCTTGAAGCTTCCTCCTTCTCCATTCTTCCAGCAGCTTCTCTGCTCTTCTTTTTCATTTTGGCTTCCTCTTCTTTATTCTGGAACTCTCCAGGAACTTCATCTCTTTTCTAGAAATCACCATTTTCAAACTCAAATTGAGTTTGTTTTCCAACAATGGTTTCTTGATGGTTTTTGTCATCAATCAGGACTTCGAATAAACTCTCATAAGCCTAATCTATTTGTTAACCCAAATATGTCTGATCGAGAGAAGGAATTTTTGTGAACTTGTTTGGGTATAAAGGTTGTAGAAAAATCGGGAATTTATTTGGGTGCCTCATTAGATTTAATAGGTAGAAAAGGCAACTCTTTAACCCCATTTTACATAGATTTAAACTTAAATTGCAGGGATGAAAAAGGAGTCTCTTATCTTTTGCAGGTCGTTGTGTGTTGGCCAAACATTCTCTCCTTTCAATTCCAATTTATTTACTCTCAATTTTCCATGCCCCAAAATATTTTACCCAAAGAATTCGGAGTATTGTCCTGAACTTTCTCTAGAAAGATGAAGATAATAAAGGGATCTTTTGAAAAAAAAAAAATGGGACAACTTGTGTTTACCAAAATCTGTTTTGAGGGGGGGGGGGGGGGTGTTGGGAATTAAGGATTCAGAGAAGTTTAATTTAGGAAGCACGGGTGCGGATATGGATACAAGTATGGGTACGATACGGGTATGCCGATATGGCAAATTCTAAAAAAAGTAAGGTACGGGTACGGCTGGAGTACTTCAAATTCCCCCCCCCCTCCTTTTTAGCTAAACATTTAACATACAAATCAAAGTTTAATATCACAATTAAAAAGAAAAATTACAAAATAATTTGTGAATTTCTTTCACTTCATTCAAGTATATAATTTTCAAATATTCAAATAACAATTTAAATACATCAATACTCCGATGAAAGTAATTAATTTTTTTATCTTTTATTTTATAAAATTTTGATTAATTTTTTTTTATCTTTTATTTTATATAATTCTTAATGTCTACTACAAGATTACAACAGTAAGAAGAAAGCGCATAGAGTGGGTGATTTTGCATTACGTAATTGTTTTTGAAGATGATTAAAGAGGAATAAGGCTGTATCTTGCATCAAATTCCAGCTATTGTTGGAAAAAAAATGTATAAAACAAAAACAAAAAAAATGGATAAGAAAAAATATGAAACGAATTGGGAATACGAAAAATAATCTGAAAAAGGAAGAAGAAAAAGAAAGAGGAAGAAGAATCTGAAGAAAAAAAATCTGAATTAAAAGGAGAAAGAAGAATTTGGAACACTCTGAAAAAGAGAGAGAGAGAATCGAGCTTCAGTGTCGAAGAGAGAAAGAAGAATCGAAGAGGAAGAAGAAAGAGGAAGAAGAATCGAAGAAGAAAGAGAGGAACTCACCGAAATATTGAGCTTCAGTGTTGTCTTTGATGGATAGCAGATTCGACGAACTCTATTCTTCGAATGGAGAAGTTGACTTGACTTTGTTCTTCAAATGATTTAGGGCTTCTTCAAACCATAGTTATAGTTTCCTTTTATGTTTTTTTTTATTATTACTAAACACCCCCTATTTGTTTAATTTTTAAAACTGGGCAAAAGATAATTGCTCTGGTGCCCCCAAAAAATTCTGAAAATTTGGTTTTGATTGCGGCGTACCCAACCACGTACCCATGGAGTACCCTTCGCTTACCCACAGCATACTAGATGTATACAAGTCGTATAAAATGTACCCGGTACGCGTGCAGCCGTACCGGTACATGTACCCGAACCCAAACCCGGTACTTGTATGACAATATTTTTGGAGTACTCATGCTTCGTAGAGTTTAATCAATCTTTGTTAGCTAAACTACGATCACGCATCCTTACAAACCCTCACCTATCAATTTCTAGAGTTTTGATAGCTAAATATTATAAACACAAGGCACTCCTTGAGGTTCTGCCCTCAAATAGTTGCCCATGGGGCTGGCATAGTACTAGGAAGCACGGGTGTGGGTACGGATATGGGTACGGGTATGCCGATATGGCAAATTCTAAAAAAAGTAAGGTACAGGTACAGCTGGGGTACTTCAATTTTTTTTTCTCCCCCTTTTATAGCTAAACATTTAACATACAAATCAAAGTTTAATATCATAATTAAAAAGAAAAACCACAAAATAATTTGTGAATTTCTTTCACTTCATTCAACTATATAATTTTCAAATATTCAAATAACAATTTAAATACATCAATACTCTATGATGAAAGTAATTAATTTTCTTATCTTTTATTTTAAATAATTATGGTTAACTTTTTATCTTTTATTTTATATAATTCTTAATGTCTACTACAAGATTACAACAGTAAGAAGAAAGTGCACGGAGTGGGTGATTTTGCATTACCTAATATTTTTTGAAGATGATTAAAGAGGAATAAGGCTGTAGCTTGCATCAAATTCCAACCGCTGTAGGAAAAAAAATGTAAAAAACAAAAACAAAAAAACGGATCAGAAAAAATCTGAAACAAATTGGGATTACGAAAAAAAATCTGAAAAAGGAAGAAGAAGAAGAAAGAGGAAGAAGAATCTGAAGAAAAAAAATCTGAAATAAAAGGGGAGAGAAGAATTTGAAAAATTTTGAGAGAGAGAGAGAGAGAGAGAGAGAGCTTTAGTGTCAAAGAGAGAAAGAAGAATCAAAGAAGAAAGAGAGGAACTCACCGGAATATCGAGCTCCAGTGTCGCCTTTGATGGATAACAGATTCGACGAACTCTGTTCTTCGAATGGAGAAGTGGACTTGACTTTGTTCTTCGAATGATTTAGGGCTTTTTCAAACCATAGATACAATTTCCTTTTTTGTTTTTTTATTATTACTAAACACCCCATTTTGTTTAATTTTTCAAAGTGAGCAAAAGATAATTGCTCCGGTGCTCCAAAAAATTCTGAAAGTTTGGTTTTGACCTTGGCGTACCCAACCGCGTACCCATGGAGTACCCTTCGCGTATCCACAGTGTACCAGATGTATACAGGCCGTATAAAATGTACCCGGTATGCGTGCAGCCGTACCGGTACCCGTACCCGTACCTGGTACTTGTACGATAATATTTTTGGAGTACCTGTGCTTCATAGAGTTTAATCAATCTCTGTTAGCTAAAGTACCATCGCGTATCCTTACAAACCCTCACCTGTCAATTTCTAGAGTTTTGATGGCTAAATATTGTAAACGCAAGGCACTCCTTGAGGTTCTACCCTCAAACAGTTGCTCATGGGATTGGTAGAGTACTAGAAAGCATAGGTGCGGGTACGTATACGGCTACGGGTACGATACGGGTATACCGATACAACAAATTCTAAAAAAAGTAAGGCACGGGTATGGCTTTGGTACTTCAAAATTTTTTTTTTTACGCTTTTTATAGCTAAACATTTAACATACAAATCAAAGTTTAATATCATAATTAAAAAGAAAAACCACAAAATAATTTGTGAATTTCTTTCACTTCATTCAACTATATAATTTTCAAATATTCAAATAACAATTTAAATACATCAATACTCTATGATGAAGGTAATTAATTTTTTTATCTTTTATTTTAAATAATTATGGTTAAATTTTTATCTTTTATTTTATATAATTCTTAATGTCTACTACAAGATTACAACAGCAAGAAGAAAGTACACGGAGTGGGTGATTTTGCATTACCTAATTGTTTTTGAAGATGATTAAAGAGGAAAAAGGCTGTAGCTTGCATCAAATTCCAACTACTGTAGGAAAAAAAATGTAAAAAAAAAAAACAAAAAAATGGATTAGAAAAAATTTGAAATGAATTGGGATTACGAAAAAAAATCTGAAAAAGGAAGAAGAAGAAGAAAGAGGAAGAAGAATCTGAAGAAAAAAAAATCTGAAATAAAAGGAGAGAGAAGAATTTGAAAAATTTTGAAAGAGAGAGAGAGAGAATCGAGCTTCAGTGTCAAAGAGAGAAAGAAGAATCGAAGAGGAAGAAGAATCAAAGAAGAAAGAGTAGAACTCACCAAAATATCGAGCTCCAGTGTCGCCTTTGATGGATAGCAGATTCGACGAACTCTGTTCTTCGAATGGAGAAGTGGACTTGACTTTGTGCTTCGAATGGTTTAGGCCTTTTTCAAACCATAGATATAATTTCCTTTTATGTTTTTTTATTATTACTAAACACCCCATTTTGTTTAATTTTTCAAAGTGGGCAAAAGATAATTGCTCCGGTGCTCTAAAAAAATTCTGGAAGTTTGGTTTTGACCCTGGCGTACCCACAGCGTACCAGATGTATATAGGCCTTATAAAACGTACCCGGTATGCGTGCAGCCGTATCGGTACACATACCCGTACCTGGTACTTGCACGGCAATATTTTTGGAGTACCTATGCTTCATAGAGTTTAATCAATCTCTGTTAGCTAAAGTACCATCGCGCATCCTTACAAACCCTCACCTGTCAATTTCTAGAGTTTTGATGGCTAAATATTGTAAACGCAAGGCACTCCTTGAGGTTCTACCCTCAAACAGCTGCTCATGCGGTTGGCAGAGTACTAGAAAGCATAGGTGCAGGTACGTATACGGCTACGGGTACGATACGGGTACACTGATACAGCAAATTCTAAAAAAAGTAAGGTACGGGTATGGCTTTGGTACTTCAAAATTTTTTTTTTTTACCTTTTTATAGCTAAACATTTAACATACAAATCAAAGTTTAATATCATAATTAAAAAGAAAAATTACAAAATAATTTGTGAATTTCTTTCACTTCATTCAAGTATAATATTTTCAAATATTCAAATATGAATTTAAATACATCAATACTCTATGATGAAAGTAATTAATTCTTTTATCTTTTATTTTATATAATTCTGATTAATTTTTTTTACCTTTTATTTTATATAATTCTTAATGTCTAATATAAGATTACAACAGCAAGAAGAAAGCGCACAGAGTGGGTGAGTTTGCATTACCTAATTGTTTTTGAAAATGATTAAAGAGGAATAATGTAACGCCCTCAAAATTAACCCATTATATATATCATTGACATGCATTATTTAAAGAAGACAATTTATTAATTCATTCATCAGAGTATTACTAAATAAAGCATTACATGTAACATTGAATAAAATGCCTTACAGGCTTACATCTTTCCAAGTCAACACTTGGATACAAAAATATGAGTTCTAACTCAATACAAGAAAAGCCCGAGGCTTGAATGTTTACATGTACTAATAAATAAAGACAATTAACTAAAGGTAGTCTTCTTCAAACCAGAAGCCAAACCCTCCCAAGCTAAGTCCTTGGAGGTAGTTTATCACCTGAACCTGAAAATGATGTTCCCATAAAGGGTGAGCCACAGCCCAGTAGAAATATTCTAAACCACATATAAGCAATGAATAAAGCAACAACATTCAACAGATGGTTAACCAAGATAATCAATTACTTCATTTTACAGCCTCATGACACTATTGTCTAAGATACATTTTACTTTCCAACTTAATCAACATGGCTCAGAACCTGGCCGAACTTACAACAGTGAATTATATATATCATATTCACATTCTTCCAATATCAACAAACAAATGAGACTCAAGCTCAATTCAAAACACTTCATACTTCCAGATTGATACACATTTTAGTGCTGTATCAATAAAACACTTCTATATAAATAAGCACACATAAAAGTGATGCTAATGGAGTCCATCCCCTATCTCCTCCCAAACATAAATCCGGTTTAGAGGTCCATCCCCTATCTTCCCCTAAACCGTGGAGTACATCCCCTATCTCCTCCCACACAAAACAATGTATGCAAATGCAATGCTCAATCAATACACGTATTTTCTGTATCAATGCAATAGTCAAAATTAATGACTTAATCAATGTGATTAGTTTCAGTTATTCCTAATCCACATGCAATGTCTACAACAATCACGACTATCCTCCACCGATAGCCCAAAACAGTTATTTCTAAACTGAAAATAACTATGTCAACAATTCAATAGACAAATAATTCAAATTATCCAACTACGCCATTTAATCAATGAATTCCCCAATTTCATGAATTAAACCATCTTTTCCCAACTCCATGAATTAATTATACAAATTAATTTAATAATACAACTAAGGTTTTTCCCAGAATTTACCAAAGTATCCCCAACATATCAAAATACCAAAACTTAGAACAAAACCTATAAAATGGAGTAGGAAATCCCTACCTTGAAGCGAAGAACTCGAATGGAGAAGATGACGAAAACCAAAGTGCTCCAAACCCAAGATTGTTCTGATTAAACGGAAGCCCTCGACCCACTCTATCTTTTTAACAAAGGACTTAGGGTAGAAATACACTCTAAGTAGATCAAACCTAAGAGAGAAGGTGTGTAGGGAGAGGGAGAAGACGGTTCTAGGGTTTTAAAATCAAAAAGGAGATGAAAAAATGATCCAGAAAGTCGGATCTCAGATTTTTATACCAGTCGCCCCGCTCAAGCGTGGAAACCCCCGCTCGAGCGCCACTCACAGACTCCCGCTCGAGCGGCCAAACTCCCGCTCGAGCGGCGAATGCACAATCCCAGAAGTTTTTGCAGACAGGTCCCCGCTCGAGCGCCCAACTCCCCGCTCGAGCGTCACTCACGACTTCCCGCTCGAGCGTCCAATCCCCCGCTCGAGCGGCCAACACTACACAGGACATACTGGATGAGTGTATTCCCCGCTCGAGCGTCCAAACCCCCGCTCGAGCGGACAAGCCAAAATCTGGGTAACTAGACTTGGTTCCTAAGCTCAACCAACCTGCTCCAAATCTTCCCAACACAACCCAAGACTCAAAATAAGAAAATAATGAAGGACAACAACAATTATACAGTAACGGAATCTACGGAACCTAAGTCCGGATACAATAATCAAATGGGAAAAGACCGGGGTCGCTATAAATAAGGCTGTAGCTTGCATCAAATTCCAGCTGCTATAGGAAAAAAATGTAAAAAATAAAAACAAAAAAAATGGATCAGAAAAAATCAAAAACGAATTTGGATTATTTAAAAAATCTGAAAAAGGAAGAAGAAGAAGAAAAAGGAAGAAGAATCCGCAGAAAAGAAATTATGAAATAAAAGGAAAGAGAAGAATTTGAAAAACTCTAAAAAAGAGAGAAAGAAAGAATCAAGCTTCAGTGTTGAAGAGAGAAAGAAGAATCGAAGAGGAAGAAGAAAGAGGAAGAAAAATCAAAGAAGAAAAAGAGGAACTCACCGGAATACCGAGCTTCAGTGTGGTCTTTGATGGATAGTAGATTCGACGAACTCTGTTCTTTGAATGATTTAGGGCTTCTTCAAACCATAGATATAATTTCCTTTTATGTTATTTTATTATTACTAAACACCCCCTATTTGTTTTATTTTTCAAAGTGGGAAAAAGATAATTGCTCCGATTTCCTGAAAAAATTCTGAAAATTTGGTTGTAACCCCGGCGTACCCAACTGCGTAGCCATGGGATACGCTTTGCATACGCACAGCGTACCCGATGTATACAGGCCGTATAAAACGAACCCGGTACATTTTTGCCGTACCCGATATGCATATCCGTACCTAGAAAGTACCCGGTACTTGTATGACAATATTTTTGGTGTACCTGTGCTTCATAGAGTTTAACCAATCTCTGTTAGCTAAAGTATGATCGCGTATCCTTACAAACCCTCACTTGTCAATTTCGAGAGTTTTAATGGCTAAATATTGTAAACACAAGGCACTCCTTAAGGTTCTTCCCTCAAACAATTGCTCATGGGGTTGGCATAGTACTAGGATACACGGGTGCGGGTAAAGATACGCGTATGGGTACGATATGAGTACACCGTTACGGCATATTCTAAAAAAAGTAAGGTACGGGTACGGCTGGGGTACTTCAATTTTTATTTTTATTTATTTATTTATTTTTTATTTTCTCTTTTATAGCTAAACATTTAACATACAAATCAAAGTTTAATATCATAATCAAAAAGAAAAATTACAAAATAATTTGTGAATTTCTTTCACTTCATTCAAGTATATAATTTTAAAATATTCAAATAACAATTTAAATACATCAATACTCTATGAAGAAAGTAATTAATTTCTTTGTCTTTTAATTTTTATAATTTTGATTAATTTTTTCATCTTTTATTTTATGTAATTCTTAATGTCTACTACAAGATTACAATAGTAAGAAGAAAGCGCACGGAGTGGGTGATTTTGCATTACCTAATTGTTTTTGAAGATGATTAAATAGGAATAAGGCTGTATCTTGCAAAATATTCCAGTTGCTATAGGAAAAAAATGTAAAAACAAAAACAAAAAACTGGATAAAAAAAAATCTGAAACGAATTGGGAATACGAAAATTAATCTGAAAAAGGAAAAAGAAGAAGAAAGAAGAAGAAGAATTTGAAGAAAAAAAATGTGAAATAAAAGAAGAGAGAAGAATTTGAAAAACTCTGAAAAAGAGAGAAAGAGAGAATCGAGCTTCAGTGTCAAAGAAAGAATGAAGAATCGTAGAGGAAGAAGATAGAGGATGAAGAATCGAAGAAGAAAGAGAGGAACTCACCGGAATATCGAGCTTCAGTGTCGTCTTTGATGGATAGCAGATTCGAGGAAATCTGTTCTTTGAATGGAGAAGTGGACTTGACTTTGTTCTTCGAATGATTTAGGGTTTCTACAAACCATAGATATAATTTCCTTTTATGCTTTTTTATTATTACTAAACACCACCTATTTGTTTAATTTTTCAAAGTGGGCAAAGGATAATTGCTCCGGTGCCCCCAAAAAATTATGAAATTTTGGTTTTGAACCCGGTGTACCCAACTGCGTACCCATGGAGTACCCTTCGCGTACCCACAGCGTACTAGATGTATACAGGCCGTATAAAATGTACCCGGTACATTTTTTCCGTATCTGATACGAGTACCCGTACCTGGTACTTGTACGGCAATATTTTTGGAGTACCCGTGCTTCATAGAGTTTAATCAATCTCTGTTAGCTGAAGTACCATCGCACATCCTTACAAACCCTTACCTGTCAATTTCCAGAGTTTTGATGGCTAAATATTGTAAACACAAGGCACTCCTTGAGGTTCTGTCCTCAAACAATTGCTCATGGGTTTTGCGTAGTATTAGGAAGCACGGGTGCGGGTATGGGTATGATACAGGTACACCGATACGACAAATTCTAAAAAAAGTAAGGTACAGGTGCGGCTGGGGTACTTCAATTTCCCCCCCCCCCTTTTTGTAGCTAAACATTTAACATACAAATCAAAGTTTAATATCAAAAGTAAAAACAAAAATTACAAAGTAATTTGTGACTTTCTTTCACTTCATTCAAGTATATAATCTTCAAATATTCAAATAACAATTTAAATACATCAATACTCTATGATGAATGTAATTAATTTTTTTATCTTTTATTTTATAAAATTTTGATTAATTTATTTATCCTTTAGTTTTTATAATGCTTAATATCTACTACAAGATTACAACAGTAAGAAGAAAGCACACAGAGTGGGTGATTTTGCATTACCTAATTGTTTTTGAAGATTATTAAAGAGGAATAAGGCTGTAGCTTGCATCAAATCCCAGGTGCTGAAGGAAAAAAATGCTAAAAACAAAAACAAAAAAATGGATCAGAAAAAATATGAAATGAATTGGAAAGACGAAAAAAATCTAAAAAAGGAAGAAGAAGAAGAAGAAGAAAATGAAAGAGGAAGAAGAATCTAAATAAAAAAAATGTGAAATAAAAGAAAAGAGAAGAATTTGAAAAACTCTAAAAGAGAGAGAGAGAGAGAGAGAGAGAGAGAGAGAATCGAGTTTCAGTGTCGAAGAGAGAAAGAAGAATCGAAGAGGAAGAAGAAAGAGGAAGAAGAATCGCAAAAGAAAGAGAGGAACTCATCGGAATATCGAGCTTCAGTGTCGTCTTTGATGAATAACAGATTCGACGAACTCTGTTCTTTGAATGGAGAAGTCGACTTGACTTTGTTCTTCGAATGATTTGGGTAACTTCAAACCATAAATATAATTTCCTTTAATGTTTTTTTATTATTACTAAACACCACCTATTTGTTTAATTTTTCAAAGTGGGCAAAAGATAATTCCTCCGGTGCCCCAAAAAATTCTGAAATTTTGGTTTTGAACCTGACGTACCCAACCGCATACCCATGGAGTACCCTTCGCGTACCCACAGCGTACCAGATGTATACAGGCCGTATAAAACGTACCCAGTGCGTTTTTGCCGTATCTGGTATGCGTACCGTACCCGATAAGTACTCGGTACTTGTACGGCAATATTTTTGGAGTACCCATGCATCATAGAGTTTAATCAATCTCTGTTAGCTGAAGTGCCATTGCGCATCCTTACAAACCCTCACTAGTCAATTTCCAAAGTTTTGATGGCTAAATATTGTAAACACAAGGCACTCCTTGAGGTTCTGTCCTCAAATAGTTGCTCATGGGTTTGGCGTAGTACTAGGAAGCACAGATGCGGGTACAGATGCGGGTACGGATACAGGTACGGGTATGATACGGGTATGCCGATACGAAAAATTCTAAAAAAAATAAGGTACATGTACGGGTACGGCTAGGGTACTTCAAATTCCCCCCCCTTTTGTACCTAAACATTTAACATACAAATCAAAGTTTAATATTATAATTAAAAACAAAAATTACAAAATAATTTGTGACTTTCTTTCCCTTCATTCAACTATATAATTTTAAAATATTCAAATAACAATTTAAATACATCAATACCCTATGATGAAAGTAACTAATTTTTTTTAATCTTTTATTTTATATAATTATGATTAATTTATTTATCCTTTATTTTGTATAATTCTTAATGTCTACTACAAGATTACAACAGTAAGAAGAAAATGCACGGAGTGGGTGATTTTGCATTACCTAATTGTTTTTGAAGATGATTAAAGACGAATAAGGCTGTACCTTGCATCAAATTCCAGGTGCTGTAGGAAAAAAAGGTTAAAAGCAAAAAGAAAAAAATGTATCGAAAAAAATTTGAAACAAATTGGGAATAAGAAAAAAAATTTGAAAAAGGAAGAAGAAGAAGAAAGAGGAAGAAGAATTTGAAGAGAAAAAAATGTGAAATAAAAGCAGAGAAGAATTTGAAAAACTCTGAAAAAAAGAGAAAGAGAGAATCAAGCTTCAGTGTCGAAGAGAGAAAGAAGAATCGAAGAGGAAGAAGAAAGAGGAAGAAGAATCGAAGAAGAAAGAGAGGAACTCACCGGAATATCGAGCTTCAGAATCGTCTTTGATGGATAACAGATTCAACGAACTCTGTTCTTCGAATGGAGAAGTTGACTTGACTTTGTTCTTCGAATGATTTAGGGCTTTTTCAAACCATAGATATAATTTCCTTTTATGTTTTTTTATTATTACTAAACACCACCTATTTGTTTAATTTTTCAAAGTGGGCAAAGGATAATTGCTCCGGTGCCCCAAAAAATTCTGAAATTTTGGTTTTGAACCCGACGTACCCAACCGCAGACCCATGGAGTACCCTTCGCGTACCCACAGCGTACCAGATGTATATAGGCCGTATAAAACGTACCTGGTATGTTTTTTCCGTATCCGATATGCGTACCCGTACCCGGTAAGTACCCGGTACTTGTACGACACTATTTTTAGAGTACTCGTGCTTCATAGAGTTTAATCAATCTCTATTAGCTGAAGTACCATCGCGCATCCTTACAAATCCTCACCTGTCAATTTCCAGAGTTTTAATGGCTAAATATTGTAAACACAAGGCACTCCTTGAGGTTCTATCCTCGAACAGTTGCTCATGGGTTTGGCGTAGTACTAGGAAGCACGGACGCGGGTATAGATACAGGTATGGGTACGATATGGGTACACTGATACGGAAAATTCTAAAAAAAGTAAGGTACAAGTACGACTAGGGTACTTCAAAATTTCCCCCCCTCTCTTTTGTAGCTAAACATTTAACATACAAATCAAAGTTTAATATCGTAATTAAAAACAAAAATTACAAAATAATTTGTTACTTTCTTTCACTTAATTCAAGTATATAATTTTCAAATATTCAAATAAAAATTTAAATACATCAATACTCTATGAGGAAAGTAATTAATTTTTTTTATCTTTTATTTTATATAATTCTGATTAATTTATTTATAGTTTACTTTGAATAATTCTTAATGTGTACTACAAGATTACAACAGTAAGGAGAAAACGCACGGAGTGGGTGATTTTGCATTACCTAATTGTTCTTGAAGATGATTAAAGAGGAATAAGGCTGTAGCTTGCATCAAATTCTAGGTGCTGTAGAAAAAAAATGTTAAAAGCAAAAACAAAAAAATGGATCAGAAAAAATCTGAAAAGAATTGGGAATACAAAAAAAAATCTGAAAAAGGAAGAAGAAGAAGAAAGAGGAAGAAGAATCTGAAGAGAAAAAAAATGTGAAATAAAAGCAGAGAAGAATTTGAAAAACTCTGAAAAAGAAAGAAAGAGTGAATCGAGCTTCATCGTCGAAGAGAGAAAGAAGAATCAAAGAGGAAGAAGAAAGAGGAAGAAGAAAGCAGAAGAAGAATCTAAGAGGTAAGAGAGGAACTCACCGGAATATCGAGCTTCAGTATTGTCTTTGATGGATAACAGATTCGACGAACTCTGTTCTTCGAATGTAGAAGTTGAGTTGACTTTGTTCTTTGAATGATTTAGGGCTTCTTCAAACCATAGATATAATTTCCTTTTATGCTTTTTTATTATTACTAAACACCACCTATTTGTTTAATTTTTCAAAGTAGGCAAAGGATAATTGCTCCAGTGCCCCCAAAAAATTTTGAAAATTTGGTTTTGACCCCGGCGTACCCAACCGCGTACCCATGGAGTACCATTCGCGTACCCACAACATAACAGATGTATACAGGTTGTATAAAACGTACCCGATATGTTTTTTCCCTATTCGGCACGCGTACAGTTACCCAGTAAGTACTCGGTACTTGTACGGCAATATTTTTGGAGTACCTATGCTTCATAGAGTTTAATCAATCTCTGTTAGCTGAAGTACCATCGCACATCATTACAAACCCTCACCTGTCAATTTCCAGAGTTTTGATGGCTAAATATGGTAAACACAAGGCACTCCTTGAGGTTTTGCCCTCAAACAGTTGCTCATGGGGTTGGCGTAGTGCTAGGAAGCACGAACGCGGGTACGGATACAGGTACGGGTACGATACAGGTACGCTAATACGGCAAATTCTAAAAAAAAGTTTCGTACGGGTACGACAAGAGTACCTCAAATATTTTTCCCCCCCTTTTGTGGCTAAACATTTAACATACAAGTCAAAGTTTAATATCATAATTAAAAACAAAAATTACAAAATAATTTGTGAATTTCTTTCACTTCATTCAAGGATATAATTTTCAAATATTCAAATAACAATTTAAATAGATCAATGCTCTAAGATGAAAGTAACTAATTTTTTTTTATCTTTTATTTTATATAATTCTGATTAATTCTTTTATCCTTTCTTTTGTATAATTCTTAATGTCTACTACAAGATTACAATAGTATAAAGAAAGCGCACGGAGTGGGTGATTTTGCATTACCTAATTGTTTTTGAAGATGATTAAAGAGGAATAAGGTTGTAGCTTGCATCAAATTCCATCTATTGTAGGAAAAAAATGTAAAAAACAAAAACAAAAAAATGGATTAGAAAAAATCTGAAATGAATTGGGAATACAGAAAAAATCTGAAAAATGAAGAAGAAGAAGAAGAAAGAGGATGAAGAATCTGAAGAAAAAAAAAATCTAAAACAAAAGGAGAGAGAAGAATTTGAAAAACTCTGAAAAAGAGAGAAAGAGATAATCGAGCTTCAGTGTTGAAAAGATAAAGAAGAATCAAAGAAGAAAGAAAGGAACTCATCGGAATATCGAGCTTCAGTGTCATCTTTGATGGATAGCAAATTCGACGAACTCTGTTCTTCGAATGGAGAAGTCGACTTGCATTGTTCTTCGAATGATTTTGGGCTTCTTCAAACCATAGATATAATTTCCTTTTATGTTTTTTTATGATTACTAAACACGCCCTATTTGTTTTATTTTTCAAAGTGGGCAAAGGATAATTGCTCTGATGCCCCTAAAAAATTTTGAAAATTTGGTTTTGACCCCGGCGTACCCAACTGCGTACCCATGGAGAACCTTTCGCGTACCCACACCGTACTTGATGTATACAGGCGGTATAAAACGTACCCGGTACGTTTTTGCCGTACCCAGTTCGTGTAGCTGTAACCGGTAATTACCCGATACTTATACAACAATATTTTTAGAGTACTCATGCTTCATAGAGTTTAATCAATCTCTGTTAGCTAAAGTACCGTCGCGCATCCTTACAAACCGTCACCTGTCAATTTCCAGAGTTTTGATGGCTAAATATTGTAAACACAAGGCACTCCTATTGGATCTGCACTCAACAGAAGCTCATGGGGTTGGCATAGAACTAGCAAGGACGGGTGCGGGCACGGATACGGGTACAGGTACGCCGATACAGCAAATTCTAAAAAAAGTAAGGTACGGGTACGGTTGTGGTAGTTCAAATTTTTTTCCCGGTTTTATAGCTAAACATTTAACATACAAATCAAAGTTTAACATCATAATTAAAAAGAAAAATTACAAAATAAAAGCGGGGAAAAAAAATTATTCAATTATGTAATTTTCAAATATTCAAATAACAATTTAAATAAATCAATACTCTATGATGAAAGTAATTAATTTTTTTATCTTTAATTTTGTATAATTCTTAATGTCTACTACAAGATTACAACAGTAAGAAGAAAGCGCACGGAGTGGGTGATTTTGCATTACCTAATTGTTTTTGAAGATGATTAAAGAGGAATAAGGCTGTAGCTTGCATCAAATTCCAGCTGCTGTAGGAAAAAAAATGTGAAAAACAAAAACAAGAAAATGGATCAGAAAAAATCTGAAACGAATTTGGAATACGAAAAAAAATCTGAAAAAGGAAGAAGAAGAAGAAAGAGGAAGAAGAATCTGAAGAAAAAAAATTTGAAACAAAAGGAGAGAGAAGAATTTGAAAAAGAGAGAAAGAGAGAATCGAGCTTCAGTGTCAAAGTGAGAAAGAAGAATCGAAGAGGAAGAAGAATCGAAGAAGAAATGGAGGAATTCTCCGGAATATCGAGCTTCTGTGTCGTCTTTGATGGATAGTAGATTCGACGAACTCTGTTCTTCGAATGGAGAAGTGGACTTGACTTTGTTCTTCGAGTGATTTAGGGCTTCTTCAAACCATATATATAATTTCCTTTTATGTTCTTTTTATTATCGCTAAACACCCCCTATTTGTTTAATTTTTCAAAGTGGGGAAAAGATAATTGCTCCGGTGCCCCCCAAAAAATTTTGAAAATTTGGTTTTGACCCCGGCGTACCCAATCGCGTACCCATGGAGTACCCTTCGCGTACCAGATGTATACAGGCCACATAAAACGTACCTAGTACGTTTTTGCCGTACTCGGTACGGGTGCAATCGTACCGGTATGCGTACCCGTACTGGTATTTGTACGGCAATATTTTTGGAGTACCCGTGCTTCATAGAGTTTAATCAATCTCTATTAGTTATAGTACCATCGCGCATCCTTACAAAGGCTCACCTGTCAATTTCCAGAGTTTTGATGGCTAAATGTTGTAAACACAAGGCACTCCTTGAGTTTCTGCCCTCAAACAGTTCCTCATGGGGTTGGTGTAGAACTAGGAAGTACGGGTGCGAGTATGGATATGGGTATGGGTACGCCGATACAGCAAATTCTAAAAAAAGTAAGGTACGGGTACGGCTGGGGTACTTTAATTTTTTCTTTTCTTTTCTTTTTATAGCTAAACATTTAGCATACAAATCAAAGTTTAATATCATAATTAAAAATAAAAATTACAAAATAATTTGTTAATTTCTTTGACTTCATTCAAGTATATAATTTTCAAATATTCAAATAACAATTTAAATACATCAATACTCTATGATGAAAGTAATTAATTTTTTTTATCTTTTATTTTATATAATTTTGATTAATTTTTTTACCTTTTATTTTATATAACTGTTAATGTCTACTACAAGATTACAACAGTAAGACGAAAGTGCACAGAGTGGGTGATTTTGCATTACCTAATTGTTTTTGAAGATGATTAAAGAGGAATAAGGCTGTAGCTTGCATCAAATTCCAACTGCTATAGGAGAAAAATGTAAAAAATAAAAACAAAAAAAACGGATCAGAAAAAATCTGAAATGAATTCGGATTACGAAAAAAAGTTTGAAAAAGGAAGAAGAAGAAGAAAAAGAAAGAAGAACCTGAAGAAAAAAATTCTGAAATAAAAGGAAAGAGAAGAATTTGAAAAACTCTGAAAAAGAGAGAAAGAGAGAATCGAGCTTCAGTATCAAAGAGAGAAAGAAGAATCGAAGAGGAAGAAGAATCGAAGAAGAAAGAGAGGAACTCACCGAAATATCGACCTTCAGTGTCGTCTTTGATGGATAGTAGATTCGACGAACTCTGGTCTTCGAATGGAGAAGTTGACTTGACTTTGTTCTTCGAATGATTTAGGGCTTCTTCAAACCATAGATATAATTTCCTTTTATGTGTTTTTTTTATTATTACTCAACACCCCCTATTTTTTTAATTTTTCAATGTGGGTAGAAGATAATTGCTCCGGTGCCCCCAAAAAATTTTGAAAATTTGGTTTTGACCCCAGCGTACCCAACCACGTACCCATTGAGTACCCTTCGCGTACCCACAACGTACCAAATGTATACAGGCCGTATAAAACATATCCGGTACATTTTTGCTGTACCCGGTACACATGCAGCCATACTGGTACGCGTACCCGTACTCGTACCTGGCACTTGGACGGCAATATTTTTGGAGTAGCCGTGCTTCGTAGGCATAGTATCTTATGGGGTAGGGATTTAATTAAATAGGAGATTTTTAAGAGAGTTGAGAATGGAAATCAAATTGATCCTTTTGAGAGTCGATGGATTCTAACTATGCATAATATTTTAGTGGGCTAAGAAAGGGGGAGGTTTTTCTCTTCATTTAGGGTAAATCATTTTATTGATGATGACCGTAAAGAATGGGAAGAACCTCTGGTACGAATTTTATTCCACAAGAGATGGCCAAGCACATTTTAAACATCCACATCCCTATTGAGGGGACGTGTGATCAGGCCATTCGGAAAACTTGCAAAGATGGTAATCATTCGGTAAAATCGGGATATTTTTTTACTCTGGGCAACGACATTGCTAATGGAGCTATGACCGATTTTTGCTGACTTCGGAAAAAATTGTGGAAGCTGCAAATACCAACTAAATGGGCTATGTTCTTATGGAAATTATTACATCACATCTTGCCTGTTTGAGCAATCTTTTTTTTTTTTATTTTTTTTAATCAGCAAAGGAAAAGTAACTTTATTGATGAATTATAAGATAAATACATCAATAAAAAAGAAGAAAAGGATGAGTGCAAAAAGTATCATAGCAAACCAAATCAATCCCAACTAGGTTAGCACCGATAAGACCGCCCAATCATAGGCTAGCACACCATCAAGAGTTGGTGAGTAACCAACCACAAACACCGAAGCCAACCTCACCTAAGCAAAAGAAAACCAAAACTAAACCAAAAAAAAGCAACCCAAAACTAACAAACAGATAGAAAAACAAGACAATCAAAAAAAGAAAAACAGCTGCAGCAGGCCAGAGCAAAACAAACAACAAACCATAACAGCAGAACAGGAGCAGAACACCATCAATCCATAGCATCAACAGCCATCATAGAACACAACAGCAGGTAAATCACAATCCAACAGACCAACAGCAATGCAACCAGCAGCCATGTGATTACATGGTAAGTCCATAAAGATGAGCTTAACAGTGTGCAAATGTATGGAAAGCTCTCAAACTCCTCAGTTGATCGATGCTTCACAATTCGCAAAAATGTTCCCAAACAGATCATCAACAACAGCAAACAGATCAATTAAACAAAACACCAAGGCACCAAGACTATGCAACCACAAACTATATTTGGACAGATCGGCCTAGCATCATAACAACCAGTGAGGTAAAGCAGACCAACAACATATCCACTATGGAGCACAACAAGCAGACAGATCACAGGCCAATCCCCTCAGTTCATAATGCAAAAATCTTCAACATGTCCTAACAACTATTACCTCCACCCAGCTAAACATTTGAATAGTGAATATCAACAAGAAACCCTCTGCTTATATCAGCCCAGCATTTGAATTGTGTATATCAACACCAACAAAGCACTCCCCTTGAAAACAAGTCAGCAAGAATCCCTCTACTGGAGCTACCAAAACCCTTTGAACATAAGCATAATAATTCAGCCTTCCCTAAACAGCATATCAAATCAGCATATCCCTCTGCAGCCCCTTAAAACTCCTATGTTCCAGCAATCGTAAGAGGTCGTGGTATTGATGTCCAGTCGGTGTGCCCACGATGTGTGGAATCAAATGAAACGCTTGAACACATGTGCTTTCAATGCCCTTTTTCCAAGCATATTTGGCGAGCTTCTTAGCTTGGTCTTGATTTTGATGCAGGTGAGGCAATGTCAGTAGAGGAATGGATCAAATTTTGGTTCCAGCAAGCTCTGGATGAGGATGCAATTGTTGAGTTTGTCAAAATCCTTTGGGGCATTTGGTTGCATCGAAACAAGGCTATCCATGAACAAATTGTGGAAAATCCATCACATACTGTATAGTTGATTAATCATTTGGATTGGTCTACTATTAGGCTAAGTTCGAATATTTATCTACCACTGAGGATGGAGGGCCGAAATCTAGAAAATGTAATAGATAATTGTTTTGTTGTTACTAATAATTTATCTTGGTGTCCGGATAGGTATTTTGACAAGATATTTATCGATGGCGGCCAATGCAGCTTCACGCAGGAGTTGCTAATTTTGGATTTGTGTTATTGTATAATTATGGTTTCTATCTAATGCATTTTAATCTTCCTCAAAAAAATAAAAACATATAATTTTTTTATTTTCTATAATTTTGAAAATCTTAATACATTTTTAGAATGTTGCCAAACCTTTTTTCATATATAGTATGCAAATTTTATTTATTTTTTAAATAAAAGAGTAAATATAAACATTACAACAACAGTGAAACACGTTTAATAATCAACACCTTCACAAAGGTTCCTTACAATGTAACATCCTTTTAAAAAGGCATCTATAAAAACAATCATAGACATATCTGTAGAATATCAGATAATAAAATGACATCCCATGAAAGTATCAAATTTAAAAATTGCATAACAGCTGATGACTCCAACTTTAGATGACAATTCAAATATAATATATATATATATATATATATATATTTTTATGCTATGTAACAGTTATTGTGATATATTCTATCTTAGGGCTGCAAACGAATCGAGCCGAGCCAAACTTTGTTGAGCTCGAGCTCAGCTCGTTTACTTATCGAGCTCGTTTATTGAGCTCAGACTCAGCTTGATAAGAAATTAGGCTCGAGCTCGGTTCGGCTCGTTAACATTAATGAAACTCGAGCTCAGCTCACCTCGGCTCGATAATTTTTTTAAATATTATTTATATTATTTAATATATAAATAATATATTTATCATATAATTTAAATAAAGATAAACGAGCCGAACTTGACGAGTTGAGCTTATGTGAGCTCGAGCTCAGCTCGTTTGCTAAATAAGCCTAACATTCGAGCTTGAGCTCGGCTCGTTTACTAAATGAACTGAACCGAGCCGAGCCCTTAAAGAGTTGAGCTGAGCTTGTTCATGAACAGCTTGGTTCATTTGCAGCCTTATTTTGTCTGATTTTGAACATAACATAACTTTAATAGTAAAGTGAAAAAAACATAAAACATGAAGGGAAAAATAAAAATAAACAAACTTTAAGTGCCAAAACAAAAGAAGTGACCTAATATAAAAGGAACTATATGAATTTTATGTTGTGTTTGGTTCATGAATTTAAGTAAAAATTTGAAAATAAATAAAATAAAATAAAAAACAGATAGATGAAATAGAGTAACATATCACACATTTTTCCTTTCTTTTTTTTCCAATCCCTATCTAAATTCGTAAACCAAACACAACCTCAATGTTCTTTCAATGAACCAAAAAAAGTGATATGATAGAATATATCTATGCACAAAAAAGTTCTAATAACCTTTCACATATTAGTTAATGGCTCCATCATGATCCAACACAAGGCTAAAGTAAAAATGGCCCTATTGCATTCATCTAATTAAGGTCCATAATTCGAGAAGGGTTTCTAATTATCATATGAAATTTAGTGTAAATTAGTATTTAATTAAGTCATGCATGTGTGAGTAATCATATAAACAGACTGATTTCACATTCTTAATAGTGAAAAGTATAACAAAAATCCTACAAATTAGTCAATAAATTAAGCAATAGTATCACTTCTCAGTCCTCCTCCTGCTGCCAGCCCATTCTTTTAAGCAATGTGCTCCATTGCACCTGTCTCTTCACTTTCCTAGAAAAACAAATTCAAGTATTTTAATATACCGTTTCAGAAAATCACAACAAATGCATGAAATGAAAAAATCACCCCTTACAGAATACAACACCATTTCAAAAAGGATTGGATTTTCACTAGTTGGTAGAGACATTGGAAATAATTAAATTCAACAATCTAAATTAAACAGTTTAATGCTCGGAGGTTGTATCATGGGACTATAGTGGGTATAGAGCATTGAAGATTGTATCTCGGCACTGTAGTGGGTAGATATGATCATGTGTACTCACGAAGGTTTGGTGCGGTCTTGCGGTGTCACCTTGGCTCAACCAAGAAAAGCTCCAATGGTTGAGGTGCAAGTCCCCCAAAAGGATGGGAGATCTAGCCTCCAAGCCACAAGTCATCTCCAAAAATCCCCACCTAAAGCCATGGGTTTGTACTCCATGACCAACCCCAAGGGGATTCCCAGGCTTTGCTACTGACCTAGGCAGGCCTGATAGCTTCAATATCCTTTCAGAGACAGCACAAGCAGAGAATCCTTCAAGAATGACAACTTGTGAGTGTTATAAACTCCCTTCGGGAAATTCTATAGTGGATGTCTCTCCCGTGGACGTAGGTTACTGCCGAACCATGTAAATCTCTTGTGTTATCTGTGTGTGATTGATTTTTGAGCGCATCTTAATCCTAACAAGTGGTATTAGAGCCTTGTTAGCTGATTTTTGGAAAAACAGGGTGTGTTTTTCAGAATTGCCCAGAAATAAAGTTGCTCGAAATTCATTTTTGAGCATACCGGAAGGAAGCTCGCGACGAGAGGAGTCCAGAATTGCAAAGCAGAGCCCTAGAATAGGTTTTACACGCTCTTATGCGCCACTTGAAGAAGACGCGTGAATCCTAGTCTCACACACGCGTCACACGCGCCGTGGGAGCACCGGCGCGTCATCCCAGTCTCAGACACACGCCTGACACATGGCGAAAGGAAGAATGAGAGTGTTCTACGCGTTAATGCCACGTCATCGATGCGTGTCTACCACTTCATTGCCACATGTCAGCCACATCAGTGCCACGTGTCAGCCACGTTAGCACGTTGTTGACCAGTCAACCAGTCGGGTTGACCCGACTCGACCCAAGGACGGAGGAGTTATCCGGTGCTACGCAACTACAGTACATCTGCAGATCTAAACCGTTGAATATATTTTGGCTAGATCTGAGCCATTTGAAGTCTGATTTTGGTGATCCAATAATGGTTTCCAACTATTTGGAGTATTCTGGAGAGATCCGTAAGGTCAGATTTTTGAATCAGAGTTTCTGTAAAAAGTAAAGAAGACGATGGAGGAATTCACATCAACTTTAGGATCCATGATTAAGTTGAATCCTTCCAATTATGCAATCTGGAAGCCGCGGATGGAAGACATCCTATATTATAAAGACCTGTTTGACCCTATTGCTCTAAAAGGGGTTACACAGGAAGAAGTGAATGATGAAGACTGGATAAAGATGAACCGGAAGACTATCGATTGTATCAAACAATGAATAGACCACAGTGTGTTCTACCATGTTGCCTAGGAGACAGATGCATATGTCCTTTGGACAATGTTAGAAGGAATGTACCAGTTAAAGACCGTTCAAAACAAAGCCTTGGTGATGAGAAGGCTTGTAAATTTGAAGTTAAAGAATGGTGTGTCTGTCGCCGAGCACACTAGTGAATTTAAGATGCCCTTGAATGATGAAATGCAAGCCGTTCTACTACTTAGTTCTTTACTAGACAGTTGGGAGACGTTGGTGGTTTCTCTCAGTAACTCTGCACCAGAAGGGAAACTGACCATAAGCATGGTCACAGACGCCATGTACAATGAAGAGGCAAGAAAAAAAGACATGGAATGTAATCAATCATGTGCTCTTGTCACAGAAGATAGAGACAGAGGTAGGGGAAGAGGCAGAGAAAGAAGCAAGAGTAGAGGTAGATGGAACAACATGAGTAAATCCAGAGACAGCAAAAGTTAAGGTAACTCTAGCTTCACTTACTTTCACTGTGGCCAGGAGGGTCATATAAAGAGGAACTGCCCAAACCGGAAAGATAAAGGCCAAAACAGTAAGTCAAAGGGAAATGAGAACACGACAACCACAACAATTGATGAAATACTTCTTGCAGTTGGTGAAGAGGAGGATTGCCTTCACGTGGTTGACCACAGTTGTACAGAGTGGGTGATAGATACAGCTGCATCTTATCACTCCACCTCCCACAGAGAACTCTTCAGCTCGTACAACGCTGGAGATTTTGGCACTGTTTGAATGAAAAATTCTAGTTATTCGAAGATTGTGTGTATTGGAGACATTAGTATTCAGACTAATGTCAGATACAAGTTGGTTCTCAAAGATGTGAGGCATGTTCCAGATTTGCGCCTCAATCTTCTCTCTGGAAACACCCTGGACCGACAGGACTATACAAGTACATTCGGAAATGGCTGTTGGAAGTTGACAAGAGGAGCTTTGACAATCACCAGAGGAGAGATGTCTTCAACATTGTACAAGACTAAAACGAAGATCTGTCTAGGAAGTCTTAATGCAGCAAAAGACAAGCAGTCACCAGACTTGTGGCACAGAAGACTAGCTCACATGAGTGAGAAGGGATTGCATCTATTGGCAAAGCAATCGAGGATACCCTTATCGAAAGGGGGTGTCTTGAAGCCGTGTGATCATTGCCTTTATGGCAAGTAGCATCGAGTATCATTTAGTTCAACGAGCAAGAGGAAAACATAAGTGCTTAGTACGGTATACTCGGATGTTTGTGGCCCAATCGAAGTGGAGTCACTTGGCGGCTGCAAGTATTTTTTGACTTTCATTGATGATGCATCAAGGAAGTTGTGGGTGTATTTCCTGAAGATGAAAGATGAGATATTCCAGCACTTTTAGGAGTTCCATACAATGATGGAAAGAGAGACCGAAAAAAAATTAAAGTGTCTTTGCACAGACAATGATGGCGAGTATACTTCCAATGCTTTTGAAGCATATTGTGCCAGCAGAGATATCCGACACAAAACAATAATTCTCGGTACCTCACAACACAATGGTGTGGCAGAGAGGATGAACCACATTATTGTTAAAAGAATCAGATGCATGCTCAGAATAGCAAAGTTGCCAAAGTCATTCTGGGCTGAAGCTGCCCGAACAGCCTGTTATCTCATCAATAGGTTGTCTTCAGTCCCATTGAATTTTGCGATACCTAAGGAAGTCTGGTCGAGAAGAAAGGTATCATATTCTCATTTGAGAGTCTTCGGGTGTAAGGCGTTCACACACATGTCCAAGGAAAATAGACAGAAGCTTGATGACAAGTCCACTCCATGCATATTTGTGGGCTACTCAGATGCAGCATTTGGGTACAAGTTGTGGAACCCAGTGAACAAGAAGATGTTTAGGAGCAAAGATGTTGTGTTCCAAGAAGACCAAACAGTAGCAGATTTTGAGAAGTCTGCAAATTCTAGAGATGTCATCACTCCAGACTTGTTACTATCTCCCAAGCCATCACAAAATGCTAGATGTGATGATGTGTAACAAAAAGTGCCAGAGTTATAGGATCCTATGCCAGAAATAGAGGATTAGGAGGAAAGAGATGAAGACCTGGATGAAGAGGGTGTTGAGCAGGAGGAGCAACCCCCTCTGTTAGAGGCAACTGGGCTTCAGTTGTTGAAATCTAGAAGAGCTGCCGTGCCATAAACCAAATATCCCGCTTTTCAGTATATTTTGATTACTGATAAGGGGGAGCCCGAGAGTTTTTCAAAAGCAAACAGTCATATAGAGAAAGACCATTAGATGCAAGCCATAACGGAGGAGATGAGTTCTTTGCAGAAGAACCACACTTATGAGCTTGTTCCACTTCCAAGAGGCAGAAGAGCCTTGAAGAACAAATGGGTGTATAAGTTGAATAAAGATGGCAACGGTAAACTATTGCAGCATAAAGCTCGCTTGGTGGTCAAAGGTTTTGGGTAGAAGAAGGGAATTGACTTTGATGAGATCTTCTCCCCAGTTGTGAAGATGACTTCCATTCGAGTAGCTCTGAGATCAGCAGCTCGCTTGAATCTGGAGGTAGAATAGATGGATGTCAAGATTGCCTTTCTCCATGGTGATTTTGGAGGAAGAGATCTACATCGAGCAACCACAAGGATTTGAAGTTAAAGGAAAACAAAATCTAGTCTACAAACTAAAAAAGATTCTCTACGGCCTGAAGTAGGCGCCGAGACAATGGTACAAGAAGTTTGATTCATTCATGGTGGATCACGAGTACACAAGAATGGTAGCAGACCAATGTGTATATTTCCGAAGGTTTTCAGATGGAAACTTCATCATTCTACTGTTGTATGTCGATGATATGCTGATCATCGGACATGATATTGCTATGATCAACAAGTTGAAAAAGGACTTGTCACAGTATTTTGACATAAAGAATTTAGGCCCAACACAACAGATTTTAGGCATGAAGATTGTTCGTGACAGGAAAGCCAAGAAGATTTGGCTGTCACAGGAGAAATATGTTGAACGGGTGATTGAAAGGTTTTATGTGAATATGCCAAGCCAGTCAGCACACCACTAGCCAACCATTTCAAGGTGACAAAGCGTTCGTGTTCTACGACTAGCTCTGAAGAAAAGAAATGGAGGCAATCGTCTATTCTTTCGTAGTAGGAAGTTTAATGTATGCAATGGTGTGTACCTGGCCAAATATAGCTCACGCAATTGGCGTTGTGAGCCGATTTCTCGCCAATACAGGAAAGGAGCATTGGAAGGTGATCAAATGGATTCTTTGGTACTTGAAAGGAACTTCAAAGATGTGTCTATGCTTTGGGGGAGCTGAACCAATTTTGGAGGGATTTACAGATGTCGATATGGCGGGTGATCTTGATAGTAGAAAATCTACATCAAGATTTCTGTTCACTGTTGCAAGAGAGCTGTTTCATGGCAGTCTAAACTACAAAAGTGTGTTGCTTTATCTACAACAGAGGCAAAGTTCATTACTGCCACAGATACTGGAAAGGAAATGTTGTGGTTAAAGCGGTTTCTCCAAGAATTAGGTCTAAAACAGGAAGAGTACAAGGTACATTGTGATAGTCAGAGTGCAATTGATCTAAGTAAGAATTCCATGTACCATTCACGTACAAAGCATATTGATGTTTGGTATCATTGGATACGAGAAGTGATAGAAAAGCAATTGATGAAGCTGGTGAAGATTCACACGGACAAAAATCCTTCTGACATGATGACCAAGGTTGTTACCAGAGACAAACCAGAAGTTTGCAAGAATTTGATTGGGATGGACTTCAAGTGAAAAGTCAGTTATCCATATGGGCGTGGAAGGGGAGAATTGTTAGCTCCAGCCCACATGGAGGAGTTAATGAGAGTTGGTTCCAAGTCAAGAAATATGAGGGAAGAGGGAAGATGGCAGTTAGCAGTTGGCAGCCCAATAACTTTTTTTTCTTGACTTTTGCTGTCTTTGGATTTACTCCTGTTGTTCCATCTGCCTCTACTCTTACTTCTTCCTCTGCCTTTTCATCTACCTCTATCCCTGCCTCCATCTTCTGGGACAAGAGCATGGGACTGATTACCTCCCATGTCTTTCCTCCTTGTCTCTTCATTGTACATGGCGTCTGTGACCATGCTCATGGTCAGCTTCCCCTTTGGTGTAGAGTTATTGAGAGAAACCACCAACGTCTCCCAGCTGTCCGGTAAAGAACTAAGCAGTAGAACGACTTGCATTTCATCATCCAAGGGCATCTTGATAGTTGCAAGTTGATTCACCAGATTCTTGAATTCACTGGTGTGCTTGGCGACAGACACACCATTCTTCAACTTCAGATTTACAAGCCTTCTCATCACCAAGGCTTTGTTTCAGGTGATCTTTGACTGGTACATTCATTCTAACATTGTCTAAACGACATATGCATCTGTCTCCTGGGCGATATGGTGGAACACACTGTGGTCTATCCATTGCCTGATATAACCGACAGTCTTCCGGTTCATCTTTATCCAGTCTTCATCCTTTACTTCTTCTAATGTAACCCCTTTTAGAGCAATAGGGTGAAATAGGTCTTTATAATATAGGATGTCTTCCATCCGCGGCTTCTAGATTACATAATTGGAAGGATTCAACTTAATCATGGATCCTGAAGTTGATGTGAATTCCTTCATCGTCTTCTTTACTATTTACAGAAACTCTGATTCAAAAATCTGATCGTACGGATCTCTCTGGAATTAATGAGTTAATAAGAATTGGCTCCAAGTCAAGAAGTAGGAGGAAAGAGGGAAGTTGGCAGTTGGTAGTTGGCAGCCCAATAACTTTTTTTCTTGACTTTGTATTCCCTTAGTTGCGCATAAATTAAAGTGAAAAGGAGGGTCTGAGTATAAGAAAACACAGAGTGTATGTAATCTGTGAGTGAGAGTGCTATATAGAGAGAGTGAGGTGTGAGTGTTGTAAACTCCCTTCGGGAAATTCTATAGTGGATGTCTCTCCCGTGGACATAGGCTACTGCCGAATCATGTAAATCTCATGTTATTTGTGTGATTGATTTCTGAGTGTGTCTTAATCCTAACACAACTCTCTAGTTTCTAGCAACATTGAGAATTTTTAAACAACAATAAAAAAAAGCAGGAGTTTCACAAAGTGTGGATTTCACAAACACAATTTCTGTAACATGAAGGCTTCAATGACTGTGAGCAAGTTTGAGAACTGTGCTCACCACCTCAATCGCCTCATGCTTCAATGACAGTATGGGATTCAGATTTTAGTCCAAGGATTGATGGTGCTATTATTGTTTTGCCCTTCCTCTTCAACATTGTCAAACCATTTTCAGCAAGAAATGAAAAAAGAAAAAGAAAAAGGGTTTTGGGGCATTTATGTAAGGGGCAAGACACACCCATGTGGGTTGTCTCCCCATTTTCATTTTTTTATTATATATAAATTGTAATTACTCTTTGTTAGTATGGAGGCATTTATGTAATTTCTTATATTAATCCCATACTTGATTTGGAAACATAGTTAAAAGTAGCTTTTTAATTCTTTTGGGTCACATCTCTCTACTTTTTTGCATGTTTTAAAAAAAAAAAAAGCTAATTAGTTAGTTTTTAACCTACTTCTCAAATACAAACAAATACTCTTTATCCTCCATCTCCAACTTAATATCACCACATTACTAATCTCCTTATTCAAACCCACCGTACTAGTAATCCCATCCAAACTAATTCGCCAAACAACGTGGCCTTACAACTGTGAAAAAGTATAAACTTCTAGTCTTGTTAACATTTATATTTTGTTTGGTTTGATTTTCAAGATTTATTTATTGATTTTCAACGTTTATACTTTGTTTAGGAGTGACCATTGGTTCAATGGTAAAATCTTAGCCTAATAACCATGAGGTTATGGATTCAAATCACAAGGCAACCACTTTGTGCACTATGCCAAAGGTTAGGTCTGTACCCAATATTTTTCCTTCCAAACACACATTAATGTGTACTAATTCAACGCTGTTTTTTTTTATTATTATTTTAAACATATAAACTAGTTTGATGAAAACAAACACTAAAAAGAGATTTTCAAAAAATCATATGAAAATTAGTGTTTTTCATTTTTTTCAACATATTAATTTTTAATTTTTTTTAAAAAAATTCAATAAACAAATTTTAAAAACAAAACCAAAGAGCATTACTTTTTTGTATTTCTACTATTATTATTATTATTTTTTTTTTTTGTAATGGGGGTCTTTGGGGCTTTGTCCTAACTAGTCCCTAAGGCACATGTAATCCTCCCATACCACACGTACTAGAGGTTGTTTTGAAAATAGGTTATTTTAGTAACTTTTTAATTTTTTGGGTAAAATATGAGGTGAAAAAACTTAATATATTTAGGATGATTTTTTAACTTTTTACGAAAAAAATGTGTAAAAAGTTCAGAGGAAAGGAAATCTTCGCCTTTTTTATGTAGTTCTTTGACTTTTTGACTATTTCAATAACTTTTTAGCTATTATCCAAATTTGTCCTAGGTTTATAAGTAAGAGAGTTCTTCGTAAGGGTATTAAACTTTTGGAGGTCAAGTGATTGCATAACTTTTGCATTAGAGTGAACTCAAAAAAATCTAGCGTTGAATTGGATTTAGTGTTTGAGGTAGTCATGTTTGTATACATTTACAAACATGAACGTGCATATTAGGAATCTGAAGACAAGTTTTATATTCCAGATCTTGATCTCCACCCACCATATCCACTTGAGATAGCAAGCGTGCCCTATCAAATGGGTACACTGTTCCCAAATTTGTTGAACATTTAGCTTGTTTAATTGATTTACATGGTGTTCATGGCTCCAATCACAAACTCCTATTGATGGAGTACTCCAAATCCTTTATTGACAAAGCTTATGGTTGATATACCTACCTTCTCCAGGATGCTCAACTCTTAGCAGGACTTAGTCAGGAAATTGTATGCCGACGTTCTTTTATGTTAAAAACAGGTTCACTACTCTCCACCTCATTCGTTAAACCATGAAAAGTGGAGAAGCACTTCTTACATTTGTTCGTCGTTATTGGGAAAAGCTATGGATGTTCAAGATCATATTCCATAAGATCAAATGGTGAAGGCTGTGTGTAGATTTTGGCTCCGCACAAAGCTCACTTGGTTAACCTTCACTTTCTTGATTTCTCTGGTCTGTGTGTGGCCACTTGTAACCTGAGCGAGAAAGTTAAATCAGCGAATTGTCTATAAGCCCCGAAAACTTTGCCCATAATTTGGCTCATGGCGGCCACCCACACATAGTGACCATCATACCTACACTGTTGAGGGCCCCTCCAACCGAGCCAATAGGGACCAAGTATTAGTGTTGCACCCAAAATGCCAATTAGAGAAATGTATTTTGGACGATTTTATAACCAATCTTATCATTTAATTAATAAAATGACAAGTGTATTTTTTGAGCAACAATAAAATGACAAGTGTATTCATCATCATATTTTCTTGTGTCTTATTTTTTGCATGATAAATCCATAGAATTAATGTTGAAAATAAATGTTCTTAAGAATTAACAATGTGAGACATACTTGGTACTTTATTATTCTGAAAGGCTCCTCCTAATCACAAGATTACTGAGCGTAGTAATTCAGATAAGCTAGTACATGTTATGCAGCTAGTACATGTTATGCTTGCTCAATTACGAGAGTGGCTAGTCTCAAAATTAATGTAGACACACTAAAGCAAACATCTAAATGCTTTATTAGAAAACAAGTTCATTGAAGGTGACTAATCATGGAAAGTTGTGAACCTTCCATATAGAACCATTCAGTCAAAGGAAGCAACAATTACATATAAATCACAATAGTATTGCATGGGAAGTTGTGAATCTTCATGCTTAAGCTACATCTTATAATGCACTAAACAAGAAAACGGGACAAAAGTCTACGTATAAATGCTCAAAGGCATATGATAAACATGCATGCTATTTTCTGAATGTGAAATGCAGTTGGGAAAGATACAAATATTTATTACTAATTGGAACAAAGAAGGGATGCTGTAAGTTGAAAGGCGGGCGGGTAGGGAAGTGTTGTCGTAGGATTAGGGCTTCATTTTCCAAATGGGCTTCTCCATTTTGTCAGATGCTACAAAGTTGCAACTAACTCTCACGATCAGGATAAATGCCATGTAACAACTACAAAGAGAACCATTATCTATTGTTTATTCGTAAAGAATCTAATAACCAGAAAACCACAAATAGTAGGTAAAAAAATCCCAAAGACATTAAACATTTAGAATACAAAAACTGATGCACAAGGACATAACTAATACATAAATTTTCTTGAGTTATATCATTTGGTATGAAGTGGTTACAATTACTAAAAGAACTAGAGATATTCAAAGGAAACAAAATCATTGAAAGTAACTTAACCTCTCTTTCTCGTTCAATTCTCTTGCAACAACAATCAATTTCCTGTGACAAAAGTTTTCAATGAGTTAAATTACTGGCAATTCTACTTGTGTAAATGGAATGACAAAAAAAAAAGACTTGCTTTGTTCTAAACATACCAATAATATGTGAAAGTATCAATCTAATTACATAGTCATTCGGTTTGAATGCTACATGAAAAACATAATCCAAATGACGGAATGGAACAGAAAGACCTACCTTTAGTCTCTCCCTCTCTCTCTCTCTCTCTCTATATATATATATACGTGTGTGCGTGCATATATACATATATTTATGTATATTCAAAACATGTAAACATGTGGTAAACATAGCGACAAAAGAGGCAAGAGGTGTACACTATTTGCTCAAAATTGGTAATATTAGCTCAACCATGCAATAAAATTGCAAACTTAATAATTTTTTCACTTAACTAACAAGAAAACTGACAAGTAAGAAAACAATAGCACCATCCAAGCCATGAAGCACTCTACATCACCAAACTAGATATACAATTTGAGGTTCCCTTCAAATTCATGAATGTTTGAACTGTATCCAAATGACAAATGTGTCATATTTGATGTTCTATACAGATATTTGGCCATATGACTAGATTCTAACTCGAGGCATTTATAAGGATGTTGCTAATATCACCTACTGAAAGAAAGTTAGCATTTCACATATATATAAGAAGGCAAACACATATACATATATTTATGCAGAAATATCTCTCTACTTAATTTATACATTAAGAAACATATGACTCCCCTAACAAAATAAGCGAGAGAGAAAAAGAGAGAGATCCACCAAGTGATGGTGCTCTTTGATATTTAACTCAATGGAGGTTCCAATTTACTAAGTGTACGGGGAAGAAATAATTCTCCTCGTATAATCCTGTTGACTAAGTCCACGCTTCTCCGTACGACGTCGCTTTGTCACCTGAAAATACAAACTTGAGCTAGCCGGCGGGTGTGTGCCGGAAACCTCTCCGATGCCTAAGTCAGAAACTTGACAAATAGACAAAGCTCAATGTATTCAGGAAGCAAAATTGTATGTTGTGTTATGTTATCTCCTCCAAGGTGATGCTTGTGAGCTTTTATTGGTTTCGAGTGGCCTAATCTTAGTAGGACTTTTATTCTTCCATGCAGAGTCCTCCTAGGATTCATACTCCTAAAGGATAATGCTTATCCTTTTACACCCCCCCCCCCCACTGCTTAAACCAAGTGGGATGGTTTTTACTACGGCCGAACTACCATTTGACCGAAGTAAACTGGCTAAGCTGAGCCATGAGGTAGGCCGAACTATCCTTAGTTCGGCCCTTCCTTTTACTCCTCATCTCGGTTCTCCCTTGCATGAACCATGAAGTGTTGGGACCGGGCTACCGAGTAGCAAGGTCTTGACCGATCCATCCAGAATACGTCATGACCGGACTAACTCGGAGACCGGACTAACTCAAGTTGTCCAAACCGAAGTAGCTTTACAATTCCTGAGCCGAAGTAACTTCATCTCTTTTGACCGAAGTAACTTTATTTCTCTTGGGCCGGAGTAACTTCTCGGCCCATTTTACCCAGTCCTTCGTACTTTGGGGCCATAAAGTCCATTTCATAGCTCGGCCCAATTTTCACAAAAAATTACCCTCTCAATTGCCCCTTAATTCCATTTGCACAGCATGATTGGGATTACCTAGTGACCAGCCGAGCTAACGTTTTTAAGCCTTTCCAGCCGGGATAAAAAATCGCTTAGCCTCTCCAGCCGAGCTTATTTTACTCCGGCTCTACAAGTTCGGTCAAAACGTCTCTTCAATCACTGACTGTAACGCTTCACTTTCCAATGACACGTGGCAGGCTCTGATAGGCTGTGAGCAGCTGTCATGCCGCCCTCGTACTACGAAAATTTTGAACAGTTCCCGCTTTTTTTCCCTCTTTCCCTTTTCACAAAACAGCCCTTTCATCTTTGGATCATTCACCTATCTTATTCATCTTCTCTCTTCGTGCCTCTGCTTTTCCAACTACCAAGCTTGTGTTCTTCATTTGCTGCCACTGTTTTCGTCTCCAGCTCCCCCTTCTTCAATCTGGTAAGCAGATCCATCTTCCCTGTTCTGTTTGTTTTGCATTTGTTCTATGCGTGTTGTTTACTATATTTTTGCAAAACATTTTCTTCCATTTCTGCTACATTTCTGTACTTTCATGAAAAAATTAGTAGAACTCATGCGTGTATGAACTATTCTGTAGAAAACTAGTCTTGGATCCAAAATCATGTAGCAACCGAACTAGGATACTGTTTGTCCTATATAGGTAGATCACTTTAGATAATAACCGAACTAGAACTCCAGAAATCAGTAGTTTCAGCAGGTTATCAACTCCTGAATAACTCTAACCGAGATAAGCCCACCGAATGAAGTTTGACTTTATTAAATAAGGAACCTCGGTCTTCAACCGAGCTAAGCCTTTGGGGCTAAGCCAGCTTTCCTAGTTTCTAAACCAAACTCAGAAAGCTGCCCCTAGAGGCTCAACCGAAATAACAAAACTCCTAGTTCAACCGATTTAGGCCTTCGGGGCTGAGCTAGCTTTCCTAGTTTTTTAGACCGAACTCAGAAAGCTGCCCCTAGACGATGAACCGGTCTAACAAAATTGTTTCCAAAGCCAGTATGCCGAGATGTCTGCCAAGATTGGGCTAATAAGGACTTCGCTCAAACCGAGCTACCAAGCATTTTGCTGAACCGAGATAAAATCCGTCCATAAAGCCGAAGTAGGACTTTTTACCTCGCTTTTAATTTGTAGCACGGTCCAATGATCTGTGCTTAACCCCTGTGTTTTCTACTTTGCAGACTTAGGTTGCCCAGGCACTCCTGCGTGCGCTCAACCGAGCTACTAAGCACAATTTTTGCACCGATATAACTTATTCTTAAATTATACGATAGATGGGGAAGTATAGATACCTAGTAAATACTCCGGGCGGCCTAGCTGAATTCAGGAAAGACTACCAAATACCTGATGACGTCCATCTGGTCCTGGCCGAAAAAGACGTCATTCCCTGGGACAATGAAGGCTTCGTCCCCTTCACTCTTTTATCCATTATAGAAACTGGACTACGATTTCTAGTCCAGCCATTGATTTGCGAGTTCCTTAGGCAAACCAGACTATGCCCAACCCAACTATCTACTAACTCTTACTGCATCATTATGGGAATAGCCGAACTGAACCGTCAAGCCGGACTAAACCTTGGCCTGGCCGAAATCTTCCATCAATATTCCATTGGCTCAAAAGAGGATGGATGGGTTTATTACCTTAGAATACGTCGCCGCCGAGAGAAGATAATAAAATATACACCGGACAAAGACTTAAACGACGACGATTTTTTCTGGGTCTCTAGGAACTTTGAGGATTTTCAAGCCCAAATTCCTGGCCGACCTATAAATTGGAAAAAAGGAGAGCCTGGTAATTTAACTTCGGTCTTCTTCCTTGCATTTCTTATTTCGGCTTTTTAATGTTTCAGCCGGACTAACAGTTGTCTTTTCTCGTAGATTTTGCCCACCTTCACTCTTTATACAGTTATCCAAACCTTGCAACTTTGCGAGCCGCACTACGATATCCTGAACGTAGCTGGGCCAAATTGCTGTAATTCGAGCCAACCTACCGATACAGTGGTCGCCGGAAAGCCAGAGTAACTGACTTCCTTCTTGAAGACGCCCCAGAACCGGACCCATCCTTGCCCGAGATTAGACTAGTCCCGCTTACAGCTGAAGAAGAGATGGCAAAAAAGAATAGAGTCAGGGCCCTTTTAACCGAGACAACCAGGCCCGAAGTAACGCCACCCAGCCAATCGCAGCCTGTTGTTGTGGCCCTCCCCTCTCAACAGCCGTCCTCTTCCCGCCGAACCAAGCGAGCTTGGACTGTCGAAACCGAACAAACTTTGGTTGATGAAGAAGAACCTGCTCTTCCACTGAGCTTACCACCGAGCCCCCAACCGGAGCCCTCTGACCGAACGACCGGTTGCTGGGCACCGAAACTTACTTTCAACAACCGAGACATCCAAGCCTCGGACTCAATTGTTGCTGAAAAAGACCATCAGTTGGCCTTCAATCTGGCCAAGGGTGTGTGCCTCCCCAAAGACATGGAGCACCACCAAAAACAACTGAACACCGAACTGAAGGCCATCCGGTCAACGACAAAATCCATGATTCTGGTAAGTGACTTCGGTCGCCTCTCTGTCTACTTTTCTTTTTCAACTTTTACTTCGGCTAAAGGGAAATCTTTGCTTTGTCAGGCCATTCAGAAAAACCAAATCACTCACAGGAAAGTGCTGGAGCTTAGAAAAATAACGAGGCAAGCCGCGGTAGAAGCTGAAGCAAAAGCGACCGAGCTAGAGGAGGCCAGAAAGCAAATGGCCGAGTTACAAGGTGAGATCGGCAGACTGACCGGGCTGGTTAGTTCGGCCGAAGCTGAAAAACAGAAGGCTGTCATTGCTCTGAAGGACAAATACCTGCACGAGCTGGTAAAGCTTGAAAAGAGGAAAGATGCCGAAATATCCCAGGCGAAGGAGAGCGCAAAAGAGGCCGAAAAGAGAGGCTTCAAGAAGGCAGAAGATGTATATGTCAAACAGTGTGAGGCCGCCAAGGAGCTGTTCTTTAAGTGCGGCTGGAGGGGAGCCGTTGAGAAGCTCGATCATGATCCGCAGACCGAGGTTTTCAACCCTCCAGCCTACTTTATACCGAACTCTCTCATGGAATATGCAAATGCCATGCAACAGCAGTTTCTTGAGGGCTCAGACTCTGATGAAGACTCTGCCCCTGAAGATACTCCGGTTGTGCATGTAGATCAGGCAGTTCGGTCGGAGCCCATGGTGGAAGATCTAACTATTGAACCACCAGGTGAAACCGTAGTTCCGACCAAAACCACTCTTGCGACTGAAAACGTCCTTCCGCCTGAAACCGGTCTTCATGTTGATGCCGATGCTGCTTTTGACGCCGAAATTGAAGATCTTTTTTCTTGATTTTTTCTCTTTTTTGTTACCTTTTGTCTTTGTAACCGGGCTATGCCCCTCTGAACTTGCTTTTCAATGAATGAAAATTTTGTTTGAACTTTTATTCCGGTTTTGATGTGTGCTTGCACTTGTAATGTCTTCTATTGTTCCAACTGCTATTCCGGTTTTAAATGGTTAAACTATGCTTATCAGCCAACCACTCCTTAGCCGACATAATTACTTCGGCTGAGGAGTACGATGAGTTGGTTTTGTAGCCAACCACTCTTTAGCCATACCCATACTTCGGCTGAAGAGTACCAAGAGTTAGTTTATTCCAGCCAACCACTCTTCAGCCGTACTCATACTTCGGCTGAGGAGTACAAAGAGTTGGTTCATTTCAGCGAACCACTCTTCAGCCATACCCTTACTTCGGCTGAAGAGTACTAAGAGTTGGTTTATTCCAGCCACCCACTCTTCAGCCGTACTCATACTTCGGCTGAGGAGTACAAAGAGTTGGTTTATTCCAGCCAACCACTCTTCAGCCATACCCTTATTTCGGCTGAAGAGTACAAAGAGTTGGTTTATTCCAGCCAACCACTCTTCAGCCGTACCCTTATTTCGGCTGAAGAGTACAAAGAGTTGGTTTATTCCAGCCAACCACTCTTCAGCCATACCCTTACTTCGGCTGAAGAGTACTAAGAGTTGGTTTATTCCAGCCAACCACTCTTCAGCCATACTCATACTTCGGCTGAAGAGTACTAAGAGTTGGTTTATTCCAGCCAACCACTCTTCAGCCATACCCTTACTTTGGCTGAAGAGTACTAAGAGTTGGTTTATTCCAGCCAACCTCTAAGTTAGTTTTTTCCAGTTAACTTAGAACATTGTTTGGTTATTCCGACCAAACGTCCTGCAGCCTGGATCCTTATCCTGGGCTTAGGAATGGTGTTGGTTTATTCCAGCCAACCACTTCGGCCATACTCATACTTCGGCTGAAGTGTACAGGAGTTGGTTTATTCCAGCCAACCTCTAAGTTAGTTTTTTTCAGCTAACTTAGAACAAAAGGTTTGCAATATTCCTATCTTTACTAAAACTGACTTTTACAAAGATCAACTCATGCTGAAAAAGAATTGGTTGTCTTATTGAGAAAAAAGAAGAAATTACATGTTTGAAAGAAAAAAAAGCTAAAAATAAAACAACTTGAGATTAGCCGTGTTCCATGGCCTAGGGATTGCTTTGCCGTCCTTGTCTTCTAGGTGGTATGCCCCTTTGCCTGCTAATCCAACCACTTTGTAAGGACCTTCCCAGTTTGGCCCTAACTTGCCATCTCCTGGTACCAAGGTGTTTCCCATTACTTTGCGCAGCACCCAATCGCCGATCTTGAATTGTCTTGGATGCACCTTTTTGTTGTATTTTCTAATTAACTCTTGTTGGTATGAAGCAATGTGAACCAGTGCCCTTTCTCTTCTTTCTTTCGCAAGGTCGAGTTCCAATGCAATGGCTTCTTCATTTAAGTCTGGATCAAAATTTTCACTTCGAATTGTGGGGAGGCCAACTTCCAGTGGGATTACTGCTTCTATTCCATATGCTATGGAGAATGGTGTTTCTCCTGTTGATCGTCGAGGTGTGGTGCGGTAAGCCCATAAAACATGAGGAAGTTCGTCCGCCCACTTGCCTTTTGCCTTCTCTAGTCTTTTCTTAAGTCCATCCAAGACGACTTTATTTGATGCTTCTGCTTGGCCATTTGCTTGAGGATATGCCGGTGTAGAATTGTAGAACTCTATCTTGTATTCTTCACAAAAGCTTCTGAAGATTCTGCCGTCGAACTGAGTGCCATTGTCTGAGATTAGGGCTTTTGGTATGCCAAACCGAGTGATGATATTCTGCCAAACGAACTTCTTCACATCTTTTTCTTTGATTGATGCTAATGCTTCTGCTTCCACCCACTTTGTGAAGTAGTCTGTTGCTGCGATAAAGAACTTCCTGTTGCCAGGTGCTGTTGGAAGCGGTCCTACTATGTCCAAGCCCCACATTGCGAAAGGCCATGGGCTGGTCAATGGTAGGAGTTCTCTTGCTGGTTGATGAATTTGGTGTGCGAATTTTTGGCATTTCTCACACTTCTTTACATATTTCTCTAAGTCTGCTTGCATGTATGGCCACCAGTAACCTTGTGAAATGGCCCTGTAAGCTAGCGATCTTCCGCCTTGATGGCTTCCACACACCCCTTCATGTATCTCGTACAAGAAAGCTTCTACTTTGCTAGGATGTACGCACTTTAGGTAGGGTCCTGAGAATGACTTCTTGTATAATGCTAAGGATGGGGAGAGCCAAAATCGCTGCGATTTCGCTCTTATTCTGTTGGTTTCTTTTTTCTCTTCTGGTAGGATGCCGTCTTTTGAGAACAGGATGATGGGATCCATCCAAGAGGGGCCTAGTTCTGTGCAACATACCTCTTCTGCTTCGGGGTCTTCTATGCTTGGTCTAGGTAGGTAGTCAATTAGTAGTGGATGAGGTATGGAGGAATCTGCCATTGAGGCGAAGCCTGCTAGTTCGTCTGCTCTGCCGTTTTCCTCCCTGCCGATTTGCTCTATCCTTACTACTTCAAATTTCTTGATTTCTGTTCTGACCAACTCTTGATACTTGGCCATCCTATCATCCTTTGCTTCATAGTCGCCAGAAATTTGATTTACCACCAGCTGTGAGTCGCTGTAAACCATTAGTTCGGTGGCCTTCATGTAGTATGCTGATTTGAGTCCTGCGAGAAGCGTTTCATACTCTGCTTCGTTGTTTGATGCTGGGAAGCCAAGGTTGACTGCTTGCTTAACAACCAGGCCGTCTGGGGAGATGAGGACTATGCCAAGCCCTGCACCATGCCGGTTGGATGCTCCATCCACAAAGAGCTTCCACATCTCTCCAACGAACAACTTCCAGCACGTGGAGGGGTCAGATGATGTCGTGGGGTCAGATGATGTCGTGGGGTCAAGAATGGTGTTTTCTTCAAGGTCCATGCTTGTTGTTTGCCCCTCGCCATCTGATTGTACTGTTGGTGAGCCTTGGTTTGTTTCTTCCTTGTTATCCTTAGTCTAGTCTGCCTTGGAGTTTGACTGAGTACCTTCTACTAGGGGTTGCGCTATTCCGGCGTCAACTTCCGTCCCTAGTTCGGTTGTGTCAGTTAGGTCGATTGGGCAGATATGATGACTTCCAGGAGTAAACTCTGCGACGAAGTCTGCCAAAGATTAGGCTTTTATTGCGGTCCTGGGTTGGAACTTGATGTCGAATTGTCCCAACTCTACTGCCCACTTCAAAATTCGCCCAGAAAAGTTCGCCCTCTCAAACAAAGCTTTTAGTGGGAAAGCTGTGAGGACGACTATGGTGTGGGCGTGAAAGTAGTGTGCCAATTTCCTGGAGGCCATCATCAAGGCTAATGCCAGTTTTTCCAGTGGCAAATACCTTGTTTCGGCTCCCAGCAATGTCTTGCTGACATAATAGATGGGCAAGTGTTGAATTCCTTGTGCACGAACCAACACTGCGCTAACTGCGTGCTGAGAGACTGCCAGATACAAGAAGAGTTCTTCACCAGGTACTGGGGTAACGAGCAGTGGTGGGGAAGACATATACTCCTTCAAGCTTTCCAGAGCTTGGTCGCATTTTTCATCCCACTCAAACTTGGTTTTTAAGGCATGAAAAAATGGTCGTAGTCTGTCTGACGACCTGCTTATGAACCGGTTGAGTGCAGCTGCCATGCCGGTGAGATGCTGCACTTCTTTTACTGAGTTTGGTCTCTCCAGATCTTGGATTGCCTTGATTTGAGAGGGGTCTGCCTCTATACCCCGGTTGGTCACGAGGAAGCCCAGGAATTTGCCAGATCCTACTCCGAATGCACACTTGGACGCATTGAGGCGCAACTTGTGCTTCTTCAGGATCTGGAACATCTCGCCTAGGTCCTTAAGATGGTCATTCTCATCCTTGCTTTTGACCACCATGTCGTCAATGTAAGCTTCCATTGTTCTGCCTAACAATGGTTCAAACATCTTGGTGACCATCCGTTGGAATGTTGCCCCTGCGTTCTTCAGGCTAAAGGGCATGACCTTGTAACAGTATAATCCTCTTGGAGTTGTAAAAGATGTGACCTCCTGGTCTGGTTCATGCATGGTGATTTGGTGATAGCCTCTATATGCATCCAGAAAGCTAAGTCGGTTGTGCCCCGCCGTTAGGTCCACTAGTTGATCTATCCGCGGTAGAGGAAAGCTGTCTTTTGGGCACGCCTTGTTGACTGTTTTGTAGTCGACGCAGACTCGCCATTTGCCATTTTTCTTTAGCACTACGACTGTGTTGGAGATCCATCTTGGGTAGTGCACTTCTCTAATTGCTCCTGCCTCCAGCAGGTTGCCTACTTCTTCCACCATTATTTCGGCGTGGTGGAGTGCCGATCTGCGTGTGCGCTGAATGACTGGTCTGGCGGATGGGTGGACATTGAGTTGGTGACTGATGAAGTTTGGATCAATACCTGGCATGTCGGAGGGCGTCCAGGCAAACACTTCAATGTTGGAGGTCAAGAATTCCAAGACCTCTAATCTCTCAGTGCTGGACAACGACGAGCCAAGCAAGAAGAACTTATCTGGGTTCTTCTCATCTATTTTTACCTCCACCAAGTCCTCCACCGCTTTTTGATCAGCCTCTTTGCCGACGTCCGCGAATAGTTCATTGCTTTCAGGTTCCTCCACCGAATGAACGTATCCTTTGGCAACGCGGCTGCCGTTTACCGTGACGAAACATTGCTTTGACATGATCTGATCTCCATAAACTTCTTCAATTATTCCGGTGTCATTGGGGAACCGCATTACCTGGTGGTAGGATGACGCCACCGAACGCATGGCGTGCAGCCATGTTCTGCCCAAGATGATGTTGTAAGTGGAGGGGACCTTCAATACCCAGAACTCCACTTGTTTTGTTACGCTTCCTGCTCTGACTGGAAGAATTATTTTGCCGACGGGCCACTCTGGCATGGAGTTGAATCCAATTAGGGGAGAGACTGCAGGCGCCAAGTCTTTGTCTTGTAGCTTCAGTTGTTTAAATGTGTCGTAGTACATGATCTCACATGAACTACCCTGGTCAATCAGAATCCGCTTGACGTCAAAATCCTTGACTCGGAGAGTGACGACTAGAGCATCATTGTGAGGACAGTATATTCGATCCAAGTCCTTATCCGAAAAGGACATGACGTTTGTTGCCTCTGTCTTTCCCTTCTTGATGGCAGGTTGGGCACTTAATACCTCTCTAAAGTGCTCAGCCTTCTTGATTGATCCCCTGAGCTCGCATACACGCTCAGGTTCAAAGACTCCATGTATTACATTGATAATGCCTTGAGGTGGGGCGTCGATTGGCATTCCGTTGGGGTTATTGTGATCCTGGGGGGCTGGTTGCGTCCCTCCTTCAATGTATTTGTCCAAGTGGCCCGCTGCCACTAACTCTTCCAGGTGTTGTCTCAATAGTGTGCAATTCTCCGTGCGGTGTCCCTTTTCTTTGTGGAAGGTGCACCGCGACCTTTCGTCATAGTCCTTCTGGGCTTCTCCTAGCTTGGCTGGCCACTTGACGAAAGGCTCATCTCTTATTTCGCTAAGAATCCGATATATCGGTTTCTCGAACACCGTGGTTATGGCAGTGCGGATTCTCAACCATCTTTTATCCGGGTCTTCTCCGTTATCTCGTCTGCCACGCCCGTTTTTGCTTTGACGATCTACTGTATTGACCTTCGCTGAGGTCTTCTTTTCTGGTACTGCGGTCGCACTAGATTTTGCTTTTGCTCGTGCGCCATCCTCTTCTACCCTGATGTGCTGATGCACTCTTTCCATCAGGGCTTCCGTAGTGAGGGGTGGCGTCATGGTGATCGAGTCCCTCAGTCTGTTCCCAACTGGAAGGCCTCTTTTATACTGTGCAATGGCGAGATTGGTGGGGCAGTCCCCAATCTGATTGAATGTCTCCCAGTAGCGACTATTGTAGGATCTTAGGGTCTCTTTATCGCCCATGTCGATGGAGAGTAGCTGGTCGATCTCCACCGGGGTTTTAGTGTTCGTTCGGAACCTTGTTACGAAGGCTTCTGCCAATTGCGCCCAAGAGGCTATGCTGCCCTCAGGAAGTTTCTCGAACCAAGTCAAGCCTAGGTCGCCAAGGCTAGACGGGAAGAGTATGCACATTAAGGCCTCGTTTCGTCTGTAAACGGCCATGACTTGGCGAAAGTGGCTCAAGTGTGAGTATGGGTCCGTCTTCCCTTCATATGTGGTGAATTTCGGCTGAAGGAAGCCTGATGGTAGGGGCGCGTTTTTGATCGCTGGAACAAATGGTGAAGTCTGTAGTCTTGCCAATGCTTTGTCCGTTGGTTCGTAGGCTGGGCACGGTATCGGCATTCCAACCTCGACGCTTCCATGCGTCCGAGGAGCCAACCGCTGTAAGGCAGAAACTCTGTGCGGATCCCGCGCCCTGGCATCCTCCTTGCATCGTGCTTTCTCTTTGAGCACGGTTCGTAAGTCGGATGATCTGGGTAATTCCGTCTGTCTAGATCTAGTTTGATGCGAATGGGAGGGCCAGTATGTGCTTCTTTCAGTGTATGATCTTTCAAACTTCGTCCTCTCAGACCTGGAGTGACGAGTTTTGGAAGACCATGATTGAGTATCGCCTGTCCTGAGGCTTCTACTCTCTCCTTGTGAGGGTGTAGTATTCCTACTACGATTTTCTGAGTGGCGAGGGGGCGTCTTGTTTTTGCGCCCCTCTCCTGTCGCCACTTCTTTTTTCTTCATCTGGCGTTTCAAGGCCTCCATGTCCGCCGCCATCTTCCTTATCAATTCATCTTGCTCTTTCACGCGATCTTCCAGAGCTTGAGGGTCAATCCTCCGCCTTTGCCTGTCAGGACTTTGCGAACGAGAGTGACGGGGGCTGTTAGTTCGCCTCCCCCTTGTATCCCTCCTGGTGTTATGTCGTTGGGGCTCCAAGTCCGCCATGGGAGGGACAGAGGGTAATCCTTCACGCCTTGCGCCCCCTTCTGGAGTTAGCCCGTCGACGGCGGACTGCGGCAATTCTTCAATGTGTGCCATTGATCGTAAAGGGGAGAAGCTTTAATCAAGAGGTTTTGTTCTGTCTGTATCTTCCCACAGACGGCGCCAATTGTACGGGGAAGAAATAATTCTCCTCGTATAATCCTGTTGACTAAGTCCACGCTTCTCCGTACGACGTCGCTTTGTCACCTGAAAATACAAACGTGAGCTAGCCGGCGGGTGTGTTCCGGAAACCTCTCCGATGCCTAAGTCAGAAAACTTGACAAATAGACAAAGCTCAATGTATTCAGGAAGCAAAATTGTATGTTGTGTTATGTTAACTCCTCCAAGGTGATGCTTGTGAGCTTTTATAGGTTTCGAGTGGCCTAATCCTAGTAGGACTTTTATTCTTCCATGCAGAGTCCTCCTAGGATTCATACTCTTAAAGGATAATGCTTATCCTTTTACACCCCCCCCCACTGCTTAAACCAAGTGGGATGGTTTTTACTACGGCCGAACTACCATTTGACCGAAGTAAACTGGCTAAGCTGAGCCACGAGGTAGGCCGAACTATCCTTAGTTCGGCCCTTCCTTTTACTCCTCATCTCGGTTCTCCCTTGCATGAACCATGAAGTGTTGGGACCGGGCTACCGAGTAGCAAGGTCTTGACCGATCCATCCAGAATACGTCATGACCGGACTAACTCGGAGACCGGACTAACTCAAGTTGTCCAAACCGAAGTAGCTTTATAATTCCTGAGCCGAAGTAACTTCATCTCTTTTGACCGAAGTAACTTTATTTCTCTTGGGCCGGAGTAACTTCTCGGCCCATTTTACCCAGTCCTTCGTACTTTGGGGCCATAAAGTCCATTTCATAGCTCGGCCCAATTTTCACCAAAAATTACCCTCTCACTAAGCGACAAGCCAAACCAAAAAAAACTAATCAAGATTAAGGTGCTTGTAACTCTGGTAGAGCAAGTCGGAAATCATTAGAAAATGTTAGAATTCATTTGGAGTGCCATAAATCCACATTGATAGCATGATTTGCATATTTGTTGAGTGGAATCCACAAATTTACCATGGCTCCCAACCCTATTTGCAAATTGAGAATTGAGAGCGGGAGAGCAGGACCACCCAAACGAACTTTGGGCCCTTGGCTGCACACAAATGCATTTACCTTAAGGCTACAGTTATTTTTTCCACCTCCATTATTCATATAAATGTAATTTATAAGCAGTGAGGTGGAAATGTTAGTTGTGAGGTGGAAAGTTAGTTGTAAATGTTAAAACCAAAGTTTAATTTATAAGCAGTGAAGTGAGGAGTAGGATTAATTCAAACCCACCAAAAGACAAACCCAAGATACCACCCTTGGGCCGCCTCTCATCCCCATCCCAAAAGGGTTTTGATAGAGAGGTTACATTACAAGAAATTAATGTTTTAGAGACTAATATTTAGAGACTAATTAAATTTGGTCTTTAAAAATGATAATGTACAGGTGCAGCCTCAGGAATGGGCTGTCAAACCAACTGACTCACAAGCATGTCTGAGTAACAGCACCAATTCTGTTAGTTAGATTCTTGAATTAGTTAGCATACTAATATAACGTGATAGATACAGACAGATACAAATCTGTCATTCATGTATTAGGTATACATAACCAATTTAGTTGAGTAATGCAAATATGAGAATTCACTCTTTCTTCATGGTATCAGAGCATTGAAGCTCTTGCCAGCAATTCATGATCCATCAATGGAGGACAATGCTTCTGCTTCCCTCCCTTCCAATCTCACCCTACACGTTTCAAATTTCAATTCATTGGTGACTGTAAAGCTCAATTCAACCAACTACTTGATATAGAAGAATCAAATGCACAATGTGCTTTGAGCCACAGGTCTTCTTGGTAAATGGATCACATTCATGTCCTTCTTTAGATATTATTGATTCTGATGGAAAATCAATCTCTAATCTTAAGTATCAGCAATGACAGACAATTGATGCACACCTTCTCAATTGTCTCACTGCAACTTTGTCATCATCAATCTATTCATCTATTCTTCATCTTCAACATGTTGAAGAAGTATGGCACGCTTTTGAGAAGTGATTTACTTCAGTTTCTAGATCACACATACACCAGTTGAAAAACAAACTTCAAAGTATCAACAATAAATCTTCTTCAATTGAAGATTATCTTTCTCAAATCAAAATCATATCTGATCAATTGGCCTTGGCCTCTGCTCCAGTTGATGATGAAGATCTAGTTCTTCTGACTTTGAATGGCTTACCAGAACAATATGACTCTTTCAAAACTTCTATTCGAACTTGATGTGAAGCAGTTTCGATGGAAAATCTGTGTTCTCTGTTATGTTCAGAGTCGATTCATATTGAAAATGAACTCAAACATTCCTCTGGACATGATCTCCATGTGGCCTACAATGCATTAACAACTAAAGGATCTTCATTCTTATCTTCTTCAAATCCTAGTTTTGATTCTCATTCTAATATTGGATCACCTCGTGGTTTTTCATCTAGTTCGAGAGGTCGCTCTCAATATAGAGGTACTAGAGGTGGTAGATTTACCAATTATAGAGGAGGTCGATTTAACAATCGCAGTCAAGGTAGACATTCTTTCTATGACTCATCTGGTTCTGGTTGTCAAATCTGTGGCAAATTATCACATCTGGCTTTTGATTGCTAGTTTCAAATGGATCCTAATTTTCAGCCTACTTTTTCTTCTTCTTCTTCTCCTCATCACCAGTCCTCTGAAGTTACACCTAGAGCCTATAATGCATCTGTTTCTCCTCACAATTTTCCAGATTCTTCTGCTCCTCCATGGTATCTTAACTTTGCAGCCACCAATCATTTGACTAATGATGTGTCTAATCTTAATCTATATCAGGTTTATCAAGGTCAGGAACAAGTTCAAGTTAGTAATAGTTCCTCCTTGCCTATTTATCACATTGGTACTGGTCTTCTACCTACTCCTCACTTCGGTTTTCATCTTACAAATCTTCTTCATGTTCCTTTCATTTCCACTAATTTACTTTATGTACATCAATTGACCAAGGATCATAACTGTGTTGTCATCTTTGATGCTGACACATTCATTATTCAGGACAAGCACATGAGCCAAGTCCTGCATAAAGGCACTCATGTCTATGGTCTCCATCAGTTTTCACCTTCATCTTCTCTGTCATCATCTCATCCTGTTGCACAGGCTCATCAATCTACTCCTTCAGTTTCTGATTTGCTTTGGCACCAAAGGCTTGGCATCCTTCACCACAAAAGTTGCATCATTTAGCTGTGCACTTACCCAATAAAATTTCTGTAAATAACATGCTTTCTTGAACTGATTGTCAGGTGTCTAAGATGCATAGATTACCTTTCAAACTGTCTAGTACTTCAGTTGATTGTCCTTTTTCCTTAATTCATAGTGATGTTTGGGGTCTATTTCACTCTGCTAATACTTCTTGCAAATTTTATGTGTCGTTTGTGGATGATTTCAGTAGATTTACTTGGATTTACCCTCTAAATTACAGGAGTGAAGTTTTTGATAAGTTTTTAGATTTTAAAGCCTATGCTGAAAATCAGTTTAATACTACTCTCAAAATTCTTAGAACTGATTGTGGCACTAAATTTGTTAATTAGAAGTTTGATTCCTTTTTGCAAACTCAAGGCATTATTGATCAAACTAGTTGCCCCTATACTCAGGCTCAAAATGGAGTTTCTGAAAGAAAACATAGGCACATTATTGATACTGCTATCACTTTACTCCATCATTCTTCTGTTCCTTTACTTTATTGGTTTAATGCCACAACTGTGGTTATCTTTCTTATCAATCGCGTGCCTAATAGTGTCATTCACAATAAATCTCCTTATGAAGTTTTGTTTCATTCCATTCCTGATTTTTCTTCTTTCAGAGTTTTTGGCTGTCAATGTTTTCCATGGCTCAAACCATACACTTCTCACAAACTTTAATCCAAATCTGTGGCTCGTGTTTTCTTGGGCTATCATCCTACTATGAAAGGGTATCGTTGCCTTGATACTCTCACTGGCAAAATCTATGTTTCTTGACATGTGCTCTTTAATGAATATTGTTTTCCCTTCTTTTCCAATTTTTCTGCTGCTCCTCTTTCTTCCTCTCTTGTCCCTCATCTTACATCTTTTTTCTAGGGTCCTCCTTCTGTGTCTTCTTCAGCTCAGACCTCAGCTCAGCCCTCTTCTTCTTCATCACTGTCCTCCTCTTCATCTCAGTCATCTTTTTCTTCCACTTCTCTGCCCACAGTTCCTCTGTGTTCTCCTCTTACCTCTCCTGCTATTTCTATTACTTCTCTCACTGTTGATTTACCTCTTCCACCTCCTCTTGCTTCTTTTCCTGCTCCCATCTCTCATCCCACGGTCACTAGATCTAAATCTAGACATCCTCTTTGTCTCACTGCCTGCCCTTCTCTTCGTCAAACTGAGCCTCTTTCTGTTACAAAAGCTCTTCAATCTTAGTTTGGGTTGCTGCCATGCAAGAAGAATTTAAGGCCCTTCAGTATCAAGGCACTTGGGAGTTGGTCACTCTTCCTTCTCATAAAGTGGCCATTGGGTGCAAATGGATATTTCGCATTAAAAAGAATTCAGATGGCATTATTGCTAGGTATAAATCAAGATTGGTTGCCAAAGGATATTTGTAACAAGAAGGGGTTGATTTTCATGAAACATTCAGTCATGTGGCCAAACAACCTACTATTCATATTTTTTTGTGTTTGGCTCTCCATTTTGATTGGCCTATCAAGCAATTGGACATATCCAATGCCTTCCTTCATGGCCACTTAGAAGAGGTTTATATGCTGCAGCCTCCTAGTTTTGTTCAGAATTCTACTCAAGTGTGTAAGCTCAAAAAGGTTCTATATGGCCTTAAACAAGGCTTTCATAACTGCCATTCTGATCCATCTCTGTTTATCAAGCAAACCCCTACCAGTCTTACCATTCTTTTGGTTTATGTTGATGATATTTTATTGACTGGAAGTGATCCTGCTCTTATTACTCAACTTCTTACTCAAATGCATCATTTCTTTTCTATGAAAGAACTTGGCTCTGTGTCCTATTTCTTAGGTATTTCTGTTCATGCTCAAGCTAATGGCTATTTTTTTGTCTCAAGAAAAGTATGTCGCTGATCTTTTGTTTAAAGCTAGTCTAATTGACTGTAAATCATGTTCTATCCCATTGGCTGTCAAATCCTTTGCTTCACCCACAGATTCTCTTCCTTTTTCTCAACCCTCTTCCTACAGAACCATTGTAGGTGGTCTCCAATACCTTACCATCACTCGTCCTGATTTGGCCTTAGCTGTTAATATGGCATGTCAACATATACACTCTCCTTCCAATGCTCATTTTCAAGATGTCAAATGATTTCTTCGGTATGTCAAAGGGACTCTTTCTCATGGCCTGTATTTTTCCTCAGGTCCTTTTTCCCTTCATGCTTTTTCTAATTCCAATTGGGTTGGTGACTCTGTGGATAGGAGATCCACATCTGGCTACTGTGTCTATCTTGGTCTTAATTTAATCTCCTGGTCCACCAAGAAACAAGCCACTATTTCCAGGTCCTTCATTGAGGGTGAGTATAGGTCCTTAGCTCATGCTGCTGCTGCTGAGCTCACTTGGTTGCAGCATCTATTAAAGGATATGAGTCTTCCTGCCCTTTCAGTTCTCATTTTGTGGTGTGACAATCTATCTGCTATGGCCCTTGCTTCTAATCCTGTGTTCCACTCTCGCTCCAAGCATATAGAAATTGATTGTCATTTTGTTCATGAAAAAGTGGTGGCTAAATAGCTTGATCTTCGTTATGTGCCTTTTGCTGATCAAATTGAATATGTGTTTACTAAGCCTCTCTCCGCTTCTCGCTTTCACTATCTCAAGGACAAGCTCTTGGTCCTTCCTTGCCCCAATAGCTTGCGGGGGGCTAATAATGTACAGGTGCAGCCTCAGGAATGGGCTGTCAAACCAACTGACTCACAAGCATGTCTGAATAGCAGTACCAGTCCTGTTAGTTAGATTCTTGAATTAGTTAGCATACTGATACAACGTGATAGATACAGACAGATACAGATCTGTCATTCATGTATTAGGTATATATAGAAATATCTTGTAACCAATTCACTTGAGTAATGAAAATATGAGAATTCACACTTTCTTCAAAAAAATAATGTTCTAGGGACAAATTTAAACTTATGATAAATTACTTTAAAAAATGACTTGATATTCTAGCTTTTGCACTTGGGCAATATTTACGTCACTTTTTAGACCAATATTTACGTCACTTTGTTGAGAATACATTATTGGCATTTAGGGACCAAATAATGGAAAATTACAAATCTCCCCCAGATGCAAATACACATCTATTTTTTCACGTTTGTAAATACGATGCTCGATGGAATGCTCTCTCATCATCGAAGAAATTTCTCTCTCTATCTCGAGCTCCATCTTAGATTTTCCCTCTCTCTATCGCATATCTTCATTCCAACTAAGATTTGAGATCTACAAGCTTCAATCCACAGTAGATCTATCTTTTTCTTCAAATTTTCTACAGATTTGGTGAGTCTCTCTATCTCTCTCTCTTTCTCTCTCGGCCTATATATATATATATATATATTGTAGATCTATGAAGAACACAATAAGTAGTTCACATTTTTGTTCGATTGCCCTACACATTGTCATGGATGGATCTCTCATTATCATCTTGTATCAAAACCACTACAACAAACTACACATTTGGCGACGAAATTTGGCGACCAAAAAAATTTTAGTCACCAAAGTTCGACTTTTGGCGACTAAAAATTGATTTAGTCGGCGTCGGTTACATGTTTTAGCTACTATATTATTTTAGTCGACATATAATGTTTATTGGCGACCAAAAAATACTTTAGTCACTAAATACAATGTAATAGGCGACTAAAATATTTTTAGTCGGTGTTAGTTGACATTTTTCGCTGCTAATTCTTCATTTAGTTGCCGTATACTGTTATTTGCCGACAAAATAAATTTAGTCACCAAATAATGGGCACATTTAGATGAACTTTTGGTGACAAATAATTTAGTCGTTGTATATTAAACTTTTGCTGACGAAAATAAACATTAGTAGCCAAATTTTAGGTTTGGCGACCAATGTTTTAGTCACTGTTAATGAGTATTTGGCGACATATAAGGATTTGGTTGCTAAAGATTCCAAATATTTTTTAGAGGGAAAGGCATTATATTGGCGCCCAGTTTCCTATTTACACAAAAAACACTTTTTTCAGTTCTGTTATGTCTCACACACGAGACATAGAGAGCAGTCAACACCAAACCTCACCACCGCTCACCACCGATGATCATTACCATCACTCGCCACCACAACCACTGCAAATCAGCACCACCACTGATCACAGGTATTTGTCTCTCACACTGTCACTCTCAGTTTCTCTCCCTCTCTGTCAATCTGGGTCCCTCTCCCTCTCTGTCGATCTGGGTCTCAGTCTCAGTCTCTCTCTCTCCCCCTTCCCCTATTTCCCCATTTCTCACACTCTCTGTAGGGTTGTATATGATTTTTTTTAGTTTCATTTTGTGTTAATTTCGTAAATGGTTTTTTAGGGTTTTTTCTAATTTCAGAAAAGGGGTTGGTTGAAGTGGTTTTATTTCGGATGGTGGATTTTGGATTGTTGAATTTTCAATACTGCTATTATATGTTTCTTTCTGTGTTATAATAGAATTGTGTTTGGATTGGATAGGCGCCGTATATGTAAACCGTATAATAAATTATTAGGTTAATGACATAGATTAATAAGTGGATGAGTAAATTAAAGATTTTAGGGTTTAAATATTGAGGTTGGTTTTTGAAAGAGGGGAGAGGTCTCTATCTATTCACAATGATCTTTGATTTGATAAGGTACAATACTTGATCTACTACTTGTTCTGCTGTCTTTGTGAGGATACCCCTGCTGTTTAGTTAGTTCTACTTAGTTTAATCTTGCTGGTGTTTTGATAGCTCTGTTGTATCTTGCTAGCTCTGTGTATCTGTTGGTTTCTCACCAACAGTTCCCCCCTTTATTGTTGTTTGTCTGCCTTTCTTGAAAGGTTTTCTCTCATCAATAAAGTTTTTGGTTGATCAAAAAAAAAAAAAAAAAAAAAAGGTACAATCAATTAACATATTATTAAAAGATTCATTCACTTGGCCTACACAATAAACCATACATTTCTCTCCCCAACTATATAAATCATAACTAAAGTTATTCACCCAAAAAAAAAAAAAAAAAATTCATAACTAAAGTATGCCAAAATTAAATGAATTTTCTTAATCACCAAGTGTAAATTGTATACTTTAAACTAATCAAATAATACCTTTTATCCCTCTAGTTTGAAGTTGCCGATATTTATCATTAAAATTAAGAAATTTTTTATAAGTTATAATTTTTGTTTTAAAACTATTTCTAATTGTAATGATAAATACTAACAACATTAACTATGGAATCACACTGACACAATTAAAATGTTAGAGATTAAACAAATACAATTAACCCATGAAAAAAAATTTACGATGACTCGGTGACTAAAAGCACTGAAGAACAAGCCATGTTAATCCAAAAATATTTAATTAGGTTCATAAAGCACTATAACTTAATCTCTGCACAAACAAACATGCGCAAATTGATCTCCAAACCTCTCTCTTTGACTTCTCTTTTTTCTTCTTTTGCACTTTTAAAGGATCATGGTTGCTCCAACTATCTCATATCCATTCACTTTCATTAAGTAATTAATTATTCGAATATCTATTAAAATTAGTGTTGCCTGTACACCTGGTAAGTGAATTGTTAAAATTGAAAGAAAGTACAAAATTTTATTTAGAATTTTTTGTTAAAATTAAAAGAAGATACAAAAAGACAAATTTTTAAAAATTGTGATATAACTTTATTAAGTGTTCTAACCTATAGTATAGAACACACCCCATGAACACCTAAACAATCTGACTTTAATCCTATTGTAAAGAGGAGGCATGGAATTGGAGGGGAGAGGGGGTGGGAGGTAGGGGGGAACATGTTCCCATGTCGCATGATCATCCTACTATGCGAAATGATGATACTGACAGCAATGGAGCTGGAATGACAGCCAATCACGATAATTTGGGTGAACTGCCTATCATGTTAGATGAGATTTACATGAGTAGTCTTATGGATGATCATATCGACGAAGAACGTAATAGTTTGGAGAGGCACAATTTGTTGAAGTTCATAAAGTTGTTCGATGATGCTCAACGAAAAGTATATCCAGAGTGTGAAAAGTTCTCCATCTTGTCCTTCGTTATTAAGATGCTTCACGTCAAGGTGTACAATAAATGGGGCAACAAATCTTTCGATACGGTTATGCAAGTTTTCAAAGACATTCTACCAAAGTGTGATGAAACTGTTCCATGGACCCTTTATGAAGCAAAAAAGTTCTTACATGAATTGGGTTTGAGATACGAGGCCATTCATGCATGCAAGAATGATTGTACTTTATTTTGAAAGGACAACACACAATTGGAGAATTGCCTTACATGTAACAAGTCTAGTTAGAAGTTGAACGACAAGAAGGGTAAAAAAAATTCGTCACAAAATATTGAGGTACTTTCCTTTGACACTGCGGTTGAAGAGATTGTACATGTCGAAAAAGACAGCTACATATATAAGATGGCACACAGATAAGCGTGTGGTTGATGGAGTATTATGGCATCCAACTGATGGTGAGGCATGGGAGGACTTTGATAGGCAGCATCCTACGTTCTCTGCGGATCCTCGAAATGTAAGGCTAGGGCTTGCCACGGATGGTTTTAATCCATTTGGAAATATGACTACATCGTATAGCATGTGGCCCGTAATCTTACTGCCTTACAATTTTCCCCCGTGGAAGTGTATGAAAGATCCATTTGTCATGATGTCATTGCTTATTCCCGGACGATCGACACTTGGAAGAGACATCGATGTTTACTTGCAAGTAGAGGAGTTAAACAATTTGTGGGAGCATGGTGTGCAAACATATGATGCCTCAAACGGCCAAATATTTATAATGCATGTAGTAGTCATGTGGACCATCAATGACTTCCCTACATATGGTAGCATGTGTGGTTGGAGCACAAAAGGTTACTTGGCTTGCCCTAATTGTAACATGGATGCATCAACTCAAAGTTTGCGAAGTAAGATAGGGTATATGGGTGCTCGTCGCTACTTACCTGTGAACCATCATTGGTGAAGAAGTAAACTCTTCAACGGTGAAATTGAGAATCGGTCCAAACTTGTGGAGTTATCGGGAGAACAAATACTGGAGAAAATTAATTTGGGGACGTACAAGCCTTATGGAAAGCATCCAAACAACCGAAAAAGACAAAGGAACGAAAATCCAACTCCAAATTGGACAAAAAAAAAAAAGCATTTTGTTCAACCTACCCTATTGGAAAACACTAAAGCTTCGACACAACCTTGATGTCATGCACATAGAGAAGAATATATGCGACAATTAGTTAGGACTAACGAGGCTATGCTTGGAGGGCCTGTGCAATATCGATGGATGTATCCTATTGAGAGGTATAACTATGAGTCTGAACTTTTTTCATTTAAATATAGTTCAATCTCACCATACTGACGAACAGGCTGATGTTGACATGTAGGATGCTCGGACTTCTGAAAGGATTTGTGGGCAATAAAGCTCGATCAGAAGGTTCCATTGCGGAGGGCCACATATCGAAAAAGTGTACGACGTTTTGTTTAATGTATTTACATGGAGTTGAAACGGTGTTTAACCGAGAAGAAAGGAACTATGATGGGGGTGCCAATGACTCAGGTTTGGCGATTTTCACTCAAAATGTTCAGTTGTTTGGTCTACTCACAAGGGCAATTGACATGTCCGTAGCTAACCACGAATTGGCTCATTGGTTTGTCCTACACAATAGCTTGGAAGTGGACGAATATCTAGAGTATGACTGTAACAAAATTTACACATTATTTGGGGGACAATTTTTTTTGTTTTTTTGTTTTGAAGTCTTCATTATTCCAATTACTCATGAATTACATTGTATTAACTAGGGAACACAAGCTCTTGTTGCAACAACAACATGGAAGTGCATGCGACATTGCAACGTGATAATGCAAAGAATTTCCTAAATGGTTCAAAGATTGCGTAAGCTAAAATTCCTTATAGTATAATTTACAGATAACGTTAAATTATTCTAAGTTGGAATTAACATGACATACTTTCTTGTGTAGATGAACCAATTGCAAAACCAAAAGTCACCCGAAGCAACCGATGAGATGTGAGCATTAGCCAATGGTCCTAATGCCTTAGTCAACACATATTCGGGATGCATTTCTAATGGCGTCCGATTTCATACTATCGATCGTGACAACTGTCGTAAATGTCAAAATAGTGGATTGGTAGTGGAAGGGGACCACCAAGGCCAATTGATAAAGTTCTACAGCTACCTTTGTAAAGTGTGGAAAATGACATTTGTTTGGACATTGGGTTGTTTTGTTCCAATGTGAATGGTATACACCGGTAGTAGCCGAACTTTGCGTGTCGAACCACATGTGACAATGGTTGATGTAAAAAGTAGATGGTATAAAGATGACTCATTTGTGTTACCAAGCCAAGTTCAACAAGTTTTCTATGTTCATGATATGATGTTCTGTGCGAATTGGCGAGTCGTAGAAAAATTTCAACTTCGACGAATTTAGGATGTGCCAGAAGTTGATGATGTGTTGCAACAAGATGAAACCACTACTGTTGTACCAACTGAGCCTATTGAGGATGATGTTTTGTGTCGCGATGATATTAAACCTGAAATTATTTCAATGGAAGTTTCTTAGTCCAATAAGCGTGTACAACCCGAGGGTGTTATGGATGATGCTTTCATTTGTGATGAGGAAGATTAACTAACAATTGTAGGTGATGAAGAAGAAGAAAAAGATGAGCTAGAAAGTGATTTTGATACAGATACGAACATAGATTTTTGACTTATGAGTTCAAAATTCCGATATGTGTTGTTGTCTAAGTAGATTGGCCGGAACTTGTTTCTTCGTCCTTCTTGTTTTGTTGATGTAATGGGGCAAATTAAGAATACAGTTTTTGCTCTTCTTCTATTATGTAGTCAAATGTTATCTAAAATTCCTTAATTTGTTGCAATGTTCAATCTCATAACTTGATGAACATGTCTGGTTTGAATTTTATGCCTAATATTGGTTTATGTACATGCCTTTTATTTGACAAGTGAACAATATAATTTTTTTCGTATTGTGTTTTTGAGCTTAATCTCGTGAATGATTAACTTTTGTAAATAATCCATATTGCTTTCAACATTGATGATGTATGTCAAGTTTATAATTCGTGTATGTTTATTACATATTACAGCTAGCATGGTTTCGGGAATCAAGACACGTCGGCGTAAGATAGCACCAAGTGGCAACGTAGTACCAACCTCAGAAGCATGTCCACATGAGATTGGCACCCCGCCGACTTTCTCTGATGAGACACAGCCAGCGGACGATACACAGACAGTTGGGGAGGAGACGCAGACAGTTGGCGTGGGTAAGATCATTGTACTTAATTGTTTATGATTTTTTTTTTGGGTGTTGTAGACACCCCATTTTTTACCGTCCTTATGACTGGGACATTATCACTTGTGCATATGATGATTATGTTTGTTTGTGTTTGTTTTGAGCGCCCGAAGTCCTCAACGGAACGCCCTGTCTTTGAGCCTTTAGACCTTGTCCTTTCTGTGCCTTGTTTTGGATCAAAACTTGGTGCCTGGAACCTTGTGGTGACCTGTCGGCCACCACTAGAGGCTGTCGGCAATGGCTTGTGCTTGTCAGCCATCAGTGTGGCCGGTCGGCCACCAGTCTCTTTTTCCAGATATATGTTCATATTTGTTGTCAGCTGTGCCAGCTGTTGGCACATTGAGCTGCATCTCCCTACACGTGTATGGCAGGATGTTTCTAAGCTCAAGGCATGTTTTTCTATATATATAGGAGGGTTCCTCCGCCATTTTTAAGGGTTAGAAAATTCAGAGCAAAAATCTCTCTCTCTCTCTCTCTTACAATTTTGTGCCTAAGTGCTTGTTTTCTCTACACATTTGCATACACATCCTAAATCAAATCCTCTTACCTCTGAGTTGAGCTTACTTGGGGTCTTCTTGGAGCTCTTGAAGGTGGTTTTAGCTTGGTTTTGTGCCTAGAATTGCCCTTTTGCTTCAAGAGGTAGTTTACTTGCCTTGTTTACTTTGTTTTGCAAGCTTGTTTTACCATCTTTTCTTACCGTTTTGGGGCTGGTTTTGAACTGTAAAAACTCTGTTTTTGTGGCCTAAAAGTGCTAGTTTGGGCCTCTTTTTGGTTAGGGAGTGGTTCACCCTTTTTGCTTATTAGTTCGTAAAGCTTTTGTGCCTTTTTTCATCACCTTTAAATCAACTTTTTTGGGCCTTTTAACCATTGAATTTCAAAGGTTTTTCAGTGGCAAAAAACTCATTTTGAAGTCCAAAATTAGAGGGGTTAGCCTCCCCTCTTTCTGTCTTGTTTGCATGCCTAGTTAGCTTCACATGTTAGCATGTTTTTCTAGCTTAACGTAGCTCAAGTCCAACATGTTTTAGTCTCTGAAATAACCTGTTTTAGCTATTTTTTGAGCTGGTTAGTTTGTTTGAGCCTTGTATGGCATGGTTGTAGTGTTAATTCCTTCACTAGCTTAGTGCTTTAAGGCTTTAACTATCATTGGCTTGAGTTGGTTGCATATTTTAATGTTTTTTCCACTTAATTTCAGCGCTTATAAACTCTACAATCTCCCTTATTTCTTCACTTATTGGTTTTGCTTTGAAAGTGGTTTCAGACCACTTATTTGCCTAAGTGTGAAATGGAGGTGCTAAACCTAATGGTTTAATCCCTTAGGGGGTTCATTACCAACAGTGTAATGCTTCTTTCATGCCTAAAGCAACTTGGGATTTGAACCCTCTTTCCATTAGAGGATACTCACCAATGGACTTAATGGATTAATGAATGATTTGATAATTAAAATGAGTAAACAAAATAGGCAAGTAAAAGAGGCAAGATAAGCATTCTTTATGTTGCATTGCATCTGTTCAAATCGGACGTTAGTTTGAACACAAGGAAAATGGGAAATTTCATACTCAAAAGTGATAAAATGTGCCACTTTTTTTGGTCTCCATTGCCCTTGATCATGCATGATAGGGTGATGGTCATTTTGGTCTCATTTTGCAATTATTAAACTTGCACAATTGGTTTCACAAGCCATTGATTGATGGTTTGTGAACCAAAGTTTGTCCCTCATTTGATTTTCCCATGAAAAGGAGAGGCAAAGTGTGCAAACAACCGTTGAGAAATACCTTGTTTTTCTCTGTTTTGCTCAGTTTTACAGCAAAGAAGTTCAAACCAGCAGTGGCCGAAAGCCACCACCAGTGGCCGATCAGCCACCATTGGTAGCCGACAGGCCCTCTGTCGTTCACCAATGAAATTTGCACAGTGTGTTGGAATGGTGGAGCAGAGGTGTTTTGGAAGTAGGCAACTTTATTGGTGTTTATATGTGCAAACAGAGGCATTCAGCAGCAAGGCAGTGATTTTTTGGGTGGAAACCAAGCATGCATGGGCCTCCCTCGCTTCCCGGGATTGGCATTAGTTTAATTAGCAATAGATCAAATATGTGTTGTAATTAATTAGTTGTACCTAATTAAGTATTGTAAATAATTAGTTAATTTAACTAGTTATTCGAGTTCGATTTGTAATAATTAGTTAACTGGAATAGTTAATTAACTCGGTTTGTAATAATTAGTTAGTTTAATTAGCGTAGGTAGTTAGTTAGCTTATTCATTCAGACCCTCCTTCGCGAGGGTGTAATGTTGTAATAAGTGCGCGTGCGTGTGTGTATGTTTTCCAACCCCATGTCTTTCTCCCTTTTATTTAATCGTTTTTTATTGTAAGATTAGGGACATGTTTTAATTAGCATACCTTATGCTTGTATCCATTCATTCGTATTGTATGCACCGAGGCTCGGCGTATCATTCAAACTGCATTACAATTTCAAATAATTCTTTGAATACGTGTTTAACTGCATGTTATTCAAATAGATCCATATGTCATATTAGTAGCAAAGTCTATTAATTGCATATTACATGTGTTGCAATAGGCATCTTCTATAGTTAGGGATCATGCATCTTTCTAACTAGTTTCTGTTTTAACTTGGAGTACTAGGTGAGTTTTTATGTTTTAGCATACTTGCATAAGTGTGAATGTTGCCATGATTAGCATGCTTGCCATGAGGCTATGTGCTTAAATGCTAAACTGTATGAAGGCCTTTGAATGAAGGCCTTTGAATGAAGGCTTGTTGTTTGAATTGGAACAATTCAACAAATGTGCGTTTTAAGCCTATTTTGTTGAGTGAAAAATCATGTCTTAAGGCCACTATGTTTAATGGCAAATCCGTAATCTTTAAGCCCACTTGAGGTGGCAAATTCAAACCATTTTCGCAAACAAACATGAGTTGAATTGTTCCAAGTCTTGCAAACTAGTCTATACTTGCTTGTGCACATCACATAGTAAAGCTAGCTTAATAATCGGAATAAGAGCACATAATGTTTATAAAAAATTATATCATGATTAGTAGAGGCCGATCTTTGATTGGGCGAGCGGGGGTGCTCATTTCATGACCTTCCCCTCTCGTATCTAAGTTCCCGAGCCGGGGCAACTTTGGTGATGACGGACACATGGCCTTTGGCACGAGTCAGGGTTTTCTAAATTTTTCCAAAACAAAAAATATTTAAGTGGCGACTCTGTATCTGGCAAAGCAGTCTAATTTTGGCATTATTTGATTTAAAATTGATTTTTCAAAACGATTTGCCAGATTTGGACTCTTTGGTGTTTATCAGTTTCACATTGTACTTGTGATATTAGATTCAGAACCACGGGAGTCTGAACTGTGAGGCCTTTTTTTTCAAACCTTCTGAAAGGGAGGCACGGAAAAAGGCGAGTCCATAGTTTCTGGAAACTCTGCTGGGGACTTAGAGAACTTGACTCGAACTCATGATATGTTATTTTATCTACACTTGTGTGTTTCTTTGCATTTGCATTTACATCAATGCGTTTAAGTCGTAGTGTTTGCCATCTGTTATTCCTAAAAGGTTTACCGGAGGCTTGCTTGGAAAAGCTTACCAAAAGGCTGATCGATTACGGGCTCTGCCACGATGGGAACACAACCCTTGGATCTGGACTGTCGTTGTACCGTTTGATCCTTTTTTCACTTCTCAGTGTTAGGTGTGAGAGGTATATTAGGTGGTCTTGCCGAGGTACCCTTTTTGACCAATCAACCTAGTTGCATATCGAAAACTATAGAAACTGTTCCAAACTAGGACATGTTGCTTACCCGAATACAGGAATTGTATAAAACCGCTTGTTTTGCATAGTGAATCCCTAGCTCCTGATGAAATTAGGACAAGATAACCCTACCCCATCATAGGGGTGTTTTGGCTCTCACTTGCTTGATATGTGCTTTAGAGTGAAACTCTGCAGGAATGTATGAATCAGTTGCAAGTCTGGGTATCAGTTTTGAGGTAGAAATCAGTGTTGAGTACAGGTCTCCAGCTTATGATTGCAACTGTGGTTGTTTGTGTCTGAGCCGAGGTGCTGTGCAATATCTGATTTTTGTTTTTTCTTTTGCTTTATTTTCTTTTTGCAAGGTAATTTTTCACCATTGCTTCAGAAGATTCTGTTACCCCCTAAGCACTCTAAACTCGTGTCAGGAGACTGTACAGATCTTGAGATCTAGTTAGGAGACAGCTAGTGTTTGCTTCGCTCTCGCCGGTTACAAGACGGAGGAGGGTTAGGCATAACTCACCAGTTCAGCAGTTATCAATTCACCAGTCACCATTTGCTTCACATGTGCCCAGTCAGGTCCAGTTGTCTGCTTTTACTCCAGAAAGAGAGTGTTTACCGGTTCTGATATACTCCAGAAAGAGAGTGTTTACCGGTTCTGATAACTCAGCATTCTGCAATCAACATGGAAGATATGCTTGTCAGCTAGATACTGCCTGCCAAGCTGAGGTCACAGCCCACCAAGCTGAGATCGCAGCTCGCTAAGCGGAATTGATAAATAGGCTTCAACGATAGCAACCCCAACCAGCAGTAGCCTCTACTTCCAATGCACCGCCAGTGGGAATTCCGGCACCCGGGGTCACAATTAATATCCGGGAAAATGTGGGCATTCGGACAGGTCCTATCCCACCTCAGACCTCCAAGGCACTAGTTTACCAAATGGAGGCGTTGTTTGAATTCGAGGTTGACCCCACTGTATTGAAGGTCAACAAGCTAGAAAAGCTCTTCAAATGGGAGCAGGGCGTGAATTCAATCCATGATATCGAGGATGGATATACAGATGCCGCAGTGACTCTGCCAGACAGATTCAAGATGCCTCATATAGATCAGTTCGATGGCTCCGGGGATCCTACAGCCCATCTACGGCTATTCTCTGACATCCTACAGCCAATGGGTCTCACCAGACTACAAAAGTCGTCACTTTTCGGCCGGACCTTGTCGAGTAAAGCGGCCATTTGGTATGCCAAGCTTGAAGACTCTGCGAAGAGAAATTTGGAGGAAATGGTTGAGGCCTTCATAGCGTAGTACTCCTATAATACTCAGATCGAGGTTACTACTCGTGATCTCGAAGCAACTCGCCAAGAGCCAAAGGAGGGCTTCTCGAATTTCGTGACCCGTTGGCGGGTTAAGGCCTCTATGATGACTATCCAGCCTTCTGAAAAGGACCAGATCAAAATGGTGGTTCGTAACTTACAAGGAAGATTATTACAGAAAATGATAGTCTTACCTTTGTTTACGTTTATTGAGCTCCATGAAATAAAGGTTTAAATTGAGGATGTGATGAAGCAAGGGTTGATAGACCATGAGAAAGAACAGCCCAAAAGGCCCTTTACACATAGCTCCAATGCAGCCACGACTGGTGGCACCTCTACACGGCCTTCGGATGTGATCATGGTCACCACCACACCCAAAATCGCCAACCCGTTCGCCAACATCTCCAATACAACTTCACAAACCTCAAGCCATCAGGCCCGAGGCCAAAGGGTTTTCACCCTGCTCTATATGTCCTTATCCAAAGCCCTGGGGGTCCTGACCAGAAAATGGCATCTTAAACCGTTAGAACAACGCCCACTGCCCGATTCTCTCACACCTAAACACAACTCGGCCAAATACTAAGGTTTTCACCAACAGCATGGTCATGACACTGATCAATGCTACAGATTACGTCATGAGATTCAAGATCTCATAGACAATAAGGTGATCGCACCTCCTCAAAAACCCAACGTCACTACAAATCCTCTCCCACCACATAATCAAGCCCCTCTACCCCAGTATATAAACCTCATCCATACATTGGCCATCTCTTACGACCGCAGTATATATATCACCCCTTCCTACCTACCTAAACCGACGTTGTTCATCCCTAAGAGCACAGACTTGTGCATGATGAACACATCAACAATCCAAACTGAACCCATGGTGGTGACGGTGGTAGATGAAGGGAGGTCAACCTTGGTGGAGAATGTCAGTCTGTTGCCCAAGGGCTCTGAGGACTTATCTGATGAGGTGTACCACTCGAGCTGCTATATTGTACCGATCAACCAAGATAAGTCGAAAGTGGTGTTGCCGATTGGAATGGAGATCAGTGTAGTCCGAGAAGATGGACCAAACTAGGGAATAGATGATCTAGCTGACCTGGATGAGCAAGATCAAGGGGACGTGCATATTGATTGGTTTGATCTGAACGAGTCAACAGACAATTCTAGGTGGCTAAGCTGGAACTTAACTGAAGCTGGAAGAACAGAAAGCGGGAATCGCTGTAATGGTCAGAACGGCCGATGAAAAGGGTAAATTACCGGAAAACACCGGTGCAGAACAAGTGGTTCAGAAGTTGGGCATAGTTAGTAGTGTACCTACAGAGCAAGATGCCGCACTGAGGTGCCTTAAGCAAGAAGTGGATCAAAACAAACAGAAGGCCGGAAAGGCCTAAGACCCTGCGGGGGAAATCTGTGATGAGAAGATGACCCGAACGGAGCCGGACAACTGCTTGTCAGCTACCGACGGAAGCTGGTGGGATGACGACGACCTGCACTTGGCCCATACTGATAAGGATTGAGGTGAAGGCCTTCCTGACAACACCTGGTATGTGGAAGAGGTCGACCACATGACAAGAAGTGACCGATATTTCAAACCACCACATCTGGACCAACCCGAAGCCTCCGGAAAGGACAAAGAAGTAGAGAAACAGAAAGAAAAGAAGTTAGAGGAAGAGCTTGTGTTGAAACAGTTGAAAAAAATTCAAGCTGACATATCTATCTAGGGTTTGCTTATGGCTTCACGAGTGCACAGACATGCTATACTGTTGGCGATGGATAAAGCCAAGTTGTCCATTGAGACTACCCTGGAACAACTGGTGGGATTAGTCTTCCTAGGAGGCGCTGCGCCAACTTTGACCTTTTCGGATAAGGAGCTACCGCTAGAAGGCTCTGTACACAACAAGCCTCTATACATATCCATAGAGTGCCGAGAAAAGTGGATACCAGTGGTATTGGTCGACATTGGGTCAGCAATCAATGTCTGTCCGGCGCGCACAGCATATGCTATTGGCCTGAAGCCAGCTGATTTTGTACCAACGGCCTAGGTGATCCGGGCATATGACAACATAAGCAGAGAAGTGATGGGGACAGTGCAGATTAGAGTACAAGTCGGCCTAGCTCAACAGGACATCGAGTTTCATGTCTTGGATGTTCCGGCCACTTTCAACCTACTACTTGGGCGACGCTGGCTGCACCAAGTGAAAGCTGTCTCGTCCACTCTTCACCAGATGTTGAAGTACCCCCATAGAAAAGGGGTGGCCATAATGTTTGGGAATTCATCTATACATCCTTCGCCAGAGGTCACTACACCTTTGCTAGAAATTGTGCATGGCGAAGAGGATGTTTTCATTTCGGAGTTTACCTTGGCTGAGGCCCAAGTAGTGCAGAATATCTTGGCTGTTAATGAGAGCCTATATGTCAGTGCCCAATCTGTATATCTCATGAATAAGCTACAACACATGCTCGGAATGAGATTAGGAAGAAATGGCCAGAAGGGCGTTACTGCATTGGCCGACGTGCCACATAACCCGCATGCCTTTGGTCTTGGCTATACGTCCACAAAAGAGGACTGAGTGAGGAAAGGGAAAGAGATGGCTGGGAGAGCCAGAGTAAAGCAAAGCGGGAAACGCTATGAACTTGTGCATCGACCTATTCGGGGAACCCTGAATGGTTATTTTGTTCGGGAGGGAGAAGACTTCCCATTCTGTGGTTTCCCCGAACCCTGGTTCAACTCTAAGAAGCAGCGAGTTCTCGACTTTGAGATTTTCTTTAACTTGCAGCTGTAAGAGAGTGACATAGAGGAACAGATTGAACTAACTCCTGAGGCTGTAACGAGCACAAAAAGTGATTCCAACAACAATGAACTTGAAGTAGGAGCAACATTGGCATGTCTCATTTCGAGTCCTCAGATCAACTCAAGGAGCTTGGGGGATAACCTGACTGTTTCCATGATCGGAGACCAACCGGGTGCGAACATTTCTAGTGGTATCTTGGATGCATCTACCGCACCATCCCTCACTTGGCAACTGGAGAAGGGCTTCCTTTCTAGCAGTTCTGGGTCAGGTAGTGAACCAGAATCTGATTCACAGAGTCTGTGGAGTCGAAATCAGATTCCGGTTCTTCTGAGTCAGAGTCTAGTATTCCTGGGGTTGATAACCCGGATGCCGAGGTTTTGTTCGGGTCGTCTTTTTCCTTTTCGTTTGAGTCGATTGTAACCGAGGAATTGGATGAGCTGAACCTTTTGGATGTGAATAACACTGTAGATTCTGAGTACTTCTCTATGCCTCTTGTATGTTGCATTGATCATGACTTTCAAAATTTTGATAAAAACGACGAGGAAGGAATTCCTCTGGTTTTGAAACATTTGATTGATAGAAAGGAGGAGAGATTTGTAAAACCCCTTGTTGATGAAATCATTTCAATTAATGTGGGTATTGAGAAGGATCCGTGTCTGGTCCAGACAGTGTTGTCAAAGTCGCGCCTAGGCGCACGCCTAGGCGCAAGGCGAGTCGAGGCGCACCATCTGCGCCTGTACAGGTACCAGGCGAGGCGGCTTGAGCCAGGCGAGCGCCTTGGCCGCGCCTTGAGCCAGGCGAGAGAGGCGCAAGGCCCTCGCCTAGGCGCGACTGAGCGTTTAATCTGTAGATCAGATCGAACGACTCAGATTCGACTCAGATGAAGCTTTCGAATGGACGAAAATCACAGAGGATCAGAACTCATTACCATATCAGTCGAATAGGACTCAGATTAACCCTAATCGAAGTCGTCTCTCTTCCTCTTTCGAGCTGCTGGAGCTACGACTGCGACACGAGCTGCGACAGGAGCTGCGACAGGAGCTGGACTTCGATTGCGACACTGGATCAACTTCGGCTGAGCAGGTTCGACTCCTTCTTCTTCGTCTTCGACACTGATCCCCTTCTCCTTCTTCTTCGTCTTCGACAGGTCGTCGTTCGACTTCGAAATTCATTTTTTTTTTTTTTTTTTTTTTTTCCTTTTCTTCTTTCTCCTTCGGCTTCGCAGGTTCAGTGTCTGATCCTCTCTTCTTTTTTTTTTTTTTCCTTTTCTTTTTTTTTTCAATTATTTGAGTTTATATTTTTTCAACACTGGTTCAACCCATGATTATTACATAAATAAATAAATTAATTCATACATACATAAATAAAAAAATAGATACATTACATTACATTCATTATGATTATATTAAAATTGATTCATCATTATACTGAAATTAATTAATTGATCATTAATTAAAAAAATAGAAAATTGATTCATGAGTTAATTAATTCATACATTCATTACAGTACATACATTGAATCATAACATTAATTAATTCATAAATTGATTCATAAGTTAATTAAAAAAATAGAAAATTGATTAATTAATTAGAAAAGATTAATGTGTCGTGATTAATAAGAATTTAATGTGTTGTATGTGTTGTGATTAATAAGAATTTAATTGATTAATAAAGATTAATCAATTTATTGTGTTGTGATTAATGTGTTGTGATTAAAAAAATAGAAAATTCAAAATTGGTTGATTAATTAATTGATAAATTGATTCATAAGTTAATCAATTTATTAATGTGATGAATTAATAAATTGGTCAAAGTTTTTCTTGAAAAAATAATGTAACATAGGAATTAATGTAATGGAATGTAATGTTCATTAATTAATTAATTGATCATTAATTAAAAAAATAGAAAATTGATTCATGAGTTAATTAATTCATACATTCATTACAGTACATACATTGAATCATAACATTAATTAATTCATAAATTGATTCATAAGTTAATTAAAAAAATAAAAAATTGATTAATTAATTAGAAAAGATTAATGTGTTGTGATTAATAAGAATTTAATGTGTTGTATGTGTTGTGATTAATGTGATTAATAAGAATTTAATAAGAATTTAATTAATTAATAAAGATTAATCAATTTATCAATTAATCAATTTATTGTGTTGTGATTAATGTGTTGTGATTAAAAAAATAGAAAATTGGTTGATTAATTAATTGATAAATTGATTCATAAGTTAATCAATTTATTAATGTGATGAATTAATAAATTGGTCAAAGTTTTTCTTGAAAAAATAATGTAACATAGGAATGAATGTAATGGAATGTAATGTACATTAATTAATTAATTCATCATTAATTAAAAAAATAGAAAATTGATTCATACATTACATACATTAATTAATTCATCACATAACATACATTACATTCATTATACTGAAATTGTTTTTCTGTTATTTATTTTTTGTGTTGTGTAGTAAGTACTATTACTAAGTAGAAAATGACATCGGAAAGTAATAGAAAAGATCCGGCGTGGCAATATGCCCATTTGGTGGAGGAGAATAATTTAAACAAGTTTGAGTGTAATTTTTGTGGTAAAGTATCAAATGGAGGTGTTTATCGGGTGAAACAACACCTTGCGGGAGGTTATAGGAATGTTACTGCTTGCCCGAAGTGTCCTTCTCATGTAAGAGAAGAGATTAGAGAGTTCATGTCCAAAAAAAAGACACAAAAAGAAGAAATGAACATGTTGCCTGATTTTGATGACATGGACATGGAAGATGAAGATGAAGATGATGATGTTGTTGAGATCAATGTCAATCAACACCGCAAGTTGACAAGTAGTAGCTAAGGTTCATCCAAATCCAAATCCAAATCAAAAATGCCAAAGAGAAAAGGGCCTATGGATGTTTACTTCACACCCAATCCTGAATCAGTGGTGAAAAATCGAAGAGACCAAGCAAAAGGGAAACAAACAAAAATTGATGCAAATGACCCTTACAAAAAAGAAATGAGAGCTCGGGCACTGCAAAGATTTGCAAGGTGGATGTATGATGCTGGTATCCCTTTCAATGCAGTAAATTATGAGAGTTTTGGACCAATGATTGAAGCCATTGGCCAATATGGTCCTGGTATGAAGCCACCGACTTACCATGAAGTGCGGGTTACCCAACTCAAAAAAGAAGTGAAACATACTGAAGATTTGATGAAGTATCATAAAGAGGATTGTGCAAAATACGGGTGTTCCATAATGGCTGATGGTTGGACTGATAAGAGAGGAAGGACATTGATTAATTTTTTAGTTAATTGTCCAAGAGGAACTATGTTTGTTGAGTCGGTTGATGCTTCTAGCTATTCCAAGGATGGGCAAAAGTTATTTGAATTACTAGACAAGTTTGTGGAGAAAGTTGGAAAAGAGAATGTCGTGCAAGTTATCACTGATAGCGCTGCAGCTAATGTGTTGGCGGGTAAGAATATTTCCTCATTCCTTATATCAAAATTGTTTACTCATAATTTGTTTTGTATTTAAAATTTAAAAACTTGAAAATAATAATTCTTCATTATTGTTACATTATAGGGAGGTTTTTGGAAGCTAAGTATGAACAGTTGTATTGGACACCATGTGCTGCTCATTGTTTGGACTTGATGTTAGAAGACATTTTCAAGATACCTAGACTGAAAAAGACATTTGAAAGGGGTATTGCAGTACATGGCTACATTTACAATCGGCCTACGTTGCTAAACATGATGAGGCGCTATACAAATTTGAAGAATTTGATCAAGCCTGCAAAAACTAGATTTGCAACCGCTTTTTTGACTTTGTCTAGGATGCATCAACAAAAAAACAATTTGAGAAAGATGGTCACCTCCGAAGACTGGACCTCAAGCAAATGGGCAAAGGAGCCACAAGGTAAAAGAATGGCACAAACTTTGTTGATGCCTTCATTTTGGAATACTGTTGTGTTTGCCCTTAAGGTCTCGGGTCCTCTTGTCAAAGTGCTTAGATTGGTTGATACTGAGAAGAAACCTCCCATGGGATACATTTATGAGGCAATGGATAGGGCAAAAGAATGCATTGCAAGTTCATTTGATCATAAAGAAGAGAAGTATAATGAAATCTTCGAAATCATTGACAAAAGATGGGATGTCCAATTGCATCGACCTTTACATGCAGCTGCGCATTTTCTTAACCCAGAATTCTTTTATCCAAAAGCGTTAGAGGTGCAAAGAGATCATGAAGTGATGAATGGGTTTTATGAATGCATGCAAAGGTTGGTCCCGGATGTCACTGTTCAAGATTTGATCACTAATGAGATGAGTATTTATATGAAGGCTGAGAGTCTTTTTGGCAAGGCTGTTGCGATTAGGCAAAGAAATACAAGAGCACCAGGTAATATATTATAGACTCATAGAGTTTATTTTGAGTTATACTTTTAGTAAAACTTAATACTTGGTAACAATTATTTCTAACTAGTGGATTATCGCAGCTGATTGGTGGGCATCATATGGTTCTTATACTCCAAACTTGCAAACTTTTGCTATAAAAGTCCTTAGCCTAACATGTAGTTCATCGGGTTGTGAACGAAATTGGAGTGTATTCGAACATGTGAGTATTTAACATTCTAACTAATTTTTTGTTGAATTCAAATTTTTTTTTTCTCATTATATAGAATTTAATATGTTTTTAATACTTGCAGCTTCATAGCAAGAAAAGAAATAGATTGGAACAACAACGCCTCAATGATTTAGTGTATGTCAAATACAATAGAACATTGAGATTTAGGTATGACATGCGCAACACTCTTGATCCCATATCTTTGCAAAATATTGATGAAAGTAATGAGTGGTTGCTTGGGAGGATGGATGGAGAATCAGATGAAGATAATGAGCCTGTGTTTGATGATGATGATGGCTTGACGTGGGCTACTGTTGCTAGAGCTTCTGGAGTAGAAGAAAGTAGCCATGCAAGTAGAGCAACAAGTTCACGCTCAAAGGCACAACCGAGGATATCTAAACCATCAACATTGACTCCACTTCAATTAATAGATGAAGAGGAAGCGGGCTCAGATGACACAGAGGAGGAAGATGTTGAGGGATACAAATCAACTGATGGAGAAGAAGATGATAGTTTGCTTGCCATTGATGTTGAGGATGATGATTGACTGACACCGACCTAACCTACCCTTTCTTTTGATATTGATGTTTTTAAGTGTTAAGTTAAGACATATATTAATATTTGTTGGATATTTATGTTTTGGATGTTTAGTGTTTATGTTTTTATTTTATTGAATGTGGATTATTTGATCTTTGAAAATTGGAATGTTATGTAATATGCACTTTCATGGCTTTAAGAATTATTCTATATTTTGTCTTGAATCTTGATTACTTTTTATTTTTTAAAAAATTGTCTTACTACTATGAATGATTAGTCTATATTAATTTTTCTATTTTTTACGAATACTGTGCGCCTTACTTCAATAAAGCCCGCGCCTCGCCTTGCGCCTTGCGCCTAGGCTCCAAGAGACCTTCGGCGCCTTAGTGCGCCTTGAGCCTTTAAAAACACTGGGTCCAGATCGGGTCCACGTTGTCTTCGGAGGAACACAAGCGCTTAGTCGCTTTATTAAAAGATTTCAAAGATGTTTTTGCGTGGTCCTACGAAGACATGCCTAGAATCGATCCTGAGATTGTACAACATCAAATCCCTCTTGACCCCGAGGCCCGACCCATCAAACAGAAGCTTCGAAGAATACGCCTGGATTGGGCTTTGAAGATTAAGGAGGAGGTCACCAAGCAGATAGACGCAAGGTTCTTGCTAGTATCTGAGCATCCAACTTGGTTGGCCAACATTGTTCCAGTGCCAAAGAAAGATGGTAGAATTCGAGTATTTGTGGACTTCAGAGATCTAAACAGAGCCAGTCCGAATGACGACTTTCCCTTGCTGCACATCGATGAATTAGTGGATTTCACTGCAAGCCATACGTTGCTCTCCTTCATGGATGGATATTCTGGGTATAACCAGATTCTGATGGCACCCGAGGACAGAGAGAAAACTGCTTTCACTACGCCGTGGGGAACCTACTGTTATAGGGTGATGCCGTTTGGATTGAAGAATGCCGGGGCTACCTATCAACGGGCTACAACCACAATTCTACATAACATGATCTATAAAGAGGTTGAGGTGTACAGGGACGACATGATTGTCAAGTCCAAGGAAAGAAAGGGCCACTACACTACCTTGAAGAAATTCTTTCAATAGATTAGAGAATACCGGTTGAGGTTGAATCCACAGAAATGTACTTTTGGCGTAACAGTAGGAAAAATGCTGGGTTTCTTGATCACATAGAGGGGCATCGAGGTAGATCCTTCCAAAATCAAGGCCATCTTAGAAATGCTACCACCAAGGACTGAAAAGAAGGTACTAGGCTTTCTGGGTAAAGTGCAATTCATAAAACGATTTATTTCTAAATTAACCTTGACTTATGAACCACTATTTGGTCTCTTAAAGAAAGGAAAGAAATTCTAATGGGATGACCCATGTTAGTTCGCTTTTGAGCAAATCAAGCAATACCTGCAAAACCCGCCTGTGTTGTTGTCGCCAAAGCCAGAGAAGCCCTTGATTTTGTATCTGTCAATAATGGACACAACAATGGGATGCATGCTTGCTCAGGAATCTGAGGATAGGGTGGAGAAAGCCATCTACTATTTGAGCAAGAAAATGCTGAACTATAAGACCCGTTACACCCCGTTAGAAGAGGCTTGTTTAGCCTTGGTATGGGCTGCCAGGAAGTTGAGGCACTACTTGTTAACTCACTCCATAATTCTAATCTCGAGATTAGATCCCATCAAATATCTCTTTGAGAAACCAACGCTTACATATAGGCTAACCCGTTGGTTGCTTTTCCTTTCCAAGTTTGATTTGAAGTATGTCACTCGCAAGTCTGTCAGAGGAGAGCGATAACTGAGTTCCTAGCAGATCACTCAGTGGAAAGGAATGAAACGGTAGAATACCTGTTCCCAAATGAAGCTATTTTGCAAATCGAGGAAAAGATTTGGACAATGTACTTTGACGGAGCATCTAACCAATATAGTCATGGGATAGGGGTGTTGCTGATAGCACCCGGCAATTCCTATATACCCTTAGCCTTCAAACTTCGGTTCAAGATATCTAACAATGAAGCAGAATACGAAGCGTGTATCGCTGGTTTGGAAGCCGCCCTGGAACTAAGGGCAAAAAGGTTTGGACGTCATCGGGGACTCGAATCTGGTTGTGTCTCAAGCAAATGGAGACTGGAAGGTCAAAGAAGAAAAGATGAAGATCTATCACCAGACCTTGGACGTTCTAATTCCTAGGTTTGAGAAATAGACCTTCACGCATCTACTAAGAGAGAACAACAGGCTCGTTGATGCTTTATCAACTCTATCTTCTATGATAGACATCCCATTAAAAGTCCGGATGCGTCCGATTATTATTGAGCAGAGATATACGTCGGCCTACGAAACTATCGCCACAATAGATGAAGTATAGGATCAAAACCCCTAGTATTATGATATCTGAAACTTCTTGGAAAATGAGATTTATCCACCGGGGGCGAATGCCAAAGATAAGAGGGCAATACGGTGAATGGCCACTCAATTTATCATCTGCGAGGGTAAATTGTATAAAATAGGTCATCTAGGAATGCACAAGTTGTGTGTTGATGCAGAAGAATCGAAGTGCCTAATGGAGGCCAGCCATGGGGGAGAGTGTGGAACACACATGAGCGGGGTAATGTTACCTCGGAAGATTCTCAAACAAGGTTACTACTGGTCTACCATGGAGGAGGATTGTATTGATTTTGTTCGGCAATGCCACAAATGCCAAATCCATGCAAATCGCATGAATATCCTGCCGTCGAAGCTGTACAACATGACTTCACCATGGCCTTTTTCAATCTAAGGAATTGACGTCATTGGGGCAGTTACACTGAAAGGGTCAAATAGGCACGAATACATTTGATTATTTCACGAAGTGGGTGGAAGCTCAGTCTTATGCAGTGTTGAAAACATCGCATGTGACTAAGTTCATCCGAAACAATATCATTTTCCGTTATGGAGTCCCAAATGAGATCATTTCAGGCAATGGCTCCTATTTCAAGAAATAAGTGATCGACTTGTTGAAAAAATACAATATGGATTTTCATACGTCATCTACATATCGGCCGCAAACCAACAGAGCTGTTGAGGCTGCCAACAAGAATATCAAGCACATTTTGCAGAAAATGATTGAGACCTACAGGGACTGGCCAGACAAATTGTTATTTTCTCTCTAGGGCTATAGAACTTCAATTTGGACATCTACTGGGGCAACTCCGCACTCTCTTGTTTATAGGATGGAAGTTGTTCTGCCAATTGAAATAGAGGTTCCGACACTGCGAGTTATGGCTGAATGCCAGATAGCAGAAGCGGACTTGCAGCAGAGCAGGTTCAAAGAACTGATGTTGCTCGATGAGAGAAGGCTAAAAGCACTGCACCATGTTCAAGGCTATCAACGTAGGATTGCCAGGGCTTTTGACAAGAAAGTTAAGTCCAGGAATCTTAAGGAAAGGGATTTGGTATTGAAAGAGAATCGAGCTCCCATCCATGACCCTAGGGGCAAGTTCAAACCTAATTGGACAGGTCCTTATATTATCAAAACTATTTGGTCGGGTGGAGCTGTTATTCTCATGGACCTGGATGGCCTAGAATTTTTCCAACCAATCAACATGGACAAGTTGAAGATATATTACCCCTGAGAGGCTCGTTAGGCTGAAAACCCGGAAGGACGACATAGGCAAAAGTTAGAGCGCAAAAAATTGGAAAAAAGAAAGACTGAGCTCGCAAGGTTGAAAACCCAGAAAGGGCGGCCTTGTAAAAAATTAGAGCGCAAAAAGAGAGTTAATACTCGAGTGAACCCGAACCGAACTACGTAAGGCTTGATTCCCATCTTCGGGATACATAGGCAACTTCATTCTGAAGTTCGACCGTAAACACCTCCAAATCAACTGTGTCCATATGTTTGATCAAGGCATCCTTGTCTGTCTGTTGTTTGAAAGTTCAGTTGTGATCCTTACTCTAAAAGAAAGAGCTGACTACAGTGCTGAGCAGTGCTATTCAGTCAAAGGGAATTTTTCATTTCTGGATTCGGGGTTTGTACATCTCGAGGATAGATTCCATGTGTGTCAAGTTGTGATCCTTATCGAAAATGGTTTTGAAAAGTTTTAATAAAAGTTGATTTTGTTCAAATTAATCTTTTTATAACTTAGACCATTTTTGGACCAAAAGGAAAATTTTCAGTGCCCACAACTTCAATTTCATTGATTTCAATACAAAGTTCTCCAACTCTTGATACAAATCAAAGTTACTTTTTATTACATGCATAAAACTTGAAAAGTAAGATCAAAGCAATAAACTTGGGGCATAGCTAAGTCAGGTGTTCCTGCGTCCCCCGCTTGTGCTTGTGGAAGCTTCTGATGCTAAAGTGGGCTTGGATTGCGCCTCATCTTCAAGCCAAGTCAAGCACTGGCCAGAAAGTGCACAGTTAAAACTAAGGGCAAGAGCCAAAAGCTCTCTCGTCCTTCATGCAGTGGGATATCGAGCCAATTGTGAACCTCGGATTGGGAATGAAGCCGGGTACTCTACCCCCTCTTCTGGGCAACTCTGGTCGTGTCCAAACTGATGCCTGAACCAGAACGAAAAATAGAATACACAGTGTTTCAAGCCAATCAGCTGAATGTCTGGTTATCAAGCCATGTTGTAGCTCATCTCGGGTAGATCAAACCAAGGGCAATGCCAAGCAATGTCAACAGCAGATCTGTTGCACAGCCAATGGCACCACCACCCCTCGTTCGGGAAATCCACTAGCCGTTGGCGAAAGAAATAGCCTCGAGTTGAATATGCAGGGCAAGAATTCACTACCTTTAACCTATCCATGAGCCATATCTAGGGAGGGATGAAAGAAAAGAGAGATCAAAGAATAAAGAGGTGTGTGTTGAGGAAAAAAGTGAGAAAAGGGCTTTGAGAGAAAAACAGAGCATGAGTGCCGAGAGATGTGAGAAACACATATTAGAAAGGGTGGGAAGCATTACCTGTAGAAGTAGTGGACTTCCCGCTAACTTGGTTGTCTCTCATCGATGAAAGGCATCTAAGTCCATCAAAGTCTCGGCCAACGCCAAATCAATGCAAGTATTGCCCTCTTTCAAACCTTAGGCTACTTCAACTAGCCGAATTCTAGACCCGCTGAAACTAGGGGCAAGAAGAAAGTGTGTTAGCATACACAAACAGAGGGCGTGTTGTCGAAAACCCCGCCAAAGAAGATCACCTCGATCATCGGTGTCAAAAAATCGATGAATCAAATTAGGGATGTCCAGCTCTCCATTGTGAACCAATGAACGAGCCTCATGCAAAGTGAGCCCACACATGCTTCCCAAAGCTTGGATGTGACCAAAACGAGGCTGAGGCAAGATTTCCTCATCACACTGGGACTCCATTAGCATTGAAATTCTTCGATTGTCGGGCATATCTCTTGTCTCCCGAAGCTAAAGACGTGTGTAATCGGGTTCCAACATCTAGCCGCAGCGTGAAGAAACGAAAAACAAAGCGGAGAACGACTCAGCGGGAATAATGCGTTTATGCTGAAACCCGGAAATTCAGCTTTTTTGAGCCATCTAAAGTTGCAATCCAAAGAGTTTTTCGACAAAGAATGGCTCCATTTGTGAAGAATTCACAGCTGAAATGAAGAAACTACGAGGTCCAAACCTTTTGTAGAAGATAAGGCAGTGAGTGGAAGCCAGGTGTCAACATTCTAGAGGTTCCTCGCATTGATGACCGACCGGCCATTGGTGATGGCCAACATACCACTTTGGTGGCCGACCGGCCGCCACTGATGGCCAACAGCCTTTATTCATGGTCGACATCCTCCCACTCTAGCCTGCTGTCCTTCTTGTGCTGGAAAGTGATGGTAGCATGAGCCTTGTTATGTTCTTTGTGTGTTTTGGAGTATTGTTTTGAGTCTTTTCAAGCCTTAGCATGCTTGTTGAAGTCTGTTTGTTTTGTTTTCTTTATTGAGTTTTATTTGTCTTGTTTTGCTCATTGAGTTGTATTCAAGTTGTTTTATTGTTTATCGAGTTATTTTTGCTTATCGAGTTGTATAGTGCTTTGTTTGTATTTCAGTTGTTGGTCGGTTCGTTACTTGATTCAGACTGTTGTGGCAATGCAAGTGTTCACATTTCATTATCAAATTCAATCTCATCTTTATGCGATGCGGTGCTCATGATGCAAAATACAACACTTTTTCAAATGAAAAACCTGATTTTCATTCTGATCATGGTTGTTTTTATAAAAGGTGCAGTACAAGTTTTTTTAAAAAATAAAACATATCTGAAGCTGTACAATGTGCTGACACTATTAACAAAAAGAAACTAAGCAAAAACTACAAAAAATCAGCGCTGGTCGCCTTAAGCTCAAGAGGCCCTCTTCGTCCTCTTCCTCGGAGGAGAGGACTCTGCGGTACTGTCTCCATCGGCGCCACTGTCTGAACCAGAATCAGAGTCTGAACCAGAGCCATCTCCACTCTCTGCCTCGGAGCCCTCCTCAGCATCAGCGCTCCTACTCTCAGAACCCGAGTCAGCGTCATCGTCTCCACTCTCAAATGACTCAGCATGCTGACTCTTCGACCTTGCTAGTCTCAGCCTCATCATCGCTCAGAATGGGCTCTAAAGGGCCACTCTCAGCTCAGGTGCCCCTAGCTCAGCCTCGGCTGCATGCTGGAGCCTGTCTCTCTCTCTCCATGTTGCAAGAGGCACTGCTGGTCCTACTGCTACTCCTGCTGGTGCACCCGGTATGGGTGGGACTTGAAAAGACAGTTGTCATATGTCAGCCACAACATACGTATCAGATGTAAGCATGGGGGAGAATGAGTATATGCTGAAGTCAGGTACAGAGTATGAATACAGTATGGAAGTGCAGTATTTTAGATGTAGTGTATCAGTGCAGTATGGGGAAGTTCTCATGTCAGTTTCAATGTATCAACAAAAATTTGATGACTGGAATGAAAGAAAACTGAAGAAATTACCTAAATGCCGTGGAAGCCGAATAGTACCTCTCTCCTCAATATCATGCCCTCGAATGAGACTAATAGCTCCAGCAGATCCTCGGTGTATCCTGGGGGTGCCTGCAAATGAATTAGGAATGATCAGTGTCCAAAAGAAACAAATATCATAAAGAGATGAGAAAACTAAAAAATGTGGTGCAAACCGGGGGTACGTCATGAGCTCTGACATATCTATGCCCCGCTGCAGCAGGCTCAATTGAAATCTGATATGCCTCCCTAGTATACCACCAACAGGTGAGAACAGTAAGCAGCTCCGGCCAGCTGGTCCTCTGCCTCGCCTGAAGAGCCCCTCTCCCATAGGCCCTGGCTTCCCTGGTTGCTCTAGGCCCCGCCCTCGTAGTAGGGGCTAGAGGTGGCATAAGGTGTGTCTGAATGAAGACCGTATAATCGCCCTCGACTCGGAAGTACTCTACCTCCAAGCCCACCATGAACTGGATAACCCCATCAACATATAGGTTGTCTGCTGACCTCATGGATTCTGGCAACGTCATCGCTATGAACGGAGCAGGCAGACCCAAAGACTGACGCACGACTCTCTCGCCTAGGTACTAGGCTCAGCAAACCAGACCTCAAGTAGAATACGGTAGCACGAGATGCCCAAGGCCACAGTGTACCGGCCTCGAACCCCTGTCGATATCGTGGCCCATGGCTACCACGTGATCTACAAATAGAAGATGAATAGATTATTAGCCGTCGTTAGTTGCTAATATGTGAATCAGAACAAATGTAGAGCAAAAATGATGACTGTGTTTTAGGTTACCTCATGGGTAGCTACGATGTCAAAGTGATGTTTGAAAAAAGTGAAGGGCTTGCGAGTCCTGCAGCGAAGCGGACCATCGTACACCCGCAAATAGAAAACCGTCAACGGAACCTCCACTACAGGCTCTGCGGCAAGAGTCGAGAAGTATGCGTACACCCATAGCTATGGAGAAAGTGCAGTGATATGTGATCAGTGTATAGTGTTTGAACAAATATAGAAAATGCAAAGCAGAAAGCATCGAGTGTTTGAACAGATATAGAAAATGCAAACCAGAAAGTACATGTGTTGAACAAATGTAAAGCAAGAAATGTTGAACAGAAAATGCAAAGTGTAAAGAAGGAACTGAGATGTGTACCTCCCAAGCTCGCTAGTAGACTCTGATCAAGTGTCCACTCCCGCGGGAGGTCGAGCTCATATAGCCGCGAGGCCGGCCCCGTCCCAATCATAGAAACATCATAGTTGGGGCGGGGTCGGCCTCAGTAAGTACAATCCTACGGTGTTCGCCGTGTTCAAAAAAATGGTGGTACCGAGGAGGAACATCAGAAAGCCCCGAATGTACTGCTTTATCTCATCTACCGTCTCTGGCTCAGTCCCCCTGAACTGCTCCTCAAACCAACTGTATCTGACCATAGCTGTCCGGAACAAAGGTGGGCGTGCCCCCAGTATAGCTCAATCCAAGCAGCCTCCCACTCCCCCATGTCAAGATTGAGAGGAATCAAATCGCCCCTACACCTAGGCTTGTGATCATGGCGAAGTCATAAGGAGTCATCGTCATCTCTCTGGCAGTGAAAATGTGGAGAGAGTTAGTGGTGTCCCACCATCTCTCCACTAACGCTCCAAGAAGTAGACGGCTCACTATAACTTGTGTCAATCCAGAGCAGAATAGGCCGTAGCCGGCCTCGTCAACAATGTCGTGCACTCCTACGGAGAGCTCGTCATACCAATCTCTGGCCGTCATGGCCCCATAGCCCCTGTATGTGCGAGAGTCACCCTGTGGCAGAAGATAGGTGAACCAGTATAAATATAGTTAGATGAAAAAGAAAGTGCAAAAAAAATACGGTGCCAGTGATGAAAGTAGTACAGTCAGATGAGAGAATGCAAGAAATGCAAGTAAAGAACATTAAATGTGCAAGTGAATAGAGTTTGTACCTCAATGGCAACGGCTAAAAGATGGGAATCTGGCTCCTTCAGTAGGCGATCCTCTGGCACGTCAGTAGCAAAATCAGTGAAGTGCCTAATGCCTCCAGCAGGCAGAATATGAGTCCAAGGACGATACCCCACCGGATCGAAAGGCCTCACTTCTAGTGGTAATGGCTCCAGCTCCGCCTCAGAATCAAACTCTGCCTTTGGAGGAGCTCCATCATGTGGTATGTCGTTTGCCATCTGGAATATGGGTGAAGAGTCAATGAAAAGTGAAGAAAGTGGAGAAAATGGGGTAAATTTTGAAAAAGTCAACCCTAGGAAAGAGAAAATGGAAGAAAAAGTCAAAGCTCGAAATAAGGCACGAAACTCGAGAGAAACTCGAGGGGAACAAGCCTCAATTAATGAAACTCCAAGAAAAAGTGTCGAAATCAAATTTCAATTGGTTCAAAATGGAGTAAACTAAGAGGGTTTAGCGAAGAAAATATGTGTGGGGTGTTGGAAAACGCGTATAAAGCTCGGATCTAGAGAGAAGGAAAGTCTAGAGAGAAAGAGGGTGGAATTTTGGGCATAGAGGTGTATGGAAATGAGGTCCCATGACCTATACTTAAAGATCTATGGGTAAAAAGACCAAAATGGCCCAATCTACCATCAGTGGCCGATCGACCACCACTGTTGGCCAACAGGTCCCATTGGTGGCCGACAGTTCTTAGGGGTGGCCGACAGGTGGCCGACATCCCTCCCTGGTGGCCGTCCAGTGCCTAATGCTTCTATTTTGTGTCTTGATGTTGTTGTTGTCCTTGTTTCCCGAGAGGTGCAAGGGGAGGTCACTGTTGAGTTCAAATTCTCTTTGCGAAAGCTCGAAATTGTGTTTTCGGTGATCGTTGTTCGTCACTTGTTAAACGACGTGTATCCTTTTGGCATGTTGCAACTCTTTCGAGATGTGGATCGGAAAGTTGCTATTGAACTTGGTTTTGTTAGAATACATATGCATTCCCTCACTACATATGTAGAACGTGCATTTTACATATGCTATTGTACAAAATACGTATTTCAATCCTTTGCATAGAACTTGCATTTTGTTATTTAGCATGGAACATGCTGTTAATTGCACATGGAGCATGCATTTTGTACTTAGCATAGAGCATGCATTTTGTTATTCAGCATGGAACATGATGTTAATCGCACATGGAGCATGCATTTTGTACTTAGCATAGAACAAGTATTCAATACTTTACGTAGAACACGCATTCATGTAGCATTGAGCCTCAATTGTTTACTTTACATAGAACATGCACCTTAAATATGTTGTACTTGTTGAGTTTTCTTGCGCAGACACGACATTGCATGTACGATTCATTCAGCAGAGCTAGTGCAATCAATGATACTATATGCACGGTCTGTTCAGAGGGGTTTTGGGTGAAGTCATTCATGTCCTTCGAATCACATCCTTTTACTCCTTCTCCTTGCACGTGAGACGCGTTAGGATTACCACCCTTCGGTTACCTTCATTTGGTTAAAAACATTTGTGTGCGTCCTGATGTTCATACCATCTTTCGGTTACCATCATTTGGTTAAAAACATTTGTGTGCGTCCTGATGTTCATACCATCTTTCGGTTACCATCCTTTGGTTTAAAACATTTGTGTGCGTCTTGATGTTCACACCATCCTTCGGTTACCTTCCTTTGGTTAAGAACATTTGTGTGTGTCCTAATGTTCATACCACTCTTTCGTTACCTTCCTTCGGTTAAAAACATTTATGTGCGTCCTAATGTTCATACAACCCTTCGGTTACCTTCCTTCGATTAAAAACATTTGTGTGCGTCCTGATGTTCATACCACTCCTTCGGTTACCACCCTTCGGTTAAAAACATTTGTGTGCGTCCTGATGTTCATACCATCCTTCGGTTAAAAACATTTGTGTGCATCCTGATATTCATACCACCTTTTGGTTACCTTCCTTCGGTTAAAAACATTTGTGTGCATCCTGATGTTCATACAACTCTTTGGTTACCTTCCTTCGGTTAAAAACATTTGTGTGCATCCCGATGTTCATACCACCCTTCGGTTACCTTCCTTCGGTTAAACATTTGTGTGTGTCTTGATGTTCATACCATCGTTCGATTACTTTCCTTTTATTAAAAACATTTACGTGCGTCCTGATGTTTATATCATCCTTCGGTTACCGTCCTTCGGTTAAAAACATGCAGGTGCATCCCGGTGTTCACACCATCCTTGTTTTCTTCCGCGTGCAACGCGTTAGGATCTTGTTTGACATCTCGGGTACACCTGATGATTTTGTTGCTCTTCGTCTTTCCTGCACATCGCGTAGTTAAGCTTGCATAATTTTCCTACATCCTTTCTATATGAAATGTGGTTTGGTTTGTAATTCCCACGTGTGGCGTGTTTACTTACTTTTGTGTTTGAGGTTGATTTACCGTGTTTCGGTTTGAATATGGCATTTTCCTTGCATAGCGTTTGCATTTAAATGTTTCATTACAACCTCATTACATGATCATAAGTTATGTTCTTGCATCATGCATATCACTTGCATCTTGCCCTAGAATTACGCTGGTTTGATTCCTTGTAAAGAGATACGTAGGCAGCCTGCGGGCGTAACCGTTTTTGTCTTGCTTGTTTGTTTGTCCAAGTCTTCGGCCTTGTCAAAAATGAGTCGTCTCTGGGCTTTGACATTCACTTCCGTCATTCTGTGACTTCCGAGTCCTGTCAAAGAGGGGCAACTATAGGCACCCCATTTTTTATTGTCCTCAAGACTGGGATGTCATCACTTATGCATATGATGATTATGTTTGTTTGTGTTCGTTTTGAGCGCCTGAAGTCCTCGGCGGAACGCCCTGTCTTTGAGCCTTTAGACCTTGTCCTTTTTGTCCCTTGTTTTGGATCAAAACTTGGTGCCTGGAACCTTGTGGTGACCTGTTGGCCACCACCAGAGGCTGTCGGCCATGGCTTGTGCTTGTCGGCCACTGGTGTGGCCAGACGGCTACCAGTGGTGGCCGACGGCCACCAGTCTATTTTTCCAGACATTTGTTGATATTTGTTGCCAACTGTGCCAGCTGTTGGCACATTAAGCTGCATTTCCCTACACGTGTATGGTAGGATGTTTCTAAGCTCAAGGCATGTTTTTCTATATATAGGGGGTTCCTCCCCCATTTTTGAGGGTTAGAAAATTCATAGCAAAAATCTCTCTCTGTCTCTCTCTAGATTTCTCTCTCTCTTACAATTTTGTGCCTAAGTGCTTGTTTTCTCTATACATTTGCATACACATCCTAAATCAAATCCTCTTACCTCTGAGCTGAGGTTACTTAGGGTCTTCTTAGAGCACTTGAAGATGGTTTTAGCTTGGTTTTGTGCTTAGAACTGCCATTTGCTTCAAGAGGTAGTTTACTTGCCTTGTTTACTTTGTTTTGCAAGCTTGTTTTACCATCTTTTCTTACTGTTTTTGGGCTGATTTTGAACTATAAAAACTCTGTTTTTGTAGCCTAAAAGTGCTGTTTGGGCCTCTTTTTGGTTAGGAAGTAGTTCACTTTTCTTGCTTATTAGTTTGTAAAGCTTTTGTGCCTTTTTTCATCACTTTCAAATTAACTTTTTTGGGCATTTTAACCATTGAATTTTAGAGGTTTTTCAGTGGCGAAAAACTCATTTTGAAGTCCAAAATTGGAGGGGTTAGCCTCCCCTCCTTGTGTCTTGTTTGCATGCCTAATTAGCTTCACATGTTAGCATGTTTTTCTAGCTTAACTTGGCGCAAGTCCAACATGTTTTAGTCTCTAAAATAACCCGTTTTAGCTTTTTTTTGAGCTGGTTAGTTTGTTTGAGCCTTGTATGGCATGGTTGTAGTGTTAATTCCTTCACTAGCTTAGTGTTTTAAGGCTTTAATTATCATTGACTTGAGTTGGTTGCATGTTCTAGTGTTTTTTCCACTTAATTTCAGCACTTATAAACTCTACAATCTCCCTTATTTCTTCACTTTTTGGTTTTGTTTTGAAAATGGTTTCAAACCACTTGTTTGCCTAAGTGTGAAATGGAGGTGCTACACCTAATGGTTTAATCCCTTAGGGGGTTCATTACCAACAGTGTAATGCCTCTTTCATGCCCAAAGCAACTTGGGGTTTGAACCCTCTTTCCATTAAAGAACACTCACCAATGGACTTAATGGATTAATGAATGATTTGGTAATTAAAATGAGTAAACAAAATTGGCAAGTAAAAGAAGCAAGATAAGCATTCTTTATGTTGCATTGTATGTGTTCAAATCGGATGTTAGTTTGAACACAAGAAAAATGGAACATTTCATACTCAAAAGTGATAAAATGTGCCACTTTCCTTGGTCTCCATTGCCCTTGATCATGCATGATAGGGTGATGGTCATTTTGGTCTCATTTTGCATTTATTAAACTTGCACAATTGGTTTCACAAGCTATCATGCAATGAAATTGCTTGATTGATGGTTTGTGAACTAAAGTTTGTCCCTCCTTTGATTTCCCCATGAAAATGAGAGGCAAAGTGTGCAAACAACTCTTGAGAAATACACTGTTTTGCTCTCTGTTGCAGTAAGGAAGTTCAAACCAGCAGTGGCCGACAACCACCACCAGTGACCAACCGGCCACCATTGGTAGCCGACAAGCCCCCTGTCGACCACCAATGAAATTTGCACAGTGTGTTGGAATGGTGGAGCAGAGGTGTTTTGGAAGTAGGCAACTTTGTTGGTGTTCATATGTGCAAATAGAGGCATTTAGCAGCAAGGCAGTGTCATTTCGGGTGGAAATCAAGCATGCATGGGCCTCCCCGCTTCCCGGGATTAACATTAGTTTAATTTGCAATAGATCAAATATGTGTTGTAATTAATTATTTGTAGCTAATTAAGTGTTGTAAATAATTAATTAGTTTAACTAGTTATTCGAATTTGGTTAGTAATAATTAGTTAACTAGAATAGTTAATTAACTCGGTTTGTAATAATTAGTTGGCTTAATTAGCGTAGCTAGTTAGTTAGCTTATTCATTCGGACCCTCTTTCGGGAGGGTGTAATGTTGTAATAAGTGTGTGTGCATGTGTTTATGTTTTCCAACCCCACGTCTTTCTCCCTTTTATTTAATCAGTTTTGATGGTTAGATTAAAGACATGTTTTAATTAGCATACCTTATGCTTACATTCATTCATTCGTATTGCATGCACCAAGGCTCGGCGCATCATTAAAACCGCATTGCAATTTCAAATAATTCTTTGAATGCGTATTTAACCACATGTTGTTCAAATCGATCCATATGCCATATTAGTCGCCGAGCCTATTAATTGCATATTGCATGTGTTGCATTAAGCATCTTCTATAGTTAGGGATCATGCATCTTTCTAACTAGTTTCTGTTTTAGCTTAGAGTACTATGTGAATGGACTCATTCTCTCTCTCTCTAAAACTTCTCCAGCAAAACACATACAAGAATGGACTCATTCTCACCTCCCCTTCTTATATTACCAAATTAGAATTAGATGAGCTTAATATACTAATGGCACATTATCATAATCAATCAAATCTTAAGGCTAATTAATCAAATTTTAATTAAACTCCTCAAAAGGATCTAAATATTAAATTAAATTAATTAAGCTCTTCAATTTTGGTTTCTCATAGGTTTCCAATTTCATATTCAGAATAAGGTTCCTAACAGATAAGTCTCAAATCAATCACTTATACACAAATCAGACACAGAATATACAATCAAATTATGATTTCTTAAATATGAATGAGCTTTCCATACCCTACCAGCTGCACTAGGTACAACAGCAGCAACAACCAACAGACAGCTGCACCCAGCTGCATCAATAGCAGCAACATTCAAGCTGTAGCAGAATTTACCAGTACTTTAGGCAGCCAAACAGCAGCAACAGCAGCCAGCAACTGTAGTAACAGCAGCATAGCCAGCAATAATTTATGGCTTAGTTGTTAGCAATGTTTGTAATTTGTAACTTGCTTCCCCTTTTATAATTTGTAATTTGCGACTTGCTTCCCCTTTTGTACCAGGGAAAACAAGGTCAACTCGAGGACCCACATTAGGCAAAGGAGTGCAAAAAAAATAACTAGGAAAAAAGGAGAGAAATTTAATGTTTTTGTCAACCGGGTGTTGAATGCAATAACTGGAAGGAATACCACCCTAGCAACGAATAAGTTGGGACTGCAAATTCGGCGATTGTGCCCTCTTCAGAGCGTGAAGTCGTGGAAAAAAATCTATCAAAGTACAAAAGATGTTGTCCAAGCTGTGCTAGTATGAGATTCATCTTACGATAATGTCTTTATTAGATTATTTGTAATTGCTTAAATTAATTAATGTAATACTCCTCTTATTATGTTTGTAGGACCAGTTTGTTATCGTCGAGGATTTTCATAATGATGAACAAGCTCAACAGATCATTGATAGAAAGGCATATTTGTTGTACAAGGATTGGAGATACAACCTAAAGCAAGAGTTCCTCGAACTTGAGGAACAGGGTGTTGATGACCCCTATAGTCATCCACCTACTGGAGTGAGCTTGGAGGACTGGAAATATCTAATTGATGTGGCTTGGAAAGATGAATCTCACTTGGTAACAAAATAATTATAAACCCCATTCTTGAAATTAAATTATGCGTTAATATGTAAAATTCTACACTAAATATTTTTTTTCCCAGAAACGCTCGAAAGCTGGTAAAGCCAATAGGCGTATGCTACCGTACAACCACACTAGTGGATCTAGATCATTTCTAGTTGCAATGTTGCTTATGGTGAGAAGTTTTTAATTTAGTAATGTACAAATCAATGCTTGTTCTTAATTTTGCATACCACTTTATACAGCTCTTAATTTTGTTATTTCAAACCTAACAGGTAGATGAGGATGGCGATCTAGATTTTCCTGAATTTCATAAGAAATCACACGTCCAAGAAGACGGGAGACTGGATTGACCCCAAATGTGGTGAGCTACATGTGAGTATTGAACGTTGAAACCAATTGTGTTGAATATCAATTACCAAAGTTGTTATAAAATCCTTCGTCATTGTTTGTGCTTCTGGTTAATACTTAATTGTTTTTTTACCATGACAGGATGAGATGGTCAATCTACAAGTGGTAGCCATCAATGCGGAGACGCCATTAACCCAAGAAGAACTATCAAGGCAAGTGCTTGGGCCTAAAAAAAAATTACCTGCGTGGATTTGGGATAGGCCCACAACCCTCTTCGACACCTAATAGTGCAGCACGAGCGCGTGATAAACATATGGAGTCAATGAGAGCTAAACTGGAGGTTCTTCGTGAGGAGCGTCAAAGAGATCACGAGGAGTTGCTGAGGGAGAAAGAGGAGTGTCAAAGAGATCGTGAGGAACTTATGAGGAAAAGAGAGGAGCGCCAAAGAGATCATGAGTGACTTACGAAACAAGTTGAACAAGAAAAAAATGCACGGAGGCCCAACAAGTACAACTCAATCATCTAAACGACGTGGTGTCACGGCTCACAATCCTATTGCAGGGTTCAGATGGTCATCCTACTATTCGGTAAAAAGAATTTTATTGATATGCTACTAAAATTTCTACAAACAATGGATCATATTGACATTATTGTGTATGATGAATGTAGAATTGTTTTCTAAAGTTCCTATTCAAACCTATTACAACGTTGATTATGGGTTTTGTTCTTTTTTTCTTTTTTTTTCTTTGCTTCAAATAGGTTTTGAGGCGTAATGTGAGTAGACTTAGCAACAGAGGACATGGTGTTGCGATACTCCAAAGGACTTCAGTCTGATTTCCATAAGGTAACCAGATTATTTCAATGAAATATTCACTTTCCTAGAATTGAGTAGGATGAGCTTATGAATATAAGGGAAGTCACCAAATTAGGAGCCCCATCCAATTGAATGCCATTACTAATATATCAAACATGCTCTGAATATAATTTAAAAGAACAGAGTCTAACCTCATATGAGATGAGCTGAATACCCAGATGAAGATAATTCCATATAAAGTACAATATTTGTGGATTTGAAGATTATTTGTAGGTACAAGCCACGTTCAAAAAAGAAAAGAAGAGAAAAGAATATGCAACCAATGGTTTCTTTTTGGGCTATATTGACCAAATGGTTATTGCTAGCTTTGTAAGATATGAGTGAATAGTGAATAGCCCTTTTGATAGAGATTAACATTATAGACAAGAAATGGGGTTACAAAGATTGTTCCTTGAGACAAATACTGAAAGGAAAAACAAAAGGATTGGTTTGGATTTAGCAGATGAACATGTCTATGCTCCACAAAGAGAGAGAGAGAGAGAGAGAGAGAGAGAGAGAGAGATGTGAAATTTCTTATTTCTTTTCTATTTGTTCTTTTGGGGTTATAACAAAAGAGAATTGTTTGGGCAAAAATATTAGAGATCTCAACACAAACAAAAAGGAAAGAATTTTAGCAAGAACAACACAAACAAAAAGGAAAGCAATTTCCAAGCCCATCAAGAGAAGGTAGAGACAATACAATTATATGAGCATATGATAAAAAGAATAAAAATTGAAAACACACTTTGAAAGTCAATACTTTATGTATCATAGCTCCTTGCGCTGAATTATGTTCTTCTTGATGTTTTGAAACACTCAAATATAGGGTATGCAGATATGCTTCAAGAGAACTTGGAAAATGGATTTAAAAATAGTTAAATGTAAGTAAGTGTGCAATCATATAAAGAATTTTTTTTTGTGAAAACTTTTATATAACAAAGAACAAATCTTACATTTATGACAAAATTCTAGATGCAAATGTCTGAAATAGCAATGCTTTTTTTTTTCCCAATAAACTTAGGTATTGTTGTGATTTTCTAGATGTTTGGTAGAAATTGCTTTAAGGGAAGCTCTGTTTACTAGTGTAGAAATTGCTGCTATATATAGTGTATGAAGTGAACATGAATTATACAAACATTAGGAGCAGTGAAATAGAACTAAAATTAAACATAAGATTATAGGTGGTTTGGATTGACTAATCAATGGCCTAATTTATTGAATTGTCACAGCTTATATGCAGTAGTCAAAACCATTTGAATGATCTCTCAGTACAATGAGACATTTACTCAACATGATATTTCTGCTAAATGTGACAACCTTACATTAATTGTCATTTTTTAGGGGCTAAATGTTTTGTCATTACTGCTGAATATGCTGCACAACCTTACATTTGCTATCCATTTTTTAGGGGTTACATTTTTCCTCATTCTTGTTGAATAGATATGTTCCACAACCTTACATTGATTGTCATTTTTTTAGATGCCAAAGGACTTTTACTCCTGTGCACTTTGTGTTATTTAGGTTCCTATCATTTCAATAATTTTAATTTCATTCTGAAAATATTATGATTGAGGGATGAAACTACACCTCAGTGAAAAAAAATTTTAAAAAAAAAATGAAAAAAAATCCCTTTACAAATCTATATGGAAATTATGTTCAAATGCCATATGGAACTAATTGTTTTCTAATTTTGTTTTGTAGATGGCTTTTGGCATAGACATGTGGATCTTCCTATTTTTTTGTACGGAGGATAATTTACACTTTTGAACAGTCTCGCTTTTTTGTCGTCTTCTACTTTTTGTGTGGAATTTGGATGAATCGTACATATAACCTTTGGCGGGGTACATAATACTTTTGACATGGAACTTGTATTTATTGCCGTAGTATATAGATTACCTTTTGTCGTGGTACAGATTACCATGGTAATTTACATCATGCCAAATGGTCATTTCGCATAGTAGTAAGTTCAATTTTTGTGTACGGAGGACATCGTTTTGGTATGCTTATTTGTTATGTATAAAGTTATTATTTCTAATTGGAATATATACTTTGTATAGAAGTTAACATTATAAGTTATGCTTTTTGATTGATGGTTATAAGTGAAATATGCGTTGTGGAATGGGTGATAATATATACATATATTATTTTGTTTTTATACTTGTTACAGGTTGCGGTGGATACATACAAGTTGTAGACAAAATAATTAAAATAATAATAAAAAAACATACAATGTTATTTTTGGCAACTAAACAATTGATAGCTAAAAATGGAGCTGAATATTTTTAGCGACTAAATTGTTGGTAGATAAAAACGAATTAAATCTTTTGGCGACTAAATATTTAATAACTATTTTAAAAACACTTTAGGCAACTAATTATTTAGTAGCCAAAAATGAGGAAAAAACACTTTTTGGCAACCAAAAATTTAGTGGCCAAAACATAAAATGATATTATAGGCGACTAAAATTGTAGCAGCTAAAAAACTTACTTTAGGCGACTAAAATTGTAGCAGCTAAAAAACTTACTTTAGGCGACTAAACATTTAGTAGCTAAAAAAAACTTAGCTGAACAACAAAAAAAATATTCCCAACTAAAACTTTGGTCGCCCTAGATATTTAAAGTTTTGGCGACAAAAAGTTTCGTAGCTGAAAATGTGATTTAAATTAAATTAGCTTCTTTTGGCAACTAACAGATTAGTCGCCAATGTAGCCTCATATGAGACTCAATACTAGTTTTGTCACCAATTCCTTTACTTTTGGCAACTAAAAAATTAGTTGGCGTTTATAGGACTTTTGGCGACTAAATAGTTTTTAGTCGCCAATACTTTCCCCGACAATCTTCCCTTGACAAATCCGGCGACCAAAATATTTAGTCGCAAAAATGTTTTGGCGATTAAAATTTTACTTTTGGCGACTAAAAATTTAGTCGCCAAAAGTGCAATTTCTTGTAGTGAACCTAGGGTTTCCGTATCTTTCTACATCTTGGTCCCTTCTCTCTCTCTCTCTCTCTCTCTCTCTCTCCATTTGAGTGATTTTAGGTTTTTTCCAGCAATTTTTTGCTAGTATTAAGTTGAATAAAATTTCAGCCAAGAAGAAGTTCAAATTATCTTAACATGCTAGATATCTAAACATAAAGGGCAACTGCCTCAAACATTTGCCAAGAAGTTTACCTGGTCTAAAGTATGCTGTGCAAAATCAGCGGTTGATATCATAACTCCAGCCACAAATGAATCCAACTTGAGACTAAGGCCAAGCTTGTCACTGCACTACAGGTTCACAGGGTAGAAGTGAAAAATCATAATGAGAAATCTTTAAACAGTCCCGTAGCTAATTCTTAATTAATTTTTAACATATTCAAGAAAATAAATATTTATGCCCATTTATACATTAGACCATCAATTTATTTCAGCGGCCCAAGAATTAACTAATCTACATGTTCAGGGGAATTAAATTGTTAATTTAAAAACCTATCTATACGATCATGCATATCCAAATGTTCTACACGCTGCTGCATATCATATTCAGTTCAAGTAGTTTGACAGAAAACAATGTCTATTAGTCGTATTTCATTTTAGAAATTATACCCGCTTTGTGCATGTACATTTGGTGTAGTGATCAACAAAGAAAGCATATATCCAAACACTAATTAAACACCTACTCTATGTATGTTTGCTGACTGCAAAACTCTAAACATTCTTGGCTAGAGAAAAATTTATTTTTGGGAAGGGGGTCCTATTTAACTTTGGCCTCATGCTAGGGTCAGATGATCCTCTCCACCCTTGCTTCCAGATTTTGATCCGCTACTCCATCCACATTTTCCATGAGAACGTAACTAATTAAAAAAATGTAGGCGATACAGGTAATTAAATAATTGAATCTAGCCTTCATCTACCCTAAGTCAATAGAGTTCAGTCCTTGTCTTCCCTTCGTCCTTAGTGACCTAATAAGTTTCTTGCTCAAGGACTTTGACGTATTCACTCTTCCCAATTCCCAGCCCATCAAGTGAACATGGGGTTGTGGGTGATTACAGATTAATTTTTTTTTGATCGGCAAAACAAAATCTTGATTGATGGGAACATACGAAGTATGGAAGAATACATCAATAAAGAGGGCCTTGGAACTAGCAAAAGCTCCAAGCTCCAGTTGGTGAGAGACCAACAACAAGCAAAGAAAGAAAAACCATAAAAGCAAAAGGCTTCCACATGAGCCACCAGCAGCAGAACAAATTGGCTGTCACATGATCCTCCAGCAGAACAAAATTAGCAGAACAACAACCTCCAGCAGCAGAACAACAGTTAGCAGAACAACAGATTGGCTTCCACATGAACCTCTAGCAGCAGACTACCAACAGATAACAGAGAAAAACCAGCACAAACCATCATCCTTGAACCTGCATTGCCTTGACAATACACTGCCTTGAAATTCCCATGAACTGCACTGTAGCCCTTCAATCATTCTACACAACCATGAACTACCAACAACAAAGCAAACAGATCAAAGACAGAGAGAACCAGAGAAAAAACCAGCACCAACCAGAGAAAAACCAGCACAAACCATCAGCCTTGAAACTGCATTACCTTCAACCAGAGAGAAACCAGCACAAACCATCAGCCTTGAAACTGCATTGCCTTGAAACTACACTGCCTTGAAATTCCCATGAACTACACTACAGCCCTTCAGTCATTCTACAAACTCAGCAAATATCAGTGGACTGCTGCTTTGAACTCCAGTCAGTAGCCCTGCTTCCAAACACCAAGCATTATTCATTAAAACAAAGGAGCAAATTGATGAGGCCAAAAAACACCAGACTTAGGCCATAACCTTCAACCTCCATTCCTGATACAATATTTCACCTGTGGCAGATTAAAGACCAAATCATTTATAGAGAAATCCACTGAAAGTTTTGATGCTTTAAACCACATAGCAACTCTAACCTTCACTAATTCACACAAAGCTTCCAAATTTGGTTGAGAAACATTTCTGTGCTTCCTTGTGGACCAGAGAGTGGCCAAAGGTATTACCATCCAGATTTTCTTCTCCATCTTCTGTATTCCACATCCAGACCACCATTCCAACAAACCATGCACAAATCCTAGAATCACCCACTGCAATCCCCACCAGTGGATAATATCTGATCAAAGCAGCCACACAAAAGGGCAGTAGAGCAAAATATGTTCCATTGTTTCAACCTCATTATGACAAAAACCCAGCCAAGATTTGCACTTCCTGTGAGGATTCCAATTCTATTAAGGAAAGAAGAGGTTTTAACCTTACCAAGCCGAGCTAACCACCCAAAAAATTGCACTTTTGGGGGCGCAAAGTTGTTCCAAATTGAGGCAGCCACTGGAATTGCAGATCCCAGAAGTGATTCGGTCCATTTATATACTGATGAAACAGTAAAGAGCTTAGATGGGTCTGCACACCAAAGAAGCTCATCAGGTTTGGTGCTACACAGTGTTGGTGCAGTGCTAAGCAGACTAGATAATCTATATGCTTCTTCCTCCTTCCAAACTAGCAAAGATCTTCGAAATCCCAGGTTCCATCCACCATCCTCTACCCTTCTTTCAAAAAACACACTAACCACACCATTTTTATCATTAGATAATAAGAAAAGCCTTGGGAATTCATTCATTAAGCATACATTACCCACTCACTTGTCCCTCCAAAAAAGAACTCTTCTCCCATCCCCCAGAACCAGCTGAGAATTATTCATATAGAATTGATGCAGCTTTGGATTGGAAAGAACAACATGTATTACATCAGTCTAGAGCTTTGATCCTTTACCAATCAGTTTTGGGAACCATCTTCCATCCACTGGCACATATTTTGCACAAATCACTTCCTTCCAAAGCGATTGATTCATAGCACCAAATCTCCACCACCATTTTAATAGTAAACATTGATTCAAAGTTTTAATCCTCCTCACACCTAACCCTCCAAATTTCTTAATTTTAGTAATCACCTCCCACCGGACCATATGAACTTTTCTTCGAAGATCAGAGCCACCCCAAAGAAAAGTTGATTGCAATCTCTCAATCTCCTTAGCCACTCCAGCCGGAATTCTTAACAATGATAAATAATAGATAGGTAAACAGGACATTACAGATTTAATTAAAGTTAGGCGCCCGGCAAAGGATACCAGCCTTCTCTTCCATGTGGACAATTTATGTTTGAATTTGTCAAGAACGGGTTTCCAAGTACTCCTGCTAGGGTTTGCCCCCAAAGGAAGCCCCAAATATTTGAGAGGCAGCTTTTGGTGAAGACAATTTAAGGAGGAAGCAAACTCTTGCACTAGTTCCTCATCCACCTCAACACCACATATGACACTCTTATGGTAATTGATTTTCAGACCCGAAGCAATCTCGAAACAACTTAGAATTCTTTTGATATTGGTCACCTTCACCCTATTCGCATCACAAAACAAAATCGTGTCATCCGCGAATTGCAAATGTGTGACTCTAAGGCCATTAGAACCCACTGTTGCCCCTTTAATTTGGCCCAACTTCTTAGCTCTGCTCAATAAAATATTAAGGCCCTCAGCTCCTATGTTGAATAAGAATGGTGACAACGGATCTCCTTGTCTAAGACCTCTTTGCGGACAAAACTCAGGTGTTGGCAACCCATTTACTAGGACAGAGATCTTGGCAGAAGAAACACAACCCACCTAGTTCCAAAGCCAAACTTCGACAGCATATCAAATAAAAACTCCCAATTAATAGAGTCAGGCCTTTTCAAAGTCCAACTTAAGCACCAAACCTTTTCAGCTAGATCTTTTCCACCCATCCACTATTTCGTTAGCTATCAGAATTCCATCTAAAATATTCCTTCCCCCCAAAAAAGCTGACTGGGCCTCACCAATAATCTTGGGCATCACCTTTTTCATTCTGTTAGCTAACACCTTAGCTAGAATTTTGTATAAGGATCCAATCAAGCTAATAGGCCTATATTCATTCAAGCAAGGACTTAAAACTTTTGGAATTAGGGCTATGAAAGAGCTATTAATTCCACCAACCAGACTAGCATTCTGATGGAACTCCCTCATAAACTGTAACATATCAACCCGCACTATTTGCCAACATTTCTTAAAAAAGGACATGTTGAACCCATCAGGCCCAGGTGCCTTATTTCCATCACAACACTATAACATTCCGGATCTCCTCCTCTGTAAAACCTGCCTCCAATTGTGCCACAATTTGAGGTCCTCCTATACTCTTGAAAGGGCCAGAAAATTTGGGTCGGACTTTCCAATCTTCTGAAAATAGCCTCGTAAAATGAGCCTAAACTGCATCCCTAATTCCCGAAGCCTCTTCAAGCAACATACCATTCATTGGTATTGAACACAAAAAATTCCTGCTATTTCTACTACATGCCATAATATGGAAAAACCTAGTGTTTTTATACCCTTTAGTGGCCCAATTCACTCGAGATTTTTGTAACCAGATCTATTCCAACATTTTACGTAACTTTCAAACTTCACCCCTCACTTCCTTTCTTCTAATCAATTCTGTATCAAGTAATGGTCTCTCCTCAACTAACAAATCCAGCGAATGAGCCTCATCTTCCACACTTTTCAGCTTCAATTCAATCCTACCAAACACCTCCACATTCCACTTCTTAAGAGCCTGTTTTAGTGCTTTAAACTTCATAAGACACTTGTACCCTGCCTATCCTACCACACCAAGTTCTAACCAACTTTGCTAAACAAAAGAAAGGAATTTTGGATGTAAAAGCCAGGCATTAAGAAACCTAAAGGGTTTAGGGCCCCAGTCCCTATCATCCTCCATTAAAATAATAGGACAGTGATCAGACAACAATCTAGCAAATCCCCATAATTTAAAAGAAAAATTATGCACCCACTCATAATTAAGCAAAAATCTATCAATATCAATTCTGCTCCATTTTCCCCTTGCTTGAGAATTACACCACGTAAACTTCCTCCCTAACGTAGGCATATCTATCAACTCTAGTTGATCAATCATATTATTAAAATCCCTTATTCCTCTATCCCTTCTTGAGCACCCTATTCTTTCTGAAATACTCCTGATTTCATTGAAATCACCCTCCAGACACCATGGCCCCAGAAAACTGGATTTCAACCTTACTAAAGAGTCCCACGTCTCTTTTCTTTTAACCACCTCATTAGGACCATACACATTTATGATAACACAATCAAAACTGGAAAATAATGTACCTGATAGTAGGATGAGATTTTGAGAGCTACAACAAGCCTTCAATTGAAACACCTCATGGTTCCAAATACATAATAGTCCTCCAGCTCGTCCAATCACATCTGCACCCATGAAATCAAAATGATCCCCAGGCTACATAGACCTAACCAAGTCAGAGTCCACTGCTGGCTTATTAGTTTCTTGAAGTAACATAAAATCCACTTTCCTATCTAAAAGACTTTTCTTGATCCTCCTCCTTTTTTTAGGTCTTCCAATTCCTCTCACATTCCATTATTGTATCTTCATGAGTATGAAAATTACTTACTCTTAAACAGCTGGGTATAAAAGACTAGCTTTCCACCCCTTCCTTCTTCTTTGCTCTCTGTTGATCTTGAGCTTCCAAATCCTCTAACTTGCTCAGCACCTCCTCTTCTTTAGCTTCATAGTCTAGGCCCTGGGCTTTACTAATTTGTATAGAAGCCTCTGCCTCTGATAACACTCTCCGACCTCTACTATTTCCACTTGCCATGGATAATGAAATGGCAGCTACAGCTGACCTGAAAACAGCTCCTTTCCTTAAGTTCAGAGATGATGCCCCCAATCTCTTGTTGACCCCGAACTTCCCCTTTTTTTGCTTTTTCTGAAACTGAGTTCTTGATACTGATCTTTCGTTTGACTTCAATTTCTCCTTACTAGCTGGACATGAGGGTATTTGTAAAGAATGGGCTGTAAAAACAGACGGACCTTGTGGGTTACTGTGATGAATTTGAACCAGCCCAATAGTTCTATGGGCCGACCCATCAAGACCATCTTGAGGATTGTTGTGATGAAACTGAACCAGCCCATCAGGCCTTTGGGCTGACCTATCTAGACCAACTGCCAATTGGGCCCAATTGAGATCCACTTCAAGTTGAATACCCAGCTGATTACCATTAGACCTACTCAGACTTCTGATAAACCCCGAGATGTATACTTCAACATCTACCCTACGCCTACCACCGTCATCATACTGCTCAGAGCTCAACCCTACCCCTGCCAATTGACTTACTCATGCGCCACCTTCCTCAGAACCATCCTTCATCATATTTGTTTCAGCAACAGCAGAGACATCACTCAATCTTTCATCCCTGTCCAGTTCATCTGAGTTAGCAAATAAGACATTGTTCCCCTCTGCAGCCACCTCATCTCATAAGTCTACTTTCTTGCCCAGCTGGATGTCCACATCATCATCTTCTACCTCATGCCTGCTGCTTATGTCTATAAGTTGCTCATCTGCAATTGCCTTTGGAGTTGTCTTCCATGCGTTCTTCCATTCAGTGGGTTGAGATGTACACTGATCAGACGGTGATTTAGATACTATTATTTGTTCCTCACAAACCCTCACTGGGTATAATGTACCTTTGCACTCCAGATTTATGATGTGATTGATAGAATCCATACTTGTCATGGCTATCTTCACCTTACCACAATGAAGCGAATTGAGCAGAAGCTCTTTAGTCCTCATCTTCATTTCCCCATAAACTTTGAAAAGCAACCTTTTTTTATTTTTTAGTTTTAGTATCTGGTAAAGAGGTTTCCAACTGCTAAAAGCATTCTCAAAATATAGAGCATCAAGAGAAAAATTACTCATCATCCAAAATGAACAAAGAAGACAAAGATGTCCCCAATGAATATCAAATGTATTCCAGAGAATTTGCAGCTATCATTTTCAAGATTGTAAACTATAAGAAGGTGAAGCCTAAGGCTCCATGTGATTAGAAAGAAATAAATGATGGAGAGTGAAAATGATAGAGAGTGAAGTAAAAGTAAAGAAAGTAATATATTTTCTTGTATAAATTTGTTTATGATGAAAATTTTACAAGAAAATAGGAATTCTAATTATAACTAACTACTTTTATAACATATTTTAACTTTCTTGTATTTTTCTGTGTGTTTTGAAAGAAACTATAAGTTTAGTTACCATGCTATTATGAGTTGCACAAGAAAATTAACTTTCTTGTAACTTCCACCATTTTCGTGCTAAACAAATTCAAAAAAATATTCACTATGCTTGGTTATCATTTTTCAAAAACAGTTTTCAAAAAATTCTACTATTTTATTTTTCATGTTTTTTTGTTTTTACTGAATTTTTTAAATATTTTGAGCAATTTTTTTTTTAATTTTTAAACATACCCAACATACGTATACCTAAAAAATTAAAAAAAAAATTGAAAAAAAACCTTTTAAAAATTCACTAAATACCAAAAATACAAAAAAAAAAAAAAAAAAAAAAAAACTAGAATTCAGTACATTTTTTTGTATTTTTATGTATTTATTAATTTTTAAAAATATTTTTTTTAAAAATTTTTTACTTTTTAGATACATCTAAGTAAGATGCATCTAAAAAAGTAAAAAAAAATGTTTAAAATTTTTAAAATATTCACTAAAAATAAAAAAATACGAAAACCAAAAAAATCAGGCTGTGTTTGGTTGTATTCTCAAATCATGATTCTGCACCTTGATTTAAGTATGGTGTTTGATAGGAGTTTTGAAATCACGTTTCCAAAACTCTACAGAGAGCTCTGTCTCAGCCATGCTTTTCAGAATTTTTTTTTTTTTTTTGAAATTTTTGCCTGGCCGATCGTCCGACCGGAATAGTGATATTTTTTTTTTGGCAATTTATATGTTAATTTTTATATAATCGAAAAAAATATTTTTTGAAATTTTTAAAAAAATTTATGTGCTTTAAAATAATTTTAAATTGTATGTTTAGTTATAAGTTGTAAATTTTTGTATCAAATATCAAATGTCACATCAACAATTCCCCACTCAAATTAAAACTCTTTTCAAAACTATTTTCAAAACTCTTTACCAAACAAATTTTCTACACCAAACCCCACAAACTCAAAATATAACTCATACTCTCAAATCATAATTACAAAACTCTACCAAACGCAACCTCAGTTTTTAAAAAACTTAATTCAAAAAACTCAAACCAAACACACTGATTAGTTTTTTTTCCATTTCTTTCACTTTCTGCCATTTTCATCCTAACCAAATTGAGCCTAACAAATTTCAATTTTGTTCATCTTTAATCTAATTCCTAGTTATTCTATAGTCTAATTCCTTTAACATTTGGAATTTATTGTTATTAAGGCATGGCATCATCTGCTAAGCCAAAGATGGTTGAAAGGGATACAAAGGAGAAAGAATACAAAGAAGCTGACAAAGATATATTTTGACAGATTTTCTTTTGAAGAAACTGTTGCTATTCTTCATTTGAAATAGGAGAACAAGAACTACTTTGATTTGAATTTTGAATTTGGTTAATTTTTGTAGAATTTTACTTTCTATATACTCATGGTTTTGGAATAGAGTGCCTTTGATGTGTGGATGTCAATTTTTTCTTTTTCTATATTATTGGATGACATTTAATTTTTGTGCATTTTTAGTTACGAAATTAAATGGTCACAAAATTCCCAACTTTAATTTTTAGCGACAAAAATGTGTGGTAGAGAGTCATTTATTTTTTAGTGACCAAATATAATTGTAGTTAAAAATGTCATTATTTTGCTTTTTGCGACCAAATTAGGGCATTTTGAGACGAAGTATTAGCGACCAAATGTTTAGTTTTGCACAATCAAACATTTTTGTGACTATATAAATTTTGTCGCTAATTGTCATTTTCAGTGACACTTTTGAAAATTCGTCGCTAAAAGTCAATTTTGACTTTCCTAGTCGCACTTTTAGCGACGTTTTTAGTGACCAATTTATTTTTGTCACTAAAAACCAAAATAATTGGTCGTCAAAAGTCTTATATGTTGTAGTGTTACCAGTTACCTGATTCTTGAATCAAATTATCATGTCTCCTGTGAAATGGTTACCACCACTATGTATGAACAGTTGACAGATATATTACACACACACGCAAAATAATTGATATGCAAGAAAGAATAAGTCTGGAAAACAATTCATAGCCAATAACATTTTCATTTTTATTCGAATTACATGATAATTGATAATCTCAATCCAGCCACAATACTTATGTTGACCATGGTTTTGATAATGATATAGGCATTTTACCAAAACGGGCATAAGTTAAAAAAGATTATAAATTAAACGTATTAATTAATTCATTTTTTTGTTAAAAAACTACCAGTATATAGAAAAAAAAATATAATTACTTTCTGAAAAAATATTATAAAGTGCACAATTCATAAGAAAATATATAGAACCGTCTAGTTTACAAGGCAAAAAGTCTATTTCCCATCACCTAGCACAAATTAAAAATATATTCAAACTAGCAGTGGCGGAGGGAGTAAGGGTGGGGGGAATGTGCCCCTTGGATTTTGAAATTTTTTTATTTTTTTTTATTTTGCAAACATAAAGAAAATATTTTAAATAAAAAAATTACAAAAATATTATTAGAGTGAAATGTCAATGACATTTTAAAAATTATGTGAACAATAATAGTTGTTTTGATTGAAAATGAAAAAACTACTATATATCATATTATCTATGAAAAATTTTGAATGTAATGATGATGTCATTATTAGTGACATGCAAATATAAATAATCCCACTATAAAGATATGAAATTTATCGGATTATTAGTTACATTTGACATGTAAGGTTCACTATCTACATGTTTATTTACTATTAATGGATGATATCACATACTAATGATGACGTGGTAATATCATTATATTGAATTTTTAATCAAATTTTGAATAAAAAATAATTTATCATTATATAATTTATTTTAAAACTTATATCCATATTTTTGTTATATTGTCCAGATACACTAGTTACAAATAATATTATTTTTTTGATGATTCTCGAAATCAATCGTAAAAACTTGCGTGAAATATTTTTGTAAAAAGTTTCGATATTGTAATTAATAAATGTCCCTTCTAATTTAATTTTTTGGCTTCGCCACTGCAAACTAGCCACATCGTTATTGCTCATACCCACATTAGACAGAAGAGTGAGTCTTAAGGAACAATTAAAAAGAAATGGGATCTAAGTACCTTCTTTCTTTGGATGGCTGCCTTCCATGTATCTCATAAAACCTATTTTCAAGAGAGTTTTCATTATTAAAAAAAAAATACACACGCACAACAACAACTATCGTTATTTGAATTTGTCAAATTTATACCAAGAACAAATAACGAGCAACATTTGAGCCAAAAGATCGTGATGATGCAAGACAAGCCCAAGCGAACTTTAGATTATATAAATTGTTGTTAAGATCCTAGTTTTTATTTAGTGTGTTCTGCTTGTCATGCATTTTTTAGTTTAAGCCACATTTATAGTCATCAAGAAATGATATTAGTCTTATCATTCATTGATGACAAGAAGTCATAGAAGCAGCCTTGTTATTCTATTCTAGCAAGTTATTTATAATAAAAAATAAAAATCTTTTAAGCTGTGTTTAGTTGAGAGATCTGGAAAGAAAAAGAGAAAAGGTGTGTAAAATTAGGTAGTAGTGGTGGCTTGATGGTAGCAATGGTAGTGGTGAGGGTGATGAGATTACAACGGTGTATATCAATATTTAAGTATTTATAAATTAGTTTGCTAAAAAGCATGAGAAAATTAAAAGCACTTAACAATTTTATGTAGTTTTATCATTTTTAGAGGGCATAAATAATTTTTAAAAATATATTTTTGATGTTTAATTTTGTCAAATTATTATTTTCTTTTTCGGAAAAGATTCAGAAAACCAAACCAAAACATGGCTAATGATTTGCACTTTTTACAATTTTAAGTATTTTTTGATCCTTTTGATATAGGGTTGCATATGAACCAAGCTGTTCATGAGATCGGCTCGTTAATAGCTCGGTTCTTTAAGGTAATAAACTTCAAGCCAGACTTTTAGACTCGTTTAGTGTATTATTATATTAATATTTGCATATGTATCAGAAATGTGAGTTATATATAATAAAATATTTTTATACCATGTGACTGTCAATGTATCATTTTTTGTTTAATTTTAAAAATAAGTTAACTTTTAAAGTAAAATTAAAACAAAAAGAGGCAAAGTGAAAAAAAATACTAAATTTTAAGAGCCAAGAGTTAAAAAATAGTCAAAGATAAAGGGACAAAATGTAAATTACCCATAAAAAGGGAATTGCAATAAGTTGGAGCGTTGGAGTCAAGGGCAAACCCAGGATTCGTCAATGGGGTGAGCTAATATTAAGGTAAAATTATACAATATATTTTAAGTATAACCACATAAGAAAAAAGAGAATTTAATAATATAATCTAGATTAATATCTAAATTTATTGATAAAAAACAATCTAACAAAGTTGTGCTCAACGAGTCTTTAAAGATTCGAATTCATTGATTACAGAATCTAAATCAATTTTCAAAGTAAGGTTTCGTTCAAGGTAGAGAGACAAGCAATCAGCAAGAAACTCATCCTTCATTGAATTACGAATAGCAGTTTTAACATGCTTCATACCTAAAAATGCTCTTTTTGTAGTCGCCGTAGAAACAGAAAGGGTTGACACAAGACGAATCAATTTGTAGATCATGGTGTAATGCTCGAACTTTCTTGTCACAAATAGTTTTTGGCACAAATCGACAAGGGTAGATATTTTATGAAACTCAGGGTCACAAACAACATCAAGCTTATAATGCATTAATTGACATCTCAAAATATGGATGTCCTGAGAAGTGAAATCTTGGGGATAAAATTTCTCAACAAGATTGCAAATATTATCCACATTAAAATATCCAAAATTGCCACTAGGATCCAAAGCCAAACAAAGAGAAAGAAGTTCCACTACCCCATCATTAAATCTGTGTTCTAACTCCATCAATTGAAAATCAATTGTAGAGTTAAATATGTCAAAGTGATAATGATGCTCAATTGTAATGTGATCTTGTTAGAATTCATATCATGCACCGTAATGTTATGTCAATTGCAAAATGACACCACAGTTGGAAGAAAAATATCCCAATCATCTTGTCTAAGTTTTTGAAGTAGAGCTTTTATTGTGGAGACTAATTTCATCGCATTTAAGATGCCTTGAGTTTTCTATTGCAAGGCTTGACAAAGTATACTCACGATTCCCAAAATGTTGTCCATCAAGTGCAAGACAAATATGGATTCAAAGCTCTTCATTACTTTGTAAATACCATTAGCTTGCCAGCGAATTTGTTGATTTGTACTCTTCTTGAGACTTTCAACAACTACACAAGATGCCTCATACATACCCCAATCAAGTTTTTAACAGAGTCATAATGCGAGCTCCAATGAGTAGCTCCAACTCGATACAAGGTACCTATTTGATTGGCCTCTTTACCAGAGTGACGCTCACCATTAGCCAACATATTTTCAACCTCACTCCTGTGAAAAAATTTTAACTCACCAAGGCGCTTTGGAAAAGAAGCAACAAGATTGACAATACAACTCAAGTGAAAAAAAAAAAATTGCCATACACTAGGCCCATCTTTTGCTACCGCAATTAAGGCCAATTGCAGACGATGTCCAAAGCAATGTACATAATATGCATATGGACAATCTTTAAGAAATAAAGCTTGAAGTCCATTCCATTAGCCACGCATATTGCTAGCACCATCATACCCTTGACCACGAATGTTTTGAATAGGGAGATTAAATTGAGAAAAGATATTCGATATCCCTTTTTTAAGAGTCAACGCAGATGTATTTTCAACACCCACGGTATCAAAGAACCGTTCGCCTAGCAAACCATCATTCTTGGCGTATCTCAAAAGAACGGTCATTTGTTCTTTTTTAGACTCGTCTTGGGATTCATCAACAAGAATACAAAAATAACCTCCTGCAACTTCATCAAAAATCATATTCCTTACTCTATTAGCAAGTATATGCAAAATCTCCTTTTGGATCTTCAGAGAAGTGTATTTGGCATTTTGTAGAGCACTCTTTAATATAATGCTCTCGAGTACATCATTCCCTCTCGCCTTGAACTTTAAAAATTCAATTACATTACCTTGATTCAATGAAGTCGAGCTTTCATCATGACCTCTAAAACCAAGCCCTTGAAGAGCAAGTACTTGAATAGTTTCAATTGTTGCCTTTACCCGCATTCGATTCTTCAAAATTTCTTCTTTTGATTGCGTATTCAACACTTTTTCAATGTGTTGGGAAGATTTCTTTAAATTGTCATGACTAATAACACAATGACTATGCGATGAAGATACAAGTCCGACATGAAGCAAAAAAACACATTTGGATCCATCATTTACTCTCTTCCAATTGTTAAACCCCTCATCAACAAGTGCAGAACGACTAATTGACTTATTCGGCTGATCAAACAAAAAGCATGAAAAACAATATGCTTTATTCTTTGAAGGGGAATACTCTAGCCAAGAAAATTGTTTAAACCAAATATGTTGGAATTGGCGATTCTGCTTTCTAAATGAGGACCTAGGTTACTCGAGTTTAGGTTGATAGGGCCCCAAGTTCACATAAGCTCGTCTAACCTCATCCTGTTGATTAACCGGATATTCACAAATTTGCAAGCGTAAACCAAAATCCCGTTCAATAACAGTTGAATCAAATTCGCTTGGTATATATGCTTGAGGCATGGAAGGCGGTTGCACATCAGAAAATGAGGTTTCAACAACATTAGATGTTGTACTACTAGACTTATGTTTTGATTGATAGAATGAGAAAATGGTTTTGCCTTTTTTGAGTGGTGGAGGTTCCATTATTTATAACCTAAAAAAATCAGCCCTATTTAATATTAAACCAGAGTATATTCACAATCATTTTAACTATTAGGTTTTTTATATATATCCTCAATAATTTTTATTTAGGCTTCCATTATTTTTATGTATGTCCAAAAAAACTTTTTCAAAGTTCAAAAACTAAAAGCAATATAGAACATTAAACAAGGCATCATCATAAAAAAAACTAAGCGCAATACAATATTTGTTGCATAAAGAAAAATTTCAAAACATTGTTAATCAAATCCATTCTCAACCAAATTAAGATTAAGAAGAAGAAGAAAAGAAAGAAAAAGGTCAAAGTCATGAATTGTCAGAGATAAATCTTACCTGTACCACCGATGGGAAAAAGAAAAAAATGAACTGAAGAAGAGTCAGAGAAGCTATTGATGCCCAAGGGAAGATTTGTTCTTTAAACAAATAAAACCTATTGGGCTAGGCTGCCTATTTATTTTTTTTGGACAAGTATTGGGCTATGTTAGGCTGCCTATCTAAATAACAAACAAAAAAACTATTGGCCCTTATTTGGGACTGTGCTGGGAGGCTGGGTTGGGCTTGAAAAAAAATTTCTACAGAATTTTGAAATTTTGGGCTAGGTTGCAACCAGCTATGCCCAAACAAAGTTTGGGGGTTAGAGTCTCACTCTTACTCTTGCTCTCACCCTCGCTTCAGTCATCTCCAACACGAGCTCGTTTCAATCAGTGCGTTCCTTTCTCTTCTTCTAGACTTCATCTCCACAGGTATATATACACATTGTTTATTAATTTTAATTTTGAAGTTTGATTTGGGTTTTGCTAACAAATCCCTAGGCCACAAGTAAAAAATAAAAAAATTAAGAACACAGGCACTTTTTATTAAATTTAATACATTTTTATTTAAATCAATACACCTTCTCACATATTTTCATGACACTTTTCAACATTAAATAATGCTTAGGGAACACTTACTAGCATTTGCCTTTTAATTTTGATTTTAATTTTAAATTTTGATTTGGGTCTTGCTAAAAGGACAAAAAAGTAAAGAACACAACACATATTTATGCATTTTTTTATTAAATTTAATGCATTTTTATTGAAATTAATACATTTTTTCATGACATTGTTTGATACACTTTCCAACATTAAAGGCCCATTTGGGAATAGGCTATTGTAGTTGATTATTTGACTTTTTAATAATTTCAATCTGGCTAAAAAAAAGTTATATTTGGGATAATAATTTTTGTTTTTTTTACTTGATTTGATAATTGTGAGAGAAAAAATAAAATGATTATTGATTTGATGAGACATTTTATTTTATTGATTATTTTAGCTAAATAACCTCTAGACAATAAGGCTTGAAACAATGCCTATGGTGCAATTGTTAGGACTGAATAGTTCGTCTTATGTTAACTTGGATTGAATCGTGATTTGGATAGAGATTTGAAAATGAAAGTAAAAAAATAGGAGAAATGTAGGTATAGGGTTTATTCCATGTAACTTATAATTGGTTTTTTTGTTGCAGCTATGTCTTTGGTGATTAGGAAGCCCCCTCCTCTTCCTTGGTGGTAATCACTCTGACACCAATTTGGGCTTGAGCATCTCTCCATTGGTATCTCGATTAGCATGCTGTTGAGAAGCATTTTTATCGAGGTGACACAAAAGCAACAAGAGCATGGCAACTTGATAGCGCACCTGAAGAGTATCGATGACAAACTTGATTTGATGGCGACTTGATGGCAATTCAAATCGAGCTTGTCATCGATACTCTTTAGGCACGCCATCAAGTCGCCATGCTCTTGTCGCTTTTGTGTCGCCATGAAAAAAATGCTTCCCAATAGCGTGCTAATCGAGATACCAATGGAGAGATGCTCAAGCCCAAATTAGTGTCGGAGTGATTGCCACCAAGGAAGAGGAGGGGGCTTCCTAATCACCAAAGACATAGCTACAACAAAAAAAAAACAATTGCAAGTTACACGAAATAAACCCTATACCTACATTTCCCCTATTTTTTTATTTTTGTTTTCAAATCTGTATCCAAATCACGATCCAATCCAAGTTAACATAAAACGGACTATTCAGTGCTAACAATTGCACCATAGGCATTGTTTCAAGCCTTATTGTCTAGAGGTTATTTAGCTAAAATAATCCATAAAATAAAATGTCTTATCTAATCAATAATCATTTCATTTTTTCACTCACAACTATCAAATCAAGTAAAAAAACAAAAATTATTATCCCAAATATAACTTTTTTTTAGCCAGATTAAAATAATTAAAAAGTCAAATAATCAACTAAAATAGCATATTCCCAAACAAGCCTTTAATGTTGGAAAGTATATAAAATAGTGCCATGAAAATATGTGAAAAAATGTATTAATTTTAATAAAAATGCATTAAATTTAATAAAAAAATGCATAAATATGTATTGTGTTCTTCACTTTTTTGTCCTTTTACTTATGCCCTAGGACGACCAATTAGCAAGACCCAAATCCAAAATTTAAAATCAAAATTAAAATTAAAAGGCAAATACTAATAAGTAGGGGTGGTCACAGATCGGCTCTGTGCGGTTCGGATGACGGGATGGACCCGCCCGATGGGGTGAGGATTGGGAAAAAATGGAACCGCGTCTGCCGCAGTGCGGGCTACAGATTGAACGGGTGGGTCATGCAGTTGTGAGGGCGGTTTGTGAATTTATTTTATTTTATTTAAAAAAAAAAATATTTTTAGGCTTTTACGTTAGGGCCTTCACCATTTTCTGAAACCATGAAAAAACAAAACGATCAAAACAGTGAGCTTGGCTTTATCACATACCACTGGTATGATACCAGTTACAAGTTTACAAGTTACACCAATGAAAACATACTGCAAAGCAAACCCACAACACAACAAAAATAAATGAAGTCTGAAGAAACCAGCAAAGCAAAACACAACAAAAATAAATAAATAAACCAGATCTAGGTACCTTTGTTAATTGAAACCTTTTTTTTTTTTTTTTGTGCTGTAAATCTTCCAGATCTGGCATCTCCAGATCTGGTGGGCGATGGCGACAGGGGAGAAGAGGAGGGGACAACAGCAACTAGCCAACGACATGGCTGGTGGTGACGGAGCGGCGATGGAGTAGGGGAACGAGGTTGATCTGCTAGAGACAACAACAACGGTAGAGGAGAGGATAGAGATGGCGACGGGAGGAGATGAAAGAGATGGTGAGCAAGAGGCAAGAGATGGTGGTGGTGACAGCGACGGGGAGGGGAGGGGAGAGAGACGGGCCAGATGAGAGAAAGAGCTGGGTAGGGTAGAGAGAGAGAGAGAGAGAGAGAGAGGGGGGGGGGGGGAGGATGCCCAAAACGAATTCAACAAATGATGCGAGATCAGATTTTTTTTATTTTAAACATAATTTGCGGGTGGGTAATGCGGTTTCGCGGGTAGGGCCAGATCTGACCCGAATTTGATTTTGTATGAAAAAATAGATTCACATCGGCCTTATTTATATATGCGGGTAGGGTCGGATTTGTGCGGGTATAGTCGGTTTGGACGGATTGTGCGGGTCGGATAAACCGTTGTTCACTCTTACTAATAAGTGTTCCTTAAGCATTATTTAATGTTGAAAAGTGTCATGAAAATATATGAAAAGCTGTATTAATTTCAATAAAAAAATGTATTAAATTTAATAAAAAGTGTATGTATTTTTTAATTTTTTTTTTTATTTTTCACTTGTGGCCTAGGGATTTGTTAGCAAAACCCAAATCAAAATTAATAAACAATGTATATATATACCTGTGGAGATGGAGTCTAGAAGAAAAAGGAAAGCACAGATTGAGCTCGTGTCGGAGATGACTGAAGCAAGAGTGAGAGTGAGACTCACCCCAAACTTTTGTTTGTCCAACGCTCCAACTTATTGCAATTCCGTTTTTATGGGTAATTTACATTTTGTCCCATTATCTTTGACAATTTTTTAACTTTTGGCTCCTAAAATTTAGTTTTTTTTTTTTCACTTTGCCTCTTTTTGTTTTAATTTTACTTTAAAAGATAACTTATTTTTAAAGTTAAATAAAAAATAATACATTGACAGTCACGTGATACAAAAATATTTTATTATATGTAACTCACATTTTTTATACAAATTCAAATATTAATGTAATAATATACTAAATGAATCTAAAAGTCTGGCTTAAAGTTTATTTACTTAAAGAACCGAGTTATTATTGAGCCGAGCTCACGAACAACTTAGTTCATTTGCAACTCCATATCAAAATGATCAAAAAATACTTAAAATTGTAAAAAGTGCAAGTCATTAGCCATGTTTTGGTTTGATTTTCCAAATCTTTTTCAAAAAAGAAAAAATAATTTGACAAAATTAAATATCAAAAATATATTTTTTAAAATTATTTATGCTCTCTAAAAATGATAGAACTACATAAAATTGATAAGTGCTTTTAATTTTTTCATTCTTTTTAGCAAACTAATTTATAAATACTTAAATATCGATATACCACCTAAATGGGCTATGTTCCTATGCAAATTATTACATCACAATCTTGTCTGTTCGAGCAATCTCAAGAGGTCATCGTATTGATGTCCAGCCGATGTGCCCACGATGTGCAAAATCGGACGAAACGCCCGAACACATGTGCTTTCAATGCCTTTTTTCCAAGCATATTTGGCCAGTTTCTCAGCTTGGTCTTGATTTTGATGCAGGTGAGGCAATGTTAGTAGAGGAATGGATCAAATTTTGGCTCCAGCAAGCTCCGGACAAGGATGCAATTGCTGAGTCTGTCAAAATCCTTTGGGGCATTTGGTTGTGAAAACAGAATAATCATATGACAAGAAAGAGAAAAGAGAAGAGATTTTGTATTCAATTCATGTGTCTACAATAGAAAGCTATGGGTATATATATAGGACTATGAGGAGTACAGTACAAGGGAAAGAATAAGGAAAGGAAAGAATAAGGAAGGGAGAGAGTAAGGCAAGATTTGAACATACCTAATAAGGAGGAGTCTATAATCTAAATATGGAATACAAAGAATAATATGTGTGTATATATATATATATATTTCATATATTAATAGGTTGCATCGAAACAAGGCTGTCCATGAACAAATTGCGGAAAATCCATCACATACTGTATAGTTGATTAATCATTTGGATTGGTCTGCTATTAGGCTAAGCTCGAAAATTCATTTACCACTGAGGATGGAGGGCCAAAATCAAGAAAATGTAATAGATAATTGTTTTGTTGTTATTAATAATTTATCTTGGTGCCCGGATAAGTATTTTGACAAGGATATTTGTCGATGGCAGAAAAAACAGCTTCACGCAGGAGCTGCTAATTTTGGATTTGTGTTATTGTATGATTATGGTTTCTATCTAATGCATTTTAATCTTCCACAAAAAAATAAATAAATAAATAAAAACATATAATTTTTTTTATTTTCTTTAATTTTGAAAATCTTAATACATTTTTAGATTGTTGTCAAACCTTTTTTCATATATAGTATGCAAATTTTATTTTTATTTTTTTAAATAGAAGAGTAAATATAAACATTACCACAGCAGTGAAACGCATTTAATAATCAACACCTTCACAAAGGTTCCTTGCAATATAACATCTTTTTAAAAAGGCATCTATAAAAACAATCATAGACGTATTTGTAGAATATCCATCACAGAACTTAGATAATAAAATGGCATCCCATGAAAGTATCAAATTTAAAAATAGCATAACAGCCGATGACTCTAACTTTAGATTATAATTCAAGAATTCAAGAAAATCACAGGCTTGGCTATTTTAATCTGCTCGAGATTGGCCTGCTTGGGATGAGAGAATGATCCCAACAATGAGACCGTAGAGAGCAAGGGCTTCAGCAAAAATGAGGATGAGGATCATACCCACAAATAACTTCGGCTCCTGTGCATTAGCGCTAAAATAATAAACCCCAAAGAAGTCAATAACATATCCTCATAAAGCCAAAGCAACATTTTTAACATTTTACTCATCACCCAAAAAAAAAAAAAAGTGTGAGATGCTAGAAGAGAAGTGTGGGCATCATTTCTCAAGAAAAAAACAGAAGAAGGGTATTCTTTCCGCATGTCCAAAACATTGAACATGAGACAATGTTCATAGTACCAACTGGCCACAGAGAGAGAGAGAGAGAGAGAGAGAGAGGGCCCATGGCTTGCATCCACAAGCGAAACCACCTGTTGCCAGTCAACCCCATAATTGGCAACTACCACCCTCTTCCTCAAGTCAAGTCTATCATGTTAGATATTCTTGGCAATTCCGTGTGACAAAACTCCTTTCAGTTGTACTTTATTCGCTCTTTTATTTCAATGAGGTTATAAGTACTTAGATGCGAATCCAGCCCGAACTGTGCGTTGAAGAGAAGTTTGTGATGTTAATTCTTTCGAGATTGCCACTTCGCTGACTATGACGGGGATCGAGCTGCCCGGTCAGCTCGCGGGGGTCCAGGGGGCAGCGTCCCTTGGCGGGTCCGGGACAGTGCCCGGGCAGGGTCAAAGGGCAGTGCCCCCGAAGCAAAATGCAAAATTGCATTCGAAGTTGCTTATCCGCCCTTGCTCGCTCAAGCGAAGGAGTCCTCACTTGAGCGAAGGCTGCGTCTGTAAAAAACCTGAGAATGATGATTTTACGCTCGAGTGCAGGTTATTTGGCTCGAGCGAAGCCACCTATGGAAAACACACATTTTCAGTTCCTCGCTCGAGCAAGAGAGTCTTCGCTCGAGCGAGCTTCGCAGTCCTAGATTTCTATAAGTACGTATTTCTGTTAGATTTTAGGATTACTCCTTCAGATCTTCTTTTTGGATATTAAGGTTTATATCTGGGGATATTTTGCTAATTTTCTTTGATGTTTAATTGAGTATTCAACTCATGGATTAAGAAGAATACATCAAAGGTTTGTTTGTTCATTCTATACAAAAGAGAGATTTGTTCTTTGGTGGATTCTGAAGAATTTGAGCTTGAAGCTTTGGTGGATTCTAGAGTGACTCATTGTCAAGACAATTCTGAGGTGAAGACGAGGCTGGAAGAGGCACATAGGGGTTGGTTCAATTCGGGCGTGGATTCACTAGGTAATTGAGAGTATACCTGTGTAATTCCTTTATATCTTCTTAGTGGATTGTTTTGTAGCTGTTGCCCGTGATTTTTTATCGCAATTGGAGGTGCTCCAATTGTGATTTTTCCACGTTAAAATCGTTGTGTCGATTTGTCTTAATTGTTTGATTGGGATTGTTTTATTACTTTAAATTGATATATAATCACAAATCAATATCTAGCGAATTTCTAGATTTTTCATATCATTTTCCATGTCATACTTCACACAACCACATACCATAACTAAATTTAAGCTGTCAGGATCCTCTAGAGTAAAAAGTCTAAAGTGATCTCCTAGAGTAAACAATCCGACAGTTGAAATTAAAACTCACCAGAACGACATCGTTTTGGTGAGTAAGTTGGAAAAAAAAAAAAAAACAGCTTTCTTTCAAAATGACGAATACGATCCTGCAAATATGAAGCATTAGCGAGAGAGAGAGAGAGAGAGAGAGAAGGGCTGAGAGGAGGAGCAGGCGAGGAGGAAGGAGAAGAAGAGAGCAGTGAAGCTCTTTCACCTCTGTACGCCGATTTCAACCTCTGGTTTTTTTTTTTTTTTTTTTTTGTGACTGAAAGTATGTCTATGGCATGTATACACTAGTACTAGTACACATACATAAATCCATGAATATATAGATACATAAAAACTATCAAACACTCGTAAAAATATATAGATCTATGCATATAATAGTATATCAAAACCATTAAAACTAGTACGAAGACATAGATCTGCGAACATATAAACATATAAACAGGGCATAAATTTTGAAAGAGTTGATTTATGAAGGTGAACTGTTAAACAAACAAGCAATACATCGAATCTAGTAAAATCAAATACATACAACCATGGAAGCAAGAATCGTGAAGCATGGATTTGTGGAAGCAGCAAAAACCCTCATTGATTCCCGAAACTAAACAGATTGCAAAAATGGGAAAAATAAATGGTGAAGGTGATGATGCTCTCACCGGTAATAGGAGGTCTTCGGTGCCGGCGGTGAAGTTTTCCGATGAACGGAGGTTGAAATCGGCATGCAGAGGTGAAAAGTGGGGGTTTTTTTTTTTTTTCCAACTTACTCACCAAAAAAATGTCGTTTTGGTGAGTTTTAATTGGATTGTTTACCCTAGGAAATCACTCTAGATTTTTTACTCTAGAGGATCGTGACGCAAATTTAAGTGCTTTACTAGCCTAGCCTCCTAGCCAAACCACCCCTCCTTACAACGAGAAGACACCATTCCCAATTCACAAGATGGCATACAAACTACATTCCTACAAATTGCACAGCAAAGCTCTGTGAAGTAAACCCAGAAACAAAAACAAAGTGGGTAGGGAGACTGTTTAAAAAGTGCTAGCTTAAAGATAAGTTCCTTAGCAATAAGTAAGAATGCTACCAAATCATCATACTACTCAGTCTCAACTTTCAAATCTAAAATATTTTTTGGGTAGAGCTCATTCCTAAGCTCTAAATTTTATTTATTTATTTTATCACGCTAACATTGTGTCTATGAATCTTTTATGTCTAAACCATAAACAATCGCATATTTTGCTACTCACGCACGACACAAGTGCAAAATATGCATCTAAATGAGTACCTTTCCATCAAAAGAAGTTTTAAGAAGCGGGATTGTACACATGTTAGGATACATGACACCAAGGCAAGGGTATGGTGAATGTGCTCGACATATCTAATTGGAACTGCACCCAGCATGCATGACTAGCAATCCAAGTTTACCACATAATTGCAATAAAGTCCCCTATATTATGTTACTTTTGTGACAATGTTTCACCATGAGTAAGTCAACATGCTTAATGCTGCATGCTATATAAAAATATCATTTTACTAAAGGAAACAAAGAAGAAATATGAATATTTAGCCATGATCTGGTTTCCTTGTGCTTGAGCATTAGATGACTTTAGTGCTCATAGTCACACCCAAAACACACCACGCGTATCCAAATAGCATGTACTGTTTATATCCATATACGATCATGTTTCAATTAAACTAAAGAATCTTATCAACTTCTTGGTGACTTTAACAAGAAAGTTGAGCTCTTTTCAAATAATAGATCCAAAACAATAAGACAAGAGAGACACTCCAAACTTAATCTTAAACATAAGCTTCCAAAATATTAAACATATTAGTTCCACTTTGTTGAATTCACCCCATGTGAAGGAGGTGATGCTCTTCCATGGGAACACACCTTGGTCAACAATGGAAGGCAACCAACCAAGTCAAGCTTGGTGGCCACCAACCATGTCAAGGGTCAAGAATGGAGGCTACCCAAAGGCACTCCCACCTACTCCAATGTGTATAAAGGGAGGGTGAGAGGAGAGGTCAAGTGAGTGGTGTAAGAGAGGAAGAAAACCGTGAACCAAAGAGTGCGAGAGATGTGAGGCGGAGAGACCGTCTCCCTCGGTGTGAGCGAGGGAGACGGGTGAGTGGCTGAGTGAGGAGAGTGTGAGCTCCTCCTCTATTGTAATCTTTCTGTAATCTCCTCATTGGTATAGTGATAACCGGTTACTCTCCCGTGGACGTAGGCATTGGGCCGAACCACGTAAAATATTGTGTCTCCTTGTGTGTGGGTGTGTTTTTCTGCTTGCAATGATTTCTATAAGGTCTTGTGCGGGATCCCAGATCCCAACAAGTGGTATCAGAGCCTCGTCGGTGGCGTTTCGGAACAAAAACAGCGTGTTGTCCGAAACTGCCCAGAAATCAAGTTGCTCGAAATCCGATTTTGAGCATACCAGGAGTAAGGGCTCGAGAAGAGGAGTCCAACCATATAAAGCAGACATCCATAGGAGCTTCCACGCGCCCTCACGCGCCTCCTGAAGAAGAAGCGTGAGACCCAGTCTCGGCACGCGCCGCCACGCGCCGTGGGGGCAGCCGGCGCGTCGGCCCAGTCGCAGGCACGCGCCCCACGCGCGGATGAAGGAAGAAGACGAGTGGGGGGAGACGCGTGTATGGCACGCGCGTGCCACGTCAGCAGCCACGTCATCCGCAGGAGGAAGAATCCTGTGTTTCGCGGCGAAGGTACAGCCGCAGATCTGAGGCGTACAAAATGTTTTGGCTAGATCGAAGCCATTTGGAGTCCGTTTTTGGTGATCCAATAGTGGTTTCCGACTATTTGGAGTATTCCGGACACATCCGTACGGTCAGATTTTGGAGACGGAGTTTCTGTAAAAAGAAGTCAGATTAAAGTAGCAGACGGCGTTAGGGGCAGTGGACGGAATATTCTGTTGGTACACGGAATATTCCCTGAACTTCTGAAAATTGCAATTTGGCCCAGAATTTTTAGAAAATTGTGGTGTGGCCCAGTTTTCGGGGATAGTTTTCAGTGAGGTCCCCGGAAATGCAGCGAAGGTTGGTTCTAGCTAAACGGACCGCTCCGGACGCAACCGCGAGGTCAGAATAGTGAAATTCTGAACGGTTTGGAAAGATTGTCAAAACATGGATGTTTGCCATCTTCAATACTCGAAGGAAGGTTGCCGGATATTGTGGAACGCTGCGGATTCACTGAAGAGGTTAGAATGGGCAGATTCTGACCAGATTGGACAACCAGATACAGATTGAGATAGATCATTGAAAACCAGAGGAGATTAGGCTTGAGCAAATGGCAGATCGAGGGAGATCAGGATTGGTCAGGGGCGATCAGAGGATTGCAGACATGATTATCTCAAGATCAAAGGTCTAGGAAAGTTATGTCAAAAAGACACTGTCTAAGGAGACTGGTTCTTAAGTGGGACCGGTTGTGACCCCACCAGTCTTTCCTGGGAACTTTCCTGGTTGTTGAGGTATTCGGAGGATCTGGTTCAATCAAAAGAGAAGACCATTCATCGACGGATAGATGATTTGGCAACCAGTACAGGCTCAGGGAAATACTGTGGCTGTTGGAGCTACTGTATACGAGAAGGTACTAATGGTATGTGGACATGTAGAACAATAGTTGCAGAGGAGCATACTAAGCGCAGAAGTACAATTGCAGACGTGCAACAGTGCAAGGGTACGCTAGAGTGTCGTATAGAGGCGCGAGAAGAGTGTGCAGCAGCGGGTTGTTGACAGTTCACAGGAATTTCCAGACAGAGAAATTGAGACAGGTAAAACGCAAGAGTGCGTGCCAAGGAGTGGCAAGTCTTATTTCTCTATGGTGGTTTCTTTAGTTCCATGGCAGCAGATGATAGAGTTGATGCAGATCTCTCAAGCAAGCTTGACGCAGGGAGACCAGAAGCCATGGGTGCGAGCACTATGCACGGAGTTGCATAGTGGTAACTTGTACAGACCGGTGGAAGTTGTCTTGACAGAAGGGCTAACTGTCAAACATCAGTACGGACAAGTGAGACAGAACCGAACATCAGGGATTGCAGCACAGACAACAAGCGTATGTGGAAACGCCAGGAGGTTGTTCAGAAGTGCAGAAGGGCAAAGGCTGGTTGTTCAGAAATAAGCTCCGAGCAAGGAAACTTGAGGATGTTGATGTGTCAAACTCTGAAGTTTTCTAGTTGCTCCAGTGTTCATCATGCAAGGAGTTGCATGATAGTCAAGGGCATCCAAGCAGGGGGTGCAGGACATCCAATCAGGGGGTGTCGGATATCTTGGTTGCGCAAGTTCAAGCATAGCAGGTATAGACATCCGAGACAGGAAGCATGGAAGAGATCTGTGGGAGATAGGAGCAGTGGCTCTCTCCAAATCAGAGAGTGGTGTGAGTTGAGTTGAGGATGTAGGATTCCCTCCTCCTCTTATATCTCTGGTGTATTATCTCTAGCTTCAGGGGGTGCAAGCATCTCAGTGAGGAGATGCAGACTATGCTGAAGACATCCGAGACAGGAAGCATGGAAGAGATCTGTGGGAGATAGGAGCAGTGGCTCTCTCCAAATCAGAGAGTGGTGTGAGTTGAGTTGAGGATGTCGGATTCCCTCCTCCTCTTGTATCTCTGGTGTTTTATCTCTAGCTTTAGGGGATGCAGCGTCTCAGTGAAGAGATGCAGACTATGTTGAATTTGGGCGTGACAAGATTAGCAGCAGTGTGTGTAGTGGATCACCTCACATGGGTTGAGGGGGTGATTTGTTGAATTCACCCCATGTGAAGGAGGTGATGCTCTTCCATGGGAACACACCTTGGTCAACAATGGAAGGCAACCAACCAAGTCAAGCTTGGTGGCCACCAACCATGTCAAGGGTCAAGAATGGAGGCTACCCAAAGGCACTCCCACCTACTCCAATGTGTATAAAGGGAGGGTGAGAGGAGAGGCCAAGTGAGTGGTGTAAGAGAGGAAGAAAACCGTGAACCAAAGAGTGCGAGAGATGTGAGGCGGAGAGACCGTCTCCCTCGGTGTGAGCGAGGGAGACGGGTGAGTGGCTGAGTGAGGAGAGTGTGAGCTCCTCCTCTATTGTAATCTTTCTGTAATCTCCTCATTGGTATAGTGATAACCGGTTACTCTCCCGTGGACGTAGGCATTGGGATGAACCACGTAAAATATTGTGTCTCCTTGTGTGTGGGTGTGTTTTTCTGCTTGCAATGATTTCTATAAGGTCTTGGGCGGGATCCCAGATCCCAACACACTTCCTAAGGAACCAAATTACAGCTCAAAGACAAAGATTTGCGTCAATGTATGATAATAATTCTTCTAATAATTCCACTTGTATGACTGAGCAAATTAGCAAAAAGTTGTGTGCAAAAATTATTAAATCTGAAACATTATTTTTCAGAACTTTTTTCCAGTTATTTCTATTACATTGAGAGTGCATAGTGATCAATAAAAATTGTAGATGCTAGACTATTATTTTTCTTTTGATTATTCTGTTCAAGACACTAGATTCATATATATATATATATATATATATATATATAAGTAAAAAATGCATATTATATAAACAAAGGAACCAAGGGGGTGCCCAACCTGTATACAAAAAGATGAGACAACTCTATGTAAAAAAATGCAGACCCCAAGGACACTACATAGTCCAAAACTAGATTCAAGGACGGATTAACCCTCTCAAAATAACAATTAAGGCTCTTAATTTTCATGACTTCCCTGACATCACCAGCACTTCAAGCTTGCTTCACATAGCATGCATTTATTAACCCCAACTTGACACAAAATTAGCCATTATCAAAATTTCGTCAATGAGTTATAGCAAACAGGAAAAAAATACTTTAGAAAATCCATTGAAGCAGAGAATAAAGTAGAACAGTGGCACAATAAGAATTCATATGGGCTTACAAGGAACCTATGCGAACAAGTTTAGGCTTATCATTAGTTTTGATTGTATGCTTTCTGTAAGTTAATGTGTTTCTCTGTTTCCACTTATTTAGTGATCTTAAAATTTGAAAACATTGGTTTGGATTTGTAGAGTGATTTTGAGAAAAAATTTCTAAAAAATTTGTTTGGTTTGTAAATTTTCCAAAACAATTTCCAAAATCACTCTCTCTCTCTTACCTATTAATCAATCCTTTCTCCTTCTCAATCACTTTTTCTCTCATACACATCTACTCAATTATAACAAAATATCAAATCATTCCAAACTCTCAAACTCCAAAACTGCTTTCAAAATACATAACCAAACATACCAAAAAAAATTCTAAACTCTCTCCCCAAAACAATTTTTAAAAATTACTCTTCCAAAACCAAACCAAACATACCGCATGTTTGGTTTCACTTATTTGGTTTTCAACTTAAAATAAGCTTTAAAAACTTAATGAAATTTTTGCTATTTCTGGCCAAGTGGATAGCCAAATGAGGCTACAACTTATTGACTTATTTGGCTGAAAAACCAATAAGATTGGCTTTTAAGCCACGACCAAAAGGAGGAACAACCAGCTCGTGTGTTTAACATCTTGTTGTGCTTTGGGTAATAAGGATATTTTGACAACTTTAAAACTTGTTGGAATGGATATGGACTACACAATGGGCCCATAGCACTTATTATATGTGATTTATATTGGATATAAAATAGTCAAAGTTTTAAAAAAGTTAGTATCCTATTTATGAAATTCAATCCTATATTTGCTAGTTCACTACCAACCAACAAATGATTGATATTAAGAGAATTCCAACAATTTACAAATATCTATTTAGGCTACCTTTGTTTTGACGTAAAATATTTTTGTCAAAAATATTTTTTTCATTTTCTGTTATTTGATTGAACGAAAAGTAATTTTCTGCTGTTTGATTAAACAAAAAGTAAGTAAAATATTTTTCATCCAAAGATGTTAAAAAATCCTCTAGAAAATTCTATGGACCTCAATTCATGGAGTACATCGGTTAAGATCACTTGAAGTCATTTGGGAAGTCATTTTTCATCCAAAGATGTTAGAAAATCCTCTAGAAAATTCTATGGGTAGGGTTATTGTTTCAGATGTTTTTAGTTTTATTTTTAAATGGAAAGACTACACACCTCACATAAGGGTGAACTATATGCATCTTATAATTAAAGAAAAAAATTGTATGATTTTATACTTTTTGAGTCATAATTAAAATATAAAAAAAGAAAAAAAAGAAATCATAATCAAATATTGCACAAGGTATAATTAAATATATTATAAGTCATAACTAAAAAATATGGCATAACTAGGGGCGTATATTAGAATTTTTCATTTTCAAAAATGTTGCTTTTCCACTGTCAATGAGATATAATTTTGTTTGTTCAGACTTGATGAGTTTTGATATTGTTTTAATTTTAGATTTTTATATAAAAAGTTCAATTATTATTTTTAATTCCACTTTAGTTAGTGATAGTTGTGTGTTATGGTTTTCCAGAGATTGAATTTGCCTTCCCTAGAAAATTCACGAAATCCACGAAATCCGTATCTAAATTTGTGAACCAAACATAAATAAGAATTTGAAAATAAATAAAATAAAATAAAAAACAGATAGATGAAATATAAATGAAATAGAGTAACATATCACACATTTTCCCTTTTTTTTTTCAAATCCGTATCTAAATTCGTGAACCAAACATAACCTCAATGTTCTTTCAATGAATCAGAAAAAGTGATATGATAGAATATATATGTGCACACAAAAGTTCCAACAACCTTTCACATATTAGTTAATGGCTCCATCCTGATCTAACACATGGCTAAGTAAAAATGGCACTGTTGCATTCATCTAATTAAGGTCCATAAATTGAGAAGGCTTTCTAATTATCATCTGAAATTTAGTGTAAATTAGTATTTAATTAAGTCATGCATGTGTGAATAATCATATAAACAGACTGATTTCACATTCTTAATAGTGAAAAGTAAAACAAAAATCCTACAAATTAGTTAATAATTAAGCAATAGTATCACTTCTCAGTCCTGCTGCCAGCCCATTCTTTTAAGCAATGTGCTCCACTGCTCCTGTCTCTTCACTTCCCTAGAAAAACAAATTCAAGTATTTTAATACCGTTTCGGAGAATCATAACAAATGCATGAAATGAAAAAATCACCCCTTACAGAATACAACACCATCTCAAAAAGGATTGGATTTTCACTAGTTGGTAGACATTGGAAATAATTAAATTCAACAATCTAAATTAATCAGCTTAAGTGTTGGAGGTTGTATCATCGGACTACAGTGGGTACAGAGCATTGAAGATTGTATCTCGGCACTGCAGTGGGCAGGTATGATCATGTGTACTCACAAAGGTCTGCTGCAGTCTTGCGGTGTCACCTTGGCTCAACCAAGCAAAGCTCCAATGGTCAAGGTGCAAGTCCCCCAAAAGGATGGGAGCTCTAGCCTCCAAGCCGCAAGTCATCTCTAAGAATCCCCACCTTAAGCCATGGGTTCGCACCCCATGACCAACCCCGAGGGGATTCCTAGGCTTTGCTCCTGCTAGGCAGGCCTGGTAACATCAATATCCTTTCAGAGACAGCACAAGGAGAGAATCCTTCAAGAATGACAACTCTCTAGTTTCAAGCAACATTGAGAATTTTTAAACAACAATAAAAAAGCAGGAGTTTTACAAAGTGTGGATTTCACAAACACATTTCTGTAACATGAAGGCTTCAGTGACTGTGTGAGCAAGTTTAAGAACTCTGCTCATCATCTCCATTGCCTCATGCTTCAATGACGGTATGGGATTCAGATTTTAGTCCAGGGATTGTTGGTGCTATTATTGTTTTGCCCTTCCTCTTCAACACTGTCAAATCATTTCCAGCAAGAAATGGCAACAAAAAAAAAAAAGTTTGGGGGCATTAATGCAAGGGGCAAGACACGCATTTGGGTTGTCTCCCCATTTTCATTTTTTTATTATATATAAATTCTAAACATTTGTTAGTTTGGGGGCATTTATGTAATTTCCTATATTAATCTCGTACTTTTTTTTTTATCAGCAAAAATAAAAAACTTTATTGATGAAAAAAGGCACAATATATGCAAAATTCTATCAACAAAGCAGGAAAATGCAAAATGCATCATAGCTAACCTCAACAATCCCAACTAGGTTGGCACCGCAAAGGTAACACAATCATATGCTAGCACTTAATCCAAGATTGGTGAGAGGCCAATCATAGACACCCAAAGACAAACAGAGCAACTATACAAGCAGCAAAGAAACTGAACAGCAACAACAACAGCAAAATATCAGCATCAGCAGAAACCAGTGAGCAGGGAGACCACTGCATACATCTCCTATATCAAAAATTAAAGCAAACTCTCTCCTTAATAAGAATTAAGTGGTTGGCCTGCCATGATTAACTTGGGCCTCCTACCAGACCAGAGCAACAGTAGCAAACCCCCCTATACCATACAATCTTTCACCAGACCCAACCACCGAGCTTCCAACAACCTATCAATAACTCCACCATTCCTGTACATTCCGTAGAAAGCAAACCAGCAGTAATAACAAATACAGCAACAGTAGCCCAATCCACCAACACCAACCCAAACCATTGATCTACCAACCACAGCAGCTGCACTTCTTCACTGAACAGCAGCAAATATAACATTCAACTTTACCACCATCTCACACAACACACACCAGGGCCCTTGCTGCTCTGAACCCCAGCTGAAGGGGGCACAATTACTCAAGCCTATTTATATGGAACCTCGTTGGAGTGTACGAAAGTCCCCACTCCGTACTCAAGCCTATTTGTATGGAACCTCGTTGGACTGGACGAAGGTCCGCACTCCGTACTCAAGCCTATTTGTATGGAGCCTCGTTGGACTGGACGAAGGTCCCCACTCCCTACTCAAGCCTATTTGTATGGAGCCTCGTTGGACAGGACGAAGGTCCCCACTCCGAAGTGGGCTCTCTATCTATACTCTATGATGGGCCGAGCTAAGAGATCAATCTTGGCCCACTCCCCACTCCGAAGAGGGGAAGACCATGGGCCTGGCCCTAGCACCACTCCCCACTCCAACGAGGAAAGACCATGGGGCTGGCCTAGCACCACTCCCACTCCGAAGTGGGTAAGTCCATAACATGGGCTCCAAGGCTCCCATTCAACGACACATGAGTGCTAACAGATCAATCAATACCATATAAAGTAAAAGGCACGTGGTGCCCACGAATGACGGAACTTGCTCCTCTCTATTAAGGGATGTGCTACCATCACGGCTGACGACCAGGCGGAGAACGAGGGAGCTTGATGAATAAGTCATACGATCCTTATAAAAGGTAACCGGACTCTCCTTGAAAAGGGGGGATCTCTTAACTCTAAAAACACATTGGTCTTCTCTATATTGTCACTACCAAACTACGGTACTGACTCAACCGTCAGAGGGGTTTCCGACCAACCCCCGGTCGGGCAGCCTAACTATTTGTTCCTTGTGCAGGCCTTCACCCATCGGTGCACCAAGGTTCGTCCACGAAGTTCCATCTTACTCTATTGTGGAAACTGGTCCGCACACCAGCCAACAAACCCTTATAAGCAACATAACCCCCCATCTGCAGCATCCAATCAGCCAAAAACAGAGCCAATATATTACACATGGTAACAAATCTGCCATAAATTGGATATGATATCATACACAGAATAAGGAAAATTCTTCAGCTTAGACTTTGCCCAAAGAGCCACTCTGAGTTTCACCAGATCTTTTGAATCCACAAAATTAGGTTAAGCATTATTAAACAAGCATTCATTTCGAATTTTCCATATTGACCACAACACAGCCAAAGGAACAATTTTCCAAATTTCCATCACATTCTTTTTAACGTTAACCCCAGCCCACCAACTCAACAAAGAATGCATAGACCCAGGAATGACCCAACATAAACCCCACCAACCCATAATCCCAGACCACAATTTTCAAATACAACTATAATGCAATAATACATGATTCTAAGATTCCACCTCAGATTTGCAAAATACACAGAGAATGTTTGCATCAGGCTTCAACACCCCAATCCTTTGCATAAAAACAACAGATTTCATCCTACCTCTCCAAGCTAACCATGTCATGAATTAAACCTTTGGAGGTGCAATATTATTCCAAATGGTCTTAGCGATTTTGAGATTAGACCCTTTACTTGAAACCATCCAACTCCACACTGAAGCTACAAAAAAAGCTCCAGATGGATGAGCCAACCATGTGCAAGAATCCTTTGCTTGAGCTCTTAAACTGGGTGCCCCCTACAGGTACACAATCAAGTTCTGAAGCTCGTCCTCTTCCCAAGCAAAAAGCGGTCTTCGGAAACTAAAATTCCAATCATCTCCCCCACCTTTCCTTTGAAAAACATCAAACAATGAATCATCCTTCTCGACTGATAGTGAAAACAATCTAGGGAAAACAAGGGATAAACTTTGACCATTAAGCCACACATCCAGCCAAAATTTTATCCTAAGACCATTCCTAATCACAATCTTGAAATTTGACACAAAGAATTCCCTCAAAGATGAGTTACTGGACGCTAAGGACATAATATCCTGCCACATGACAGACAACATCGTGGACTCCACTGTCAAAAGGCACCACCTGCCACCACAATGACCATACTTACTGCACACCACTTGTCTCCAGATTGCTTTATCTTCCAAGCCATACTTCCACCACCATTTAATTAACAAGCAGTCATTGACCTCACTAAGCTTCCTCACACCAAGCCCACCTTGGCTTTTATTTTGGCACACCTCCTCCCCCTTAACAAGATGAACTTTTCTCCTCACCTCATCACCACCCCAAAGAAAGTTTGACTGAATTCTATCTAGCAGTTTAGCAATACCCACTGGCATCTTAAACAAGGATAAAAAGAACAATGGCCAACCTGACAACACAAACTTAATCAGTGTTAGTCTACCTGCAAAGGATAAACATTTCCTCTTCCAAAGTGCTAATTTCCTTTTGAATTTATCAACTACCGGCTGCCAAGTTCTCCTCCTCCTTGGATTTGAACCTAAAGGCATACCCAAATAATTCAATGGCGATTTCTGAGTTAAACAATTCAACTTTTTGGCAAACGCTTTAACCAGAACATCCTTTACACCAATCCCACAAACTTTGCTTTTATGAAAATTGATCTATAACCCAGACATTATTTCTAAACACCTCGAAATTCTTTTTATTGCAATGATTTCCTCCCAATTAGCCTCGCAAAAAATAATCGTATCGTCAGCAAACTGAAGATGAGACAGCTAGAGTTCTCTATGACCCACCACAGCTCCTTTGATCAGCCCCAAATTTTTTGCTCTCTCCATTAGAATATTCAGCCCCTCTGCCACTAAGTTGCAAAGAAAAGGTGAAAGAGGATCACCTTGCCTCAGCCCTTTATGAGGAGAGAACCCTGAAGTGGAAGACCCATTAACTAACACGGAAATTCTAGCTGTGGATATACAAGTCTTTATCCAACCCACCCACTTATCACCAAAACCAAAATTGTACATCATGGAAAACAAGAACCCCTAGTTTACGGAATCATATGCCTTTTCGAAATCCAATTTAAGAATAACACCTTTGCTCTCTGTCTTCTTCCACCAGTCCACTACCTCATTAACAATTAAGATTCAATCAAATATGCATTGACCACTCAAAAAACCAAATTGAACTTCACTAATAATCATAGGAAGAACTTGCCTCAGTCTTCGAGATAGAACTTTTGCTAGAATCTTATACACTGAACTTACCAAGCTTATTAGCCTAAAATCAGTCAACCCAATGGGACACTCCTTTGAGATGAGTGTGATGAATGAACCATTAACACCTTTAGCCAGCTTCCCATTTAAATGAAATTCCTTCATCATTTGCACAACCTCAGGTTTCATAACATTCCAACACCTTTGCTAACAAGCTAAATTAAATCCATCAGGCCTGGGAGCCTTATTCCCTTCACACTCCTTCACAGCATCCCAAATCTCTTTCTCTGAAAATTTTACCTCCAACATACTTGCTGATTCTGGGCTTATTTTAGCAAACACACCAGCTAGTTTAGGTCTGTCCAGCCAAGCTTCTGAAAACATCTTATTGAAAAAACTCACCACTGCTTGTTTAATCAAATCTAACTGATCAATCAAGATCCCATTCTCTACCACAGAGTCCAACATATTCTTCCTTCGCCATTTACTGGCCATAGTATGAAAAAAACCTTGTGTTTTTGTCCCCATTTTCAGCCCATAAGAATCTGAATTTTTGATGCCACATACTCTCTTTTTTCTTGTTCAGATCTCATACTAAACTCTGAATCATTTTCTTGTTTTAGAAACATGGTTAAAAGTAGCTTTTTGACTTTTTTGGATCACATCTCTCTACTTTTTTGCATGTTTTTTCAAAAAAAAACTAAAAAGTCAGTTTTTAACCTACTTCCCAAATACTAAACTCCGAATCATTTTCTTGTTTTGGAATGGTTAAAAGTAGCTTTTAACTTTTTTGGGTCACATCTCTCTACTTTTTGCATGTTTTTTTCAAAAAAAAGCTAAAAAGTTAGTTTTTAACCTACTTTCCAAATACAAACAAACACCCTTTATCCTCCATCTCCAACTTAATACCATCACATTACGAATCTCCTCATTTAAACCCACCGTACTCGTAATCCCATCCAACCTAATCCACCAAACAAACGAGGCCTTACAAGTGTGAAAAAGCATAAACTTCTAGTCTTGTTAACATTTATACTCTGTTTGGTTGGATTTTCAAGATTTATTTATTGATTTTCAACATTTATACTCTGTTTAGGAGTGACCATTGGTTCAATGGTAAAACCTTGGCCTAATAACCGTGAGGTTATGGATTCAAATCACAGGGCAACCACTTTGTGGACTATGAAAAAGGTTAGGTGTGTACCCAATCTTTTTCCTCCCAAACACACATTAATGTGTACTAATTGAACGTTATTATTATTATTATTATTATTTTAAACATATAAACTACTTTGATGAAAACAAACACCAAAAAAAGATTTTCAAAATATCATATGAAAATTAGTGTTTTTCATTTTTTTCAACATATTAATTTTTATTTTTTTGAAAAAATTCAATAAACAAATTTTAAAAACAAAACCTAAGAGCATTACATTTTTGTATTTCTACTATTATTTTTTTGTAATGAGGGTGTTTGGGGCTTTGTCCTAACTAGTCCCTAAGGCATATGTAATCCTCCTACACCACACGTACTATGTTGGGATCTGGGATCCCGCCCAAGACCTTATAGAAATCAAAACAAGCAGAAAAACACACCCACACACAAGGAGACACAATATTTTACGTGGTTCGGCCCAATGCCTACGTCCACGGGAGAGTAACCGGTTATCACTATACCAATGAGGAGATTACAGAAAGATTACAATAGAGGAGGAGCTCACACTCTCCTCACTCAGCCACTCACCCGTCTCCCTCGCTCACACCGAGGGAGACGGTCTCTCCGCCTCACATCTCTCGCACTCTTTGGTTCACGGTTTTCTTCCTCACTCACTTACTCACACTTTGGCCTCTCCTCTCAACCTCCATTTATAGGTGAGGGAGTAGGTGGGAGAGCCTTTGGGCAGCCTCCATCCTTGACTCTTCAAGATGGTTGGTGGCCGCCAAGGTGGACTTTGGTTGGTTGCCTTCCCATTGTTGCCAACCAAACTTGACTTGGATGATCACCCCTTTCACACATGGGTGAATTCAACAAATCACCCCCTCAACCCATGTGAGGTGATCCACTACACACACTGCTGCTAATCTTGTCACGCCCAAATTCAACATAGTCTGCATCTCTTCACTGAGACGCTGCATCCCCTGAAGCTAGAGATAAAACACCAGAGATACAAGAGGAGGAGGGAATCCGACATCCTCAACTCAACTCACACCACTCTCTGATTTGGAGAGAGCCACTGCTCCTATCTCCCACAGATCTCTTCCATGCTTCCTCTCTCGAATGTCTATACCTGCTATGCTTGAACTTGCGCAACCAAGATATCCGACACCCCCTGATTGGATGTCCTGCACCCCCTGCTTGGATGCCCTTGACTATCATGCAACTCCTTGCATGATGAACACTGGAGCAACTAGAAAACTTCAGAGTTTGACACATCAACATCCTCAAGTTTCCTTGCTCGGAGCTTATTTCTGAACAACCAGCCTTTGCCCTTCTGCACTTCTGAACAACCTCCTGGCGTTTCCACATACGCTTGTTGTCTGTGCTGCAATCCCTGATGTTCGGTTCTGTCTCACTTGTCCGTACTGATGTTTGACAGTTAGCCCTTCTGTCAAGACAACTTCCACCGGTCTGTACAAGTTACCACTATGCAACTCCGTGCATAGTGCTCGTACCCATGGCTTCTGGTCTCCCTGCGTCAAGCTTGCTTGAGAGATCTGCATCAACTTTATCATCTGCTGCCATGGAACTAAAGAAACCACCATAGAGAAATAAGACTTGCCACTCCTTGGCACGCACTCTTGCGTTTTACCTGTCTCAATTTCTCTGTCTGGAAGTTCCTGTGAACTGTCAACAACTCGCTGCTGCATACTCTTCTCGCGCCTCTGTACGACACTCTAGCGTACCCTTGCACTGTTGCACGTCTGCAATTGTACTTCTGCGCTTAGTATGCTCCTCTGCAACTATTGTTTTACATGTCCACATACCATTAGTACCTTCTCGTATACAGTAGCTCCAACAGCCACAGTATTTCCCTGAGCCTGTACTGGTTGCCAAATCATCTATCCGTCGATGAATGGTCTTCTCTTTTGATTGAACCAGATCCTCCGATCACCTCAACAACCAGGAAAGTTCCCAGGAAAGACTGGTGGGGTCACAACCGGTCCCACTTAAGAACCAGTCTCCTTAGACAGTGTCTTTTTGACAGAACTTTCCTAGACCTTTGATCTTGAGATAATCATGTCTGCAATCCTCTGATCGCCCCTGACCAATCCTGATCTCCCTCGATCTGCCATTTGATCAAGCCTGATCTCCTCTGGTCTTCAATGATCTATCTCAATCTGTATCTGGTTGTCCAATCTGGTCAGAATCTGCCCATTCTAACCTCTTCAGTGAATCCGCAACATTCCACAATATCCGGCAACCTTCCTTTGAGTATTGAAGATGACAAACACCCATGTTTTGACAATCTTTCCAAACCGTTCAGAATTTCACTATTCTGACCTCGCGGTTGCGTCCGGAGCGGTCCGTTTAGCTAGGACCAACCTTCGCTGCACTTCCAGGGACCTCACTGAAAAACTATCCCCGAAAGCTGGGCCACACCACAATTTTCTGAAAATGTTGGGCCAAATTGCAATTTTCAGAAGTTCAGGGAATATTCCGTGTTCCAACAAAATATTCCGTCCACTGTCCCTAACGCCGTCTGCCACTTTAATCTGCCTTCTTTTTACAGAAACTCCATCTCCAAACTCTGACCGTACGGATGTGTCCGGAATACTCCAAATAGTCGGAAACCACTATTGGATCACCAAAAACGGACTCCAAATGGCTTCGATCTAGCCAAAACATTTTGTACGCCTCAGATCTGCGGCTGTACCATTGCCGCGAAACACAGGATTCTTCCTCCTGCGGATGACGTGGCAGATGACGTGGCTGCTGACGTGGCACGCGCGTGCCATACACGCGCCTCCCCCCACTCGTCTTCTTCCTTCATCCGCGCGTGGGGCGCGTGCCTGCGACTGGGCCGACGCGCCGGCTGCCTACAGGGCGCGTGGCAGCGCGTGCCGAGACTGGGACTCACGCGCCTTCTTCAGGCGGCGCGTGGGGGCGCGTGCCAACTCCTCTGGGTGTCTGCTTTATATGGTTGGACTCCTCTTCTCGAGCCCTTGCTCCTGGTATGCTCAAAACCTGATTTCGAGCAACTTGATTTCTGGGCAGTTTCGAACACCACGCTGTTTTTGTTCCGAAACGCCACCGACGAGGCTCTGATACCACTTGTTGGGATCTGGGATCCCGCCCAAGACCTTATAGAAATCAAAACAAGCAGAAAAACACACCCACACACAAGGAGACACAATATTTTACGTGGTTCGGCCCAATGCCTACGTCCACGGGAGAGTAACCGGTTATCACTATACCAATGAGGAGATTACAGAAAGATTACAATAGAGGAGGAGCTCACACTCTCCTCACTCAGCCACTCACCCGTCTCCCTCGCTCACACCGAGAGAGACGGTCTCTCCGCCTCACATCTCTCGCACTCTTTGGTTCACGGTTTTCTTCCTCACTCACTTACTCACACTTTGGCCTCTCCTCTCAACCTCCATTTATAGGTGAGGGAGTAGGTGGGAGAGCCTTTGGGCAGCCTCCATCCTTGACTCTTCAAGATGGTTGGTGGCCGCCAAGGTGGACTTTGGTTGGTTGCCTTCCCATTGTTGCCAACCAAACTTGACTTGGATGATCACCCCTTTCACACATGGGTGAATTCAACATACTAGAGGTTGTTTTAGGAATAGGCTAGTTTAGCAACTTTTTAACTTTTTGGCTAAAATATGAGGTGAAAAAACTTGGTATATTTAGGATGAGTTTTTGACTTTTTACAAAAAAATGTGTAAAAAGTTGAGAGGAAAAGGAATCTTCAACTTTTTTTGTGTTGTTCTTTGGCTTTTTGACTTTTTAAGTGACTTTTTGGCTATTATCCAAACTTGCCCTAGGTTTATAAATAAGAGAGTTCTTTGAAAGGGTATTGTAGTTGATTGTCTCTCCCTCTTTTTGTCTCTCTAGAATACTTGCGAGTTCAAGAGTGATTGTGTTCAAGATTTGCTCCATGTGGAAACTTTTGGAGGTCAAGTGACTGAATGACTTTTGCATTAGAGTGAACTCAAAAAATCTAGCATTGAATTGGATTTAGTGTTTGAGGTAGTCATGTTTGTATACATTTACAAACATGAACGTGCATATTAGGAATCGGAAGAAAATTTTTACATTCCAGATCTTGATCTCCACCCACCATATCCACTTGAGATAGCAAACGTGCTCTATCCAATGGGTACACTGCCCCAAATTTGTTGAACATTTAGCTTGTTTCATTGATTTAAATGGTGTTCATGGCTCCGATCACAACCTCCAAATCCCTTATTGACAAAGCTTATGGTTGATATACCTACCTTCTCTAGGATGCTCAACTCATAGTAGGGCATAGTCAGGAAATGGTATGCCCAAGTTCTTTTATGTTAAAGACAGGTTCACTCCTCTCCACCGCATTCGTTAAACCATGAAAAGTGGAGAAGCACTTCTTACCTTAGTTGCAGGAATCGTCCAACTAGGTGGCGATTCTGAGTAAGAATCGCGATTCCGCGTTTCTTAGAGAGAAACGTGTAGGAATCGCGTTTCTGTGCAAAGAGAAACGCGATTCAGTCCAAGACGGGGTCGTAAAGGGGAAAGAGAGAGAGAGAGACCCTAGCCTTCCATGTCGAAATGAGAGGAAAAAGGGTTTTTCAGAGAAACTTACAGTGAACAATGGTAGGGTTTCTCAGACACATCTTCGATTCAGTCAACGAAGATAGCCTTCGATCTCTGTTACATCTCCTCTGATCTGGCCACGATCTCCGCTGATCTGGTCACGATCTCCTCTTCACTCTCTGTCTTCATCTCTCTCGACCTCCTCTTCTGTCTCTCTGTCTTCATCTCTCTCGATCTCCTCTGATCTGGTCGTCTTCGTCTTCTTCTTCCTCTCTATCTCTCTCTCTCTCTCTCTCTCTCTCTCTCGTCGATCAGATCTGTCCCCTCCCGTTTGTAACTAATGAGCATAATAAATAATATAATTATAATATAATTTGTTATATTTAAATAATATAATTATAATATAATTCGTTATATAATAAATAATATAATTTGTTATATAATAAATCTAATTAAATCATATATAATAAAAAAATTTAATAAAATTTATAAAATAAATCATCTAATTTTTTATTAATTATTTTAACATATTTTATTATTCCTTATTTGTTATATTTTTTTATTTATAATATATATCAATTAAAAATAAAAAAATAAATTAACAATAACATATTATTTAAAAAATATAATAAATAAATAAAATAATTAATGTGTATTATAAAAAATATTTATGAAAAAACTTCTAATCTGTATTAATATATATATATATATATTACCGCTCCCCGAGGCGCTCCCAACCTAAGAAACTTCTATCAGCTCACGCTTCCCCGCTCCCGCTCCCGCTCCCGCACCCGCTCCCGCTCCCGCTTCGTGCAACTAAGCTTCTTACATTTGTTCGTCTTTTTTGGGAAAAGCTATGGATGTTCAAGATCATACTCCATAAGATCAAATGGTGAAGGCTGTGTGTAGATTTTGGCTCCGCACAAACCTCACTTGGTTAACCTTCACTTTCTTGATTTCTTCGGTCTGTGTGTGGCCACTCGTAACCTGCGCGACGAAGTTAAAGCAGCCAATTGTCTATAAGCCCCGAAACCTTTGACCACAATTTGGCTCATGGCAGCCACCCACACACAGTGACCATCACACCTACGCTGTTGATGGCCCCTCTAACCGAGCCAATAGGGACCAAGTATTAGTGTTGCACCCAAAATGCTAATCAGAGAAATGTATTTTGGACAATTTCTTATCATTTAATTAATAAAATGACAAGTGTATTTTTTGATCAACAATAAAATGACAAGTGTATTCATCATCATATTTACTTGTGTCTTATTGTTTGCATGATAAATCCATAGAATTAATGTTGAAAATAAATGTTCTTAAGAATTAACAATGTGAGACATATACTTGGTACTTTATTATTCTTAAAGGCTCCTCCTAGTCACAAGATTACTGAGCGTAGTAATTCAGATAAGCTAGTACATGTTATGCTTGCTCAATTACAAGAGTGGCTAGTCTCAAAATTAATGTAGACACACTAAAGCAAACATGTAAATTCTTTGTTAGAAAACAAGTTCATTGAATGTGACTAATCATGGAAAGTTGTGAACCTTCCATATAGAACCATTTAGTCAAAGGAAGCAACAATTACATATAAATCACAGTAATATTGCATGGGAAGTTGTGAATCTTCACGCTTCAGCTACATCTTATGAATTAGGATGCACTAAACAAGAAAACGGGACAAAAGTCTATGTATAAATGCTCAAAGGCATATGATAAATATGCATGCTATTTTCTGAATGTGAAATGAAGTTGCGAAACATGCAAATATCTATTACTACTTGGAACAAAGAAGGGATGCTGTAAGTTGACAGGCGGGTAGGGAAGTGTTGTCTTAGGATTAAGGCTTCATTTTCCAAATGGGCTTCTCCATTTTGTCAAATGCTACAAAGTTGCAACTAACTCTCACGATTAGGATAAATGCCATGTAACAACTACAAAGAGAACCGTTATCTATTGTTTATTCATAAAGAATCTAATAACAAGAAAACCACAAATAGTAGGTAAAAAAATTCCAAAGACATTAAACATTTAGAATACAAAAACTGAAGCACAAGTACATAACTAATACATAAATTTTATGGAATTACATCGTTTGGTATGAAGTGGTTACAATTACTAAAAGAACTAGAGATATTCAAAGGAAACAAAATCATTGAAAGTAACTTAACCTCTCTTTCTCGTTCAATTCTCTTGCAACAACAATCAATTTCTTGTGACAAAAGTTTTCAACGAGTTAAATTACTGGCAATTCTACTTGTGTAAATGGAATGACGAAAAAAAAAAAAAAACTTGCTTTGTACTAAACATACCAATAATATGTGAAAGTATCAATCTAATTACATAGTCATTGGTTTGAATGCTACATGAAAAACATAAGCCAAGACCTACCTTTAGTCTCTCCTTCTCTCTCTCTCTCTCTCTCTCTCTCTCTCTCTCTCTCTCTATATATATATATATATATATATGTGTGTGTGTGTGTGTGTGTGCGCGCGCGTGCATATATACATATATTTATGTATATTCAAAACATGTAAACATGAGGTAAACATAGCGACAGAGGAGGCAAGAGGTGTACACTATTTGCTCAAAATTGGTAATATTAGCTCGACCATGCAATAAAATTGCAAACTAAATAATTTTTTCACTTAACTAACAAGAAAACTGACGCGTAAGAAAACAATAGCACTATCCAAGCCATGAAGCACTCTACATCACCAAACTAGATAAACAATTTTAGGTTCCCTCCAAATTCATGAATGTTTGAACTGTATCCAAACGACAAATGTGTCATATTTGAATTGTACATTACAATAATTCATCATCCAAGAGAAAGAGAATGGAAGGGGGAGGGTGGACACTGGTGACAAGGAAACGAAAGCCAAGCTATCATCAGATTCATCACAGGGGACCAGGATTGATCACGGTCTTTGTGGACAACCTCCTAGAATCTATGGTGCCAAAAAGTCTTTTCACTCTATTTAGCAGTTATCGTGTGGTGAAGGACGTTTTTATTCCGAAAAAAAGGAGGAAAGCCACTGGATCACTATTTGGGTTTGTTAGATATGATTGTCAAATAGTAGCAAAGGTAGCAGTTCAAAAAGCAGATGGAATTTGGTGTGATGACAGGAGTCTGAAGGTGAGAAGAGCAGAGTTTGGAAATGACGCTCAATATCTGAAGAAGGAAGAGGTCAAAAAAGGCAAGATTGAACAGATGGAACAAAGGATGTACGACAAGCTTACAAATGGGGGCACTGGCCAGAGATCTTATGCTAATGTTGTCCAAGGTATAAGAAAGGAGAATCCTCCGATAACTATAAGAGCACAGGAAGTTAGAACTGGATGGCTATATGAAAGTTTAGTGATAAAGCTCAGATCTTTCTTTTGTCTTAATGCCTTCAAAGAAGAATGCTGCAAATGAGGTCTAAAGGAGGTGAGCATAAACAATGGTGGTGGCCGTATGACACTACCATCTTTCAAGTCAATGGAACATCTGAAGGAATGGAAGGGTAGACTAGAGGAATGGATATATGAGTAGTGTGTATTAATAGAAGAGTGGCAGAAAGGAAAAGTTATTGAACAAGAAAGGTGTGTGTGGCTGGCATGTTATGGTATTCCTGTCAATCTTTAGAATACTAGAACCTTCAAGGAGATTGGTACTATTTGGGGAGAAGTTATCCAACACGATAAAGATACAAGTAATGCAAAGTCATTTCCATGTGGTAAAGTAAGGATTATTACTAGTAGTAGAGAGTTTATCAATCAAGTGATCATGTTAGAATGTAATGGGAAGCAATATCCAGTAAGGGTGGTTGAAGAATTACTTTCACCAGCATGGTTAAGATCTGGAGAGTGCACTTACCAATATAATGACGGCCTTTTCTCCATCTCCAGCAATGAGGTTGACATGAATTCAGATGCCAAAGATGATAGGGTAGAGGCAGGAAAGGAAGATGACAGCAGGGCTGATGTGGCATTCTCTAATGAGGTGGCAAGCATAGTGAAAGACACAGTGGAGGGTAGTTTACACGTAATGGAAGACAGGGTCAGAAGGGTGGTTGAATCCACAGTGAGAAAGTCAGATGATGGCTTAGGGAACTCAACAGTTGGGGGCTATGATCATGATGGTGTTCTGAAGAGTGTAGACAAATTTTCAAAAAAGATGGCTGAGCAGCCCCAATGTTTAGATGGCAGTATACACACGGATGGGTTCATAAAGAGTTTGAGTTGGCCAAAACTTGTTAGGCCGAACATTAATTTAGAAGTAGTGCTTCATAGAACCCAAGTTGAAGATTGTCCTGTTAGGCCAGTTGGGCTTTCATTATCAAATTTGAGTGACTGTGTGGCCCAGTCACAGTTTATTGAAGATGGAGCCCAAGTAGTTTTGAAGGATGGGGAGGGTAGAACAGCTAAGGGTAGAGAGGAAAGTGTCTTTCACAGCAAGGGAGTATACGCCCAAAGGAGAAGAGGAGTAGCAAAAAGGTGTGGCAAGCCTTTTCAGAAAGGCAGAATACTACCTAAAAGCTTCAATAGGGGTGCATATTCAGAGCAGCTGCTGTTGCAATTTCAAATTCACAATCGTTTAATAGTGAATCGAGCAAAAGGCGGGGTAGGCTAATTAAGGAGGCTAAAGCAACAATCCAGCTGGGGAAATCACTAGGTATTGATTTTGGTGGGAAGGAGGATGTTGTGCTAGATCAGATAGTCCAGCTGGAAGACAGGGATTTGGAGAGGATTGCTGTTGGTGCACAGGTAGCTGACGTCTGAATCATCAGTGGAGGCGTATAGGTGTTATATAGATTCCTTTATAAAGATAATGTCATGGAATGTTCGTGGTCTAAGTAGACCACAGAAAAGGAGCAAAATTAAGCACATGTTAAAAGAAAGAGGAGTGGATGTGATGTTATTTCAAGAATCAAAGCGAAGCAACTTGGGAGGAAATGTTTATTAAATCTATTTGGCCATTTGATAAAATGGAGTATGTGGATGTAGATGCTGATGGTAGTGCTGGGGCCTTATTGTGTATTTGGAACCCTGAGAGATTTAAGCTTGTTGATTGCTATGGCTCAAGAAACTTTATCATTCTATCAGGTACTGTTGGTCTATCTTTTGATTGCTCTGTGGTGAATCTTTATGCTCCCAATGATGTTTGTAAGAGAAGGCAGCTGTGGGAATTATTGAAGAGAATGAAAATTTCCTACTCTAATCCATGGTGCATGGGCGGAGATTTTAATGAAATTAGATTTCTCAGTGAAAGGAAGGGTTGCTCAAGAAGGGAGAGAGGCATGAATGATTCTAATGAGTTGGTAGATCAGTTGAGTCTAGTTGATTTGCCAATGAGGGGTAGAAGTTTTACGTGGTGCAATGTACAAGATGGGGAGAGATGGAGCAGGATAGATAGATTCCTTTTGGAGAGTAGTTGGCTTGAGTTCTCTTTCAAGCAATGGGGTCTGCCTAGAACAATTTCTGATCACTGTCCAGTCCTATTAATGGAGGATGAGAGGAATTGGGGACCAAAACCTTTCAGGTTTATTAATGCTTGGTTACTTCATCCTACTTTCAAAACAGTGGTGAAGAGCTCATGGGATGAAGAAGTTCAACCAGGTTGGGCTCGGTTCAGATTGATGAGGAAGCTAGCAACACTCAGAGTCAACCTCAAAAGATGGAATTCAGAGGTGTTTGGCCATGTGGAAACTCAACTAAAGCAAGCAGAGGAGGATTTACATGCACTGGATTTGGTGGCAGAAGAAAGATCATTGTCAAAATTAGAAGTAAGTAGAAGGAGAGAAGTTAGAGGGCAGGTTTGGAATCCGAGTACAAGGAGAGTTTATGGCATCAAAAATCTAGAATGGTGTGGGCTAAGTGTAGGGATAAGAATACAAGGTTATTTCACATGTTGGCAAGTTCAAGATAAAGGAGAAATTTACTTGATTCAGTTGTGGAAGATGGGGTCAGGTTGGTGGAGCTAGTTAGAGTGAAGCAATCAGTTCATAGGAACTATGAGAGATTATTTGCTGAAACTTGGTGTTCTAGGCCAAAGCTTCTTGGCCCTTTTGCATCCATAATTTCTCCTGTGCAGGTTGAAAGCCTAGAAGCATAATTGGTAACAAGGCTCCTGGACCGGATGGGTTCAATTTGGCTTGCATTCAAAAATGTTGGGAGGTAATGAAGGGAGAAATATTACAATTCATGTATGAGTTTCACTCCAATGGGAAGCTGGTCTCGGGTCTAAATAGTTCTTTTATCACCCTAATACCTAAGAGGGAGAACCCCTGTGAGTTAAGTGATTATAGGCCAATTAGCCTAGTCAATTAAACATATAAAATTTTAGCTAAAGTGCTGTCTAAAAGGTTGAAGAGGGTCCTGGCAACAATCATTAGTGAAGTTCAAACAGCTTTTTTTTTTTTTTTGGGGGGGGGGGGGGGGGAAGATTCATTCTCGATGGTGTTTTGATTGCAAATAAAGTGGTGCATTGGTGGAAAGCTGGAAAAATGAAAGGTATTATACTCGAGTTGGATTTTGAAAAGGCATACAATTCAATTAATTGGGAGTTCCTTTTCTCAATGATGAAGAATTTTGGTTTTGCGGATAAATGGGTGGGTTGGATTAAAACATGCCTATCATCAACTAAAGTTTCTGTCCTGGTGCTCTCCAACAGCAGAATTCAGTCCTCAGAGAGGGTTTAGGCAGGGAGATCCATTATCTCCACTTCTGTTCAACATTGTTGCTGAAGGTTTGAATCTGTTGATTGAAAGAGCAAAGGAGAAGGGGCTGATAAAAGGTGCATGTGTGGGGCCTAATGAGTTGAAATTCTCTCATTTGCAATTTGCAGATGACACCATTATATTCCGTGAGGCAGAGAGGGGGGAACTGGTGCACATTAAGAGAACTTTGCATTGTTTTAAGGTGTTGTCTATGATAACAGATGACAAAACTTGTGTATGTTAATTAATCAAAAGAAGAATTACAAAATATATAAACGAAACCCTAATAATCCCTAATAATCTAAAGTACTAAACTATCCTTAATGAATAATATAAACTACATAATTCACACCCCCCCTCAAACTGAGGATGCGAGCGCAGAAAGCATCGAAAGTTTGCCAACAAGAAAACGAAAACGAGCAACAGTATGAGTCTTCGTAAAAAAATCGGCCAACTGAAGAGATGAGGGAACAAAAGGGAGAGTAATACTGCCAGCCTGAAGATGCTGTCTGACAAAGTGACAATCTATTTCAACATGCTTTGTCCGCTCATGAAAGACTGAATTATGGGCAATCTGGACAGCACTCTGATTATCACAATACAACGGAGTCGGATCAGAAAGAGAGACACCCATATCAGAAAGAAGCCAGCGAAGCCAAACGATCTCGGAAGTAGCATAAGCCATGGCACGATACTCAGCCTCAGCAGTGGAACGAGCAACAACAGATTGTTTCTTACTCTTCCAGGATATAAGGGAATCGCCAAGGAAAACACAAAGACCAGAAGTAGATTTGCGATCAGAGATGTCACCTGCCCAATCAGCGTCAGCATAGGCACGGAGAGTCAAGTCTGACGAGGCAGATAACAGCAAACATTGCAACAAAGTGCCACGAAGGTAGCGCAAAGTACGAAGTAAGGCAGCCCAGTGTGTGGAACGAGGAGCAGAAACAAACTGACTGAGAATGTGCACAGCATAGGAGATATCCGGACGAGTAACGGTGAGATAAACAAGGCACCCAACCAACTCGCGATACAAAGTGGGATCCTCAAGAGGAACGCCATCAGAAGCAGAAAACTTAGCATGCAACTCAAGAGGAGTGTCAACAATTTTCTCATCAGTGAGATTGGCACGAGAAAGAATATCACGGGCATATTTAGTCTGAGAGAGAAGATAACCAGTAGGAGAAGTAGCAACCTCAATACCAAGAAAATACCGAAGAAATCCCAAATCCTTCATCTCGAACTCCTGAAACAACTGATGCTTAACCTCCTCAATAGTACTGTAATCAGAGCCAGTGATGATCATATCATCCACATATAAGAGAAGGAGAATAAGTCCAACAGAAGTGCGTCGAACAAAGAGAGCGCAATCATGATGACTAGGGCGAAAACCAAGCTGAAGGGCAACAGAGTGAAATCGCTCATACCAAGCACGAGGAGACTGCTTGAGACCATATAGAGCACGGCGAAGACGACAAACAACACCAGGAGGGTGAGAGAGACCCGGTGGAGGGCGCATATACACTTCTTCAGCAAGATGCCCATTCAGAAAAGCATTTTTGACATCTAGTTGAAACAAGGGCCAATGATGGGCAGCAGCAACAGAGATAAGAGTACGAACAGTAGTCATCTTGGCAACGGGGGCAAAAGTCTCATCGTAATCAATTCCATACTCCTGAGAAAAGCCTTGGGCAACTAGACGAGCTTTGTACCGTTCCAAAGACCCATCAGAAAGGGTTTTGACCTTATAGACCCATTTACAGCCTACAACATTCTTGTCAGCAGGTAATGGAACCAAATCCCAAGTCTGAGTGTTAGCCAAAGCAGTTAACTCATCATTCATGGCAGCAATCCAATTGGGATCATGACAAGCTTCCTTGTAAGACCTGGGCTCAAAATATGTATGAAGACAAGAAAGAAAAGACTGATAGGAAAGGGAAAAACATGTATTACCAAAACCATACCAGTTCGGAGGATGACGATCTCGCTTTGGGAAGCGATGTGCAGAAGGAGCGGGATCCAAAGAAACAGCTGGAGGGACAGTAGAGCTAGAGACAGGTGAGCTCGGAAGTGCTTTGCGGCGTTGATAAACAATAAGAGGAGCAGGAGAAGTGGGAGCAGGAGAAGCGGGAGCTGGAGATGAGGTAGCTGGAGAGGTATTAGAAGTGCTAGTAAGAGGCAAAGTAGAGACCTCAAGGTCAGAAACAAACTCATCAGGAGAAACATTAGGAGGAAATGGGTCAACATGAACCAATTCATCCTTAGTAATAGGAACAGGGGTGGAAGGTATAGTATAGTAGGGTAGTTTTTCTAAAAAAGTGACATGCCTAGACACATATAGCTTTTTGGTGGAAGGATCATAGCACCGATAACCTTTCTGATTAATGCCATACCCTAAAAAGACACATAGGACACAACGAGAACTAAGCTTGGAGCGCGCCCGTTTAGGAAGGAGCACAAAGCACGCAGAACCAAAAATGCGAAGAAGAGAATAATTGGGAGTAACACCAAAAAGACGCTCATACGGAGATGAGCCTGAGAGAAGAGGAGTAGGCATCCGATTGAGAAGATATGCAGCAGTGAGCACAGCTTCTCCCCAGAAAACAGAAGGGACAAAAGATGAGAGCAACAAAGAGCGAGCTGTATCAAGGAGATGGCGATGTTTGCGCTCAGCTCGACCATTTTGTGCAGGAGTGTCAGAACATGAAGACTGATGAATAGTTCCATGAGTAGCTAAATACTCCTCAAACTCAGACAAGTAATACTCACCCCCCAAATCAGAACGAAGAATTTTAATGGTGGTAGAAAATTGAGTGCGAATCATGGAGTGAAAATTAGAATATATTTTGTAAAAATCAGATTTTCGAGTCATCAAATAAACCCAAGTAAACCGACTGTAATCATCCACAAAAGCTACATAATATTGCGAACCACCTTTGGTAACTATAGGGGAAGGACCCCAAACATCAGTATGGACCAATTGAAAAGGAGAAGATGAAATAGAACTACTTTTATTAAAAGGAAGAGCAGACATTTTAGCCAGTTTACAACCACGACACTCAGAAATATCACTAATGGGAAAATTGCCTAAATGTCCAGACCTAACTAACATCCTCAACCGATCACTCGACAGATGACCTAACCTAGAATGCCAAATATAAAACAAAGATGACTTATTGTTTAAACAAAAAGAAGACAATGCAGTAGAAGACACTTCTAGAGGAACATGCAAGCTCTCCAAGATATATAGTTCTCCAACTCTACGCCCGATCCCAATCTGCCTCTTGGATACCCGGTCCTGTACAACACAATGAGAAGAAGAGAAAACAACATCAAAATCGGAATCAGATAATTGACTAATAGAAATAAGACTGAGTGAGAGGTGAGGCACATAAAATACAGGAGAAAGAGACAAATGGGAGCAGGAAATAGAACCAACAGAGTGTACAGGCATAGAAGAACCATTAGCAGTAGCAATAGTGATAGAAGAAGAAGGAGAGACACAATTACTGAGGAGAGATGCAACAGGGGTCATATGATGTGAACAACCAGAATCAAAGATCCACGAAGTATGGATATTACCTGAAGAGGATGAACCAGACAAACCGAATTGAGTGGTAGTCATAGCGGAGGCTTGGGACGAAAGATTTGGATTGGCCACCATGAAAGACTTGAACTGCTCAAACATAGACTGCATATTGGAAGATGGATCATTCTCAGAAACTGGTGCAGAAAAGGCGGCAGATGAGCGAGATCCTGAAAATGTCGGCTTAGCGAATGGTGAACCAGATGAACGACCCTTGGGCTGCAAAAGTTTAGGACATGCATGTTTCCAATGGCCTTTTTGATGACAGAAGCTGCACTCATCCATGGAAACCCGAGGCTTGGGCTTACCAGTAACTTGAAATAAATGAGAAGATGGGGTGGGCAAAAGCGGAGGAGTGGCAAAAACTGACTGGGAAGCAGGAGTACCATGAGCCACCTTAAATCGAGTTTCTTCCGCAATAAGCTCACGGACAGCACCATCCACAGAAGGCAAGGGAGACCGATGAAGAATAGCTCCCCGAAGTGGCTCAAATTGATCACGAAGGGCCATGAGAAATTGAACAAGATGTTGTTTCTCCCGATACTTGATATAACTGTCAAGTAACTGCAAATCGGACGGTTCCATCAAAGCAAGCTGATCCCAATAAGTAGTCATCTCATTGTAGAACTCCTGAATGGACTTATCTTTCTGACTAGCACTGCGAATAGACATCTCAAGTTCATACTGCTTTGCAAAGTTAGACTCAAGGTACATAGTCTTCAAATAGTCCCAAACTTGTTTAGAAGTAGAATACTTGGAAAAATTCATACCAATGGTAGTTTGAACTGAATTATGAAACCAAGTAAGAATTTGTGCATTTTCCTTATCCCATTTAGCAACATCGGCCTCAGTTTCTTGAGATTCCACAGGTCTAATAGTCGTACCAATAACATAATTCCACATACCTTTACCCATTATAAAATTTTTCATCACATGAGACCAATAAGAATAATTGGTACCATCTAATTTAGTAGTAATAGCTTGCAATTTATCATCAGCCATATTGTATAACCAAACTACAGTACATTCAAAACAGAGTGAAAGGCAGCAGAGAAGAGAGAGAGATGAATGACCTGTCAAGAGTAGCAATGCACTCTTCTCATAACCACGACAACCTATACACCAGAGAGCAGTGATGGAGGTTCACCGTTTACACGCGCTAGGTCGAAATAGAGAGAAGATCAGCGAGATACCCAACCTAGGTCTCCGAATGAACCAGGGACCAGCGATGGAAGCTTCCTAGGGTTTCGATGACGACCTTGCGAAGAAAGAGACAGAGCTGCGATGGCCTTGCGAAGAGAGAGACAGAGCTGCGATGGCCTTGCGATAGAAGGAGAGAGAGCTACGATGTGCGATGAGAGACAGAGCTGCAATGGTCGATGATGACCTGCGAGGTATGCTACTGTTTGTCACTTGGCTCTGATACCATGATAACAGATGACAAAACTTGTGTATGTTAATTAATCAAAAGAAGAATTACAAAATATATAAACGAAACCCTAATAATCCCTAATAATCTAAAGTACTAAACTATCCTTAATGAATAATATAAACTACATAATTCACAGTCTAGATTAAAGATCAATTTCCACAAAAGTGTGATGTGTGGGGTTGGTGTAACTGATATGGAGGTTAATTAATGTAAGAAAAACTGATGTATTATTGATTGATATAATGTTATAATTCTGTCTATTACAAATGGTTCCTTATATAGATGTAGGTGTAGTGGATGGTGGTAGTGGTGTAGTGGGTTAGGTTTAGTGGAGTAGGTGAGGTGGTGTAGTGGGTTAGGTTTAGTGGAGTAGGTGAGATGGTAGTGGTGTAGTGGGTTAGGTTTAGTGGAGTAGGTGAGGTGGTAGTGGTGGTAGGTGATGGTAAATTCTAACAGCCCCCCGCAAACTCAAGGAGGATAGAAACTAACCAACTTGAGTTTGAAGAGAGGAACAAAACAAGAAAATACATAAAAATAAAAAAGGATAGAAGACACTGTATGGTCGTGTCAGACCATTGGTGAAGACACTGAATGGTGGTGTCATAACGTTGTAGAGGACACTGTATGGGGGTGTCATAACGTTGTAGAGGACACTGTATGGTGGTGTCATAACGGTGTAGAGGACACTGGATGGCGGTGTCAGACCGATGTAGCAGACAGTTTATGGGGTCATGTCGGACCGTTGTAGCAGACAATGTTGTGACAGGTGTTGTGACAGTTTACAGAGTCTTGCTGGACCCTTGTAGAAACTAACCGGAATCAATGTCGGGACAGTTTACAGAGTCTTGTCGGACCCTTGAAGGAGCTAACCGGAATCAATGTCGGGACAGTTTACAGAGTCTTGTCGGACCCATAAAGGAGCTAACCGGAATCAATGTCGGGACAGTTTACAGAGTCTTGTCGGACCCTTGAATGAGCTAACCGGAATCAATGTCGGGACAGTTTACAGAGTCTTGTCGGACCCCTAAAAAGTCGCACCCTCAAAAGGCGTGGCCAATCCATAAAGACATGCCATCAAAATGCGTGCCCAATCCATAAAAAGGCGTGCCATCAAAAGTTGCGCCCTCAAAAGGCGCGCCCACTTCATCAAAAGTCGTGCCCGACAGAAAGCGTCGAGCCATCAAAAGGTGAGCCAGAGACGCAGCGAGGCACGTGAGCGACAGAGCGGCGTGTCGGCCGCGTCGTCAGTGTCAATATAAACCAATGCGGAGGCGGAGGAAACCAAACCAGACTGAAACCTCTGAACTTGTTATTCTGAAACAATCTGTAAATACTCTGTATCCAACCCTTCTCGGAAACACTCAGCAACCCAAAAAACATGGCCTCTTCTTCCCGTTCAGCTACCCAGAATATGGCCTCTTCATCCCGTGGTCTACTCACTCTCTTTCCCGACCTCAATGAGTCAACAAGAGAGAGAACTGGTGCGGTGGCCAGTGAACCTCAACCAAACACCTCTGTGTTTGCTCCGTTGAACTTTCCGATGCGGTCGGTGGAGCAAAAAATGGCGGTGCAAACTGATATTGAGGCCAATCAGTATACTCTGAAGTCATGTGTGGAAACCACGACTGCGGTCACAAACTTGTCGCACCGGCTGCAGAGCAGGACAAATGAGGTGCAACAGTTAAACTCCCAGCTGGCTCTGCTCCAACGCATGTATAAGGATGCACGAGCAGAGATAAGTGTGCTAAAGGCAGAAAACAAGGAGCTGAAGCGGAAGGCCACCGTGATGTTCCGATTTGGAGGTCCACCATATGCTGTAGTGGAGGAGCAGGGAGGAGGCAACGTGCTTGGTGGTCTAGGAAACACGGAGGTAGCACCGTCAAGGGCCGCTCAGGACGGAGGTAAGAAGAAGAGACCGGCGGCAGAGTAGAGAAGAAAAAGCCCGCCTGTGGATGTGGTTGCTTGTTTGTTTGTTTGTTTGTTTTTGTTTTTTTTTGGTGTAAAATTGTGATCGGGGTTGATCCCTGAAATGAATAAAGCAAGTGTGTTTGGCAAACTCGAATGGTAGGTGTGGTAATGCAGAAATGTGGTGTAAAATGGTGATCGGGGTGAGCCCCGTCATGAATAAAATGAGTTTGGTGTGCAGTTCGTCTTCGTCTTCTTCTTTTTTTTTTTTTTTTTGTGTTTTTGTTTTTTGTTGGTGATTTTAAATAATAAGAAGAAGGAGATATGAAGGGCGAAAGCATGTGCCCCGGTTGGAATAATAATAAAACGAATAAAAAAAAAATTGGGTTTGTGTAATGTGGTGGATGGTGATAGATTAAACAAATAGGAAGATATGATGAGGGGCTAAAGCCGGCGGATGAAAACATGTGAGAGGCATTGTGGTTAAATAAAAAAAGGAGTGGGTGGACAATAATAAAATAAAAGAAAGGAAAAGAGGGGGACAAGAGTTGGGAGATAGTTGGATGAAGAGAAAGTAGGTTCACCATTACAACGGCAGCGAACAGGTAGATATATGAATCTTTGTTCAGTTGATGGGAAAATCACTGCCCAGAGCAGCAACAACTAAGCTTCAACAAAAACTCACAGACCATCTTATCAAGACTCCCAAAAGATCCAAACCCATATCCCAGAACCGCTTGGTATCGCTGGAGACACCCAGATTCTGCTGCGAATTAAGGAGGCCCAAGTCAGAGAGGAAGATGGAGAACAACAAGAGCAGTAGCAGCAGCACCGGGGGCGGCGGCGCTGAGGAGCAGAACCACCGTACGCCGCTGGCAAGGGGGGTTTCCGATTGTGCAAAGCGGTGGTTCCAAAAACACCCTCAAGGATGCCAAGGCCAGCGATGTGTCTATGCAGGTGTTGGTGGGTCAGATGTATTACAACGGCTATGGCGTCCCTCAAGATGCCCAGAAGGGAAGAATTTGGATGACAAGAGCTTCTAGAATTAGATCCTCAGTTTGGAAAGTAAGCAATAAACGCCCAGGTTACAATGTAAGTGATTCTGATTCAGATGAGCCAGAGGGAAACTCCTGATTAGACCAACTTGGCATTTCCATCTAATACAATGGTGGTGTGTTTTAAGGAGGTGCCGAGAGGGAGAGGGAGGTTTGAATTGGTTGAGATCCGGCGGGCGGTCAAGGCAAGGCTGCCGCCCGCCGGAAGGCGAAGAACACCAAGATCTTTAACCTATTGCTCTGATACCATGTAAGAAAAACTGATGTATTATTGATTGATATAATGTTATAATTCTGTCTATTACAAATGGTTCCTTATATAGATGTAGGTGTAGTGGATGGTGGTAGTGGTGTAGTGGGTTAGGTTTAGTGGAGTAGGTGAGGTGGTGTAGTGGGTTAGGTTTAGTGGAGTAGGTGAGGTGGTAGTGGTGTAGTGGGTTAGGTTTAGTGGAGTAGGTGAGGTGGTAGTGGTGGTAGGTGATGGTAAATTCTAACAATTAATTTGCCTCAATTCTTCATTGCCACAGCAAAAAGCTCCCTATCAATTATCTGGGTCTACCTCTTGGGGCTAATCCCAGCAGGAAAAGCACTAGGCAACCAGTTATTGAGAAGGTGAAAAAGAAATTAGATGCATGGAACAGGAAAGTCCTGTCTTTCGCTGGTCAATTAACTTTGATTAGGTCAGTCCTCTCTAGTTTGTCATCCTACTTTCTATCAATTTTTAAAATACTCGTGGGAGTGGCTAAGCAGATCGAGAAGATTCAGGCAGCATTCTTGTGGAGTAACTCTGAACTTAAGAGGAAAGTTCATATGGTGAAATGGGAGGACATAGCAGTAGACAGATCGCATGGGGGTCTGGGGGTTAGAAAGTTGAGAGAAATAAATGCTTGCCTCTTGCTTAAATGGTGGTGGAGGTTTGGAGTGGAGGACAAAGCTTTATGGAAACAAATGTTGAGGTGCAAGTATGGTGAGGATGGAGGAAATTGGGTACCTACTGCACTAGAGTCCAGTTCAGTGTCCAGATTGTGGGCAGATATAGTCCAGCTTGGTACACATAGTCCTGAGTTGGTTGGTTATTATTTATCAAATTTTAAGCTAGTCGCAGGTAATGGGCAAAGACTCCAATTCTGGGAGGATAAGTGGTTAAATAATCTGTGTTTGAAGGAGGAATTTCCTAGGTTACACAGCTTATCCGAGGAGAAGGGTAGCACAATTCTGCAGTTGTATCACAGAAGAGGTTCAGTACCTGATTGGAATTTTCCTTTTAGAAGAACTCTATTAGCTTGGGAGGAGGAGGAGATTGTAAGGCTGCACGAGGTACTTAGGGATGAACCTATACTCTCAGTAGAATCTGAGGATTCATGTTTATGGTTGGCCAATCCATCAGGTTCATACTTCATACTCTGTAGCTTCAGCATGGAAGTGGTGGATGTTATTGAAAGCTCCTGTTGTAGGAGTTGCTGATATGCTGTGGCAAAACATTGCCCCACCCAAGGTGAAATTCTGTGGCTGGTTAGCTTGGAAAGGAAGCCTTAAAACTTCTACTTTTTTGAAGAGGATAAGAGTGTTGAATATGGAAGTTAGTTCGATGTGTTTACTGTGCGAAGCAGAGGAGGAGACAGTTAACCATGTTTTACTGTCCTGTCCTGTGGTATGGAAACTGTGGACAGATATGTTCCAGTGGTGGGATTTGGTTTGGGTGTTGCCGGGATCAGTTGAGGTATTATTGCGTTGGTGGGCAGGTTTTAAGTTCAAAAAGGCAGTTCAACCAATGTGGAAAAATGTTCCCCTAGCTGTTATGTGGTCAGTTTGGAAGGCTAGGAATGAGTACCTTTTTCACGAAAAGATTGTTGATGGGCTCAAATTAGCTGAGTTGGTGAAAATAAGGGTAGCACAATGGAGTAAGCAAAGTTCTAGAGGTTTGCAGTATTCAGTGGAGGACATTGTCAATAATCTTGATAGGATCAAAGCTTGATTGAAGTGGTGGTGGATGGTGTACTGCTGTTTTTGGTTCTTGTTTCAGTGGGTGTGGGTGGTCTCTGTGTTCTGTTTTTTGCTCTCTTGTTTGTGCTTTGGTTGGTTTCTCATCAACCTGGGGTTCGCTTGCATATGATTGTACTAGATTTGCGGTGCCAACCTAGTTGGGATTGCTTATTTTAGCTATGATGCTTGTAGTTTTCCCCTCTTTATTGTTGATTGTATGAGATGTCTCTTCCTTTCATCAATAAAGTTTTCTTTGTTTATCAAAAAATGTGTCATAAATGATGTTCTATACAGATATTTGGCCATATGATTAGATTCTAACTCAAGGCATTTATAAGGATGTTGCTAATATCACCTACTGAAGGAAAGTTAGCATTTCACATATATATTCAAAGGCAAACACATATACATCTATTTATGCAGAAATGTCTCTCTTCTTAATTTATACATTAAGAAACATATGGCTCCCCTAACAAAATAAGTGAGAGAGAAAGAGAGAGAGAGATCCACCAGATGATGGTGCTCTTTGATATTTAACTCATTGAAGGTTCCAATTTACTAAGCGACAAGCCAAACCAAGAAAAACTAATGAAGATTAAGGTGCTTGTAACTCTGGTATGGCAAGTCGGAAATCATTAGAAAATGTTAGAATTCATTTGGGGTGCCATAAATCCACATTGATAGCATGATTGCATATTTGTTGAGTGGAATCCACAAGTTTACCATGGCTCCAAGCCCTATTTGCAAATTGAGAATTGAGAGCGGGAGAGCAGGACCACCCAAACAAACTTTGGGCCCTTGGCTGCACACAAATGCATTTACCTTAAGGCTACAGTTACTTTTTCCACCTCCATTATTTATATAAATGTAATGATTCCACATTTTTGCCTTAGGAAATGTTAGTTGTGAGGTGGAAAGTCAGTTGTAAATGTTAAAACCGAAGTTTAATTTATAAGCAATAAGTCAGTTGTAAATGTTCAAACCCACCAAAAGACAAACCCAAGATACCACCCTCATTATGGGCCGCCTCTCATCCCCATCCCAAAAGGGTTTGATAGCGAGGTTACACTACAAGAAATTAATGTTTTAGAGACTAATATTTAGAGACTAATTAAATTTGGTCTTTAAAAATAATGACATAGGGACAAATTTAAACTTATGATAAATTACTTTCAAAAATGACTATTGATATTCTAGCTTTTGCACTTGGGCAATATTTACGTCACTTTTTTAGACCAATAAATCTGGTTGAGAATACATTATTGGCATTTAGGGACCAAATAATGGAAAATTACAAATCTCCCCCAGATGCAAATACACATCTGTTTTTTCAGTTTTGCAAATACGATGCTCGATGGAACGCTCTCTCATCGTCGAAGAAACTTCTCTCTATCTCGAGCTCCATCGCAGATTTTCCCTCTCTCTATTGCATATCTTCATTCCAACTCAGATTTGAGATCTACAAGCTTCAATCCACAATACATCTATCTTCTTCTTCAAATTTTCTGCAGATTTGGTGAGTCTCTCTATCTCTCTCTCTTTCCTTTCTCGGCCTATATATACATATATATTGTAGATCTATGAAGAACACAATAAGTAGTTCACGTTTTTGTTCGATTGCCCTACACATTGTCATGGATGGATCTCATTATCATCTTGTATCAAAACCTAGGGTTTCCTTATCTTTCTACATCTCGGTCCCTTCTCTCTCTCTCTCTCTCTCTCTCTCTCTCCATTTCATTGATTTTAGGTTTTTTCTAGCAATTTTTTGCTAGTATTAAGTTGAATAAAATTTCAGCCAAGAAGAAGTTCAAATTACCTTAACATGCTAGATATCTTAACATGAAGGACAACTGCCGCAAACATTTGCCAAGAAGTTTACCTGGTCTAAAGTATGCTGCGCAAAATCGGTGGTTGATATCATAACTCCAGCCACAAATGAATCCAACTTGAGACTAAGGCCAAGCTTGTCACTGCACTACAGGTTCACAGGGTAGAAGTGAAAAATCATAACGAGAAATCTTTAAACAGTCCCGTAGCTAATTCTTAATTAATTTTTAACATATTCAAGAAAATAAATATTTACGCCCACTTATACATTAGACCATCAATTTATTTCAGTGGCCCAAGAATTAACTAATCTACATGTTCAAGGGAATTAAATTGCTAATTTAAAAACCTATCTATACGATCATGCATATCCAAATGTTCTACACGCTGCTGCATATCATATTCAGTTCAAGTACTTTGACAGAAAACAATGTCTATTAGTCGTATTACATTTCAGAAATTATACCGTTTTGTGCATGTACATTTGGTGTAGTGATCAACAAAGAAAGCATATATCCAAACACTAATTAAACACCTACTCTATGTATGTTTGCTGACTGCAAAACTCTATACATTCTTGGCTAGAGAAACATTTATTTTTGGGAAGGGGGTCCAATTTAACTTTGGCCTCATGCTAGGGTCAGATGATCCTCTCCACCCTTGCTTCCAGATTTTGATCCTCTACTCCATCCACATTTTCCATGAGAAAGTAACTAATTAAAAATATGTAGGCGATACAGGTAATTAAATAATTGAATCTGGCCTTCATCTACCCTAAGTCAATAGAGTTCAGTCCTTGTTCTTCCCTTTGTCCTTAGTGACCTAATAAGTTTCTTGCTCAAGGACTTTGACGTATTCACTCTTCCCAATTCCCAGCCCATCAAGTGAACATGAGGTTGTGGGTGATTATGGATTAATTAAGACACAAGTCAGTCAGGGACCGCGAGCACAAAAAGAGAGGATAAACAAAAAAAAGAAGTCAATTTTCATTGAAGAAAGGAAAAAAGAAGCAAAATATTTTCGCTTGTCCATCACTTCCTAATTTTTGCCATCAATAAATACTTCACAACACCCCTCTCCAACATCAAAATACAAACAATCATGGTCTTCCAGCCATTAGCCAGATAAAATACATCCTTTCTCAGTAACAGTGCAGAAGCTCTTTAGTCCTCATCTTCATTTCCCTACCAAAACTTTGAAAAGCAAACTTTTTTCATTTTTTAGTTTTAGTAACTGGTAAAGAGGTTTCCAACTGCTAAAATCATTCTCAAAATATAGAGCATCAAGAGAAAAATTACTCATCATCCAAGATGAACAAAGAAGACAAAGATGTCCCTAATGAATATCAGATGTATCCCAGAGAATTTGCAGCTATATATCATTTTCAAGATTGTGAACTATAATAAGGTGAAGCCTAAGGCTCCGTTTGATTAGAAAAAAATAAATGATGGAAAGTGAAAGTGATAGAGAGTGAAGTAAAAGAAAAGAAAGTAATATATTTTCTTGTATAAATTTGATTACGATGAAAATTTTACAGGAAAATAGGAATTCTAATTATAACTAACTACTTTTTATAACATATTTTAACTTTCTTGTATTTTTTTGTGTTTTGCAAGAAACTATAAATTTAGTTACCATGCTATTATGAGTTGTATGAGAAAATTAACTTTCTTGTAACTTCCACCATTTTCATGCTAAACAAACTCAAAAAAATATATATATATTTTTTTCCATTTCTTTCACTTTCCACCATTTTCATCCTAACCAAATTGAGCCTAACAAATTTCAGTTTTGTTCATCTTTAATCTAATTCCTAGTTATTCTATAATCTAATTCCTTTAGCATTTGGAATTTATTGTTATTAAGGCATGGCATCATCTGCTAAGCCAAAGATAGTTGAAAGGGATGTGAAGGAGAAAGAATACAAAGAAGCTGACAAAGATATATTTTGAGAGATTTTCTTTTGAAGAAATTGTTGCTCTTCTTCATTTGAAATAGGAGAACACGAACTACTTTGATTTGAATTTTGAATTTGGAAACTTTGAGTTTTAATTTTTGTAGAATTTTACTTTCTATATACTCAATGGTTTTGGAATAGAGTGCCTTTGATGTGTGGATGTCAATTTTTTCTTTTTCTATATTATTGGATGACATTTAATTTTTGTGCATTTTTAGTTATGAAATTAAATGGTTACAAAATTCCCAACTTTGATTTTTAGCAACAAAAATGTGTGATAGAGAAAGTCATTTATCTTTTAGCGACCAAATATAATTGCGGTTAAAAATGTCATTATTTTGCTTTTTGCGACCAAATTAGGGGAGATGAAGTATTAGTGACCAAATGTTTAGTTCTGCACAATCAAACATTTTGTGACTATATAAATTTCGTCGCTAATTGTCATTTTCAGTGACACTTTTGAAAATTCGTCGCTAAAAGTCAATTTTGACTTTCCTAGACGCACTTTTAGTGACCAATATATTTTTTTCACTAAAATCATTTAGAGACCAAAATAATGGTTTTAAAGACCAAAATAATTGGTCGCCAAAAGTCTTATATGTTGTAGTGTTACCAGTTACTTGATTCTTGAATCAAATTATCATGTCTCCCTATGAAATGGTTACCTCCACTATGTATGAACAGTCGACAGATATATTATACACACACAAAAAAACAATTGATATGCAAGAAAGAACGTGTCTGGAAAACAATTCATAGCCAATAACATTTTCAGTTTTATTCGAATTACATGATAATTGATAATCTCAATCCAGCCACAATACTTATGTTATGGTTTTGATAATGATATAGGCACTTTACCAAAACAGGCATAAGTTAAAAAATATTATAAATTAAACGTATTAATTTATTTATTTTTTGGTTAAAAAAACTGCCAATATATAGAAAAAATACGTATATTTACTTCCTAAAAAAATATCATAAAGTGCACAACTCATAAGAAAATATATAAAACCGTCTAGTTTACAAGGCAAAAAGTCTATTTTTTGCAAACATAAAGAAAATATTTAAATAAAAAAATTACAAAAATATTATTAGAGTGAAATGTCAATGACATTTTAAAAATTATGAGAATAATAATGGTTGTTTTGATTGAAAATGAAGAGACTACTATATAGCATATTATCTATGAAAATGTTATGAAAAATTTTGAATGAAAAATTTTTGTAAGAAATAATGTATAGAGAAAGAGAGAGAATAAATTGTATGTATTATTATTGATTGATATGTTATTATTTCTATTACAATGATTCATGATTCCTATATATAGAAGAGGGTGAGTGTGTAGTAGGTAAGGAGTAGGTTTAAGTGGGTGAAGTAGGTGGAGAGTAGGTTTAGTGGAGTAGGTGAGGTGGTAGTGGTGTAGTGGGTTAGGTTTAGTGGAGTAGGTTTAAGTGGGTGAAGTAGGTGGAGAGTAGGTTTAGTGGAGTAGGTGAGGTGGTAGTGGTGTAGTGGGTTAGGTTTAGTGGAGTAGGTTTAAGTGGGTGAAGTAGGTGGAGAGTAGGTGGATTTTAACAATTTTGAATGTAATGGTGATGCCATTATTAGTGACATGCAAGTATAAGTAATCTCACTATAAAGATATGAAATTTATTGGATTGTTAGTTACATTGGACATGTAAGGCTCACTTTCTATATGTTTATTTACTATCAGTGGGTGATATCACATACCAATCATAATGTGGTATTATTATTATATTGAATTTTTAATCAAGTTTTGTATAAAAAAATAATTTATCATTATATAATTTTTTTTAAGACTTATATCCATATTTTTTTTTGTATTGTCCATAATATACTAATTACAAATAATATTATTTTTTTGATGTTTCTCGAAATCAATCGTAAAAACTTGCGTGAAATATTTTTGTAAAAATTTTCGATATCGTAATTAATAAGTGCCCCCTCTAATTTAATTTTCTGACTCCGCCACTGCAAACTAACCACATCGTTATTGCTCATACCCGCATTAGACACGAGTGAGACTTAAGGAACAATTAAAAAGAAAAGGGATCTAAATTCCTTCTTTCTTTGGATGGCTGCCTTCCATGTATCTCATAAAACCTGTTTTCAAGAGAGTTTTCATTATTAAAAAAAAAACACACACACAACAACAACAACTATCATTTTTTGCATTTGTCAAATTTATACCAAGGACAAATAACGAGCAACCTTTGAGCCAAAAGATCATGATAATGCAAGACAAGCCCAAGTGAACTTTAGATTATGTAAATTGTTATTAAGATCCTAATTTTTATTTAGTGTGTTCTGCTTGTCATGCATTTTTTAGTTTAAGCCACATTTATAGTCATCAAGAAATGATATTAAAGTCTTATCATTCATTGATGACAAGAAGTCATAGAAGCAGCCTTGTTATTCTATTCTAGCAAGCTATTTATAATAAAAAAAATAAAAATCTCTTACGTTGTGTTTGGTTGGGGAATCTGGAAAGGGATTTGGAAAGGGAAAACGTATGTGAAACTAGGTAAAATATAAATATGTTTTATTCACATTTCACCTACTTTTCTAAATCCCTCCTCAAATCCCCCAACCAGACACAGCATTAGGGTCTCATCAAGCCTCAGCGGCTTTATCTTTTCTTTTATTTTCTTTTTTTCTCTTCAATCTATTGTGTGTACCAAACAAGCCATCATGTGTTTTGGTCACTTTCTTCAATCTACCAAAGCCCAATTGCCAGTATCTCAAATCTTTTAAGTACTCGACTTTTTATCCTCTAGTTCATTAATTCTACTAGATCAATGAGCATTGAATGATAAATGGCAATTACTAACATAAAAGACTAATAATAATCCAAGTAGAAATTGATTGAAAAGAAAAAATGTTGAAACAACAAAACAGAGGACAAACAAAAAAAATGGGCAAGAGAGCCCAAGGGAACATACCAATTGCAAAACAGATACCCAATACAACCTCCAACTCCCAACAAAACTATCTTACTAGCTGCCATACAATTGTAATGAAGAATATTAACGAAAAACTCATGCTCTGTTTGGATCGGGGATTTGTAGAGGAAAAATAAAGTGAAAAAAAAATAATAATTTTAGCATCTTTTTACTTTACATTTTCTCTTTTCTTTTCCTTTCTCTTTACCAATCAATGAAAAATGTTACAATCAAATGAAAGCCATAGATCACAATGTAAAAACATATGGAAAAAGTACCTCCGTCGTTGATATCATCAGTTCTGCGAACAAACAACAAGAGCACGGCAACTTGATGGCGCGCGTAAAGAGTATTGATGACAAGCTCGATTTGAATCGCAACTTGATAAAAATGGTCTTCAGGCACGCCATCAAGTCACCATGCTCTTGTTGCTTTTGTGTCGCCTCTATAAAAATGCTTCTTAGCAGCGTGCTAATCGAGATACCAATGGAGAGATGCTCAAGCCCGAATTGGTGTCAGAGTGATTGCCACCAAGGAAGAGGAGGGGGCTTCCTAATCACCAAAGACATAGTTGCAACAAAAAAACCAATTATAAGTTACATGGAATAAACCCTATACCTACATTTCCCCTATTTTTTTATTTTCATTTTCAAATCTCTATCCAAATCACGATCCAATCCAAGTTAACATAACACGAACTATTCAGTGCTAACAATTGCACCATAGGCATTGTTTCAAGCCTTATTGTCTAGAGGTTATTTAGCTAAAATAATCGATATAACAAAATGTCTCATCCAATCAATAATCATTTCTTTTTTTTTTCTCACAGCTATCAAATCAAGTAAAAAAACAAAAACTATTATCCCAAATATAACTTTTTTTTAGCCAGATTAAAATAATTAAAAAGTCAAATAATCAACTAAAATAGCCTATTCCCAATCGGACCTTTAAAGTTGGAAAGTGTATAAAACAGTGTCATGAAAATATGTAAAAAAATGTATTAATTTCAATAAAAATGCATTAAATTTAAAAAAAAAATGCATAAATATGTGCTCTTCACTTTTTTGTCCTGTTACTTACGCACCACCAATTAGCAAGACCCAAATCAAAATTTAAAATCAAAATCAAAATTAAAAGACAAATGCTAATAAGCGTTCCCTAAGAATTATTTAATGTTGAAAAGTGTCATGAAAATAAGGTGTATTGATTTCAATAAAAATGTATTAAATTTAATAAAAAGTGTCTGTGTTCTTTAATTTTTTTTATTTTTCACTTGTGGCCTAGGGATTTGTTAGCAAAACCCAAATCAAAATTAATAAACAATATATATATACCTGTGGAGATGGAGTCTAGAAGAAGAGAAAGGAAAGCACCGATTGAAACGAGCTCGCGGCGGAGATGACCGGAGCGAGAGCGAGACTCGGACCCCCAAACTTTTGTTTGCCCAACACTCCAACGCTCCAACTTACTGCAATTCCCTTTTTTATGGGTAATTGACATTTTGTCCCTTTATCTTTGACTATTTTCTAACTTTTTGGCTCTTAAAATAGTTTTTTTTTTTTCTCACTTTGCCTCTTTTTATTTTAATTTTATTTTAAAAGATAACTTATTTTTAAAATTAAATAAAAAATGATATATTGACATGATATAAAAATATTTTATTATATGTAACTCACATTTTTTATACAAATCTAAATATTAATATAATAATACACTAAACAAGTCTAAACGAGCCGAGCTCACAAACTGCTTGATTTCTTTGCAACCCTATATCCAAATAATCAAAAAATACTTAAAATTGTAAAAAGTGCAAGTCATTACCCATGTTTTGGTTTGGTTTTCCAAATCTTTTTCGAAAAAGAAAAAAATAATTTGACAAAATCAAACAACAAAAATATATTTTTAAAAATTATTTATGCTTTCTAAAAATGATAAAACTATATAAAATTGATAAGTGCTTTTAATTTTTTTATGCTTTTTAGCAAACTAATTTATAAATACTTAAATATCAATATACCACCTAAATGGGCTATGTTCTTATGCAAATTATTACATCACAATCTTACCTGTTTGAGCAATCTCAAGAGGTCGTGGTATTGATGTCCAGCCGGTGTGTCCGCGATCTGTGGAATCAGACGAAACGCCTGAACACATGTGCTTTCAATGTCTTTTTTCCGAGCATATTTGGCGAGTTTCTCGGCTTGGTCTTGATTTTGATGCAGTTGAGGCAATGTCAGTATAGGAATGGATCAAGTTTTGGTTCCAGCAAGCTCCGGACAAGGATGCAATTGCTGAGTCTGTCAAAATCCTTTGGGGCATTTGGTTGTGAAAGCAGAATAATCATATGACGAAAGAGAAAAGAGAAAAGAGAAAAGAGATTTTGTATTCAATTCATGTGTCTACGATACAAAGCTATGGGTGTATATATAGGACTATGAGGAGTGCAGTACAAGGAAAAGAATAAGGAAAGGAAAGAATAAGGAAGGGAGAGAATAAGGCAAGATTTGAACATACCTAATAGGGAGGAGTCTATAATCGGAATACAAAGAATAATATGTATATATATATTTATATATTTCATATATTAATAGGTTGCATCGAAACAAGGCTGTCCATGAACAAATTGTGGAAAATCCATCACATACTGTATAGTTGATTAATCATTTGGATTGGTCTGCTATTAATTAGGCTAAGTTCGAAAATTCATTTACCACTAACGATGGAGGGCCAAAATCAAGAAAATGTAATAGATAATTGTTTTGTTGTTATTAATAATTTATCTTGGTGCCTGGATAAGTATTTTGACAAGGATATTTATTGATGGCGGAGAAAGCAGCTTCACGCAGGAGCTGCTAATTTTGGATTTGTGTTGTTGTATAATTATGGTTTCTATCTGATGCATTTTAATCTTTCTCAAAATAAATAAATAAATAAAAACATATAATTTTTTTTATTTTCTATAATTTTGAAAATCTTAATACATTTTTAGAATGTTGTCAAACCTTTTTTCATATATAGTATGCAATTTTTATTTTTATTTTTTTAAATAGAAGAGTAAATATAAACATTACCACAGCAGTGAAACGCATTTAACAATCAACACCTTCACAAAGGTTCCTTGCAATATAACATCTTTTTAAAAAGGCATCTATAAAAACAATCATAGACGTATTTGTAGAATATCCATCACAGAACTCAGATAATAAAATGGCATCCCATGAAAGTATCAAATTTAAAAATAACATAACAGCCGATGACTCTAACTTTAGATTACAATTCAAGAATTCAAGAAAATCACAGGCTTGGCCATTTTAATCTGCTCGAGATTGGCCTACTCGGGATGAGAGAATGATCCCAACAATGAGACCATAGAGAGCCAGGGCTTCAGCAAAAATGAGGATGAGGATCATACACACAAATAGCTTCGGCTGCTGTGCATTAGCCCTGAAAATAATAAACCCCAAAGAAGTAAATAGAATATCCCCATAAAGCCAAAGCAAAATTTTTAACATTTTACTCATCTCCCAAAAAAAAAAGTGTGAGATGCTAGAAGAGAAGCCGAAACATTGAGCATGAGACAAAGTTCATTGCACCAACTGGCCAGAGAGAGAGAGAGAGAGAGAGAACATTGAACATGAGACAAAGTTCATTGCACCAACTGGCCAGAGAGAGAGGGAGATTTTGCTCACAAGGGAAACCACCTGCTGCCAGTCAACCCCATAATTGGCAACTACCACCCTCTTCCTCATATCAAGTCTATCATTTTCCATGTCATACTTCACCCAACCACATACCAGAACTAAATTTAAGTGCTTTACTAGCCTAGCCTCCTAGCCAAACCACCCCTCCTTACAACGAGAACACACCATTCCCAATTGAGAAGATGGCATACAAACTACATTCCTACAAATTGCACAGCAAAGCTCTGTGAAGTAAACCCAGAAACAAAAACCAAGTGGGTAGGGAGACTGTTTAAAAAGTGCAAGCTTAAAGATAAGTTCCATAGCAATAAGTAAGAATGCTACCAAGTCATCATACTTCGTCTCATCTTTCAAATCTAAAATATTTTTTGGTTAGAGCTCATTCCCAAGGTCTAAATTTTATTTATTTATTTTATCATGCTAACATTGTATCTATGAATCTTTTGTCTAAACCATAAACAATAGCATATTTTGCTACTCACGCACGACACAAGTGCAAAATATGCATCTAAATGAGTACCTTTCCATCAAAAGAAGTTTTAAGAAGCGGGATTGTACACATGTCAGGATACATGTCACCAAGGCAAGGGTACGGTGAATGTGCTCGACATATCTAATTGGAACTGTACCCAGCATGCATGACCAGCAATCCAAGTTTACTACATAATTGCAATAAAGTCCCCTATTACGTTACTTTTGTGTCATAATGTTTCAGCATGAGTAAAGTCAACAAGCTTAACGCTGCATGCTATATAAAAATATCATTTTACTAATGTTGTGTTTGGTTGGAAGATTTGGAAAGGGATTTGGAAAGGAAAATAGAAAAGGTAGGTAAAATGTGAATAAAATATGCTTATATTTCACATAATTTCACACACCTTTTCCCTTTCTCTTTCCAAATATCTCCTCAAATCACCAAACCAAACACAACATAAAGGAAACAAAGAAGAAATATGAATATTTAGCCATGATCTGGTGTCCTTGTGCTTTGGCATTAGTCGACTTTAATGCTCATAGTCACACCCAAAACACACTGTATCCAAATAACATGTACTGTATATATCCATATACAATCATGTTTCAGTTAAACTAAAGAATCTTATCAACTTCTCGGTGACTTTAACAAGAAAGTTGAGCTCACCAACATTTCAAATAATAGATCCAAAACAATAAGACAAGAGGGACACGCCAAACTTAATCTTAAACATAAGCTTCCAAAATATTAAACATATTACCTTGCTTGTTGCCACTTTTTAAAAAATACTTTTAAGAAAATTTTACTTTCTTATTTTTCGTTTTTTTTATTTTTACTAATTTTTTTTAATATTTTAAGTAATTTTTTTATTTTTTAGACACACCTAACATAAATACACCTAAAAACTAAAAAAATTGTAAAAAAAATCTTTTAAAAATTCACTAAATACCAAAAATACAAAAAAATACAAAAATTTAGTACATTTTTTATATTTTTATGTATTTATTAATTTTTTAAAATATTTTTTCACAAATTTTTTACTTTTTAGATACATCTAAGTAAGGTGCATCTAAAAAAGTAAAAAAATTATTTAAATTTTAAAAAATATTCACTAAAATAAAAAAAACACGAAAATCAAAAAAATAAATTTTCAAAAAACTTAATACAGAAAACTCAAATCAAACACACTTATTAGTTCTACTTCCTAAGGAACCAAATTACAGCTCAAAGACAAAGCTTAAGCGTCAATGTAAAATAATTCTTCTAATAATTCCACTTGTATGACTGAACAAATTAGCAAAAAGTTGTGTGCAAAAATTATTAAATCTGAAAACATCAGCTTGCTTGGTTGTGTTTTTTCAAAAACACTTTTCAGAAAATTTTACTTTCTTGTTTTTCGTATTTTTTTGTTTTTACTGAATTTTTTAAATATTTTAAACAATTTTTTTTACTTTTTAGACATATGTAACATAAATATACCTAAAAAGTAAAAAATTTGTGAAATTTTTTTTAAAAAAATTCACTAAATACCCAAAATATAAAAAAAAAAAAAAAAAAAAACGAGAATTCAGTATATTTTTTGTATTTTTATGTATTTATTAAAATTTTAAAATATTTTTTCACAAATTTTTTACTTTTTAGATATATCTAAGTAAGGTGCATCTAAAAAAATAAAAAAAAATGTTTAAAATTTTAAAAATATTCACTAAAAACAAAAAAATACGAAAACCAAAAAACTGGCTCCGTTTGGTAGAGCTTTGTAACTATGATTTGAGAATATGAGTTGTATTTTGAGTTTGTGTGTTTTAGAATTATGATTTGAGTGTAGAAAATTTGTTTGGTTATGGTTTTTGAATAAAGTGTTGAATTGAGTGTGGAATTGAGTGTAGAATTGAGTTTTGAAGGTTTGATTTGACAATGAAGTAAGAAAATTTGTTTGGTTATGAGTTTTGAAAAGAGTTTTCAAAACTTAATTCAAATTGCTATAACTCATAACAAAACACATTACTTTCACATTATTGAAAATTTTGATCAACACTCATAACCAAACTCTTTTTAAAATTCAATTAAAAAAATTTATTATTAACAAAAAATAACATTAATCAATTTTTTAATTGAAAATACTACGAAGGAAATAATTTTTTTTCAAAATAAATATTCAAAAAATTTAAATTATAAATATTTAAATAATTTAAATAATCTAAAAAATTTAATAAGTAAAAAATTAAAATAAATATTCAAAAATTTTAAATCGTAAAAATTTAAATAATTTAAATATTCAAAAAATTAAAATAATTTAAAATTTTAATATTTTAAATTTAAAAACAACTCTACACTCAAATCGCAACCAAACACATAAAACAAAACTCAATTAAAAAATTATTTTTAAAACTCATAACCAAACACATAACTCGAAACTCCATGCTACTTTCACAACTCTACACTCAAATCGTAACCAAATACATAACAAAAAAATTAAAATATTTAAAAATATTTTTATAAAATAGAGTTTGAATTTATTTTTATAAAATATTTTAAAATTTTAAAAATTAAAATCGTAATATTTAAAAATTAAAATATTTAAAAATATTCAAAAAATTAAAAATATTCAAAATATTCAAAAAATTAAAAAAATCGTAACATATTTAAATATTAAAATATTTAAAATCTTAACAAAATTAAAATATTTTTAAAATATTGATTTGAATGGAGTTTTGAATTATGTGTTTGGTTATGAGTTTTGAAAAGTAATGATTATGTTTTGAATTGAGTTTTGAAAAATGAGTGTAAAATTATGATTTGAAAACCCTAAACAAACACCATACTCAAAAGTGAGTGTGGAACTAGATTTTGAAAACTCCACCAAACGGACCCTAAATTTTCAAAAAACTTAATTTAATACTTTTTTCCAGTTATTTCTATTACATTGAGAGCGCATAGTTAATAAAAATTGTAGATGCTAGACTATTATTTTGCTTTTGATTATTCTCTTCAAGACATTAGATTCATATATATATATATATATATATATATATATCAGTAAAAAGGGCATATTATATAAACAAAGGAACCAAGGGAGTGCCCAACCTGTATACAAAAAGAGGAGACAACTCTATGTAAAAAAATGCTGACTCCAAGGACTCTACATAGTCCAAAACTAGATTCAAGGACGGATTAACCCTCTCAAAATCACAATTAAGGCTCTTAATTTTCGTAACTTCCCTGACATCACCAGCAGTTCAAGCTTGCTTCACATAGCATGCATTTATTAACCCCAACTTGACACAAAATTAGCCATTATCAAAATTTCGTCAATGAGTTCTAGCAAACAGGAACAAAATACTTTAGAAAATCCATTGTAGCAGAGAATAAAGTAGAACAGGGGCACAATAAGAATTCATATGAGCTTAGAAGGAACCTATGCGAACAAGTTGAGAAAAATTTTTCATGATACCTATCATTGCTGGAACAAGTTTAGGCTTATCATAAGTTTTGATTGTATGCTTTCTGTAAGTTAATGTGTTTCTCTGTTTCCACTTATTTCGAACTTAGTGATCTTAAAATTTGAAAACACATGTTTTAGTAGATGTACTTAAAAAAATTTAGTGCGTATGGTTTCACTTATTTGGTTTTCAACTTATTTCTCTTTTCAACTTAAAATAAGCTTAAAAACTTAATGAAATTTTTGCTATTTCTGGCCAAGTGGATAGCCAAATAAGGGTACAACTTATTGTCTTATATGGCTGAAGAACCAATAAGATTGGCTTTTAAGCCACAACCAAAGGAGGAACAACCAGCTCATGTGTTTAACATCCTGTTGTGTTTTGGGTAACAAAGATATTTTGACAACTTTAAAATTTGTTGGAATGGACTACACAATGGGCCCATAGGACTTATTATATGTGATTTATATTGGATATAAAATAGTCAAAGTTTTAAAAAAGTTATCCTATTTATGAATTCAAATCCTATATTTGCTAGTTCACTATCAACCAACAAATGATTGATATTAAGAGAAATAGTAGTAGTCCAACAATTTACAAATATCTATTTAGGCTACCTTTGTTTTGACGTAAAATATTTTTGTCAAAAATATTATTCTCATTTTCTGTTGTTTGATTGAACAAAAAGTAATTTTTCGTTGTTTGATTGAACAAAAAGTAAGTAAATTATTTTTCATTCAAAGATGTTAAAAAATCCTCTAGAAAATTCTATGGACCCCAATTCATGGAGTACATCGGTTAAGAACACTTGAAGTCATTTGGGAAGTCATTTTTCATCCAAAGATGTTAAAAAATCCTCTAGAAAATTCTATGGGTGGGGTTATTGTTTCAGATGTTTTTAGTTTTATTTTTAAAAGGAAAGACTACACACCTTACAAAAGGTATACTATATGTATCTTATAATTAAAGAAGAAAATTGTATAATTTCATACTTTTTGAGTCATAATTAAAAAAAAAAAAAGTCATAACCAAATATTACATGAGGTATAATTAAATATATTAGTAGTCATAACTTAAAAATATGGCATAACTAGGGATGTATATTAGAATTTTTCATTTTAAAAAATGTTGCTTTTCTACTGTCAATGAGATATAATTTTGTGTGTTAAGACTGGATGAGTTTTGATATTGTTTTAGTTTTAAATTTTTATATAAAAAAGTTAAATTATTATTTTTAATTCCACTTTAGTTAGTGATGGTTTTGGGTGTTATGGTTTTCCATAGATTGAATTAGCCGTCCCTAGAAAATTCACGAAATCCGTATCTAAATTCGTGAACCAAACATAAATAAGAATTTGAAAATAAATAAAACAAAATAAAAAATAGATAGATGAAATATAAATAAACTAGAGTAACATATCACACATTTTTCCTTTCTTTTTTTCTAATCTGTATCTAAATTTGTGAACCAAACATAACCTCAATGTTCTTCAATGAATCAGAAAAAGTGATATGATAGAATATATCTGTCCACACAAAAGTTCCAATAACCTTTCACATATTAGTTAATGGCTCCATCCTGATCTAACACAAGGCTAAAGTAAAAATGGCACTGTTGCATTCATCTAATTAAGATCCATACTTCGAGAAGGCTTTCTAATTGTCATCTGAAATTTAGTGTAAATTAGTATTTAATTAAGTCATGCATGTGTGAGTAATCATATAAACAGACTGATTTCACATTCTTAAACCATCTCCAACAGTGAATCAAATTCATTATCAGATTTGAATTTGGTGAAAAAATATCACTTTTATGTCTCCAATAGTTTCACCAAACGGATATCAAATTGAGAATGGACCAAAAGTTTCACCAAAATGAGAAGCTATAGCAGATTTCACCAAAACACTTGTGCATTTACGTTGGAAGTGGGCCCACCGAACAACCAGCCGGATGTCCCACCGGTCGTCCCTTGCGGTTGACTATCAAAATAACAGAATAAGGAAAAGAAGAATTGAGTGTAAGAAAGAACACATTCTCTCCCATGTTAATGTCGGACTCACTTCCAATAAACTTCAAATTTTCCACTCATCCCTTGCATGTTACCAGCCTGTTTTAGAACCCAAGACCTCACGAGCGCGCTCTCTCTCTCTCTCTCTCTATTTTAATTAAAAGCCAATCAATCAATCTTCTTTTCATTACCTCTCATATAACTTCCACTCACTATCTCTCCTCCTACCCCACCAGAGACCCATCATTTTCTCTCACTTTTTCTAGGAAAGAAAATGATGGGTGAATGGGCTAAATGTGAAATGGGTCGGGTCCAAGCCTTGGGCCGGCCCAATCCGCTGAAGTCTAGATCCAAGTGGGCTGGATGAGCATAGAGGCAGACCAATTAAGCCCAACTTCATGATCAACAGTCCACCCAAGTCCTCAAGCACTTGGGCCCAACTCGCAGTGGAAAAGCTAGTCCAGCCGTGGTGCTGGGCTGGGCTGAGCTGCAAGACTGAATCTATGGGCCGAACAGATGATAGGTCGAGCCCATACAAAGATACCCGAATGGACTAATCCATCTCCATGAGTGATCCTGTAAAAGGCCGAGACAAGGCATAATGATGCCGAGCTGAGGAACATCGGTACGAGCTGAGGAAACCTCGCAAGGAAACGTGGAAATTGTGAACGTGTGCATGTGCAAGTTGCCACCTCAACTGGTCCCCTACACCTAGAATCGCGGAAGTTGTTGAACCAAAGGAATGTGGTTTGTTATCAGCATGACTACAATGAGTATATGCATTCAATGAGCAATGCTAAAAGGACACCTAGCAGCATCCAAGCTCCATGAACTCACCTTGAGAAGCAAGCAAGGAACACTATATATACAACATGAACTTCACATTGAAGGTAACTGAACAATTCCAAGTACAACTATAAGCTCAACTCGATATACATTCTCTCTCGGATCACTAATTCCCACACCGGAGGGTTTATCCGGCCAACCCCGGCCGGGCAACTCTAACGGTGCTTCTTGTGGCAAGAATCTCAGTCCCTGGATAGTCCAATCAAGTGCGGAGCCCCGATTCACTTTCATTTAGTGCGGAATCCAATAAGCATAATTGGTGCGGTGAACGTGGAACACTTCATCTCTAAGCTCTGCACTCAGTTCCGGCGATGGGGATAAAGGACATTCCCCCTTCGACACATACTCCACAGACGGAGAAAACAAAGGACAAAGGTTTGGCACTCCCAACAGTCCCGGAGGAACAAACTGGAAACAATAATCGAACCCCTGAATCCGTCGAGCACCGATTACCCTTCGTGGAGGTTCTTCTCATCACTTTCTTCTGGAAAAGGATTATAGAGATCGCATCATAGACTCCATGGGGATGAAGATACAGGAATTGAAAGCCCAACTTAAGAGGGTACTGGGTGATCCAACAGAAAAGAAGACAGAAGTGGAGCCCTCTCGTTTGCGATGGAGGAGCTCATCCAGAGAACCACCGGTGAAGAAGTTTCCCAGGAATGATTCTGGACAACAAAGCCAGTCTATCCTAGTACAGAGTGAGGCGGCAAGCAGTCACACCCGTGGGTCACGCTGGAAAAGGGCCAAAAGGCAGAAGACCGTTAGTCAACAGACCGAATACCCTCCTCAGGACCTTCGCACTTGGTTGATTGGCAATAGGCAGAATGAACAACATCGGGATCATCTAGACCGTACTGTTCAGCAGAGGGAACACTGAGCGCTGAACAAGCTCGTCTCTTCACCATTCTCCCCGGAGATCGAGACCATAAGACCTCCAAAGAAATTCACCCGCCAATGTTCACTTCATACGACGGGAAGTCGGACCCGCTGACACATATTAGCCACTATAGACAGATGATGTCCCTATGGAACCGAGACGAGGCACTGATGTGTAAAGTCTTCCCATCCAGCTTGGGAGAAACCGGACTTCGATAGTTCGACCGTCTCCCTGCTGGATCGATCCATGGCTGGAAGCAGCTCTCCGAAGAGTGCCTAGCCAGGTTCGTCTCCAACACTAAGATCCCGAAGGAGTTGGATACACTGTTCGGCCTCCGAAAAGAGCAGGAGGAAACGCTGCGCAATTATACTAGGAGGTACTGGGAAGAATACAATGACTTGGAGGAAAATGTGTGCAGCGAGCAGATGGCCGTTGTAGATGTCCCCGCATGCCCCGGGAGGACGAGTCCCGTTCTGTTCGTATTGGGTTCACTATAGTTCAGGACTCTCAAATTGTCACGGTTCTTAATCTGAACCAAAGAGTCCAAATTCGGCAAATCGTTTTGAGAAATAGATTTTTGAAAAGAAGTGCCAAACATGGACTACTTTGCCAGATACAGAGTCGCCACCTAAATATTTTATTTTGGGGGAATTTAGGAAACCCTGACTCGGTGCCAAAGGCCACGTGTCCGTCATCACCAAAGTTGCCTCGGCTTGGGAACTTGGGTACGATTGGGGAAGGTCATCTATGAGCACCCCCTCTCGCCCGATCCGAAGATCGGCCTCTACTAACCGTGATATCCAATTTTGAAAACGTTATATGTTCTTATCCCGATTATTGGCCTAGAATTACTATGTTATGCGCACAGCACAAAAGTATAGACTAGATTGCCTAATTTGGGAATAAGCATTGCATATCCGTTTGTTTTGAAAAAATGTTTTGGAATTTGCTACTCGCAAGTAGGCTAAAACACGGATTTCAATGAGCTATTCCAACTCAGACAATCCAACCTTCACCCACAGGCATTCAAGCAGTTATATCACATAAGCAGCTAGCCTCATGGTAATCATGCTATCATGGCAACACTCACATGCATGCAAGGATGCTAAAGCATAAATACTTACATCGTACTCCGTGCCAAAACAAAGAACTCGTTAGCAATCCATGCATGATCCAAGTCCATGTTTAAATGTCTAATGCAACGCATACGGAATGTCACTAGAGTAGGCTCGGCTAGTCTATAAATGACATGTGAAAATGCACAAGTAGCATGTATTTCAAGTTAGATTTGAAATACTAATGTAATTAGCATGATGCGCCGAGCCCGGTGCATGCAATACTGATGAATGATGCACGCATGCATAGCATAAGGTATGCTAAATTAAACATGACCTATTATTAACCATCAAAGCAGATAAGTAAAAGGGAGAAAGAAGTGGGGGTTGGAAGACATGCACACACTCACCCACACTTATTACAAATTCGCCCTCGCTCGGAGGGACCAAAAGAATAATACAATTCGAATAATGAATTAACTATCCTAGCTAATCAATTATTACAGACCAACTAAATTAATTAATATAAGAAAACAAGAAAAAGGGCCTTGGGAAGAGGGATCAATGCACACGTGCTCGGGTCTTGCTCGGAAGTCCACTGCCATGCGTAGGCTGTCTCTGTTTTCCCTGCTCTGCCCCTCTGAAAACTGCCAAAGTCTCAGAATTGCTTCCCTGGACATTGGGAGACACCACCGGCTGAGGAGAATCATCATCGGCTGTGATTTGGTGTCGATCGGCCAAAAATGAATCCATCGGCCACAGATTGGTTGCCGGTCGGCACTCTGTGCAGTCGATCGGCAAAAAGTTCCTACAGAATCTGTTTGACAGCAGCAGAGGACAGAGCTATGCATGGCAATGCAATTCAAGCAATGTATGCACTAACCATATCCCTTATCATGTTTATGACTCAAAGGGACATGATCCTCGATTCTCGGGCCACCAATCACGCATTTCGATGCATGATGGCTCAAGGAATCGAGTGTGCAACTTCAATTTAAAATGTAATGCAATGCAAATAAACACGCAAAAGGGCTCAACCTCTATCATGCTCAACTCAAGAGGTATAGCATGCATGTTAATGCAATGCAATCCTAAGCATGTGAGCTAGCATGCAACATAGGCAATGCAATGTGTACATGCAAGTATGCAAGCAAACATACAAGGTGAGCATGCAAACAAGCAAAGAGATGGACTTAAACATGATTAGGCAATTCTCAAACAAGCCTAAATCAGTGGCCAAAATGCTCAAACATGGAGGCCAACACACGCACACACACACACATGTTAAAGGGCTAATACTTATGCACAAAAGGGCAACTCTCAAGCACACTTGAAAGAGGCATAACATGGACGATTAGCATGTGAATTAAGCTTTGAAAATCATGCAAGAACATGGTGCCAAACCAACCCAAACAATGCAATCAAGGTATGCAAGCTAAGTCCAAGATTCAAAGCAAGCTAAAGGGGTATTGAACCACACTTAACAAAACCAAACATGGCACGAATTCAATGACCCAAAACAGAGTTTTAACACATAAAACACAGCCCAAAAGATTACTTAGATGGCATCTAAATGACTTGAATTCAAAAGTATGCACAATGACCAAAACATGGAGCATGCAACACAAGCCTTTGACACATCAAAGGGACCATGAAATGCAAGCATACAAGCATACTAAGTGGACTGAAATGACATGGAAAATGGTCCCAACCCACTAAATCAAAGCAAGTAATGCATGCTATACACTCACACCCTTAAGGCCAACAAGCCAAAATGCAAAGGGGCTATACAATGCATGCCAAAGTCGACCCAAACAACTAAGGACAGACCTTAATCATGGCAAAATAAACATGAAAGTTTCACAAAGCCAAGCTTAAAACATGCTAGAACAATGGTTCACAACCTAAGGCATGTTAAGGCAACAAAATGGCATTACAAGGCATGTATGCTAAGCAAGCATGGTGTGCCAAAACCAACTTAAAACAATGCTATTTCATGGCAAAATAAGCATAAATAACAGCTAAGACATGGTCAACAAGAGCCTAAGCTAGGTGCTCCCTCAAGAGGCAAAAATGGTCCTTTTCAAGGACAACAAGGAGAGGGGGTGACCCTCTCCTTCTTGGGACCTCAAGGCACCATCCTTACCACTGAAATCCCTCAAGATTTCAATGGTAAGGAGGCCCAAACACCAAAGTCCCGGAGCTCACACAAAATAGCACAAAACAAGGACCAAACAAGGCTTGAGAGGGGTCAAACAATCCCAAAGCTTAAAACACTCTTAACAAACTATTTAGAGGCCTTAAAAACAGAACTTTTATGTATTATATGCAAAGCCAAAAAACAGTTGCAAGATAGGTAAAAGTGGTGTACAAAAATGGGATAAAAAGGGCTAGTTTCTTACCCTTGAAGTCCTCCTTCACAAATGATGATCTTGTTGCCTCCTTAAGCTCAAATCCAGTCAAGAACACCAAGAACAACCCTCTGGTCCCTCAACAACCAAGAGAAGGTGTAACACTATGTGTTTGTGTGCAATAGTATGGACAAACACACACTAGACACACACAAGAGAAAGATATAGAGATAGGAAATATGTATCAACCCTAACCCTAATCTAGAACTCCATCTGAAATTTTTGTAACCCTAATGCCAAGAGAGGAAGCCTCTTCTTATAGGCAATGCCCTCTTGTAAGGCTTCCAAAACAAGCCATCCAAGAGAGAAATCCCTCCATACACGTGTATGGAGGGGAACAAAGTGGGTGCCAGCTATCACAGTTGGCACAAAATATCTACTAAAAGTAGATAAACAGTGATCGGCCATTCAAAATTGCCATTTTGGTAAAATAAATGGCCGACCGGCAACAAAGAGTGCCGACCGGCAATATACATTGCCGATGGCACAAAATCACTGGCTAGTGGCCTCAAGCCATGGCCGGTGATGTGTGGGGATGCCTCACAAGGCATTCCCTGTCCCTCCAAGGCAAAACACAAGTGTTTGGTGCAAAACCAGACACAACATGGTCGAGTCGAGAGATCCTGAGGCAAGGCGCGCAACCGAGACCTCCGGGAACTCAAGACGAACACAAACAAGGGTAATCACCAAGTGTTCCAATGGTGACGTCCAAGTCTTGAGGACGGTCAAAAATGGGGTGTCTACAGCCGTCATGTCCTTAAAACATGGTCTAAGCCCGGAAAGTAAACTGAGACAGTCACTTACCAAGCCCCCGGCCATAGCTTTGAAAGATTTGTGTGCCAGGATTGAGCAGAACGCACGCCTCGAAGACGATCAGATCCCCATCGAGGTAGCGTCAGCAGAACAAACAGCTCGACACAAGAAAAGATCAGACTGAGGAGAACACTGGGGGATTGCAGTGAATGAAGTGGATAAGTCCAAATCCCACGAAGCTGTTGTAACTGTATTCAAAGAGCCGATCTATCGAATCTTGGAAAAGATCAAGAGAGAGCCCTTCTTCGTTTGGCTGCCGAAAATGTTGGGAGGTCCAGCTCGGCGGAATCAGAAGCTCAGATGCACCTACCACCAAGACAGGGGGCACATGACTCAGAATTGCAGGGCACTGAAGCAACACTTGGAAGACCTGGTGGCGACTGGATACCTAAGGGATTACATTAATCAGGATAAGGAAGTGACCGAACTAGGAAACCCACCGCCAGAACCAAACATTGAGCATCCACCTTGACTGATAATAAATGTGATCCACAGGACAACGACTCAGGAGTCCGAGGAGGCACTGAAGGAAGAGATTGCTAAGGCTGCGCAAATTCAGCGAGTCATGTCAGTGGAGCCTGCATCGAAAAAGGTACGTACAGTACCTAAATCCCCCTTGTGCACTATTTCATTTACTAGCAAAGATTTAGAAGGCATACATCACCCACATACTTATGCATTAATTATAACTGTGAAAATTGGGAAATGGTTTGATGTAAAACGAGTCTTGGTAGATCAAGGTAGTGCAGCAGATATATTGTATTATGATTTGTTCAGAAAGCTTGGTCTCTCCGAGCAGCACATCACCCCAGCAGCAGCCCCGTTGGTCAGTTTCAATTCACATCCAGAATGGTCGCTTGGCAGAATAGTGTTGCCAGTCGTAGCGGGAACAAAAACCCTCTAGATAGAGTTCTTAGTTATTAATACACCATCCCCTTACAACGCCATACTTGGCCGTCTGTGGATTCATCAAATGGAGGCAGTCCCTTCAACCTACCACTAGCTCATCTGTTTCCCAACGGAACACGGAGTAGAACAGATCTCAGGGGATCAAGTTGCGTTCAAACATTGCTTCATGGTAGCATTAAAGGCAAAACAGCTCCGCAATCGGGTACAGACGGTAGAAGTGGCTGAACAGCCAGTCTTGGAAGATGTAGGGGGAACCCCAGGGGAAAAAATGGTAGAGGATTTGAAGAAAGTCTTGGTAAAAGGGGATGACCCAGAAAAGTACTTCCTTATCGGTACCTCGCTAGGCGCTGATGAGAAACTTCAGCTGCTGGAACTGCTGAGGGAGAATATGGAGGTATTCGCGTGGTCAGCATATAATACTCCAGGGTTGGACCCAGAATTTGCTTGCCACAATCTCAACATCAACCCTTTAGCTCGGCCCATTGTGCAGAAAAGTCGGAGATCGTCAGTCGAGCACACCGAAGCAGTAATTGCCGAAGTCGAAAAACTCCTGGCTTCAGGAGCAATCAGGGAAGTTCAGTACCCACAATGGCTATCCAACACAGTTGTAGTCAAGAAGAAGAACGGAAAATTGAGAGTTTGTGTTGACTTCACTTGCTTGAACAGAGCCTGCCCTAAAGATAGCTTTTTACTGCCTCACATTGATCAACTAGTAGACTCAACAGCAGGGCATGAGCGCATGAGCTTTCTGGACGCTTATAGCGGCTATCATCAGATACCACTGTTCGGTCCGGATCAAGAAAAGACAGCGTTTATCACTCCAAAGGGAACTTACTGCTACAAAGTAATGCCATTCGGCCTCAAGAACGCCAGGGCAACCTACCAACGAATGATTACACGGATGTTCAAGGACCAACTGGGAAAAACCATGGAAGCATATATAGACGATACGGTAGTAAAAAGAAAGCTCGCTCCAAACCATCTCACGGACTTGAGAGAAGTTTTTGACATCCTAAAAAACCACCAGCTTCGCCTCAATGCCTCGAAATGCGCTTTTGGAGTAGGAACAGGGAAGTTCTTGGGTTACATGGTCACTCACAGAGGAATTGAAACGAATTCGGATCAGATCAGAGCGATACGAGATCTTGAAGTACCAACAAAGGCTAAAGAGCAGCAGAAGCTGGCCGGAATGGCGGTCGCACTGAATCGGTTTATTAGCAAATCCTCAGATCGGATGAAGCCCTTCTTCTAGCTTTTACGGAAAAAGGCAGCATTCGAATGGGATAACGAATGTACCGAAGCACTGCAAAGCCTCAAAAGATACCTCAGTACACCTCCTCTGCTGTCCACTCCAGAACAAGGAGAGGAGCTGTACCTCTATCTAGCAGTCTCAGATCACGCCGTAAGCGCAGTATTAATTCGAGAAGTTGACAAGAAACAGAGGCCTGTCTATTATGTCAGTAAGACTTTACTAGACGCCGAGACACGGTATCTACCGTTGGAAAAGTTAGCATACGCGCTGCTTATCGCCTCAAGAAAGCTGCAACATTACTTCCAGGGGCATACCATTAACGTCCTCACTGAATTCCCCCTTAGATCTGTGTTCAGCCCAGCCGATTTCTCAAGCCGAACAGCAAAATGGGCGGTAGAACTTGGTGAGTTTGACATTCGGTATCAACCCAGGACAGCGATCAAGGCCCAGGTCTTAGCGGATTTTGTCGCAGAATTTGCTCCCACCCAGAGTACCGAACCGAGGGATCCGAGTTTGGCACAGGTGCCATGCACTGCCGAACAAGGGAAACCCTGCGCTTCGGAAGCTTGGAAACTCTTTATTGGAAACATTTGGCAGCTCTATGTTGATAGATCGTCCAATAACCGAGGCTCGGGGGCAGGAGTAGTACTTATTTGACCAGAAGGGTTCATCTGGGAACAAGCTCTCAGGCTCGGTTGGAAGGCTTCAAACAACGAGGCCGAGTACGAAGCGTTATTGGCTGGATTGCGTAGCGCCGAACACTTCAGTGCAGAATAGCTTCTTGTTTTCAGTGATTCACAGCTAGTGGTAAACCAGCTTTCTAGGGTCTATGAAACACGAGATGAAAGAATGGCTATGTACGCAGGCAAGGCCAAGGACCTACTCAGAAAATTTCAATCCATACAGGTGGAACAGATCAGTCGGGATAAAAACAATCATGCTGATGCTTTGGCATGCCTTGGCTCATTAGTGGATACGAAGGATGCCATAAAAGTTTGGGTTGAGTTTGTACCAGAACCAAGTATTGCATCTCCAGTCCTCTGCAACAACTTAGAGCCGAGTTGGATGGATCCGATATTTGCTTTTCTGAAATCTGGTACACTCCCCGAAGACAAAAGGGAAGCCAACAAGGTCAGACACAAGTCAGCTCGGTTCTAGATCTCACCATCTGGAAAGCTTTACAGACGTTCCTATCTTGGCCCCTACCTTCTAAGTGTACATCCAAATCTCGTTGAGAATGTTCTCTACGAAATTCACAATGGGATTTGTGGATGCCACGTTGGCGGAAGGTCACTGGCACACCGAGCCCTCACTCACAGGTACTGGTGGCCACAGATGCAACAAGATACGCAGCGGTACGTATAGAAGTGCGACAAATGTCAGAGGTTTGCTCCACTCATTCATCAACCAGCCAAAACTCTTACTCCACTCACCAGCCCATGGCCCTTTGTGCAATGGGGACTAGATATTGTCGGACCATTGGCGCGAGGCACTGGGAACAGGCGATTCTTCATTGCTGCAACTGACTATTTCACTAAGTGGGTTGAAGTTGAGGCGCTGGAAAGTATCAAAGAGACAAACACGAAGCGGTTTGTTTTGAAGAATGTGGTGATGCATTTCGTCATTCCGCAGGTACTGATTGCAGACAATGGAACACAGTTCGATGGTAAGGTCTTCAGAAAGTTTTGTGCCGACCTCAGAATCGAGTATAGGAACTCTTCTCCAGGGTACCCGCAGAGTAATGGACAGGCAAAAGCATCAAACAAAACCATCATCAACGGAGTAACGAAGCAGCTTGAACATGCAAAACGCAAATGGGTTGAAGAGTTACCTCACGTATTATGGGCCTACCGAACCACAGCACGGCGTTCAACGGGGGAAACACCTTATTCCCTAACTTATGGAATGGAGGCCATCATCCCACTTGAAGTAGGTTTCCCAACCTTTCGGTCTGAATTATTTGAAAGCTCCAGTAACGAGAAAGCTATTGCACAAGCACTGGATATGGCAGAGGGCCGAAGAGAAGCAGCGCTGATCAGACTTGAAGCGTATCAGCAGTAGCTCATCAGAAGTTTCAATCAAAAAGTTTTCCCAAGGCAATTTACACTTGGAGAACTAGTTTTGAGGAAAGTTACGGATCATAAACAGGTGCCTGGCGAGGGCAAACTTGGGCCTAACTGGGAAGGTCCCTACAAAGTCATAATCGTTGTTGGAAACAGAGCTTACTACCTAGAGGATCTGAATGGCAGAGTTATACCTCGGCCCTGGAACGTAGCAAATCTCAAGAAATACTATCAGTAGAATTATCCCCCAACTTCTCTATCAGAATGTAAAGGCATTATCTGTTGACCAATGCAAATACTTCCCCAATTTTCTCAAATTTATCAAATTCTTGTAATTAGCTTTGATGTTTATCAAACGGAATTAGCTTTGGTTCGTACCAAACGGAATTAGCTTTGATGTTCATCAAACGGAATTAGCTTTGGTTCTTACCAAACGGAATTAGCTTTGATGTTCATCAAACGGAATTAGCTTTGGTCCTCACCAAACAGAATTAGCTTTGATGTTTATCAAACGGAATTAACTTTGGTCTTTGCCCAAATGGACTTAGTTTCAGAACGACTGGACGGAATATAAATTTGGTTAGCACTCAAACATGCTAAGTGGTATTGCTTGGTGGAATAATGTTTGGCAACTGAATTGGACTTTAGCCAAGTGGAATTGCTTGGTGGAAACCACACTAACATATCTTAAGTAAACATCTTTGTATCTACAGAACCTCTTAAGTACCAACACGTCGACACTTTAGTACTGACTCAAACAAACAGCATTGAAACAAGCATGACCAGGTTTTATCAGGAGTAAACTTCCAGCATTAGTCTTACTCAACTCCAGGTGGGAGCAAACAATTGTTTCTCAAAACCAACCTAGACCTGAGTAAGACACCTCTTCATGCCTTTATCGTATTCAAATGCCCTTATGCTATCAAAGTTGCAATAGACTTAAACAGCTCTACCTAAAGAGCACAGTCTTCAGTGCCGATCTTACTTAGCTCCAGGTGGGGGCAAGCAATTGTTTTTCAAAACCAACCTGGACCTAAGTAAGACCCACTTACGAACTCAAGCACAGCCATACCACATATCCGTTAGCCACACCAAGCATCAGTTCGGCCCCGAGGTCCCAACAGTGCTCGGCCGGGGGCAAACGGTACAATGCCGCACCGAGCATCAGTTCGGCCCCGAGGCCCCAATAATGCTCGGCCGGGGGCAAGCAGTACAAAATCAAATAAAGCATCTATTTAAAAGCAGTATAGAGCCAGACCGAGCTCTATTCGGCCCTGAGGTCCCAATAGTACTCGGCCGGGGGCAGGCAGTATAGAAAATATTCAGACATAAAAGCCAAACAACATTAGATTGCAAATTCAAAGAGAAAATTCTACCATCCAAAGGCACAGATGGCCTCATAACCAGCAGCAAAGAAAAGAAAAGAGAAAAGAAAAATTGTCTTGGCAAGTGCAGAAAGAAAGCTCGTCATGGGGACCGAGCCACAATACATCAAAATAGAAAAGTAAAAAAGTTTCAATCCTTTCAACATCAATTTTCATCAACAGTAGGCAACTCAAGAGCAGCATCAGCAATTTTGTCGGGGCCGTCTGCGGGAGGAAAAGTAGAGGAAACTCCAACTTCCTGAGAAATAGAAGCCTCCCTAACCACATCTCCTGTGGCTTCAGTCTCTGGGGTTTCAATCCCTTCAACATCCACCGTTTCAGCGGCAACATTCCTGTCCTGGGTCTTTCTTGTAGAATCATCTTCTGGAGAAACTTCAGTTGGAAGAACAGCAGGGGTGGAAACAGTCTTCGAACCCAAGGATCTCGAAGGAACGGGGATATCCTGAAATAGGGAAGAGCCTTCAGGAACCAGCGCAGCAGTCAAGGCACTCGTCCAACCCTTCATGAAGAGCTTATCTCGCAGCACTAGCACCTCTTCCTTATAGGCAGCCCCAGCTTCATCCCAGCCCTGCTGCCAGTGTTTGGCTTCCAGCACAGAACACTCGGCAGCTAGTACGGCAATAACGGCCTCCAGTTCGGCCACTTTTCCCTCGAGTTGAGCCTATGTCCCAATAGCAACCTCCTTCGATCTTTTAACCGAAGGGACAATCTTGTTCAAATGAAATGCTTCCCTCTCCGCAGTTCGGCACCCCTCCTTGCAGTTCGGTGCCCCTCCTTCTCTATCTCCAAGCTTACCGTCAGTCTTTCAGCGTTCATTGCGACCTCCAGCACGGCCCTTTCTAGCTCTTTAGCACGAGTAATGGACAGATGCATTCTCTGGATACATTGCGAAGGACAACGAAGAATTAAGAGAAAAGGAGACAGCAACGCAACAGTAAAGACAAGTAAAACAGGAAACACTTACAGCGGTCATCATCTGAAGGGTCCCCTTCAGGATAGGAATATCACGGGGCCCATTATGGTCGGCCATATCAACCGGCATCAACAAAAACTTAGTCAAATCAAAGGCAAAATCTTGTGAAGCAACAACTGAATCAGAAGTGGAAATGGGCCTACCCTTATGCGATATTGGCGGCTCCCATTTCTCAAAAGCATCATCCTCGGCAGGATCCTCAAAAGCTTCCTCCACCACTGCTTTGCCAGCCTCCCTCCCTTTCTTTTTCGCTCGAGCAGCTACTGAAGCTGAGGGCTCGGCAGCAGTCGCAGGGGTTCCAGAAGCTCCAACCTCCATCTTCACCTCCATGAGACTCTTCACCTCGGTCTTTTCTAGAGGGGTTTGCAAGGCATCGAAGGCTCCGAAGCCCTCAGCCTCTAAATCCACCAACACCCTTCTCTTCGCCACAGACCCGTTCCCTGCGAAACTAGGGGCAGAGGAGGGCGCTCTTTCAGAAAGTGCACCTTGACTCTTGCGACGGTTCGTGACTAAAGGAGTGAGAGACGTGTCGGTCTCAGTATCAGAGTCCAGAAGGGTAGCAGCGAGCCTCGCCTTCTTTGGAATAGTAGAACGATAAGTAGACTGGTATTCCAATAACTTGGGTGCAGATCTCTTTTTATACCTCAGGGCCGCTTTTATGGCTTCAGCATTCTCTCAGTTTGGTCTTCGTTGGAAACGAGAGGCCTCTGCAAAAAAGAAGTGATCCATTAGAGCAACATCCAAAATAAAGCAAGAAATACAAAAGGCATTAGAAGGAGAGACCCGAACCTGGATAGCTGTCTTTCTGGGGCATCATCTCAGACTGAAACTCAGTTTCGGCGAGAAACTCCCAGTTTCCACCAACTTGTAAGAAATCATCGTTGTGTTTATCCGAATCAAGCAGCCCAGTAACCAAATGGCAATCAAATGAGTGAACACGCAAGTAATATGTGTTGTGGTCTTTGTTATGAGAAAGAGTATAACAACCTAAGATATCCTATATGTCAAGGTTCAAACCCAATCGTTTATTAAGGGCAGAGACACCGCAAACGACACGAAAAAGGTTCACAGATACTTGCATCGGGGTTAACTGGACTTGATGCAGAAACCGGCGTACCAACGGGTCAAAAGGAAATCGAACCCCTCCCTCGACTATGGCCGCAATAGGAAAAGCAACGATATTCCTCGTGCCCATTCGCTTGGCATCTACTTTCGCTAACGAAAGGGTAACGTCGTTGGGAATATTATAGTCCAGGCAGAACATAGCCATGGCCTCGAGGGTATCAACCAGAGAACGGAACTTCCCCATTTAACAAACCTAACGGGACAGAGAAAGGACTCAAATAACAGAGTATGAAACACAGACAGCGAGTAGGCCAAACAAAATGATTAAGACAAAAAGAGGCAAGAGAAGAAGAGTAACAAGAGGACTTACAGAGATTAGAATAGTGGTAGCAGAGCAAGATCAGCGACGAAAGAAAAAATCTGAGCAAGGCACCAACGAGACTGGTTCAGAGGAACGGCAAGAGACCTTTCTCTCTCTTTGAAACTCTCTAGAGGAACGAAAAAGCAGATGAAGGGATTTGTATTGACAGCCAGAACATTAATTGCACTAGCCGGCGCGCAAGTACACGGAGCACGACCTTCAGTATGGGATCGACGCACTATCTCTGCACACCAATCTCATATCGCCACGTGTCACTATGAAAGGACGCATGCAGGAATTGTGTGTCAGGATTGAACCGTCACCAAGGCTGAACTGGGGAAAACTGAAACGACGTGATGCTTGGGAGGCAGAGCAATAGCTCCCTCTAAGGGGAACCTTAGCGCGAGCTAGGGGGCAAATGAAGGGGCTAAATGTGAAATGGGTCGGGTCCAAGCCTTGGGCCGGCCCAATCCGCTGAAGTCCAGATCCAAGTGGGCTGGATGAGCATATATGTAGACCAATTAAGCCCAACTTCATGATCAACAGTCCACCCAAGTCCTCAAACACTTGGGCCCAACCCGTAGTAGAAAGGCTAGTCCAGCCGTGGTGTTGGGCTGGGCCGAGCTGCGAGACTGAATCTATGGGCCGAACAGATGATAGGCTGAGCCCATACAAAGATACCTGAATGGGCCAGTCCATTTCCATAAGTGATCCTGTAAAAGGCCGAGACAAGGCATAATGATGCCGAGCTGAGGAACATCAGTACCGAGCTGTGCACGTGCAAGTTGCCACCTCAGCTGGTCCCCTACACCTAGAATCATGGAAGTTGTTGAACCAAAGGAATGTGGTTTGTTATCAGCATGACTACAATGAGTATATGCATTCAATGGCAACTACCAGGTGGTCCCCCACCATGGGCAATGCTAAAAGGACACCCGGCAGCATCCAAGCTCCATGAACTCACCTTGAGAAGCAAGCAAGGAACACTATATGTACAACATGAACTTCACATTGAAGGTAACTGAACAATTCCAAGTACAACTATAAGCTCAACTCGATATACATTCTCTCTCGGATCATTAATTCCCACACCGGAGGGGTTATCAGGCCAACCCCGGCCGGGCAGCTCTAACGGTGCTTCTTGTGGCAGGAATCTCAGTCCCTGGATAGTCCAACTGAGTGCGGAACCCCGATCCACTTTCATCTAGTGCGGAATCCGGTATGCACAATGGGAAACTGAGAAATCAACCAAAGATCAATCAAGAAGAACACTAGCATGAAGCTCCAAACACATTAAGTTTGGTTGTTCTTATTCTACTTTTTTTCAGTTGTCTTGGTTGATGATCATAATGAAACATCTATTTTACTATTCATAAAAACAAGCCTGATTGATCCATTGAATTAGCTTCAAAATTAGAAAGTTCCCAACAATGGGTTATTGGGAAACACTTCACCCTACTGTAATTGGACTGGTGTGTGGTGCAACTCTAATGGAGCTGTTGAGAAGCTTGACCTCTTTCACATGAATCTCAGTGGCACCGTATCAAATGAAATCCAACAATTACAGAGTCTCACTTCTCTCAACCTCTACTCAATGGGTTCTCATCCCCATTGCCAAAATCTCTCTCTAATCTCACTTCAATTCAAACCATTGATCTCAACCAAAACTGCATTTTTTATTCCTTTCCAATCGGCATTGGCAAAGCTGTGAGATTGACAGCACTCAATGCTTCAAGCAACAATCCCTATTGGGTTTGGCAAACTTGGGAGGCTTCAAAGGCTTGATTTGGCAAACAACAGTCTAACTGGCCAAATTCCAATTGACATTGCTGCTTCTACTTCACTTTTGGAAGGAAATCATTATTGGAAGCAACAAAAAATGAAAAATATTTAATGGAGGGAAAACGAAATGGGAAATAGAAGGGGAGGGAAAAAAAATTCACAACCCCTAACCGGTCAACCGGCCGGTCATCCCACCAAACGTCCCCTTTGTTTTGATGCACGCTACAGTGCAACAGTTGGAACTGCTCGTATCAAATTGAGGAAATTGCCTTTTTTTTAATCAAATTTGGTGAAAAATTTGCTAAATTGTTAGAGATGCTCTTAATAGTGAAAAGTATAACAAAAATCCTACAAATTAGTTAATAATTAAGCAACAGTATCACTTCTCTGTCCTCCTACTGCCAGCCTATTCTTTTAAGCAATATGCTCCACTGCTCCTGTCTCTTCACATTCCTAGAAAAACAAATTCAAGTATTTTAATACCGTTTCAGAAAATCATAAAAAATTCATGAAATGAAAAAATCACCCCTTACAGAATACAACACCATCTCAAAAAGGATTGGATTTCACTAGTTGGTAGAGACATTGAAAATAATTAAACTCAACAATCTAAATTAAACAGCTTTAGCCTCGGAGGTTATATCATGGGACTACAGTGGGTATAGAGCATTGAAGATTGTATCTTGGCACTACAGTGGGTAGGTATGATCATGTGTACTCACAAAGGTCTGGTGCGGTCTTACGGTGTCACCTTGGCTCAACCAAGCAAAGCCCCAATGGTCAAGGTGCAAGTCCCCCAAAAGGATGGGAGCTCTAGCCTCCAAGCCACAACTCATCTCTAAAAATCCTTACCTTAAGCCATGGGTTCACACTCCATGACCAACCCCGAGGGGATTCCTAGGCCTTGCTACTGAGCTAGGCAAGCCTGCTTGCATCAATATCCTTTCAGAGACAGCACAAGCAGAGAATCCTTCAAGAATGACAACTCTCTAGTTTCTAGCAACATTGAGAATTTTTAAACAACAATAAAAAAAGGAGTTTCACAAAGTGTGGATTTCAAACACAGTTTCTATAACATGAAGGCTTCAATGACGGTGTGAGCAAGTTTGAGAACTCTGCTCACCACCCCTATTGCCTCGTGCTTCTAATATATAACTTTTACTACAACAAACAAGTCCTGTTATCAAAGTCTTATGATTTACGATTCAATTCGCAATTTTTGCAAAATCGATACAAATCTATGGGCAAATCTATTTTGGAAATGAATCTCTAGTGAATCACACGATTCACAATCGATTCATGATTCAATTCACTTTTTACGATTCATGCAATTCTTGAAACTATTGTATCTGGCATATTTTCAACTCTTTTTTTCTCTTTCTTTTGGTAAAAATGACATAATGCAACTTCCAATAGCGTTTAATGCCAAAATAATCAATATATATGATATTATTTTAGTGATCATTCAATTTTTAATAAGATCCAATCAAATTTAGTCAGACTCAATATGGTTTTAACCTTTCTCCTCATTTTTTCCTTTTAAAAAATCATAATATATCTTCTAAAGATATTTAAGATTAAAGTAACTTACACCATGAATTATCTCTTGCTATTTTATTAAATTAAATATAGTTTAATATTACATGAGTGAAGCTAGTTATACCTTTTAAAATGCTTTATGCTTTAAAATAAAAGATCCTAAATAATAATTTTTTATTATTTGGTCATTTTTACATGAAAAAGTATATATGCTTATTGTTCAAATATCAATATCGTTGTCAAATTATTGTTACTTTGAAAATTGAGAGTTTGTCATTGTTTACTGTCTTTTATTAAAAATGGTTGATAAAAAATATTAAAAACGGGAAAAGGTAAGATGGTGATCTCATATAGGAGCCTTTGTTAACTTATTACCTATTAAACTACATGATCATTGTGGGGATATATTTTTGAGTTCCAACACGTGGCAAGGTGGCACCGACGTGTCGGCCGAGGTGCCACGTGTCCTGGTTGATATGCCGAGGTCATCTTGGTTAGGCCGAGGTTATCTCCAAAGATATCGGAATCCGAGATAAGCGGATAAGAGATGAGGGACAAGAGTCTTAGAATAAAAAAGAGACTTAGCCAAGATAAGGATAAAGCTCTTAGAGAGTTTATCTTTATCTCTTGAGGAGTCCAAAGTAAGTACTGAACAGGAATCCATAGAAGTCAGGCTTCTATTGCGATTAGGATTGAGGTAACTATAAAAGAGAGGCACCTCCATGAGTCTAAGGTACGCAATTTATATTTTGTCTAGTGAGTTAAGCACTATTGATTATCTTTTGAGAGATATACTGACTTGATCGTCGGAGTGCCCCCGGGTGGACGAACCACCGCTGGAATCTTCTCTTTCTGTTACAGGTTAGCCAGGTGTCATCTATTCTGCCAGTGTTCTCCAGCTGAATACTGAGTTGGGCAGTGTAATCGGAAAATCACTCACACAATCATCATTCAAAACAACATTTTCATTGATCTAAGTCTAAATATTTCATATTCATAAAATATATTTAACATTAAAGTGTGTAGATATATTTTTCTAAGTAATTTAGAAAAAGTGACCGAATCTTTACGATTCACGATTCGATTTGTGATTCGGTATGAGGCCATTTCGATTCACGATTCGAATTCCGATTTGACAACTATGCAAACAAGACAAAGGTGTGGAAATTTAAGTGAACACAGAAATTTGCTCCCAGAAATCCCGCATTTACTAATTGTGTTTGTGCAGTGTTGCATTTTAATCGTTCATTAAAGCCAAAACAACACCTATCAAAATAAAAATGTGCAAGGGGTAAAGACCGAGATATTTGCAGCAAGTTTTTCACTAATCACAATGGAACTAAGACATTATACAAATCTATAACATGGGCATCCTTGTAGAATACCGGTGGTCATTGTAGAACAAAGTACTAGTCTCACTTGCATCGTAACATGTTGCCTCTTGCAATCAAAGAACTAAAGGTCAAATTTATTAAGATGAGAACATCTCAAGGAACATTCTCGCCTATTCCTTGAACATCCATGCAAAATACAGTCCTTTAAGAGGACCAATTCATAGTTCAACAATTTGGACTACAAAACCAGGAACTTCAAAACAAATATGTATTTGAGAAGTCTCATGCATAAGAGGTCATTCTATGATTATATTATTTGATGATGATAAACTTGGATGAAGCACCAAAAGCAAAGAACATAAAACAACAAACTATTAGAAACTATGCACGCAACAGTCCAATGTCAAGTATGACAGACCATCATAAAATCCCTGAAAGTTTTTTTTAACCATAATCACTATTTTCTCATGATAGGGTTCTCAATAACAAGAGTATTTCTTGCAGTAAGTGCAATAAGTTGTACCAGACAGTAATTGTTTCAACATATTGAAGACCTGCTAGGTGCACTACATACACAGAGTATATTATTACAAAAATAGCAATCAAATTAAACTGCACCTATCCCAAAAAATATCCTCCCTCAAGATAAAAGCCTCATATCATGAAAGAAGGCCCATCTGAAGGAATGAAGATTTCCAGAGTAACTAGTGTATCATCTGCAGTTTTTTCTGAACTGCAGCTTATGCCATTACTTAAATTTGAAAAAATTGTCAGCTTATTTTCATCACAGAATTTCCTTATGGAGGGTATGATCACTTTGATTACTTCTTTTTAGATTTAACTCTAGAACTCAAGTATGATATAGAGTATCAAATTGTCCAATTGGTCGTAGAAAGAAAAAAGGGGAAAATTCTAACTAGCAAAGACAACCCACTCTTAAATAACACAGGGTTAATAATAATAATAATAACAATAAAAAATTTCTAATATATCAATTCCTATTCATATGAATTGGTTCAAGGTGAAATAAGTTCAACCAAATAGCCCCTTGAAAACTACCAACAACTACAAAACCTAACAAATGTAGTAGCAGCGTGTTGCAGGTGGCTTTGATTTTTTTTGTTTTCCGTCAATATTCATGTTAGCCCACATGTAAGGAGCATTCAATTTAATAACATTGGTGAAGCTTCGCTATTTTTTAAACAAATTGAATCTATGTTAATCACACATTTTAGGATATTCTGGTCACAATGACAAAATGAGACCTTACATCATAGAACTCACCAACTTAGATATATTGCCTTTTCCTGAAGCAAGTTCTTAGTTGCCACAAAAGTTGCCTCCAACAAAACAGTTTGGCCACGTTTGTCATCCCACATGAATGGTGGGATTGGAGTGATAGTGAGGTGGGACCTCTCAAAGCATGTTTGGTTGAGGAGTTTATGACTGGATTATTTTTCCAGCTTGACTGGTAATCCCATTGCACAGTTGGATTAGCTAAACTGTAGAGGGTATGGGATTCAAATTTTAGTCCAAGGATTGTTGGTGTTATTATTGTTTTGCTCTTCCTCTTCAACAATGTCAAACCATTTCCAACAAGAAATGGCGAAAAAAAAACAAAAAAAGGTTGGAGGCATTTATGTAAGGGGCAAGACACACCCACAGGGGATTGTCTCCCCATTTTAATTTTTTTATTATATATAAATTGTAATTATTCTAACATTTGTTAGTTTGGCGGCATTTATGTAATTTCCTATATTTATCCCATACTTGTTTTGGAAACATGGTTAAAAGCAACTTTTTGACCTTTTTGGGCCACATCTCGTCTCTACTTTTTTGCATGTTTTTTCAAAAAAAAAAAAAAGGCAAAAAGCTAGTTTTTAACCTACTTCCCAAATACAAACAAACATTCTTTATCCTCTATCGCCAAACAAACATGGCCTTACAACTGTGAAAAAGTATAAACTTCTAGCCTTGTTAACATTTATACTCTGTTTGGTTAGATTTTCAAGATTTATTTATTGATTTTCAACATTTATACTCTGTTTAGACCATTGGTTCAATGGTAAACTTGGCCTAATAACCTTGAGGTTATGGGTTCAAATCACAAGACAACCACTTTGTGCACTATGCCAAAGGTCAGGTGTGTACCCAATCTTTTCCCTCCGAAACACATATTAATGTGTACTAATTGAACGTTATTTATTATTTATTATTATTATTATTATTATTATTATTATTATTATTATTATTATTATTTTAAACATATAAACTAGTTTGATGAAAACAAACACCAAAAAAGAGATTTTCAAAAAATCATATAAAAATTAGTGTTTTTCATTTTTCAACATATTAACATATTAATTTTTATTTTTTTTTAAAAATTCAATAAACAAATTTTAAAAACAAAACCAAAGAGCATTACTTTTTTGTGTTTCTACTATTATTTTTTTGTAACAAGGGTGTTTGGGGCTTTGTCCTAACTAGTCCCTAAGGCACATGTAATCCTGGATAAGGGGTCACTGCTGTGCGTGAAGCACAGCAGTGACTGTGGTGCATCCATTTGAAATGTATTATTGCTTTATTTTTATGATCTAAACCGTCTATTTTGTAGGGTTTGTTAAGTGCTTCATGCCTACCAAAAATCATATTAATCGGATATCAACAACTATATGATCGAATTGCATATTATTTATGTTATTTCTCAAAATAAAACTTATTATTTATTTTTTTGGTTATCGATCATATAGTTTTTGATATCCGATTAATATGATTTTTAGTGGACATGGAGTACTCAACAAACCCTACAAAATGAACGGTTTATATCATAAAAATAAGGTCATAATACACCTCAAATAAAGGCACCACAGTCACTGCTGTGTTTCACGCACAGCAGTGACCCCTTATCCTGTAATCCTCCCATACCACAAGTACTAGAGGTTGTTTTGGAAATAGGCTATTTTAGTAACTTTTTAACTTTTTGGCTAAAATATGAGGTGAAAAAACTTAACATGTTTACGATGAATTTTTGACTTCTTAAGAAAAAACGTGTAAAAAATTGAGAGGAAAGGGAATCTTCGATTTTTTTGTATAGTTCTTTCGCTTTTTGACTTTTTGGCTATTATCCAAACTTGCCCTAGGTTTATAAATAAGAGAGTTCTTCGTAAGGGTATTGTAGTTGATTGTCTCTCCCTCTTTTTGTCTCTCGAGAATACTTGTGAGTTCAAGAGTGCTTGTGTTCAAGATTTGCTCCATGTGGAAACTTTTGGAGGTCAAGTGATCGAATGACTTTTGCATTAGAGTGACCTCAAAAATCTAGCGTTGAATTGGATTTACTGTTTGAGGTAGTCATGTTTGTATACATTTACATACATGAACGTACATATTAGGAATTGGAGGAAAAATTTTACATTCCAGATCTTGATCTCCACCCGCCATATCCACCTGAGAAAGTAAGCATGCCCTATCCAATGGGTACACTACATACAAATTTGTTGAACATTTAGCTTGTTTCATTGATTTACATGGTGTTCATGGCTCCGATCACAACCTCCAATTGATAGAGTACTCCAAATCCCTTATTGACAAAGCTTACGGTTGATATACCTACCTTCTCCAGGAAGCTCAACTCATAGCAGGACTTAGTCAAGAAATCGTATGCCTAAGTTCTTTTATGTTAAAGACAGGTTCACTACTCTCCACCTCATTCATTAAACCATAAAAGTGGAGAAGCAATTCTTACATTTGTTCGTCATTTTTGGGAAAAGCTATGGATGTTCAAGATCATATTCCATAAGATCAAATGGTGAAGGCTGTGTGTAGATTTTGCTCCGCACAAAGCTCACTTGGTTAACCTTCACTTTCTTGATTTCTCCGGTCTGTGTGGCCACCCGTAACTTGAGCGAGAAAGTTAAAGCAGCCAATTGTCTATAAGCCCCAAAACCTGTGCCCACAATTTGGCTCAGGGCGGCCACCCACGCATAGTGATGATCATACCTACACTGTTGATGGCCCCTCCATCCGAGCCAATAGGGACTACGTAATTTGGATTGCACCCAAAATGCCAACCAAAGAAATGTATTTTGGACAATTTTATAACCAATCTTATCATTTAATTAATAAAACGACAAGCGTATTTTTTGATCAACAATAAAATGACAAGTGTATTCATCATCACATTTACTTGTGTCTTATTGTTTGCATGATAAATCCATAGAATTAATGTTGGAAATAAATGTTCTTGAGAATTAAGAATGTGAAACATATACTTGGTACTTTATTATTCTTAAAGGCTCCTCCAAGTCACAAGATTACTGAGCGTAGTAATTCAAATAAGCTAGCACATGTTATGCTTGCTCAATTACGAGTGTGGCTAGTCTCAAAATTAATGTAGACACACTAAAGCAAACATGTAAATGCTTTGTTAGAAAACAAGTTCATTGAATGTGACTAATCATGGAAAGTTGTGAACCTTCCATATAGAACCATTTAGTCAAAGGAAGCAAGGACAAAAGGCTACGTGTAAATGCTCAAAGGCATATGATAAACATGCATGCTATTTTCTGAATGTGAAATGAAGTTCGGAAACATGCAAATATTTATTACTTACTGGAACAAAGAAGGGATGCTGTAAGTTGACAGGCAGGTAGGGAACAAATGGGCTTCTCCATTTTGTCAAATGCTACAAAGTTGCAACTAACTCTCACGATCAGGATAAATGCCATGTAACAACTACAAAGAGAACCGTTATCTATTGTTTATTCATAAAGAATCTAATAACCAGAAAACCGCAAATAGTAGGTGAAAAAATCCCAAAGACATTAAACATTTAGAATAAAAAAACTGAAGCACAAGTACATAACTGATACAGAAATTTGCTCGAGTTATATTCATTTGGTATGAAGTAGTTACAATTACTAAAAGAACTAAAACATTGAAAGTAACTTAGCCTCTCTTTCTTGATCAATTCTCTTGCAGCGACAATCAATTCCCTGTGACAAAATTTTTCAACGAGTTAAATTACCAGCAATTCTACTTGTGTAAATGGAATGGAAAAAAAACAAAAAAAACTTGCTTTGTACTAAACACACCAATAATATGTGAAGGTATCAATCTAATTACATAGTCATTAAGTTTCCACTACACCACTATCACCATCCACTACACACCATCCACTACACCTACATCTATATAAGGAACCATTTGTAATAGACAGAAAAAGTATCAAAATATCAATCAATAATACATCATTCATTCTCTATACAATTCTCTCTATACATTATTTTTTACATGGTATCAGAGCAGGTTTAGAACCTAATATTTTTTCGCTTCACCGGCGGGCGGCAACCTCACCTTAGCCGTCCGCCGGACCTTCACCTAGTCTGCAAAAATTCTCTCTTGTTTTTGACGAAGGCTCTTTCTCTTCTCTCTGTCTGCTTTTTTGTTTGTTCAATTTTGGGGGCTAACTATTAGCAAAAAGAAAGAAGAAATGGGAGAGACGAAGCAAAAAGCCAGTGGTGTTTGGCCCACCGTGAAGCCTTTCGTCAATGGCGGAGCCTCTGGAATGCTCGCTACCTGTGTCATCCAACCTATCGACATGATCAAGGTCAGAATTCAATTAGGTCAGGGATCAACCACTGATGTGACAAAGAACATGTTCAAGAATGAGGGTATTGGTGCCTTTTACAAGGGGCTGACTGCTGGGCTGCTTAGACAAGCTACATATACAACTGCCCGACTTGGATCATTTAGGATTCTGACAAATAAAGCAATTGAGGCCAATGATGGGAAGCCCCTACCTTTATATCAGAAGGCTTTGTGTGGCTTAACTGCTGGAGCAATTGGAGCATCAGTTGGTAGTCCAGCAGATTTAGCACTCATTCGTATGCAGACAGATGCTACCTTACCTCTCGCACAGCGCCGGAACTACACGAATGCATTCCATGCCCTTTATCGTATTGTTGCAGATGAAGGAGTTTTGGCACTCTGGAAAGGTGCAGGCCCTACTGTAGTGAGAGCAATGGCACTGAATATGGGAATGCTTGCCTCATATGACCAGAGTGTGGAGTTCTTCAAGGATTCTGTGGGTTTTGGTGAGGCTGCTACAATATTAGGGGCGAGTAGTGTTTCAGGATTCTTTGCTGCAGCTTGCAGTTTACCATTTGATTATGTGAAAACCCAGATACAGAAGATGCAACCTGATGCTGAAGGCAAATTCCCATACACTGGTTTTTTAATATAAACAAGAGACCCACACACTCACACATGCACCTCTGGTTTTTTAATCTTTCAACCTTTTCCTTTTTTTTTTATTTTTTATTCTTCAACTCACGTGGCATGTCTCTTCATGTTTTTTATTTTCTTTTATCATCATGACATTACACTCATCATTTCTCCCACATTTCTTTTAATATTTCCCATCATTTCTTTTAAACTTTTCTTCTGCCAACCTGTTCCCCATTGATTTTATAATTTCATTTATTTTATCACATATCTATTTAAAAAAAAAAAAAACAAATCATAAACCAAAACACACCGCACATAGTTTTATTCATGACAGGGAATTAACCCCCATCACATTTCTACAAAAAAAAAAAAAAAAAAAAAAAAAAAAAAAAAACAAACAAACAACAACAACAACAGCTTTGTTGTCTTTTCTGCAGCGGCCACACATCGACCTCACTTCTTCTCTACTCTGCCGCCGGTCTTTTCTTTTTGCCTCCGTCCTGGGCGGCCCTTGACGGTGCTGCCTTCGTGTTTCCCACTCCACTGGGCATGATCACTCCTCCCTGCTCCTCCACTACAGAATATGGCGTCCCTCCAAATCGGAACATCACGGTGGCCTTCCGCTTCAGCTCCTTATTTTCTGCTTTCAGCACACTTATCTCTGCTCGCGCATCCTTATACATGCGTTGGAGCAGAGCCAGCTGGGAGTTTAACTGTTGCACCTCATTTGTCCTGCTCTGCAGCCGGTGCGACAAGTTTGTGACCGCAGTCATGGTTTCCACACATGACTTCAGAGTATACTGATTGGCCTCAATATCAGTTTGCACCGCCATTTTTTGCTCCACCGACCGCATCGGAAAGTTCAACGGAGCAAAACCAGAGGTGTTTGGTTGAGGTTCACTGGCCACCGCACCAGTTATTTCTCTTGTGGGCTCGTTCAGTTCTGGAAAGAGCGTGAGCAGACCACGAGAAGAGGAGGCCATGTTTTGGGTAGCTGGACGGGAAGAAGAGGCCATGTTGCTGAGTGTTTCAGAGACGGGTTGGTTACAGAGTATTACCGAGTTTCTCTCTCAGGCAAGGAAGAGTTTTTCAGAAGATTTTAGCAGGTTTTCTGCCTCAGCCTCCGCATTGATTTATATAGAACATGACGAAGAGGCCGACACGCGCACTGTCGATCACGTGCATCACCGCGTGTCTGGCGCGCCTTTTGATGGCTCGTTTTTTGATGAATTGGGCACGCCTTTTGATGGCTCGCCTTTTTATGGATTGGGCACGCCTTTTGATGGCACGCCTTTTGAAAGATTGGGCACACCTTTTGAGAGTGTACTTTTCAAGGGTCCGACAAGACTCTGTAAACTGTCCCGACATTGATTCCGGTTAGTTTCTACAAGGGTCCGACAAGACTCTGTAAACTGTCCCGACATTGATTCCGGTTAGCTCCTTCATGAGTCCGACAAGACTCTGTAAACTGTCCCGACATTGATTCCGGTTAGTTTCTACAAGGGTCCAGCAAGACTCTGTAAACTGTCACAACAACTGTCACAACATTGTCTGCTACAACGGTCCGACATGACCCCATAAACTGTCTTCTACAACGGTCCGACATGACCCCATAAACTGTCTTCTACATCGGTCTGACACCACCATACAGTGTCCTCTACCACGTTATGACACCCCCATACAGTGTCATCTACAACGTTATGACACCACCATACAGTGTCCTCTACAACGTTATGACACCACCATACAGTGTCTTCACCAACGGTCTGACACGACCATACAGTGTCTCCTATCATTTTTTTATGTATTTTCTTGTTTTGTTCCTCTCTTCAAACTCAAGTTGGTTAGTTTCTATCCTCCTTGAGTTTGCGGGGGGCTGTTAGAATTTTACCATCACCTACCACCACTACCACCTCACCTACTCCACTAAACCTAACCCACTACACCACTACCACCTCACCTACTCCACTAAACCTAACCCACTACACCACTATCACCATCCACTACACACCATCCACTACACCTACATCTATATAAGGAACCATTTGTAATAGACAGAAAAAGTATCAAAATATCAATCAATAATACATCATTCATTCTCTATACAATTCTCTTTATACATTGAATTTTAACAGAATGCTACGTAAAAAAACATAAGCCAAATGACGAAAAGGAACAAAAAGACCTACCTTTAGTCTCTCTCTCTCTCTCTCTCTCTATATATATATATATATATACGTGTGTGTGTGCATATATACATATATTTATGTATATTTAAAACATGTACACATGAGGTAAACATAGCGACAAAGGAGGCAAGAGTACACTATTTGATCAAAATTGGTAATATTAGCTCAACCATGCAATAAAATTGCAAACTCAATAATTTTTTCACTTAACTAACAAGAAAACTGACAAGAAAACAATAGCACTATCCAAGCCATGAAGCACTCTACATCACCAAACAATAGCACTATCCTCCAAATTCAGGAATGTTTGAACTGTATCCAAATGACAAATGTGTCATATTTGATGTTCTATACAAATATTTGGCCATATGACTAGATTCTAACCTGAGGCATTTACAAGGATGTTGCTAATATCACCTATTGAAGGAAAGTTAGCATTTCACATATACATACGAAGGCAAACACATATACATATATTTATGCTGAAATATCTCTCCACTTAATTTATACATTAAGAAACATATGACTCCCCTAACAAACTAAGCGAGAGAGAAAGAGAGAGGGAGATCCACCAGGTGATTGTGCTCTTTGATATTAAACTCATTGAAGGTTCCAATTTACTAAGCGACAAGCCAAACCAAGAAAAACTAACGAAGATTAAGGTGCTTGTAACTTTGGTATAGCAAGTCGGAAATCATTAGAAAATGAAAATGTTAGAATTCATTTGGAGTGCCATAAATCCACATTGATAGCATGATTTGCATATTCGTCAAGTGGAATCCACAAATTTACCATGGCTCCAAGCCCTATTTGCAAATTGAGAATTGAGAGCAGGGGAGCAGGACCACCCAAACAAACTTTGGGCCCTTGGCTGCACACAAATGCATTTACCTTAAAGCTACAGGTACTTTTTCCAGCTCCATTATTCATATAATTGTAATGATTCCAAATTTTTGCCTTAGGAAATGTCAGTTGTGAGGTGGAAAGTCAGTTCTAAATGTTAAAACTGAAGTTTAATTTATAAGCAATGAAGTGAGGAGCAGGATTAGTTTAAACCCACCAAAGACAAACCCAAGATACCACCCTCAGGGACGCTTCTCATCCCCATCCCAAAAGGGTTTGATAGAGAGGTTACCAGTTACCTGATTCTTGAATCAAATTATCATGTCTCCCTATGAAATGGTTACCCCACTGTGTATGAACAGTTGACAGATATATTATGCACACAAAAAAATAATTAATATGCAAGAAAGAACGAGTCTGGAAAACAATTCATAGCCAATAACATTTTCAGTTTTATTCAATACTGATGTTGACCATGGTTTTGATAATGATATAGGCACTTTACCAAAATGGGCATAAGTTAAAAAAGATTATAAATTAAATGTATAAATTTATTTATTTTTGGTTAAAAAAACTGCCAATATATAGAAAAAATACATATATTTACTTCCTGAAAAAATATCATAAAGTGCACAGCTCATAAGAAAATATATAGAACCGTCTACTTTACAAGGCAAAAAGTCTATTTCCCATCACCTAGCACAAATAGAAAAACATATTCAAACTAGCCACATCGTTATTACTCAAACCCGATTAGACACAAGAGTGAGACTTGAGAAACAATTAAAAAGAAAAGGGATCCAAATACCTTCTTTCTTTGGATGGCTGCATTCCTTGTATCTCATAAAACCTGTTTTCAAGAGAGTTTTCATTATTTATTAAAAAAAAAAAAAAAAAACACAACAACAACTATCATTATTTGCATTTGTCAAATTTATATCAAGAACAAATAACGAGCAACCTTTGAGCCAAAAGATCATGATAATGCAAGGCAAGCCCAAGTGAACTTTAGATTATGTAAATTGTTATTAAGATCCTAGTTTTTATTTAGTGTGTTCTGCTTGTCATGCGTTTTTTAATTTAAGCCACATTTATAGTCATCAATAAATGATATTAGAGTCTTATTATTCATTGTTGACAAGAAGTCATAGAAGCAGCCTTGTTATTCTATTCTAGCAAGTTATTTATAATAATAATAAAAAAAATCTCTTAGGGTCTCATCAAGCCTCAGCAGCATTATCTTTCCTTTTCTTTTCTTTTCTTTTTTCTTTTTTTTCTCTTCAAACTATTGTGTGTACCAAACAAGCCATCATGTGTTTTGGTCACTTTCTTCACTCTACCAAAGCCCAATTACCAGTATCTCAAATCTTTTAAGTACTCGACTTTTTATCCTCTAGTTCATTAATTCTACTAGATCAATGAGTATTGAATGATAAATAGCAATTACTAACATAAAAGACTAATAATAATCCAAGTAGAAATTGATTGAAAAGAAAAAAAGTTGAAACAACAAAAACAGTGGACAAACAAAAAAATGGGCAAGAGAGCACAAGTGAATATACCAATCGCAAAACAGACACCCAATACAACCTCTAACTCCCAATGAGACTATCTTCCTAGCTGCCATACAATTGTAATGAAGAATATTAACGAAAAGCTCATGCTATTTTGGATCAGGGATTTGTAGAGGAAAAATAAAGTGAAAAAAAAAATAATAATAATTTTAGCATCTTTTTACTTTATATTTTCTCTTTTCTTCTCCTTTCTCTTTACAAATCAATGAAAAATGTTACAACCAAATAAAAGCCATAGATCACAATGTAAAAACATATGAAAAAAAGTACCTCCATCGTTGATATCATCAGTTCTGCGAACAAACACCACATGGAAAAATTCGATTTAATGTTAGAAAACAAGTTTCAAACAAAACTAATCTGAATATATAATCAATGTCGCCGGTTAACCAGATGAGAAGAAAACCCTAGTGAATTTGAATGAAATTTACTTCTTAGATTTCATCCAAACGATCATTTAAAAAACATTTCTCAACGATCAAATCAAGCTTCAATGCATCAGCAGAACAAAAATGATAAAAATAAATGAATAAAAGATGAATTATACCTCTGACGAAGCAATGTCGTGAACCTCCTCCAAGCCATTGCTTTTTGCTTTGCACTCGCCACATAAACTGATGAATCCCTAAAACAAAAAATTATTCAGTGCCTTTGTTTTGAGCTTTTTAGATTAAATTTTCTGAAAATTAAGTTTTTTTTTTGGTTTTCGTGGTTTTTTTTAATGAATATTTTTAAATATTTTTATTTTTATAATTTATTTAAAAAATAAAAAAAAAAATATGAAAAAATATTTTAAAAAATTAATAAATACATAAAAATATATAAAAAAATGTACTGAAATCTCCTTTTTTTTTTTTGTATTTTTAGTATTTAGTGGATTTTTAAAAGGTTTTTTTCAAAAAAAAATTATTTTTTAAGTATATTTATGTTAGGTATGTCTAAAAAGTAAAAAAAAAATTGTTTAAAATATTAAAAAATTTAGTAAAAATAAAAAAATACAAAAAATAAGAAAGTAAAATTTTCTGATAAGTGTTTTTGGAAAAAAGAAACCAAGCAAATTGATTTTTTCCCAACCTATTGGAAAACGAGTATCTCCTTTCAATTTTGAAAAAATTACAATTTGAACACTTTTCAAAAAAATTATTTTTTTTATTTTTAATGAATTTTTTTAATATTTTAAATAATTTTTTTTAATTTTTAAACACCTAAAATAAATACACTTAAAAAATATAATATTTATTTAAAAAAATTAAAAGTTTACTAAATATCAAAAATATAAAAAATACAAAAATTCAATACATTTTTTTATATTTTTGTGTATTTATTAATTTTTAAAATATTTTTTCACAAATATTTTATTATTTAGATACATCTAAGTAAGGTACATTTTAAAAAGTAAAAAATGTACTGAAAATTTTAAAAATATTCACTAAAAACAAAAAAATACCCAAAAAAAAACACTATTTCCAGAAAACTGAATTTAAAAAATTGAAATTAAACACACTAAATAATTCTTATAATTTTAACGTAATTGTATAAAAAAATTTTAATAAGACTAAATGGATCAGAATTAGTGACTACAAAGATAAAGATAGAGAATGTAAAATATATATTTTAAGCGTAAAATAAATTATAATATCATTTTTATATTTATATAATTAATACATTTTTCAATAATGCTACATTTATCGAATTTGAACTCGTCCGAATTGTCTGAATTTGTGCATATCATTTTTATATTTTTCATTGAAAACATTAAAATATGAAAAATAAAAAGTAGAATTTTTTGAAAATTATTTTTTGAAAAACAGAATCAAATTGCCTAAATTTTATTGGAAGACGAGTACCTCCAATTTTGAAAAAAAAATTAGTTTTCTCATATTTGAATTTTTTTTTCTATTTTTACTGAATATTTTTAAATTTTAAGCAATTTTTTACTTTTTTTAGTTGCACCTTACTTAAATGTATCTAACTAGTAAAATATTTATGAAAAAATATTTTAAAAAATTAATAAATACAGAAAAATACGAAAAATATATTGAATTTTAGTAATTGTTTTGTATTTTTGACATTTAGTGAATTTTTTAAAGATTTTTTCACAAATATTATATTTTTTAGGTGCATTTATATTAGGTGTGCTAAAAAAATAAAATATTAAAATATTTAAAAAAATTCATTGAAAACAAAAAAAATACGAAAAATAAAAAATTAGAATTTTTTGAATAGTATTTTCTAAAAACCAAAACCAAACAACTTGAATAGCTCTTATAATTTTAACGTAATTGTATAAAAAAAAATTAATAAGACTAAATATGGATCAAAATTAGTGTGTAAAAATATAAAGATAGACAATGTAAAATATATATTTAAGCGCAAAATAAATTATAATATTATTTTTTTATCTATATAATTAATATATTTTTTTAATAATGTTACATCTATCGAATTTGAACTCGTCCAAATTTTCAAAATTTGTGCATATCGATCGTCCGACAGACCATTCAGGCGGATGTGGTTGATAGACTGGTTGATAAAGATAACAACCATGATTGACAAGGGTGACAATAATCGTCTGACCGATCATCTGACTATATCATTCCGGCGAAGTCTGGATTTCCTCTATTTTGGTTGGCCAAATATTTTTTTATATTTGTATGATAAAAAGATCATAACGTAATTAAACTTCCCGCCCTAATCCATCTTTGGGTGGGATTCTATGTGAAATTCACTAAGATGCATTTGATAAGCGATTTTAATTCGGTGGATACTTAATAAAATAATGATAGTGATCTAATATGGTACTTCAAAGTAGGGTTGACATTTTATTTTAATTTTTTTTTTTTAAGATAGTAAAGTTAGGATTAACATTTAAAGTTAAAAAAATAAGTAATAAAATGACATTAAATTAACATATATATTAGTGTTCTACCCGTATTATATGCATGGATTGTGTTTGAATACTTTTATATTTTGTGTAAATTTAGTTTTAATATATCAATTTTTAGTGAAAAAGTTTATGGTGTACACCCCATATGCACCCTACACAATTGGCGTAATTTCTTAGAAATTTTTATAATATCAATTATAAAATGTGTAATTTCGTAACAAATTAGCTTAACAAAATATTTAAATTTTTGTAGTTCATATAACAAAAATTTGTAGCATGATTATGACATTTTTTTGTTATGTCAATTTGTGACGAGATTATATATTTTGTGATTAATATTATAAATTTTGTGATAAAATTATGTCAATTTATAATAGGGTGCGTACGATATACATCCTCTTAAGGCTCCGTTTGTTTTGTGGTGTAATAGATGGGAGGGGATTAGGTTGGAGGTCGGGTTATTTAGTATTGTGTTTGTTTGTAGAGTTGGGGAAGTGATTAGGATGGAGGAGGAAATTGAGATGGAGGTTGGAAGGAGGATTCAGATGGAGAAGGTAGAGGTGGTATTACAAAAATAGTGAGGGGATTAGAAATTTTTTTATTTTTTACATATTGGGAATTTTTTTTAAACATTAATGTTTAATTTTTTATATTTTTTTATTTGTTTTATTATTTTATATAAAAATAATTTAACAATTCTTACACTAGCAACTATTATAAAAACAAATACAATTTTACTTAATTCTCTTACTATTAAGGGTTGTTTGAGATGATTTAAATAAGTGCACTTTTTTATTTTTTTTTTACGAAAAGATGTGCAGAAAAATAGAGAGGTGATGTGATGAAAAAAAGATAAAAAGATGAATTATATAGGGGATGCCAAACCACCCTTTAATCCTCTCACTATGAATCCCCTCCATTCTACCTCTGAAAACAAACGAAACCTAAGAGTGCACACCATAAGGTTTCCTTTTTTGGTAGGTTAGTTAAAATTAAAATTAAACTAAGTTTGTATATATTATATTAGTAAGCAAATCAATTTTAATTTTCTATATAACTGTTCATTGGTTTGATTCTAAAGCGTCAACTTAAACTAAACCGGCTCATGTGTACACCTAGCTAGGAGTAATGCACGCATGCTGCATTATTGTTAAAATATTAAAAAATGTCTCTTAACTCAAATTTTATGGCTCAAAAGTGATTTAAATGGTCAAAACGACATCATTTTGGCCATTTTTATGATATTATACGATGAACTACAAACTTCATAATGTTAACCGATGATAGAAAGTTTTAAACCTGCTTAATCCAAAACATTTCTTTTTATATATTTGGGTAAATTATACTGACACCCCTTGAGATTTATCTTTATTACAGTTTCACCCCTCATCTTTTAGAAATTACATCTCCCCCATTGAAGTTTAAAATTTCATTACAGATTCCCCCCTTAGCCTTTTTAATTTTTTTAAATACCAATTTTACCCTCATTTGGTAAACTACATTGACACCCCACACCTTTTAGAAATTACAATCCACTCCCTAAGGTTTAAAGTAGCATTACCAATTGCCCCTCAGTTAGTATTAGTTGGAAAAAAAATTAATTGAAAAAAAAATTCATTGAAAAAAAAATTAATTGGAAAAAATATAATTGAAAAAAAAAATTAATTGGAAAAAAAAATTGTTAGTGAATTTTTTAAATTTTTATTTAAAAACCAACGTAAACTCATTTTTTGAATTTACGTTTTTTCCTCAAATTTACATACTGAGACAACCGTTTATAAACCAAAAAAATTATCAAATAAGTTTTTATGATAGTTTTTAAAATTTTTGTAAATATAAATTGAAAACTGGAAACGAAATGGTTACTAAACAGGTCTCAGATGGTAAAAATATCGTAAAATTAACAAATATTTAAATGAGTTACCAACGTAAAAAATGACTTATCAAAAGATTCTTAGGCTATGTATGATTTGAATTTTAGAATTTTTTTTAAATTAAAAATTAATTTGGTTAAGAAATAAAAAATAAAAAAATAATTTTCATTTCATTTAAAAAATAATTTTTATTTGGTTTAAGAAATAGCCTAAGAATCTTTTGATAAATCATTTCTTACGTTGGTAACTTATTTAATTATTTGTTAATTTTACGTCATTTTTACTATCTGAGACTTGTTTGGTAACCATTTCGTTTTCAATTTTCAATTTATATTTACAAAAATTTTAAAAACTGCCATAAAAACTTGTTTGATAATTTTTTTGATTTATAAATGATTTTCTCAGTTTGTAAATTTGAGGAAAAAACATAAATTCAAAAAATGAGTTTACGTCGGTTTTTAAACAAATATTTAAAAATTTTACTAACAAATTTTTTTTTTCAATGATTTTTTTTTCCAACTAATACAAATCGATGGGACAATTAGTAATGCTACTTTAAACCTTATGGAGGGGATTTTAATTTCTAAAATATGAGTGGTGTCAATGTAATTTACCTAATGAGGGTAAAATTGGTATTTAAAAAAAATAGAGTAAATTACACTAACACCCAATGAGGTTTATGTTTATTGCAGTTCCCCCCTCACTTTTTGGAAATTAAATCTCCCCTCTGAGGTTTAAAGTTTCATTACAGATTCTCCCCTTAGTCCTTTTAATTTTTTAAATACCAATTTTTCTATCATTAGGTAAATTACATTGACACCCCTCACATTTTAATAATTACAATCCTCTCCCTAATGTTTAAAGTAGCATTACCAATTGCCCCATTGATTAGTATTAGTTGGAAAAAAAATCATTGGAAAAAAAAAATTGAATTGGAAAAAAATTAATTGGAAAAAAAAATTAATTGGAAAAAAATTAATTGAAAAAAAAATTTGTTATTAAAATTTTTAATTTTTTATTTAAAAACCAACGTAAACTCATTTTTTAAATTTACGTTTTTTTCTCAAATTTACAAACTGAGAAAATCATTTATAAACTAAAAAAATTATCAAACAAGTTTTTACGACAGTTTTTAAAATTTTTGTAAATAAAAATTGAAAACTGAAAACGAAATGGTTACCAAATAAGTTTCAGATGGTAAAAATGTCATAAAATTAACAAATAATTAAATAAGTTACCAACGTAAGAAAGATTTATCAAAAGATTCTTAGGCTATTTCTTAAACGAAATGAAAATTATTTTTTAAACGAAATGAAAATTATTTGTTTACTTTTTATTTCTTAACCATATTAATTTTTAATTTAAAAAAAAATCTAAAAATCAAATCATACATAACCTAAGAATCTTTTGATAAGTCATTTCTTACGTTGGTAATTTATTTAATTATTTGTTAATTTTACGACATTTTTATCATCTGAGACCTGTTTGGTAACCATTTCATTTTCAGTTTTCAATTTATATTTACAAAAATTGAAAAAACTGTCATAAAAACTTGTTTGATAATTTTCTTAATTTATAAATGGTTGTCTTAGTTTGTAAATTTGAGGAAAAAACATAAATTCAAAAAATGAGTTTACGTTGGTTTTTAAACAAAAATTCAAAAATTTTACTAACAATTTTTTTTTTCCAATTAATTTTTTTTTTCAATGAATTTTTTTTCCAACTAATACTAACCGATGAGACAATTAGTAATTCTACTTTAAAACTTAGGGAGGGGATTGTAATTTCTAAAAGATGAGAGGTGTCAATGTAATTCACCAAATGAGGGTAAAATTGGTATTTAAAAAAATTAAAATGACTGAGGGGGAATTTGTAATGAAACTTTAAACCTCAAGGGGAGAGATGTATTTTCCAAAAGGTGAGGGGTGAAACTGTAATAAATATAAATCTCAGGGGGAATTGGTGTAAATTACACTGACGCCCCCTGAGGTTTAGGTTTATTACAATTCCCCCCTCACCTTTTGGAAATTACATCTCCCCCAATGAGGTTTAAAGTTTCATTACAGATTCCCCCTTTCAGCAATTTATTTTTTTTAAATACCAAATTTGCCCTCATTGAGTAAATTATATTGACATTCCTCATATTTTAGAAATTACAATCCCCTTCCTAAGGTTTAAAGTAGCATTACCAATTGCCCCCTCGGTTAGTATTAGTTGAAAAAAAAAATAATTGGAAAAAAATTATTTGAAAAAAATTTTTGTTAGTAAAATTTTTAAATTTTTGTTTAAAAAGTAACGTTAGCTTATTTTTTGAAGTTACGTTTTTTCCTAAAATTTACAAACTGAGACAACCATTTATAAACTAAAAAAATTATCAAACAAGTTTTTATGACATTTTTTAAAATTTTTGTAAATATAAACTGAAAATTGAAAACTAAAAACGAAATAGTTACCTAACAGGATTCAGATGGCAAAAATGTCGTAAAATTTACGAATAATTAAATAAGTTACCAACGTAAGAAATTACTTATCAAAAGATTTTTAGGCTATGTATGGTTTGATTTTTAGAATTTTTTTTGAAAAAATTAAAAATTAAAAATTATTTTGGTTAACAAATAAAAAATAATTATCTTTTTTATATAATTTTTATCTTTCAAGTGGTTAGAAATAATTTTTTACAAATTAAATTAAAACAGTCATACGTATGTATATAACATACCCAAAAGTTAAAATGATAATTATTTTTTACCCTTAAATTATAATTATTTTTTATTTTTTATTTTTTATTTCTTAACCAAATTAATTTTTAATTTTTTTTAAATATTCTAAAAATCAAACCATACATAACCTAAGAATATTTTAATAAGCCAATTCTTACGTTGGTAACTTATTTAATTATTTGTAAATTTTACGACATTTTTACCATCTGAAGCCTGTTTGGTAACCATTTCGTTTTCAGTTTTCAAATTTCAATTTATATTTACAAAATTTTTTAAAAAGTCATAAAAACTTGTTTGATAATTTTTTTGGTTTATAACTAGTTGTCTCGGCTTGTAAATTTGAGGAAAAAACGTAAATTCAAAAAATGAGTTTACGTTAGTTTTAAACGGAAATTTAAAAATTTTACTAGCAAAATTTTTTTTCAATTAATTTTTTTTTCAATTAATTTTTGTTTCAATGAATTTTTTTTCCAACTAATACTAACCGAGGGGGCAATTGGTAATGCTACTTTAAACCTTAGGGAGGGGATTGTAATTTTTAAAATGTGAGGGGTGTTAATGTAATTTACTCAATGAGGGAAAATTTGGTATTTAAAAAACATAAATTGCTAAATGAGGGAATCTGTAATGAAACTTTAAATCTCAGGAGGAGATGTAATTTCCAAAAAGGTGAGGGAAAAATTATAATAAACCTAAACCTCAGGGGGTGTCAGTGTAATTTACCCAAAAAATTAAGAAGACTAAGGGAGGAAATCTGTAATGAAACTTTAAACCTCAGGGAGAAGATGTAATTTCCAAAATGTGAGAGGGAACTGTAATAAATATAAACCTTAGGGGTGTTAGTGTAATTTACCCTATATATTTTGAAAGTTTAAAGAGTTATTAAAGTTCTAAATTTATATCATCTATTGATAATCATTTATTAAAGAATTTTTAAAATAAATATATCGATCTTGGTCTAATTTGGATCGAACTTATAATACATAATAGCTCTTGAAGTAATTTTTCAAGCACTTGGGATTAGATTTATACTTTATTCCTAAGCATTTCAAAAAAATTATTTTCAAATAAAAATTACAATTAATTTAATTATTTGAGTGTCTCATTATCTACTCAAGACTAGTAGTTCAAATTTTATAATTAACTCTTTATTAATTAGTAAAAAAAATTTCATTTTACTCCCAAACTTTATCTCAATAATCAATTACACTCCAGACATTAAGGTCAAGTTTGGGAAGACTAAATAAGTGCACTTTTTGTCTTTTTAGACTAAAAAGTTGAGGTTGAAAATATGAATGTTTGGGTTAACTTTTTGACTTTTTATGGAAAAATGTGTAATAAAAAATTATAAAAATTGATTTGTAGGAGAAAATTAGAATTGGGAGTTGTGCAGCCGTAATTGTTGACTTTTGGTGAATAGTGATAACTTTTTAACTTTTTAAGTAACTTTTTGACTTTTTGACTTTTTGGGATGTTCCCAAACTAAATAATTTTAATTTCACCTCTAAAATGTTTGAAATCATATCAATTTGACACCGGCTATTTCCGTCAAGTAAGTGGATGGAATGATGACGTGGCCCGTGAACTTTGCTTGTGGAGGGAAAATTAAGGCACTTTCATCATCTACTTCCCCATTCTTCATTCTCATCACTTTTCTCTCTCAAATTCTTCAACCCAATTCAATCAATCAACCATGCCATCTTCTTCACTTTCACCATCCCCAATTCAGACCCCCAATACCTTCAAAAGCTTCTCGAATCCGCTCGTCCCTTCCTTCGCGGCGAGCTCGAGTCCATCGACCCTAACCTCCCCTCCATCGTCACTAGCGCAAGCACAGCAGCTTCCTCGACCATCTCATTGACATCTACCGCATTCTCAAGCTCTGGGCAGCCCCTAACTCCGTCTCCTTCTGCGGCCTCTTCCACTCCGCCTACTCCAACTCCTACGTCAACCTCACCATCTTCAACTCCTTCTTTTCGGTCTATTATTGAATTTCAAGGGTTCAATATCGAGTTTCAAGATTGGAAGAGAGAGAAAGTTATGGATTGAAAAAATGTAACATATTAAAGTTAGGGTTTTGGAATAGCTTCATAATTTCCCATACAAAAATCATTAGAGCTACAACTTGAGACCTTATTGATCAAACTACACAACTCTGTCTACAATAATTCACATCTCCCATTTATATCTTGAAAAACCCATGATTTCTCAGCTACATTCTTCACTATACCGGGTGAGAATTGGGGATTTAGAATCCCAGAAACCAATCAAGAACACACATTCTGTCGAGAAAATCAAGCTCAGACCCACAACAAACCTCATCGGCAAAAACCCAAAACCCATATCTGTCTTCTTCCTCTTAATCTTCTCATGAAAAACCATTATCATCGTAAAATTAAGCGGCAGCGAGACCATAACTCTTGGATTTCCCGATCTGGTTGTCGACAAAAATGAGGAATTGAAGAAAACAGGGTTATTGGGACTGGTTTTGCGAGCTTGGTGAGAGAGCTTTTGTGAATGCTTGAAGCCACGAGATCGAGAGTGGCATTGATGCTTGCTAAGCAGATTTCGCAGTTGCAATTGGTGTCTCTTCATATCCCAGAAAGTAACAGCCTTCTCTGGATTCAGATCGTTCATCGTCTATGGTGGCAGTGGTGGTGGTGGGGGTTGTGGATGATTTCACAGAGGAAGAAGATGGTGAGGTTAGAACTACTATTTTCATGATTTCTTGTGTTGGGTTGGGTTGAAGAATTTGAGAGAGAAAAGTGATGAGCAGGGGCGGAGCAAAAGAAAGACCAGTGGTCGCATGTCCCCCCTCAATTTTAAACTTTTGTGATTATATATAAAATGTTTTTTTTTTTTTTGTTAACTTGTTATTTAGTTAAGGATTTATTGTATTATTTATAATAAATAATTATTTAATATTTTGAGACCATTATGTAATATTGTTTATGTAGTAGACTAAACCAATAGTGTAGTGGGAAATCGTATGGATTAAATATAATTAACTCATTATTTTCAAGTAGTTGACATTTGTGTATGATTTGTGATTTCTCATGCTTTGAGCATCGCATAGGCAACGCCATATGGTATTCTAAGACTATTTAATTATTTACATTCAAAACACATCATTTATAAGCTATATCATCACTTTAATATTTTTTGTTAAATAAAAATTAAATATATTTTATAATAATTTGTGTTATAAATGATGTGTTTTTATTTTCTAAAATTAAGAATTTTGATCCATAATTTTTTGTACTAAAATTACAAACTTACATCACCATCTCGCACCGAGCTATTACACACTATTATAGAATTTTGATTTGTTCCTATTAATAATAATTTTTAATTTCTTATGCTTAAATTTAGCTTATAAAATTATTATTATCTTAATGTTGATCATATTTTTTTAAATAAAAAAAATGTAATTAATAAGTGTCCCCACTAACATAATTTCCCGACTTCGCCACTGTTGATGAGGATGAAAAATGGGAAAGAAGATGATGAAGATGCTTAGGCCTTATCTGTAAACAAATTATTTTAATAATTTTTTGATTTTTTATGAAAATATATGCAGAAAAATAAAAAAAAAGAGTGATGTGATAATTTATAATTACTTTTTGATTTTTTTGCTAAAATACATAATCATCAAACAAGACGTTAATTTTTCCACAAGAAGCAAAGTTTAGGGGCCACGTCACCATCTCGTCCACTTACATGACAAAAATAGACGGTAGGAGTCAAATTGATACAATTTCAAACACTTTGGGCTAAAATTAAAATTATTTAAAGTCAAGAGTATAATTGATCGTCGAGGCAAAGTTTGAAAGGTAAAACAAAATTTTCTCTAATTAGTAATACATAATTTATGATTATAAAAAAAAGGGTAAATTATAATTTAACCCCCTGGGGTTTACCCTAAAAACACAGAACCTCCTTATGGCTTCATTTGCAACACTTAAACCCCTAGACTTTATACCATGTTATAATTTTTGACGGGATGTAACAGAAGTGCACACCGCCTGATAAAAAAAAAAAAAAAAAAATAGGAGAGAGAGAGAGATTGCAACCAGAGAGATTTTATTTTCTCTACAATCACTCTCAGGAATAGAGTAGGTCATATTACATCTTAACATATTCTAAGCTCTATCCTCTCCCCTCATGTGCTTGAGCTCTGTCCTCTCTTTCATAGCCAAATCAATCTTTATCTTTATCCTTCTCTTTCTCTTGCTCTTTCTCTTCCTCTCAACAATTCTTTTTCAGCTCAACAATGGCTTCATCTACAATGGCTTCAAGGGTTTTACCAACAACAACAACATAAGCCTAAACGGTGATGTAGAGATCCACAACAATGGTCTCCTCTAACTCACCAACGACACGCTTCGATTGATCGGCCATGTCTTTTACCCAATTCCGATCCGATTCAAGAACTCCACAGCTGCCAAAGCTCTCTCTTTCTCTATAGCCTTTGCTTTCGCAATCGTTCCAAAGTATAAAAAGCTCGGCGGCCATGGCTTTCGCAAATGAATCAATCTGTTGCCATTAGAGTCTTTGGGGATAGAGCAATCACCTCTGCATTTGGATCTGAAAAAGAAATAAAAAGGACACAATTTCAATTCAACGTGACTATATGAACCACCATTCGATTAGAGATTTTGAAGGGTTAGCTTGGTGATCTTACCTGGCATTCCGAGGAGATTTCTCTTCTTCTTTTCTTTTTCTGGTGGTGGGTTTAGAAGAACTATTTGATTCCCCGATGAAGAGACACTAGTTTCGCCAGAAGCTATGGAATCATGGGCTAGTTTTTCTTGGTGGATTTTGTTGGGTTTTTGGTTTTGGTCATTGAAGGAAAAGGTAGAGTGTTTGTCTCTCTCTCTCTCTCTCTGTGGTTGCAATCTCTCTCTCTCTCTCTCTTTCCTGTTTTTTCTTTTTCTTTTTTTAATTTTATTTTTTATCAAGCGGTGCACAAAACAACGTCGTTTTGTGCACTTCTGTTACGTCCATAAAAAATTACAACATGATATAAAGTCTAGGGGTTTAAGTGTTACAAATGAAACTACAAGGGGGTTCTGTGTTTTTGGGGTAAACCACAGAGGGTTAAATTATAATTTACCCTAAAAAAAAATATATGTAATTTATTACATGGATTAATGACAGCTGAATTTATTACAAGGTTAAATCCTAGGATAATTTATGTAATTTTGCAAAATTTCAAGAGTGGTGCTACATGTACCAATTAGTATACTAACACTAGTTATGATATTATTATTGACCCCACTCATTATACAAATTACAAATACCAAAAAACATCTTAAATTATGTCATATCATGAATTGATACACTAATTAATATATATATATATATATATATATATATATATATATATATATATATATATATATATTAATTGATACATATAATATTACTCAAATTTTAAATATGCCACATGAAATCAATTCAATTGGAGGATTAAGTGGAGCTCATTGGATAAGAATTACGTTTACGGAAGGACTAAACTAGTTTCCACTGTTATTAATTCTGGTTCATAACAAATCATACCAAATATTGTAATTTTTTTGGGGTTTCACTTATTTTAAGTTGTCATTTTAATTTGTGGGAGCATTTACATTTAATAAACTCATTTTAAAATCGATTTTGATAATTTAAATTGTTTAATTTTTAAGATTTATCGAGTATAATATTTATACAAAAAATTAAAATGATTGGACATCGATAGCTATATGTGTAAATCATATTTGATTAAAAAAATGGACAACAAATGTAATTTAAAAAATAGTTATTCATTTTTTGTAATACAAATTTGATTCAAACATATAGCTATTGATATCCGATCATATTGATTTTTTGCATGAATATTCTATTCAATAAGTCCTAAAAAGTGAGTAGTTCAAATTATCGAAATCAATCTCAAAATAAACCTACCTGTACGGGAAAGAAATAAACTTTCTCGTATAATTCTGTTGATCAAGTCTGCGCTCCTCTGTACGTCGTCGCTTTATCACCTGAAAAACACAAACGTGAGCTAGCCGGCGGGTGTGTGCCGGAAACCTCTCCGATGCCTAAGTCAGTAAGCTTGACAAATAGACAAAAGTTCCATGTATTCAAAAAGTAAAGTTGTGTGTTCAAAAAGCAAAGTTGTGTGTTCAAAAAGCAAAGTTGTGTGTTACCTCTCCAAAGGTGATGTTGTAAACTTTTATAGGTTTCGTGTGGCACAATCCTAGTAGGACTTCTACTCCTCCATGCAGAGTCCTCCTAGGATTCATACTCTTGAAAGATAATGCTTATCCTTCAACACCCCCCTCACTGCTTAAACCAAGTGAGATGGTTTTATCATGGCCGAACTCCAATATGACCGAAGTAAATATGTTTATGCATAGGCGAAGAGTAAGCCGAACTAACTCTTCCTTTTAATGCTCTTACGTCGGCTCCTCATGCACAACCCATGGCGTGGTCGGACGGAACTAACATGTCAAGACCGGTGTAACTCCAAGACCGGTCTAATTCCAAAGTACCGTTAGACCGATCTAACTTCGATCTTCTACCGGACCGGTCTAGCTTCACGGCCTTAGGACCGGACTAACTTCAAAATATCCGTACGACCGGAGTACCTTACATGGCCATTTCACTCAGCCCTTTATACTGCGGCTCATAACGGCCCATACCTAGCTCGGCCTAATTTTCGCATAAATTACCCTCTCAATTGCCCCTTAATTCCGTTTGCCTAGCATGATTGGGATTACCTGTCAACCAGCCGAGCTAAATTCACGTCGGGCTCTAGCTGTCCGGTCAAAACGTCTTTTCAATCACAGCAACTGAATCGTTTCTTATTCCAATGACACGTGGCAGGCGCTGACTGGCTCAATGCAACTGTCACGCCGCCTTCGTACTCCGCGTTTTGTTTTGAACAGTCCCGCCCAAATTTTGGGCTTTCTAACAAAAACAAACCCTGAGGCCAAAATCCCTCCACTTTTGCTATTCATCTTCTTCCCTTTCTTTGAGTTCTTCACTGTTCTTCGTCTTCTGAAAGAGCTCGTCGTTTGCTGCCTGTTGCTTCCATCTCCAATCCTTGCCTATTCATCTGGTTAGTATTGCTCATCTATTTTGTTTTTGTATTTTATTTTCCGTGTTTTTGCAAAACATCTTTTTCCATTTCGCTTGGCTCTGTACTTTTCTGGAAAAAACTTAACAATAGAACACGAGTTCACACAATATCCTGTAGAAACCTGGTCTTTGATCCAAAATCATGATGCAACCGAACTAGGACACTGTTTAAGCTAGGTAGAAGTTTAGCCACTTTACAACCGGATTAACACTTCATGTTTACACCAATAGTTTTAACGAGTTAAACCACTTCTTGCTTTACCTCGGCCGAGGTTACCAACCGAACTAGGCCTCTGGGCTAAACCAGCTTTCTTAGTTTTTTAGACAGAACTTGGAGAGCTGCCCTTAGACGATCAACCAGTCAAACAGAACCGTTCCCACAACCGAGATATCGAGACGTTTGCCAAGGCCGAGGTAATAAAAACCTTGCTCAAACCGAGCTACCAATCACCTTGGAGAAACCGAGACAAAACCTGTAGCATCCCATACAGTCGAAGTAGGATATCTTTTTATCTTGCTTTTAATTTGTAGCACAGCCCAATGATCTGTGCTTAACACCTTTGTTCTTTACTTTGCAGACTTAGGTTGCCCAGGTACTCCTCTGCGCGCTCAACCGAGCTACTGAGCACAATTTTTGGACCGAACTTATTTATTCATAATTTATACCATAAAATGGGGAAGTATATGTATCTAGTAAATACTCTGGGCGGCCTAGCCGAATTTAGAAAAGACTACAATATACCCGATGACGTCCACCTGATTTTAGCCGAAAAAGATGTCATACCTTGGGGCAATGAAGGCTTTGTCCCCTTCACCCTTTTGTCCATAATTGAAACCGGACTACGATTTCCAGTCCAACCCTTAATTTGTGAGTTTCTTAGGCAAACCAGACTATGCCCAACCCAACTATCCACCAATTCCTACCGTATAATAATGGGTATAGCCGAACTGAACCGCCAAGCCGGTCTCAACCTCGGTCTGGCCGAAATCTTTCACTAATACTCCATTGGTTCGAAGGAAGACGGCTGGGTGTATTATCTTAGTATACGCCGTCTTCGTGAGAAAATAATAAAGAACACACCGGATAAAGACTTAAACGACGACGATTTTTTCTGGGTGTCTGGGAACTTTGAGGATCACCAAGCCCAGATTCCTGGCCAAAGCATCAATTGGAAAAAAGGAGAACCCGGTATATTTACTTCGGTTTTCTTACGTGCTATTTTATATTTCGGTTTTTTAATCTTTCAGCCGAACTAACAGTTCTTCTTTCGCAGATTCTGCCCACTTCCATTCTTTATACAGCTACCCAAATCTAGCGACTTTGCGCGCCGCACTACGGTATCCATAACGTAGTTGGGCCAAGCTGCTAAAATTCGAGCCGACCTATAGATACAGTGGCCGCCGAAAAGCGAGAGTGACCGACTTTCTGCTAGAGGAGGCCCCAGAACCGGACCCAACCTTGCCAGAAATCAGACTAATCCCACTAACCGCTGAAGAAGAAATGGCCAAAAGAAACAGAGTCAGGGCCCTCTTGACCGAGACCAACAGACCCGAAGTACCGCCACCAAGTCAAACGCAGCCTGCCGTTGTGGCCCTTCCTTCTCAACAGCCTTCTTCATCACGCCCATCTAAGCGCGCCCGATCTACCCCGACCGAACAACATCTTGTGGATAAGGACGAATCCATCCCTCCACCAATTCCACAGCCGGAGTCTTCTGACCGGGCTGGCTCTTCCCGGTGGGCACCGAAGCTGAAATTTCAGAACCGCCTTATTCAAGATACCGATTCGGTGGTCGCTGAGAAGGATAACTTAATGGCCTTCAATCTTGCCAGAAGTGTATGCCTTCCAGCAGACATGGAGCACCACCAGAATTTGACCGAGCTAAAGGCCATTCGATCGGCCACCAAGTCCATGATCCTGGTATGATGCCCCTTGTCTCTTCAAAAAAAATTTTCCCAACTTTCAGTTCGGTTTCCTTATTGATTTCTTTCCATTCATTACAGTCTCTTCAGAATAGCCAAATTGCCCACCAAAAGGTATTGGAGCTCAGGAAAACGACGAGGCAGACCCTGGCAGAAGTTGAAGCAAAGACGACCGAGCTGAAGAAATCCCACCAAAAAACGGCCGAGCTAGAGGTTGAGGTAGCTCGTCTATCTGGACTAGTTACCTCAGCTGAAGCTGACAAACAAAAGGCGTTGATCGTGATGAAAGACAAGTACCTTCGTGAGCTAGTCAAGCTTGAAGGAAAAAAGGATGCCGAAATCGTCGAGCTGAAGAAGAAGGTCGGTAATGCCAACGCTGAAGGTTTCAAAGAGGCGGAAGGCCTCTATATTCCGCAATATGAGGGAGCGAAAGACTTATTCTTCAAGTGCGGCTGGAGAAGTGCTGTGGAGCAACTCGCCTGTGGGCCCAAAACCGAGGTCTATAATGCTCCTTAGTATTTCATTCCGGCCTCACTGGCGGAGTATGCTGCTTCCATCCAATAGCAATTTTTGCAGGATTCAGATGATGAAGACAGAGAAAATGAACTGACTGTTACTCCGGTAGTCAATGAGCAGGGCAACGATCAATCAGCTCGGTTGGAGCCAACGGCTGAAGACCTGACTGTTGAACCGCCGCCGACTGACGTAGTTGCTACTGAGACTGATCTTCCTGCTGCAACCGGTGCTCAAGTTGACATTGATGCCGATCTTGAAGACCTTTTTGCTTGATTTTGTACTTTTCTTTTCGTTGTTTACTTTTTTGCTCTTGTAACCGGGCTGCGGCCCCTCCTTTGTATTTGCTTTTTGATGAATGAAAATTTTCTTGTTTTTGAACTCTTACTTCGGTTGATCTGTATGTTTGTACTTGTAATGACTTTTCCATGATCTTTTCACTTCCAACTGTTATCTCGGTTTAAATTCCTGTTTTGAGCTTGCTTTCTAATAGTAGTGTGGCCGAGATATTTTATTCCGGTCTCAGCTGAGCAATCTGTCTGAACTTACTAGCCAACCACTCTTTAGCCGATGTCCTTACTTCGGCTAAAGAGTACTAAAAGTTTGTTTAATCCATCCAACAACGCTTTTACCCGATGTGCTTACTTCAGCTAAAGATTAGTAAGAGTTGGTTTAATCCGACCAACCACTCTTTTAGCCGATGTCCTTACTTCGGCTAAAGAGTACTAAGAGTTGGTTTAATCCAGCCAACCACGCTTTTAGCCGATGTCCTTACTTCGGCTAACGAGTACTAAGAGTTGGTTTAATCCAGCCAACCACTCTTTTAGCCGATGTCCTTACTTTAGCTAAAAGAGTTCTAAGAGTTGGTTTTTTTAGCCAACTTAGAAAAGAGTGTTTGGTTATTTCGACCAAATGTCCTGCAGCCTGAATCCTTATCCTGGGCTTAGGAAGGGTGTTGGTTTAATCCAGCCAACCACTCTTTTAGCCGATGTCCTTACTTCGGCTAAAAGAGTTAGCTTATGTCCTTACTTCGGCTAAAGAGTACAAAGAGTTGGTTTTTTCAACCAACTTAGAATAATGTTTGGTTATTCCGACCAAACGTCCTGCAGCCTGGATCCTTATCCTGGGCTTAGGAAGGGTGTTGGTTTTTCCAGCCAACGTCTAAGTTAGTTTTTTCAGCCAACTTAGAATAGATTGTTTGGTTATTCCGACCAAACGTCCTGCAGCCTGGATCCTTATCCTGGGCTTAGGAAAGGTGTTGGTTTTTCCAGCCAACGTCTAAGTTAGTTTTTCCAGCCAACTTCGAATAGATTGTTTGGTTGTTCCGACCAAACGTCCTGCAGCCTGGATCCTTATCTTGGGCTTAGGAGGGGTGTTGGTTTAATCCAGCCAACCTCTAAGTTAGTTTTTTCCAGCCAACCTCTAAGTTAGTTTTTTCCAGCCAACTTAGAATAAAGTGTTTGGTTATTTCGACCAAACGTCCTGCAGCCTGGATCCTTATCCTGGGCTTAGGAGGGGTGTTGGTTTAATCCAGCCAACCTCTAAGTTAGTTTTTTTCAGCCAACTTAGAATAAAGTTTGCAATATACCTAACTTCACTAAAGCTAGCTTTTTTCAGAGAACAACTTATGCTGAAAAGAATTGATTTGTTTTATTGAGGAAAGAAAAAATTACACCGATTTTTAAAAGAAAAGGCTAAAAATAAAATAATTTGAGATTGGCAGTATTCCATGGCCTGAGAATTGTCTTGCCGTCCTCGTCTTCTAAGTGGTATGCCCCTTTGCCTGCTAATCCAACCACTTTGTAAGGTCCTTCCCAATTAGGCCCTAACTTGCCATCTCCGGGCACCAAGGTGTTTCCCATCACTTTGCGCAGCACCCAATCTCCAACCTTGAATTGTCTTGGACGAACTGTTTTATTGTATTTCCTGGATAACTCTTGTTGATACGAGGCTGTGAACCAATGCTCTTTCTCTTCTTTCCTCCGCAAGGTCGAGTTCCAAAGTTATGGCTTCGCCATTCAAGTCAGGATCAAAATTTTCGCTTCGAATTGTGGGGAGACCAACTTCCAGTGGGATCACTGCTTCCATGCCATAAGCTAAGGAGAATGGTGTTTCTCCAGTTGATCGTCGTGGTGTAGTACGATAAGCCCATAAAACATGAGGGAGTTCCTCCGCCCACTTGCTTTTGGCTTTTTCTAACCGTTTTTTCAGTCCATCCAATACTACCTTGTTTGATGCTTCTGCCTGGCCATTTGCTTGGGGATATGCCGGCGTAGAATTGTAGAACTCTATCTTATATTCTTCACAAAAGCCTCTGAAGATTCTGCCGTCGAACTGAGTGCTGTTGTCTTAGATTAGGGCTTTTGGTATGCCAAACCGAGTGATGATATTTTGCCAGACAAACTTCTTCACATCTCTTTCCTTGATTGATGCCAATGCTTCTGCTTCCACCCACTTTGTGAAGTAGTCTGTTGCTGCGAGAAAGAACTTCTTGTTGCCGGGTGCTGTTGGAAGTGGTCCTACTATGTCCAAGCCCCACATTGCGAAAGGCCATGGGCTAGTTAATGGTAGGAGTTCTCTAGCTAGTTGATGTATTTGATGTGCGAATTTTTGGCATTTCTCACACTTCTTCACATATTTCTCTGAGTCTGCCTGCATGTATGGCCACCAGTATCCTTGTGAAATGGCCCTGTAAGCTAGCGATCTTCCTCCTTGATGGCTTCCGCACCCCTTCGTGTATCTCATACAAGAATGCTTCCACTTTGCTAGGGTGGACACACTTTAGATAAGGTCCTGAGAACGACTTTTTGTATAATGCCAAAGATGGGGAGAGCCAAAATCGCTGTGACTTTGCTCTAATTTTGTTGGCTTCTTTCTTTTCTTCTGGTAGGATGCCGTTTTTTAAGAATAGTATGATGGGATCCATCCATGAGGGGCCTAGTTCTGCGCAACATACCTCTTCTGCTTCGGGGTCCTCAATGCTTGGTCTAGGTAGGTAGTCGATCAGTAGTGGATGAGGGGTGGAGGTGTCTGCCATTGAGGCGAAGCCTGCTAGTTCGTCTGCTCTGCTATTTTCCTCTCTGCCTATCTGTTCTATCCTCACTACTTCAAATTTCTTGATTTCTGTTCTGACCAATTCTTGGTACTTGGCCATCCTATCATCCTTTGCTTCATAGTCGCCAGAAATTTGGTTTACCACCAACTGTGAGTTGCTGTAGACCATCAATTCGGTGGCCTTCATGTGGTATGCTGATTTGAGTCCTGCAAGCAGTGCTTCGTATTCCGCTTCGTTGTTTGATGCTGGGAAGCCAAGGTTGATTGCTTGCTCCACAACTAGGCCGTCTGGTGAGATGAGGACTATGCCAAGTCCTGCACCATGCCGGTTAGATGCTCCATCCACAAAGAGCTTCCACATCTCACCAACGAACAACTTCCAGCAAATGGAGGGGTCGGATGATGTCGTGGGGTCAAGAATGTTGCTGGTGTTTTCTTCAAGGTCTATGCTTGCTGTCTGTCCCTCGCTATCTGATTGAACCAAGTCTTTATTTGTTGGTGAGTCTTGGTTTGTTGAAGCTTGGTTTGTTTCTTCCTTGCTGTCTTTAGTCTGGTCTGCGTTGGAGTCTGACTAAATACCTTCTGCTAGGGGTTGCGCTATTCCGGCGTCAACTTCTATCCCTAGTTTGGTTGTGTCAGTTAGGTCGACTGGGCAGATATGATGACTTCCAGGAGTAAACTCTGCGATGAAGTCTGCCAAAGATTGGGCCTTTACTGCGGTTCTAGGTTGGAACTTGACGTCGAATTGTCCTAGCTCTACTGCCCACTTCAAAATTCGCTCAGAAAAGTTCGCCCTCTCAAACAAAGCTTTTAGTGGGAAAGCTGTGAGGACGACTATGGTGTGGGCGTGAAAGTAGTGTGCCAATTTCCTGGAGGCCATCATCAAGGCTAATGCCAGTTTTTCCAGTGGTACATACCTTGTTTCGGCTCCCAGCAATGTCTTGCTGACATAATAGATGGGCAGATGTTGAATTCCTTCTGCACGGACCAACACTGCGCTAATTGCGTGCTGAGAGACTGCAAGGTATAGGAAGAGTTCTTCTCCTGGTATTGGGGTGACCAGCAATGGTGGAGAGCACATGTATTCTTTCAGGCTTTCCAGTGCTTGGTCGCATTCGTCATCCCATTCGAACCTGGCTTTTAAAGCTTGAAAGAATGGTCGTAGTCTGTCTGACGATCGGCTTATGAACCGATTGAGCGCATGTATTCTTCCATGCCGGTGAGATGCTGTACTTCTTTTACTGAGTTTGGTCTCTCCAAATCTTGAATTGCTTTGATTTGGGAGGGGTCCGCTTCTATACCCCGGTTGGTCACAAGGAAGCCCAAGAATTTGTCAGATCCTACTCCGAATGCACACTTAGATGCGTTGAGGCGCAACTTGTGCTTCTTTAGGATTTCAAACATCTCTCCTAGGTCCTTGAGATGGTTATTTTCATCCTTGCTTTTGACCACCATGTCGTCGATGTAAGCCTCCATCGTTCTTCCTAACAATGGTTCAAACATCTTGGTGACCATTCGTTGGAATGTTGCCCCTGTGTTTTTCAGGCCAAAGGGCATGACCTTGTAACAGTATAGTCCTCTCGGAGTTGTAAAGGATGTGACCTCCTGGTCTAGTTCATGCATGGCGATTTGGTGGTAGCCTCTGTATGTATCCAGAAAGCTAAGTCGGTTGTGCCCCGCCGTTAGGTCTACCAGTTGATCTATCCATGGTAGAGGAAAGCTGTCTTTTGGGCACGCCTTGTTGACTGTTTTGTAGTCGACGCAGACACGCCATTTGCCATTCTTCTTTGGCACTACGACCGTGTTGGAGATCCATTTTGGGTAGTGCACCTCTCTAATTGCTCCTGCCTCCAGCAGGTTACCTACTTCTTCCGCCACTATTTCGGCATGGTGAAGTGCCGATCTGCGAGTGCGCTAAATGACTGGTCTGGCGGATGAATGGACATTAAGTTGGTGACAGATGAAGTTTGGATCAATGCCTGGCATGTCGTAGGGTGTCCAAGTGAACACTTCGATGTTAGAGGTTAAGAATTCCAAGACCTCTAATCTCTCAGTGCTGGACAACGATGAACCGAGCAAAAAGAACTTATCCGGGTTCTTTTCATCTATTTTTACCTCTACCAAGTCCTCCAGTTCTTTCTGATCTGCCGCTTTGCCGACATCTGCGAATAGCTCATTACTCTCAGGTTCTTCCACTAAATGAACGTATCCTTTGGCAGCGCGGCTGCCATTTACCGTGACGACGCATTGCTTCGACATGATCTAATCTCCATAGACTTCTTCAATTACACCGGTGTCGTTGGGGAACCGCATTACTTGGTGGTAGGATGACGCCACCGATCACATGGCATGCAGCCATGTTCTGTCCAAGATAATGTTGTAAGTGGAGGGGACCTTTAATACCCAGAACTCCATTTGTTTCGTCACGTTTCCTGCTCTAACTGGAAGAATTATTTTGCCGACGGGCCATTCTGGCATAGAGTTGAATCCAATTAGGGGTGATACAGCAGGCGCCAAGTCTTTGTCTTGTAGCTTCAGTTGTTTAAATGTTTCGTAGTACATGATTTCACATGAACTACCCTGGTCAATCAGAATCCGCTTGACGTCAAAATCCTTGACTCGGAGAGTGACGACCAGGGCATCATTGTGAGGGCAATATATCCGTTCTAAGTCTTTATCCGAAAAAGACATGACGTTTGTTGCCTCTGTCTTCCCCTTCTTGGTGGCAGGTTGGGTACTTAGCACCTCTCTTAAGTGTTCAGCCTTTTTGATTGATCCTCTGAGCTCGCATACACGCTCAGGTTCAAAGACTCCATGTATCACATTGATAATGCCTTGAGACGGGGTGTCGATTGGCATTTCATTGGGGTTATTATGGTCCTAGGGGGCTGGTTGCGTTCCTCCTTCAATGTACTTATCCAAGTGTCCTACTGCTACCAACTCCTCCAGGTGCTGTCTCAATGGCGTGCAATTCTTAGTGCGGTGTCCCTTTTCTTTATGGAAGGTGCACCGTGATCTTTCGTCATAGTCTTTCTGTGCTTCCCCTAATTTGGCTGCCCATCTGACGAAAGGCTCATCTCTTATTTCACTTAGAATCCGATATATCGGTTTCTTGAACACCGTGGTTATGGCAGTGCGGATTCTCAACCATCTTTTATTCGGGTCTTCTCCATTATCTCGTCTGCCACGTCCGTTTCTGTTCGGTCGATCTACCGTATTAACCTTCGCTGAGGTCTTCTTTTCTGGTACTGTGGTTGCCCCAGATTTTGCTTTGGCACGTGCGCCATCCTCTTCTACCCTGATGTGCTGATGCACTCTTTCCATCAAGGCTTCCATGGTGAGGGGTGGCGTCATGGTGATCGAGTCCCTTAGTCTGTTCCCGACTGGAAGGCCTCTTTTATACTGTGCAATGGCGAGATTGGTGGGGCAGTCCCCAATTTGATTGAATGTCTCCCAGTAACGACTATTGTAGGATCTTAGGGTCTCTTTATCGCCCATGTCGATGGAGAGTAGCTGGTCGATCTCCACTGGGGTTTTAGTGTTTGTTCGGAACCTTGTTACGAAGGCCTCGGCCAATTGCGCCCAAGAGGCTATGCTGCCCTCTGGAAGTTTCTCAAACCAAGTCATGCCTAGGTCGCCAAGGCTAGATGGGAAGAGTATGCACATTAAGGCCTCGTTTCGCCTGTATACAGCCATGACCTGGCGAAAGTGGCTCAAGTGTGAGTACGGGTCCGTCTTTCCTTCATATGTAGTAAATTTGGGCTGAAGGAAGCCTGATGGTAGGGGCGCGTTTTCAATCACTGGAACAAACGGCGAAGTTTGCAGCCTTGCTAATGCTTTGTCCATTGGTTCGTAGGCCGGGCGCGGTATGGCATTCCAACCTCGACGCTTCTATGTATCCGAGGAGCCAACCGCTGTAAGGTAGAAACTCTGTGTGGATCCCGTGCCCTGGCATCCTCCTCGCATCGTGCTTTTTCTTCGAGCACGGTTCGTAAGTCGGATGATCTGGGTAACTCCGTCTGTCTAGATCTGGTTTGGTGCGTATGTGAGGGCCAATACGTGCTTCCTTCAGTGTATGATCTTTCAGATTTCGTCCTCTCAGACCTAGAGTGACGAGTTCTGGAAGACCTGGATTGAGTATCGCCTGTCCTGAGGCTTCTACTCTCTCCTTGCGAGGGTGTGGTATTCCTACTATGATTTTCTGAATGGCGAGGGGGCGTCTTATTTTTGCGCCCCTTTCCTGTCGTTACTTCTTTGTTCTTCATCTGGCGTTTCAAGGCCTCCATGTCCGCCGCCATCTTCCTTATTAATTCGTCTTGCTCCTTTACGCGGTTCTCCAGAACTTGAGGATCAATCCTCCGCCTTTGCCTATCAGGACTTTGTGAACGAGAGTGACGGGGGCTGTGAGTCTGTCTTCCTCTAGTATCTTTCCTGGGGTTATGTCGTTGGGACTCCAAGTCCGCCATGGGAGGGATAGAAGGTAATCCTTCACGCTTGGCCCCCCCATCTGGTGTTTGCCCGTCGATGGCGGACTGTGGTAATTCTTCATTGTGCGCCATTGTTCCTCAAGGGGCAAAGCTTGATCAAGAGGTTTTGTCCTGTCTGTTTTTCCCACAGACGACGCCAATTGTACGGGAAAGAAATAAACTTTCTCGTATAATTCTGTTGATCAAGTCTGCGCTCCTCTGTACGTCGTCGCTTTATCACCTGAAAAACACAAATGTGAGCTAGCCGGCGGGTGTGTGCCGGAAACCTCTCCGATGCCTAAGTCAGTAAGCTTGACAAATAGACAAAAGCTCCGTGTATTCAAAAAGCAAAGTTGTGTGTTCAAAAAGAAAAGTTGTGTGTTACCTCTCCAAAGGTGATGTTGCAAACTTTTATAGGTTTCGTGTGGCACAATCCTAGTAGGACTTCTACTCCTCCATGCAGAGTCCTCCTAGGATTCATACTCTTGAAAGATAATGCTTATCCTTCAACACCCCCCTCACTGCTTAAACCAAGTGAGATGGTTTTATCATGGCCGAACTCCAATATGACCGAAGTAAATATGTCTATGCATAGCCGAAGAGTAAGCCGAACTAACTCTTCCTTTTAATGCTCTTACGTCGGCTCCTCATGCACAACCCATGGCGTGGTCAGACCGAACTAACATGTCGAGACCGGTGTAACTCCAAGACCAGTCTAATTCCAAAGTACCGTTAGACCGATCTAACTTCGATCTTCTACCGGACCGGTCTAGCTTCACGGCCTTAGGACCGGACTAACTTCAAAATATCTGTACGACCGGAGTACCTTACATGGCCATTTCACTCAGCCCTTTATACTGCGACTCATAACGGCCCATACCTAGCTCGGCCTAATTTTCGCATAAATTACCCTCTCGCTACCAAATCTAAACGCTGTCTTAAGTTGAAATAGCTAACATTAGAGAAGCCCTTTAAAAGAAAAATGATAGGTTTGGTTTCTCTTAACTTGAGAGAACATTTGGGCTTGGTGAGCCATTTTAGAACCAATTTTAGTGATTCGAACCATTCATTTTTTTGGATTCGTTTAGTATAATATTTATGTAAAAAATTAAGATAATTAGACATTAATAGTTATAAGTTTGAATCATATTTGTTTTTAAAAAATGAACGATAAATATAATTTCAACAATAAACATTAATTTTTGTAATACAAGTTTGCACTACAAAAAAATGTACCTTTGCTGACTAATTTTGGCGACTAAAACATTTTTAGTCTCCAAAAGTATAATATTCGGCGACTAAAAATTAATTTGTCGACATTGGTTCAAATATGTAGCTACTAAATTATTTTAGTCGATAAAAATTTATAATTGGCAACTAAATTTTGATTTAGTCGGCAAAATTCAACTTTTTCGCGACTAAATAATTTGTTAGTCGTCGTTTTTGTACATTTTACACTGAAAAAAATTAAATTAAATTAATTTGTAATACTGCTGTTTCCCGACTAAAATATGATTTAGTCGCCAAAGATGACGTTTAGCGACCAAGATTTTAGTCGCTATTGACTTCTATTTCGCTACCAAAACATTATAGTCGGCATTACTGATTCCTTTCCCGACTAAAAAATAACATAGTCGCTAAAAGGTTGAAATAAGAAAACCCGCGCCTCTTTTATTGGTGCGCGCGCGTTGCTCTGCCTGTATACTGTATACAACTTCACAACAGTGTATCGAACACACACCTAACCAAATCTCACACAAATTAACCCCCCTCATCGTAGACTACTGTACGGGCGACATTGCGACGGCCACCGCCACTGCCATCGGCGCAAAGCACCACCGTTGCAGCCGCACATCACAAGTTCGCTCTCTCTCTCTGCTTCTCACTTTGTCTGTGCGTCTATCCCTCGCTCTCTCGCTCGAGCTCTCTCCTATAGTTCATTTGTCGTTCTCCCACAATCTATACTTGTTCTGTATACATACATATATATGTATATATATATATGTACGTGCAGTTTTTGTTTTTGTTTTTTTTATTATATATATTTCAAAAATTGGAAATTTATTGATGATTCAAAGAAATCCTTACTTGTGATTCAAAAATTGTAGATTTATTGCAGATTTATTGCAAAGAAATCCTTGCAGATTTATTATATATATTTCAAAGAAATCCTTGTAGATTTATTGCAGATTTATTGATGATTCAAAAATTACAGATATTTCAAAAATTGCACCTTACTTGTTTTAGGGTTTCAATTTTGTGCGTATTTGATACATTATGCCTTTGACTATCTTATTTTGTAAACTAGCAGATAGATTGTGGAAGATATATATATATATATATATATATATATATATATATATATATATATACATGGAGCAAACAGAATCTGGTTTAGAGTTTTACTTTTATAAGGTTTTGGGTATAATCAATTTGACTAATTCTTGTAAAATAGGTGGTCATGGATAAACAATTGAGAGGCTATTATGGTTCAGTGAACATTATCAAATATGAAGAACAAACTGATTCGAGCCTCTCAGATCGAAGTTTTCATTAAATGTTTTAGTGTTAGATTTTAAGTTTTACAGTGGGAGGAGTTATCATTTTCACTCTCCATATGACAGCTATATCATATTATACTAACTTTGATCAACATACATTGTGCTTATGTACACTTTTTATCGCCTTGCCTCCATATGCAAACAATATCTTCTATGCATAATAAACACCAACAAAGAGAAGTGGCAAGCTTTAAAATTGGGGATGGATTGCATTAATTTGATAAATGAGAGAAGATATAAAACTCTAGCGATCATTACTTAATAAAATGTTTGTATCAAATCATATATGATTGAGCCTTGCTAAGATGAATCGTCTAAGGACTTGTTTTTCATGTTTGATTGGATTAAGACGCTGCTCAACTAATAAGAATTGTTGTGTTCATAATCCTTATCTCTAATGCTATGCCAAATTAAGCTTATCCTTGTTATTGTGACTTTTTAACTATTGACATTGTGATGGTTAGATGTGAATTAAATCTGTTATTTATTAGCCAAATTTCAATGGAGGTGGTGATTGTCAAAAAGGTTTCGTTGGTGAAGCGAGTTGATTTGAAGCCAATAGTCCTAATATTTACTAGTTTTTAACATATCAGAAGAATATATATGTCCACATCTGTTGATATGGTGAACCACAACACTAATAAGATGCCATCAACTCACTTGGCTTGACAACACATCATATTAAATAGATACTACACTAGTTTTTTTTTTTTGGTTTTTTACATATTAGAAGTATAGATGAGTATCGTCTAATGATAGGTTGAAAAGTAAAGAGTACCAACAAGGTGTTAAATATATATAAAAGTCATATGTCTTAATTAAGAAGCCAAAATATGACGATCATATTGTAGACGTCCCCGAACGCCCCGGGAGGAACGAGCTCCCGTTCTGTTCATTTGGGGTCACTACAGCTCAGGACTCTCAAATTTGTCACGGTTCTAAGTCTGAACCAAAGAGTCCAAATCCGGCAAATCGTTTTGAGAAAAACAGATTTTTGAAAGAAGTGCCAAACATGGACTGCTTTGCCAGATACAGAGTCGCCACCTAAATGTTTTTTAATGGGAAATTTAGGAAACCCTGACTCGGTGCCTAAGGCCACGTGTCCGTCATCACGATTGGGGAAGGTCACTTCGTGAGCACCCCCGCTCGCCCGATCAAAGATCGGCCTCTACTAACCATGATATCTAGTTTTGAAAACTTTGTGTGTTCTTATTCCGGTTATTAGCCTAGTTTTACTATGTGATGCGCACAACATACAAGTATAGACCGGGTCGCCTGAATTGGAACAAAACATTTCATGTTTGTTTTTGAAAGATGGTTTGCTACTCGCAAGTAGGCTTAAAAAAAGCAGATTTCGCCACCCTCAGGTGGGCTTAAGAAAAGATGGTTTTGCCACTATCTAGTGGGCTTAAAACTCACAGTCAATGATTTGTTCCAATTTAAGTAACCCAACCTTCACCCACAGGCATTCAGGCAGTTATATCACATAAGCATATAGCCTCATGGTAAGCATGCTATTCATGGCAGTCACTCACACGCATGCAAGGATGCTAAAGCACAAAACTCACCGAGTACTCCAAGCCAAAACAAAAACTCATTAGAAATCATGCATGAATCCTAAGTATACATAAATGCCTAATGCAACACATGCAAGAATGCAAACTATAGCAGGCTCGGCTATTCTAAACATGGCATATGGAATGCTACAGCTAACATGTATTCAACTTGGAATTGAAATACAAATGCAGTTAGTATGATGCGCCGAGCCCGGTGCATGCAAAACAGATGAATGATGCAAACATGCTGTCATACTGTATGCTAATTGAAATATGCCCTAATCTAACCATCATAAGCAGGTAAATAAAAGGGAAGAAAGACGTGGGGTTGGAAGACATACATCACGCACACGCACACTTATTACAATTATGCCCTCGCACAGAGGGTCCGAATGAATATACAGTCCCAAATAAAAGAATATTACAGTCCAAATAATGTACAAATTCCTAATTAATTAACAAATTAACTAAGAAAATAAATAAACTGGCATACGAGCCAGGGACTGCCTTGACTCCACTCCGGATGATGAATGATGCATGCCCGGGTTGCCTTTGCGCGGAAATCCATGACGATGCCCCAATCAGCCTCTGTTTACACCTTTTCTTGAAATGCGCGCCAAGCTCCAAAAAAATTGCTGATTCTTCATTTTGCTGCAACAGAGAGCAGGAAAGGGGCATGGCAATGTATTTTCACAGATATATGCATGCCTCGATCCTCGTGCCACCAATCACGCATATCGATGCATGATGGCCGAGGAGTCGAAATGTGCAACTCAATATAGAATGAATGCACGTGTAAACACAACAAGAACCTAACTCCATCATGGATGATCCGGAGTGTCGGTGACTAGGGAATTGAGACACGTTCCGTCACTCGGAGTACGAAACGCACCTCGTCTCCCGTGCCCGGGCTAACTCCTATCCCGAGCACGATGCAATATGCATGACATGCATGAAGTGCAACTAAGATACAATCCTAACATACACAATGCTATGGAATGGCATACACAATGCAATAAGGTAATACACAACCGAGCATGCACAATGCTATGGATGAAATGGCATACGCAATGCAATAATGGGCTTACACCAACATGAGAGAGCCTCAGCCACACTCACATAGGAGGCCATCAGATGAAAACAAGACAACTCGAAATGCGTGCACGCGTGCACGCAAACCGAGGACCGACCCTCAGGAACCGAAATGCCACTCTAATGAGACATGGCAAAGACATGGAATATGGCATACTATAATGCAAAAAACAGAAGTAAAATGAGATGCAAAACAGCCCCGAAACCCGGTAAAATGAAACCCGATGCATGGAACGAGCCCCGAAACATGGATTTTGGCGCATGAAATGGCCTATAGCTATGCAATGCATGCACAATTTGAACATGAGATGAAAAGAAAGAAGCAAGGCAGCCCCTAGATAAGCATTTTTACAGTTCAAAGCATGGCCAAACAGCAAACACAAATAGGGCAAAAATAGCATGCAAAAATGGCCCTAAATGTGAGATAATGAAAAACTCACAACTGCTGACCCCAAACAGATTAAGGCCCTTCAACAAAGTTGAAGAAGGGCCCAAAATATGATCTTTTACAGTTTATGGCAAACCACAAAAACCAGCACAGGTATGGCTAAATTCTCATGCAAGAAAAGGGCCAAAAGATGGCCAAAGAAGCAAGTAGCGATTGCTGGCCTTAAAAACAAAGAGGCCCTTCAACAATGTTGAATAGGGGCAAAAAATAATGCATTTTATAGTTGATGGCCGGACCCAAAACAGTACGCAAATATGTCCAAAATGCTATGCAAAAATGAGGCCCAAAAGAGAGATATAACATGAAGTGTATAAAAGATGCCTCAAACCATGAAAGGCCCTTAATGAAACATGAATAATGGGCCAAAATAAGACTATTTTCAGTTCTGTAAAAAGACCAAAAACAGAAGCACAATGGGCTGCCAAAGCATGCAAAAATGGGGCCCAAAAGAGAGATATAACATGAAGTGTATAAAAGATGCCTCAAACCATGAAAGGCCCTTAATGAAACATGAAGAATGGGCCAAAAAAAGACTATTTTCAGTTCTGTAAAAGGACCAAAAACAGAAGCACAATGGGCTGCCAAAGCATGCAAAAATGGGGACCAAAGAGGGGTATAATGACAAGTGGCACATGGAGGTCCCAAACAGTGATGAGCCCTTCTCCAATGTTGAATAGGGGCTCAAAATAAGCTCACTTACAGTTTACATCATGCTCCGAAACAGATCACACATAGGCCAAAATATTATGCAAGATAATGGCATTCAAGAGGGTATTGAAGCAAGTGCAATATGGGGGGCTCAAACAGTGTTGAGCCCTTAATGAAATAAGAAAATGAGCTCAAAAAAATGACCTTTTCAGTTTTGGTCGGAGCTCAAAACAGTAAGAAAAGAGGCTAGAAAAATGTTGCAAAATTGAGCTCAAAAGAGGGGAAATGATGCTTACCCTTGAAGACAAGTCTTTGGATGCTTCTTGGCTTGAGAAGTGATGTCTCCTAGCTGCTAGAAAGCTCTCCAAGCTTCTGGAAATGGAGTAGTGGTGGTGGTGCTTGGCGGTGATGAAGAAATGAGGTGTAGGACTTAGTAATTTTTGAGGAAATGAGAGAGATAGAGGGAGCTATGATGCCAAAGCTCTTAAGGGAATTTTTTGTAACCCTTCTCCCAGACCTGGCCAGCCAAGTATATACACCAAATAGGGGGAGAAATGGAGGGAAAAAGTGGGGGGAAAACAAGCCAAGTTTCCCCCCAAAAGTTGTCCCCCCGGATACAGGTTTTTGGACGGAAAAAAGTGTATAGCTGTAATGTACATGTTGCAAGGATCATGGCCGGCCACTTATTGGAGCTGCAGGTGGCCGGCCGGCCACCTCCCATGGCCGGCCGGCCAAGGGTCAAAAGGGCCAAGTTGAATTAATGGCCGGCCACCACAGATTGGTGTCCTCCCAGGTGTCCTCAACACAACCCTGTGGTTCAAAATTGTCAACTGTAAAACAAGAGAGAGAATAGGCCAATTTTAGGAAGGGTTCAAAAGGGTCAGGTGGAATTACTGGCCAGCCACCAACTTTTGGTGTCCTCCCACGTGTGTACATCACAAATATGTGGTTAAATGTTCAAGAAAATGGCCCAAGGGTGTTCAACATTGGCTCGGAAGTGAGAAAAACGGGCGTCGGAGGGCGCCGGAGGATATATAACTGGTTGCTGAAACAATTGCTGGCCTCCCACCCTTCTACGGCCTTCCTGGTGATGAAACAGAGGTACCTGCCAAAAATGAACGAAAATCGATGCAAAATGAATGTTCGGGGGCCAAAACGCGCAGTTCAGGGCCCCGAAAACTGCCTGTTAAGCACCGAAAGTGGCACTCAACCACGAAGTGGGCCTCTCAGACCTCAGTGTCCCTCAAAAGAGAGCAAATACGACGTATACCAAAAACCGGGGCAAACGGAGGTGGTTAAGCGGTCCCGAACTGAGGCACACGGCCTGACGGCTCCAAAAACAGGGAACCGGGCTTCGAAATGGGCAAATGGCCTATAGCCACAAAATGTAGCCCACGGCCACTGAGAGATGGTCTACGGGACCTCTCCCTCCCCTCAGGAAAAGAAACAGAGAAAACCGAGCCTGGTTCGCAAACCGAGGCAAGGCACAGAAGAGGGTTCAGAAGTCCGGAGGCAGGGCTCGCAGCCGAGACTCTGAAACTTCTGAACGAGCACATTATGCAATATCACCAAGCACTCAACTGGTGACGTCTGAGTCTCAAGGTCGGTCAAAAATGGGGTGTCTGACGGGAGTGAATGTCAAAGCCTAGAGACGACCCGTTTTTGACAAGGCCGAAGACTTAGACAAACGTACAAGATAAACAGAGATGTGCCCGCAGGCAGGGGCAAAATGCAAATGAGAATGCGAGAAGCCGAACATAACTCAATGATCATGCAAAGAAGCAAGGGGACGTATCCCGGTGTTTAGGGACGTATCCCAGAGGTTTAGGGACGTATCCAAAGATTTAGGGACGTATCCCAAGGTTAGAAAAGAAGGAGAAACATAGGGACGTATCCCGGTGTTCTGCGAGGAATGAGAAACATAGGGACGTATCTCGGTGTTCCGCAAGGAATGAGAAACATAGGGGGACGTATCCCGCTGTTCCAGAATGGTGTGAGCATTGAAACGTATTCCGAACACTTTTAACCGAAGCGGGAGAAACATAGGGACGTATCCCGGTGTTTCAGAATGGTGTGAGCATTGGAACGTATTCCGAATGCTTTTAACTGAGGAGGGAGAAACATAGAGACGTATCCCGGCGTTTCAGAATGGTGTGAGCATTGGAACGTATTCCGAATGCTTTTAACCGAGGAGGGAGAAACATAGGGACGTATCCCGGCGTTACAGGATGGTGTGAGCATTGAAACGTATTCCGAATGCTTTTAGCCGAGGAGGGAGAAACGTAGGGACGTATCCCGGCGTTTCAGGATGGTGTGAGCATTGGAACGTATTCCAAATGCTTTTAACCGAAGAGGGTCTAACCCGTCGCACGTGCGAGGAGAAAGCATGATAATTGCAAGTGAATTGGTGCATAAAAATGCAAGTAATGGGCATAACAATGTGAGATAGATGTGCATAATCAATGCAATGAATGGGTATAACAATGCTAGTGAAGTGGGTGCATAACAATGCAATTGGAACGTGCATCACAATGTAAGCATGAGAAGTGCATAACAATGCGGGTGGAAGGATGCATAACAATGCAAATGGAATGTGCGTGACAACGCATATTTGAAACAAAAAGCCGAATAAGGGAATACAAGCCTTAAGTAGACCAATTTCCAAACGTAACCTCCGATTTACCTCTCGGAGGGGTCACGATACATTCCAAAAAGGATACACCTCGCGCATGCCGACCGACGATGAGCTGCACATCGAAGACATGAGTTGAAAATTCCGCAGAAACCTTTTGAGCTGAAAAGAGTGGGTTCTTCTTGCACTTTCTTGACTGTACTCCTAAACCGCGGTTACTACCTTTCCTTCCTGGCCATGTTCACAACTTTCCCTATTCTCCAACGGGGTGACAGACTAGGTTGATTCAGTATCCAGAATCGAGGCGCATTCACATGCTATCTCGATCTATGGGGCTGCCATATAGATTTCAAGCCTAGGATAGACCCCTGGGTATTTAAACCAGACTTTAGTCTCGGAAATTCCGAACCTTTGCGTTCTAGGCAATAGCCGTCCGAACTCTAGTTTCCACCGTCGTAGTTGGTCTCCTAGGAACTCATGGCAAACACAGCCAAGATGCATCTGGCAGGGGCTGGTTTTCTGAGGGAGCACTTTGATTACCATTCTGGCACTGAAGTAGGCTTGAGTTTGAGCTTGAGGTAGAGGCACACTCATACTTCGGAGCATTTGGCAAGACTTGAAGGGGTACACACGGAATGTATTCTCGGAACTTACTGAAGTTGAAGCAAACTCAGATACCTGACATTTCCTCTTTTGCTTTTGCTTTGTAGTCTGGAACCTATATAGCTTCAGATAGGCCCTGATTTCACTGTTCTCACATGACCTGGGTTAAACCCTGCAGTTTTCGAAAGAACAAATCTCGTTTTGCACAGATGTGGAGAACGGCACGGCACTCGGAGCACAAAACGATTTTCTTTTTGAAATTGAGAGATGAGTTTTCAACCAGGTATTGAGCCTACGACTGAACATAGCAAAACGACTCAACAAGGAAATAGAAGGCACACAACCTAGACACATCGAGTAACACTCGAAACGACTCAAAACAAGAATCGAGATAAAACAAAAAAAAAGACATGACACTCAGACGTGCACAGGGAGCCTGTTTCACCGGGTATCGTTCCCCACCCTCTCTCATTCGTGATCCTCACATCACTCGGCCCTCAAGCTCTATTTTTCTTAAAAAGCCCTTTTCTCACTTTTTCTCTCATCGCACATCTCTCTATTCTTCAATCTCTCATTTTTCATCCCTCCCCTGGGTGGTTGATGGATAAACAGCAAATTGTGGGCTCGTGCCCCTAGCATTCTGCTAGATTCTCTTTTTTCCGCTCACAGCTAGTGAATTCCTCCCACGGAAAGGTTGCGCTACAACTAGGTGTGTAGCAAATCTACAGCTAACATCAGTTGATGATGCTTTGCTGGGGAGTTTGGACGTGATAAGATCTATCCAGATGATGGAGTGGAATATCTTGCCCCATTCTAGTTCGTGCTTCGCACTTTGCTTGATACCTCGTTGCTTGGAGGATGTGAGAGCTTTCTGCCCTTTGTTGTGCCCTTTTCTGGCGAATATGGTGCCCTTTCCGACAAGTAGAGTGCTCTTTCTGGCAAGTATTTTGACAAAGGGGAAAAGACAGAACACCTGACTCAACTGTGCCCCTAGTTCATCATTTTGACCATTTTTGTTTTTGCTTTCTACTAAAACAGTTTTGACCAACATGAGAGTTAGATTAACGCGCTTGTTCGATTATCTGATTTAAAATCATGTAAGTTGGGCTATGAGCACTGAGAGTTTTCCTTTTTTTTGGGTCCAAGAAATGGTCCGGTTTTGAAAAATGGAGTATTTTTGGAGAAGATTAGTCAACCTTAGTAAAAATTTCCAAAAACTATTTTTGCAAACGACCACTGCTCAACGAGCACGGAACCTACTCTTGAGATGCGCAACCTCGGATCCAAAGGAAAATTGCCCCTTGCTTGAGGAGAACTGCATGGCAACGGAAAGTTGCCCCTTGTTTGAACGGCACCGTGGCGCGTTGAATGGCAACGGAAAGTTGTCCCTTGTTTGGATGGCACCGCAGCGCATTGTATGGCAACGGAAAGTTGCCCCTTGTTTGGATGGCACCGCAGCGCATTGTATGGCAACGGAAAGTTGCCCCTTGTTTGGATGGCACCGCAACGCATTGTAGGCAGTCCTCAGAGCGACGAACACAACCAAATCCTCAGATACAGAGAAGACAAAGATGACTAGAACCATCGTATGGACACAATCGAATTGTTTTACGGCTGGACTTCAGAATGAAGTTGCCTACGTATCCCAAAGATGGGAATCAAGCGTTACGTAGTTCGGGGTTAAGGTACACTCGGGTATTAACCTCTCCTTTTTAGGCTCTAACTTTTGCCAAGGCGCCCGTTGCGGGTTTTCAACCTTGCGAGTTTTGTTCTTCTTTTTTCAATTTTTGTATTTTTGTATTTATTTTTATTTATTTATTTATTTAGTATTTATTTATTTTTTATTTTTTTATTTTTTTGATTTTCTCTCTCTTTTTTGTTCTTTTCTTTGCATTTTTCTTTTTTGTGCTTTTGTTCTTTTCTCTTTTGTTCTTTTTCCTCTTTTCTTACTCTAACTTCTGCCTGGGTCGCCCTTCCGGGTTTTCGATCCAGCGAGCCTCTCAAGGGTAAAAGTGTAGCTTTGTCCATGTCAAATGGTTTTGAGTTCCTGAAGTCATCTGAATCCAGGAGAATGGCTGCTGTTTTGCAAGAGGACTCATCTTCAGCTCTTCGAGCATGTCTGATATCTTTGCCCCTGGTTCGAGGGGTACTTCTGTTCTAGCTTTGCAAGCTTCTTCTGATCTTCTGATCTTTTGATCAGACTTTCCTGGCCTCTTGTTCGAGGGTTGCTTCAAATCTGGCCACACAGGCCTCACATCGTAGTTGACCGTTGAACCTTCTGAATTCAAGTTCAAGGTTTGGAAGCGAAGGGGTTGAGTCTCGAGGCTGAGAGCGATCTTAGGCTGCACAATCTCAGGAGCGATTCCACACAGGTCTTCGCAGGACCGCGCAAAACATTTTGTTTTTGAAAAGTTTTTAAGAAAGCGAAAAATCGCTCGCGCTGAAGATAGTGTGGAACCAGTCTGGATCAAGCCAGGGTCCTTCTCAGTACTCATGTCGACAGGCATGATTTCAATCATTAAAGGCTTAGCATGCATCTCTTTCTCTCAAATGATCAAATTTTGCAAAACCCGAGGAATTCCTTCCTCTTCGTTTTCACCGTAGTGTTCAAAATGTTTTGAAAAACTTAGGTCAATGCAATGATTTGGGGGTGCAGAAGAGTAGGCGAAAAGTACTGCCGTTTCATTCAAACTTTCTGGCACAATTGGCACACGGCCGAGGTAAACACAAGAGCGTGAAAAACCACTGCTGTTTCATTCAAATCTGTCGGCACAACTGGCTCCCTGGCAGAAACAGACTCAAAACAAAATGAAAAGACAAACAAAAAATAAAATGGTGACGCCTGAGGTAACACCCCCCGGAATCACCCGACTCCTATACAACAGGACTGACTCGATACGATAAGACAGACCATAAACAAAAGAGATTGACTCAAAACAAAAAGACAGACTCAAAACAAAACAACAAAACTGACCCAATACCCAAGTTGGAAAGCACAAAAAAAAACTGGTATTTGCACATTGCTCAGAACAGTGCGTGCCATTCCCACGTCTGGACTAAATCGAGTGCCACCCGCAACTGGTTCAATCTAGGATCAGATCACAATATCCCCCCTCCCACAAGTTCACTTATCAAGTGCCGATAGACTTTGCAGGACCTGGTGCGGGGATGACCCCGTTGTCAATCAAATTTTGTATCTCGTGGCGGAGACGGACGCAATAGTCGGTGTCATGACCGGTTTGTTGATGGAAAGCACAGTACTTAGTCGGGTCATGCTTTGCAGGGAGAGGATCAGGTAGAGGCCGTTGCTCTAACGGTTTCAGATGTCCTTTCCTGAGTAGGACCCCCAGGGCTTTAGACAAAGACATATAGAGTGGGGTGAAAACCCTCTTGCCTTGGGGTAGATAGTCTGAAGTTCGGGGGTTTGAAATAGATGCACCAACAAAGGGGGTGGCTGCTCTTGGTGTGGTGGTAGCGACCATGCCCACTTCGGAAGATCTTGCAGCTGTGTCACCGCTGGTGGTCCCATTCGAACTATGGGTAAACGCCCTCCTGGGCTGTTCCTTCTCCTGGTCAAAGAGGCCCTGTTTCATAGCATCCTCGATCTGCACTCCCATCTCATGCAAGTCTGGAAAGGTAGGGAAGGGGATCACGATCATTTTCTGCATTAGCTTGGGCTGGAGATTGCGCACAATCATCCGAATTTGATCTTTGTTAGTGGGCCTAAGGGTCATCATTGAAGCCTTGGCCCTCCAGCGGGCTACGAATTCTGAGAAGCTCTCCTTCGGCTCCTGCCTCATCGTCTCAAGATCAGGGGTCGTAATCTCGATTTGGGTATTGTATGAATATTGTGCGACGAAGGCCTCGGCCATCTCCTCCCAGCTTCGTTTCACTGAATCCTCCAATTTGGCATACCAGGTGACCGCAATACCTGACAGGGTCCTGCCAAAAAGGGAGAGCTTCTGTAATCTTGTCAAGCCCATCGGGCACAAAACATCTGAAAACAAGCTCAGGTGGACCATAGGATCTTCTGACCCATCAAAACGGTCGATGTGAGGCATCTTGAACCTGTCCGGCAGAGTCACAGCTGCGTCGGTGTACCCGTCCTCAATGCCCGGGATGGACTTTACCCCCTGGGATTTCTTGAATAACTTTTCAAGCTTGCTCAACATCAACGCTGTGGGGTCGACCTCGAACTTGAAGGGAGAGTTCGGTAGATTGGTAGGTGTTTTGGATAGTTGGGGTAAAATTGGGGGCGGAGCCGGCCCTACCGGAATGTCCGTACCTTCCTGGACATTTGGCATCTCCCCAGGTGCTGGAGCTTCTGCTGGGGGAGGAACTTGTTGTGAAGCAGACGCGCCGCTTTGCTGTTGCAGCTTGATGATGAGCTCGGCCTGCTGAGCCATGATCGCAGCCTATTGTTTGGCAAATTCCTCCTGACGGGCAGCATCCTGCTGCATGAGTTTCATACTTTCTTGCATCTGGCGCATCATTGCCTCCATCCCTGACGTGTTCTGCTGATCCATCTGACTGATTGGTGTCTATCCTTGCAGTAAAAACTGAGACCTCGGCCTGACTGTTCACTGGTGGGGTAGATAAGGGCCACTGACCTGGTAACTGCTGAACTGGTGATTTGTGCCCGACTGGCCCTTTTACCCTGCCTCTGGCAAAGGAACACTGATTGCCCTTGAACTGAATCTCTGACCTGACAAAGTCTATCAGCACAAGTTCGATGAACCTCGGGGGATATCGGAGCCTTCTGAAGCTATGGTTTCCAGACTACCCTAGCAAAAGAGAAAACAGACAGTATCTCAGCCTGATTCCATCTGAACAGATACGAGCGTAGTTGAATGAGTGCGCCCTCTACTGAATTCTGCCCCAAAATTCAGCCTCAGAATCTGAGTCTGATACCCACAGGTAACTGATTCTCAAATACTGACCGATGCCCGCAGGCCTGATACCCATAATACTGAACTGACGCCCGCAGGCCTGATGCCCAAACCTTGTAAACTGATACGTGCATTCGTATGGAGACGCACCCCAAAAAGCACATAACAAGTAAGTGAGAGCCAAAACACCCCTATGTTGGGGTAGGGTTTCCCTGTCCTATTTTGTCAGGAGCTAGGGTTTCACTATGCACGCAGCGGTTTTCAAACAACCTATAAACGAGTAAGCAACCTGTCCTAGTTTGGAATGGTCACTATGGATCTGAATATGCACTAGGTCGAATGGTCAAAAAGGGTGTCCCGGTAAAACCAGGGTTTGTGTTCCCATACTGGCAGAACCCACAACCGGTCAGCCTTATGGTCATGCCTTGACAAGACAAGCCTCCGGCAAACCGTTCAGGAATAGCAGATGGCAAATTCGGTGTCCTAGGCGCACCAATGCAAATGCAATGCAAAGAAACACACAAGTGTAGTCAAAAACAGATATCACGAGTTCGAGTCAAGTTCTCTAAATCCCCAGCAGAGTTGCCAGAAACTGTAGACGTCCCCGAACGCCCCGGGAGAAACGAGCTCCCGTTCTGTTCATTTGGGGCCACTACAGCTCAGGACTCTCAAATTTGTCACGGTTCTAAGTCTGAACCAAAGAGTCCAAATCCAGCAAATCGTTTTGAGAAAAACAGATTTTTGAAAGAAGTGCCAAACATGGACTGCTTTGCCAGATACAGAGTCGCCACCTAAATGTTTTTTAATGGGAAATTTAGGAAACCCTGACTCGGTGCCAAAGGCCACGTGTCCGTCATCACCAAAGTTGCCTCGGCTCGGGAACTTGGGTACGATTGGGGAATGTCACTTCGTGAGCACCCCCGCTCGCCCGATCAAAGATCGGCCTCTACTAACCATGATATCTAGTTTTGAAAACTTTGTGTGTTCTTATTCCGGTTATTAGCCTAGTTTTACTATGTGATGCGCACAGCATACAAGTATAGACCAGGTCGCCTGAATTGGAACAAAACATTTCATGTTTGTTTTTGAAAGATGGTTTGCTACTCGCAAGTAGGCTTAAAAAAAGCAGATTTCGCCACCCTCAGGTGGGCTTAAGAAAAGATGGTTTTGCCACTATCTAGTGGGCTTAAAACTCACAGTCAATTATTTGTTCCAATTTAAGTAACCCAACCTTCACCCACAGGCATTCAGGCAGTTATATCACATAAGCATATAGCCTCATGGTAAGCATGCTATTCATGGCAGTCACTCACACGCATGCAAGGATGCTAAAGCACAAAACTCACCGAGTACTCCAAGCCAAAACAAAAACTCATTAGAAATCATGCATGAATCCTAAGTATACAGAAATGCCTAATGCAACACATGCAAGAATGCAAACTATAGCAGGCTCGGCTATTCTAAACATGGCATATGGAATGCTACAGCTAACATGTATTCAACTTGGAATTGAAATACAAATGCAGTTAGTATGATGCGCCGAGCCCGGTGCATGCAAAACAGATGAATGATGCAAACATGCTGTCATACTGTATGCTAATTGAAATATGCCCTAATCTAACCATCATAAGCAGGTAAATAAAATGGAAGAAAGACGTGGGGTTGGAAGACATACATCACACTCACGCACACTTATTACAATTATGCCCTCGCACAGAGGGTCCGAATGAATATACAATCCCAAATAAAAGAATATTACAGTCCAAATAATGTACAAATTCCTAATTAATTAACAAATTAACTAAGAAAATAAATAAACTGGCATGCGAGCCAGGGACTGCCTTGATTCCACTCCGGATGATGAATGATGCATGCCCGGGTTGCCTTTGTGCGGAAATCCATGACGATGCCCCAATTAACCTCTGTTTACACCTTTTCTTGAAATGCGTGCCAAGCTCCAAAAAAATTACTGATTCTTCATTTTGCTACAACAGAGAGCAGGAAAGGGGAATGGCAATGTATTTTCACAGATATATGCATGCCTCGATCCTCGTGCCACCAATCACGCATATCGATGCATGATGGCCGAGGAGTCGAAATGTGCAACTCAATATAGAATGAATGCACGTGTAAACACAACAAGAACCTAACTCCATCATGGATGATACGGAGTGTCGGTGACTAGGGAATTGAGACACGTTCCGTCACTCGGAGTACGAAACGCACCTCGTCTCCCGTGCCCGGGCTAACTCCTATCCCGAGCACGATGCAATATGCATGACATACATGAAGTGCAACTAAGATACAATCCTAACATACACAATGTTATGGAATGGCATACACAATGCAATAAGGTAATACACAACCGAGCATGCACAATGCTATGGATGAAATGGCATACGCAATGCAATAATGGGCTTACACCAACATGAGAGAGCCTCAGCCACACTCACATAGGAGGCCATCAGATGAAAACAAGACAACTCGAAATGCGTGCACGCGTGCACGCAAACCGAGGACCGACCCTCAAGCACCGAAATGCCACTCTAATGAGACATGGCAAAGACATGGAATATGGCATACTATAATGCAAAAAACAGAAGTAAAATGAGATGCAAAACAGCCCCGAAACCCGGTAAAATGAAACCCGATGCATGGAACGAGCCCCGAAACATGGATTTTGGCGCATGAAATGGCCTATAGCTATGCAATGCATGCACAATTTGAACATGAGATGAAAAGAAAGAAGCAAGGAAGCCCCTAGATAAGCATTTTTACAGTTCAAAGCATGGCCAAACAGCAAACACAAATAGGGCAAAAATAGCATGCAAAAATGGCCCTAAATGTGAGATAATGAAAAACTCACAACTGCTGACCCCAAACAGATTAAGGCCCTTCAACAAAGTTGAAGAAGGACCCAAAATATGATCTTTTACAGTTTATGGCAAACCACAAAAACCAGCACAGGTATGGCTAAATTCTCATGCAAGAAAAGGGCCAAAAGATGGCCAAAGAAGCAAGTAGCGATTGCTGGCCTTAAAAACAAAGAGGCCCTTCAACAATGTTGAATAGGGGCAAAAAATAATGCATTTTATAGTTGATGGCCGGACCCAAAACAGTACGCAAATATGTCCAAAATGCTATGCAAAAATGAGGCCCAAAAGAGAGATATAACATGAAGTGTATAAAAGATGCCTCAAACCATGAAAGGCCCTTAATGAAACATGAATAATGGGCCAAAATAAGACTATTTTCAGTTCTGTAAAAAGACCAAAAACAGAAGCACAATGGGCTGCCAAAGCATGCAAAAATGGGGCCCAAAAGAGAGATATAACATGAAGTGTATAAAAGATGCCTCAAACCATGAAAGGCCCTTAATGAAACATGAAGAATGGGCCAAAAAAAGACTATTTTCAGTTCTGTAAAAGGACCAAAAACAGAAGCACAATGGGCTGCCAAAGCATGCAAAAATGGGGACCAAAGAGGGGTATAATGACAAGTGGCACATGGAGGTCCCAAACAGTGATGAGCCCTTCTCCAATGTTGAATAGGGGCTCAAAATAAGCTCACTTACAGTTTACATCATGCTCCGAAACAGATCACACATAGGCCAAAATATTATGCAAGATAATGGCATTCAAGAGGGTATTGAAGCAAGTGCAATATGGGGGGCTCAAACAGTGTTGAGCCCTTAATGAAATAAGAAAATGAGCTCAAAAAAATGACCTTTTCAGTTTTGGTCGGAGCTCAAAACAGTAAGAAAAGAGGCTAGAAAAATGTTGCAAAATTGAGCTCAAAAGAGGGGAAATGATGCTTACCCTTGAAGACAAGTCTTTGGATGCTTCTTGGCTTGAGAAGTGATGTCTCCTAGCTGCTAGAAAGCTCTCCAAGCTTCTGGAAATGGAGTAGTGGTGGTGGTGCTTGGCGGTGATGAAGAAATGAGGTGTAGGACTTAGTAATTTTTGAGGAAATGAGAGAGATAGAGGGAGCTATGATGCCAAAGCTCTTAAGGGAATTTTTTGTAACCCTTCTCCCAGACCTGGCCAGCCAAGTATATACACCAAATAGGGGGAGAAATGGAGGGAAAAAGTGGGGGGAAAACAAGCCAAGTTTCCCCCCAAAAGTTGTCCCCCCGGATACAGGTTTTTGGACGGAAAAAAGTGTATAGCTGTAATGTACATGTTGCAAGGATCATGGCCGGCCACTTATTGGAGCTGCAGGTGGCCGGCCGGCCACCTCCCATGGCCGGCCGGCCAAGGGTCAAAAGGGCCAAGTTGAATTAATGGCCGGCCACCACAGATTGGTGTCCTCCCAGGCGTCCTCAACACAACCCTGTGGTTCAAAATTGTCAACTGTAAAACAAGAGAGAGAATAGGCCAATTTTAGGAAGGGTTCAAAAGGGTCAGGTGGAATTACTGGCCAGCCACCAACTTTTGGTGTCCTCCCACGTGTGTACATCACAAATATGTGGTTAAATGTTCAAGAAAATGGCCCAAGGGTGTTCAACATTGGCTCGGAAGTGAGAAAAACGGGCGTCGGAGGGCGCCGGAGGATATATAACTGGTTGCTGAAACAATTGCTGGCCTCCCACCCTTCTACGGCCTTCCTGGTGATGAAAAAGAGGTACCTGCCAAAAATGAACGAAAATCGATGCAAAATGAATGTTCGGGGGCCAAAACGCGCAGTTCGGGGCCCCGAAAACTGCCTGTTAAGCACCGAAAGTGGCACTCGACCACGAAGTGGGCCTCTCAGACCTCAGTGTCCCTCAAAAGAGAGCAAATACGACGTATACCAAAAACTGGGGCAAACGGAGGTGGTTAAGCGGTCCCGAACTGAGGCACACGGCCTGACGGCTCTAAAAACCGGGAACCGGGCTCCGAAATGGGCAAAATGGCCTACAGCCACAAAATGTAGCCCACGGCCACTGAGAGATGGTCTACGGGACCTCTCCCTCCCCTCAGGAAAAGAAACAGAGAAAACCGAGCCTGGTTCGCAAACCGGGACAAGGCACAGAAGAGGGTTCGGAAGTCCGGAGGCAGGGCTCGCAGCCGAGACTCTGAAACTTCTGAACGAGCACATTATGCAATATCACCAAGCACTCAACTGGTGACGTCTGAGTCTCAAGGTCGGTCAAAAATGGGGTGTCTACATTTGCCCCTCTTTGACAGAACTCGAAAGTCATAAGTGACGGGAGTGAATGTCAAAGCCTAGAGACGACCCGTTTTTGACAAGGCCGAAGACTTAGACAAACGTACAAGATAAACAGAGATGTGCCCGCAGGCAGGGGCAAAATGCAAATGAGAATGCCAGAAGCCGAACATAACTCAATGATCATGCAAAGAAGCAAGGGGACGTATCCCGGTGTTTAGGGACGTATCCCAGAGGTTTAGGGACGTATCCAAAGATTTAGGGACGTATCCCAAGGTTAGAAAAGAAGGAGAAACATAGGGACGTATCCCGGTGTTCCGCGAGGAATGAGAAACATAGGGACGTATCTCGGTGTTCCGCAAGGAATGAGAAGTATCCCGCTGTTCCAGAATGGTGTGAGCATTGAAACGTATTCCGAACACTTTTAACCGAAGCGGGAGAAACATAGGGACGTATCCCGGTGTTTCAGAATGGTGTGAGCATTGGAACGTATTCCGAATGCTTTTAACCGAGGAGGGAGAAACATAGAGACGTATCCCGGCGTTTCAGAATGGTGTGAGCATTGGAACGTATTCCGAATGCTTTTAACCGAGGAGGGAGAAACATAGGGACGTATCCCGGCGTTACAGGATGGTGTGAGCATTGAAACGTATTCCGAATGCTTTTAGCCGAGGAGGGAGAAACGTAGGGACGTATCCCGGCGTTTCAGGATGGTGTGAGCATTGGAACGTATTCCAAATGCTTTTAACCGAAGAGGGTCTAACCCGTCGCACGTGCGAGGAGAAAGCATGATAATTGCAAGTGAATTGGTGCATAAAAATGCAAGTAATGGGCATAAGAATGCGAGATAGATGTGCATAATCAATGCAATGAATGGGTATAACAATGCTAGTGAAGTGGGTGCATAACAATGCAATTGGAACGTGCATCACAATGTAAGCATGAGAAGTGCATAACAATGCGGGTGGAAGGATGCATAACAATGCAAGTGGAATGTGCGTGACAACGCATATTTGAAACAAAAAGCCGAATAAGGGAATACAAGCCTTAAGTAGACCAATTTCCAAACGTAACCTCCGATTTACCTCTCGGAGGGGTCACGATACATTCCAAAAAGGATACACCTCGCGCATGCCGACCGACGATGAGCTGCACATCGAAGACATGAGTTGAAAATTCCGCAGAAACCTTTTGAGCTGAAAAGAGTGGGTTCTTCTTGCACTTTCTTGACTGTACTCCTAAACCGCGGTTACTACCTTTCCTTCTTGGCCATGTTCACAACTTTCCCTATTCTCCAACGGGGTGACAGACTAGGTTGATTCAGTATCCAGAATCGAGGCGCATTCACATGCTATCTCGATCTATGGGGCTGCCATACAGATTTCAAGCCGAGGATAGACCCCTGGGTATTTAAACCAGACTTTAGTCTCGGAAATTCCGAACCTTTGCGTTCTAGGCAATAGCCGTCCGAACTCTAGTTTCCACCGTCGCAGTTGGTCTCCTAGGAACTCGTGGCAAACACAGCCAAGATGCATCTGGCAGGGGCTGGTTTTCTGAGGGAGCACTTTGATTACCATTCTGGCACTGAAGTAGGCTTGAGTTTGAGCTTGAGGTAAAGGCGCACTCATACTTCGGAGCATTTGGCAAGACTTGAAGGGGTACACACGGAATGTATTCTCGGAACTTACTGAAGTTGAAACAAACTCAGATACCCGACATTTCCTCTTTTGCTTTTGCTTTGTAGTCTGGAACCTATATAGCTTCAGATAGGCCCTGATTTCACTGTTCTCACATGACCTGGGTTAAACCCTGCAGTTTTCGAAAGAACAAATCTCGTTTTGCACAGATGTGGAGAACGGCACGGCACTCGGAGCACAAAACGATTTTATTTTTGAAATTGAGAGATGAGTTTTCAACCAAGTATTGAGCCTACGACTGAACATAGCAAAACAACTCAACAAGGAAATAGAAGGCACACAACCTAGACACATCGAGTAACACTCGAAACGACTCAAAACAAGAATCGAGATAAAACAAAAAAAAAGACATGACACTCAGACGTGCACAGGGAGCCTGTTTCACCGGGTATCGTTCCCCACCCTCTCTCATTCGTGATCCTCACATCACTCGGCCCTCAAGCTCTATTTTTCTTAAAAAGCCTTTTTCTCAATTTTTCTCTCATCGCACATCTCTCTATTCTTCAATCTCTCATTTTTCATCCCTCCCCTGGGTGGTTGATGGATAAACAGCAAATTGTGGGCTCGTGCCCCTAGCATTCTGCTAGATTCTCTTTCTTCCGTTCACAGCTAGTGAATTCCTCCCACGGAAAGGTTGCGCTACAACTAGGTGTGTAGCAAATCTACAGCTAACATCAGTTGATGATGCTTTGCTGGGGAGTTTGGACGTGATAAGATCAGTCTAGATGATGGAGTGGAATATCTTGCCCCATTCTAGTTCGTGCTTCGCACTTTGCTTGATACCTCGTTGCTTGGAGGATGTGAGAGCTTTCTGCCCTTTGTTGTGCCCTTTTCTGGTGAATATGGTGCCCTTTCCGACAAGTAGAGTGCCCTTTCTGGCAAGTATTTTGACAAAGGGGAAAAGACAGAACACCTAACTCAACTGTGCCCCTAGTTCATCATTTTGACCATTTTTGTTTTTGCTTTCTACTAAAACAGTTTTGACCAACATGAGAGTTAGATTAACGTGCTTGTTCGATTATCTGATTTAAAATCATGTAAGTTGGGCTATGAGCACTGAGAGTTTTCCTTTTTTTTGGGTCCGAGAAATGGTCCGGTTTTGAAAAATGGAGTATTTTTCGAGAAGATTAGTCAACCTTAGTAAAAATTTCAAAAAACTATTTTTGCAAACGACCACTGCTCAATGAGCACGGAACTTACTCTTGAGATGCGCAACCTCGGATCCAAAGGAAAATTTCCCCTTGCTTGAGGAGAACTGCATGGCAACGGAAAGCTGCCCCTTGTTTGAACGGCACCGTGGGGCGTTGAATGGCAACGGAAAGTTGCCCCTTGTTTGGATGGCACCGCAGCGCATTGTATGGCAACGGAAAGTTGCCCCTTGTTTGGATGGCACCGCAGCGCATTGTAGGTAGTCCTCAGAGCGACGAACACAACCAAATCCTCAGATACAGAGAAGACAAAGATGGCTAGAACCATCGCATGGACACAATCGAATTGTTTTACGGCTGGACTTCAGAATGAAGTTGCCTACGTATCCCAAAGATGGGAATCAAGCCTTATGTAGTTCGGGGTTAAGGTACACTCGGGTATTAACCTCTCCTTTTTAGGCTCTAACTTTTGCCAAGGCGCCCGTTGCGGGTTTTCAACCTTGCGAGCTTTGTTCTTCTTTTTTCAATTTTTGTATTTTTGTATTTATTTTTATTTATTTATTTATTTATTTATTTGATTTTCTCTCTCTTTTTTGTTCTTTTCTTTGCATTTTTCTTTTTTGTGCTTTTGTTCTTTTCTCTTTTGTTCTTTTTCCTCTTTTCTTGCTCTAACTTCTGCCTGGGTCGCCCTTCTGGGTTTTCGACCCAGCGAGCCTGTCAAGGGTAAAAGTGTAGCTTTGTCCATGTCAAATGGTTTTGAGATTCTGAAGTCATCTGAATCCAGGAGAATGGCTGCTGTTTTGCAAGAGGACTCATCTTCAGCTCTTCGAGCATGTCTGATATCTTTGCCCCTGGTTCGAGGGGTACTTCTGTTCTAGCTTTGCAAGCTTCTTCTGATCTTCTGATCTTTTGATCTGGCTTTCCTGGCCTCTTGTTCGAGGGCTGCTTCAAATCTGGCCACACAGGCCTCACATCGTAGTTGACCGTTGAACCTTCTGAATTCAAGTTCAAGGTTTGGAAGCGAAGGGGTTGAGTCTCGAGGCTAAGAGCGATCCTAGGCTGCACAATCTCAGGAGCGATTCCACACAGGTCTTCGCAGGACCACGCAAAACATTTTGTTTTTGAAATTTTTTTAAGAAAGCGAAAAATCGCTCGCGCTGAAGATATTGTGGAACCAGTCTGGATCAAGCCAGGGTCCTTCTCAGTACTCATGTCGACAGGCATGATTTCAATCATTAAAGGCTTAGCATGCATCTCTTTCTCTCAAATGATCAAATTTTGCAAAACCCGAGGAATTCCTTCCTCTTCGTTTTCACCGTAGTGTTCAAAATGTTTTGAAAAACTTAGGTCAATGCAATGATTTTGGGGTGCAGAAGAGTAGGCGAAAAGTACTGCCGTTTCATTCAAACTTTCTGGCACAATTGGCACACGGCCGAGGCAAACACAAGAGCGTGAAAAACCACTGCTGTTTCATTCAAATCTGTCGGCACAACTGGCTCCCTGGCAGAAACAGACTCAAAACAAAATGAAAAGACAAACAAAAAACAAAATGGTGACGCCCGAGGTAACACCCCCCGGAATCACCCGACTCCTATACAACAGGACTGACTCGATACGATAAGACAGACCCTAAACAAAAGAGATTGACTCAAAACAAAAAGACAGACTCAAAACAAAACAACAAAACTAACCTCTCTTTTTTAGGCTCTAACTTTTGCCAAGGCGCCCGTTGCGGGTTTTCAACCTTGCGAGCTTTGTTCTTCTTTTTTCAATATTTGCATTTATTTATTTATTTATTTATTATTTATTTATTTATTTATTTTTTTATTTTTTTGATTTTCTCTCTCTTTTTTGTTCTTTTCTTTGCATTTTTCTTTTTTGTGCTTTTGTTCTTTTCTCTTTTGTTCTTTTTCCTCTTTTCTTGCTCTAACTTCTGCCTGGGTCGCCCTTCTGGGTTTTCGACCTAGCGAGCCTCTCATGGGTAAAAATGTAGCTTTGTCCATGTCAAATGGTTTTGACATCCTGAAGTCATCTGAATCCAGGAGAATGGCTGCTGTTTTGCAAGAGGACTCATCTTCAGCTCTTCGAGCATGTCTGATATCTTTGCCCCTGGTTCGAGGGGTACTTCTGTTCTAGCTTTGCAAGCTTCTTCTGATCTTTTGATCTTTTGATCTGACTTTCCTGGCCTCTTGTTCGAGGGCTGCTTCAAATATGGCCACACAGGCCTCACATTGTAGTTGACCGTTGAACCTTCTGAATTCAAGTTCAAGGTTTGGAAGCGAAGGGGTTGAGTCTCGAGGCTAAGAGCGATCCTAGGCTGCACAATCTCAGGAGCGATTCCACACAGGTCTTCGCAGGACCGCGCAAAACATTTTGTTTTTGAAAATTTTTTAAGAAAGCGAAAAATCGCTCGCGCTGAAGATATTGTGGAACCAGTCTGGATCAAGCCAGGGTCCTTCTCAGTACTCATGTCGACAGGCATGATTTCAATCATTAAAGGCTTAGCATGCATCTCTTTCTCTCAAATGATCAAATTTTGCAAAACCCGAGGAATTCCTTCCTCTTCGTTTTCACCGTAGTGTTCAAAATGTTTTGAAAAACTTAGGTCAATGCAATGATTTTGGGGTGCAGAAGAGTAGGCGAAAAGTACTGCCGTTTCATTCAAACTTTCTGGCACAATTGGCACACGGCCGAGGCAAACACAAGAGCGTGAAAAACCACTGCTGTTTCATTCAAATCTGTCGGCACAACTGGCTCCCTGGCAGAAACAGACTCAAAACAAAATGAAAAGACAAACAAAAAACAAAATGGTGACGCCCAAGGTAACACCCCCCGGAATCACCCGACTCCTATACAACAGGACTGACTCGATACGATAAGACAGACACTAAACAAAAGAGATTGACTCAAAACAAAAAAACAGACTCAAAACAAAACAACAAAACCGACCCAATACCCAAGTTGGAAAGCACAAAAAAAAAAAACTGGTATTTGCACATTGCTCAGAACTGTGCGTGCCATTCCCACGTCTGGAGTAAATCGAGTGCGACCCGCAACTGGTTCATTCTCGGATCAGATCACATTATCCCCCCCCACAAGTTCACTTATCAAGTGCCGATAGACTTTGCAGGACCTGGTGCGGGGATGACCCCGTTGTCAATCAAATTTTGTATCTCGTGGCGGAGACGGACGCAATAGTCGGTGTCATGACCGGTTCGTTGATGGAAAGCACAGTACTTAGTCAGGTCATGCTTTGCAGGGAGAGGATCAGGTAGAGGCCGTTGCTCTAACGGTTTCAGATGTCCTTTCCTGAGTAGGACCCCCAGGGCTTTAGACAAAGACATATAGAGTGGGGTGAAAACCCTCTTGCCTTGGGGTAGATAGTCTGAAGTTCGGGGGTTTGAAGTAGATGCACCAACAAAGGGGGTGGATGCTCTTGGTGTGGTGGTAGCGACCATGCCCACTTCGGAAGATCTTGCAGCTGCGTCACCGCTGGTGGTCGCATTCGAACTACGGGTAAACGCCCTCCTGGGCTGTTCCTTCTCCTGGTCAAAGAGGCCCTGTTTCATAGCATCCTCGATCTGCACTCCCATCTCATGCAAGTCTGGAAAGGTAGGAAAGGGGATCACGATCATTTTCTGCATTAGCTTGGGCTGGAGATTGCGCACAATCATCCGAATTTGATCTTTGTCAATGGGCCTAAGGGTCATCATTGAAGCCTTGGCCCTCCAGCGGGCTACGAATTCTGAGAAGCTCTCCTTCGGCTCCTGCCTCATCGTCTCAAGATCACGGGTCGTAATCTCGATTTGGGTATTGTATGAATATTGTGCGACGAAGGCCTCGGCCATCTCCTCCCAGCTTCGTTTCACTGAATCCTCCAATTTGGCATACCAGGTGACCGCAATACCCGACAGGGTCCTGCCAAAAAGGGAGAGCTTCTGTAATCTTGTCAAGCCCATCGGGAGCAAAACATCTGAAAACAAGCTCAGGTGGACCATGGGATCTCCTGACCCATCAAAATGGTCGATGTGAGGCATCTTGAACCTGTCCGGCAGAGTCACAGCTGCGTCGGTGTTCCCGTCCTCAATGCCCGGGATGGACTTTACCCCCTGGGATTTCTTGAACAACTTTTCAAGCTTGCTCAACATCAACGCTGTGGGGTCGACCTCAAACTCGAAGGGAGAGTTCGGTAGATTGGTAGGTGTTTTGGATAGTTGGGGTAAAATTGGGGGCGGAGCCGGCCCTACCGGAATGTCCGTACCTTCCTGGACATTTGGCATCCCCCCAGGTGCTGGAGCTCCTGCTGGGGGAGGAACTTGTTGTGAAGCGGACGCGCCGCTTTGCTGTTGCAGCTTGATGATGAGCTCGGCCTGCTGAGCCATGATCGCAGCCTGCTGTTTGGCAAATTCCTCCTGACGGGCAGCATCCTGCTGCATGAGTTTCATACTTTCTTGCATCTGGCGCATCATTGCCTCCATCCCTGACGTGTTCTGCTGATCCATCTGACTGATTGGTATCTATCCCTGCAGTAGAAACTGAGACCTCGGCCTGACTGTTCACTGGTGGGGTAGATAAGGGCCACTGACCTGGTAACTGCTGAACTGGTGATTTGTGCCCGACTGGCCCTTTTACCCTGCCTCTGGCAAAGGAACACTGATTGCCCTTGAACTGAATCTCTGACCTGACAAAGTCTATCAGCACAAGTTCGATGAAGCTCGGGGGATATCGGAGCCTTCTGAAGCTATGGTTCCCAAACTACCCTAGCAAAAGAGAAAACAGTCAGTATCTCAGCCTGATTCCATCTGAACAGATACGAGCGTAGTTGAATGAGTGCGCCCTCTACTGAATTCTGCCCCAAAATTCAGCCTCAGAATCTGAGTCTGATACCCACAGGTAACAGATTCTCAAATACTGACCGATGCCCGCAGGCCTGATACCCATAATACTGAACTGACACCCGCAGACCTGATGCCCAAACCCTGTAAACTGATACGTGCATTCGTATGGAGACGCACCCCAAAAAGCACGTAACAAGTAAGTGAGAGCCAAAACACCCCTATGTTGGGGTAGGGTTTCCCTGTCTTATTTTGTCAGGAGCTAGGGTTTCACTACGCATGCAGCGGTTTTCAAACAACCTATAAACGGGTAAGCAACCTGTCCTAGTTTGGAATGGTCACTATGGATCCGAATATGCACTAGGTCGAATGGTCAAAAAGGGTGCCCCGGTAAAACCGGGGTTTGTGTTCCCATACTGGCAGAGCCCACAACCGGTCAGCCTTATGGTCATGCCTTGACAAGACAAGCCTCCGGCAAACCGTTCAGGAATAGCAGATGGCAAACACGGTGTCCTAGGCGCACCAATGCAAATGCAATGCAAAGAAACACACAAGTGTAGTCAAAAACAGATATCACGAGTTCGAGTCAAGTTCTCTAAATCCCCAACAGAGTTGCCAGAAACTGTAGACGTCCCCGAACGCCCCGGGAGGAACGAGCTCCCGTTCTGTTCATTTGGGGCACTACAGCTCAGGACTCTCAAATTTGTCACTGTTCTAAGTCTGAACCAAAGAGTCCAAATCCAGCAAATCGTTTTGAGAAAAACAGATTTTTGAAAGAAGTGCCAAACATGGACTGCTTTGCCAGATACAGAGTCGCCACCTAAATGTTTTTTAATGGGAAATTTAGGAAACCCTGACTCGGTGCCAAAGGCCACGTGTCCGTCATCACCAAAGTTGCCTCGGCTCAGGAACTTGGGTACGATTGGGGAAGGTCACTTCGTGAGCACCCCCGCTCGCCCGATCAAAGATCGGCCTCTACTAACCATGATATCTAGTTTTGAAAACTTTGTGTGTTCTTATTCCGGTTATTAGCCTAGTTTTACTATGTGATGCGCACAGCATACAAGTATAGACCGGGTCGCCTGAATTGGAACAAAACATTTCATGTTTGTTTTTGAAAGATGGTTTGCTACTCGCAAGTAGGCTTAAAAAAAGCAGATTTCGCCACCCTCAGGTGGGCTTAAGAAAAGATGGTTTTGCCACTATCTAGTGGGCTTAAAACTCACAGTCAATGATTTGTTCCAATTTAAGTAACCCAACCTTCACCCACAGGCATTCAGGCAGTTATATCACATAAGCATATGGTCTCATGGTAAGCATGCTATTCATGGCAGTCACTCACACGCATGCAAGGATGCTAAAGCACAAAACTCACCGAGTACTCCAAGCCAAAACAAAAACTCATTAGAAATCATGCATGAATCCTAAGTATACAGAAATGCCTAATGCAACACATGCAAGAATGCAAACTATAGCAGGCTCGGCTATTCTAAACATGGCATATGGAATGCTACAGCTAACATGTATTCAACTTGGAATTGAAATACAAATGCAGTTAGTATGATGCGCCGAGCCCGGTGCATGCAAAACAGATGAATGATGCAAACATGCTGTCATACTGTATGCTAATTGAAATATGCCCTAATCTAACCATCATAAGCAGGTAAATAAAAGGGAAGAAAGACGTGGGGTTGGAAGACATACATCACACTCACGCACACTTATTACAATTATGCCCTCGCACAGAGGGTCCGAATGAATATACAGTCCCAAATAAAAGAATATTACAGTCCAAATAATGTACAAATTCCTAATTAATTAACAAATTAACTAAGAAAATAAATAAACTGGCATGCGAGCCAGGGACTGCCTTGACTCCACTCCGGATGATGAATGATGCATGCCCGGGTTGCCTTTGTGCGGAAATCCATGACGATGCCCCAATTAGCCTCTGTTTACACCTTTTCTTGAAATGCGCGCCAAGCTCCAAAAAAATTACTGATTCTTCATTTTGCTGCAACAAAGAGCAGGAAAGGGGCATGGCAATGTATTTTCACAGATATATGCATGCCTTGATCCTCGTGCCACCAATCACGCATATCGATGCATGATGGCCGAGGAGTCGAAATGTGCAACTCAATATAGAATGAATGCACGTGTAAACACAACAAGAACCTAACTCCATCATGGATGATCCGGAGTGTCGGTGACTAGGGAATTGAGACACGTTCCGTCACTCGGAGTACGAAACGCACCTCGACTCCCGTGCCCGGGCTAACTCCTATCCCGAACACGATGCAATATGCATGACATGCATGAAGTGCAACTAAGATACAATCCTAACATACACAATGTTATGGAATGGCATACACAATGCAATAAGGTAATACACAACCGAGCATGCACAATGCTATGGATGAAATGGCATACGCAATGCAATAATGGGCTTACACCAACATGAGAGAGCCTCAGCCACACTCACATAGGAGGCCATCAGATGAAAACAAGACAACTCGAAATGCGTGCACGCGTGCACGCAAACCGAGGACCGATCCTCAGGCACCGAAATGCCACTCTAATGAGACATGGCAAAGACATGGAATATGGCATACTATAATGCAAAAAACAGAAGTAAAATGAGATGCAAAACAGCCCCGAAACCCGGTAAAATGAAACCCGATGCATGGAACGAGCCCCGAAACATGGATTTTGGCGCATGAAATGGCCTATAGCTATGCAATGCATGCACAATTTGAACATGAGATGAAAAGAAAGAAGCAAGGCAGCCCCTAGATAAGCATTTTTACAGTTCAAAGCATGGCCAAACAGCAAACACAAATAGGGCAAAAATAGCATGCAAAAATGGCCCTAAATGTGAGATAATGAAACAACTCACAACTGCTGACCCCAAACAGATTAAGGCCCTTCAACAAAGATGAAGAAGGGCCCAAAATATGATCTTTTACAGTTTATGGCAAACCACAAAAACCAGCACAGGTATGGCTAAATTCTCATGCAAGAAAAGGGCCAAAAGATGGCCAAAGAAGCAAGTAGTGATTGATGGCCTTAAAAACAAAGAGGCCCTTCAACAATGTTGAATAGGGGCCAAAAATAATGCATTTTACAGTTGATGGCCGGACCCAAAACAGTATGCAAATATGTCCAAAATGCTATGCAAAAATAAGGCCCAAAAGAGAGATATAACATGAAGTGTATAAAAGATGCCTCAAACCATGAAAGGCCCTTAATAAAACATGAATAATGGGCCAAAATAAGACTATTTTCAGTTCTATAAAAAGACGAAAAACAGAAGCACAATGGGCTGCCAAAGCATGCAAAAATGGGGACCAAAGAGGGGTATAATGACAAGTGGCACATGGAGGTCCCAAACAGTGATGAGCCCTTCTCCAATGTTGAAGAGGGGCTCAAAATAAGCTCACTTACAGTTTACATCATGCTCCAAAACAGATCACACATAGGCCAAAATATTATGCAAGATAATGGCATTCAAGAGGGTGTTGAAGCAAGTGCAATATGGGGGGCTCAAACAGTGTTGAGCCCTTAATGAAATAAGAAAATGTGCTCAAACAAATGACCTTTTCAGTTTTGGTCGGAGCTCAAAACAGTAAGAAAAGAGGCTAGAAAAATGTTGCAAAATTGAGCTCAAAAGAGGGGAAATGATGCTTACCCTTGAAGACAAGTCTTTGGATGCTTCTTGACTTGAGAAGTGATGTCTCCTAGCTGCTAGAAAGCTCTCCAAGCTGCTGGAAATGGAGTAGTGGTGGTGGTGCTTGGTGGTGATGAAGAAATGAGGTGTAGGACTTAGGAATTTTTGAGGAAATGAGAGAGATAGAGGGAGCTATGATGCCAAAGCTCTTAAGGGAATTTTTTGTAACCCTTCTCCCAGACCTGGCCAGCCAAGTATATACACCAAATAGGGGGAGAAATGGAGGGAAAAAGTGGGGGAAAAACAAGCCAAGTTTCCCCCAAAAGTTGTCCCCCCGGATACAGATTTTTGGTGGGAAAAAAGTGTATAGCTGTAATGTACATGTTGCAAGGATGCTGGCCGGCCACTTATTGGAGCTGCAGGTGGCCGGCCGGCCACCTCTCATGGCCGGCCGGCCAAGGGTCAAAAGGGCCAAGTTGAATTAATGGCCGGCCACCACAGATTGGTGTCCTCCCAGGTGTCCTCAACACAACCCTGTGGTTCAAAATTGTCAACTGTAAAACAGGAGAGAGAATATGCCAATTTTAGGAAGGGTTCATAAGGGTCAGGTGGAATTACTGGCCAGCCACCAACTTTTGGTGTCCCCCCACGTGTGTACATCACAAATATGTGGTTAAAAGTTCAAGAAAATGGCCCAAGGGTGTTCAACATTGGCTCGGAAGTGAGAAAAACGGGCGTCGGAGGGCGCCGGAGGATATATAACTGGTTGCTGAAACAATTGCTGGCCTCCCACCCTTCTACGGCCTTCCTGGTGATGAAAAAGAGGTACCTACCAAAAATGAACGAAAATCGATGCAAAACGAATGTTCGGGGGCCAAAACGCGCAGTTCGGGGCCCCGAAAACTGCCTGTTAAGCACCGAAAGTGGCATTCGACCACGGAGTGGGCCTCTCAGACCTCAGTGTCCCTCAAAAGAGAGAAAATAAGAAGTATACCAAAAACCGGGGCAAACGGAGGTGGTTAAGCGGTGCCGAACCGAGGCACACGGCCTGATGGCTCCGAAAACCGGGAACCAGGCTCCGAAATGGGCAAAATGGCCTACAGCCACAAAATGTAGCCCACGGCCACTGAGAGATGGTCTACGGGACCTCTCCCTCCCCTCAGGAAAAGAAATAGAGAAAACCGAGCCTGGTTCGCAAACCGAGGCAAGGCACAGAAGAGGGTTCGAAAGTCCGGAGGCAGGGCTTGCAGCCGAGACTCTGAAACTTCTGAATGAGCACATTATGCAATATCACCAAGCACTCAACTGGTGACGTCTGAGTCTCAAGGTCGGTCAAAAATGGGGTGTCTACACATATCATTCCGTTGTTGAGTATTTTTGTTTATTTGTTGTCCATTCCTACGTTAAAGTTTGCTTCACTTGTAGGGTTCTCAAGATGGACAAGAGTTGGATGATGATAAAAGATAGGTTGAAAAGTAAAGAGTACCAACAAGGTGTTAAGTCATTTATTGACTTTGCTACGAAGGATTTAGGCTCAGACGATGAATTACGTTGTCCATGTGTTGATTGCTTGAATGACATAAAACATAGTCCACAAGTTGTACGCCTGCACTTAATTCGAAGAGGAATCGTGTTTTCTTATAGAACTTGGGTGCACCACAGGGAACATGTTCCACTGTGTCATGATCATCCTAGTGCGTCAAACATTGGTTGGGATTTAGAGACGAATACACCCAAAACTTAGTCGAAAAATGGCGTTTCAGGGGCGAAAATTCAAAACAGCCCCCAAACCTCCGTGTGGCCAACACGGGCAGCTTCCCTATGCCAAATAGGACTTGTGACAACTAACGGAATGTTATTCGGACCTATAGGTTGCGATTTAGAGCCGAATACGCCCAAAACTTAGTCGAAAAGGCATTTCGGGGGCAAAAATTCAAAACAGCCCCCAAACCTCCATGTGGCCCAAACGAACAGTTTCCCCATGCCAAATATGACTTGTGACAACTGACGGAATGTTATTCGGACCTATAGGTTGGGATTTAGAGACGAATACGCCCAAAACGTAGTCGAAAAAGGGCGTTTCGAGAGCGAAAATTCAAAACAGCCCCCGAACCTCTGTGTGGCTGACACGGGCAGCTTTCCCATGCCAAATAGGACTTGTGACAACTGACGGAATGTTATTTGGACCTATAGGTTGGGATTTAGAGCCGAATACACCCAAAACTTAGTCGAAAAAGGACGTTTCGGGGGCGAAACTTCAAACATCCCCCAAACCTCGGTGTGGCCAAAATGAATAGTTTCCCCATGCCAAATATGACTTGTGACAATTGACGGAATGTTATTCGGACCTATAGGTTGGGATTTAGAGACAAATACGCCCAAAACTTAGTCAAAAAATGGTGTTTCGGAGGCGAAAATTCAAAACAGCCCCCGCACCATCGTGTGGCCAAAATGAACAGTTTCCCATGCCAAATATAACTTGTGACAACTGACGAAATGTTATTTGGGCTTATAGGTTGGGATTTAGAACCGAACACGTCCAAAACTCAGTCAAAAAATGGCGTCTTGGGGGCGAAACTTCAAAACATCCCCCGAACCTCTGTCTGACTCTCACGGGCAGCTTTCCCATTACAAATAGAAATTGTGACAGCTGACGGAATTTTTAAACTTGCTAATTTTGTGAATGTACATACGCGTGTTATTATTTTTATCACATGTTCTAATTTCCTCTCTGAAATGGCACTGACATACATTAATAAGCACCGATGGTTTTATATCCAATCTAATGATTCAAGTGCCTTTTGCAAACAAATAATGAGGAGGTTGGTAAAAAGAATACTTTCTATTCACATTGGGCTTTGATATTGGTTTAGCCACAGAATTTGGATACATGTTGCATACAAATAAAAGATTGTTACATTTGCTATATGTTACTAATGAAAGATTTAGTAATGATTGTTCTGAATTTAAGGATGTTCCTTATAACAAAAGACTATAGAAAGATTGTACAATGACTGATAATTGATTCATTATGGAAGGTTGCTTCTCACTTATTTTTATTTGTCACTTGTTCCCAAATTCATTCATGAAGTTGGGCATTTTTAGGTCTAATTCTAATTTTTTTTTTTTGTTTTTTGTAGATGACTTCGTTGCGTGGACTTGCAGAGATATTTTGGTGTATGGAGAAGAAATTGTACTTTTGTATAGAAGTAATATAATACTTTTGTCGTCTCCAGCTTTTGTGCAGTTAACTATTCCTGATACAGAAAACTATTGGCAGCGAACAAATAATTATTGGCATGGTAGATAGATCAACTTTTGACACCGTCCACTAAATTGATTTTTTTGTCGTGGTACATAGATGTATTTTTGGCTTGGTACATACATCACCTTTTGTCGTGGTACAGATTACGATGGTAATTTGTACCATGCCAAATGGTCATTTCACATGGTATAGTAAATGTAATTTTTGTATATAGAGGGCTTTACTTTTTGTATGATTGAATATGTTGTATGGAATTATTATTTTAGTTTGGACAATAGTTTGTTTGTACGTAATTGGACAGTTAAAGTAACTTATTTTTTGTATACGGATGCAGATTGTGTAATGATTGATAATTTATGTATCATTTTATTTGTATACATATTACAGGTTGAATGGAATACAGACAGGTTATGGACACATTATAATATTAGCAATAAAACATAATATCATGTTTTTGCCGACTAAACGTTTTGTAGCAAATAAAAAGGGAAAAAAAATAAACATACATTTGGCTACTAAAAGTTTAGTAGCCAAAAGAAAATCAAACATTTGGCTACTAAATTTTCTGTAGGCAAAAGAAAAACAACCATTTGGCTACTAAATGTTTTGTAGCCAAAAGAAAATCAAACCTTTGGCTACTAAAAGTTTTGTAGTCAAAAGAAAATCAAACATTTGGCGACTAAAATATTTTGTAGCTAAAACCAAAAGTTGAAGAATAAATATGACTTTTGGCGACTAAAAATTTAGTAGCCAAAAATGTCGTAGTTTAGGCGACTAAATTTTTAGTAGCAAAAAATATTGAAGTTTAGGCGACTAAATTTTTAGTAGCCAAAAGAAATAGTATTTGGCAACTAAAATTTTAGTAGCCAAAAAAGATTGACTTTAGGCGACTAAAATTTTAGTAGCCAAAACACTAGTATTTGCTTTTGGCGACTAAAAAATTTAGTAGCTAAAATTTTTTCGGCCACTAAATAATTGGCTTTTGGTGACAAAAAAATTGGTCGGCAAAAATGTATTTATTTAATTAATTTTCAAACCTATTGGAGACTAAATTAGGTTAAGTCGGCAATTATATTTCCCGACTACTCGTTGGCTACTAATTTTCCGACCAAAAAATTTAGTCGCTAAAGACTAAGGCAACTAAAATATGACTTTTGGCGACTAAAAATTTAGTCGCCAAAAGTAAAAATTCTTGTAGTGTTGATTCAAATATGTAACTACTGATATCCGATCATCTTAATTTTTTTTTATGGATATTTTATTCAACGAGCCCTGAAAAATGAATTGTTCAAACTATTAAAATGATCTTGTGATGGACTCCACAGGTCCTTCAAATTTTTCATATTGAAATGTAAATATGAAAAAAAATCTAATCCAAAATGACATGTGAGAGGGTAATTTTTGGTAAAAATTGGGCCGAGCTATGAGATGGACTTTATGGCCCAAAGTATGAAGGACCGGGTAAAAAGGCCCAAGAGAGACAAAGTTACTCCGGCCCAAGAGAGATAAAGTTACTCCGGCCCGAGAGAGATAAAAGTTACTCCGGCCCAGAAAAGATGTTAAGTTACTTCGGTCTGTACAACTTGAAGTTAGTCCGGTCTCATAATTAGTCCGGTCATTACGCATTCTGGATAGATCGGTCAGGACCTTGCTACTCGGTAGTTCGGTCTATACATACCATGGTTTGTACATGAAAGAACCGAACTAGGGATAGCTCGGCCTACTCTGCGGCTCAGCATAGCCAGTGTTATTTCGGTCATATGATAGTTCGACCATGATAAAAACCATCCCACTTGGTTTAAGCAGTGGGGGGGGGTGTTAAAGGATAAGCATTATCCTTTAGGAGTATGAATCCTAGGAGGACTCTACATGGAGAAGTAGTAGTCCTAGTAAGATTGTACCACTCGAAACCTATAAAAAGCTCACAAATATCACCTTGGAGGAGGTAACACATAATTTTGCTTTCTGAATGCATTGAGCTTTGTCTATTTGTCAAGTTTGCTGACTTAGGCATCGGAGAGGTTTCCGGCACACACCCGCCGGCTAGCTCACATTTGTGTTTTCAGGTGACAAAGCGACGTCGTACGGAGGAGCACAGACTTAGTCAACAGGATTATACAAGAAGGTATATTTCTTTCCCGTACAATTGGCGCCGTCTGTGGGAATAACAGACAGAACAAAACCTCTTGATTAAAGCTTTTCCCCTTTACAATCAATGGCACACATAGAAGAATTGCCGCAGTCCGCCGTCGACGGGCCAACTCCAGATGGAGGCGTAAGGCGTGAAGGACTACCTTCTGTCCCTCCCATGGCGGACTTGGAGTCCCAACGACATAACTCCAGGAGAGATACTAGGGGAAGATGGACTCACAGCCCCCGTCAATCTCATTCTCAAAGTCCCGACAGGCAAAGGCGGAGGATTGACCCTCAAGCTCTGGAAGATCGCGTGAAAGAACAAGATGAATTGATAAGAAAGATGGCGGCGGACATGGAGGCCTTGAAACGCCAGATGAAGAAAAAAGAAGTGGCGACAGGAGAGGGGCGCAAAAACAAGACGCCCCCTCGTCACTCAGAAAATCGTAGTAGGAATACTACACCCTCGCAAGGAGAAAGCAGAAGTCTCAGGACAGGCGACACTCAATCCTGGTCTTCCAGAACTTGTCACTCCAGGTCTGAGAGGACGAGATCTGAAAGATCATACACTGAAGGAAGCACGTATTGGACCTCGCATTCGCACCAAACCAGATCTAGACAGACGGAATTACCCAGATCATCCGACTTACGAACCGTGCTCGAAGAGAAAGCACGATGCAAGAAGGATGCCAGGGCGCGAGATCCGTACAGAGTTTCTGCCTTACAGCGGTTGGCTCCTCGGACGCATGGAAGCGTCGAGGTTGGAATGCCAATACCGCGCCCTGCCTACGAACCAACGGACAAGGCATTAGCAAGGCTACAGACTTCACCGTTTGTTCCGGCGATTGAAAATGCGCCCCTACCGTCAGGCTTCCTTCAGCCGAAATTCACTACATATGAAGGGAAGACGGACCCGTACTCACACTTAAGCCACTTTCGCCAAGTCATGGCTGTATACAGGCGAAACGAGGCCTTAATGTGCATACTCTTCCCGTCTAGCCTTGGCGACCTAGGCTTGACTTGGTTCGAGAAACTTCCTGAGGGCAGCATAGCCTCTTGGGCGCAATTAGCAGAGGCCTTCGTAACAAGGTTCCGAACAAACACTAAAACCCTGGTGGAAATCAACCAACTGCTCTCCATCGACATGGGCGATAAAGAGACCCTCAGATCGTACAATAGTCGCTATTGGGAGACATTCAATCAAATTGGGGACTGCCCCACCAATCTCGCCATTGCGCAGTATAAAAGAGGCCTTCCAGTTGGGAACAGACTAAGGGACTCAATCACCATGACGCCACCCCTCACCATGGAAGCCCTGATGGAAAGAGTGCATCAGCACATCAGGGTAGAAGAGGATGGCACACGCGCCAAAGCAAAATCTGGGGCAATCACAGTACCAGAAAAGAAGACCTCAGCAAAGGTCAACACAGTAGATCGAAGTAACAGAAACGGACGTGGCTGGCGAGATAACGGAGAAGACCCGGATAAAAGATGGTTAAGAATCCGCACCGCCATAACCACGGTGTTTAAGAAACCGATATATCGGATTCTTAGCGAAATAAGAGACGAGCCTTTCGTCAAGTGGCCAGCCAAATTAGGGAATGTTCAGAAGGACTATGACGAAAGATCACGGTGCACCTTCCACAAAGAAAAAGGGCACCGAACTGAGAATTGCACACCATTGAGACAGCACCTGGAGGAGTTGGTAGCGGCAGGTCACTTGGACAAATACATTGAAGGAGGGACGCAGCCAGCCCCCCAGGATCACAATAACCCCAACGGAATGCCAATCGACCCCCCATCTCAAGGCATTATCAATGTGATACATGGAGTCTTTGAACCTGAGCGTGTATGCGAGCTCAGGGGATCAATCAAAAAGGCTGAGCACTTTAGAGAAGTGCTAAGTGCCCAACCTGCCATCAAGAAGGGGAAAACAGAGGCAACAAATGTCATGTCTTTTTCGGATAAAGACTTGGATCGAATATACTGTCCTCACAATGATGCCCTAGTCGTCATTCTCCGAGTCAAAGATTTTGACGTCAAACGGATTTTGATTGACCAGGGTAGTTCATGTGAAATCATGTACTACGAGACATTTAAACAATTAAAGCTGCAAGACAAAGACTTGGCGCCTGCCGTATCTCCCCTAATTGGATTCAACTCCATGCCAGAATGGCCCGTCGGTAAGATAATTCTCCCAGTTAGAGCAGGAAGCGTGACAAAACAAGTGGAGTTTTGGGTATTGAAGGTCCCCTAAACTTACAACATCATCTTGGGCAGAACATGGCTGCATGCCATGCGATCAGTGGCATTGTCTTACCACCAAGTGATGCGGTTTCCCAACAACACCGGAGTAATCGAAGAAGTCTATGGAGATCAAATCATGTCAAAGCAATGTTTCGCCATGGTGAATGGCAGCCGCGCTACCAAAGGATACGTTCATTCAGTGGAAGAACTAGAAAGCAATGAATTATTCGCGGACATCGGCAAAGAGGCTGATCAGAAAGCAGTGGAGGACTTGGTGGAGGTAAAAATAGATGAAAAGAACCCGGATAAGTTCTTCTTGATCGGCTCGTCGTTGTCCAGCACTGAGAGATTAGAGGTCTTGGAATTCTTAACCTCTAACATCGAAGTGTTCACCTGGACACCCTACGACATGCCAGGCATTGATCCAAACTTCATCAGTCACCAACTCAATGTCCAACCATCTGCCAGGCCGGTCATTCAACGAACTCGCCGATCAGCACTTCACCATGCCGAAATAGTGGCGGAAGAAGTAGGCAACCTGCTGGAGGCAGGAGCAATTAGAGAAGTGCACTACCCAAAATGGATCTCCAACACAGTCGTAGTGCCAAAAAAGAATGGCAAATGGCGTGTCTGTGTCGACTACAAAACAGTCAATAAGGCGTGCCCAAAAGATAGCTTTCCTCTACCAAGGATAGATCAACCGGTAGACCTGACGGCGGGGCACAACCGACTTAGCTTCCTGGATGCATAGAGAGGCTACCACCAGATCGCCATGCATGAACCAGACCAGGAGGTCACGTCCTTTACGACTCCAAGAGGACTATATTGTTACAAGGTCATGCCCTTTGGCCTGAAGAACGCAGGGGCAACATTCCAACGGATGGTCACCAAGATGTTTGAACCATTGTTAGGGCCATTGTTAGGCAGAATAATGGAGGCTTACATCAACGACATGGTGGTCAAAAGCAAAGATGAGAATGACCATCTCAAGGACTTAGGAGAGATGTTTGAAATCTTGAAGAAACACAAGTTGCGCCTCAACGCATCCAAGTGTGCATTCGGAGTAGGATCTGGCAAATTCTTGGGCTTCCTGGTGACCAACCGAGGTATAGAAGCAGACCCCTCCCAGATCAAAGCAATCCAAGATTTGGAGAGACCCAAGTTTGTAAAAGAAGTACAGCATCTCACCGGCATGGCGGCTGCACTCAACCGATTTATCAGCCGGTCGTCAGACAGACTACGACCATTTTTTCATGCCTTAAAAGCCAAGTTTGAGTGGGATGAAGAATGCGACCAAGCTCTGGAAAGCTTGAAGGAATATATGTCTTCCCCACCACTGCTTGTTACCCCAGTACCTGGTGAAGAACTCTTCTTATACCTGGCCGTCTCTCAGCACGCAGTTAGCGCAGTGTTGGTTCGTGCAGAAGGAATCCAACACTTGCCCATCTATTATGCCAGCAAGACGTTGCTGGGAGCCGAAACAAGGTATTTGCCACTGGAAAAACTGGCATTAGCCTTGATGATGGCCTCTAGGAAATTGGCACACTACTTTCACGCCCACACCATAGTCGTCCTCACAGCTTTCCCACTAAAAGCTTTGTTCGAGAGGGCAAACTTTTCTGGGCGAATTTTGAAGTGGGCAGTAGAGTTGGGACAATTCGACATCAAGTTCCAACCCAGAACCGCAGTAAAAGCCCAATCTTTGGCAGACTTCATCGCAGAGTTTACTCCTGGTAGTCATCATATCTGCCCAGTCGACCTAACTGACACAACCGAACTAGGGATGGAAGTTGACGCCGGAATAGTGCAGCCCCTAGCAGAAAGCACTCGGTCAAAATCCAAGGCAGACCAGACTAAAGACAGCAAGGAAGAAACAGACCAAAACTCACCAACAATCCAATCAGATGGCGAGGGGCAGACAGCAAGCATGGACCTTGAAGAAAAAACCATTCTTGACCCCACGACATCATCTGACTCCTCCACTTGCTGGAAGTTGTTCGTTGGAGAGATGTGGAAGTTATTTGTGGATGGAGCATCCAACCGGCATGGTGCAGGACTTGGCATAGTCCTCATCTCTCCAGATGGCCTGGTTGTAGAGCAAGCAATCAACCTTGGCTTCCCAGCATCAAACAACGAAGCGGAGTATGAAACGCTTCTCGCAGGACTCAAATCAGCATACTACATGAAGGCCACCGAACTAATGGTCTACAGCGACTCACAGCTGGTGGTAAATCAAATTTCTGGCGACTATGAAGCAAAGGATGATAGAATGGCCAAGTACCAAGAGTTGGTCAGAGCAGAAATCAAGAAATTTGAAGTAGTAAGGATAGAGCAAATCGGCAGGGAGGAAAACAGCAGAGCAGACGAACTAGCAGGCTTCGCCTCAATGGCAGATTCCTCCATACCTCATCCACTACTAATCGACTACCTACCTAGACCAAGCATAGAAGACCCCGAAACAGAAGAGGTATGTTGCACAAAACTAGGCCCCTCTTGGATGGATCCCATCATCCTGTTCTTAAAAGACGACATCCTACCAGAAGAGAAAAAAGAAGCTAACAGAATAATAGCAAAATCACAGCGATTTTGGCTCTCCCCATCCTCGGCATTATACAAGAAATCATTCTCAGGACCTTACCTAAAGTGTGTTCACCCCAGCAAAGTGGAAGCATTCTTGTTTGAAATACACGAAGGGGTGTGCGGAAGCCATCAAGGAAGAAGATCGCTAGCTTACAGGGCCATTTCACAAGGATACTGGTAGCCATACATGCAGGCAGACTCAGAGAAATATGTGAAGAAGTGTGAGAAATGCCAAAAATTCACGCACCAAATACATCAACCAGCTAGAGAACTCCTACCATTGACTAGCCCATGGCCTTTCGCAATGTGGGGCTTGGACATAGTAGGACCACTTCTAACAGCACCTGGCAACAAGAAGTTCTTCTTCGCGGTAACAGACTACTTCACAAAATGGGTGGAAGCAGAATCATTGGCATCAATCAAAGAAAAAGATGTGAAGAAGTTCGTTTGGCAGAATATCATCACTCGATTTGGCATACCAAAAGCCCTAATCTTAGACAATAGCACTCAGTTCGACGGCAGAATCTTCAGAGGCTTTTGTGAATAGTACAAGATAGAGTTCTACAATTCTACACCGGCATATCCTCAAGCAAATGGCCAAGCAGAAGCATCAAATAAAGTCATCTTGGATGGATTGAAGAAAAGGTTAGAGAAGGCAAAAGGCAAGTGGGCGGACGAACTTCCTCATGTTTTATGGGCTTACCGCACCACACCTCGGCGATCAACAGGAGAGACACCATTCTCCTTAGCCTACGGAATGGAAGCAGTAATCCCACTAGAAGTTGGCCTCCCACAATTCGAAGCGAAAATTTTGATCCAGACTTGAATGGAGAAGCCATATCATTAGAACTTGATCTTGCGGAAGAAAGAAGGGAAAGAGCACTGGTCCACATTGCCTCATACCAACGAGAGTTAATCAGAAAATACAACAAAACGGTGCATCCAAGACAATTCAAGATTGGAGATTGGGTACTGCGCAAAGTAATGGAAAACACCTTGATACCAGGAGATGGCAAGTTAGGGCCAAACTGGGAAGGTCCTTACAAAGTGGTTGGATTAGCAGGCAAAGGGGCATACCACCTAGAAGACAAGGACGGCAAAGCAATCCCTAGGCCATGGAACACGGCCAATCTCAAGTTATTTTATTTTTAACTTTTTTCCTTTTCAAACATGTGTAATTTCTTTTTTCAATAAAACAATCAATTCTTTTCAGCATGCGTTGTTCTCTGTAAAAGTTGGCTTTAGTGAAGTTAGGAATATTGCAAACCTTTTATTCTAAGTTAGCTGGAAAAACTAACTTAGAGGTTGGCTGGAATAAACCAACACCCTTCCTAAGTCCAGGATAAGGATCCAGGCTGCAGGACGTTTGGTCGGAATAACCAAACATTGTTCTAAGTTAGCTGGAAAAAACTAACTTAGAGGTTGGCTGGAATAAACCAACACCCTTCCTAAGCCCAGGATAAGGATCCAGGTTACAGGACGTTGGTCGGAATAACCAAACATTGTTCTAAGTTAGCTGGAAAAAACTAACTTAGAGGTTGGCTGGAATAAACCAACACCCTTCCTAAGCCCAGGATAAGGATCCAGGCTGCAGGACGTTTGGTCGGAATAACCAAACATTGTTCTAAGTTAGCTAGAAAAAACTAACTTAGAGGTTGGCTGGAATAAACCAACACCCTTCCTAAGCCCAGGATAAGGATCCAGGCTGCAGGACGTTTGGTCGGAATAACCAAACATTATTCTAAGTTAGCTGGAAAAAACTAACTTAGAGGTTGGCTGGAATAAACCAACACCCTTCCTAAGCCCAGGATAAGGATCCAGGCTGCAGGACGTTTGGTCGGAATAACCAAACATTGTTCTAAGTTAGCTGGAAAAAACTAACTTAGAGGTTGGCTGGATTAAACCAACTCTTGGTACTCTTCAGCCGAAGTATGGGTATGGCTGAAGAGTGGTTGGCTGGATTAAAACCAACTCTTTGTACTCCTCAGTCGAAGTAATTATGTCGGCTAAGGAGTGGTTGGCTGGAATAAACCAACTCCTGTTACTCTTCGGCAGAAGTAAGGGTATGGCTGAAGAGTAGTTGGCTGGATTAAACCAACTCTTTGTACTCTTCAGCCGAAGTAAGGGTATGGCCGAAGAGTGGTTGGCTGGATTAAACCAAATCTGTGTACTCCTCAGCCGAAGTAATTATGTCGGCTAAGGAGTGGTTGGCTGGTAAGCATAAGTTAGTTCGAACAAGCAAAAACCGAGATAAATGTTGGACATGAAAAGATCAAATGCAAGCATACAAATCAAAACCGGAATAAGAGTACAAGCAAAATTTTCATTAATTGAAAAGCAATTACAAAGGGGCTTAGCCCAGTTACAAAGACAAAAGGTAGCAAAAAAAAAAAAAGAGAAAAAGTACAAAATCAAGAGAAAAGGTCTTCAATTTCGGCATCAAAAGCTGCATCGGCATCAACGCGAAGACCGGTTTCAGACGGGAGCTCGCTCACGGTCGCAAGGGTGGTTTCGGTCGGAACCACGGTTTCCCCTGGAAGTTCAATAGTCAGGTCTTCCACCATGGGCTCCAGTCGAACTGACTGATCCACATTGGCAACCGGAGTATCCTCAGAGGCAGAGTCTTCATCAGAATCTGAGCCTTCAAGAAACTGCTGTTGCATGGCATTAGCATACTCCACAAGGGAGTTCGGTATGAAGTAGGCTGGAGGGTTGAAAACCTCGGTCTGTGGGTCATGACCGAGCTTCTCAACGGCTGCCCTCCAGCCGCACTTAAAGAACAGTTCCTTGGCGGCTTCACACTGCTTGGCATATACATCCTCTACCTTCTTGAAGCCTTTCTTTTCGGCGCCTTTTGCGCTCTCCGTCAGTTGGGATATTTCGGTATTTTTCTTCTTTTCAAGCTTCACCAGCTCGTGCAGATACTTGTCTTTTAGCACAATGGCGGCCTTTTGCTTTTCTGCCTCGGCCGAACTAACCAATCTGGCCAGTCGGCCGTTCTCAGCTCGTAGCTCGGCCATTTGCTTTCTGGCCTCTTCTAGCTCGGCCGACTTCACTTCGGCTTCTGCCACAGCTTGCCTTGTTATTTTCCTGAGCTCTAGCACTTTCCTATGAGTAATGTGGTTTTTCTGAATGGCCTGACAAAACAAAGATTTCACTTTAGCCGAAGTAAAAGTTGAAAAAAGTAGACAGAAAAACGGCCGAAGTTACTTACCAGAATCATGGATTTTGTTGAAGACCGGATGGCCTTCAGTTTGGTGTTCAATTGCTTTTGGTGGTGCTCCATATCTTTGGGGAGGCATACACTCTTGGCCAGGTTGAAGGCCAACTGATGATCCTTCTTAGCAACAACCGAGTCAGAATCTTGGATATCTCGGTTGTTGAAGGTAAGCTTTGGCACCCAGCAAGTGGTAGTTCGGTCAGAAGGCTCCGGTTGGGGGCTCGGTGGCAGACTTGGTGGAAGAGCAGTTTCTTCTTCATCAACCAAACTTTGTTCGGTTTCGGTGGTCCGGGCGCGCTTGGTTCGGCGGGATGAGGATGGTTATTGAATAGGAAGGGCCACCACTGTTTCTTGGGTTTGACTTTCTGGTGGTACTTCGGCCCTGTTGGTTTCGGTCATGAGAGCCCTTACTCTGTTCTTTTTGGCCATCTCCTCTTCAGCAGTGAGTGAAATTAGTCTGATTTGGGGTAAGGTGGGGTCCGGTTCTGGGGCGTCTTCAAGAAGAAAATCAGTGACCCTGGCTTTTCGGCGACCACTATATCTGTAGGTCGGCTCGAACTTCAGCAATTTGGCCCAACTACGTTCTGGATACCGTAGTGCGGCTCGCAAAGTGGCTAGGTTTGGGTAGCTGTATAAAGAGTGAAGGTGGGCAGAATCTGCGAAAAAAGACAACTGTTAGTTCGGCTGAAAAATTAAAAAGCCGAAGTATAAAAAAATGCAAGGAAGAAGACCGAAGTAAATTTATCGGGCTCTCCTTTTTTCCAATTTATAGGTCGGCCAGGGATCTGGGCTTGATAATCCTCAAAATTCCCAGAGACCCAGAAAAAATCGTCGTCGTTTAAGTCTTTGTCCGGTGTATATTTTATTATCTTCTCTCGGCGGCGACGTATTCTAAGATAATAGACCCACCCATCTTCTTTTGAGCCAATGGAATATTGGTGGAAAATTTCGGCCAGGCCAAGGTTTAGTCCGGCTTGGCGGTTCAGCTCGGCTATTCCCATAATGATGCGGTAGGAGTTGGTAGATAGTTGGGTTGGGCATAGTCTGGTTTGCCTAAGAAACTCGCAAATCAATGGTTGGACTGGAAACCGTAGTCCGGTTTCTATAATGGATAAAAGGGTGAAGGGGACGAAGCCTTCATTGCCCCAGGGAATGACGTCTTTTTCGGCCAAGATCAGGTGGACGTCATCGGGTATTTGGTAGTCTTTTCTGAATTCGGCTAGGCCGCCCGGAGTATTTACTAGGTACCTATACTTCCCCATCTATCGTATAAGTTATTAATAAATTAGATCGGTGCAAACGTTGTGCTCAGTAGCTCGGTTGAGCGCACGAAGGAGTGCCTGGGCAACCTAAGTCTGCAAAGTAGAGAACAAAGGGGTTAAACACAGATCATAGGACCGTGCTACAAATTAAAAGCAAGGTAAAAGAGCCCTACTTCGGTTTTATGGACAGGTCCTATCTCGGTTCGGAAAAAATGCTTGGTAGCTTGGTTTGAGCAGAGTTTTTATTAGCCAGACCTTGGCAAGCATCTCGGCATACTTGCTTTGGAAACAATCTTGTTAGACCGGTTCATCGTCTCGGGCCAGCTTTTTGAGTTCGGTCTAAAAAACTAAGAAAGCTGGTTTAGCCCCAAAGGCCTAAATCGGTTGAACTATGAGTTTTGTTACTTCGGTTGAGCCTCTAGGGGCAGCTTTCTAAGTTTGGTTCAGAAACTAGGAAGGCTGGCTTAGCTCCGAAGGCTTAGCTCGGTTGAAGACCGAGGTTCCTAGTTTAATAAGTTCAAACGTTGTTCGATGAGCTTATCTCAGCCAAAGTGATTCGGGAGTTGGTAACCTACTGAAACTGCTGTTATTTCTACGAGTTCTAGTTCGGTTATTGTCTAAAGTGATCTACCTATATAGGACAAACAGTTTCCTAGTTCAGTTGGGACATGATTCTGGATCAAAATCGAGTTTTCTATGGGATATATAGCATATACTCATAGGTTCTACTGATTTTCCCATGAAAGTTCAGAAGCAAAAAACAAAAATGAACAAGCATGTTTTGCAAAAACATAGGAAGCAGAAAGAAGAAAAACAAAACAGGTTTTTTGAAGCTTACCAGAAGAAGATAAAGCTGAAGAGGGGAGCAACAGCACCAGCGTAGAACATGAGCTCTGGGAACTCAGAGGTTGGAGAAGCAGAGGCACGAAGAGAGAGGAAGATGAATAAAGAAGGTGAATGATTCAAAGATGAAAGGGCTGTTTTGTGAAAAAGACGAAAGGCAAAAAGGGCGGGACTGTTCAAATTTCACGAAGTACGAAGACAGCGTGACAACCGTCCACAGCCAATCAGAGCGTGCCACGTGTCATAAGAGTGGGAAGCGTTACAGTCACCGTGATTGAAGAGACGTTTTGACCGGACAAGTGGAACCCGGAGTAAATTAAGCTCGGCTGGAAAGGTTAATGGGTTTTTTAGCTCGGCTGGAGAGGCTAAAGGGGTTTTTTAGCCCGGCTGGAAAGGCTTAAAAAACTTCAGCTCGGCTGGTAGACAGGTAATCCCAATCATGCTGTGCAGATGGAATTAAGGGGCAATTGAGAGGGTAATTTTTGGTAAAAATTGGGCCGAGCTATGAGATGGACTTTATGGCCCAAAGTATGAAGGACTGAGTAAAAAGGCCCAAGAGAGACAAAGTTACTCCGGCCCAAGAGAGATAAAGTTACTCCGGCCCGAGAGAGATAAAAGTTACTCCGGCCCAGAAAAGATGTTAAGTTACTTCGGTCTGGACAACTTGGAGTTAGTCCGGTCTCATAATTAGTCCGATCATTACGTATTTTGGATAGATCGGTCAGGACCTTGCTACTCGGTAATTCGGACTACACATACCATGGTTTGTACATAAAAGAACCGAACTAGGGATAGCTCGGCCTACTCTGCGGCTCAGCATAGCCAGTGTTATTTCGGTCATGTGATAGTTCGGCCATGATAAAAATCATCCCACTTGGTTTAAGCAGTGGGGGGGGTGTTAAAGGATAAGCATTATCCTTTAGGAGTATGAATCCTAGGAGGACTCTACATGGAGGAGTAGTAGTCCTAGTAGGATTGTACCACTCGAAACCTATAAAAAGCTCACAAACATCACCTTGGAGGAGGTAACACATAATTTTGCTTTCTGAATGCATTGAGCTTTGTCTATTTGTCAAGTTTGCTGACTTAGGCATCGGAGAGGTTTCCGGCACACACCCGCCGGCTAGCTCACGTTTGTGTTTTCAGGTGACAAAGCGACGTCGTACGGAGGAGCACGGACTTAGTCAACAGGATTATACGAGAAGGTATATTTCTTTCCCGTACAACATGCTTATAGAATTTTTTACAAAATCTATAATAATAACATAAAAATTTTGTGATAGTGACATTTGTAAAATTATCAAGGTAATAGTAATTCCTTGCATTGCAAATGAAGGAAGAAAGTGCCACATAAATTTTTATACAAATAACATATAAATTTTATTCGTATATCATTACTATTTTTAGAGTAAATCAAATATTCGTTCAAGTCAATCTAAAATTCGTGCAAAACATGTGTGTTATGTGAAATTTAAAGTTTAATACAATGGTCACACTAATATTAAGGGCGGTTTTAATTGTCTTTAAAAAATATATAAAAAATTAAAATAGTTAAGATTTTAATAATTTGTTAACATATTTTCACATATTATTATTTTAACATATTTTTACATATTATTATTTTTCATATATTTTATAATTTTTGACATTTACATTGAGATAAATTACCATTCAATGTGGGGTGATTTCAAGGGGAAAAGAAAGTCACCAACAAAGAAAAGACGAAAACTAAAAGGGGAGAAAGGACCAAATGAAAGGAAAAAAATATTGTTAGGTTTCTATTATTGATAATTTTATTTGACAAATTTATTTTAATTATAATTTTATTTCAATTTAAATTGTGCCTGTATAAAGGAGTTTGTACTGACATTTTGTATCTGAAACATTTCTTATTTGCTACTTCGCTGACTATGTACAGGGATTGGTCATTTGTTTGCTCGAGTGGTGATGTGATTCATTTAATATCTCTACCTACAAACTGAACTTCTGGGAAATATGTTTCATCGCCTTTTAGTCACATAGCTCGAGTGGTTAAATGTGCACTTGAGTGGTCTTCGCGACTTTGTTTGGTATAAAGTGTGTTGTTTGCTATTTTTAGAGTTTAACTTGTCCAAGTTCTTAGAGAGGAGAGCAACCAAGATTTTTTTATATTGAAGGATGTTTATATATTGGTTTCCATAATGATTTGAGAGTGATCGATGGATTTTTGAATTTCATATTGACATCATCAAAGGGTTTGTTTTACTATTTCATTTACAAAAGAAAGAGGTATTGTTCGATGGATTCCGAGAAACTTGGGCTTGAAACTTTGATGTATTCCGGAGTGGCTCAAACTATAAGGGGTAAAGTGAAATTTGTGTTAAAAAAATTAAGTTGATTCGATAATCGTAGTCAAGGCAGAATTAGGATTTTCAATCAAGGGGAGAAAAAATTTATATTCTCCTTCATATTCTTTTGATATATATATATATATATATATATATTTTTGTACAACAGTATAATTTCAAAAGCCTAGTTGATGTATAGATTTTATCACATTGCGTATTATTATTTAATACTTTTTGTTTTGATTTTTTTTTCTTAAATTTAAAACTAATACTAATATTCACGATGTTAATTATAATGGTAATAAATTATTGTATTCATATCCTTTTAAAAAAGAATAATACTATATGTACCAATTAGTATACCAACTAATATACTAATGAATGATGTGACATAATTTTAGAGGTTTTGAGTCTTTGTAATTTGTATAATAAATGGGGTCATAATTTTAAAATAATAATGTCATATCATATGTTTGTATATTAATTGGTGCATGTAACAATATCGCTTAAAAATCACCATTATTTTGTTATTTATTTAAAGTGTAAATTATAATTGATATTGAAATATGTGTGACTAAAATAATATAAAATAAATATTTATTGTAAAGTCTTTATCATCACTGTCACTTCAGAGGTGAGTAGTAAATGAAAATGATGATATAATAAAAAGTATAAAAATATATAGAGGGTGAATAAAATAATGATATGAATTGTGCAGTAATGTTTGATGATACAGTTACGATACAACAGGTTCCAGTGGAAATGGGTCGGACTAGTCCACGCTTCTCCAACTGATATCTAAATTGCCAAGCCCACCTGAGAACCTGCACAGGAGTTCAACGGGGAACGGGGAGTCCCCTAGTGAACCCTCCGACGAGCAAGTTAGAGAGAGAGAGAAATGGAATGTAGAGATATGAATTGGAGATAGAAAACTTAACTTTTTTCTTGTCTTCAACGTTTGCTTATATCCTTTGGTAATCATTTCGTTGTCCCTTCCGACCTGTCACCTTGGCCAAAAGTCTATGTTGTAGCTTACCTTGTTCAAGGTGAGGGTGTGCTGTCCCGACAGAGAGGTATTGTCGTAATAAATGTTATGAGGGGCTGCATTAATGGCGATGTGCAGTGGCAATAACTTTGCAGATCTTTGTCTGCTGATGTGGCTTACCCTTTGCCTGCCGCGTGCCTGGGTATTATTGGTCCTTCGTGCCATGTTAGTTTCCAACTGTTCTGGACCTCATCAATTGGGTTGTGTATTGGGCTCTAAGTGATGGGCTTGGGTTGTTTGCAGTGGGCTATGGCCTTTATAGGCCTAACCACGTCAGTAGTCCCCCATTCCCGAGTGTAGCTTTAGTCCAACGAAGGGAATACTAATGAAGAAGTTGAGGGTTGTTAGAGATCGGCAGTTTGGAGGCCAATCGGTAGGGATGACCAAGGGGATGGATCGACCATAAGGAGGGGCGACCTTGTTGGATGGCCGAGCGGAGGGGCCGATCATGAGGAGGGCCGACCGTGAAGGGTGGTCGAGTGGAGGGGCCGACCACGAGGAGGGCCGACCATAAAAGGGGTAAGATGGGGGGGTTGCCTGGCGGCCGAGGTTGCTGTGGAGGGCGATCATAGCCTTGGTTAGGTTGGGCTGGCTGCCGGGGGGGTGCGCCGGTGGTTGTTTCTGAGGGGCTCAGTCCTTTGCCTCTGCTGAGGGCGGGTGTCCGTGAACCGGCTAAGACGTCCCTGGCGTATGAGGGTCTCAACCTGATCCTTGAGGTTAACGCACTCATCGGTGTTATGGCCATGGTCCTGGTGAAAGCAACAATATTTGGACTGGTCTTTCCGATTGGAAGGGGTTCGTGAAGGTTGGGGCCATTTAAGGGGGTAGTCCCGCTGGATCTGATTGAGGACATGTTCCTTAGGGGAATTAAGGGGTGTGTACCGCTCGAACCGACCAGGCGGTTGGGCTGGTGCCGACCGGTCAGCTCGGGGGGGTCGATCGGTATAGTGTGGTGTTTGGATATTATACTGGGTGTTTCTGGGTTCTGAGTCTTTTCTCTTTTCTCTAGGGGTCGGATTTTTGGTTATTGGATCTTGTTGGGCGGCTAGGGAATTCTCAGCATTCATATATTTTTGGGCTTTGGAGAGTAGGGCTGCTATGGAGGTCAGGGGGTTTTTAGAGAGGGAGAACAGGAAGTCGGATGACCGCAGACCGGCCATGAAAGCAGTAAGGATGACCTTGTCATCATTTTTCGCTACTTACAGGGCCTCGGTGTTGAAGCGGGTAACGAAACTGCGTAGCGACTCCCCCTCGGTCTGTCGAATGTTGAGGAGTTGGGTTGCCGGGCGTCGCTGGCGCTGGGCTCCAATAAAATGGCTGAAGAAGGAGTCACTGAGATGTTGGAAAGTGGAGACGGAGTCTGCTGGTAACTGGCTAAACCACAGCCGAGCTGACCCCTTCAGTGTCACAGGAAAAGCTTGACACATGATCTCGTCAGGAAATGCATGGAGGATCATGAGGGTTCTGTAGGTCTCCAGATGGTCGACTGGGTCTGTCGTACCATCAAAAGAGTCAATGGTGGGCATCTTGAACTTGGGGGATAGAGGTTTGTCCCGGATAGAGGTGCCAAATGGTGAGTTTGCTGTGGTAGAGGGTTTATGTTGGATGTTCTGCATGACCCCTTGGAGTTGGAGCTTCATGGCTCGAAGTTCCGCGTCCCAGAGAGGGATGTGGTCACCTACGGAGGGCAACGGGGGCTGGATGCTGCTGGCCTCTCCTTCAAGGATTGGTGCCGGGATCGATGGTTATGGGCCCCGGGGTGGCGGGTTTATACCTAGGGGAAGGGGTTACAAGCTTTTTCTGTTGGGTGGATTAGGCTGCGGGATAGTATGGCTCGGGGCTTGTTTGTGGTTGGGAGGAATATCGGGAGGTGGTGGAGGGGGCATAGAAAGGTTTCTTTGGAGTAGGGCATTGATTAGGGCTTGGTTTTGCTCAGCCATGCGGTTAATGCTGTTGGTAAGCTCGATGAAATATTGTAGTAGGTTGTTTTGATTGGGGGGTTCGGCTTGGTGGTCGGCAACATTTTGGTGAGAAGCCATGGATCTAGTCGTGACCATACACTTCGATGGGTAGCGAGAAAGGGTTATTGGGACAGGGTCTCCGGCGACAGTGAACACAACTGGTGCGAGGAGCAAAGCTTTCCCACAGACGACGCCAACTGATAATACAGTTACGATACAACAGTTCCAGTGGGAATGGGTCGGACTGGTCCACGCTTCTCCAACCGATATCTGAATGGCCAAGTCCACCTGAGAACCTACACAGGAGTTCAACGGGGAACGGGGAGTCCCCCAGCAAACCCTCCGACGAGCAAGTTAGAGAGAGAGAAGTGGAATGTAGAGATAGAAAACTTAACTTTCTTCTTGTCTTCAACGTCTGCTTATATCCTTTGATAATCATTTCGTTGTCCCTTCCGACCTGTCACCTTGGCCAAAAGTCTATGCTGTAGCTTACCTTATTCAGAGTGAGGGCGTGCTGTCCCGATGAAGAGGTATTGTCGTAATAAATGTTGTGAGGGGCTGCATTAATGGCGATGTGCAGTGGCAATAACTTTGCAGATCTTTGTCTGCTGATGTGGCTTGCCCTTTGCCTGCCGCGTGCCTGGGTATTATTGGTCCTTCGTGCCATGTTGGTTTCCAGCTGTTCTGGACCTCATCAATTGGGTTATGTATTGGGCTCTAAGTGATGGGCTTGGGTTGTTCGTAGCGGGCTATGGCCTTTATGGGCCTCACCACGTCAATGTTAAAGACAAATAACTTAAGATATGAAAAGGTATCAAGAAAAATAATGTGTTAATCCTCACCCAACAAAAATTAAATCTTAGACCACATATTATTTGTATTGATACTTTTAAATTCTTGATATTTAATATTACACTTTAATTACATTTAATTATGAAGAGTAATTGGAAAATATTAGAATAACTCAAGGGACAACCAAAAAAAATTATTCAAATTTTGAGATGATGAAATCAAATTTACTTAAAATTTAAGAGCAATATACTAATTATATTGTAAATACTTAAAATTATATAGTAATATCAGTAAAAAAAAATTATATTTTCAGGAGGGGTAGAGGCCATCCCGGTCTCTTAACAGTTCCCTCCTTCTTAGTTTATTTAATTTATTGCAGTTCATTTTTTTAATGGTAAATATGATAAATTGAATATGTTATGATTATAGATCGATTTCAATTTTCTTTTAGATGACATACACGAAGGATCTTGCAAAATTAATGTTTTAATTATCAAAACATGACTTGTATGAATCTCATAGTCCCGGACAACACTTTCCAATCTAAATTATAAACTGATAATTAATTCAACTCCTATAAAAAAAAGTAAAGTGGTAAATTATAAATACACTCTCTCTGAAATTTATTTAAAATATAGATTACTCATGTGATTTTGAAAATTACATTTCACCATTTCAAATTTTTAATCACATAACAAATGATCCATTTATTAATAAATCATCAAATCAATTAATAAGTTTTAATAATATCATAAATATATTTTAATTAATAATTCAAGTAATATTATTATATAAGAGAGTTGTTAGAAATTTTTTTTCTTATGCTAATTTTGTTAAATAAAATAGAAACAAGTGAAATACCAATCTTTAACTTTTAACAATAGAAGAGATTTAATAGTTTTTTTTTTCTTCTTATTAGTTAAGATTGTTCAATAATATTATTATAGAAATTTTAGTTGGTCATATTGTCAGTGAAATTTCTCAGTAAAAATATTAAGGGATCTCAACTATTATGAAAATGTAACATATCTTTTATCTTATAAAATCTTAATAACAGAGATCTTAAATTTAAAATCCCAATAAAATATTCTCTTTTTTAACAACCCAATAAAATATTCTGATAAGAAAGTGTACGGGGAAGAAATAATTCTCCTCGTATAATCCTGTTGACTAAGTCCACGTTCCTCCGTACGACGTCGCTTTGTCACCTGAAAACACAAACGTGAGCTAGCCGGCGGGTGTGTGCCGAAAACCTCTCCGATGCCTAAGTCAGAAAACTTCACAAATAGACAAAGCTCAATGTATTCAGGAAGCAAAATTGTATGTTGTGTTATGTTACCTCCTTCTAAGGTAATACTTGTGAGCTTTTATAGGTTTCGAGTGGCCCAATCCTAGTAGGACTTTTATTTCTCCATGCAGAGTCCTCCTAGGATTCATGCTCCTAAAAGATAATGCTTATCTTTTTACACCCCCCTCACTGCTTAAACCATGTGGGATGGTCTTCACCATGGCCGAACTATCATCTGACCGAGATAAACCTGGCTATGCTGAGCCACAAAGTAAGCCGAACTATCCTTAGTTCGGCCCTCCCGCTTATATTTCCTTATCTCGGTTCTCACTTGTTCAACTGATGGTGTGCTTGGACCGAACCAACGACTTTGACCGGTATAACTCCAAAACCGGTATACCTCTAAAGCCGGTATAAATCAAGAACGATGTACCTTCAAGACCGATCTAACTTCAAGTTGCTCTCGGACCGAAGTAGTTTAACAATTCACGAGCCGAAGTAACTTCATCTCTTTTGGCCGGAGTAACTTTATCTCCCTTGGGCCTGAGTAACTTTTCGGCCCTTTTTACTCAGTTTGTCATACTTTGGGCCATAAAGTCCGTCTCATAGCTCGGCCCAATTTTCACTCAAAATTACCCTCTCAATTGCCCCTTAATTCCATTTGCACAGCATGATTGGGATTTACCAAGTGTCCAGCCGAGCTAAATGTTTTCAAGCCTTTCCAGCCGAACTCAAACATCGTTTTAGCCTCTCCAGCTGAGCTTATTTCACTCCGGCTCTAATTGTTCGGTCAAAACGTCTCCTCAATCACTGACTGTAATGCTTCACTTTCCAATGACACGTGGCAGGTTCTGATAGGTTGTGAGCTGTTATCACGCCGCCCTCGTACTTCGAAATTTTTGAACAGTCCCGCCCTTTTTTGCCGCTTTTTCTCTCTCCTTTTTCACAAAACAACCTTTCTATTCTTGAATCATTCACTCATACTTTTCACATTCTTCTCTCTCTGTGCCTGCCTTTCCAACCTGTGTTTGTGTTCTTCATTTGCAGCTACTGTCTCCATCTCTAGTCCCCTTCTCTCCAATCTGGTAAGTAAATCTATTTTCCTTCCTTGTTTTTGCTTTTGTACATGTTCTAGGCATTCTGTTTACTGTATTTTCGAAAAACATGTTCTTCCTTTTCTGCTTTGCTTCTTGTATTCTTATGAAAAAATTAGTAAAAACTCATGCGTGTACGAACTATCTTGTAGAAAACTGGTCTTGAATCCAAAATCAAGTAGCAATCGAACTAGGACACTGTTTGTCCTATATAGGTAGATCACTTTAGATTATAACCGAACTAGAACTTGTAGAAACAGCAGCAGTTTCAGTAGGGGGAAAACTCTTAAGTCACTCTAGCCGAGATAAATCCACCGAACGAAGTTTGAACTCCTTTATTTAGGAACCTCGGTCTCAACCGAGCTAAGCCTTTGGGGCTAAGCCAGCTTTCCTAGTTTCTGAACCAAACTCAGAAAGCTGCCCCTAGAGGCTCAACCGAAATAACAAAACTCCTAGTTCAACCGACTTAGGCCTTTGGGGCTGAACCAGCTTTCTTAGTTTTTTAGACCAAACTCAGAAAGCTGCCCCTAGACGATGAACCGGTCTAAAAATTGTTTCCAAAGCCAGTATGCCGAGATGTCTTCCAAGACTTGGTCAATAAGCACTTTGCTCAAACCGAGCTCCCAAACATTTTTGCTGAACCGAGGTAGAACCTGTCTTTAAAACTGAAGTAGGGCTCTTTTACCATGCTTTTAATTTGTAGCACGGTCCAGTGATCTGTGCTTAACCCCTTTGTTTTCTACTTTGCAAACTTAGGTTGCCCAGGCACTCTTGCGTGGGCTCGACCGAGCTACTGGGCACAATATTTGCACCGAAATAACTTATTGTTAAATTATACAATAGATGGGGAAGTATAGATACCTAGTAGATACTCCGGGCGGCTTAGCCGAATTCAGGAAAGACTACCAACTCCCTGATGACGTCCAACTGGTTTTGGCCGAAAAAGACGTCATTCCCTGGGATAATGAGGGCTTCGTCCCCTTCACCCTTTTATCTATCATAGAAACCGGACTACGGTTTCCGGTTCAACCGTTGATTTGTGAATTTCTTAGGCAGACCAGACTTTGCCCTACACAACTGTCCACCAACTCTTACCGCATCATCATGGGAATAGCCGAACTAAACCGAAAAGCCGGACTAAATCTTGGCCTGGCCGAAATTTTCCATCAATACTCCATCGGCTTAAAAGAGGATGGGTGGGTCTATTACCTTAGGATTCGCCGCCGCCGAGAGAAGATAGTAAAATATACACCGGACAAAGACCTTAATGACGACGATTTTTTCTGGGTCTCTGGGAACTTCGAGGATTTTTAAGCCCAAATTCCTGGCCGACCTATAAATTGGAAAAAAGGAGAGCCTGGTAATTTAACTTCGGTCTTCTACCTCGCATTTTTTACTTCGGCATTTTAATGTTTTAGCCGGACTAACAGTTGTCTTTTCTCGTAGATTTTGCCCACCTTTACTCTCTATACAGTTATCCAAACCTTGCAACTTTGCGAGCCGCACTACGATATCCTGAACGTAGCTGGGCCAAATTGCTGCAATTCGAGCCGACCTACCGATATAGTGGTCGCCGGAAAGCCAGAGTAACCGACTTTCTTCTTGAAGACGCCCCAGAACCGGACCCCTCCTTACCCGAGATCAGACTGATCCCACTGACAGCCGAAGAAGAGATGGCGAAAAAGAACAGAGTCAGGGCTCTTTTAACCGAGACAACAAGGCCCGAAGTAACGCCACCCAGCCAATCGCAACCTGCTGTTGTGGCCCTCCCTTCTCAACAGCCGTCCTCTTCCCGCCGAACCAAGCGCGCCCGGACTGCTGAAATCGAACAAATTTTGGTTGATGAAGCAGATCCTGCACTTCCACCGAGTTTGCCACCGAGCCCCCAACCGGAACCTTCTGACCGAACTACTAGCAGCTGGGCCCCAAAGCTAACTTTTAACGACCGAGACATTCGAGATACAGACTCGGTTGTTGCTGAGAAAGACCACCTGTTGGCCATCAATCTGGCTAAGAGTGTGTGTCTGCCCAAAGACATGGAGCATCACCAAAAACAGTTAAACACTGAACTGAAGGCCATCAGGTCTACGACTAAATCCATGATTCTGGTAAGCAACTTCGGTCGTTTTGCTGTTTTACTTTCTTTTTTCAATTTCTACTTCGGTTTAAAGGGAAATCTTTGCTTTGTCAGGCCCTTCAGAAAAACCAAATCACTCATAGGAAAGTACTGGAGCTTAGGAAAGTAACCAGGCACGCAGCGGCAGAAGCTGAGGCAAAAGCGACCGAGTTGGAGGAGGCCAGAAAGGAAATGGCCGAACTACGGGGTGAGGTCGGCAGACTGACCGGAATGGTTAGTTCGGCCGAAGCCGAGAAGCAGAAGGCTGCCATTGCTCTGAAAGACAAGTAGTATCTACCCGAGCTGGTGAAGCTGGAAAGGAAGAAAGATGCCGAAATATCAAAGGCGAAGGAGAGTGCAAAAGAGGCCGAAAAGAGAGGCTTCAAGAAGGCGGAAGATGTATACGCCCAACAATGTGAGGCTGCCAAGGAGCTGTTCTTTAAGTGCGGCTGGAGGGGAGCCGTTGAGAAGCTCGGTCATGATCCTCAGACCGAGGTTTTCAACCCTCCAGCCTACTTCATACCGAACTCCCTGATGGAATACGTCAATGCCATGCAACAGCAGTTTCTTGAGGGCTCAGACTCTGCCCCTGAGGTTACTCCGGTTGTGAATGTAGATCAGGTAGTTCGGTCAGAGCCCACGGTGGAAGATCTAACTATTGATCAACCAAGTGAAACCGTGGTTCCGACTGAAACCATTCTTGCGACTGAAAACGTCCTTCCGCCTGAAACCGGTCTTCAAGTTGATGCCGACGCTGCCTTTGACGCCGAAATTGAAGATCTTTTTTCTTGATTTTTTCTCTTTGTTGTTATCTTTTCTTTGTAACCGGGCTATGCCCTTCTGTAATGATTTTTCAATGAATGAAAAATTTGCTTGAACTTCTATTCCAGTTTTGATGTGTGCTTGCGCTTGTGATGTCTTCTATTGTTTCAACTGTCATTCCGGTTTTAATGGTTAAACTAACTATGCTTATCAGCCAACCACTCCTTAGCCGATATAGGTACTTCGGTTGAGGAGTATTCAGAGTTGGTTTACTTCATCTGACCACTCCTTAGCCGACATAATTACTTCGGCTGAGGGGTACAATGAGTTTGTTTGTAGTCAACCATTTTCCAGCCATACCCATACTTCGGCTGAAGAGTACCAAGGGTTGGTTTATTCCAGCCAACCACTCTTCAGTCATACTCATACTTCGGCTGAAGAGTACCAAGGGTTGGTTTATTCCAGCCAACCACTCTTCAGCCATACTCATACTTCGGCTGAAGAGTACCGAGGGTTGGTTTATTCCAGCCAACCATTCTTCAGCCATACCCATACTTCGGCTGAAGAGTACTAAGAGTTGGTTTATTCCAGCCAACCTCTAAGTTAATTTTTTCCAGCTAACTTAGAACATTGTTTGGTTATTCCGGCCAAACGTCCTGCAGCCTGGATCCTTATCCTGGGCTTAGGAAGGGTGTTGGTTTATTCCAGCCAACCATTCTTCGACCATACCCATACTTTGGCTGAAGAGTACCAAGAGTTGGTTTATTCCAACCAACCTCTAAGTTAGTTTTTTCCAGCTAACTTAGAACAATGTTTGGTTATTTCGACCAAACGTCCTGCAGCCTGGATCCTTATCTTGGGCTTAGGAAGGGTGTTGGTTTATTTCAGCCAACCACTCTTTAGCCATACCCATACTTTGGCTGAAGAGTATAAAGGGTTGGTTTAATCCAGCCAACCTCTAAGTTAGTTTTTTCCAGCTAACTTAGAACAATGTTTGGTTATTTCGACCAAACGTCCTGCAGCCTGGATCCTTATCCTGGGCTTAGGAAGAGTGTTGGTTTATTCCAGCCAACCACTCTTCAGCCATACCCATACTTCGGCTGAAGAGTATAAAGGGTTGGTTTAATCCAGCCAACCTCTAAAGAACAATGTTTACAATGTTTTTACTAAAGCTAACTTTTACAAAAAACAATTCATGCTGAAAAAGAATCGCTTGTTTTATTGAAGGAAGAAAAAATTACATATTTTTGAAAAGGAAAAGCTAAAAGTAAAATAACTTGAGATTGGTCGTGTTCCATGGCCTAGGGATTGCTTTGCCGTCCTTGTCTTCTAGGTGGTATGCCCCTTTGCCTGCTAACCCAACCACTTTGTAAGGACCTTCCCAGTTTGGCCCTAATTTGCCATCTCCTGGTACCAAGGTGTTTCCCATTACCTTGCGCAGTACCCAATCGCCGATCTTGAATTGTCTTGGACGTACCTTTTTGCTGTATTTTCTGATTAACTCTCGTTGGTATGAAGCAATGTGAACCAGTGCTTTTTCTCTTCTTTCTTCCGCAAGGTCAAGTTCCAATGTTATGGCTTCTCCATTTAAGTCTGGATCAAAATTTTCGCTTCGAATTGTGGGGAGGCCAACTTCCAGTGGGATTACTGCTTCCATTCCATAGGCTAAGGAGAATGGTGTCTCTCCTGTTGATCGTCGAGGTGTGGTGCGGTAAGCCCATAAAACATGAGGAAGTTCGTCCGCCCATTTCCCTTTTGCCTTCTCTAGTCTTTTCTTAAGTCCATCCAAGACGACTTTATTTGATGCTTCTGCTTGGCCATTCGCTTGAGGATATGCCGGTGTAGAATTGTAGAACTCTATCTTGTATTCTTCGCAAAAGCTTCTGAAGATTCTGCCGTCGAACTGAGTGCCATTGTCTGATATTAGGGCTTTTGGTATGCCAAACCGAGTGATGATATTTTGCCAAACGAACTTCTTCACATCTTTTTCTTTGATTGATGCCAATGCTTCCGCTTCCACCCATTTTGTGAAGTAGTCTGTTGCTGCGATAAAGAACTTCCTGCCGTCGAGTGCTGTTGGAAGTGGTCCTACTATGTCTAAGCCCCACATTGCGAAAGGCTATGGACTAGTCAATGGTAGGAGTTCTCTAGCTGGTTGATGTATTTGATGTGCGAATTTCTGGCATTTTTCACACTTCTTCACATATTTCTCTGAGTCTGCCTGCATGTATGGCCACCAATAACCTTGCGAAATGGCCCTGTAGGCTAGTGACCTTCCGCCTTGATGGCTTCCGCAAACCCCCTCGTGTATTTCAAACAAGAATGCTTCTACTTTGCTGGGATGAACACACTTTAGGTAAGGCCCTGAGAATGACTTCTTGTATAATGCTAAAGATGGAGATAGCCAAAATCGCTGCGACTTTGTTCTTATTCTATTGGCTTCTTTTTTCTCTTCTGGTAGGATGCCGTCTTTTAGGAATAGGATGATGGGATCCATCCAGGAGGGGCCTAATTCTGCGCAACATACCTCTTCTGCTTCGGCGTCTTCTATGCTTGGTCTTGGTAAGAAGTCGATGAGTAATGGATGAGGGATGGATGTATCTGCCATTGAGGCAAGGCCTGCTAGTTCGTCCGCTCGGCTGTTTTCCTCCTTGCCAATTTGTTCTATCCTTACTACATCAAACTTCTTGATCTCTGTTCTGACCAGCTCTTGGTACTTGGCCATTCTATCATCCTTCGCTTCATAGTCGCCAGAAATTTGATTTACCACCAGCTGTGAGTCGCTGTAGACCATTAGTTCGGTGGCCTTCATGTAATGTGCTGACTTGAGTCCTGCGAGAAGCGCCTCATACTCCGCTTCATTGTTGGATGCTGGGAAGCCAAGGTTGATTGCTTGCTCTATAACCAGGCCGTCTGGAGAGGTGAGGACTATGCCAAGTCCTGCACCATGCCGATTGGATGCTCCATCCACAAAGAGCTTCCACATCTCTCCAACGAATAACTTCCAGCAAGTGGAGGGGTCAGATGATGTCGTGGGGTCAAGAGTGGTGTTTTCTTCAAGGTCCATGCTTGCTGTCTGTTCCTTGACATCTATTTGGACTGTTGGTGAGCCTTGGTTTGTTTCTTCCTTGTTGTCCTTAGTCTAGTCTGCCTTGGAGTTTGACTGAGTACCTTCTACTAGGGGTTGTGCTATTCCGGCGTCAACTTTCGTCCCTAGTTCGGTTGTGTCAGTTAGGTCGACTGGGCAGATATGATGACTTCCAGGAGTAAACTCTGCGACGAAGTCCGCCAAAGATTGGGCTTTTATTGCGGTCCTGGGTTGGAACTTGATGTCGAATTGTCCTAACTCTACTGCCCACTTTAAGATTCGCCCAGAAAAGTTTGCCCTCTCAAACAAAGCTTTTAGTGGAAAAGCTGTGAGGACGACTATGGTGTGGGCATGAAAGTAGTGTGCCAATTTTCTGGAGGCCATCATCAATGCCAATGCTAGTTTATCCAAGGGCAAGTACCTTGTTTCGGCTCCCAACAATGTCTTACTGACATAAAAGATGGGCAAGTGTTGTATTCCTTCTGCACGAACCAACACTGCGCTAACTGCGTGCTGAGAGATTACCAGGTACAAAAAGAGTTCTTCACCAGGTACTGGAGTAACAAGTAGTGGTGGGGAAGACATGTACTCCTTCAAGCTTTCCAAAGCTCGGTCGCATTCTTCATCCCACTCAAACTTGGCTTTTAAAGCTTGAAAGAATGGTCGTAATCTGTCTGATGACCTGCTTATGAACCGGTTGAGTGCAGCTGCCATGCCGGTGAGATGCTGCACTTCTTTTACTGAGTTTGGTCTCTCCAGATCTTGGATTGCCTTGATTTGAGAGGGGTCTGCTTCTATACCTCGGTTGGTCACGAGGAAGCCTAGGAATTTGCCAGATCCTACTCCGAATGCACACTTGGACGCATTGAGGCGCAACTTGTGCTTCTTCAGGATCTGGAACATCTCGCCTAGGTCTTTAAGATGGTCACTCTCATCCTTGCTTTTGACCACCATGTCGTCGATGTAAGCCTCCATTGTTCTGCCTAACAATGGTTCAAACATCTTGGTGACCATCCGTTGGAATGTCGCCCCTGCGTTCTTTAGGCCAAAGGGCATGACCTTGTAGCAGTATAATCCTCTTGGTGTTGTAAAGGATGTGACCTCCTGGTCTGGCTCATGCATGGCGATTTTGTGATAGCCTCTGTATGCATCCAGAAAGCTAAGTCGGTTGTGCCCTGCCGTCAGGTCCACCAGTTGATCTATCCTTGGTAGAGGAAAGCTATCTTTTGGGCAGGCCTTGTTGACTGTTTTGTAGTCGACGCAGACTCGCCATTTGCCATTTTTCTTTGGCACTACAACTGTGTTGGAGATCCATCTTGGGTAGTGCACTTCTCTAATTGCTCCTGCCTCCAGCAGGTTGCCTACTTCTTCTGCCACTATTTCGGCGTGGTGGAGTGCCGATCTGCATGTGCGTTGAATGACTGGTCTGGCGGATGGGTGGACATTGAGTTGGTGACTGATGAAGTTTGGATCAATGCCTGGCATGTCGTAGGGCGTCCAGGCAAACACTTCGATGTTAGAGGTCAAGAATTCCAAGACCTCTAATCTCTCAGCGCTGGACAACGATGAGCCAAGCAAGAAGAACTTATCCGGGTTCTTCTCATCTATTTTTACCTCCACCAAGTCCTCCACCGCTTTCTGATCAGCCTCTATACCGACGTCCGCGAATAGTTCATTACTTTCTGGTTCTTCTACCGAATGAACGTATCCTTTGGCAGCGCGGCTGCCATTTACCGTAGCGAAACATTGTTTTGACATGATCTGATCTCCATAGACTTCTTCAATTATACCGGTGTCGTTGGGGAACCGCATTACCTGATGGTATGATGACGCCACCGAACGCATGGCGTGCAGCCATGTTCTGCCCAAGATGATGTTGTAAGTGGAGGGGACCTTCAGTACCCAGAACTCCACTTGTTCTGTTACGCTTCCTGCTCTGACTGGAAGAATTATTTTGCCGACGGGCCATTCTGGCATGGAGTTGAATCCAATTAGGGGAGAAACTGCAGGCGCCAAGTCTTTGTCTTGTAGCTTCAGTTGTTTGAATGTGTCGTAGTACATGATTTCACATAAACTACCCTGGTCAATCAGAATCCGCTTGACGTCAAAATCCTTGACTCGGAGAGTGACGACTAGGGCATCATTGTGAGGACAGTATATTCGATCCAAGTCCTTATCCGAAAAGGACATTACATTTGTTGCCTCTGTCTTTTCCTTCTTGATGGCTGGTTGGGCACTTAGCACCTCTCTAAAGTGCTCAGCCTTCTTGATTGATCCCCTGAGCTCGCATACACGCTCAGGTTCAAAGACTCCATGTATTACATTGATAATGTCTTGAGGTGGGGCGTCGATTGGCATTCCGTTGGGGTTATTGTGATCCTGGGGGGCTGGTTGCGTCCCTCCTTCAATGTATTTATCCAAGTGGCCTGCTGCCACTAATTCTTCCAGGTGTTGTCTCAATGGTGTGCAATTCTCAGTGTGGTGCCCTTTTTCTTTGTGGAAGGTGCACCGCGATCTTTCGTCATAATCCTTCTGGGCTTCTCCTAGCTTGGCTGGCCACTTGACGTAAGGCTCATCTCTTATTTCGCTAAGAATCCGATATATCGGTTTCTTGAACACCGTGGTTATGGCAGTACGGATTCTCAACCATCTTTTATCAGGGTCTTCTCCGTTATCTCGTCTGCCATGTCCGTTTTTGCTCTGACGATCTACTGTATTGACCTTTGCTGAGGTCTTCTTTTCAGGTACTGCGGTCGCACTAGATTTTGCTTTGGCACGTGCGTCATCCTCTTCTACCCTGATGTGCTGATGCACTCTTTTCATCAGGGCTTCCATAGTGAGAGGTGGCGTCATGGTAATCGAGTCCCTCAGTCTGTTCCCAACTGGAAGGCCTCTTTTATATTATGCAATGGCGAGATTGGTGGGGCAGTCCCCAATCTGATTGAATGTTTCCCAGTAGCGACTGTTGTAGGATCTAAGGGTCTCTTTATCCCCTATGTCGATGGAGAGTAACTGGTCGATCTCCACCAGTGCTTTTGTGTTTGTTCGGAACCTTGTTACGAACGCTTCTGCCAATTGAGCCCAGGAGGCTATGCTGCCTTCTGGAAGTTTTTCGAACCAAGTCAAGCCTAGGTCGCCAAGGCTTGATGGGAAGAGTATGCACATTAAGGCCTCGTTTCGCCTGTATACGGCCATGACTTGGCGAAAGTGGCTCAAGTGTGAATACGGGTCCGTCTTCCCTTCATATGTAGTGAATTTCAGTTGAAGGAAGCCTGATGGTAGGGGCGCGTTTTCGATTGCTGGAACAAACGGCGAAGTCTGTGGTCTTGCTAATGCTTTGTCCGTTGGTTCGTAGGCCGGTCGCGGTATTGGCATTCCAACCTCGACGCTTCCATGCGTCCGAGGAGCCAACCGCTGTAATGCTGAAACTCTATGTGGATCCCTTGCCCTGGCATCCTCCTTGCATCGTGCTTTCTCTTCGAGCACGGTTCGTAAGTCGGATGATCTGGGTAATTCTGTCTGTCTAGATCTGGTTTGGTGCGAATGTGAAGGCCAATATGTGCTTCCTTCAGTGTATGATCTCTCAGATCTCGTCCTCTCAGACCTGGAATGACGAGTTTTGGAAGACCAGGATTGAGTGTCGCCTGTCCTAAGGCTTCTGCTCTCTCCTTGTGAGGGTGTAGTATTCCTACTACGATTTTCTGAGTGGCGAGGGGGCGTCTTGTTTTTGCGCCCCTCTCCTGTCGCCACTTCTTTTTTCTTCATCTGGCACTTCAAGGCTTCCATGTCCGCTGCCATCTTCTTTATCAATTCATCTTGCTCTTTCACGCGATCTTCCAGAGCTTGAGGGTCAATCCTCCGTCTTTGTCTGTCGAGACTTTGAGAATGAGATTGACGGGGGCTGTGAGTCCGTCTCCCCCTAGCATCCTTCCTGGAGGTATGTCTTTGGGGCTCCGAGTCTGCCATGGGAGGGACAGAAGGTAATCCTTCACGCCTTGCGCCCCCTTCTGGAGTTAGTCCGTCGACAGCGGACTGCGGCAAGTCTTCAATGTGTGCCATTGATTGAGAAAATGAGAAGCTTAGTCAAGAGGTTTTGTTCTGTCTGTTTTTCCCACAGACGGCGCCAATTGTACGGGGAAGAAATAATTCTCCTCGTATAATCCTGTTGACTAAGTCCACGCTCCTCCGTACGACGTCGCTTTGTCACCTGAAAACACAAACGTGAGCTAGCCGGCGGGTGTGTGCCGGAAACCTCTTCGATGCCTAAGTCAGAAAACTTGACAAATAGACAAAGCTCAATGTATTCAGGAAGCAAAATTGTATGTTGCGTTATGTTACCTCCTTCCAAGGTAATGCTTGTGAGCTTTTATAGGTTTCGAGTGGCCCAATCCTAGTAGAACTTTTATTTCTCCATGCAGAGTCCTCCTAGGATTCATGCTCCTAAAAGATAATGCTTATCTTTTTACACCCCCCACTGCTTAAACCAAGTGGGATGGTCTTCACCATGGCCAAACTATCATCTGACCGAGATAAACCTGGCTATGCTGAGCCACAAAGTAAGCCGAACTATCCTTAGTTCGGCCCTCCCACTTATATTTCCTTATCTCGGTTCTTACTTGTTCAACTCATGGTGTGCTTGGACCGAACCAACGACTTTGACCGGTATAACTCCAAAATCGGTATACCTCTAAAACCGGTATAAATTCAAGAACGATGTACCTTCAAGACCGATCTAACTTCAAGTTGCTCCCGGACCGAAGTAGTTTAACAATTCACGAGCCGAAGTAACTTCATCTCTTTTGGCCGGAGTAACTTTATCTCCCTTGGGCCTGAGTAACTTTTCGGCCCTTTTTACTCAGTTTGTCATACTTTGGGCCATAAAGTCCATCTCATAGCTCGGCCCAATTTTCACTCAAAATTACCCTCTCAGAAAGTATTTTATAACTTATAGAATTGCATAAAATATTTTATATTTTAAGCAAATATCATAATGTATATTTGTAATTGGACTTAGGTTCTTTTCAGTTGGATTTGTTAGTTGGATGGTGTTGTTGGGCTTCCATGGCTCACCATGGAGGCCCCATCAATGATTCGAATTGCTCAATATGTAAAACTTGTCGAGTATTTTATCTTTACAAAAAATAGCATTGATCGAATATCGATAATCACTTAATCAAATCAAATTTATATTAGTAATTTATTTTTAAAATTATATTTATTGTTGACATAATTGTTATATGATCAAATAAAATCAATCAGTGTGTTTGGTTTGACTTTTTTGAATTTAGTTTTTTGAAAACTGAGGCTGTGTTTGGTTGTGATTTCAAAATGTGATTCAACGTGGTAGTTTGAGTATGGTGTTTGGATGGAGCTGTGGAATTAATTTTCCATAGATCTGCAAAGCGCTCTGTCTGTTCTGTCAAAACCGAGCGCGTGTTTCAATTTTTTTTTCAAAACGGGACGTCCGGCCGGTTGACCGGAATAGTGATTTTTTTTTTTACAATTTTTTTTTTTGCAATTGATATATAATCAAAAAAAATATTTTCTGAAATTTTTAAATTTTTTTATGTGCTTTAAAATAATTTTGAGTTTTATGAGTTGTAAATTTTTGTATCAAATTTCAAATGTCACATCAACAATTCCCCACTCAAATCAAAACTCTTTTCAAAACTATTTTCAAAACTCTTTACCAAATAAATTTTCTACACTCAAATCATAATTCCACAACACACAAATTCAAAATATAACTTATATTCTCAAATCACATTTACAAAACTCTACCAAACGCTAACTGAGTTTTTTGATTTTCGTATTTTTTTGTTTTTAGTGAATGTTTTTAAAATTTTAAACATTTTTTTTACTTTTTTAGATGCATCTTACTTAGATGTATCTGAAAAGTAAAAAATTTGTGAAAAAATATGTTTAAAAATTAATAAATACATAAAAATACAAAAAAATATATTAAATTCTCGTATTTTTTTTTTATATTTTTGGTATTTAGTGAATTTTTAAAAGGTTTTTTTCATTTTTTTTTTTTACTTTTTAGGTATATATATGTTAGGTATGTCTAAATATTAAAAAAATTGCTCAAAATGTTAAAAAAATTCAGTAAAAACAAAAAAATACAGAAAATAAGAACGTAAAATTTTCTGAAAAGTATTTTTGAAAAATGATAACCAAGCATGCTTAGGGGTTGTTTGGGGTGTCCTAAATAAGTGCACTTTTTGTCTTTTTGGACTAAAAAATTGAGGTTGAAAATATAGATATTTGGGTTAACTTTTTGACTTTTTATGAAAAAATGTGTAATAAAAAATTGTAAAAATTGATTTGTAGGGAAAAATTCGAATTAAGAGTTGTGCAGCCGTAATTGTTGACTTTTGGTGAATAGTGTTAACTTTTTAACTTTTTGACTTTTTAATTTTTTTACAAGTTAATATATTTTTTTAATAAAAATAAAACATTCAATAAACCTTACGCATTCTCAACAAGTCTCTCCAATCCAAACGGAGGGAAGCGTTTCCTTTCTCGTATATAATTCACAGATATGTTTAACGTACAGCGCACGCTTGGGATCAAAAAAACAAGACGAAAAAAAGAAAAAAAAAAAAATCACCAACCAATTTATAATGCTGGGGAAAATATTTTCTAGGGTATCAGTTACTGCGAGCAACAAAGCCATGGCTATGAGGAGGTTATCGACTTCGCTTCGAGGGAGGTATTCAGTTTGTTTGTTTTTATTTTTTAAAAAATACTTTTTAAAAAATTTATTTTCTTATTTTTCATGTTTTTTTGTTTTTACTGAATTTTTTTAATATTTTAAGCAATTTTTTTATTTTTTAGATATACCTAACATAAATACACTTAAAAAGTAAAAAAATTGTAAAAAAAATCTTTAAAAAATTCACCAAATACCAAAAATACAAAAAAATATAAGAATTCAGTACATTTTTTTTATTTTTATGTATTTATTAATTTTTTAAAATATTTTTTCACAAATTTTTTATTTTTTAGATACATCTAACTAAGGCGCATTTAAAAAAGTAAAAAAATGTTTAAAATTTAAAAAATATTTACTAAAAACAAAAGAATATGAAAATCAAAAAACTCAAATTTTAAAAAACTTAACCTAAAAAATTCAAACCAAACACTGATTATTTCTCTTTTATTTTATATATGCTTTATTGTTTTTTGTTCTATAGATAGATGTGCCGAAGCTTGATTTGGTCGTTGAGAAAAACGGAGTAAAAGGGTCGTTTGGGTGAAATCCGACATTGATTTGGGTTTTCTTCCCCTTTTCACCTGGAAAACAGAGCCACATTGATTTTATATTTAGATTAATTTTTTTATTTTTATTTTAATTGAAACTCATTTTTCAATGCGGGGTTTTGTTTGTAGAATTCCGAGTGATGATGGGTTGGATGGAGGTACTCTTGTTGTTTCTATTTGCTTTTTGCCTTGTGACCTTTCTTCACGTTCATTCTGAGTGTTTCCCTTACTATTCTCCTTCCTTCCAATCCAATTGTATGCCAGTTGGTAAGGTGGTGTCCCTCGGAGTTGGGAGTTTTTTTGGGTTCTGTGTTTAGCGGTTGGTATGTTCCCTCTTGCTCTCTTGTCCCCTTCTTTTCCAATTTATTATTAGGTCGATTATTAATTTATTTATTAAAGTATGACAATCTTTCATTATTAGTCTTGTGTGTGTGTGTGTTTTTTTTTTAACATTTAGGAGTAAAGGTGTTTTTGTTGCTTTTTGGATTTGATGCACTTAAAGTATGATAATGGTTCATTGGTTTTAGGGCAAATTACACTGACCTCCCATAAGGTTTGAAGAAAATATAATAAAACACTAGACTCACTTAAAGTGTTAATTCTTATAACGTTTGGCCCCCTTGTCATCAGAAATTCCTTAGTCATATGCACTTAAAGTGTGATAATGGATCTATTTTTTAAAAAAGTTTATTCTGATCAAATATTTAGGGCTGTTTTGGCAAAATTGCAAAAAAGTCACTACAAAAAAGTCATTCATTCTCTGTACTTTTTTGTACGTCTTTTTGTAAAAAGTCAAAAAGTCAAATAATTTTGCCAAACTTCAACTCAAATTTGGCACAATATTTGACTTTGTCATTTTTTGTCAAGGCGTTTAGCTCACCATTGGAGAAGATTTTTGAGATGTTCAGCTAAAAAATGGCTTTGCCATTGGAGTTGCTCTAAGAACATTGTGCGAAATTTTAGCACAATAAATGTTTGACCATTGAAGCCTTTAAATTTTACTATTTGCCCCCCAAAAATTGGCTAGTCATGTGGTTTTTTAATGTAAAATCAATGAAATTAATAAATTAATATAAAAAAACTTACTGTTATATTAAAATAATTTAATTCAAAATACAATTTGAGGGCATTCCATAAATAAAAATTTACAATTTTAAGGGATTCATTCAACAATACTAACTGTTAAATTTTATCTAACGTTTAATCTAAAGACACTAGGAATATATATATATATATATATATAATTGGGTACATACCATCTTATCGTATGTTTGAAATTGAATTGTGCTAACAAATAGTATGTGCACTGCTTGGGTCTCTCAAAACATGCCATATTGGCACATTGGCATGATTAAAATATAGCACAATTTGTTAGAGATGGCCTAATTGTAGTAGTATTGGATTTCTAACGACGTCTTGTGTGCAGCCTTTCAATTCAAGAGAAAGTTGATTTCTGGAAAAAGGAAATCTTTGGAAGCAAAGACTAAGGAATGTGTTACTACTTTCACGTTGCTTCTATATTTTTTTCTTCATAGACCTTTGTTTCTATACAATGGGGCTATCTTGTTGAGAATTAACCTTTCTTCTCCACCGTCCTAGCTAGTAGCAAGAAAGCTGAAATCAAGGGTTCAATAATGGCTGCAAGCAACTCTGTGAAGAGTTCAAGTTTGAATAAAATTGTTGTAGTTCATTTAATGTTTTCATATTGTCAATTTTCATCTATAAATATGCATTGTATCATAGAGTAAGAGAGATAGAGAGTTTGAGAGAAAAACAATTTCTCCTCTTGTAAGTTGTTTGTTTCAGTTTGTTGCGAGTAAAATAAAGCCTGTTTTTCCTCATTATAAACCCTCTCTTTGTGTTTGGTTTGAACCACCACAAGTGGCTTGACACTCCACTCCCACCAACATATCTATGTGTTTTATACCTAAAACTAGTATATGAGACAGCAGATGATTAGAAAAAAAGAAAAAAAAAATACACAAACAAATTAAAAGCTAGTTTACACCACATAAACTGAAATTCAGTTAAAAACTGATTGGCAGCCTAATGGTTCTTAAGGAGTTGGATACGCTGAGGTTATAATGCATATATGCAACAGATTGGAGGAAATAAGAAAGATGATGGACACCAGTGGGGCTTGACAAGAGCCTAAGATTTTTTATTTATTTTTTAATAATAAATTGCTAGAGTTGATAACAAGGCTGCTTCTATGACCTGTTAAATCACTGAGGTTGTCATTAATGAATGGTAAGACACTAATATCCTGTCTTAATGACTCATTACAAATATGGCTTAAACTAAAAAATGCATGACCAGCAAAAGTCGCTAAATAAAAACTAGGATCCTAGTAACAATTTACATAATTTAGGGGGCCTGCATGATCTTCTCAAATCAGTTTTGTATGTTTGTGCATCACTGAATCATAAATGGTATTAATCACTAGAAAGTGGACTCATTGATTTGTTTTTAAATTGATGCTAGTTGTTAGTTATGTTCTGGCTTCTAAGTGTCCAAAATTGTTCTGAAGAAAGCACTCACAATTATATGCTTATAACGCAGAGAGCTAATACACGATCAAATTGCCACTGCAAATAGGGGAAGTATCATGTCGGATTGCAAGGCTTAGATTATTAGTGTTAGACTCCCCCACCCCCAAAAAATAATAATATATGTAAAAATCATGTTGTGGCATGTACTTATCTAAAAAAAATTCTTGTCTTTTCATGCGTAAATTTATATCTATATTTTATTTATAAAAAAAAAAAAATCCCTTGTTTTTGCGTGGTAGTTTGTATTGAGAAATTACAAATTAGATATTCTTGCATGAATCTTTTATAAATATGTTCAGTCATGTAGGAGGTGTACTCCATGCAAGGTTGCAACTAGTTTAATTACTTGTATTATGCAATTGTTTTTCTTGTATAAAATTCCGAATCTGTGTTTCCAGTAAATATGTCAATTGAATTGCCAAAACTACATTTTAGTTCATTGTGAAAGAGAAATTGAGAGAGTAATATTGAAAGGGAATTCTGTAATATTAACACTCTGTCAGAAACAAATTAGAGACTCCATAATATAGGAGCTCGGATACAAAACATCATGATGATGGAATTTAATAAAATAAGCAAAAGGACGCCGAAAGGTGGTGGGCGACCGAAAGCAACCGAAAGCTTTCTTTCTATATTATATACATGCTATTAGTGGTAACATAGTATATTAATATTGACAACTATCGGACAACTATCTATTAGACTATCATATATATATATATAGTATTATATTAACAGCCCCCCTCAAACTCAAGGAGGACAAACATCAACCAACTTGAGTTTGGAGACAAGTTCAACGAAGCGACCAGGAGAATGAGCTTTGGTGAAGATATCAGCAGGTTGATCAGCAGAGGAGATTGGATGGAGATGGACAGTACCATGAGTGACATGTTGACGAATAAAATGACAGTCAATCTCAATGTGTTTGGTGCGATCATGAAAAACATCATTGTGAGCAATTTGAAGAGCACTTTGATTGTCACAAAAGAGGGCAGTAGCACCAGAGGGGGAAACACCCATGTCAGTAAGAAGCCAACGAAGCCACAGAAGTTCCTGAGTAGTATCAGCAAGAGCACGATATTCAGCCTCAGTACTGGAGCGAGTAGTAAGAGATTGTTTCTTGCTGCGCCAAGAAATAAGAGAATCACCCAAGAAAAAGCAGAACCCGGTAGTAGAGCGCCGGTCAGTAGGATCCCCAGCCCAATCAGCATCGGAAAAGGCACGAAGCTGGAGAGAGGAGTGGGCGGAATAATGAAGTCCATGAAACAAGGTACCTTTGAGATAACGAAGGATACGAACTAATGCGGCATAATGAGGGGTACGAGGAGCTGACATAAACTGGCTGACAATATGAACGGCATAGGCAATATCAGGACGAGTAACAGTGAGATAGACAAGGCTGCCAACCAGCTGACGATATAAGGTAGCATCAGAGAGAAGAGTGCCATCAAGAGGTGTAAGACGACTCTGAGATTCCAGGGGAGTGGAGGCAGTCTTGCAATCCGTAAGACCAGCGCGGGTGAGAAGATCAGAGGTATACTTAGCCTGAGAGAGAAAAGACCCCGTGGAATCATGGAAGATTTCAAGACCCAAGAAAGAGCTGAGAGGACCAAGATATTTCATCTCGAAATGATGGCTAAGAAACTGTTTAAGGCAGACAATACCATTAAGATCGTCACCGGTGATAATCATATCATCCATATAAAGGAGAAGCAAGGTGGTACCTTAAGCAGTGTTGCGGATAAAAAGAGCAGTATCATAGGAACTGGAGGTGAAACCACAGTCATGAATAGTGGAGCTGAACTTGGTAAACCAAGCGCGCGGAGCTTGTTTGAGACCATATAGAGCACGCTAAAGTTTGCAGACTTTATGAGGGGGATAAGTAGACCCAGGGGGAGGTTGCATGTAGACCTCCTCAAGAAGAACACCATTAAGGAAAGCATTTTTTACGTCCATTTGATAAAGATCCCAGTGTCGGGAGGTAGCAACCGCAATCAGGCTGCGAACAGAGGTGAGACGAGCAACAGGAGCAAACGTCTCTTCATAGTCAATACCGTATTCTTGGTTGAAGCCTTTTGCAACAAGGCGAGCTTTGTAGCGCTCAATAGATCCATCAGAACAAGTTTTGATTTTGTAGACCCATTTGCAACCAATGGCAGTCTTGCCAGGAGGAAGATCAACAATGTCCCAAGTGTGAGTTTTGTCTAAAGCCTGCAATTCATCAGTCATAGCTTGCTGCCAAAGAGGATTAGAGCGAGCCCCACGATAGGAGGTCGGTTCATAAGTGGAAAAAGCAGTAGAACCAACAATAAAGTCACGAAGACGAGTAGAAGGTTGGGTTACCCGGTGTGGTCGAGTAGAGGCAGGAGGAGCCAGAGGGAGAGACTCACCAGGAGAGGAGAATCCCGAGGAAGCAAGAGCAGGACCATCAGAGTGAGCAGGGGCATGGGACAGACCAGAAGGCAAGGCAGTCTCGAGAGAGGCCGGCAGGGGCGGTGGAGAGGCTGGCAAGGGCGAGGGAGTAAGGTCATCAGAGAACAGATCCGTGGAAGGGTCAGTAAAAAACAGAGAGGGTGAGGGAACAGACAAACGGAAGAGAGAGAGAGAGGAAAACATTTTGTGTTCCCAAAAGACTACATGACGAGAGATACGGAGGCGCTGGGAGAGAGGATCCCAACAACGATACCCCTTGTGTTCAATACCATACCCTAAGAAGCAACAAAGGCGAGAACGTGGTTCAAGTTTGGTACGTTCATGAGGTTGGAGAAGAACAAAACAGGCAGATCCAAAGACCCTAAGGTTGGTGTAAGGGGGACGGGTGCCATGCAGACGCTCATAAGGAGTGTGATTATGAATGACAGGTGTATGGATACAATTGATAGTGTAAGCAGCAGTGAGAGCTGCCTCGCCCCAAAAATGTTCCGGACAAGAGGAAGACAGAAGGAGAGCTCGAGTAGTGTCAAGGATATGTCGATGTTTCCGTTCAGCACGTCCATTTTGTTGAGACGTACCGGGACAGGAACGATGAGATTGAGTACCATGACTCTGAAGAAAGGAAAGAAAGTCAAAATCTTTATATTCCATGGCATTGTCGGAGCGAAAAAGCTTAATATTTTTAGAAAATTGAGTTTTAACCATTGTAGCAAAATTGTAATAAAGTTATTTGAGCTCAGAGCGATTTTTCATAAGAAACAACCAGGTAAAACGGGAAAAATCATCTATAAAAACAACAAAATAGCGTGAGCCTCCCATAGTAGGAGTAGGAGAAGGTCCCCAAATATCAGAATGAATGAGATCAAATGGTGCAAGAGAAACAGAGTCACTTTTATTAAACGACAAAGCAGGTTGTTTGGCAAGTTGACAGGACACACAATCTAAAACATCAGAACTTACATGACCTAAATGACCACTGGAAATTAGAGATTTTAAACGACCAACAGAAAGATGGCCTAAACGACAATGCCAAAGCTGAAAAGGAGATAAAGGAGGAGCAGTGGTAGCAGTGGTAGTAGTGGTAGGAGCTGTGGTAGTAGTGGTAGGAGCTGTGATCTGAGAGGAATCTGGAACATGAAGATGGATGAGTTCGTAGAGACGTCCATGCTTACGGCCTATCCCAAGAGTTTTTCCCGTCCGAGGGTCCTGCACCAAACAACCAGTACGGGAAAAGGTAACAGTTAGACCATGCTCACATAATTGACTAATGGAGATAAGATTTAAAGTAAGAGCAGGCATAAGATAGACATGGGATAAAGATAAGTGAGAGGTTGAAACAGAACCAACATGACTTACAGACAGAAGAGACCGATCAGCAGTATGGATAGAAGGAACATGAGGAGGAGAAGATAGAGGAGTAAAAATAGTAGGGTCAAAGGTCATGTGATTACAACAAGCGGAATCAAAGTACTAAGAAGTGTTACCTGCGGTGACAGATAAAGCAGTAGATGGAGGAGTACCGGAATTCTGCCAAAAATGTTGAAACATGGCTGCGACATCGGTTTGAGAGAAGACTGGAGTGGAAGGGTCTATAGGGACAGAGGAAGGTAAATCCTCGGAGACAGCAGCAGCAGTGCGTTGAGCAGGTATTGGTTTAAACGGAGTCCCAGAACGGTGAGAGTGGCTGGGAGAAAAATTCCCGGTGGAATGACCATTGCGAGAGGCACGGGCGGGATTGCGGAAGCAATCTTGCTGGAGATGACCAGGGCCAGTCTTGTTGCAAAACCGACAAAGACGAACTGGACAATTAACTAGAAGATGAGTCGATGGAAGATTGCGGTTGTGACAGTAATTGCAGGAATTGGACCTCTGTGGTGAAGGTGAGGAAGGAGAACTTCGAATCTGGGGAGTGGCATGAACAGAGTCCACAGGGTGCGGATGGAGAGTACCAAATCTAGTTTCCTCGGACAACAGTTCTGAAATTGCTTGCTCAAGAGTGGGTAAAGGAGTTCGATGAAGGAGAGATGCGCGTACTGGCTCAAATCGAGGAGTGAGAGCCATGAGAAATTGAACCAAGCGCTGTTGGTCACGGTAAGTAGTAAACAAGGTAGCATCCTTAGTACAGTCCCATGGAGGTTCAGAAAGAGCGAGCTGATCCCAAGCATAATACATTTGGGAGAGAAAATCATTAATGGTTTGAGTGGTTTCTTGGCGCATACCGTGAAGATGACTCAGAAGCTGATATTGGTGAGCAAGGCCAGTAGTCTGATAGCGTTCGTGTAAAAAATCTCAGATGGCTTTGGCAAGAGAGGAAGCAGAGTCAAGTTGGAACCGACCAAACTGAAGGCTGATAGATGTAATAGAAGTATTGCGAAACCAAGTGATGATCTGATAGTTTTTACTATCCCAATCTTCCAGTCGGTCGATATATTTGGCAGCAGAGTCCGTGACAGCGGAATCTGTGGTCTCTGGAACGGGTTTGCACACATCCCCAGTAATGATGCGCCAAAGTTTCTTTCCTTTGAGGAAGCCAGATATAGCTTGTGCCCATAGGACATAATTAGTCCCGTCAAGAATAGCGGAAATAGGGTGGGTAGTGGAGTCTAGGCGATCCATGAGAGAAAAATAGCACAAATGAGGTAGAATCTGAAAAAACTGAGGTTACCAGTGAATTCAGAAGGTCGAAATTAGTCAGAAAAGGAGTGAACTGACCAAAAATATGACCAGAAAGGTCGAAAATGGATTAGTCAACGAAGCTGGTCAAACAGGATGATGCAGGGCTGATGTCATAGGCGCGGCTCACGTTAGCAGAGAGTGGCGCGGCGTACGTTAGCAGGCGAGAGACACACGGCGCACGGAAGCAGCTAGGGCTGACGTCGGTTGATGTCAGAAACACGCGGCTCACGTTAGCAGATGAGGCCGGGCGCACAATAGCACCGGACAGTGTAGGGACAGTGTAGGAAGCGCGTAGAGCGCGTCTGAATCGAGTGAGCGCGTGGCCGAATGTTCTGGTGGCGCGTGGAGGCGCGTGCGGCGGAAGATGATGATGAATCTAGTGGCGTTGGATTCGTCGTGAAGAGACGAAGGTGATGGTACTGTCCAATCTGTGTATTAGGTAAGGACGAGGTACGCAACAATCTGTCAGGAACAAGATATGTGATGCAGAGACTTAGGAAATACACCTGTGCTCTGATACCATGAAAGAGAAATTGAGAGAGTAATATTGAAAGGGAATTCTGTAATATTAACACTCTGTCAGAAACAAATTAGAGACTCCATAATATAGGAGCTCGGATACAAAACATCATGATGATGGAATTTAATAAAATAAGCAAAAGGACGCCGAAAGGTGGTGGGCGACCGAAAGCAACCGAAAGCTTTCTTTCTATATTATATACATGCTATTAGTGGTAACATAGTATATTAATATTGACAACTATCGGACAACTATCTATTAGACTATCATATAAATATAGTATTATATTAACATATTAGACTATCATATATATATATAGTATTATATTAACACATTGGATCAAAGCTTTTTTTAATTTATTTTTTTCTTCTCTTTGTGGAAATGTTTGTCTCGAGAAATCTGAAGTTCACATGGGCTTGTCTTGCATCATCATGATCTTATATCTCAATGATCTCTTGTTATTTGTTCTTGGTATATATAAATTTTGATTATAAGTTTAACAAATACAGCTATTATAGTTTATTTTATTTTAATTAAAATCCTCTTGAAAACAGGTGTATCCAGATGTGTAAAAAGCTAGCCCTTGAAGAAAGCAGGTATAAAGTTTAGATCCCTCTAGTTTGAAAGTCTCACTTTTGTGTCTAATGGTTATGAATGAGAAAGATGCCGTGGGTTTGAATATGTTATATTTGTGCTGGATGGTGGAAAATAAAATGTTAAGACTATGTTACAAAATTGTTACTAGCATATCTCTTAGATTGGCTTTTAGGCCATAACACTAACAAATACCATGAGGAAGAGGAATTCTTGCTCGAGGGAGCTAGAGCTGGTGCATGGACTGGAGGTTGAATTCATGTGGGCTTGTCTTGCATTGTCATGATCATATAGCACAATGGTTTCTTGTTGTTTGTTCTTGGTATAAATAGAATTTGATTATAAATTTAACAAATACAGCTATTATGGTTTATCTTATTTTAATGAAAACCCTCTTGAAAACAGGTATATCGAGATGCTTGAAAAGCAAGCCCTTGAAGAAAGCAGGTATAAAGTTAAGATCCCTCTTGTTTGAATTGTTCTTTAAGTCTCACTTTTGTGTCTAATGGATATGAATGGGAAAGATGCTGCTGGTTTGATTTGAATATGTTTATATTTGTGCTGGATGGTGGAAAATAAAATGATAATACTATTTTACAAAATTGTTACTAGCATATCTCTTAGATTGGCTTTTAGGCCATAGCATTAACAAATACATCTGAGGAAGAGGGATTCTTGTTTGAGGGAGCTAGAGCTGGTGCATGGACTGGAGGTTAAATTTGCTCGGGGATTTGACCTATAGTTTTGGAGGGTTTAAAATTGAGGCAAAAGCTTGGAGCTGTAACTGTGGTCCCTAGTTGCTAGTGTAAGGTCTACATCATGGTTCTAAGAATGGGTTGCAACCATTACGTAATGCTGAGTAGCCGTATGGGTGCACTATAGTGGTGTGATTGAAAATCACAGTTGTAACAGCAACTATGGTTATGTTACATTCGTAAAGGTTGTTATGGCACCATTATGCTCCTCTTTTCAGCTAATTATACATCTAAGACTATTTCTCTCTCTCTCTCTCTCTCCCCTTTTTTATTTATTTGTTTATTTCTTCTTCAATTGCTAAAGTCATACAAAAATCACATATAAATGTTGAAAAAAAAATTAGATCTACATGCTTTGAGCTTCCAATTTTCAAATTCTACGAGTTCAAAGGTGCTATCATGGTTAGATGAGCTTAGTTCTGACTTTTTTATTTTATTTTATTTTTTCCTGAAACTATTTCATTTTTTTTTTTCTCTCTTGATTAATTGATTATTAACTTAGATCTATTTGGCTTTAGGTTAGGTTTGTTGAACAATGCTTGGATGTCGTGTTTGTACTTTTATATTAGTACGTTGGTATATAACACTATAAATTTATATTTATGACCCTGTGGCTATTAATATCATTCATGCTTCAGATTTTTTTCATAACAATGGCAACATTATCCACATATACAATCAATAAAAATAAAGAAAGTTAAATACATTTAATAAAAAGATAATCTCAATAACAAATTAAAAATTGTGTAAAAATTAGTACATACATTACATTGTATCTAAAAACTAAATAAAATCAACTAAAAATCATTTTAAACCCTACTAAATGTGATTTTGAAATAAAACATGTGTAACGTTAAGTTGTTCAAAATTGTGCAATTAAGAAAAAAATTCCCAGCTCTGGTTGCTGCCACTATTACACTATTCCCCCCAATCGTGTCATCACCACCGTTACTGTTATGGCTCCCGCCACTGTTATTTAAAACATTTTTGTGCATGCACTTTGGGGTTTGTCGCAAGTCTTCAACATGTTGAAAGAATTATTTTAAATAATGTCCTTTGCAACTTAAGAATTTGTCTTCAGTAATCTGCAAAATAGGTACTGAATGGAATAATGTTTGAAGGCAATTATAGGAAGACCCATAAGAAAATGATGAGCATGCTTCTTAATGTAAGTTAAATAACTTTTTAGGGACTTTTTCACATTGGATCTTACTTTTGACTTTGGATAGCTGTGCTGTGCTGTGTTCTTTGCTGTGTTGCTATTTTTTTTTTAACAAAAATTCTTTTGTTGCTTCATTCAGAGTTTATTCATCATCAAATAATATACTCATATAATGCCCTTTTATGCATAAGCCACCCAATTGTGTGCTAGCAAAGTCCCCTAACCATGCCAACGACGACATCACTACAAGAAATATAGGTTTTGGCGGCGTTTTTTTAACGACACTTTTTAAAACGTCGCTTTTCGTAATATTTAGCGGCGTTTTAAAAACGTCGCATATTTCAGTAAATAAAACGGTGCCGTTTTGTAATAGAAGGCGTTGAGACACGCCTCCAAATGCGTTAGACCTCACGCGCCTCTTTTGAATCTGCAAATAATTGTTAAAGCCTATGTAAACCCTTATTTTGAATACTCACGGCTTCAAATCTCGCCTCTCTCACAACCCTCTTTCTTCATCTCACGATGTTGCTCCAGAGTGGTGTCTCTCTCTCTCTCTAGATCGATCTCTCGCTGTTAACCCTCTAAGAGATTCATCTTTCATCTTTGAGATTCAGAGATTTAGATCGGTCTCAGTGATTTCATCTCAAAGCGATTTCAATTTCGAAGCCCCACAGCGGTGTTTCTCTTTCTCTCTCCCTAGATCTCTCTCTATCAACCCTCAGAGTTTCATCTCTGAGATTCAGAGATTCAGTCGGTCTCAGTGATTTCATCTCAGAGCGATTTCGATTTCGATTTCGAAGCGCCAGAGCAGTCTCTCTCTCTCTAGATCTCTCTCTCTGTCAACCCTCTCAGAGATTCGTCTTTGAGATTCAAAGATTCAGATCAGTCTCAGTGATTTCATCTCAAAGCGATTTCGATTTTGAAGTTCTCTCTCTTGATTTCGAAGCTCCAGCGAGGTATCGATTTCTCTCTCTCTGAAGCTCTTCCTTCCCGTCTCTCTCGATTTGGTATTTATTTTCTTGGAAAATCTATTCAATTTCTTCTTTTGTTTGCTTTGTCATTCTTCCTTAATATGTTGTGTTTTTGTTTTGAGAAAATGCCAAATGTGCTTGTGATTATGACATTTGTTGGATTTGAGATAATTTTTGGACTTAGTTGATTATTTAGTTTTCTCAGATGGTGATCACAATGGCGGACGTTCTACTCATTCTGCTCATCTTGTTGAGGAAAAGTTGTCTGGCTCTTTCTCTAGGAAGTATGGATTATTTCCCTCTCCGTAGTTATTTTATAATTTGGTTTCTTAATTTGTTCGAGTTTTCCTTGTGTAAATTAAGTTGATAAAAGTACCTTGGAATGGCAGATAAACAAGCTAGTGGATATTGCTCGATCTGTAGCCAATGTAAACACTAACGACTACAGTGCCTTGGAGTATTTGCTTGACCTTCTAGAAAACCTAAAAAAAAAAAAAGGTCCTTCTCTCTGCTTTTATTTTCAGATTTTGTGGTTTACCATCCTGTCATCCTGTAATAGTTTTGAGTGCAAAATATTTGTTAAGATTGCATTTTGTACCTCTTCATATCTTCTGCGTTGGTTTTATACTATTGAAACTAACAACGAGATTTTTTGGGATGTAATATGCAATAATTTAGTTGCCAATAACTTCACAATAGAAAGTTCGAACAACAGGTGATTCTCTCGTTGCTGTATTTTTTTGACCTTGTTCAGTAGCCTTTGAACACTCAATGTTGCTAAAGGAAATTTCAGTCATTTTCCATTATATTGTTTAGTGTTTAACACCATAAGCTGGTAACCAGCACCTTTATCAGTAGTCAAACATGCATGTGCTTGATGCTGCTTAGATTCACCAGATATAACACCTTTATAATCAATTTGCATTCTTTGTCTGCTTTTAGTGTTCTGCCTTCAGGATTGAGCTGTCTTCAAAGGAACTTTCCCTGCCATCGTAGTGTTCCTGTCTGTAAGTGCCTTCATGACCCTTCTTTTGTGTGTTTGTGTGTGCGCGCGCGCGCGCGTGTGAGAGAGAGAGAGAGAGAGAGAGAGAGAGAGAGAATCAGTAGGAATATGGGAGTCGAACTCAAGCCTCACCAATGGATATAGTAATACTATTAATTAGATGTCGTTCTGTTGAACGGCTATCAGCATTTTTAGCGAGGTAATGTATAATTGAACGCATTAAAATGCGTTGAACCCATATAATGCATATGAATAAGGAGTTATGCATGGCTGATTTTGATTTTTGTTAATTGAAAGCACATTTCCAAGCCCAAATCTGACGAATTCCTCTTTCCCATTGGCTTACAGATTCCAACTTTGCAGTCAAGTGTGGTGTTCTAGTAATCAGATTATATATGAGAGGGATAATGAGACTTTGGGTCCGGCTACATATTATGTGACTAACTCGATGAAATCATTTAATTAAAGTGCTTCATGGAATTAACATACATATGCATGATATTTTTGTTCAAGGTGCTTCATGGAATTAACATACATATGCATGATATTTTTAGGTGAAGTAGACACATTTAATTAACATGAATCTGTCATAAAATTAGAAATCTATCTTATTGTGCATGTGCTAACTAGATGAAATCATTATGCATGTATTAGTCATACTGATGTGATAGTGAAAGAATTATGGTTTGAGTTAAATTTGAAAATAGATTTCATTTGCTTGTGTTTTACAATTATGGTTTGAGTTAAATTTGAACAATTTCATTTCCATCTGGTGCCAAAACTTACATAATTTTGTTATTTTGGCTGATGTTTCTTTTTTACATTTTTATAAATTTGGTTTTCAGAAGGACTAAATAGAATTGAAGGACTAAAAGTGGATGAAAATATTATACATAAATTTATAGGTTGTTTTCTTATGAAAATATTATGTCACACATTATTACTCCGATATTATTGATATGATGAAATTAGCATTTGCTATTTGACTTTTATCAGGCAGTAATTCATATCCCTCTGTTTTTTTAAAACCAAAACCATGTTGCTTCTATCTGAAATGATGGGTAATAAAAAGGTGAATGGGCGAATGGTTCACATGTTTCTTCAGTTAAAAATCATTTACTTGCTTCTGGTTCATTTTTTTGTACTCGCCTTCCATTGGATTCCAATCAATAACTAATCTGGTGGACGACTACTCTAGCTATCTGATGAAAGTTTTTCATCTTTCATTTTCCTATCTCTATCTATGATCTAAAGTTAATACAATATCTTTTCTGCACACTTCATTGACAGTAAGTTCCATTTTTCTTTTCATGCTCAGTTAAACTTCTTGACTGGGGGGAAGAGAGCCACAGGACAGAGGCAGAAATAGCGTCACTCAGAGCAGCTTTTACGCAAGAAGTTGCTGTGTGGCACAAGCTCGATCACCCTAATGTAACAAAGGTCCCATTTTTATCTAAACTTCTTTATCTTATTTTTATATTGTTCATTCTTCTTTGGAGCTGTAGCAGACTCAAGAGAGTATAGACTAAACCAAAATATTATTGAATTCATATTTCAATAACATTTTCACTAAATTTTGTTAATCGTCGTCGGAGTAAGAAACATTATATCCAATATGACTTGGTGAATCGTCGTAACATTGAAAATTTGAAACTTGGCAAAAAATGTAAAGTGAAAGGAAGAATGATGTATGCCATGGCTCGTTTCCACTTTGTCAAGAACTCAAGTTTTAAGAATACAAGTTATTATAAGGCTTGATGGTGGGTTTTATTTTTTATTTTTTATAAAGTTCGTGGTTAGTGATGTTGGTGTTGATTGATCTAGGTTTTATCACTTAGCGGGTATAGTCTAATAATTTTTCTTGAAGGTTGTAATTTAAGGTAGAATCATAGTTTTGGGTTTTACCATCCAACTATGAATGAAACTACCAGAAGGTGATGCATGAGGGTTATTGGAACTTATCTGCTATTCCATGTGGGATATTCATGAAAGATCTATATTCATGAACTTATCTCTACTTCATGTTGAGAATTGAAACAATAGTTGTTTGGTACTCCCACTGTCCCACTTTGTGTCTGTCTTAATGATTTTTGGAAGTCTTGTTGTTTATGTGTCTTGGTTTGGAAAGAAAAAAAAATGATTTTAACATTACCTTATATTATCTCTTCTTTACATTTATGTTTAAACACATGCACAATCCCAAAAGATTTATTCAAATGAGCAAGGATTTTTTTTTTTTTTTTGTAAATTTATGGTTCAAAGATTCTGTCTTTAAAATTTTGTGCATTGTCAAGTAGCACACAAAATGGGACGGAGGGAGCAGTGATGTAGGAAGTCACTGCTGCAGCATGTGTTTCCTAGAATATAAACAATTGGTATTTAGTTCTCAAGGTCAAACCTTAACTCCATCTGTATCTTATTTTGTATTTCAAATTGTTGAAACCAAATTCATTTTTCACCAGTTTTGTGGAGTTTGGCATTCCTAAGATGATTTGCAACTTGTGCTTTACTGAAGGTACTCTTTTTCCTCTCAATGTTTTACAGGTTGAGCTATCTTCATTCCAAGAAGATTGTCCACAGAGATGTGAAGACAGAGAATATGCTTCTGGACAAGACTCGTACAGTTAAAATAGCTGACTTTGGTGTTGCTCGTGTTGAGGCTTCAAATCCTAACATCGTGTCAATGAAAAGTATTGACATCAGCTGTTGACATCAGCTGTTGACCTTGTGTTGCTCGTGTTGACATCAGCTGTTGTCCGCCAAGTACAGAAAAATGTTTGAAATGTGCATTTGCATATGTTGACCTTGTTTTTGCTTCTACAAAGATATGAAACATTGAACTTTACTGATTCTTTCATTTTTTCTCTCTACTTTTTTTGCCTATTCATTTGAATGTTTAGGAAAACAGAACTGTGATGAACAAGATATCAATGCTGACTTCTTCTGCAGTGATGGCTCTGCCTCTAGCTGTGAATCTGTGGTTGCTGCAGCTGGGTATGTATGTATCTTAGCAGCCTCACATGCAGGCTGATCAGGTGCGTGGACTAAGTTTGAGAGAAATCGGAGGTGGTTTTCCAAAACACCATCGTGCTCCATCTCTTCATTGCTAAACCCTTAACAATGGTGCAAAACATAAAGAGACTAAGGGGACATAGGGATGTTGTTTATTGTGGTAATCTTCTTATCCTTAACTATATTTAACTAGTGTGGTTTTGGGAATTCCATTCATTCAAATGGTAGAGTTATTCTTAGGTGGTTCTTTGGTGGCAGTAGTTGTAAAAAAATCATATATATTAGCTTCTAATTATTTTTTTGGATAACAATTTTAGTATTATTATTATTTAAAATTTTTACATCCCATACTTCTAAATGCATGTTCTATTCCCTATAGTCCCTCAATTGATCTAATGGCTTTATTCTTAATATGTCATTTGATAGTTGTGCTGTGCTTCTGCTAGCACCCAGAAATTTTATCATAAGCTAAGAAGCACATGTGAAGCACATGTTGCATCAATACAGATTTGTTGTTCCTCAATCTTATTTTGTTGTATTGTTTTATGCTCTGTCTAGCTAGGATGTCCCGGTTTTCACATCGATCTCTAAAGTTCATTTAAATGTTATTTTCCCAAGGAGGTGTTGTTCCAGTGTATAAGCGGAACATTCAAATGAGTTATGTTAGTGATGTCTGGAGTCTTTAGTTTCTAAGGTCTGGTCATAGCTTTTGATTGGTTAGATTTACAATGCTCTTTCATAATTCACACATAAATTGTATGGGTGTATTAGAAGCCTGAATAATATTTTTGCCTTGAACATCCAACAATGCACTAAAATGTGGAATTATTTTATCTGCACTATTTGAAATGTCCAATCATTTCAGTTGTCTGACCTGCCTATTGACAACCAAAAAATTTTTAGTGAAGTGTATAGTTGATAAAATCATATTGTGAATCAAAATATTAATTTTGCTAATTGTGAATCAAATTGAAATGAGAATTGTAAGATTTGACACAAAATATAAAATGATATTAAATAATCGGATATATGAAAAATTAAAATAAATGGATTTTGGTAATTTTGGAGCTTTGTGATTTAAAGTTGCCAGATGTTGAAAGCAAGTGGTGCTGCTGGAATGGCTCCTCAGCGCCGTCGATCATCCTCGGCTACTCTGTTTGGAAGGATGACACTGGTAATTTAAAGTTCCCATTTGAATTTCCATGTTCTGTCATCAAACGAAGTTTTAGTCCTTTCGTTAGTTCAGGTGTTCGCTAATATTTTTATTTACAGAGTTTCTGAGGAACTCCGCAAGGAGTTAATCTTTCCTTTGTAAATGGTGGCCTGACTGGTGGAGCAAAAACTTTACACGAAGTTGAAGCCAAATACCCAGCTTTGCTTTTCAAGCAGTAACTTACAGCATTTGTAGAAAAGATTTATGGAATGATTTGAGATAACCTTAAGAAAGAGATTTCTCCATTGCTTGGGTTGTGCATCCAGGTAATTGAATCTGTTCGATTCTTAAATTACCAGGCACAATTTATGGTAAAAGGAGGAATGAAATTCTTTATTCTATGGGTTATTTTATTAATTTACTTGGTAAATTATTTCTGTATAAAATTTCTTTCGGAATATGAAAAAATAGGCACCAAGAACTTCGAGGGCAAGCTTGGTTAAGGGATCATCACGTTCAGTTGCAACTACAGCAGCACAGCAAGCGTTGATTGCTCACTGGCAAGGGATTGTGAAGAGCCTGGGAATTTTCTTGAACAGTCTGAAAACAAATCATGTCAGTAAAATTTGTCACTGCTTTCATTCCTTGTTATGCCATTTTTTCTTCCCCATTACCCGTTTCGATAAATTTGGTGCCTTTTGTCTGGCTTCTTGACATTGTTTTTATTTGTCTGCTTCCAATCCACTTCAGCTCTCCAAACATGGCACTTAAATGTGCCATTTACATAGTTGACTAGCTTGGATTTTGGGGGAATGCTTCTGTTTCTATTTACTGTGCATAGATTTTCTCCTGAAGTACCTTGTTGAAATAGAAACAAATGTTAGCTATATACTTATATATATATATATATATATAGAGGGAGCACCTAATTTGGTGTTCATGAAGTTTTGTGGACTTTTATTTTCCAAAAGTGAAGCCTGACTTTCCACTTACAAATAGTTACAACTACTTTATATATATATATATATATATTATATTATATTTTGTTAATTTGGCACACATTGTGTGCCTCACCTTCTAGTACGATGAAATGTAATACTGCTACAGGTTGTTGAGATTTTAAGTTGAACACAATTGATACTGGCATATTGAATGCAATTTGAGTAAACTAGTTTCAGAATTAAATTATTATTTTTTGCTTAAAATGCTTTGCAAGATAAACTCTTTGAGAGTAGAATTTTATTGTTGATTTACCATGATTGAACCTCCTAGTTTTACCATTAGTATAAGTTCATCCTCTCTCTCTCTCTCTCTCTCTCTCTCTGTGAGTAGGTTGGCTGTACAAAAGGTGATAATGCTGGTCTTTCAAATGCGCACATGATTATGGCAGAGATTCCAAATGCTTCAGAAGCGGTGGTATAGGTGCATGACTTGGGGTGAAAAAATAAATTTCTAGCAGTATGGTGGTTCTTGCTTTATGTAGGAAGGGTAATATTTGATGTGTATTATTAATACTCTGTTCAAGTCTGGAAATTTGGAGACATTGATTAGAAAATCTGGACATGAATGCTTGATGCTTTGTGTCTAACCCAATGAATATGAAGGCATAATTATTTCTTGGCTAAACACAACTTTTAAGGTCGTAATCTGACCCAATGACAAATGTTATCTGTCCTAATTTATGGTATTGATTTGAGTAGTGGAAATCATTATAACTTCTTCCCAACCCTATTTGCCTTAGGCACTATTACTTTTTATTATTCAACTGTTAATTTCACTTTTATCTTTAAATTATTCTCATTTTATTTTTTGGGATTGAACTTATTGGATTTTTTTCTTGAAGGATGTTGTATGGGGTACTATTATAGATGTGAGGGAATATTAATCTCACATAAATATATGTCTATACAAAGTTTTATTCATTATTGCTATTTTACAGGTATATATTTTTGAAGTTAAATCTCACAAAATTAGTAGTTCACAAAAAAAAAAAAAAAAAAAAAAAATCTGTTGCGGCGTTTTTCAAAACGCCACTATAGTTATATTTTTAAAATAACAAAAAATCTATTACGACGTTTTTGAAGCGTCGCTAATGCTTATGTGACGTCATGTTACCGTTGACTGTCACATTTAGCGGCGTTTATAAAAACGCCGCCTATACTAATTTTACGACGCTTTTAAAGCGTCATAAACTTACAGCGACGGCCGCGTCCTCGACGTTTGGTAGTAAGCGTCACTAAAGGAATTAACGGCGTTTTTCAGACATATAGCGGCGTTTTTGAAACGCCGCTAAAAGTCATTTTCCCAGCAGTGCATGGTGTCCTTGTTGAGCGTCTTGAACAACCACAAGGTTATGCACACCTCTACTAGATCGAGGATCAGTCATGCTAATGGTGAAGCATATGTGCTAAAGTCCACCACAGGCCATTGTGCACCCATAATATTGTACTAATGTGCCACTTGAGTAAAACATCCTTGGTTCTTTGCTTGATAATAGCATCCTTTACCTGACATTTGATTGCCTACAAGTTCGATGTTGCCTCCTTGGTGCGCAAGGCCGAACCCAAAAATCCCAAAAAAGTTAGCACTCGAGGCTGGTTGTGGCGCCTCTCAGCCTTAGTGTAAAAATAAATTGATAGAGAGATGTAAAATAAATTGATAGAGAGAGAATAAATTGTATGTATTATTGATTGTTGTATCTTGATTGATTTTTATTGATATCTATTACAATGATTCATGATTCCTATATATAGAAGAGGGTGAGTGTGTAGTAGGTAAGAAGTAGGTGAAGTGGAGGTGGTAGTGGTGTAGTGGGTTAGGTTTAGTGGAGTAGGTGAGGTGGTAGTGGTGTAGTGGGTTAGGTTTAGTGGAGTAGGTTTAAGTGGGTGAAGTAGGTGGAGAGTAGGTGGATTTTAACAGCCCCCCGCAAACTCAAGGGGGATAGGAACTAACCAACTTGAGTTTGGAGAGAGTAACAAAACAAGAAAATACATAAAAATAAAAGAGGATAGGTGACACTGTATGGTCGTGTCAGACCATTGGTGAAGACACTGGATGGTGGTGTCATAACGTTGTAGAGGACACTGTATGGGGGTGTCATAACGTTGTAGAGGACACTGTATGGTGGTGTCATAACGGTGTAGAGGACACTGGATGGCGGTGTCAGACCGATGTAGAAGACAGTTTATGGGGTCATGTCGGACCGTTGTAGCAGACAATGCTGTGACAGTTGTTGTGACAGTTTACGGAGTCTTGCTGGACCCTTGTAGAAACTAATCGGAATCAATGTCGGGACAGTTTACAGAGTCTTGTCGGACCCATAAAGGAGCTAACTGGAATCAATGTCGGGACAGTTTACAGAGTCTTGTCGGACCCATGAAGGAGCTAACCGGAATTAATGTCGGGACAGTTTACAGAGTCTTGTCGGACCCATAAAGGAGCTAACCGGAATCAATGTCGGGACAGTTTACAGAGTCTTGTCGGACCCTTAAAAAGTCGCACTCTCAAAAGGTGTGCCCAATCTTTCAAAAAGGCGTGCCATCAAAAGGCGTGCCCAATCCATAAAAAGACGTGCCATCAAAAGGCGTGCCATCAAAAGACGTGCCATCAAAAGGCGCTCCCATTTTGTCTTCGAGCGCCGAGCGGCGCATGATGCGCGTGTCTGCCTCTTCGTCAGGGTCTTTATAAACTGAGGCGGAGGCTGTGCTTGAGGCAGAAGCGAAGACAAAAAAAAAACTTTGTGAAAAAACTTCTGAAAAAACTCTTCATTTTCTGAGAGAGATATTCGTTTTCTGAGAGATTGTTTCTAAGAGCTGCAAATCTGGAAACACTCTGTAACCAATCCTTCTCTGAAAAACTCAGCAACCCATAACATGGCCTCTTCTTCCCGTCCAGCTAACCAGAACATGGCCTCCTCTTCCCGTGGGCTGCTTACGCTCTTTCCAGAACTGAATGAGTCCACAAGAGAAATAACTGGTGTGGTGGCCAGTGAACCTCAACCAAACACCTCTGGTTTTGCTCCGTTGAACTTTCCGATGCGGTCGGTGGAGGAAAAAATGGCGGTGCAAACTGATATTGAGGCCAATCAGTATACTCTGAAGTCATGTGTGGAAACCATGACTGCGGTCACAAATTTGTCGCACCGGCTGCAGAGCAGGACAAATGAGGTGCAACAGTTAAACTCCCAGCTGGCTCTGCTCCAACGCATGTATAAGGATGCGCGAGCAGAGATTAGTGTGCTAAAGGCGGAAAATAAGGAGCTGAAGCGGAAGGCCACCGTTATGTTCCGATTTGGAGGGCTGCCATATGCTGCAGTGGAGGAGCAGGGAGTAGTGATCATGCCCAGTGGAGTGGGAAACACGGAGGCAACACCGGCAAGGGCCGCCCAGGACGGAGGCAAGAAGAAAAGACCGGCGGCAGAGTAGAGAAGAAAAATCCCGCTGTGGGTGTGGGTGTTTTGTTTTTGTTTGTTTGTTTTTTTTTTTTTTTTTTTTTTTGGTGTAAAATTGTGATCGGGGTTGATCCCCGGCATGAAGAAATGACAAGTGTGTGGAATGTTTGTGGTGTTATTTTGGTGTTGTTGTTTTGTAGAATAATAAAAATAAAATAAAATAAAATAAATAGATAAAAGATAATATTTTTGGAGGGGTGATTTGAGAAAGATCGGTGTGAGGTTTTTTTTTTTTTTTATTATAAAAAATATATATATATATTCTATATATTCTAATGGGATGAATGATGGGTTGTATGAAAAGATGGGAACAAGCCCATGTGGGTTAGGGAATGGCGATGATAATGTTTTGTGGATGGTGGAAAAAGTAAAGTGAGAGAGAAAATCTGTTTCTCGGATTTGAGAGAGAGAGAGAGAGTGAAAGAGAGACTTCCAGATCACAGACTCATGCACCCCCCTCCAATATTATTCTCTTTTTTTTTTTTTTTTAATTTTCTGAAAAATCAGACATGGGAGCTGCTCCTGAATGACCCGAGAGCTTTAATGGCTCCAGCTCTCAAGATGAACTGGTGGTAGAAGGCTGCAATGGCTGCACCAATGAAGGGTCCTACCCAAAACATCCAATGGTCATGCCAAGCCTTTTCTTGGTTGTAAATAACAGCAGCTCCAAGGCTCCTAACAGGGTTGATGCCAGTGCCGGTGACCGGAATGGTGGCTAGGTGAACCATGAACACAGCAAACCCAATTGGAAGTGGTGCCAATACAGGGACATGGGAGTCTCTGGTGCTCCTCTTGGGATCAGTGGCGGAGAAGACGGTGTAGACGAGCACGAATGTTCCGATGATCTCGGCGCCCAAGCCGGTGCCCTTGCTATAGCCGGTGGAGAGCTCGTTCGCGCCGCCGCCGTAGACGTTGTAGTAGGAGCTCTGGAAGGCCTTCACAAGCGCAATTCCGCATATGGCACCCAAGCACTGAGCCACCATGTACATCATTGCTTGAATCAGCGACACTTTCCGAGCCAAGAACAGCCCAAATGTCACTGCTGGGTTTATGTGTCCTCCAGAAATTCCAGCAGTGCAGTAAACAAGCACAAAGATCATGCCACCAAAAGCCCAAGCTATACCAATCACCGTCAATATCGTAATGTAAAGGCATGTGTAGACAACTCCAGCGGGCAGCGAAGGCAAAGTTGCCGGCCGGCTGCCCGCCGGTGAGAAGGAAATACAGGCCTAACTCTTATAGCTCTGATACCATGTAAAAATAAATTGATAGAGAGATGTAAAATAAATTGATAGAGAGAGAATAAATTGTATGTATTATTGATTGTTGTATCTTGATTGATTTTTATTGATATCTATTACAATGATTCATGATTCCTATATATAGAAGAGGGTGAGTGTGTAGTAGGTAAGAAGTAGGTGAAGTGGAGGTGGTAGTGGTGTAGTGGGTTAGGTTTAGTGGAGTAGGTGAGGTGGTAGTGGTGTAGTGGGTTAGGTTTAGTGGAGTAGGTTTAAGTGGGTGAAGTAGGTGGAGAGTAGGTGGATTTTAACACTTAGGACATTCCCAAGAGGGTAACATGAGGTATAGTGGGTATGTGTCTTGAGCCTGCGTCACAGGTAGAATGCAGTGTTTTGGGTTGCCTACTTTGCCAGACTGCATGGTTTGGCAGTTCCAGTCTTCATTGGTTTCCAACTATGCAACTCTGGTCCTCTTGAGTTGGTTTCTAATTTTTTTTCATGAGTAAAAAGAGTATATCCAAATATTTATTTTTTGAGATGGCCTGGTAATCAATAATGGGTTATTTTGTCATTTCATGCATATTTTTTTCCCGGGGATAATGGTAATATAAAATACTTGGAATTTGTTTTTTAGGGAAGTGTCGGAACAGAAAGACATTGTGCAAAAGAATGGACAGGCAGCAGGATGACGCAACAGAGAGGTGATACTCGTCAGATGCTTAATTAGTTATTACCTATAATTTGTAAGATCTTTGTTGGAATGAGGGTAATTGGAGAGGGATTCTTATTTATATAGTATAATGCGAAATCAGGTTATTTATATCCTTTTTTCCTTGCCTGATGTTTGATTATATCTATCTATCTTCTGTCAATCTGTCTATCTTCTATCAATCTATGTATGCTATTAATATGTGAATGCTGGTGGTGGTGTTGTTGACACAAATGGTGTGGACCATATACATTTTATAACTAAAGAAGAAAATTATATAATTTTATATTTTTTGAGTTATGTTTAAAATAAAATAAAAAAAAAAGTTATAATCAAACATTACATGAGGCATAATTAAATATATTATGAGTCATAACTAAAGAATATGACATAAGTAAGAGTGTGTATTAGAATTTTTCATTTTAAAAAATGTATTGCTTTTCTACTGTCAATGAGATATAATTTTGTGTGTTAAAGCTTGATGAGTTTTGATATTGTTTTAGTTTTAGATTTTTATATAAAAAAAAATTCAATTATTATTTTTAATTCCACTTTAGTTAGTGATGGTTGTGTGTGTGATGGTTTTCCATAGATTGAATTTGCCATCAAAAACAACTTTACATGAATGTTGATGACAACAGGACCAAAAGGACTTTAATTTAAGAAATGCTGATGACAACAGGACCAAAAGGACTTTAATTTAAGAATAACATAAAATATTGTGATATAAGAGACTAATACATATTTCTAAGAATATAATTATTATTAATAATAATAATTAAAATTGATAATGTTTTTGACGTTCATTTTGATGATTATGAAGTGCGTATGGATTATAATAAAAATATACAATAATAAAACATTCATGTAACCACTACAACAAAAAACACTATTGGCGACTAAAATGGGAATTTTCGTCGCTGAAAGTCGTAGAATTGGCGACTAAAATGGAATTAGTCGCCAAAATTGGTCACTTTTGCCGACTAAAAGAGTTTAGTCGCCGAATGCAATGGTTTTAGCGACTAAAAGGCAGTTTAGTCGTCAAATATAGGGGTTTTAGTGACAAAAAAATTTTTAGTAGCCAAAGGTTAGGGTTTTTGGCCACTAAAACCATTTGGTAGCCAAACGTTAAGGTTTTGGCGACTAAAAACCACTTTGGTCGCTGATTGTACCTGTTTTGGTGACTAAAAACAGTTTGGTCGCTGAAGGTCAAGCTTTTTGGCTACTAAAAAAAATTAGTAGCTAAAAACAGGTTTATGGCGACTAAAATTCACTTTAGTAGCCAATGGGGGAGGTTTTTGGCGACTAAAAACAGGTTTAGTCACCAAAAGGGTAGGTTTTTAGGCGGAATAGTTTTCTTTAGCGACGGAAAATTAATTAGTAGCCCAAAAATAATAGAATTGGCGACTAAATAATTTTTTTAGTCGCCAAAAGTGATCTAAATTTTTTTTAATAAATAATTTATTTTTTACATAAATTATATTGAATACAAGGTTCTAAATCGCGGTATCGGGTAATGTAACGGTATCGATCGCGGAGTATCGGTATCGGTAGTATCGATCGGTACGTATCGGGAATCGGGTGTCGCGGTGGTGAAATTTTAAAAATCATTTCAAAGGTTTTTTAACTTTTTCTTTCCCGTACCGGTCCGAACCGGTGAGTATCGGCCCGTCGCGGCTTGTGTAACGGCTTGTGTAACGCTTACAGGCCGATATGTACCGAGACTCGGCTGATACTCCTGTGATTTTTAATCTCAGTGGTATATCGGCCTGTATCCGTCGCGGTACCCCATTTTTCCGATACGTATCGGCCGATACGTAGCGTATCGGCCGATATTTAGAACTATGATTGAATATATATAATTACATTTATATATATAGTTTTGTATTAATACTGGTGAAAGTAATATATAAATAATATAAGTTGCAACTATAGTCATGAGATGGTTTAGTGGCATAGTGGGGTGGAGTGTGTGGTTAAGGTTTGGAACCACCTGGAGGTCCCAGGTTTGAGGCACAAAGGGAAATTTTTTTTTTTTTTCAAAAATGCTTTTGGCGACTGAACACTGTGGTCGCCAAAAGATTGAGCATTGCCGACAAAAAAAATAGTCGCCAAATGTATAAATAATAAACAAATTAATTCACTATTGGCGACTAACTATTAGTCGCCAAAGGTATAATTTCCAAAAATGGAATTGACTATTGGCGACTAAAACCTTAGTCGCTGAAGACCTGTGTATTGCCGACTAAAAGTTTTTTAGTCGCCAAAGGTATTGGCGACCGTCTCCTCACGACAAACCCAGCGACTAAAAGATTTTTTCGGGGAAAGTGGAAATTTGACATTTGGCGACTAAAAAGGGACTTTTGGCGACTAAAAATTTAGTCGCCAAAGGTGTATTTTCTTGTAGTGAACCTTTGCTTTATTGTGTAAAATACCGTAATTGCAATTTATGTGTGTGTGTGTGTGTGTGTTTGGCTCTCTTTTTCAAAATGTGTTTTTTAAGATTTCAACATAAAATGTAGTATAAAAATGTCAGTATTAGAAAGCCAAGGTGTGGTTGTATTAACTTTTTGGGTAAATTACATTGACACCCATTGAGGTTTGATTCAAATATATCTCTCTTGACGTTCTAAAAATTATATTATCACCCGTATGGCTAATAGTCTCATTTTACAAACTCCATTACTTATATAAAAGATAACAACTCCTAAAAGAAAAATAAAAAAAAATTACATTGAAAGAAAAAGTAAAGAAAAGGAAAAGGAAAAGAAAAAAAAGAAAAAGAAAAAAGAAGAGGAAGTAAAGCAAAGTAAGAAAAGAGAGTATGTATGAGTTCAATATTTTTATTCTGTTTAAATAATTATAATGACAGAGAGATTAGTGTAATTTTTCAAATATCAAGAGGTGATATATATCTTAAACTCAAACCTCACGAGTATAAGTGTAATTTACCCAAATTTTTTTTTTTTCCATACAACTAAAACAAGTGTAAAACAAAAATTTTAGGAAAATGTCAAACTATTAAGAATTGTTTTTTTAGCAACATGACATAACATCAGTAAGGAAATGTTATGGCCTTCACCCTTTTAGCAGTACATATTATATACATCTTATTATAAAATATTATATATATATTAAAAGTAATATTTTTCTTTATTTAAGTGTCACATTTTAAAGATAGGAATTTTTTTTAGGGTCCCTAATATTAAAATTTTATAACATAAAGGACATCAAATATTTTCATAATGTCTAAGGTTCCTCAAATTCGATCCAGAGAATTTTCCTAGAGAGAATTTCTCTGAACTTCTAAAAGAATTTCTCTGTTCAACTTTGCTTAACTCTCCTAAAACCCACACCCACATCACCTCCTCTCATTCGCTCTCCTTGTTTCTTCTTTATCTTCACACGAACTTGCCCAATATAGCTCACCTTGGGAGACGAAGGCTCGCCTGGGTTTTCGAATGCACAGCCTCGCTTTTTGTCGGAGGTGGGGAACATCGGAGATTGACCCCCTTGAGGCTTGCGTTGGTTTTGAGTCTGCGGCTGAGAGAGGTGGAGAGAGAGATGGGTGTGCTTTTGCCTCTACATGGATTTAGGATTGACTTGGAGGAGATCTTCGTTGATGAAGATGAAGAAGAAGAAGATGAAGAGGTCTCTCTTTATCAGTTTCTGGTAATGTCAGTGCAATGAGGTGTCTTCGATAAATCCATCATTGTGCTGTTTTAGCCATCAATTATCGCAAAATGACGATGAATTTTCTTAGTGAAGAGAGAGAGAGAGAGAGAGAGAGAGAGAGAGAGAGAGAGAGAGAAATAAGGTTTGATTTGAGAGACTTAAATTTCTCTGTGACATATAGGTGTGTGGTTGAGGGACCTTAGACATCAGAAAATAATATTGTAAATCTCTTCCATTACTAAAAATAGGAGAAAGACCCTAGACTAATTTTGCCTTAAAAGATTTACTTTTTTCTTAAAAATTCACATCATCATGCATTTTCCATTTACATATAAAATTTTACACACTCAATTTCAATTATTACAACCAATTTTATATGGACTCTATTTGAGAAATAATTATTTTTCATATATATATATATATATAATTTAATTATTATGATATTTAAAAAAAAATTTATCTTAATATACAAATATATAAATAAATAAGACAGAATATACTTAATTATGTGTAGTGTTTTTCTTTACTTAGGTGACAAATTCTAAAGACTTACTTTTTTTTTTCTCTAAAAAATCCACATAATCATGCATTTTCCATTTACATATAAAATTATACATAAACACAATTTCAATTATAATAACTAATTTTATATGAACTCTATTTGAGAAATAATTATTTTTCGTATATATATAATTATAATTTAATGATTATGATATTTAAAAAATTTATCTCGATATACAAATATACAAATAAATAAATAAGACAAATTGTACTTAATTATGTACATCGCACGAATAAATTAATTTTCTTTTATATTTTTTAATTTTTTGTCTATCTTATTGATGTCTTAATTTCAATGTATATCTATATAATAAAGCAAAACGGATTTTGAAAAATGTAAAATGTATCAGAGATACATTTGACTTTAATGGTTTAGATCAATCCTAAATATATATCAATGATTCAGATCAATCCTCTCAAATATAACAAACACTTAGTTCCCGCCCAAACATTGTTCTCTCTCTCACACGTCTCTAAAAGGCCGCCCACCTACCCTCTCTCTTTCTCTTCCTCCTCATCCTTGATTTTAAACTCTCTTCCTCTCCTCATCCTTGATTTTAAACTTTCTTCCTCATACTTTCACACAAACCTTCTCCATCTCTCTGTCCAGCTCTCTGGTTTCGGTTTTGGATAGTTTTGGTTGTGCAACCTCCAGCAAATGGGTTTCTATTTCACTCTTCAAATGGGTTTCTATCTCTATTGAATAAATTGTCTCTAACCTATTGAAATGGGTTTTGATAAATTATCTCCATTGAAATGGGTTTTGATTTCTCTTGAATATATTGTTTACAATTAGAAATTAATTGTTGATCTCCATTCTCCGAAAGATGATGTCGCAATGCAGACACTGAAGGTTTTGGTTCTTTGTTGAGGCTGAAGAGCTCACCGGAGTAGTGGTGGCAAAAAAGGAAGGAAATGAAGAAGGGGAGGAACCCTCTAGAACACCGATAATGGAGCTGAGGCTAAGAGCTCAGCGGAGTAGTGGCGACGAAGAAGAAAGGAGATAGAGAAGGGGAGGAACCCTCTAGAACACCGGTAATGGAGATTTTTCTCACTCCTCCTATTAGTCCAGCACCACCTCCTAATAGCTCTTGAATCATTTTTTTTTTGTTTTGATCTACAACAATCCAAATATGTATATATATCAATACATATTTGTGTGACTGTCACTCTCTCTCTCTCTGTGTTGTGCAGTTTCAGTTGTTCGCGGCTTCTGACTAGAAAATGTCCTTTGGTTTCTCTCTCTGCAAATCAAGTAGGTTTTGTTGTGGGCTTTGGGGCAAAATCTGTAGGGGAGTTATGTATATATATATATATACTAGCGTATGTCCGTGCCTGAAAGCACGGTGTAAATAATGTTGTGATCAAAATACAGTTGTGACTCATACGTATCATAAAGTCTGTAATATTTTTTGACAAAAATATTGAAAAAATATTTTTTAAAAAAATACTATTCTTTTTAAAAAATTGTAACAATCTGTCTTAAGGACAGAGTGTCACACACTCGACTTGGTCTTTAATTTTTTCATTTGGTTCGATAAAATAAATTATGTAAGTTATTTATTTTATTTATTTGATTTTGTTTCAATTTATTTATTGTACACAGAAAATTGTTCTAACAATCTTAAGACAGATTCGAATTATTCTGTTTATAGAATTTTTCGTTTATTTCTTTTTTTTCTTTCTTCTTCTTACAGAAATTATTTTCTGTGATTTTACAATGGTGTAGATTACATCAATCTTTTTGCAGTTGTTTCCGAGGTAAATCTTATCAGAAATCCTAAAGAATGGTGGGTCGACACTGGTGCTACTCGCCATATCTGTGCCGACAAAAAGATGTTCACATTTTATTCTACAGTGGACAATAGTGAATAACTTTTTATGGGCAACTCCTCAACTTCCAAAGTTGAAGGACAAGGAAAGATTGTTCTGAAGATGACATCTAGAAAGGAACTCGCTCTCAACAATGTGCTGCATGTACCAGACATTCGCAAGAATCTTGTTTCCAGATCTTTGTTGAGTAAGAATGGGTTTAGGCTAGTATTTGAGAGTGATAAATTTGTACTTACTAAGAATGGGATGTATGTAGAAAAAGGTTACATGTCTGATGGCCTTTTCTAGATGAATGTAATGACTGTTGTACCCTCAGTTATTAATAAAAATACATCTTCTTCTTACTTGCTTGAGTCTTCAAATTTATGGCATGGTAGACTAGGACATGTTAATTATGGATCTTTGTGTAGATTAATTAATATGGAATGTTTACCTATATTTGACATTGATTCAAATCATAAATGTGAAATTTGCGTTGAGGCAAAATTATCCAAAACTCCTTTTCATTCAATTGAAAGAAGTACGGAACCACTTGAATTAATTCATAGTGACATTTGTGATTTTAAATCAGTTCAAACTAGAGGTGGGAAAAAATATTTTATCACTTTTATAGATGACTATACTAGATATAGTTATGTTTATTTAATTCGAACAAAGGATGAAGCTTTGGAAACGTTCATTTAATATAAGAATTAAGTTAAAAATTAACTTGGTAAGAAAATCAAAAAACTAAGAAGTGATAGAGGTGGTGAATATGAATCACCTTTTGATGAGTTTTGTAAAGAACATGGAATAATTCATCAAACCACCGCTCCTTACTCACCTTAGCAAAATAGAATTGCTGAAAGGAAAAATAGGACTTTAAAAGAAATGATGAATGCTATGTTAATAAGTTATGGATTATCTCAGAACTTATGGGGGGGAAGCAATACTTTCTGCTAATTACATACTTAATAAAGTACCCCGAAAGAAAATGGATTAAACACCTTATGAATTGTGGCATGGGAAAGCACCATCCTACAAATACTTAAAAGTGTGGGGGTGTTTGGCTAAAGTGGCTATTCCTAGTCCTAAAAAGACTAAGATAGGTCCTAAAACAGTTGATTGCATTTTCATTGGTAATGCCAAGAATAGTAGTGCATATCGGTTTTTGATTCATAAATCAGAACATTCCGAAATGCATGTAAATACTATTATTGAATCTCGGAATACATCTTTCTTTGAACATGTATTTCCATATAAGATTGGACAAGAGACTAGTAACAATAAAAGATCTCATGATGCTATTACTAGTCAGGATCAAGAACATGATCAAGAACAAGAGCAAGAGTCAGATCAAAATGAGGAAGAGGAACCTAGGCGCAGTAAACGTGCTAGAACCTCAAAATCTTTTGGTCTAAATTTTCTAACATTTTTGTTAGAAAATGAGCCTTTAAATTTTAAAGAGGCTATGTCCAGCCTTGAAGCTCCTTTATGGAAAGAAACTATCAACAATGAAATTGAATCCATCTTGCAAAATCACACTTGGGAATTGGTGGATTTGCCACCAGGTTGTAAACCTCTTGGGTACAAATGGATTTTAAAAAAAAATGAAAGCAGATGGATCAATTGACAAATACAAGAAAAAACTTATGGTCAAAGGTGTGGGAGCCGAATAAATGGCGGAGTCAGAAGCGCACACTCTGCAAGACAGATACTTCTCGGCTCTATCCTGCACGATCAGAGGCCGAATGCATTAGATAGGCAGAGTATTTATTGAACTATGAAGCTGAGTAAATAAGAGAATAATGAGTGAAAGATGGGCCAGGCCTCGAGGCCCAGGAAATGAATATAAATAAATGAGCAACAGACGAAGGAAGGTATGTGAGAACTATTACACTTAACTTAAAATACAAGTAATCCAAAGAGTAGAGACTGACTTGCCCATCGAAGTGCTAATTCTGGCACCCTCGATCGGAGTGTTGATTCCTTTTCAGGTGGCTAGCTGAGGATCACGAGCGTCCTCCAGGACCGGAAGAGTATTTCCAAACCACTTCTCCACAATTGGTGCCGTCTGTGGGAATACTCAAATACATCCACGGCGGGCGTAACAGAAGACCCTCCGATAGTCACTGATGAAACCACGCAGAGAAACGACCTCACTCCAACAACCATGCTTGGACTGGAGACTATCACCACAAGACACGCCTTGAACTTTGCCTCACCCTCAACTTCAGAGCATAAGACAATGCAGGCGATCATGGAACATGCAAAGCAAAATGAACAGAGGTCGGAGAACATGATCACTGAAAACGAGCGTCTCCGTTAAGATCTGGCCTTGGAGGTGGCGAAGTCCAGACAAGCTATACGCCTAGATCCCGAATGACCTCCGATGACAGGCGGTCGACGACCTCGAGCCCGACAAGTCGACACTGAAAGTGACTCTGACTCATTATCCCCGGAGCCCAAGAAGAAGGGGCGACTTGAAACTACCAGTTCTTCTGAAGAGAGTCCCCGTATAAGGCATAAGCGAAGAAGAAACAGTTCAGATGAAGAAGACTAGCACGATCCCTTTGTACGACGGATTGCAAAGGCAGTGCTACCCAAGAAATTCAAAGCACCGTCATTTACCTTATACGACGATAAATCAGACCCCACCGATCACATCCGCCACTATAAGCAAGCCATGACGCTGCATGTAGACGATGAGGCTCTCATGTGCAGAATATTCCCGAGCGGTTTAGGACCACTAGCTGTCAGGTGGTATTATAAACTGGAGCCGGTTTTGATTAAAAGCTTCCATCAACTCCAAAAGTTCTTCAGGGCAAGGTTTATCACTAATGAGGTCCAGCCAAAGCAAGCCGACTCCCTCTAGGCAATGCAAATTTAACCAAGGGAAACCCTTCGTACGTATTCGGCACGGTATTGGGAATATTTTAATCTGGTAGACGATGCTTGCAATGACTCCATGGCCATCACCGCCTTCAAGATGGGGCTGCATCCCGACAGTGCCCTCCGTAGCTCTTTGACCAGACAGCCTTCCAAAACAGTTTGGTCGCTGATGAAGAAAGTTGAAGAATACTGTAAAGTGGAAGATGATGCCTTGCGGGTTAAAGCCGAAAATGTTACCAACAAGATGGCTCCTGTTAAAATTGCTCAGCCGTTAAATTCTGTAGTACCTCAGAGCCCTGAACCATGGCATTGGACAAAACGAGACAAGAGACGGGATTCTTGCTGATCGAGCGACCAATGCTCCCACCGAGCAAATGAACAGTTGCAAGTCGATAGCAGGCGCACAAAGGTGCGCTGACAAGAAATATACTGAGTTGTCAGAGCCAATCAGTACGGTCATGTCCAAAATCCAACATCTTCCGTTCTTCAAATGGCGGTCAAAAATGATGGAACCTACCGACACGCGAAGACGGGATAAGGGGTGCGAGTACCACAAGGATCATGGCCATGATACTGAGAGTTGTTATTCTTTGAAGGATCACCTGGAAGAACTCGTACAGGATGGTCGGCTGCAACAGTACGTCCGAAAGGGCAGCTCAACCAAAGCAATAGCCTTAAGAAAGGATTCCCCTCTACCTAGTGTGATCTACATGATATACAGCCTGCCAATTTCATCCGCGGTGCATACAATTCAGTCGAATCCCGATCCTTAAAATCAACTCACTCCGGCTAAACGGTCCCATGAAGCTGCAAGCATTACTTTTGATGATTTGGATTTGGTCGGAGTGACACTTCCCCACCTCTATTCCTTGGTAATTGGGTTACGCGTAAACCGATTCACAATTGAGCGCATACTCATTGATCCGAGGAGCACATCGGAGGTTATGTACGACAAGACATTCACCAAACTCGGCTTCTCTGAATCGGATCTCTCCCCGGTCCCTTATCCACTATTCGGCTTCAACGCCAATCCAAAGTACCCACTGGGAAAAATCACATTACCCGTTCGAGCGGGCTCCCGAACAGTGGATGTGGAGTTCTTGGTCGTGAAGCTGCCATCGCCGTATAATCTCATCATGGGGTGGACTTCGTTGCATACTATGCAAGCAGTGCCAAGCACCTATCATCAGCTGCTTCACTTCCCGACAGCACCCGGCATTGGGCAAATCTGTGGTTCACAGAAGTCAGCACAAGCATGCTACATCCTTGTTGAAAAAATGCTGAAAAAGTTGCAAATGAATTCCATTGAGGTATCGGATCGGGAGAGCCTCGATAATGTTGGACGGTTCCCGAATGAAAAGGCCACGGAAGCCCTAGATCGAGTCGAAATCGACGGAAACCCAGACAGGTTCTTCATGTTCGGCGCCTCCCTGAATCAAGCCGACAGACTGCAGCTAATTTTCTTCCTACTCAGCAACCTTGACAGCTTTGCATGGGCTCCTTACGAGATGTCGGGCATAACTCTGTCTGTTTCACAGCACCGTTTGAATGTTGACCTGATTAAGGCCGAAATGTACATCATTGAGGCCATTAATTAGAATCTCTTAACTTCACTTGCTGGTCAAACTATATATTTTATGTGTGTTGAGTGTCAATCAGGTTGTACATCGTCGGAGAATAAAATGAGCAAAAAGACAGAATTTGGGCAGAGTTGACTTTCCCGCACGTGCGTTGACTTTTTCTGCACGTGCATTGACTTTCCCGCACGTGTGTTGACTTTTTCTGGGAAAGTCAAACCGACGTTTTAAACCTGTTTGGACGAGATTGGAAGTATAAAAAATGTAAGAAAAAGGCTGGATGGGGGTTCTGAAATTGTTTTGACCTAAAGAGAGAGGCTAGGGTTTGAAAAAGAGGAAGAAACAAGAAGCTTCAAAGATATCTCCCATGGTGGTTCCTTCTCCATCTACCTCCTCCCACTCCTCCATGAGTGGCTAGTCTCCTTTTCTAGGGTTTTGAAGAAACCCTAGCCATGTAATAGGTTTTTCTTTTTTTGATTTTATATTATGTAAAGGTTTGAACTATTGTATGGTGTTTTAGAAATTCTTTATATATAATTTTCATTATCTTTTCAAATATTTGACTTTCTGTGATTGTTAAATATTATCCATACATGAGTTTTCCATTCCTTCACATTCAAGGTATGGGACGAACCATGCTACGAGGAACGAGTCGTATCACTACCCTAGGTTAGAGTGAACGATTCGTATTACTTGAGATGGTTCGTGCTCGTACATTGAATGTGATGATCTTCTTGTTAAATGCTTTGAGCTTGTAGTTTCGAAGCATTAATCTGTTCAAACCATAGCATAATTAATTTCAATTGGAAGCCCTAATTATGTGGTTAGTGGTGAATTCTCTACCCTAGGATTTTTTCCCAATTCAGTAAACCTAAATTCAATTATTCTTGATAATTTAATTCATTAGTTTAATTTATTCGTTATTAAATTAGGTTATAAACAACCAATCTTTTTATCAAAATTAATTTAGGAATTTGACAATTAAATTAGTTTAATTTCACAATAGTCCCTGTGGATCGATACCTGGACTTATCATTATTCTAATAGAATTTGGTATAGTTTAGTATTTAATTTTGGTGTGTTCAACGACCCATCTAAGTGCAACCCGATCATTCAAAAAAGCCGGCGGTCAGCCGTAGAGCATACTGCCGCCGTTGTTGAGGAGGTTGACAAGCTGCTTGATGCCAGGGCAATCAGGGAAGTGACTTACCCTACATGGCTCTCTAATACAGTGGTTGTGAAGAAGAAAAATGGGACTTGGCGAGTGTGCGTCGATTTCACGGACCTAAACAAAGCTTGCCCCAAGAATTGTTTTCCCTTACCCAGAATTGACCAACTTGTAGACGCGACGGCACGCCATCAGCGTATGAGCTTTCTCGATGCTTATAGAGGCTACCATCAAATCGCCATATCTCCAGATGACGAAGAGAAAACTGCATTCCTCACCCCAAGAGGAACCTACTGGTACAAGGTCATGCCTTTTAGGCTGAAGAATACAGGGGCAACCTACCAAAGATTGGTCATTGCCATGTTCAAAGAGCAACTCGGCCACACTATGGAAGTGTACATTGACTATATGGTGGTCAAGTCCAAGGAAGAGCAGAATCACATAGTTGATCTGAAAGAGATATTCGGCATTCTACGTAAATATGGAATGAAGCTGAACGCTTCCAATGTGCATTTGGGATCGGCTCTGGAAAATTCTTGGGTTACATTGTCAGCCACCTAGGAATCGAAACCAACCCAAGGCAAATCACAACAATCCTAGAACTCGGCTTCCCTCGATCGGTCAAGGAAGTACAAAAGTTAATGGGGATGGCAGCCGCACTCAACAGGTTCATCAGTCATTCCACGGACCACTGCCGACAATTCTTCCATACACTTCGGCAAGGCAAGGCTTTCGAATGGTCCACGGAGTGCGAAGCCGCTTTCAACGGTCTAAAAACCTACCTCTGATCAGTTCCTCTCTTGACAACACCTGCGGCAGACGACCCGCTTATCTTGTATCTAGCAGTTTTCGACCGGATCGTTAGCGCCGTATTGATAAAGAAAGAGCTAGGTGAGCAGCGGCCAGTGTATTATGTAAGCAAGGCAATGGTCGATGCCAAAACACGCTACCTGCCGCTGGAAAAACTCATCCTGGCCCTGGTCATGGCGGTAAGAAAACTGATGCATTACTTCTAGGGACACAACATCGGGGTGCTAACAGATTACCCTCTTTAATCAGTACTGCGTAGTGTCGAAACATCAAGACGCGTTTCAAAGTGGGCTTTTGAACTCGGCCAGTACGACATTCAGTTTCTACCTAGAACCTCAATTAAGGGGCAGGTGCTTGCCGACTTTGTGGCTGAATTTACCGGGGGTCTTGCCGACTTCAAGTCTGATGAAATTCGACCTAAGCCGAACTGGAGAATTTATGTTAGGGACATTTGGCAGCTGTACTGTGATGGGTCATCCAATCAACGGGGCAGTGGAGCCGGAGTAGTAATCATGGCTCTTAACGGCGCAGTAATTGAGCAGACCGTCAAACTCAGCTTCAAAGCATCAAATAACGAAGCCGAATCCCTTCTGACCGGTTTGCGGAATGCACATCTTCTGGGTGCTCGGCGTCTGCTTGTATTTTGCGATTCAAAACTGGTGATTAATCAGTTGAAGGGGGAGTACGCGGCAAGAAATGACCGTATGGCGGCTTACATGAAAACGGCTAACTCCTTGCTGGCAAAATTTGACCATCATGAATTGAATCAGATAACGCATGATCAGAACACGCATGCAGACGCCCTTGCCTGCCTAGCCTCCGCCATTAACTCAGAGATCAAACGGACCATCGAGGTGGGTTTCATCCCGGAGCCAAGCATCGGTCCTTCGGAAGAAGTCCAGGTCAATGTCATAGAATCTGGACCGAGTTGGATGGATCCCATTGCCGCATTCCTATCTTTCGAACAACTCCCAGAGGACAAAAAAGAAGCGTACAAGCTGCGAAACAAAGCCCTGTGTTACTACTTGGATCCGCAAGGAAAGCTATATAAAAAGTCCCTTTCTAGTCCATACCTAGAATGCGTGCATCCGGACAAAGTCGAAGAGCTTCTAACTGAAATACATGAAGGCAGTTGTGGCACACTCTGGCGGGCGCTCTTTAGCCCATCAAGCTATAACACAGGGGTATTATTGGCCAACAATGAGATCCGACGCCGAATGCTATGTGAAAAAATGTGAGCAGTGCTAGAAGTTCTCCCCGTTAACCTATCTGCCTACTGAAGAGTTAAGCTCTATCACCAGTCCCTGGCTGTTTGCCCAGTAGGGGCTTGATATCGTAAGACCATTTCCGAGGGCCCCAGGGAACAAGCGATACTTGATCGTCGCCACAGATTATTTCACGAAATGGGTTGAAACGGAGGCATTAACGCACATTCGAGATGCCGATGTCAAGCGCTTTGTATGGAGAAATATCATTACATGATTCGGCATTTCGAGAGCTCTCATCTCAGACAACGGCACCCAGTTTGATTGTGGCGTCTACCGAGAGCTGTGCAATAAGTATGGCATCCGGCCCTACTTTTTCACGCTGGCTTACCCCCAAAGCAATGGTCAAGCTGAAGCCTCTAACAAATCCATCTTGGATGACATCAAGAAGAGGCTGGAGAAAGCTAAAGGCAAATGGGTCAAAGAATTGCCGAGTGTGTTGTGGGCTCATCGAACTATGCCGAGGCGATCCACTAGGGAGACGCTGTTTGCTCTATGCTTTGGAACCCAGGCAATCATGCCCCTAGAAATTAGCCTCTCAACCTTGAAATCGAAGGTTTTTGATATGGGCCAAAACGACATGATGCTTGCCTTGGATTTAGTTCTGATTGAAAAACGAAGAGACCGTGCCCTTACATCCGTGGCGCGATATCAGTAGTAGCTTGCTAAGTTGTATAATCTATGTGTTCAGCTGCACTGCTACACACCAGGAGAGTTGGTCCTGAAGAAGGTACTTCCCACTGCTAGAAAACCGGTCGATGGAAAGTTGGGTCCTAACTGGGACGGCCCCTATCAGGTCGACTCAATCGCGGGAGTAGGGGCATATCGGCTAAAAGACATGTCTGGACAGAGTCTTTCACGGCCTTGGAATTTAGCACACTTACGAAAATTCTATCATTAAACCCGACTTGTGGGGAATGATACTAGTTCTGAATGGTTCAACGTGTATACGCTCTACTTTTGTAATGCAAAGATCCTTGTTTATTCATTGCGCCATCCAGTTCAAAAGTGTTCCGATAAAACATAAGTCTCCAGATTCAGAGCGCCCTTCGTGGATGTCACGATTGGCAAAGGCAAGTCTCCGAATTCGGAGCCCCGTCGGTGCATGACACCTTTGGGCCGATTAAGTCTCCGGATTCGGAGCGCCCTTCGTGGATGTCACTATTGGCCAAAGCAAGTCTCCGGATTCGGAGCCCCATCGGCGCATGATACCTTTGGGCCGATTAAGACTCCGGATTCGGAGCCCCATCGGCGCATGATACCTTTGGGCCGATTAAGACTCCGGATTCGAAGCGCCCTTCGTAGATGTCACGATTGGCCAAGACACATCTCCGGATTTGGAGCCCCGTCAGTGCATGACACCTTTGGGCCGATTAAGACTCCGGATTCGGAGCCCCGTCGGTGCATGACACCTTTGGGCCGATTAAGACTCCGGATTCGGAGCCCCATCGGTGCATGACACCTTTGGACCGACTAAGACTCCGGATTCGGAGCACCCTTCATGGATGTCACGATTGGCCAAGGCAAGTCTCCGGATTCGGAGCCCCGTCTATGCATGACACCTTTGGGCAAATTAAGATTCTGGATTCGGAGCGCCCTTCATGGATGTCACGATTGGCCAAGGCAAGTCTCTGGATTCAGAGCCCCGTCAGTGTATGACACCTTTGGGCCGATTAAGACTCCAGATTCGGAGCGCCCTTTGTGGATGTCACGATTGGCCAAGGCAAGTCTCCGGATTCGAAGCCCCGTCGGTGCATGACACCTTTGGGCCAATTAAGACTCCGGATTCGGAGCGCCCTCCGTAGATGTCATGATTGGCCAAGGCAAGTCTCCGGATTCGGAGCCCCGTCGATGCATGACACCTTTGGGCCGATTAAGACTTCGGATTTGGAGCACAAGTCTCCGGATTCGGAGCCCCATCGATGCATAACACCTCCAGGCCAATCAAGACTCTGAATTCGGAGCACAAGTCTCCAGATTCGGAGCCACATTAGTGCATGACACCGTCGAGCTTGACCCGAATAAGGTGCCGAGTTCCGCGAGCCGTGTCCAAATGATTGGGCTGAATTCGCGGCACCTTGCGCAATTTACGTTTCGGCCAACTATGTATGTTTTCATGGTCATGGTGATTTTATCAACAAGTATAATTTCATACTATCATAGTTGGGATAAAAAGATCATAATATCATAATCAAACCCACTCATAAAACAGTTAGTCCAACAACAAAAACATTCTGAAAAATATATGTCCTCATTAAACTGCTTTCGAATACATTATTAATTGAACAACAGATAAATGCAAAATGTATTTATTTTTACATAAAAGTTTATGCGGCGCCACCTTCATCGTCACTCTTCTCTATCTCGTACGCGTCAAAGGGAAGATTGCGGCGATGATATAACGGTGAAGCCGACTAAACACTTGCTGCACGGAGGGTATTCGCAGCCTTCACTGCCTCGATCCACCCATGCCAAAATCCTCGATTTTCGTATCAACAGACCTCATCAGCGAGTTTTTTCCTGGTCTTTTCTATTCCAACCTTCCGGCCATCATGGAAGCCTTTTTCGTAAGCCCTCGTCTTGGCGGACTCAATCGCAAACATGCTAGCCGTATCCCGATCGGCGATTGCATGGCTTATTAGCTGTTGTGTCACCCTTTCTTCCACGATCGGGTTAGACTTTTCGGCCGACTACTCCCCACCAGCCTTGACCTTTCTCAGCTCATGCTCGGCCTTCTCCATGCAAGCTTCTAGGCTTCGAATGTGTTCGTCCCTCTGCTCTATCTCCCGTCGAGCAGCATGAAGACACATACCGATTTCGTAGGAGGTGTACAGTCCCTTCACCGCCCCATTAACGCCCTCTTGGAACACTTCAAAATCTCGTCGACCAACCATCGACTGTTGAACTTCTGGCAGAAAAATCTATCGCGCAAATTCTACTGTCGCGTTTGGATCTCAGATAATTAAATCTGCCTCCGTCATCAGTTTGTTATCGACAAAAACTGCAAAGCTTAATGGGCGGTGGCCCACTAGCATCGCTGCGCAGACGAGGGGAACTGCCCCGTTAGCGTTTCTCCCTTCTAGGTGACCTGCTTCGTCGACGAGGAGAATGACGCCTCTCATGCTCAACAGATGCTCTAGCCCCCGTTCGGGGAAGTTCGCCACCTCGATTCATTGAGTCCAGCTCCGCCAATGTCTTGCCTTTCCCTTTGCTATTGAAGAATAATCTGTTAGACATTCACTCTTCGCTGCAAGGTTGAGTTTTGTCTAGTTCCTCATACAAGGTTGAGTTTTGTTTGGACACAACCCCCTCTCTAAATAATTCATGGGCGCACCGCGTTCCTGAGGTGGCTTCATTAATGCACGCATTCCGTAAGCCGCCGACTTTCAACTTTCCAGCTTCACCCCCGACTAGGGCAAATCCCTTAATACAAACGGTCAATGGCTCTCCACTTGAGTCGGCCAAATCCCTTAGCCTTAAGCCGAAAGGATCATGCCACAGCCATTCCATGAACGAGTCCTATTCGGCTTATGAAGCTAATGCACTGGCTGGGGCAAGGGCAGATTTATTAATCTAATCGGCCAAGTTTCTAAAAGCAATGCCGATCGATTTGTGCCACAGCCATTCCATGAACGAGTCCTATTTGGCTGATGAAGCTAATGCACTGGCTGGGGCAAGGGCAGATTTATTAATCTAATCGGCCAAGTATTTAAACCCAATACCGATCGACTAATGCCACAACCATTCCATGAACGAGTCATATTCGACTTATGAAGCTCATGCATTGGCTGGGCAAGGGCAGATTTATGCTGAAAGGATTGTACCTCAGCCATTTCACGAACCAGACTCATTGGGCGGACAAGTTCATATCTAAGGCAAGGGCAGATTCCTTAAATATGAATCATGAATATCTCCCAACTTTTGAACCATCCATCTTTCTAATAGAATAATTGTCTATTCATTCAACTAAGTACAGGAATAACACAAAATAAGGAAAAATTTCATTGAATAACACAAAACAAAAGAAAATTTCATTGATAAACTGAATACAGACAGAGTATCACTTTATACATGAAGATCACCCTGAGTAAAAATAAAATAAAAGAAAATACATTGAAATTCCTAGGAAAAAACAACCAATGTGGCATCCTAAGGGTCCTCAGGGTCAGACTCTAGCGGCTCGATGTCCACTTGCTCATATGGAATTGGCATTGCCAATGTCACATTTGCAGCAGCAAGGGCTTTGAGCCAGCCGTGCTTGAATCCCCGGCTTTCAAATTTAGGAGCTTCATTTACGTAGCTCTCAAGGGCGGCGTCTTGTTCGTCCTCGTACGCCTTGGAAGTCTTAGAGTCGGCTTTTTCTTTTGCCTTCTTCAATTCTTCCAATTCGTTCTCCAGCTTGGTAACCACCTCTTGGGCTGACTTGAGCGCTTCATCGCTCGCGCTTGCCCTCTGCTCAGCGACCAATCTCTGCTCTTCAGCATTTTTCGCTTTCTCCATTTCGACCTCCGCCCTTGCACTCTTCATCGTTGCCCTTGCCGCCTCAAAGTTGGTCCTACTCCTTTCGCCCTCCTCCTCCGACCATAATCGGCCTATTTCTTCGACGGCTTCGTGCTGACGCCGCCCTATCTCGGCTATCCTGCCGACTGTCTGTAAAACAGAATGTTAAAACCAAAACAAATATACGCAGAAACGCAAAAGATAAGATCAAGATACATACTAGAAGAGTTGTCTGAGCGGCCCATGCTAGGGGTGAGCAGCGGATACACCAATCCGCCAAAACCGACCGAACCGAATCAATCCGCCGCATTTTGGACGGATGCATGATGACGAGCGGACGGTTGCGGATTGATTTTCTCCAATCGGCCAATCTGGTGGACGGATGGCGGATTTGAGATTCTTTTGGCCGCAACTGAACCGCCAAACCGCGAACACCCCTAGTAATTTATAAGACTTTGTGTTTTCAGTTTGTTTAAATATTCTGTTTGTATTTTAAATTAAAAAAGAATTTAAATATTCTGTTGAAAAAAAGTTTTCAACTTGAATATCTTTTTTGAATTGAAAAAAATGAATGTATTATTTATCTATATTTTTTTGTTTTCAAATCTATCTCTAAAAATAATAAATAGAAAATATGATATATGCTGGTTGATTTTTGTTTTCAAAAACAGATATAGATGTAACAATACAGAGACATACAATTTCTACTACTGCTCTATTTATGGTTTTGATGGTTTGAATTGTTTTTATATTTCAAGAACCACAGATTGTAATACTTTATGTGAATGAGGCATGCTGTGATTGTAGTATGTGGATGAAGCATGCAATGATTGTGATATTCTAAAATTTTAAATTTTCTTGCTTTGATGAGACATGCAGTGATTGTAATATTTTTTTAAGTTATTAACTGTAATACTTTTTTTTTTTTTTAGGAAGTGCACAAGTTGAATTATGTTGAAAATTTATAAAATTTCAAACCGCCAAACCGATTTGCATCCACCCGCCAAACCGCCTATCCGCTCAATCCACATCCGCCGGATTGGCAGACGGATGCGGATTGATTTTCTTCAATTCGCCAATCTGGCGGACGAATGGCGGATTGGAGGTATCGTGGCCGGAACCGACCCGCGCCCACCCCTAGCTAATGCAATTGCTAACACGTCCAACTCCGAGTGGAAAGCCGCCTTGTCAGCCGGCAACGAGACCGACGCAGCCAGGCTCAACGCCACGGCTGGGTCTTTCACAGCCGATGCGTCAGAGGAGATCGGCACGTTTTTTTATCTTCGGCTAAACCACAAAAGGAACAACAACGTCCGACTCCTCCAAGCACGGCCTTTTTTCGACTGGAATTTCTTTAGAAACGGCCTCAAAATCGGCGGGTCGCTTTTCCCTACCCTTATCGGCCTCTGGAGTAAGACTTTCAACTGACCGTTCCGTCTCAATAGAAACAATTTGAGTCATTTCAACAACGACAACCTTCTCAGATGATTCAGGGAGCAATGTTTTCAAAACCGGACCGGCGAGCGAACCGGAAAAGGGACCGGGTGAACGGGTCACCGGTTCAGCCGTCGGGTCAAAGCGGTCGAACCGTGACGTCATAATTAATATTATATAATTAAAAAATATAATTATAAATTAAAAATAAATAAAAATATATATAAATAATCAAATAAAAATAAAAATTGTTGCATAGTATTTATTAATAATATTTAATAAAGTCATAATTGATTAAAAAAATTCACTTATTTTAAAGAAATTAAAATTTTTAAACATTCACTCCAAATAAATTGATTGAATACTAGATTTAATTTTGGAGAGAAATGAAATTTTCAACTCTCCTTCCAATCAATATGTTTCAAATAATTTGATTGAACCCCATAAAGAATTTTGTAGGTTCTCCTTGAAAAATCTTTTCCTATAAATAGGAATAGACTTTTATAATCTTTTCAAGCTTTTAATGAGACTCTTCCTTATGAAAGGAGACTCTTGAAATAAGAATTCGTAGTCAAAATTTTAAAATGTATTTATATATATATATATATATATATAAGTATATAAGAAAGAAAGAAAGAAAAGAAAGAAAGAAAATATAAAAAAAAAAAGTAAAACCAAAAAAAAAAAAAAAGAGACCGGTCTGACCCTACCGAACCGGTCCGGGTCACCAATTTTACCGGTTCGACCACTGGGTCACCGGTTTTTCCCGATTTTGGTGCCACTCCGGGTTTAGGGGGTTGACCAGACCGGAACAAGGCTCGGTTCCCGGTCCAACCGGTTCGACCGGCCGGTCCGGTCCGAGTTTGAAACCATTGTTAGGGAGGGTAGCTTTGGAAGTAATGGCCTCGACCTATTGACGGGCGGCCAAACGCTCAGCATTCTTTTTTCGTGCCAGCTAAGAAAGAGATTCCTTCGCCATACCCTTGGAATAAGAGTCGGGTAGATCTTCTAAGCCAGTAAAAATATCTCCAAAGGAAAAATCCCCTCGACCTTCTGATGGGCGGCCAAACGGTCAGCATTCTTTTTTCGTGCCAACTGAGAAAGAGATTCCTTCGCCATACCCTCGGAATAGGAGCCGAGCAGATCTTCTAAGCCAGTAAAAATATCTCCAAAGGAAAAATCCCCTCGACCCGAAGTGGACGGCGAGTTACACTGATTAAGACCGGCCGCTTCAAACGCTGATTTTAGAGCCTCGTCAACCTCCTCGGCTTCCGCAGTGAACTCTCTCGTTCGTTCGGTAACTACCTCGACCACCGAATCTACTTCTCGCTTCGAATCAGATGCTTCAAAACCAATTTGCCTAAGGATCTTGAAGCTGGGGAAGACAAGAGCTGTAAGATGTTGTTCGTCGGTTGGGATGGGAATGTCGTCCGCCACCGAGAACGTAGTGTAAGTAGGCTTGTATCGCAGGAGGATATGGGCGGCTCTTCCTTGCTTCTGTACGTTTGGACGGCCAAAATACTTGAACGCAGTCTTAATTTCAGCAAGGACCGCTTCGTCGGCTGAAGTCAAAATCTTCTTCAACTTATTGCCTGCATAAACAAAGGATTAGGCTGGTAGAAAAGGTCGCGTAAAAGAAAGATCATTAAAAACGAGGATTTACATGGCAACCTGGTTCACCCCTCCGTCTGGGTATAGGGTCTAGGCGATCTTCGCCTTGGCCGAATTCCCAATTGCCTCGGACATTGACCATCACATCATCAACTCGTTTGCCAGAGCTAGCAAGCATGGTTACCAGGTGGTGGTCAGTATCTTTGGCCCTGGGAAAATAGTGCCCGTACCGACCGGAGGATTTGGCTAAAGCATAGCAGTGCTGTAGACGTCCCCGAACGCCCCGGGAGGATGAGTCCCGTTCTGTTCATTTGGGCTCACTACATGTTCGGACTCTCAAATTGTCACGGTTCTTAATCTGAACCAAAGAGTCCAAATCCGGCAAATCGTTTTGAGAAAACAGATTTTTTGAAAGAAGTGCCAAACATGGATTGCTTTGCCAGATACAGAGTCGCCACCTAAATATTTTATTTTTGGGATATTTAGGAAACCCTGACTCATTGCCTAAGGCCACGTGTCCGTCATCACCAAAGTTGCCTCGACTCAGGAACTTGGATACGATTGGGGAAGGTCACTTCGTGAGCACCCCCACTCGCCCGATCAAAGATCGGCCTCTACTAACCATGATATCTAGTTTTGAAAACTTTATGTGTTCTTATTCCGGTTATTAGCCTAGATTTACTATGTGATGCGCACAGCATACAAGTATAGACTGGGTCGCCTGAATTGGAACAAAACATTTCATGTTTGTTTATTTGAAAATGGTTTGATGGTGCTACCCGCAAGTAGGCTAAGACGTGGATTTGCCACCCTCAGGTGGGCTTAGAAAAACATGATTTTGCCACTATCTAGTGGGCTTAAAACTCACAGTCAATGCATTTATTCCAATTCAAATAATCCAACCTTCACCCACAGGCATTCAGGCAGTTATATCACATAAGCATATAGCCTCATGGTAAGCATGTTATCATGGCAGTCACTCACACACATGCAAGGATGCTAAAGCATAAACACTTACCGAGTACTCCAAACCAAAACAAAAGCTATGCTAGAAATCCATGCATGATCATAACTATACAGAAATGCCTAATGCAACACATGCAAAATGCAACTAAGATAGGCTCGGCTATTCTAAAGATGGCATGTGAAATGCTACAACTAACATGTATTCAATTTGGAATTGAGATACAAATGCAGTTAGTATGATGCGCCGAGCCCGGTGCATGCAAGACAGATGAATGAATGCAAACATGCTATCATACTGTATGCTAATTGAAACATGCCCTAATCTAACCATCATAAGCGGGTAAATAAAAGGGAGAAAGACGTGGGGTTAGACGACATACATCACACACACGCACACTTATTACAGTTGTGCCCTCACTTGGAGGGTCCGAATAAATAATACAGTCCCAAATGAATAAATAATACAGTCCCGAATAAATACAGAATCCTAATTAATTAACAAATTAATCTAGGAAAGCAGTAAATTGGCACGTAAATTCATAGACTGCCTCAGCTCTGTTCCAAATGATGAATGATGCATGCTCGGGTTGCCTTGTGCGGAGAATCCTTTGCGATGCCCCGGTTTGCCTCTGTTTGCAATTATTCTTGGGATGCGTGCCAGGCTCCGGAAGGTTGCTGATTTCTGATTTGCTGCAATAGAGAGCAACAAAGGGGCATGACAAAGTATTTTCACATATGTATGCATGACTACTCTTCAGGGAGTGTAGTCCTCGATCCTCGTGCCACCAATCACGCATCTCGATGCATGATGGTCGAGAAGTCGATTTGCATGACTCAATATGAAATGAATGCACATATGGACACAACAAGGTCTAGACTTCATCATGGATAATCCGGAGTGTCGACGACCGGGAATTGAGACACGTTCCGTCACTCGTCACTCGGAGTACGAAACGTCCCTTGTTTCCCGTGCTTGGGCTAACTCCTATCCCAAGCACAATGCAATATGCATGACATGCATGAATGCAATCTTAACATGCAACCTAGCATACGTAATGCTATAAAATGGCATACACAATGCTCGATGTAACATGGCATACACAATGCTCTAACACGCAACCTAGCATACGCAATGCTACGAATTGAAAAGGCATACACAATGCATAATGGACTTACACCAACATGAGTGGACCTCAGCCACACTCACATCAGTAGCCATTAGGTGAAAATGAGACTCTCGAAATGCGTGTATGCATACACGCAAACCGAGGACCGAACCTAAGGCATAACATGTAACTCTAACAAGGCATGATAAGGGATATAAGATGGCATGCAAACTCACAAATTCCAGCACTGAAATATGATGCTAAACAGCGCCGAAAAATGGAAAAATGGCACCCGATGCATGAGATGAAACCCGAAACTCGAAACTAAGCACATGGAATGAGTTATAGCTATACAAAACATGCATTATTTGATCATAAAGTCTAAAGACAGAGCCAAGGCAGTCCCAAAATATGAACATTTCCAGTTCAAATCATGGCCAAAAGATGCTAGCATGGTGGACAAAATAGCATGCAATCTTGACTAGCAATCATGGTTTACATGGAAAGTATATGAAGCAAATGTAATCTCACCAAACTAAAAAAAATCAGTGAATAAATCATGTGAAAATAGGCCCAAATAACCACTGATATGCAACCATGGTATGCAAAAATAATGAGTTACTTTGGAGGGCCATGCAAGGAGTTATTAAGCACATGCAAGGTAGACATTTAGCATGACATAAAAAACTATGAAAATCAAATATGGTAGTCCTAAAACTCACCAAATTGACCCTGGAAAGTGACTTCGAAGCATGCAAGGTAGGGTCTCTTTGGAAGGCCAAAAAGGCCACCAAACAAGAGAAGGAGAGAGGGGGTCACCCCCCTCTAATCTTGGATCTCAAAATAGTGTTTTAGCCACTGAAAATCCACTAGATTTCAGTGGCTAGAAGGCCAAACAAATCATGCAATTGGGGCTTAGGTGTAAGGCTCAAAACAAGGGACAATCAAGCATACAATGAAGCATGTGACCTCAAATAAAATAATGCCCTTAATAAAACATGAAGATGATGTCAAAACAAGCCTTTTTCTAGTTTATAACAAGTCTCAAAAATGAACATAAATAGGGCTAATCTATCATGCAAAAATGACCCTAAAAGAGGGAATAGAGACAAGGGACAGAAGCTGGCCCCAAATAGTGAAGAGCCCTTCAACAAAGTTTAAGAGGGGCTCAGAATAAGGCACTTTACAGTTTATGACCAAGTCCAAAACAGCTCACAAGTAGGGCTACAATATGATGTAAAAAAGGCCCTAAAAGAGAGATAGAAAGCAAGAGGCAGTAGATGGCCTCAAACAGTGAAGAGCCCTTCAACAAAGTTGAAGAGGGGCTCAAAACGAAGCACTTTACAGTTTGGCTCGAAGCCCCAAAATGCTTACAAACAGGGCTAACATATCATGAAAGAAATAGTCAAAAAAGAGGGATAAAGGGAAAGGGGTAGCAAGTGGCTTCAAACAAAGAAAACCCCTTGATCAAACATGGAGAAGAGCTCGAAATATGACTATTTCCAGTTTGGGTCAGAGCCCAAAAATGCAAGCAACAAAGGCTAAGAAAGCATGCAAAATAGAGCTAAAAGAGAGGGAAAAGAGACTTACCCTTGTAGCCTAAGTCTTCAACAACTTTTGGTCCAAGAAATGGTGCTTCTAGCCTCTGGAAATCAGCTTCAAAGGGCTAGAATAGAGGGTGGAGGTGTGGTGCTATGAGTGGTAGTGTAATGGGGGCAAGAACCTTAGGGTTTGAAGGGTTTGGAAGAGAGGGAGAGGGAGAGTTGTATGCAATGGCCCTAAACAATTTTTTGTAACCCTTAGAAATGGAGGAGAGTGCTGGTTTTAAAGAGGGAGAGAGGCCAAGGAAAGGGGAGGGAAAAACAAATTCAAATTTTCCCCCCAAAAGGCAGCCCCCTGGATACAAAATCTGGGGGAAAACAAATTGCACAGCTGGAATGCACTTGGAGAGAGGATCATGGCCGGCCAGGTTCAAAAGGTTTAGGTGGCCGGCCGGTCACCCCCCCTGGCCGGCCGACCAGGGGTCAAAAAGGTCAATGAAGATTGCTGGCCGGCCACCTCAAAAAGGTGGCCTCCCATGTGTGCACAACACAACTATGTGGTCAAAACCCAGAAAATGTGAACCAGGAAAGAGAATAGCCAACTTTATAGAGGGGTTCAAAAGGGTCAGAGACAATTACTGGCTAGCCTACCAATATTGGTGGCCTCCCAAGTGTGTACAACACAAATATGTGGTTTAGGGCTAGAAAAAGTGGCCTAAGGGTGGTCAATATTAGCTTTCTAGTAAGAAAAACGGGCGACGGAGAGCGATGAAGAAATAAAACTGGCTTTTTAGAAAAACTGCTAGCCTCCCACCCTCCTACAAGCTTTCTAACAATGAAAAAAAAGGTCTCCACCAAAAATGAACCAAAACGGATGCAAAACGGAGGTTTGGGGACCGAAACGCGCGGCCCGGGGCCCCGAAAATGGGCTGTTAAACACCGGAGGTGGCATTCGACCACGAAGTTGGTCTCTCGAGCCACAGTGTCCCCCAAAAGGAAGTAAATAAGATGTGTGCCGAAAATCGGAGCAAACGGAGGTGGTTAGGCGGTCCCGAACCAAGGCACACGGCCGACGGCTTCGAAAAACCGAAAACCGGGCTCCAAACGGGAAAAATGGCTTATGACCATGAAACGTAGCCTACGGCCACTGAGAGATGGTCTATGAGACCTCTCCCTCCCATCGGGAAGAGAAAACGGAGAAAACGGGACCTGGTTCGCAAATTGAGGCAAAACACGAAAGAGCCCAAAATCCGGAGGCAAGGCTCGTAGCCGAGACTCTGAAACCTCAGAACAAGCATAATATGCAACAGCACCGAGCGTTCAGTCGGTGACGTCTGAGTCTTAAGGTCGGTCAAAAATAGGGTGTCTACAAGTGCCGAATGGCCGGAATGCCAAAGTTGATCCTAAGGCGCCGGTTCAACTCTACGATTCCCATGATGATTCAAAAAAAAAATCACATTGGGTTGGGAAGGAATCAGATCCCAATGGCGGAGGACGGCCCTAAGGAATGGGTGTAGGGGAAAACGGACTCCGCCCTCCGCAATGGATAGGAGAGGAAAGACGATTGTATTTTGATCTTCCCTCTCCATATCAAGAGTATTGTCCGTCTCCAGAGATAGGTAGACATCATCAAGGATGGAAAAATGTCGTCGGAATCCCGAAATACGACCCTCGGAAAGGAGGTCTTTCAAGTGCTTAGCCATTCTAGTGAAGACTCAAGGTATGCCAAATCTAAAATAAACACGAAAAATAGGATTACAAAGAGAAGAGAAGAAAACTTACAAGAGGCAAAGGAGATAAGGAGAGACGGGGAGAAGTTGCAGAAAAAGCGAATCAGAGAAGGGATACCGACTGGCAATCCAGGAGGCTCAAATATTTGAAAAAGCATGCATTCGAAGGGACTGGAGTTTCAAATCGTAATAAATGCGAGAGATGCACGAATGAGGCGGGAAAGTATAATGATGACCGAAAGGCATGTGCGTTCTGACATTTACGTTGGGATAGGTGAAGCCGCCTAACTTTTGGTTCTCTTGACTTTTCAAAATTCAAAACCAAACACACCTAATAACTACCGTCAATAGGGAGTTTGGGGGGCAATTGTGGGAGCCAAATAAATGGCAGAATCAGAAGCGCACACTCTGCAAGACAGATACTACTCGGCTCTATCCTGAATGATCATGAGGCCGAATGCATTAGATAGGCCGAGTATCTATTGAACTATGAAGCCGAGTAAATAAGAGAATAATGAGTGAAAGATGGGCCAGGCCCCGAGGCCCAGGAAATGAGTATAAATAAAGGAGCAACAGATGAAGAAAGGTATGTGAGAACTATTACACTTAACTTAAAATACAAGTAATCTAAAGAGTAGAGACTGACTTGCCCGTCGGAGTGCTAATTTCGGCACCCCTGACCGGAGTGTTGATTCCTTTTCAGGTGGCCAGCTGAGGATCACGAGCGTCCCCCAAGACCGGAAGAGTATTTTCAAGCCACTTCTCCACAAATGGTTTTAGACAAAAAGAAGGTCTTGATTACTTTGACACATACTCACTGGTTACTAGAATAACATCCATTAGAATGCTAATTGCCATTGCATCTTTATACAATCTAGAAATTCGTCAAATGGATGTGAAAATTTCTTTTTTAAATGGTGAGTTAGATGAAGAAATTTACATGGATCAACCAGAAGGTTTTTCTGTTCTAGGAAAAGAAAAGAAAGTGTGTAAATTGGTTAAATCATTATATGGTTTAAAACAAGCACCAAAGCAATGACATGAGAAATTTGACAAGGCAATGATGTCAAATAGATTTAAAATTAATGATTGTGACAAATGTGTTTACATTAAAAACACAGACAAAGGTTATGTCATTGTATGTCTTTATGTGGATGATATGCTCATCATAGGTAGTAATAATGACATGATTAAAACTACCAAGAAAATGTTGAATAAACATTTTGACATAAAGGACATGGGCATTGTTGATGTAATTCTTGGTATGAAAATTACCAAAACATTAGAAGGATATGTTTTGTCATAATCTCATTACATTGAGAAAATACTTGACAAATTCAGCAAAGATGATGATCATCTTGCTACAATACCTGTAGATGTTAATTTGTTTCTATCTAAGAATGTACAGGAAAGTATTTCTCAATTAGAGTATGTCCAAATTATTGGAAGCTTAATGTACTTGATGAACTATACTCGCCCGGATATAGCTTATGTAGTAAGTAAATTAAGTAGATATACGAGTAATTCGGGAGTAGAACACTGGAAAGCAATTATAAGGATTCTAAGATATCTCCGATTTACTCGTAACATTGGGCTGAATTATATTACATATCCAGCAATACTTGAAGGATATTGTGATGCAAACTGGATATCGGATACTAGAGACTCAAAGTCTACTAGTGGGTATGTCTTTACTCTTGGTGGGGTGGCTGTATCTTGGAAATCTTCCAAACAGACTTGCATTGCTAGGTCTACTATGGAATCAGAAATTCATAGCTTTAGACAAAGCAGGGCAAGAGGCAGAATGACTTCACCACTTCCTTGAAGATATTCCAATATGGCCAAAATCGGTGCTTGCTATTTGCATACATTGTGATAGTTAATCAGCAGTTGGTAGAGCACAGAGTCATATGTATAACGGTAAGTCACGTCACATTCGTCATCGACATAACACCGTGAGACAACTACTCTTTAATGAAATTATTTCCATTGAGTATGTGAAGTCTAAAGACAACATAGAGGATCCACTAACCAAAGGGTTAGCAAGAGAGTTAGTTGAGAATTCATCGAGGGGAATAGGACTTAAGCTTATTAAATAAGAGTTACCACAATGGCAACCTAACCTAGTTGACTGGAGATCCCAAGATCTAGGTTCAAAGGGACAATTGAGTTGTGTATGACTCAGAAGGATCACTGGGGAGTCAAACTCCTACCCATTTCTATGATGGAATAGTTATGTCTGCAGCATTTTAGGTTAAATACTTTTAATGATTTTTATATCTAGGTAAACCTAGTAGAGTATGGCAGTATATCCTTCATAAGAATCACTTATGTGAATGTGAATTGGGCTGGTTCTATGAGATTTGTGAAGGGCTATAAGTCTTTAGATCACTCATGAAAGACTAGGTTGTTCAGGGCCAAAATGAACACAATAGTGAGAACTAAACTGTGTCTGGGGATATGCTGTGTGTGTTCTATTGTCTTGGTTTACACAAACGGTTGAACAGTTCAAGACATCATGTTCACTAATTAGCTAGTAAATCTGATAGTGTCTCACAAGGGAAGGTTCAAAACCAAAAGCTACTTATCATTTGCAGAATATTTCTAATTTATGTACTCTCTGTAATTAGATCATGTTGTTGCATTTTTTCTCCATCAAATTCCATTCATGTGGGGATTGTTGGAAAATTTGGTTTATAAGACTTATTTTGGGCCAACTTTGAGCCCAAAATTGAGTAGGCCCTGAACGTCTTTTGGGGTGAGTTCGAAGAGGTGATGTGTTCCTTGCCGCATGGCAAGTCACACGGTGAAGACGGTTCGTCAAAACTATTTATGAGTGAATGGGAACTTGATGTCGTTTTTGAGTTCGTGGAATTGAACAAATTCAAGAATTAAATGTGGGTTTCCTTATATGGGTTGTCCCACATTAAAACTTGAAGAGAGCTATTGTGAGTATATAAGCTCTAGGTGTACAACCTTCGGTTGGGCCCCAAGGGGCACCCCAAGTTTGTAGAAGGGAGAAGTTATAGACAAAATGAACATTAGCCCAAACCACCACACACGCGCACCGCCGTCGCCGTCCGGTCGGGCGCGGGTGTGGATTGTGGATCGGGTTGGTTCTAACATTAATTTTTTGGACAAAATTCATTTGAATTTTTTCAAAAATGAAAAATCTAGAAATCCCCTAGATGTTGATTTGTGATTATGTATCAATTTTAAGCAGAATATAACAATCCCAATCAAACAATCAAACAATCAAGACAAAGAAACACAACGATTTTACGTGGAAAAAACCACAATTGGACACCTCCAACTGTGATAAAAAAAACCACGGGCAACAGCCACAAAACAATCCACTAAGATGATTTAAAGGAATTACACAGGTATACTCTCAATTACCTAGCGAATCCACGCCTAATTGAACCAACCTCTATGTGTCTCTTCCAACCCCGTCTTCACCTCAGAATTGTCTTTACGATGAGCCACCCCGGAATCCACCAAAGCTTCAGGCTCGAATTCTTCAGAATCCACCGAAGAACAACTCTCTCTTTTGTAGAACAAAACACAACCTTTGATGTACTCTCTTTAAATCATGAGTTGAATACTCAATAAAATATCAAAGAAAACTCACAAAGTATCCCCAGATATAAACCTTAGAAACCAAAAAGAAGATCTGGAGTCGTAATCCTAAAATCTGACCCAACACGCGAATTTATAGAATCTGTCCCGCGATCTCCGCTCGAGCGCCCAACAGCCCGCTCGAGCGTCGTCAGCAAAATATGCGCGTCATTTAACAGAGGTCCGCTCGAGCGCCAGAAAGCCCGCTCGAGCGCGAAATCACACATCTCAGTACTTTTGCAGGCGACCAAAACTGCTGGAACCAGGAATTCTCGATCCCCGTCATAATCAGCGAAGTGGCAATCTTGAAAGCATTAGCATCACAAACTTCTCTGAAAAGCACAATTCGGGTTGGATTCGCATCTAAACACTCATAGCCTCACTGAAATAAAAAGTGCGAAAATAAATACAACTGAAAGGAGTTTTGTCAAACGGGATTGCCAAGAATAAAACCTAACAAAAAATTATTGTAGGAATTTAATTCCAAATTTGAATTTGAAATTCAAATTTTTGTGCTTAATTTTGTGCCTATTTTCATATCTAAATTCCACAACAAATTTTTCAGTCCAAACAGTTTTTCAAACTGTTCAAAACCAGACAGATTCATAACTGTCTAGACAGATTCAAAATCTGGATAGTTTTAGTGCAAATCTATTTGAATTTTGAATGATATATGTTCAAATAGTATTCACATTTGTTCATTCAAATTTAGAACCTGTTCGAATAGCAGTGTTTGCCTGTAAATACCTATCATTTCCAGCAGTCTTTGTATGAAAAAAACAATATGAAATTATTCCATTTTGTTGTCCAGAAATTTCTCCTTTGCATTATTTATTCTTCATTTTAGTTTTAGAGAAAATTAAAGAGAGTATAGAACACAAGGTTTTAGTTCGCTGGACAAATTTGTTTGAAGTGCTACTACAAATTTGTGAAGATCATTGTATCTTGGGAGATAAACGCCACTTAACCGTAAGCACCATAGCGGAGCGAATTTGTCTTAAGGACAGAGTGTCACACACTCGACTTGGTCTTTAATTTTTTCATTTGGTTCGATAAAATAAATTCTGTAAGTTATTTATTTTATTTATTTGATTTTGTTTCAATTTATTTATTATACACAGAAGATTGTTCCAACAAATGTTAATTATCAATCAAACATTACAGGCTTAGTAAAACTGATAACAAACACCAAGTTCTGGGATCCTTTGCTGAACTATTTGAGGCAAACTCTGTTGTTCAATAGTTGGGGTTGTCCACCATACACTAGCTATACCAAAATACAGTGCTAGTTTTTTTGTTTTCATTTTCGTTTTTGTTTTTGTTTTTTTTTTTTTTTTGGTAATTTTGATAACTTGTAGTTGAAAACACTTGACAACATATATATAAATCAATGATATACTTCTCACAGACTTATGTGTTTTGATGGTATATTTGGTGTTGACATGTATTGTATGCTAAACAATATAAACTGTGAACATTCACATCTGTTTTCTTATGTTAAAGTTTGTGTAAATGTTCATATCATAATTTATGTTCAATAAATGTGAATGTTCAAATTATGTCCTATGTTTACTGTGGTTAACTACAAATGTTAATATTCATATTATACATTAATTAGGTGTATGATCTATGCACAAATATATTAGAATTAATGTGAATCTTCACATCTATTTATTGCATTGTGAATATTCACATCATACTGTGGTTGACTACAGATGTTAAGATTCACATTATACATTAATTAGGTGTATGACCCATGAACAAACATATCAGAAATTGGTGTGAATGACATCAGAATTTATGTTAATGCCCATTTTCAATTAATGTGAATGTTTAAAATATGTCTTTTGTTTATTGTGATCGATTACAGATGTTAATATTCACATTTTACATATTTAGGGTGTATGATTCGTCTACAAATATATTTAAAAAGAATATTGACTACACACAACGACAATTGACCAAACAATGTTTTAAACAATATGAAGTGTGAACATCCACATATGGTCTCTTATGTTGAAGTTGGTGTCAATGTTCACATCGTAATTATGTTAAAGCCCATTTTTAATCACATTATGTCCTATGTTTATTATTGTTGAGTACAGATGTAACTATTCACATTGTACATAAATAAGGTGTATGATCCATCCACAAATAAATTAGAATTAATGTGAATCTTCACATTTATTTGTTACATTGTGAATATTCACATTATTTTTGTGTCTAAATAAACATTGTGGATGACTGAATACAACAATTTGATATGAACTTTAACATCACAATTGCATAGTGATAATGAACACAGTGAAAATATATACACTATCTATGTATTTTCATGATTTCGGTGAGGTGGTGAGTTGAGGTGGGGTTGTAGAGGAGAGAGAACGAACGAATAGTGTGGAAGATGGCGGCGGTGGGCAGCGAGGTTAGAGAGGCAAAAGAGAGAGAGAGAGAGAGAGAGTGTGGCAAAAATAGAGAAGGTCGCGGTCTGGTTAGAGAGAGAGAGAGAGATAGGGTTTGGAGAAGAGAAGAGAAGAGAAGAGATGGTGGAGTCGGAGGTGGAAGGGTTGAGGATGAGAGATCGAGCGAGAGATAGAGCTTCCAGAGAAGTGGAGACGGTTGTTGGTTGGTTGAGAATTTGTTCAAATTTGGCACAAAGTTGTTGCTCTTTTAATTATGGAGTTAGTGTGCTGTGAAGTTCTCTAAAGCAATTTGAGACGATGGAGTTGGTGTGTGCTATGCTGTGATATTATATATATATATATATATACATATATATGAAATGTGTTTATCCTTTTCTATGTAATACATATCAATAATAGACATAAGCGTATAACAGTTCAACAAATAATATAAATCAAGAAAAAAGGATTTCATGGAATAAAAGTATAAATGCATGGGACTAATTAGGTTATAATTTTCCCTTGTGGACTTATTGGGTTAAAACACCTCTAAATAAGATTTATTAATAAAAAATCCTAAAACATATCATATCTAAATTATAAATTTTTGTAATATCAATCATAAAATTATGAACATTTTATTATGTTATAATTTGTAGAGTTAATTACTTAAAAGTCCTATTTACAAATTTTATTGTAATTCAAGTCCTATCTAAGATTTTTTGAACTAATAAGTCCTATTTAATAAAAGTGATAATATTATTAGTTTTTTTCAATTTTTAAAACTAAGAATACTATCAATTTTGTATAGTAATATTCCAAATAATTATTTCACTAATTGATGAAAAAAAAAACAGAGCATGAGATTAAACGTTTTTGCCCTTCTACTTATTGACTTGATTCAACTATCCAATAAAACCGAGAACATTTTTAGTTTTTTCTAGTTTTAAAACTGAAAACATTATTAATTTTTTCATTTCTAAAGTTTTTCACATCAATGTTCCATCATCATGCTCCTTTATAGACATAAAATTTTCAGTTTTGCACCAAAAAAAATCAATTTTTTCAACAAAAAAAAAAAAAACATATTTTTTTCTTGGCACATAATTTTTTTTTTTTAGTTTTTGTAATTTGAAAGTTAATGTTTTAAAGTTTTGAAAATCAAAATAAATGCCAAATTATTATTTTCTTTTATAGATAATCATAAATGATAAATAATCATTTTTTGAAGGACAATCTCGACTATTAAAAATTTAATAGGATTTGAAGGTTCAAAAAATCTTAATTAAGACTTAATAAAATATAAGTTCATAAATTAAGATTTGTGCGTAAATGCCACTAATTTGTAATGAGTTTATCTATTTTAAAATTACCTAGCATAATGTTTAATTGACGGGAGGCAGCCAAAAAGGATATGATTGCTTGGTATGGAAAATAGAGAACGAGGAATAATTTAATTGACCCTAAATGATTGGTATGGGTTAGGTGATTATGGATCCATCTAATTTGTACAATTTGAGTGATTTGATCCAATGTAATTCAATTAATTTTGGATACAAGCGTGTCTTTTGGACGAATATAGATAAAATATTTTAAAATTTACAAATACAGTTTAGATGATGGATCAATCATTCCGAATTTGCATAAACTTGATTCGCCAATAGATGAAGTTCACAACAAAAAAAAAAAAAAAAACTCCTAAAAAGTAACAATATATAGTAAAAAATAATATATATATATATATATATATATATATATATATTTGTGAAAATAAAAAATAATACCTTAAATATATGCATGCGTGGTACCATGACCTATTATAGACAAATAATATATATTTTTTTGAAAAAATTTCATTTTTGCCCCTATACTTTGCCTCGATGATCAATTACACTTCTAGATTTGGAATAATTTCAATTTTACACCCAAAATTTTTAAAATCGTATCAATTTTGTCTCTGTCGTCACATTTGAAATAGAAAAAGTTAAAAAATTACATTTTGATCTCAAATTTCAAAAGAAATATACAAACCCACCTTCTCCCACTCAAACTCACCATCTCTCATCTTCCTCCAATTCTTCCCTCTCTTCTTTGCTGTTACAAGCGCTACCTCCACCACCAACCACCACCGCAATCACTCAATTCTCCAACCCAACTTCTCTCAAACCCAAATTCACTCACTCACTCCAAATTCTTAAACCCTACACTAGACTATGAAAAAGGCAAAGTTTGTGGCAAACAAGAAGGGTTCAACAATGGAGGATTATCGATCCAACCAACTCGACAAAGATCGCCGAAAACAAGAAGGATTCTTGGGCTCCCACTACCTTGCAACACTCTTTGCCGCAAGTTTGGTTTGAAAAAGGTATCACACGACTTTATCATCCTCTCAACACCTAATTCCTTCATTTTTTGAAAAATCTTCACTCTCTTGAACAATACTCGTCTTACCATAGCTATCGATCAACATAACAAACATGTCCTTATCCCATTCCACACCCTTATTTGACATATCCAATAGTATACACAAGGCATGGTTGAGCTTCGAATCTCGACCCAAAATCTCAATTATCTTGTAATGTTATGGGTCTATTTATCATACTGGGACAACCTAGCTCACTTGACCCACCGAAAAAACTAGAGAGCATGCTTCGAGTTCCGCACACCATGCAACACATTATAAACAAGTGAGTGATTTGCCAAGGCCGATTGGCCATCATTTTACATATAATATCCTGTAATTTTTTTGGGTTTCAATCTTTATCTCTTAAGCCCCGTTTGTTTTGGGGTGTAGAGGGTGGGATGGGATTAGGATGGAGGTGGGGTCCATTTAGTGTTGTGTTTGTTTGTAGAGTTGGGGAAATGATTAGAATGAAGGAGAGGATTAAGATGGAGGTTAGAAGGAGGATTGGGATAAAGGAGGTGAAGGTGGTATTAGAAAAATAGTGTGGAGATTAAAATTTTTTTTATTTTTTACATGTTGAGCATTTTTTTTTGAACATTAATGTTTAATTTTTTATATTTTTGTATTTGTTTTATTATTTTATATAAAAAAAAATTAACAATTCTTATACTAACAACTATCATCAAAACAAATACAATTTTACTTAATCCCCTCACAATTAATCCCTCCACTATGAATCCCTTCCATTCCATCTCTGAAAACAAATGGGGCATTAGGGTTCTATGATTCGCAATCACGTTGACATTCGGGCTTTCGGGCATGGTCTGTGCAACTGAAACAGGGAAGTCTCATTCTGGGTTTGGGATTGGATCGCTGGAAGAGAGTGAGGAATCAATTAGAGGGTCTAGAGCAGATGAGCAAAATAAGTAGAGGGATTTTAAGGGAAATGGGATTTGAAATCAAATAAAACCTAGGTCTCAAAGGAGGTGGCTTTAATGTAGAGATATAGGCCATTTTGGGTATTTCTCTGATCTGTGAAGTGAGTGTGAAGGGACTGTAGAATGAAAGTATTTGTTGGGTCAAGTTTGGTTCTTTATGTGAAGTGAGAGAGAAAGAGAGGGAGAGAAAGCAAAGACTGTAGAGAGTTTGGAGTAAGTGAATTCAAGTTTGAGGGAAGTTGGGTTAGAGAATTGAGTGATTGTAGTGGTGGTTGGTGGTAGTGGCAGCACTTGCAAGGGCGGAGAAGATAGTGAAGAATTAGAGGAAGATGAGACAGGGTGAGTTTGGATAAGAGATTGTGGGTTTACATATTTCTTTTGAAATTTGGGACCAAAATGTAATTTTTTTTTAACTTTTTCTGTGTCAAATATGACAGTAGGGGCAAAATTAATACGATTTCAAAAATTTTGGTGGTAAAATTGAAATTATTTGAAGTCTGGAGGTGTATTTGATTATCGAGGCAAAGTATAAGCGTAAAAATAAAATTTTCTCTATTTTTTCAGATTACTAGTTATTGGAGATTGTAAAAGTAATGAATTATAATTTTGAAAAAAGCCCAAATATTATAAAGTCCAAACTGCTATAACGATCGTATCCATCCGCCAACTCTCACGACTCGCTTAATCCGAATCTGCTAAATCAGTGAACGGATGCGGATTGATTTCTTTCAATATGCTTAATTTTGGACGAATAGGGAATGAAATATCGTTTGACCTAACCCGATCCACGATCACCTCTAGTATTAGCTGTTTGCAAGCGCGGCTCATTAAGGATTCGGTTCTTCAAGTAACTAAACGACTTCGAGACAGACTTTTAGACTCATTTAATATATTTATATTAATATTTAAATTTGTGTCAGAAATACGAGTTATATATAATAAAATATTTTTATACTACATAACTATCAACATGTCATTTTTATATAATTTTTAATATAAGTTAACTTTTGAAGTAAAGTAAAAAAAAAAATTTAAAATACAAAAAGACAAAGTGAGAAAAAAGAAATACTAAATTTTAAGAGCCAAAAGTAAAAAAAAAAAAAAAATAGTCAAAGATAACGGGGGCAAAATGTAAATTACCCATAAAAAAAGGAAATTGCAATAAGTGGGATCGTTGGAGTGTTGGACAAACAAAAGTTTTGGGGGCTAGAGTCTCACTCTCACTCTCGCTTCAGTCATCTCCGACATGAGACACGAGACATGAGACATGAGCTCGTTTCAATCGGTGCATGCCTTTCTCTTCTCCATCTCCGCAGGTATATATATATATTGTTTATTGGTTTTGATTTTAATTTTGATTTGGGTTTTGTTATCAAGTCCCTAGGGCACAAGTAAAAAATAAAAATATTGAAGAACACAAAGCACTCCTTATAAATTTAATATAGTTTTATTGAAATCAATACTCTTTCTCACATATTTTCATGACTCTTTTCAACATTAAACAATGTTTGAGAACACTTATTAGCATTTGTCTTTTAATTTTGACTTTGATTTTAGGGCAAATTACATATACACCCCTCCAGGTTTGGTTAAATTACAGATACCCCCCTGAGGTTTCGGAAATTACATCCCGCCCCCTGAGGTTTGTATTTTCATAACAATTTACCCCCTGAGGTTTATATTTCATAACAAATTACCCCCTAATTTCTTATGCAAATATAGCATTCAGGGGGGAATTCGTAATTTCTCAAACCTCAGGGGGGTATCTGTAATTTTGTCAAACCTGGAGGGGTGTATATGTAATTTGCCCTTGATTTTAAATTTTGATTTGAGTGTTGCTAATCAGTGGTTCTAGGACACAAGTAAAAAGACAAAAAAAAAAAAAAATGCACTTTTTATTAAATTCAATATATTTTTATTGATATCAATATACCTTTTTACATATTTTCATGACACTGTTTTATACGCAGTCCAACATTAGAGACTGGTTTGAAAATAGGCTATTTTCGTTGATTATTTTACTTTTTTATTATTATTTTAGTATGACTTAAAAAGGTTATATTTGGAATAATAAGAAAAAATGAAATAATTATAAATTGGATGAGAAATTTTATTTTATTAATTATTTTAGCTAAATAGCCTCTACACAATCAGGGTTGAAACAATGCCTATGGTGCAATTGTTAGCTCTGAATAGTCAATCTTATGTTAACTTGGATTAAATTGTGATTTGGGTAGAGATTTGAAAATGAAAATGAAAAATAGGAGAAATATAAGTATAGGGTTTATTCCATGTAACTTGGTTTTTTTTTGTTGCAGTTATGTCTTTGGTGATTTGGAAGCCCCCTCCTCTTCCTTGGTGGCAATCACTCCGCCGACACCGATTCTAGCTTGAGCACCTCTCCATTGGTACCTCGATTGGCGCGCTATTGAGAAGCATTTTGATTGAGGCAAAACAAAAGCAACGAGAGCATGACAATTTGATGGCACGCCTGAAGAGTATCGATGACAAGCTCGTTTTGAATTGCAAAGAGCTTGATGCCACTCAGCAAATAATTGAGAAGTGATTGAGAAGAAGATGAAAAAGCCCTACACTTAATCATATATCTAGTTCTTTTCTCTTTTTTTGTTTTTTTTGTTTTAAATGTACAATGGCCGTGCTGGCAAACTTTCTAGTTCTAGTTCGTGTTTTTTTTGTTTTAACGAACAACGGTCATGGTGGCAAACTTTAGTGCCATTATTAAAATAAGTTACTAACAATTTTTAAGCTAGTATGAACTTTCATATTTTGTTGAGAATTTTTTGGTTTTCTTGCTTTTTATTGTTTGGTTTTTCAACTTTTTTTCTTCTCTAGTGTGTTGCAGCATGAAGATTTTGTTAGTTTGAATGGCAAGGATCTAGTGTGTTGCAGCATGAAGATTTTGTTAGTTTGAATGGCGATTAAGTTCCCAGAAAAATGAAAAAAAATAAAATAAAAATCCAAAGGAATTTGATGAATATCACTGGTTATGATGTAAATTGCCAGGATTAGTTTTGAACCCACTATAAAGAGTCATTGAGAAAGACGAAAGAATGAAAACTTATTTACAAAACATGTAGAAGTTCATTCAAAAAAAAAAAAAAAAAATGTAAAAGCATATAATTGTTTTGTTTTCTATAATTTTGAAAATCTACTTACATTTTTAGAATGTGTCAAAACTTTTTTCATTTATAGTATGCAAATTTTATTCAAAAACAAGAAAAAAAGAAAAAGAAAAAAAGAGTAAATAAAAACATTACTGCAGTAGGGAAACAATTTTAATAATCAACACCTTCACAAAGGTTCCTTGCAATATAACATCCTTTTAAAAAGGCATCTATAAAAACAATCATAGACATATCTATAGAATATCCATCACAGAACTAAGATAATAAAATGATATCTCATGAAAGTATCAAATTTAAAAATAGCATAACAGCCGATGACTCCAACTTTAGATTACAATTCAAGAATCTGCTCGAGATTGGCCTGCTCGAGATGAGAGAATGATCCCAACAATGAGACCGTAGAGAGCAAGGGCTTCAGCAAAAATGAGGATGAGGATCATACCCACAAATAGCTTCGGCTGCTGTGCATTAGCCCTGAAAATAATAAACCCCAAAGAAGTAAATAGAATATCCTCATAAAGCCAAAGCAGCATTTTTAACATTTTACTCATCACCCAAAAGAAAAAAGAGAAAGTGTGAGATGCTAGAAGAGAAGCGTGGGCATCATTTCTCAAGAAAAAAACAGTAGAAAGATATTCTTTCCACATGTCCAAAACATTGAACATGAGACAAAGTTCATTGTACCAACTGGCCAGAGAGAGAGAGAGAGAGAGAGAGAGAGAGAGGGAGATTTTACTCTTTCTGCCCATGGCTTGCATCCACAAGGGAAACCACCTGTTGCCAGTCAACCCCATAATTGGCAACTACCACCCTCTTCTTCAAGTCAAGTGTATCATTTTCCATGTCAAACTTCACACAACCACATACCATAACTAAATTTAAGTGCTTTACTAGCCTAGCCTCCTAGCCAAACCACCCTTCCTTGCAACGAGAAGACACCATTCCCAATTCACAAGATGGCATACAAACTACATTCCTACAAATTGCACAGCAAAGCTCTGTGAAGTAAACCCAGAAACAAAAACAAAGTGGGTAGGGAGACTGTTTAAAAAGTGCTAGCTTAAAGATAAATTCCTTAGCAATAAGTAAGAATGCTACCAAGTCATCATACTTCTGTGTCTCATCTTTCAAATCTAAAATATTTTTTGGGTAGAGCTCATTCCTAAGGTCTAAATTTATTTATTTATTTTATTATGCTAACATTGTGTCTATGAATCTTTTATGTCTAAACCATAAACAATCACATGTTTTGCTACTCACGCACGACACAAGTGCAAAATATGGATCTAAATTAGTACCTTTCCATCAAAAGAAGTTTTAAGAAGCGGGATTGTACACATGTCAGGATACATGACACCAAGGCAAGGGCATGGTGAATGTGCTCAACATATCTAATTGGAACTGCACCCAGCATTCATTACTAGTAATCGAAGTTTACCACAAAATTGCAATAAAGTCCCCTATTATGTTGCTTTAGTGACGTACTGTTTCACAATGAGAAAAGTGAACATGCTTAATGCTGCATGCTATATAAAAATATCATTTTACTAAGGGAAACAAAGAAGAAATATGAACATTTAGCCATGATCTGGTGTCCTTGTGCTTGGGCATTAGATGACTTTAATGCTCATACTCCACACCCAAAACACACTCTATCCAATAACATTTACTGTATATGGATATATACAATCATGTTTCAATTAAACTATAAGAATCTTATCAACTTCTTGGTGACTTTAACAAGAAAGTTGGGCTCACCAACATTTCAAATAATAGATCCAAAACAATAAGACAAGAGAGACACTCCAACCTTAATCTTAAACATAAGCTTCCAAAATATTATACATATTAGTTCCACTTCCTAAGGAACCAAATTACAGCTCAAAGACAAAGCTTAAGTGTCAATGTACAATAATAATTCTTCTAATAATTCCACTTGTAGGAGTGAGCAAATTAGCAAAAAGTTGTGTGCAAAAATTATTAAATTTGAAAACATTATTTTTCAATACCTATGAAGCACGGACACGGACACGCATACAGACATGGATACGGACACCAGACACGGCAATTTTTAGAAAATGGGGACACAGACACGGCAGGGGACACGGAAATTTTTTTAATTTTTTTTATAAATATTTTTATTTGAATACATATTAATTATTTTATTTATTTATTATATTTTTTAAATAATGTGTTCCAATTAATTTTTTATTTAATTTTACATACATGTGTTTATTTTTTTTATTATTAATATGTATAAGTATATATTATCTTATAATATGTATTATATATTATCTTATAAGTATATTATATGTTAGATAATAACTATTATTTAATATATAATAATAATAGTTATATATATATATATATATATGAATCAAGAAGATAGACGAGACGACAGAGAGAGAGAGAGAGAGAGAGAGAGAGGGAGACAAAAGCGAGATCGATCGTGATCGTGATCACGAGGGAGAGAAAGAAGGCGAGAAGTCGAAGGGCTTTGAATCATTGAAGTCGAAGGGGGGCTATAGCTAGTTGAAGTGGACTCAAAGCCAAAGGGCTATCACTAGTCGAAATGAACTAGATGGAGGTTGATTGGCTCGAGATCGAAGTCATGAGAGAGCAAAGCTTACGGTGGAAGTCGTCCAAATTGAAGTCGCCGTCCAGGTTTGTACTCCTTTTCTCTTTCGTCTTCTCGCCGACCGTGTCCCATGGCGTGTCCACATTTGGACACGCGTGTTCTCGTAGTGTCTCCGCCGTGTCCTTTGCAAAAAAATAAATTAAATTAAGGGGACATGCCATTTGGCATGTCCCGTATGTGTCCCCGTATCCGACACCGCCACGGCTTTCATTTTGATGTGTCCATACTTCATAGTTCAATACTTTTTTTCAGTTTTTTCTATTACATTGAGAGTGCATAGTTAATAAAAATTGTAGATGCTAGACTATTATTTTGCTTTTGATTATTCTCTTCAAGACACTAGATTCATATATATACATATATATATATATATATCAGTAAAAAAGGCATATTATATAAACAAAGGAACCAAGGGGGTGCCCAACCTGTACACAAAAAGATGAGACAACTCTATGTAAAAAAATGCTGACTCCAAGGACTCTGCTAAGTCCAAAACTAGATTCGAGGACGGATTAACCCTCTCAAAATAATAATCAAGGCTATTAATTTTCATAACTTCCCTGACATCACCAGCACTTCAAGCTTGCTTCACATAGCATGCATTTATTAACCCCAACTTGACACAAAATTAGCCATTATCAAAATTTCGTCAACGAGTTCTAACAAACAGAAAAAAAATACTTTAGAAAATCCACTGAAGCAGAGAATAAAGTAGAACAAGGGCACAATAAGAATTCATATGGGCTTAGAAGGAACCTATGCGATCAAGTTTAGGCTTATCATAAGTTTTGATTATATGCTTTCTATAAGTTAATGTGTTTGTCTGTTTCCACTTATTTGGAACTTAGTGATCTTAAAATTTGAATACACATGTTATAGTAGATGTACTTAAAAAAATTAGCGTGTTTGGTTTCACTTATTTGGTTTTCAACTTATTTGTCTTTTCAACTTAAAATAAGCTTAAAAAACTTAACGAAATTTTTGCTATTTCTGGCCAAGTGGATAGCCAAATGAGGCTACAACTTATTGACTTATTTGGCTGAAAAACCAATAAGATTGGCTTTTAAGCCACAACCAAAGGAGTAACAACCAACTCATGTGTTTAACATCTTGTTGTGTTTTGGGTAACAAGGATATTTTGACAACTTTAAAATTTGTTGGAATGGACTACACAATGGGCCCATAGGACTTATTATATGTGATTTATATTGGATATAAAATAGTCAAAGTTTTAAAAAAGTTAGTATCCTATTTATGAAATTCAAATCCTATATTTGCTAGTTCACTATCAACCAACAAATGATTGATATTAAGAGAATTAGTAGTAGCCCAACAATTTACAAATATCTATTTAGGCTCCCTTTGTTTTGACGTAAAATGTTTTTGTCAAAAATATTTTCCTCATTTTCCGTTGGTTGATTGAACAAAAAGTAAATAAAATATTTTTGCATCATTTTCCCAAAAATGACTTGCCTTTAAAATTTTCATAAGTCAATTTTTGTGAAGTTGACTCTCACCCACTACCTTTTCAACACATTTAGCCATTTCAAATAAGTATCTTAACTCACTAAAAAGTCATAAATAACACTTTGCTGAATTAAAATTTCTCTTTTAGGCAATAAAATGTTTTTATTTCAAATATCAACCAAACACCGAAAAACAAAAACAAAAACAAAAACAAAAACATTTTTTTGTGTAAAATCAATTTACAAGAAAAATATTTCTCTGTGTAAAATATTTTAAGTCAAAACAAATGGAGCCTTAATGTTGTTAATCAATAAATTGAATTTTAAGGATTTGAGATGGTCCTTTTGTCTTCTAAACTTATAGTTTAGCCTTCGTGAGGGTGAAGCCTTTAAATTCTTCTTCTACTCATGACCCAACTTGGTTACTATTGTTCATAGCCCAATTTCATCACAAATCAACTCAGACCTAAGATGGGTGGCATGATCTTATTGGATGAGTCCAACCCATGCCAAGTGACATGATGGGATGGGATAAGTAAACACCTCCAATCGGTGGTTAAGTCTTAATTAAAACGAAATCTAAATTATCACAATCACTTAGGAATAAAGGCTTACTGGGGGTGTTTGGCAAATGCTATTTTTTGGCTTTTTAGGCTAAAATCACAAAAAGACAAAATAGGCTAAAATAGCCAATAAGACAAAATGGGTGCTTGGGAAGTTGCTATTTCAGTAGGCTATTTTAGCAGGCTAAAATTTGTGTGTTTGGGAAGATAGTTGAATTTTTTTTTAGTTGGATGTGATGTTTGTGAGAAAAAAAAGTGAAATGAATATGGATTTGATGTGATATTTTGTCTTATTAGCTATTTTAGCCTATTTTGTCATTTTGTAGATTTTAGCCCAAAAAGTCAAAAAGCCAAAAAAAGCCTTTGCCAAACACCCCCAAAATGTCACATCAAACCCATAATTTCAATTTTTCTCTCACAAACATCACATCCAACTACCAAAAAAATCCAACTGTCTTCCCAAACATACAAATTTTAACCTACTAAAATAGCCAAAAACTAAAATAGCCCACTACAATAGCAACTTCCCCAACACCCACACTATCTTATTAGATAAGAAGATAAGAGGAAAAGTCTAGTTTGGATTGGTTTAGGATATCCTACCTCTCATCTAATAAGAAGATAAGTCTTCATTCCTTATTGAATGTAATACTTTAGATTTCATCTTTGATTAAGACTTAACCACCGATTGGGAGTGTTAACTTTTACCATCATGCCACATAGCATGAATTGGATTCACCTAAGATAATGCCACCTAACCATCCTAGTCCTAAATTAATTTTACCTCCTCCACAATAAACTAGCATTTATAAAGCAAATTAGGTCACAAAAGATATATAAGACGTCCAGATTAGTAGTTTACTGAGTTTAGCTCCCTAAGTTACAAGTAGATTAAGGAGTTAATTGTAAAAAGGAACAAAAAGCAACTTGTAGCAGTTTAAAAGGTGTCAAATCTTTAATATCCCAACATCTAGTGAAAATTATTGTGTGCTATTGGAGCATCACACATCCTTGCTCCAAGAACCCCATACTCTAACGATAAATGTCACCCGTACTAGTAGAGCTAAGTCATGACACTAAAACAAAGTGATGACCACATTAGTAAGGGTGACATTTTGTCATTAGAGCACAAGACACACCATGTGAATTTGCCTTAAGAAGGCCCAATAACTTCTCAATGTCAATACTAAGTTACAAGCACATGCACATTGGAGCACACACCATGCACGTTGCAATTATTTATTGTCGTGTGCGGCAATACCTCAAACCCATCTACCATCAAAAATTTGTGTGGATCCCATGTTTGATGGATTTGGAGTATCGTCGTATGTGACGGTGAATAATTTTTCCCATTAATGACTCCTAAAAGAGATTTTTGAGGAAAAAATGCATAATAATCCTTCAACTCTTTATCAATAGAAACCAAAGATATAGATTGATAGCACTAACAACATATTTATCAAACATCCCCATTAATAACCACTGAAACTACAAATGGATTAGCAAAGGGATTACCTAACTCCTGCATCACCAACAATTCCAATTGCCATTCCAGCAGAGAGACCAGCAAGCCCGCAAGCAAGACCGGACGACAAATGCGCATAACCATCGAACAAGTAATAAGATTTTGCCTTTGGGTTTATCCCCGTACTAATAATAACAGCTATAATCAACCCATAGATACCCAAAACTCCAGCCATAACCACGGGAACAATTGATTTCATGACAAGCTCAGGCCTCATAACTCCCATGGAGGCAACACCAACCCCACTCTTTGCAGTCCCATAAGCAGCACCCATGCCTGTGAATAAACCATCACGACCACTCAGAAACAACCAGAAGTGCTGATTGTTTCAATAGAAAGTAATTCCTATGTATTTGTTTCAATGTTCTGTGTGGATCATGGATTTTGATAAGCACTTGGAAAAGGACAATAAAATGAACGAAAAATTTAACTTATATTTTCTTGTCTCTTTCCAAATCCTTACTCAAATCCATAATCCAAACACAGTCACAGTCTAAAATGTTTTTTCTTTCTTTTTGGGGAAGGCCCCAACATGGCTGCAAAAGGGCGACTAGAAACACTTAAAAACATTTAAATGGCTCTGTTTGTAGATAGATTCTCTAAGATTCCGATTTATCTATATACTATTATCTAAAAAAGCACATAACTCAAAACAATTTTGGAAATTTTGTCACACTTTTTTTTTACCCCTCTCTTTACAATAAATAAATGGTAAAAGTTTTCACATTCAACCCTTCAAATCGCCAAAAAAATTATATATAAAATTGTTGCACCCACTGCAAGTATAAATTCATATGCTAACATGCCGGTAATACCAAACAGAACCGTTTGTTTCCACAGAAAGTCGTGTTCTTTTTTATTCCTAGGCAAAATCGTTTTCCGGGAAAACAAACGGTGATCAAAAGCTATATATATATATAATTAAGAGATCGAAGAGGGAGGTTGAAGAGAGATTTACAGGAGAAAACGAGTGCCGCGGCGGCTCCAAGGAAGCCGAAGAACGGTGCCGTTTCGTCGCCGCTGAAAGTTGAAGACGACATGATTGATTACAGAGAGAGAGAGAGAGACAGAAAGAGAGATCTGGAAGAAGAAGACGCAGAACTAATGATAAAATGCAATACCAAAGTTTGCTTTTTTTTTTCGAAGGGCTGGATTTAATGGATGGGTCAGTGGCGGATATATCGATTTGTCAAAATTAATCAAATTGAATTGATTTATTACATTGGATGGATGTGTAATGACGAGCAGACGGTTGCAGATTGATATTTTTTAATTCGTTAATTTGGCGGACAGATGGCGGATTTAAGATTTTTTTAACTGCAATCGAACCGTCAAATGGCCAAATTGCGAGCACCCCTAATAATTTATAAAATTTTGTATTTTCAATTTATTTAAATATTATGTTTGTGTTTTCAATTAAAAAAGAATTTAAATATTCTGATGAAAAAAAAGTTTTTAACTTGAATATATTTTTTGAATTGAAAAAAAATAAACGTATTATTTATCTATATTTTTTGATTTTTAAATTTAACTCTAAAAATAATAAATATAAAATATGATATATGCTGGTTGGTTTTTGTTTTCAAAAACATATGTAGATGTAACAATACAGAGACATATAATCTCTACTATTGCTCTGTTCATGGTTTTGGTGATTTGAATTGTTATTATATTTTAAGAATCACAAATTGTAATACTTTATGTGGATGAATCATGCTGTGATTGTAATATGTGGATGAGGCATGCAGTGATCGTGATATTCTAAAATTTTAAACTTTCTTTCTTTGGATAAGGCATACAGTGATTGTAATACTTTTTTAAGTCATTGACTGTAATACTTTCTTTTTCTTTTTATTCTTTTTTTTTTTTTTTTGAGGAAGTGCACAAGTTGAATTATGATGAAAATTTATAAAGTTTTAAACCGTCAAACCGATTCGCATCCATCCGCCAAATCGCTAACTCGTTCAATCCACATCCGCCGAATTGGCGGACGGATGCCGATTGATTTTCTTCAATCCGCTAATTTAACGGACGAATAACGAATTAGAAGTTCTGTGGTCGCAACTAACCCGCGCCCAACCCTAATTTAAAGGGTTGGGCTTCGATTGTTGATTTGCCCTTCCTCTGTTTTGATTTGGGTTTGACGTGAGAGAGAGAAAATAGGTCGGAATTGTGGTGATTGACCAGAGTGGTGGGAGCGTCTAAAATATATTTTAATTACAGAAAATATCAGTGTATGTTTTGTTAAAAAAAATTAGGTAAATTACAAATATACTTTTAAAAATCGTTTAAAATACAAATTATTTTGTAGTTTAAAAAATTATAAATATTTTTTATTAGAATTTTTTATTTAATAGAATTAATTTAAAAAGTAAAATTTCTAACTGTTTACCTATATAATAATAAAATTATTTAAATTATTAATTGAAATAAAATTTTAACATTATTAAAAACTGTTAATTAACTTGATGATTTATTAATAAAATGACCTATTTGTTATGAAATTAGAAATCTTAGGGGCATAATGTAATTTTTAGAATTACGAAAGTAATTTATAATTTAAATAAATCTCATGGGGTGTATTTGTAATTTATCTAAAAAAATTAATAATTTTAATTTTAAGGGAGTGTTTGGTCTCTAAAAGTATTGCTTCACAAGCTTAGACGCACCAAAATTGAGGCATTATAACATATAAAAATTTAGAGATCAAATATTTTGATATTTAAAAGTGAAAATTTTGTTATAAAAGATATTTAGGAATCAATTTCTATTATTATGAGGATAATTGTTAAAAAGTCACGTTGAAAAGTTAAAAATAAGACTTTTAGCGATAAAATTTTAAAAATGTCACTAACAAATAGATTTTTAGAAACAAAATAATTTAGTCTCAAAATGATTTATTTTTTTAAATAAAAAATTTAGTTTCAAAAAGATAATAATTAATTATTAATATCTAATTTTTATTACTAAAAATATACTAACAATATTTTTTAAAACAAAAATATTTAATTTCTAAAAAATAATTTTACCTCTTTTTTTTGTAGTGCGATTAGTTAAAAAAAGGATTGTCGGTTGTGCTTTTGTGGCAAAAGGTGCAATCAACTTTGGTTAAGTGCAAGCACACGTCATGTCGATTTTAATCCCAATTTTTAAATCCGACCACCACCGGAAGGCTTCTAACGGACTGAATTTGTTGGTGCATCCAAACACTCTGAAATGTGATATAATACATTCGCGACCAAGCAAACATGGGTTGCAACCTTTCAATTTTTACCACGTGTAAACAACCAAAATGAGTGTGACATTAACTTAAACGTGCAACATTTAATAGAGCTTCTAATTCCACACAACAATTTTACTTATTACATATTATTTTTTGAATTCTTATTACAATTGTGCTCTTTAAATAAATTATCGTTGAAGATAATATATACAATTTTCCTTCACCAACCTTCATCATTAGTCATCACTCTTTGCCACTTTCATCCTTCACTTGCCACCGCTACCCCCACCTCACCAATGTAACCCTTAGTCCCCTAACACCATGACTCCCCACTATTGTAAGCCCCATTCGTACAACCCACATCGTAGTAAGAGAGATGGAGATTTAGGTTTGAAAATAAAAAAGAAGAGAAAAGGTTATGGCATGGTGACAAAGGGAAATGTTGGAGTAGAGATGGAGTTGAGAAGGGAAAGCGAGATAGGAATGGGAGAGGATATAAATGGTTGTAGAAGATAGGGGAGAGGTGGGGGAGAAAGGGTGTAGTAGAAGAGAAGTAGAGGAGCAAGAGAGGTAGAGCTAATAAGTGATTAAGTTAGGATTAATATTTGAATATAATGTATTATGTATTTTTTTTTTTTTCTGATGTACCCAAAAAAATGTGAAAAAATGTTTGGGATTCCCTGTGATGTGGATCAATGATGTGTTTGTATTATTATTTTTTTTTTCTTTTTCTTACTTGAACCAAACACACGTAAGTAAAAGTTGTGGGGATGAGATTTTGTGAGGGTCTGAATCATTACTGAATATATATATATATATATATATATATATATAATGTATTATGGGAATAAAATGGTATATAAACTAAAAGTAAAATTCAAAATATCAAAATGTGTATTGAGTGCTAACTAATGATTTGAGATAAATTATAATGCATAAATAAAAGCTCCTAGTAATTAATGAAATGATGCATTTTCATGAAATATCTACTCTTCTTCCCAAAGTAAAAAAAATTCATTCAAACATATTTCATTACCATCGTTATAACATTTTTTAGAATATGTACGTGATTTGATTACATTAAATCCCTTAAATTTTTTAGAAATCTAGCTAACACAATAAAGTAGAAAATAAGCACTCAAACATATTTCGGCTACATTTGGCATATAGGTTATTTAAGCTAAAATAGTCACACAAAAAAAAAAAAAAAAAGTGAAAAAGTTAATAAAATAAAATATCGCATCTAAATTATAATTATTTTATTTTTTTTCTTACAAAAGTTAAAAAATCAAAAAAAATTATCCCAAACGAAATTTTTTAATCTCAAACTAAAATAGTTAAAAAATTAAAAAATTAGTTCACATTCCAAACGAAGGCTTCATTACCTTATTGTTATGACATTTTGTAGGGTATGTATGGGATTTGATTTGAATATATTTTTTAAATTTTTAACTAACACGATAAAGGAAGTGAGTAAAGTATTTAAATTTGATTTGAAATATTTAGAAGAAATTGGTCAAAATTCCTTTATAACAAAATTTTTTTGCATTAAAAACAAACATAAAAATTTCTTTTTGAAAAGATCAACCCAAGCCACTGTTATCACATCAATGAGTTATTTGAGATGCTACTAAAATAACAAAAAAAATTTCTTCATATATTTTTAGATCAAATCACCTATTTATTTTTTTACACATTTTTTTTTATAAAAAATAAAAAATAACCTAATTCCAAAAAATTCTCAAATATTTAATTATTTAAACCTGATTTAAAAATTTTCTTGAATTATTTATATAAGAGCATTAGCATCAGTATCTTCAAAATAATAAAAAATTAAAATATAGCTAATAAATCATCAAATTCTCCCTCCATCAGTCTCAACAAAATTTTTCTAAATTAAGTTTTTGTTAAATTTGCTACAGTAACTCCTCTAATGAAGGGAGCAACTGTTCATCGCTGAAACACGCGATTTGAGTGTAACCAGACATCCGTTCGGAAGTCCGACCTGTCAACGGCAAATTTTTTATTTTTTTTATTTTTACATTTCCTCTAGTTTTACCTTTTCGTAAAACATAAGAATTATTTGGTTGATAGCTTATCAATTTTTTTTTATAAAAACAAAAGAATAACAAATATTTTAATAGAATTAAGTTAAAATAGAGAGTTTGATACAGTATATGACTAGCTAAAATAGAAAAATAGCTTTTTAAATTATAATTTGACAAAAATTTTGAAGAGACTAATACTGATTCTCTAAGAAGGTGGATTGAACAAACTTTTACCGCCCTATTTTTAGGGGCTGGTTGGGAAAAAAGATTTTTGATTTTTTGGATTAAAATAAAATTAAAAGATAAAATAAATTAAAATAATTAATAAAATAAAATATTATATTAAATTTATAATTATTTTATTTTTTTTACAAATATTATATTTAATTGTTAAAAAAATTAATTATTTTCTCAAATATAATTATTTTAATTTATTAAAATAATCAATAATTAAAATAAGCTATTAACAAAGCCAATTTTCAAAACGAGGCTTTAATTTTTTTTTTTCTTCTCTTTCTTTTTAATTTTTTGTCCTTTTTGTTCAACTTTGCGTCAAAAAGCTTGAAACAGCGAGTCCACTGCTCCGCTCTCTCTAAAGACCGAGAGTAGCAGAGAGAGAGAGAGAGAGAGATGGCTGATTCGAAGGTTGAGACTATCTCGAGACTGGCTCAATGGAGGATCGAGAACTTTGGACCTTGCACTTTCAGAAAGTCCGATCCTTTCAAGGTCGGAATTTGGAATTGGTAAACCCCCTTCCTCTCTCTCTCTCTACTCCTCCTCCTCTTTCTCTCTCTCTAAATCTATATCTATATTCGATACACTTACCTGTACAGTTGTTTTAGTTCATATCATTGGAGTGAATTTGATTGCTTTGTTTGTTGTTGATTCCAATTTTCAGGAACTTGTCAATTGAGAAGAATCGGTATCTATACATTCGTCTCTTTCCAGAACCTTCTCGAGCTTCGAAAGAACAGCCTCCCATCGCTAGATTTGTTCTTCGAGTCTCCAATACCGGCGCTAATCGCAAACTCTACATCTCTCCAAGTATGCAATTTACACACATAGTTACTCTATGTAGTTCATGCGAATATCTATATTCATTGCTTCATGGTATTTAACGATTGCAGAGTTCATGCTTGCTTTCTTTGTGAATTGTGAGTTTTTTTTTTATTTATTTATTTATTTTTTTTTTGGTTTTGGGTTTTTTGATGTAAAGAGTTGAACTCATTGACCATTCCAAAAGTTGGTGTTTGCTTGAGTCATGGTTGTGACACGTTTTTCCATCTGAATAAGACATATAATTTGGGAACAGCTCAAACACTGGGGAAATGAGAGAGGGGACAGAAAATAGTAAAAGTGATATATGGAGCTTGGTATGATCATTACCCTGAAAACTGAAATACATGATATGGGCTCTTTGCAAAATTATTTACTCACCGAAGATTTGTTTTTCAGTTTTTCAGTTGCTTATGCGGCTTACGCCATTAGTATCTTATATGTTTATGAAGGCTGTGGGATAGAACTTTCCATTAAACAAAGAGTATTACGGGCTAGGGCTTCTATCTATTTTTATTCCAGCTTAGCTGCGGATCCACTTCCAACGTCTTCTAGGCTAAGATACTGTTTTTATATAGTTTCTTGTTGTTACACTTTATTCTCAAATGGTTGAAGGTTCTGAACTGATGACCTCTAAAGATGCTCAAAAGCACAAGGAGCCAAGATACTTTATATGGTGCCAACAGACTCTGAAATTTTATCACTTCTAACTCCTTGGGTGGAAATCTGCTCCCTCGATGACATGAATTTTGATAACAGAACATGATATTACATAGCTCATGTATTTTGCTTATTGTATGTCCCGTTACCAAGAAGTCAACCGTCCTACTGTTTATTTCTGCCATTATTTTTTATGTTGGTGGTTCCTTTCAGACCTTCTGTAGGTACTCATATTAGGCAGGTGGTATGATGGCATGTTATTATCAGTCCAACTGTTTTTATTCTGAACTTGCACTGAACTCTTTTTACTAGCTAGGTATGGTAATTGGTGAGCATGTGTGCTTCTAGGGAACTTTGCCCTTTGCCTTCTTTCTTTCTCTATCATTAAGATAGTAAAGTTCAGAAATAAACTGTACTATGACTTTTTTGGCTTTCAACATTGCCCTTTTTGCTAGCTGTGGGAATTTACGAGAGCTTAAATTTATCCAAATATGTATAGATATCTTGAAAAAAAAAAAAAAAAAAAAGGGTATGAGAGTTTAAATGCATACACAAGGTGACCCCCTGTCCATTTTGGGTCAAGGGTAATTGCTAAATTAACTTGAGTTGTCTTGTTCCAAATTGGCCAATTAGCAGTGTTGTCATATTCTCATCCAAAGATACAGGCATTATACATGAGAATTTAGATGCAAAAACTTAAGGTATTGCCTTGCTCATATTTTACAGGGGTGGTTTTATAGTGTTGACAATTATTGAAGTTTGAGTTATAAATTTTTTTATTAAAATGTACACATTAATAGGAATAACTTTAGTACATAACTGATGTACCATGTGTGTATCATGCACTATATGTTGATGCCTACATTGCTTCATGTTGCAGTTCATGAGAGACTGCTGCGGACTAGTGATGACTTTGTCTGGCCTGTTGATTCCACCTTTCTTGGTCGCTTCATCATTGATGTTGAGTTTTTGGACCTGAAGATCTGTCCAACAAATGTGAGGGGCTCTGTTTATATGATATATGTTGTATGTTGTGTTTGGATCTTGGATTTGCACAACGAAGTGATATTAAAAAAAAAGAAGAAGAAGAAGAAGAAGAAAAAGAAGAAAACGAAGACGAAGTAAAAGACTCTCTTTGTTGGTTGGTTTAAGAAAATGAAAAATATTTAAAAAAATCCATTTTTGTTCAATTACCAATAAAAAATAAATATGCACAAGTAATTTTGTTTTCCTTTCATTTTCTTTTCTCTTGGTAAATTCAAGATCCAAACATGGCTTTAGTGTATCTGAATTTCGATGCTAAACTCAAAATGTGCTCTAGTTGGCTCATTGGGTTTTTTAGTTTGTATAATGTCTTTCCAGACTAACACAATCAACACAAGCCCCTAAATTAACTATTTCATTGCTTGTAAACACAGGGTGGGGAAGCCAGTTCCATTTGGCCCAGTGATGGAATGATGCAATCTCTAGCAACCCAAAATGCTCTTCGATGCCTCTCTCGGATGCTTGATGAGGCTGTACATACTGATGTCACCATCAATGCTGCTGACGGTACGCTTAGAGCTCACAAGGCCATACTCGCTGCAAGTTCACCCGTGTTCCAGAGCATGTTCCTGCGCAACCTCAGTGACAAAGAATCATCCACAATTGACATACGAGACATGTCTCAGGAGTCCTGCATGGCTCTTCTCAGTTACTTGTACGGAACCATAAAACAAGAGGATTTCTGGAAGCACCGGCTGGCATTGCTGGGGGCAGCGAACGACTACGACATTGCGAACCTGAAAGACTCTTGCGAGGAAAGCCTCTTGGAGGACATTAACTCAGGGAATGTCCTTGAGCGGTTGCAGGAAGCATGGATTTACCAGCTTGACAAGTTGAAGAAAGGATGCTTGATGTACTTGTTTGATTTTGGCAAGGTTTACGATGTCAGAGATGAGATTACTAACTTCTTCAGGCAAGTAGACCGGGAACTGATGTTGGAGATGTTTCAGGAGGTGCTTACTGTCTGGAAACCAGCATAAATCTCCATCAGGTGCTGTCAGATAACTTATTTTGTATATACATACATATATGCCAGTGGTTTGTATATGGCATCTAAGGTTATACTATGTCGGAACGCATAGTTTTGAGATCAGCTGTTTTATATAGAGAATGTGCCTTGTTCTATTACCTGTTCTGGGTTTTGAAGTGTCCTGATGCTCGTCAATGTTCAGTATCCTAATGCTCGTCAATGTTCAATATCAAACCTCTAATTTGAAATGGAAAATATAGCATGACTGATATTTGCTTCATAAGTAACATTAACAATCAATTAGAACAATCATTGTTGCGCTGCATGACTGATGCCTGCGTCATTAGTAACATTAACACTTAATTAGAATACTCATTCTTGTGCTCGTTTTGTATTAGCAAATGTGACTTGACAAGCTGTTTTTGAGCTTGAGAGGTTTTGGTTGATTGCCTAAATGACTTACAATTAGTTTATAATTGGCATACTTGAGAATCAAGTCAGCTGGAGGCTGAGGTAGATAAGATTCATATTGGCTTTGCTGAATTTGGGTTTACAACTTTAAGCGGTAAATTTGGAGAAATTTCAAGCTCGTCAAAGAATGGATGCCTGGATGAAATAGAGGGAAATAGTTCAGTTACTCATACGAAAAATGAAAGGCCAAATTGTATAGTTATTTTTCAAGTTGTCAAAATCGAGATTTTTCAATTTGGGCGAACGACTGAGATTCTTTTCTTCAACATAAAGTTGGAATCCCAAATTCTACAATTTCAAATTCATTGACGCAAATGGTTTCGCTCTTTGTGTTTGGATTTCCAATTATGAAGTAAAAAAAGAAAGTGAAGGGGGGAAAATTTAGCCTAGCCTCAAAGAATGAAATGTTTGGTGAAGTTTTTGAAGAATTAAAAACAATTATATATGAGAGTTATACATTATCCTAACAACACTTACATATACTCGCATAATAGACTCAAAACTCTATTTCAGAAACAGGATTCTCTTTGGTCCATATGGCGATTTGAACAAGTCTATTCCAATAGAATTTGTAGATCATTAATTAAAAAAAAAAAAATCAAATTGAAGAATTTGAAAATATTCATTCATTTCTTCTTATTTTCTGTGTCAATTTTTTTTTTAAAAAAAGTCAATTTTCTATTTTATTTTTCCTGTGATCTACAAAGTCAATTTTAAAAAAAAGATTTTTTTTGATTGAAAGTGTCCATTTCTTTTTCCTTTTCTTATTAGTCGATTTTAAAAAAAAAAATTCAAGAATTTTCGTTCTTTTTTTGTTTTTACCTCTACAATAAATCTTAAAACTTGTAGTTTGATAATAGAATATTTTTAAAAAAATTTAAGGAAAATTTACCCATAAATCCTAGTTTCTGAAAAGTTGAACCATTTAGTCCTAAAAGTTTTCTTATGCTCCATTTAGTCCCATTTATACATCATCATGATGTTCATGATGTAAATGAATCTGATGTTTCATTCTATAATTTCAAAATTTATTGAAATCTGATGAACATTAGATGTTTGAAATTTAATGTTTGAAACATTCATCCTATAATTTCAAACATTATTAAAATTTGATGAACATTAGATGTTTGAAATCTAATGTTTGAAACATTGTAATGGGACCTTTCAGTCTATAAGAAAACTTTTAGGACTAAACAGTGTATAAGTTATTAATTTAAGATTTATTGATGCATCCCCCAAAATTTAACTTTTTATGAAAAAATTATATTAAAAAATAGATAAATGATATAATTAAAAAAATATAAAAAGACAATAAGTATACTATTTACCCAAAGCTCAACCTACCCTCAATACCAAAAAAATAAATAAATAAATAAAATAAAAAGACTACTTCATCAGACTGATAGGATAGGGTGTGTTTAATCAATAATTTTTTTTTAAAAAAGTGATGATTATTTTTTAAAATTAATAACACATTAGTGAAGTTCTTAAAACTTTCCCAATTTCTTTATTTCTTTAAAAAAATGATGATTATTTTTTCTCACTCCATATATTGCTTCGGTTGATGTGGTAAGTCATTGGCTTGTTTAGAATGATATAAATAAATATATTTTTAAATTTTTATAAAATAATATACAAAAAAATAATAATAATAAACAGATAATATAATCTAAAAAAGTATTAAAAAATGGTACTTACATAACACAACTCAAATAAGCTCTAATACTATGAGAACTTAGGAAAAAAAAGAAATAATTACTTAAATTATAAGAAAAAAAAAGAAAAAAAATTATAATTTCTCTCTTGTTTGTTTGGATAAGTAAGAAATAAAAGAAAAGAAATGATTGTAATCTCTCTCCTTCTTGTTTGGTTACATTTTATAAGAGAAAAAAAAAATTATTTTATGTTATAGTACCAAAATAACATTTTTATATTTTTAATCATTTTATTTTTACGGAGACAAAATTAATATTATGAAAATATTAATTTCTTTTTTTTCCCAATCTCTTCACTTTTGAAAAGATCGAAAATAAGAATTATAAGAGAAATGAATTTCTCTCAATTCCTTTCAATTTTTTCTCATTTCTCTCTACTTAAATTATTCAAACAAATAAAAAAAATACATATCTCTCAATTTCTTTTATTTTTCCTCCAACTCACTCTATCCAAACATAGCGTGACTTCTCAACAGGATCACCAGATGCCTCCACTAGTTGTGGAAGGTACGCGAACCCTCCAGAAAAACATGACCGACTCCCTCTTCTTTGTTTCTATCTCTCCAAGCTGAAACAACAGGAAAAGAAAAGAAAAGAACAGAAAATTTCGAGAAAGGGAGGGAGAAAATGTTCTTCTTCTTCGTAGGAGGGGTGAACCAACAGGTCGGGCAGGTGCTGAAATCGGGGGCAGGGAGGTGCATAGCCTGCGGATCACGAGCCGATCTGGTGGAATACGAGAAAGTACTGCAGCTGTTCTTCGTCCCCGTCTGGCGGTGGCCCGGAAAAGAGCCTCTCATGTACTGTAACAACTGCAATAGCCTCTTTCCACCAAAGTTTTCTCCTCCGCCGCCGCCATCCGCCGATTCTCCGCCGCCGCGGCAGCTTCCCGATTCGGCATTTTCGGACGTCCTTCGCTGCCAATTCTGTTCTCGGGAGGTTGATCCCTCCTTCAGGTTCTGCCCCTTCTGCGGTTCTTCTCTGTAACTCTCTCTAGACGGACGCTATGTGAAGAGGAGAGAAGAGAAAGGAAAATTTAGGGCACGTTTGTTTAGGGTTTAAGGGTTTATGTAAGGTTTGGTTTGGGGATGGTATTTTTGTACAGGGGTCTGTGGCTAAACTGGGTGGAATTTCAATAAATTGCTGATTTTTTATGAAGGGGTTTACCATTAATTTGCATATTGGATGTTTATTCAAATTGAACCCACGAAATTTGCTTGCGGAGTGATTTTCATTGATTGGTTTGTCAAGTCGATGGTATAAACTAGAAGCAAAGCAGCTTCTATAAAATATCTTTTAAATCCTGAGATTGCGTTTAATCAATAATTCCAGTCTCTTCAAAAAAAAATAAATAAATAAATAAATAAAAAACTGTTTTTATAACTGTTTTAATTCAACCAAAACTAGCACAAAAAAATATATATATAATTTAAAAATTCAACCAAACAAGCCTTCCATTTGGAATGCCCTGGAAACATTGGTGGTCACTACAGGGTAAATCGTGATCGTGATGTTTAGATTGTTAATCTGGCCCGATCATTCAAGTATAAGTATTATATAGAGTCGTAGATGTAGTTTTAAAGCAAGAAGGGGTGGTGGCGCAGTTGGCTAGCGCGTAGGTCTCATAGCTTTCTGAGTAATCCTGAGGTCGAGAGTTCGAGCCTCTCTCACCCCAAACTCCTTTTTTTATTTCTAGTTTAAGCAGGTTTGATTGAATTAAAAAAGAAGTTGGATAAATGAGATATGCAGTAGTGATTATTGTGATTTTTTAAGTTTTATTTTCATGATCTGATTGCAAGTGTAAAATTGAAAATAAATGTGATTTTATGAAGGTGTTATTAAAAAAGAAGTTGGATAAATGAGATATGCAGAAGTGACTATTGTGTTTTTTATGGGATTTGTTTTAAGTCTTATTTTCATGATCTGATTGTAAGTGTAAAATTGAAAATAAATGTGATTTTATGAAGGTGTTATTAATATTCGATTAATTTAATTTTTTACAGATATATATTTATGAATTTTTAAATAAATATTTATGCTCAATTTAATTTTAAAATTGAATCCACAAGGAACAATTCATTTATAAAACCATGTGTTAAAATGATGTAATTGGGCAAGCTCATGTGAATTTGTCTCATCTAATTTGCTTTTTTTTTTTTAATTATATAGATATCAATTATTAAATAAAAAATGATGGTACAAAAGGGTAAAATTTGACTTTATGAGTGTAAAAATGATGAAAGGATACATGCCTCTTGGTTAGATGGCATGTGGACTGTGTGTGTGGTGCACAACTCCAGCCACTGGGTGGGAGGCGGACTTACTGATTGAGTCAAATCTAACCGACACCCTTAACAAAATTCCAAAAACTCTTCTGTCATGATCTTATGCATATTCCATCATAAATTCCTAACACTTGCAAGGAGTTTATTTTTAAAAAAAAAAATTAAAAAATAAACTTTTCTAAAACAAAAACCGATCTTATGCCGGGTAGTTTCAATTCATCACCCTATAAACATAAACTCGGAGTTCGAGCTGTTAATGTATAATGTATATGGTATAATATATTATAGGACAGAGCATAGAAAGCATAGGATTCTTTTCTTTCGGTTGTAAAGGCCAAACACCACTCACACACTTTCATTATTATGCATAGCTTTTGTCTTCTCCTTTCGGTGCTTCCTCTATAAAAGAGCATCACTCTTGTAACCAATTCAATATAAAAAATACAACATTCATTCAGATATCTCACATATCTCACACGAGCAACGTTTTTTGTAAAATTATTTTAAATTAATCTTTCAATGTTTAAATTGTATTTCTTAACAAAGTTTAAATTTTATGTACTTTAATTGCACGATATAATTGAAATTTCAAGGTATTGAAATTTTAATCGCAATTATGTACATAAATTGTGACTATAATGTGTTAAAAATCACGATATTTTGTTTAATTTTTAAAATTGTTTTTGACTTATTTTTTTTATATCGTTAACTAACTTTATTTTCCCTTCATATTACTCTACGCGTCTAATTTATAGATGCATTTAAAATGTAAAAAACAATATATAAAAAAGACTATATGAAGGGAAAAAAAGTTCATTGACTAAAATATTATAATGTTTTTTGCGTCTTTTTTTAGATTCAAAATTCACTAGAAAAAAAAAAATCAAAAATAGTAAAAAAATAAGAAAATAATTTTTAAAAAACAAATCAAAGAAATAGAATTATAAGGAGAGGGTCCGTACAATAAGTAACTTGGTGCACATAGCATTAACATTATCTTGGAACCATAACACAATGGAGACGACGTGGTCACTCTATTTGCCCATCACAAGCTCTCACACCCTATCCACATCATCAACCTTTCTCATACACACAAAACCTCTTTAGCTCCTTAAAACACAAACCCTCAAGAGATAGGAATTAAAAAATAGTAGTATCTTTGTTCTTCTCTTCACAACCATCAAGAAAAAAAAATATCAAAACAGAGCTAGATATCTATGGCTCAGACCATGTTGCTCACTTCTAGTTCAAGTGTCTATAGTCATGCATTGGATTTGAAGAGACAACCATTACTTGAAAGTCTAAGGCCCAAACCATTCTCTCACATCTTACTACCTCCACTTCCTTCTTATTCATCTTCTTCTTCATTTCATCAGATTACCACCATTGCTCTCTTCAAATCCAAAACCAAAGCTGCCCCTGTCAAGAAGGTCTTCTTCTATCTCCTTATTTTTTAAAAATCCTCTTAAATTAGTTTGGATTTTTTATTTATTTATTATTTTTTTAAAATTTTTATTGGTAGCAGGTTGCCGAGCCTAAGCCGAAGGTTGAAAGTGGTATTTTTGGCACGTCGGGTGGGATTGGGTTTACAAAGCAAAATGAGCTTTTTGTGGGTCGTGTTGCCATGATCGGCTTCGCTGTGAGTATTCGGATCGATAGAATATTTACAAACATCACATAGATTTTGTGATTTTGTGATCTCTTAATATATACTGTTTGTAAATACTTTTGTGTTCAATAGTTATTTGTTACAAAATTGAAATAAGCTTTAATTTTCCTTTCATGCTAATTGTCTTACATTACAACTCCAATAATGACCTAGAATTTGAAAAAATTTATAAAAATAATATGACAATATTATTTTATAAATAAAAATTGTATTTATAGGTGTGTTATTTTAAAGTGAAAGGTCTACCATATTATGTACAAAAATTATATCTATATATATTATTTGTATATTATTGTCTTTAAATTGATGGTACAGATTTAAACTTGATATGATGTGAGTCACAGAAAATAAACTGAAGTCACACATTTTAAACTCCATTTTTTCTAGATAAATACAATTACTCAATTCTTATAAAATCACTAAGAGTATCTCCAACAGTACATCAATTTTTTCATCAAATTTGAGTAAAAACTTACTTTGATGTCAAGTGCTCCAATAGAGGTTTTTGGAGCTTCATCAGACCACTGGTCGACCAGGCAAAAGATCGGGCGGATGTCCGGCCGATCGATCGGCCAGTGTAAATTTTTCTTTTTTGCCTTTCAGTGGTCGACCGAGCAGTTGATTGGCCAGTACAATTTTTTCACAAATTGCAGTCTTGACTTGGTCATCCAGAAGGACATCTGGGGGGACATCCGGCAACGGTAATAAACAGTGATTTGATGAAAGACACATCGATCTTCAGTTTGATGAAAGAACAGTGAAATTCTGGATTTGACACCTATTTAATGAAACCGTTGAAGCACAAAAAGGAGTCTTTTTTCACCAAATTCAAATTTAATGATAAATTTGAGTAACCATTGGAGATGGTCTAACAACTAAAATGTGAAATTCTACTATACACACCCCTTGAAAGGGGTGTACCATATATACCCCTAGTTCTATTATTTTTTCTTTAGTTATGGTCATTTTTTTTTATGACAATATTTTAATTATGATTCATGTGGTGTTTGGTTATAATTTTTATTTTATTTTAATTATGACTTAAAAACTATGGAGTTATGCTAATTTTTGATCTTGAATAGCAACACGTTTCTTTTTTAGTTATAAAGTGCATATAATATAAATCTTTTGAGAGATATGTATCATAGTCTTTTCCAACTAAAATATACCCACCAATCAAAATCCTATAGATAAATAAAATCTTTCCAAAATTGAATGGCATAAGTAGGAAACAGAGTTCTTTGTCTAGCTGTCAATGGTAACAACTCGCACTTGATACATTGACATATAGAGGAAGCATCACACCATTTTGCAAATGTTATGGTCACATTATTCTTATTATAAATTAAATTCTATATAAAAATTCTGTAAGTATATATATAGAAATATTTTTAATGCTAATTCTAGTTTGGTTACAAAAACTGTGCAGGCATCTTTGTTGGGAGAAGCAATAACAGGGAAAGGAATCCTAGCACAACTGAATCTGGAGACTGGAATTCCCATCTATGAAGCTGAGCCTCTTCTCCTCTTCTTCATCCTTTTCACCCTCCTCGGAGCCATCGGAGCTTTGGGCGATAGGGGTCGCTTTGTTGATGACCCCCCTACCGGGCTTGACAAGGCTGTCATCCCTCCAGGCAAAAGTCTCAGATCAGCATTGGGTCTTAAAGAAGGAGGTAACAAAACTCATTGCCACAACTACAAGTTTATGCCCAAAACTATCTCCAAAGAAGACATTATTGACTAATATTCATTTTCACATTCCAACAAAAAAATAAATAAATCTAGTGAGATACATCATCATGGTATATGTTTTGAGAATGTCTATGTGTATGTGTTTGATCTGTTTTGGTTGGAAATTAAGTTTCAAAATTTTTAAATAAGGAATTATATTCTTTTAATTAAAAGACTTAATTTAAATTGAATTGAAGAGTTGTGTATATACCATGCCCCCCTACACCTTCTAAATATACATTCAAGATTACTTCTCTCTCCATATCACTATTGTATTATTAGTAACGATGCACAAACAAAATTTTGTACAAAATTTCTATATACAATTATGTAATTTTTTGTGATGTCTTCATTTTTAATCACAACAATGTTTACATTGTCCTTCCAATTTCAAAAATACCATTAACACATCTCCCGTCAAGTGATTGTTATTTATAGCAGTATTATGTCATTAGTACCTACACGAAGAGAGGCTAAAACGACTTTATGATAACGATTCATAGTTTGTGTTTATGTTTAATTGTTTGTGATATGTTTTTACATTTGAAATTGGTTTCATATGTTAGGTCCACTATTTGGATTCACAAAGTCGAATGAGCTGTTCGTGGGACGATTGGCTCAGTTGGGAATTGCATTCTCTATAATTGGAGAGATAATCACGGGGAAAGGAGCTCTGGCACAGCTAAACATCGAGACAGGAGTTCCAATCGGCGATATTGAGCCCCTTGTGTTGTTCAATGTCCTCTTCTTCTTTGTTGCCGCATTGAATCCTGGAACTGGCAAGTTTCAAACAGATGAAGAAGAGTAGATGATGCTTGGTTTATGTTTGATTTTTACAAGAATCTGTCATGTAGTTTCTATTTGTGCGTTATAGTAATTTCAAAATTTCACAACTAGTGATTCTTGTTTCCCAAAACACTTCTCTCTTTCTCTCTCTCTCTCTCTATGGATGTGAATGGTGTTGAACAGCAGAAATCCAACCTGGGCCATTCTTGCTACATTTTTGTTAGGACCGAGCTTGTCTTCAGTTCAGGCATCTGAATTGAATGTCCAATCTGAGTATTGGATGCTCACCACGTTGGTATTTTATTTTTTAAATTATTGGTTTAAATTTTTACTATAATCTCAATTGGGTCAGTTTTTTCGTTTGGCTTTATCATTGAATTTGTAAATGAATCTAAATTATTAATTTACAAATAATGACATCCAGTGCTCGGACTGTTTGGATGCACAAATTGGAGACAAACTCGGTCTAAAAAGGAAATGATTTATCTCCAGTTTCGATAAAACTACAACTGGCTTGAGTTCAGGGCTTTGGACATGTGCAAACTACAAAATATGTTTTACTTTGAGCTGTGTTCGAGAACTATTTTCACAATTTTTCCAATCAATCTTGTTTTGCATGGTTGACCCACTAAAAATACAAGACTATATATAAGTCATTCTAGGTCAATTTGTGGCATGAAAATATATATGTTACAAAAATGTAATAATCTTATACAAATATACTTGATGTATGATCGGAGCACTACTTTTTAGTGACTAAAAGAAAGTTTTTGTAAGAGGAGCTAAGTTTGAGCCAACTAAATTAATTAGGCCCAATAGTCCAAGGTTGATGGGCCCAAATTTATCACAAGTCCAAGACTGGTGGGTCCGGATTTATCGCCATCAAACGGGCCAAATCGCTCTAAGCCTCGAAAGGGTTCGGATCCACGAACTTAGAGACTTACTATGGCTCGGACTCGAAGGGTTTGGATCCACGAAGCTAGAGATCCGAAACACTTGGCTTCGAACGGATTCAGACGCAATCTAGAAGTCACTCCATTAATGAGTCCCAGAACACTTGCGGGCTCAGAGCTTTCCGAGATCTACGCACCAGAACCATGAGCGTAATGGAGTTCGAACAAAGGACCCGATCCTGAGGGCGGTGAGTGGAGATAAATTCACTCTTCGGTTAAACTAGCCTATATCCGGGTCGAGGTGGCACGACTCCAGGGGGTCCATGAGACTCGGCAATATTTAGCGGCGGGGGGGTCCTCTAGGACTACCTCGGCCCTTTGGGATGATTGGGGATCATTGGTCAGGTGTGGCTAAGAAGAAGGGTTCGTCGAAAGGTTAATCTCCTCTTCGGGGTTTTCCTCATCCTCGAAGAGGTCATCTCCTCGGACAAGGTGGTTAGAGAGAATATTTCCCATGTGCCTTGCACATGGGCTCCATCCTACATCATGAGGTGCTTATAAATAGCACCCACCTATAATTTTACAAGAAATGGATTTTGGAGATTTAACTATTGGGAAAGAACTAATTTCCCTTCTCCATTATCAACCTTGAGAGTAAAAGTGGGAGATTCGTGGGAGAGCCTTGCCATTATTCCCTCTTTAGCCAGTTTGCTTTCTTCTTCACTCAATCTCTTATCTCCATCATCTCCTTTACTCTTGTGTTCTTAAGTTGAGACTATTGAAGAATCTAAGCCTCTCATCATCTTCTAGAGAATTTGAAGTTGTTCTTCAAGGATCTTCGAATTTTCCAACTCCTTTCTTGAACCCCCTCATACAGTTTTCAATCTTGATTAACTTATTATCTAACATACTAAATTACTTATTTATATCTTTAGTGAATTTTTTATAACTTTCACTCAAAATATGTTATTTTTTTAGGTTTGTCAAGACAAGTCTTTTGCAAAAATTAAAAAAATAAATTCGTAATTAATAGAGGATCTCCCCTTCTCTTTAAAAAAAAGGGGAAAAAAAAATTTTGATTCTTTTAATTTTATATATAAAAAAAATGGGGAAATTACTCATAGGTCCCATAGGAAAGATGTGATCTCCATTTAATCCCATAACTTTTTCACTACACCCAAAAGTCCTTTTCTCTCTCTCTGCTTTTTGCTTCCCTTCCTCTCTCGTTTTTTTTTCTACATTTTTCTGTCACCGTGTTTGTCATGGAAGAGGACCACCGGTGATCATATCTTTCTCCATTGATCGGGGTTCATTGATAACCACCAAGCATTGAAATCAACTCCGACGAAGAAGATGATATATTTTCCGACGAAGAAGATGAATGGATCTACTTAGATCTGATATAGATCTACTCAGATCTACATCAGATCTGAGTAGATCTACATAGATTTGGTTAGACATCCGTCTTTCCCCTTCGATCTCTTTTTTTTTTTTCTCTCTCTCTGCTATACACTTCTGTTTTTCTGTTCTAATGGAGAAAATTTTCGAATTCTGAATAAGCAGTTTTCGAGTTTTAGTTACAGGCGGTGAAAACTGTAAAATTTTGCAGTTTCAAATTTTTTTTTTGGTGCTGGAATGAATCATGGTTTAAAACTGTAAAATTTTGCAGTTTTATAACATTCTTTAGAACTGTAAAATTTTACAGTTTCATAACATGTTTTTTAATTTTTTTTTTTCCGGCAATATTCTAAACATTCCGGTGAGTCTCCGGCGACCGTTAAACGGAAATCCGACGGTAGTAAGATGTGAACAGTGTCTATAAATTAAAAAAAAAAAGAAAGATTTTTTGGTAACAATTAAAAATGTGTTGGACTAATTGGTGCAAGTATTTTGTTTTGGGATTAATTGGATTTTGAACTTGTTATATGGGACTTATCAGTAAGTTACCCAAAAAAAATTAGGGCAGTCTACTAGATGGACGTAAAAAAGTTTTAATAAAAATTGATATGATTTTTTAAAAAAATTCACAGAGATTCAGATATTCCCATGGCCACATTAGTCAGTTGATTGCTGAGATTCGAGCCCAACAGATGAGGCCCATACCATTGGGGTCTCCAGCCGTAACGTTAATTTGACTGGTTTTTTATAGGCCTTCAGTCCATTCAAATAAAGTGTGTCAAATGAAATTTATGCTTGTTAGGTATCATTTTCATTTCATTTTTATTTTCATGCTTTTGGAAGAAATGAAAATTCAAAAAACATGGTGCGAAATATGTTTTCAAAAATTCAAAAACAAAATTTTAGTGAACTCTGAAAGTGGATGATTGTTTTTAGGATTTTATTTTTCAAAAATAAATTTTAAAAACAGTCCGTCAAACAAATTTCCAAACATATGAAATAAGTACCCATTTATCATTCTCATTAATGACCCGTTATTTGATTTGTTTAATTGTACATGAAATTTTTCTTAGATATCTTCATTTTTTAATTATCACATGAAAGTAACTCATGATAGATACAAATTGTGATATTAAAGATAACAAAAGAGCTATTAGAAGCATCTCAATTACTGTGCAATTTTGTCCATAAACTAAATTTTCATAAAAACTGAGAAATTTCTCATTTTTTTTGTTAACTGTGAAATTTTTAAGTTATGAGATTTTTATTATCTCTACAAAAGATTAGGGGGATCTTTTTGTTTTTGTGGAAGTGATTAAAGAACATTCAACTAACAAAAGAAAAAAAATTCTATTACACATCCACAGGCATTTAATAAATCCAAACAATCCCAAGAAATATCCCAAAACAATACAATGGAAAAGATCAATTTGTATGCACGGAAAGATTCAAACCGCTACCCTTTTAATGAGATGTAAAACTCTTGAGCAAGAGTTAGCCTAATGGCTTATTCTATCATTATGATTGCATGGTGGATAGTTTGGTGGATGTTCTTCAATGAGAAAATCATCAAACAACATACGATGTTTGTTTGCTGGATTATGTCTGGAGTTGTGTCTTCAACCTGCATAGCTATAGGCACCTAGGGTAGTGTCCGTGGGGGGTTGATTTGATTCCACTACAGGCTCTTTGTGTTCTTGATATGAGACACTTCTCTCTGAGTCACTGTTCTATCTTGTTTGTTATTATTGTGCTCATGATTCTGTAAAATATTCATCTTCCTCTTAAAGTTTTTTTCAAAAACTTCATTGAGCACATATTAGACCTTGTTGGGAATATACTATTTTAGTAACTTTTTGATTTTTTATGAAAAGATGTGTAGAAAAGTAGATAGAGTGATGTAGGGCTCGTTTGGGAACAGACTATTTTCGTAATTTTTTGGTTTTTTGGTTAAAATATGAGGTAAAAAAAAATAGTATGTTTGGAATGACTTTGATTTTTTACGAAAAGATGTACAAAAAGTAGAGAGAAAATGAAATATTTGACTTTTTTGTATAAGTTATGGGCTTTATGATTTTTTTAATAACTTTTTTATTTTTAGACTAAAACAAGCGCATGCCAAACGAGACTTTATAGTGACTTTGACTTTTTGGCTAAAATGTATAGTTGACAAATGATGCCTTAGTATATCACAAAATAATTCAGATATAGGTTAAAAAAATGGTAAATCATACATGTACTACTTGTAATTTATCTTTTGTGGCAATTTGGATCTTATAATTCCAATTTGTATCAATTTCATTCTGTAATTTTTCACATTGTATCAAATTAATCTAATTGATAACATTCGTTAGGAAATTAGATAAAATTCAAGGTTAAAATGATCAATTAAAATAAGAACGAACCATTTCAAAGTAGACAATAACTATTCAATCACTTTGAGTCGAGTGAATTCCTAAAAAGGCATTATCAATTAGATAAAATTGATATAATGTGAAAAGTTTAAGGATAAAATTGATGTAATTAGAATTATAATAGTAGAATTGACGTGGGCTAAACTATAAGACTATGATTGTAATTTGTTCAACAAAAAAAATAAAATAAAAATGATGGGTATATTTTTTTGATCATTAAATGATGGGTATAGAGCTAGATTGATTGATTTTGACTATCACGTGTGATAATGTATTTATCTAAATTATATGCATGATTTTAATGAATGTGGTTAGCTGTCCTATGATCCTATCTATTCAAAAGTGGTCTCCAATATTTGTGAGCCAAAAAATAATTCTTTGTACTGAAGGATTTCAATTATGTAGATACCAACGAGGCATATCAAATCTTGTGTTGTATTGTAAACAAGTCTCTTTAGGATTATTTTTATGAAATTCAATTTCCATTGCTACCTTTTTTTATTGCTAAAAGGGAGGGAAAAGGGTGGGCAACTCAAGAAAGAACCAAAGAAAAGAAAGTAAGTTTAAATTCCCAGCAACCAAACAAAAGATGATAACAATCCAGCCCTAAAAAGTTAAATTGTAGAAGAATCATGTCATGTGCACTGTTCTTGCTAGAAGAGGAATTGAAGAGAAGATAGAGAAAAAAAAGAAAAAGAAAAGAAAAGAAAAGAAAGTTTATGGAGAGGCCTACAAAGGTGTCTAAAGTCTTGGTTGGTATTTGTTTATGAGTACTTTGGAAGGGTGGATAGGAGGCTCAACCTCTGTGAAGTGTGACCAAACAATGTGCTCTCTTTAAAAGTTGTTTGACTTGGAGGGCTTTGCTAAAAAGAAAAAGAACACCTTTATCTAAGAATGAAAGAAAATAAAGCTGCTGCCCTTTATTGTTCTACCCACATTCTCTTCATTCAATGGTGCATGACAGGGTTGAGGGGCCTCTCCTCCATAACTTTCTCTCTCCAACATTTATTTTAAAATTTGTTATATTATACAAATATAAAACTATACAGAAGGATATGATACAATGTTTTTTAATTTAAAGTAAAAATTGATTAAACTGACTTATAATTTTAAAATCGTTTGCCACAATCGTTCTTCTGAAATTTTTTACAAAAATATCATTTTCCTTCTGAACTTCATATCTATGCTTTTCTCTCATAATTCTTCTGTCTCTCATAACTTTCATTCCATTTTTCATTTCCATTCTTTGTTTTTATAATTTCTTAATCATATTCAATAAAGCTTCTGCCACATGTGTACTTTGAGACTTCTTTAAAAAAGGAAAAGGCAGAGACCGACCTTGAGTTTCAAACGTAATAAAGAGATTAAGAGACAAACTAATAGAAAGATTAGTGACTGGCCAAACAAAAAGTAAATCTTTTGATTATCAAACACTTTACATCAACCAAACGTAACAAACTTCACATAATTCAATGAAGTTCTGAAAGCAACAGAGTTGACCCAGTAGATAAGGCTTGACACTTCAACTATCTCAGTTGTGTTCAATGCTAGCATCTCCTTGATAACAAACTTGTCTATATTATTATTATTGAATGATCAATCAAAAGAAGTACAAATATATAATCTAATAGAGTTAAACTCTAATCAAATTCTAACAACCTAAAGGACTATACTATCCTTAATGAAGAATATAAACTACATAATTCACACCCCCCCTCAAACTGAGGATGCGAGCGCAGAATGTATTGAAAGTTTGCTAAGAAGAAAACGAAAATGAGCAACAGTGTGAGTCTTCGTAAAAAAATGGGCCAACTGAAGAGAGGAGGAAACAAAATGGAGAGTAATAGTGCCAGCCTGAAGATGCTGTCTGACAAAGTGACAATCTATTTCAACATGCTTGGTCCGCTCATGAAAGACTGAATTATGGGCAATTTGGACAGCACTCTGATTATCACAATACAACGGAGTCGGATCAGAAAGAGAGACACCCATATCAAAAAAAAGCCACCGAAGCCAAACGATCTCAGAAGTAGCATGAGCCATGGCACGATACTCAGCCTCAGCGGTGGAACGAGTAACAACAGACTGTTTCTTACTCTTCCAAGATATGAGAGAATCGCCGAGGAAAACACAAAGACCAGAAGTAGATTTGCGATCAGAGATGTCACATGCCCAATCAGCGTCAACATAAGCACGAAGAGTCAAGTCCGAAGAGGCAGATAAAAGCAAACATTGCAGCAAAGTGCCACGAAGGTAGCGCAGAGTACGAAGTAAGACAGCCCAGTGTGTGGAACAAGGAGCAGAAACAAACTGACTGAGAATGTGCACAGCATAGGAGATATCTGGACGAGTAACGGTGAGATAAACAAGGTACCCAACCAACTCGCGGTATAAAGTGGGATCCTCAAGAGGAACGCCATCAGAAGTAGAAAATTTAGCATGCAACTCAAAAGGAGTGTCGACAATGTTGTCATCAGTGAGATTGGCACGAGAAAGAATATCATGGGCATACTTAGTCTGAAAGAGAAGATACCCAGTAGAAGAAGTAGCAACCTCAATACCAAGAAAATATCGAAGAGATCTTAAATCCTTCATCTTGAACTCTTGAAACAACTAATGCTTAGCCTCCTCAATAGTACTATAATCAGAGCCAGTGATGATCATATCATCCACATATAAGAGAAGAAGACCAAGGCCAACAGAAGTGCGCCGAACAAAGAGAGCACAATCATGATGACTAGGGTGAAAACCAAGCTGAAGTGCAACAGAGTGAAATCACTCATACCAAGCATGAGAAGACTGCTTGAGACCATATAGAGCATGGGGAAGACGACAAACAACATCAGGATGGTGAGAGAGACCCGGTGGAGGGTGCATATACACTTCTTCAACAAGATGCCTATTCAGAAAAGCATTTTTGACATCTAGTTGAAACAAAGGTCAGTGATGGGCAACAGCAACAGAAATAAGAGTATGAACAGTAGTCATCTTGGCAACGGGGGAAAAAGTCTCATCGTAATCAATCCCATACTCCTGAGAAAAGCCCTGGGCAACCAAACTAGTTTTGTACCGTTCCAAAGAACCATCAAAAAGGGTTTTGACCTTATAGACCTATTTACGGCCCACAATATTCTTGCCAGCAGGTAATGGAACCAAATCCCAAGTTTGAGTGTTAGCCAAAGCAGTTAACTCGTCATGCATGGCAGCAATCCAATTGGGATCATGACAAGCTTCCTTGTAGGACCTGGGTTCAAAATAAGTATGAAGACAAGAAAGAAAAGACTGATAGGATGGGGAAAAACATGTATTACCAAAACCATACCAGTTTGGAGGATGACGGTTTCGCTTTGGAAAGCGATGTGCAAGAGGAGCGGGATCCAAAGAAACAGCTAGAGGGATAGTAAAGCTAGAGACGTGCGAGCTCGGAAGTGCTTTGCGACGCTGATAAACAAGAAGAGGAGGAAGGGGAACGGAAGCTAGAGAGGAAATAGCTGGCGAGATATTAGGAGTGCTAGTAAGAGGCAAAGTAGAGACCTCAAAATCAGAAACAAACTCATCGGGGGAAACATCAGGAGGAAATGGGTCAATGTGAACCAATTCATCCTTTATAATAGGGACAGGGGTGGAAGGTATAGTGTAATAGGATAGTTTTTCTAAAAAGGTGACATGACTAGACACATATAGCTTTTTGGTGACAGGATCATAGCACCGATAATCTTTTTGATTAATGCCATACCCTAAAAAGACACATAGGACACAACGAGAACTAAGCTTAAATTGCGCCCGTTTAGGAAGGAGCACAAAGCATGCAGAACCGAAAATACGAAGAAGAGAATAGTTGGGAGTAACACCAAAAAGACGCTCATACGGAGATGAGCCTGAAAGAAAAGGAGTAGGCATTCGATTAAGAAGATATGCAGTAGTGATCACAGCTTCTCCCTAGAAAACAGATGGGACAAAAGAGGAGAGCAACAAAGAGTGAGCTGTATCAAGGAGATGGCGATGTTTGCGTTCAGCTCGACCATTTTGGACAGGAGTGTCAGAACACGAAGACTGATGAATAGTGCCATGAGTAGCTAAACGCTCCTCAAACTCAGACAAGTAATACTCACCCCCTAAATCAGAACGAAGAACTTTAATGGTGGCAGAAAACTGAGTGCGAATCATGGAGTGAAAAGTAGAATAGATTTTATAAAAATCAGATTTTCGAGTCATCAAATAAATCCAGGTAAACCGATTGTAATCATCCACAAAAGACACATAATATTGCGAACCACCTTTGGTAACTATAGGGGAAGGACCCCAAACATCAGTATGAACTAATTGAAAATGAGAAGATGAAATAGAATCACTTTTATTAAAAGGAAGAGTAGACACTTTAGCCAGTTTACAACCACGACACTCAGAAATATCATCAATGGAAAAATTGCCTAAATGTCCAGACCGAACTAACATCCTCAAACGATTAAAATGCCAAATATAAAATAAAAAAGACTTATTGTTTAAACAAAAAGAAGACAATGCAGTAGAAGACACTTCTGGAGGAACATGCAAGTTGTCCAAGATATATAGTTCTCCAACTCTATGCCCGATCCCAATCTGCCTCTTAGATACCCAATCCTGCACAACACAATGAGAAAAAGAAAAAATAGTATCAAAACCGGAATTAGATAATTGACTAATAGAAATAAGACTGAGTGAGAGGTAAGGCACATAAAATACAGGAGAAATAGACAAATGGGAAGAAGAAATAAAACCAATAGAGTGTATAGGCATAGAAGAACCATTAGCTGTAGCAATAGTGATAGAAGAAGAATGAGAGACACAATTACTGAGGAAAGATGCCATAGGGGTCATATGATGTGAACAACCAGAATAAAAAATTCACGAAGTGTGGATATTACCCAAAGAGGATAAACCAGACAAACCTAACTGAGTTGTAGTCATAGCAGAGGCCTGGGATGAAAGATTTGGATTGGCCACCATGAAAGACTTGAACAGCTCAAACATAGACTGCATATTGGAAGACGGACCATTCTCAGAAATTGGTGCAGAAAAGACGGCAGGTGAGCGAGATCCCGAAGATGTCGGCTTAGAGGATGGTGGACCAAATGAACGACCCTTAGGCTGCAAAAGCTTAGGACAAGCATGTTTCCAATGGCCTTTCTGATGATAGAAGCTGCACTCATCCATGGAAACCCGAGGCTTGGGCTTACCAGTAACCTGAAATAAAGGAGACGGTAGGGTGGGCAAGAGCGCAGGAGTGACAAAAACTGACTGGGAAGCAGGAGCACCATGAGCCACCTTAAACCGAGTTTCTTCCGCAATAAGCTCACGAACAGCACCATCCACAGAAGGCAAGGGAGACCGATGAAAAATAGCTTCCCGAAGTGGCTCAAATTGATCTCGAAGGGCCATAAGAAATTGAACAAGATGTTGCTTCTCCCGATACTTGGTATAACTGTCAAGTAACTGTAAATCTGACGGTTCCATCAAAGCAAGCTGATCCCAATAAGTAGTCATCTCATTTTAGAACTCCTGAATGGACTTATCTTTCTAACTAGCACAGCGAATAGACATCTCAAGTTCATACTGTTTTGCAAAGTTAGACTCAAGGTACATACTTTTCAAATAGTCCCAAGCTTGTTTAGAAATAGAATACTTGGAAAAATTCATACCAATGGTAGTTTAAACTGAATTATGAAACCAAGTAAGAATTTGTGCATTTTCCTTATCCTATTTAGCAACATCAACCTCAGTTTCTTGAGATTCCGTAGGTCTAATAGTCACGCTAATCACGTAGTTCCACATGCCTTTACCCATTATAAATTTTTTCATTACATGAGACCAATAAAAGTAATTGGTATCATCTAACTTAGTGGTGATAGCTTGTAATTTATCATCAACCATAATACTATAATTAAGTAACATAGTAAAACCAAAACACAGTGACTAATCAAAGTTGCTACTACTATAATTACCCAGCCAATTACGTCAAACTTATAATAACCTTATCACCACAAATATCAATCAAGAGAACCAAGGCAAAGCAGAGAGCGAGAGAGACTGATACTAAAATCAGAAGTCAATTTCAGAGCCACAGACAGATAGGCTAATTTCAGACCTTACTTTAATCGTGTGAACTAGAGGAAGAGAGAGAGAGGTCACCAATCCGAGCCACGCAGAGGAATTACAGAGGGCTGCGACGAGGGGCTGCGATGAGAGGCTTCGATCGAACCAGATGAGGGGCTGCGATGGTCGATGATGACGTAGGGCTCCGACGCAATCGGATGAACACGTAACCTAGGGCTCAGAACCAGCAACCAGCAAGAGCCAAGTGCAACGAAGAGAACAGAGACCACAGAGAACTTCAGCGAAGGCCTTGCAAAGAAAAAGAAAGGGACTGTGATGGTCGATGATGACTTGCGAAGGTATGCTAACATCTGAGTCGTGGCTCTGATACCATGATAACAAACTTGTCTATATTATTATTGAATGATCAATCAAAAGAAGTACAAATATATAATCTAATAAAGTTAAACCCTAATCAAACCGTAACAACCTAAAGGACTATACTATCCTTAATGAAGAATATAAACTACATAATTCACACTCATTTGTCTGAAAAAAGAAAAAATTTATTAATTTTTTATATTGCTTAAGTATTCTTATAACGCATATAAGATGATCCTAAATTATTTAATATAGTACTTAAATTATTCCATTAGATTTTTTTTTTTTTTTTGCTACACTTATTTTAGTCTCCTTTAAAACAAATTTATGGCTTCGTCCCTACCCTCTCTCCCCCCTGCTAACGCTATATTATAGTAGAAATTTTCAATGTCAAAAGAAAATTTAAATTAAATTCTCAAATAAATAAATAAATAAATAAAAGGCTTCATATCATTGATGTACATATATTAGCCAATTTCAATGCTCATTTCCTTGTCCATTTGTTTCAAATTAGTAGGGAAACTTTCTAGGCTTTATGTGCTGCTGGGTACCTACTATACTAAGTTTGTGGAAAGTGTTATCACAACCAATGGATGTAACTTGTTTCCTACTTTTTTTTGGTTCAAAGAATAGAAAATCAAATGTTAGTATACAAATTGACTACCAACAATTATTTATTCTCTACCCAACCTCTTGCCCATTACCCTTTCAAACTCTCTAATCATGGAGAGAAAATAATTCTGGTTATGTTATGGTATGAAACGAATGGGAAATTACACCAAGATAAATTAGGGGTCTTATTTCTTTGCATCATCGTTTTAACATTGTGTTTGGATCTTAAAAATTTTTGAAAAAAATAAACAAAAGAAAAGAGAAATGAAGTAAAAGAGCATGTCACTTACCCTGTTTGATTGTGTTTTTGTTTACATTCTCCCGATGTTTTTTATTTTATTTTATTTTATTTTAAAAAAAAACGAAAAAACCTTGTTGGATAGATTGTTTCTAAAACATGTTTTCAAAAAGAATTTCTAGAAAAAACAATTTTTTAGGAAATACCAAGAAGTTGTGCTCTCAAAACTTCAAAATTACTGAACTAACTCAGTTGGCTCCCTATGTATATTTCTATCTAAGAGATCATCAAAAGGTCAATTATTTACTAAATGCAAATATTAATAATTTATTTTCTATTTGTTGTATTGTTAATTTCTATCATATTATTAGGCTCTTTCTTAAGTTGTTTGGTTGTTGGACTTCCATAATTGTAAGATTATGATTGTCTAAATGTAATTATTTTCACATTATTAATGATCATCTACTTATTGACAAAAATAAAAATAAAAATAAAAAAATCTTACAAAATTGAAAGTGATATGTGAATGATGAGTCTTTCACACTTTTTAATGTTTTGTTTACAAAAACACAAAAAATGAAAACAAAAATAAAAAATAAATGAAAACACAGCTAACTCCCATACCACATTACAAATTCAATGTTCATGAATCAAACACTTTCTTATTGATGAAGTTGGATGGGATTCATGTCTTGTCATTATCGTCCAACCCATTTGAAGTTTTTCTCAACATCCATGCCATGCATAGTGGTCCTCTTAGAATGGTCCAATACATATATGGCTAGAGAGGGGACAAAATGCCCTACACGTTTCTTTGTTTCAATGTGAAGGGCACAATACTAAACAAGCAAGAGTCCCCTTCGCGTTTTGAGAGCATGGACCATTTTGTTAAAAGAAATTTTAAAAAAAAAATCATTTTTGCATACATAAGAAAACACAATTAAGAACAAACATTCTTGTTTACCTCCTCATTTTAGGATATTGTATGTGAGGATAGTGCAAGATATGATATTCTCCCACCAAGACAAGAAGACGACAAGTTCGTTCTAGCACTATACTTATGGGCCCCTTAGCTTATGCTATGTGTTCCCTAGTGTGAAAACCTAAATTGAGCTTGTGTCATCATCTTCTTATTCAATGAAGGAAATACCTAACATGGCCTTGCTATTATTAAATGAGCATGAGAGAGAGAGAGAGAGAGAGAGAGAGAGAGAGAGAGGAGGCAAACAATTTTTGGCTTTCACACAGTTCTTTACAATTTTTGACAATTTTTGGCTTTCACACTAGTAATAGTTAATTCTCCCTTCTTTTTTATGACATTCAGGAGGAAAGGTGAAGGGGAAGTTGCATAATGCAAAAATGAGATTCGAATTCAGACATCACTTACTTATTTCCATTTCTTAGGTAGATCTGCACATAGTGTTCATTGTATGAATGCACGTAACGGGTGAAAAAGAAAGGGTAAAATCGTAATGATGAAGTTAGGGGTGAGGAGCTCTTTCACATAGAATCAAAGGACACAGGAACTCAAATAAAAGTTTCCTTTAAAAAAAAAAAAAAAAAGGAATTCAAATTAAAGTACATTTTTTGTGATGGCAAAAGTTACTTGACTGCCATATCATCAATAGTGTATCACTATACATTCACATTGAAGCCCATATGCCCAACACTCAAATGGAGAGGGAGGAAAAAGCTCTCTTTTTCATGTACAAACACTCCTTTATTCCTTGGTCCTCCTCCTTGTCAGAGTCCTTATCCATCCACTACTTCTCACCTTCACCCCTTCTGGCTTGCTGCCAACGTGGCACACACTCCCTCCTCTGTTGGACCTCCTCCACCTGCTGAGCTGGAACAGGTGCCCAATCCGCTTTCGCCACCTAAGTGAGCCACGGGGCTTTGCATTGTGCTCTACCACAATGCTCTTGGTGGAGTCCTTGCTCATCAAACTCTGGTGGTTCCAAGAGATGTTCTTGCAGTGATCTAGAGAGGCCTTGGTAGAGACTGTGCCCTTCTCCCATGAGCTAACACCATTGTCTTCAAACCTGATTGATATAAAAGAATCTGCAAAAAGCCAAAATCCCGAATAATTTGGTTACAAAATGCCAAAACTTCGTAGAGTAGATTAAATGTTACAAATATTTGGTAATTTACTGTGGTCAAAGATATAAAAGCTATCCAATCACTTTTATTGCAACAGTAGGAAAACAACAATGTCACGTATCCAAAAAAATAATCTGAAATGTGGCCAAAATAAAGTGTGGCCCAAATTCATTCTGGGTGTAACACACATGGCACTAAATATTTGAGATGACTTAAATAAGCGTATTTTTTGTCTTTTTATAAAAAGATGTGCAGAAAAATAGAGAGGTGGTGTGATGAAAAAAAGATAAAAAGATTAATTATTTTGTGTATGCCAAACTTGGCCTTAGTACTATATTTTTGGATCACTCTTGGACTACCATTTTTATTTTTGTAACTTTCTAGCTTTTTTAACAAGAAAATTGATTTGGAAAACAATACGACATGCATAGAAAAGGTATTCAAAAAAAATGTATCTAGGACTACAATGATTTTATGTATGACCCACATCTCACCAATTTTAAATTTATACCATACATATCATTCATTTCAGGGTAAATTTCGAGGCAAAGTTTTGTGGTTTATAGCATTTTCCATTGCAAAAATACAAAGGATGGAACAAATGTATGGATATTGAAAATGGCCCCAAGGATCCCTCTCAGATTTGTCAAAATAACATGCATAATATTGAAAAGTAAAATGAAACATTGATGCTTTTTTTTTTCTTTACTTTTTTTTTTCTTTATGGTTTTTCTCTACTTTTTTTGTAGTCTGTACTTACTGATTTTCTCATGTGTAGTTCAGACTGATGTCCCATGAACACGGAGAGATAGAATGATTTCTCATTTTCATAAAATTACACATCTGATAAATATATGTATATACATATGCATATAAACACAATGTATACACGCATAAACATCATATGTATATATATCATGTACATTTGTATACACATTTCTAAGAATTATTCTTAGCATTTTTTCTATCCAAATTGCTTCATTTTCGCGATAGATTTCCTGTCAAAGTCTTTATTTCCATTTTATTCTTGAATTATAGAAGTACTCCTTGTCAGTATTTATATATTAGTCACAAAGAATGTGTTTGGAGTATGGATTTAGGTAAGAATTTAGAAAGAGAAACGAAAAGGTAAATAAAATGTCAATGATAGTTACATTTCACACACATTTTTTTTACCCTTTCCAATATATTCTCCAAACAAAGCCTAATGCTTTACCAAATAGTATGAAGAAACAAGAAAAAAGAACCCCAAAAACAATGTATGTATTTACTAGTATGAATCATCATGGTATATACATGTATACATATACATATACACACACATACATATAAAAGAATGTGAATGGGGAGAACTCTTTATTAGTCTCCTAGAATACCATGTAGCAGTGTTACGGGTTTGATAATACTGACTAAATTTAAGTGACAAAAAATGACTCAATTATTATATTTTGCGAATTCTCATTTATTAATACAACAATACCAGATAGTTCAAAATTTTATGACTCAAATGACTCAAATCACTTAAAACGACGTCATTTTGATAGATTTAAGCCATTTGAGCCACAAAAATTTGAGCTGCCAACCATTTTCCTTATTAATATCACATATTATACATTGAGATTACCTAATTATTTTTCCTATTCCTTGTGTCGGTATCAAAACTAAACTTTAAAAAGGAAAAAGGAAAAAGAAAAATATATTTACTAGTATGAATCATCATAATGCAAGAGAGATACCCCAAATTCATGCATATACACACAATTAAAAGAAATTAAAAAGTTGAAACAACGCTTTACCTTCTGGACTAGCAGAGGCAAGAGTGTCATAATCAGACTCATCTAATTGCTTGTTCTGAAACTGATCAAAGCGATGGAGAAGAGAACCGAAAGCGAAGATCTTAGGGAGGGTGATGGAGGGCTTCCTTCTTCTGTTGGTGGTGGTGGATTCAGATTGGGGACGGTGCCCTTGTTTTGCAGCCAAGATGAGAAGCCTCTCATTCAAGCACAAGGGACACACCCCTATAATGGCCTCTTTTGGATGGAAATAGCAACATGGCTTGTCTTCTTCCCTGTACTCAGTCATGGCAAATAGAAGAGAGTGAGTGACAATGGTAGTTTGATAACACTTTTTACAGACTTGGGAGAGGAGGAAGAGGAGGAGGATGGGAACATGGGTTGGGAGAATATATACATACATGTTATATACAAGCATGGCCCACCAAAATTGATCAATTTGTGCCACTAGACTCACTTTGGTTTCAACCAAAAAAGAGTCATTTTTTGCCCCAGTCAAAAGTATTTTGGTTTTAACTTATTTAGCTGATAGTTATTCAAACGGATTGTTTGGAGTGTCATAAATAAATGTATTTTTTATTTTTTTAAATTAAAAAGTTAAGAAAAATAATATAATTGTTTGGGTTAATTTTTTAATTTTTTATAGAAAAATGTGTATTAAAAAATTATATAAATTAGTGTGTAGAAAAAAATTAGGATTAGGAGTTGTGTAGTTATAATTTTTGAATTTTGGTGAATAGTAATAACTTTTTAACTTTTTGAGTAACTTTTTAACTTTTTGATAACTTCTCAAACTTGGCCAAAATATATATATATTTTTTAATAGGATTAACTTTATTTGAGAAGTGTTAAAAAGTTTTTTTTTTTTTTCCAAACATTTTTATCTTTAGTTATAAAACATTTTACTGTTCAGGTTTCAACTTATTTAGCTGAAAATTAAAAAAATAATACTTTTAGCAGGATTCACCCTATTTGACAAGTGTTACAAGTAAAATAAAAATAAAAATAAAAAATTCAAACTTTTTGTCTTTAGTTATAAAAAATTTTACTTTTAAGTTTTTCTTCTCTAGAATGATCTATTAAAAAAAAATAAAAAAGAATTCACTAATGCTGTGTTTGGTTGGAATTTTTGAGGTGGGATTTAGAAAAGGAATGAGAAATGTAATCCTATTTATGTTTGGTTATAATAAAAAATATATGGGAAAAGAAAGAAGGTGAGAAATAAATAAAGAAATAGGATACCTTTTAGGACATCAATTCTATTTTATAACCAACACAACCAAACATAGTTGGGATTTGGAATTCTATTAATTCTTTCTCCTTTTCCTTTCATTTCCATTTCCCTTTCCATTTCCCTTCCCAAATCCCCCAACCAAACACAGCGTAAAAGACAACAAAAATCCAAAATTCACCTAAACTTTCCCATAACAAAAGCAAGTTTTTTTTTTTTTTTTTTCAATCAATTTTCAAATGCATCAACTTTTTCAAGAACAATTTTAACCTTAAAATAAAATAAAGAATACTAAAAAAAATATTCGTCAAACCAACCTTTTAAGAGTGTTACCAACATTATAATATATATATATATATATATATATGAATTTTTTTATTTATTTATCAATTTTCAAATGCATCAACTTTTTCAAAAACAATTTTAACCTTAAAAAAAAATATTCGTCAAACCAACTTTTTAAGTGTTACCAACATTATAGTATAATATATACATATAAATATATGTATATTTATGATAAGCTATTCGAACAATTTGTAAAATTTACTATGCTGAAGTAGCACAGGTACTCGAACAGTATAGTATTTTCTATGCCATTTTTTTTATTTAAATTTTTTTTATCATCTACCTATCAACCACCATTTTTGAATGATGATTTAATTATTAATTTAAGTTAAAGTTGTAAAATAAATAGACTTGTGCATAGATGCCAATTTTATATTTAGAATTAATTTGTCTCAATTAATTTGTGCCAAATTAACTAACTCTCACTCAATTTATTTTTACATTACATTATATTACGGATGCATCAGGGTGACATTTTCCAAAAGTCTTATACAATAGAGATTGCAGGATTTTTTCACTGTAAATTAATATAGTTAAGTTATTACAGTAAGCATACGTCACTCTATTAACTCAAACTTGAATCTCATCTCTTTAACACCTAAGTGACCGTCATAACCATTTGAGTTATAGTTTATCTCTTAATGGAGATTGAAGTTTATTGAATGAAAAACTTGCCTTTAGCATATGGTGACTTTATTTTTTTATTTGGATAAGTTGCATATGGTGACTCTTTCATATACATAACGATCACATTCTCGAAGGCCTCTTCCATGTGAGGAGAATATATGTTGTTAAGCTTTGCCCATTAGGACTCCGTGATGAAGGACATTGGTCTCGTGCACAACCCCTAAAAATAATGGCTATGAGATACATGCTGTGAGTGATTGCAGGTGGAAGACCATTGTAGGCTTTGCCACATGTGAAGCCCAAGACTACTCTAGCCAAATTGAAGGATAGCTGGATAGAATACGCAGAATAGTGGTCAGATGAGGTTGTGTCCAGCCGCAATCACTGAGTTGTCTAACCTTAGGGTCATTGAATCCCTTAAAATGACCAACCTTTACGTCGACATGGTCATTGGTCTATCTGGCCTTGCAGTCAAAGCCGTTGGGCCATGATTCGTAATAATCCCTATTCTCAAGTGATACTTTAGTTGAGTAAAGGGAGCCAAGATTTCTATTTGAACACTAAGTTTACCCTAATCTAACTAAAATAATTGAATCGTACAATCCCAACAAATTACAAGTCAGTGAGGTTAGTTGAGCCAACTTGAGCTTGTAAGTCATACGTATAAGTTGGGTCTACTTTTGGGCGTTCGTATAACAAATTATATATATGGTTTTTTTTTTAACATTCATACATAAATTGTTCAATATTCTTGGATCGTTAATCCATTCCATTCGTGCTTTTTGTATTTAATATTTTTTTAAAAATTCTTTCATAAATATATTACGTTTTAAGTGCACCTAAATTAAGTAGATCTAAAAAATTTAAAAAAATTTAAAATTAAAAAAATTATTAAATATGAAAAATAAAAACTCAAAAACAAGAGTTTTGAGCCTCAAACCAAACAAAGTGGAAATTTGCATTGCAGTCCTGAAAAGGACTTTAAAAAGTGATGTGCAGGTCACATGGACAAAGGGAGGACTGTATCCAATTTGGTTGGCTTGTGGTCAGGTTTAAATCATGGACCAAATTAAGTCAGATGGATTGGATGTGTCACTTGCCAAAAATATTTTAAAAAACTTGGAGGTGAGTGTCCTCATACCACACCACACCTCACTGTGTAGTCCTCTCCAAACTTGGGGCCTGTTTTCCCCACCTAACAATTCTAGCCATTTAAATTGGTAAATGAAAATGATTTATAAATAAAAAATTTATAAATATTTTTTAATTAAAATCATGTAGTGACACTCTTGAAATTATAAATCATAATAATATGTATTAATTAGTTTAAGATGAAAATAGCATAAAGCATCGCATAATTTTATATGTGAATTACGTATAAAAATGCTACTCTTCTCTTATTTTTATTTTAAATAAAATTATTGGTGATGTTACCAATGATGAGCTAAAGAAAGGTAGAATGTAGCAATAAATTGTCACTTCTATTCCTTTTAGCAGTGTTAACATTAAGGATATAAATGTAATACCATTGGTGAATTCATTTTTATCACTGCACTCAAAACTTTACTTACAAGTAGATGCTTTCTAGAATAAACTGTCTAATGTTGTGTTTGGTTGGGGAATTTGAAAAAAAATTTGAAAAGAAAAATGAAAAAAACAGATGAAATGTAAATAAAATACACCTATATTTTACTTAGTTTCACACACCTTTTCCCTTTCCCTTCCTAAATCCCTCATCAAATTCCCCAACCAAACACAGCGTAAAGGAAAAAAAAAACAGTATCCATAGTATGTGAGAGAGCAATAGAGATCACCAGTAGGGAGAGACAGAAAGCGAGATCACCAGTAGTCTAACTCGTCCATTTTTGTGCTTCAAGTGAATATGAAACTTCCCTCAGAATTCTGTTGAAGCAGACAGAGTTCTGAGTTGAATCTGTGTCCATATGTTGTTCATTGGTTTTATATTGGTCAGCATAGACATAGAGGGCATGTGAACAGAAGTGATCCTAATTTCATTAAGGTCCGAATGTAATAATAACCAAAATGCACAAGGAACTTGGTCTGCAACCGAAAAAACAAATTACAAAAAGAAAAAAAAGAAAAAAAAGAAAAAAAAAAAGTGACCATAGAAACCACATCAAAAGTGTTATATTGGTCAGCATAGAGGGCATATCTTCAAGAACAGAAGTGATCCTAATTCCATTAAGGTCTGAATGTAATCATAACCAAAATGCACAAGGAACTTGTTCTGCAACCGAAAAAACAAATTACAAAAAGAAAAGAAAAAAAAAAAAAAAAAAGACACCATAGAAACTACATCAAAAGTGTTATATATAACACCAAAAAAAAAAAAAAAAAAAAAATGAAGTTTACAATGTTATAAGAAACCTATCTGTTAGAACTTATACACCAATAATGAAAAGCAATTGGGATGAAGAGGAGGGATATATGTGCAAAGCAATACTCATAATTAATTCATTTCAAGTGAACACCAAAAAACAGCCCATCAGTCCATTCTAGTTAATGCAATAGAATGACAATAAAATATGGCCGAATAAAGTAATCTAAAGAAAATTGTTTCATAAAACGTCCAACCACACAAAATTGAGTATATCCAACAGACCATAGGAAATTGAACTTCAAGTCAATCAATCAAAGATTGCAAGTTATTAAAAATGAAATTGTACTAATATTATAGTCAGAATAGACTAAAAACTTGTATCCATATTGAAAAAGAACAAGTTTTATTATCTTATCTTTTGTTGAAATCTGTCTTCACCAACATTGTAAAAGCATAGATAATGACGCTAGACTTGTAGTGTAACATTGTAAAAACATAGATAATGAAGCTAGACTTATAGTGTAACATTGTAAAACATTGTTTATCTTAATCCCAATATGAAGACCATGCCACCCCATCAACTATTGTTCCAACCCCTCATCCAAATGTTATAGAGTAACACAAAATAAAAGGAATGAAGAATTGCAGCCCATAATTAAATCAAGATAGAGCCCTTAATGGTGGAAAAGATGGGTAAAAAGAATCATGGAATAGACATGAGTTGAGTAAGCAACTCACAGTTTACAAATGACCTTTTTCTTATAAATTAGGACATCCATAGTTTAACACAGGATCACTATATACAAACCACAACACTAACGAAAGTGGTACTTGTTTGCTATGTACAATTAGGAAGTCCCAAGTAGAGTGGAATGAAACTAGTCTCAAGTTTTGTAGCAGGAAGGAATCATATACAGAAAGATTCAAACTAAGAATTTAAAATTCAGAGTTGTGTTTACATAAAACACTTTCTACTTGAAAGACCTCAAAATTTAACCAGTTCGGTTCTTTCAGTAAACTAACCAGCATTGATGGATAACTAAGGATATCAAATTCGACATTTGATTCTTTCCACTCCAGAAAACAAGTGTAAGGTATCAAAAAAAATAACCATATTAGTGTGAATCTATTAAGAATATGTATACACATTACCCTTTCCACTCACAATCCATGGCCGTCTAAATTGTTCTTATCAATACAACATAACTTACTCTTGTTTTTTAGCTTATTACCTGTAAAAGAAATCCTCAAATCTTTTCCACCACCAGCAGAGGAGTGCAATTCATTTTTTATCCTGTGAGTCATCGATTGATTCAAACATGATATGTTAATCACCTAAGGCTCAGACGGCAGATCAATGGGATCTTAACTCAAGCACTAAGAACACCAACACCAACCCCCCCCCCCCCCCCCCCAAAAAAAAAAAAAAAAAAAAAAACATATAATAGACAATTTTCATATATATACCGGACTTGCAATTTGGTGTAAGGTAAAAGGTTGGGGAATGAGCAACTTCAAAAAAAATTGGATACAAACTGTACCTGAATCTGCTTGAACAAATAAAGCACTGATTTGGCCTTTTCAAAAATAGTTAGAGGGCTCGTATCAGTTGCACATATAGGCCTCGTAGCACAGTAAAATGAAGATATAATTGCAAAAACACATTTATGAGTACTAAACAAGCAATTAAAACCAAGAGAAAAAAAAAATCCCTCGGCTCATCAACCATGAACATACCAGGCCTCCAAAATGTAATAAACCAGTTCTATAGCATTTCACTAATAAATGAAGAAGAAAATCTTAATGCAAAGTAGTTAAATGTTAAAAGGAGGATTGCAGTTTTCTAAAAGCTGAGCTACACCACACACGACTCAGCTTTAAGCAACATATCTTGGATTGGACCTTGAACCTCTTACAAACACGTGACTGCAAATTCAACACATCAACAAGTGGTAAAGGCAAATAGAAAACAATATATTGTAAAGAAACAAAGGTTGTTCAAATACACATTTTATCAAACAAGTGATAGCCAAGAAAATAAACATAGGATCACCTTGTGGTGGCTGATGGAAGCTCTTCAATCCCACCCCACCACCCATCCTCCCCCACCTCACCACAGCCCTATCACCATTTTATCACTAAAGCCCTCCGTCGTCCTCTCCCACCACAGTTCCACTACCCCTTCCCCACCCCACCACAGCCCTGCCACCCTTTCACCACCGAAACACCCCCACAGCTAGGCATCATTTTTGTAGAAACGATGGTTGAGTATGGAGAAGAGCGAACAAAAGAGAATAACCATGAAAATGAAACGGCGAGAGGAGTCGTGCGAGGAATGAAATCAAGAGCTGAATCGATTGATTGGTAACCATTTTGCATCAATTAAATAAATCAACAATCAAGATAAAATATTATACATCCAAGGGCTATCAATAGGGGTGCATATGGTATACACTCCTTTAAGAGGTGTGAACGAAAATTGTTCCCTTTTTTTTTTTATCAGTAACAAAAGAAATATTAATAAAAAATTACAAAAGAATAAAAGAACAAGGAGTCCTCCAAAGAAAGAAACACAAAAACAAAGTCCTCTTGCTACATATCAGACATTGTCCTCCTATCTCTAGAAATCAAAAATAGTGGAATCACTCTAAAAGGAGGGGATACAGAGTTACAAAAGATGACAAATAACACGAGAGTGATCAAGACAAACAAAGGAAGAAGAGGGATACAGGATGCAACACTTTAAAGAATTGGAGTGTCACACCCCACTCCCCTTCTGAGGATGGAGTGCAATAACATTTGATAAACGTTTTTTTTTTTTTTTTTTTTTTTTTTTTTTCATAGTTAAAAAAAAATTTAGATTCAACACCATTAAACAAACCGCTTATTTACATATATTTAACTGGTCAATATACACTAATGGAATTTTACATTAACTAGAACATACACAATTAAAATTCTTTTATACATATAAACATTTGTCCCTTTATTACTTGCAACTCTGCTTTCCTTTTCCAGCAACTATTCATAGCGGACCCTCCAATCCGGATCACCTAACAAAATCATTTTGTTAGTGAACATTCATAAGAATTGAAGCCATATGTGTGAGTTTCTATGGCTCATGTATAAACCTTTCATAAAACTCTTTGCACAACTTAAGCAGTTCACATATGTTACTTGGATTTTTCTCATGTGTCAGCTCAGCTGTATAGAATTCAAGGAATGTCACTTAATTTTATGTTATTAATCTTATTTTATGTTGTTTTGGATGGAAGCATAAGATGTTTCTTACTGGACCACAACTAAGAATGTTAGTCAGACTATGTAACTATCATAACTGACAAGGATTATTGATTTATCTCAAAAGCCTTTTCCAGAAGTAAACAGGGAAATTTGTATCCCATTTGATATTATTACATTTAAGATTGCTGTTCTTGAATACATTAATAACTAGTTGACTTCGTATATACATACAGCAACACCAGGATAGATTTCTTATAAGAAAGAAACTGACCCCAAAAACAAGTGGCAAGCACATATGCAAACATGGATTAGTTTCTCCCTTATGTTCTACCAAGTCGTAAATGGCATCTCTCTGCATTTCAATGAATTATGCAGACCGATTATGATGAATGCTTGAGCCATAAAATAAAAGTAAGGTCAGCAGAAATTCTTGCAAATTTGCAGTTCATCTTGCTATATATTGCTCTACAAGAATGCAAAGAGGGCTATAGCCCCATAAACATGTGAAGAACAATCTTAACAATAGGAAAACACACAGCTCCATCATATCAAGAAATAAAATTTGATAGCTAGTGGGTCTATAAAATTAAGATTAAGCTCCATTAGAAATAAAATTTGGTCTATAAAATTTTTTTCTCTTCCTTTGAATGGAGCTGTATGTTTTTATAAACAGCTTAGCACTTATAAAACAATACTGCAACAGAATCAATGTAAAAGGAATTTAGTATTAATTGTATTAAACTGAAAAATTGCATATACAAGAAAGACTTTCCAACATATTTGTCAATTTCATAATTTCAACTAAACCAACATGCGCTGCTATATCAGTCACAATTCCCCAAACACAAGCCATAACCCCATATTGCATTGATCTGTGAAATTCATTGCAATATAAAGAGCACAGTTTGATTTGAAGCAGGAAAGAGAAGATGTAGTTACCAGTCCTGAAACTGTTGCCTTCATGATAAACTAAAAGGTTTTCATGATCTCAACAACTCTACATAAAATGGAACTGAGAACCATGAGAATGGTTGCTTAAATTTATTTCAGCACTTGTAGAAAACAATTTCTCGGCTACAATTGGCTTTAACAGCATCCTCCAAACTCTCAACTCGGTCAAAATCAACTTTGAAAGTGACCATGGTGATATTGTCTTTTCCAGTTTCATAATCTTGCTTGATGTCCTCAACTTGAAAAGATTGTAGCTACAAATCACCAAGTACAAGTGTCAATTGTGAGAGAGAGAGAGAGAGAGAGAGAGAGAGAGAGAGAGAGAGGAAAAAAGAAAAACTCTTCCTAAGGAAAATTTTAGATGTACTTAAGTATATTCAGCATCTTTCTCAATTATAATAACAAAAACATTAGCTATTTCTAACACAATATTCATTATGTAACATATAATCGTGACAACAAGATGACACAGTGTCATAGCCTGCAAGAAATGAGTATGAGCATCTCCAATGGGATAGCTAAATTTGTGTGTCAAAGTGTGTTAACTGACAAAAAGTGATAGTAGTTGGACCCAATATTGTGTGTTAAGTATTTGTTGTGACCCAATAGTGTTAAGATGTGTTAAGTGGATATAAAACAAAAACAAAAAAATTTATCGAACTGGGGCATGTGTCAGCCTCTCTCTCTCTCTCTCTACTAAACACAAGACTCTCTCCACAGTTAACATCTCAGATAACTAAAGCAACTGTCAATAGCTAAATTAATGTTACCACTGGGGACACAAAATCAAAATTTTGTTTGTTAACTGTCTTTTTCAGTTCATACTGGCACTAGCACTAGGTTTATTAAACCCATTGGAGATGTATAAATATAATAATTTCATAAACAATTGCAAAAATTACTAAACAAAAATCGCAAGAAATATAAACTGCGCAACATGCAAGTGAGGGGGGTTGGAGGTGGAAGAGAAGGAGCACCTAGACATTTTAATATTTTTCCATGCCGAACAAAAATAGTTCTTCCAACCTTGAAAAAGTTAGTGCCACATGTTTGACCAACTTACCTGATGGTATACAACTCCCAAAAGATCAAATGGAACCTCCAGACCCATCGGAACCTACAATGAAAATCCTCATAACAATTGCAAGTCCCATAAAATTAACATCAATGATGAAAAGATATGAAGTGAGAAAAGGGAGAGAATTCTTCCTGATATGCAAAACAACTCCATTGAAATTTCAAAATGAAGTTGGTACCATCAGCAGAAAAACAAAAAAAAAAAGAAAAAAAAAAGGAGTACACAATGAAACGAATGAGAGACAGAACAAGTGAGCGAGAAATCTATTACTTTAGATTTCACAAGCACTGTCAGAGCATTTTTTAGGCATTCTGCAGCAACTCCACCATAAGCCCTAACTAATCCTCCAGTGCCTAGTTTGATACCGCCAAAGTGCCTGAAATTAAGGAAAGCAAAGCAGATAAACAAAATGCGTATAAGTAATAGACCCTCAATGCATGCATACATAGCTAGAAGATGGCATGCACGTGAACTTCAATCATGGACTACCAATGACGCAAGAGTAATCTTGCAGCACCACATGCGACTGCAGTTGCAAGATATACATTATTAAATGCTAAATAGAGATGTTGAAGTAGATAAAGACAACTATTGTTCATAAGTAATATTGAGAAACATATATACCTTATCACAACCACCATCACTCTATCTATTCCCGAAGAAACAATTGCAGAATGTATTGGTTTTCCAGCCGTACCAGATGGTTCACCATCATCATTACTTCGGTACTGATCACCAACCTAGGATGAAAAAAAAAAAAGAAAAAGAAAAATCACATTGTGGTAAATTAAAGAAAAAAATACCACAAAAATGGCGCCACCCAAACATGCATACCATGAAATCTTTCTTTAGCCCATACAACTCTAGCACAAGTCATAATTCCTGCACTTGATAAGAGGAAACATACAAGTCCCACAACCAAAAAAATTCAGTTTCAAATTTGACATCCAAATTCCCTTGGATGTGACTACACACTGCTCTTCAACTCTGAAGAGCCTATATATTGCTATTTGGTCATTGCGAAAGTTTGTTAAATGGAACCTTACAACTTGATTCTCTTAAAATTGATATAATATATGAATATGTTGTGATTTTGTACGAGCTAAAAGAAAGAAAAAAAATCATGGTAAGCTTATTAAGATGATATCTTTACACTTTCCTCTTGTAATTTATAATTCTCAATGATATGGGATGATTGTATATATACCTTATAAGCCCAACAATTATGAGTGGCACGGGGATCCCGAACCTATATATCAAGAATTAATCAATTTAGAAAACTAGCTTAATATTTATTGAATTGAAGAGCTATAGAGAAAAATGAGCAGCCAAACAAAGCATGAAATGAAAGAACAAACAAGTACAAAAAAACTAGGAATGGATAAGATTGTATGAATTAATATAATGAATGATGAATATATTAATAATGAGCTTGTATATATATGTAGGTATGTATGTAACTAACCTCGGAGAGGAAGGAGTGAGCAGAGCGCTCGTCGGAGATGGGGCCTGAAATGGCGATGAATTTGCTCTTTTTGATCTCCCGTTCGAACGTAACCCTCTCCTTGATGGTCGTGAACGCCCCTGGTTTGTTGCTTCCGCCGCCACCGGTGGTGGTCATCGGTCTATTAGACCTGGCGAGTAGGAGCAGTGGGCCGTAAAGAATATGACGGTGGTCGTGGTGGTGGCGGCGGCGGTGGAGGTGGTGGTCGTGGTGGTTCAGCCTCAGCCGGTGGTAGGGTTTTAATAACGAAATCGCCGCTTGCATTTGAAATCGGATATAGTGCTGCTGACAGCGAGACCCTGATTGCTTTTCTTTTCCAATTAAAATTTATCAAAAAATTGAGGTTATAAAATATTAATTTAAAAAATTAAATTGAAAATATGTTGAGGTTCATATCTATATCTATCTCTCCATAAAAAGTTTAAGAGCTCTTACACTACTTATGTAGCAGTAGGCTTCACTTATAAATAATTTGATGTACGTTTTTTGTTTTTTTTTTTTTCATATCACATCATTAGTGTCATTATTAGAACTTCGTATTTAGGGGTTGTTTGGGGTGTCCTAAATAAGTACACTTTTTGACTTTTTATGAAATATAAGTTGGATATGGGTTGGGTTTGACATGATGGGATAGAGAGATGATGTGACTTAAATAAGATGATGTGACTTAAATAGGATAGTGACTTTTTGACTTTTTGAATTTTTTTGAGGATGCCAAACTTGGCCTTAGAGTTATGAATCATTACTCATCTCTCTATTATGAGGCGTTTTGGCAAGCAGAAAAAAAGTTAGTTTTTTGACTTTTTAATTTTTTGGGTCATATATTACCTCTTTGTTTTTTTATACTAAAAAAGTCAAAAAGTTATAAAAAAAAAGTCAAAAAATTAATTTTTTGACCATCTTCCCAAAACACCACTATATAAACAAAAAGGGTTTTAGCAAGGAGTCTCGTGACAGTTTCAATATCTCACACTAATTTTTTTAATTTTATGTAATTAAAAAAATCTCCATTGGTTAATTTTCATTTAACTATGTATAATTTTAAATAATTAAAAAAATATCCATTGATGAAGACGCAACTTTATTCACTTAAAGGGAACAATTAAAAAAAATCTGCATTGGTTAGCTTCCATTTAACTATATATAATTTTAAACAATTAAGAAAATTTCTATTAATTAGCTTCCATTTAACTATGTATAATTTTAAATAATTAAGAAAATCTCCATTGATAAATGCATAAATTTATTCCCTTAAAGGGTACAACACTTTCCATTTAACTATGTATAATTTTTAACAATTAAGAAAATTGTTGGAGAATTTTCAAAATGGGTTTTCAAAGTTTATAGTTTAATTTTTGGGTGTTTTCAAAACCTTCTTTGTTTTTCTTTGGAAAGCTTGAAATAAGTTTGGGGACATTGTTCCACATCGAAAAGAGAGGAAAACATGGAACACTTAATAAAGGGCTACATGGAATATTCTTTTGAATATGGAATTGTGAGGTGAAAGCTAGTGTGCGTACACTCACACCTCAAGAATAGTGCTTCGCACAATCCGCACACGCACACGTGTGCGCACGTGATGTGGTATGGGTTGTGGGTCGTGTGGCGGCGCACTTTGCACTTAGCACAGACGCAAGGCGCCATGAGGGTGCTTTCCTATTTGCATCGGACAGGTTGAAATGATGACGTAGATCCAACGTGAAATGGGTGATGTGAAATACAATCAGCTCTACGTGGCATCTGTTGACGATGAGTCAACCAACCGATCGAATGGTTACGTGTCCGATCTGAAGCGGTTCGATCATAGCTGTTGATTGGAGATGCGTACGATCGTTCAGATGAGATGGCACCTAATCATGATCATCAGGTGTGATCAGTCAAGGCAGCTATTCGGTGTGAGACTGATCTGCACCATAGATCGTCGATCCAACGGTCAGATCTGATCGGATACAATCAAGGGACATGACCATTCGATCAGGTGCATCAAGGCCTATAAATAGGCTATGAATTCAGCCATTTCAATCATCTAAAAATTCAGAAAGCATTCCTACAATTCTCTCTCTCTCTTTCTCTCTCTCCCTCTTGATTTAGAGTTTTCAATCAAGAGTTTCTTAAGAAAATTTCTGTTTTTCTTACTGCTAATCAAGTTCTGCAGATTTGATTATCAATGTCTTGGTTGTCTTGATTATATCAAGAGTATTCTGATCTACTGTCGTCTGTGCAGATACCGGTAGACTTGATCTTTAAATCAGGCTTCACTGTATCTTGGAGGCGAATTTGCTGTAACCACATGCACACCTTTTGGTGGATACAAATATTGTTTTTAGGAAAACAACAAAATAACGCAACTTGAAGCACCAAATTTTTGTTCTACATAGACACAATCATCGCCAAGTTTTGAAGACCCAAAGACTACCAACTGAAGAATTCAAGATGAATTGTTTCAACAATTTAAAGATAAATAGATATGGCGATGTCTATTTAGAAAATGACTTAAGATTTCATGAAGCTTGACCTTTTTGATGGCGGAAATTTCCAACGTTGGCAAAAGAAGATGCACTTTTTGCTTACCACTCTCAAAATGGTCTATGTGTTGACTACCCCCCATCCAGCAGAGCAAGAAGACGAGACTATGGAGCAAACCTATACCAGAACCAAATGGGAGAATGATGACTACATTTGCTGAGGACAAATTCTGAATGCGCTGTCAGACTCTTTGTTCGATGTATATCAATATCTGGAAACATAAAAGCAACTTTGGACATATTACAGTCAAAGTACCTCACCGATGATGCCACCAGTAAGAAATTTCTTGTTAATACTTTTATGCGTTTTACTATAATTGATACAAAGCCCATTATAGAGCAATTCCATGAGATCCAACATATTCTAAGTCAATTTCAACAAAAGAATATGAACATTGATGAATCTATTGTAGTTTTATCTATAATAGAGAAACTGACATCTTCTTGGAAGGATTTTAAGAAAATTCTAAAACACAAAAATGAAGATCTAACTTTAGAGGTTCAACAAAAAGAAGCGTAAGCGTGAACCCCAACCCGAGAAAGATGCTAAGAAGCAGAAAGGCGCTTGCTGGCACTGTGGCAAGCCAAGGCACTTCAGGAATGAATGTCGATCATACAAGAAGAAGTCAGAAGCATCAAATGCCAAGAACAAGTTCGTGGCCGTTGTATTTGAGCTGAACATGCTCGAAGATGCTGGTGACTGGTGGATTGACTCAGGAGCAACAAGGCACGTCTACAACGACAAGAGTCATTTTATTACTTATGAACAAGTGAGTGATGGAATAGTTCTCTACATGGACAACTCTTCAACTACTGCTATCAAATGCAAAGTGACGGTGGATCTAGAGTTTACATCTAGAAAAGTCTTAAGTCTTAATAATGTTTATCATGTGCCTGATGTCAGGAAAAACCTTGTATTTGGGAGCCTGCTTGATAAGCATGGTTTCAAGTTAGTATTTGAGTCGGACAAATTTGTCCTGTCTAAAGGTGGGATTTTTTGTTGGGAAGGGCTATATGTATCAGGGAATGTTCAAACTTAATATTATCAATAATACATTTGTTTCTACTTATATTGTTGATTCTCTTTCTTTATGGCATGCTCGTTTAGGTCATGTTAATACTAGGAAAATGCATGATATGGTTAATTTAGATTTAATTCCTAAGTATGACATTGATATGTTTGAAAAATGTAAATTTTTGTGTGCAATCTAAAATTACTCGCATTCCATTTCCTAAAATAGATAAAATCACATCTTTGCTTAAACTTGTGCAGAGTGATGTCGTGACATGCATAGTACCCCTACTAGAGGTGGTAAGAAATATTTTGTAACATTCATTGATGATTTTTCTAAGTACTATCATATCTATCTTTTGCATTCCAAAGATGAGGTGTTTGATAAATTCAAGATTTTTAAGACAAAAGTAGAAAATCAGTGTAATATCAAAATAAAAAGACTTAGATTTGATGGAGGCGATGAATACCATTTTCCAGAATATTGTGAAAATGTTGGTATTATTCTTGAGAAGTTTGCACCTTACACACCACAACAAAATAGAGTAGTTGAAAGAAACAATAAGACATTAACAGAAATGATTAATGCTATGCTTTCTTACTCCAGTTTAAGTTCTAGTTTTTGGGGTGAAGCCTTACTCATTGCTTGTCACATACTCAATAGAATTCTTCTTAAGGAAAGAAATGTTACTCCTTACAAACTTTGGCAAAATAAGAAACCTAATCTAGGTTACTTGAAAACATGGGCCTGTAAAGCAATAGTCAAATTGCCTGAACCTAAAAAGAAGAAATTATGTGAAAAAGGAATTGAATGCATATTCCTTGGCTATGCTATACATAGCAAAGCATATAGGTTTCTGGTAGTAGAGCCCAATGGTTTAATGGAAACAAATACCATCATTGAATCATGTGATGTGGTATTTTATGAGAATCATTTCACAAATATTCCAATGTTGGATTCTAGTCAAGAAAATGAATCAACTCCTTTGATGTCTACAGAGGAAACTGAACGACATAAACCCATTGAGCCTAATGAATCTAATAAGCCTATTGGGCTAATGAGAAGTAAAAGGGCTAGGATCAAGAAATCAGTTGGCCCTGATTTCATTGTTTACCTTGTAGAAGGAACTAGGAAAGCTTTTTGTAAGCAAACAATGATTTCTTTAAATATGAATTTAAATCCATTAACCTTTGAGGAGGTTATGAAGACTCAAGATGTTGTTTTCTGGAAAGAAGTAATAAAACGATGAGGTGAATTCTATCATGGGTAACAATATCTGGATACTTGCTAATTTGCCACCTCGATCCAAACCAATTGGTTGTAAATGAATTTTCAAAAAGAAAATAAAAGTTGATGGCACAATTGACAAGTTCAAAGCAAGATTAGTTGCTAAGGATTTTACTCAAAATGAGAGTATCGATTATTTTGATACATATGCTCTGGTGGCTAGAATCGCCACCATTCGAGTGTTGATTGCCTTAGCCTCAATCTATAAGCTTGAAATCCATCAAATGGATGTTAAAACCGCTTTCCTAAATGGAGAGTTAGATGAGGAAATCTACATGCAATAACCGGAAGGATTTGTTATACAGGGTCAAGAACACAGAGTGTGTAAACTCGTGAAGTCACTATAGGGACTGAAACAAGCTCCAAAATAGTGGCATGAGAAATTTGACAAAGTAATAGTGTCAAATGGTTTTAGGATACATGAATTTGATAAGTGTGCGTACAATAAGTTTACTGACAATAGAGGTATAATCATATGTCTATATGTAGATGACATGCTTATTTTTGGTACTGACAATGATGTCATTGAAAGTACTAAAAGTTTCTTGTCGTCTAGCTTTAGTATGAAAGACATGGGCTTGGCTGATATAATTTTGGGCATTAAGATCAAACGAGAGGGTAATAATTTGATTCTTACACAGCAACACTATATTGCGAAAATTCTTAAGAAATTTAATCAATATAATTGTACACACATGTCTACACCTTTTGATTCAAATTTGAAATTGTATCCTAATACTAGAAAAACTATTGATCAACTAGAATATTCAAGAGTGATAGGTAGCCTGATGTATGCCATGACTTGTACTAGACTTGATGTTGCATTTGCAATGGGAAAACTTAGTAGATACACTAGTAATTCCGATAGTAGTGTACATTGGCAAGCTGTTAACCGATTACTTAGGTACTTGAAGAAAACAATAGACTATGGAATAGTTTATAATGGCTATCCAGCAATGCTGAAAGGATTCACGGATGCCAGTTGGATAACTGACCGTGAAGATCACTCGTCCACGAGTGGTTGGATTTTTACTCTTGGAGGAAGAGCTATCTCCTGGGGTTCTAAGAAGTAAACATGCATAACAGACTCAACCATGGCATCTGAGTTTGTAGCATTGGCTTCTTGTAACAAAGAGGCATAGTGGCTAAAGAATCTCTTGTTAGAGATTAAGATATAGCCAAAACCTATGCCATCAATATCTTTGCATTGTGATAGTAAAGCAACTCTATCACGGGCCTATAGCCATGTCTATAATGAAAAGTCCAGGCATATAGAACTAAGACATAGCTGTGTTAGACAGTTAATCATAGAAGGTGTAATTACCATTAATTATGTAAAGTCAAGTGGAAACTTGGCTGACCCCTTAACAAATGGACTTGCAAGGGATTTAGTGTGGAAAACATCAAAGGGGATGGGTCTTAAGCCCACTTAACATAAGCACTCCTGATGGAAACTCGACTCAATGCTTGAAGAAACATCAAGTCTTGAGTTCATTGAGCCCAAGTACACCATATGTTGTGATTGTAAGCACTTAGTTTTATTTCATTTTCATCCCAAGATTGAAGTGCTTGGTACCTGTAATGTGAAAAGAAGATGATGAGTTAGCAAACTCTTAATAAGCTTACAACTGGGTTGTTAGGGTACTGTAAATTACAGGGGTATTCTCAGTAAGCTTACTTATGTGAGTGTAGGAGGTGGTACCGCTTCCTATGAGTACAAGGGCTTGATTTTAGAGCGCTCATGAAACAGGATATAGACACAAGACCAATCCACGTGTCGGTTTGTTTGAATACTTTAGGTAACCTCTATTGTGCGTGAGACATGTTCGGTTAGTCGTAAAAGATCACTAGTTCAAAGACAAGTCTACTATGCCATCTTGACTAACTTTGAGGTGTCTTCACTAAGTGAATGATTCAAATCGTAAGATATTTTCACCTATGCATAAGGCTTTCAAGTAAACCAAGAATCATCATCTGATATTTTGAAAATGGTGGGGGAATGTTGGGAAATATTGGGAAATTTTCAAAATGGGTTTTCAAAATTTATAGTTTAATTTTTGGGTGTTTTCAAAACCTTCATTGTTTTTCTTTGGAAAGTTTGAAATAAGCTTGGGGACTTTGTCCTACATTGGAAAGAGAGGAAAACAATGAGCACTTAATAAAGTGCTACATGGAATATTCCTTTGAATATGGAATTGTGAGGTGAAAGCTAGTATGGATGCACCTAAACCGCAAGGGTGGTGCAACATCCACACACATATAAGCACATGCGTGTGTGCGCGCGCGTGGCGTGGGCAGTGGGCTGTGTGGCGTTTGATGGTGCACTTTGCACTTAGCATGGACGCAAGGCGCTATGAGGGTGCATTCCTATTTGCACCGGACAGGTTGGAGCGATAACGCGGATCCAACGTGGCGTGGATGATGTGAAATCCAGTTAGCTCCATCTGGCGTCCGTTGGCGATGAGCTAACCAACCGATCGAATGATTGTGTGTTCGATCTGGAGTGGTTCAATCATAGCCGTTGATTGGAGATATGCGCGATCGTACGGATGAGATGTCACTGGATCGCGATCAGGTGTGATCAGTTAAGGCAGCTATTCGGTGTGAGGCTGACCTACACCATAGATCGTCGTTCCAACGATCAGATCTACTCAGATGCGATTAAGGGACATAACCATTCGATTAGGTGCATCAAGGCCTATAAATAGGCTGCGAATTCAGCCATTTCAATCATCTAAAAATTCAGAAAGCATTCCTGCAACTCTCTCTCTCTCTCTTTCTCTTGATTTAGAGTTTTCAATCAAGATTTCTTAAACAAATTTTTGCTTTTCTTACTGGTAATCAAGTTCTGCAGATTTGATTATCAGTGTCTTGGTTTTCTTTGATTATATCAAGAGTATTCTGATCTACTGTCATCAGTGAAAATGCAGATAGACTTGATCTTTAGATCAGGCTTCACTGTATCCTGGAGGCGAATTTGCTGTAACCCCCTGCACAACTTTTGGTGGATGCAAATATTGTCTTTAGGAAAGCGACAAAGTAACGCGACTTGAAGCACCAAATTTCTGTTCTACACAGACACAATCATCGCCAAGTTTTGAAGACCCAAAGACCACCAACTAAAGAATTCAAGATGAATTGTTCCAACAAAAATCTTCATTGGTGAAGGCACAACTTTTTTCCCTAAAAGGGTATAACGCTTGGCCACGACAAGTAGCATGCCCTCTAGGAGAATCGAACTTTATTCCCTTAAAGGGTATAGTTTAAGGGTATAGCGCTTGGCCACGACAAACAGCATGCTCTCTAGGGCATGTTCTCTAGGTAAAAGGTTTGAACTTTATTCCCTTAAAGGGTACAACACGTCAAGTAGCATGCCATGCTTGGAGGAATCAAACTTTATTCTCTTAAAGGATACAACATGCCTTCCAGAAAAATCCAACTTGAAACCTTACTCTGATATCAATTGTAAGACCTTAGCACTTACTATCTCACCAAAACTCATACGTAGTAGTGAAAGAGCAACTTTATTTCCTTAAAAGGTACATCGCCAAGCATCATAAATCGACTGTGACTCAGCCTTACCCTGGGCCTCCGCCACGACAGGATGCTGGTCTAAACCCAAGCCAACAAACTATATAAAAATAAAACTGTAATTAGTCTATGATTTATTTGATAATCTCATATCGAGAAAAGAAAGAAAAATTGAGTTATTTCACTTATATAAAGTGAATATTATACTTTCATTTAATATTATAGTGTTGTGCATGTTTCAATTCAATATAGTTTAAATTTTAAAATAAAATTTAATAGTTTTAATTAATTAATTTTTATGTAAGTTGGTTGGTCTTTTGACCTAGCTGATTAGGTTGAATCATTTTTGGTTTGACTAATTCATTGGTTTAACTGCGATTTTAGTAGTTTTATCAAAATATATTGGCTAGATTTTAGTGGTTTTATCAAAATAACGTACAATTTGTTCAGATGACTGAAGAGTGACTTTTTGAAGAAGAATGCCACCATAACCAATATCAGAAGCATCAGTTTGAATAATTTTGAATGAATTTTCAGTAGGAATACCAAGACAAGGAAGAGACTTGACATATTGTTTGACTTGTTTAACAATAACAGTATGAGTAGAAGATCATGGAGGAGGATTTTCCTGTAACCGAGCAAACAAAGGTTGACAAGTTTTCCTAAGGTCTTTGTAAAATTCAGCAATGTAATTGAGGGAACCTAAGAACTGTTGTAATTGGTTTTTATCCAGAATTTGATCAGGAAACTTAGACGCAAACTCAATGGAATGACTAATAAATATATTATTTTGGTGAATATCATATCCTAAAAATCAGACTTTAGTTTGAAATAATTTAATCTTAGGAGCAGAAATGGCTAGACCATGACTTTTAATAGTATAAAAGAAAGCAGTTAAATGTTTCCAGTGTTCATTAATAGATTTAGAAAAAATAAGAATATCATCGATGTAAACAATAGAAAAATGACTAAATGGGTTAAATATATCATTCATTATATTTTGAAATTCACTAGAAGCATTTTTTAATTCAAATGGCATGACATTTCATTCATAATGACGAAAAGGTGTAGTGAAAGCAGTTTTATATCTATCTTTAAGATGAATTTGTATTTGTTAAAAATCACTTTTTAAATCAAATTTACTAAAAATAACATCTTTACTAAGTCTTTTAATCAAATCTTTTTTATTAGGGATTGGGTATTGAATCCACTCGAGAACTTTATTTAATGGTTTATAATTGATAACTAAGCGAGGGACACTTCGTTTTAATTCAACATTTTTATTAACATAAAAAGCAGGACAAGACCATGGTGATTTACTTGGACTAATTATTCGGTTGTTTAATAACTCATTGATTTCTTTTTTACACATTTCAAGTAATTCATGATTCATTTGAATAGGGCGAGATTTAGGAGGAATTTGTCTTTCATTAAAATTTTTAATATAAAGTAAGGTGACTACATGTTTTTTCCTATGCCAAAAGGCAGTGGGTAAAGTAGAACAAACAGTTGTTTCTAATTTTAGTTTAAATTCTTCGATTTTAGATATAATAATAGGATTAGTTAACTATTGATCAATTCTTTTATAATTGACTTCTTCTTTGAGATATCGTAATTGTCTAGTTATTCGATTAATAGTTTGAGAAATAGAACAATCTTTTAATTGATTTAGTTCCAAAACTTCAGAAGGTGATAAAAATTTAAAAGTAACTGTTTGACCAAAAGCTTGAGTTGTTATTCTTTCACTGGAAGTAGTAAATGGATAGAGTAAAAATATAACTGGTGTGCCTAAAATAATTTTATCAGTCATGTTTTTGACTAAAACAAATGAGGTTTTAAAACAAACATTATTTTGACAGATATGAGCTTTGGGTAATTTATATTTAATATGCATTTTACTACCATTAGCAGAAGTTAATTTTTTATGACATTTCTCATAATATTTAGTAGGGAGTAATCCTTCTGGAATACAATTAAGATCAGCACCAGTATCAATCAAGGCAATAAGATGTAATTCAAAATCATCAATAACAAGTTTAACTTTTGAATACCATTTTTGAATATGAATTTTATTGATAAGATTTAATCTTTTATCTTCAAGATTGGAATGGTGAGATCGATTATCAAATAAGAGATTCTTAGGATTAGTATGTTCAGAATCATGTTCAGATTCATTAGGAGATTCAACATTATTTTCTTGAAAAGTATCTAAGCTTTTATTGAGTTTTAATGTAATAATTTCATCTTCTAAAGATGTGTCTTTATTTTGTAAATCTTTAATAGTTTGTTTAATCTGATTGATTTCATGTTGTAAATCTTGTAGGGTAACTTCTTTTTGTTTATTTTTAAATCTTTCTAAAGTTTGTTTAATAGTTTTGTAAATCTTTCAGCACTAGTATCAATTAAGGCAATAAGATGTAATTCAAAATCATCAATAATAAGTTTAACTTTTGAATACCATTTTTGAATATGAATTTTATTGATAAGAATTAAATCATTTATCTATGGTTTCTAATAGTTACCTTAGTAATTACTCTGATTATTCTCAACCTGAAATTGTTTTCTTAATCACCTCTGGTTTTACTGTTATGCTCAAATCTTGGTGGGAAAAATACCTTACTGAAGATCAAAGAGAATCCATTATACATGCTAATCAAAAAGATGCTAATGATCTACCTATCTTTGATGAAACTATTGGCTATAACCACCCTGATGGAATTAATACTTTAATCTACACCATAGTCAGACATTTCATAGGTACTCCTACTAATATATATTCTCGCATACATGATCAACTTAGTAATCTTACTTGTCCAACCTTAAGTGACTTTAGATGGTATAAAGATGTCTTTACATCCCGAGTTATGTTACGAGAAGGCTGTACTAAATCTTTTTGGAAAGAAAAATTCATTAATGGTTTACCTAGTCTTTTTGAAATTCATCCCGATTTGATTATGTTAAATCCACCATTACTAATCTGTTTTTCAAAGAAGCTAGTCACCTTAAAAGTCAGTCTGTTCATGACCTGGTTAAATCTTATTTTCCTCCTGGATGGCATTTTGTTCCCATGCATCCAGAGAAAACAATCACCTTCTATAAAGATATTTTGTTCAACCATCAACCCATTGTGATTAAACCCATTTATGATCGGATTTACACTAGTGACGTTGTTTACCATTCCCTCTATATTCACAATATTGTTTCCTTAGTTGAATGGAGTTCTCCTTATCAACTTTGCGATTTACCTAATCACTCTCTTCAGTATAGTTATTATGACTATATTGATGCTTAGTTCAAAGTATTTTTGTATCAAAATGAATCTTTTAGTCACTCCTGGTTCATCTAGTTTGATCAAAAGTTCAAATCAGAATTACCTACTTGGTTTCTGCAATGGTGGACTCATTATGGCGCCATTTCAGATATCTTCCCTGCTATTTTGATTGAACAGGTTAACTATTTTTCAACTGTTTTCTCATTCACTCCACAACAGAAGAAATTCCCTCAATTTCTTATTTTTATATCCAAATACAAAATCCCTTGGATATTTAAATGGCAATATGGCATTTCTGATGATGTTGTTCACCGGTTACATATGGTTAAATGGTGGGACAATTACAAAGTTTCCCACATTGTTGAAATTGTTCAAACTGAGTTCCCGATTAACATCCATGCTCCTACATCTGCCATGGTTAAAGCTTAGCAGAACCCAATTGCTTCAATCACCCAAGGAAACCAACTTCCTATAATCAACCTTGGAAGCCCATATTCAAGTTCTTCCAAGCCCAAGTCAAAGATTAAATCAAAGGATAAAGCAAAGCCCAAAACTGCTAAAGCAAAGTCCAAGGCTAAGTCTACAGCTTCTGCATCTCAGGCTCAACCCAAAGTCAAGTCCAAGGATAAATCCAAGTCTAAGTCATCCAAAGATGAGCTGCTCAAAATGGCTCGTCTACTTGTTAATCAAGCCCAAGCCCAGTCAGATTCGGATAACAGCAGTTTAGAAAAAAGTTCAGACAGTTCACATTCTTCTGACGGATCAACTGCTCAAAATCCATATGGACCCGAGTTTCAAAATGCTCAGGACCCATATGCCTAGTCAGCTCTGCATTGGATTCCATATAAAAACAAAATTAGCTTCAATCAATACTCTTTTGAGAAAAGCTGCCAATTTGTATTTATATTGATTCCTTTATTCACATGTCTCCATCGAAAGTAATGAATAGTAAAAAGTTACTGTTACTGTTCATCACTCAATCAATCTGCTAAAAGCTACTTCAACTTTCAGCCAATCAACCGAAAGCTCCAGACGGCATGCTTTTGCCCATGTGCTGCTAGTTGCTCTCATGATCAACTCCAAGTCACATGATGCATAGTTAGATTAAGTTTTCTATAAATTATAATGTTTTAGTCATTTGTATTCAGAGGTTAAAAAAGAGAAAAAAGAAGTTCAAAACTTAGAGTGAGAACCTATTTTAGCTCTGCTAGTCAAACCCTATTTTTCAAATTATGTATTCTGAAGCAACTCGTTGCAATTACTTCCATTAAACAATTGTAAGAATTTTGATTAAAATTTATTTGTGCATATTCAATCTTCTTCTTCTGCTGTAATTAACTGACCTCCGCTTCCTCCCCTTATTTGGTATCAAAGCCAAGTTATGTTGCTATCTGTTGCTTACTGTCCTGTTAATTCTGCTTAATCTGTCTCTATTCTACTATGTATCTGCCTTCAGTCATCTTAATCTGTCAAAATATTATATGTGTTGTTCCACTGTGTAACTAGCCACCTAACCTTCGTCACAGTCCTTGGTAAGTCCTTTGGTTAGGCAATGTGGATTTTAGGGGTCTTCCGAAATGAGTATGTGTGAAAACGTAGTATGTGAAAACGTAATAAATTTAGACAATGTATTAAGATTCCTGTAAGTCATTTACCCGGTCAGAATAATGAGTCGATTATTTAGAAGTAACTCTTCAGTCAGTTCTAGGTCGACAACTTTGCCCTCAATACTAAATCAAGGATTAGTAATTAATGAAGAAGATGTAGAAATACAGAATAATAAAATTGATTTAAGTTGAAACATACCAAAATTATCAGTTAAAGAAATTTATAAAACAACTTTCTTACAATCTACTTTTAATGTTAACCTACATGTCAAAACATTAGAACAAGTTTATGCTTTATCAAAAACAAGAGAAACTTGCCAATTATTTGATGTTAACACTATTAAACGTCATTTGAAAACTGGTCATAATTTTATTCATTTAGGATTAATTCAAGTTGGAATAAAACCATTAACTCTACAAGGTAAAAATATTTCTGTACTATTATGTTTATGAGATGCTCGTTTTATTGATTATAATGATAGTCTTATGGGTATGATGGAAACTGGTCTCCATAAAAGACCTGTCCATTTTAATTGTTTTACTAATTTTACATTAAGTCTTTGTGATCCCCATATTTTAGATGCATTAACTTTGAATATTCAATTAGATGGTTCATTTACAAATATGAAAGATAAAGTTCATAATATTGCTTTATCCTTTGATTTAATCTTTGACTTGGGCTTGGAAGAACTTGAAGATGGGTTTCCAAGGTTAACTGTAGGAAGTTGGCTTCCTTGGGTGATTGAAGCAATTGGGTTCTGCTGAGCTTTAACCATGGCAAGTGTAGGAGCATGAATGTTAATCGGGAACTCAGTTTGAACAATTTCAACAATGCGGGAAACTTTGTAATTATCCCACCATTTAACCATATGCAGCTAGTGAACAACATCATCAGAAATGCCATATTGCCAAATTATAGCGATGGCAATGCTATTATAATATTTGTCATTGAAGATGCTTTTAGTCTTATTGTTCTATAAAAAAATATATAATTAAATAAAGGGAGTTTTTGAGTAAATCCATTATCTAAGAGTGTTGTTCCATAAAACCCATAGTGTTTTATAATACTCCATTAGGTCCATTTCATACAAAAAGACCAAAAAAGCCCTCAAAAAAACACACGCCCCTCTCTCTCTGTCTTTGAATCTAATAACCGTCTCTCTTCCTCTCTCTATTCTTGCGTAGGAAATCACGCACAGTACCTCTATAGTCCAGAAATCCAAGACCATATTCCACATCGCCTCAACGCCCAGAAGACTGTATTCCTTCCATCATTGCATCGTCGCATCATTTTCTCCGTCGTCCCTACGCCGAGAAGACTGTCTTCGTTCCATCGTCACATCGTCTCATCATCTTCTTCGTCGTTCGTACGCCCAGAAAACTATATACGTTCCTTCGTTGCATCGTCCCTTCGTCTCAACATCTTTGTCGTCGAAATGGGCAAAAAACGTAAGCATTCTACTCATTCGTGTATTTAAACCGTAAACCACTTTATCAACAACCAACATTGTGAACTTTTACAAATATCCCATTTTCCTATGCATACAATATATAGGAGTCCATATTGTTCATACCCTAACATTTATTCTGAAACCCTCAATCGTAATCCCTAATTTTATTGATTTTTGCAGTCAAAAACATTACAGTTGCCATTACATTGTGTTCACAACTGTCAACATTCGAAAATGTTTTGGTTGTAGTTGTTGTTATTAAAAGCTGTGAACATTCACATTGATTGAAAATGGTTTGATAATCAAATTATTCCAGATGTTATTCGGTTGTTGTTCAATGCTGTGAACATTCACATGGTTTCAAAAATGTTTTGGCCAATTCTGTTTTGTTGCTGTTGATAACAGATGTGAACATTCACATTGAGTTAAAATGTTTGAGTAATCAGGTATTAATGGTGTTGTTGTTGTATGTTGTGAAAATTCACATGCATTGACACTCTTTGGCCAATTCTGTTGTTGTTCTTGTTGTTGAAAGATGTAAACATTCACATTGCCTGAAAATTGTAGGACAATTAGATATTATTGGTTTATTTTGTTCTAGGATGTGAACATTCGCATTGCCTGAAAATTTTAGGAGATTCAGATATTATTGATGCTGTTGTTCTATGCTGTCAACATTCACATTGCCTGGAAATTTTAGGAGAGTCAGATATTATTGGTGTTGTTGTTCTAGGTTGTGAACATTCACATTGCCTGAAAGTTTTAGTTCAATCAGATATTATTGGTGCTTTTGCTCTAGGCTGTGAACATTCACATTGCCTGAAAATTTTAGGTGAGTCAGATATTATTGGTGCTGTTGTTCTATGCTGTCAATATTCATATTGCCTGGAAATTTTGGGATAGTCAGATATTGTTGGTGCTGTAGTTCTAGGCTATGAACATTCACATTGCCTGAAAATTTTAGGAGAGTCAGAAATTATTGGTGCTGTTGTTCTATGCTGTGAACATTCACATTGCCTGAAGACAATCAGATATTATTGGTGCTGTTCTTATATGCTGTAAACATTCACACTGCCTGAAAATTTTAGGACAATCAGATATTATTGGTGCTGTTGTTCTATGCTGTGAACATTCACATGGATTGAAAAATATTGGGCCAATGAATAGGGATATTTAGATTCTTTTCCCCCTATTGTGAATGTTTGCCTTGTTGGTATTGTTGATTGTTAATGGTGATCCAATAAGTTGATCCATGATTTTATATGTTTGTGTTAATATCCACATGTTCTTCAATGGTGTTCATGGTTGTATAAAAATGCATTGTTTTCCACACACTGACACAATATGTACATTGTGTTTGTGCTGACACAATCAAAATACACATTCATGTACATATGTGAATGTTTACAACTACACACAAACTCTGGTGATTCACACCCACGCACACAACTGTGAACATGCACATCAGTGGAAATGCTGTGAATGTTCACATCTGTTCCACTATGTTAATCACATGAGCCTTCACTTAATTTTTTTTAAATGCTCCATTTTGCAGATATCGCACAAAAGAAAACCGCAAATAGAAAAAGAGATGAGTACCATGTGAAGGAAGAAACCCCACAAACAAATACTTGCACCAATGTCGACATGCGCCATGTGAACTACAGATCTAATATGACCGGACTGGTCAAATTAATGAAAACCACCAAGTTCACACAAGCACAGCTTCGGTGCCTTCAACAAACACCTTTTTGGAATTTGTTTGATGCATTGAGAAACAATCAGATCGACCTTGACAAATGCATGAAGTATGATGATGTTGTTGTGCATGTACTACAAATGTACTAAGCTTTAAAAGATGCCTTCTACATTGGGGAGAAGAAGATGAACATACACAACAGCGACATCAAGCTGATTTTTGGTGTGGACTGTGGCAGCAAGCCGATGGACATATCATATGGTGCGAAACCAAAGACTGGCATTGTAAACAAAAGATGCAAAAACGTCAGCCGGTTGACTTCAAAATGGATACGCACCCTTTTGACCGAGGCATTGAAAGGCAAAAAGAAAGATGACAACGAAGAAGTTGCCCGACTAGTGTGCATGTATGCTTGCCAAAAGCTTTTTTTCTCAACAAGCGGAGAGACAATAGGATGGGGCTACTACGCACATATGGTCCCATTGGAAAGCATGCAAGAATATGATTGGGCCAAGCAAATTAGGACAATGTTGACATCGTCTATTTCCCAAAATGACAAAAATCCAGCAAAAGTCACCGGCTGTGTCATGTTATTGATGGTAAGTACCCATGTTGTCAAATAATAACATTCACATGTCCTCCAGTGTTGTTCATCTAAGCCAACTATGAACATTGACATCTGCACCACTGATGTGAATGTCCATAGGCAATTATATTTCACAGATATGAATGTTCACATCTGAATCACTGATGCGAATGTCCACATTCACTTATTATATACTACTGTGAATGTTTACAACACTGCTCCATAGGCAATTATGTTTCACAGATGTGAATGTTCACATCTGAAGCACTGATGTGAATGATCACATTCACTCATAACATACTGTGAATGTTCACAACAGTGCCACATCACTTACGTTTCAATGATGTGAATGTTCACATCTGAACCACTGATGTGAATGTTCACATTCAATGATAATATACTACTGGGATGTTCACAACAATGCCACTGTGATTAATATTCACATAGGTTGCCATTACTATGCAAATGCTAAATAACAATATGTGTTTCTTGTTTTATTGAAGTACTGGTTGTGTGAGCACACAACCATCCTACAACCTCACAGACCCAATGCTTTTCTTCGTTGTGTGAAGTGGGATCTGACTGCTTTACAGAAGAAGATGAAAACCACCTCTTTAGCTGATTTGGGTTTTAATGAGGTAGGGCCTTTAACTACTGATCAAAACATTCACATTATAACACCACCCAAATATATACGTTAAGTAACATATTTTTTTCATTTTCAGGTTAATGCTGGTGAACTCTTTGCAATACCAACAGAATTACAAAAGTTCAAGCGTAAAACATTGAAGGTGGAGCCTGAAATTTATGAACCAGCTAGAACATCTCCCAACCTTTCTGACATCAAGGGAGAACAACACAATGGCAGCAACTCCCACTTTTCTGGGGATGGGATGGAGCTGAAGGACAGTAATGAGGACATTCACATTCCATTTAGTAGCCAACATTATGACAGAGCTATTGTAATACCAAACACAAACTAGCCTGATATCATTGATGTGCTTATCCAAGAAAATCGAAAGGCTTGGGGCATCATAAGGCAATGGGAAGCAAGGTACAAACACCTTCAATTTTCATGGGAGTTAAGGGCAAGAGTCATAGCTGATCTTGAACATAAATTGTTTAACCAGTCCTGCCCACCCAACGTGAATATCGAAATAAAGAAGTGCATGGAGCAGAAGGATAAAGAAATCAAACGCTTAACGCAGCTGGTCATCGACTTAGAATGCGATAAAACAATTCTTCAGGATCTTTACGATGACCAGTTAGTCCACATTGTCACACAGGCTGTGGCAGAAAAGCATCCCCCTAGCCCAATGCAACACAATATCAGCCTACCTTCTAGGGTCAAGCGTATAAAGGAAAAAGATCGCAAAGAACATCGCTTGCCTGACTTCCAGTACCCAGACTTACCTGGCCAAAAACAGCCCCATCCAGTCGAAATGGTTGAAGATGTGGAGAAACATCCACCAGCGAAGCAGCCAAAAAAATTATCCTTGACCAACAAGTTCAAAGTCTGGACCAAGATGTCCAAACAAGACAAACAAAAGGTCCAAGCTTTACAAAAAAATGGAGGCGATGAGTAAGTGACTGTACAAACATCCAATGTTAACATTCACATTCCGTAATAGTCTATATTCATCACTGTGTTCAATTTTTTTGGTTTGTTCAGATCTATGCAATGTAAATATTTACATTGGTTTGTTCATAATGCACAGGCTGCTGGTGTGGAAAGGAGATTCAAAGGCTACACATGTGTATTTTGATGACATTGTCAACCTTATCAAGGAGGAATCAATACACAGCAATGTATGCCATTACAATCATAATTCACTCTTCATGCATATGCACACACAGACACACACACACTCACAGCCACAAAATCTATATAATATGACCCCATGTTTGTGCAGCTCATAGATGCATATGCTGAACTGTTGCATGAACAACAAGAGGTGGTCAACCCAACTTCGAATGAAGCCTCATTGATCTTCACGAGCATGTGTTTGGTAAAATCTATCATTCCATTATTTGTAATGTGAATGTGAAACTTCACAGTCCATTAATTATTTGTCAAATGTATATAGAAAGTGATACGAGAGTACCATCCTCGCAAAAGGAGTAAACACATTGATGCACATGTCAAAAACTACCAAGGAGAGAGATACCTACTATTCCCATTGCATCATGAGTACCACTGGACGATAGTTGTGTATGAAGCTAAAGACAATTTGTGGAGGCATTACAACTCATTGCGCCCAAGAACAAGCATACATGACCCGCATATCGACCAAGCACAGAAAGTTGTAAGTGGCTAATTTTGAACACAAACATGACTTGTTCTCATGTATTAAATGACTGTACACACACATATGTTTGTTGGTGCCTAATTTGAAATTCCATACATAGAGGAAGTACATTGAGCATGTTGTGAGCGTTATTGGCGAGTCATCACCGCTATACACTAAGTTAGCAGGCCAAAATCCAGCACAACCAACCAAAAGTGTTGATGTCTGTCCTCAGCAAGGCGACGACTCGTAAGCCTCACTACATTTTTTTCAAATCCTCCATAACCATTATGCAAATATTCATGTCAACTGCTAATCAAAACCATTTCGCATTTACAGAGTGGACAGCGGACCTGCAATATGTTACATCATGCGAGCGCACATATATCGTGAAGAAATTGTGGACAGCCTCAGTAGTTCAGAATGGTGTGGACTACGAGATTTGTTAATGCATAGTTTTTTGAATCATAAGAAATCAGAGCTTCATTAAAACCTATAGGTGGGGGGGTGTCCACCTACACACTAACCAACAGTCGATTTGAATGTTAATATGGAATGCGTTGATATTTTGACACAACAACTGATTGTAAAACAGTGATACAACATCTGTTAATAGGAAAAAGCCAGCTGCGAATTTTGAACTACTTTTGGTGTTGTTATGTTTTACAGATGTGAATGTTCACAGTTGTACCACTAATGTGAATGTTCACATTCACTTACGATATCCATACTGCTGTGTTGTTATGAGTGTAATTTCTGTGAATGTTTGAACCTGACTGTTCTATAATACACATACTTTGTGCAGGAGTGTACACTTGGTCTACATGACATAATTACGGATCACATACACATGTGTGAATATTCACATTTGTTCTTGCTCATAACAGTTGTAAATGTCATTCTTCTCTGCCAAATGTGAACATTCACTTATGATATTCATATGCACTAATGTTTACAGATGTGAATGTTCACAGTTGCAACACTGATGTGAATGTTCATACTCACTTATGATATTCATAATGTCGTGTTGTGATGAGCATAATTGATGCGATTTTTGGAACCAGATTTTTATGTAATACACATACCTTGTGCAGGAATGTACACATTATTTACATGACATCATTACGGGTAACATCAACAGGTGTGAATATTCACATTTCTTTCCATTCATAACAGTTGTGCATGTTCACACCATGTCAATCTTCATGCATGTGAAAGTTCACATCACAGCTTATATTCATGTCAACATTGACAACAATAAGGTAAAAAAGTTCAACCCATGTGCAAGTTTTCACATAATATGATTCGTTTACGTAAGTGTGAATGTCCACATCATGTATTTATCATTACAACTTTAACAAAATATGAGTTTCATACACAAAAAGAAAATGAAAAAGCACAAATGAAATACTAAGTTTGCCAAACCATTATTTTGCTTGCCAACACAACACAATCTTATTTCAGAAATGAATATAAGAATCCAATGTAAAATACAACGTTGAAATGAAAAATGTACATCCTATATCGGCTCCTTGCATGACTTCCGATTATGGCTCCCCAGCTTATCACATCTCCCGCACCTTATTTGCTTCAGTTTCTCACCCCTTGATGGGATCTTATTCTTTTTCGGCCTTCCGGGTGGTCTTTTCACAGTTAGCGGGTATATAGTGAAGTCCATGGGATCAAAAGGCGGCTTCTCCACCGATGGTATAGGGAATATGGCACCCGAATACGCTGCACGATATGTCTGTATATGAAAGTAATGTTCCACACAATCATTGAGATTGTAGCGGCTCTTCTGAATGGCAACAACAGCATGATCACATGGGAATCCATTAATTTGCCATTTGAAGCACGAACATGTACGCCTCGCAACATCAACAGTAACAGATGGTATCGAATGAACTTCAAACACATTTTTATTGGCTTTACTAACTTGCCAAGACCTACTGTCATTGAACGAATCCATAAGCCTTGTTTCGAATGTAGGACAAATAAGCTCATTCCATTTGTTTGCTTGGTCACACCGTGCAGACATTTGCCACATCAACTGAGCACGAATTGTGTCCACCATTTGAGTGATAGGAAGATTACACGCTTCTTTAATCCAGTTATAAAATGACTCTGCCGCATTGGAAGTCATCTCCCCATAACGCATGCCCCTGTACAATATCACAAACATTTTACAATACGAAAGTTAACAAGTCTGAACATTCATGTTGACTGATGTGAACATTAACATCATTCGCAATGAACATTAACATCAACTTACACAATACACAGATGTGAACACTAACATCAACTTAAATGACAGAATGATGTGAATGTTAACAACAGCAAAATATGACAACAGATGTGAACATTCACATCATTCAAATCAGTCATCATTATCAGATGTGAACATTCACATCATTGACATTGAACATGAAACACAATTGGAAGATTTTTACAATTCGTAACTGAAAATTCACATTGCTACCATTCTGACTTGACAAATGGAACACTTTATGAAACTATTATTACCTGAAGTATGAATTTGCCCAGTGCTCAGGTGCCAAGTCCTTGAAAAAATCATGTGCTCGTTGTTTACCCTCATCTTTTAATTTTGCAAGCTTTTCATGGAACCCTACCACAGTTGGTTCATAAGCACAATCACCCAAACTACTTACTAGGTGATCCCTGAAGCCATTATCAATTCCTTCATCCGGTCTCTTAAATTGCTCTTCAAGTGTTGTAAGCAATAACCGTGATGAGCCGATGGGAACACCTTCGGCATAGCTTCTAACAGGCCAAGATTACGATCCGAAATAAAAGTAATCTGGCGCGAACCATCAACAACCTTCCCAAGTTCATGCAAGAACCACGACCAATTCGCCGTGGTCTCCGAATCAATAATCGCAAATGCAACAGGAAACAGACCTACAACACAACACCAATACGCAACTGTTCACAATATTCCAAAATGAATAGAAAACAATATAAACGAAACAGGTCATGTGAATGTTTATATCTGCATTGCCCTATTACTATTGTTATTTCTGGATTCAAGTTCATAAACAACAATGATGTGAACATTCACATTAACGACCATTAATAATTCATTTTTTATTGTTCAGCAATTGATAATGTGAACATTCACAGTACTGTTCATTAATGGATCAACTGACAGTAGTATACACTGATGTGAATGTGAATGTTCACATTACTGTCATTAGCAGGCACAGATGTATAATAATGTGAATGGATCAGTGTATAATAATGTGATGTTCACATTACTGTCATTAGCAGACACAGATGTGAACATTCACATCAGTGCATATTAATGTCAATGTTCATATTACTTATAATTTCTCAATCACTCATTTGTCCATACTATGCATGTCAATGTGAATATTGACAAGAATATACAGGTAAAAAAAATACTAACCATTGTTTCTGTCTTTCGCCGTTGCCGCAAGTAGCTGACCTTTGTACTTTCCTTTGAGGAATGTTCCATCCAAGAATAATAAAAGCCGACAAGAATTGAACCCAGAAATACACGCAGTGAATGACACAAAGAAATGACAAAACTGTTGACTACTCGCATCATAGTCAATATTGACATAACTCCCCGGATTGTACCGCATCACAACATCCGAATACCACCGCAGCTGGTCAAACGATAATGAGTGATCTCCATGAATACCAGCCTTTGCTTTCTCCACAGCCAACCATACGACATGGTAACTCACATCTAGCCCATAATCCCTCTTCAAAATAGTCACAACATCACATGGCCGTGTCAACGGCTTGTCCCTCACAATTTCAGATATGGTACTCGACACCAAATCCGAACTAACTCGCGGATTATTCGATGTTCGGACATCCGTACCACAAGTATGCACATCACTAAAACTCTTGATGTAGAAAAAATCATTTGCTCATTGTTGTCACGCCCCAAACTCGCCCCTAGAAGTTTGGCAACGAGACCGGCCAGTAATCCTAGATTACCACAGGCCTTGCTATACAAAACATAAATAAAAGCGGCTCGCGGAAGCGAAAACAATAACCACTAATAGTCCAAAGAGCTGTGCATTTATGTGAACATACATTACATGCCAAAAAGGTGTTAATTTACCCACTTACTGTACATCACATGCAATAAAAGATCATATACAACAAGACAAAGCTCACAAAACGGCCTTCCAGGCCTAGCCCCGGCTCGGAGCACACAAAACACTTGTTAGGCTTCAAAACAGCGGCTCGGCTCGAGGACCCGCCTAGGCTTGACTTCCAGAATGCTCACCTATAATACATAATTACAAACAATGAGCTAGAGCTCAGCAAGTAACATAACAGTAAAGAGGTTAGTGAACGAAGTCCGACATTTTCATAAATTCATAATAAATCAATCATAAACATATATCAGTCATCAGTCATCATAAGAACATACGTAATGGCATACTCCACAGAACCTTCATAACAGTCTATCAGTCAACAGTCTACGAGATCTCGTAACTAGTCATGGGCTTGTCCTTCCATGTCGTTCCCCATGACTCGTGACGCATGGGCCTGCATGTTCCCGCCCCCATGACCCAACTATCTATGGATGCCATACTAGATTCGCAAATCAGGACATTCATTCACAGAAAACATTCTCATTTCAAAGCATAGCATAACGTAATACATTTAAAACATAGTTCATAATAACATATCTTTACAGAAATGTTACTCACAGAGGGTTTCCGAAACCGAATGCACGGTCTTCAAATCTTGACCTGCAAATATCAACATGTCACACATTTCTTAATACACATTATCATTAAATCCTGTAATTCATGCACTTCATTCTTTCCTTTACTTCATTTCATGCTCATTCTAATCTTTCTTTACTTTGATTCATACTCATTTCATGTTTATAAGATGATAAATGATGCAATTAACATGTTAAAATCAAGTCTGCAACTTCCCCAAAATTTTCTTAAAAAAGGCCTTCCCGCTCGAGCGCCACTTTGGCCGCTCGAGCGTACTGTAAAAAGTCCCAAAACTGCTGGGAAGCTGTTTTCACCGCTCGAGCGGGCTTCCCTCCGCTCGAGCGTATAGAGCAAAAATCTGAATTTCTGGTTCTTCTTCCAAGCTTCATTCTCCTCTTTACAAAATCACTTTCCACATTTATGAAATCCAAGACCCAAAACACTTAAAACCCATCTTAAATCAACATCAAAACTTCAAATCAAAACCCATATGGAACAATAGAAGTTCAAATCTTGGAGTAAAATAGAAAATCATAAACTTGAGCATAAAAGCTTCATTCTTAAATCCATGGAGGTTCTTCCTCAAAATATGACAAATATAACCATAAATCATCTATTCATGCCATGCATGCTCAAATTAAACATATTTCCCCTTTCAATCCTCTTATTTAACATGAGATCATTGATGCATCAACCTTACTTCAAGAATTTAGAGAAGATCCTTACCTTGATTCTTTAATTGAGGAAGATTTAAGCTTGATTTCCCATTTTCTTCCCTTTCTCACGAACTCCCTCTCTCTCTCTCTCTCTTAGATATTTTCTTTCCTCTTTTGTTGAGTCAATACATGGTCAACATAGTCCTTATCCTTATCTATATATCATAAATATAGAATTGTGCCATAAACATGAGCCAAACAAGGCTTAGCGATTCAGACGAAATTCAGTCCTCAATTTATTTTCCCAAAATGGCTCTAAAAATTCCCGGTATCACATAGGCGTGTTCAATTTCATTTTCCGAACCCATTACGGTCATCAATTTCAGTCCCGAAGTCGTAATCTCAACAGGTATTTTCTAAGTTCAACAGATAATCTTCAATTAAATCATACTAATACATAATTAATTACTGGTAATCATGGTATACGGTTCTGGGTCGTTACAATTGTGCTCTACAATGTATAGCCCACAAGCAGCCCCTCTCCTCTCGCATCGCACACACAGCAGTAACTCTTGTTATCTCGTTCTTCACGTATGTAAACTAAAACCCACATTGGATGTCATACTTACATAAAACGTCACGAAATTCTTATGCACCTCCAACAAACCGTTGTCCCACATGCGTAATACCATTTGCCCAAGGGGCTAACAACAACACCTTCTCCTTATGGTGGCAAAATCTCCGTAGTGCATCAATTTCTTCCTCAACCCCCACACACACCAATCCCAAACTAGTTGACTGACCAATATCACTTTTCAACTCAACCACAACTTCTACATGTTGTACCCCTATTGATTTAGCAAGTAGTAACATGTTCTGAAATTCTTCCTAATTGTCCAAATCACACTTACTAATCCCAGGTAGTTTACAGAACAATGAAATAGAACCAGCAGACAACTCATCCCATTTCTCACACAAACACTCCACCAAACGAGAATAACACATTGCGCGGGCAACATTTATTACAGTTGTACTGCAACCATATGTACACACCAACAGCATAAAGGTATCCATCTCCTGTAAAAACACAAAAACACAACAATGAACAGTAATAAAAATCAATATGAAAATTCACATTGTGCAAAAAATAGATGACTACGCGTACAGTTCAAGTACTAAATCCATAATTCACAATACGAAAATGTGAACATTCACATTGATATTAACAACATGTCAACATTAAGCAAACATCAAAGTAAAATGAGAAAATCAACAATCTTCACATAATATTAACAAGATGTGAACATTTACATTGACACAGACACTCTGAATTATATGACACACACAGAGCCTCATTCAGCAAACATCAATTTTAAATGAGAACATCCACGTTCTTCACATATTCCATATTAACAAAATGTGAACATTCACATTGATATATATACTGATAATCAAATCATCCACAGAGAGCCTCATTATGCATACATCAAAGTAAAATGAGAACTACACATTCAATCAAAATCGACATGAAAATTCACATTGTGCAAAAAAAAAAAAAATGACTACATGTACAGTTCAAGTGCTAAATCCATAATTCACAATACGAAGATGTGAACATTCACATTGATATTAACAAGATGCCAAAATTGCAAACATCAAAGTAAAAATGAGAACATCAACAATCTTCACATAATATTAACAAAATGTGAACATTTACATTGACACATACACTCTGAATTATATCACACACACAGAGCCTCATTAAGCAAACATCAATTTAAAATGAGAACATCCACATTCTTCACATAATCCACATTAACAAAATGTGAACATTCACATTGACATATATACTGATAATCAAATCATCTACAGAGATCCTCATTACGCATACATCTAAGTAAAATGAGAACTAACACTGTTCTTCACATAATATGAATGAACTCCCCTCCACAGGACCACGTAACAAGCATATAATTGAAAAACCAGAGCATCTGATCCATCATACGAATGAAACCATAAACTGAACATGTATTCATAATCAAATTGATACTAACCTTAATCATGCAATCCTATAATCCTCCAGAAAGTCGAAAACAACTGATTCGAACTACTTATAGTCCGGAAAATGTGACAGCCGAACACCTACCTCTTTGTCGTCTTCACTCGCAAACCACAGAACCAGACTACAACACCAAGAATGAAACCCTAGCAGAACCAATCCTTGGAACGAGTATGCAAAACATAAACGTATCTCTTGGAATTAGATTGATGAAGAAAAACGTAAAATAGAAACTACCAAACTGAATCAGCGAGGAAACAGGCACGTAATATGTAAATACGTATTAACACTGTACATATATATATATATATATATATGGGGGCAAAATAGTCCAGGTAAATATATTAAATTAGAAAAATGGACCTTATGGAATAAAAAGAAAAGAAAAATTTATGGAACTAATCAAGTTATAATATTCTTTTGTGGACCTAATGGGTTATAACAACTCTAGAATGGATTTATCAATAAAAATCTCTTAAATAAATTCATATGATAATTTTTTTATATAATATTAAATTTTAACATAGTAAAAGGATAAACTTTTATTGACTTATGTAAACAAAAAAGTTAATGTTAAGGATTAATTACCTATAGATCTTGTTTGCGGAGGTGTTGTTAGGCTAAGTGACAACTTTAACTCTTGTTTTGTAATAATTCGAAATTTTAAATAGTCCTTTAAATTTTATATTAGTATTATTTAATTATAAATAATTTCAAAAAAATAATTTCAACTTTATATTATTATTCGATATTACTTTCTGAGTATTATGGTATTTTTATTATATTTTTCATGAATCCAAATACACTGAAATACACCATTTTCTGTTAAAAAAAGGATGTGTGCCTTGCAGGTGTCTTGCCCCGCACACTTGTTCACCTATAGATACATATGATCATCAATTAATTCATTTCACCTCTTCCAAGCTCTCTTATCTTCTCTCTCTCTCTCTCTCTCTCTCTCTCTCTCTTTCCTCTTTAGTGTTATCTTTATGTATAAAATTTAAATTTAGTTTGGAGTATTTAGTAAGTCACAGTGAACGAAAGGTAAATATTAAAATTAATCTTAAGGTGAGTTATATTATATCTTGAGTTACCATAATATATTTTACGTATATTTTGAGTTATCATAGCTTATTTTACACATAAATTGTGTTTTATAAATTATGTTAGCATTTTTAATTATGTTATTTATTTATGAACGTTATTTGGTATACTAAGGAAAATCCATGGATATAACTATTTATTAAAATATGTTTTGAGCAATTATTTTGTAAGTACCACCACCGAGGTCCCATGCCTTGGGAGACTTAAATAACCATTGGCCTTCTAATTAGTCACTTTGTGACCCTCTAACTGTCATGGATCCACTGACACTCTGATTTCTGGTGTGGAGGAAAGTGTTGTACGAAGTTAAGTGCTACACTATTGTGGGAGCTACCTCTAGAGTTCGTACGAGCCATTTCTTGAGTCTATACATCTGTTCTGTTCTGTACTGTGGTTATGATTTGTAGCACTTATACCCTTTTAAAACTTTTGGGAAGTGTATTTGAATCATTTATTATGTTTTGGGAATCTTTGGTGTTGTTGTATCTTGGTTTTGGGATGAGTGAAAATTGATTTAAACTTGTTAGGATTGCTAGTTCACGCTTGTTTACGTTGAAAATTTGTTTGGAAGCTTAAAAATCTTGTTCTGGAGTCGACACCGGTCTTGGTGGTGTCGACACTTTCTCTTTTTGTTGGCCACAAGGGTCGACACCAATCTGGGAAGGGTCGACCCTTGTTCTGAAATTGCTCACTGCATTTTGGTGTCGACACCAGTCTAGGAAGGGTCGACACCTTGCCTGTTTCACTCTTTGCTTTTCTACCTGAAGGGTCGACACCTCTGCTGTAAGAGTCGACCCTTGTCCAAAATTTACTTGCTGCTTTTTGGTGTCAACACCAGATTTGGGGGGGTCGACACCTGTGTTGCTGTCAAACAAAGTGTTCCAGTTTTCTTCTTGAGGGTCGACCTCTATGTTGCAGGGGTCGACACCTGCATGTTTTTTTTTCAGATTTTTCAATCCGATTTGGGCCCTACTTTTGGGGATTTTGACTTGATCTTTTGGGTTGACTTTGGGACTTCATTTTACTTTGACCTAGCACTATAAATAGGTCCCTCACTTAACCTTTTCTTTACTTTTTCTTTTCTTCTCCCCTCTCCAAACTATGAGACGCTCTCTTCTTCTCCAAAATCACTTTTTGCTCTAAGATCTCTAGATCTACTCACCTAGAGTGATCTTTCCACCATGGCCCTTTGAGAAAAATTGTAGATCTCATCAAGGGCTCCCTTTTGGTCCAAATGGTTTGTGGTTTCGTCTCCAATGATTTTTGGGTCGTCAGCTCTTTGCTTCAAAAGGTAGGGATTTCTTTGCTCCTTTTCAATACTTCATCTATGTATAGACATGTGGTAGTTTTTATTGCATAAAAACCATATTCGTTATGGATTTTTCTTGAAAGCCATGAAAATGGGATCTAGGGTTTGATATTTGTGAATGGTGTTGTTAAATTGTTTGTTGTTGAGTAATTTGGGAAATGATTTACTATGTATTTGAAGAAAATGAGGAAGGCCCTAATTTGATATTATTAATATAATGGGTTTAAAAGGGAGAGAGTTGAATAATCTTTATATTTTGCTTATATGGGTTGGATAATTGTATTTATATCAAAAGAAAATAAAAAGAGAAGTAACCACGGTGTTGGTTTTGTTTTAGACTAATCACGTAAAGTTGAGTTGAGTTATAGTTTTGATACCAATGGAATTGGTTTTGTAAAATAAAGAGGATGGATTTGGCTTCGATTTTGTAAAATGACGAGAATGAATTCTTAGAAAAATGGTTGGAGTTGTGTGGATTGGAAAACAAAGAAAGGTGTTCTTTTGAAAGAAAATGAAATCATCACTCTTTGTAAATTGATAATGAACTTGAGGTTGGATCTTGGAACCTTCACATATTATCATTTTTATTAGACTGAAAGTCATGCGTGAATATAAATTTTTGTTTTCCTTTCGTATTAGATGCAGAAATGGATAGATATGAATGTAAATGGTGGGATTGGATATTTGAAATCTCTCACCTATGAAAATATGGATAGTTTATCTATTTGGAGATTGTATACATGTTTAGAAATATATGTTTTGAGCTATCGGTGGAGGATGACTATGACTGTTGTAGAAATTGCATGTGGACTAGGAGAATTGAAATAAATCCTTCATTGGTTGTCATTGAATATGACGGTTTGATTAAATTATTGAATGTGTGAATTTTGGTAGTCATTGTATATGGCATGCCTTTAAATACATTATATATGTATGGTTGTTTGGGGGGAGAAAGGGGATGGACTCCACTGTTTGGGAAGAGAAAGGGGATGGACTCCATTATAACTAAGTTGGTCGGAGTGTCCTGGGTGAAAGTCCCAAAATTTATACATGGGTGCCGATCCCGCGAACGAAATATCCGTAAAATGGCAGTTTAAAGTGTTTATGTGTGTTTTGTATGATTGGAAAATCACTGAGTTGTAGCCTCAGTTCGGTTGTTGCAAGTTAATGAAATTGGCTCATAAATTGAAAGGAAATAAATTAACTTGAAATGAATTGTCATGAAATGAAGACTAAATTGACTAAAGGTTTATCATTGGCTTACCGTGCTTAAGGTAGGTAGAGCAGAATTTATTTATCATTATTGTCCCAGTGTATCTGGGTATATTATGAGTTATGATGGTATTGTTCTAGAAGGCCGTGTTGCCTCAATTGTTGAAGCAGATAGTTATTGATGGCTTGTTGTTTTCCTTTTGTATTAAAGGCATACTTGTATAGTTATGAATGTGTGGGAAACAGACCTAAGTATTGTGTTGAGATTGTGAAAAATATGAAAGACTTTGAATACTTGTGAACATGTTTTGAAAAGGCAAATCAGGTATAAGTCTGGAAAGTGAGAGAAAACGTAATGGGCTTGGTGAAATTGTTTTCTTATGAAATTTGTTATAATCATATGAATTTTTGGAAAAAAGGTAACAAGAAGAGAGAAAAGTGAATTGTGTATGTCATTGAATGAAATGAACGATTTTGAGAAAAAGTTCTTTTATACGTATATTTCTGTATAAACCGTCACATTATTTATACAGTATGAGACTAAGCATTCATGATCATAGCTATCTGTAAGTTGCTATTGTTTAGGATCATGTTGAGATCCCTACTGGACTTTATGTTCATCCCACGTTGCTAATCCTTTTTCAGGTGAACATCGAGAAGTGTTTCAAGATCGAGGATCTTCTTTACCTGTTGGCTACGGGGCCTTTTATTTGTAGGCAAAATGCCATTGATGTAAAAGGGTTAAACCCTTTCTTTTACTGTTAAAGATGTAAGCTTGGGGCGATTTATTTAGTTATGTACATGTTGCATTTTCGGATGAGAGAATCTTTATTTATTCTTACAAATGATGTAAAGAGTTTCCACATGTTATCTCTGAAATTGAATAAACTTAATGAATTTGGTAATGGATTCTGAGTAATAAAATGTGGGGTGTGACAGATTTCTAGTGTGGAGCAAAGTGTTGTATGGAGCTAAGTGCTATACTATGGTGGGAGCCACCTCTAGAGTTCGTACGAGCCACCTCTTGAGTCCATACATCTGTTCTGTTCCGTTCTGTACCGTGATTATGATTATTTTGTTGATTTCTGTATTATATGTCAAATGATTTCCGTATTATATATTATGTATTTTAATATCAAATTCTATTTAGTCAATAATTATCCATGGTGAATTTTATGCCCTTATGTTCTTAGTATAATATTTCTCATTCTGTCATGTGCATATAGCTATTTATCAATTTTCAAGAAACAATACAATTCAGAAGAGTCTTAGACGCGGGACGGCAGAATAGACAAACATAACATTTTTATAGTATTCTTATATGTAAATATCGGCCTTTTTTATCAATAAATTTTGTTATAAAAATAGAAACTCTGATGATTATTTTGGTACCCTCACTTAAATATTATTTCCGCTCACATTTATTAATTTGTTTAAGAATTGGCAGGAGGTAATGTCAGTTACTGGCCATCATGATACATAACCCTTGGGTACGGTGAGCAGGTCGTGCCATGTTTTGTTTGTCAAATCAAAAAATAAAAATAAAAAATCTTTCTCTGTTTCTGCTTAACAGTTTTATCTTTTTTGACGCAATGTAATGTAATCAGTTTCAAATATATTACGACAAGTTGCAAAGACGTTGCAAGCTCAGCAGGAAATACAGAGAATGATTTGATTTTGTTTTGAGCCAATTTGATTTTTTAGTTTTAGACATTGTCATTTTTTGCTATATTTTTGTGAAGTTGTTCTACTTATGCATTTTGAACAATCTTTTTCCAAACTAGATGATCGACTTCGAATTTGGAAGTGATGTTTTCGAATGCAATCTACTTGAGTTTTCTTTTTTCTTTTCCTTTCTTTTTTTTTATTTATTTTTTTTAATTTTATGCACCAATTATACTAGTTATCAACGTTGCAGATCTTCGTATTGACTTTTGATCAATTTTAAATGACATAATTATGGATTGTAGTTATAGGATTTTGTGGGTGATATAAGTTAGGGTTAATTACACTTTAGTCCTTTATAGTTTAACTCGAAAATACATAAGTCCCTCATGATTTAGAAATGTACACGTAAATACCTTATCATTTGGACTGAATTGCAAAATTGACAGAATCCGTTAAAGATAACAATGTGTGTGGGTCTATTGTTATTGAGGCGTATGATAATTTTGTTTTAATGAATTCTGATAACAAAATTACCATAGTGCTCTTATTTAAATTTTTACTTTTTCTTTCAGAGATTAGAGGGTGTGATTGCAGTAGTAAAGAGATGGGTCCCACTAACCCCTATTTGGTGGTTTTCTTGTGGAGGGGGATTGCTACTCCAAGCGGCTTGCTAATCCCCCTTAGTAGGAGAATTAGATGGGATGAATTTTGGGTGGGATTAGGAAAATAGTAAGAGGATTGAGTCTATTTTATATAAAAAAAATTATTTATTTTGACCAAGTGCACCTGTTTGTTTTAATATTTGTTTTACTTTTTTTTAATATAGAAATAATTTATTTATTTATTTTATATAAAAATAATTTAACAATCTCATCACTAACCATCTCCCACACTATCATCAAAACAAATATACTTTTACTTAATTCCCTTATTAACAACCCTTACATTAACAATCTCTTCACTAACAATCTTCTCACTAACAATCTCATCCAACCTAATCCGCCAAACAAACGTGGTCTCATATTTCTCATTGACTTCATTATCTCCCTCTATTACTCTTTTCCTGTCACAGTAACTGGTCTACCAATTGTGGCTGGTAGCAACCATGATACTTTCAAAATCCATTTCAACTCTATCACACACGCATATATATATATATATATATATAAACATGTAAATTTGTACTTCATATATATACATATATTAGACAGGCCACCATCTGCTTTATTTTCTTCAAAACAAAATTCATTTTTCCTTTCTCTACAAATGTGGTTCTCTCAAAAATCAGATTTCATAATTTTCTCTTCTTCACATTCATTTATTTATTTTTATTTTTCTTTTTATTTCCGTATTTTCTCATTTTTCTTATTTCTCTCTTCCATTTCTGTTCTCTTTTTCTCTCTTCGTTTCATACTCTAATAACAGGCCACCTACAATCACCAAGAATCAGTTTTCCAAGGACATGGCGAATCACCACTCGCAACCAGTGTTCACCAACTTTACATCCAGCTTTGCAAATCATTTGAACCAACCATTATTATATGGAGATCCACGTATAATACACCCAAAGTACGTAGCCCATGCTAAATCAAACTAACATGGCTAGCTCAAAAGAGAACAAACACTAGTTTTGAAGGCATCATCAAAGACTCGTAAGCACCTTACATTGTGCAATCTATATGCCTTTAACATAGGGCATTTTATGAGCTTATATATACATATAAATATATAAGAGAAGTTATAATAAGAGAGGGGTTTTTAGAATGTGGAGTATTTGTGGTAGAGTAGAGAAAGAAATAAGAGGGTGGGTCATTCTTTCTAGAGAGAGAAACACAATGGTCTAGGAAAGAAAATTAGATACAAAGGGCTATATTGGGAAGATGGTTAAAAGCTGCTTTTTGGTTAAAAGCTGGTTAAAAATTGTTTTTTTGTGAGAGATGAAAGTGGGTTAAAAGCTGGGAAGTGGCTTTTAACCCACTTCCCAAAATAGCCCAAAAGCAAGGGTAATATGGACTTTCAATAGAAAAAGTTAACGGAGTGTGAAATTACATTTCAGTTTAAATGATGTGGACGTTATGTGTACATTTCTCAATCAAAAGGGGGTTATGTGTTTTTGAACCGAACAATGATGGGGTAAAGTGTAACTAACCTATAAGTTATAGGTATGTGTTTGTGTGATGTTTTAATATTGTCAACATTTTATGAGGATTGTTTCATTGATTATTTATTGAATTATACATAGAAAATCATATAGGGTACACCTCTGTAGGGGCATATCATATGCATCCTATCACAAAAATGTGTAACTTTTTATTATAAAATTTCGTAATATTAACTACAAAATACGTAATCTCGTTATAAATTGGCATAACAAAAATTTTTATAGCTGATATTGCAAAAAACTTATGGCATGGTTAGAATATTTTTTTATTACACCAATTTGTGATGAAATTACACTTACACATTTGGTGATAGCACAAAGGACTATTTGTTTTATTCATTCTTTTTCTTTTTTCTTTTTTCTTTTTTCTTTCTTTTTTTTTCTTTCTTTTTTTTTTTTCTTTTTTGTTTTTTGTTTTTTGTTTTTCTTTATTTTTTCTTCTATTTCCTTTTTTATTTTTTTTTCTTTTCTTTTCTTTCTTCTTTTCATTTATTTTTTATTTTTTATTTATTTTATTTTATTTATTTATTGCATGTGGTGAGCACCCTATAGCATTTCTTTGTTATTTTGGGGGAGACTATAAGTAAGCAAAGAAACATAAGACTTTCTAATTGTTTAGTTGAGAACTATTAATTTGGAATATCATATATAAGACCATGTTCATGTTGTACTTCAATAGGGAGATTGACTAATAAATATCATATTTTAAACTTGTGATTTATATAATCCTTTTTTTTTTCTTTCTCTTCTTTTTTTTTTTGTGATTCATTCAATCATTTTAGATGTGTAATGACTCATTTGCCCATCATATTAGAGTGTCACATTTGGAAAAGAGTGATACTACTAGCATTCGATCAATTATTTTGGCCCCCTTATTACTTTAGACCCCCACTTATAAATTATAAAACTCTTAAAATTTCTTTTCTCCCCCAAGTAATACCAAAATTATCATTGTAAAAATATTTCACCCATTCAAATACACACCCCCTACATCCCAAAAAGCCTTTCTCTCAAAACCTTAACAAAACCCATGACGGTGAAACCTCCTAAAGCCAATGAAAAATTTTTTTGGTGATTAAGAAGTTTTTTTTTCTCTCATTCATTACAAGATTTGTCAATCTGTAGGATTTTTTTTTTCTATTACCTCTTTTCACACACATAACATAATCTACTTTCATACTTCTCTGATTGGTTTTCTGTCATTCATCCATGGTCTCACTGTACTTGTATGCTCTCTATGTAAGCAAAATTGGGCAGTATTTCACTTATCGATTGACCCCTCGATCGGGGTCGACCCCAAGGGTGGTCCAACCTCATTTGTTTGTCTCCTTCTGCTACTACTTCGGTTATTAGTTTCCGAACAAATAAGAAATGTTCGATTACCTGTTCTCGAACAAATAAACAATGTTCGAATCTGTGTTCCCGAATTTCGGTCATATGTTCAGGAGTTCAGTTCCGAAAAAATGATGAACAGTTATTACTATTTTTATTTTTTTCAAGAAACTCACATATACAAGGCCTATCTCCTCTGAACTAAGAACACCATCAAAGTTATGAATCTCTTCTGAGTTTTTATTGTTCTACTCCTCTCATTTCATGGAGTTGTGGTTTCCGGAAAAATTTTCACTCATCGTCATTGCCGAAGAAATGTATGTAATCAAATGGTCGTCTTCATTGCCACCAAAAGGTTTTCAAGGTTTTGAGGGTGGGTAGGTTTTGAAAGTGGGATTTGGGGAAGACGGATGGATGGTGATAAAGATGGTGCTCTCATAAACCCTAACTTATGATGTAGTGGGTGTGTGAGCTTAATTGTGAGATAGAGTGTCTCAAAATTAATAATGTCATTTTTAGTAATTTCATTTGAGGTTATTATTGTAATTAAAAAAAAAACTAAAAAATAGGAGGTCCAAAACAATTGATAGGATGCTAATAATATCACTCTTTGAAACAAGTACACTAAAGAGTTTTTTTAGTGTTACATCATATCCGTCACATTGGAGCATCACATTTGAAAAAAATACACCAAGGAATTTTTAATTTTTTTTTAGTGTCACATCATACCCTTTATGTTGAAGTATCACATGTTATATTTAGGAAAAGTACACTAAATATTTTTTAGTTTTTTTAGAGTGTCACATCATACATGTCGCGTTGTCGCATTTGGACAAAGTTGTCACGACCCAAACCCGCCCCTATAGGTTTAGCATCGTAACCGGCCAGTAATCCTTGGATTACCGAAGGCCTCTGAACAGAATAATATATAAACAGGGGCTGCGGAAGCAAATATACTAAACATACATAGTCCATAGAGCTGTGCAAACATACATAGAACAGAAAATTTTCAAAACAAACTTATATATATATATATATTCAGATGTGACGTCGTAAATACATTAGTCTTACGTTACCCAAGCCACCTATACAAAATTTCTAAACATGTTCAGACCAGACAAAAGCATTTAGAAGGTACAAAAGTCCCGAGGACACAAAAACTTAGGCAGATTTCAAAGGGAACCTCCACGAGAGGCATGATGGCTGGCTGACACCAAAACTCTGGGCAGCAGCTTAGGCCTAGTCACCCGCCCGCTCACCTACATACATACAAATAAATAGTGAGTGGAAGCCTAGTGAATAATAACAAGGTAAAGGGTTTTAATGAATGATGTCCATGACAGAGTTAGAAATCAGAGTCTATATCAGAAACATATTCTTATCAGAAACAGAGTCTTATGCATATTCAGATTTCAAATTAGAAATAGATTCAAATACATGTTCATATTCATATTTAGATTTTGCATAAGGTCATACGTGGTACACCCATTAGCTATCATATCAACTTGGTCCTAAGACCCACATATATAGTCGGTATCGATGACCATAAAGGTCCATATCTTGCACGCAAGTAGCCATGGTATTGTTACCCTCAGGCAGAGGCCACATGAATATAGGCCTCGGTATTGTTACCCCCGAGCAAAGGCCATGTGAATATAAGTCACAGTATTGTTACCTCTGGGCGAGGGCCACGTGCATATTGGCCACGGTATTGTTACCCCTGGGCGAGGGCCACGTGAACTAAGGATACCACAAATACATATAAGAAAAATGGACATACATTCATAATTCATAAAATAGCATTTTAGAAAACAAATCGCATCATATCAGTCAGAAAATACTTGTAATTTAACATAACTTTACAGAGTTATTACTCACAGTTAACAGATGCTGCAAGTAGACAATTCAATTTCCTTGTGGCGCGTGACCTACACAGTTATAGAACGAACGTATATTGAATTACACACTCGGAAATGATAACTTAGCTCTTTCTTGTTTTGGTGTGTTTCTACTTCATTAACCTCATTATGGTGGCTTAATCATGGCATAGGAATGCTTAGGATGGAATGAAGATACAGAAATGCACTTAAAAATATTTTTCAAAACTTGCTAAAAACAGGGTCCACGATCAAGCGTGGCTTCCCTCGCTCGAGCGGACATGCAAAATGTGAGGGTCCGTTCAAGCGTAACTTTCTTCGCTCGAGCGGTCTGTAAACTTTGAAAAAGTACTGGTTGCTTGTTTTTCACGCTCGACGGACGCTCGATCTCCGCTTGAGCGTGAGACTCAAACCCTCGCTCGAGCGTGCTGCAAAACATATGAACTTCTGGGTATATGCATTTCACGCTCGAGCGGGCTTCAGGTCGCTCGAGCGGAAGTGCACGCACTCAGAGTGGTTGCTCAAGCGTGAACTCCTACGCTCGAGCGTAGATACAAATTCTGGAATTTCAAAATTTGATCTCCAAGCTCAAAATTCAATTTCAATGCTGGAATTCATGTTCTTTTGGGCCAAAAACTTGAGGAAATATATGAAAACTCTTAAAACAACATGAATTAAGGATCATTTCAAGAAATCATAGCCCAATAGCTTGCTAATTGTGTAAAACTTCAACTTAAAATGTAAGAACATGCTCTAAATATGACATGCATGTAATCACTTGAGTTCTTAGCTTCTAATACATGATTAAATGAGACAAATGGATGAAAAACAAGATGAATTCTCAAAGCTAAGGTAGAATGATAACATGCATGGAAGAATTCTTTGAAATCAACTCACAATGTGGAGAAATGAGCATGCATGCATGATATGGTACTTTTACTAACTTATTTAACACAAGTTTTGCCTAACTCAACATAATCCTCATGAATTCATGTTCTAAACATCATAATTATATAATCTAGGTGTTGAATTCATACCTCAACCTCCCAAGAAAGATCTAGATGATGAGCACACTAAGATTCCAAGCTAATTCTTCCCAATTCCAATAATTCTTGTTGATCTCAACTCTCTCTCTCTTGGCCTCCCTTTCTCTCTCACACGTTTGTGTGTGTAGTAGCTCAAGTATGTTTGAAATTGAAGAAAAGAGTTCAGTGAAGGCTTATATGGAGCCTTATATAGGCTTCACTTAAAGATAATTTAATTAGACTAAATAAGTGGCATTAAATTAATCTAATTTATTCGTTCCGAATCGAATTTCAATTGGACCTACCATAAAATTCTAAAAATTTTAATTAACACATAAATCAAATCAATTTCTGAATCGGATGTCGATAAGACCTTCAATTCACAAACTGAAAAGAAAACGTGAATAGATCTTTCTACGTTAAACAGATATAATCACAAATAATGAAGCACACATATAATTAACTCAGGATTTCTTCTTAATTACTTGTCAGGCATACTTAAACATGAATTAACGTTAATCATGGGTCGGGGTTGTTACAAAAGTACATTAAGAAATTTTTAATTTTTTTAGAGAATTATATCATACCCGTCATTAGGGCTGAGCAAGGAATCCGTGAAATCCGTAATCCAATCCAGTCCAGTCCAATCCGATAGGTTTGGATTGGTTTTTTGAATCCGCGGTTCGGTTCCGGATTGAAGAATTAAAAATCCGTAGTTCACGGATTGGTTCCGGATTGAATCTCACGGTTTCGGATTGGAACCGATCCGGACCGTATACAAATAGTCTATATTTTTATTATACAACCTCCCCCATAGTATCTTCTCTTATTCTATATAAAATCTAAACTCAAACCTAAAACCGTATAATATCTTCTTTTATTACTTTTGTTTGTTAGTTTTAAGTTTTAATTTGCAATGGTCTAAATACTTATGGTGAAACCAGTTTTCTTATGGTTGTGTAAATTATAGAACAGTATGTCGTTATTATAGAAAAACATATTGCTATTATGGAACTAATATAGCGTTATGTTTATATTTTTATGAAATTCAAGTGTTATATATATATATATTTTTGTTATTTAATTATGTGAATCTGTGGTCCTAAACCGATCCAATCCGTATTTAAATGGATTGGTTCGGATTGGTTCCATGATTTAAACGGATTGGATTGGTTCCAATTTTTCAGGAACCGTAAATAACGGATTGGTCCTGGTTTTATCCCAATCCGATCCAATCCGGACCATGCTCACCCCTACCCGTCATGTTAGAGTGTCACATGTTGTATTTGGAAAAAATACACTAGGAAGTTTCAAGTCTACAAATAAGCCTTAGCCTACCAACCCCAAACATTAGCTTGTTTTGACAAGTGGGTAAAAAGTTATTTTTTAGTTTTTAACTTCTTTCGGGTTATATCATCTCTATATTTTCACATATTTTTTCAAAAAAAATTATAAAAATCAGCTTTTAATTTATTTCTCAAAATAACCCATTCTCTCAAATTAAATTGACCAATTTGAAAAAAAGTCAAACCTCTTTTTTTTTTCAACAATGCTAGAGGGCCACAATTTTTGTGTGGCCACAAAAATTGTGGCCCTCAAACATTTTCCTTTTTTTTTTTAACAAAATTAGCAAATGTTATCCAAAACATATACTATTACAAATAATATTTTTTTTAGCTAATAAAGAAATGGAACTAGTCTGCTAAATGAGTCACTTCCTTTCCAAACGTGATGCTCGGTTCAAGTGCACGATGGGGCTGTTTTACAAGAAAAATTTTAGGTAGTATTGATAGAATTTTTTAAATATGATTTGATAATAGAGTTGTATTTTGAGTTTGTGAGTTTTAGAATTATAATTTAAGTGTGAAAAATTTGTTTGGTAAATGAGTTTTAAATTGAATGTGAAATTTTTGAACTGACATATAATATTTAATACAAAAACTTACAACTCATAACCAAGCACACAACTCAAAATTTTATTCAAAACTCATAATTTTTTTAAAAAAAATTCCAATTTTTTTTTATTTAAAATCTAAAAAATAACATGTGCCAATTGTAAAAAAAAAAAAAAAAACTGTTCCCGTCAATCGGTCGGACGTTCAGGAGGACGACCGGTTAGCCCAATTTTTCCTGCCTCGGAAAGAGTTTTCAAAAATGAGTGTGGAATTAATTTTGGAAAACTCTAAACAAACAACACACTCAAAATAAGGGATGAAAATGTGTTTGGAGAGTTTCTCCAAACACAACCCTAATTTTCTCTTCTCTTTAATAATCTAAACAAATAATTAAGATAAAAATAAAAATAAAAATTGATTTTCATTTTATTTTTTCTCCAAATCATTCAATCCAAACAAGCTTGCATGAAGGGGGAAAAAAAAAAAAAGAGTTCAATACAGTCTTCAATCCATAAGAGTTTGCGTTTGGTAGAGTTTTCTAAATATGATTTGAGAATAGAGTTGTATTTTAAATTTGTGAATTTTAGAATTATGATTTGAGTGTAAAAAATTTGGCTGTGTTTGGAACGATTTCCAAACTATGATTCTACCCCCACATTCCAATATGATGTTTGGATAGGATATTCAAATTACATTTTCACAACATTTAGAAAACTCTCTGTGTAAGGCGCGATTTTCAATTTTTTTTTTTTTTCAAATTTGGCCTAACCGGTCGTCCGGCCGGTTGACCGGAACAGTGCAAATTTTATTTTATTTTTATTTTTTTTTGCAGTTGACATATGTTAATTTTTATATATTCGAAAAATATATTTTCCGAATTTTTTTTAAAAAAATTATGTACTTTAATAGAATTTTGAGTTGTATGTTTGGTTATGAGTTGTAAGTTTTTATATCAAATATCATATGCTACATCAAAAATTCCCCACTTAATTCAAAACTCTTTTCAAAATCTTTTACCAAAAAAATTTTCCACACTCAAATCATAATTTCAAAACTTACAAACTCAAAATACAACTCCTACTCTCAAATCATATTGAGAAAGTTCTACCAAACGCAACCTTTGTTTGGTGAATGAGTTTGGAATTGAGTGGGAAATTTTTTATATGACATATGATATTTGATACAAAAACTTATAACTCATAACCAAACACACAACTCAAAATTCTATTTAAAACTCAAAAAAATTTAAAAAATTCTAAATTTTTTTATTTAAAATATAAAAAATAACAGGTGGCAATTGCAAAAAAAATGCACTGTTCCGATCAACCAGTTGATCAACCGACAGGTTAGTCCAAATTTTCCCGAACTGGATAGAGTTTTCAAAAGTGAGTGTGGAATTAATTTTTGAAAACCGTAAACAAATGCCACGTGCAAACCAAAGGATGGAACTAAATTTCCAAAGCTCTACCAAACATAGCCTAGTTTTTATGGAATCACACTATATCCGCTACGTTGTCACATTAGAAAAAAGTATATTAAGGAATTTTAGTTGTCACATCTTACCCTCCATGTCGTCACATTTAGAAAAAGTACACTAAGATATTTTAAATTTTTCTGGAGAATCATATCATACCCGCCACGTTGCAGTGTCGCATGTTATATTTAGAAAAAAATACACTAAGAAATTTTTAATTTCTTTGAAATGCCACATCATATCTATCACATTAATAAAATGGTATAGCCATCCACCAAAACACTACAAAAATAAAAAATAGAACCACATAGAAAGAAACTCTACACTAATTGGACTTAATAGATGAATAAAAAAACTTGGGACTAAATGGAGTATTTATTTGTGAGATGAAATTTATTGGTAAAAATCCCTTAATGGTATTGTCAAATAATAAATTTTTTGTTCCGAGAAAAAGTAACACAAACAAAAGAACATAGGCAAGTGAAACAAAATACACAACAAATCTCATTGAAACTACAATTCTAAAACTCAATCTAAGAAATCTAAATATCACACTACCATAGAAGGCAAGAAACAAATATATATATATATATATATATGATTTTATCCCTACCACAAACATGTGAAATCCTTATTGGCAATATTTACAGCTCTAGGTGATTGATACATTCTCAATGCAACAGAAATATCAATAACAACAAAATGAATCATCGTAGTGAGAGTGGTAGTGCATCCCACGAATCTAACTAGATTGTCCAATCCACAAATGTATATCCTAGACCATTTGTCTCTCAATAAAAAGGTTTATATGGCACTGAGAAGGAAGTAGGATTAGGACGCATTGGGATGTTTACAATCCCTTCCAGCATCATCATAACTTTCTTCATTGAAGGACGAAGCGATGGCTTATCTTGAATACACCAAAGCCCTACTTTAATCCTTCTCTCTAATTATCTCATGTCCACATTTTCATCACCCACTAGTTTACCAAGCTCCTTGGCCACAAAACAATCATAAACCCATTCTTCAAGGATAATTTGTTCCTCGAAAAGGCTCAACTCCAAACATTTGCGGCAGCATATGATCTCTAAAAGCATAACTCCAAAACTGTAAATATCTGCTTTGACTGTTATTGGCAATTTTTTATGCCACTCAGGAGCGACATAACCTCTTGTTCCTCTGATCCCCGTGAAAGTTTTTGTCTGGCCCGGCTTCAAAAGCTTTGCCAAGCCAAAGTCAGAGATTTTGGCACGCCCTTGCTCATCCATAAGTATATTTTGGGGTTTTATATCACAATGAATTATTTGTGTCTCGCACTCTTCATGCAAGTAGGGTATACCTCTGGCAACATCGAGAGTAATTCCAATCCTTTTATCCCAACTTGGTCAATTTTCGGATGTGACGATGAAATCTGCAAGCGATCCATTGCTCATGTACTCATATACCAAAAGCCTATGAGGTCCATCAAGGCAATAACCAATCAAGTGGACTAAGTTTGGATGATGGGTTCTCCCAATCACTTTGATTTCTGTCTGAAATTTTCTTTCGCCCTCTGTTAACACTTTATCTAGTCTCTTCACAGCTACATCTTTAGAATTGTATGGTATGATCCCTTTAAAAATAGTCCCAAATGCTCCTCTACCCAATTCCTCCTTGAATCCATTCGTCACTTGCTCTAACTCGGCCAAAGTAAAAGTTCGGAGAGGAACATCCTCACCCAATTCAAGATTTCCTCTTTCATTAGGGATCTTTTTATATGCCAAGAAGACATGATTTTTGTACACAAGGACTCCTAAAATTGCCAACACCATAAAGCCCAAAGCACTATGTGAAATACCAGTGATTAGGATGTCCACATGCAGCTTGTTCTTTGCTTTCGTGGGCGGATTATCTTGAGCTCCTGGAATAGCTTGTGTGTTGTGTTCTTCAGATGTACCCACCTTGATAAAGGTAATGCGTGTATCATCTGGCGATCTTCTTCCAAATCTCAAAGGAAGCCTTTGCTTTTTGCACAACCCATCTTTGTATTGTGCGACTTCACAATTACAGTCCTGCAGCCAGGCATCTTCACATTCTTTGTAACTCACGTATCGCAACCAATATGATAGTTCTTCCAGTACAATATCGCCCAATTGGCTCATCTTGTATCCGGTATTATTCGTGTCCTTGCAATTTTGTGCAATAAAATTGCTCACGCACCCTGCAGACCATTTGCCCGGAACTAAACGAACAAATTGTTAGAAATGGTTTTTGAAAAATCTGGATAACAGAATTTTTCATCAAATTTGATATAATTTTTAGGTGGGACCCATGCGCCGAATTTCGCAGGTCAAAGTAGTAACGCGTTCTATGCCGCATTGTGATTCATGTGGTATATTTGGTTGCTCAAAACCATTATCGGGTGAATAGAAAATTGAAGCCAAAGTATGCTACATGAAAATGGAGTTTTGGTGGAAAATCCTTAAAAGTTTGAATAATGGTTTGTCCCACATTGATTTGGTGGGAACTTTGAATGGATTTATAAGACTTGGAGTTGGAACTTGAGGTAGGCTCCAAGTTTGTAGAATAGAGAGGTTATGGGCAAATTGGGCTAGACGCGCTGTCATCCGGGTTGGGCTTGTCCAAAAATTTAATTTTTGACCAAAAACATTTGAATTCAATTTTATTTTTTGGTAAAATAAAATCTGTCTAATTTCAATTTCAATTTTTTGAATTCAAAATTGTTGCACCTCTTTAGAATTTTCTGTACAAACAAATCTGAAATTCTGTACAGATTTGAAACTGTTCAAATATAGTTTTTATCTGTCCGAATTTAAATTTGAACTCAAACAGTCCAAATTCAAACCCAACAGGTTCAATACCTGTTCAAACAGGTATGCTACCTGTTCAATTTAAAATAAAAGGGTGCCACTACATCTATAAATAAGAGAAATCCCTCATTTGATTTTCACTCAAATTTTCGTCCTTAAATCTGCTACTACTCTCTGCATTTTGCTGCATCTAAATTTCTCTGAGAAAGAGTACAAACACTTAGTGTGTTCGTTGTGCGAATAAATTGTAATGCTGCATTTATTCATTGATTGATCATTTTATCTTGCGAGATAGTCGTTCATATTCTGAAGGTACCATGAAGAGGACAATCTGTCTTAAGGACACAGTGTCAAACACTGGACTTGATCAAAATATTGTTCAAGAATTTAATCAATACACAAACAGAATTTATTTATTTAAATACAGTGAAAATTGTCCAACACAAATTGAAAAAGACATTTACAATTAGCCTCCGTGTTATTCAAAACACAGTACCCATTAAGCCCACATAGACCTTGAGGAAGACACTTATCCATTGTAGAATTCCAGAAAATCGACCACTTGCCTTTCGGATACGGACGTGAACACACTGAAAATTCCATCCACATCAATTTTCATCATGTAAATCTTTACCTCATTCGTGGGTGGCTCTGCAACGGTTACATTGCATATATTGTCGTTTGTTGCGTTGCGCAGGTAGAGACTACCATCACCACCGAGATTCAACGTAACTCCATTTCCTTGTGTGCTTGTTTGCCAATAAACATAGTCGGACGAGGAAAGTGCTGCAGTTGTCGAAAATTGGGCGAGGTTCCCACTACTTAGCATGATAAGACTAAATAGCCCGGTTGAGTGGTCTGTGTCTGAAGCACTAGAAGACAACACTTGATCTCCTATGAGAAGTTGACCAGGTAAAATGGTGTCAGTTGCGTGATCAAAGCTCTGCTAGATTATGTTGTTAGAATCGTAGAGTACGAAGTTGCCCGAGTTGAACATGGAAGCTGAAGATGCAGGTTGGGAAAGACTGGTGATGGAAATGTCCTGGGTTTGCGGTTGCTATATGATGAGGCTTCCTTCACTAGTTAAGGCCAAGGTTGCATTGCTTGGTACCGGGGCACTGTCACGATTGGCTGTCCAAACTATGGTCTGTTCTGGAATTCCGGCCATAAAGATTCCCACAGCATAGCTGTTGCGTTCGGGGTAGAATCCGAAGGCATAGAGGCCGGAGGGTGAGAGCCATGAGGAGTTGGTAGTGGGGGTTAGATAGGAACCCAGGCTTATATTTGAGTGTTTTTGTGTTTGTTGTTGAGCTTGTACTTTAACTGTTTGAAACAATGGTGCAGATAGAATTATGAGGAAGATTAAGGTAGTAGCATTAGCCATGTAAGTGAACAAAAGCTCTCTGCTACTACTTGATTATTATAATTAGTATTGTGGCTCAACCACTTTTTGATTTGAAGTTCTTGTTGGATTGGATTGGATTGAATAGCGAGGATCCATGTCTCAAAATATTCATGTCCTCCTGTCCCAAATCACTCACAATCATTGGATCATGTGAGAATCTCAAGATTTGAGAATCTCAAAACATAGCCAATAATTGTGAGTGATTTGGGATATAGGGATAGAAATATTTAGGGATAGGGGATCCTTGGGCTGGATTGAAGGTTTCTTTGTATTTAAAATCCCAAGTTTGTTGGACCACTCTTCTATGCAATAAATTTACCAACAAGACTTGGACCAAATGAATGATGTCCATGTCCAGCGAAAAGTCTTGTGGCTACAAATTTCTAACCCCCAATAAGGGTTAAGCCTTAGGACCTGTTTGTTTTGGGTTATTGGGAGGGGATTAGGATTCATAGTGATATGGGATTCACTAATATCATGTTTATTTTGAGAGATAGAGAGGGGATTTGTAATCCCCTTCGGACTACGAAGCCCCTTCGGACCAAGGCGCTGTCACGATTGGCTGTCCAAAATACGATCTGTTCTGGAATTCCGGCCATGAAGACTCCCACAGCATAGCCGGTGCGTTCGGGGTAGAATCCGAAGGCATAGAGATCAGAGGGTGAGAGCCATGAGGAGTTGGTGGTGGGGGTTAGATAGGAACCCAGGCTTATATTTGAGTGTTTTGTGTTTGTTGTTGAGCTTGTACTTTAACTGTTTGAAACGATGGTGCAGATAGAACTATGAGGAAGATTAAGGTAGTAGCATTAGCCATGGAAGTGAACAAAATGTACTACTTAATTATTATAATTAGTATTGTGGCTGAACCACTTTCTGATTTGAAGTTCTTCTGATTCTTTGTATTTAAAATCCCCAGTTTAGGGGGTCACAAAATGGTTGAGAGCACTAAAAGTGATGCTTTAATAGCATCATTAATGATGTGATAGTGGGTTGTTTTATTTGTTTGTTTGTTTATTTTTTATTTTTTTTGACATTCTCAATACATTAGTGCTATTAGTGGTCTTTTTTTTAGTGGTATCAATCATGGTTGTATTGGACCAGTCTTCTATGCAATAAGGGAAAAGTTAGGGATCATGAATGAAAATGGTCATGAAAAATTTATGATCCTTGGATTATCTTGATTAGTGTGTGGTGTTTTATTCTAAGTGTAATCCAAAGATCACGAACCTCTATGATTATTTTCATGAAAAAATTTTCATGATACTTATCATTACTGATGCAATAATTCTACTACCAAGACTTGGACCAAATGAATGATGACCAACGAAAAGTCTTGTGGCTACAAATTTGTAACCCCCAACAAGGGATAAGCTTTACGGACTTCATTATAAAACGGACACGCCATTAAACTTTCAACTGTTCCCCGCACACGCACTGAAAAATCATGTTTCACTTAACCAAGTTTACAAGTGAGTCTCATATGTTGAGAAGCCTATGGGGTTACAATAACTCATCTAGAAGATCCAGACGCGTATTAATACATGATAATTCAATTTGTCTTTTCAAAGGCAGAATAAATCTCGTGTTATTTAGTCATGGTCTCAAAATTCTTGTGCTTCTTCCCTTCTAATTTCATCAATTTGTAAACCCTCATATGATGTTGTTGTTAGAAAAAATGATTTTTTGTAACTTTAATTTAATATTAAAGTGTGGTGACTTTAATTAAATATTAAAGTGGGTTCCAACCTTTTATTGTGTTAGGTCCAAGTGAGCCAAAAATCTTTGGGTTTTGAATAAGAAATTGCCAAGAAATTGTCTCATGATGCTAGATTAATGAATAGGATTTTAAAGAGTATTTAAATCATTTTTCTTGGCTAAAGGGTGTGAATCCGTTGGCATCCAAACTTTCATATTTTTGGAAAGGGTTATGGACGCTTGGTGTTTTAATGACCAACCTTAAAGGCTGGAGGCTCTTCTTCTCTCCCCTTTACATGTATAAATTGAGACCCTCCTATCAAGTTTCAATATAGGAATTTTTTGCTTCCATTTTACAAGTCAGTTTGCCAGAAAATTCTTACATTGAGAGAGTGCTGCCACTGTTCTTGTTCGCTAAGTTAGACAAAAAATGTTTCTGCCGTAGCTGGTTTTGACTGTCGTATCCTGGGAGACAGACGCCGAGTTTCCTCAAGCACTCGACCCATGAGGCGGCGAAATCTGTTTTAAAAAAACTGCTTCCGTGCAGGCTTCGGTTTCGTCTCTTTACCCTTTTATTGTTTTGTGTATTTCTGTTGAAATTTAATTGTAATTATCAGCATATGTTCTTGGTATATAATTTGATTTCTTCATAAATCTATTTATTTAATTTTCCAATTTTGAACAACAAGCTTAAAACAGATTTTATATATATTTTCTATGAAATTGATCGAATAGATTTATATAGACTATTAGGTTAGCTTTGTATAATGTTACTAGGAATTGTTGCGGAATTGCTCACTATTTCAATGATTGTAAATTATGCAATGGCACTCTCTAATTGCTTAGTTTAGTTAGAATTCTCTATCATAATTTGCATGAATTTTAAGATTATAAAATATAATTTATGGATGTTGCAATTTTGACATGCTAATTCTATTCTAATTTTAATTTGTTACATGCTTATTATTTTCTAAACTAGATTACATAATTTAATATTTTTAGAATTATTTGCATATGTTAATTGCTAAATGGTTATTGGTTTGTAACTCTTACCCATTAATTTTAATTTAATGTATTTAGAGTTATTGAATTTTTATGAATTGTGTACATGATTAATTTGAATTAATTGGGTGCATTAATCTAAATTATCTAATTGGGTGCATTAATGTGAATTATTTAATTGGGTGCATTAATCTAAATTATTTAATTGGGTGCATTAATTTGAATTTATTTGGGTGCATTAATCTAAATTATCTAATTGGGTGCATTAATTTGAATTTATTTGGGTGCATTAATCTAAATTATCTAATTTGGTGCATTAATCTGAATTATTTAATTAGGTGCATTAACTTTGAATTTAACTTATTTATTTAGAGTTATTAGTTTAAATGTTTATTATGAATTAATTTTATTCATAACTCATGAGTATTGAACTTTTTTTTTTTAAGTTTTAATTAAATTGGCATTTTAATTCATTGGTTAATTTTATAAATAGTTGGCTAGATGGTTTCTATTATTTATTATATTTATTTTTGCTTAGATTATTTATTTGTATTTTGTTGTAGTTTGCTACTAACTTTCTTTGTAGGCATACCAATGCGAAAGGGAATGGAAAAACAAATACAAAACCAAATGAATAGTATTTGGGATGTAAAAAATAAAAAATGTTTGGACTACTAACTTTTGTGTTGAATAGGAATACCTAAGCATGGAAAGGCTTTTGGACTAAATAGAATCCTTATGGATTGGCTATTTTATTTAAATGTTTGAAGCATGTTTTGCTTGAGATTTAGTTGGCTTGTTTATCAATTTGTGGTAGCAAGTTTTATTTGCTTGTTTTATTAGTAGCATTTTATATGCATGTATTTGGTTGTAGCAATTTTTAAATTGCTTGTAAAATTGAAATTTGGTTTGGTTTTCTGTAATAGAAACCAAAGTGTTTAGCCTTAGCTAAAGAGTAGTTCTTATTTGTTCAGAAATGACAACTAAGACGGATTTAGTTTCAAACCTTTGGAATTTGAGGAAGTCTTTGGGTTTAATCATTTTATTCCCAAAGTATTAGAAAACCAAGTTTGGAGAAAGTCTTTGGTTATAATCTGATTATGTCCCAAGTGTTTTGGTTTTGAGAAAGGAAACCAAATTTTAGTTTTAGCTAAAATATTTATGATTTTATTCAGAAATAATGGGCTCAGTTGCAGGAGTACCGGTTAACTTTAATGAATGGTGTAATTCTGGTAGTAAATTTTATTTGCTTGGAAATCGGTTTGTTATAACCTGGTTTATCCCCTGGAAATCTTAATTTTAAAATTGTTTCCTATGGATTAGGAGTCAACATGCTCTTTAATGTTTTGTCAAAAGGTTAACTGTGTTTTAAGTGGGACCGATGTGACCCCTCCAGTCTTCTTGGGAACATTCCTGACCATGTTCGATTGTAGGTTAAATGGTGAGACTAGTTTTGAATTAAATTTTCATCTAAGGGATTTTCTAAGGGTTAAGTTTAATTTCTGAAATCACAGAAGTGAAATTCTGTTGTGATGTTTCAGAAATGGCTTCAAAAGGTGACAAAATGAAATGTTGTTCCACCTAACAACCTTAGCCTCACGAGATTCTTAAAGGAAGATCTTGAGAGATCAAGTATGATTAAAGGAAATCATAAGATTGCATTAAAATTTCTCTGATTTGATCAGAGGCAATTAGTTTGGTATCCTTGTGATTGCTATGTGACTTTGCTTGAAAGCAAAGATGAGACAACCTGTTATAGTGGGTGAATATTTTTTGGATTTTTAAATTCCAAATATATTCTTAAATTGGTGGCTCTTAGTGAGTACAAGATCACTGATCACCGAGATAGAAAACTAGTGGTTCCTAGGAGGTGTTAGACCACTAGCTACACAGTTATGAGATTGTGGTTCCTAGTAGTGAACAGATTACTGATCACATGTCAAAACATCATGGTTCCTAGTAGTGGAGAGGCTACTGGTCATATGTCAAGACATGATAATTCCTAGTAATGAAAGAGTCTATTGATCCTATATCAGGACGTTGTGATTCCTAGTAGTAAAGTGACTACTGATCACAGGCTAAGACATTGTGATTCCTAGTAGTAAAAAGTCTACTGACCACATGTTGAGAAATTAATGATTCCTAGTGATAAGACTACTGGTCATGTTATGAAGTTCCAAATAGTAGACTATTGAACACTGGATTTGTGTTTCCTAATAGTAAGACTATTAGCTTCAGAGTGATAGGTTGGACCAATTATATTTGGGTGCCTAATTCGGTTAATGACATTCTGGGAATGTTTTAACTGTGATATGATTTTGAGAGTTTCATAATCATTGTGACACAAGGATTTGTTTAAGACTTTGTATAAATTCTACAAAGAATACTTAATTATCCGACTCCGAATTGAGGAGGATAATAGAAAGAAATGATGGAGTACCTCCTCAGTGAAGGCCAATGTCATTGAGCATGGCAAATCTTTTGGGGTAAGGAAGAAGCCCCCCCGTGAACAAGGGCTCTAAGCTGGGACCAAGGGGTGGTGTTGCAAAAGAAGCTGGCACACAAGCCACGGGAACCTGGTTATCGGTTCTTTGGGAAGTGCTACAATTGTGGTAGCGAGGGGTTTTAGTTTTACTAGGGCTACACGCCACATCTGCTCCGAGAAGAAGCTGTTTACAACTTTCGAACCAGTTACAAACGGTGAGAAGTTGTTTATGGGAAACTCTACTACCTCATTTGTTGAGGGAAAGGTGGTCCTGAAGTTAACCTCAGGAAACGAGCTAACCTTGAACAAAGTCCTGTATGTTCCGGACATTCGTAAGAATCTTGTCTCAAGGTCTCTTCTCAATAAACATGTTTTCACATGGTTTTTGAGTCCGACAAGGTTGTTCTGACGAAACACAAGTGTGAAACTTGTGTTGAAGTGAAGTGGACAAGATCCTGTATGAGTTATGGAAAGACGTTAAGCCTTCTTATAAATTCATACGAATGTGGGGGTATCTTGCAATAGTGGCGATTCCTACACCCAAACGGGTTAGGATAGGCCCGAAATCCGTGGATTGTATATTCATTGGTTATGCACATAATAGTAGTGCATATCGGCTTCTTGTACATAAGTCTGAAATTCCAGACATTCACAGGAATACCATCATGGAGTCAAGGAATGCATGTTTCTTTGAAGACATTTTTCGTTGCCGAACCCATGAAGGGGTTCCAAGGTCTTTGGAACAATTTGATGAGCTTACTAGTGAGGATGATCATGTTGATGATTCAGGTGATGATCAAATTGAGGTTTTAGATGAGCCTAGAAGGAGTAAAAGAGCTAGGATATCCAAGTCTTTTGATCCAGACTTCTTGACTTATATGGTTGAGAACGAACCTCAAACTTTCCACGAAGTTATGACTTCTCCTGAGAGTCCTTGATGGAAAGAAGTGAACAAAAGTGAGATTGACTCCATCTTACAGAACCAAGCCTGGGAGTTGGTAGATTTACCTCCAGGTTGTAAGCCTTTAGGCTGCAAATGGATTTTTAAAAGAAAGATGAAGGCCGATGGGTCTTTTGACAAGTATAAGGCAAGGCTCGTTATCAAAGGGTACAAGCAACGAAAAGGCTTGGATTACTTTGATACGTACTCACCTGTAACTAGGATAACATCCATTCGCATGGTGATTGCGTTAGCAGCTTTGCACAATCTAGAAATACACCAGATGGATATAAAGACAGCTTTCTTAAATGGGGATTTGAATGAAGAAATCTATATGGAGTAACCTGAAGGGTTTTCAGCTCCAGGACAAAGCAAGAAAGTCTGTAAACTTGTCAAATCTTTGTATGGTTTGAAACCAAGCGCCTAAACAATGGCATGAGAAGTTTGACAATGTAATGTTGTCAAATGGGTTTAGAATCAACGAATGTGACAAGTGTATTTATGTCAAAGACATTGACAGAGGTTATGTCATTTTGTGTCTATACGTTGATGATATGCTCATTATAGGTAGTAACGATGAACTGATCAAAACTACCAAGAAGTTGTTAAACTCTAAGTTTGACATGAAGGATATGGGCATTGCAGATGTTATTTTGGGAATTAAGATTACCAGAATCTCTAGCGAAATTGTACTTTCTCAGTCTCATTATGTTGATAAGATACTTGAGAAGTTTAGTGGATCAGATACGAGTGTGTCATCGACACCTGTAGACTTATGTCTACATTTTACCTAGAATAATAATGAAAGTGTCTCACAGTTAGAATATTCTCGGGCAATTGGAAGTTTAATGTATCTGATGAGTTGTACTAGGCCGGATATAGCTTACTCGGTTAGCAGGCTTAGTAGATACACAAGTAATCCCGATGTTTCTCATTGGAAGGGCATTGTGCGAGTGTTAAGGTATTTACGCTACACTCGGGATTATGGGCTGCATTATACTCGATATCCAGCGGTGCTTGAAGGATATAGTGACACGAATTGGATATCAGTTATTAAGGACTCAAAGTCCAGTAGTGGATATGTGTTCACTCTTGGTGGGCAGCCGTGTCTTAGAAATCTTCCAAGCAAACGTGTTTATCTAGATCAACGATGGAATAAGAGTTTATTACTTTGGATAAAGCAACGGAAGAAGCAGAATGGCTTCGCCATTTCATTGAAGATATTCCATGTTAGTCTAAACCTGTGCCAGCTATTTGTATTCATTGTGATTGTCAATCTGCAATTGGTAGGGTACAGGGTAATATGTATAATGGAAAGTCTAGACATACCCGTCGTAGACATAATTCCATACGACAACTACTCTCGAATGGAGTTGTCTCTTTAGACTATGTAAGGTCTAAGGACAACTTTGCAGATCCGCTAACCAAAGGGTTAAGTCGAGTGTTAGTCGAAACGTCGTCAAAAGGAATGGAGTTGAGGCCTTTGGAAGTTACCGGAATGAAAACCCAACCTAGTTGACCGGAGATCCCAAGATCTAGGTTCAATGGGACAACCTAGTTGCGTGTAACGGTGGTATGTCACTGAGGAGGTTAAACCTCCAGCCATTCCTTCTATCAGTGATACCTGCAAGTGTAGAGGTTAAGCTGAGCTTTTAATGACTCTAGTGTGTTAAGCTGTTGAGCTGAGTATCGTAGGATACTCAAGTAGAGTCACCTATGTGAATGTGAAGTGGGGTCGCTTCTAGAAGAATTGGGCAAGCCAAGATTCTTTGAAACTACTCGCTAAACCAGGCTAGTGTCCAGGGCCACACAGGGCACACCAGTGAGAACAAAATGATGGTAGGAGTAATTCCCGTGTGAGATCTATTGTCTCAGTTTACATAAACGGCAGAGCAGTTCAAGATGTCTTATTCACTGATCAGCCAGTAAACTCGATAGGTTTTCACTGGGAGAGGTTCAAAGCCAAAAGCTACCTTCTCTGATGTCAGGGTTAGTTTGTTGTACTCTCTCTTCGAGTCATTATTGTTGAACGATATCCGTTTGTTGAGTCTTTCGGTCAATTTTTATTCATGTGGGGGATTGTTGGAAAAAATAATTTTTGGTGACTTTAATTTAATATTAAAGTGTGGTGACTTTAATTAAATATTAAAGTGGGTTTCAACCTTTTATTGTGTTAGGTCCAAGTGAGCCAAAAACCATTGGGTTTTGAATAAGAAATTGCCAAGAAATTGCCTCATGATGTTAGATTCATGAATAGGATTTTAAAGAGTATTTAAATCCTTTTTCTTGGCTAAAGGGTGTGAATCCTTTGGGCATCCAAACTTTCATATTTTTTAAAAGGGGCTATGGATGCTTGGTGTTTTAATGACCAGCCTTAAAGGCTGGAGGCTCTTCTTCTCTCCCTTTTACATGTATAAATTGAGACCCTCCTATCAAGTTTCAATATAGAAATTTTATGCTTCCATTTTACAAGTCAGTTTGCCAGAAAGTTCTTACATTGAGAGAGTGCTGCCACTGTTCTTGTTCGCTAAGCTAGACAGAAAGTGCTTCTGCCGTAGCTGGTTTTGACCAATGTATCTTGGGAGACAGACGCCGGGTTTCCTCAAGCACTCGACCCGTGAGGCGGCGAAATCTGTTTTAAGGAAACTGCTTCCGTGCAGGCTTCGGTTTCGTCTCTTTACCCTTTTATTATTTTGTGTATTTCTGTTGAAATTTAATTGTAATTATCAGCATATGTTCTTGGTATATAATTTGATTTCTTCATAAATCTATTTATTTAATTTCACAATTTTGAACAACAGTTGTTTGTACCTTGTGTGTGGGTGATTTTGCGACCACACTGCCCGCTTAGTAACCAGCTGGAGAGCACTGGCAGAATAGATGGCACCTGACGGACCTGCAACAGAAATATAAGAATCCCGCGGTGGTTTCGACCACCCGGGGGCACTCTGACGATCAAGTCAGTATATCTCTTAAAGATAAATCAAGTACTAAACTCACAAGCTTGAGTATCAAAAGCATACCTTAGACCCATGGGGGTACCTCTCTTTTATAGCCAACACAATCCTAGTCCCAAAAGGAGCCTGGCCCTAACGGACTTAGGATTGCTGCTAATCTAGGACTCCTAGTGGGATTAGGATAAACTCTCTAAGAGTCTTATCTTTATCTAAACTGAAGTCTTCTCCCAATCTAGGACTCTTGTCCATATCCAAGTTGAGTTCCCTCTTCATTCTAGGACTCTTGTCCCTTATCCGCTTATCTCGGATTCCGATATCTTTGGAGGCAACCTCGACCTAGCCGAGATGACCTCGGCACAACAACCAAGACACGTGGCACCTCGGCTGGCACCTCGGCGTCACCTTGCCACGTGTTGGTACTCAGAAAATATTTCTCCACAACTGCCCCCTAGGTTCTATTACCTCGGCATTCTGAGGTGATGGAACCTACATTGTTCGTTCATCTGTGCCCCTTTGTCCGAGATCAAACTTGCCGAACTCAAAGTTCTCTGAACTTTACTGTCCACTGGTGTCAAGAATCAAGTCCCATGCTTTCCAAGCTGCTTGAAATCGCACCTCCTAGCCGAGGTTCTGGTTCCATTAATTCGTAAACTCCAAGAGCTTTGCAACTGCTTCACTCACACTCTCAGGTGAGTTCCCGATTTCCAGTCACCTATTTGACTCCGGCGATTTTCATATCGGCGTTCATTTCACTTTGTAGGTTCATAAACTCTTACTTTAAGCTCAATCTTTCATAACTCTTTTGATTTACTTTAAATCTGTTTATTTGCCATCTGTTGCCTTCTATTTTCGTCTGTTTTCAAGTTTTGAATTGTTTGAATACTTGGCACTGTTCTTGTCATATCCGCTTTCTTGTGCTAGCATCGTGTCTGGGTCATTACTTTCTTGCTCTTCATATACTTACTTAGTGCTTGTGTACTTGGCTTTATTCTTTGAACTCTGTCATCTTCTTGACTATTTTTCTTTTTTTTCATTAAATCCTCTGGCTTTTTCTCTTTCTAACTCTTTTGCTTAAATCCGTCATTGTTCCAAGCTTTCAAGCTTCTGCAACTGTCTTCGTTTCTCTCCTCCGGTGAAGCTTTACGTCATTCTGTCATTGTCGTCAGACTTCGGCGATTCTCATTCCGGCTTCCCTCTTTCTGGTAAGCCACTGTTCCTCCTGGTTTTATTTCTTGTTGCTTTCCAAGAAGCTCTACTTCATTGTTAATCACCATTGCTTGTTTTACCCGTTATTTCCAAATCATCTTTTTAAATACACACTGTTCACACATCTGTTGATTTCTACCACTGTTCTTGGCTTGACACACTTGTGTAATCTTTTTGCCTTGATTTCTTGATAGCTTCATCATCATTCTTGATTACGAATTACATTCATGTTTCTGTTTTCTGTGTCTTTTTCCAGTTTCTTGCTTTCAATCTTTGCCTTCAAACTCCGAGGTGCCAATCACCAAGAAGAGCTTTGATCAAACTCTTCAGGAGGTCGATGCTGAGCTCGTGGCTGAGAAGGCTGCTGAGAAGTTCTTTCCAACTGTCTTCTGGGGGTGAGACACAACTTACCGCTGATGCCGAGTAGTTTGCTTCCTTCTTGAAATTGATGCTGAGGTAGCGGTAGAGAAGCTCCTCCAACTGACTGCCGAGGCCGAACCATTGTCATCCGTCGAAGTAGATTAGTCCGACGTTCTTGCTTTCAGTCCCTAGTTCTTTAAGGTCTTCATTTTTGTACTTGCCAACCTTCTCAGCTCTTAACAAGCTAGTTGGTCATCCCGGTTGATCATATCTCGGAAACGTCTTTCAGTGTTTATCTCGGCTATACCAAACTTGTAAATTGCTACAAATTTCAACAAGTGGTAGACTTCATAATCTTTGGTTAACTCATTTTGTAATTTTGCTCAAAAATTTCAACAAGTGTTAACATTCCTTACTCCTTAATTATCATTCCTTCCCCCTACACCTTCTCCCTGCCCCCTAATGTGAATGTTAGGATCACATTAGGGAAGTGGGCTTCGTGCTGTAGTCACAGACCTCCGGCGAATCTTTTGCCGACATTTAACTTTGTGCACTCTTTAACTTGTAAATTCGCTCAGAATTTCAACAAGTGTTAAACATCATTTCGGTTTAACTTCGGTTAAGTATCATCTCAGTTTTTGAAGTTTTTCCTTTTTTTGTCGCTTGTACTCTTGTACCTTTTTGTTCTTTAGATAATGTAAGCTCTGCATATGGCCAATGTGCCTCTTTGTTCTTGAATGTCTAATTCAACTTTCCTTCTCTGAATGAAGCGCTCTTCGTCGCCTTCCTAGATGAGGATTTTCTTCAGTGTCTCTTCACTCTTTTTGGCTGGCTCCTTGTCGACATCATCTAGGACCTCCATGTCCTCGTCTTCAATCTCTGCCTTCCCTGGTTCCCAAATGTTGCAGGTAGTTTTCATTGCTGCCATGGAGCAATTCTTTACCTGCAGTTGGTCTCCTCTGACTTCTTCAATCCCATATTCTGTGGGGAACCACAATAGTTGATGCAACGTTGAGGGAACTGCCCCCATTGCATGCAACCATGGCCTTCCCAAGATGATGTTGTAAGGTGAAGGCGTGTCAATCACGATGAATTCTGTTTTGATCTTCTTCTAACTGCTCTTGCATGATTCCATCTTTGTGCAATCTTCTCGGGGTTACATACCTCGGGTATAAAAACTTTTACTTCGGCAAGATACTGACCTGCAAACTTTTCATAAATTCTAACAAGTGTGGAACATATACTACTCAATGTTAACTTTTGCAAACTTTTTCTCAAGTTTCAACAAGTGTTTAAACGATGATCTCGGTCTATCCTACTTGTAAATTGCTGCAAATTTCAACAAGTGTTAACATATACTGTAAATTTTTCTCAAGTTATAATAATGATCTACTTGTAAATTGCTACAAATTTCAACAAGTGTTTAAACAATATACTTAGCTTTTACTTCAACCTGTAAATTGCTGCAAATTTCAACAGATGATTATATGTCGGCTTAACATTATCTTGTAAATTGCTACAAATTTCAACAAGTGTTAGGCATCTTCTTTGGTTGGACCAACCTGTAGATTGCTATAAGTGTGCAAACTATAACCTCGGCTTCACCTCGACTTGTAAATTGCTACAAATTTCAACAAGTGAAGAGAAATAGTAATCTCGGCTTAACTTCAGCTTGTAAATTGCTACAAATTTCAACAAGTGAAGATAAGGAATCAGCTTAACTCCAACTTGTAAATTGCTACAAATTTCAACAAGTGAATTAAGGAATAATCTCGGCTTAACTTCGACTTGTAAATTGCTACAAATTTCAACAAGTGAAGATAAGGAATCAGCTTAACTCCAACTTGTAAATTGCTACAAATTTCAACAAGTGAATTAAGGAATCAGCTTAACTCCAACTTGTAAATTGCTACAAATTTCAACAAGTGAATTAAGGAATAATCTCGGCTTAACTTCGACTTGTAAATTGCTACAAATTTCAACAAGTGAATTAAGGAATTAGCTTAACTCCAACTTGTAAATTGCTACAAATTTCAACAAGTGAATTAAGGAATCAGCTTAACTCCAACTTGTAAATTGCTACAAATTTCAACAAGTGAATTAAGGAATAATCTCGGCTTAACTTCGACTTGTAAATTGCTACAAATTTCAACAAGTGAAGATAAGGAATCAGCTTAACTCCAACTTGTAAATTGCTACAAATTTCAACAAGTGAATTAAGGAATCAGCTTAACTCCAACTTGTAAATTGCTACAAATTTCAACAAGTGAATTAAGGAATCAGCTTAACTCCAACTTGTAAATTGCTACAAATTTCAACAAGTGAATTAAGGAATAATCTCGGCTTAACTTCGACTTGTAAATTGCTACAAATTTCAACAAGTGAATTAAAGAATTAGCTTAACTCCAACTTGTAAATTGCTACAAATTTCAACAAGTGAATTAAGGAATCAGCTTAACTCCAACTTGTAAATTGCTAGAAATTTCAACAAGTGAATTAAGGAATAATCTCGGCTTAACTTCGACTTGTAAATTGCTACAAATTTCAACAAGTGAAGATAAGGAATCAGCTTAACTCCAACTTGTAAATTGCTACAAATTTCAACAAGTGAAGATAAGGAATAATCTCGGCTTAACTTCAACTAAGCATCGTCTCGGTTTCACTTTGGTGAAGCATCATCTCGGCTTAACTTCGGTTAAGCATCGTCTCGGTTTAACTTCGGTTAAACATCATCTGGGCTTAACTTCGGTTAAGCATCATCTCGGCTTAACTTCGGGTAAGCATCATCTCGGCTTAACTTCGGTTAAGCATCGTCTCGGTTTCACTTTGGTTAAGCATCATCTCGGCTTAACTTCGGTTAAGCATCGTCTCGGTTTAACTTCAGTTAAACATCGTCTTGGTTTAACTTCGGTTAAACATCATCTGGGCTTAACTTCGGTTAAGCATCATCTCGGCTTAACTTCGGGTAAGCATCATCTCGGCTTAACTTCGGTTAAGCATCGTCTCGGTTTCACTTCGGTTAAGCATCATCTCCGCTTAACTTCAGTTAAGTATCATCTTGGCTTAACTTTTGTTAAGCATCATCTCGACTTAACTTCGGGTAAGTATCATCTAGACTTAACTTCGGTTAAGCATCGTTTCGGTTTAACTTTGGTTAAACATCATCTGGGCTTAACTTCGGTTAAGCATCATCTCGGCTTAACTTCGGTTAAGCATCGTATTGGTTTAACCAACTTGTAAATTGCTACAAATTTCAACAAGTGGTAAACGCATTCTTCTTCTCTCTGCCCCCCCAAGTGTGAACTTAAAATCCACTTGGGTTCTCATCATATATGTAGCTTCGACCTTGTCGCCGAGGTCTAATTCAAGCCGAGGTTGTCGGCCTTGGTTTCTCTATTGATCTTACTTGGCTCTAACCTGAGTTTGATTTTCGGCCTCGTATCGGCAAGCCGTTTCTTTTTTCTTGTTCCGACGCCTTTGTTCCCGGCATGTCCTCCTCGGCCTTAGTATACTTCTCAATTCTGGCCAACTTTAGTCTGATCTTGTGTGTTTCCTTTTTATCTTCTGAGATCTGAGATTTGCTCATTGTGCTCTTCTCTTCTCGGACTCAAGTGTCGAGGTCTTGTCTGCTGGAATCTTGGATCTGCTCTCTCAGGTTGAACTCTTTTCTTCTCGGACCTACTCATCTAGGCCGAGATCATGCCTTCTGGGATTCGGGATCCAGGATTTGGAATCCGGGATCTACTCACTTAGGCATGAGCTCTTGTCTTCTCGGGTCTACTTGTCTAGGCTGAGATCATGTCTTCTCGGATCCGGGATCCAGGATCTGGAATCCGGGATCCGCTCACTCAGGATGAGTTCTTCTATACTTGAATGTTATCTCCTTGGGAGCGCTCATGCCCCCTGTCTTTGCATCCCTTCTGGAAGGGTCTTCGTTCCTCCGCAGGTATCTATCCTTCCATACTTGGAGGTCGTCTTCGTTGCTTCGATCTGTTGTATTTGGTGCGTCACCTTCCTGGCCGGCTTCTTTCACTCCGTGACTCTGGTCACGAGTTTCTGTGTTGCTATTGTCCCCTTCAATGTCGAGATCGATAGGTCTCTCACTCCCAGTAGGAGCATTGTCTCTAATCTGATCCTTTTGTCCGTTATTGGCCATCTATTCTTCTTTCTTTCCCACAGACGGCGCCAAATTGTGTGGGTGATTTTCCGACCACACTGCCCGCTTAGTAACCAGCTGGAGAGCACTGGCAGAATAGATGGCACCTGATGGACCTGCAACAGAAATATAAGAATCCCGCGGTGGTTTCGACCACCCGGAGGCACTCCGACGATCAAGTCAGTATATCTCTTAAAGATAAATCAAGTACTAAACTCACAAGCTTGAGTATCAAAAGCATACCTTAGACCCATGGGGGTGCCTCTCTTTTATAGCCAACACAATCCTAGTCCCAAAAGGAGCCTGGCCCTAATGGACTTAGGATTACTGCTAATCTAGGACTCCCAGTGGGATTAGGATAAACTCTCTAAGAGTCTTATCTTTATCTAAACTGAAGTCTTCTCCCAATCTAGGACTCTTGTCCATATCCAAGTTGAGTTCCCTCTTCATTCTAGGACTCTTGTCCCTTATCCGCTTATCTCGGATTCCGATATCTTTGGAGGCAACCTCGGCCTAGCCGAGATGACCTCGGCACAACAACCAAGACACGTGGCACCTCGGCTGGCACGTCGGCGTCACCTTGCCACGTGTTGGTACTCAGAAAATATTTCCCCACACCTTGACATGGTAGATTTGTTTGCATTTCAAGTTAGATCCCAAAACAAATTCTATTTCCTAATTTGATCTAACTTGGATTTCTATAAATAATTACAAAAGTAAATACCAAAATAAATATTGGTTTGTCTTGGAAATTGACAAATATAACAAGAATAGGATTTTAGCACTAACAATTTTCTCAACAAAACATTTCTTTGTAATGTACAACTCAAGCATATTCACCAAAAACCCAAAATAATAATATACATTTTTTTAAAAAAAATTACAAAATTATAATAGACAATTAAAAAAAAAATACTTATATCAAATTCTCTTATTACCTTTCTAAGTCACTTGAGTTGGGTCTATATAATTTAAAAATCTCTCCACCTAATGTCAATTATTTTTTGATTGAAAGGGCTTTTGAATTATCTTGTGGACAACCACCACCCCTTACCACCATCACCTTCATCCTACCACCATCTTTGTCATCGGCACTACCACTTCCACCATCATTATTTCACTATACCACTACCACACACAGTAATTTTAGGGTCTCAACTAAACACATACCAACGAAATATTTTCTTCCACGAGACATTCTTTGAAAATATGTTGTAAAAAAAAATAAATAAATAAATAAATTTTGTTAGGCTAAGCTCCATGTTAAGATTTTAACTTAATAAATCTTGTTTTTATTTTATTGGACAATTTTGTCTCTTTTTTGACGTAAGGTATGTAATCGGTTCCAAATATGTTATGGCAGGCTGGAAACTCGTTGAGAAGCTGAGCGATGAATACAGAGAATGATATGATTTTGTTTTGAGTGATTTTTCAGATATGAACATTGTTGTTTTTTCACTGTGTTTTGGTGAAATTGTTCTACTTTTTATGCATTTTGAACAATCATTTTGAGGAGCCAAATGATCAACTTTGAATTTGGAAGTGGTGCTTTGGTATGCGATTTGCTTAGTGTTTTTTTTTTAGATGGGGTGGTTGTTGTGCGAGAGCACAACAATCACTATAGTACAGCCATATTGACTCATTTCGGATCTTATTTCGATAATTTAAATCGTTCATTTTTTAAAATATATCAAAGAAAACAAATCTGGAAAAAAATTAAGTTGATCAAATATCGTTAACTTTTTCATCGAATTATATTTGTATCTACAAAAATAAATGGCAAATGTGATTTAGAAAATTGAATACAAATGTAAGTCAATGAAAGAGTTAATGATGTTCGATCAATTTAATTTTTTGCATGTATATACTACTTAATGTACTCTAAAATGTGAATGGTTCAGATCATTGACAATAGACCCAAAATAGGTTCATATGACCGCACAACAGCAGTTGTGTGTTTCGTACAGTAGCCATCTCATTTCCTTTTTTTATGATGTTGTGCGGCGATTGTACTAGTTATCAACAGTGGAGATCTTCGGATTGAATTTTGATAGATTCTAAATGATGTAATTATGGATTGTAGTTGTGGAGTTTTGTGTGTGATACAAGTTTTTGGTACGTGTTAATGGATTTATGTTTTGTTGTTATGTTTTAATATTGTGAACATTTGATGAGGATTGTTGATTGAATTAGATTTTTATAAAAAGTGATTTATGAGTAAATTACAGTAAATCTCCTTAAATTATCATTCAGTTGTACTTTGCTCTCCCAAACTTCAAACCCTTTTGAACTATTATTTTATTACAATCAACATCTTTTGTTAGAATTATTTTAGACTCAATTTGTTTAGAATAAAATAGATAAAAAGTAAAAGAAAGAGAAAAATTTAGGGCAAATTATATAAATAGTCCATGTAGTTTACACGATATGTCAATTTGGTCAATGTAATTTTAATTTACTCGATTTTGCCCCTTAATTTAACGGATTGTGTCATTTTAGTTCAATAAATAACGGTTGTTAAGTTAATTTAACGGAAAGTCAAACAATGTGTCAATTTGATCCCTATACTGTACACGATGTGTCAATTTGATCCTTGTTGTTATAATTTTCTTGTTTTGACAGGGACCAAATTGACACATTGTGGAAAATACAGAAACCAAATTAACATATTGTTTGACTTTCCGTTAAATTAACTTAATAACCGTTATTTATTGGACTAAAATAACACAATCCATTAAATTAAGGGACATAATCGAGCAAATTGAAACAATAGGGATCAAATTGACACATCATGTAAACTATAGGAACTATTTGCATAATTTTTCCAAAAATTTAACTTTTAAGAGTTTGTTTAGCTTGAAAGTGGTAGAAAGCATAATAAAACTAATTTTCTTATACAACACAGATTAGCGTTATAACTAATTTTTTATTTCTTGTAAAAAACACAAGAAAACACAAGAAAAATTGAATGTGTGAGTTATCTATAACTAAACTTTTAAATTTTTCTATAGTTTTCAAAAAAAAAATTCATCTTTATCAAATGTTTGCAAGAAAATATATTTTCTTTTTTATTATTTCATTTTCTTTTACTTTCATTTTCTACCAAATTTTCTTTCTAATCAAACATAACCTTAGGGATTTAAACGGAATCAAATCATGTATGAAGCACATGACACACTTATTGATTTTTTAGGACAATTAGACCACTATTGATTTTTTTAGAACAATAATACTCTTATATGGTGATTTTATTTTGCACTTTGTCTCCCTTATCTTAGTGTCAAAATAAAAACGGGATCACTAGATAAATGTATTATTTCACTAAAACTTCAATAAATGTGCCATATGTTTTACACATGATCTGATTTTGTATAAATTTCTAACAGAATCCTAACAAAAAAGGTTAACTGTTACATGGTAATACTTTGAGCTGATTAACTATTGAGTTTTAAAATTTAGAGGAGCAAAATGCAAATGAATCGTAGGTGAAGGGGGTTTATTGTAATTTACTCGTGGTTTATTTATCTTATTTTGTTATTTTGGTGAAGACAATAGGTGCCATTGGTTTTGGTTAAGTAGCATTACTTGGTTATCCATTCAAAATCAAATTTTGAGTTTTCAATTGGTATATTTTTTTTTTTTAGTGAATTTTTTTAATATTTTACTCAAAAAATTATTTATATGCATCAAATCTAATGTACTCAAAAAGTAAAATATTTGTGAACAGATTTTTTAAAAATTCAAAAAATACACAAAATACATATATATAAAATATATATATATATATATAAGAGTACATTTTAATATTTGTAGCATTATTGAATTTTTTTAAAATCTCTTCACAAATATTTTACTTATTGAGTACATCTAGATTATATGCATCTAAAAAAATGATCAATATATTTTTTAAAAATTCACTAAAAATAAAAAAAAATACGAATTAAAAACTTAAAATTAAATTTTGAAAACTACATAACCAAACAAAGTAGACTTTGTAATTGTTTTGTTGGGAACTAATAATTTGAAAAATCATACATGTACATCATAAATGTTTTGCTCCAAAAAAAAGTTAAACACAACCAAATGATTATAGCAAGTGAAACAAAATACACAACAAACTTCATTGAAACTACATTTCTCAAACTCAGTGACAAGAAATCAAAACATTACACACTCAGGTGTATACGATTTCATCTCTACAACAAACATGTGGAATCCTAATTGGCAATATTTGCAGCTTTAGGTAATTGATACATTCTTAATGCAACAAAAATATCAATAATAACAAAATGGATCATGGGAATGGGAGCTGCGGTATGTCCCGCGAGTATAACTACACTGTCCAGTCCACAAATGTATACACTGGACAATCTGCCTCCCTATAAAAAAGGTTTATATAGCACTTAGAAAGGAAGTAGGATTAGGAGGCACTGGGATGTCTACGGTCCCTTCCAGCATCAGCATAACTTTCTTCATTAGAGGACGAAGTGATGGCTCATCCTGAATACACCAAAGCCCTACTTTAACCATTCTCTCTAATTTTCTCTTGTCAACCTCTTCATCACCCACTAGTTTACCAAGCTCATTGGCCTCAAAACAATCATAAACCCATTCTTGAAGGATAATTTCTTCCTCGGAAAGGCTCAACTCCAAACACTTGCGACAACATATGATCTCTAAAAGCATAACTCCAAAGCTATAAACATCAACTTTAACCGTTACTGGCACTTTCCGATGCCATTCAGGCGCGACATAACCCCTTGTTCCTCTAATCGCCGTGAAAGTGTTTGTTTGGTCTGGCTTCAAAAGCTTTGCCAAGCCAAAGTCAGAGATTTTGGCACGCCTATGCTCGTCCATAAGAATATTTTGGGGTTTTATATCACAATGAATGATTTGTGTCTCGCACTCTTCATGCAAGTAGAGTATCCCTCTGGCAACATCGAGAGCAATTCCAATCCTTTCTTGCCAACTTGGCCGGTTTTCGAGTGTGAAGATGAAATCTGCAAGTGATCCATTCCTCATGTACTCGTATACCAAAAGCCTATGAGGTCCCTCAAGGCAATAACCAATTAGGTGGACTAAGTTTCGATGATGGGTTCTCCCAATCACTTTTATTTCTGTCTGAAATTCTCTTTCGCCCTCTGTTAACACTTTATCTAGTCTCTTCACAGCTACATCCTTAGAGTTGTATGATATGATCCCTTTAAAAACAGTCCCAAATGCTCCTCTACCCAATTCCTCCTTGAATCCATTTGTAACTTGCTCTAACTCTGCCAAAGTAAAAGTTCGGAGAGCAACTTCCTCACCCAATTCAAGATTCCATTTTTCATCAACGATCTTTTTGTATGCCAAGAAGACATGATTTTTGTACACAAGGACTCCTGAAATTGCCAACACCATCAAGCCTAAGGCACTAAGTGAAATACCAATGATTAGGATGTCCACATGCAACTTTTTCTTTGCTTTCATGGGTGGATTATCTTGAGCTCCTGGAATAGCTTTCGTGATAGGTTCATCAGATGTACCCACCTTGATCAATGCAACGTTTGTATCGTCCAGATTTCTTTTTCCATATCTCAAAGGAAGCCTTTGTTTTTTGCATTGCCCGTCTTTGTATAGTGCGACTTCGCAATTGCAATCCTGAAGACAAACATCTTCACATTCCTGTCTAGAACTCAACTGTAGCGTGGAATATGAACTTTCGTCCCATACGGTGTTTTGCAATGCTGTTATGATGTTTCTAGTATTGCCATTGCCATCACCACCCGTCTTGTTGCAACTTTCTATAGTGAAATTTCTCACGCATCCGGAAGCCCAATTGCCTGGATTAACATAAGTGAATCCCGGAATACATTTACAATCAGCATTGGTATCCCGTAGAACACAGAACCCATTAAAGCCGCATTGGCCTAAAGGATCGCACTTATTCATAGTAGAATTCCACCAAATCGACCATTTACCATTCGAATCCAACGTATGTGAATAAGCTCTGACAATTCCGTCCACGTCAAGTCTCACCATATAAATCTTAGCTTCCTTTGTAGGTGGTTCTGCATCAGTTACATTGTGTATATTATTGCCTGTTGCATTGAGAATGTAGAGATGGCCATCAACGTCTAGATTCAATGTGCAATTATCTCCACTTCCAGTAGTGCCTGATTGCCAGTAAACATATTGCAACGCTATTCCAGACTGCGGAAGCGAGACGAGGTTCCCATCCGGTAGCAGCCCGAAACGATAATTTCCCGTGGAGTGGTCAGTTTCTGAAACACTGGAAATCAAGTCGGGTACTGACAACAAAATCTGGCCTGGCAAAAGGGTATCTGTTGCAGAATCAAAGCTCTGCCAGATTATCTTGTGATTAGAATCATAGAGTACAAAGTTGCCCGAGTCGAGCATGGAAGCTGAAGATGCAGGTTGGGTAATACCAGCGATGGAAATGTTTTGGGTTTGCGGTTGCTGCAGGATGAGGCTTCCTTCACTGGTTAAGGCCAAGGTTGCATTGCCTGGGACCGGAGGGTTGCCGCGATTGGCTGTCCAAACTACGGTCTTTTCTGGAATTCCAACAATGAAGACTCCTACAAGATAGCCATTGCGTTCCGGGTAGAATCCGAAGGCATAGAGACGGGAGGGTGACAACCATGAGGGGTTGGTGATGGGGGTTAGAGAGGAACCCAGGCTTATATTTGAGTGTTTTTGTGTTTGTTGTTGAGCTTGTACTCTAACTGTTTGAAACAATGGTGCAAAGAGAATTATGAGGAAGATTAAGGTAGTAGCATTAGCCATGGAAGCGAACAAAAGCTCTCTGCTGCTACTTAATTATTATAATTAGTATTGTGGCTCAACTGCTTTTTGATTTGAAGTTCTTGATTTGAAGTTCTTGTTGGAACCAGTCTTGTCTGCAATAAATTTACCAACAAGACTTGGACCAAATGAATGATGACCAGCGAAAAGTTTTGTGGCTACAAATTCGTAACCCCTAATAAGCTTAAACTTTCAACTAGAGTTTTTATTCCTCGCACACGAATTGAAAAATTGTGTTTCACTTAAATGGCTGCTCAGTCAATGGGGAAATTATAAAAAATAAAAATAAAGAATGATGATGACCAGTGAAAGTCTTGTGGCTATGAATTTGGGAAAATTATTCAATACTCTCGGAGCACCACGTGTCCATACTCCAAACCAATCAGCAATTAGTTAGCCCCATGTTGTCCCCCATGTCCAACATAAATCGTGGGCCCCTTGTGTCTCTCCACCAATCAAAACCTTATGGAGCACAACGTGTCCATACTCCGGGAGTACTGAATAATCACCCATGAATTTGTCCAATAAGCAGAAATGTTTGCTCAATCAACGTGGAAATTATAAAAATAAAAATAAAAAATGACACCGGTAATAAAATAAGTATTGAGTTTTTAATTTTGTTAATTTAAATTTTAATCTTTTAATTTAAGTATTTGTCTATTTTCGTTAAGTAAAATTAATTTAAAAAATTATTTAATCATTAAATTCAATGTAAGTGTATATAAAATGTTTAGAATATCTTTTTTCGTTGAATTTAATGACTAAAATATTATTTTTCAATCAGTTTTACTTAACAAAAATAGACAAATAGTCTAAATTGAAAATAAATTAAAAGATTAAGGTTTAAATTAATAATAAAATTAAAAATTAAAAATTTATTTTGTTGCAAGAGTCAAACATTAAATTATTTTTTTTTTATAATCTCTCCAAAATCAATTGCTGTACTTGGAAAAATGATTTGCAAATTGTAAAACATCCAAACAAGTCAAGTTTCAACATTCAAATTGTACATAACACTTCTTCCATGGAAAAGAGAGTTCAAAATCGTGTGATTTATTTTTTACAAAGCACCTAACACTTCTTTTGTGGAAAGAGAGTCTGAAACCGTGTGATTTATTTCTTACAAAGCATCATCATTTTGCTTCCAAAAATTTCTACTCTAGAAGATCCGGACGCGTATTAAAATCAAAATAAATCTTGTGTTAATTAGTCCAGGCCATAGCCAAAGTTATTTTGTTTCTTCACTTCTTGTTTCATCAATTTGTACACCCTCATATGATGTTGCTTGTACCTTGACATAGTAGATTTGTTTGTGTTTCAAGTTAGATCCCAAAACAAATTCCATTTCCTAATTTAATTTAACTTGAATTTCTAAAAATAATTACAGAAGTAATACCAAAATAAATAAGTTGTGTCTAAGAAATTGACAAATCTAACCAGAATAGAGCACTAACAATCTTCTCGACGAAACAGTTCTTTCTTTGTACTTTCTTACGTTTCTTTCTTTGTACTTTCTTTGTAATGTAAGACCCAACGACTCAAGCATATTCACTAAACAACAATGATTCATCCCCTTTTCCTCCCACCCCCTTTGATCCCCTTTCTCTCTCATTGGTTACATTTTCTTTTTCTTTTTCTTTTTCTTTTTTTTCCTGCTCCTCCAATTACCACCCGCCACGTTGCAAAGGGGGTGAGGGGGTGACCCCCAAAAGGGGGTCCCAAGCATTATTCTTCACTAAAAACCCAAAATTATAATAGGCAAATTTTAAAAAATAAAAAAAAAATACAAAATTACTTTTACCAAACTCTCATTTCGCTTTTCCAAGCTCAGTCCTCTTTTGACAAAGAGAATAAAAGAAAATTTTTAACCTTTTAACTTTTTTACATCATACCATCTCTTTATTTTTTAAGAAATTTAGCCAAAATTCTTTCATTAGACCCTTGTTTGGTGAAAACGATAGTTCAATTCATTTTACTTCATAAACTCTCGAAGGAAAAAACACATAATTAAGGATAAAATAAAATATTTTCTTTTTTTTTCTTGAACAATATTGCCAAAATAAAATAACATGTTATTGTCAAAAAAAATAACATGTTACTGTGAGACAAAGTATTATGTTACTATTACTGTTTACATCAATTTCGACAATAATAATATATATATATATATATATTTTTTTTAAAGAATTTCATAATTAACATAGATCTTGTTTGATAGATCTTGATAAAAGAATTCTAAAAATACTAATTTTATTTAAAACTAACATCTACATCAAAAGTTATATTATTTTAAAATTTAATATTTTAATAGTAACTATATGTGTTAGACTTTTTAACAAAAAAAACTGTTTGTACTTATCCTTAATAGACTAAAATTTTATTATGAAGAGATTTTGACCAAATCTCCCTTATTTTTCTACACATTTTTTCAAAAAAAAACTCCAAAAAAAAATCAAAAAATCAACTTTAACCCACTTTCCAAAACAAGCCATAATTTAAAAATCTCTGCACCTAATTTCAATTACTTTTGGATTGAAAAGGCTTTTGAATTATCTCATGGACAACCACCACCCCTTACCACCATCATCCCTATCCTACCACCATCGTTGCTGGTGCTGCTACCACCCCCACCCCCACCCCCACCCCCACCACCATTGCTTCCACCACCACTCATTTGAAAATAATATAAATGCATGTAATGCAATTCCCATTAATTTGAAAGGTTTAAGTAATTATTTTCATATGGCAAAATGATCATGTGCACATGATTTATACCACAAAAAAGTACAGTGAAATTTGCTCCCAAAACAAAAAAGCACTTTCTAAGTCAAATTCAGTCATAATAAAAAGGAAATTTGAATCTTGCAGTTTCACACTGAAATAACTAAATAGCTATCCCATGAATATAATGTATGGTAGCTCTTCTATTCAACTCAAAACATGTAAATAAATAATCATCATCCTAATTTTTTCCATAATTACTTCAGCCACAAGAGATTGAAGAAATTGAAGAGACTACTTGGAAATTGTACAACAGCAGGAAGGAAAAAAAGACCATTCCCAAAAAATAAATAAAAGAGAGACAAATTGTATATGAATGAACTGTGGCGACTTATGCATAGTTTGGTCCATTAAGCAAAATTTTTCACAATCTCCATAAGAGATCACCTTTTCTTCTGAACAATTCATGATCTGTATAGCTGAGCAAGGTCCTCAGAGAATGCTTTCCTAATAGTGTCCCTCTTGATCTTAAGTGCAGCGGTGACTAGGCCAGATTCGGGAGTCCACGGTTCAGAGAGCAATTTGATCTTTGTGGGGATCTCAAACTTCTCCAGACGTGCCTGCTTCGCTGCCTGTGCAATGAGGAAAAAAGGAAGAAAAAAATAAATGAAAAATAATAATTCAAGAAAAAGATAAAGCTACCAAGACAACTAAATTTCTTCAAGATAAAGCTATTGTTTGGGAATACATTTTGGTTGGTGTGCCTTGATGCACACAATACAACAGTAAATGGATAAATAACCAATGCATCCAAATTGATATTACTATTCAGATCATGGATTTCCAAAGGGAAGATTTGCGAAGGGCAAAGAAAAGCAATGGGATTTGTGGGGAAAAAAAATATTTATTTATGTTCCTTTCACTTTTCTCTTTATCTCCTCAAATCCCTTCACAAAGCCAAGATCCAAACAGGTTAGATGTCCTGCGGCTTAATTGAACCAGATTTCTCTCCCATTCCTTCTTGAAGTTAGCAGGAAAGAAGAAAGAGTAACGCTATAATGACCATCTATTTCTACCATCATCTCTTACCATATGATGTGTCAGCCTAGTTATCAGCACAAGAGATTACACACTAGTAGTGGAACACGCTAGGCCAAATATGTGTTGAAAGTAAGATGGTAAGCATAACATGGTATATGTGGGCATTATTAAAGAAGAAGTGAAAGAGTTCAATTCAGTGATGAGCCAAAGAAGAAGGCAAGTTGAGTGAAGGGCCAGGGAAGAGTAAGGCAACCTACTAGACTCAACTGGCCTTTTGAAAAAAATATGACGTGTAACTGTAAAAACAAATTTTAGGAAAAGATCGATTGAAGTACAAGCATTTGGCTATTCCAGAACAGTCATCAATGGGGTCATGACTTTCTGTTACAATGAAGAGTTAAATTTCGACTATACGAGCCACGGCCATAAAAGCAGGGTAATTTGCCAAAAAAATGAGCTGCTTTGCCACAAAAAATGAATTCTAAAACTGCCTCGTTGCTTGATATTAACTTAGTTGATCATTTTCAAAATAGCAAAATCATTAAGTAGATTAACCTTGACCAAAAAATGTCCAAAAATCGTGAAAAAAAATAGTTATCTGATTACCTTCACGAGTGACCCATGCACTTCCTTCACAGTTTCTTCCTTTTGGCACAAATCCGCAAAATCAACAAAAGCAATTCCTTGCTTCAAAGCCCAGCCTTCCACTGTGGGCTGTGAAGCTAACACAAGAGCCACACAGTAACTACGGAAAGAGTCAGCATGCAACATAATATTGTCAACATAAGGGCTGATCATTAGGGCAGCCTCAACCTGCACACGAAACATCAGTCTCCAATGAAAACCTTGTTAAAAAAAAGAAAAAGAAAAAAAGGAATCACATCATTTTAAAGCATTCATACCTTTCCCAAGGAGACATATTCTCCATGCTGAAGTTTAACAATGTCCTTTTTACGGTCTATTATCTCAAGGCAACCATCAGAATGGAACTGCCCTACGTCACCCGTGTAAAACCACCTCATTCCTCTCTCATCAACCTTTTTGCAACAAAATATTGACACAGTTCATTGACCCCATCAAACAATTTTTCTCTCATAGGTAGTGTTAAACAAGACAAAATGAGTAAGAAATTTTAGTATTCTACCTTGTACACTTCCTTTGTTTTCGCCTCATTCTTAAAATATCCAACTGTAACATTTGGGCCCCCAATAACTATTTCCCCTCGAGACATCGGTGAATCACTTGTTAAATATCCACCCTCACGCCAATCTATCAACTGAAATGCAGAAGATGTTGAGTTAATGACCAAGAATCAATATATCCGTTGAACATAGTAACCACAACTAGACCATCATTCTTGAGAAGGTAGTATCCAAAGTATACTACACAAGAGACGGCGTATGCTAAGTGTGAGAACCTAAAAAGCTCTGTAGGTTGGTCTCTCTTTTTATGCGTCCGATGATGTCAAAGACATCTGGGGTCCTAATTTGAAATAAAATTTCATAATTACGGACAATTTGAAGACACTTGGGGACATCCTACAACATGGTCTATGTGGTAAATCTTTTAAGAGAAGCAACATCCAACATTCTTGGATATCCAGCTCACTCCCCAAATGTGTCTTGAAACATTTTTAAAATCAGATATCATATATATGACCAGTACAAGGTGAATTATGTAATGGACACTTTAATATAGGAAAAAATAAAAATGTCAAATAATAAAAGTTGCAAGAAAGCAAAAAATAGTGGTATGCATTATTTGTGGAGCTTCATTTTACACATTTTGCAATTGTAAATACAATTTGTTATATTATATCAGGTAACACTTCAAAATTTACTAATATCGATACAAAACAGATTGAATCAATTTCATTTCAAAGGGAACAGTAATCACCGATTGGAATTCCTTCCAATCACCAGTGCTTTATTTGGTTCAGAATGAAGTGAATGGATTCCATCAAAATATTTGTTCTCATATTTGGTTCACTTAAAAAATGATGGAAAATGCATTGCAAATGGAACCATCATTCACCAATATAAGGCAATGATCATTTCATACAAAAATAAGGAATGACAATTCCATTTCGCTCCAGCTCATTCCAGTGAACCAAACACTATCTAAGAGTTCCAATCAAAACATTGAGGTACCTTAATAAACGAGCAAGGAAGCGGAGCACCAACACGGCCAACAGATGAATCATCATACTCTGAAAATGTCCCACCAGCACAAGTCTCAGTAAGACCATACCCTTGACCTATTGGAGCACTGGAAATAAGATCCAGATAGAAGGCAAGATAAGAATACAAATCCACAAGGGAAAAAAGAAAAAAAAAATGTCATATCTTACAAGAGGAAGAGTATCAGATCATATTACCCAAATTTTAGTATAACATATCACATGGGTCAAGTAAATGAACTTGCATGAAATTATCACAAAATTATTAAACGCCTTTAAAAGTTGAGCTATAAAAGCTACAAAGAGTAAAAAGATCAACCAAAATATGTGAATCCATACTAACCCCATACAAATGTTGATAAATCTTTGAGTATCACCAGATAGTGGAGCACCTCCAGACAGCACAAAACGGATGTGACCACCCAAAATTGCTCGGACCTTTCTAAACACAAGAAAGTTCCACAAAAGTCTTTCTAGGCCCCATGCCCCAAACCAACTGCCATTCATCGCAGACAACCGGCGTGCATAGGCCAAATCAAACAATTTCTTTGATAGTCCACCAGTTGTATCTACCTGAAAGTTTTAGTAAAACACACTACTTGTGTAAATCACTTTGTTTACAAAAAAAAAAAAAAAATTGGAAGGAAAAAGAACGTAAAATATAAAAGATAGTACATGCATACGTACACAAGCAAATATACATATGTATGTGAAAGAAAAATTCAACCAACCTTCTTCCGCACACCATCTCGAACACGGTCAAGAATTGCTGGGACAGCTGTCATCAACGTAGGCCTTAACATAGAAGCATCCCCTTTTGTTCCCCTCTTTATCTTGCTGGATGTATCAGTAAGTGTCAAAGGGGAACCATATCCTATAGAACTACCAACAGCGGATATTACATTCTGCAAAATAAAAATGAAATTGTCAAAATAGTGCACAGAACCAAGTCTTCAGCACCAAATCTGACAATTCCTCATCAAACTAGTTCAGCTACAGAGACCAACAAGTCTAAAAGATTCAACAAACCTCAGCTGCTAATTCAAGTATATGAGCCAAAGGTAGGTATGCTAAATAAACATCCTTGTCTCCAAGGCCGGGAACAATTGTCATAACAGCAGAAATTGTAGCGAGAACATTTCCATGTGTCATCATTACACCCTGCATGAAGTGGAAGTCATATTGATGATTCAGGCTTCAGTAAGCATTTAATAAGATATTCAAAAACAAAAGAATAATGCAAACAATAATTTCGAAAAGTTAAACGCTGATTTAGGAGAACATGAAACAAAGAAGAGAATTGAAGTTGTAAAGTTTTTACCAGATGCCTCAAAATTATTTCTGTAAGCATGTCATATTGACATATTCAAATACAATAAGAAACGGTCTTCAATATATCACAGATAACAAATGTGGAAAAATGTCTATAGCTTCGGACCGCTTATCCTACTGACAGTTACAATCAGCAAATCCCCCAGGCTACCTCTTAGATAATTAAATTTTCGTAGCCGAAGCCCCTAAGATATGCATCACAGCATACTGGGGAAAAGGCTGATGCAATGAATAACATAAGACGAACAATCTAACATGAATGATATGATCTGAAAGAAATGGATCTTCAACCAACCTTGGGTAAACCAGTGCTCCCACTGGTATACATGATCACAGCTATGTCAGCTGAAAGAGGTAAATCTGCATCAACAGGATTCTCTCGCCCAAGTTTCTCTACATCAGAAAATGAAGTAATTGTCCAGCTACTGCTCCTCTCAATTAATAAGTCATTCGATGGAATCTCATCATCCATGCAGATAATACGTTTTACTGTGTCGAGTTGCCCACTAATGCCTAAAATTTTCTTCATTTCTTTGTGCCCACAGATCACTGTTGTGACTTCTGTCTGGAGAACAAGTTAAATTTGAAGTGAGAAAATATGTTGCCATGAGTCTGTAACAAGGAAATAATTTTTGAATGCATGCAAAACTAAAAGATTTTATAAAAATAAAAAGATAAAGAAAAGGAACTGAATTAATTAATTAACAATGCAGTAAGAACGGATGTACAAGTGGGATGACAAGGATGCGATCAATTTAAGATGACCAAAGGAAAATTTTAAAGCTAACCGATTAGCCTTCACTTGCCAATTTCGAACATGGAAACATATTGATATTGTGCAATTACTCTTGTCTAAAGCTCCACTAAAGTAAAGTCGAAGTTGTCTCAAGTTTCAACCATACAAACATTGGTTCCCATATGAAATTCAAGATTTTTCAATAAAAATGTGAGTGTCGAATTAGAAGAGTAGAAGAATTCAAGCAGAAAAATGTGAAAACAAAAAATTTATGGATCAAAAGGTCAATAGATTTATTGAGCGTGTTCTGCATTCAATGGAGGCAAGCCTGGTTCACTTAAAACTTAGAGACACATTTAAGAAGAAGCCACTTTTAAGTGGTACAAAACAGTGCATGATTTAAATGCACTTATCTAGGAACCACTTCAATTTTTTCCATTTTCAAGATCAACACATACCAGAGTTATTAAACAGACTATAAGGCCATCTCAGTTGATTGCACAACTAGTAATATAAATCTGAAAATGACAAATAACATCCAATACAAAATATGAGCACACACAAAGCTTGCTTATATGTATGAAGAGACAGAGAGAGAGAGACCTCATTTAATGAGTGACATAGAGCCTCCTCCCCCAAAGAAGCGTACATGGTAACAACAGTGACATTGCGCCTGAAGCAACCCTGATACAACAACCCACATTTACCATTCCATAAAAAAGTCATTAGCAGACATAGAATTTGCATAATAATTAGAGAAAAGAAAACAAGACGGCTTAAGATGTAACTCAATTGCACTATCTCTAAGAAATAATACTGCAGAAGAAAGGCAGTAAACTAGAATCAAATCAAAACTTACAATAGACTCAGTTATCACTTCTAATAACAATTGGATCAACAAAAAAACCATGACCTGAATAAGAAAGTGGTGTGTTTTAATGCACCAAGACAATAAGGTGAGCACCTGCAGAGCAATAAACCACTCTTCTCGTGTATCAGCAAAGATTGCTACCCGTTCTTCCCTATTATGCCCAAGTTGTGTCAAACCAGAAGCAAAATTGCACACAGCTTCAAACACTTGGCCATAGCTTAACCACTCATAATCCCCCAAATGAAGCTTCTCAAAGGACCTTCCATCTTCAGACTTTTCTGTCTCCCTTGCAATCAATCTTCGAGTTCCAAGTAACCTCTTGTTTCGGTGCTGCTTACATGATTGCTCAAAAAGCTCTGCTAGTGTTGAGATACCTTCCCATGCTGTTATCACTGGGGAAGTAAAACGATAGTTTCGAATTGCATACCCGGGTTCACCACAAACATCAACGGGCAACCCTCGTTTCTTCTCATTCTTGGAATTCCGAATCAAAAGAGTAAATACAAGAGGAACAAGAACGCCTACAAGATAAGGACTCATTTTCCAATAACTGTGCAGCCCCTGCAGAACCAACCAATTTGAATCTAGCAAAACAAAATTATAACCATTAAGTCTATTAATGCATATGATATGTTTACCAGAGAAAAGTAATGTCTCAAAAATATATATATATATATATATATTAGGAAAAGAAAAACTAAAAATAGACTACAAAATGCAAATGCAAGTGCCATTCACTTGCAAAAATCAACAAGGAATGGTTCAAATATAAAAGATGCCTCTTAATACAATAAAATTAGAATCATCACTGTAAAATAAACAGGAAAATGACTCCTATATAAATACATTTTGGTAAAATCAAATTGGCTACTAATATAATATCTAATCAGACAGTTGACTTTCATATAAAATTCAAATTGTTTTGTATTAATGTGCTCAATTTTTAGGAAACATATAGACTCAACAATCATTGGAAAGTACTGAAGTTATATGTTGAACCTTCCAAAGCAAACAAACTAAAGGCATGTTTGACACCAGAACTAAGTGCTAAAAAAATGTACACATTTAGTGGTGTGATAACACCTACAACTCAAATCTGAAATTTCACTAAAAAAAAGGGGACTTAAATTTAATTCATAAACATTCAACTTATCCTAAATGTCAAACATGCTTGGTTTTAAATTTAAATCTTAATTGAAATTTTTTTTGTTTTTTTTTCAAAATCCAGTACTTCAGAACCAATACTTCAATACTAGTTTTTTAGTTTTCTCAAAAAGCAGCCCTAAGACATTGCCAATACTGCCGCATAGTAAATCATGTTTTGGAATATCGAGTAGTTCATTCCATGTCTCATGAAAAAAAAATATATTACAAAATGTATTATACCATTCCACAGATTCGTCGAATAGTATCCTTAAAACATCATTAAAACAGATTTGTTTGAAACATAAGTTAATTAAAATTAGATAATTAAAGAGAGTGTTGTGATGGGTGGGCCTGGCGTAGCAGTAAAGCTACCCCTTGGTGACCTGGTGGTCACGGATTCTAGTCACGGAAACAATCTCTCCGTTTGCGGGGATAAGGCTGCGTACATCAACCCTTCCCCAGACCTCGCTTAAGCGGGAGCTTCGTGCACTGGGTATGCCCTTTAAAGAGAGTGTCATATTGTATGAAGCATTTGCCACCGTAATTATTCAATGTGGTACTATAATCATGATGTTTAATATCAGATTTAAGATTACTCAGACGTGTAAAGCTAGTCTATCTTTAGGAAATCCACTCCACTCAAAATTCAATGAATGTATCTCAAATGTTATACAAAACAAAAACAGAGTCAACATCTCTCACAAGATGATCACTAGTGATGACCCCAGAAGACAATCCCTCCAGCAAAATGTCAACTTAAAAAAGGTTTAACACACCATGCCCAACATTTGATAGGAAGCAACTCCAGCAAGGTTAGTCAAAATAGCTAATATGGAGATGCAGTTATATATCAGACGGTACTAGCCAATAAATATTGATGAATAAGGGTATCGGAAGTCGAAATCCTGATATTTAAAACCCTGTGACACAGTATGAAAAAGCAGATATCATTTAGAGAGAAGCACATAAATGAACTCCTTATACAATCTCACACTCGTTCACCATTACAAGATCATCCCATCAGTGCACAATGGCATGCAGGGACACAGACTTCACTAATATAAATGCATTCAAGTGCAGCTTCTGGCAAGCTGAAAGATAATCAGAAAACCACAAAGGACAAAAGCATCATTTCCAATAATCATTTTTTTCTGCTTAACAAAAAGTTATATCAAACATTTTCGCATAAATTCCCAAAATTTAAAACACACACACACACACCCCATAAACTGCACCAAACAGGCCATAAGCTAAAGCACTAGACCCATTTACAAAAACACATATCTTCTTGTATTGAAATTCAAGCACAATGAACTCTACATATACATTGGTACAGGACTGAATTCAATGGCCTAACTACAAGGAAAACATAAACAGAGCAACAATAGTCAACTAAAAGACCAAACTAGTAAATAATAAAATGACAAAAGAATCAAAACCCAGAAAAACCCATTTCCAAAAATTGATAAATAGTCAAAAAAACAAAAATACATACCTTCAAATTCTGATTTCACAAAACAAGTTTCTGAAAACAAAAACAAAATTCAGATGATCAGCATTACCAGAGCCCAAACAATGGGCTGTAAACTAGGGCTTTTTCAGAGATCAGAGAAGTTCATGGAGAACCCAGAGATCGAAGAACAAGGTGTTAAATAGGAGTTTGGCTGGGCGGAGAGATCGAGGGTAGAGCAGTTGAAGTCTCCGAAGTAAACTAATTTTCGGCGTTTTTTGTTATTTTATTTTTGTGTTCTGATTCTGAATGTAAATATAAATGAGTTTCAAAATTACTGAAAATGATGACTTGTTTTGTTGGGGGGCCATACACGTGGATTTTTTAGGTTTAAATTGGTGCGAAATCTGAACCGTTCAATCGTATGATGGAGAGAGCTGGATGTGGTGCATGAGGTCCATACGTCTTCGTGAATGATATACTTTAAATTTTTTAAAAAAAAGAAAAAAAAAAAGAAAATGTTTGTGAGCCGTTCTTACAAATCTATTCATAATAATGTATTAGGATATATATTAATTTTTAATTTATTACACATTTAATAATAGAGGATTCAACTTGTTTGCCACGTTATTACAGATGAATTTATAAATATAAATGTACGAGTCACTAACAATATTCAAAAAAAATCAATTAAATCATAATTTTTTAATTATTCAATTTAAATTTTAAATTTTTTAAATGATATTAATTTCAACCATTTGTTAGGAGTTATTTGGAAAGTGTTAGATTAGTATACTTTTTATATATATAAAAAAATATGTGAAATGTAGGTTAGGGTTAATGTGATAGAGAGATGATATGACCTAAATAAGATGATTGTAACCCAAATAAAATAATGTGTTAAAATAATATATACTATTTTAACACATACTAAACAAATAATTATATAACTAGAACATAGGCAATTAGATAATTTAATCACTTTTTGTCTATAGTGATGAATGACAGCATGGTTATGAATTGGCGAAGAAAAGAGATGGATTGTAGTGAATTGAGGAATGGAAGGAGTAGCGATGGATGGAAAAAATAGATTGAGTGATAACAGTCGATTAGAGAAAAATGAGAGGTGATGCTTGACAATGGTAAATGTGAGAATTGACTATCAATAGTAATTAAGGGAAAATAAAAATAATTAAATTATCTAAATTATTCATTTTTCATTAGTTACAACTAAGCGATGCAAGTGGATGGTTATAATGATATCATTTAAAAAATTGTGGGAATTACTTGGCAGTGGGAGATAGAAAAAAAAAAAAATTTATAAAGACATAACAGTGCAAGTAAATTTGTGGTGGGGTGTAAGTAAAAATCTGTGGGGGTGTGAGTCTCACTTTCATCCCATCATATTTATGTATTTTCTTTTTCACTATTTAACTGTTAAGTAATTTTTCCTAAAAAATTTAAGATTTAAATTTAAATAATTAAAAAAATTAGCTTGAAGTCAGCATAAACAAAGAATATGTGAATGCTATTGTTAAAAAAATATCACTGTTGAAATCGAAATTTTGAGTGGATCACTTCATACATAATTGTGTAAGAGGCCTATAAATTGCTTCTCTGTTGTTATTTGTTATTTTAAGGTAACAAAATAATAAAAAATACTAATTAACTAGAAAGTTTGTCAATCGTAATAAAAGAAAGATGAACCCTAAGAATATTAGTGAAATTTTACTATGTTAATGGAAAATGGACTTTTGATTCTTGTTTGACTAGAAAATGAAATTGATTACACGAAAGTATGATTTTGATTTAATATTAAGAAAATAATGAAGAATTTTTATGTGTGTTTTCATATTTGCTATATATAGTTATATTTATTAACAATAAAATTCTAATTATGAGAGATGCCGTCTTGATCCTCTCTTTTTTATTTCGAACGCGAAAAAGGAATGTTTTATGGGATATCATTAGGATTGCAAATGAGCCAAGTCAAGTCAAGTTTTGGTACGTTTGAACTTGTTTATTAAGATTTTAATAAGTTCAAATTTGAGTTCAAACTCAATAAAAATTTAACAAATCGAGCTCAAGCTGAGTTGACTTAGGCTTAATTCGAGCTCGAACCTATTCACAAGCCTTAACAACTAAAAAAATTTATAGATTCATACTTCTGTATGAGACTAAAGTTACAATTAAAATTTTGATTATACAATTATATATACAATATATATATATATATAAACATACTAAAAAAAAGTTAATATTTTACCAAAATAATAATATCTACCGCCACTATTATATAAATGTACAATTTATAGTTAATTATTATTTACATTTATATTTTTTAAATATATAAACAGCATATTTATCTTATTTTTTATACATATTTTTACATTATTTACTATATAAATAATAAATGTTAAACGAGCCGATTAACGAGCCAAACTTTAATATGTTTAGGTTCATTTATTAAAAATTTAAACTTAAGCTCAAGCGCAAAAAAAAATTAAACAAATCGAGTTTAAACGAACTCTTATCAAGCTGAGTTCGAGTTTGTTCACGAACGACTCTATTTCTTTGTAGCCCCTAGGTATTATAGTATCCGTAGGTCCTGGTCCTGAGGTAATCGTTTTCCAACCAGATTTAACTCAACCAAAAGGAAGGAAGCCACTACTGAGGCAAGAGAGAAATGCACTAACCTCCAATACAAAAGGCAGAGTCACGATTAAAGTACAACATAGTCAATTTCACTATTTGTAAAACGAGCCACTAGTTACGCTTCCAAGAATCAAGTCATGCTCAATTGTGTGAAAGGAATGCACTTTTTTGCTCCACCACCACCCCCCAATGGTGACCGAATCTAATTTGAGTTGACAAATTTTAACTCAAATTAGATCAAATTGACAACAATAAGTTTACAGATACAAACTAACCACTTAAAATATAAATGGAGCAATATAAATAAAACTGTTTCCTTTATAACAAATTTTGCCAATTAATATGTATGACCATGATTATTTTATGAGATTGGTTATGTATCCGTAAATTCTAAAGCACTAACACCCTACCCTGTTTTTGGTTTTCTTTTCAAAATTTGATTTTTGAATTCGTTTTTGAAAATTCCAGAAAACAATACAAAGTTATTACATCTTTTGAATCATGATTCTACCTTTTAGTTTGAGTGCAGTATTTGTTTACAGTTTTTAAAAATCATTTTCACACTCACATTTGAAAATTCGTGTACCCGGATGTTCCCCGGACGTCCGGCCAATTGACCAGAACAGTGTTCATGTTTTTTTTTTTTTTTACACTTATTATTTTTATATTTTAAATAAAAAATATTTTCAATTTTTATTTTTTATTTTTTATGAGTTTTGAATAAAATTTTGAGTGGTGTGTTTAGTTATGAATTGTAAATTCTTATATCAAAAATTATGTCACGTCACTCAATTCAAAAACTCTTTTCAAATTTTTTTTTAAAACTCATTCACCAAACAAATTTTCTACACTCAAATCATAATTCCAAAACTCACAAACTCAAAATACAACTCATATTCTCAAACCATATTTAGAAAACTCAACCAAACGCAACCTAAATTTTTCAGAAACAATTTTCAAAAAATAAAAACTAATTTGATAAAATAGATAAAACTAATTTTGAATTTTTAAAAATCATTTAGTCTCCCAAAGAGAAAAAACTATAGGAAAATGATCGATATTTTTCATTTTTTCACCAAACTATGTTTTAGATTTTTAGAAAAAATTTCTAAAAAAGATTCTGAAAAACAAACCAAATGGAGCTAGAAATTAGTTTGATGAAACTAAATGCCAAAAACATATTTTCAAAATTTTTAAAAATTATTCTCTCCAAAAAAGATAAAATCATATGAAAATAATAATAATGTATAGTTAAAAAAGAAAGAAGAGAAAAGAAGGAAAGGACTACCAAAAAAACGAAGAGGATCTGGGATCATTTGAATCAATCATTGATTAAAAATATCTGAAATTTAATTTCAGACATTTTTCTTAGAACTAGCAACCAACCCAGAATCAGTCCAGAAAAGAAGCAATAACAAACATTTTAACATCAAAATAGTAGCATTTTCATTTTCATTCTCTTTTCTGTTTCCTCATCCATGAACCAGACAACACATTAGCATGGAAGACCGAAACAACAAACATGATGTGAATCAAGTCTAAACCCTAAGAAATTTCAAAACAGCACTAATATATGTGCTTTTGTTTCACAACTAAGGTTTGATACTTCTCTGCAACTTTCTCAATAAGCACAATATACTCCTTTTACATGTCCAACACAAATTAGCTTGGCGCCGATCTTCCATTCACATTATCTTGTCGATTAACAGAAGACGACGACGCTCCTTGAAACATCTCCATCACAGATCTCAAAGCCCCCGTTAGCTCCTCAGGCATTTGTTCCCCGGAATTGACGTTTACGTTGCCACCGACTCTTATTTCTGGCTCATCAACTGTATCAGTATTGCCATCTGCTTCTCGCCTGTGTTGAGGATGTTGTCCCTGAAATGCATTGCCAGCCATGTTCCTAAACATACTTGCAATATCTGCAGGAAGGCCATTAGCATTGAATGGCATTGATGTAAATGGCGGAGGCATGGCATGACTCCTCGGTTCCCCTGCAGACTGCTGATTTGATTCTTGATGACTTCCTGAACTCGAGTTCTGTACAAAGCAAAAAAGTAAAACATTTAATTGCAATATAACCACTAACTTCAAAAAGATGGCACATTAAAACTAGTTCTTACAAATTGCTCGTGTGTCTAAATTGGTTTCTAATTCTGAAAACCTATATATATTTGGTTTAGTGTTTCCTTTTGGATGCACATAACAATCAACAGTTTTTGTGAGAGGAAAACCAGTTGATTCACAGTTGATGAGAGAGGAACCCCATGTGTTTCAATCTTTGAACTTGACCTTCTTGTTTAATACTCCTACATCCTATGCAAGGGTTCTAAACTGAGTTTTCTCACAAAAACCCACGCATATTTGCTTGCCAGCACAAATATGTCCGTCTCCATAATTTCAGTACAGTTGGATACCCTGTTCCAATCTTAGGTTGAGCATGCTAAAAAAAAACCAATAATCTGATTCATGCACTACTCAAATTTGGAAAGGAAGGAGCCTAGTTTAGAATATTTAAAAGTTTCTTTGATACCTATAACGAGTATCCTTCTTAACTGTCACAATGCAACTCCTATCTTATTCAAAACTACTGTGTTCTTTCTCAAGGGAATTCATTTCTCAGACAGACCACAAATATTACCTGATGATGTTCTGACCTTCGTTGCTCCTCTTTCAATTTTTGCTCTGCCACCTAAGTATCAAAATGGCAGTGAGATTATAATGACTAATAATGATGATGATGAAAATAATAATAATAATAACTAGTACTAACCCGAATATTCTCTTTCACAGAATCATTATTTGGATCCAATTCCAAGGCTGCAGAATGAAATCTCAAATTAGGAAAAGACGGAGTTTGCTAGAATATTTCTTGTAAAGACTATAATTTCCAGATCGCACCACTCATCTAGTGATAACTATTTGTTAAAACCTATCACCTACTTCACCCACTAAACCTAACCCACTACACCACTACCACCTCACCTACTCCACTAAACCTAACCCACTACACCACTACCACCTCCACTTTACCTACTCCATCTACCACCTACTACCACCTACTCTTCTATATATAGGAATCATTGTAACATTCAATATATCAATTAATAATACAATCATTTCTCTTTATACATTAAATTTCTACATGGTATCAGAGCCATAAGATTTAGGCCCGTATTTTGTTTTCTCACCGGCGGGCAGCCGGCCGGCAACCTTGCCTTCGCTGCCCGCTGGAATTTTGTACACATACCTTCATCCATCCATTGTTGAAGATCACCAATCCAGATCGTCCTATTCTCTCATTCGATCCCTGATTCTCTCGATGTCGATAAGAACCATTAAAGTCAGCAATGTTTCCCTAGGGGCAACTTTGCAAGACGTCAAGGAGTTCTTTTCCTTTTCTGGTGATATTGAATATGTTGAAATGCTGAGTCATACTGAGCGATCCCAAATAGCATTTGTTACCTTCAAGGATTCGCAAGGAGCACAGACTGCAGTCTTACTTTCGGGAGCAACAATAGTTGATCTGACCGTCACCACAAATCTGGATCCAGATTATCAGCTTCCACCTGCTGCTTTTGCAGCTCCTCTTAAAACAGAAAACAAAACCGCAAGTGGTTCTGAATCTGTTTTTCGGAAGGCAGAGGATGTAGTCAGCGGCGTGCTTGCAAAGGGCTTTGTGTTAGGCAAAGATGCGGTCAGCAAGGTCAAGTCCTTTGATGAGAAGCACCAGTTGACTTCCACAGCCACAGCTAAGGTTGTTTCTTCTGACAAAAAAATCGGGCTTAGCGAAAAGTTTAGCGCTGGGACTTCTGTTGTTAATGAGAAGGTTCGGGGAGTAGATCAGAAATTTCAGGTTTCTGACAAAACCAAATCAGCATATGCTGTTGCTGAGCAAAAAGTCAGTAGTGCTGGATCAGCCCTAATGAAGAACCCGTATGTACAAACTGGAACTACGTGGGTGACTGGTGTTTTTAGTAAAGCTGCAAAGGCAGCTGGAGATGTTGGCCAAAAGACCAAACAGAAGGTAGGAATGGCTGAAGAGGAACAGCGAAGGAAAATGGTGGATGAATTTGCGCAGATTCATTTATCCGAGTCACCTAAATCACCAAATCCGAGCAATCTTCAAAGCCCGCACCGGCCAAATCACCAAAGGTGGTAGTGGTACTGTTTTTGTGCGAAGGGACAGAAATCATCACATTTCTCACCTTTTTTTCTTTTATTTTGTCCTCCACTTTACACCTCACATGCCTTCTCTCTGTCTAAACAATAATTTTCCACCACCCAACTTTCTTTTTATTTTATTTTCTTTTCTTTTATTTATTACCCACTCACTTCTTATGATGAAAACACAATGGACCCAACTTCATGCCAGCCACATAGGCCTGTCCCTCCGCCAATGCTCTCATCCTTTTCCTTTTTTCATATATATATTTATTTCGCCAACCAATACCATTTTTTTTTTAATTCCTTAATTTATTTTAATAACACGAGTGGCCTCCTTTTTTCCACCATCTCCCTCTTTTTCTACACAATATTTTTTTGTACCACCGCCCACTCCATGATACCCATATTATTATTATTATTATTATTATTATTATTTGCACAAAAAAAAATAAAAAATAATCATTCCAGTTGATTTTTCTGCATTACCACACCTACCATTCGAGTTTGCCAAACACACTTGCTTTATTCATTTCAGGGATCAACCCCGATCACAATTTTACAACAAAAACAAAAACAAAAAAAAAAAAAAAACCAACAAACCAAAACACAACACCAAAAGATTTGTTTTCTTTTTCTACAGACGGCCACCCACCGACCTACTCTGCCGCCGGTCTCTTCTTCTTGCCTCCGTCTTGGACGGCCCTTGACGGTGTTGCCTCCGTGCTTCCTAGACCACCAAGCAAGTTGCCTCCTCCCTGCTCCTCCACTGCAGCATATGGCGGCCCTCCAAATCGGAACATCACGGTGGCCTTCCGCTTCAGCTCCTTGTTTTCTGCCTTTAGCACACTTATCTCTGCTCGCGCATCCTTATACATGCGTTGGAGCAGAGCCAGCTGGGAGTTTAACTGTTGCACCTCATTTGTCCTGCTCTGCAGCCGGTGCGACAAGTTTGTGACCGCAGTCATGGTTTCCACACATGACTTCAGAGTATACTGATTGGCCTCAATATCAGTTTGCACCGCCATTTTTTGCTCCACCGACCGCATCGGAAAGTTCAACGGAGCAAACACAGAGGTGTTTGGTTGAGGTTCACTGGCCACCGCACCAGTTCTCTCTCTTGTTGACTCATTGAGGTCGGGAAAGAGAGTGAGCAGCCCACGGGAAGACGAGGCCATGTTTTTGGGTTGCTGAGTGTTTCAGCGACGCAGCGATTTCCGACCGGTACTTTCAGAGAAGGATTGGTTACAGAGTGTTACAAAGTTTCTCTCTCCGAAAACGCAGAGTTTTTCAGAGAAGGGTTGGATCGAGAGTATTTTTCAGAGTGTTTCAGTCTGACAATGTTCAGAGGTTTCAGCCTGGTTTGGTTTCCACAGCCTCCGCATTGGTTTATATCGACATTGACGACGCGGCCGACACGCCACTCTGTCGCTCACGTGCCTCGCCGCGTCTCCGGCTCACCTTTTGATGGCTCGACGCTTTCTGTCAGGCACGCCTTTTGATGAAGTGGGCGCGACTTTTGAGGGCTCACTATATATATCCATATATATATATATATTTGGGCAGCCTATATACACCATCATACAGTGTATTTTTTAGGGGTCCGACAAGACTCTGTAAACTGTCCCGACATTGATTCCGGTTAGCTCCTTCAAGGGTCCGACAAGACTCTGTAAACTGTCCCGACATTGATTCCGGTTAGCTCCTTCATGGGTCCGACAAGACTCTGTAAACTGTCCCGACATTGATTTCGGTTAGTTTCTACAAGGGTCCAGCAAGACTCCGTAAACTGTCACAACAACTATCACAACATTGTCTACTACACCGGTCCGACATGACCCCATAAACTGTCTTCTCCATCGGTCTGACACAACCATCCAGTGTCCTCTACACCGTTATGACACCACCATACAGTGTCCTCTGCAACGTTATGACACCCTCATACAGTGTCCTCTACAACGTTATGACACCACCATCCAGTGTCTTCACCAACGGTCTGACACGACCATACAGTGTCTCCTATCCTCTTTTATTTTTATGTATTTTCTTGTTTTGTTACTCTCTCCAAACTCAAGTTGGTTAGTTCCTATCCCCCTTGAGTTTGCGGGGGACTGTTAAAACCTATCACCTACTTCACCCACTAAACCTAACCCACTACACCACTACCACCTCACCTACTCCACTAAACCTAACCCACTACACCACTACCACCTCCACTTTACCTACTCCATCTACCACTTACTACCACCTACTCTTCTATATATAGGAATCATTGTAACATTCAATATATCAATTAATAATACAATCATTTCTCTTTATACATTAAATTTCTACACTATTCTACGCAAAAAATGAGCTTTAGGCATGTCAGACTGCATAATTCACTATCATTGATTTTAAAAGATATCAACCTACACAATGCATTTATTGTCTCCTCGTGTATTCCTTCTGGTTCTGGCTGTTGGATTTTTTTATGATGAATACGACCTATGGGATACCTGATGATTCCCATCTAATAACATTTTAACATTCAATTACCTCAACAGACAGTCTGGGTCTTTTGAACGTTTGTTTTTCATGTGTTTTACATCTTTGAATCATTTATAATTCAATTTCTGTAAACTAACATATTGATGTATTGTGGTCAATAAGATACCCAGGAAAAAGCAAATTCAAAACAATCATAAAAATGTGAAAGTTGGCTGGGTTCAAAGCTATGCTACATGGACTCAGGTGCAAATATCGGGTGTGGGCACATGTTCAAGCGTTATATCTTCCTAAACCTAAATTTTAAGATATATACATCCAAAAGTTGGGATGGGTACGGAGACACGTCTTAAACACTCAAATATTATATAATATTTTTAGATAAGATGTGAATTATTTAAAAATGTACTTCAAATTAAATAGGATTTAGGGAAAATTATGAAATTTATCTCTTTTATTCATGTGAGAAGTAAGAAATATTTCTCTACTTGCAAATACAAGCATCTTGATCTTCAAACACTATATAAACTTAGTGGATTCAAGTGTCTGAATGGGGTACGGATACGGGTGTTGACACATTTACCTTTGTCATATCCTGTGGACACAAGTACACTAGGAAGAGTAGAGTCCATGAAATACAATATAAGGTTGGGTACCAACTGACACTATACAGGAAGAGTCAGTTCAGTGTGAGAATATTATTGTCCATCAAAGCAAATTATTACCAAATTTTCTGACACTGGTTCATATATATTGAACAACATAAAAACTACTAATACTTGTTGAATAACAAAGAGAACAATAGACAAGATACTGCCATAAATACATGTATACATAGAAGATGGATAACAGACAGTAGATAAGGATATGGTTATTGCCTATTTCCAGTTAAAGCATCATTGATGCTCACAGTTTATTGTACTGTTTTACAAGTTATATGCATCATTTCAGAACTGATATCATACCAACCTTTCAAAAATCCTTCGTCGATAGCATCTCTGTAGTTCCCCTGTGCATAATACGCAAATCCCAGCCGACTGTATGCCTTGCTATAACTTGGCTTCATTTCAATGGATTTGAGACAGTCCCTGACTGCTTCTGCGTATTGATGGACCTGGGTGTAAGCAGCCGCCCTGGTAGGCATAGATTTTATTAAAACATCGAAGTAAAATAGAAAACAGAGATTGAAATTCACAGCAATCAGGCAAACAGACATTTTTATAAAATAGGAAAAGATCAAGGTCGTGTTTTGATTAATGGATTGGAAAAAAGTGGATTCAGTGTTCAAATTCACAAATATGCAAACAGACTGGCTACTAGAGCTGGATTGAGAGGTGAGACAACAAAGTAGACGTAGGAGCATAAGAAAGAGAAAAAAATCATTGTGAAACTCAGATTGCCATGGGATGGTTTTCAAATAACTCCATTCATTCCAAACCACTAACAAAAGCTCCCAATTCCATCCATAGACTACATTTAATTCCACATATATGATGTCACTGTTAAAATTTCACATCTAAAACCATTGATTTCAAATTAATCAATCAAAATACAACCAAAGTAAACTTATAAAAAGCAAAGAATGCCAATTCTATACATGTTTGTCCTCAAAGATAGTAAGAACCACAGTTTCAGAATTCTTATTGAAGATGCAACTTTAGACAAAGGCTCTAAAAAAGTTGAAACCTAATATCCATCAATTTATCATGAGGATCCAAAAACTAACGTATGATATGGTCTACAGTAAGGAGTTGACAAATCCAAACAACACATTCAACACCTTAAAAAGATCCTTGATCGGTTGCATTTTTGTCTGCTAAAAACAGATTACACTTACTGCTTGTTTTCAGAATTCCTATTGATAGCAGAATTATGGGCATTTAACAGAGTTTTAGTTGTTACTTTGAAGAAATGCCATGAAGTAAATATACAAGGATATTTAAGCTTGAAAAATGAGACTGACTTCAAGAACCCTATGGGTAATTCCAAACATATCATTTCACTTACCAGTGCAGGTTGTCCTTGAATCTGGAGACACACAAGATAATCTCTTGGTTAAGTTAAATGGTCCAGAATCTCTATTACACATAAGATGCCAAACCAAACCAATTAACATACCCTAAGAAGCATAGTCACGGGCACCCGAAATGAATTTTTTTTTTTAAAATGCAAGACACAACACATGGGGAGCACACAAAATCTATAGTTTTATATATCGTACTATATATAAATATTTAATTCGAATATAACAAAAAATGCAACATAACACATTCCTAAAGTTTAAAGAAGATGTTAACTAGTATAATTATAAATCTACATTAATTTTCTTTTATCATTGAATCACAGGTTACTATGTTCAAACTTGTATTGTGTTTTATGAGTCTAAGCGATGATCACGTGTGTCCCCCAAGTGTTTGAAGCATGCCCAGGCAAGATTCTGAAAAGCGGTTGCGGTCGCCGTAACGGTGGCAGTGGCGCGGTTGCGGTTGCGGTTGCGGGGCGTAAAGGCCGTAGCGTAACGGTTGCGGTAACCGGAACCGTGAATTTTTTTATTTTTCGCACAATTTGAAAAAAACTTACCGATACGCACATTTTTTTTCCATGATCATATTTATTGGGTTTTAAAATAAATATTGATCAATTTTTATAAATTTTTAAGTTTGATCCAATATATTTCATATTTTTAAATCACTATAAATTGAGTTTTTTACATTTTATTTTAATAATTAATGACTTTATGTTATACAAAAATCAATCACTAACTATTATATATAAGATAAACAATGACAAAGTAAGAGAATAAATAAAACCCTAAATATATATATATATATATTAATTAAGCCAAATAGACAATGACCACATTTATTATTATTATTATTATTATTATTATTATTATTATTATTATTATTATTATTATTATTATCAAACAATATATAGATAGGTACACACAAACAAAATGGTTGAGTGATAACAGCTGAACAGAATAGCATAGGTCTTACAACTTCAACAAATCAATAACATGTTCTTCATCTTCCCTATTCCCTCTCTCTATCTCTTGTTCCTCTATTTTCCCTCTTCTCTCTCTATCTCTCTTCCCCCATTTTCAACCTTTTTTTTTTTTTTTTTTTTTCGAAAGAAGCAATTCGGAACCGTTACGTAACGGTGTGTAACAGGCCGTTACGACACCGTTACGATCGCTATAGCAGCCACTACGGCCGATCCACCTGTGAATCTCAATCACACTGCAAAAGCGGCTGTAACGAGTGGCGGTAACTACCACAACCGTTAACGGCGTTACGTAACGGTTGCGGCCACTTTTTAAAACCTTGTGTCCAGGTCTAACAATTTTTAAAAATAGTAAGATACATTCGGAAGTGTATCCGACACATGTTGGTGTCCAAAACATATCCATCGCTTAGTTGGACACACACTTTTAAACAGAGTGACATTATTACATATAGATACCAGACAAAACATGGATACACACTTTTGAACAGTCTGATATTATGACATATAGATACCATACCAAACAAGGGTACATTTGAGGTGCTCTTCGGAAATCCAGAGAAGAGTGTTAGATAATTTCTAGTGGCACCAAGTAAATTCAAGGTCTTTAGGCAGCAGGACTAAACTTATGATGCATGAGCAAGGGCCTCAATGATGCCCTATCCAAACTAAAGATCCCACCATATCTATTCTACACTCACTAACATCCAATCACCAGCTAAGAACCATAATGTATTTGCAAAATCTTATTGACTTGAACAGGCCACTTGTCTACAGATGATGGTTTGCTTACACAAGCCTGGTATTCTTGTGGCGCAGAGAGAGTTATTGATATCGAAAAAAGAAAACTAGAAGAAGTTGGTTAACCTAGAATTACAAATGAAATATAATTGCCAATTATACTGATGACAGTCACATCACTAATAATTCCAAACCAAACCAAAACAAGCCTTAAGTTCCATCAAATGGGGCTGGCTACATGAATTCTTCTTCTCCACTTGACTCTATCAACGGTCATTTGGTTAGTTAAATTAAGGAAATTCATATCTCTATTTACTACATTAGCCCACGTCAATCTAGGTCTGCCCCTTCCCCTAACACTTCCATCTACCGTTTCTGTATCGCATCTCTTCATTACTGTCTCTGTTAGTCTCCATTATATATGACTAAACCATCTCAATTTATTCTCTTTCAAACTTATCTTCTATCGGTACTACTCCTACTCATTCACAAATATATTTATTCTTAACTTTGTCTTTTCTAGTCTTACCACACATTCACCTTAGCATCCTCATCTCAGTAACACTTATCTTATTTACATGTTGTTTCTTAATTGTCCAACATTCCACCCCATATAACATCGCTGGCCTAATAGCCGTTCCATAGAACTTTCAATTTAGTCTAGTGGATACTCGTTTATTACACAGTACCTCAGACGCACTCTTCTACTTAAGCCACCCCGTCTTAATTCTATGAATCAAATCCGCTCCAATCTCCCCAGCCGTAGTGATAATCGATCCTAAATAACAAAAATGTTCACTCTTAGGTAATTTTTGATTCTCAATCTCCACTTCTCCTTTGCTTCCATTGTCACTATTACTATAATTACATTGCATGTACTTTGTCTTAGTTTTGCTTATCCTAAATCCTTTAAATTCAAGTGCTTCTCTCCAAGTCTCTAACTTAGTGTTAACTTCTTCTCTAGTCCCATCCACTAACACGATATCATCCGCAAAAAGCATACACCATGGCACAAGTTACAACCAATGCCAAAGCATCATATTCAGAAATGAAAATCTTAAAAACATCAATTAACAAGTGCTGCACCTGTTGCAATAGTAAACAGCATTATCTGCACTAAGTGCAATAGCGAAAGTATACAGTTCAATTGCGTCACAGTATAGCTTTGACTGCATGGCCCTGTTACCTACAGAAAAAAAGGCAGTATTACAACATATATGAGCTTGTATGCAAGCCAAAAAGACTGTAAAATAATTTGTGGGAAATGAATAGTCACATAAATGGAGCATCAAAATTAGACAACTGCATGCATAATATGTGTGTAAAGATAATAACCACCATGCAGAAACCATAATCACTCTGGTTTTGAATAACAGAAACAATAAAATCATTCTTGGAAGACCACGAAAAGATATTAAAACAATCCAAGTACAAATTAAAATACAAGTAACCGCCAATCAAACAAACGCCAATGATTAAAAAGTACCTTGTGATTTGAAGGTCTCAGCCAGGTTTCTCACATCAAAAATCTGGCATCCAGACTTTTTCATCTCCTGTATTATTTTTTTCCAACTCATCAAGAGATGTGCTTGGACAAATAAGAATAGCAAGAATGTGGAAATAAACAGGCAAAGAACACAAAATAAAAAATAAAATAAAAGCGCACCATTAGCCAGTGTTGGGTTCAAACGACAAATTATCAAAGAGAAAGAAGCACAAGAAATTGAATGAGATTTCTTGTATCCGTTTAACGTAGGCATAGTGTTGGCCTCTATTTTAGGATGTAAAGTAGAATTCATGCTTTCTACTAATCTGGGATTACCTTTGGGTTCTACATATAAGGCAAGTCATGTTTGGGATGACATTGTAGAAAGATTCCAAAGAAGATTGGTAGGATGGAAAAAAAAAAAGGCAGCAGTACCAGTCTAGAAGTTGGCTTGTGTTGATTAAAAGTACGTTGTTGATTTGCCTACTTACTTTATGTCTATTTACTATTCAAGTTGCCAAGAGAGCTGAAAATTGCATAGGGACTTTCTTTGAAATAGAATGTCCCAGTTCAAGAATCATTTGGTGTATTGGGATACAGTTTGTATTCCTATTAAGGAGGGTGGTTTGGAGACTTGAAACTCAGCCTATGTTGTGCTTAGTGTTTTATCTTTTACGCAATCAGTCCCAAACCTAAAGCAAGGAGGGCTTTTGTAGGCTGACAGTTAACGTAAACCTAATAATCACACCTTTATAAACATGGATCCAAAGTATTCTTCAATTGGGGCATCGAATAGAATCAACTGAAAGAAGTGGGTCTACGTAGATGCAGAAAAAGCATATCCATGGGCACATAATCATACCATTGCAGCATTGTGAAAGAAGTGTGTTGCTCTATCCAGTTGGACCTGGTCATCATGTCCATCAGACATCGGGATGAAATAATGAATTTTTTCAAGTGCACCAAAAAATTGCCCAAAAAGTTCATCTTCGGAAGCTCCTGCCAGTAACATGATGAATAAGAAGAAAAAAAAAAGTGCATGCAACTTAAAGCATGCCCAACAAATCTCCTGGTTCAACCACATTGGTAAGTCTCCAATGTCAAATACACATGCATTAAAATTAGAATGTCCTTAACAATGTGAATATACTGAGATTATTATCATTGAAAACAGCTGTTAAGGCCTAACACTGTTAATTCTTTGTCCACTGAACGCAAAAAAACAACAAGAACTCTGAAAAGTGCATAATACAGAGGAACCAAAAATAGGAATTGCAATTCATATTTCAACCAGATTAGTGATTTAAAACTTGGACCTTTTCCAAAAGCTAAAAATAAATAAATAAATTTCAAAGAAATAAGGTAATGCTGGCAACGGTTTTTCTAAAGCGTTTGTGTGAGTTCATATTTAAGCAAAATTTTAAAAAACTAACTTCTCTTTTTCCAGATGCCTCTAACTCAACTACAATATACTCCCCTCTCAATTCAATAGTAAAAACCAAGAAAGAGATAATGAATCCTTCAGAGAAAAAAAAAATATAAGGAAAGCATGAAAGAAATATTTTGGTTGAAACAAATAAAAAAAACAAGAAGAAAATCAGCCTGTCATAAAACAGACTGCCAACGTGCTGTAACAGCCCATTAACACTTGTGATTACACGCTAAAGCAGGTTATATCAGAATCATCAGGTTATGTAACAGCCTCAGGTAACAGTCTCGGCACTTCTTACAGCAGTGAGTCACTGACCCAACCATTGTGCAGATGAGCAGGCAATTTTGACTTGGATGATCAAAATGGATTCAATCCTGCAGAATCAAAGGACGGATTCCAGTATGGGCCATTTTTGGTAATGATTTTAGATTGGTCTGTCAAAATGGGCTTACAATCCTTCATGATCCCCCTTCTGGGGTCCATCCTTTAGTTCAGCAGGATTTAAGTGGGATTGTGACCTACTGTGTCATGTCTCTCTAAGGCTTCACCCTCCCATGTACCAATAATACTAAGAATCAAAGGACAGATTCTAGTATGGGCCATTTTTGGTAATGATTTTAGATTGGTCCGTCAAAATGGTCTTACAATCCTTCATGACTCCCCCTTCTGGGGTCCATCCTTTTATTCAGCAGGATTTAAGTGGGATTGTGACCTACTGTGTCATGTCTCTCCAAGGCTTCACCCTCCCATGTACCAATAATACTAAGAAGAAGAAGAAGAAGACGAATTACCTACCCTTAATATCAAACTTCAACAACACTGTACACCATCAGAAAGGTGTACAAAAACATATTTGGTTGGAGCGTAACAGGCGTGTATTCCAAGGGGTGTCTCAGTCAATTTCTTGGTTGGAGAGGCGGCTACTTATGGTGTTATATAATTGGGTTACGGGATTGGTTGATCAAGATGTTTTAGCTTATGTTGATTTCATAGAGGATTTGCTAGTTTAGCATTGTTTCTTTGGGGGTTTGAAATTTGTATTCTTTGCATCATCTTGATGCTTTTCTAATAATTTACTTATTTATAAAAAAATAATAATAATAAAACATGAATACAAGACAAAGCAAGGCCTTACCTAAGGTGTGAGCTTCTCTCGTCCAATCCTCACCCTAATTAAGTTGATAAAAAATAAACAAATGAAACTCAAATTCACAAAATAAAAGAGTGTATAAATAAATAAATAAAATACAAAATGCATAGAGTCATAAAGCACTGCTTCATTTATGTACCTAGATAATATATATAAATATAATTTCATCTATATATCACAACAAGAAGCATCCTACAATAAGCTTAGCATTTTCAATATTAGAACACATCAATGGACTTCTAGTAAATTTTAATTATTAAACAAAACTTGAAACCTAAACATTTAAAACATTGAAGCCTTGGATTAAAATCATTTAATTGCACTCAAACAGATATATATATATATATATATATATATATTGTAAAACCAAACAGCAAGCATATAAATTTACCAAAGCTTGCACCTCAACCAGATAAAAAAGATAATCATGTCATCATTCCTAAAGCACAGTGCTTAAACCATAGACACATTCTTCCTCTTTGTCTTTGTTCGGCCACTCTTCCCTCAGCAAATTTAAGGAATCCAAAATAGTACAAGCAAAGAATCACATACAAGCCCTAAATAAAGTAGATGATAAAAAGATAGCAAATGGATGAAGAATAAACCAGAGTTTGTGATGCCTCTGAATGATTAGCATCAGAAGCAATCTCAGCTGAGGATGTACTAGGTGCATCTGCTAATGATGCTTCATGAGTAAGATCTGATTTATGTTCTTGTTTCTCATTTGCTTCCCATGAATTGAATAGGTTAATCAACAAATCAGATTTTTCCCTGCTGTCAACAGAAGAAGGGTCAATCTTAAAGACCTCTGCCAAACATTCCTTGGCTACCTCAAGACCTTCAAGATCAACACCAGGAGCAGGTTCGACTGTATCAGAGAAACAACCATTATAAGGGAATTAACAACCAAATGCATATTCAAATGCATTCTAACAACAGTTGAAAACAAGAAAAGAAAATAACCATGCACCACCATTGCAAAACTGAAGTATGGTAACATATATGCAAAGTTTTTTTCTTAATAGTTAATATGCAAAACTAGGTAAACCAAATTTAGTAGTGCTAAGGGCATTGGAGTCTTAAGACATCAAAAATTTGAAGCAAACCAGCAATAAGCATAAAATAGCTCATGTGCCTAAAAATACTACAATTTTTTTTAATAGGGGTAGTAATGTATGTGTGTGATTGAACGAACTATTACATAGTTTTATGCATTTTCATAATTTTGGTCAACACATTTGCATAGTCTTTGAAAGTCAATATTTGGCACTTCAATTGGGAAAATACTAGATCCCACAGTGGCCATAGTTCATGGAGTTGAAATTAGTTTAACCCACCTTTTATGATCATCCAATTGATATGAACACATTCTCCATGAACTAAATCTAGTCCCATCTTGCTGAAGGAAGGTTGGCACAATGATGAGGACAATTTACATGGCTTAAACGAATCCTTTGAACATAGTCTAACAAAATTAATAGTGCATAAGACTGCTCGGTGCACAAAATTAAGAAAATCACATGCTGTCTGGGAAGCATACAAGAAATGCTACAGCAGCTTTCAACTTCTCATAATATAACTTCATGATGCGTCATAATATGATGCCACAAAATACAGACTCAAAATATACCATAAACCAAAATCTAGGAGCTTAGAGTAATTCTTTGATTTACATCCACCACTCTAGACAAATTTTCATTCTTCCAAAGAAAAATTGCATCTATTTAATGCTCTCATTAAGCACAGTCATAATTTAAATGACATACGTAATCAATTACTTATTGACATCTTTGATTTCCTCGTCCTTTCAATCTTATTTTCCACCCCCACCGGAATCCTAAACAAAGAAAAATAGTAAAGCTGTACAGTAGACAACACAGATTGAACTAAAGCAAGCCTACCCGCCTCCCCCTTAAATAACATTGCCCTCTTCCAAGCTTTTACTAATCCTCTCAATAACTGAGGTCAAAAGCTTTTAGACTTGGGACTCTCCCCTATAGGGAGCACCAATTATTTAATGACAAAGATTCAATGGCACACCCAAGTTGACCGCCACCCTATATAACGTATCCTGTGGAATATTAATACCAACTAAGAGCCATTATAAAATTTCATCTTAAGCACCGACACCACCTCAAAGATTCTAAAAGTAGAAAGCAAATTAACCACTTTAATTTCCTTAGTAGAGGAGAAGAAAAAGGTATCATCTGCAAAATATAAATATGAAACGGAAACCCACTCACAACCTATCTCAAAACCATCCACCAAACCAATCTCCTTTGCCGTATCAACCTCCCTTCCGTATCAACCTCCCTTCCCAAAATGCCACCCAATACCCTCCACAACTTTATACCACGAGATATTGCCTTTGTGGACAACTATTCCCCCACATACATACATATTTTGATATCACCACCTCATCCCAAAACCTATCCCTTCACAAGAAAACCTCATAATCGATTTCCCTAAAAGAGCTTGAATGAAAATGGTGAGCTTCTGAATCCCCAAACCGAACCCACTCAAAGGCATACCCTTGTTTGGTTCCAATTTTCTAAATTCAATTTTCTGAAAATTGAGTTTATTGTTTTACATGTTTTTTTTGTTTATAGTGAATTTTTTTAATATTTTAAGCAATTTTTTTACTTTTTAGATACATTTAACATAAATATAATTAAAAAGTATAATATTTGTGAAAAAAATCTTTAAAGAATTCACTAAAAACCAAAAATACAAAACAAAAAATATACGAAAATTCAGTACATTTTCGTATTCTTGTATATTTATTGATTTTTTTTTTAAACAAAAAAATTACAAATATTTTACTTTTTAGGTACATCTAGGTTAGGTCAATCTAAAAGTAAAAAAATTCCTTAAAATATTAAAAAAAAAATTACTACAAAAAAAAAAACAATTCAATTTTCAGAAAATTGAATTCAAAAAATTGAAACCAAACAGGGTGCCCCAATCCACCAAATGATATTTAAACTCATTATATCCCACCCTAATGAAAATATCGTTACAATTTCTTGAAACTCTAATGGTGAAGAAGTATGCAAACTCTACATCCTTTAGATAGATATTGTCCCTTCCAACCTGTCAACTATCATTGGAATCACTCGAAAAATAGAAGCTCATACGTTCTTTTCTTTGAAAGAAGGTCCCTAATGACAAGCCCAAATAGGTAAAAGGCAAAGACTCAACCTTAATTTGCAAAAGCATAACATACCTTAGATTTAGATCCCCTCAATCATGGTAATCCATACAGTTGCAACGTGTCATTCCAAAATCAACAGTCTATAATTGTTAAGTCGTTTTGAATTTTAAAAATTATCCCTTTAACAGTTTTTTTTTTTTTTTTTTAATTTGAAGTAAAGATATATTAATTTGGCTCTTTCAAGTTTCACCCCATGGAGCATCCAGATCCCAGACCTTAATATTCATCTCAATAAACAGTTCCAAAAAAACTAGTATCAGAGAGAAAGAAACACATTGGTTCAATGGGAAACAAAATTACATCAAAATTAAGCTGCAAACATCAAGTTAGAACAAAATTACGAGGTCAATACAAATTGGAAGAATAGCAACCCCAACACACCTCAGAAGCCCCAATCACTAAAAAAAAATTGATACTTTGATACAACAGAACCAAACTTCAAACTTTAGATTGCAATAATTTAGTTCATTAAGATCAAAAGCCCAGCATGAATGTTTTGACACAAAATCTATATTTATATATAAGGAGAAGAGAGACAAAGTGTAGAGAGAGAGAGAGAGAGAGAGAACCAGAATTGAGGAAGTCCAAGAAAGAGCGGACGATGCGACGACTGAGGGGAGAATCGGTCTTCAAGCTCGCCATTGTTGTAGGGTGAAACGATCAAAACGAAGGACTATAATGTGCGCATGATAAGATCGGTACGCACCACTGTGTCAATCAGATGTGAGCGTTTCGGATGGACTCGTCTTGACCAAGTTATTCCATAGTCCATTTGGATTTTCGGATTCACTTTTCACAAAATTTTAAAATAAATATATATATATATATATATATATATTAAAAAATTTATTTTTTTTATTAATTTTTTTTAATATTCTCAGTAATTTTTTTAATTTTTAGATATAGTTAACATAAATATATTTAAAAACTATAATATTTATGAAAAAAATCTTTAAAAAATTTACTAAATATCAAAAATACAAAAAATATATGAGAATTCAATATATTTTTCGTATTCTTGTGTATTTATTTATTTTTTAAAATATTTTACAATTTAGATACATCTAAAAAAGTAAAAAAAAAAATTTACTTAAAATTTTAAAAATATTTATTCAAAATATGAAAAATAAAAAACTTAATTTTTAAAAAATTGAAACTAAACATACCTATTTTTTACTTCCTCAATTATTCATTAAAAATTAATTCGATTGAACTATTTAAATATAGATTAAGTGGATGAAAAATTATTGGTTGCTTCAGGGATACCCGTGGCTATATTCCTAACTAATCATAAATTTCATATCTCCTCATATTTTTCAATCATCCAATACAAAATCGTGAAAACTCGAACTATAATACATATAGAGTATTACGTAGCGTTGCCCTGAACCAACCAATACTGTGTATACTTAGACCTCCATTTTTTTTAATTTTTTTTTCCCTTCTCCTCCTAAGACAAGGTTAGTATGTTATTATAGTTAGATTACAATTGAAAGGCCGTTGTTGCTCCATCAACTCAAATCTTTAACCTCTCACTCACTACATTCTAAGGTGTAGCTACTAAACCATTGGGTCACACCCCAATGTCTTATACCTCCATGTCTACCCAGTGATAAAACTTATAATTTTAATCCATGAATAACAAGTTATAGCATTTTGGCCTTATTTGGAAAGTTAGTTATTAGTTAGCTATTTGATTTTGTATCTATTTTTTACCTGACTAAAATAGTTATATTTGGAAAGTTTATTTTTTTTTTTTTTGTAATTAAATTGATAATTGTGTAAGAGAAAATATTTTTAATTTTGATATTGAATATATTATTGGTAATCAAAATTCTATTCCTGATTTCTTTACCCGAAAATTTTTAACTCTTAGTAAACTTTTTACTCCATATCTTAATAAACTCCATGCCGAATTTAAATCTAAAGCCAATAAGTCTAAACGACAAACCTATAGAAATAATTATAATAAACACCAACAATCCACGATTACCAAGAAATGGTATAAATTTATGAACGAAGTAAATACTGAAATTCACTTCTTTGATTATCTTGAAAATTATTATCAAAAGATAAATACTATTACAAAAACTAAATGAAAAACTTCTCATAATACTTTTGTTTCTTCCAGTCATCCTCCTCTAGAAACTATTCTCATTGAACATAAAAGTGCTATTGTACATGAGTCATTCCGTGTGCCTTGTTTCGAGTTGCGGGTTTCATCTCATGCATCGGGTGCCATTTTTCCATGTTTTGGGGCTGTTTAGCATCATACTTCAGTGCTGAAATTTGCGTGTTCATATGCCATGTTTCATCATTTTCCATGCTCAGTTAGAGTTGCGTGTTGTATCTTAGGATCGGTCCATGCATTGGACATGTTTGTGTGCATTTCGGTTGCCTCATTTCCATCTTATTGGCCACTGATGTGAGTGTGGCTGAGGTCCACTCACATTGGTATAAGTCCATCCTGCATTGTGTATGCCATGTTTCAATGCGTTGTGCATATTATGTTGTTAGCATTGTGTGTGCCATGTAGCTGCATTGCATGTTCGTATGATTGTTTGCATGCTTCGGTCGCATGTGCACCATTGTGCATTCCCTTGCTTTTGATGTGTTTTGTGCTTGCATTTCATTTGATATCAAAGTTGCACAATTGGCTTTTGGGCCATCATGCATTGAAGTACGTGATTGATGGCCCGAGGGTCGAGGGCCATGCTCTCTTGAGTCTATCGCATGATAGGGAGAATGACCATGCATACATTGCTTTGAATTTCCTTGCCATGCACTGTCTGCCCTCTGCTGCTGTCAAAAACAGGTTCTGCAGGAATATTTGGTCGGCGGGCCATCTATACTGCCGACCGGCCATTCATTATTTGCGGATGGATTTAAAAATGGTCGATAACCATCCGGACATGGCCGGTGAAAATTCCTAGGGCTGAGCAAGGAATCCGTGAAATCCGTAATCCGATCCAATCCAGTCCAATCCGATAGGTTTGGATTGATTTTTTGAATCCGTGGTTCGGTTCCGGATTGAATAATTAAAAATCCGTAGTTCACGGATTGGTTCCGGATTGAATCCCACGGTTCCGGATTGGAACCGATCCGGACCGTATACAAATAGTCTATATTTTTATTATACATCCTCCCCATAGTATCTTTTCTTATTCTATGTAAAATCTAAACTCAAACCTAAAATCGTATAATATCTTCTTTTATTACTTTTGTTTGTTAGTTTTAAGTTTTAATTTGCAATGGTCTAAATACTTATGGTGAAACCAGTTTTCTTATGGTTGTTTAAATTCTAGAACAGTATGTCGTTATTATAGAAAAACATGTTGCTATTATGGAACTAATATAGCGCTATGTTTATATTTTTATGAAATTCAAGTGTTATATATATTTTTGTTATTTAATTATGTGAATCCGTGGTCCTAAACCGATCCAATCCGTATTTAAATGGATTGGTTCGGATTGGTTCCATGATTTAAACGGATTGGATTGGTTCCAATTTTTTAGGAACCGTAAATAATGGATTGGTCCTGGTTTTATCCCAATCCGGTCCAATCCGGACCATGCTCACCGCTAAAAATTCCACTTGGTCGGTGATGCTCCCCAGTGTCCAGAGAGTTCACTTTGGGAGTTGCACAATTTTTCGAGGAGCAAGGCAGTGTAAACAGAGGCAACAGTGGTATGGTACGGATTTTTAGGCAAGACGAGTCAAGCATGCATCATCCGCGCATTTCGAGGCAGGGGCTGTGGCCACTTTAATTCTTTGTTTAAATTGTTAATTAATTGGAACTTCTGTAATAATTAATTTAGAACTATTCATTTGGACTATAATATTTATTCGGACCCTCCGAGCGAGGGCAATTGTGTAATAAGTGTGCGTGAGTGTGTGTATGTCTTCCAACCCCACGTCTTTCTTCCCTTTTATTTACCCGCTTATGATGGTAGACTAGGGCATATTTAAATTAGCATACCTTATGCTATGCATGCATGCATTCATACATTTGTCTTGCATGCACCGGGCTCGGCGCATCATTCTAACTGCATTTGTATTTCAATTCCAAATTGAATACGTGATTAGTTGTAGCATTTCACATGTCATTATAGATTAGCCGAGCCTATCTTAATCGTATTTTGCATGTGTTGCATTAGCCATCTTAACATGAACTAGGATCATGCATATGATTACTAACTAGTTTTTTATTTTGGCTCGGAGTACTCGGTAAGCATTCATGCTTTAGCATACCGCATGCGTATGAGTGTTGCCATAACAGCATGATTACCATGAGGCTAGCTGCTTATGTGATATAACTGCTTGAATGCTTGTGGATGGAGGTTGAATTACCTAAATTGGAATAATGCATTAAAACTGTGAGTTTTAAGCCCACTAGATAGTGGCAAAACCATCTTTTCTAAAAGCCCACTCGAGGGTGGCAAAACTTGCATTTTAGCCTACTTGCGAGTAGCAAACCATCTTCAAAACAAGCATGAAATGTTTTGTTCCAATTCAGGCGATTTGGTCTATACTTGTTTGCTGTGTGCATAACATAGTAATTCTAGGCTAATAACCGGAATAAGAACACATAACGTTTTCAAAAACGGATATCACGGTTAGTAGAGGCCGATCTTCGGATCGGGTGAGAGGGGGTACTCATAGCTGACCTTCCCCAATCGTACCCAAGCTCCCGAGCCGAGGCAATTTTGGTGATGACGGACACATGGCCTTTGGCACCGAGTTAGGGTTTCCTAAATTCCCCCAAAATAAAATATTTAGGTGGCGACTCTGTATCTGGCAAAAGCAGTCCATGTTTGGCACTTCTTTTCAAAAATCTGTTTCTTGAAGCGATTTGCCAGATTTGGACTCTTTGGTTCAGATTAAAGACTGTGACACAAATTGAGTCCGAACTGTAGCGAGGCCCGCGGGCGAGTCTACACGTGGGTGTTTGGGAAGTGGCTATTTTTTTAGCTTTTTGACTATTTTAATTTTTGTGTTTAGGAAGATATGATGTATTTTTATTTAAGTTGTTGTATTGAAAAATGTGTTTGAAATGATATTTGAGGCTAAAATGATAAATTTGTCCCTAATATCACTTTTTCTAAAATTGGTCTAAAGGGGCAAAATTGTCATTTCAACCTGTGGGACTAGGCTGTCACTACACTGTGCCTACATTGTCAACGTGACTGTGTAGGTTGCCCCACTGCCAACTGTTTTTTTTTTTAAATATAAATCATTGATTTAGGATATTAGAGGCTATTTAACTTTTTCAGTATTTAAGGCTATTTTAGTCGCAAACTTGGGTTTCCAAACACTCCCAGAGTCTATTAGATACTAAAGTAAATACCCACATTATGAATCCCATAATTGAGCACGATGAATTGACACATAAATTAAGTTTTAATGATAGAGTCTGTCACAATTAAAAAGTTAGCACTTAACATGCTATGTTATTGTGCGTCAAAGTGAGATAATTTTTTTTAGAGATCTCAACAAAATTTTTCATATATATTAGAGTAACTAAATTAACAAAATATTATTCTTAATTCATATCATATTCTGATTTGTAAAATAAAAGTTTAAATACTAAAAGAGTTTGTCATGATACACGTCTTTAAAGTGAATATACCATATACATAATGTTCTGTAACAAACATCACAACTTATAATTTTTTTCATTAAAATAGTTCATGACAGTTCGTTCTGATTGTATTATAAGTTGAAAGTTTGAAAGTTAGGGGGGACGACACCCTTCTGTCCCATCGTAGCTCCGCCTCTGCATGTGGTTATGAGCACTCATATAACCAAAGCGTATAGACACAATTATTAATGACACACTCTTATCATAGAGCTAATAGCCCATCATGCGAATGTTCCACTTGAGGGCTGCTATGAGCCAAACAAACATCAGATTTTGTTTGATAATTTTTTCGAGTGCCAATTTGGAGAGAGGCAAAAAATAAATGCAACAATATAACATTATTATCGATAGACGATGTTATATCTAGTGGAATGATTTATCTACTAAATTTACTGTCATCTAAATTGGCCGAATTTGTGGCAACCAAATGACCTATTGGACGACCGGTTTTACCCTTGTCTATCGCGATTGTCACCTTATCATCTAGACGATCGACATGAACAAATTTGGGCAATTCAGAGGATACTAAATTCGGTGAAGGTAGTATTGCTCAAAGTGAAATGATTTATTAACCGAATTTGTTGTCACGCCAAATCGCTCGAATTTGTGCCAACCAGATGACCAGCCTCACTTTCGTTTACAGTAATCCTCATCTACCATGGTCGTCATCCTATCTTCCGGATGACTAGCTAGTCGACTTGTCGGACGACCAACATAAACATATTCGAACAATTCGAACGATATCATATTTGATGGTTGTAACATTGCTTAATATAAAAAAGATAATTATTCATTAACATGTGATTCACCTTTTATATGTACATCTATATATCTATATATTATATAAAGAAAGTCTTGTGGGAGTTCCAAGTTCCAATCTAAATTTCATAATTTTTTGATTTTTAAAAATTAAAAGAAAAATTACTGATAAATCCCAAATCAGGGAATGTTATTTCATTTGGTCTTATGTTTTTTTTTTTATAAACCATTTGGTCCTATTTAGTTGGAGAGGAATCTTTTTATTTGATTTGATATTGGTTGGGTTTACATATTTACCCCCTTTTTATGGGATTCACATGTTTCTAATGCTGATGTGGTTTTTGTTTGGTCGAGTACCATATTTTTACATTACCTGATTTATATATATTTGATTCAGTGATATGCGGTGGACTTGGTTAATTTGTTGATGTGAAGTATTGGTTGTGGGATTTGATTTTGTTACCCTGGGAGCTCTGTCGTGGTGTTGTGGGTTCCCGTCATCGGCGGTGGTATGATTTTTTCTTTCACAAGGTGAGCGTGTGGGTGGGGTGATGTCTGTATTGGGTTGTTTCGTTTTTGGGAATGGATTTGTTTCGATGTTTCCGTAGATATCTTTGGTGGTGTGGGTACTGTGGCTCTTAGTGCTCTGTTTTTTCTTTTTTTTGGTTAATCTTTTTTTGGTCGACTAACAGTGGGGGATTTGTTGGGGCTATTGTGTTGATTTCATGTTGTAACAATTGGTATGCTTATTTATTTATTTTCTTATGTATATTTGTGTTTAATCTTTTGTTGTGTGGCCTAACGTAGGCCCATGGGGTGTGTTTGTTGTGCTTTGTTCTATAACCCAAACAAAAGGTTATTTTTTGTAGCGTTTGCGATTGTCGACGTTGAGAACGAAACAAACTGAGAGTGGTTTCTTCGTCAGTTGTCGGAGGTTGTTGTTCGCAGTCGGACGTAGACATTTGTATTGGACCGTCAGAATGTGTGTTTTATGCTTATTGTGTTCAAAACGTTTTATTTTTAGCAATGACAAAACCATCCGCACAATGTAACCACATCTCCAAGCTATGTTCCATGATGTGTCATTTGGCATTGCACATTGGCACAATGCGCGGGTACCTGTTTCATAATGTTGACGTTACGCCTGTTTTTCATGGGCAAAACATCAATAACATTAGCATTAACAAACGGTAACAAAATCATCGTAACACAGGACGCACTTACTCACGACATTCAAGGTAGACAAACATAACACACATGACATTCAAGGCAGACAAACATAACACATGTAACAAGCCCGCGGGGGACCTCGCTACAGCTCGGACTCGACTTGTAGTCACGGTTCTACGTCTGAACCAAAGAGTCCAAATCCGGCAAAAAACAGATTTTTTGAAAGAAGTGCCAAACATGGACTGCTTTGCCAGATACAGAGTCGCCACCTAAATATTTTATTTTGGGAAATTTAGGAAACCCTGACTCGGTGCCAAAGGCCACGTGTCCGTCATCACCAAAGTTGCCTCGGCTCGGGAACTTGGGTACGATTGGGGAAGGTCACTTCGTGAGCACCCCCGCTCGCCCGGTCAAAGACCGGCCTCTACTAACCATGATATCTATTTTTGAAAACATTGTATGTTCTTATTCCGGTTATTAGCTTAGGTTACTATGTGATGCGCACAGCATACAAGTATAGACTGAGTCGCCTGAATTGGAACAAAACATTTTATGTTTGTTTGTTTGAAAATGGTTTGATGGTGCTACCCGCAGGTAGGCTTAAAATGCAGATTTTGCCACCCTCGGGTGGGCTTAGAAAGGATGGTTTTGCCACTATCTAGTGGGCTTAAAACAATCAGTTGATGAATTATTCCAATTCAAATAACCCAACCTTCACCCACAGGCATTTAGGCAGTTATATCACATTAGCAATTAGCCTCATGGTAAGCATGCTATTCATGGCAGTCACTCACACGCATGCAAGGATGCTAAAGCATAAAACTCACTGAGTACTCCAAGCTAAAAAAAAGAAGTTTATTAGAAATCATGCATGATCCTAAATACACAGAAATGTCTAACGCAACACATGCAAAAATGCAACTATAGCAGGCTCGGCTATTCTAAACATGGCATATGAAATGCTACAACTAACATGTATTCAATTTGGAATTGAAAGTACGATGCAGTTAGTATGGTGCGCCGAGCCCGGTGCATGCAAAACAGATGAATGAATGCAAACATGCTATCATACTGTATGCTAATTGAAACATGCCCTAATCTAACCATCGTAAGCTGGTAAATAAAAGGGAAGAAAGACGTGGGGTTGGAAGACATACAACACACACACGCACACTTATTACAGTTGTGCCCTCGCGCAGAGGGTCCAAATAAATAATACAGTCCCAAATAAAAGAATATTACAGTCCAAATAATACAGTCCGAATAATATACAAATTCCTAATTTATTAACAAATCAACTAAGAAAATAAATAAAACTGGCATGCAAGCCAGGGACTGCCTTGCTTCTGATGGATGATGCATGTCCGGGTTGTCTTGCGCGGAAATCCACCGGGATGCCCCAATCAGCCTCTGTTTAGCAGTTATTCTTGGAAAGCGCGTCAAGTCCCGAAAAGTTGCTGATTCTTCATTTTGCTGCAACAGAGAGCAGGAAAGGGGCATAGCAATGTATTTTCACAAATATATGCATGCCTCGATCCTCGTGCCACCAATCACGCATACCGAGACATGATGGCCGAGGAGTCGAATTACACAACTCAATATAGAATGAATGCACATGAAAACACAACGAGACCTAACTCCATCATGAGTGATCCGGAGTGTCGGTGACTGGGGAATTGAGACACATTCCGTCACTAGGAGTACGAAATGCACCTCGTTTCCCGTGCCCGGGGCTAAGTCCTATCCCGAACACGATGCAATATGCATGACATGCATGAAATGCGACTAAGATACAATCCTAACATACACAATGCTATGAAAATGAGATGCCTCGAAATGCGTGCACACGGGCACGCAAACTGAGAAAATGACAGAATGTGATCTAAGATGCAACCTAGTATGCACTATGCTGTAAAAATGAGATGCCTCGAAATGCGTGCACACGGGCACGCAAACTGAGAAAATGACATACTCAATGCAAATGACATGAAACTATGATATGGGCTTATACTAACGTGAGAGAGCCTCAGCCACACTCACATAGGATGTCGGTGAATGAAATGGAAGTGCCTTGCATGCACACGGGCACGCAAACCGATGCGATGGTATACGCAATGCAATGGCATGGAAATGGCATATAGAATGCAATATGGACTTATACTAACATGAGAGAGCCTCAGCCACACTCACATAAGATGCCGATGGATGAAAATGAAGTGCCTCGAAATGCGTGCCCACGGGCACGCAAACCGAGGCAATGGTATATGCAATGTAATATGGCAAAAATGGCATACAAGCAACATGGACTTATACTAACATGAGAGAGCCTCAGCCACACTCACATAAGATGCTGGTGGATGAAAATGAAGTGCCTCAAAATGCGTGCCCACGGGCACGCAAACCGAGGCAATGGTATATGCAATGTAATGGCATGGAAATGGCATACAAACAACATGGACTTATACTAACATGAGAGAGCCTCAGCCACACTCACATAAGATGCCGGTGAATGAAATGGAAGTGCCTCGAAATGCGTGCACACTGGCACGCAAACCGAGGCGATGGTATATGCAATGTAATATGGCAAAAATGGCATACAAGCATGCTAATAGGGTTTAAGCACTGAAATGTGGGGGAAAACAGCCCCGAAATGAGGCGAAAACACACCCGATGCATGGAATTTCTCCCGAAATGCAAAATTAGGCACCCGAAATGGCCTATAGCTATACCAAACATGCATAATTGGCACATGGAATGAAAAGACAGAAGCAAGGAAGCCCCAAAATAAGCATTTTTCTAGTACAAAACATGGCCAAACAGCAAGCAAAGATAGGGCAAAATTAGCATGCGAAAATGGCCCTAAACATGGGATTAAGAAGCAACTCATAGCTGCTGTCCTCAAACAGGTTAGGGCCCTTCAACAACATTGAAGAGGGACAAAAAATAAGCACTTTCACAGAACTGTAAAAACCTCAAAAACAAACATAGATATAGCTAAGTTCTTATGCAAGAAAAAGGGCCAAAAGGTGGCCAAAGAGGCAAGTGGTATATGCAAAGCCCAAACTGAAAAATTTCCTTCTACAAAATTGAAGAGGGACCAAAAATATGAATATTTACAGTATATGGCAAGCCTCAAATCAATATACAAACATGCTAAAAAAACGGCACAAGATTGAGGCTCAAAAGGTGCTATAACATGAAGTATACAAAATAATCACCAAACAGAAAAAAAATGTTAATGAAACATGAAGTATAGGCCAAAATAAGGCCACTTTCAGTTCTGTGAAAAAGCCAAAAACAGAAGCAAGGGGGGCTGCCAATTTATGCAAAAATGGGGGCCAAATAAGGGATATAACTACAAGTGGCACATGGAGGAATCAAATGGTGAGGGGTCCTTTAACAATGTTGAAGAAGGGCCCAAAATAAGCATATTCACAGATTACATCATGCTCAAAAACAGATTACTCATGGGCCAAAAATAGCATGCAAGATTATGACATATAAGAGGATCAATGAAGCAAGTGCATCATGGAGGGCTCAAACAGGGTTGAGTCCTTAATGAAAAGTGAAAATGAGCTCAAAAGAAGGCCACTTTCAGTTAGGGCCGGAGCTTGAAGCAATAAGCATATAGGGCTTACAAATGGATCAAGAAAAAGGGTCAAAAGAGGAGAAATGTCACTCACCCTTGAAGACCAAAGCTTTTGTTGCTTCTTGAACCAAATTTGTTGCCTTTTAGCTGCTGGAATTCCTCCTCTTGCTGCCGAAATGGAGTGGTGGTGGTAGAGCTTGGTGGTGATGAAGAAAACAAGGTGTAGGACTTAGGGATTTTTAGGAAAATGAGAGAGATGGAGGGAGCTTTGTGTCTTGAGGCTTGAAGAACAAATTTTCTAACCTCAAAATATGATATGGCTTGCTGGTTATAAAGACCAAAAAGGGGGTGTAAAGGTGGGGGAAAAGGAGGCCAACTTTCCCCCACAAAATATCCTCCGGATATTGATATTTTCTGGGGGATAAAGCTATACAGCTGTAAAGTAAACAGTGTGAGGATCTCGGCCGGCCAGTTATTTTGGTTGCAGGTGGCCGGCCGGCTAGGGGTCAAAAGGGTCAAGCTGATTTAGTGGCCGGCCACCACATGATGGTGTCCTCCAATGTGTGTACATCACAAATATGTGGTTCAAAGTTCAAGAAAGTGACCCCAAGGTGTTCAACATTAGCCCGGAAGGAGGGGTTCAAAAGGGTCAAATGGAATTACTGGCCGGCCACCAACTTTTAGGATCCTCCCAAGTGTGTACATCACAAATATGTGGTTCAAAGTTCAAGAAAGTGGCCCCAAGGTGTTCAACATTAGCCTGGAAGGAGGGGTTCAAAAGGGTCAAATGGAATTACTGGCCGGCCACCAACTTTTAGGATCCTCCCAAGTGTGTACATCACAAATATGTGGTTCAAAGTTCAAGAAAGTGGCCCCAAGGTGTTCAACATTAGCCCGAAAGGGAGGATATATAACTGGTTGCTGCAACAATTACTGGCCTCCCACCCTTCAGTGACCTCCCCGGTGATAAAACAGAGGTACCTGCCAAAAATGAACGAAAACCGTTGCAAAACGAATGTTCGGGGGCCAAAACGCGCAGTTCAAGGTCCCGAAAATGGGCTGTTAAGCACCGAAAGTGACATTCAGCCACGAAGTGGGTTTCTCAGACCCCAGTGTCCCTCAAAAGGGAGTAAATAGGAAGTATGCCAAAAATCAAAACAAACGGAGATGGTTAGGCGGTCCCGAACCGAGGCACACGGCCAACGATCCCGAAAAACCGGAAACCGGACTCCGAAATGGGCAAGATGGCCTACGGCCACCAAATGTAGCCTACGGCCACTGAGAGATGGTCTACGGGACCTCTCCCTCCCCTCGGGGAAAGAAATAGAGAAAACCGAGTCTGGTTCGCAAACCGAGACAAGGCACAGAAGAGGGTTCGGAAATCCGGAGGCAGGGCTTACGGCCGCGACTCTGAGACTTCTGAACGAGCACGATATGCAACGTCACCGAGCGCTCAATCGGTGATGTCTGAGTCTTAAGGTCGGTCAAAAATGGGGTGTCTACAACACATAACGTGAAACTCTGGAATTACATATTGTATTAGTTGTGATCCACACAGTACATCACAGCCATCCTCGCACTCATTTCATTCGTAGTTTCTTTGTCTTTCTTTTTTTTCCTTTTTTTTTTGTGAACATATGTCATTCTTAAATTCTGTCAATCTGTTTTTGGCTCAGTTTATGGGGCACACATTGCTGAACAACTGGTATAGGACGTTGGGTTTTAAACAAATGCTCAATGTCTTTAGGATGTTAGTGTGTTAATCATCTTAACAGTGTTATGCACACGACATACGGCATGGTTTTCCTGTACGTGACGTGTGCATGGTTCGACGGCTTAGTTCATGAAACATCATGATGATATGCCAACTTTGTAAACTGGAATGGTGAAAATGACACCATTTTTTTCATTCTCTGCTGTAATGTTTGGGTCATAGTTCTAAATATCGGCCGGTACGGTACGTACCGGCCGATTTGTACCGGAAAATTGGAGTGGCGATACGGATATGGACCGGTATACCGGTGTGACTGAAAATCGCAGCTGTAGCGTCCGATTCCCGGTACGTATCGGCCTGAATCCGATACATGCAACGATACAGTTCCGATACAGATTTGCCATGGCCGGTACGGATGAAATTAGAGCAGAGAACCTTCAACAAAAGCAAAAATAATCGTCGGTTACATACGAAATTGGGGCAGAGCAGAAAACCTCCTGAAATTTGTGATGTTTGATGCTCTGTTTTGCAAGTTGATTCTTTGGGCTGTTGTGCTCTGTTTTGTTGTTGGGCAAGCACACCAATATGCAACTTGCAAGCTTCTTTGTTTTCCTTATACTCTGTTACTATTGGAGAGAGAGATGCATGCGCAGAGAGAAAGAGGAGGTGCCCAGAGTCCCCCGTTGGTTTGGTGTGTCTTTACATTTTTTCCAACCCAAAACCTCTCCCGAGAGAGAGAGAGATGAATGGCAATGGGTGTATCTAGCGAGAGAAAAGTTGGTGATGTGTGTGTAGATGTTGTCTGTGTGCCGTGTGTCATGTGCATGTGTGTGCTGGGTGTGTGTGTTTGGTATGTGCAGTATAGTAATATATCATAAGGCTGAACTTGCAACTTGCAAGCTTCTATACTCTGTTATCAATATTATTATTATTATTATTATTTTTGTTATATATGTTTTTCTATTTCGTAATTTCTTTTTTAGGCCACTGTTTTTCTGCATCTTTTAAGCCACTATTTCTACACCTTTTTAAGCCACTGATTTTCTGTTGTTTATACATCTATGTCACTTTTTATATTAATATATATATATATATATATATATATATTCTCAGTTGAGCAAGAGAAAAAAAACAAAAAAAATAAATATTAAAATCAAAATCTTCATCTGTCAAAAGTTTACTATGTTGAAAATGAGACTAAAATAAATACATTTCATTTAGTTGAAAATAGTTAAAAGTGTTCCTACCTATCAAAATTTTGATTAAAATGTGATAAATTAAGACTAAAAGAGTCAAAAAATGCATAAAATTGAACTTTGGAGGGATTGTTAATGATTTTTAAAATTTCACGGACGCGATACCCGATTCCCGATACGTACCGGTCGATACTACCGATACCGATACTCCGCGATCGATACCGTTACGTTACCCGATACCGCGATTTAGAACTATGGTTTGGGTCATAATGCCAACCAAACCAGCCCGTACACGCCAAAATTTTAAAGCGAACTGCAATGTGTATGTGATATGATGATTAGTACCTAGGTAGGCTGTCCAATTCTAACATCATCATCTATCACACAATAAAAATGGTAACACAGTTACATATATTGCAGCACTTAATGTTGTAACACAGCGTATAAAACACTGTTAGCGAACACATACCATCTCCATCACACAGAACATAAATGTACAAAACTCATATATGTGAATTGCACATTGGGAAAACAATAAACACACCAACATTTAGATCATGATCCCATCGTATTATAACGTCACTTGCTCACAAGTTAAAAGGTAACCCGACAACATATAAAACCAAAACATTATTTGCTGATTTAAACCATAAATAAGTTAACGTAAACAATATCAACCACTATGTTCAGACACGTCCAAAAAAAAAAAAAAACACTAACACAGTTTGCAAAGTCAAAGAATATATATATATATATCAATTAGTCACATTGGAGACTGTGTTTAGCAACATTAGGTGCTGTCAAAGAACTCACGATATCCTTGCACACAGTCCCCTGCTTGGGTCATTCAGGAACATTTTCACCTTCGCCAAGCGTAAAACAAGTGGCGATAGCCCATCCATCGTGTTCTCAACCTCAATGCCATGTACGTATTGGCGGATTATGTAACAATAAAAATCCCATAATCTGCCCTGTAATATAACACGCCACGGGCCACGTTATTTTCATTATAATTCAAGAAAAGTGAACCTCAAACATAACTCTAAACATCACACGTTATTTTATTTCGATGTAAGATGTCACCCAATATGACACACTACGCGATTTTCATACACTACCCAATATCACACAAACTCAACTAGGGGGGGACCCAACAGGGTTCAAACACAATGACAAATCTAGTTAAACATACTAACATTTGTATCATATTTCAATCATATTGACAATAACAATGTTACATTTTCAACAATATTGATTTCCTAATTAATCCACATCAAACACAACCCCAAAACAAAATTGGAACACCAGAGGCATATGTGAAACACTAAAACAACACAACATAACCATCAACAACATCATAACATAGCATCGGATACTAGCAAAACAAACCCCCCACCCCTAAGTGCCACTAAACGACACTGAACTAGACCCATTTCGGATGGAAACAACATCTCTGTGCAGTATCCAACATCAATTGATAATCACAAATTTCAATTTAACATCATTACAGTTGTAGGAAACCCTCAAAACAACATCGTCATAACCATAACTGAGGCCATGGGCCACCAAACACAACCGGCGGTCACCGTCGAAGGTCGTATGTGAACTCGCCGGCCACTCCTCCCTAACGTTGCACGTAACGTTAATTGATTTAGTGCTTGCTTTGAGTCGACGATGGAAATGTAATCGCAGCAAGGGTTTCTCCTATTTCTAGGGTTCAGCATGAATATGGATGTTAAAGTTGAATGTTAAAATAAGGCTCCAACATTAACAAAATCAAATGACAAACGTTGAAACACACAGAACCTTCTATTTTCGTCCCTTCCGTTTCGATTGGTAGGGAGAAACCAAAAACCTCTACAGTATGTTGGTGGGACACATCTGTAATTTTCACATTACCAAACTGCCCTATACACCCCTACCATTTGAGTGACACACATTGGTATTCTATACAAATAGGTCATTAACATTACATTGGGATTTATAGGTTTAAAAGATAAAACACAGGATTAATTGGTTCATAAGTTCCTAACTTGGGATTTATTGATATTTTACCCAAAAATTTTCTATTGGCTAAGTCGTATTCAAGCAAAAAAATAAAAAAATAAATGAAAATTAATATCCCTTGATTTATTATTTTTAAATAGAAAGTATATCAAATCTACAAAAAAAATGAAAAGTATACTAATCCAAGTTCCCAATTTAAATTTCATAATTTTTTTATTTTTAAAAATTAAAAAAAAATCTATTGGCTAGCTCTTATTTAAGCAAAAATAAATAGATAAATAAAAATTAAAATCTTTTGATTTATGACTTTCAAATGAAAAGTATATCAAATCTACACAAATTGAAAAGTATATTAATCCATTTCAAAATTCAAATTTGAGGGTAACTACGTATGGAAAGCAATCTATTAATTTAAATTTAAAATTGGCACAATCTGAATGTAAAATTATAATAATCTATCCTATGATTTATAAGTTTCAAAATACAAATTTAAAATTATCATAATTAGCTCATAATTTGTGTATTTAACAATAAGAGTGACATTAAGATTATTTATATATTTTACAAAAGAATACTTTTAAGAAGAGATATTAATAGAATTTCAAAATCTCATACAAAATCTGTATACTATTATTATAATTGCAAAACGTTGTCATCCTATTAAAGCTTAAAGTTGCAATTTTTTATTTTATTTTTATTTTTGTTAATATCTATCACAATATGATTAGTTTATAAATTAATTTTATATTCTTAAAATAAAGTTTTAAATTTAGATTTTTCCTTAAATTATATTACCAGAATAATATTAATATTCATACCTTAATTTTTGGATATTTTGTTAAATTATAAAATAAAATTTTAAATTTAAATTCTTTTTTAAATTATGTACTACAATTAGACTGAGATTAATATTCACAAGTGTCATAATGATATGTCATAATATTATTGGTTTAAACATAATATGTTATTAAATACACGTATTCAAATAGCTTTTAAAAGTTTATATTTTTATTTTTTGTCACTTTTTATTTTAAGTTTTATTAAAAAAAATTACGTAGTTCTAAACTACAAAGACTTAAACAATAAATTTTTTGAATACAAATGTTTTTTTTAACAAAATACAAAAAAAAATAAAGAAAATGAATGACTTTTTTAACAGTTGACAAACATAATGGATTCTATTAGTTTTTTTTTTTAATCTCAATTGTCAATTAAGCAAATTAAAATAAAAACATATATTTTTTGGCTTCAATAATTAAGAAGTGACTTTTGCAAAAATTAAATAGAAATAAATATATTTTTTTCTATTAAAAGTGATAGTTGGTGAAACTTATTTTTATTTTGTATAATAAAAAAGAAAACGACAGTTACATGTGATAATTTATTGTTCCAACAATGCTACAGACCCACACTTTCACCTACAATGATGTAGCAAGAAAGTTGGACCCCATGTCATTGAGTGTATAACAAATCAAGAGATGATATATATGATACTACATTATTGTAGATACAATTGTGTGTGTCTTTTTGTTGATCTCAAACATTTTTCTTATTGTTCATCTAAATTTTTTTAACACTTGCGAAACATGGTGGATACTGTTAATTTTTTTAAAAATCTCAGTTGTCAATTAAACAAACCAAAATAAAAAAATGAAATTTTTTTGGCTCAAATTGCTAAAAAGTGACTTTTGCTAAAACAAATAGAAATAAATGTTATTTTTCTAATAAAAGTGATGGTTTGTAAAATATCTTTTTTTTTATTTAAAAAAAATAAAGGTTCTAGGTGATAATTTATTGGTCATCTATAATTATTTTTAGATTAAATGAGAATACCATTTTAAATTTTCTTCTTATCTTTTTTTTTATACAGATACTTTTATTTTGTAAGAAATTTAATTTTATTATATTTAAATATTTTATTGTAATTTTTAAATTAAAAATAATTTTTGGAAAATCATATTTAAATTATTTTATGCCATTATAAAATGTAATTTTTTTAATATCAACTTGTTCGATGATCTATTTGTAAAAAGTGTATTTGCTTTTGTTTATTAATATTATTTTTCCAATTATTCTTATTTATTATTAAAACAATAAATTAGCAAATAATTTTATATGTTTATATATAAAATTTTGTTTTGATTGCTCATGTTAGTTAGTATCTCTGCTCAAGTCCATTTGAATTTATTCAAATTTTATATTAGTTCTCACCGAATTAAAAATTATGTTACATATTCTTTTAAAATTTACAGGTTTGACTCGAGTTGTTTGGGTTTAACTGGCCCAAATTTATAATTTTAGTAAGGGGGTTGAAAGTTACATTATTGAAGTTGTGAAAAATTAAAAATTAATACATAAATTATAATAAAATTATAAAACTTAAATTGTAAGCTTTAATATATATATTTTTTTATTTTCATAATTTACATACAAAAATCTAATTATTCATATTATTTTATATAAACATATTTTATTAATTTTTTCACATCCCTGCATGATACGGGTGTTCACTAGTACATATTAATGCAATAATTATATATATATATATATAGATATATATATAAGATTCATTATGGCCTGTTTGGCAAGTTGTTTTTTAGTTTTTTTTTGGATTAAAATAGTTAATAAAGATAAGATAGACTAAAATAGTCAATAAAATAAAATATCACATTCAATCCATAATCATTTAATTTTTTCTTTCGTTACTCATCAAATCAACTATAAAAAACTATTAAAAAAAAAAACATTGGGTTCTGGTTTTCATAAAACAATTTTCAGAAAATTTTACTTTTTATTTTTTGTATTTTAATGTTTTCAAAGAATTTTTTTAAATATTTTAAGTAATTTTTTAAAAAATTTTAGACACCCCTAATATAAATATACTTAAAAAGTATAATATTTGTAAAAAAAAATCTTTAACAAATACACTAAATACCAAAAAATAAAAAAAATAAAAAAAAATTCAGTACATTTCTTTATATTTTTGTGTATTTATTAAATTTTAAAAATATTTTTTCACAAATATGGGTTATTTTTTGATACATCTAAGTAAGGTGTATCTAAAAATGTAAAAAAAATTCACTAAAAAAAAGACTTCAGAAAACTGAAACCAAAACTATATTTTCAAATAATACAACTATTTTAGCCAAGCTAAAATAGTCAAAAATAAAAATAAAAATAAAGACAAATAATCAAATAATCAACTTTCTAAGTAAGGCCTATGTTTTAAAAAAATATTTTTTTTAAAATACTTTTTCGTCCTTAAACTTTCAATCAAATTTTATTATGGCCTTTTTAAAGTTACAATTAAAATTCAACTTGGGTTGTTTTGGGAAGTTGGTAAAAAGTTAGCTTTTGGCTTTTTACCAAGTTTTTTGGCTTTTTTAGAAGTGATTTGGGAAGTTGGTAAAAAGCTGGCTTTTTGCTTTTTAGTTTAATATTTATTTATGGTGTCAAATCAAACTAAAATGACCAAAATACCCTTACCCAACATAAGAGAGTTATTTTTTTTTTATTTTTCATAGGCCCTAATTTGTAATTTTAGGACTGCGTTTTTAGCACTTGCCAAATGGCTTTTTTGGCTTTTTTGACAGCCACATTTTTGGACATTTTGTCCAAAAACGTGACTTTTTACCATGTTTATATTTTAATGTTTGTTTTTTCGTCACTTAATAATAAAAATTAAAATAAAAAGTGTGCACGCATAGACCACTGAACACAGTAAAAAGTTTATATGGCTAAATACATTTTTCGAGAAGAAAAATGCCTGACACCCCCAGTGGGGGTCACTGGGGGGTCGCCCCTGATAGGCTGAAAATTTTTTTCTTTTTTTTTTTTTTTTTTTTTTAAGTCCACCCAATGGCAGTGTGCCACCTGTCATTGGGAGTCACTGGGGGTGCCCCAGCTGGGGGTCTGTAGCATAGCCCTTTGGAGAAATTTATGTAAATGAGAGTTAGAGAAAAATATTACCAATCCATAGAGGAGCGCAACTCTTATAATTTTTCATTTCCATCCCACTATGGATATACTTGCACTCCTCATGTATTAGTAATTTTTTTTTTCAACTCCCACCTACATATAGTTCTTGCATAAATTTTTAATTCGTTAAACTGTTCGAAAATTATAATTTAAAACATAAGTTGAAAATTGAATATTTAATTGTTAAAATTAGAAAATTAAGAAATAAGTGAAATTCGAGTAAAAAGTTTAGGATTATTTGAAATAATCTAAATAAATATATTTTTTAATTATATATATATATATATATAAATAAAAAATGATATGACTAAAAATTAAAAATATATATATATATATATATGCTACCGTACATGCCAAAGCCCCCCAAAAAAATGAAATTCTACACAACAAACAGCTAAAACACTGATGAGCGGTGAACAAACAACAATGGAGTGGGCAAGCAAAGTGATGAACGCAGCGAGGAGAGCTTCATCAAACAACACGGTGATCAACGTCGTCTTGCTGGGTGCGTTCGGGGCATTGAGCGTGAGGTCACTGAGCCAACAGAGGAACATCAAAACGCTAGAGGCCGAGAAGGACTCGCTTCTCAAATCCAACAAAGCCATGAAAAAGACCATGTGGGATTGGAAGCAACAGCTCTTCGCCGAAGCCTCTTCTTCCCCCGAAACTTCCTTCGTCCCTCTCTCCAAGCTCAAATCCATCTACGGCGAATCCTCCACCACCCTCCAATCTAGTAATAACCCCCCCCCCCTCTCTCTCTCTATATATATATCCATATATTTATCTGTATTTTGAGTTTTCGTTGTTGAGAAAATAGGTGGAAATTTGGGAAGTTAATATTTAATTTTTGGGATTAAACCCTTCAAAAAGGGTTTTGATTTTTTGGGCTCTGTTTGGTTGCTGAGAATTTTATTTTTTATCTAAAGATTAGAGAGAAATAGTTATTGAATGTTGGACAGTTTTGACTTAGGGGTGGGGATGGTTGGTTTTGGGTTAGACCCAGCCTCAAACATTTCTAGGGCTTTGGAGGTTCAAGTGTTTTTGTTTTAATAAGTTGTTATTTTAATTTAGGCACTTAAAGGGTTTTAGGGTTTAAACCCTTCAAGGGGTTTTGATTTTTTGGGCTCTATTTTGTTGCTGATATTTCTAGTTTTACCGTAATTTTGGCAGATGAGGGCATTTTAATATTGAGACACCACACTAATTTCCCTCCCAACCCAATATTAATGAGACAACATTATTTCCACCACCCTATTTAGTTTCAGTCTTGCAAGCTTTGTTGTTGAATAATAAGATTTAAACAAGCTGGTCTATTGTTTTGAGATCCTCTGCCTAATTTATTCGTTTGGAAAAAATACTAATTGCGTGGGGGGAAAAACAATATCCACACTGATCAACGAAGGTTTGACAAATGCACCATGAATCTGTAGAATAGGACACCGCTAGTGTTCCGACCAGCCTACGTTGGGTGGCCATGTTGATGCGACAGTTAATATCATCCATGAATATAATAGCAATCAATTTATTGTATTCAAGGTTTTGTATTGCATACTTGACCCTTTGTGGGTAAGCTCTTCATATAGAACGCGAAATAATTAATCGAGATTGTTACTCCACCTCTGGTGGGATACTACCCCTTTATATGGAGGTGAAAAGTATTATCCAAATAAACTGTTAGGATTCTTCTAGGTGGAAGCAGAGTCGCCTAGCAAATTGGTTGAGTAGAGAATCTGAGCAGAGTGCCTAGTAGTGAGTAGAATGTCTATTAGAGCATTCAAGTAGAGTGTACCTACGCAAAGTTCCTAGTAGTGGATCTAAGTAGAGTGCCTCGCAAAGGATTTAAGTAGTTAACCCGAGCAGAGTGCACCTTAACAGAGCATTCGAGCAATTCACCTAAGCAAAGTTGCCGAACATGAAATCATGACAAGTGTCCATGTTGGGTTGGGATCCATATAATTCTATGCTATTTTGAGCTCTAACAACTGACCACTATTGCCACAAATGGAGGCAGCCATGCAATAGGCAGAGCTTGTTGCCGAACATTAATGTGACCATGAATGGTTCTTCTTAGCAAACTAATGGCCATGCAACACTATTATTGAACAACTGGGAATGCCACTCTACACTTTCTGATTGCAAGAAACACAATTCGGTCCCCAAGTTTAGCAACACTATTCTTCTTGGCAACATCACCAAATTATCTTATCTTATTGGGGATTATCCTAGTTGTCACTATGATGCAGCTTGGTATGCACCCATGCACGATGCTCAACAATCGTGGGCCCAATCAATCAACTGTTCAAGAGATATCTATTACAGAGCTCAGATCATGCGAAGCTTTTCCGACCTCATCGTTCAAATTCATATTTACAAAGCATGCAATCATCTCATTACATATTATTTATAAAGGAAAGCACAACATCCCTACATTGACACATTACCATCACTCGTCTAAAAGAGAAGCACAATATCCCCGCTTTCTCTCTATATATGTGTAAGTGTACATTTATTTATATGCATTCGCTTTCTCTCTCTTTATGTCAAAGACCACTTGGTGGGCTGAGAACAATTACACAGTTGGGGCTGGATAATATTGTGGTTATGATTCTCTAAGCTCGACAATGAAGTCGTTAATGGACCCAACTACGTTGGGGGACGGTGGAGTGCCGATAACACCATAATAGCATGGGTATTGGCTGTCTAGAACAACATATGTAGTGTATCACTACTGCCTTAGTCTCTCTCTCTCTCTCTCTCTCTCTCTCTCTCTCTCTCTCTCTCTCTCTCTCTCTCTCTCTCTCTCTCTCTCGTTGTGAAAGTGAAGATTGACACAATTGCGGTGGAGATTGAATTGAAACACCCCCTCTGATATATGTGACATGCATCCATGAGACACTGAACTGAATGTTGGCAAAGTCATTTACCGCCATCGAGGTGTCAACAAGAAAGTGGAAGTTGCAAAGTAGTTGGCTAAAAATAAGCATGCAATTATATGGTTCCTAGCATGGACATGTGGCATAATTTCATGTTTGACTACTTTGCTCAGGTGCACTGCTAGGTTGCTCTGCCAGGGTGCACTACTCGAATGTTCTGCTAGGGATTCTGCTCCGGTGTATTGTTAGGCATTTTGCTATGATTCTCTGCCCAGCCACTCTACCAAGCCATTATGGTGGTGACAATCTTGGAGAATCCTAACAATTTATTTGGATAATGCTCAGCACCTCCACATATGGGGGGCACTAAGTTAGTTATTCCACACTCTATATAAATTATACATCCATTAAGGGCCAGATATGCAATACAGAACCTTGAATATAGTAAATTGATTACTACTATATTCATGGAGTTTGGCTTCAGAATGTTCATCTGGCATAGGCCGGTTGGAATGGTATCCTATTTTGTGAATTCATGATGTGGTGTTATCCCTTCGTTGATCTCTTCATCAACAGTGTGGGTCTCATTTTTTCTCCACACACTAATCAAGTGCACATTTCATGGGACTTTTTGTTTACTTGTATATAATTTTCTTTTAAATTATAAAAGCAAAAAAATGAAATCTATAGTCATCTTATTAGGATTTGGAGCCTTATTCCTTTATTATTCCTTGAGAGATGGATGTTTGCAGTTGCATTCTCAACATCAGAGGAAGACCGTGATGAAAAGCATGAGGACACTAGCCCCTAACTCCCAAGGATTATTATTAATTTTTTAAAGATATAATATTCTTTGCTTTTAAGCCTACTTAAAAAACTCATATGGGTCCCCCCTTGGATTCCCAAAGGAGAAATTTTAGACCCACTTTAGGTACAAAACCTTTGCAATTAGTCCTTTATATGGGTGTTAATGGTATCTAACTCTGACTTTATTGTGCTTTGGATTGCTTAGGCTCTGACTAGCCTTGATGAACGATATTTTTTATGGAGTTAGTCCACATACACATAATTAAACCACAGAAAAGTAACTAAGAATGTACATGTCAACTTTGGTTACGAGTTGTATGTCTTTTTTTTTTTTTTTTTTTTTTTTTGTGGTTGAATTCTATATGTATACTTATTTATCAAAAAAATAAATAAAAATGTATACTTGTTTTCCTTGTCTGCATCCGTCAACATTTTTCAATTGCTTTACTTTCTATTAGCACTTGCTAATTGGTGATGAAATTTTGTTTTATTTTTTACTACGGATGAATTGCCTTTAGATCTTGAACTTTGTGAACCCAAGACATCATCCTATTTTTGTGGACTTCCTTCAACCGAGGTACCCTCTTCCTTTCTTACTCCCAGCTTCTGCTCTCTTCTAGTTTTCCAAACTTTATAGCCTCAATTGACAGACTTCTCTATTTTGCGACTTTCATACCCTTCCTTCACTTATCTGTAAAAGCTGTTTTCCTACAATTTTTTTTGGTGGTGAGGACTAACAGATGAGATAAATGTCAATCCTTTCAGGAATTTTGAGTTCAATCTACTCATACAATTTGATTTATCTGGTCAGAACTGATGAGTGTCGGAATTTGGTAAATATAGTTGGTGCATCATTTTTTAATTTTTATAAGTAGTCGAAATATTCTTTTGAATATTTTTTAATAGTACATTGTACTTGATATTTGTGGCTTCAAATTAGTACTGTATTTCATCATTCCAAACTAATTATCTCTGTAGTACTGAAAGTACAGAAGCAGATGGTGTACTATATTACAGGAATGAATAATGATGGCAGAAACTGTTTCAAAGCCTTGGAACTGTTTTAAACATGTCACCCCTTATCAGGCCTCTTGAAGTGGTTGACACAGTATAATATTTCAGCAAAAAAGTAGGCAGAGAACAAAGTTTTTACAGCATGGGCTTTTCTTACTAACAACTGGTGAAGCTTAACAGAGATGCTCCAAGGGCAATTTGCTGATGGGTGATAATGGGGAGTGGTTAAAGGGGTTACATACAAAGTGGGTTTTGAACAATTATTCAAGCACAACTCTGAATTGGTGGATAAACTGTGAGAGTTAATTCACATATTGTTAGAATGCCAAATGGGACCACATCCAACATTAGGACAGGGAGTAGATGTGCCATCTTGTTGCATTTCTAAGGTTCAATATTCTTACGATAATGAGATCTTGGATTGTTGGCAAATTTAGTGGGAAGTCTTTTTGCAATATTGTGAGGAAAATGGCTTGGGCGGCAATGCTGTACTATATCTGGCAGGAGAGAAATCATAGGGTTTTCAAAGGATGTCATAGGCCTTCTTATTTGATGAATCAGATTAAGTCTGATATTAGAGTTAAATGTTCTCAGTTTGCTTCTTTTAAGCAATCTTATTTGTTATTGTGTAAGAACTCGCAGATCTATGAGAGAAGTATTGCTCCACATTAGTCTAGTTGCCTCTTGTTTTTCTTGATTCTTGTATTTGGAAGGTCTTCCTTCCTTGATTCTTAAATGGTTTCTTTTAATGAAATTCTCACTTGCCTAAAAAACACGTTAGGACCAATTGGCCGTAGAGAATGGAAGAACCTTTCCTCTTCCTGATCACTTTCCTTGAATTTTTACATTTGTAGAGAGGAGTTTTTGAGTGGGGAGATCATTTGATCAGAAATGTTACCAGAGGGTAGCTCACTCCTTTAGATGATCATTTTGTTTGATCCAAATAAATTTGTTTCCTTGTCAAACAAGGTAGAGATAGACAGTGTTGAAGCCCATTAGAAGACCTGAGCCTAAGTTTCCATATTACCACCAACAGACCTTCAAGTTGACTAGCATGTTGCATCTTTTTATCACTACTGTCTCTGGTTGAGTGAAAGTTCTTGCGGTCAAGTTTCCCTTGTCATGACTGTAATTGGCTGATGATTCAAAGCACAAAAACAGTAAAACACCACATGATTATGATCTAGGGAAATAACAATCTTCTAAGTTATTTCTTCAAGTGACTCCAACTTTTGGCAATCACTTTTTTTTTCCAATCCTATAGCAAATTTCCCCTCTTTCTTTTGGCCTGTGGATATGTTCTGGAAACTCAAAATTTGCAATTTCAAATTGAAAATTACCGTTGACATTTAGTAGCTTATTTGTACCTTTAGTCTGTAGTTGAGTATGTTGTTTGCATGAAGTAACTGTCTAATGAGGGGAAGGCATCAATTACACCTATGCACTGTAATTTAAAATCCATATACAGCAATGCTTTCTCTCTTTCTGTGATTTCTTTATGATCATTACTAATTTTATGGATTGTTAATTTCTCCTTGCATTTGTTGTTCTGAATGCAGCTGTAGGTGCTGAGAAAGGAGATGGAAAATCAGCTGTATCTAAAATTGTAATCTGAAGTGCGAGTTTAAGAAGATTTAGATATTGTTTCAGATTTGGGTATTACCAAGGGGAGACTTTACCAGGGAGACTCAAAAATCTGTCAGTCTCAGAGAGACCAACATTCCTGAATTCAACTTGTATCAACTTGAAAAAAAAAGGTTATCAGAGAAATTTGTGCAACAACTATCATTTTGGACAATGATTTATTAAAACTTGTTTTACTTATTATTATTATTATTATATGTTACTAGCCTTTCAAAGCCTGTCATTTGATAAATTGACTATTTATTCAAAATCAAGAATGATTTTAATGCTTGCAGATGATAGTGAGAAAGTTCATTCTTACAACAAGTATTTTATGCTCTTTCATACCAGCTTCAATCTCATAAATTCCCTCTCTGGATTGAAAAATCTAGAGGGAAACAAAAAATCAATGGGTTGTGTTATTTTACTATTTTCTAGTTGTATGATCAATCTATCCCTTTATCAGCTAGAGAAACCTTCACTAGAAAGCCTGTAATATATATATATATATATATATATGATTATGTTTTGCATATAATATTTGTCAATGATAAAAAGAGAGAGAATTTCATTATTCAAATGTATATATAGTAATGGGTGCTTTTATGTACTTAATTCCCTTAGTAGATGGTACCTTATACTTTATATTGTTCAACCCGAATTGGCCACACGGATACAGATACAGGATATGGAATTAGTAGGTCAGCACCTGTCCTTTATATTTGTTTTCTTTCCCTTTCTTCCTTTGTACCCAAAAAAAAAAAAAAAAAAGAGGTAGTCAACCATTGGGGTTAGCTGGCCAGGACTTGGGGTCTTGGCCCTCTTGGGGCAACCTTTCTACGAAGTCCTAAGTTTGACTTTCACCCGAGGTGAGATTTGGTGTGCAAGCTTTCATGCTGTAGAATAGGTTTGCTCTACCCATGGCATCTCTCCCCCAATCCCTAGAAGTAGAACTTCACCAAGTGGCCAAAAAAATATGCCATAGAACCGGTTTGCTCTGCCCTTGCCATGACATCCTTCCCCCAACCCCAACCCCAAGAAATAGAATGTTATCAAGTGGCCAAAGCAGAAAAATATTGTTATCAAAGCAAACAAAGGGGTAGTTGCTACTTTCAGGCACCCTGGTTCAACCTCTCTTTTCTCTTCTTTTTATTTATTTATTTATTTTGAGAACATTTATTTGTTTATGTCACTACAACAAAATGCACTTTAGGCGACTACTTTTAGCGATTAAAAAAAATTTAGCTGCCAAAAGTTGTGAATTAGCGACTAAAAATAATATCAGTTGGCAAAAGTCAAATATTTAGCTACTAATTTTTTTAGTCGGGAAATATTGATTATTGGCATCTCAAAAAAAATTTAATCGCTAAAAATATCACAATTGGTGACAAAAAAAATTAGTAGCCGTATAGATAGTTTTGGCTACTAAAATTTTAGTAGCCAAATGAAAAAAAAAAAATAAAATTTATATTTGACGACCAAAAGTTTGGTAGCCAAAAGTATATTTTCAGCGGCAAAAGTATATTTTAGTAGACGTATAGTTAGTTTTAGCTACTAAAATTGTTTAGTAGCCGAATGAAAAGAAAAATATTATTTTTTATCTTTGGCGACCAAAAGTTTGGTCGCCAAAAGTATATTTTTAGCCGCAAGAATATTTTAGTCGCAAAAACTAAAATATTTGGAGGGAGATTTCAAATTTTGGAGGGATTAAAAAATAATTAGCGACTAAAATATTTAGTCGCGATTTGTTATTAATTATTTATGTATTTTGTTTCTAACCCAAAACAGACATTTACTATTAGTTTTTGGCTACCAGGAAGTTAGTCGGCCAATATTCACTTTTGGCGACAAATGGTTTGGTCGCCGTTAATAACATTTGCCACTATTTTCTGACAAATTAGTAGTTTTGTCGCTAAAGGTTGCATGACATGGAGGGAAATGAATAAATGTTGGCGCTTGTTTAATTTTACACATCTGGTGCTCTCTCACACGCAAATTCTGTCAGCACCAAACCTCACCCAAACTCACATCAACATAGACCGCCGCCGCAAATCACGATGACCGTCGCCGCATCCTCACAGGTTCTCTCTTACTCTCGGTCTCTCTCTCGGGTCTGCCGACCTCGGTCTCACAGAAGACCCAAATTTTTGTTTAAAAAATGAAGGGCCTAAATAATTTAATTTTAACCTTTGTTGTATTTTAGTAGTTTAAAATAAAGTTTTACCGAAATAATTATAAAAAAATTGATGTGGTGAATTATTTTTAAGTAATAGATATATCCTTCTCAATCTATCTCTTCTTCCCCTTTCCCCCTCTCTGCAACTCCCTTACCACCAGGTGAAACCCTTTTCCCAAACCCCTCTGCAAAACCCCCTATTTCCCTCCCTATGACCCCCTTTCGGCTCGATTAATTAATGAAATCAAGAATATATATATATATATATATATGTGTGTGTGTGTGTGTGTGCAAGTTTCAGTGGGTTACAAGAGAGATCTGTCATTCATTCATGCCTCATGTGCCAATGTTTGTCAAAAAGGGTTGGTCTGTTTTCCTGTGTTGGTGATCAAACTAATCTTTTTGATTTATGCTCACCAAGTGTATGTAAAAATGTCATAGAGAGGTTTTGAGGACTGGTTTGTTGGTTCAATACCCAAATGTTTAAAAATGTGTTTGAAAGTTTAAGAACCGACTACCCCTCGTTATTGCAGCAGTTGACAGTATCGTAACTTAATCCATAGTTGTATCTATTTTCATGTCAGAACATAATTGTCTGATTACTGCATGCCCCGTCTTCACATATGGGGAAGAAAGAGTACAGCATAGCCCTTTTCAACCAAGTACAATTGTATGACCAGCAAACGAAGTAACTATGGATCCCAAGTTTGTCTCCTGAAATTTATCTTAGCATATTGATCTATCAAATAGCTTATGGACAATTAGCCACCTGTCAGATAGTGACATCTTTGCTCTCTTTTTCAAGACTTTTTAAGAAAATTTAATTTTGATGTAGGACTAAGTCTATGTCAAGAGTTTGATAATTTATTGTGAGACATGGCAATAAAAATGTTGTTCTTGTTCTCTATTAAAGAAAATGTTGACTTTGGAGTACAACAACATGTTTTATTGTTCATTTTTTAATTGTATGGAATGCGGGTTATAAAGGAGGAGTAGAAGGAGGATTGTAGAATTCCTGAATGTGTTAAGTGAACAATTCCACTTATTATAGAAAGGAAATTTATTTGCTTCGTAGATGATGTTTTTAGAGGAATCATAGGCTAAAGATTTTAACAGAGTGAAGTTTCAAAAGCCGGTTTGGGCATTGAGTTGCTTAAAAATAAATTATGTGCTTCTTGTAAATAAAAATAGAAAGAAAAAATAATCTTGAGCTTCAGTTAAATAGAAAGAAAAATAATCTTGAGCTTCAGTTAAATAGAAAGAAAAATAATCTTGAGCTTCAGTTAAATAATTTTTGTTTTTACTTGTATAGAGATGTAGTTGTTTTTGTTGATAATGAAGAAACAACTTTGTGGATTCTATTTCAGTTGGCCTTTTGGTTTCTTTGTTTGAACTACTATACTCGGTACTGGAACTGGATTGTTCTGGTCTGTTTATGATGTACCTTTGTTAAATGATAATACTTATTTCTCACATAAAAACCACATTAAAATTAAGTCTACAAAACACATTAAAACTAACTCTATTGAACGTAATAACCACTAAAATTCTCATGTAAGCCTCTTAAAGTCCTAATAAAATGAAAATTTAGCAATAGTATTTATGTGGGTCCTAATAATTATTAATAAATTAAAATATATTAATCAACTTTGATTTCTTGCAAGTCCCATATCATCTTGGCTGCATTGCATAATGTAGGTGTTAAGTAAGGCTCAAGTAAAATGAAAACTTAACTTCACAATGTCCAAAGTATGCTTCATGTATTTTCCAATTTTACATTATTCTTTCTATCACGTCTTTGCAAAATTAGTTATAATATACTTGATGAGTTTAAAAAAAATGCAACAAATGCAACTAAACTATACTTGATGAGTTTGGTTGTTTCATTTTGATGAGAATAATCTATTTAGTTCGTGTTTGGATAATTTTAAAAGTTGATGTTGACTATCACTTTCTGTTTTTTGGTGTATTTTTATGACATCACAAAGACTTGTGGTTATACATTGCTTTCTCGTGGGCTTTGCTTACATAGAAGCTCCTTGCATTAAGTGTTAAGAAATTTCAAAGCGTGTTAAATCTAAATTAATTTCACTCCCCCAAACCACCGTACGGATGTCAAGGCCACCTTCCCTGAGACAACAGACGAAATGTAATTAGCACGTGTAGGTTGGGAGTTAGAGCCAAAAACGCCTTAAGTTTAACCAAAAAAGAGCGTTAAGGGGGGCGAAAATGCGAAACAACTTTTGAACCACCGTAGGGATGTCACGGACACCTTTCCCGTGGGAAATAGTACTAGTGACAATAGACGGAATGTAATTAACACGTTTAGGTTGGGAGTTAGAGCCGAAAACGCCTTAAACTTAACCGAAAAAATGCGTTAAGGGGGCGAGAATGCAAATCAGCCCCCGAACTACCGTACGGATATCACGGTCGCCTTCCCTATGACAAATAAGACCTGTGACAACAGACAAAATGTAATTAGCACGTGTAGGTTGGGAGTTAGAGCCAAAAACGCCTTAAGCTTAATCGAAAAAGGGCATTAAGGGGGCGAAAATGCGAAACAGCTTCCGAACCACTGTAGGGATGTCACGGCCACCTTCCCCGTGCGAAATAGGACCTGTGACAATAGACAGAATGTAATTAGCACGTTTAGGGTGGGAGTTAGAGCCGAAAACGCCTTAAACTTAACCGAAAGAAGGCGTTAAGGGAGCGAAAATGCGAATCAGCCCCTGAATCACCGTACGGATATCACGGCCACCTTCCCCATGAAAAATTGGATCTGTGACAATAGACAGAATGTAATTAGCACGTGTAGGTTGGGAGTTGGAGCCAAAAACGTCTTAAACTTAACTGAAAAAGGGCATTAAAAGGGTGAAAATGCAAAACAGCTTCTAAACTAGCATACAGATGTCACGGTCACCTTTCCCGTGTCAAATAGGACTTGTGACAGCAGACGGAATGTAATTAGCACGTTTAGGTTGGGAGTTAGAGCCGAAAACGAATTAAACTTAACCGAAAAAGGGTGTTAAGGGGGCGAAAATGTGAATCAGCCCCCAAACCACCGTACGGATGTTACAACCACCTTTGTCGTGACAAATAGGACATGTGACAACAAACAGAATGTAATTAGCACGTGTAGGTTGGGAGTCAGAGCCAAAACGCCTTAAGCTTAACTGAAAAAAGGCGTTAAGGGAGCGAAAAATCGAAACAGCCCCAGAACCACTGTAGTGATGTCATGGCCAGCTTCCGTATGATATATAAGACTCGTGACAACAGACGGAATGTCATTAGCACACGTAGTTTGGGAGTTAGAGCCGGAAACGACTTAAACTTATTCAAAAAATGAAGAGTTTGACATCCAATAAATATTCAACATTTTCATTGTAAATGATGCCATTGTTTCATCGTACACGGTGGTCATTTGGGTGGTAAACATATCAAGAAAGCATGATATGGTTATGGAGATAACCCCGTAGATTACTCAATCATTTTACTTTGATTAGGAAAATGAGAATGAAGAAGAGTTAAAATAAATTTACCACCAAAACATTCTACTCATAAAAAATTATTTTACGAAGAGGTATGCTCTTAAAAATTGTATTATTTGTAAATTGAAATCAAGTTTAAAATAAATTTTTCATGATACATACATATGATTGTATTTCGAAAAAATGTTTTTATAGATTGTTCTATCTTAAATGCATGTTATTACAACATTTTTCCTATGTTTTTCTGAATTGATATTTTGTAATGGATGCAATTGTTTTTTTTATTTTTGGTAGATGGTTTTTAGCGTGGACTTGTGGATAGTCTACATTTTTGTTTATGGAGGACACTTGACACTTTTGTATAATCCTGCTAACTATGTCTTCTTCTGCTTTTGTGAAAGTATTTTTTGTATACGGATGACTTTGATTTTTGTATGATTCTATATTTTGTATGGAATTATTATTTTAGTTTGGACAATAGTTGGTTTGTATGGACTTTGACATTTAAAGTTATTTATTTTTTGTATACGGATGTAGATTGTGGAATGATTGATAGTATACATATTATTTTGTTTATATACGCATTAAAATTGTGGGGATATATTTTCTGAATACCAACACGTGGCATGATGACGCCGACGTGTCAGCCGAGGTGCCACGTGTCGTGGTAGTTAAGCCGAGATGATTTCGGAGTTGCCGAGGTTATCTCCGAAGATATCGGAATCCGAGATAAGCGGATAAGGGACAAGAGTCCTAAAACGAAGAGGGGACTTAACCAAGATAAGGATAAAGCTCTTAGGGAGTTTATCTTTATCTCTTAAAGAGTCCAAAGTAAACACTGAATTGGAGTTCATAGAAGTCATACTTTTAGTAGGACTTGGATTGAATATATTATAAAAGAGAGGCACCCCCGTGGGTCTAAGGTATGCAATTTATGTTTTGAGTATTAAGTTTAGCACTTGATTATCTTTGAGAGATATACTGACTTGATCGTCGGAGTGCCCCCGGGTGGAAGAACCACCGCCGGAGCCTTTTCTTTCTATTACAGGTTACTGAAGCCATCTATTCTGCCTGTGCTCTCTAGTTGATCACTAAGCAGGCAGTGTGGTCAGATTTTCACTCACTCAATTTGGCGCTGTCTATGGGAACGAAGGAAGAATAGATGGCCAGTAACGGACAGCAGGAAAAAATTGGGGATGACGCTCCCGCTGGGAGTGGCAGACCAATTGACCTTGACATTGAAGGAGACAACAACAATACAGAAACCCGTGACCAGGGTCACAGAGAGAAAAACGTCATCCAGGAGGGCGACACGTCAAAAAGGACAGACCAAGGAAAGTACTACAATGAAGATAACCTCCAGGTATGGAGGGACAGGTGCCTACGGAGGGATGAGGAAGTAAAAGAATTGGCGAACAAGTTGGCAGACCTTCAGTCAGTTGTCAACTTCATGATGCAGAATAATGTTATGCCGCCACCATACCCGCTGCAAGATACGCCGATGCCAGCAACCAACACCCAGAAGGGCGGAAGAAAAACAATCCCCGAGGTCCCTCAGCATACCAGGAGCGGAAGGCATTCTCATCGGCCTTCCAGGGAAGTCGGACGAGAAGAGCCGAGGCAAGAAGAGTCCCGAAGGACGCACCACATGAAGAATCCAGAGCCCAAAGAACATCGGCATATTCAAAGGCAAGCACTCTGCTTCGACACAACCCATGGAGAAAGATCCAAACGGGCCCACCACGAGGCCGAAAGCAGTGTACCAAAAAGACTAAAATCCATAGACAGCCGAGCTCCAGGGAGGAGCAAAGAAGACCTGAGGGACTACCTCAGAAGGAGGCAGCAGAATGTTGACGCCGAGGTAAACTCCGCAGTAAAACCGAAGACAGCCTTCTCGGTGGAACTGGACAAATTCGAACCACCACAGAGATTCAGTATGCCGAGGTTTCAAATTTATGATGGTAAGTCAGAGGGGAGACCCAGAGGGTAAGACCGAGGGTGGTTAATGTGATCCACTCAAGGGGCAACGAAAATGAAGTCAGAGGGGAGACCCAGAGGGTAAGACATTTACAGCATATCTACCAAGTCGGGGAGAAGAGACATCGGCCAGAAGAATGCCAAGGGCCGATAATAGCCTTTACTGAAGCCGACCTGGAATTGGTCCAACATCCGCATAATGATGCCTTGGTAGTATCCCTCCAGGTTGGGGAGTGCCAAGTGAAACGCATCCTAATAGATCAAGGCAGCTCTTGTGACATCATGTATGTCAGATGTTACAAGGAGCTGGGCCTTCACCCTGATGACTTAGAACAATCCAGCGGCCCGATGGTCGGCTTTAATGGAACGCCGACATGGCCACTGGGCGCAACAAGCTTGGAAGTACAAGCGGGCACTAAGAAGATCAAGACGGAATTTCTGGTAATTGACACGCCCTCACCATACAACATCATCTTGGGAAGGCCGTGGTTGCATGCAATGAGGGCAGTTCCCTCAACGTTACACCAACTACTATGGTTCCCAATAGAGCATGGGATTGAAGAAGTCAGAGGAGATCAACTGCAAGCAAAAAATTGCTCCATGACAGCAATGAAATCCACCTGTAGTATACGGGAGCCAAGGAAAGCAGAAGTTGAAGATGAGGACATGGAGGTCCTAGAAGACGTCGGGAAAGAACCAGCCGAAAAGAGCGAAGAGGCACTAAAAAAAGTTTTAGTCCAAGAGGGCGACGAAGAGCGTTTCTTTCTTCTCGGCTCAGGCTTAGCTAGAGAAGAAGAAAGAGAACTGGAAGATTTTTTGAGGGCAAACATAGAGGTGTTCGCCTGGACACCTTACAAAATGCCTGGCATTGACCCCGAGGTCACTTGCCACAGACTGAATGTCGACAGGTCGGCAAAACCTGTGATTCAACGAGCCAGAAGACCGACATTGATGCACGTCGAAGCAGTAGAAGAAGAGATAGACAGACTCCTGGAGGCCAGGGCTGTCCGAGAAGTTCAGTACCCAACATGGCTGTCCAACACAGTAGTAGTAAAAAAGAAGAATGGCAAATGGAGGGTTTGTGTAGACTTTACCAGCTTCAACAAAGGCTGCCCCAAAGACAGCTTTCCTCTGCCCAAGATCGACCAACTGGTAGATGCTACTTCAGGACATGAAATGATGAGTTTTCTAGATGTATACAGAGGGTACCACCAGATTGCCATGTACCCTCCAGACGAGGAGAAGACCGCGTTCATCACCCCTAAAGGCCTGTACTGTTACAAGGTAATGCCTTTTGGGTTGAAAAACGCAGGAGCAACCTATCAGAGGTTAGTGACAAAGATGTTTAAGCACCTGATTGGAAAAACAGTAGAAATCTACATCGACGACATGGTCGTGAAAACCAAGGAATCAAAGGGTCATCTTGCCGAACTAAAAGAGGTCTTCGACATACTCAAAAGATATCGGCTCCGACTCAACGCCTCGAAGTGCGCCTTTGGAGTTGGATCAGGCAAATTTTTGGGGTATCTGGTAACAAGAAAGGGCATTGAGGCCAGCCCAGACCAAATCAAGGCCATCCTGGAACTATAGAGCCTGACATCGGCAAAGCAAGTTCAAATACTTACTGGAAGGGCCGCCGCCCTAAACAGATTCATAAGTAGAAGCTCAGATAAGTGCAGACCCTTCTTCAACCTGGTGAAAAAAGACACAGACTTCCTATGGACAGAAGAATGTGAAGCCGCCTTAACCGACCTAAAAAAGTACTTGACCACAACTCCGGTTCTTTCCAACCCAGTACCAGGGGAGGAACTTTTTTTGTACTTAGCAGTCTCAGAACACGCAATCAGTGCAGTGCTAATCCGAGAGGAAAAATGGGAGCAAAAGGCTATTTACTATGTGAGTAAAACTTTGGCCAACGCAGAAACAAGATACCTACCACTGGAAAAATTAATGCTGGCCTTAGGAATGGCTTCAAAGAAGTTGCACCATTACTTTCAGGCACACAAGATTGTGGTCCTAACAGAGCACCCACTGAAATCCTTATTGCAACAAGGAGACTTAACAGGAAGGATAGCAAGATGGGCAGTAACCCTGGGCCAGTTTGACCTGGAGTTCAGGCCGAGAACAGCAATAAAGGGTCAAGTCTTGGCCGACTTCGTCGCAGAACTCACACCTGAAACCATCGCACGTCGGATTCCGTCGAGCCAAGATGAACATTGTCCCAACAAGCAAAAAGAATCCCAGCCAAAAACAAAAAAGCAAGAGAAGGAGAAGCTCAGACCCTGCAGCATCTACATCGGCGGTTCATTCAGACTATTCGTCGATGGAAGTTCAAACCGCCAGGGAGCAGGGGCAGGAGTACTGTTGATATCTCCAGATGGAGAAATAGTAGAACAGTCTATCCGTTTGGGGTTCAAAGCCTCAAACAATGAGGCAGAATATGAAGCATTAATTGCAGGGCTAAAGCTGGCAGCAGCAGCAGAAGCAGATGGGGTAATTGTTTTTTGTGATTCACAACTCATTGTTAACCAGTCAACAGGAGAATTTGCAGCCAGGGACGAAAGAATGTCGGCATATGCAAAGGAAGTCATCAGATTGGCAGCCCTATTTCAGAACTGCAGATTACTCCAAGTTAGCCGAGATGACAACACCCACGCCGACGCGTTGGCTAACCTGGCCAGTTCAATTCAAACTGGAAAAACAAGGACAATTATGATCGACTACATGTCGGGCCTGAGCATAGATAAACAAAGCACCGAACAAGAAGCATTGTGCGTAGACTTGGGACCAAGCTGGATGGATGCAATCATTGCATTCTTAAAAGAGGGGAAGCTGCCAGAAGACCATAAGGAAGCACATAAAATCAGACTGAAGTCGGCTAAATTCAATCTAACAGCAGAAGGCCATCTCTACAGGAGGTCCTTCATTGGGCCGCTTTTAAGGTGCGTACACCCTTTCCAAGTTGAAAATTTTCTTTACGAAATTCATGAAGGAATTTGTGGAAGCCATGCTGGGGGCAGATCATTAGCCCACAGGGCCATTACCCAGGGGTATTGGTGGCCCTACATGCAAAAGGATGCCGAAGCCTATGTGAAGAAGTGCGAACAATGCCAAAGGTTTGCACCTTTGATACATCAGCCAGCTGCTGACCTGAACCCAGTATCCAGCCCTTGGCCGTTTGCCCAATGGGGCATGGATCTGGTTGGACAACTTCCCCAGGCAACTGGGCAGAGAAAATACTTGCTGGTAGTAACAGACTACTTTACAAAATGGATAGAGGCAGAACCTCTTGCCAAAATCCGAGATGTGGACGTCAAGAATTTTATATGGAAAAACATTATCACCAGATTTTGGGATTCCAAGAGCAATAGTTGCCGACAACGGAACACAGTTTGACAGCAAACTCATCAAGAACTTTTGTGCAAAATTCAAAATAAAGAATTATTTCTCAACACCAAGTTTTCCTCAAAGCAATGGGCAAGCAGAGGCATCCAACAAAGTAATTCTGGATGGAATAAAGAAGAGGCTACAGGCAGCAAAAGGAAAGTGGGTAGACGAGTTGCCCAACGTACTTTGGGCATATCGGACTACGCCGAGAAGATCAACAGGAGAATCTCCCTTTGCCATGGCTTATGGCACAGAAGCAGTCATCCCATTGGAGATCGGCATCCCAGGGATCAGAACCCAGGGAGTAGAGAATGGCACCAATGACGTACTCTTAGCCCGAGATCTGGGTCTGTTGGAAGAACGAAGAGAGAAAGCCGCAATTCAGCTCGCAGTATACCAGCAACAGCTTGCCAGAGCTTACAACAAGAAGGTCAATCCAAGAGATTTTCAAGTCGGCAACCTAGTCCTGAGAAAAGTCGTCGGGAACAAGAAGGATCCCAGGGAAGGCAAGCTTGGCCCAAATTGGGAAGGACCCTACAGAATTACTTCAGTATTAGGCAATGGAGCTTATCGGCTTGCGGACAATGAGGGCAAAGCATTGCCCAGACCTTGGAATACTTGTAATTTGAAATTTTTCTATCATTAGATGTGCATCATTTTTTGGCCGATATCATCAATAAAGTCTTTTCAGAATTCTTTCAACACATATGATTGATAAAGTTATGCATTGATGTTTATTGAAGACATAATTAATGTGAACCCAAGTCAAACTCAGGTTCACATTGGGGACAAAGAAAAGGCAGAGATTATTCCTTAATTCACTTGTTGAAATTTGTAGCAATTTACAAGTTGGAATTAAGCTGATTCCTTATCTTCACTTGTTGAAATTTGTAGCAATTTACAAGTTGAAGTTAAGCCGAGATTATTCCTTAATTCACTTGTTGAAATTTGTAGCAATTTACAAGTTGGAATTAAGCTGATTCCTTATCTTCACTTGTTGAAATTTGTAGCAATTTACAAGTTGAAGTTAAGCCGAGATTATTCCTTAATTCACTTGTTGAAATTTGTAGCAATTTACAAGTTGAAGTTAAGCCGAGGTTATTGCTTAAGTTCTCATAGCAATATATGGGTTGCTTAACCCTAAGGAAGATGCTTAACACTTGTTGAAATTTGTAGCAATTTACAAGTTTATGTTAAGCCGACATATGACCACCCGCTGAGGTATACAGAAATTTACAGGTTGAAGTAAAGGCTAAGTATATTGTTTAAACACTTGTTAAAATTTGTAGCAATTTACAAGAAGGTTAGACCAAAATCACTGTTTAATACTTGTTGAAACTTGAGAAGAAGCTTGCAAAGATTACATTAAGTAGTATATGTTTTATACTTGTTAAAATTTATGAAAAGTTTGCAGGTCAGTATCTTGCCGAAGTAAAAGTTTTGTAGTTATACCCGAGGTATGTAACCCCGAGAAGATTGCATAAAGGAAGCAAAATGAAAAAGCATGCAAAAATTTCTAAGTATAGAACTATGCAGAAGCAATCAACAGAACATCACAAAACATCCATAGAAAGAACAGTTGCAGATGCATATTGAAAAAGCTACGTCGGCCATAAGAAGGAGTTTTGCTTTATCTAGAAATTAAAAGAGAGTACAAAGCGCAAAGTACAGAAAAAGAAGGAAAAAGTACAAAAGACATTTTAAATCAAGACTCTTCAATATTAGCAGCTGCAGGGACTGGGACCTCGGACGATTCTGGTGGAACGTCCTCGGCAACCTTTTCTGCTTCTATCTCAGCATCAATCTCAGCCAGCGTATTGTCCAGATTTCTTTCAGCCAAAAGAAGGTCGGATGATAGTTGCCCGATGGCAATTTCCTTGGGTGCCTCCCCAACCTCATCACCCTCCTCATCCAAGGTTAAATCCATCTCTTGCTCAGCAGGAGGAGGGGACTTAGCTTCAGCAGCATCCTTGGGTTTCCTCACCAAGGCCTCATCATCATTTTTCCCTTCATCCTCATCCTCGGCATCAGCCTCAGTCTCTGATTCGTCTTCAACCTGACTTGGAGGAGGAAATGGTAAAGGAATGGCATCGGCATTATGAAAGGGCGAGTCAACAGGGAGATCAAGTTTTTTTATCAGGGACATCCAACCAAGGGAAAAACCCATGTTGCATGCCTGCCTGACTTGAAGTTTATAATCCTCTGTGACGTCGGCCATACACTGGGCATAGGCCTTTTCATCAGCCTCTTTGACTTCGGCCTCCTTGGTGGCCAAAGCCTGCTGGAGCTCCTTCTCAGCCTGGGCTTTTTTCACTTCGGCCTCCTTCTTCTCAGCTTCAGCTACTTTTCGGATAGCCTCAGCAGACTCCACTTTCTCTTCAGCCATCTGCTGGGCCTTAGTCGCAGCCTCGGCCTGGTCCTCCAGTTTTCTCATCTTTGATTCAAGAGATTTGATCTCCTTCTTCATGGAAGATGCTTCCCTCTTCATATCAACCAATCTTTGCCGATTTTCAAAAGATTGCATTGAAAATGAATGGGCGTGCTGAATAGCCTGAAGAAAAACAGAAGTGTTAGAAAATATTCTCAGTAAGAAACAGAAGAAAAAATCACAAGTGCAAACAGGAACACTTACTTGAACGGAGTGTTGGAGCATGAGAGCGTAATTCTCATACTCACTGAGTTCAGCATTTCGGTTCAAATCCTTCGGAAGGAGAAGAGCAGTGCTGAGGGCGACACCAACGTTGATATCGTCCGCACTTTCACTGGCCATAATAGGCCTGTCCTCCAGAGTTAGTTGAGGGGCCCATGGAACGTCGGGCTTCTTGGACGCCGAGGTCGTCGCAGACGATGACCTCGGCCTTTTTGATTGAGTAGACCCTGAGGGTTGGGCCTTAGCAGACCTCTTGGTGGAAGCAGAGGTTGATTTTTGCTTTCTGCCAGCTGAGAAATAGGCAAAGCATCCTCAACCTCGGCGTCAGTAGCCTTGGCCTTGGGTTGCGCTTTTTTTACTCTCTTCGGCTTTGGTGGGGGCATCGCATGCGTTGGTACAGCATCAGCGTCGGTTGGAAGGTCGGCAAGAAGATCTTGAACGACAGACCTTGGACGAACCATCTCGGCAGTCTTTACAAGTCTTCGTTGACGTTTACGTTCTGGAATTGGTATTAAGTAGGGGGCCGAAGTAGATGGAAGATCGGCTGGGTCAGAAGTGGATCCTTGATCTGTTTGGGATGAAGACGCGGTTACAGTTATGGCAGTAGGTGGAGAAAGACTCTTTTTCTTCCTTTTTGGGACGTCGGGTAAAGTGGATTTATATGTCAGAATGAAGTTTAGCAACAGGGGAGCCTTACGCTTATGGATTGGAAGACCAAGAAGCTTCTTCAAGTCTTTTCTAGGGAAAAAGGATTGACGGAAGTTTTTTGGTGGTTAATGAAGATCTGCAGGACAAGCAAACAGACTTTAGAAACAGACAAAATTTTAAAAACTTAAATAAAAACAAATAAGTGTTGGCACTGGGCTCTTACCCTTGCCCTCTTTAACTGATCGAGGAAGATGGTAGAGATGGACATCTTTGTCTGGGCCAAATTCCCAATTTCCCGAAGCGATAACAAAGTCATCCCCAGCCCCCTTGTTGGAGTCTGGGAGGTCGGCTACAATTTTGAACTCGGTAGACCTCGGCTTAAGGTAATAAACAAAGCCCCTTTCCTTCAGGTTGAGGGGGCACATTGTATAATAGTAGTGAAGGTCAGCCAGGGTGATTCTAAGGTTCTCCTGCCTAGCTAAAGCTATAATACCGTTAATCACCCTATAGGAGTTGATGGTAAGTTGCATGGGGTTCAGCTTGTAGAAATAAAGAACTTCACGAAACAGGGGATTAAGTGGAAGCCGAAGTCCACATTCAGTGAAAGCTACTATAGGAAAGGGCATCGTATGATCTGTGGGCATAATGGAATCGTCATCCCCAGCTAGTCTGAGGTGAACATCGGATGGGATGGAAAACTCCTGCCGAAAGTATTCGAGTTTTGTTGGGGTATTTACCCTATGCCTCCACATACCCATTACGTCGGCCTAAAGAAAGAGGAATGTGTTTCAGGAGATGGGCGTTTTAGAAGGATTGCAAAAACCTCGACAAAGGTCTAGGAAAGGACTGATAAGGCTTGTTTCAATTTTCGCTAAAACTTAAAGATTCTACACACAAATCCCAAGTCTAAGAACTATAAAGATCAAGATCGAAGGCACAGATCTGGGACAGATACGAAAAACAGAAAACGATGACGCTTCAGAATGAAAGAACAGAGGTATGGTTCTCAGAAATGAAAGAAATACAGAAATGAAAAAATCAAGAACAGTGGCAAGAAAAGTGGTGAAATAGTGCAAGTGTTCAAGATGTAGCCACGATTCAAGATACAAACAAATCCAAGGCTTTGAACAAAAGCAATAATGACAATAGGCAGACGAAAGCACATAAAGAGAACTAAGAGAGAAGGGAACAGAATCTTACCAGAACAAATGAAGCCGGGGCAATATTCGCCGAGATCAGATATCGGTTGTGACAGCAAAGAAAGCTTCGCAAGAATGGAAGACTAAAGACAGTTTCAGAAGAGAGATTGAAGCAATGGCAGATTCGAAGAAAAAAGAGCTTTCGGAGAGAGAAAGAGCAAGAAATCAGAATGAAAAAGTGAAGAAAGAAAGGGGCAAAGAAAAGTTTTGTCAAAAACTTGAAACGGCGGCAAAAATAGGGCATTTATTACGCCTGGAGCACCGTATACGTCAGACGGCGCAGACGGATGAAAAGACAGCCTTAAGGCGCGTCGCAGGAACGGGCAAATAAAAATAAAGCATTTGAAGGGAACGGTTAGAAGTGCATGACAGCTCATGCGCGTGAGAGAGTACGTTCGAAACCTTGTTCTCCGAAGAGAACACATCAGCTGGAAGTGGATTATCTCGGCTGAATAGTTTTTGAGCCATTACTCAGAAAAGAAATGTCGAAATATCGGTATAGGTTCCATCACCTCAGAATGCCGAGGTAATTGAACCTAGGGGGCAGTTGTGGGGATATATTTTCTGAATACCAACACGTGGCATGGTGACGCCGACGTGTCAGCCGAGGTGCCACGTGTCGTGGTAGTTAAGCCGAGATGATTTTGGAGTTGCCAAGGTTATCTCCGAAGATATCGGAATCCGAGATAAGTGGATAAGGGACAAGAGTCCTAAAACGAAGAGGGGACTTAACCAAGATAAGGATAAAGCTCTTAGGGAGTTTATCTTTATCTCTTAAAGAGTCCAAAGTAAACATTGAATTGGAGTTCATAGAAGTCATACTTCTAGTAGGACTTGGATTGAATATATTATAAAAGAGAGGCACCCCCGTGGGTCTAAGGTATGCAATTTATGTTTTGAGTATTAAGTTTAGCACTTGATTATCTTTGAGAGATATACTGACTTGATCGTCGGAGTGCCCCCGGGTAGAAGAACCACCGCCGGAGCCTTTTCTTTCTGTTACAGGTTACTGAAGCCATCTATTCTGCCTGTGCTCTCCAGTTGATCACTAAGCAGGCAGTGTGGTCAGATTTTCACTCACACAAAAATAATACTGGTTGCATGGAATATAGACAGGTTGTGGAGAGATTATAATTTTGTGATAAAACATAAGATCATATTTTTGGCGACTAAATAATTAGTAGCTAAAAAGAAATTGGGAAAATAGTTTGGCCGACTAAAAGTTTTGTAGCAAAAAAAAATAAAAAAAAAATCAAACATTTGGTGACTAAAAGCTTTGTAGCCAAAAGAAAAATCAAACATTTGGCGACCAAAAGTTTTGTAGCAAAAAAAAATCAACCATTTGGCAACTAAAAGTTTTGTAGCAAAAAAAAATCAAGCATTTGGTGACTAAAATATTTCGTAGCTAAAAACAAAAGTTGAAGAATAAAAAAACTCTTGCCTACTAAAAATTTAGTAGCAAAAAACATAACATTTTTGCTGACTAAAATATTAGTAGCCAAAACACAAATTATTTGCCGACTAAAATTTTAGTAGCCAACAACATAGCACTTTAGGCGACTAAACCTTTAGTAACCAAAAACATAACACTTTTGCCGACTAAAATATTAGTAGCAAAAAACATAACACTTTAGGCAACTAAACCTCACTACAAAAAAAATTATTTTTTGTGACGGCAAAACGCCGTCGCAAATACCCCAAACGCCGTCTCAAAAGGCTTTTGCGACGGTAAAATATTTTTTTGCAACCGTCGCCTTTGTTTTTGCGACGGGAATTTTTTTTTTTGCGACGACAAATTTGTGTCGCCAATAATGGATGAAATTCTGGTTTTTTTTTGCGACAGCACAGTATTGTCGTCGCTAAAATAGTTTTTTGAGACGGCAAAAATCTCGTCGCTAAAAGTGTCGTTGCTACTGACTATTGTCGACGGCAACTTGAGCCGTCGCTAATGACTATTGTCGACGGCAGTTTTACCATCGCTAAAGGTTATTTTTCAATTGAATTCCCTCCCTTTTGCGACAGTATATGTGCTGTCGCAAAAAGCCTGGTACAATTTTTCTTTTGCGATGGGGTGTTCTGCCGTCTCAAAAAAAAAAATTTTAAAAAAAAACTCTGTATTGAAATTATTAAAAATATAAAAAATAACATGTATTAAATGAAAAAAAACTAAAAAAAAAATCCAAAAATTACACAATAATAAAGATACATACATAAACAAAAGTTGGCACATGATTAAAATTCATAATGTTGCTCCATTCATAACAATACATAAATTAAAATCCACAACAATAAAAATTATGCCACTACATAATGTCGCATAATACATACATAGTGTTGTTCACAAATTTAAATAACATAAATCAAAATCAAAACTAAAAGTTTTTGTCTTGATTCTTTCGTGGGTTACAAAAACTTATAATCTTCACAAGCTCGCATTCCACAAGAAGCAAACTGCTACTCAGGAAATATCTGGGGAAAAAAAAATAAAAATAATTAATAACAATATAATGGTGTTAATATTTTAATTACAGAAAAATATAAAAAAATTAAATACTATATAATTAGAAAGATAGTTTAGTAAATAATTTTGACTAGACCGAAATCCGACTCTAACACCCAAATCGAGAACCCGATTCGAGCCCCGTCTTCTCCCACAAGTCTATCGTGCCTAGGCGGTCGTGTGTGCCAAGTTTCGTGCTAAACCGACGCCGTTTGGTGATTTTGGGGCGTTAACACCTCGAATTCAAGTTTCTTAAGGAACTAGTTTGCCTAAAGTGAAATCCGGCTCTAACTCCAAAACCAGGAACCCGATTCGAGCCCCATCTTCTCCCACAAGTCTATCGTGCCTAGGCGGTCGTGTGTGCCAAGTTTCATGCTAAACCGACACCGTTTGGTGTTTTTGGGGCGTTAACACCTCGAATTCAAGTTTCTTAAGGAACTAGTTTGCCTAAAGTGAAATCCGGCTCTAATTCCCAAACCGGGAACCCGATTCGAGCCCCGTCTTCTCCCACAAGTCTCTCGTGCCTAGGCAATCGTGTGTGCCAAGTTTCGTGCTAAACCGACGCTGTTTGGTGATTTTGGGACGTTAACACCTCGAATTCAAGTTTCTTCAGGAACTAGTTTGCCTAAAGTGAAATCCGGCTCTAACTCCCAAACTGAGAACCCGATTCGTGCCCCATCTTCTCCCACAAGTCTTTCATTCCTAGGCGGTCGTGTGTGCTAAGTTTCGTGCTAAACCGACTCCTTTTGGTGATTTTGGGGCGTTAACACCTCGAATTCAAGTTTCTTAAGGAACTAGTTTGCCTAAAGTGAAATCTGGCTCTAACTCCCAAACCGGGAACCCGATTCGAGCCTCGTCTTCTCCCACAAGTCTCTCGTGCCTAGGGGGTTGCATGTGCCAAGTTTCGTGCTAAACCGATGTCGTTTGGTGATTTTGGGGCATTAACACCTCAAATTCAAGTTTCTTAAGGAACTAGTTTGCCTAAAGTGAAATCCGGCTCTAACTCCCAAACCGGGAACCCGATTCGAGCCCCGTCTTCTCCCACAAGTCTCTCGTGCCTAGGCGGTCATGTGTGCCAAATTTCGTGCTAAACCGACGCCATTTGGTGATTTTGGGGCGTTAACACCTCGAATTCAAGTTTTTTAAGGAACTAGTTTGCCTAAAGTGAAATCCGGCTCTAACTCCCAAACCGGGAACCCATTTCAAGCCCCGTATTCCCCCACAAGTGTCTCGTGCCTAGGCGGTTGTGTGTGCCAAGTTTCATGCTAAATCCGGGTCTAACTCCCAATCCAGGAACCCGATTTGAGTCCCGTCTTCTCCCACAAGTCTCTTAACTTAGAATGTAAAGAATGCAAAGATACATTTTATACCTGATCTTCTGGTGGTGGTGTATATGGATTCTCGTCTTCTGTAGATTCCCTAAATTCCCGGTGGCCACTCAATGCATCAGGAACCTATGATAGTCAATGCATAATGTGTTAATCATATTCGAATTTGTGGACAAAAATATACTTTTACCTTCACATCCTTCTAGAAAGCATCAACAATATCATCAGGCACATTATTCCAGTCAAGAAAAGTAAGAGGAACAATGTTACCATTCTGCACAATAATGCCAAGTTGAGTAGTTAACTTAGCCACGTTATCCCCTATTGGACAGTAATTTTCATCAAATTGTATGTCCAACTTTTTACCAGTAGCCACTCTTTAATGCCCTTGGCACATCCTCTACCACACCTAGTCGAGGTTGATGAAGAACTAATATGACCTGCGAGATACAATAACAATAAACAATATGCAATGGTAATAAACAAATGCAAATTTAAATAATGTGAATACAAATCGAATTCTTATACCTGAGGTGGGCTGTGAAGAAGTCGAAGGGTCTGCAAAATACAATGAGAATAAACAAGTTATATATAATGAGCATAAATAAATGTATGTTTAAATAATTTTCATACAAAATCAAAGCAAATTTATATACCTGCGGATGGCTCATAAGCTGGTGACTCTAGTCGGGATGATAGCTGTTGTGGTGCCACTGATGGTGGACGCACCGATGGTAGGCGTGGAGGCTGAGTACAAGGTAGCTGCTGTGGTGCCACTGATGGTGGTTGATGCGGTGGTACTAATGGCCCCTCAGATGGTGGTGGCCCTAATGGCCCCTCCGATGGTGGCCGATGTGATGCATCCTCTGATGGTGGTGCTACTGATGTCCTGTTGTGTAGCACATCAGACATTATGCACCGGGGATGATCAGGCTTCCTCTTCCTTCCCATAATAATCTGCAAGCAATATAACATTAATTGACATTAGAAACATAGACAATAGTTTGTCATAAACTATAATATGACATTAATTGAACTAATACAATTACAAAGACAAAGTAAATTAAGAAATTGATGATTAACAACAACCTTAGCCTTAATTGAAGTATTACTATTGATTAAATATCAGCTTATTTGAACATCAATTGTTTCCCCTTCTGCGACTTCCCTCACCCAACCAACTTCTTCATCACGAAACATTATATTTTCTTCCAATTGTTGGCTCATGTATGGCTCGATTTGTGGATCAGTCAAGCTCATATCAAATAAACCTTTTTGAGACATCTTCACCACGACTTGCCAGTCTGGTTGTAACGGGTCTGCAACATACCAAACTTGCTCTGCTTGGGATGCCAAGATGAAATGTTCATTGGTAATTCGATCATCTCGGTACAACAAATGATTGAAGTTCACCAACGTGAAATTGAAAACATCTTCTTTCTTTCCGTGAATGTTGTCAATCCAATCACACTTAAACAACACATGTTTCTTCTCATTGGAATATCGAATCTCAACAATATCTGTCAATTGTCCATAATAGTACACAGACCCCACACGCGGATTCTTGTCTTTTCGACTAGCATAACTTATGGTATCTGCCTTCAAAGCTACACCACAATTTTGTGTGGCTCGACGGTCATCCATGGCCTTTACTCGATACCGAAACCCATTCAGTATATACCAGTTGAACCTCCTTGCCAGGTTATGAGGACCATTTGCCAATAGAATAATCTCTTCAGAAAATATAACATCAGTAGTCCTTCGCAAAGTTTGGACCTATTTAACACGAAAATGTAAAATTTAAATTGTAGTTCGACTTAAGTAACTAGAATCTATAGAGTTAAATACATATATGTTCCTTGAACCAAATGTGAAAAGTTTCAAAATGTTCACGCCGAAGCTGATGATCATCGACACAAGGTATTTTGAGCTTAAGTACTTCAAGGTGTTTGCTGTGTAGATTGAAATTTTAGCAATACAAAAAATTTTGTTTAAAATTCAATAAAACATAATAAAATATTGAGTGAGTGACTTAACCTACTTTATGAATGGTTGAACCGCGCTTGTATTGAATAAGATGTACTGATGAGCTTGTATCCAAGAAGTATTATCAAGATAAAAGCTTGTGTTTTCACCAATAGCATGACCCAAATTATCAGCACCACTATAGTTCCTTACGGGTTGACTAGATTTGGTTTCCACATCATTGAGATATTGTGCACAAAAATTCATGCATTCTTCCATAAGATATCCTTTAGTAATTGATCATTCAGGATGAGCTCTATTACGCACGTATTGCTTCAAAGTAAGAAGATACCTCTCAATTGGATACATCCATCGAAACTGAATCGCTCTACCCAATAAGGCTTCATCAGCTAGATGTATAGGCAAGTGCTCCATTATATCAAAAAAACTCGGAGGAAATATTTTCTCTAGATGACAAAGTGTTATAGCGATACTATCTTGAATATATTGCAAATCCGTCGCACGATTCACTTTCGAACACAATTGTCTAAAGAAATTGCTCAATTCAATCAAGGGTTCAATTACATTCTTCGGTAACTATAGCGACCCCGGTCTTTTCCCATTTGATTATTGTATCCGGACTTAGGTTCCGTAGATTCTGTCATTGTATAATTGTTGTTGTTGTCCTTTATTTTCTCATTTGGAATTATAGGATGTGTTGGGCAGGTTTGTTTCAGGTTGGTTGGGTTTAGAAACCAAGTGTTGCTGTCCAGGTTTTTGGTTTTTCGCTCGAGCGAGGAGTTGGTCGCTCGAGCGAGATGTCGTTTTGGTTCTTCGCTCGAGCTGGGGTTTGGTCGCTCGAGCGAGAGATGGCGTCCAGTTTGGACCTGTAGCTTTGCATTCTTGGCTCGAGCGAGCTTTTCTTCGCTCGAGCGAGTTAGTTCATCCTTCGCTCGAGCTATAGTTCCTTCGCTCGAGCGTGTGTCTGGTTTCAGACCTGAGGGTTTGAGTTCTTCGCTCGATCGAGTTTTCTTTCGCTCGAGTGAGCTTTTGGGCTGCTGGCTCGAGCAAGGCTTCCTTGGCTCGAGCGTAGCTTCTTGTGTCTGGTCGCTCGAGCGACCAAGTCTTCGCTCGAGCGAGCCTGTCCAGTTTATATACACAGCAGCGGGTTTTGATCAGTCTTTTTCATCTTCTTTTGATTCCAAACCCTAGGTCCGACTTCTCTCTCTCCCTACTCACCTTCTTTCTTAGATTTGATCCACTTAGGGTGTATTTCTACCCTAGATCCTTCATTAAAAAGATAGAGGGAGTCGAGGGCTTTCATTTAATCTGAACATTTGGCAATTTGGAGCACTTTGGTATTTGGGCACTCATCTTTGTCTTCACCATTTGTGTTGTTTTCTTCGAGGTAGGGATTTCCTACTCCATTTTATAGGTTTTGTTCTAAGTTTTGGTATTTTGATATGTTGGGGATACTTTGGTAAATTTTGGGAAAAACCCTAGTTGTATTATTGAATTAATTTGTATAAGTAATTCATGGAATTGGGAAAAGAGGGTTAAATTCATGGAATTGGGGAATTCATTGATTAAATGGCGTAATTGGGTAATTGGAATCATTTGTCTATTGAATTGTTGACATAGTTATTTTCAGTTTAGAAATAACTGTGTTGGGCTATCGGTGGAGGATAGTCGTGATTGTTGTAGACATTGCATGTGGATTAGGAATAACTGAAACTAATCACATTAGTTAAGTCATTAATTTTGACTATTGCATTAATACAGAAAATACGTGTATTGATTGAGCATTGCATTTGCATATATTGTTTTGTGTGGGAGGAGATAGGGGATGTACTCCACGGTTTAGGGGAAGATAGGGGATGGACCTCTAAACCGGATTTTTGTTTGGGAGGAGATAGGGGATGGACTCCATTAGCATCACTTTTATGTGTGCTTATTTATATAGAAGTGTTTTATTGATACAACACTAAAATGTGTATCAATCTGGAAGTATGAAGTGCTTTGAATTGAGCTTGAGTCTCATTTGTTTGTTGATATTGGAAGAATGTGAATATGATATATATAATTCACTATTGTAAGTTCGGCCAGGTTCTGAGCCATGTTGATTAAGTTGGAAAGTAAAACGTATCTTAGACAATAGTGTCATGAGACTGTAAAATGAAGTAATTGATTATCTTGGTTAACCATCTGTTGAATGCTATTGCTTTATTCATTGCTTATATGTGGTTTAGTATATTTCTACTGGGCTGTGGCTCACCCTTTATGGGAACATCATTTTCAGGTTCAGGTGATAAACTACCTCCAAGGACTTAGCTTGGGAGGGTTTGGCTTCTGGATTGAAGAAGACTACCTTTAGTTAATTGTCTTTAATTATTAGTACATGTAAACATTCAAGCCTAGGGCTTTTCTTGTTTTGAGTTAGAACTCATATTTTTGTATCCAAGTGTTGGCTTGGAAAGATGTAAGCCTGTAAGGCATTTTATTCAATGTTACATGTAATGCTTTATTTAGTAATACTCTGATGAATGAATTAATTAATTGTCTTCTTTAAATAATGCATGTCAATGATATATATAATGGGTTAATTTTGAGGGCGTTACAGTAACGATCTTTGAATAGCCAATGGAATAAGTTGTTGCATCAAAATATGACTATTATGGCTCTTAAGACCTCCAATACTTCTATCATGTGAGCGCACACGACGTGATATATTGGATGAATACCCGTCGAGAACTCTTACTTCCTTCAACACTTTCAAGAACAAATATTTTTCATCCTTGGTCATCGTGAATTGTGCTGGTGGTAAATAGACTTTATTCGACCCTCTTAACTGTAAATGTAGGGGTTTTCTAATATTCATATCTTGTAAATCACGCTGAGCATTACCACCATCCTTCGATTTTCCTGCAACCCCTAATATTGTCCACAACACATTGTCACAAACATTCTTCTCTATATGCATCACATCGAGATTGTGTCTTATTAGATTGTGCTCCCAATATGGCAATTCATAAAAGATACTCTTTTTCTTCCAGCTATGGGTGCGATGTCCAGCTTTCTCCTTTTCTACCTGTCTCCTATGCTTCTCCTTAAGGTCATCCCTCTTGTATTGGGTTAAAATACCCTCAGATTCTAATTGTAGCAACATCTCAGTTCCAAACAACAATTTTGGTTTGAGTCTGACTTCCCGACTACCATCAAATGATACTTTACCCTTCCGGAATTTATGGCCAGTAGGTAAAAATCTGCGATGACCCAAGTATGATTGTTTCCTACTATGCTTCAACCAACACAATGTAGTTTCCTTATTACAACAAGGACATGCATATTCGCCTTTAGTGCTCCATCCTGACAAGTTTGCGTATGCAGGAAAATCACTAATTGTCCACAGTAAAGCTGCATGCATTTGAAACATTTGATTTGTTGATGCATCAAATGTTGACACACCCCCATTCCATAGTTCTTTCAACTCCTCAATCAACGGTTGCATATACACATCAATCTTGTCACTAGGTCCTTTCGGGCCGTCAATAAGCACGGATAAAATTAGAAATGGTTGCTTCATGCACATCCATGGCGGCAAGTTATACGGAATGAGCACAACAGGCCAAGTGCTATGAACTATGTTCATCGTCCTGAATGGGTTAAAACCATCAGATGCTAAGCCAAGCCTTACACTTCGGCAATCATTACTAAAGTCAATATTCCGACGGTCAAAATCTTTCCATGCAAGGGAGTCAGCAGGATGCCTGAAGACACCATCATCAATTCGTTCCTCTGCATGCCATCTCATGAACTTGGCCGTCTTAGATGGCATAAACAACCACTGCAACCTTGGCTTTAAAGGAAAATACCTCATCTGTTTTACAGCTATTTGTTTGCCACCTTTGTTAGGACCATTTGAACCACCATCACCATTTGATTTCCATCTAGAACTGTTGCATATGACACATTTATCAAGATTGACGTCCTCGTTTCGAAACAACATGCAACTGTTGGGACATGCATCCCACGTCTCATACGTGAAGCCCAAATCTGTTGTGACCTTTTGAGCTTTATAATATGAGTCCGTGAGTTTCACACTCAACGGGAACGCCTCATTCAATAACTCAAGCAACATGTCAACAGACTTGTCTGTCCACTGATTAAGCACCTTCAAATGTAGAAGTCGAACAATAAATGACAAAGATGTGAACTTCTGACAACCCGGATACAATTCACTTTGTGCATCTTGAAGAAGTTTGAAATACTTTGCAGTCTCTGCATTTGGACCGAGCTGGGGTTCAGATGCGTGGGGATCAGGCCCCTGTGGTTCATCACCCTCGACACTTGTATCGGCATGTGGATTTCCCATAGCCCCTTGTATCATTCCAATCATATCATCTCCAATGTCTAAATTAGCTAATGTTTCATTCTCTCGATTACCATGCAAAGATACGTAAGATTCCCCATGATTAATCCAATGTTTGTATTTTTTTAAAAAACCATTCAAAATCAGATGCTCCCGTACACCCTCTCGTACAAAATAGTATCGATTCTCACACTTCCTACACGGACAACTGATCATCGAACCTTCAACCCTATTGGTGTAGGCAAACACAAGGAATTCATCAATCCTATTAATGTATTCGCTCGACATCCTATTTGGCAAATCGATCCAACTCTTATCCATCATCTGTACATATCCACAAAAATATCTCATCAAAGTAACTCTAAATATAATACCTACGTATTCATGTACCATGATACCTATCCGTCCAATTTCTCTCAAATAGGTAGGTGGTCTTATCCTAGTTAGTTATTTACCGATTTGATAGGAGAACATAAAAAATGAAATACTTATACAACAACACGTGAGATTAATTAATTGAAGAAAAAGTGATATAATTTCATACTTTCTGAGTCATAACTAAAAAAATAAATAAATCATAACCAAACACCACATGAGGCACAACCAAAGATCTTATAAGTCTTAACTAAAATAATATCATAATTAACGAAGATAATTCATCATAACTAAAGAAAAAAAAATGACATAACTAATGATGCATATGATAAATGGATGTGTATGGTAGAATTTTTCAAATTATTAGTATTCCATAATACTATGCGGCATTATTTATAAACTTGATAGATGAGTTATACAAAAACACACTAATCAAGTATATTGTCTCAAAAATTATTTAATAAAGATGGATCATTATTCTGTATATTATAATTTTGAACATCACATACATAATCTTATGTAATATTTCGAAATTATTAAATGATCACATTTTTGTCTCAATAAACTATTAGTAATTATTATATCTGAAAATTTGTTTAAAGTTTTTGAATGATTACCTCAAGAAAAGAAACATGATCATTTTTCAACCTATGATACAAATAACAAATATTCAAAATTTCTAAAATTATATCATATCATCTATTAATATATTAATTAATATACCAATTAGTTAATATAGCATTGTTCTTTTTTAACATAGCAATTAGTATTTTAAAATTATGATCTCATTGATTATACAAATAACAAATATTCAAAATTTATAAAATTATATCATATCATCTATTAATATATTAATTAATATACCAATTAGTTAATATAGCATTGTTCTTTTTTAACATAGCAATTAGCAATTAGTTAGCATTATTAATTAATATACCAATTAGTTAAATTATATCATAGACCCCTTGATTTAAGCCAATTTGAAAGACAGTATTAGTAAGAGTGGCCACAGCGGTTGAAGTTTCAAGGAAGTATAAGGAAATAGTTTGTTAGTTGTTGGAGGCCCTGTAATGGCGATGTGTTCATAATTCATATAGGCAGCAGAATTGGAGATGAAGCATCCTGCAACAGTAAGGTAGTATTGGTATCAATGTAGGCAGTTGTAGTAATCGTTTGTTGCCGACATTGGTGATGTTATTGATTCTCTGAAGGCCACCTAGCAGAGATTTTAAAGCAATTTGATAATTCCTACCCATTGAAAAATACAAAAACACCTTTCCACAAGGCTCCAAGCACAGGTTCCCCTTCATTTCCACAAATTAAGTTGTCATTCATCAAAACAAAAATTCATCAAAGTAGAATAAGAAAGCCCAGTCCAAGTTTCTTTTCTATCTATATATATGGAGGCCCAATTACTTTCCATACTACAAATTACTTCCACAAACACACCAGCAAAGATCAACCAGGTAAGGTAAATACTTAAATGCCTCGTACGCTAGATGTTGGGAACATTGTAAGCTATGCTCTCCTTGAAAGAAAATGCAAAAACTACATATAATGAAATGATAGCAGAACTGCATTAGCTATGGTTATGAAGTTCACAGACTAGATAGATGTACAGTACAACCAAATTAAGCACAGAACCATTACCTGTCGATAGAGTGGTGACTGGAACTTAAAATCCACCAAAAAATAAAGGCTGCAAGTTCCTGGATCAGGTCCCGGACTAAATTCCCAAAAGTTTATCAAATGATCAAAAAGACTACTTTCCGATACAGTTGTCTGGAAGAAAAACAGAACAGATGATAGGTACATCAGTAACAGTATCAGCAAAACCATTCACAGAACTAGATTTCAATATTAAAAAAAGAAAAAAGTAAAGAAACTCACTATAAATCAGTGCCAATAATGAAAAGGCACACTTTAGACTACACATAGATTAAAGCAAGCCTATAGGAACAACACCAAGAATTAATAAATGTCTGGTGAAGGTGCAGAGTGTACACACTTTTCAACAATAATTGTAGTAGAAGGTCGTGTCCCACATTCTCAGCCTTTGCCTAGAATATGAGCTTAATGAGTTCATCACCAAAAATTAATATTTCTTCCAGAAACTTAAAATATCTTATAAGATCTTGGATTTTTTGTTATGTCTAATTGCATCAAGATGACATTATAATTAAACATATCAGCAGTTAAATTTTAGAATAAGGAAACTCAGTCAATGTTAGATTCGAACCTAGACCTCCCCAGATTAGAAGGCTTAGAACATTCCCAATAAGTTCCCTAATATATTTTTTTTAAGGAATCAATTTAAAAACGCAGTCGTCAAAAAGAAAAGTCTACGAAATCATAAAAAATAAAAATAAGAAATTAGAAATTGACCCATAATTTCAAATTAATGGTGTAGATGATTGTTCATTCTAATTATAATCAATTTGTTTTCTCATAAATGCTAAAGAATATCGTAGTGCATTGTTTGGTATTGACATTAAATAAAAAATGTTTTTAAAAGTAACTCAAAAACTTAAGAAAAGTTCTAAAATCAGAAATGTACAATTTTTCTACAGATTTATATATTGAAGATGGAAAAAAAAAGAAAAAAGAAAAAAACGTGTTACTTTATATATATATATATATAGATGATCTACAGATTTATCACTATACACTCATCTATATATATATATATATACAGAGAGAGAGAGAGAGAGCATACGCAGAGAGAGAGACTTGTCACCGGACCACCGCTACCTGTCGTCGTCGCCGCCGCACCACCGCACCACCGTTCGCCGTTCGTAGAGATTTGGATGAAATGATCAATACAGCCGTTCGCCTTCATAGGGATTTAGGGGAAAAAATTTGTTTTAAACATTTAGGGATTTGGATGAAATGATCGAGCGGTAAGATGATAGGGAAGAGCGGGGGCCAAATTTTTTTTTTTACTTTTTGCGACAATAGGTTTTATACCGTCACAAATGGCAACTATTTTGTTCATAAAATGACGCCGTTTTAATTAGACTTTTTTGCGACGGACATTTGCCGTCGCAATTTGTAAACTATTTGCCACAGCAAACGTATGCCGTCTCAAAACAATTTTTTTTGGTGACGGTAAAAAACGCCGTCACTAATGCTTCTGCATTACTACCCTATCCGCATAGTTTTATTACCGACGGGACAACGCCATCGCTAAAGCCTTCATTTGCGACGGTTTAAGCTGCCGTCGCAAAAAATAACTTTTTGCGACGGGAGAAGCGCCGTCGCTAATTCTTCCGTATTTTTTACCCCCTTTTCTTGTAGTGCCTTTAGTAGTCGAAAATGTGCTATTTAATTTTATTTCCAACCTTTTGGCAACTAAAAATTTAGTCGGTAATTGAATACATTTGGCTACTAAAATAATTTTAGTCGCCAATTATCTTTTCCGGCAATTCTTCAGCGACTAATGCTGTGACCAAATAATTTAGTCGCTAAAAGCCATTGACGACAAAAAAATTAACTTTTGACAACTAAAAATTTATTCGCCAAAATTAAAAATTCTTGTAGTGTGTTTTTACTCTTCCTTCTTTATTTATTTATCCTTATCAAAGCAAACAAGGGGCTAGAAGCTATTTATTTATTTATAAATGAGCAGAATAAAATAATGACTGTGAATTCAATATATAGCTTGTGACACGGTTAATTTGTCAATAATGCTATGAATGCATTGGTGTCACAATACATGATATCCATGAATTTGATATTTTTACAGAATTTTCATAAATATTTTTTGACAAAATGATATGACAATGATTTCTTTTTTTAATAAATAATAAGCCACTTTAAGGGTTCTTTTTTTATTTTTTATAAAGTGATAAATTTAAAATTTATCATATCATTTTATGTTTAATTTTTTCTATTTGTAAATTGCTATTCTATATATTATGGTCCATCTATACTAGTGGCTGCATTTAGTTTGTGCTTATTTAAAATGGTTGGTCCACGTTAGGTTCCAAAACACTAAAAATTGCTTGTGATGTAAGACAGGAATTGAATATATAAGCAAATGTACAGTTGCTTTCTTACCAAAATCTAAGTACTGAAATCAACTTTGCAATCCCCACATTCTTTATGTTTGGTCAATGTCCACTTATTTCATCACTTTTTTTACTTTTTAATAATCTGTACATATAAAGTGGTATACACTTGTTTCATTTTTTTTATTTTAAATTGTTTATACTTAGTATTTGAGATGAGAAGCACTAAAATTAAAACAAGTCACTCTCCCATCAATTTATAAAAAAAAATGTATTTGTATAACATTGCACACATTAGAAATCAATAAGAAACTAAAAAATGCCTCTCATTTTCTTTTCCAAAATGAAAATGAAAATAAAAATAAAAATGAATAATTAGTTAGTCTCTTTCCTAATCTCACTTTTCTAGAACATCTTGATCTTGGGATCTTAAGATTATGCTTGAATCTTAAATTTTTTACTTCATTTCTCGTTTCTTTTTTCTTTTCTTTTTCCCTTCACAAATTTCTCTTCGAATTTAAGATCCAAACACAACTTGAGAAATAGTTTATGACCAAATTTCTCTTCACCAACATATATTTTGATACTTGGATATGTAGTGGCATAGTTTGCACTTAAAAGTGTTGTCCGTTACGATCTAGCCTAATAATCAGCCATAGGGGTTGATCATTTTGGATTTGGAGCCTATAAGGTTTCTTCAAGATGAAAGTATTTTGCATCGGCATGCAAGTTCATTCTAAATACCGTCCATGAGTAAGTTTTAATTTGCCGTCTTTCATTTATCTAATTGAAAAGTGTAAGAGGAGCTAATTTAAGCCCACTAAATTATTTAGGCCCAATAGCCCAAGATTAGTGGGCCCGAATTCATCGCAAGTCCAAGGTTGGTAGGCTTGGATTTATCGCCGTCAAACGGGCTGAATGGCTCTAAGCCTCGAAAGGGTTCGAATCCACGAACCTAGAGACTTACTCAAGCCCGGACTCGAAAGGGTTCAGATCCACGAACCTAGAGACTTACTCGGGCCCGGACTCGAAAGGGTATTAAGCAAGCCTAGAGATCCGAGGCACTCGGACTCGAAAGGGTTCGGATCCACGAACCTAGAGGTCCGAAACATTTGGCTTCGAACGGATTCAGACACAATCTAGAAGTCGCTCCGTTAATGAGTCCCAGAACACTTGCGGGCTCGGAGCTTTCCGGGATCTACGTACCAGAACTATGGGCGTAATGGAGTCCGAACAAAGGACCCGATCCTGAGGACGGTGAGTGGAGAAAAATTCACTCTTCGGTTAAACTAGCCTATACCCGGGTCGAGGTGGCACGATCCCGGGGGGTCCATGAGACTCGGCAATATTTTGCGGCAGGACGTCCTCTGGGACTACCCCTGACCCTTTGGGATGATTGGGGATCATTGGTTAGGTGTGGCTAAGAAGAAGGGTTCGCCGAGGGATTGATCTCCTCTTCGGGGTTTTCTCATCCTCGGAGAAGTCACCTCCTCGGAGAGGTCACCTCCTCGGACAAGGTGGTTAGAGAGAATATCCCCCATGTGCCTTGCACATGGGCTCCATCCTACATCATGAGGTGCCTATAAATAGCACCCACCCATAGCTTTACAAGGGATGGATTTTGGAGATTTTTAACTCTTGGGAAAGAACTAATTTCCCTTCTCCATTATCAACCTTGAGAGTGAAAGTGGGAGATCCATGGGAGAGCCTTGCCATTATTCTATTCTCTAGCCATTTTGCCTTCTTCTTCACCCAATCTCTTATCTCCATCATCTCCTTTGTTGCCGTGTTCCTAAGTTGAGATTATTGAAGAATCTAAGCCTCTCATCATATTCTAGAGAATTCGAAATTGTTCTTCAAGGATCTTCGAAGATCTTCGAATTTTCCAACTCTTTTCTTGAACCCTCTCCTACAAAAAGGAAGATAAAACTTTATCATTTTTATTTGAAGTGTTTGCACTTATTGTGTGATTACTTTCGAATTTTTATTTGGAAACAAAACCTTCCCCTTATGTAAGGTGTGTGTTTGGGATCCCAATGAGTTTGAAATGCTTCTTTCACAAGAAAAAGAAAAAGAAAAAGAAAAAGAAAAAAACCCTTGTAAAGGTCTTCATTTCCTCCATGTGCACTAACTGCACTTTGCTCCCCTACGCATCAACACAACACAGTTATTAACCATTGAACTGTTGATTCACATTGCAGCCTCCTCTTGCCATACTTACAAGCATCTCTTTCAATCTCTTTTACATTCCTCATAACACATTGCACGTGCATTATAATTTTGCACCACAAGTCATATCTTTTAAAGTGTCGTGACTTTTTTAGTACACCAAAACATCACATGTATCTCCCTAATCTAAAGGGAGGAGGAGGCCAATGGCTTAATAGTCCAATGACATCATCCCAACACTAGTGAGAAGTTAGGAGTGTAAAATTCACGAGTTCTTCACAATATCACCTACCATCTGTTGTAGGTTCATTAGTCTCATTGCTTAGCGACTCCCTTTTTTCATGCTCGTATAAATAGACTAAACAAATATACACTGTATTTTGGTCCTTGAATAAAAGGGAGAAGCTGGGGTTGCGCACGGGTTCAAACCCCATGAAGCCACCCTCCCTCAACTTTGAGTGTGTCGAACTTTAAAATGTCATATTTTCACTGTAGGATATAATTTCTATTTCATGTTTCTCTTCTTGTAACAGGATTCTAGTTGAGTTTTGAAATGTGTTAAATTGTTAAGCATAGTTTCACTCTAGATCAATCCCATTAAACATGGCATCAAAAATGTTTCATGTTAATAAATCCCAAGGGTTGGCCCAGTGATAAGTTTTAGATCTTGGGGGTATGTTCCTTCTAAGGTTCAGGGATCGAAACCTTTTAGTTATTAATAATTTTTTTGGGTCATCGGATAGGGATAAAACTCTTGAATTAACCGTGGTGCATTTACTGAAAATTTCTTGTCAAGAGCTTGTGCATTCTTAAAAATTTGTTGAGTTTTAATCCGGATATTCCAGTGCCAATAAAAAAAAACAAAGAATGTTTGATGTTAATAATTGTTTAGTGATTGCTAGATTGCATTTTATTTATTCATTAAAATCTTGGGGGAAGTTGAAAAAGAAGCGTTGAACCATAATCTCCAATGAAATAAATAAGGTTTGACCACTAAACTAATGACAATAGTTGATGCAAAACTACAAATTGATTCGCAAAAAATATATACTTGTACACATAAAACATATTCATCGATAGTTCAATATTGGCGTGAGTCCAATCATATTCAAACAGACAACCTGTAATTTGCTGTCATTGTCTACTCGCACTAAATTTTTACAAGTCTGTTTATAATCCTTTAATATGTCAATAATTATCGAAGAAATTCAAGTGGAGTTTGATTAACTACCAAAATCACTAGAATGCTTTCGTCCAAATACAGGGTGAGAGCCCAACTTTGCTGATGATGAGAACAACCCCTCGTTGACTTTTATAAGTGTGCTTTTATAATCTATATATATATATATATATATATATGAATAATGATACAAGTTTGATTTTTTAACTTAATTTTAGATTTAGTGGTATGTAAATTAAATGTTTATACAAAAATTTCGGGTGAATTACATTAACTGTCTTTGCAATTTGGAACTTGTCTTGATATCTGATTTTTCAACAGTGATATATTCGATTCTGAATTTTGAATCTTATTTCAAATAAGGACAATTAGAGATATTTTCTTGGTAAACGGTCTATTTTAAGGGTAAAGGTGTCATATAATTTATTTTGTATTGGTTAACTTGTATATTGTTTGAAATATAATGACTTTTTTTTTTAATGAATAATGTTGACACGTTTTTGGTTATAAAGTTATGTTTGTTTGGTTTTTATAAATTTTTTCTAAGAAACTAAAAATTAAATTGGTAAAAAAAATTTAAAAACACATCATTTTTATATAATTTTATATTTTGGGAGGGTAGAAATAATTTTTTTAAATTATTATTTTTTTGATATTTATTTTCGTTAAATTAGTTTTTATTTTTTTCCAAAAGTCAAATATGACGAGAATTTTGATATCATTATTAAACCAATTCAGTAAATTAAAAATTCAAAACTAAAAATATTTCATATATTAAACATATCTTACATATTAAAATTTTAAAAACCATCTATTACATGATAATTATCCAAAAATAACAACAAAAGCAACCATCTATTACATAATAACCATAAAAAAATATTAACAAAAACAACCACTCATTACATAATCATCATCCAAAAACATAATAAAAATTAATTTAGTAAAAAAATAAAAATGTAAAAGATTTATCATTTTTTTATAATTTTATCTTTGGTGAGTAGAAATAATTTTTAAAAATCCAAAAAAACTATTTGACATTTATTTTTTGTCAAATTAGTTTATATTTGTTCAATTGACGACTGTGCCCTTGAAATAGATAATTTTTCGTTTGCAAAGGAAACAGTATTTGTCCTTATTTGAAACGAGATTCAAAATTTAAGATTAAATGTATCACAATTGAAAAATCAGAGACCAAAGTAACAATCCCAAACTATAGGGATCGTTAATGTAATTCGCCCAAAAATTTATACAGAATGACATGGTAGATTCGCGTTCATTGATTTAAAATTAAAAATATTATTTAAGTATTAATGTTACTGCTATGTTATTCTTATGAGACATTTTGTATAAATCTTTTGCTTAAAAATCACTTTATATATATTATGAGAAATGTTTCGGTATGCAATGTATGCCATACACAAAATTACGTAAGTTTTCATCAATTTACATAAATGATCTTAAAAAAATGCGTAAGTTGAATATAAACTCAAGTAAGTTCATGAAAACTTACCTAATTAAACAAATTTATATTCAACTTATGTATTTTATTAGATCACTTATACAAATTCATAAAAATTTATATAATTTTGTATATAATTACATACAATAATATACATGGTATACCGAAATTTTTTTCATATATTATATTTACATATAGTGGGTGGGGTGTGAGTAAGGAAGGGAGGTGGGCCTTATTTTTCATTGTAGACCGAAAGAATATCCTTTGAAAGGATCTTTTTTGGCATATTATTTTATGCTGACCTTTCGGTGGACCTTAGGGTACACATAAAGTACATGTGTTTTTTTTTTTTTTTTTTTAAATTGAATTTTTGAATAATAAAACGAATAAAAATTTGAAAACATCTTAAGTGATATAGTGGAAATAAAAAAAATCTTAGATGACATAGTTAATAGTTGGAAATTAAGATTAAATAAATTTAATAGTTAATAAAGTATTTAAGGACAAAGATAATTTTGACTAGTTAATATACAAATCAAATTTATATAATGTGATAAAGTTATGAGTCTATTATTTTAAAATAAAAAATCCATCAAAATATTTTAAATATTAAAATTGTATAAATCATTCTAATAAATGATCTGTATTGAGAATATCATTTTTCTCTTTGTACAGTAGCTACCTGCTATTAAAGCAGTACAAATGCCTTCATTTGAGTTTTTTAGTAAGGTTAAAGAAACTGAAATTAATATAAATGATGCGAAAATATAAAAATAAATAACGTAAAGTATATATATTTTCGTATAAAATATATGATAATATCATTTTTACATATATATAACTAACAAATTATTGATAAAAATGAGATTAAATGATATATAAATTAAAATTAGGATCTATCTAAAAAAAAATTAAAATTAGGAAAATTACAACAAATAAAAAAAAATCTCTAAGGTTTGATCTTTATAATAAAATAAATCTTCAGTTTTTAATTTTGTCAATTTAAATCATAAATTTTTGATTTGTTTTCAATCTAAATTATTTGTCTATTTTTATTAAGTAAAATCGATAGAAAAATAAGTATTTTGTCCCGGTAATGCATCTTATCATTCTATGATCTGGGTCGCAATTTTAAAAAAATGACGTCGGTGATGGTTTGATTTTTCAAAAAAAAAATCAGAAATAATTTTGAAAGAATAAAACTAATTTGATAAAAATAAGCATAAAAAAAATTAATTTAAAAAATTATTTCTGACCTCCAAAAAAATAAAATTATATAAAAATAATAATTATTTTTGATTTTTTTCACTTAATTAGCTTTTAATTTTTTTAAAAAAAAAATTATGAAAACCAAAATAAATATGACCCACATTATGCATATTTTGCGAAAAGAAACTTTTTAAATAAAAATGATGAAAAGTGTGCTGATGGGAGTCACTTTAACATAAAAGGATTTTAAGAATTAAATTTTTTTGTTGATAAAATTAAAATTGTTGTTGTAGACAATCATGAGAATCATCGTTAAAAAGCCGCCTTGAAAAGTAAAAAAAAAATATATTTAACGATAATAAATGTACTTTTAGATATAAAATAATTTTATGCAGAAAATTTTCATTTTTTTAGACAAAAAATGTAGCCTAAAAAATATACTAACTCATCATTAATTGTATAATTTTGTTACTGAAATTATAACAATTATATTTTTTGGTAATTAAAATATTTTATTCTTAAAAAGTGATTTCATCCTAAACTTAAGGGGTTTGGCTTAGTAAAAAAAGAGGCAAATAAAATACACGTAAAGTTTTATATTCAAAGTCTTAAGTCGTTGTAGTGAGTATTTTAATCATTCTTAATGCCAGTTTAGTTAGGAACACGAAAAGACACCAAATTTACATGAATCAACATTCTTTTTATGTTTAATCATAAAAATTTTGTATTCCTAAAAAAATATATTCATTTACGTGAATTTTTTTTATACTTTTAATTTATCTTTGTTCTTAGAGTTTCATGTTTAGCTGATGAGTTTTTAAATTTTAAATTTTATTTTTTGTTTTTCTTTAAAAAAACTAAAAACATTCATATTTTTATATGATTTTATCTTATTTTTGAGAGAATTTATTTATTTAAAAAAATATTATTTTCATCAAACAAATTTCTATTTAAAAAAATAAAAACAAATAACAACTTATGGGAACTTAACAAAACCATGTTGATTGCTTTTTAACTTGGAAAAATTGTAAAAAAATACTAAAATATGTACAAATGTAACAATCCCGACCCATGATTAATGTTAATCCATGCTTAATTATGCCTAATAAGTAATTAAAATGAAATTTTGCATCATATGTTGCCTTATGTGTGTTTATATCTGCTTAATGTAGAAAGATTTGTTCATGTTTTCGCTTCGGTTTGTGAATTGAAGGCCTTATCGTCATCCGATTCAGAAATTGACTTGATTTATGTGATAATTGGAATTTTTAAAATTTTATGTTAGGTTTAATTAAAATCCGATTCGGAACAAATTAACTAGATTAATTAATGCCTACTAGATTAGTTTTAATTAACTACCACTAAGTGAGCCTATATAAGACTCCCTACATGCTCCACTCATCCTTTTGTTCATATCAACACATCCTTGAGCCTATACATACAAACCAAACGTGAGAAAGAGATTGAAAAGAGAACTTTGACCTCAACTAAGGGGATTGCTTGGAGAAAGGAGAGAATTGGACTTAGAGACTCAATAAATAATCCTCTAGCTCTCATTTTGGAAAGTCTAGGTAAGAATTCAACCTTTAAGTTCTTTGATTGTGGCATTAAGAACATGAATTCAAAAGATTAAAAGTATGTGAACTTGAGATTTGAACTAGAAAGGAAGAAATTTGACTCATACCTTGCATGCATGCATAATTTCCAACATTTGAAGTTATTTTCCAAGAATTTCATCATGCATGTTGCTAATTCACTTTACCTTTGAGAATGCATCAAGTTTCAAGTCATTTTGTGGTATTAGATAATGTTTTGGAAGTTTTGAAGTCAAGACAATTCATGCATGTCATGTTTACATCACATTCTCCAATTTTTTAAGTTGAGTTTTGTACATTGGCATGCTTTTGGGCTTTGGTTTTGCGAAATGGTTTTGAGTTCTTCATGATTTCCAAGTTCACATGTGATTCCTCAAGTTTTTGGCCCAATAAACCATAATTTGCAACTTTGAGGTTGAATTTGAAGCTTGGAAGCAATTCTAAAAATTCCAAAATTCTGCTTCTATGCTCAAGCGAAGGAATCCACGCTTGAGCGACCACTCTGAGTGCGTGCACTTTCGCTCGAGCGACCAGAAGTCCGCTCGAGCGTGAAATGCATGCTCCCAGAAGTTTTTATAGTTTACAGGCCGCTCGAGTAACAAAAGTTGTGCTCGAGCGAGGGTATGTTTCTCACGCTCGAGCGAGCGTCGAGCAAGTATCAAGCGGAAAAATCAAGCAACCATCACCTTTGCAAAAGTTTACAAATCTCTCGAGCAAGCTGTGACACCCACCTCCTTAATTAAGCGATTAATTAAATTAATTATATGCTTATTGTTAATTATGTGATTATGTGCCTTATGATATATATACTTGCATTGATTGGTATGGTAATGTTATTTTGGACAGATATGTAAAGGAATGGATTAAACCTTTCTGATTCGCTAATTGTAACGAGTTGGAATTAAATAATAAGATAGGGAATTAGAGCCTGATACACCTTAGTATAATTTAATTTGGTGTAATTAAAGACCATAAAATGGTGAGATTAATTCAATTAATGTCAAATTGATTTTAATTAATTGGATTAACCTTAGGTGATATACTTAATTTATTAGTCTAATTTAATCAACTTAAGCCCAAGGTTTTTATTCATACTCACCAAGTCAATTAAATGGAATAAGTTAAGAGAAGAGGTGTAGTGGGCCTTGGTAACTCTGGTGCATACACGTAGAGAGAGGAGGGAAAGAGTTTGAAGGAGAGAGTTCAGCAAGAAACAAGAAAGAAAAGAGAAGAAAATGGGGTCAAGAAGAAGAAATTAAAGAACCCATTGTAATTTTCCTCTACTCTTCATAATTCACTCATATTAGGTAAGAATTCTCCTCTTTAACTTCATGAATTTGAAGAATCTTGCTCAAAACTTATGAACCTCAAGATTAACAAGAAAAATACAAGTTTAATTGAAAGTTAGTTAATGTGTTTAGAGTTGACTACATGCATGGCTTCTTAAGAAGGGTTAATGGATTATTTGTTTTTAATTCCATCATGCATGACATTTTCGTGAACATTTGAGTTCATTCATTTAGTTTTTTTCATAATCTCCATAAGTTTTAAAGAACTTTCTCATAATTCATACAACTTGAAGCTTTGAAGTGCTTGATTATGTATTTTTTATTTTATTATAAATTTCAAGAGCTTGGGTTTTATTTTCTTGGATTTGAGCTTCCAGTTGAGCCATAAATCTTGCTTAGAGTTTAGCATGTGCATTTTAATGGGCTCTTGTATGTTTTTGGGACTTGAGTTATTTGAAATAAGGACTGATTTTCCTTGGCAAGGTGTATCAAAATAGAGCAGATTTTCGAGCACCATTCAACCCAGACCGCTCGAGCGGATTGGGTCCCCGCACGAGTGGCCCACCTTCATTGACCCAAGAATGTACACTGTTTTCTGCCACTCGTGCAGCTAAACCCACCGCACGTGCGACCAAGCCACCGCACGTGCGGCCAACATAGCAGTTTCAGTTTTGTCTTTCGCTTCACTTTTTCCTTTTTTGGGCCTCCATTTGCATAGGTTTTAAATGTTTTTGTAATCATTTACATCTCATTGAATACAGTAGAGTGCATAAATGAAATTAGAATCAAATGAGGGAGCAATGAATAGAAATTAACGGAATAATAACCAAGCGAATAAAAATTGAAGTGTTTGAAACCGGGCTAGGTGTAATTGAACTGTTGTGCTTAATTTTGTTTGTTAGGTCAGACGCCATAGCTTAGTGCCGTATCGTTTGCATATCGAGGAGCCCACTATGAGTAACAATGTTGTAAAGATATGTTCAATCGTATTCATTTTCAGATTGATAAATTATATTGCTTTCTTGAATGATGCTTTTATCAATTGAATGACGATCCTATTTTGAACTGTATTCGTGGCATCCATAGTGTATTGTGATTATTATTGTCATTGACATTGCTATTGTTGCAGAGATCTCTGTCAGTTCCAAATCTTGGAACTATTGATATTGTATGATGGCCATCAATTGATTGTTCGGTCTTTTAAGACCTAGTGTATTGTTGCTTGGATGTACCACGTGTGACCTATATGAATATGATAGATCGAAATGATTGAATTAAATGATTGATTGACGAATGATATTGATTGAAAATGTTCTAAATGCTAATTGATTGTTTCAGAAATTGAAGGACATCATTCTTAACCTCTTTACACATCTGTTATTCACTGGGCTATAGCTCACGGTTTATTAAATATATATAGGTGGCCAAGCACCAGACCAAAGTTAGAGGCGCCGACCCAAGCTCCCGTTTTGTCAAGCCAGCCATAGTGCCTCATAACGAGGTTCCGAACCAGCATGAGTCAAGGCTTTTTGAGTGATACTATCTACCCTTTTGCTATGTATAAAGGACGTCCAAGACTTTTGACTGTACAGTTTATGATGATGGGATCATGTCCCTATCTTGTATTTGCATTTTGTTATAAGTGGTTATGAATATGGCTATGTGCATGAAAGTTTATTTCCATTCAGGTCTTCACAGCTCATTGGACGATGTAGATTATTATCGATTGGTTTCCGCCAGCCCCGCTATATTGTATTATTGTCTGTATTGTTAAACAGGCATTCGGTAATCACGAATTACTGGCCGGTTACGATGCTAAACCTATAGGGGCGGGTTTGGGTCGTGACACGACCACTCACATTTTGTATGTCTGCTCGAGCGTAGGAAGTTACGCTCGAGCGAGGACCCTGTTTTCAACAAGTTTTGTTAAGTGTTTTCAACAAGTTTTGTTAAGTGTTTTCAGCAAGTTTTGTTAAGTGTTTTCGAGTGCATTTTTATATCCTTATTCCATCCTAGGCATTCTTAGGCTACGTTTAAGACACCATAATAAGGAAAAAGGAGTAGAAACATACCAAGACAAGAAATGACTAAGTTGATGATTCCGAGGGTGTAATTCAGTATGTATTCATTCTGTATCTGTGTAGGTCGCACGCCATAAAATCTCTGAATTGCCTACTCTGTCTGTTCACTTAGAGCCATCTGTTATCTGTGAGTAATAACTTAGTAAAGTTATGTTCAACTTTATTTACTTTCTGTATGATAAAATAAGACCTGTTTTCTAAAATGCTACGTTCTGTACAATGAATGATTGTCAAATTTCTGACAATGTATTCGTGGCATTCTTAGCATTATGTGATATCTGTTAGTTGTTACTTGGTATCAGAGGTTCCCATGGAACTTATTATGTCTGCACTCTGTTACCCGTACCGGAGGCTCCATTATGATGCTCAGCATATCTGTTATCTGTTACCTAGATCCGGAGGTTCCCTTATGGTACTGGTTACTGATAACCACCATCTGTTCTGTATCTGTTTTGTTAGCGCTAATGGATGTACCACGTATGATTATGTATAAACTTTGATTTCTGTATATGACTTGAACAAGAACAAGAATATGTATATGAATCTGAAATTCTGATTTTTTGAATCTGAAGTGGATATTGTAGACGCGTCATTGGGCTTCATGCTACAGTTCGGACTCAATGTCGCGGTTTTTAATCTGATCTCACAATGTGCAATGTGAGATTGATAAATCATCAAAGAGTCCAAATCCGGCAAATCGTTTTGAAAAACTGATTTTTGTAAAGAAGTGTCAAACATGGACTGCTTTGCCAGATACAGATTTGCCACCTAAATATTTATTTTGAGAGAATTTAGGAAACCCTGACTCGTGCCTAAGGCCACGTGTCCGTCATCGCCAAAGTTGCCTGAGCTCGGGAACTTGGGTACGATTGGGGAGGGTCATGCAATGAGCACCCCCGTTCGTCCGATCAAAGATCGGCCTATACTAAGCATAATATCTTGTTTTTGAAAACACATGCGTTCTTATTCTGGTTATTAGCTAGTATTACTAAGTGATGCGCACAACACACAAGTATAGACTAGATCGCCTAATTTGGAACAAAGCATTGCATATCTGTTTGTTTGGAAATGGTTTGAAGTTTGCTACTCACAAGTAGGCTAAAACACGGATTTTAATGAATCGTTCCAATTCAAGTAATCCAACCTTCACCCATAGGCATTCAAGCAGTTACATCACATAAACAATTAGCCTCTTGGCAAGCATGCTAACATGGCAACATTAACACACATGCAGTATGCTAAAGCATAAACACTCACAGTGTACTCCGAGCCAAAACAAAAAACTGGTTAGTAATCATGTATGATCCTAGCTCGTGTTAAGATGGCTAATGCAACACATGCAAAATGCAACTAGAAATAGGCTCGGCTAATCTAAAATGGCATGTGAAATGCGACAATTGATACATGTATTCAACTTTGGAATTGAAATGCAATGTCATTAGTATGATGCGTCGAGCCCGGTGCATGCAATACAGGTGAATGATGCAAACATGCATAGCATAAGGATGCTAATTGAAATATGCCCTAAGACTAACCACCGTAAGCGGTTAAGTAAAAGGGAGAAAGAAATGGAGGTTGGAAGACATGTATCACACACACGCACGCTTATTACAACAATTGGCCCTCTCGACGGAGGGTCCGAAAGAATAATACAAATCAACAAATTAACTAACTTACAAGCCAACTAATTATTACACAACTCTTAACTAATTAAACAAATTAATTAAGCTATGAAAACAGTAAAACAGCCTCAGGAAGAAGGACGAATGCATGCTCGGTCGACTTCGCTCGGAAATCCGTTGCCATGCCTCATGTTGCCTCTGTTTGCACTATTTTGCACCTCTAAAAACTGTGAAAAGTCCTATGATGCTCTAGAACCACTTCATGGATATGTTGAGAGTCCATCGGCCAAATGGAAAGGCCATCGGCCAAGAGATGAAGGTCATGGACCAAAAATAAGGCTCTCGACCAGACATTGTTAGCCGATCGGCACTGAATGTGGTCGATCGACTATTTGTTCCTGTTGATTGCTCCTTTTGCTGCAACAGAGGACAAACAGAGCATGACAATGCATTTGTAAGAAAATGTTTGCAATCACACCCCTTATTATGTTTAAGACTCAAACGAGTGTAGTTCTCGACCCTCGGGCCACCAATCACGTATTTTAATGCATGATGGCCAAAGGAGCCAAGTGTGCAATTCAATATCAAATGAAATGCACAAAAAAACACATAAGGGGGCCCCAACCTCTATCATGTTTAATCAAGAGGCAAGGGAATACACACACAATGCAATGCAACCTAAGCATGCAAGCAAGCTAATGCAACATGAGCATGCAAGTAAGCTAATGCAACATGAGCATGCAAGCAAGCGATATGCAACCTAAGCATGCAAACATGTATGCATAAAATGTAATAGGCATGCAACAACAATACCAATAACAAACATGCAACAACATGTAATCTAACAAGTATGCAAGATAGATGAGCATGCAACAACATGTCAATTAGCAAGCATGCAACAAGCATGTAAGCATAATGTAATAGGACTAGCATGCCACAACATGCAAGGGAACTAATATGCAACAACATATAATGTACCAAGTATGCAATAAGCATGCAACAACATGCGAAGTAAACATGCAACAACATGCGACGGGATGGACTTAAACTAAAGTGGACAGCTCTTAAACATGCCCAAATCAGTGGCCGAAATGCTATGGAAATGAAGACAAAGGTACATACAAACATGCTTGCCAATTGGCCTATCACCTAAGCATAGGAGAGCAACTTTCAAGAACACTTAAAAGGAGAAAAATATAGACATGTGACATACATTGTAAGCTCTAAAATCATGTTAGGAAATGTGCCAAACCAACCAAACAAAGCAAGCAAGTCATGCAAAAAGGCTTAAAGCTTGAAACTAGCCAAGGGGCTTAAACCAAGGCTATGCAAAAGCTGAAGCAAATGACAGGTATAATCCAAAACAGTCCTAGATCATGCCAAAATGAGCCTAAAACATGCAAGGACCAAAGCCAAAATAAGCTAGAACAAAGGGCCGAAAGCATGAGGCATGCAAGGCCACAAAAGAGGTGTTACACTACACCTATCAAAACCAAACATGGCATGACTTAAGTAATGAAAAATAGAGTTATGGCATGGTAAAACAAGACCAAAAACCCACTTAGATGGCATCCCAAAGACCTAAACATGATGGCACACACAATGACTCATTCATGAGGCATAAAACATCAACTCTTTAAAGCATTAAAGGAGTGACAAATGCAAGTGTTTGAGCATGAAACATGGACTGAAATAGTATAACAAATGATGCCAAATCATTGAAATGGTCTAAGTAAAGCATGCTAGTGACTTAAACACTTAAGACTAACAAGCTAGAATGCCTTATGGCTATACAAAGCATGGCATATATGGTCAAAACAACTCAAATCAGGGCTTAAGCATGTTGCAACAAGGCTAAAAGCTTCATGGAGTAAAGCCAAAATCATGTTAGAAACATGGCTTAAAGCATGATGCATGTTAAGGCAAATGAAAGGATTGCAAGGTAAGTACATGAAGCATACATGTCCAAACCAAGTCAAAACAGTGTTATATCATGGCAAAACAAAGCCTAATACATACTGAAATGAAGCTACAACAAGCCAAGCAAACATGCTACCAATATAAGCCATTTATACTAGCATCCAAGACAATAAGGAGAGGGGATGACCCTCTCCTATTTAGGACTCCAAAACCACCTTCTTACCATTGAAAATCCTCTGGATTTCAGCGGTAGAAAGGTCATGCAAAGCCAAGAACAAGGGTCAAAAGGGATGGCCTAAAACAAGGCCTAACAAGGCCTAAGAGAGGGGAACAACCTCAAACCAAAAAGTGATCTTAAACAAAGATCTAAAGCATCAAAAATCAGAACTTATTGTAGTTTAGAGTTAAGCTTAAAATAATAAGCAAGAAGGTCTAAAAGCTTAAGCAAGAAAGGGGTATTAAAAGCAAGAATACTCACTCTTGAAGAACACTTTTAAGAACAAAGCTTCAGCAGGTTTTCCAAGCTCAAACCAACCCAAGAACTATGAAATCAACCTCAAGGGACCTCAGCTCCAAGAGGATGGTGTTCTAGTGTGTGTTTGTGTACAATAGTAAGACAATACTACACTTTTGAGTACAAAACAAGGCTAAACAAAGAAGAATAGATACAAAAGTATATCTATCCCTTAAGAATCAATTTTCTGAACCCTTGAGGAGGGAGGAGATGGTTCTCTCTTATAGAGAACCAAAAGCAAAGCTTCTTGAAGAAGCTAAGCAAAGGGGCAAATCCCTCCATACACGTGTATGGAGGGGGTGAATTATGCATGCCAGCTGTGACAGCTGGCATAAAATATCTGCATAAAGCAGATGAACAGGGTTCGGCCAGAAAACATAGCCGATCGACCAACATAAGTGCCGATCGACCAAAAAGAGTGCCGATCGGCCAACACTTTTGGCCGATGGCAAGAAAACAAGGCCGATGGCTTCATGCCTTGGCCGGTGGGTTGAGGGAATGGCCAACAAGCCACCCTCTTCACTCAGAAATAAAAACACAAGTACTTGGTCCACAACCAAGCACAAAACAGTCAAGTTGAGAGATCTTGAGGCAAGGCGTGCTGCCGAGACCTCCGAGAACTCAAAACGAACACGAGCATAGATGATCATCGAGTGTTCAAATGATGACGTCCAAGTCTTGAGGACGGTCAAAAATGGGGTATCTACAGATATCATTCATCAAATTCTTTACTCTGTTATTATTCAATGGGCTCCCGCTCACTATTTATATTATGTATGTAGGTGATCAGGCACATGACCAGGCCCAAAGTTGATGGCCTAGGATTCTGTTTTGTCAGCCAAACACCATGCCTCTCGAGAAGGTTCCTTTTGAGAAGACCATGTCAAGACTTTATCTTTTTTTTTTTTGTTTTGTTTATCTGTACTTAGGCTAAGTTTCCCTTCGATCTTATATATGTAAATGCATGACGTGAGGCCAATGTGTTTATGACGTTACATGTATATATATATAAGTTGTTTTGAAAATTTTGTCTCATATATGTCAACACAGTTCAATGGACTATGTATGTTTTATATATTGCTTCTGTAGCCCCTAATTATATGCCATTATGTTAAGAGGTCTTTGGTAATCTAATGATTACTAACCAGTTACGACGCTAAACCTAGAGGGGCAGGTTTGGGTCGTGACAGAGTGGTATCAGAGCACATGATTATACCACACACACGAGTCCATATAAGCTATAACGTGTCCTAGTAAGCATTAGGGGCATCTTATCTGCATGTGTGAGTGTGTATATTAATGTTTGTTAATGTGGAAACTGAATCTGTCTAACCATGAATACATGAAATAGAAATGAATGGACCGTGATTGAATGTTAAACATAGTGAAAAAAATTATTGACCTATGACTATTATTGCCTTGTTTACTTGTAGTAACATGGAGAATGCAAGGGAAAATGATACAAGTGAGTATTCTGAGGCTCGAATGAACATAATGGAATAGATGCTTATAGCATTGACCGAAGCAATGACATAACAACAGGGACAACAACCTTTGCCTCATCCGTCTCTGCCGGTACAAGTTGAACCCGACAATAACGACATCATCAACCTAACTCAGAAATTTATGAAGATGAAACCACCAACTTTCTTGGGTGGTATTGAACCGTTAAAAGCAGAGACATGGTTACTTGAAATGGAGAAGTTGTTTGAAGTTTTTCCCTGTACCGAGACTCAAAAGGTTTTACTAGCCACCTATACTCTCAAAGACGAAGCTCAAAAATTGTGGTTACTAATTCAGAATACTAATGGAAACATGACATGGGCTCGATTCAATGAAATCTTTTATGATAAGTACTTCCCTTAGTGTTTTTGGGACCGAAAAATGTCTGAATTCCAAGAGCTTTAGCAAGGCGGAATGTTCGTAGCTGAGTACAAAGCTAAGTGCTCAAGCAAGGCGAAATGTCCGTAGCTGAGTACAGGACTGAAAAATAATTGTAGTATATATGGTAACTTAAAACTTAATTACAAAAACATGGTTAAAATTATATTTTTGCCCTTCTTGTACCATATTTCTCCTTTATATCTTATTCTTTCTCTATTTCATACAATCTCCATCCATTAGTGACCTTTGCCTCACCATTCTTAGTTGCCAACGACCCCACTGCACTGCATTCTTATCTTTTCTTACCTTCCTCATCCCCAGCCCCTTCCTGAATCATCATCAGCCCATTTCTCTCTCTATTACTCCAAATATCATGATCATAGATAGAGAAATCACGATGATAGAGAAACAGAGAGATAAAACAAATTTAGAGCATCCGCATAAACCTCTCTACAATGGCTTTAAAGCTATTGTAGAGAGCGAAAGCTGCAAATATCAGCTTCATCAGCCTCTCTATAGCCTTCATTCATTTCGTGAAATGCTACAGTGCCTCAACTGATTTGTTGAGGCATTGTTCATACGACAATATGTTTTTTTATTATATTTTATGGAGCAAAATTGGGCAAAAAAGCCATGGGTGGTCGTCCACCCGGATGTCCCATGAATGCCCTGTAATAAAGTGCCCAAAATTGGCCTGACCAGTCGACTGCCCAATCGACCTCCTTATGTGATTGTGTTGTTGTTGTTTGCTTGTTGCTTGTTGCTCTTCTGGGATTAAGGAGGTTGAGCAGTGAGTACTCTAACCATGAAGTCATGGGAGCAGTAGTAGAAGCATATTTACATACAGACATATATATGCATAGATTTTATAGTGTTTGTTGAGAATATGGGGTTTTGAGCCTTGGATAAAAGCTTTGCATGTTTTGTTGATTTTACAGTGTTTTATAGTTATGTCTTTGCCTTTTATGTTGTTTTTTTATCTGGGTCTGCATTGCTTTAAAGGGTTTCCATTTCAGGGATGAGTTTTATTTATTTATTTTTGTGAAATTCTACCTGTGGAAAACAGTTCTCTATTGATCTCCAAGTGTTTTTATTTTTATTTTTTTGTTTTTTGTTTTTGTTTTGTTTTGTTTGGGGAGGGGGGGGGGGTTCTAAAACTCAATATGATGTTAAGAATAGTTTGTGGGTTTATGCTCAATTTGATTATTAGTAATTTATAGTTGATGGGTTTTTATTTTTATACAGGGATATTTCTATTTATTCTTTCTTTCTTTCTTTCTTCTTCTTCTTCTCCTTCTTCTTCTTTTTTAAATAGAGAATTTTCCACCTCCCGAAAACTGTTTTTTTGCCGATCCTCAACTGTTTTTGTATTCTTTATTGGTGTTTATTTTTTAGATTAAAAAAAAAACCTTAATATGTAGTTAAGGATGGTTTGTGGGTTAATTATTTTTATTTTATTTATTTATTTTTGTTTCTTTTCTCTTCTCTTGTCATAAAGGAATATCCCTACTGATTCAGCTGGCACTCTCGTTTGATTGTTCAATTATAAAGCCATGGAAGCAACATTCAGCAGTGATAAGAATAAAAATTTGTTGAAATAAGAATAAGAATAAGCATTCAGCAGTGAAAGAATAAAAAATAATATTTTAATGAAATAGAATTTTAAAATAAAGAGTTTGATGGAGTGTGTACATAAAAAAGAAGTTAGCTAAAATACAAAAGTAAATTTTAGGTTATAATTTGATTGAAAATTTGCTGAGTCTAATGCGAATACTCTTAGAATTCCAAAATGGGAAGGAGATAGTTCCAACTATGGTAATGGAGAAATGAATGAGAGGAGGAATTTAATATAGAGGGTTCTTTAGGTGTCAAGACAATAATGAGAATGAATGGAGTGTGTCAAGGGCAAGAATGTAATTTCACTATATTTTTAAAACTAATTTTTAATCTTCATATTACAATTATTTTTTATTTTCTCATACTTTTACAATTATTTACAAGCTTATATTTTTGTTCGATTTTCCCTTTCCAACTTCAAGAATATCAAAAATAATTTAAAAACCTATCTAACATTTCTCTTTTTTTTTTTTTCTTTCTTTTTTTGATAAATTACTAATAGGTCTTACTTTTAGAATTTATTACCTATTAAATTCTAGTGATAAATTTATCAGTCTCTCTTAATTTTTATGAATAAATTTACAGTGATAAATTTATCAATTAGAACTTGTAGGTAAATAAGTCTAGTTAATAGTATTGATTAGTAAATGCCTCTTTTCTTGATTGTGAAAAAATAAGAGTAAATTACAAATACACCTCTTGAGGTTTGATTAAAATATAAATTAGAGAGACTTATTTATAAGTCTTTTTTCAGACACTTATGGTAGGCTAAGTCCTGTGTAATTTCTTATAGAGTCTCAAGTTCTATTTAGATAAGAATGTATTCCACAAGATCCTACATAAACGTAACGTGACATGACGCTTACATAAACGTAACGTAACGTGACACCTACATAAACGTAACGTAACGTGTCACGTTACGTTTCGCAAACTTAATAAGTTTTTATTTTTTTAAATTGAATGTGAAAATGGTGCTGGTAACGTTACGTTTCGCAAACTTAATGAGTTTTTATTTTTTTAAATTGAATGTGTAAATGTTGCTGGTTTATGTTGATGTCACGTTATGTTTCATATAAATATGATCTATGACAACATTCAATTTAGGTGTCACGTTACGTTTACGTAGGTGTCACGTTACGTTACGTTTATGTAGATATGATAGGAAATTGAATGTTGCCATAGATCATAGGTGTCACGTTACGTTTTGTAGGTGTCATGTTACGTTACATTTATGTAGATATGATTTATGGTAACATACAATTTTCTATATAGGAAATTGCATATTACTATAGATCATAGGTGTTACGTTACGTTTATGTAGGTGTCACGTTACGTATAGGTGTCACGTTACGTATAGGTGTCACGTTACGTTACGTTTATATAGATATGATCTATGGTAACATTCAATTTTCTTTATATGGTTTTACTATTATATATGATATTAACAACTAATATTGAAGGTAAATGTGTCAACAAACTTCCCACAGGACTTATGAGAACATAATTTTTTTAGTAGGACCATATGTAGCATAAGTCTCCCTAATATGACTTATAAATAATTTTCCCTATAAATTATCTCATGTGATTTAAAAAATTACAAATCTTCTTTATCATAATTTTTTATTTAATAGAATTAATAGAAAAAAAAATCCATAACTACTCTCTTATATAATAATAAAATTACTTAAATTATTAATAGTTGAAATAAAATTTTAATATCATTAAAATTATTAATTAACTTAATTATTTATTAATAAAAAGAACTAATTGTTATGAAAATAGAAATATCAAGAGACAAGATGAAATTTACATAATCATAAGAGGTAATTTATTTTTTAAATAAATTTAAAGTTTGTTTTTATAACTTCCCAGAAAAAGAAAAAGAAACTGTTACAGAGACTATTCAATAGTATTGTGGTTGACTAGTCTTGAAAAAAACACAAGAAGATAAAAGTATATGCATTGAATGGCTGTGATTTGTTGACCACGTGACCCCAACCTAGGAGGAAGGACTTCTCTGATGATCAAAATTAACAAGTGGGACCCACACAGTGAGAGATTAATAAAGCGTTCTCATGGCGTGAAGAAGGTGGGAGTGTGAGACGTTTTTAGATTTCAAGAGAGAGAGAGAAACAAACCTTTCGTTCGGTTAAAAAAAATTTACTCTCTCCGTCCCATAATATTAGTCTCTTATTCCATTTTTCATTGTCCCAAAATATTAGTCCCTCTTCAAAAATCAAGTACAAAAATAATATAAATTTCCCATTTGGCCCTTCTTTTAAATTCATAAATAATATAAAAAGTACAATTATGACATTGATATTCTCAAAAAAGTGTATTATCAAAGGGTAATTTTGGAAAACCAACTTTTTAAAAGTACAATAATTGTACTATCAAAAAAAGTTAAATTCCCCAAAAGAGACCATTATTTTGGGACGGAGGGAGTATTTGAAATGAATTTTTAGGCCAAGTTTAGTAATTTTAAAATAATTTTTTTTATTATATTATTTTTTTAATTTTTTGTATATTTTTTTATAAAAAGATAAAAAGTATATTTATTTAGGTCATTCTAAATAATTTTTTAATTTTTTTTATTAATTTTATGAGAAAAAATAAAATAATTATAATTGAAATATAATATTTTATTTTATTATTTTTTCAATTTATTTTTTCTGAGCTAATTTAATTCAATCATTTTGCCAAACGGGGCCCAAGAAGAAAAAAAAAAAAAAAAAAAAGAAGAGAGAGAAAGAGAAAGTGAGAGAGAGAAAGAGAAGAGAGAGACTCGCACACAATTCGCAATACATATACATATATATATGTACTATCTTCAACACCACATGGAAGAAGAGGCAACCCCTGCCCCCTCCACCGTAACGCCCTCCCTCAAATAGGTCTTCTTTCTCTCTCTGTAGCCGCCCATTGTTGCTCCTTCAGCTTCTCTCTCTAGAATTTGAAGTGGGTTGTTGTGGATCTTTTAGGTGGGTGTTGGGTTTCAAATTACCTGATCTGGGTAGGGTTTGTGGAGAAGCTTGAGAGAATAGATGATGGAGGAGAGTATTTTGTGTCAGTGGAGCGTGATTCGATCCATTCTCGCCATTCTTCAATGGTGGGGCTTCAACGTTACCGTAATCATCATGAACAAATGGATCTTTCAGGTCTTCCCAGCTCCATCTCTCCCGATATTTCTTCCATTTTGTTTTTTTATCTTCGATCTTCATGTTTGCTAATTGTTTGTTGCTGATTTCGGATTTTTTTTTTTTGTTGTGTTTTTGTTTCTACGTGTAAAAAGACGAGAATTTTGATTGTGCTTGTGATGGATCACGAGTGATGTGTCAGAAAATGGTCATTTTTGTGTTTTTCCTCTTTTCCTGCTTTACTGGAATTCTAATGCCCATGTGGGTAGTGATTGAATTCAATAAATTTACATCTTTTTGAACTGTAGTGTAGTGCACATCCAATGATGGGATCTTATACGAAAGAAATGCCAATTAGTCTTTCTAGGGAAACAAACACACATATTGAGCTGGCTGGCTCATGATGTGTCTGTATCACTTTCCTTTTTCAACATAATTTCTAATTGAGAACCATAGCCCCTTTCGAATCTGCTCGTGGATGTTTTGGTGGAAAGATTGAGAGTCGTCCCATTCGCAGTTGTTTTTGTTTTAACAGATCGTAAGATTTTGTACTGGACATATGCCTGCTAACCTTTGTCGAGAGATGCTCAAGTTAAGTTCCATGAGTTATACTAAAATCAATGTGGCTGTAAGTGTCGTGACAAATAGAGAATCAGTAGCATGTGAGAGAGAGAGAGAGGGAGGGAGAGAGCAGTTCCTTGTGAAAGGTGTGATGACATGGTAAAGGACTGAGGAGGTCTAGTTTTGATGAATTGAAAGGGAGGTTAGTTGAATTCAATATGTTTTGGGGTCCAATATTTCATTTTATTTTATGTCCCTTTTGTTGTTCAACCCAAAATTTTAACAGGCTTTACCAAGACTTGCCTCGAGATTAAACTAAGGCAGAATGCATCAAAACTTTGATTTTTAGGTTATACGCCACAAAGGTTAGCGCATAAGCATACGAGGGGAATGCTCCTTAAGTGCGCCTTGTACCCTTTTTATGCGTAAATATATGAGTACGAGCCATGCGCCTTAATTTTAGTTTGTGGTAATGTACAAGAAGTAGTTTTGATTGATGCTAGATGGGGTGAAGTTACATATATTTCAAAGTTTCAAACAAATTCTTTCTGGCAACAATTTGCTGTGCCTGTTAACTATGGCAACAATTTAGCTCTGCAAGACTGTACTTGTTATTTTAATTTATAATTGTATATTTTGGAGATATGGAGCATTGGAATTGGATTCTCTTTGTAATGTATAATTGTGTGATATTTGTTACAACTTATGGTGGCTAAAACTCTCTCTCTCTCCACCTCTTTTCCACAGAAACTGGATTTCAAGTTTCCTTTGTCAGTATCATGTATACACTTCATATGTTCAGCTATTGGTGCCTACCTGGTAATCAAGGTGCTAAAGCTTAAGCCACTCATAACGGTTGAACCTGAAGATCGATGGAGGAGGATCTTTCCCATGTCTTTTGTTTTTTGTATTAACATAGTATTGGGGAATGTAAGCTTGCGTTACATTCCTGTTTCTTTTATGCAAACCATAAAGTCGTTTACCCCTGCAACAACAGGTTAAGTTCAGATAAATCACTTAAATATTTTCTTTCTTCATATGTTATTGTGTTGTAACTATGCCTGATTTGAATGCATGTGAAACAGTTATTTTGCAGTGGCTAGTTTGGAGGAAACACTTTGATTCGCGAATATGGGCTTCACTGGTGCCCATTGTAGGAGGAATTCTTCTGACTTCTATTACTGAGCTTAGCTTCAATATGTTTGGATTTTGTGCTGCCTTATTCGGTTGTCTTGCTACTTCTACGAAGACTATCCTTGCTGAGTCTCTGCTGCATGGCTACAAGTTTGACAGGTACTTTCTTCTCTCTCTCTCTCTCTCAATAAATAAGTGTTAAATGAACGCATAAAATAAATAAAGGGAAAGTGATTCTCCTGATTATTAAAGATTTTCAACTTGACATTGAAGGGCATAATATTTGTGGAAGCTTATGATCAGCTGAGCTGCTTTGTTTTCTCTACTTGTTGCAAGAAAAAAAATGACATTGATTTCTAGGTTTTTGGTCCTACGATATGCTTAAATTGGTTATTGAATGCTCTAGCCTAATACCGTGTTTGGTTGGGGGGATCTGGGAAGGGATTTGAAAAGGGAAAAGAAAAAAGTAAGTAAAATGTGAATAAAATATATTTACATTTTACTTTGTTTCACAAATCTTTTGCCTTTCCCTTTCTAAATCCCTCTCCAAATCCCCTAACTAAACATAGGCTAAGTGTCATTGGTACTCTTCTTATTATTTTTCCCCCTAAAATTGAATGGTATTTAGAAGTAGCAATCATTCATCTTATATGGGAATATTTTGCGTGACCAAGGTGCCTTTGTTTGTGATTTATTCAATCAACAAGTTGAGTGGGTGGTTTGATTATAAAAATTTGTATCTAGGCTTTTTTGACAAAGTAAAGTATGACTAGAGTGAGATTAGAGTGTTGGTCTTAGTAAAAGCTATTCCAAGAGGGTAGGATTTGTGTGAAATTTTTTATATGGGAATATCAATAGTTAGAGTGATGGAATTGGTAGATAAAATGACTTGGAGTAGTCGAAAGAAACTTTAAGTGGTCAAGAGGACATTATGGAGAAGGATAACTTGAATTTTTTCAGTAACTTTATGGATATTAGTTTGTTTGAATTGACCTAGTGAAATGAAAGAATGAAAGAGAAGTCTGAAGTGAGTTCTTTCCATTGCAAGTAATGTGCAGAATCTATTGTGGGAAAGTGCATGGTGGAGCAATATTGGAGTTACTTGACTTATAATGTGGTGAAAGAATAGAAAGATTGGGGTGGAGGGAGGAAGCACACATGCTAGTGGTCTATAATTTTAGAATTTATACATGCATATCATTTCATACTATAGTTGGTTTTTCGTGTTCCTTAGAGGGGCTTAGTCTCCTTGGGTACGATAGCCCTACAGTTCAGACTCCTGTGGTTTTGAATCTGGTTTCACAAGGACAATGTGAAACAGAAAAATAAATGAGAGTCCAAATCTAACAAATCTTTAGAAAATCCACTTATCATCAGAGATGTCAAAAATGGACTGCATTGTCAGATTTCAGAGTCGCCACCTAAATATTTTTGAAAAATTTTAAAAACCCGTGGCTCGTGCTAAAGGCCACTTGTCCGTCATAACCAAAGTGTTTTGGCTTGGGAACTTAGGTATGAGAAAGGAAGGTCATTAATTGAGTACTCCACTCACTTGATCAAAGACGGCTTCTACTACTCATGATGTGATTTTTATGTACATTATATGCTCTTGTTCTAATTGTTAATGCTAACTTTACTATGTGAGGCACACACAAATATAGACCACGTCACCCACTTTGGAATGTTTTGATTTTATGTTTGTTTGAAAAGAGTTTTGAATACGTGCTACTTAAAAAGCAAGCTCGTATGTACATTTATCAAAGTCGTACCAACTTAAACGAAATAGCCTTCATTCACAGGCATTCAAAGAGGTATTTCAAATAAGCACGTAGCCTCATGATAGTATGCTTGATATGGCAACACAAACACACATATAATAGGCTAAATCAAAAAATGCTTACCTAGTACTTAACTGAGGCAAGCTAAAGAAAAAGAAAATAGTTAGAAAAATGCATGCTCCTAATATACAAAGTGACTAATGCAACACATATGAAAATGCAACTACTAATGCGGTAACGCACGTATTCAAGTAAGTAGGGAATGACAATGGTATTCGAGAATGATGAACCGAACTTAATGCTTGCAAGAAATGGATGCAAAACATGGTAATGGTATGAAACAAAAATATGATACAATATGCAACCACGGTAAGCATATAAATAAAAGGGAGAAAGAAATGGGGGTTGGAAGATATACAAATATTACAAGTTTGCCCTCGCATAATAAGGTCCGAATGAATGTCCTACTTAACTATTTATTACAATACATTTGAATGAACTAAACTAATTAATTAACTATTACAAATTCGAATGAAAGCAAAGCAACTAATTAATTACATATATGAATATTCAAGCTCCTAATCTATTGGATTCGAACGAGAGGCGAGGAACCACATGCGCACTACCGATAACACCCTCTGGAAACCTCTCTGTTTGCTGCCAGAACCTACTCTATTCACAGTCAGAAAATTGTTCTGTTTTGACCTCAAGATCTGCTCTATTCTATTGTAAAAATGTCACTGCCTGTACAAAAATTGGTGGCCGGCCGGCCTAAGAGAGTGGTCAGCCGTACAGAATGATGGCCGGCTGGTCATTGCTTCTGAAGAACACTCAGCTAAAATAGAGCAAGACAAAGTGTTTTCTGGAAATGTTTATCCTTTCTGTCCTTCCCTATCATGAAGATGATTAAGGGAGTAGACTCGGTTCTCAAATCATCAATCATCGCAAATTTGTTGCGTGATGATCTTAGAAACGATAGGACAAGAGCTCAATAAATGAAACAAAAGATAGACAATACCCCCTCCCTATCATGGAGTTACCTTAAGGGAAGGAGTGGACTTGCATCATGAATCATTGAACATCGCTGAAGTAGTATGTGATGACTCAAGACACAATAGGTTCAGTATAATGTCTGACCGAACCTAACCAAATTTTATTATCTTTTTACCCCTTTTTACTCCAATTTTATTAGCCTTTTTACTTTACCTTTTCATTTTCTTATCTTTTCTTCTTTTTTGTCCAAAGGTGATGATTACGTCTAGTAATTCCAAAGCAATAAAGAATAGCAAGCATGACTTGATCCGAGAAATGAGCTTTTAATCCCTTTTCTACGGGGGAAGAATCAAACCCATTTATAAGTGATAATGAATTCGAAGTCAAACTCGAAATGAGTGATAATGACTCCAAATCCAAACTCGATAATGAGCTATAATGACTCTTTTTTTTATGATTTTCAAGGGTCTAATTAGAAAATTAGACCCTTAGAAATAAATGTACCGGCGATAAAGGGAGGTATCAAACAAGAGATTGTGCTTAGCATAAGCGAGATGTAATGCCCTAGTAATGAACCTCCGAAGAAATTAAACCATTTAACATGAAAGGTCTCTTTCTTATGCCTTGAGTGGCAATCTTTTGTTTGATACAACTCTTGATCAAAAGAAATAAGGAAATGAGGGAGATTGCTGAGTGCTAATGAAAATGTGAATGGTTACAATGGTGTGGATATGTACATGAAAGTTATAAAAAATGAAAGAAAAGACTATCAACTCAAATATATTGAAAGCTATGGTCTATACACCAAATCCATGAGGACTTACAACAACACAAGTATAATATTCAAAGCATAATTTAACACATTAAAAAGCATTGAAACAACACAAAAGCAGTGCTGAAAAACAAGTTTTAGAGGTGGAAAAAGTGAGCAAAAATGGAATAAAACGAAGGGGTTTCAACCAACCAACAAGCCTAAAGAAGGGTGGTTAACCCCTCTTTTTTTTTTTTGTGACTTTAAATCACATATTATAGTCCTTAAAACACTCTGAAAATAGCAAGTAAACACAAGGAAAAGAGGGAGAGAAAAGATGGTGAAAGAGCTCAAAGATTACCCCTTGAAAGATAGGAAGAGCTTCCTAGTTCAAAAACCACAAGTTGAGCACTCTTAAGGAGCTAAAATTATCTTCAAGAACCTCAACAAAAGCGTCAAGTCTAAGCTGAGAAGGTGTATGTATAGTGTATGTATGTTGCAAGAGAAGAGGGAAGTATGTTGGACAAGTTATTGATAAATTTAGAGAATACAAAGATTAGGGTATGATTAGAATATCATCCCCTATTTATATTAATGAAGATTAATAATTACAAGGAAGCCCAAAGGCATAAAATAATTACAAAATAATAACCCAAATAATCATATATTATTCTAACACTCTCCCTCAAGCTGGTGCGAAGATATCTCTCACGTCCAGCTTGCCTAAGATGTCATGAAATGGTTTACTCCTAACTCCCTTGGTAAAGATGTCAGCAAGTTGTTCACCAGACTGCACAAAGAAAGTACATATTGTGCCACTAGTGAGTTTCTCCTCAATGAAGTGGTGATCAACCTCAATATGTTCTGTCCTGTTATGTTGAACCGGATTGTGAGCGATGTTGATAGCGGCCTTATTATCACAGTATAACCGCATAGAGTCCGTCTGATCAATACCTAGATCACTCAATAATAACTTGATCCATAAGAGCTCACAAACCCCTTGTGCCAAAATTCTAAACTCAGCTTCTGCATTTGACCTGGTAATCACATTTTGTTTCTTACTCATCTAAGAAACTAGGTTGCCTCCAACAAAAGTGTAATATCCTGAAGTCGATCTCCTATTAGTCACTAATCCGGCTTAGTCAGCATCTGTATAAGCTTCCATACGAAGATGATCATACCTTGAAAGATAAAGACCCTTACCAAAAGCGGACTTCAAGTACCTCAAAATTCTCATGATAGCCTCGAAGTGAATTTGATGAGGAGCATGCATAAATTGGCTAACCACACTGACAGCAACATCAATAGCAATATCAAGACGAGAGTGGGATAGGTAAATGAGTTTACTCACTAATCGCTGATAGCTCCCCCTGTCAATAGCTGCTGCTCCTTCATCAACCCCCAGTCTCTGAGTAGGTTCTAGTGGAGTGTCTCACAAGCCTTGCAGCGAAGCATTCCAGTTTCCTTCAACAGATCAAGCACATACTTTCTTTGTGAGATAAATATCCCATCCTTGGAGCAAGCAACTTCAATTCCCAAAAAATATTTCAAGCTTCCTAAGTCTTTGATTTCAAACTAACTGGCTAAATATTTATTCAACAAAGAAATTTTCTCACTATCATCACCTGTAAGAACTATGTCATTGTCATCTACATAAACAATGAGTGTTGTAGTCTTAGCAAGTGAGGAATGTTTCATAAACAAGGTGTGATCTACCTGACTCTGTTTGTAGCCATATTTAAGCATAACCTGAGTGAATCTCTCAAATCAAGCTCTCGGAGACTGCTTGAGACTGTATAATGACTTTCGAAGTTTACATACTTTGCCTTTTATCTGATGATTCTCAAAACCAGGAGGAATGTCCATATGTACGTACCTCTTCTTCGAGGTCACCATGGAGAAAGGCATTTTTTACATCAAATTGATGAAGTAGCCAATCTAGATTAGCTGCTAAATAGAGAAACACTCTGATTGAATTCATCTTAGCCACGGGTGCAAAGGTTTCTTGATAATCAACGCTATACGTTTGAGTGAACTCTTTTGTCACAAGTCTAGCCTTGTAACGCTCAATAGAACCGTCCGCTTTGTGTTTCACAGTATACACCAATTTGCATCTCACAGGTCGTTTGTCCTTTGGTAACTCAGTCAATTCTCAAGTACCATTCTTCCTAAGTGTTTTTATTTCCTCAATCATGGCAAGTTTCCACTCAGAGGTAACAAGAGCATCCTGAAAATGGTTAGGAATGCTAACAGAGGAAATATTAGACACAAACGCTTTATATAAGGACGACAAATGAGAGTAGGACACAAAATTTGAGATAGGATGTTGAATACAAGACCTCACACCCTTTCTCTAGGCAATGGGAACATCAAGATCAATGGACTCAAGAGATTCAAAGTTACCTGCACTCTCATCATAAGCAGGAGATAACAGTGGAGGAGCAGAAGTGGTCTCTTGTATCTAGTTAACTTTTTGTCTGTTTTTGTCCCTGACATAAACTTGCCCTTCCCTATCCTTGGTGACATTGGGTTCTACAGTCTTAGTAGGAGGTGGTGGTGCAAGAACAACTGGTTCCATCATAGGAATCACTTCACACCAAGACTCTTCCTGAAGGGAGGACAGTGACACCGGAGAGGATAAGAAATAGGATTGAGACAATGTGACATCCATAGACACAAACCATTTACGAGAATGAGGATGGTAACACTTATATCCCTTTTGAGTAGGAGAATATCCAAGGAAAACACATTTAAGGGAGCGAGGGTCCAATTTACCACAAGTAGGAAAGTAATTGTGGAGAAAATAGACACAACCAAATATTTTGGGAGGAATAGAAAACAAGGACTTGGAACCTAGAAGGACTTGAAGGGGAGCTTGTTTTTGTAAGACCTGAGTAGGAAGACGATCAATAAGATGGGCAACGGTGAGAACAACATCGCCCCAGTAGGACCGAGGCATACTCGTAGAAAAACACATGCATTGAGCCATGTCAAGAAGATGATGATTCTTGCGTTCTGCCACCCCATTTTGTTGAGGGGTATTGGTGCAAGAGGTCTGATGAATAATACCATGAGCAGAAAAATATTGCCCTAACCTAGAGTCTATATATTCCTCCTCATTGTCAAAACGAAAGATTTTGACAGTGGCCCCAAATTGAGTACAAATCATCTTATGAAAAATTGCGGAACACAGAGATAACCTCACTCTTGTCTTGCATGAGATACACCTAAGTAGTACAAGAAAAATCATCAATAAAAGTAAAAAAACCATCGATGACCTTTCATAGACAGAACACAAGATGGACCCCAGACATCAGAATGTATTAATGAAAAAGGAACTAAACTTTTATTTAAACTGGGAGCAAAAGAAGCTCTATGTTGTGTTCCAAGTTAACAAGACTCACAAAGAAACTCAAGACACATTATTGGTTGCAAAACCAGATGGAAATAAATGCTTAAATAAAAAAAAAAAAAAGGATACCCAAGACGTCGATGCCATAGCCATAAATCATCTTGGGTAGTAGGACTTGTGGTGGAAGAATGAGCAAGCTTGTCTGGTTGATCTAAGAAGTAGAGACCATTTTCTACACTACCACTACCAATGCCAATCGTCCTCCTCGTAACAAGGCCCTGAAACAGGCAATGATTAGGAAAAAAACGTCACACTATAATTCAAATCCTGTGTAATACGACTCAAGAATAATAGGCTAATAGAAAAATTGGGAACATGGAGAACAGAAGATACAGGTATGGTAAGAGTGACATGGACTAAACTTTTTTCAGAAATGGAAGAATCAGTACTATCTACAATCCTGACTTTGTCTTGACCTGAAGAGGGCTTATAGGCAGAGAAAAGGTCAGAAGAGCCAGGCATATGATCTGAGGCACCTGAATCAATAATCTTCTGAATCAATAATCCAGGGCGAAGACTTATGAGACAGGAAAACGCAAGGAGAAGATGCTAAGTTACTTGAGCGGGCAAACGACGAGAAAGATGTATTGAGAGCAGTAGAAAACCGGCGGTCCAACAAGTGACGCAGAACATCCTCAAGCTCAATAGTAGTCATGCCAGAGAGACCATCAAAAGGCTAGCCAACGGAAGCGTAAGTAGATTCAAGCGTATCAACTGCACTAGATCGATGAGCCCGTAAATGAGAGCCACGTCCTCTAGACTGGCTTGACCGACCTCCTCTAGAACCAGACCAATCACCACGACCCCCAAATGGAGGCCCATGAAGCTTCCAACACGTCTCATGAGTATGCCGTAGCTTGCGACAGCAATCACAGAATATAGACTCCTTGGCGGTAGACAGAGGGATGAGAGTCAAGCTGAGGCCATCTCTAGAGGTAGACAGTAATGCGGAGCGGTCAGTAGAGACAGGGGACATCATAGCAGACCGTCGACTCTTCTCATATTGTACATAGGCGAATGCCTCCTGAAGTGAAGGAAAAGTGTCCATACCCAGAATCCAACTCCAAACCGGATCATATTCCACATTAAGACCGGCCAAAAACTTGAAGACCCTTTCCTGTGCAATAAACTTCCTGTACCCGACTGAATCAGCAGTGCAAATAGGCTTATAGTCCTGCAGGTGATCAAGGCATTTCCAGCCGTTGGTGAGGAAGGTGAAGTACTGAAGAACAATCTGCTCCCCCTGAACAGAGCTCTCAATAGAGCGGCGCGACTCAAATGCCTGTGAGAAATTCCCTTTGCAGGAATAAGTAGTAGCCACTGCCTCCCAAATTTTCTATGCAGTGTCCATAGATAGATAGTCCTCTCCAATCTCTGGGACCATAGAATGTCTCAACCAACCCATAATTAGGGAGTTGGTGATCTCCCATTGATCATAACTCTGGTCCGTGGTGCTAGGTGCCTGTATCCCGCCATCAACATATCTCATTTTCCCTCTGCTCTTCAAAAACATAGTCAAACTCTACGACCATACTAGATAGTTCTGACCATTGAATGGAGAGGTGTTGATTTTAATATTAGGGTTGGGGTTATCAGTCATAGTAGTAGGTATAATAGAACTCTCACTCTTAGGTGTCGACACACAAGTGGAATCTTCCATGGATACTATACTACCTAACTCTCAACAAAATTAGTGCTAATCACAAACCTGAAAGATAGTGGAGGAATAGTAAGCACGATGACCACTAAGAATATTAAAGAATTAAACACTAATCAACTTTACTCTTTTTTTTTTTATAAAAAAGCCAAAAAAAAAAAAAAAAAAAAATGCAAATAGAGGTCAAACAAAGGTCACTACCTCATCACACACCCAATGACAAAAGTAGGAGTCAAACAAATAGGAATACGACTTAGCCAAGAGAGACGACACTCACAAAGACCACGACAACAGTTAAAGTTCAAGGAAGCCAGAGAATGCCTCGGTCCTGTCGGCAGACTTCCAGTTGCAGTCGGCAAGGCAAAACGACCCTGCCTCACTGGTCGTCTCAGACCAAAAGGTCTGTCGGCAGGACCAACAAGTGTATGGGCACATGCGACAGTGATCAAATGGGGCAGGGCTATTCTTTGGTAGGTTCAGCAGCTAGCGTCTGGGCCAAGAAGCCTTCGGTTGTAAGCGACGGGGCTTGAAAGGTACGGTGCCTGTGTGGTGTATGGATTTAGGTTTTAGGGTTTGGCACTGATACTATGATAAATTTAGAGAATATAAAGATTAGGGTATGATTAGGATATCATCCCCCATTTATATTAATGGAGATTAATAATTACAAGGAAGCCCTAAGGTATAAAATAATTACAAAATAATAACTCAAATAATCATATATTATTCTAACAGTTATGGCTCTTGGCAAAATTTTCTAACCCCAAACCATGACGTCTTGTATTTATAGACAAAAGACTTCTCACGTCGGAAATATCTGTAAAGAGACAGCTACAGCTGTCAAAATATTTGCTCTCGGTAAACATAGCCAGCCGGCCAATTTACGGCCTGTTCATAAATTGGTAGGCCAGCCAACTATTTTGGCCCTACTGTTCACTGAGTGATCAGGCTAAAAAGGGTTTTGATCCAAATGTGGTGGAAGGCTTGGGTTTGAAGCTCGAAATCGAATTCTTTTGTTGAAGATTTGAACAATTTGTATAATGTTACTTTCATCATCAAATATTCAGATTGAAGCGCCCCAGTCTTGAGGGCGGTCAAAATGGGGTGTCTATACATATCTTCGGTATAAATGATAAACAATATAGAATTAAAAAAAATAATGCTTTTGTTAGAACTATTTGTTTGTTTTCCTTGTTATACAAAACAATTCGTTGAATATATACATGAAAAAATACAGAAGCATCCAAGTAGTTTTGACAATACCACCCACTACTCTTTAAATTGAAAGGTTCACATATAAGTGTACACATGATACATGGTACTTTTTTACCAACTAGGCCTAGACTAGTTGGCCACCATGACTCTCCTAAGGACTTAGTCCTAAGGAGGAGGTCATGGGTTCAAATCTCCCCAAGGAGAGAGTTGAATTAGGTGGCAAGCACTTAGTGCTTTGCAAGGGTGGGGAGGCTAACTCCCTTAGGTGTTAATTTAACAACTAACAATTGACTTTTGCCAATCCAAAAAAAAAAAAAATGGTACATGGTACATTTTCCCCCGCCATGCTCCAGCCCCGCATCCCCCACCCTGCCACGATGAGAAAGTGTGGGGACGGGTTTTGCTCTGCCTGCCGCGTTTTATTTATCCCTCTGCTCCGTTGCTATCGCTAGTTACCAATGTGCCTTTTGTACTGTTGGTTCAGGCAAGTTGTATAAAGAATTTTTGTAATGCCATTTGCAATAGCTGGGTTAGATTGGAAAGCTTGATGCTTGTATTGAAGTTATGTAACCAGGCCTAGTCCAATTCCACTTTGGAATGCAACCATGATTGTGTTGACATTGGAAAGCGTGATACCTGTTAACAGTTAAAGATGAAGTTTGATAATTGATATCCAGGAAGCTAGCAATTTGATAGTTGATTATTATAATTCTTCAAAAGTTAGGAATTTATTTTGGTGAGTGGTTGTATTCTGAATCTCCTTCCAGAAAGTGAATGGTGAAGCATTACTGAAGTTGATAAGAGTAAAATGTGATGAAGCAATATTCACATCAATGTGGCACTCCTTGTGTTGTTGGTAATATGAAGAGTTAGAATACTTATGCATCTTTAACTATCAAATAACATAAAAATTAAAATAAAAAAACAAGTAATTGCCAATGTGGAGTGGAGAGAGAGTTATTCGTACTGCCATATTATGCAGACATGCATTGCAGTCAATCCACTGTTTATCGTGTATGTGTATAAGATAGTCTGATACATACAAGGTTTTGAAAAGCGGTTGCGGTTGCTGTAACGGTGGCGGTGCCGCGGTTGCGGTTGCGGGGTGTAAAGGCCGTAGCGTAACGGTTGCGGTAACCGGAACCGTGAATTTTTTTATTTTTCGCACAATTTGAAAAAAACTTACCGATACGCATATTTTTTTTCCATAATCATATTTATTGGGTTTTAAAATAAATATTGATCAATTTTTATAAATTTTTAAGTATGATTCAATATATTTCATATTTTTAAATCATTATAAACTGAGTTTTTTACATTTTATTTTACTAATTAATGACTTTATATGTCATAAATCCATATTACACGTGTGGTAAAAAAAAAATTATTGGAGTTAGATGTATAAATTTATTTTTTAATTATTATACTTGTAGAAGCATATGCAAATTTTAACTTGAATAGTTTTTAAAAAATAAATTAGACATGCTAATATAATCATATAAAAATTAAAAAATAAATTATAAAGAATTTTTTTTGGGGGGGTTTGGATCAGTTGAATATTCATTCTCTTTTTAGATAACCTGTAAATAAAAATAAAATAAACTAATAAAAATTGACATGTGTAAAATATCTATTAATATATAATTATAGGTGTTATGTTTTCTAGATATTTTATAAAAAAATCAATCACTAATTATTATATATAAGATAAACCAAGACAAAAGAGAATAAATAAGAGTCTAAATATATATATATATATATTTTAATCAAGCCAAATCGATAATGATCACATTATTATTATGATTTTCAAATAATATATAGATAGATACATACAAACAAACAAAATGGTTGACTGATAGTAGCTGAATAGAATATCATAGGTCTTACAGCTTCAACAATTCAATAACATATTATTCATCTTCCCTCTTCTCTCTCTCTATCACCTTTTCCCTATTTTCAGTTTTTTTTTTTATGTTTTTTTTTAAAGAAGCAGTTCGGAACCGTTACGTAACGGTACGTAACAGGCCGTTACGGCACCGTTACGACCGCTATAGCGGCCGCTACGGCCAACACACCTGTGAATCTCAATCACACTGCAAAAGCGGCCGTAACGGGTGGCGGTAACCACCAAAACCGTTATGTAACGGCGTTACGTAACGGTTGCGGCCGCTTTTTAAAACCTTGGATACATAGCATCACAAGTTAACAAATGTCAACATTGGGTGATGGGGCATAAAAGTCCATTGAAAAAAGGCAATGAATTAATATCATAGACATTTTGCAATGGTTCTGGACTGATGCTTTATTTGATTGTCTGAATTTGTAAGGCTAATATGATAACTAAAAAACATACAGCAGTTAATCTAATTCCAGATGTCACAGGATTAAACTGTCATTTTCTTCCAGAGTCTTCTTATGTGACTACACCCGCAATAATTACTTCAATACATATCTACCTATAAGTAGACAAATATTTTGGAGGCAATCTGGATTTAATACTACATCTGATTGCTGAGTAGCCGTGGGACTAGAAAGATACGTTTGATATTTGCAACTTCTAATTCAGTCTGAGCATGGTGATTCCAAATTTCCGTTTGTTTTGGCAATCTTTCTGACGACGAGAATTTGAAAGTTTGACTTTTTAGTTTACTGCTTCAACACTCGCCAGTAAAGCACTTATTCTGTATGAACTTAGCACTTTAGGCACATCTTGAAGACAATCATTTTTTTTTTGATAAATACATCTTGAAGACAATCATGTCTTTCTTTGCTGCTGTTTGATTACATTTTTTCTTATTCAACTTAGTAAAGGGGGGTACTGAAATTTTAATTACCATAAAACATTTCATTTTTTGCTCATCCAATCCATTATTCTATGGTTAGTGCTGATCTCTTGTTTATTTTTTTATGTGCTCTTTAGCATAAACACAGTGTACTACATGGCACCTTATGCGACTATGATCTTGGCAGTGCCAGCACTATTGCTTGAAGGAGCTGGGATTATGTTATGGTTTCAAACACACACGTCTCTTCTTTCACCCCTCATTATTATTTTTGGCTCTGGAGTGTTGGCTTTCTGCCTGAATTTCTCAATCTTTTATGTGATTCATTCTACAACTGCTGTCACGTTTAATGTTGCTGGAAATCTCAAGGTGAGTTGGATCCCTTCAAATATGAATTGCTGTTTGTATCACCATCATCACCATCATTGTCTTAAAGTGATCCTATATATTCTCCTAATTTCTTGTCTTGTAAGCTAGGAAGTATGGACACCTCTCTGGAGGTTATTTACTGGTGTCCAACAGGAACACTCTCCAGACATGTGTCAGACACAATGGATGAATCAGACACATTGGGGACACGCGGTGTCCGATTTTTAAAATTCTCCTTCTCCACTGAGTAGCATACAGAACTTGATGAGAATAAAATATTTGACATAGAATAAATATATAAGATACAAAAATATGACATAATAAATTAATAAAAATATATGTTTTGCCCATGTCCCCACTATGTCATATCCTGCATTTTTTCTGAACTTTTGTGTGCCCGTGTCAGTGCTTAAAATTTTATGTTGTAAGCATATATTCAGTTGTCATCACGTGTAATCCTATCTTTCTTTAACAACTCATGATCGCCCCGAATTTTGCAATCAGTTCCTCTGGTACTGGTAATAAACGACGATTGTATGAATGCTTGAACTCAAGGTTTTAAAAGCGAACGCAACCGTTATGTAACGGTTGTGGTGGTTACCGCCACCCGTTACGGCCGCTTTTGCAATGTGATTGAGATTCACAGGTGTGTCGGCCGTAGCGGCTGCCATAGTGGTCGTAACGGTGTCCTAACGGCCTGTTACACACCGTTATATAACGGTTCCAAATTTCTTCTTTCGAAAAAACACACAAAAAAAAAGCTAAAAATGAGAGAAGAGGGAAGATGAAGAGGGATGATGGAGGAGCAAAAGATAGAGAGAGAGAAGAGGGAAGATGAAGAACATGCTATTAATTTGTTGAAGCTGTAAGACTTATGCTATTCTATTCAGTTGCTATCACTCAATCGTTTTGTTTCTGTGTCTATCTATATATTGTTTGAAAATAATAATAATAAGTGTGGTCATTATCTATTTGGCTTGATTAAAAAATATATAGATATATATATTTAAGCTCTTATTTATTCTCTTACTTTTATCATTGTTTATCTTATATATAATAGTTAGTGATTAATTTTTTGTATAATATAAAGTCATTAATTATTAAAATAAAATGTAAAAAACTCAGTTTATAATGATTTTAAAATATGAAATATATTAGATCATACTTAAAAATTTATAAAAATTGATCAATATTTATTTTAAAACCCAATAAATATGATCATGGAAAAAAATATGCGTATCGGTAAGTTTTTGTCAAATTGTGCGAAAAATAAAAAAATTCATAGTTCCGGTTACTGCAACCGTTACGTTACGACCTTTACACTACATAACCACAACCACGCTACCACCACCGTTACGGTGACCGCAACCGCTTTTCAGAACCTTGCTTGAACTTGTATGCTTCATCTTTAATATCAAACACTTCTTGTTTGCTCAAATTTGTGCACTATTTTTGGAAGTGTATAATCTGTTGAAAAACATGTGTTGTCTACATCCGTTTCATTGTCATCCCATTTAAGAACTCTTGTTTTCATGTTTCTTGCACACTACACAGGTTGCAGTTGCAGTTACATGTTCATGGTTGATATTCAGAAACCCAATCTCGGCTTTGAATGCATTTGGATGTGCAGTGACACTTTTGGGATGCACGTTTTATGGGTATGTGAGGCACAAGCTATCCCAACAGGCACCAGGAACTCCTCGTACGCCCCGGACTCCCCGGAACCTGAAGGAGCTGATTCCTCTTGTAAACGATAAGTTAGATGATAAGATTTGATTCAGTAGTCATATTTATTATACATGGGGTTCCCTTGCAATTCGAGAGATGGGTTGTAGGACAAACATATAAGAAACATTCCACCTCTTTGCTATGTGAACTTCTATTAGATCAATCAAAAAATTATAATATTCTCTCTCTCTCTCTCTCTATATATATATATATATATCTCATTTTTTAGTTATTTTTTTATATAATATTTTAAATAGGAGTCAAGTTTGATGGTTGCATAATTGTTTGCCTGCGAGATTATTGCTGGTGCACACTAGGGTTGTTGGATGCTAAGTTTATAAGTAGCCAAGACAGTGATCAATGCAGGTTGAACTTTCATTTTATTCTGAAAAAAAAAATTTGCGTAGACCTAGTTTTTTCTTGCACCAACACACACAGCATGCAACTACGGGATATTGGGTGGGGATCGCGAGTGGGTTTGGTGGGTTGGGGTGGCTAGTGAGAAGGGGGTTCTGGGGTAGGGAGGGGCTGGGGAGCAACGGTGAGGATGGAATTTAACTTTGTTTGGTGCAGGTAGAAATGTGTGGTGTAATTGTGAAGATTTTGCACTGGACAAGTTTTTGACTTGCAACCCCACCCACCCCACCCTCCCTGTCCTACTGAAAACTCCTGCCAGCATCATTCCCCGCCACCTTTGATAGGCCCCATTCTCTCTTTCTTGTGCACCACTCTCTTTCTTTCTTTCTTTCTTTCTTTTTTTTTTTTTTTTTTTTTTTTTGGTGTCAATCTTAATCTCTCTCCCTCTTTCTAATGTTCTCTCTCTCTCTCTCTCTCCCTCTCTCACTGTTGATCTCCCTTTCCCTCTTCCTCTCTTTGTTGCTCTCTCTGCTTTTCTCCCTTTATCTCTGTCTGTCTCTTGCTGTGTGTATTGAACAACTACGAGTGTAGGGGTAGGCTTTGTGAGGAGGGATGAGCAGGAGGAGGGGCTGGGGAGTGTAGGGCGGGGTTGCAATGTGAGATGAGTCTTGGGAGGGAGAAGAGAAAAAGAGGGGGGGTCGTTGGTGGTGGCAGGAAGGGTGGCTGGAGGGGTATGAACTTTCCTCTATATTTTCATCTCTCCATGTCTCCATGCCCCTCTTATAGGTCCTGATTTGAATCCGTATCAATGATTCAAATCGTCTATTTTTGTAATAAAGGTCATTCATACAAAAAATAAATTTCATCGAATAATTATAAATTCAAGAACAAAAAATATTTAATTTTATAAAATGAATGATTGAAGTTTACAATTATATTTGTCGTTCATTTAATAAAACAAAATGCGATTTCTTTTAAAATTTATGATTGCGTTTGGTAAAGTTTTAGAATTATAATTTGATAATAGAATTGTATTTTGAGTTTGTGAGTTTTGAAATTATGATTTGAGTGTGAAAATTTTGTTTGGTTAAGAGTTTTGAAAAAAGTTTTAAATTGAGTTTGAATTGAGTGATGTGTTATAGGATATTTGATTCAAAAATTTACAACTCATAACAAAACACACAATTCAAAATTCTATTCAAAACTTTTAAACAAAATTTAAAAAAATTCTCAAAATATTTTTTATTTAAAATATAAAAATAACAGGTGTCAAAAAAAAAATACTATTCTGGTCAATCGGCCGAACATTCGGGGAGAATGACAGAGTATACGTGTTTTGAAAAGTGGGTGTGGAATCAATTTTTTAAAACTATGAATAAACACCCATACTAAAACCAAATGATGGAATCACACTTTAAAAGTTTAACCAAACACAACCTATAAGGCTTTTGATAAAACTTTTATTTTTTGCGTAGATGACTTCTATTGCAAAATTTATAAAATAAATGATTTAAATTATCGGTATGGATCTAAATTGAAAAAAGATGAAGTGTAGAGAAGAGTTTATTCCCACTGCAGGCGGGAGGCTGCGAGAGGAAAGGGTTGTAGGGGTGGGGGGTTAAAAAAAAAAAAACTTTTTTTCTACATGAGTAATAATTTCAAATTCGGTTAGATGTCTTTTTCATTCGTGTATATCTTGCCTTGTATAATGTTTTGAATATGCATACATTAAATCTCTCAAGTTTTCAACCTAAAAGACCTCACTGATATTCAAAAAAATAATTATGACTCCTTTATTGTATGAATAAAAAAAACTCTGCATTAATAATTACAATTCATTAAATTCATACAATTGATAACATATGATGCGAAATTTTTTTTTAACATATGTAAATGTGATTTTTATAAATATCACAAAAATTGATAAAATTCATTCGATGGCATATTATTTTATTTTTGTGCATCTTATATCTTATGTGTACTCAAATAACAACAAATTTATCTATTGCAAAGACCTTCAAACATCTTCAGTGTCACTTTGAAGTTTATGTTGATAATTATTCAATCTTAACTTACTAATTTTGTATTTGATTCATGCAATATAAATGGGTTATTGTATAAAAAAATATTTTCATTTCTAGAACCTAAGAATTAAACCTTCGTTTAGAATGTGAGTTGACTTTTTAACTTTTTAATTTTTTGACTATTTTAACTTGGAATTAAAAAGTCTCATTTAGGATATGTTTTTTTGATTTTTTTGACTTTTATAGAAGAAAAGATGAAATGATTATGGTTTGAATGTAATATTTTATTTTATTAATTTTTTAGCCTATTTTATCTTTTTATGACTAAAATAACCTCAAAATACTATGCCAAAGCCCTGTTTGGTTATTATTTTGGGACTAAAAAAGCACAAAATGACAAAATAGACTAAACAAATTAGTAAGACAAAAATATCACATCTAACCTATAATTATTACATTTTTTTTTCGCACAAAAGTAAAAAAATTCAAACCAAACAAGGCTAAAAAAACCAATCTAAAAAAGTTTCAATACAAAAAAATTGACTATATTAACCAATGCCAGACAAAGAAGTGGGTTGACTTTTTGAATTTTTTGACTATTTTAGCCTGAGGCTAAAAAGCCTGGTTTGGGAAGGACTTTTTTACTTTTTTGACTTTTTGGTGAGGTGTCCACATGTTAAATGACTGAACTGCCCCTGGTAATACCTTTTCCACTCCTAGCTGGCTCCTTCCTCCACCTCAGTGTCATTGTACTTTTTTTTTTTTTTTGGATGAGGAGTATTAAATTGAAATTTTTTTTTAATTAATGTTTTTGTCATTTTTATTTTTGTATTTGTATACATTAATTTGTTTTTATTTTTCAAAAATATTTTTTCATGTGTTTTATTTATTTTTAAATTACGTGGCAAATGCTAATTTCTATTTTTAATTTTTTTTTTGGATGAGACGTATTTTTGTGGTTCTTTTTTTTTTAATTTACGTTTTTGTCATTTTTATTTTTATTTGTATACATTAATTTGTTTTTATTTTTTAAAAATGTTTTTCATGTGTTTTATTTATTTTTAAATTATTTTTTTTGTTGGATGAGACGTATTTTTGTGGTTCTTTTTTTTTTAATTTACGTTTTTGTCATTTTTATTTTTATTTATATACATTAATTTGTTTTTATTTTTCAAAAATGATTTTTTCATGTGTTTTATTTCTTTTTAAATTACAAGGCAGCTGCTAATTTCTGTTTTTAATTTTTTTTTCTTTTTGGGAAAAGGTTTTTTTTGGAAAAAAAGTTTTGTTTTTTTTACTTTGTGTGTGGTGAGGCGACACCCATGTGGGGGTAGTTTGGTAAATTTATCAAAGCATGGGTTGTTGCCAAGCACTGACAAGCTTTTGTCTTCATTTAGCTAATTTAGTCTTTTTTGTCCTGCAATGGCTAAAATAACCCACACTTCTCTTGCCAAACGGAGGCAGAGTTTAAGTTTGGATTCTTAAAAAAGGCCAACCTAATTTCGATTTCAAGAACAAGAGATCAACAATTCTCCCTTGCACTGACTCGAAAAAATCTGAATAATGAAGAGTTGAATTCAGATCTTTGTTATTGCGTAGAAAGATGATGTTTTTAAAATTAGTAATAAGTGATTCAAGATAAAAAAAAAAAAAAATTAGATTTAATTTTTAAGTATAGTATTATGATAATCAATTAGGAAAGAAAAACTTTAGAGAATCGAACTATTTTAAAATATTTGGGATCTCTAGCATTACTCGATAGGATATTAAAAGTAACGATCTTTTTCATATATTCTCTAATTATCAATCAATCATATAATTTACACATCATTGAATGTAAAAAATGGGTGTAGAATTGGGTGTAAAAAGTGGACTTGTATATCATTTTTCATTAAATATTATAAAACATCTATATTAGCATATTTTTATTTTAAATTTTGAAAGAAAGAAAACTTTGAATTTTAAATTAAATTAATAATTATATATCATTAGTTTTAATTTTTAATAATATGTTTATAGGGTCCGTTTGGGAAGAACTAAAGTAGGCTTTTTTGGCTATTTTAGCCACAAAAGACAAAATAGACTATTTTAGCTACAAAAAACAAAACATCACATCTAATCCATAATCACTACACTCTTCTCTCACAAAAAAAGTTAAAAAATCCAAAAAGCCAAAAAGCCCTTCCCAAACTAAGCTTTTTAGCCTAGGCTAAAATAGTCAAAAAAGTCAAAAAGCCAAAAAGCCAACTCACTTCCCAAACAGAGACTAATTTTATTTTAATCACTCTAAAAAAAAGTTATTTAAAAAAGGTAACAAATAAATTAACATTACTAATTTTTTTTAGGAGATTGGACCGTCTACAGTTTGATTGGACCATTCAGTCTGACTTAGTGGTCACATTTTTTAATTTTATTTTGATAATTTAAACCGTTCACATTTTAAGATTTGTTAAGTATATCATCGCTGTAAAAAATCAAGTTGATCGGATAATAAAAATCACGTGTTCAGAACAATTTTGAACGAACTATTTATTTTTTCACCGTCTATTTTTTTTTTTTAATACAAACTGATCTAAACACATAGTTGTCATTATTCAATCGACTTAATTTTTTATAAAAATGATATACTAAATAAATTTTAAATGTAAACAGTTTGAATTATTGAAACGAAGGTTAAAAGTAGGTCCACAAGACTCAATAACACCTCTCCAGTCTAATGGAAGATTGTAGAGAAGCATAGGCCCTGTTTGATTTAGTTTTTGAAAATTAATTTTGAAAGATAATTTTTAAAAAGAGTTTGCAAAATTTGAATCTTGTTTGCTTATATATTTTGAAAATAATTTTAAAATGATTTGCATTTTTTTTAATTGAATAAATTGTGTAAGAGAAAATTAGTTGGTTAACGTGTAGAATTTAAGAGAATGAAGAGAAGAGAGGAAAAAAATAATAATAATTGATATGTAACAAAAAAAAGAAAAAAAATTAATTTTTTTTAAACTAAACATATTTTTAGATTTTTTAATTTAAAAATTAATTTAAATAGCAAACCGAGCGCTGTCATAGTTTTTTTTTTAAGCCTTCGTTTGAGTGGTGGTTGATTTTTTAGTTTTTTAACTATATTAATTTAGGGTTAAAAAGTCTCGTTTAAGATAAGTTATTTTGTTTTTTTTAATTTTTATGAAAGAAAAAAATAAAAAAATTACAGATTAAATGTGACATCTTATTCTATTTAACTGAAATAGTTAATTTTATCTTGTATAGTTAAAGAAAAATATTCAAGACCCTCTTTCCTCCACCCTTTTGACCCCTTCTCTTTCATGATTGATTAATTTTTTTATTTTTTATTTTTTTTTTTCAATTATCACCCGCTACGTGAGGGTGGTGGGGGTTGATGATTGAGAGGTGTCAATCACAGCCCATAGTTAAATTAGGCCATGCAATCAGGCCAAACGCAGCCTTACTTAACTCCCAAATCCAGCTGAAAAAGGAAATCATTTGAAATATTTGTGTGGGTGTGGGTTACACCAAAATATGCTCAGCATCGATGTTGCAAGTTTTAAATTACCAAACTACCCCGGATTCTTCGACAAACAGATCAACAATCTGATGAAGCGTGTTTTGGTTCAAACGTCGTCGTTTAAATTAGTTTTTCCACTACATAAGTCTGAAACTGAAGAGGATAAATTAGTCAAAAAAGCAAAAGTGTGTGTCCGAGACCGAGAAATCTGACTATTGTCTGATGACACACTCACACTCTCTCACACACACACACACACACACACACACACACACACGGACACAGCTCAGCTCCTCTCTCTCTCTCTGCTCTGCACTGTCTCCTTCCCAATGGCTCCATTCCCTCTCTGTTCTCACTTTCTTTTTCCCCTGTTAGCCCAACCATCCTCCTCCTCTCTCTAAATCCCACACTCTTCCTCTCTCTCTCTCTCTCTCTCTCTCTCTGCTATGCTATGCACTGTCTCCTTTCCCAATAGCTCCATTCTCTTTCTGATCTCTCTTCTCCCCTGTTAGCTCAACCCAACCATCCTCTCTTTCTCTCTCTAAAAATGCCATCTTCCTCTCTCTAAAACCCACACTCTTCCTTTCTCTGTCTCTCTAAAAGGCCCATCTTTCTTTTAACACATTCTCTCTCCCTCTTCTGTGTGGAAGGAGCATCTAGATTACCAACATTAAACCATTGAAACCCAGTTCAATTCCAGAAATTAAAAATAAAAACAAAAACAAAAACCCATTTGATTTTTCTGTATCACCCACTCCACTTGACACTCTCTCAAACTCTCTAAAAAAACCATCTTTCTCTCTCTAAAATTCTCTCTCTCTCTCTGATACACTTCCTAGATGCCGAATCAAAGACCCATCACACTCCCCTTCTTCACCACCCTATTATTGTTCATCTCTCTTCTATCCAATGTACTCTCAAAATCAACAATCGAACCCTGTTCCAACTCCGACACCTGCAACGCCCTCCTCGGCTACACCCTCTACACCGACCTCAAAGTCTCCGAAGTCTCCTCTCTCTTCCAAATCGACCCCATTTCACTCCTCACCGCCAACTCCATCGACATCTCATACCCAGACGTCGAAAACCACATCCTCCCCTCCGACCTCTTCCTCAAAATCCCCATTTTCTGTTCCTGCGTCGACGGTATCCGAAAATCGGTCTTCACCCATTACAAGACTCGCCCTTCCGACACTCTCTCTACAATCGCCGACTCAATTTACGGCGGCCTCGTGTCGGCGGACCAGATTAAGGAAGCCAATTCGATTTCGGACCCTTCCGCGCTCGATGTTGGTCAATCTCTTCTTGTTCCTTTGCCTTGTACTTGTTTCAATGGGACTGATAATTCTTTGCCTGCAATTTACATGTCTTATGTTGTGCAACCTGTGGATACTTTGGCTGGGATTGCGGGGTTGTATTCGACTACGGTTACTGATCTTATGACTGTCAATGCTTTGGGGAGTAGTGCTATTAAGCCTGGTGATATTCTTGCTATACCATTGTCTGGTAATTTACTACTCCTGAAAATTTATTTGCTTTTAGTAGCAGAATTGTTTATAGAAGCCTTGCTTTGTGAAATTGGTGTTTGAAAGCAGAATTTGTTAAAAGCCATTGTTTTCAATTGCTTTTGTTGAAGGACTAATTTCACGTGTATGTATTCCCTAAATTATTCCCATTTTTTGTGTTTCATATAATTTGTTTGTTCTGTTAGTCTTTAGAGTTTCTGATTTCATCTCATGCGGTCCAATTGGAGTTGGTTGATGGATAAAAATGTCATTTTAGATTTTGAACAACTTTAGTGAGGGCAGCGAAATTGGGAAGAAGATAGATGCTTGGTTGTAAGGTCTAAGTTGTTTAATATAGTGTGTGTAAGAGGATGAGTTTTTAGTTCTATGATATTAGTTGTTCAAATTATAAATTTTGCCCATTAGGTTAGGCTTTCAAGGTTATAGATTGGGGCAGGCGTGTCTAATTGAATTATCTGAATTGAAATAAAAAAATTCTTGGAACTAAATAGATGAAAGTGATAGTTTAGGGGATAAAAGTGAAATTAACCCCTTTAGGAATTTCGTGTAATTTTATTTGCTTTCCTATGGTTCAAGAAAACACCCACTAGACATAATATTTGTTTTGTAGAAATTAACATTCAAATAGTAGTGTTTCTTAATTTTGGATTGTTTTGTTTTGTTGATTCATGGTATTGGTATGTTTATTGGTGAGTAATAGTGTTTCTTCTGTATTTTCCTTGCATTACAGCTTGTGCATCCAATTTTCCAAGATATTCCTGGGATTTTGGTCTGATTGTGCCAAATGAAAGTTATGCTATTACTGCGAGTCACTGTGTGCAATGCAGTTGTGCAACAGGAAGTCGCAAGTAATTAACTGTCTTCGAGTTATATTCTCTGAGATACATTTGGTTCTATGTTTATTTATTTATTTATTTTTATTTTATGATAATCGACTATTGTGGTGGTTGTACAGTTTATACTGCATGCCAGCTTCATTGGCAGTATCTTGTTCAAGCATGCAATGCAGAAACAGTAATCTCATGATTGGGAATGTTACATGGCAACAAAGTGCTGCTGGCTGCAATGTTACTTCTTGTAGTTATGGTGGCTACGTCAATGGAACCATTATCACTACGTAAGCATGCTGTTCATCTCTTCAAATTCTCTCAGAATATAATTTATGGAGTTCTAATGATTGAATTCCATTTTTTCTTTGCTTGCTTTGCAGGTTGTCAACATCTCTTCAACCTCGATGCCCTGGTCAGAATCTTGATGAAATCTTATTTATCTGTTAGGCATTTGAAAGCACATGTAAAAGTGGAAGAATTCACATTTGAAGTGCTTAGATTTTCACTGCAAATTGAAGTAGTCTATTTGCTTAAAGTTAAAGCATAGAAACTCTCAAGTTTTTCATTAAAAATTCGATATTTGACCTCCCATAGCAGTAGACTAATACACCAGTATTTGTAATACAATCAAGTGAAAAATATAACAAAGGTCAAATCTAATCAAATCAGTATGTAATCTAAAATTTTCATCTAATTTGTAAAGATCCTTTATTCAAATTAAATCCCCTTCAATCATTCTATTCAATCAATTCTTTAAATTTCCTAATATGATTATAAACTCTAAAAAAAAACCATCGAAAATGACAGAAATCCATGTGCTAGAAAGTTGGCCATGATGTCATTGTTCTTCGACAGTAAAAATTATTCAGCTATGACTTCTTTCAGCAGTAATGCGAAATACTAAATTGTCCTGTTTGCAAATCTCTTATTCCAGCCTTCTAGAACTTGATTGCATACACATCCCTGAAAACTTAACTATATGAATAGCTACTGCCGCAAGAAATAGCCATAAATAATATGGTGACTTCTTCAAGCAGCAATGCAAAATACTAACATTGTCCTGTTTGCAAATCTCTAGCTCCAATCTTCTAGAACTTGATTGCATACACATCCCTGAAAACTTAGTGCCACAAGAAATAGCCATAAACAATATGGGGTAGTGATGGGGCTGTTTTGATTGTTATGGGGTTTAAATATAACTATAAATCATTTCAATTTTTCATGAACAGGTTCATAATGCATTTATTTATTTATTGAGCATTAACTTGATATTGTATTGGATTACTAAAATGGATGCAGGTCCACAGCAATTTCCTCCACTTATAGCCCCACCTTCTTCAGTAAGCAAGGGTTTGATCTTTTCTCCAGCACCTGCACCTTCCGAGTCAGGTGGTACACCAACAACCACTCCAAAGTCTTCCACTGTGCCTTCATCTGGCTCAGTTGTGGGACTTCCTCCCACAAATGCTCCCAATGGAGGTCTCTCTAGTGCTGCTAGCTCCTCGGTGCATCCATTATCCATTTTTCCCGTTGCAATTGTTTTAGGTTTGTTTTTTGATTTTCATTGTAGTTTTGCTCCTTTACTGCATGCTTAGCTTGTGGGTTTTTGTTTATTTATGTTATTGGACTGATTTATGGATGCAGCCTGCTGGTTTTTTTTTTTTTTAAATAATCTTTTCTTTTTTCTTTTTCTTTTTCTTCAATTGGTCTAGCATTTTGTTTCATTCTGTTGCCTTACCTTGTATGGTGAACCAAGGCAGTTTGCCCTTTCTGTAATTTATTGTGATTATTATTTGAGCTTTTGAAACATTTGGCTAAAGTGACTGACTGCATTAATTTTCAACACTCTAGGACCGGCAAGTATTGAACCTATATAATCTTTCATCCCATGTCATCTTTTGTTCTGTATCTTGTGAATTGTCCCTTTTAAAGGTCCTCTTGGTCACTTAGAAATCACCTAGCATATTAATTCTTTTCTTGTTTCAATTTTAGCAAAATGGATGCGTTGTCTGACTTCTTGTATGATAGTCTTAAGTTATTGGGAAGGTATCATGAACCCTTAAATCTGTATATTTTGGAACTTGCATTTTCTTTATGAGTTTCTTTTGAATAATAGTTTGTTTGGTTTTTTTTTTTTTTTTGGTGTGTGTGTGTCATTTGGTTTAAAGCTAGAAGTTTCAGTGGACTCAAGCTTGAGCTTGAGCCCACTATAGACAAAATATTCTTTACTTGCATGAGCTCAAAGTGACAAAATAGTTGTGCACCTAGTTGGTTTGCACGCCAGCATATAGGCCATGTCTTGTTTTGCCGGACTCTTTAAATGCCATTTTTGGGTTTTCCTTGTAAAATATACTTTTCCTGGAGATGACTTTATTCTAGTTATTTAGACCCACTGCCAATTTCACTTGGTCTCATATTCTTCTCTTTTTTTTTCTTTCACCAAACAGAAACTTTATGGGTTTTAACTTTTTTGCCTGCTCTCTCTCTTATAAGAGCTGTGGTCTTGTGCATCTTGTTTGCCACTGAAATTTTCACACTTTCTGAGAATGCATCATTGGAATATGTTAAGCTTGACATATAATAAGAACATGTGAACTATGACTCCCAGATCATTTGGTGTTGAATATCTTGACATACATTGTTGGGTCTATTTCTTGACAGTTAGTAATTGGTGATCTACCTTGGTATTAAAGCTCAGGTTAGGGTAGTTCTTGGGTTGAAGTGTTTCCATTTGAATTATTTCTTCTCTCGTTTGCTTTATTTTTTTTTTCTTTTTCTTCTTTCCATGTATGAATATTTGAATCTTTACGTGCAAAATGGTATTGCAGTCAGAAAGACTGTTGAATAGCTTGATATCTCAAACATTTTTCAAACCTAGATGATGCTAGGTTCAAGTTAAGTTTCCTTTTTCTTTGGATCCCTTTCTTTCTAATTCTAGATTGGAGAGCCTTTTTATTATAATACCACACTGAAAAAGTTGAAGGGAACAACTTTTTGAGTTGGGGAATCTAATGGTGGACCTATGTAAGCCTAGGTTTTGCAGGAAGGATTTTTACTTGTGGGGTAATGGATTGTGCTTTGAATGTCGTCACTGAAAAACTTGAGGGCTCCAAGTGAGTGGGTTCTGCTTCAAGAACTAGTTTTTGTGACCTAGACATTTGTAATTGTTACTTACAGTTCCTAAGTAAATGCAAATTGTTTGGTAGATCCTATAACTTGGTGCAATCCAGGCCACACTTCAATATCAGTATTAGTCTTTTATTTTCAAAACATTGAAGGAGACAAGTCTCTTTCTCTCTCCTTCATAGATCACATACTAGTATAACATCCAACAACTTATTACAACTGGTCACATTGAGTGGGAACAAAGGACAATCTCTCCTTCTCAAGATCATAAAGAACCCACAAATTCTGCTGCTGATAATTCCCAAATATTGATATCCCAGTCTCACTTGATGCTGCCATTGCCAAGCACAACACTCCAGTACTTGGATCCGGGAACATATAATTCTCCACTGGTAGGTCCAAATCCAATCCCCCTTCAAAATGAAGCTTCAACCTTGGAATTGCGATCTCTGACACATTTGTAGTCGGTAAGTCAAAGCACAGGTCGAGCCCAATTGAGTCTGAGTTCTGGGAAACTCTAAGCTTCATTTGTGCCTTGAACTCTTTCTTTAGTGAGTGAAAAGCATCATCGGGTAGGTATGTTAGTGTGGTTCCTGAGTCGATGACCATGCCCCCACTCCCGTCTTCTTTCGGCCTAAGTGCTTGTTTTGATATTGGTACTAGGGTTTCGCCAACTGTGATCCCCTCTAAAGACACATAATAAAAAGTGGGTAGTAAAGGGTTTTGTATTAACGGGGTACTATGAGTTTCACCATGAGTACTAAAGTTCAAATATGCTAGTGATCCAAACAAAACATTACTCGTTTTGTTGTCGCCCATGGAGGTTAGACAATATGAGAATTTATGTAAACCTATTTGTGTCACAAGTGACAATGGCCCGCGCCCAAGCCCCACTAGACCAGCACCTTGTTCGAACCCTATTCCCTGGTTGTTGACTCCACACCCAAACCCTATGTTAGGTATCGGCACAGGTTTATCTCCCGAGTCAACAAAAGTCAAAGTGTCCGTTGCCATGAACCCTTGTGTGGCAGACTCATCCCCATAGGTGTACATGTACGAACAACCATTGTCACACTTGAACACATTCATGTCCGCGCATAAATCGCTTGTACATGACAAATTAGAGAACGTTGACGACTTCGCCGGATCAAAAACTGGCGTAGGTTGGTCGAAACACTTCCTGCATGGCTTGCATTGTGTCCATATCAAGTCACTGCCAGTGTCCATGACGGCTGAGTAGGGCACCGGTGGAGTTCCAATCGACATTTTCATGAGGAACTCGCCGTTGCCTACGTGGAGCGGGGCTTGAATACCAGGCGGAGAAGTTGCCATTGCATTGAACCTCTCTAGCCGGAGTTTTCCGCGGTGGATTGATCGCTGGACGAGTTGTAGTTTCGTGAAGTTATGGCCATGATCGATGTGGGTTAGGCCGATTCGAAACCCGGTTTGGATTGGGGAAAGATTGAGGGATTGGTGTGAAGTTGTGGAAGATGTAGGTATGGTGAGAAGTGATGTTAGAATAAGAAGAAATAGGAGAGAAGGTGAGGAGTGAAGTGAAGCCATGAGTCTAGAGTAGTGATATATTATGCATATATTTGTGGAATGTAATTAGAGATGTATATAAGCTAAATGTTTTGTAGCTCAAAGGTTTCATTCTCTTTGGTTATCCTGTAATAATGCCTCATTGGCAGCTTCTCAAAGGTTTCATTCTCTCCACCTCCCAAATCTCTCAACCGTTTCTCTCTCCTCCACTCCAAAAATAAAAATAAAAATAAAAATAAAAATAAAAATAAAAATAATAATCTTAATTGCTTTGGTTGTAAATTTCATAACACACACGAGATCTTTTTAATTGTACACCTTAGTGCCTTCTAGTGTATTAGATAAATACACGCAACTCACTTGGCTGAGTATGTTTGAATTTCGCTATAACTAACCAAATTTTTATTTCTATATTTTTATTTTTTCACTATATTTTTATTTTTATTTCGCTATAACTAGTGTATTATATTTTTATTTCTATATTCATTTTTTAAAATGGTCAATTACAATTGCATATACACCATGTATGCTCAACTTCTAATATACATTATGTGTGTTTAATTTATCTTTCTCTAGAGTATCATTCTATATCGTCTCCTCACCTCTCTCTCTCTCTCTCTCTCTCTCTCTCTCTCTTAAATTTAACCCACTCTTTAATCTCTCAGTCTCTCTCTATCTCTCTTCTAATCCCCCATAATGGTTTCTATTATAGCCTAGGCTTTCTAGTTATCTCAGTAACTGTTAACCAAAATTGAAGCTGCAACCAAGGATAATGAAAAACAAACTAACATCGTGAATGGGGGCTTCAATTCAATGCAAAGGTAGTGTGCTGAGAGTTTTTAGCCCATGCAAGGGACGTGAACAATTTTAATAATAATTCATAAAAAAAAAATTAAAAAAAGTTACTCCATTTGGTTTAAAAAATTTTAAAACAGTTTTTTGAATTTTCAATCCGTATTATCTTAATTTTTTAATTATTTTTTTAACATTTTTAGATTTATTTAATTTAGATATACTTAAAAAGTAAAATATTTTTTATTTTTTAAAAATAAATAAATAAATACAAAAAAAAATGAAAAATGCACTAATTTTTTGTATTCAATGAATTTTTAAAGATTTTTTTTTCTTTTACAAATTTTTACTTTTTGAGTGTAATTAGATCAAGTGGATCTTTAAAAAGTTAATTAAAATATTTTACAAAGTTCACTAGAAACAAAAAAATACAGATTAAAAATTCAATTTTTTTAATTTTTTATTTTAAAAAACTCCAAATCAAACAGAGTTGCCAAAATTCTTACACCTTACAAGGGTTTGACCATCCGCACCAAAAAAATGTTCATAAAATTGCATAACTATATATATATATATATAAAAGAATTATGGCATTACACTCCTTGTGAGATGCTTGAAAAACAAAGATAGATTCAAAGTGACGGTTGAAAAATGAAACTATATTCAAACTACAATTTTGTGCATCCCAATGATTGGTTAATATGAAGAGAAAAAAAAAATGAGAATATATTAGCTAATCAGTGAGATTTTAAAAAATAAAATAATATATACACTTGGAATTGGGGAAAAAAAAAATAACAAAGACAATCTCTCAAAATTTCTGCCCCTCTCTCTCTCTCAATTTGTCCGAAACCCTAGCCACTGCCTACTCTCTTCCTTGTATTTTTTTTCTTGATGTGGTGAGTTTAATGATATTTTAAAAAATAAACGGTGATAATACGATTTCAAAAGAATTTAGATAGTGTTATTGAAATTTACCTTTTATTTTTTTACATGTGTTTGTTTAAGATGAATTTTTTATAAGAAAATTGTAAAAAAGAAATAAAATAATAATTGACAATTTTTGCGAGAATTATATATATATATATATATATATATATATTTGGAAGAAAGTGAAAGCAACATATTATACAAAAAATTTCATTTTCTTGTATTTTTTGTGACTTTTATGTTTAACAAATATGGAGAAAAATTATTTTTTTTTTAAAAAAAATTCTTAAAACTTCACCATTTTTCAAGTTAATCACACATTTTTTCTTTAATTATTGTTATGTATCACTATGTCTTCTCAATTTTAAATTTTTATAGGCTCCTTGAGTTTGGCAACATAGCAAATAAGCAATTTATTCCTTACAAGGTGTGACATCACCTCTCTATTTTTTTTATATATCTTTTCATAAAAAAATTAAAATATTACTAAATAAGTTTAAAATTGCATCACTTTCTTCATTCTTCTAGAAAAAGTATTTCTATTTTTTTTTTAAATTTATAATTAAGGGTTCTAAGTATAGAATTATTAAAAATAGAAAAAGATAAAGTGGTCTTTATACTAAATGGGGATATTTACAAAATGAGTAATGTTAGAAATGCCAGCTTGTTTGGTTTGAGTTTTCTGAATTCACTTTTCAAAAAATTGAAACTTTTTGTTTTCCGTATTTTTTTATTTTCACTGAATTTTTTTAATTTTGATATACACCTAACATAAATACACTTTAAAAGTATAATATTTGTGAAAAAATCTGTAAAAAAATTCACTAAATACCAAAATATAAAAAAAGAAGAAAAATTCAGGGTGTGTTTGGTTTGATTTTGGGAGATAAATTTTCAAAAAAATATTTGGAGAGAGTTTAGAAATATTTTTTGTTTGTTTGGTTATATATCTAGAAATAGTTTTAGAGTATGAGAGTTTATGGTGATTTGATATTTTGTTGTAGTTGAGTAAATGTGTGTGAGAGAAAATATGATTAAAAATGAGAGAGAAGAGAGAAAAAGTGATTGATTGATGTATGGAAGAGAAAATGAAAAATTAGTCTAGGGTCCCTCTCCCACTTTTCGTAATGGAAGAGATCCACAAAATTTTTTTTTGATGTCTAAGGTCCCTAAACATATATTAGAGAAATTTGACTGGGTTTGATCCTCTTCCTCAAAACCTCATTGCCCCATTTCAATCATCAGTTTTGCCGCAATCCCACTATAATCCTCCATATTCGGCGCCAACGTGGTCCAGTGTGCAGCACACTGCTCCCTCATCAGCTGCTTCTTCTTCTCTGACTCCAAATCCTCTGGTGCAATCTCTTTTACAATCGTTACAACTAACACCTTCGATTTCTTCACCTTCTCTGACACCTTTTGTACCGAAAAGCTATTGTAATGCTCCAAAACTTCATCAAACTCTTTCAACAAACCTTTTTGCCCCTTGGACGCAATCGTCAGCTCGTAATTCAACAAATTATCCGGATCAATCACCGATCCCTTTTTTCCAATGGCTTGCCGTTACGAAATAAAGGTGAACGTTGTCTGCATAGGTTCCAATGAAGAAGGAAAATGGTCAAACAATCATGATTCCTCTCTTCCAAAGTCAAGAAAAACATTGCTGGAAATGTATTTCAACGAGTAGTACAGCTGTGATTGTTGATTACATTTATTCTCACTGCTAAATTTAGATACTAGCTTAAAAAATATTAGTTTGACAATCTAAATACTTTGAATTTATGTGTGTGTATATATATATTAATGATGGTGTCATTTAATATTTCTCTTTCTTCTTCTTATTTTTCTTGGTACTTAAGGAGAGAGAAACAATATATATATATATATATAGAGAGAGAGAGAGAGGGGTGGTGGTGAAGCAAAGGAAAGTTGAAGGTTAGAGTGGTGAGCGATGTGGATATATCCCCAGAGAAATTCTCTGGGTTTGAAGTAAAATTTCTTTGGGTCGATCCAGAGAAATTTCAAAATTTATCTGGAGAGGTAATGTTGTGAAAATGCAGAGAAATTTCTGTGGAGAGTGAGAAGTATATAGAAGGCAGAGAAATTTGAAATTTCTCCGGAGAGTGCATGAAAGGCCAGGGAGGCCAAAGAAATTTGAAATTTCTTTGGAAAGATAATTTTGTGGGAAGGCTAGTAAAATCAGAAAAATTTTCAAATTTTCTCTGGATCAACTTGAGGGACCTTAGACATTATGAAAATATTAGATGTCATTTATGCTATAAAATCTTAATACGAGGGACCTTAAAAAAAAAAAACCCAAGAGAAAAAGTGATTTTGAAATTTTTTTTTCAAAATCAATAAACCAAACAAAATTTTAAAAAAATTTCTCCAAAATTACTCTCTTAAAAGCAAACCAAACAAGGCTTCATTTTTTTTTTTTTTGTATTTATTGATTTTTTATAAATATTTTACTTTTTAAATACATCTAAGTAAGGTGTATTTAAAAAAATAAAAAAATTACTTAAAATTTAAAAAATATTCACTAAAAATATAAAAATATAAAAAATAAAATACTCAATTTTCAAAAAAATTAAATCCGAATACAATAAGACATTTAGTAGAAATCAACACATGTGAACTCCACACTCATTTGAGATATTCGATCAAATATTTAGTAGAAATGTTGAGACTTATAATATTTTTCATACTTAATAACTGTGTAGAGTGAGGGTTAGGTTTAGAAAATTAATTTTTTAAATAATTTTTTGACATTTTATAAGATGATGCCTAGATAAATAGAGAGAATAAAGTGAATTTTGATAAAAGTTTGGGATAGTTACGTGTAGCTCATAATAGGTGACTATATTATCTAGTAGGTCATATTATAATTAATGACGATTTTCATCAAATATTATTAAAAAAACGTTACTAATTATTAATTTTTAACAATAATTTGAAAAATTTGTCATAAAAAATGTCAGTAATTATAAGTTTTAGCGACAATTTAAAAAAATTATTAAAAAGAAATCACTAATTTTTAACTTTCATAAATTTGAAAAATTCGTCATAAAAAAATCACTAATTACAAGTTTTAGTGACAATTTATAAAAATCATTACAAAATAAAATCACTAATTACCAAATTTTACCAATATATGTAAAAAAAATCATAAAAAATTATTTTTGATAACGATTTATTAAAACTCATTTTCAATAAAATTTGATAAAAGTTAAATCCAGAACCTATTTAAAAAAGTTTTTGGGCTTGTTTGGTTTGTATTTGAGAAACATGTTTTGAGATAAAAAGTACGAAAATTTGTTTGGTTTGATTTTTTTTCAAAAGATGTTTTGAGAGAGAGTTTTGGAAGAAGTGATTGATTTGATGTGTATGAGAGAGATTTGTTTGGAAAACTTGTAAACCAAACAAGTTTTGGAAAAAAATTTTAAAAAAATTTGTTTGGTTTGACTACTTTTGAAAACTTATTTGTAGAGAATTTTTCTCAAAATTTTTTGAGAAACACAAACCAAACAAGGCTTTATCTTTTCAAAGGAGCTTAATTAATTAATTAATTTTTTTTTTTTTAATCCTAACCAAACTCAGCCTAAGGCTTGGTGCGAGTTCAGATCCTCTGCAGTGGTTGCGTGGAGTGCACTACCCAATCGAGGTCGAAGTTGGAGAGCGAACGGCGAACAAAGACGACGGGCGGGAACGGTTCGTTGAGAAACCAGAACTCAATCAATTATGACACCAGTTACACAGAAGCTCTACACAGGTCTCTCTCTCTCTCTCTCTCTCTCTCTCTCTCTCTCTATATATATATATATATATGTATATATTCATTATTCATATTTTTGTTATATGTATGTATGTATGTATGTATGTATGTATAATGCAATTGATTGTTCATGTTGGTCTGTCTCTGTAATTGCACAGATGATGTTAGTCTTCTCATGGTCTTACTCGACACAAACCCTTTCTTCTGGTCCACCTCCAAATCCACCTCTCTCTCTTTCTCCAATTTTCTCTCTCATGTAAAATCTCTAAAACCCTCTCTCTCTCTCTCTCTGTAAAACTAACTAACCCCCAATTTCCCCCCAATTCATCAATCTTCATTGTTCTCTACAGGTCCTCGCATTCTTAAACTCTGTTCTCCTGTTGAACCAATTCAACCATGTAGTGGTGATTGCCACTGGCTTCAACACCTGCGATTACGTCTATGATTCATCGTCCTCGCCGACCAATCAGAGGGCCGAGACTTTGTTGAGGAAATTTGAGGAATTTGTGGTTAAAGACGAGCAATTAAGCAAGGAAGACTCGGTCCATGGGATTGGGAATTCACTGCTATCTGGGTCTTTGTCAATGGCCCTTTGTTGTATCCTTAGAGTAACTCCAATGGTGAAAGCCAAAATGGCTAAAAAAAGAGAGAGGCTATTTTCTTACCTATGCCACTCCTATGGTGAGCAGCTCCAATGATTCAATAGTTAAATGAATGGTGTCAAAATGATGTAGTTTAGCGATGTTGATCCGATGTGTAAATGCTATTTCTTCTATTTTTCTGTCAAAATGCCAAACATAAATGCTATATGTGGGTCCATCATGAGATGTAGAAACAAAAGGGCTTGTTGAATTTTAGCAATAGCTAAACCTTGTGCTAAATTTGGCACAATGTTTAGCAATGCTAAAATATAGCACAAGTTTAGGTAGTCATTGGAGAGCTCAAAACTGAGGTTCTTGCTATTTTTTCAGCAACAGCAAGCCTTTTAGCAGGGATGCACCATGTTATTTTGGCACAACTGACTCCTATATCCATTTTTGACCATTGGATCTATTTCTCAAAAAGTATCTAGTGATCATGACTGTGACTCCTATATAATGGATTTGGCCCAAGGACTTGGCACACCATTGGTGAACTTTGTTTTGCTTGTTTTTATACATATTGTATAAATTATTGTTTGATTTAATTCAATGGAATAGATATACAGCGGGTGTTTCGTTCTGGGTCACTTCATCCACAACCTCGAGTGAGTGCTTTTATTTATATGCATAGTTAAACAAATATGCTGACTGAAGTTATGTATATTGATTGATCCATCAATGTCTAATTATGTTCTTTCTGGGAAATTAGGATCCAGTGAGTGTTATACTTTTATGCATAGTTGAACAAGTAACTTGACCGACGGAACTTGTTTTCATTGATCCATCATTGCCTAGTTATGTTCTTGACTTCTTGTTGGGGGATTAGGATACTTTTCAATGTGCTTTCATGTGGATTATGTGGTGATATCGTGGCATTGTGTATATAAAGCATTTTGGCTTTTGCACTCTAATAATGCCATTATCTATAAATTACTTTGTTGATTGAGTTCTCTTTGTATGGCCTTGGACTGTCAAAATTTTCCCCATCTATCATGATATGTACAGAAAAATTCACACATATTTTAATGCGACATATTATAAAAAATGCTTCATATGTGGTGCACCCACTTAATTGTATTTGTATTATGAAGCTACAATTTTCAAATTTAGTGTTAAGGTTTGAAAGTTTTGATAGGGAACTTTTTCACATATGATTTTGTCATTAGAAAGCATCTTTAGGTTGGAAGAGAAAATTTAGCTCTTGTTAAAATAACTGGAGTGGGCTCTACCAACAACAACCCGAAGGGATGATGTTAGTAAAATCCTGTCTCTTTGAATGTGTTATTTGTGTATATATTTTAAGATTCTATTCATTAGTTGTTGTCATTACCTATTCTCTGTTGCTTTGGTAGCGTGTACTCTCTAACGAGATTACTAATATGGTGGCAGATATTGTGTTTGCATGGATCCCCTGATGGACCTGGACAGTATGTTTTTATGATTTTCTTCAATATCTACAATATTTTCTCGATGATATATACTTAGACAGGTTTTCTTATTCACAGATATGTTGCAGTCATGAACGCAATATTCTCTGCTCAGCGTTTAATGGTATTGTGTACTATACAATTGAGATTTTTTTTTTTTTAATAAATAAACTTGAGATATTTTCTTCTCATTGTTTTACTTTTATCAACTTGTTTTAAGTGGAGTGGAGAACTCAAGTGTTTTTTGTGTTTTGTTTTTAATTAATATTTGTGTTAGTGCTAGTACTTAACCTTTGATTAAACCATGTAGTGCGAAATTAGGGGTTTTATCTTTCCCTAGTTTTATTGTCAAAAGCTCTTTTAGGTGAACTAGACAACCGAAAATTGTCTCTATGGTTTTCTTTTTGTTGTTCTGTTGCTGCAGCTGTGGTTCCCACAATTAATTTTGCTGGGCTAACAGATTATACTTCTATTTGTCATTAATATGTGAAGACGAGAATTTATCCACAAAAAAAAATGTGAAGACAAGATTGGGATTGCATTTTAATGCTATATAAGTTCATGGATATAATAGTATTATAAGCTATACATTATTGTTATTAATCTTTTAACATGAAACTTGAAGACTGATAACAGTAATGTATAGATCTATTGCACTAATAATTTTAACATGAACTGTGAAGATAGATCCAATGTAACGTATATCCAATATTGTTTCTCAGTTGGAAAGAAATATCCTTTTAATGAGGCATGCATTTACGCTTTATGTTAAAGGGGTCTTTGTACTTCTTAACTCAATTCACCAAAATTTGCTTTTTGTCAAAGGAATATGGGTTAGGAACTGGATAAAATTTGAAATAGCATCCACAATCCAAGTTTTAAAATATTTATTTTGGTAGAAGATTTATTAATCACAAGGAGAGAGGGTTACAAATCATGAAGCACGGATACTTCAAATAGGGTGACGTATCCGTATCGGATACCAATACTCCTTGGATATTCGCGGATATGTATCGGATACTTATTAAAAGTATTGGATGCTTCTTAATTATTTTTTCATTAATTTTGGAGTATCGGATACTTAATTTTGAAGTATCGGATACTTCAAGTCATGTTTACTTGTTTTATGAAATTAGAATTGTAACATTTCTTACATAGTAATATAATATAATATAATTGCAAGTACAAATATAAGAATATTTTTCTAATACTTTGTTAAGTTCTTCGATAAGAAGAGTATAGTAAGTTAAATAATAGAATTTATCAAACTGATGTATCCTAATTATTTCATGCATGTCCCCTATAACTACATAGAAAGTAAGAACTAACAAGAGAATATAACAATGGTAAAATTAATTATCAATAAATAAATAAGCAAGTAAACTTGAATACAATATTTTTCACTAGTGTCAAAGGAAAAAGCAAAGGGACAATTTGTGAATTGTTCTATTATTATAATATAAATATGTTAAACTTGATATTGAAATGAAATATTTGCAGGACCTATTAAAAATTTAAGAAGTAAACAAGCTACTAGCTTAAATTAATACAAAATTCTTTAAAGTTAATATTTTGCATTATAAAATTACATTGTGATTTCTCAACGTTCTTTAGCTTATGTATAACTCACTATTAATAATTTTAAAAAATATATTTTTCACAAATGTATCCTAGCTGTACCGGTATCCCATTTTTTAAGTTTTGTCGTATTGCCGTATCCGTATCGTGTCGTATCCGTATCTCGTATCCATATCTATGCTTCCTAGTGTCAAGAGTTTGAGGTCAAAATGTTAGCTAAATGAATGCATTAAATTTTGAGAATGCCCCCAAACATGCCAAATGAATGAAGCAAATCCTGAGAATACCCCCAAACATACCACCATCTTTAGTGACTCATTAGTTTCCGCTGTCACCGATGTTGCCACTGCTATATTTCTAGACTTTTGGTGACCATTATTTTCCGTCACCTCCACCATCCACCACCGCAGCAGCAGCCCACATTCGCCACTGCCCCCATCACCTCCATCAGTGCTAGCTCCTTATTGTGATTGCATTACTGCTATCCTTTTCAGCATGATTTTCACGATCACTCATTGTGCTACTACTAATTTCATTACCACTTCGATTAACCATTATAATTCCAACTTCTGGATCTAATGGACTGAGATAAATTGAGAGGAAGTGTTGAGCTTCATTTCGTCATGTATTTTCTTTCAGTCTTGCTTTGCTTCTGCATCCACAGAACTGGATTTTTTCTTTCGGTAAAAGATCTTTTAGAGATTTATTGTGAATTCTATATTCTTTACATGTTTGTATAAGGATTTCCCCCCCCCCCCCCCCCCCTTCTGTATTTCTGGTGATTGGTTAGGATTGGTCATTTTAACTTTTGATCAACCAGACTCAAGGTGAGAAATTTATCATGCATGAAGGCCTTTAGATATGCCTTTATCAAAATAAATAAATAAATGTATGTTATTTGTGAGTTACTAATAAGATTCATTTGGTTATCCCAACAAGTAAATATTATCAATTTGCTTCCAACTGCAGGTACCAATAGATTCTTGTGTGTTAGGGGTACAGCATTCTGCTTTCCTTCAGCAGGTAGCATATATTTATCATTTTATGTACATTCCTGCTGCCAAATGTTACAATATTGACACGAGCTCTTTGTTCATTTACTGAATGATACTTATTCATGTTTGTGCAACAGGCTTCTTACATAACTGGGGGTGTGTATCTCAAGCCCCAACAACTAGATGGGCTTTTTCAGTATCTCTCGGTGGGTTTTTGACTTAATTGGCAGTATGGATGCAATTCAGTCTTGTGATTTTATCATGTTATATCATATTTTATTTTGTCAAATTAGTAGCTTCCTTTCCTCCAGTTTAAGATTTACAACTGTAATAGTAGGTAAGTGTGGTAAATGGTTATCTTTCAGTTCATCTTTTACTGAGGAAACAGTTCTTGATTCTGTATGATATTCTGCCTTTATTTTTCATTCTCTGATACCAATGTGAGATTGTTGTTACACGCAGACAGTATTTGGGACTGATTTGCATTCTCGCAGATTTTTACAACTACCTAAGCCTGTAGGAGTGGATTTCCGTGCCTCGTAAGTTATCATTGGCAATTTGTTTGTTTGTAGTTTATGTCGATTTTCAACATGAATGCACTTCTTTTGTCTTTATTGCTTCATTTTAGCAGCCAAGTTTACTCTTAGAAATTGTTTCTTTTCTTTATTTATTGTCCGCACTCGCTATTCAATCTTAAATGCTAGCTAGGGTACACATATATGTACACACAACTATTGTCACTACTTTTTCTTCAGCCTCTCTCCCTCTCTAAGGATGACCCACATATCACCATTTTGTATCACCCTTTTGGGGCCTATTCCCAGCAATTGCCATCATTATGGTCAACCCACATTCCCTTTCACAACCACCATCTAATTTAACCACAACTGTAGCCTAATTTCACAACTTGCATCTTAGCTTACCAATCCATCATCCACATCATCCTAATTTCAGCAACACACCATCCAACCACGAGTTTAAAAATGTCCCCAGAACCAATGCATAAATGTTATACATCCGTTGTCTAGTTGTCTTTCCCCCAAACATCAAAGGAGGCTGGTGAAATTTGCCTCTATATGATTGCTTAACATTTAGGGTGGAGCACATCAGCAGCTTGCGCTCCTATGCCAAAAGGCCTCTTTTGTAGGGCAGCCTTTTACTTAACTAAAGTGAATGAGGCAGCCTAAATTGATTAACGTTGACTGGTGTGAAATACACTCTTCCATTCCTCTCAGTGTACCTTGGTGTATTGGTATCCATAGGATATGATGAGAGTAAGGATATCGGTTGTGTGTCCAACATTAGTACCCAAATAGAACACTATGATCCTCAATATTTGGAGGAGGAAAAGTTTGTATGTGATTCTAAATAAAAATTTGTGTCCTCTCACATGGATGGGGAATAGAAATCTCATTTCCCCCAAGTCCCATGTAATCTTAATTATATTCGTGAATAACATCATTTTATGTCAGAAAATATATAGTATACGATATATTTAAATGTGTTAACATGTTCATGTATCTGTACCCAACTTTTGGATACATATCCCAATATCACAAGATTAATGGTTTAGGGAGGTCCAATGCCTAAACACACACCTGCGTCAAATACTCATACCCAATTCCATGTATGATGTAACATAGATGTTGACTTTAGGATTTTTGGTTGAGAAAATAAGACCAATTTTTTGGAATTGAAGAATGTTAAAGTGGTTGTGCTTTGAGATTTTTCGAAAAAAGGATTAAAAAAAAAAAAATTGGTTGTACTGAGGCTATTTTTGTTAAGAAATAAAAAGGAATGGCCCGTTGGAATTTCTGCCTGAAAACGAAAACCAAAGTTTTTAGAGTTGGAATAACAGGGTAATAAGGGCCAGATCAGGGTTTTTAGGATCAAATGAAGATTTTGAGGATAAAATAGGGTCTGAGGGGCTGATTGTGCCTATTAATTATAAAAGAATAGATTTTTTTTTTTCCCTTTTTGATAATTAAAAAGAAGTAAAAAGAGAACGTAAACCAAAAATACAATGCATGGCTCTTGCAGGGCATTTACTCTCTCTTTTTCTTCTCAAATTTCATTTAAGGTTTGATTTACCTGCCTAAGATTGGGTTCACTGGAATTGCCAGGTCCACTTTCCATTCAAGAAGGCACTTTTGATGTCACTGATCTTTCTATGAAATGTTAGTTGTGCTGGTGTTTGGTATCTGAACTTATCTGTTTTCCCTAATGCTGTTTTCTCTGGTCATTTTCCATTTTAGTTAGATTAGGTGATTATTTCATGCCACTGAACATCAGTTATAATTAAGCAACAATTTTGATTTTGCTGTTCTCTCTCTCTCTCTCTCTCTCTCTCTCTCTCTCTCTCTCTCTCTCCTTTTTGTGTGTGTGCGTGTGCGTGTGCATGTGCGTGTTTTCTCTTCCCTGCATGCAGTATCTATTTCTGTTTTTACATAATTGCCACCTTGTGAAAGGATAATCCTTATCTCCCTTCAATAAGGTTCTTGTTTGTTTTTGTTTTTGTTTTATGCCCTTATTCATGCACTCATTTGCAATAGTTGTTCCTCATGTTCTATTTCTATTAGTTATTGCTACAAGTCTTACTGAAATTCTGAAACTTGCAGGTGCTTTTGTCACAAAAACACAATTGACATGGGCTACATATGCTCTGTTTGTTTGTCTATATTTTGTAAGCATCACAAGAAATGTTCAACCTGTGGGTGAGTACCTATACTTTTACATATTTAATTATTAAGACAGTGCTTTGTTGTGAATGAGTTTTGGTCCATTATTTTCCTTTATGTTCTGCAGTAATTTCAAATCTGTAGTTGAGGTAGCCTCCTACTGTCCTTGTTTAATTCTATATGTTTGTTGTACGCTTGTACTGTTGCCAAAATTTATTACCTGTAGTGGTTGAAAAGCTGAAAAATGTCCTCCAGTATTCGTTCATTACCTTCATTGTGATTCTACATGGTTTCAAAATTTCGCTGTTTATTTTTTTCCTTCTCTTTATTGAGTACCTGGAAAATTTGGCTGCTTATTTGTCATGTAGTCTTGTTATTGTTTTAACTCCCAATTTTTTAATTCCTTTGTTCTCTTTGATGAAAAATTTGGCTGCTTATTTTTAGCCTCCCATTTTTTATTTTTTTTTTCAAAATGTTGAGAAAGGAAGTGTGTGGATCCACTTTTACTTCCAAAGGGAAGAAAAAAAATTAAAAATTGAAAAGGAACCCGCGATTTGAAATTTTTTGGATTCCATTCTTTGTGGAATGAAGAGTTTGTTGCTGTGGTGATATTTAAAATTAAAGGCACCTGGTTGGGAATCATTGCAGGGGCTGTATGCATTCTTGAGTTTTTGCTTATCCATGGACTATTGCTATTGTCTGGGATGGTAGGGGGTTTCTTCATGGGATATTGTGGTTGTGTGGACTTGATCTTTAAAACCAAGGTTTTGCTCTAACATTACATACAGCTCAAGTTTTTCACCAGCCTTAAGAACCTGCACATTTTGACATCTATGGCTTTCCAACTATCTCCTACACAAAAAAAAAAAAAAAAAAAAAAAAAAAAAAAAAAAAAAGAGAGAGCAATTGGTGATTTTTTATTTTTTTTATTTATTTTAATGAGCACACTTGGTAACAGAAAACAACTATGGGCGATGATGTGTTTGAGCTTTAGCCAAAAAGTTACTCATCTAGTTATTTTATGGAAGTCAATTAACTACTGCAGCTTTCTTAATGTTGCAAAAAAGATTCTGAAAATACTTTGTATTCGTCAAAGACAAACCTTTGCCCTAAATGCTTATTCCTGTGTGATATACCTCTTCTAATTCTTGGCCTTGACAACATTGGAATGCAGGTCAGTTTTTGGTCAGACTCAAACAAATGCTCCTTCAACGTCAAATCAGAAGAGAAAGACTGCAGATACATAGTTTTACCCTCCTAAGAGTGTAAGTAGTTCATTTGCTGTGGTTGAATATATAAAAACGTTGCGTAGACACTTTATTTGAATTTTCCAATATTTATTTGGCAAGTTGGTTGGAAAAATGTATACTTTCAAACCCAAATTGGGTATTGTGGCAGATATTGTGCCAAGATGAACAGAGAGGATCGTGGTAATTATTTTTGCTGATTTAGAAAATCCAAGCCAGCTTGGATGTGGTTCCAGCCTCAACTGTCTGAATGTGATTGGTTGATTGTCGCATCTCAGGAGTTCTTTTTGCCCCACGTCATTCAATGATCGTCATCAGTGGGTGCTTGAAGATACGAGATGACACCATAATCATACTTCGTTGGAGGGCATTTTATACTTCAGTTTTTTCCAATCAATAGGAGGGTTTTTTTTTAAAGGTGAAAGAATTTATTAGATGCTACCCTCACTTGTTAGACTAGAGTTGGATTTAGCATTTTAACATTTGACAATTCCAATTTTTGTATGTTAGAGATTCTATGGATTTTTGGTTTATTTTAGTTCATATGAACATATTTGATGATATAGGCCGCATTATGAATTTTTTTTACAAATTACATCTATTTTAGCAATATTTTTTTTTTTAAATGTCTCGGGTGTGGGTCTGTCAGATTGTGATGCAAATTGATGGTAAAAGAGTAAAAATTTTCATATATGATGATGTAATTTATTTTGATTGTATCATTTCAAATCAAAACATCAACTATTTTGACTTAACATCTTAAAAATGCCAGTCTGTAAATCATTTTTCAACAGAGAACACAGAATAACACACGAGAGGCAATGTGTTTGCTTCGTAGAGATCGAAAGAGACTCAAGCAGATGAGACTATCAGATGACATTAAATGAAAATGGCTCTTTTTCTGGGTTCAAAACAAAACACCAATAGAGTAGAGTACGTGTGACTGACTTTGGTCAAGCTGTTCAAATCTTGATCGGTTTTATATAGAGGACTCACCTAGTTTATCAATTCCAATTTCCAACACCAGCAATATCATCTCTTCCATAAAACCTATCATCGAGCATGGGGATATAAAATAATGCAATTATAAATTTTGAAAGTAGGGTCAACAACAAACAATCCAAACAAATTCTGCAAATTGTGCAGATACAATGCCAACATATTTTACAATTATTTACAATTCTATGCAGACTAGACGTAAAGTTTCACGGGTCCATCACGTAGAGACATCGAGAAGTCACAAGCATTTACAGGGTTTAGCACATTCATATTGTCGAGAACAAGGAAACCATCTTCAGAGAGCCTTCATAACAACTTTGCTGGTCGTATGAACTCCCACCGTAGCAAGTTTCAGTATGGCACGGGTGTTGTACAACCTGCAAAAGCACAGATAATTTCTTGTTACACAAAACTGCTAATTTCTCTCCGTATCATGGCTAGATAATGTGCCATGTGGCTAACCAGTGTAAGCATGTAAACAAGTTGCAGTTCTGGAAATAGGCATACTGTGGACATCATCAGTTCATATTTCAATTCCCAGACCAGATTTCAAAACAATAAGACAATTGAACACCACAAATTTCATTGATTTCACAAGTTTACTTAAACACTAAAATTTGGTAGCGGCTCAAATTGATCAAAAATTGAAACCTTAAGGGGAAAAAAGAAAGTAACGGTGTTGTTTTGCTTCAACCCTCATGCAAATGGAGCTTTTCATTTTCACCATTAGTACTTCCAGTACTATTTAGCCTTTGCTACAATGTTCCCTTCTATTTTTTTTTATCTTACAACAATGTTCCCTTCTATTGTGAACTTTGATATTTTAAAATCCTTTACATAATATTACAACGTTCCCTTATATTACTATTTTCTGAAAGGCGTGCACAAGCTAAGGCCCTAATGCAGCCTATGTGGTTCAATAATTTCTTTCTTTATCATCCTACAAAGCACTCTGTCCAGAGACAGTTTAATCCAGTTAGTCAGAACAACACATTATGTTTGGTCAAGTATTGATGTACATTTTAAACTTCCAGACCAAAAATTAAATATATCTTTGTAATCAAAGATACTTGAAGTAAATTATTTCTGGAAAATGATGTTTATATCCATGGGGTCTGTATTGGACTCCATTTGGTCTTGAGGGCAAGCAGGAAAATGAAGAAAGAGAATATGTTAGATAATTACTCACCCTGCTAGAGCAAGTCCCCAGGTGGCCAAGGTACAAAACATAGTCCCAGCATGCCAAATATGTAACATCTTCTCAAACTTGTTCATGCCGCCCAATGCTTTGGTCAGAGCTGCAAGTTCAGATTCATGTTAAGAAATCACCACCAGCATCAAATAACACAGCTATGAATGCGAGAGCAAGTTCTTTTCTTTCAACAATTTCAAAATGTCCCAATAAAACTTCTCGACAAATTTTTGTTTTGTCCCAAAAATTAAAAAAAAAAATAATGGTTCCATTTCAAACCAAGATACAAATAAGAAATCACTTAGCGAGGATATTAACAATTGAACTTTTGAAAATTTTATATCTACCAATAAGATAGCTGGGAAAAAGTCACAAAAATCATAAAATCCAAATGATCAAAATAATTAATTTAAAGGGCAGCTTACTTTTCTGCAACTCCTCAGGTGACATACTCTGCAACTCCAGGGAACAAAAACAATGTTAGATGCATGCTATTTTATTTCACAAATGAAACAAGAGCAAAATATTGTGGTTGTTATATACCAGAGTTTTTGGGTTTGAGAGAATGCATCTAGCCATAAAGTTGGCAACCCCATCAACAACATGTTCCTCGCTAAGAACTAAATAACTTTCATTGTCAATTCCACTCTGTTCTTCAACATCACTAGGAACCATTTCATCAGTGACCCAAACCCACCAACTTGGTTCTCCAAGGGAAACATTAATTAGTATTTCAGCTGACTGTAAATCCGCTCCTAAGAAAAAAACCAAACCAAGTAACCAGCAATCAACAAATTGACCAAACACAAAAAAGATTTCAAAAATGGCATTAACACAATAATTAGATTGTCAGTAGAAGGGGAAGAAAAAAACAAAAGAACCTGAGGACTCCTTGAAAGGAAATTTGGGGTCAGTTCCACCGACATATTCATGATGGAGGGATTTAATCTGAGTCAAGAACTTTTCAGAATCCACAGTGTCCACGAGACGATCATATAGCTGCAGGTGAAAAACAAACAAGTAACCAAATTTCGCCCACTTTCTAGATAAAAATCACAACACATCAAAATCATAATTCCATGGATCATTTGATTGAAAAATCTCTGTAAACAAATTGTGCTAGGAGTAGTGAGAAAGAGAAAATACACTATACATTTCATGGAATTTCAAAACTATTCACCAAAAAAACAAAACTTGGACCCAAAATAGTAGAGGGGTATAATGAACTTGGCTACATATTACAAGTATTAAACATGCAAACAAACATTGTTGCTCTCTATATTTTCCTACTGTTGCGATTGTAATAGTCTTCTATCCTAGCATCAATTCCAATATCAGATCCAAACAAATCAAACTAAGCCTTGTGTCCCAGACCCCCCAATAAGGTGAGATCAATTATATGAATCTTTTTCACCATTCCACTCTATCAAGGCTATATGGTCGGTTAAATTAAATACATTCAAAACCTTTTTACTACCACAACACATGTCAATTTAGATCTTCCTGTCCCCTAACATTTCTATTTACGATAATCAAAACCTACACAGGTTTTTGTTGTACACAACTAACTGTCTCTTGACTTGCTATTCATACATACCATTTCACGAATTATTCAATAACTTGAAACTGCAAGAAATTAAAGTTCATATGAATATGCATCATTATCAACTCTTTCCTTCCAAAACTTTTATTAGTTGTTTAGACATTAGAATTGGGGTGCCTATAAAAGTCCATTTTTTACCATCCCTAACCACTCCACTAAGCAAAATTAAAACGCAGAAGACAACTCAATCATATAACAATGTTAATGATTTTCATATGCAAAAATCCAATTTCTAAACATTTCGCTAAATCCAAATTATTAAACAAAAATCTTTACTTTTTGTGGGACTTTGATCAATAAAAAGTCAACCGATTGATTATCGAGTTTATATATATCGAATTAAACAATAGATACAGAAACACATAAATTCGAAGGTTCAACTATTGGAACAAAATTACAGGTGAATTCGCTTACATCGGGAGGGCAATCTTCTAATAAACAAGGAGATTCGGAGAGATTTTGAAGGAGACTGAGGTTCTGTTTGAGCAAGTCCCTCAGGCGGCTATTCTCGGATCTTAGAGACTCCAATTCTTCCTCCGACGATGGAGGAGCAGCCGCCGCGCCCGCGTGCTTGTCGTGATGGTGGTGGGAACGTTCCACGGCGGTCCAAGCAACATCCGCCACCTCCAACACCGTCTTCGCCACCTCGATCGGGTGGTGAACCACCATCTTCATCTGTCTAAAATGTGCGTGAGATATATCTCTCTCTGTATATAAATGGATTGTGGATTTTGGAGCTAATTTGGGTGTTTTTGCAGGTCCAATTGTGGAATGGATCGAATTGGTTCGGGTTAGAGAGAGACTTAGAACCGAACAAATCCGATTATAGTCAACTTGGTTCGGGTAAATCCTAACATTATATTGCAATATAAAAAGTTTTAAAATTTTCATTTACTTTTTTAATTAATATTATTTTTTAGCAATTATTTAAACAAAAAAAATTATAAATTAATTAATATTACTTTTTAGCAATTATTTAAACAAAACAAATTATAAATTAATTAATATTATTTTTTAGCAATTATTTAAACAACAAAAATTATAAATAAAATTATTATAAAAGATGATTTGTCTAGTGGTGTTCAAAAGAATGGTAAATTGATTTTAGCCTAATTTTTATTAGTTTTTATTTCGAAATGATAGAACCGTATGTAAAAATATAAATATAAATATAAATGTTATTAGAAATATTTGAAACCTTGCTTGTATTGTAAATTTGATAAATTCCAACTAACTTAACTAAATTACTTTTTATTAATTTAGTTACTATTATAAAATGTATATTTCATATTTTTGTTACATAAAAGTTATTGATTTTTATAGTTCAGTTATAGTATAGTTACATAGGTTTAACGATTTACAATTAAATTTTTTTTTGGAATTGTATAGACTGGTTCGATTCTTAATTTACTTTAGCTGTAGATCAATTTGATCCGTTAATACTTCTAAATTTGTCAACCTAGGGTCATCCCTGGCCCACAGTGAGTAAGGCTTTGCTCGCCTTGGTTCGAGTTGAAAACGAGCTAAGTCGAACTGAGTAATATATTGTTCAAACTTAGTTTAATAATTTAATGAGTTTAAAATTATGTTAAACCTTGGCTTATTTATATAACGAGTCGATTTCGAATAAGTTTTTAATGAGCTGAACACGAGTTGAGTTTGAGTTGTTTAAATTTTTGTAATGCCCAAAAACTTATTGAGTAGTAAATTGTTAAAGTTTAACTTTGCATAAGGAGTTAATTGTTGAAGCTTAACTTTACATAAGGAGTTAATTTTGAGCAAATCTTTAACGAGTTGAGTACAAATCAAACTCAAATAAAAGATCTCGATTTTAAAATTTTGCCTTAAACCTCAAAAATTTTAGGATTAACCTTGAACCTATGTTAGTTCATAAGCGATTGCTTTCTTATTATTTCTTACTGTGATAGGAACATTACAATATGATCAATATTTCTCAATTATTATTCATAAAAATTGCTATCCAAAAATCATGTGTGTCAATTTCCAACCATACTGCCAATCAAGCACTCAGTTGGAGAACATTGACAGAATAGATTAAACCCGAACGACCTGTCAACAAAAAGAAAAGATTCTGGCGGTAGTTCGTCCACCCGGGGGCACTCCGACGATCAAGTCAGTTATCTCTCAAAGATAGCAAAAGTGTTTAACTCACTATTTAGAGCATAAAAAACATATCTTAGACCCATGAGGGTGCCTCTCTTTATAGCCAACACAAACCTAGTTCCAATAGAAGTCTAGCTTCAATGGACTTAGAATTACTGCTAATCTTGGACTCCCAGTAGGATTGGGATAAACTCTCTAAGAGTCTTATCTTTACCCAAACTGAAGTCTTCTCCAATTCTAGGACTCTTGTCCCTTATCCGTTAATGCCGGATTCTAGTATTCTCGCAGATAACGTCGGCCTAACCGAGATCATCTTGGTATCATGACCAGGACACGTGGCACCTCGGCTGGCACTTCGGTGACACCTCGGCCGGCACTTCAATGACACCTCGGCCACATATTGTCATTCAAAAATTATGTCCCCACAACTACCGTTTAGGTTCTATTACCTCGGCATCCTGAGGTGATGGAACCTATATCATTCCTTCCTTTAATCATGACTCTGGTTTAACTTCAACTTTTAAATTTTTAAAATTTCAACAAGTGTTAAACATGACCTCGGTTTAACTTCAACTTGTAAATTTTTAAAATTTCAACAAATGTTAAACATGACATCGGTTTAACTTCAACTTGTAAATTTTTAAAATTTCAACAAGTGTTAAACATGTCCTCGGTTTAACTTTAACTTATAAATTTTTAAAATTTCAACAAGTGTTAAACATGTCATCGGTTTAACTTCAACTTATAAATTTTTAAAATTTCAACAAGTGTTAAGCATGTCCTTGGTTTAACTTCAACTTGTAAATTTTTCTTAAAATTTCAACAAATATTAAACATGACATCGATTTAACTTCAACTTGTAAATTTTTAAACATGACATCGGTTTAACTTCAACTTGTAAATTTAAATTTCAACAAGTATTAAACATGACCTCGGTTTAACTTCAACTTGTAAATTTTAAATTTCAACAAGTGTTAAATATGACATCGGTTTAACTTCAACTTTTAAATTTTAAATTTCAACAAGTATTAAACAGGACCTCTGTTTAACTTCAATTTGTAAATTTTAAATTTCAACAAGTGTTAAACATGACCTCGGTTTAACTTCAACTTGTAAATTTCAATTTCAACAAGTGTTAAACACGTCATCAGTTTAACTTCAACTTATAAATTTCAATTTCAACAAGTGTTAAACACGTCATCGGTTTAACTTCAACTTATAAATTTTTCTTAAATTTCAACAAGTGTTAAATCGATCTTGGCTTGAAAATTCTAACTCCCAAGCATCATTCTCCAGCCCTCTGTATGGCTTCCACCTACTCCTTTGTGGACCTTATATAAAAAGTCTTTCACTTAAGCTGAACTTTTCTCTTCTCGGACTTAATCATCTAGGCCGAGATCTTATCTTCTGGAATCTGGGATCTGCTCACTTTAGGTTGAGCTCTTCTCTTCTTGGACCTAATCATCTAGGCCAAGATTGTGTCTTCTGGGATTCTCCATGCCCGACCTCTCTTAAAGGCCGGTGAGAATGTTCCTTGGTCCCGCCATGCTAAGGGACTGCAGGAATCATTTTCTGCCTCCCTTTCTGGGCACCTTTCTTGGCCGCTGGAATCGGCGTATCTTGTAGCAGGAACGGTGGCTGCATGACGTTGTTCTGCATCATGAAATTGACGATCGTTTGCAGGTCCGCCAATTTGTTCGCCATTTCCTTCATTTCGTCATCCCTCCTCAGGCATCTATCTTTCCATACCTGGAGGTCGTTCTCGTTATAATACCCGCTCCGATCCGATTTCTTCGGTACGCCGCCCTCCTGGCTGACGTCCTTTCCTCCGTGATTCTTATCACGAGTCTCTTCGGTGCAGTTGTCTTCTTCGACGTCAAGGTCAATATGTTTCCTACTCTCAGTAGGGGTGTCGTCTCCAACCTTCTCTTTCTGTCCGTCGTTGGCCATCTATTCTCCTTTCTTTCCCACAAACGGCGCCAAATTGTGTGTGTCAATTTTCGACCACACTACCAATCAAGCACTCAGTTGGAGAACACTGGCAGAATAGATTAAACCCGAACGACCTATCAACAAAAAGAAGAGATTCTGGCGGTAGTTCGTCCACCCGGGGGCACTCCGACGATCAAGTCAGTTATCTCTCAAAGATAACAAAAGTGCTTAACTCACTATTTAGAGCATAAAAAGCATACCTTAGACCCATGAGGGTGCATCTCTTTTATAGCCAACACAAACCTAGTCCCAATAGAAGCCTACTTCAATGGACTTAGGATTACTGCTAATCTTGGACTCTTAGTAAGATTGGGATAAACTCTCTAAGAGTCTTGTCTTTACCCAAATTGAAGTATTCTCCCATTCTAGGATTCTTGTCCCTTATTCGTTTATTCTGGATTTCGGTATTCTCGTAGATAACCTCGGCTAAGCCGAGATCATCTCGGCATCATGACCAGGACACGTGGCACCTCGGCTGGCACTTCGGTGACACCTCGGTCACGTGTTGTCATTCAAAAATTATGTCCCCACAGGTATTATTATAATTTTCTATCTTTCTATTCTTAAAAAAGTGGAATTTTTTTTTCAAATTAACGTAAAAAAATTATTTGATAAATTATTTATTGACATGGGTAAGCACATAAAGATTATACCCCACCATTTAGGGCTCAATACACAACTTAAATACAAAGGCCCAGCACTGCCGAAGCCTCACGTAGCAATAAGAACCAATGACATCAAGACACATGTCAAGAGAAGGGCAAGCCACATAAGCAGACAAAGATCTACAAAATTATTGCCACTGCACATCGCCATTAATGAAGCCCCTTACAGCATTTATTGCGACAACCCCTCTCCGTCGGGACAGAACGGCTTCACTATGAACAAGGCAAGCTAGAGCATAGACTTTCGGCCAAGATAACAGGTCGGAAGGGACAACGAAATGATTACCAGATGATATAAGTAGACGTCGAAGATAGAAAAAAGGTTAAGTTTTTCTATCTCTAATATATCTACACATTTCACTTCTCTCTCTAACTTGCTCGTCAGGGGGTTCGCTGGGGGACTCCCCGTTCCCCGTTGAACTTTTGTGCAGGTTCTCCCGTGGGCTTGATCACTCGGACATCGGTTTGGGAAGCGTGGATCAGCCCGACCCGTTCCATCTGGAACCCGTTATATCATCAGTTGGCGTTGTCTGTGGGAAAGGTTTTTGTTCCGCGCACTAGTTGTATTCATTGTCGCCGGAGACCCTCTCCCAATAACCCTCTCCTATCACCTGTGAAGGTGGATGATCACAACTAGATCCATGGCTTCTCACCCCAATGTTCCCAATCATTAAGCCGACCCTCCAAATCCAAATAACCCACCACAGTATTTCACCGAGCTCACCAACAGCATTAACCGCTTGGTCGAGCAAAACCAAGCCCTAATTAATGCTCTACTCCAAAGAAAGCTTCTTATGCCTCCTCCACCACCTCCAGATATTCCACCCAACCAAGAACAAGCCCCGAGCCATACTATCCTGCAGCCTAACCCACCCAACTTGGAAGGCTTGCGAGCTCCCTTCCCGGATATAAACCTGCCACCTTAGGCCCCTCATCCATCGGTCCCGGTACTAACCCCCGAGGAAGAGGCCAGTAGCGTCCAACCCCCGTTCCCCTCTGGTGGTGACAACGTCCCTTACTGGGATACAGAACTTCGAGCCATGAAGCTCCAGCTCCAAGGAGTCATGCAGAACATACAGCACAAACCATCTACCACAGTCAACTCACAATTTGTTACCTCCATCCGGGACAAACCTCTATCCCCCAAGTTCAAAATGCCTACCATCAACTCTTTCGACGGTACGACAGACCCAGTCGACCACTTGGAGACTTACAGAACCCTCATGATCCTCCATGCATTCCCTGATGAAATCATGTGTCGGGCTTTCCCCGTGACACTCAAAGGGTCCGCTCGACTTTGGTTTAGTCAATTGCCAGCAGACTCTGTCTCCATTTTCCAGCACCTCAGTGACTCCTTCCTCAGCCATTTCATTGGAGCTCAGCGCCAGTGACGTCCGGCAAGCCAACTCCTTAACATCCGTCAGACCGAGGGAGAGTCGCTGTGCAGTTTCGTTACCCATTTCAACACTAAAGCCTTGCCGGTAGCGGAAAACGATGACAAGGTCATCCTTACGGCTTTTATGGCCGGTCTATGGTCGTCTGACTTTCTTTTCTCCCTCTCTAAAAACTCCCCGACCTCCATGGCAACCCTACTCTCCAAAGCCCAAAAACATATGAATGCCGAAGATTCCGTAGCCGTTCGCCAAGACCCTATAGCCAAACACGCGACCCCCGGAGAGAAGAGAAAGGACTCAGAAACCAGAAACACCCCATACAATAAGCCAACACCTCAGTATACAGACCGACCCCCCCGAGCCGACCGGTCGGCACCAACCCGACCACTCAGCTGGTTTGAATGGTACACACCACTCAATTCCCCCATGGAACAAGTCCTCAATCAGATCCAACGAGACTACCCCCTAAAATAGCCCTAGCCATCACGGTCTCCTTCCAATCGGCGAGACAAGTCCAAGTACTGCCGTTTCCACCAAGACCACGGCCATAATACCGAGGAGTGTGTTAACCTCGAAGATCAGATCGAGGGCTTAATACGTTAGGGACGCCTTAGTCGATTCACGGAAACTCGCCCTCAACAGAGGTAAAGGACTGAACCCATCAGAAATAATCGCCGCGTACTCTTCCCCGGCAACCAGCCCAATCTAACTAAGGTCATGATCGCCCTTCACAACAACCTCGGGCACAAGGTAACCCCGTCCCACCTGTTGGAGAAATCAAAGTTATTTTCGGCAGGCTTGCCTGTGGAGGACCTTCCTGCTCGGCTCAGCGGGCAGAACTTAGAAAAATAAGGCAAGGCTCAAACAAAGAAGTTGCCACATTGGACCGACCCTCCGAATAGCCCAAGTAGTGGACAGAGCCTATCACCTTCACGGACGCCGACTGTATAGGCATTCGTTACCCCTATGACAACCCTCTCGTCATTTCTACCATCCTCTCCAATTACAAGGTCAGACGGGTTCTCGTCGACAACGGCAGTTCTTCAGACATCATATTCTTAAATTGCTTTCGTCAGCTCAAAATTAAGAAGGAAAGTCTATCTCCTCTCTAAACCCCTTTGGTCGGTTTTACTAGAGACCGGGTGACGTCCATCAGCTCTATTGATCTTCCCATCACAATCGACGAATACTCGCGGCAGACCACAAAGTTACTCACCTTCCTTGTTGTCGACTGCACCTATAATATCATCATTGGCCGCACCGCCCTAAATGTCTTCCAAGCTATCACATTCACTTTCCATCTTGCCATCAAGTTCCCCACCGATCTTGGAGTCGGCTCAGTGAGGGGAGAGCAGACCGTGGCCAAAGAGTGTTATGTCGCCTCACTTAAAGAAGTCAAGCTGAAGAAGGCTATGATCATTGAAGGACTCGACATCAGGGACGAGGACGAGCTGGTCAGAGGGGAACCAGTGGAAGAACTTGTTGAGGTCCTCATCGATCCTACCAACCCGGCAAAAACTGCCAAGATCAGGAGCCAACTATCCTTCCAGGCCAAGGCTGACCTCACCGCCCTCCTGATTGAGCATAACGACGTATTTTCTTGGACCCACTCCGACATGCCAGGTATTGACCCATCCTTCATCACCCATCGTCTCAACATTGAGCCCCATTTTCGACCCATCAGCCAGAAACAACGCATATTTCACCTGGAGCGTAATAATCTTATTGCTTTTGAAGTAGATAAGCTCATTAAGGAACAGTTTATCACAAATGTGGACTACCCCAGATGGCTGTCGAATGTGGTTCTGGTTTGTAAAAACAATGGTAAATGGCGACTCTGTGTCTATTACTCCGACCTCAACCGAGCTTGCCCCAAAGACAGCTACCCTCTTCCTCGCATAGATCTGCTGGTTGACGCTGCGATCGGCCATCAAATGCTCAGCTTCATGGATGCCTTCTCTGGGTACAACCAAATTCTGATGCACCCGATCAACCAGGAACACACCTCCTTTATTACCGACCGGGGCACCTACCATTACCGTGTGATGCCGTTTGGGTTGAAAAACACTGGAGCCACTTACCAACGGTTGGTTAATGCCGTCTTTCATTATCAGATAGGCTAGAACATGGAGCTATATGTTGACGACATGCTAGTCAAGAGCAAGCTCTCCATTGATCATCTGGCCGACCTGCGAGAGACCTTCGGCACCCTACGAAAGTACTAAATGAAGCTCAATCCGGAGAAATGCGCCTTCGGCGTAGGATCTGGGAAGTTCTTGGGTTTCATGATCAGTCAGCGAGGTATCGAAGCTAACCCCAAAAAGATCAAGGCCTTAATTGAAATGCAGTCACCCAGAATGGTTAAGGAGGTTCAGCGGCTTATTGGCCGAGTTGTCGCCCTCAACCGCTTCATTTCCTGCGCAACGGACAAATGCCTCCCCTTCTTCAAATTTCTTCGGCAAACTTTTGAGTGGACGGCAAAATCCGAAGAGGCCTTTTAGCATTTGAAACAGTGCATGGCTAACCCCCATTTACTTTCTCAGGCAATCACGAGCGAACCCCTCTTTTTTTATTTGGCCGTGTCAAACACCACAGTTAGTGCAGCACTCGTCAAGGAAGACAGCTCTGTCCAACGACCGGTCTACTACATCAGTCGGGCTCTCAGGGGAGCAGAACAGAACTACCCATTGCCTGAAAAAATGGCCTTAGCCTTGGTCATAACCTCAAGATGACTCCGACCTTACTTCCAGGCCCACTCCATTATCGTCCTCACCGACCAATCGTTGAAGAAAATCATGCACCAACCAGAGTTGTCCAGCCGACTTATACAATGGTCAGTCGAGCTTAGCCAGTTTGATATCTCCTACAGACCTCGAACGGCAATCAAAGGGCAGGCTGTCGCCGATTTTATCCTGGAGTTTACTAATCCCGTTCCGACCACGGTCCCACCACCTCCTCAACCCCAGACTGAGGCAGAAGACCCCCATTCTTGGACCCTCAACGTCGACGGATCATCCCGCAAAGAAGGCAGTGGGGCTGGTCTCATCTTCATCGCCCCCGGTGGCGGTTATTTCAAGTATGCTCTCCGGTTCTTGTTCGATGCAAGCAACAATGAGGCCGAATATGAGGCATTGATAGTAGGTCTCCGCCTAGCTAGAGACATTGGTGTTAGCCATATCCGGGTGTTCAGCGATTCCCAGCTTATTGTCGAACAAATTACGAGGGAATTTGATGCCAAGGAAGACACAATGCGGGCTTACAGGGATATTGCACTCCCCCTTGCTCGCCTCTTCAATACTTTCCATATCAAGCACATTCACCGGGTGAAAAACTCCAAGGCAGATGAGATGGCTCAATTAGCTTCTGTAGACTAGTCAGACCTCAGCCACGGTGTCCGCCTCGAGTACTTAACCCACCCTGCCATTTCCTCCAACCAATAGGAAGTTCACTTCCTCCAAAATGAGCCTATCCCATGGGCGTCCGACATCTTTTTATTTTTGACAACGGGGAACTGCCATATGACAAACAGCAGGCCGCCAAAGTTAGGGCCCGGTCGTCCAATTTCATTCTTGTTAGTGATCTCTTGTACAAACGTGGCTTTTCACGCCCATACCTGAGATGCCTCAACCCTGCTCAAGCGACCTACATGATGAGAGAAGTCCATCAGGGTGTATGTGGCAATCATTTGGGTGGCAGGTCCCTAGTCCACAAAATACTTCACACTGGTTATTTCTGGCCTACTCTCAATCAAGATACGACAGACTTCGTGCTCAAATGTGATAAGTGCCAGCGTTTTGCCAATATCCCTCATGCTCCACCTACAGAATTGATCACACTTTGCAGTCTTTACCCATTCGCCAAATGGGGGATCGACCTAGTTGGCCCATTGCCCACTAGTCGAGGCCAAACCAAATTCGCCATTGTCGCCATTGATTACTTCACTAAATGGGTGGAGGCAGAGCCCCTTGCCATAATTACTGAGCGGAACACAACCAGATTCATCTGGCAGTCGATCGTATGCAGATTTGGCATCCCTCAAGCCATCGTCTCCGACAACGGCAAACAATTCGACAATGCCAAGTTCAGAAAATTCTGTGCAGAACTTCAAATCCAGCCATGTTTCTCTTCCCCAGGCCATCTCCAAGCCAATGGCCAAGTTGAGGTCACCAACCGTTCTCTTCTCAAGATTATCAAAACTAAGTTGGAAACTGCTAAGGGACTCTGGGCTGAGGAATTACCGAATGTACTCTGGGCCTACCGCACTACCGCTCGAACCCCTACTGAGGAGACCCTTTTTTGCTTAACATACGGCACTGAGACGGTCATTCCAGTGGAAATCGGTCTGCCTACCCCAAGAATTCTACATCCGAATCCAGAACTAACTGAGGAGCTACGTCGGGCAGACCTAGACCTAATCGAAGAGCTCCGAGAAACCACTGCTGTCAGACGAGCCTCATACCAACAGAAGATGAGATCACATTACAGCCGCAAAGTCCGACTAAGGGAGTTCACCGTAAGGGACCTTGTTTTGCGTGAAGTAACCCTCGCCACCAAGAATTCGGCTGAGGGCAAACTGGCCGCCAAATGGGAGGGACCTTACGTTGTTAAAACCAGACCTCGTCCGGACACTTACTGACTTTAGGACATGGTGGGCCGAGATCTCCCCCACCCATGGAACGCCGAGCACTTGAAGCGCTATTTTCAATAAAAGTTTAATTTTGGTATCAATCTTTTGTTGTATTTCCTTTTTGGCAATCTACGCACCTAAATGTTCTTATTTTCTTCTCATATGATGTAAATCTCTGATCAAATGGGCTACACTTTAATGACAACAAGCTTATATCTCAGTTATCTGTGCGATATTTCAATACCACTTTGATTGCACCCTCAGCCAAACTGAGTCACTTAGAGCCTCAGCCAAACTAAGCATGAAGAACTCAGCCAGACTGAGCATGAAAAGCCTCAGCCAGACTGAGCATGAAGAACTCAGCCAGACTGAGCATGGAAAGCCTCAGCCAGACTGAGCATGAAGAATTCAGCTAGACTGAGCATGAAGAACTCAACCAGACTAAACATGAAAAGCCTTAGCCAGACTGAGCATGAAAAGCTCAGCCAGACTGAGTCACTTAAAGCCTCAGCCAGACTGAGCATGAAGAACTCAGCCAGACTGAGCATGAAAAGCCTCAGCCAGACTGAGCATGAAAAGCTCAGCTAGACTGAAGTTACTTGAAGAGTCAACCTGACCGAGTTAATCACGGCTCAACCCAAACTAAGCACGAATGAAGAGCTCGGCCGAGGCCGCTCTTGCACCTTCATGCTTGTGGTATAGTTACCATGCTTAGTCAAATTCCAGGTCCATGTTTTTACGCCTCTTAACACTCTTTATATTTTTTAAGTCTCATCTCACAACCCAACCTTTCATTTATCAACACCCTTACAACGTGATTTAAAACTTAATTTTTGGGACCCTTACAAGTCAGACTGGCTCCTTGTTGGGTCGTGATTCAGAACTTCACGTTTTTAACATTCTCACATTTTAAACTTCACTCTGCATTGAGGTTTTCTTACATTTTAAACTTCACTCTGCGTTGAGGTTTTCCTACATTTTAAACTTCACAATAACTCATACACAAGCCCTGTGTAAGTCACCACTTTCATTCTTTGCAAATACTCAAACAATACAGACAATAGCATAAAAACACAAACACAACTCATACTTTTATTTCATTCACAAACTTATACACAAGTTTATTACAGAAATTCCACAAAAAAAAAAAAAAAACAACAACAACAACAACAAAAAACAAACTAACCAAAACTATAAGTACAAATTTTGTTCACTCCAGTCATTCCTCTTCGCTTGAGACGAGGTCTTCTTCTTCAACACCTTCATCTAGGGGGGTCTGGGCCACGTCGTCTTCATCAATCTTTACACTGCTGAAGTCCAAGTTTGGGAACAGCTCTTCTGCTTTGCGTTTAAACATCTTCCAGCCACTGTCCTAGAACTCAGCTATCTCGTGTTTGTAGAAGTCCGACCGCTGGAAGTTCTGGATCACTTCTTCTTCACTTCTGCTCCCAGTGATCGCTCCTGACAGGCCAGCCCCCCCAGACCCCTCCCTTGCCAAGTTGCTGGCGATCGCGGCATCAATCACCATCTGAAAGTCAATAGACCCCTTAAACTGTTCCCCTGCTGCGACGTATAAATCAGGGTATGCTCCCATCTCAGATGCTGACTTGGTTTTTTCTTCCTCCAACTCCTTCTCCAGCCTCGCCTTCTCTACCGTTGCCATGGCGACCTCACCTGCCAAATCCCGCTCTAACTCAGCGATTTTCAGGTCTACTTCTTCATTTTCTTTGACCCACTGAGCACGCAGATCTTCATTGCTGGTCATGGCCTATTCAAATCAATCGTTGGCGACAGTGCAGGCTTTTTACGCCTCTTCCAGCATTTTCTGCTCGCCAACCAGTTGGAACTCGAGCGACACCACCTTTCGGCATTCCGCCTCCAGCTCCAACTTGGTCGCGAGCAGTTCAACATTGGCTTGATCGGCTGAGTACCCATGCACCATCGCCAACACTTGCATCTTCTTGGCTTTCTGGGCCTCTTCCAACGCTAGGGCACACACTTCGCGCGGTCTTCCTCCATCCAGCAGTTTCTCTCCTCAAACTTTCAAGTTGGGCCTTCGGCTCCTCCAACTTTACCTTCAGTGGCCCCATTTCGCCTTTGGCAGCCATCACCTTTCTCAATAGGGCTCCTACTAAGGCAGTGGCCTCCATTTGGACGGAACATAGACCGCTTAGCAGCTCAGCCTCAGTAAAACTGGCCACCGAGCTTACGGCTGCTTCTTCCACTACCCCGAAAAGGTGATCTGTAGCTGTCCTGGCTGGGCTTCCTTCTCCCTCCAGTCGCCCCGACGCTGTTGGCGTATGGTAGATGGCAGTCTTCAGCCTGACCCTCTCTTCTTAGGGCGTAGGAACCCCCTTGGGCTGCTGCTCCACCCCCTCCTCAGGGCCAGCTGACCCACTCTCCACTTACATCTTGGGGCCCACGGCACTCATGGGCTCTTCTCCCCCTTAGGCCCCTTGACGAGTCGCCTCACTCTCCATCCCCCTTGCTTCCCCCAACCCCACTTCGGGGGCCTTCTCCGCCGTTGCTTCCTTTCTCCTCTTCACGGTGGGCTCCTCCGTGCTCTCCCTCACCCTTTTTTTATTCTTCAAAGTCTCCATCTCCTTTTTGTTCCTCTCCTTCAGAGGATCCACTGGGGGCGGTCGTGGCTCAAAGCCCCCTAGATCCTTCTCCCCCAGTGGCTTCGGGCGCGATCGGATTCGCTCCCTGGCGATCAATTTTGGAGTAGGCCCAAGTTGTGCCTCATTGTACTTGTCCGCTCGGGCGAACAATCTCCTTTCCTCTTCCTCCTCTGCCTTCTTCTACGCCTCTAGCTCTTCCTTTGCTAGGTCCTCCCCGAATGGTTGCGATCCCAATTTCAGGGCAAACAACGTCGAAGGCAGGACCAGTTCATCCCACCTCAGCCCTTTTTTTTCCCTCCATTCCCTCACATTCTTCACTCGGTCTTCAGCCTCCCCGCCTAACTTAGGTTCGACTGATTTGGTAGGGACCTTCCACGTAGTGCCCGCCCCAGCCCCACCGTTCTCCATCACAAAGAACCATCTCGGTCTCCACCCCTTCACCGACGATGGAAGACCTGCCACCAGACCTCTCCCTGCCATCGCTTGCAATGTCACCCAGGTCTTCTGCTGACTGGAGGCCTTGTAGCAGGAGAAGAACTCCTCTACTGTCATCCCCGTCCCTCCGGTCACCTGCGGCCAATCACTCGCACACGCCATTACTATCTTCCAGGCGTTCGGCATCAGTTGCCCTGGCGCTACCTCTAGTTTACTTAGCACATCCACCACAACCTGAGGGAGGGGTAGCCTCAACCCTCCTCGCAATGCTTCTTCGTAGAGGCTAAATTCGCTCGGCCGCACATCTGATGCCCTTTCCGTGGTTGTAGGCAATCTTAGCCCTATCTCCGAGGGTATTTGGTACTTTTTCCTTATTCCCTCAAACTCCTTTGCTATCAGTACGGATCTATCCGGTTTGGTGTGCCAATGGTCTGGCTCCACCTGACTGATAGGCCTCGCGGTCGAGATTATTGTCCGGGGGCAAGCCCGCATCGCTTGACTCACTCCCTCCCCCCTACGCTCCGTACGATATTGTTCTGCCAAACCCACCGCATCGTCGTCGCCTAGTGGATCAACCCTTGTGTTTGTTGCTTCCTCTTGGGCCATCTCTCTTGTGTGTCTGCGAATAGCTTCGGATGCGGGCACAAGAAAATTCACAAAGTGTTGCAGGGGTGTATCGCTAGCAACAAAAGAGTTTACACTTGGAATATTTTGATTTTTTGCAAAAAGGTAGGTAAAACGAATAATACCAAAGGCCCACGGCTTGCCTGTATTCCAAGGGTCACAATTAATTTTCGCCAGTTTGAAAATTTTTAAAAATTCGCCAAAACTATCTTTTCAACACCCTATAATGACCTATCGTTTCACTTCTTGCCCAACGCCTAACCTCACCCACTACGAGATTCGGCCACGTGTACGACCACGATCCACTACCCCTTTTCCCTTTCCTGTCTATTCCACTTCACTTCAAATACGTACCACGCTGCCTCTCGAGCCCTGCGCCACATCACCCACCCTTCGCGGTCGACCCTCCTCGTGATCGGTCCCTCCACTCACCCACCTTTCGTGGTCGGCCCTCCTCATGATCGGTCCCTCCACTCGGCCACCCTTCGCGGTCGGCCCTCCTCATGATCGCTCATTCCACTCGGCCACCCTTCGCGGTCCGCCCTCCTTATGGTTGGTCACTCCTCTTGGTCGACCTTCACCCTGCCGGTCTCTCACAACCCTTATTTTCTTAATTATCCCCTTCATTGGACTAAAGCTACACTTGGAAATGGGGGACTACTGACATGAGTAAGTCCATAAAGATTATAGCCCACCATTTAGGGCTCAATACACAACTCAAATACTAAGGCGCAGCAGAACCAATGACATCAAGACACATGTCAAGAGAAGGGCAAGCCACATAAGCAAATGAAGATCTGCAAAGTTATTGCCACTGCACATCGCCATTAATGAAACCCCTTACAGCATTTATTGCGACAACTCCTCTCCGTCGAGACAGAACGGCTTCACCATGAACAAGGCAAGCTAGAGCATAGACTTTCGACCAAGGTGACAGGTCGGAAGGGATAACGAAATGATTACCAGAGGATATAAGCAAACGTCAAAGACAGGAAGAAGGTTAAGCTTTGCTATCTCTAATCTATTTACACATTCTACTTCTCTCTCTAACTTGCTCGTTGGAGGGTTCGCTGGGGGACTCCCCGTTCCCTGTTGAACTCTTGTGCAGGTTCCCCCGTGGGCTTGATCACTTGGACACCGGTTTGGGAAGTGTGGATCAGCCCGACCCGTTCAATCTGAACCCGTTGTATCATTATTTATGAAAATTGTTTTTACTTTTCTTAAAAAACAATCCATTAAAAAAAATACCTTTTAGTATTTTATAAATTTATGAAAAATATATTTGTAAAAATTGAATATAATATAAAAATGATAATAGTAATTTTTTATATTTTATTTTGAAATATTAAAATAAAAGCAAAAAATAAAAAATAAGGCCAAATGCCCGGATCCGTTTTACCAGGGCACGGACCCGTGTCCCTATTTGTCATCAGATGGACTCCTAATAAGAGAGAGCGAAAGGAGAGAGAGAGAGAGAGAGAAGAGAACACTCTGTCCTCTCTTCGGAGGTTTTAGGGTGTATTAAAGTCTCCTACTCACAGCACAGCACGGCACCGTCGCAGAGAGAGATTCGGTGGGTGGAGTTGGAATTTTTTTGGAGTACAAAAAATGGCGGAGGTGGAGGAGTCTCACGGTGGCTCCGCCGTCACAGAAGAGACCAAGGAGGTGGAGGCCAAGGAAGGCCATACGGAGTCCCAGATAAAGCTTGCCATGGTCTCTCGCGTTCGCCATTTCAAGGAGCAAGCCGAGTATTCTTCTCTCTCTCTCTCTCTCTTCAACTATTACGTAATTTCAATTCTCGATATATACATTCATATCAATGGATACATACACATGTTCAATCATATCAGTCCTTTTCTTTTTCGGTTTTCAATTTGCCCAGGGTTTTCATCTATTTTATCTCTGTCTTTATTTTTTATGTGTTTTTGTGTTAGTTTTGTTTAGGTTAAAGTTTTAATTTTTTGTACTCCGAGAACATTGAATTTTTGTGGGTTATGAGGCAGATACAGATCAAACAGAATTTTTCAATCAGTTTGGTATATTTCCGTAGATATAATTCGGAGTGTTTCTACATGTGTTCGAGAGAGAGAGAGTGATTGATTATTTGCAGCTGAGTTGTTTAAACCAAAATAGGGAAAACACCAAGCAAATCGGAAATGGTAGTTTTGGGTCAGAGATATTAGTATTAGAGTTCTGCAGCAAAGCTGTTTAAACCAATACAAATAAGTTTATTTGGATTGGGTATGGTAGAAAGAAAAAAAAAAATGTAGTTAGGATTTGGGAAATTAGTAGACAGACACTTGCTTTGTGCGAACCTTCCACATTAAAATGTGCATGCATAGGCCACAAGCCCTGGGCTTCTTTATGGTATGGCATGTTTACTGTACCCAAGCTGGTGATGACACGTAATTCAACTTTTATCAGAATTTCCTAGCACATTTCCTCAAGTATAACTATGGGTGAAGGATTACGTATTAAGTTTAAGTTCTCAAAAGTGGTGTGAAGAAGAAAACTTCTGATATTCATCAAAAAAAAAAAAAAAAAAGAAGAAGAAAACTTATGAAAAGTGATTTTGACTGTAGTGTGCCACGTGGAAGCTTCTATTTAGTGATACATGGCCCTTAAAGGGGTATACCACGTGAACTTGCATCTCAAACACTATTATTGTGTTGCAGATGATTGTCGAAAGATTGAATCTAATATGAGAGACTAAGCCCTATAGAACCCATCAAATCAATTATTTTTGAGGTTATTTTTCCAAAGAGACAAAACTTGCACCAATATATATAATCTGACATCATCTGTAGATGTGTGTTGTGTCTGTCATCTGCAGTTCCCTTTTCACATTGATGGTTGTTCCCTAATGATGTTGTACAAGCCCGAGATGTAGCCCTAGTGTTACAGACTTGCAGGTTAGCTGTGTTTTTTTTTCTTTGGACCTTGTAGCCTAGTAGTGGTTCTTTGCATCTAGGAGTACTACAAAGGTAAATAACATCATTTTAGTGGTCTTGATGATTGTTGTAGCTTATAGGAGAAATTCATGTTCCTGGGCCTAGTTGAAGCACCCACTCTCAAACTCTCTCTTTTTTTTTGGTTATCCCATTCTCACAGGGCCTAGAATTAAAATTCTCCACTTGTCCCCTACATATGTTTATGACCAACAAGGTTAAAAAGCTCAAAATGTACGCCATTTTGTCTTCATGTCTCGACCCTGAGATATTGGAGAACGGTGTGTGATATGCAATTTTGAGTGTTTTTTTTTTTTTTTTTTTTCGAGGACTACTTGTTTCCCATTGTACATTCTTCTTTCTCTTCCTTTTCTTTAATAAAATCGCACTTTCGCTTGTTGATAAAAAAATTTAATTTTTTTTGGGGATAAGTTTTGATCAAAAAAATTATTTAAGACTCATTCCTCTTCGTCTCTAGTTGAAGGTTTTCTAAATCTTTTCCTTAGTTTTGAGTGCCACAAATGAAGAACTAAGAAAAGTGTGGATAAAGTGGGTGTGTAGAATATGGAACAACTTCTTGACCCAAGTATGTCTTCTACCTTATGAGACATTGCAATCAAAGAATCCCAAGCAACTTTTTTCTCTCCTTCTAAGATGTATATTTATCCCACATCCCAAATTTTGTTACCAATTCCTTGTTATTTTTCAATTGTTTATTGGTTATAGCTTATGCTAGCATGGGTATATCCCTTGTTTGGATATTACCTTAAAACAATAAAGAATAAAATGGAAAAATATTTGCTCATGACCTCTAAGCTAAAAATCTTATGATCGCAACTATGCTTGTGAGTTTTAGGATACCACCAATTAACACTTTTTCAAATGATCTCCTCAAAACTCTCTTAACTAAATGAAAGGGGTCTTAAAAGAAGGCATCATTGCAATTATCTTGTAGTTAATCCTTACGGAAACTAATTAGTTTGGATCACTAATTTCTCCACCTTTCCTTTTCAAATTTGTTTAAATTGGAAGTTGCATCCATACTTGTCTAGAAATCACAACTCATAAAATTATTGCATTGTTTTGAAACAGTACTTTCCAACACCTATCGTTGTTGTCGGTTGAAACTTGAAACTCAAAAATATGTATTTGTCTAACCAATTTTTTTTCTTCTATACTTGTTTTAGAAAAATTTCCTTGTTAGTTGCTTCTTATTACCTACCGTAGTGCACTAGTGCTCAAAAGCTCTTTTAACATCTCTTTTCTACATAGAGTTATGTGCTTACGCACTCTTCTAGCATCATCCCACCAATCTCTTTATTTTTCTCTGTCATTGTTCAAATTTTGATTTTTCTCTGCTTTTGTATTGACCTCTAATAAATCTTTCTAGCTCCTATCAACCTCGTAAACTCACCTCTTGGTCTCACTCACCTCTCTTGAATGCTAAAAGTTTCATTGTTCCAATCTTATCCAATACTATTTGCTTATTTCCTTCCTAAAAACTTGCCAAGAACTAACTTTTTCCAAATTTAGATTCTTTGCAAAAGATTTTAACTTGGTTACCCATAACCACAAACGTATAAAAACTTTCACCGCATCCTCAAATTCCCAACAGACTTCCGTTCTTGAAGCCACATATCACAAAATGAATCCTTGAGTTCTAGCTCTCGAATGGAAAGTCCCTAGCTAAACAACCAGGAGGTTTTAAGTTTGAGTCCCTACTTAGCTTGGTATGTGAGGCTAGCAGGTGGTTGCATATAAAAGGGGTTTTACCCCTAGTCTCACTGGAGGTGGGGTTAGGGGAAAACCTGAGAAAGTCTTTTCTTTTAAAACACTCAAAAGAAAAAAGAAAAGAAAAGAAAAGAAGAAGACATATTACGTGAGTTGTTGGAGGGAGGGGGAGTGACTAGAGGGGTGGGGGAGGGTGGAGGGAATGAAAACTCTTTTTCAAACCAAGAGAAAACATTTTTTATTTTTTGTTTCCTAAAATGTTGGAAATTTTGAAAACTTTTACCATTTTTTGGAAAGTGAAAACAATTGCAAACTTGTTTTTCTTTCCAATTTTCATTGTGTTGAAAACAAAAACAGAAAACAAAATAAAAACGTTACCAAACAGTATTATGGAAAAGAAAAAAGTATCACCGTTTTGTCATTTTTATTTTCTTCTTTAACCAATTATTTTCCTTTGTAGAATAGCGTGTTCTTTTTTTTTTTTGGCTTTCTTGTTAATTGACTCTTATCATCTGTGCAAAGTCTTGGCAAACTTTATCCATTGTCTGCTAAAACGTTCAACGTTTGTCCTTAAAAAAGGATTGTATTGTGGTTTGTTGCTTGTTCAGTTATAATCTCAAGCTTTCTTGTTTCCAACTCCTCTTAGTCCTTTAAATTTGATTTATATCTTAATAAAAGATCTTTATCATCTAGATTTGCATTTTTATTTTTGGTTCTTTTTGTTGTATTAATCCTTTGCATTTGTCACTATTTTATATGTAGAAATTTAATGCATGAAGAGAAATAGAGAATTGTATTATTGATTGATGTTTGTAATTGTTGAATTATTGAATGCTACAATGATTCCTATATATAGAAGAGTAGGTGGTAGTAGGTGGTAGATGGAGTAGGTAAAGTGGAGGTGGTAGGTGGAGTAGGTGAAGTGGAGGTGGTAGTGGTGTAGTGGGTTTAGTGGAGTAGGTGAGGTGGTAGTGGTGTAGTGGGTTAGGTTTAGTGGAGTAGGTGAGGTGGTAGTGGTGTAGTGGGTTAGGTTTAGTGGGTGAAGTAGGTGATAGGTTTTAACAGCCCCCCGCAAACTCAAGGGGGATAGGAACTAACCAACTTGAGTTTGGAGAGAGTAACAAAACAAGAAAATACATAAAAAATAAAAGAGGATAGGAGACACTGTATGGTCGTGTCAGACCGTTGTAGAAGACCGATGTAGAAGACACTGGCTCGTGTCGGACCGATGTAGAAGACAGTTTATGGGGTCATGTCGGACCGTTGTAGAAGACAGTTTACGGAGTCTTGCTGGACCCTTGTAGAAACTAACCGGAATCAATGTCGGGACAGTTTACAGAGTCTTGTCGGACCCATAAAGGAGCTAACCGGAATCAATGTAGGGACAGTTTACAGAGTCTTGTCGGACCCATGAAGGAGCTAACCGGAATCAATGTCGGGACAGTTTACAGAGTCTTGTCGGACCCATGAAGGAGCTAACCGGAATCAATGTCGGGACAGTTTACAGAGTCTTGTCGGACCCCTAAAAAGTCGCACCCTCAAAAGGTGTGTCCAATCTTTCAAAAGGCGTGCCCAATCCATAAAAAAAACGTGCCATCAAAATGCGTGCCCAATCCATAAAAAGGCGTGCCATCAAAAGTTGCGCCCTCAAAAGGCGCGCCCACTTCATCAAAAGTCGTGCCCGACAGAAAGCGTCGAGCCATCAAAAGGTGAGCCGGAGATGCGGCGAGGCACGTGAGCGACAGAGCGGCGTGTCGGCCGCGTCGTCAGTGTCAATATAAACCAATGCGGAGGCGGAGGAAACCAAACCAGACTGAAACCTCTGAACTGGTCATTCTGAAACAATCTGTAAATACTCTGTATCCAACCCTTCTCGGAAACACTCAGCAACCCAAAAAAACATGGCCTCTTCTTCCCGTTCAGCTACCCAGAATATGGCCTCTTCATCCCGTGGTCTACTCACTCTCTTTCCCGACCTCAATGAGTCAACAAGAGAGAGAACTGGTGCGGTGGCCAGTGAACCTCAACCAAACACCTCTGTGTTTGCTCCGTTGAACTTTCCGATGCGGTCGGTGGAGCAAAAAATGGCGGTGCAAACTGATATTGAGGCCAATCAGTATACTCTGAAGTCATGTGTGGAAACCATGACTGCGGTCACAAACTTGTCGCACCGGCTGCAGAGCAGGACAAATGAGGTGCAACAGTTAAACTCCCAGCTGGCTCTGCTCCAACGCATGTATAAGGATGCGCGAGCAGAGATAAGTGTGCTAAAGGCAGAAAACAAGGAGCTGAAGCAGAAGGCCACCGTGATGTTCCGATTCGGAGGTCCACCATATGCTGTAGTGGAGGAGCAGGGAGGAGTGAACGTGCTCGACGGCGTGGAAAACACGGAGGCAGCACCATCAAGGGCCGCCCAGGACGGAGGCAAGAAGAAAAGACCGGCGGCATAGGTGAAGAAGTGAGGGCGGTGGGTGGCCGACTGCAGAAAAGAAAACAAATCTGTGGGTGTTGTTTGTTGTTTTTTTGTTTCTTTTTTTTTGTTTTTTTTTTTTTGTTTTTTTTTTTTTGGTGTAAAATTGTGATCGGGGTTGATCCCTGAAATGAATAAAGCAAGTGTGTTTGGCAAACTCGAATGGTAGGTGTGGTAATGCAGAAAAATCAACTGGAATGAATTTTTTTTTTTTTTTTTTTGTGAAAAATAATAATAATAATAATAATATTGGTATCATGGAGTGGGCGGTGGTACAAAAATATTGTGTAGAAAAAGAGGAAAGATGAGAGAGAGAGAGAGAGAGATTGGTGGCCATAGTTCTGATTGAAGTCAGCTAGTCCAAGATAATCATCAAACTGCCACTGTGGAATACTTCCAGCTGTGGATCCTCCAGCCAATGGCAACTTACTTGGTTGAAAATCCCCAACCCCAGCAACTTGGACAGGTGATACTTTGTTATACTGACCAGTCAACAGCATTGGGGTACCCTTTCTAGACACAGAACGAGTTTCTGTTTCTGAGATTTTCTCACTAGATTGTGCCTTCCCTGAGGAAGCAGACACACCAGGTTCAGTGGGTTCAAGCCCTACTTTCACTCCTGTAAGTAGAAATCTCCGATGACCAGGCACAAAGGTATTTGCTGTGTGTATGGCAACATCACATTTCCGACACAGTAAAGCTCTATCCTCGAGACAAAAGAAATAGCCAACTGTCTCCTGACAGATGTCACATTTGGGCATGGGAGAGGAAGAAGCAGAGAGAGAAACCCTGGTTCAGATGAGATCTATCAATAGTGGTGAGAGAGAGGTATGTGTTGGAGGTTTCAATTGGTTGAGGTCTGGCGGGCGGTTAAGGCAAAGTTGCCGCCCGCCAGAAGGCGAAGAGCACCAAGAGCTTAACCTATAGCTCTGATACCATGTAGAAATTTAATGTATAAAGAGAAATAGAGAATTGTATTATTGATTGATGTTTGTAATTGTTGAATTATTGAATGCTACAATGATTCCTATATATAGAAGAGTAGGTGGTAGTAGGTGGTAGATGGAGTAGGTAAAGTGGAGGTGGTAGGTGGAGTAGGTGAAGTGGAGGTGGTAGTGGTGTAGTGGGTTTAGTGGAGTAGGTGAGGTGGTAGTGGTGTAGTGGGTTAGGTTTAGTGGAGTAGGTGAGGTGGTAGTGGTGTAGTGGGTTAGGTTTAGTGGGTGAAGTAGGTTATAGGTTTTAACATTATATGAAGAATTGTTATTTGTACATTATATATATATATATATGTATATTTTCATGATCTTGAGTCAGCTCATGTAATTTTCTATGCTTTGACCAATCATTTGTTGATAGAGTGAAGGCTCTAAGTATGTCTGTATTTACTGAAATACTGTTTAATTATTTTGGTTTGTTTCTGGATGCAGTTCCTTGACTTTTGAGGGTGTTCGGAGGTTATTAGAGAAGGACTTGGGATTAGAGACTTATGCATTGGATGTACATAAGAGATTTATCAAGCAATGTTTGTTGGAGGTACTTCCCTGGAGTTAAGAACTTGTCTGCATTTTATGTGAATAACACGTGCATTTCATGAGTTGGATTGTGTTTGTAGTTGCTTTGTTTAAACTTGTTCACATAGTTTCTTCAAATAGCTGTATGAAAATTGCAACTTGAGTCACTTATTTGGGAGTGTAGTTCATCAGCCACTGAGGTGTCCCTTCATGGATACATTGTATGATCTATGTTCCCTCTAAATCTTTATTTGTCAATTCCAGGTCAATCATATCAGACATTTGATGTAGTGAAGTGGGGAATCCACTCAGATCAAGGGTGGACGTTGCAAAATCTGATTTTAAAATAGGGTTCTGTGGCTTAAATATCACTTGCTATGGGGCTAAGACCAGTCCTTCATATGAAGAGAAAAGAAGAGTAACAAAAAAGAAAAAAAAAAGACTATCTGAATTTTATTCACCAATTCTTTCCTAGAAATCTTCATTACATGTGTATATAAATAGTTATACTAAACTTGGTCTCCATGCAAGATATATTAAGAAACTTTCTTTAATTTCTAATTACTTCACAACTAACTAACTTCACCCTCAGTTGGGTAGTGGAGCATTTTGTTGTTTCAGGTTCCTTCCATTGCCTTTTCTCTGAGTATTAAGTGACATTTACCGAATTCCAAAGAGTTGATGAATCTTGATTACTTGCACAATTGTAAACATTTAGCATTTATGTTGATTGTTTGATTTGGCTGACTGAAAAATCAGGGCTAGTTTAGAAGCATGATATGCAAACAGTGGTAAAGAAAGCAATTGACTTTTTTATCCCCTTTATCAACCACCCATCCAAGAGCATTTGGCTTCAGAATACTGATACTTCTGCTCTTCATTAGGATATTTTACAGTGGGTAGTAAAAAGCTACCATTTCAGTTTACTCATTCCTAGCTTCTTGTGCTTAAAGTAAAATTATTATTGTTTTCATATTGTTAAGTATAAAATTATTATTGTTTTCATATTGTTAAGTATCGGTTTTGCAAGGATGTGATTGAATATATATGAAGACTGCGTTGTGACGTTTAACTTTAATGCTTGCAGCCTTGTTGATGGGGAATGTGTGCACACTAATTTTGGCATATCCTAAGTACATAGTTTATCTGATATTTCTAACCTAATTTTATCCTGTGAAATAATATGACTCCATCTCATTATACTTATCATATTCAACTTAATCCAACAATTAAAAATAACCTTAAATCTTAAATAGTTATGTCATAGTAAGATGGCAAGATGGACCCATGTAATTTTAGTATGGGATTCAAATACTATTTATATTTATTCATTTTTAAATATAGTTTAATTAGGAGTTTTATTTGTATTTGGTAACGTTTATGTTTGTAGTTTTTTTTGTTTAAATTTACAAAAATTTTGAAAATTGTAAACAAAAACTCATTTGATGTCTATTTTTGTTTTCTAAAACTTGTAAATAGTTCACAAAAATTACTAAATTCTTGTAACCACAAAAAAGTTGGCCCCTTTGGGCTCCACCCACCTCTCATTACAACCACCAGTCACCACCTGCAGCCACCCCCACCTCTGAGCACCGTCGTTGGTGACCTCATAGACAACCACATCTGGCTAGTTGTCTTTGAAATCAAGTGGCACACTCAGTAAAAACTTCCTCATTCATAAGGTTTTTTCTGCCAGAAAATGAGGTTGCAACTTGACCAAAAGGATTCCAGGAATCAATAGCAATCAAAATCTCTGAGTGACAAAGTAATACATGACTGAAGAGAACTCCTAAAATGCAAAACACCATCTGGTGATCAATCCAAGAACATACCCACTAGGGGGCACGCAGTCTTTATGTTCATATCTTGTCCTCAAGCTTGTGTACTGTTTCTTCTTGGCTATTTAAGCTCACAGTTCAGACTGCACAAATAAAATTATGGTAGTTATGTTTTTCTGCTGGCAACTGATGGTACGGTAGTTAAGTGCTTTTCAAAATGCATAATTAGTTACAAAAAATATAAAATTAAAGATAGTTAGTTACAACGTGAAAATAAGCACTTGAATAGGGCCTGAATTTTTAGCTAGAGAAACTTGACATATCACTTGCCACTGAAAATGCTTAGTAGAAGGTGATTCTGAAATTAAATTTAAGTGACAAGTTCATTGTTAAATATAATTTTACTGAACAAGCTCTAAAATTTTCAGTTTTATTAAACAATCTCAGTCTCTTACCTGTAGTTGGCATCCCCAGCAGTTTGGCATCAATTTCTAGAGGTTGATGTCAGTTTGAAGTCTGGTCAGGAAATAATCTGATTGCTTCAGAGGCTGTTTTGACTATTTATAATTTAATTTGTTTGCATGGGGGAAGAAGATGCTTCTCAATTGGTATTGTATGTGTGGGAAGATGTAGGAAACTTTTAGTCAATTGTTATCACACAGTATGGCTGTCAGAGACCTGTGGAATTTGATTATCTTTATCTTTGGAAATCATTGGGCCTTCCCTATTTTGTTATTTAATAAAATGCCCTACTTGGCTATTACTTAAAGCTGTTATAGCGTGTTCTACCCAGAAAAGGGCCAAGCCAATTTGGGCCCCTCTTTACCTTGTGTGGAGGATATGGAGGGAGAGAAATAGGTGGACCATTGAAAAGCTTGAGATGCCAACATGTAGAGGCAAGAGTGTTTTGCTCTATTCCCTTAATTTTTGGTTTAAGGGGGTTGCTCAAATTTTTTATTTTTTTGTTTTGTTCTAAATTTTGAGGTGATTTAAGTTTTGGATGGGAGCTTTGTTTTTGTGCATCTGCTGTATTGTTTCCATGATCATGGATTGTGTCCCTTTTGTGTCTCTACTCTAGATAATTGGAATTAATGTTTTTTGTTTACCATTTGAAAAAAGCATGCACTTAACCAGCCTAGTTAATGGTGGTAAACTTGACGCATATAGTTAGAGAGTATGAGGCACTATTTATGATGACATTGATTTTGACTTGGCTTAGTAACAAACCAATTCCTCTCTCAAGTTAATGGTTTTTATTGAAGATTGGAGGCTTATAATCTTTTTCTATGAGGGAAACATTCTTTTATTTTAGCACAGGCCCTTGACTCTATTGCTAATGTTGGATTGACTACCAAAACATAGCATGGGGTCATGAACCTTGTAAGCAACCATAAAGTGTGTATGCCCTGACTTCAAATAATATTCCATCCAAAGCTTTGCAATTCATTGATTTTAGAGAATAATTTAGGGCAAGTTTGGGATCTTTCAAAAAAGATAAAAAGACAAAAAGTTACAAAAAAAGTTAAAAAGTTATCACTATTCACTAAAAAAAATTATTTTTATACAAAAAAACGGTACAAACAGCACTGACGCGAGTTGCCTGGTGCAGACTTTGAGAACAAGTTACATAGGTGGAGGCAAGTTTAAGAATGGTGCTGTGCGGCCTGTGGGGGCCATCACGGGTCTCGTTCTGATAATTTGAATCGTTCAATGTGTAGAACTCGTCGAGTACTATATGCCTTTAAAAAATCACGTTGATCGGATATCACTAACTATATGATCAAATCAGTTTTGTATAAAAAGTGGGTGGTGTTATAATTAACAGTTGACAAAAAAGCTAACACGATCAAATAGCTATCAATATCCGATCAGCATGATTTTTTACGAGCATATAGTATTCGACTAGTTCTACACATTGACCGGTTCCGATTAGTAAAACGGGACCCGTGGTGGGTCCTACAGGCCGAACAACACCGTCAGATTCAAGCCTGAAAAGGAGACAATTATTTCTCATCCCCTCACCAGCACACCACACTGCCAACTGTACGGCCTACCCCTATTAACTTCTCTACACACTTATTTATACAATTTTTTAATGCACATTTTTTCGTAAAAAGTCAAAAAGTTAACCCAAACATTCATATTTTTTTCCTCAACTTTTTAGTCCAAAAAGACAAAAAATATATTTATTTAGGACACCCCAAACAACCCCTAGTCATTAATCATTTTATCATCCCGGAAAGTTTATTTGCTGGAATTTATTGATTAAGATGAATCTTCTGTGTAACTTTAGAAATTACGGTGACTCTTGATTTTGCTTATTTTTTGTCTTTAATGTTTTAGGAAGTTGAAGCCTTTGACACAATTCTTCCTTTTCTTCTAGATCCTTTATTATTTTGATGCAGCCGAATGTGAAAATTTACTACTTTGGTACTTTTTAAATATAAATGGTTCTATAATTATTTCTTCATTTTTTATGAAAATTATGAGCAATTTATTTAATGTTTATTTCTTGATCTACATTCTAGTGTTTGAATGTCGATGGTGACAATGGGTCTAAGAGTTTAGCTGAGACGGTGGAGAAAAATGATGCTTCAAGTAAAGGAGAAGTGGCAAAGTCACCTGAAAAAGAGGAAATGAAGAAAGATGTGGAGGAATCTAGCTCTGAAGACGAAGATAAAATGGAAGACTCTCCAGTAATGGGCCTTCTAACAGAACATAAAAAAAGCAAAGTTCAAACTAAGGAAACTCGAGCCGTTGAAAAGAAAGAAGTTCCAAGTGAGGGCACAATAAAAGAGGCTGTTAAAAAAAGAGCTTCTTACCTAAAAGCTAATTCTGAGTATGTTATCATTCTTTGAATTAGTTATACTATTAGTTATTTGTATTGTTATTGTTGTTGTGGTGGTGGCTATTATTTTTATTGCTGCTGCTCCTGTTGTTGCTTCAGTTTTACTTATATGTCACTATACTTCCGTATTCATCATCTTTTTCAATTATGTAAGTTTCCTATGAAATTCTTAGTTGTGTGGTTCTGGTCAATGAAACAAGTTTGTTTTTTATTTGTTTGTTTTTTGAATTCTTTTTTTCCCCAGTAAAATTACGATGGCTGGAGTTCGTCAACTTCTGGAGGAAGACCTTGAGCTTGAGAAAAATACTCTTTATCCCTTCAAGAAGTTTATAAGTGAGCAAGTAGATGAGGTGAGTGAAACTTGTTCATGACATGTTCTTTGTGGTTGAAATGGCATGTAAAATAACCTTGTGTTGATTTACTTTGTTGTCTATTAGGTATTAAAATCCCTTAAAGTTTCTGAACCTGCAAGTGATGTGAAGAAGAAAACTTCTGAGAAAAAAATTCTTAGCAAAGCATCAAAAAAGGTCAGCAGTGGAGGAAGTTCTGATTCGTTAGATGGCAAAAGTGAGGAGATAGAAGATGAAGTAAAATCAAAAAAGAAAGTTGCCCCCAAAAGAAAAATTCAGAAATCTGAAGAGCCCAGGAAGGCTAAAAGACCTGCAAAGGAGACCAAGGTGTCTAGCAAGAAGCAGATCAAGCTAGCAGAAACATCAGAGGAAAATAATGATGCAGAAGCTGGTGGAAATGCATCTGAAGATGATCAATCTCAATCCTCTGCTGAAAAACCTGTGAAGGTTATATTTTTTTTTTATTCTATTTCCCTTTTTCTGTTCTAAATATTGTGTTTGCCACAATTTGGTTGCCCGAATTTCATCTTCTTCGTGAAATGCAGAAGAAAGAAGTAGCAGCTCCTGCATATGGGAAACGTGTGGAACATCTAAAATCAATAATCAAATCTTGTGGGATGAGGTTTTTCTTTGACTAGCCATTTATTAGCTTGGGCCTTTTGACACTTTTTCAATGTTGATGTCTTAACATTATTTTTTTTAAAACTATATTTTACAGTGTTCCTCCAGTAGTTTATAAGAGAGCCAAGCAGGTATCTGAGAATAAACGCGAGGCCTTTGTAGTAAAAGAGCTAGAGGAGATACTCTCAAGAGAGGGATTGTCCAAAGATCCTTCTGAGAAAGGTGAGCATTCCAATGACATTTGTGTTGGTAATGATCTCTGGTACTTATTGCTATGAATGTTGATTAGAGAAAACCAATTCGCTAGTTAAGGAGGTTAAGATGAGTACAGAAACTTCAAATCTTTTGTTTTGGTCTGTGGTGGGATCTCTTTGCCTTCCTGACCCTGGACCTATTTGAGCAAGGCAACAAAACGAAGCGGTAGTTTTAGTGGGATATAGGATGGGGAATTCAATGTCCATCCCAACGTTTAAGTCTTGTTTTGAATTGTTTGTTCATGACCTGAAATAGAGTTAAAATACATGGAAAACCCATAGGTCAAATTCCCCTTATAGAATAAGTTCGATATGAAATGGATGCTACTTCTGATCAAGTGACTGTGGCCTAAATGATATTCAACTTGTGAATATGAGGATCGATGTGAAAAACATAGTGAACAATTTGATTATTGAGTGGACTTGGGGTGAATCCTAGGAGTCCCTTGTTTTTTTTTTTATGATAACCAAAGCTTGTTATTTGTTAGAATCCAGACCATGAATTTTTTACACGTCCATAATAGCATTGATGAGAAACTAATTCACGCGACTTGGAAGTTTTTGACATGGAAGAGATTCTTTGTTTTATGAAGATACATTATATTGAGAGGAATGAGAAATTAGGATTTATATTCCTGACCCAAAAGATTGCGCATACGATTCTATGAATAGTAAATCAAGGTCTGTTTTCAAGTTTGAGCATCAGTGTGTGAAGCAGGCCATTAACTTAGATGAGACTGATCATAAAACCATAAAAAATTGACTTGGGTAAACTAGGTAATAAGCCCGATTCCGCATTGTAGCTCACTCCTATACAACCTTCTTTTAATTAAGGACATTTTCTTTTATAGACGAAAAAGTCATTCACATGAGTATGTATGATGGACAACCTATTTTGTTTCAAATAGAATGCACAATGTTCTTCTGAAAAAGAATTGAAAACTAGAGAGGATTTGAAATTTGCAGAAGCTAAAAATTCTTTATTTTTTCCTTTTTCTTTTCATATTTCTTGTAAATAATGATAGTTATTAAATTAGAATTCCGTGATGTCTTCTCTTCTTGATTATGCACTCTTGCCTTGAACTTGAGTAATTTAGATTGGGTTATTATTTTTTATTGAGTAATAGTTTGATAGTTGACCATGTGCCACTTGAATTACTTCTCATCCTAGAATCGCTGATTCAGTTTTAGGGTCTAATCCAATCTGATTCTTTTCATGTTACATAATGAGTGATGCCGTGTGATTTTTATACTCAGAAATCAAAGAAGTCAAAAAGAGAAAGGACAGAGCAAAAGAACTTGAAGGCATTGACATGAGCAACATTGTCTCAAGTACACGCAGAAGGTCTACAACTAGTTTTGTACCTCCTCCAAAACCCAAAATACCTGTTGAAACTGAAGGCAATGATGCAGAAGATACTGATAGCAGTAGTGATGAAGATGATGCTGATGATGTTGAAGATGGTGATGACAGCCAGAGCGAAGAGTTGAACGAAGGTAAAAATACAAACCAAGTTATCTTGGACATTGGTAACCATACATTGATCTTGTTTGTTGCAGCGTATAGTTTCTTTCATTCTTTTTATTTTATTTGTTTATGTATATTTTGGAAATGTATACCAAAGTGAGTATGCTTGGTGCAGCTTATTGTAAGCTGCTAATTAGAAAACTGATGCCAAAAGCAACCCTCACTCAGCTCCCAGCTTCTAGATAATCAGTTTTTTTTCCAACTTATTTAAGCTATTTTTGCTGCTTAATAAGGTGTAAGTAGAAGTTGTACCAAATAGTCTGGTATAGACTTCCCTAATAAAAAAGCTATAAGCAGCTCATATAACCAAACAGCTCTAGTATTTGATGTATCTTCTGTTTACTTGCTTATGAGACTAAAATAACATAAATAAGTTGAAAAAAACTGATTGTCAGCTTGAGAAAGGCTACACCAAACAGGCCATCACACCATATGGACACAATAAGAGTATCCCAGTCTTTATAGGGTGCTTGGCTTCCATTGGGAATCAAATGGTTGAATTTGTTTTCCTTAGCATTTCAGTGCATGCAATTTTTTTAGGTTGAATGTATGTCCTCTCTAAGTTATTGAAAACAATAATTGGTGAAAAAGCAGTTCACATAATTTCCTATTGCATATCATTATGTACTCTTTTAGAAATCAAGGATGAAGTTATTTATTTATGTGTGATATTTACATCATCTTTCCTTATTCTCTCAGTTCACTGGTACATTTGTTTGGGTTCACTGCAATATGTTGTGTGTGCTCTTGGTTTGATTATTCCTCAGGATGCATGATTTTAGCTACTATTTCAGACCCAAAAAAAAAAAAAAAAAAACAAAAGATGACGTTTTCCCATTTATTTGCAGATGATGACGAGGACAGCGATTAAATTTGCAGAATCTGTTTTGACAGATGACTGTAAAAAGAGGCCTCCGCTAGGTACAATTATGTACTTTGTGTAATTGTGTTCTCGCGCATGCGGGCGGTTTTTTTATTATTTTTCCTTAAATGAGTGGGGATTGGTGGTATGTGATAGTATCATACTCTCAGCTTTACCTACTAGGGTTTTAATCTATTCAGTTTAGGACTCAAAAAACTAGTGTCAGTAATCAGTTGGAGTCTGTAGGCACAATTATCTCTGTTTGGTTATATTATATATGTGATGATGTGACTAAGAAATGTGGATACTCTTGAGTAGTTTTTGTTTTTGTTTGTGTTTGTGTTTGTGTTTGTGCTTTTGTTTTTGTTTTTGTTTTTAAATAAAAATTACAGTGGTATATATCAAACAGTGGGGATTGGTTATGCCTTTTAATGTGCATCAATGAAAACTTTCTTAAATGCATAATCTTCCATTGGATGGATTAGTCATTTTCCTTTTATTTTTCTTTCCCCTTATCCTCATATATGTGCATATGTATTTGTATGTATATGTATATATTCTTCCCCAGTTGGTCTCAGATCTTTGTGCCTTTGGGTTTGATTTGAGTCGTTGTAATTCAGGAGGGGACACGGCTTGAGAAACTTCTGAAGTGTCCAACTAAGTGGGTTGAGCCACCTGTCCGTAAGCTTAGTGGAACTGAGTTCTGCTGAACTGACTCCTCTCTTAAAGTTGTCTCAACTCTCACATCCCCATCCTAACCATCTTTCCAGATGGCTCCTCACCACCCATTCTCCCACAACACTAAGCGAACTTTGTTATTTTCATTTATTTTGTCTTAGACTGATGATTGACAGCAAAATCTCAAAAACAGGGAAATGATTGACCAGATTTTTGTCTTCTTCGACCTAAAAAAGAGGAGGGGGGGGGGGGGGGGTGGTGGTGGGGTGGAAATCATAACAATTATTACATGAGAGACAAAGTTCTTTTGTCTTTATACACCCGGGGGGGGGGGGGGGGACTGTACGTGTGCACAACCCAAAAAGAAAAAGAAAAAAGAAAGAAGTGGAAAAACCCATGCATACACAACCTAGACACCCTAGAAAATGTACAAGTTGGACCACTATTTGATTCTTATAACAGGGGACAATGTTTCTCTCAATCGACTAGGCCCTTTACCCAGTGGTAGTCCCAAGAATCCTGGGTAGTGTTGATCTTGATTAGTCACTTGATTTGAATTTTTAGAGTAAGGGAATTTTGGTATTTTACAATTATATTGTGTTTTAATATTATGTATTTATTGTTGAAACGTTGCCCCTCTATGTTGTTTTGTAACTCTTTTCAAATTATAATGAAATAACAATGACGATAGACTTTATGGGATGAACTGTGTAAATCTTTGTGCTCTTGTGTACTTGATTTATACTTTTGTTTTATTCCTTTGGTTTCTCACCATCCTAATTAAGTGTCAACAGCATTTTGTTGTGTGAGGACTTTAGTATACATACAAACACATAAAAAGTACACAAAAAAATGCACATATAGGGTTCGTTTGGCAAGCAAGATTGGGCTAAAATAGCCACAAAAGACAAAATAGGCTATTTTAGCCACAACAAACAAAACATCACATCCAACCCATAATCATTACACTCTTCTCTCACAAAAAAAGTCAAAAAAGCCAAAAAGTCAAAAAGTTCTTCCCAAACCAAGCTTTTTAGCTCAGGCTAAAATAGCCAAAAAAGTCAAAAAGCCAAAAAGTCAACCCACTTCCCAAACGGAGGCATAATGAAATGTGTGGCTTTCATATTTATTTTAAATGTTGACTAACACGACACTAAATTTCAATTCATAGCATACATTGCATTTTTTTTTGGTATAATTTTTTTACACATTTTTTGTGCATATCTTTTATGTGTAAGTAGGTTGGATTGGTTCAGTTTGATACCGAAAGCCAAGCTATGTCATTCATAAACCAAATTAATCCAAAAATTAACTATTATCTAAATAATATGCCAATCCACAATCGGACAAAAAGCCAATCAAACCTAAATTATTAAAGGGAAAATCATTGTTCAGTGAAGGTTGGGAAAAAAATATCACAAATATTTTGACTTGCATCCCATTATAGAATGAGTTGCACTACGCGTGTAATTCCACCATTATTAAACATTGTGCTGACAACAATCCACATAGATATCATTAAACAACAATCCACATAGATATCATTAAACATGTCGACAAAATCAAAATAATTAAAATCTTCATATATTTTTTCACATGTTTTTAAAATAGCATTTTGTCCAATTGTTAAACTAGTGGGAGAGAGCTCCTTTTTATACAAGATTTGTACAATAAGCTTTGTTCTATACTTTCCATTATCTTTTTATTTATTTTTTGAAATATAATTACCCATAATTTACAGTTTATTTATTCTCCAAACAAGCTTTTTTTATGGACAATCGAAGAAATATACAATGTATTGTATTAGACAGTCTATTTAGAATTGGAATATTTTAACTTAAATTGAAAATCTCGGGAATAAATTAACAAAATTATGACTTGAAAGACAACGCGATAAAAAACATATATTTTTATTGCACAATAGAAATGACAAGTGACAAGATTCTTTGTTTTTATATATTTCTATCCCTTTATTCCAAAACACTTACAATCGAAAGTGCGACATTCTCAAAATTTGATACGTTGGAACATATAGATTTGTAGCCAGATGCAAGCAATAATAAAAAAAAAAGTTTATTGACAAAATTCATAATAATATTGATTGAATATAAGCCACATTTGGAATCTCGAAGTACATGAAAAAGATAAGAGGTGCATTATTTAGAGAGAGAGAGAGAGATTCTCATTTGTGCAATATTCTGAATCATTCATGGCTCTTGGGATAGAGGAGTTTTTCCTGGAATCTTCAACTTATTGCCAGAAAGTTCACAATCATTTGTATCATCAACAATGGTTGATCTATTAGCATCAACTACTGGCAATGCATAGGCTTTGTCTTTCTCAGTTGTTGTTAATGTTGTTTCTGAGCTTAAAGGGTCTTTAGTTTTACCCCACACCACTGAGTATAGTCCAAAAACTATTATGACTGCTCCAATTAAACTGACATCACAACAAAACAAGCAACCAAACAACATTGTCAATTCATTGCCTTAACAATAAGTTACAGTCTTCAGCAAAACATGTTTCAATCTTTACAAATTTTTTTAGTAAGATTTTTTATTTTTTTAATAAGATTACCTAATTTCTAAATGGAAAACTATTCCTCCATAATTGGAGGGTCTAGTTGAGAGGACTGTAGGTCTACTTTAGATTTATGTTGTTTATTTGAACCATTCATCTTATAATGCTGGTCAAGTAAATCATTCATTTAAAAAATTAAGTTATTTAATGTTAGTTGTCATATAGTTTGATCATATTTGTCTTAAAAACATAAGTTTTTATTATCGAAATTATATACTTGTCATCCCTCTTCTTTTTTTTTCTTCTTTTCACTGATAAATTTGATCCATTCATGTGACTACCACTATTAGAGTTACTTAATTTGTTACTTGAATGATTTACCTCCATATTTTTCCCTTCTAAATAATGTGAGTATAGTTTGGGTTTTCATTCTTTATCCCAATCCCTTATGCGCGTTCACGTCACCATAATTTGAATCCAAAATTAATTATGCAATTATTAAAACCTAAAAGTCTCATAGCAATTTAAAGAATAAATTAAATTGAATTCAAATTATGACGACTTGACTAACACTAGAACATAAAAGATTGAGACGGAGAATCTAAAGCCAGGAAAAGGGGCATAATGTACCTGCCAAGGTGGATTTTTTCGGCCAAGACGATGGCGCCGAGAACAGCGGTGATGATCATGCAGAGAGGGCTGAATGCCGTGACGAACACCGGGCCTCGGACCTTGTTTACAACTCCTTGCAAATAATATGCAATTCCAGAGCAAACTACCCCCTGTTCATCATCAAGTTCATTTTTCACTTAAATTTTTTCTTTTAACCATTTTTTGCAACAATAAAATCTCTTTTTCATTGATACGAGAATAAAACAAATAAAAAACACCCAATTAATTGAATTTCTTTTTAAAAAAACTACAATTAATAGACCGGTTCATAATTGATTGATTGTGGCAAATTTTTACCAAGAAAATCCTTGTCAACTTGTTAAGAACTGAACACATATGAAACCGAACTCTTAGAACGAAAATGATCTCCAGATCAAACTGTACAATTATCTAGCAATTGTATTATTTGATAACTACAACATTTTTATCATAATTTTAAGCTACAATTCAACACTTACAGAATAAACTGCAGCAAGCAGCCTTGAATCAAAACCGACCACCCAGGCACTCATGTCGCGTTCCACAGCAAGTGCCACGGCTGCACCTTGTACCGTGCCCATCAAGCATATTAATGCCGCCAGAGACAGCTCTGCCGGATATTGCTTCAATGTAATCGACTGAGAACAAAAAAGGATGAAATAATTATTTGTATCCATTCATCTGTACTCTGTGTTTAATTGTACGTTTGATTTCTGTGTTCGTAACAAACTATACACAAAACATTCAAAACCTATTTTTTTTGTGTGTGTAAATAATGTCGAGGAGGGGGCTTACTTGCAAAATGAAGAAGGCAGACCAACCACAAGTGCAGCCAAGGATCATGATTGTCCCCATGACCCAATGCTGATCAGCAGAGGTACTATTGGTGGTGTTATGGTGGGGATTTCTTGATTTAGAGTGCCATAAGATATCAATAATAGGGCCTTTATACAAAGTCATCACTAATACTCCTGTTACTGTGATCACTGTTCCAATCACCTTTGCCACACTTTGTATCTTCTTTAAATTCACTTTCTCCAACCTATTCATCATCAGGTAAAAGAAATACATATATGTATATATCCATAATATCAATATAATATACAGCATTGATGAAGATAAAGATTTGGTAAATGTACAAAAACTCAAACCTTCCCTTAAGGGCTCATTTCAAAAGCTGGTAGCCAGCTTTTGGCTTTTAACTCATTTTGGGTTATATCACCTCTCACATTTTTTACCCACTAAAAAATAAAAAAGCCAAAAAAAATAAAAAAGCTAGCTTTTAACCAATTATCCAAAAACTCCAAATGTCTCTATACTCTGTATACTGTTCATGTTAAATAAACTCCAAATTTTTGTAGTTTATTTCTTGCATCAATCTGGTCATTTTAATTTTAATTGTATCAATTTTATTTTTATTGCCCATAAAAGTTCTATTCAAAGGTTCAAATTAGACATCGCATTATTTTTATTTTTTAATCTATTGTTTAGGAGTGGAGAATTTTGCATATGAGGAGACTTAAATTGTTGATTTCTAATGAAGTGCGAGGTTAGACTATCTAATTTATTATTAAGGTTACAATTTCACTTCACTGAACTAGAGTCCAATTGTGAGGCGGGTTGTAGGCCTCAGGCCCACAATTTCTCCCACATTGAACACTAACCCGATGGATTGAAGGCAGACCATTAGCACAAAGCTTGGTCATGTCTCAATTTTTTTTTTTTATATTATTTTTTTAAGGTTATTTTCTCTCAAATTAACTTTGTAATCTGATCATATCAGCAGCACCAATATGTGTAATAATGATGAAGTTGATGATGATTAGGCAGGACACACTGCTTTCCACCTTTTAATTGGTGGTGACATGTGAAAAATATAGATTGGAAAAATTACAAATCAGTTGGATAGTGAAAAAATATTTATATTTTTATGTGGTGTAAATATCCTGAATGTGCATGTAGCAAGTCTTTTTTGTATCTGGTGCAACTCCTTGGGTGTCAGAATTGTACCAGAAAAAATTTCATTATTTTTTCAGTATCCTACTGATTTATAATTTTCCTATAATAATGAAAGTTTACCTGAAAATAATTGCCATGATAAAGGTAAGGGCAGGGAGGGCATTAACAACTGCAGATCCAAATGTTGCTGATGTGTACTTCAGTCCCAAGTAGGATAAGTTCTGATCAATCACTGGTCTATTCATCCCCAAAAAAATAAAAATAAAAATTTAGCCAATCAAACTTAGAAGAATAAAAGTGTTTTTAATTTTTTTTTTATTACTGAAATATAATAGGAAATCACACCCCGTAAAAGAATATATATTTTTTTCCATGACGCAAGAGAAGTTAAAATAAAAGATTCATTGAAGGGAAAAAAAAATATGAGCATGAAGTGATAACATGCGAAAACAAAAAAAAAAAACACGTGGTGACCACTCTATAAACAAAAAAGTGTTTAGACTGCATTTATTATGAAGTGTGAATCACATCCAAAATAAACGTAGTGTTGATAACATAACATTTGAGTACTTTTTTTTTATCAGTAAAAAAAATCTTTATTGATAAAAAAACTGAACAAGAAAGGAGATTACATCAAATAAAGGAGAGGAAGAGCAACAAGCATCATAGTAAACTAACTCAATCCTAACTAAGTTGGCACCGAGAAGAGCAACAACATTTGAATACTTTACAAAATTATTTAAGAGTCTATATTATTTAAGTAATGCTATATAATTTTATTTTCTTACTCCTAAACACAAAATAATAGGGCCGACATCAATAAATGCACATGAACCTACTCACTTGTGTTTAGGATTGAAATAAAGCAAGAAATATAATTATATGTAATATTTTTCATATTATTTTCCTAAATTTTATACACATGAAAGTCCATACATTCTAACATCCTCATATGTAAAGGTGTTTAGAGCATTACTCTAGTAAACCAAGTGCCATTATTTTAAGGAAGACAGAGAGAGTCATCTTAGGCCTTATTTTCCTGCAAACAAGAACACAAAGCATGTGTTTCAGTTAAGACATCAATAACGAACTATATATATATATATATATGAATAAATTTACGAATACATAAATAGGTCACAAAATCGGATTTACAATAATAAACCTTGTAAAATTTTTGTCTATTTGTATTCTGAATTCGATTCTATGATAAGTTTCTGCGTTATTAGCAGAAGAGATAATAATTAAAAGATGACCTTTCAAGAACAAGTGCGAATGGAGCAATAACGAGAGTGGCAACAGCATGACGATACACGACGAGTACAAAATTGCTCATTCCACGCTTCAAAGAAACCAAGGTGATGATGAACATGCCTGCATATCCAAACTGCAGGCTGATCATAGCCAAGTAAGGTTTTAGCTTTGTGAATATGAGGCTCAACATCCTTGGCTTTTGGCCTCCCATTTTCCTCTCCTTTTCTTCCTCTCCAAACACAAAGTAGAGTTGTGAATTGGGTACATTTAAAATAAGAAATAGGTGGCCCCTTTATATACACAAAAAAAAGGAAAGCAAAATAGTATAACTTAGCTTTGCACAATACCTATACATGGGTACTGTACTTAGAACACCCATTATGAAAAACTATTCCCACAAACTACAATGCCCCCAACACTGTTGGCAATAATATGTTGGGAAAATTATATATTAATGTATTTAAAAAAAAATAATTACAGATCAATGCTAAACTTTACAAACATTAATAATTAAAATCATAATTTTGGTAATAAATTTGTTATTATTTTTTAAAAATATACTAAATTATAAATTTTTCTAGTATATTTGTGTGGGTCCTAGAACCCTGTTAGTAGGACCCATACATACTTGTATAGGAGGAGCAATTACTATGTATTAGTGTCAACATTCTAGATGGCTTTATTTATGTAAATCTTAATATGCATATTATTATCTTTACAACAATCGCATTATACTATTTTATTTTTTAATTATAACGGAATAGGTATAAGCTGGGATATGTAGATAATTATGCTAAATTACGTACATCTCTTTGTTTCCTGTTTTTGATTATAAGTACCATTAAATAATCGCTCCACCCATTCCCCTTTATATCCACTTCTCCATTAGCATTTAAAAAATAAAAATAAAAAAAAAATTGGCCCATTTTTTGAGCAACAAGAATCCTTCATTTGATGATTGTGTCCAACGGAAGACACAAGTTTTGCGTGGTTATATTATTTGTCGATAGTGTTACATGTATTAATTAATGTATATATTAGTGTATCAATTAATATTATGTCATTATTACTGATCTCACTTATTATATAAATTATTAATACACAAAATTTCTAAAATTATACCATGTCATTTATTAGTACACTAATTAATACATTAATTAATGTATATAACATTATTCATTCTTTGTAAGAAAATAATGTCATTTTATTTTATTTTATTTTATTTTATTGGCGTGATTTGAGGTTTTTTGTTATTTGACCACCAAAATGATAATGATCGAAGGGCTAAGTGCTTTGGCATGACGCTAGCCAGTAGTAGGAGCATGTGGTGCTTGTGAAGAAGAGTTGAGTAAGAAGAGTGGACACTGGACACCAACATCTTTAAGCAATGGTTGATGATCTCACTACTTGTGTCTTTCACACCTATTATTACTAGCTTTATATAAATTTTAAATAAATCATCTAGTGCCAATTAGGTGTGGGCAAAATATCTAGTAAACTAAATAATCGAATTAATCAGATCTCTTTAGGTGGTTTGGTTTGGCTTAATTTTTGAATATATTGATTTGATTTTGAATTCTCAAATCATCAATTCAATAAGATTAGATTGGTTCTTGATTTAAGTCTTACTTAAACTGAATTAATTCAAAAATCAAACTTATATATATTATGTAAAATTATATTTATATTGACATATCCTCACCGAATTTGTCTTTTATAGTGAACTAGATTGCATTTAATAATTTCTCATATTAAAGAAATTTTATTAGATTTAATTTGTATTGGTTGGGTTTAAGCTTGAGTTAGACTTTATTATTCACAGTTGTTAACATGTATTAAACAATATATATATATATATATATACATATTATTTCTGTTATGCTTAAATGTTAAAAACTTATTTATTTTAATTATTTATTATTAATTGATTCACTTATTTTCTGTGTAATGAAACCATGGTTCAAATCCGAATTACATTGGCTTGGATTGGACTGATCTAGGGCATAATTAGTTTGGTCCGGGTTCAAAATTTTGAAACTAATCATGATTTATTTCAACCCGAACCAAACGACCCATTGCCACCCTCGGTGCCAATGACATATTTTGAATAAAATACTAGGTTAAACATTCTACATATTTCGAATGATGTCTTTTCACGCACATAGTTTATCATTTTCAAAGTTTAAATTTCAAAAAAAATTATAAATAAATAATTTATTTTTCTGTCTAATTTTTGTACCACTAAATGAAAAAAGCACAAGTCTCATATCCACTATTTTTGTGTCTAATAATAAAAAAAATTTGTTAAGAAATTCATTTATATGTATATTACTTTTTAATTTGTAAGTTTCTATTCTATATGATAGTTATATGCACTGGCGGAGTCAAGAACTTGAGTTAGAGGGGGCATTATTAATTATAATTTTTTATTTAAAAAAAAATTATGATGAACATTATGATAACAATAATTTTATGAGCTAAATTTAAGCATAGAAAATTACATATTCATTATTAATAAGAACAAATTAAAATTCTATAATAGTGTAAAATAGCTCGGTACGAGATGATGATATAAGTTTATAATTTTAGTATAAAAAATTATGGATCAAAATTCTTCATTTCAGAAAATAGAAACACATCGTTTATAGCACAAATTATTATAAAATCTATTTAATTTTTATTTGATAGAAAAATATTAAAGAGATGACATTACTTATAAATGATGTGTTTTGAATGAAAATTATTAAACAGTCTTAGAATACCATATAACATTGCCTACGTGATGCTCAAAGCATGAGAAATCACAAATTACACTAAGCAGTCTGTCAACTGCTTGAAAATAATGAATTCATTATATCCAATATATAAGATTTTTCGTTGTACTGTTGGTTTAAACTATTACATAAATAATACCACATAGTACTCTTAAAGTATCAAATAACTACTTGTTGTGAACAATACAATAAATTCTTAACCAAAAAACATATTAAGAAAAAAAAATACATTTTGTGTATGACAACAAGCGACATAAAAAAAAAAAAAAATCTCAAAACTTAGGGGGACACGTGACCCCCTCATCATTCTTTCCCTCCGCCATTGATTATACGTTTCCTTATAATTATATAATATCTTCACACATATATATTTAGTAATTGATTGTCCATATTAAGTTATATGTATTTCGAGTAATCCATACTAAAAAAATATCTTCATTTTGATACCTTTTCAACCAAGAAGAAGCAGAGAGCACGTAGATGCTACATTTCAAAAATTTGAAATGTCAAATTTTTTTTTGTTTCTACAAACCAATCAATGTTGACCAACACTTTACCAAGCATATTGTTAGATGAGTTTTGATACATTTTTCATTTTATTATTCTCAATTACAGCTTTAATAAAATAGCAAATAATTTTAAAAGAAAAGAGAAGGATTTTAAAAAAATTGATTGATTCGTTGATAATATTTTACTAAAAATGTAATTGAAAGTGATAAAATAAGAGAATGACCTAAAAAACATGCCATGCACATGCAATATGGTATTGTTTTGGTATCAAATTGATCCACAAGATGGTATGTTTTTTTGCCTAAAATGTTGAAGTATCGTTTGTGTTGGGATGGTTGGTCTATAGTTCGAGTGTCATTTCAAAACTTTGGAAGAATTGAAACCTAACTTCAAAACGAAGCCCTAAACCCGAGGACCTGCCAACAATTCATACTCCGACAATTTTTGGGCAGGCCCGCATTATGTTGACCCACGTCTGCGGCAACATGTCAAGTGATTTGTACAATATCATTTATTTATTTATTTATAGATTTGCTTAATTTATTTTTGGGAGAATTACACAGTAATTCATTTTTGAAATAATTACAAATTCATGATAAAATTTAATATTTTAATTATTAATGTTCATAAATTTTATCATTCATCTGGATTTTTTTTAAATTTTTTTTTTAAAATTTACATTAAAATATTATTTTCCCATTATTTTTGTCTTATAAATTATAATTCACTCAAGCAATAGTATTTATTATCTTGGAATTTGGAAGAAGCTTTGTGCTGTGAGTCAAATCCCATCTTTTTATTTATTCATTAAAATATATTTCTCCCATAATTTATGATTTATTTATTCTCTGAACAAGTGTTTTACGGGGGATTCAAGCAATACACTATTTTATTATTGAGGAAAATTTCAGTGTATATTTTTTAAAAAATTATAAATAAATGATCAAATTTATATACATTAACAATTATAATTATAATTTATTTATTTATTTATGAATCTGTAGTTATTTTTTGATAGGACAACTGAAGAGTAATTTTTTCTTATTATTAATGATTAGACAGTCTATTTAAAATTGAATAATTTTAACTTAAATTGAAAATAGAATTGTCAAAATTATGATATGAAGGATCAAGATGATATAAAATGAGATTGGATGCTCTAAAGTTGGTCATTTAATTTGAGAGAGTATTTGAACTTAGTCAGCCTAATTTGGGATCAATCTCGGTGATCCAAACTGTTGGTTGAGTAGAATATTAATGCAAAAAATTAAAATAATCAGATATAAGTAGTTATATGTTTCAAACACATTTTTTTTTTAAAAAAAGATGAAAATTATAATTTCAAAAGTAGCCATTCATTTTTTGTAATACAAATATGATTGCACATATAGTTATCGTTATTCAATTATCTTAACTTTTGTATAGATATTCTACTCAACAAGTACAAAAAATGAATTACTAAAATTACCAATGCTTGCTCCAATATATGCCCACTAAGCCCAAACATTCTCCTAAGTTAAGACGATCAATTTGAGATAATTCAATCCCTACTTTTATTGCACATAAAGGAAAAATGGCTAAGGATCTTCCATCTTTAAATTTTTTTATTCTCTTATCCCAAAACACTTACAATCATTAAGCCATTAAAATTTAAAAGTAAGAAAAACTTAAAATTTGAGCCTATAAATCTAAATGTTTTGAGATATAGGAAAAGAAAGATATGTGAATAAATAGGGATGGATCTATGATTTGAGATTTGGGAGGACAAAAATACATGAAATTTTTCAATGGAAAAAATTATTATAAAATTTTAAATTTTAATTTATACTAGCTCAAAAAATAAATAATATTATTATTAATCGGATATTCTTTGTCGATATAATTAAGAACATAAATATAATTGGACATATTTTTTTTATCTACATGAACTTATCAAAAATATTAACTATTATTATGTCTTTGTCTACTAAAATTAATTATTTAAAAATATTGTAATCACTACTTTTTATAATATATATATATATATTTATTTATATATATAAACATCTATGATAGGCTTGATATCAAAACCTTCAGTAATATTTTTCTTAATAAATATAATCAAATAACTTGTTATAAAATTATCTTCAATCTTATTACTCAGTTTAAGTTTTGAAAAATTTTACAATTGAAAATGTATGTTTTTATAAGTTTAATAATAATCCATTTTAATAAGCGATATTAAATTTTATGAACTTATTTTTAAGAATGTCACGTTGAAGTAGGCAATATTCTTATTTCCAGATAATTAACAAACAATAATAAATGCAAAATAAGATGTATAAGCAAATTAAAGTGTGATTTATAAAAGAAAAAAAAAACACATAAATGACATATAAATAAAAAAGGGTAAATTACACTGACATCCCCCTTGAGATTTTCATTTAATACAGATCCTTCTTCACATTTAAAAAATTACACTTAGCCCCCTGTTAGATTAAAAATGATATATTTGTCCATTAACCTTTATACATATAAAATAATATAAATATTTTGTTCATGTCATTTCAAGGGAAATAACAATCATCTTCTTTGGTTTAATTCATACAAAAATTAAATTTTTTCATTTTTCGTATTTTGTTAATATTTTAAGCAATTTTTATTTTTATTTTTTAGATACACCTAATCTAGATATACTTAAGAAGTATAATATTATATATATATATTTTTAAATTCACCAAATATAAAAATATAAAAATTCAATACATTATCTTATTTTGTTATATTCAATGGATTTTTTTAAAATTTTTTGTACAAATTTTATACTTTTTAAATATATCTAGATTAAATTGATCTAATCTAATAGTGATATTATTGTAAATATAAATCATATTTATAAATGTTTTGCTTTAAAGAAAAAGGTCACTAGTAAGCTATATCATTGTATTTGAAAATTCTACATACAAATTATCTTTGTATATTATCACTCAATAAGAATATGTTCATGTAGAATTTAATGATGAAAAATTATAGAATATAGTCATGATGATAGGAAGAAGAAATGTTAGGAAAAAGGGCAAGACGATCATTTAGAAAATTTTAAGACATGACATCAGCTATCTAGGGAACAATTTGTAATGAGATTATAAACCTCAGGGAGAGAATGTAATTTTTCAAATGTGAGAGGAAAATCTGTATTAAATAGAAATATCAAGGGGTGTCAGTATAATTTATCCAATAAAAAACAAGAATAGTAACAAATAAAAGAATATAAGTAACTCTAAATAATATAGAAAAAATCAAACCAAACCAAACCAAGTTTTCAGTTTCATCAAAAGGGGTCGGTTATATGAATTCTTCTTCTTCACTCGATTCTATCCAAGACCATTTCGTTAGTTAAATTAAGGAGATTCATATCTCTATTTACTACCATAGTCCACATTAATCTAGGTCTACCCCTTCCCCTAATACTACCATCTACTATCATTGTATCGCATCTTTTCACTACTGCCTCTATTGGTCTCCGTTGTATATGACCAAACTATCTCAATCTATTATCTTTTAACTTATCTTCTATCGGTACTACTTCTACTCATTCTCGAATATACTCATTCCTAATTCTGTCTTTTTTAATCTTGCCGCATATCCATCTTAGCATTCCCATCTTAGCAACACTCATCTTCTCTATATGTTGTTTCTTAATTGCCTAACATTCCGTACCATACAACATCGTTGGTCTAATAGTCGTTCTATAGAACTTTCCTTTTAGTCTAATGGGTACTCGTTTATTGTATAGTACTTCAAATGCACTCCTCCACTTAAGTCACGATGCCTTGATTCTGTAGACCACATCCGCTCCAATCTCCCAAGTAATTGATCCTAAATAATGAAAATATTCACTATTAGGTATTTTTTGGCTCTCAATCTTTACTTTTCCTTTGCTTCCATTGTAACTGTTACTAAAATCACACTCCACAGACTCTATCTTAAATCCTTTAGATTCAAGTGTTTTTCTCTAAATCTCCAGCTTAGTGTTAACTCATTCTCTAGTCTCATCCATTAATACGATATTATCTGCAAAAAGTATATATCATGGCACATCATCCTGAATATCGCGTGTCAACTCATCCATAACTGAAGCAAAAAGATAAGGATTTATGGTTGATCCTTGGTGTAACCTATCGAAATTGAAAATTCACTCGTCTCTCCAACAGACGATCTAATAGTGGTTACCACACTTTTATACATATCTCTAATCATATCAATATAACCTTTTGTCACTCATTTCTTCTCTAACACCCACCAGATTATATTTCGAGACACTCTATTATATGCTTTCTCAAGATCGATAAAACCATATGAATATCTCTTTTCTTTTCTCTATATTTTTTTATTACTTTCCTTAAAAGATAGATCGCTTCTATTGTTGACTTACCAGGAGGCATAAACCTAAATTGATTATCTAATATCTCTGTTATATCTCACAATCAACGTTCAATCATTCTCTCCCATACTCTTATTGTATAATACATTAACTTGATTCCTCTATAATTGTTACAATTCTGAATATCTTATTTCTTCCTGTATATTGACACTTTCCTTTACTCCTCTCACATTTTCCTAGCTAACAAAATCTTGTTAAATAACTAGTTAATCAAACAACTTCCTTCTTACCTAAACATTTTCACGCTTCAATAGATATATCATCGACTCGTAAAATCTTATTCAAATAATATATATAACAAATAAAATAGATCAATATTTGATAAAATTTAATTTATATATTATTTTAAAAATTTTGTAATATAATTAATTTAGAAAGTGAGAATTACTAAAATTTTGAGAGTGCGTAACATTCTAATTTAAAATTATTTTATTAATTATCATTATAATATATATAATTTTTTTAAAAATTGGTTAAATTATAAATACACCCCTGAGGTTTGCTTAAAATACGAATTATTCCTTGTGGTTTGAAAAATTACAAATATCTCTCTGTCAGAATTTTTTATTTAACAAAATTAATTGAAAAAGTGAAATTTCTAACTATTCACCTATATAATAAAATTATCTGAATTATTAATTGAAATAAAATTTTAACATTATTAAAAACTGTTAATTAACTTAATGATTTAAAATGACCTATTTATTATGAAATTAAAAACTTTAAGAGATATAATATAATTTTTAAAATTATATAAAATAATTTATATTTTAAATAAATTTCAAGAAATGTGTTTATAATTTACCGTTAAAAATTTTGGGAGTGCGATGCACCCGTCTGCAGCAGCCTAAATCCATCCTTGTGAACAAAATGATACATGCAGCCGAAGAAGAAGAGTCGTAATGAGAATGATTTAACTTAAGCCACATTGGAATCTCAAATTACGAAATAAGGCTCTATTTCGCAAGAGCTAAACGGGACTTTTTTGGTTATTTTAGCTATAAAAGACAAAATAGGCTATTTTAGTCACAAAAAATAAAATATCACATCCAACCCATAATCATTACATTCTTCTCTTATAAAAAAAGCTAAAAAAGCCAAAAAGCCATTTCCAAACCAAACATTTTAGCCCAGGCTAAAATAACAAAAAAAAACTAAAAAGCCAACCCACTTCCCAAACGGAGGCTAAGAGTTACATCATTTAGATACAATACAGAGAGAGAGAGAGAGAGAGATTTGATTCTCATTTGTGCAATATTCTGAATCATGGCTCTTGGGGTAGAGAATTTTTTCCTGGAATCTTCAACTTATTATTGGCAGAAAATCCACAATCATTTGTATCATCAACAATGGTTGATCTATTAGCATCAACTACTGGCAATGCATTGGCTTTGTCTTTCTCAGTTGCTGTCAACGTTGATTCTGAGATTAAAGGGTCTTTACTTTTTCCCCACACCACTGAGTATAGTCCAAACACTATTATGATTGCTCCAATTAAACTGAGATCACAACCAATCAAATCAACAACCAAACAACATTGTCAATTAATTGAATTAATAATCAGTTACAATCTTTAGCAAAACATGTTCAATCTGTACAATTATTTATTTATTTAATTTTTTTGGGATAAGATTCAAATAATGTAAATCATGTCAATTTCCTAATTTCTAAATGGAAGAGGGGCTTCCCTAGATAATTGGATTCGAGAGACTAGTTGAGGGGGTTGTGAGCCCCCTCAAATGTATTATAGTTATTTAAATTGTCTATTTTTTAGTACTCGTTAAATAAATTATTCATATAAAAATAAGGTTGATAAGATATTAAAAATTATGCGATTTGGTCACAATTGTCATACAAAATAGGTAGTCTATTTTTGAAATAATACTTGTCTAATTTATTTTTATTTTTATTTATTTATTTATTTATTTTTTTTATGACAAATTTTCTTACATGATTGATCTACTCGTGGGATGTTGAAAGATGAACATTTGGATTACTAAAAATGAGCCCAAAATTTGCCCACAATCCTGCAACTGGACCGTTTAGTTAATTGGGCTGCAGGTAAGCTTATCCCTTTATAAACAGGGATCCTTTAGGTGATTTTTTACAGGCATATAATACTCGACGAGTTCCACATATTAAACGGTTCGGATTATCAAAACGGAACCCGTGGTGAACCCCACAGACCCAACAGAACGATCCAGTCCGATCTTGGACTGGACCAAAGTCACTAATAACATGACATGAGTTTGTGAGTTGATTTTGAGGGAGAAATACAGTTTGGGATCCTCTGGCTTCCATTCTTAATCCCAACCCTTTATTTGCTTTCACGTCGCCGTAATTCAAATCCAAATTTATTATGTCATTGTTAAAATCTAAAAATTTATTAATAATTTTAAAAATAAATTATATTAAATTCAAATTGTGACGATATGACAAATAGAAGGATAGAACATAAATTTAGAATAGAGAACACGAACAGAGGATCCAAAGACGGGAATCTGTGGCAAATTATATACCTGCCAAGATGGATTTTTTCGGCCAAGACGATGGCACCGAGAATGGCGGTGATGATCATGCAGAGAGGGCTGAATGCTGTGACGAACACCGGACCTCGAACCTTGTTTACTACACCTTGCACATAATATGCTATTCCAGAGCAGATTACCCCCTGTTCATCATCATCAAGTTCATTTTTTAGTTCCCCCCCCCAAAAAAGAAGCATTTTTTCTATCAATGAAATCTCTTTTGTGCTATAAATAAAACATCCAATTGATTGATTGGTTGTCAAATTTGTTAAAAGCTTAACACATATGAGACTAAACCCTCAGGAAGAAAACTCTATATTACTCTATATTATATATTGATATCAGCAATATGATCATATGGTCACATATCAGTCGATATCAGACAGTATGATACTTACAGAATAAACTGCAGCAAGAAGTCTCAAGTCAAAACCGACCACCCAGGCACTCATGTGGCGTTCCATAGCAAGTGCCACGGCTGCACCTTCCACCATGCCCATCAAGCATATTAACGCCGTCAAAGACAGCTCTGCCGGATATTGCTTCAATGTAATCGACTGAAAAAATAGAAGGATCAAATAGTTATTTGTATCCATTCATATGTACTCTATGTTTTGATTTCTGTACTCCTAACAAACTATACATAAAACATTTAAAACTTTTTTTTTTTTTTTTTTGTGTGTGTAAATAATCTCAAGGAGTGGGGCTTACTTGCAAAATGAAGAAACCAGACCAACCACAAGTGCCAGCAAGGATCATGATTGTCCCCATGACCCAATGCTGATCAGTAGAGGTACTATTGGTGGTGCTATGATGGTGATTTCCTGATTTGGAGTACCATAAGATATCAACAATAGGGCCTTTATACAAAGTCATCACCATTGCTCCCGTTACTGTGATCACTGTTCCAACCACCTTTGCTACACCTTGTATCTTCTTCAAATTCACTTTCTCCAACCTATTCATCACCACATGAACAAATATATATATATATATATATATATCATATAATATTGATGAAGATGAAGCAGAGATTGATAAAAAGTTTGTTCACTCACGTAATTGAGAGGTTGATATTTAATTTGAAATGCTCTATAATTTCAATTTCTTGACATATATTAAGAAATTGGATAAAAAAAGATTAATACAATTGAAATTATAGAGATTAAATTGATACAAAAGACAAATTACAACAAGGATCACAAGTATCACAAGTACAATTTGTCCATAAAATTTCTATTCGAAAGTTCAAATTAAATTTCACATATTGAGACATGTGAAGACAAAGGAGTAAAATTTAAATATGTAGGACCTATTTGTATACCCTATTTATTTATTCTGTACAACTTTTACATAAACCAAAATTTATTCTGTTGCCAATTATTTTGTATTTTATGCTTATAGGCCGCTACATATAACTTCATCCTTATTATTAAGAAGTAGTACATAATATATATACAATAATGAAAGTTTTACCTGAAAATTATTGCCATGATAAAGGTAAGGGCAGGGAGGACATTCATAACTGCAGATGCAAATGTTGCTGATGTGTTCTTCAACCCCAAGTAGTATAAGTTCTGATCAATTACTGGCCTATTAATCCAAGAAAAAAAAAACATTAGCCAATTTTATTAAATTCCAAACTTGAAGCACCTCCAATAGCAATAAAAGTGTTTTTTTTTTCCTCCTCTAAAATATAATAAGAGCCCACACCCCTATAAAAAAAGAGAAAAGAAGCCCACAAAAATGATTCTAGAATTTTAAAAAGGAGAAATTACAGATTAGTGGTAATTTCATAAAATTATTACAAATTCATGAAAAATTTTATGTTTTTAGTTATTAATATTTATAAAATTTGTTACTTATTTGTAATTATTTTTCAAAATTACCTCTGAAGCGAAATTTTGCCTCATAAAAATATTATTATCATATTATTATGTATGAACTTTATGTATAAAAATCCTTATTGTTTAACATTTTCTAAAAAAATGTCAGCAAAAGGTGATAACATGCAGAAACACATGTTCTTAGCAACTAGTAGTAATATTACGGATTCATAAAAAATTGACGAAAAAAGTATCAAAATTGCATTTATCGTGGTAGAATATGTAGGCCTATCCAGAAAAAATACAATGCTATTAGCATAGCATTTTAGAAACTTTCTTGATTTTATTTATTTTAATTATTTTTCTTTCTTTCCTTTTTTAAAAGCTTTGTATGATTTTGTTACCACCATGCATCTATAAAAACATATTTAAGAGTTTTCACATAAAAGAATTTATAGTACCAGATCACAAAATAATTTTCCTAATGGTTGTGCTTCTATGAAAAATTCTAAATGTACATAATTAGATCATATAACCAAACGCAACCCACTTTCATATGAGATTGGGTCTACAAATGCATGAACCCTGCTCTACATGAAAAAATTTTGTCTGTTTTTTTGATTGAATTTTGTTTACGTAAATGTCTAAATTAAGAGCTGGGATTAAAAAATAAATAAATAAAAAAATTAACCAAAGTCCCAACTGACCTTTGTTCATGAGTTTTGAACAAGGAAAAAGTGAAAAAATTAAATTTTACACACATGAAAGTCTACATTTTAACATCATCCTTATATGGAAAGGGTGGGTGCTTGGAACATTACTCTAGTAAACCGAGTGCCATTATTTTTAGGAACACTGAGAGTGTCATCTTTGGCCTTATTTTCCTGTAAACAAAGAACACAAATGATGTGAATCAGTTATGTTAGTAGGACGTCAATGACAAACTATTATTAACTCTACAAACATAGAAACTGGTTATAGAATTAGACACAAAATGTATATGAAAACAAGATTTCGTAGAAGTGGTCCACACTAAGAAACTCCATAAAATTTTGTCCATTTGGATTGTGTGTCTGATTCTGTGATTAATTTTTGTGTTATTAGCAGAAGAGAGAGTAATTAAAAGATGACCTTTCAAGAACAAGTGCGAATGGAGCAATAACGAGAGTGGCAACAGCATGACGGTAGACGACGAGTATAAAATTGCTCATTCCACGCTTCAAAGAAACCATGGTGACGATGTGCATGCCTGCATATCCAAACTGCAGGGAGACCATCGCCAAGTAAGGTTTTACTTTAATGAAGATGAGGCTCAACATTCCACAACTAATTTGCTTTTGGTCTCCCATTTTCCCTCTCCTTTTCTTCCTCTCTCCAAACGCCAAGTAGAGTTGTGAATTGGGTACACTTAAAATGAGAAATAGGTTCCCCCTTTATATTCACCAAAGAAAACAAAAGAGAAACTTATGCATAGGTACCGTGCTTAGAACTCCCATTCTCAAAACAATAATGTGGGTGTTTGGCAGAACTTAATTTCAACTTAAATCAATTTTTGGCTTAAATTAAGTTGTTATGGTGTGTTTGGTACAACTTATGGACGTAGATTATGGCTTAATTTAAGCCAAATTTGGCTTAAAAGTTGAAGTTGCTCGCGAGGTGCTTAGAAAAACGACTTATGCGAGCAGCTGTTTGGGGAGGGACAAAATGACTTAAATGCCCCTTCAAAAGTTAAGTAACAACGAAAATGCCACTATATAAACCATTTCTCACTCATTCTTCCTCTCTCACACAAACGAGAGAGGCAATTTTCGACGAGCTAGGCGATTTCTGGCGAGCATGTATTTCCGGCGACCGAGCTCTCTCTCTCTCTCTCTCCCCCCCTCTTTGTCTCTCCTTCTTCGCGAACCCGTCTCCCACTTCGCGATCGCGATCTGCACCATTGCGATCTGCCATCTGCGCCGGTTGATCTGCACCATGTGCCCTAGCGCCGGTTGATCTGCACCGTCTCTCCCCCTTTGCGAACCCGTCTCCCTCTTCGTGATCACGATCTGCCATCGCGATCTGCACCATCGCGATCTGCCATCTGCGTCGGTTGATCTGCACCATCTGCCCTAGCGCTGGTTGATCTGCACCATCTGCCATCGCGATCTGAATGAAACCCTAGCGCCGGTTCATCCCGCCGGAGCTAGGGTTTTTATTATTTTTTTTGAGGTTTTTCAGTGTTTTTTTAATAAAAAAAAACAAAATAATTAATGAATAAAAAATAATAATTGATGCTAATTAATTGAGACTAATTAATTTAAAATGAAAAAATGAAAAAATTTTATATTAATTGATGCTATTAATAAGAATATTGATGAATATATGTAATTGATGGAAAAATTAATAATAATTGATAATATTAATATATGTAATTTATGTAATAATTGATAAAAAAATTAATATTGATGAATATATGTAATTTATATTAATTGATAATATTAATTGATGGAAAAATTGATAAGTTAATATAAATTGATGAATATATGTAAATTGATAAATTAATATAAATTGATACATTAATAGAAAGAATAATAATGATACATTAATAATGATACATTACTGTAAAGAAAAAACGAGATATTACTAAAAATAATTAAAATGAATAATAATAATAATAATAATAATAATAATAATAATAATAATAATAATAATAATAATAATAATAATAAATTGGACAAAATTGATACATTAATATAAATTGATAAATTGATGATAAATAACAATTGTTATATTATTAATTGTAATAAAAAAACTTAATAAAAACAGAATAAAAAATGTCAAAAAAATTTAATATTGCATATTTTTGTAATGAATTAATTATTAATTGATACTAATTAATAACAATTGTTGATTATTAATATTATTTGATACTAATAAAAATTAATTATTAATATTAATTGATACTAATTAATAATTTTAGTATTAATTCAGACTTAATTAATAATTTTAGTATTAATTGATACTGATTAAGTAATTAATTGATACTAATTAATTTATAATGGAAAAAAATTATTACAATATTACTACTATTACATTTTTATCAAGTGTATCAATTTTTTTTTATATTAGTTGATATTAATTAATACTAATTATATTAACTTTTATTAATGAAATAATTTTTTAAAATTAAAATTGAAAAAAAATGACAAAATTATCATTTTTATATCATATAAGGGCAAAAAAGTCAATTACACAGAAAAAGCTATTTTACATCTTATTTACTAAACACTATTCTGCAACTTAAAATCCCACCGCTATACCAAACAGGTTACCGACTTATACTCACAGCTGTAAGTTATAATCTGTTAAGCTATAATTAATCACTTTTCCACAGTTCTATCAAACGGGGCCAATATTATAATTCAAACCTAACCAATAAAAAATTATTAATAATTTTCCTTTTCTGATTTAAATTTATTTTACATATAAACCTCACACTACATAAATTCTATTCCAACCACATTCTCATTCGGAGTAAGGCCAAGTTTGGCAAACCTCAAATAATTCATTTTTTATCTTTTTTTCATCACATCATCTCTTTATTTTTCTGCACATCTTTTCATAAAAAGATAAAAAATATACTTATTTAGGCTATTTCAAACAACCCCTAAATTTAGGATAGATAAATCTGAGTTTATAGGCTTATTCTTCTTGAAAATAACTGCCACAAATGACACTGCCCTCAACACTATTTGTAATAATTTATTTGTGTGGATTCCATAACCCTGTTAGTAGGACCCATACATATTTGTAAAGGAGGAGGATTAATTAATTATTCATTGTCTGTTACTGTTAGTGCTGACAATACCTCCAACGCTGGAAAGTGAGTGTTCGGTAATTTGCATCGAGAGTATTTTGATAATTTGTTTATGTAAACTGTGTATGTATATTATTATCTTTACAGTAGTAGTCGCTCGCATTATATTATATTATTTTTTTACTATAATCAAACATTTATAAGCTATGTGCGTAGATAATTATGTGAAACTACGTAAATTTGTTTGGCTCTTGTTTATGATTGATTGATTCTTTTTACTATTATTTATGTGTGATTTATTATGAAACAATTGCTCCTCCCATTCCCCTTTATATTCCCTTATCCATCAGCAATTTTTTATTCTTTTTATAAATAATAATAATCTTGCCCCTTTTTTAAGCAAGAAGAATCCTTTGTTTGATGATTGTATCCAACGAAAGATAAAGTTTCGTGTGGTTCTGTTCTTTGTACGGAAATAATGTTTATTATTTTAATTTATTTTATTATATTAGATAGTGGTGATTTGAGGTTTCATTTTTGACCACCAAATGATACTAGGGCTAAGTGCTTTGGGATGATGCTAGCAGGGGGCCATGGGGGCCTTGTCAAGAAGAGTTGGGTGGTAAGAAGAGTGGACACCAACATCTTTTAAGCAATGATCTCCCTATCTTTTAAACATTGTATATTAACATAAGTCATTCTATGATAGTCATCTCTCCCTCTTCATGAATTATAAATGGAAAAATTACATATCAGTGAGAGGTTTATAAAATATTTATAAATAAAAAATTATAAATTTAATTATTGATATTTATAGACTTTACCATTAATTTGATTTTTTTTAAGAGACAATACACTTTGTTGTAATTCTCTCATTCTAAATCTATGCCATGCCTCAATACATATAATTAGAATTTTTTTATTCTAACTTTTGTACCAATAAATACAAATGTATGAATCTTATATGTAAAGGTGCCGATTCCACTATTTTTGTGTGTAATTATAAAATTTTTGATAAACATATTATTATTTATTCTATATATTATAGCAAAAAGACTTTCGTGAGTAGTCTTGTGGAAGTTCCAAAACTTCCAACCAATATTTTGAATTTTTGAATTAAAAAATAATTTTAAAAAACTATTATGAACTAACACATTAATGTAATAATTAAAAAATACTAATTATTCCATGATTTATGTTTTACAAAAGGAAAATTTTGAAAATATGGAAATATTTTCAAAATTGTATTTTAAATTCTAAAAATATTCATATGGAAAGATTTAGGTGTAGAGTTTAATACAAAAAGAATTACTTTCGAATAATATTGCATTGCGATTACGATAACATAATTTAAGAAAAACAATATGGAAAAATTATTATGGAAAAATTTTAAAATTGTATTTTAAATTCTTACACAGAAAGTACATATGTGTAAAAAATTATTAATGATTAATTAATTATTTTTTTAAAAAATACACTTATCTTATCGGATTTGTTTGGTTTAATTTTTTAAAATTGTACTTACCCAAAAAAAATTTTTTTTAAAATTGTTTTTGAATTTATTTTTTGTTTTTTTAATCTTCAATAAACTCTTTTTATTTTTTCATATTTCAGTCAAATACATCAAACTAAGATATTTATGAAAAAAAAATTACTAAAAAAAAAACACTATGAAAAATGTATCATTTTTTTTTGTTTTTAATTTTGACGTTTTCATTTTTAAGGATTTTTTTCCCCCAGTTTTCTTCACACATTTTATTTAGTAGGTGCATTTATGATTAGGGTTATTTACACAAAAACTCCCTAAACTATTGAGAAGTATCATTTTGACTCCTAAACTATTGAAAAGTATCATCCCCTAAATTATAAAATCATTTATGACTTTGCCACTTTTTTTCTTCTTCTTTCTATAGCCAAATTAAATTATATTTGTTAATGAACTTATAGTTTCTTTATAAAATACATAAATAAATAAATAAGTAAATCACATCTATGAATTTAGCAAATACATGTCTAATGGGATTACTGATTATCTTAACATTAATTCTTTTAAGTGCAAATGTTACAAAATTATTATTTTGGTTCATTTTAGATATCTCTAATCAAATTTTTTTTTTTTAAATTTTGTACTTTTTAACAAAACAGTATTTGTTAAATAATTTATTTTTTAACATTCTCACTATTTACATCTTTTTGAAAACATTTATAAAAAAAAAATGAACAATAAAAATGTGTATAGTGTGTGTGTGCGTGTTTAGAGGTTAATCTCACACATTTCTTAAAAAGCCAAAAATCATTTTCACATTGAATTTTAATAATGGTCCAAATTTAAATTATTATTACAAATGACAAATTCATTTAAAAGCATTTCAAGACACCAACAATAATAATAATAATAATAATAATAGTAATAATAATAATAATAATAATCATAATAGTCCATGTATAATGAGGAAAAAAAGTTACTAGGCCAAAGTTTAAAATTTAAGGAGAATATGAGAAAAAAAAAAGCTTAAAGTTTAAGAACAATATGAGAAAAAAAGAATGTTCAAAATAAAATTTTAATAATTTATGCTGATCATATTTGATATTGTACTTTACATGACACTATTCATATATATTATGCGGAGCCTATCAAATGGTGTAATTAGTATTGTGTGTGCTGATTTCTGACCACACTACCAAATACGTACCCCGTTGGAGAGCACCGACAGAATAGATCTCGCCCAAACAACCTGTCACAGAAAGATAAGACTCCAGCAGTAGTTCGTCCACTCGGGGACACTCCGATGATCAAATCAATACTCAGTTATCTCTCAAAGATAGCAATTAGTGCTTAACTCACTAGCCAGAATACAAAAAGTGTACCATAGACCCACGAGGGTGCCTTACTTTTATAGCCAACACTAACTTGATCCCTGTAGAAGCCTAGCTTCTCTTGGACTCAGGCTCAATGCTCATCCTAGACTCTCAAATAGATAAAGATAAACTCCTTAAGAGCTTTATCTTTATCCAAACTGAGGTCCTCCCCCATTCTAGGACTCTTGTCCCTTATCCATTCGTCTCAGATTCCGGTATCACCGCAGATAACCTCGGCCTAGCCGAGATCATCTCGGCACCATGATCAGGACACGTGGCACCTCGGCTGGCACTTCGGTGCCACCTTGGCTACGTGTTGTCATTCACAAAAACATACCTCCACAACTGCCCCCTAGGTTCTATTACCTCGGCATCCTGAGGTGATGGAATCTACATCGTTCGTCCATATAGCACATTGGCTAGGACTCACTCCATCCTTCATGATCGAAATCATTATACGTCGGCTCTCATGACCAAGACTCTGCAGTTCTACTTTATTAATGACCAAGAACCAAGAAGCAAGTTCTTTAAGTTCCTTAACCGAGGTCATCCTTGTAGCCGAGGTTCTCGCTCCATTAAATCAAGAATTCTAAGAGTTCTATCCGCGCATGAGCTATCACGCACGGCTTCTCAACCGTTTTCGCCACATGTCTTTTCCTCATTAATCCGTACCTGATGTGCACCAATAGGTTGCATCGCTTCTGCACGCACCGTTTGACAGGCACGTCATCCAAGGCACATTCATTGTGATTTTGTCACCTTTTCGTGTTTTAACAAAAACACTTTCTCTTTCTGTCTTTTCACTTTTGCACTCCTTGTTTTCCCTCTGAGTTTAAGCTTTCTCTCTCTCTAAACAAGAAACCACCATTTTCGTTCTCTCAAAGCTTTCTACAACTATTTCCGCTCTTCCCTTCCAGCGAAGCACTCACCATTCTACACCACTTACTGTCATCGTTGGACTCCGGCGATTATTGCTTCGATTTCAATTGGTAAGTCTCAAATTTATTCGAGTTTTAATCTTTGCCATATGAACCGTTGTACTCAATTTCTCTTCTATTTTCATGTTTTGGTCACCATGAATACTTTCTTGTTTCTTGAATCTGTGCTATGTTTCGAAGTTCGTCACTAAAAGAAAAAAATCGATCACTCAAGTTTGTAATTCTTGCACATTGCCTTACACACACACACTTGTTCAATGTTTTTGCGACTTTTATAACTTTCTATGTTCTTGAATTGCTGTTGCTTTCTAGGTTCTGAATTACATTCATTTTCTGTTTTCTTTGTCTTATTTTCCATATTCTTGCTCCTAATTCCTGTTTTTAGCTCTAGGTTTGGGATTTGATTTAGAACTTTGTTCTTTAGGAAAACCGAATCAAAAAATCCCTTAGATCCTTGAAAACCTTTACTCCAGTGTTTTCTAGGGTTTAGCCGAGGTCCTTTAAACCCGTACAAACCACTCTTTTTTGAAATCTTGCACCTTCCCTCTTTAGCCGACGTCATGGGTATGTTTAGGTGAAGGGTGGACACCCCAGAAAAGCTTGAGCACTTTAGGAGAGAGTTCTCCATCCTTGCCGATGTCCATCTTAGGTTGGCAAGGGAGGAGGACTCCATTATGCTTGATGAGGACTCTATGCCTTTCCCCGTAGTGGCCTTCATAGAGTGTGGACTTAGGTTCCCTTTCAATATCGTTTTCTGACAAGCCCTTCATTATTACAAACTTAACCCAATGCAGCTGGCTATTAACTCTTATAGAGTCATTAACGGTATAATTGCCCTAGCTAGCCGAGAAAACACTAGCCGACATCCAGTACTGTTATACTATATATGGCCTGAAATCCGAAAAATACTACATCTATTACCTCAAGCCGAGATCCACTATGTATAAACTCATAGCCGACCTTCCAGACTCCAACAAAGGTGGTGGAGATGATTATTTCATCGTCTCGGACAATTGGGAGTTCCCACCTGATGATGACCTCCATCTCTACCCTTTGAGCCGAACAGTCTTTAAAGAGGGTAATGGTAAGAACCAAGTGTCATTTTACCTGTTTCAAGTCTTTATTACTTTGTTCCTTTCATATGTCCTAATGTCTATTTTTTGCACCTGCAGCTCTTCCTTAGCCACTAAAAGACTTCTGCAAAGCCTTTTACTCCAGTAAGGATTTCAAGAAGCTACTGGGCTTGCTAGTTAATCAGCCCAAGGCCACTCTGCTGCTCAACTACATCCCAACCTACAAATCCGCCCTGCCCAACGTCACCAAGAAAAGCAAGTCTCTACCTTCAGTAACAACTCTTTCTACCACTTCATCACCACGGCCTGACCAAGCCTTTACTTCTGATCCAGCAGAGTAGCCATCAACATCTGCTTCCCAATTGATTCCTCTAGCCCAGCGTCAATGCTGACGTTGAGCTCCACTTTTCGCTCCTGCAGGCAGAACTCGTAGCCGAAAATGCCAAAGTACTGAGGTGTCGGCTTACGATCTAGCTAACCCATCCACTGCACTTCCAGCGATCCATTTCGACACTAAAGTCACTATCGCCGCTACCGTCGACGAGATGGGACGCAACAAGGTCGTCGTTGAAGACCTTTGGCCGACATCCCTAGCATTGTGACAGTCCAATCCTCCCCATCGCAATCCCAACCAAAGGCTAAGCCAAAGAGGGTCAAGAAGGCCAAAGCCAAGGCAACAGTGACTCAGATTGATTCTGAAGACACTTTGCCGATTTCCAAGTTGGCCGACGCTGAGAGGAGTACTCCTTCAGCCGACAAGAGGCCAGCCGAGGCTGAGGCGTCTAACCTACCACAATCAAAAAGGCCGAGGACGAGTGGCTCCTTTGACCCTTCCAGTTTCCGTGCCGATGCTCCCTGGAATCCATCAATTATGGTTGGAGACCGACCATTTCTTGCTGGGGATAGCGCACTTGACGACTTGGAAGTTGGTGTTGCTATCTCTACCGCCGTTCTGCTCCCAGTCGACATCAACCGTATGGTCGAGCTATCGGAGTATGAAAATTACGCGATGATGATGCAACATTGCTTCTTGGTAAGTTCCAACACCAGTAACTTTTTATCTAACTTTAACTCTAGTTTCCATAATTAATTTCCTTTGCACTCCTGCAGGCTATCTAATAGGGTCACTCCCAGGCAGTCAAGACCGATGCGTTCAAAAAAAAGTTTACCCAGAAGACCAAGGAGGCAACCAAGCTCCTCACCTCTCTTAACAAAGCCGAGGATCGCATCCGAGGTCTTCTTGATAAAGATAAAGCTACTAAGCTGGCCTTGAAAGTGGCTGAGAACTGTGCTGAGGCTGCGGAGAATGTTGCCGAGGTTGCACAGGCCGAGGCAAAAGAGGCGAAAGAGAAAGAGGCCCAGGCCCAGACCGAGCTCTAGACGACACTGTCTACAAAGGCTGCCAAAATCAAAGAGGCGGATAAGAAAGCCTACGCCGAGAGGGCAGTCGACGTCTGTGAGGAGTACAAAAAGCAAGTTAGATAGGCATGCAACAAGGGTTACACCCTTAGTTGAGGACTCAGAGATGAAAACCGATTTGTGGTGCCATTCTCTCCTGCTTCAAGCCAATCTGAGGCTAAGGCTGAGGGGAAAGAAGGAGAAGAAGAAGATGAAGTAGAAGAAGAAGACGAAGAGGTCGAGGTGGCAGCCGATGCTGAGGGTTCTACTGGGGCTAAGTCCCCAACTCTGAATGAGCAAGTCCTAGACTTGACTTAGGATGAGGAGGACGAGGTCTCAAAAAGTACCTCCCCCAAGAAGACTATGTCCGAGGTGCCTATCGCCAAGAAGAGCCTGAATCAAACTCTACAAGAAATTGACATCGAGCTCGAGGCTGAGAAGGCTGCGGAGAAATTTCCCAGTTGTCTTCTGAGGCCGAGACACAGCCTGCCACCGGCGCCGAGTAGTCTAACTAGAAGTTTTTATTTCTATACTTAGTACTTTTTTCATTTTGAACAATGTTAGCTTTTGTTTGGCCGATGTGCCCTTTTTGTATTCCGAACAAGTTGTCTTTTGAATGCAAGCCTCTTCCTATCTTTTATGTGTTTGAATGCCTTCTTTTCTCTTATGTATGTTTTCCACTTTCATACTTAGAATAATTTTTGTATGTCTTCAAAGTGTACATTTATCTGTATAACCTCTTCAGAGTATAATACCTCGGACATAACTTCTTAATTGTTTATCTCGGCCTTGGCTTAATACTTAAAAACATTGTAAAAATATTTTCACAAGTGTCGGTTTAAACTTGCCACTTCACTTTTTCTTATCAAGACTTCTGTCTTCTATACTTCCCAGGTTTGGCAACCTGGTCGTCTCGGCAAGCACGCATGTACTTCTTTGCAATATTACCTCGGCTTAACTTGAACTTGTAAATTTTTCTAAAAATTTCAACTAGTGTTAAGCCAACTCTAGCTTTGTAATATTTTCTATAAAATTCCAACTCTTAAGCACTTTAACTTTTATTCATCATTCTCCAGCTCCCTACCTCTTAATGTGAACTTAAGTGTCACTTATGTTCACATTAAGCATGTGCTTATGATCTTGTTGCTGAAGTTACATGTAAACAAAGACTAGCCGAGGTTCTTAATCTTGGTTTCTTTATTAATCTCACTGAAATGCCCTTAGCTCCATTCTGAGTTTGATTCTGCCGACATGGCAAGTCTAGGTTAATCCAACTTAGTTCAACTCTATTATATGCAAATATAATTTCAACTCTGCTATATAATGAGTCTAAATTATTCGTCATGTTTCACTTAGAAACATCGCCAACTTAGTTCAACTCTACTATATGCAAGTATAATTCAACTCTGCCATATAATAAGTCTAAGTTATTTGTTATGTTTCACTTAGAAACATCGTCAACTTAGTTCAACTCTATTATATGCAAGTATAATTTAACTCTGCCATATAATAAGTCTAAGTTATTCGTCATGTTTTACTAAGAAACATCGTCAAAGGACTGGTTAGTCGTTTTACACAAGTTTGAAATTAAAAATCAAGTTAAAATTATATTATTACTTTGGCTAATAACATAAACTTTAAAAAAAAAAATCTAATGATAGAAAAACTTCAAGTTGCAAGTGTTCCAAGGTCTTGGTAACTCTTTGCCATCACTGTCCTCAAGCCGATATGCATCATTACCAGCAACCGAGATAATTTTATAAGGTCCCTCCAAATTTTGGCAAAGCTTGCTCTCTTTGGGATCCTTCTTGTTGCCGACCACTTTCCTTAGCACAAGGTCCCCAACTTTAAATTCTCTTGGGTTAACCTTCTTGTTGTAAGCCCTAACAAGTTGTTACTGGTATGCCCCCAGCCGAATTGCTACTCTCTCACTTCTTTCTTTCAATAGGTCTAGATCTCAAGCCAGGAATGCCTCATTAGTCCTATTCTCTACTCCCTAGGTTTTGATCCCTGGGATGCCGACTTCCAATGGGATAACTGCCTCTGTGCCATAAGCCATGGCAAATGGAGATTCCCCAGTTGATCTTCTCGGTGTAGTCCGATATGCCCAGAGTACATTGGGAAACTCTTCCACCCACTTTCCCTTTGCTGCTTCCAGCCTCTTCTTGATCCCATCCAAGATAGTTTTGTTGAACGCTTCTGCTTGACCATTGCTTTGAGGGAAGCTTGGAGTGGAGTAGTAATTCTTGATTTTGTACTTGGTACAGAAGCTCTTGATTAGCTTACTATCAAACTGTGTGCCATTGTCTACTATATTGCCCTTGGGATCCCAAATCGGGTGATGATGTTCTTCCATATGAAGTTCTTTACATCAATGTCCTGAATCTTTGCGAGGGGTTCTGCTTCTACCCACTTTGTGAAATAGTCAGTTGCTACCAGCAGGAACTTCCTTTGTCCAGTCGCTTGAGGTAGTTGTTCAACAAGATTCATGCCCCACTCGGCAAATGGCCAAGGGCTGGACACTGGGTTTAAATCTGCTGCTAGTTGATGTATCAAAGGTGCAAACCTCTGACACTTCTCACACTTTCTGACATAAGCATAAGCAGTTTTCTACATATAGGGCCACCAGTACCCCTGAGTAATGGCTCTAAGAGCAAGTGACCTACCCCCAACGTGGTTTCTACATACTCCTTTGTGTATTTCATACGAGAAGTCTTCAACTTGTGACGGATGCACACATTTCAAAAGGGGACCAGTAAAAGACCTTCTGTAGAGATGTCCTTCTGCTGTCAGACTGAACCTCGCCGACTTCAGTCTGGTCTTGTGTGCTTCTTTGTGATCATCTGGCAGTTTCCCATCTCTAAGGAATACTACTATTGCATCCATCCACTTGGTCCCATCTCCACACACATTGCTTCATACTCTGTGTTCAGTGGTTCCACACTTGTGCCTGACAAATAGTTAACCATTATTGTCCTTGTCTTTCTTGATTTCATTGCACTAGCTAGGTTAGCCAAGGCATCGGTATGGCTGTTGTCATCTTGGCTAACTTGCTGTAGTTGGCAATCCTGAAATAAGGCTACCAATCTGACAACCTCTTTTACATAGGCTATCATTATTTCATCTTAGGCTGCGTATTCGCCTGTTGCCTGGTTAACAATAAACTGGGAGTCACAGAAGACTACCACCTCGTCGTCTTCCATTGCTGTTGCCAACTTCAATCCTGCGATCAGTGCTTCATATTCTGCTTCATTGTTTGAGGCCTTAAACCCCAAACGAATAGATTGTTCTAACATCCGTCCATCTGGCGATACTAGCACTACTTCTGCCCCCGTTCCTTGACGGTTTGAACTCGCAGCAACAAACAGGCGGAAGGAGTTGCCGATGTAAATATCGTAGGGCTTGGGTTTTTCTTCTTTCTTTTGCTTTGATGTAGGGATTTTCATCCCCAGTTGGGTTTTTTCTTTTTCACCTAGACAGCCTAAACCACGGCTCTTCGGAGCCCGATGTGGTATGGCACCATGTGTGAACTCAGCCATGAAGTCGGTCAGAACCTGGCCTTTGATTACTGTTCAGGGTTTGAACTACAAATCGTATTGGCCCAATACCACTGCCCATCTGGCCACCCTACCTGTCAGATTTTCTTGCTATAGTAGAGACTTCAAGGGGTGTTCAGTTAATACCACAAACTTGTGGGCTTGGAAATAGTGGTTCAACTTCTTGGACGCCATTACCAAGGCCGGTGTCAATTTCTCTAGGGGTAAATACTTGGTCTTTGCACCTGCTAGGGTTTTACTCATATAGTAAACTGCTCTCTGTTCTCCATTCTCTTCTCTGATTACCACTGCACTCACTACATGCTCCAAAACCGCCAAGTGTAAGAACAACTCCTTTTCAGGTACTGGATTTGAGAGAACTGGAGCTGTGGTCAAGTATTTTTTTAGGTTAGCTAAGGCAACTTCGCACTCCTCTATCCACAAAAAATCTGTGGCCTTTTTCACTAAACTAAAAAATGGTTTGCATTTGTCAGAACTTCTGCTTATGAACCTATTCAGGGCTGTGGCCCTTCTAGTCAACATCTACACTTGTTTTGCCGATGTTGGGCCCTTCAAGTCCAGGATGGCCTTGATTTGATCTGGGCTTGCCTCAATACCCTTTCTGGTAACCAAGTATCCTAAGAACTTACCAGACCCAACTCCAAATGCGCATTTCGAAGCATTGAGTCGAGGCTAATATGTTCTAAGGATGTCGAAAATTACCTTCAAGTCGGCCAGATGATCCTCAGGTTCTTTGGTCTTTACGACCATGTCGTCAATGTATACTTCCATTGTTTTGCCAATTAGATGTCTGAACATCTTGGTCACCAACCTCTAGTAGGTTGCTCCTGCATTTTTTAACCCGAAAGACATCACTCTATAGCAATACAGCCCTTTTGAGGTAATGAATGCAGTCTTTTCTTCATCAGGGGGGTACGTTGCTATCTGATGGTATCCCCTATAAGCGTCCAAGAAGCTCATCCTTCCATGTCCTGAAGTGGCATCCACCAATTGATCGATTTTGGGGAGTGGGAAACTGTCTTTGGGACAAGCTTTATTTAGACTAGTGAAGTCCACACAGACCCTCCACTTTTCATTTTTCTTTTTCACAACAACTGTGTTTGACAACCAAGTTAGGTAGTTTACTTCTCAAATGGCTTTGGCCTCCAGTAGTTTATCCACATCCTCTTCTACTGCCTCAACATGTATCAAGGTCGGCCTTCTTGCTTGTTGGATGATAGGTTTAGCCGACCTGTCTACATTCAGACTATGACAACTGATCTCAGGGTCAATGTCAGACATCTCGTATGGCGTCCAGGCAAACACCTTAATGTTTGCTCATAAGAATGCTTCTTACTCCCTTTCCTCATTCTCGGCCAAACCTAAGCTGGGAAGGAAGAAGTGTTCTTCATCCTCTTGTTAGACCAGGGTCTTTTTTAAAGCTTTCTCGTTTTTGTCGGCCGGTTCTTTGCCGACGTCATCCAGGACCTCCATGTCTTCATCCTCAATCTTGACTGTGTCTGTTTCTCGTACGTGGTAGATGGATTTCATTGCTGCCACAGAGCAATTCTTTGCCTGCACCTGATCCCTTCTGACCTCCTCAATTCCATGCTCTGTTGGAAGCCGCAATAGTTGGTGCAGTGTTGAGGGAACAACCCTCATTACATGCAGCCATGACCTTCTCAAGATAACATTGTAAGGGGAGGGGGTGTCAATTATTGTGAACTCTGTGCTTACGTTCTTGGTGCCTACCTGCACCTCCAAACTTATTGCTCTCAAGGGCCACGTTAACGTTTCATTGAACCCGACTATTGGACTGTTGGATTGCTCCAGATCATCTTGGTGAAGGCCGAGCTCCTTGTAACATCTGACATACATGATGTCACAAGAGCTGCCTTGGTCAACCAGAATGCGATTTACCTGGCACTCTCCAACCTTAAGGGATATTACCAGAGCATCGTTGTGTGGATGCTGCACCATGTCTAGGTCGGCTTCAGTAAAGGACACTATTGGTCCCTGGCACTCATCTGCCCTAGGCCTTTTTTGCTGGACCTAATACACATGCTATAAGTGTTTCACCTTCTGAGTCTCCCTATGTACTTCATTCTCATTAACCTTTGAGTGAATCACATTGATCACTTGAGGTCCGTCTGCTTGCGGTTGTGGTGCTTCTGGAGGTGGTGCTACTAATGCCTAGGGCAGCCTTGCTTGCTCTTCCTTTGTCCTGGCCTCATCTACTAGGTCCCTTAAATGACCTTTTCTTTCCAGATCTTCCAGATGTGCCTTTAGGGCCCTACACTCTTGAGTCAGATGCCCATCCTCATTGTGGTAGGCATAACGCTTCCCCAGACTTCTTCCCATAAATTTGTCAGGAATTTTCTCTGGTGCTCCATAGTAAGGTTGATTCCTGATTCTTTCTAGGACTTTGTAAACCAGGATTCGGAACACTATGGTGATTGCCTATGTAGCCGTCAGCCCCGTTTCTTATCTGCTAAAGTTTGTATTGCCTCGGCTTCGCTTCGGTGAGCCGTTCCTCTTCTCTTACTTTGACGCCTTTGTCCCCAGTGTGTCTTCCTTTGCTTTAGCATATTTTTCGATTCTGGCCATTAGTTCCTCCATATTTTTTGGCAGTGTTTTTGCCAATGATTTTCGAAGCAGACAGTCATCGTTTAGGCTGTTCTTCAAAGACACAACTGCCACCTCTTGGTTGCACCCTGGTATTTGGTTAAACACCTTATAATACCTCTTGGCATAAGCCCTGAGGCTTTCATCCTCGCCAATTCTCAAAGCCATAAGGGAGTCTACCCTCTACGGCTACAGCCACAAACATCTTGGCCAGGCCTTCCTAGCTTTTCACAGTTCCTTTTAGCAACTTGTGAAACCAATTTGATGCAATTTCCCCAAAGGATGAGTGAAACACCTTGCAGAGCAACAACTCGTTCTTGGTGTACAGTGCTATTGAGTTTAAATATAAGCCGACATGGACATTGAGATCAGACTTATCGTCGTATATCTGGAATCTCGGCATGTAGAACCTTTTCGGGACTTCAAACTTGTCCAATTCTACCGAAAACGGTATTCTCAGCTTGATCGGATTTATTACCTCGGTATCTTGTCGCTTCCTCTGGAGATAATCTGTAATAACCCTCACCATTGTTTACCGCATAACCACTGATTACCGTTAAACTGAACTGATTATGACTGATAAGCGAACTGATTGAAATACTGAACTGACTGACTGAAATCTAGAACTGAATTGACTGAGTGTATCTGTTTAAATGCATAATCCATCTGTTTGACTGTTTGACTATCTGTTCATGTTTTAGTGATTAAACTGCTAATTGAAGGCCTTATCGGCAGCCGAATCCGAAATTGATTAGTGTGTCTTGATCATTGTAATTTATGTGATTTTATGATATATTTATCTAAAATGTGATCTAGTATGACTAAATTAGATTAAATATTGATCAATTGCTTAAGTTGGCCTTATTTACCAAACTAGCCTTAGTGGCCACTACTTGATTCATTGTGAGCTTCATTACACTTGATCACATAACACATTTGCTCAGAAATTCTCCTTGCCTTAGTCGATAGAGAGAGAGAGAGACTTGAGGAGTTGATTTCATCTCAATATTGCTTAGAATTTGAAGGAAATTGAAGTGTGGTTGCTAATCTAGTTCCCTTGCCTTTAATTGAAGACATAGGTAAGAGAAATCAACCTTTATTGATGTGTTTGAACTTGATTCTTGCATGGTTTATGTCAAAGTTGAGAATTGAGCCATGGATTAGTTCTAGCATGTTGAAATAAAGCATAATTCACGCATGCATGTTAGTATTGTTGGATTTTGAGTTGAGTTCTTGGCAAATCATCACATGCATGTCCATGTTTTGAGTGTAGGCCATGTTTTCATCATGTTTGTGAATCAATTGGCTCATTAGAGCATGTTTTGAAGCTTGAAAGTTATTTGAAGATCATGTATGTCATGTTTGAGGATTGTTCTTGAAAAATTGGTTTGAAATTGGGTTTGATTAAACACCCTTGGGCTTTGATTTCTCAAATTGAGTTTTGAATCATGTTTAACTATGAGTTTATAAGAGTTTTCCAGAAAATGGGCCCAAGAGGATCGGTTTTGATGCATTTGAGCTTGAGTTTGAGCTTGGAGGTGCAATCTGAAATTTCCAGATTTTGCACTCCCGCTCGAGCGTAGAATCCGAGCATCCAGTATCTCTGCACTGTTTTACATCGGCTCGAGCGGAGGACTGGGTGCTCGAGCGGAGTCTTGTGTCTCAAGCTTGAGCAGGCGTCGAGCGTCCGTCGAGCGGAGATTTCACCCATCCAGTACTTTTACAGTACGCTCGAGCGGGGATTTACCGCTCGAGCGGGTACTTTTGTTTGCATGTCCGCTCGAGCGGAGTGACCTACGCTCGAGCGTGACCTCTGTTTTCTGAAAAATCTGAAAATGCTTTTAAAAGTACATCTTTGCATCCTCATCCCATTCTAGGCATTCTTAGGCCTAGTTTAAAACATCTTATTGAGGATATAGATGTAGAACACACCAAGGCAATTAGGGATTAAGTTATTATCTTTCCCAGCTGTGTAGCTTAGTGTGTTCAATTTGTTAACTGTGTAGGGTTGGCGACTGGGGAGGCACGCTCTAGCATACTGTAGCCCAAACTCTGTGAGTAGCAACTGTGTAAAGATATGTTCGAAATGATTATCTTCTGAACAACTGAACTGTACTGCTTTCTGAACTGATACTGTTAATTGAATGAATGTATGTCTTATATTCTGAACTGTATTGTGGCATCCTTAGCAACTACTGTTACTGTTACTGTTACAGAGATCTCTGTCAGTTCCCTTGTTGGAACCACTACTGTTTACTGACTGATGGCCATCATTTACTGCTCGGTCTTTTAAGACCTACTATTTACTGTACTGTTATGCTAATGGATGTACCACATATGACTGTACTGACTGAACGACTGAAATACTGATTTGATGAACTGTTTTCATACTGTAAGGACATTCATTCTTAACCTCTTTATGCATTATGTTATTCACTGGGCTTTAGCTCACTGCTCATATATATATGTAGGTATTCAGGCACCAGACCGCGGCTAGGAGCGTCAGGGTTACTCCAGTTTTGTCAAGCCAACTACCGTGCCTCACTACGAGGTTCCAAGCCTATTATGCTAAGGCTTAGGGGTGTTTTAGGACTCCCTCTTCTGTACTGTCTTGCTGTTTTGTAATAACCTATGGATTGTATAGACTGAATGTTTACTGTACCGTTACATAGGGATTGGGTCCCTATTCTGAATGATTGTATGTATTGTGTATACCTTTTCACTGAATGTAAATACGTTTGGAGTCCTTTTGCATACAGACTGTCACAGCTCATTGGGTATTGTTTATTTACTGTATTGGCTTCCGCCAGGCCCTATACTCTGTTTTACTGTACTACTGTTAAGCAGGCCTTCGGTAATCTCGGATTACTGGCCGGTTACGGTGCTAAACCCATAGGGCCGGGTTTGGGTCGTGACATAATCCCTTAAATCCTCCTTGGTCCATCTAGGAGCTCGGCTGTCAACAGATTTCAGCTTTTTTGGTGCGCTACTCCCGGTGTCGTTATGAGTCCTTTTAGACCTTCCTCTATTAGTTATGTCGAAACAAAACTCATTCCCTTGAACATGCCGACGTTCTTTGGTGTAGGCTTCTTTGGCACAATGTGTCTTCTAGGACTCTCCTCTCATCGATTCTCATCGCCTGACCTCCCATGAAGGCCGATGTGAATGCTCCCTTCCCCTATCATGCTGAGGGACTGCGGGGATTGCTTTCTGCCCCCCTTTCTAGGCATCGTTCTTGGCCACTGGAATCGGCGTGTCCTCCAATGGGAATGGTGGCTGCATGACGTTGTTCTACATCATGAAATTGACGACCGATTGTAGGTCTACCAATTTGTTTGCCATTCCCTTCATTTCGCCGTCCCTCCTCAGGTATCTATCTTTCCATACCTGGAGGTCACTTTCGTTGTAATATCCATCCTGATATGCTTTTTCCGGTACGGCTCCCTCTTGGCCGACGTCTTTCTCTCCGGGATTCTTATCCTGAGGTTCTTCATTACAGTTGTCCTCCTTTATGTTAGGTTTGGTGTTTTTACCACTCGCACTAGGGATGTCGCCCCTAATCCTTTCTTTCTGCTCGTCGTTGGCCATTTATTCTTCTTACGATTCCTATAGACGGCGCCAAATTGTGTGTGCTGATTTTTTACCACACTGCCAAACAGGTACCCAGCTGGAGAGCACCGGCAGAATAGATCTCGCCCGAGCAACCTGTCACAGAAAGATAAGACTCCGGCAGTGGTTCGTCCACCTGGAGGCACTCCGATGATCAAATCAATACTCAGTTATCTCTCAAAGATAGCAACTAGTACTTAACTCACTAGCCAGAATACAAAAAGCGTACTTTAGACCCACGAGAGTGCCTTATTTTTATAGCCAACATTAACCTGATCCTTGTAGAAGCCTAGTTTCTCTTGGACTCAGGCTCAATTCTCATCCTGGACTCTCAAATAGATAAAGATAAACTCCCTAAGAGCTTTATCTTTATCCAGACTGAGGTCCTCCCCCATTCTAGGACTCTTGTCCCTTATCCGTTCATCTCGAATGCCGGTATCTCCGCAGATTACCTCGGCCTAGCAGAGATCACCTCGGCGCCATGACCAGGACACGAGACACCTCGGCTGGCACTTCGGTGCCACCTGGGTCACGTGTTGTCATTCACAAAAATATGCCCCCACAAGTATCATGTAAGTTGTCACATCATATAATATCCAAATATGATAATTCTAACATTACTTAATTTATATATATATATATATATATAAAATGTAGACTTGCCAAATTCAATATTTTATATAAAAATATAAATGAGTTTAGAGATTTAGCAAAATAGTGGTGATAGACAAGAGCAATTGAGAAAGAAGGAAAGTTAAGACGTCTAGCAGTAGAAATGTTGGAAGATTGGACTTGGGGATGTAAAATCAAACCAAACTGGCTATAATTGGCTTCTTTTTTTTAACAAGAATCGGTCTACGCAATTTTTAAATTTGATTTTTTTCGATTTTCGGTTCGGTATTGGTTTAAGCACCTTGTACACCGTACTGAATTGAAACCGATCGGTTCAATGTATATTGTATTTATTATATATATAATCTAATAATATAATGATATTAATAAGTATGATAAATTAAACCCTATCACCTTTATCTTTATAACCAAAGTTTGTATTATATATAATCTTAACTCTAATTCACCATTCTTGAAATCTTAGTATTTTTTAACTCTTTTTTTTTGTGTGCGTTTGTTTTTGCTTTTGTTTTTATTAATCTAGGAATTGAAAAGTATTTATTAAATGGATGGATTGAATATGTTTGACATGGTGGATAAATAACTAATTTAATATTTTTATATAGATTAGTGATTATATTTAAAAGTGGCTCAAGTTTGAAATGTTCTAAACCGATTAAATTGCATTGAATCGAACCGTTCCGAACTGTTTCAATCCGTTCGGTTCAGTGCGATTTGCTTGGAGAAGCAGTTTGTATTGGTATTTAAAATAATAAAACCAACGTTATAGGTTTTGCACAATGTAGCGACCCTAATTTTCTTAAGTCATTATTTATTATTATTATTATCTTATTTTATTTTTTTACTTTATTAATTGTGTGCTAACATGAGAATTTAATGTGATATTTAATTAATTTAATGTGTTATTTAATTAATTTATATATTTATATATTTATATTTGGGGAGCTTTTTTGATAAATCCACTTTCTAAGAGTTTTATTCTATCCAACCCATATTCTTTTTGACTATTCCATTAGGTCCTATTTGAGATAAGAAGACCAAAATACCATTTTCATCTACTTATATTCCATTTAGTTCACATTATTTTCTTATATTTCAATAAGTCCTATAGGTGACATAATTACCAAAATACCCCTAATGTGAATGTTCACACCATCAATGTGAATGTTCATATCGTCAATGTGTAGAGGCTTGGCCCATGTCGATCCTCGTGGGTGCCCGAAAAAATTCGAGTCGAGCCGGGCCTGGCCCGGCCCGTTGACAATGTGAATATTCACATTGACATGTTAACATCACATTAATAGGAGTGTAAAATTGACCCGCGTCTCGTGGCGGCGTGAAATCCGCTCGCGGCCCATGGGCGGCCCGGGGCGTGCCCGGTCCGGCCCGTTGACAATGTGAATATTCACATTGACATGTTAACATTCACATTGATAAGAGTATAAAATTGGCCCATGACCCATAGGCGGCCAAAAGGCTGCCCGCGGCTCGGGGTGGGCTCGGCCCGGCCCGTTGACAATGTGAATATTCACATTGACATGTTAACATTCACATTGATAGGAGTGCAAAATTAGCCCTCGCCCGGGCCCGGCCCGGCCTGTTGACAATGTGAATATTCACATTGACATGTTAACATTCACATTGACAAGAGTATAAAATTGGCCAGCGGCCCATGGCAGGCCCGACCCGGACCGTTGACAATGTGAATATTCACATTGACATGTTAACATTCACATTGATAAGAGTGTAAAATTGGCCCGCAGCCCGTGGGCGGCCCGAAGTCCGACCGCAGCCCGAGGCGGGCTCAGCCCGACCCGTGACAATGTGAATATTTACATTGACATGTTAACATTAACATTGATAGGAATATAAAATTTCTCGCTGCCCGAAGCTTGACCGCAGCCCAGGGTAGGCCCGGCCCGGCCCGTTGACAATGTGAATATTCACATTGACATGTTAACATGCACATTGATAGGAATGTAGAATTGGCCCGCGGCCCGTGGGTTGCTCGAAGCCCGCCCACGGCCCGGGGCAGGCTCGTTTAGGTCCGGACCCGAGCATGTCTGAGGCCCTAGGTTAGGGCCTAGGCCATCACTTTGAAGCCCGGCCCAGCCCATCAGCCCGCTTAAGGCCCATTCAAGGCTCGGTCCGAGGCCCAGCCCGCCCGAAGCGCAATGTCTTTTTTGTGAAAAATAATAAAATTTTGGTAGAAAAAATTAAAAAAAATTAAAAAAAAATGGCCAGGCCCGCCCAAGCCCGACCTAAGCTCGAGGCTAGGCCCAGGCCCACCGGCCCGACCTGAGGCTCAATCCATCGGCCCGTCCAAAGCCCGAATACCCTTGTGCCAAGGCTAAGGCCTGGGCCTACCCGGCCTGGATTTTTTCGGACATCCACGAGGCTCGATATGGGCCGGCCCGAACCTCTACGCATTGATGATATGAACATTCACATCGACGATGTGAACATTCACATTATGGGTATTTTGGTAATTATGTCTCCTATAAGACTTATTGAAACATAAGAAAATAATGTGGACTAAATAGAATATAAGTAAATGAAAGTGATATTTTGATCTTCTTACCTCAAATAGGACTTAATGGAATAGTCAAAAAGAACGTAGGCTGCCCGAAGCCTGCCCGCAGCCCGGGAAAGGCTCGTTTGGGCCCAGGCTCGAGCCTAATCCGAGACCCTAGGCTAGGGCCTGGGCCATCACTTTGAAGCCCGGCCCAGCCCATCGGCCCGGTTAAGGTCCATTCAAGGCTCGGTCTGAGGCCCGGCCCGTGCGCGAGGCCTAGTGTCTTTTTTTGTGGAAAATAATAAAATTTTGGTAGAAAAAATTAAAAAGAATTAAAAAAAAATAGCCAGGCCCACCCAAGCCCAACCTAAGCCTGAGGCTAGGCCCAGGCTCGACCTGAGGCTCGACCCACCGGCTCGGGCCCGGACCCGAACGAGCCTGCCCCGGGCCGTAGGTAGGCTTCGGACAGCCCGCGGGCTGCGGGCCAATTCTACATTCCTATCAATGTGCATGTTAACATGTCAATGTGAATATTCACATTGTCAACGGGCCGGGCAGGGCCGGGCCTACCCCGGGCCGCGGACAAGCTTCGAGCAGCGGGAAAATTTTACACTCCTATCAATTTTAATGTTAACATGTCAATGTGAATATTCACAATGTTACGGGTCGGGCCAAGCCCGCCTCGGGCTGCGGTCGGGCTTCGGGCCGCCCACGATCTGTGGGCCAATTTTACACTCTTATCAATATGAATGTTAACATGTCAATGTAAATATTCACATTGTCAACGGGCCGGGTCGGGTCCGCCCTAAGCCGTTAGCCAATTTTATACTCTTATGTAAATATTCACATTGTCAATGTGAATATTTACATTGCTAACAAGCTGGGCCGGGCCCGCCCCGGGCCGCCCACAGGCTGTGGACGGGTTTCGGGCAGTCATGGGGCGCGGACTAATTTTATACTCCTATCAATGTGAATGTTAACATGTCAATGTGAATATTCACATTGTCAACGGGCCGGGCCGGACCCGCCTTGGGCCGCGGGCGGGCTTTTGGCCGCCCATGGGCTGGCGGGCCAATTTTATACTCTTATCAATGTGAATGTTAACATGTCAATGTGAATATTCACATTGTCAACAGGCCGAACCGGACTCGCCCCGGGCCGCCCATGGGCCGCCGGTGGGTTTCTGTAACAGCGCCCGCGGTGGGGGACCTCGCTACTACAGTTCGGACTCTCGATTTGTGTCACGGTTCTTAATCTGAACCAAAGAGTCCAAATCTGGCAAATCGTTTTGAGAAACAGATTTTTGAAAAAGTAGTGCCAAACATGGACTGCTTTGCCAGATACAGAGTCGCCACCTAAATATTTTTAAAATGGGGAAATTTAGGAAACCCTGACTCGGTGCCGAAGGCCACGTGTCCGTCATCACCGGAGTTGTCTCGGCTCGGGAGCTTGGGTACGATCGGGGAAGGTCAGCTATGAGCACCCCCTTTCGCCCGGTCCGAAGACCGGCCTCTACTAACCGTGATATTCAATTTTGAAAACGCCATGTGTTCTTAAACCAATTATTAGCCTAGAATTACTATATTATGCGCGCAGCAAACAAGTATAGACTAGATTGCCTAATTTGGAAAGAAACATTGCATATCCGTTTGTTTTGAAAATGCTTTGAATTTTGCTACTCGCAAGTAGGCTAAAACACGGATTTCAATGAATTCTTCCAACTCAAACAATCCAACCTTCACCCACAGGCATTCAAAACAGTTTAACACATAAGCATTTAGCCGCATGGCAAGCATACTGACATGGCAACATTCACACTCATGCGATATGCTAAAGCGAGAATACTTACATCGTACTCCGTGCCAAAACAAAGAACTTGTTAGCAAACATGCATGATCCAAGTCCATGTTAAGTGCCTAATGCATCGCATACAAAGTGTTGCTAGAATAGGCTCGGCTATCCTAAACATGTCATGTGAAAATGCACAATTATCACGTATTCAGTTTGGGAATTGAAGTATTGATGCAGTTAGCGTGATGTACCGAGCCTAATGCTTGCAATACAAATGCATGGATGCACACATGCATAGCATAGGGTATGCTAAATTAAACGTGCCCTAATACTAACCATTAAAGCGGGTAAGTAAAAGGGAAGAAAGACGTGAGGTTGGAAGACATACACACACTCACGCACACTTATTACAGATTTGCCCTCGCTCGGAGGGACCGAATAAATATTACAAATTAATTAACTACGCAAGCTAATTAATATTACAAATTAATTAATTTAATTAACAAATTAAATAAATTAATTAAAACAGGAAAATCGTCTCGGGAAATGTGCCGCCATGCGCAAGCTGCCTCTGTTTTCCTTCTTTCACTCCTCTGGAGGCTGTCAAAACCTCAGGACTGCTCCCTTAGGCACTGGGGAGTACCACCGGCTGAGTGGAATCCCCACCGGCACTGATATATGTCCATCGGCACAAAATTGAATCTGTCGGCAGAGAAAAGATTGCCGGCCGGCACCTTACACTGCCGGTCGGCAAAGAAAGCCTGCAGAACCTGCAACTCACAGCAACAGAGGGCAAAACAAGGCATGGCAGCACAATTCAAGGCATGTATGCACCAACCATGTCTCTTATCATTATAATGACTCAAAGGGACATGTGCCTCGGTTCCCGGACCACCAATCACGCATTTCCATGCATGATGGCCCAAAGAACCAAGTATGCAACTTTGATTTCAAATGTATGCAAACCAATCAAACAAAAACTCCCAATCCCTATCACCCAAGTCAAGGGATAAGGAATGCATGCAAGATGCAATGCAACCTAGGCATACAAGCTAAGAATGCAGCATGGCATGGCAATGAACTTATGCAATCATGCAAGCATACATATTGCAATGCAAATAGATGGGAAGATGGTCTTATACATGAATTAGGCAGCTCTAATAAGGCCTAAAACAGTGGCCAAAGTGCTAAAAAGTGAGGGCTAAATGGCATACACACACACATGCACATAAGGACCAACACTTAAGCACAAATCAAGCAACATTCAAGCACACTTGAAAGGGACAAACATGAACAATTAGCATGCATTATAAGCTTTGAAATCATGCCAATACCTGGTGCCAAACCAAGCAACAAATCAAGCCAAGCATGCACCAAACATGGTCTAAATACTTGAGGCAAATCATGAAGCTTTGAAGCATGTTTTATCACAACAAACATGGCATGCATTAAGCAACCTAAAACAGGTTTTTAGCACATAACATAAGGCCCAAAAGACCACTTAGATGGCATCTAGATGGTTCAAAAACAAAGGCATGCAGAGGCACCAAAACATGGAGCAATGCTACACAAGTTTCCAAAGCATTAAAGAGGCATACAAGGCAATCAAACAAGCATGGAAATGGGACTGAAATGGCATATAGAATGATCCCAAATCACCAAAACAATGCAAAGATGCCATGCTACACATGCACATACTCAAGGCTAACAAGCCCAAATACAAAGGAGCTATATCAAGCATGCAAAGATCAACCCAAACGACTATGGACAGAGCTAAAACATGGCAAGATAAGCACATAATCTTCACAAGACTAAGCCTAAAACATGCTCCAACAAAGGCTAACAACCTAAGGCACATTAAGGCGTAAACATGGCATTACAAGGCAACTATGCTAAGCATGCATGGGGTACCAAAACCAACCTAAGATCATGTTATATTATGGATATATAAGCATGAAAAACAAACCAAACATGCTCAACACACACTCAAGCATAGGCTTCCTTAAGAGGCCAAAATGTGTCCTTTTCAAGGACAACAAGGAGAGGGGGTGGCCCTCTCCTTCTTGGGACTTCAAGGCATCATCTTCACCACTGAAATCCCTCAAGATTTCAGTGGTGAAGAGACCTCAACACCAAAATCCCGGAGCTAGCACAAAATGGCTCAAAATGAGGCCTTTTGAGGCCTAAGGGTGGTCAACAACCCTCAAACAACAAAACACTCTTAATAAACAATAAAGATGGCCTAAAAATAGAACTTTTTTATGTTATACAATAATCACAAAAACAGCTCTAAGATAGGTATAAAATCAATGCAAAAATGGGGAAAAAAAGGACTAGAATCTCACCCTTGAAGACCCCTTCACAAATGGTGCTCCAATGGCCTCCTTGAGCTTGAATCCAACACCAAAACTTCAAAACAAACTCTTTAGAACCTCAACTCCAAGAGGAAGGTGAAACACTAGGTGTTTGTGTGCAATAGTAAGACACAAAGCACCTAGTGAACAAAAGAGAGGGAAAGAGAGATAGAGTGTGTATCTAACTCTAACCCTAGAACTCAAACCCTAACAATGGATGTTCTTGCTCTCAAAAAAAATCCTAAGTCTCTAACCAAGCCTCTCTTTTTTTTTGCCTTAGAGAGAGCTTCTCTCTATATTGTCTTGTAAAGCTTACCAGACAAGCCTTTCAAGAGGGAGATCCCTCCATACACGTGTATGGAGGGGAGCAAAAACAAGACAGCTGTCTAAAAATATCTGCAAAAGCAGATGAACAGCAATCGGCCGGCCAAAAATGCTATCTTGGCCAAAAAGAGTGCCGACCGGCACAAAAAAGTGCTGACCGGCAACAAATAGTGCCGGCCGGCAAACTACATTGCCGGTGGCAGCAAAAACCAGCCGGTGGCATCTAGCCACTGCCGGTGATGGGTGGGGATGGTCTACAAGCCCCACCTTGCCTCTCAAAGGCAAGATGCAAGTGTTTGGTGCAAAACCAGACACTAAACGGTCGAGTTCGGGGATCCTGAGGCAAGGCGCGCGAGCCGAGGCCTCCGGGAACTCCAAACGAACACAAACATGGAAGATCACCGTGTGTTCAAACAGTGACGTCCAAGTCTTGAGGACGGTCAAAAATGGGGTGTCTACAGTTTCGCCCCGCCACGGGACGCGGGCCAATTTTACACTTTTATTAATGTGAATGTTAACATATCAATGTGAATATTCACATTGTCAACGGGCCGGGCCCGCCCCGGCTCGCGGGTAGGTTTTGGGCCGCCCACAGGCCAATTTTACATTCCTACTAATGTGAATTTTAAAATATGAATGTTCACATCATAAAATTGCTAACCTTTCAAAAAATATTTATAAGGGTATCAAAATTAAATATAAGGGCATAAGTGTCCAAGAAAATAGTGTAAATCAAGAAAAATGACTTTATGGAATAAAACTATACATACATGAGACTAAATGGGTTAAAAAATTCCTTCATAGACTTCTTGGGTTAAAACACTTCTAAATGGAATTTATTAATAAAAATTCCTTGTATTTGTTATATAAAAAAAAGTGTTACATATATATATATATAATCTTATATTTATATATATTATAATCATGTGTATTATATAATATAATATATTATAATAATTTATTTGGGTTAGAATAGGATTAGGTTATATAATGCTATAATAAGTGATTAGGTTTTCAACAAAAGAAAAGAATAGTAAATTTGTAAGAGGGCAGCAGCCGTTTGAGAGGCGAGAGAGAGAGAGAGAGAGAGAGAGAGAGAGATTAATCAAGAATCAAGAAAGAGGGCTTTATGCTTTGGGAAATTCTGAGAGCAAAGATAGAGCAACGGGGAGAGATAGAGGAGAGGAAAAAATAAAAGGATTAGGGTTTTGTTTTGGTAGCTCTTTTAGTTTTTCAAATATTTTTTTGATCTTCAAAATAATATTGTGAGTACAAAACCCACTTCTCTTGATTTATGTTTAATTCGTTATTTTTATTTATTTATTTATTTTTATTTGTTTGATGTTAGTTTGATTTTATTTTTACATAAAGATGATAGATTAATTTTAATTATTTTGATTAGTTGTAGATGTAAGATTTAGGGTTTATAAATGATTGATTTGTTTTAATTATTTTGTTTAGTTGTGTATGTAAGGTTTAGGGTTTTTAGTTGATTGATTGATTTTGATTATTTTGATTAGTTGGGTATGTCAAATTTAGGATTTTTATATGAATTTATTTTATTGTTCTAATCACACTCATGGTTGTATGAAATTTAAAATTAATTAGGAACCTATAGATAAATTCCTTATACTCCACCATGACTCCATAGATTGTTGTTTTATTTGAGTGATGGTGAGAAAGAGTGTATAAAAAAAAAAGGTGAGAATTATGAGATTTATTTAAATGCTTTAGGCTTGGCATTGTTATGTTTGTTCTCACGTGTGAGATGTTGTGTATATATATATTGTTGCCTCGTTCTCATGAGTAGACGAGTGCTTTGATTTATGCGCGTACGTATATGCTAACCATTCGGGGAGTGTGAGTCAAACTCGGGACGATATCCCCGTGCAAGTTTGGCTTCGGAGTGGTGTTAGGTATACGGGAGGCACATGGGATATATGTGTAGGCCGGAAGGGGAGAGCCGAAGTGGTGGAGTTAAGGTACAAAGAATTTAATTATGAATTTATTAGTATAGTGTGAATGGTACTGATATGTACATGATAAAAAAAATAGTAAACGATCTTGATAAATTATGAAATTTGAGCAGAAGCATGTATACGTGATTCTAGACAACTTTTGTGTTTTAGCTTTTTATTAAAAAGATCGATTAGAACTTATAATCGGATGATCTTGATTATTGTCAGTTTGATTCATTTTAGCCAGGCAGATTTTAGAGGCTGTTTTAACCCACGAAACGAGCTCATTTTTATTGGTTTCGCGTAAACTGAAGTAAAATATTATTCTACACACTTTTTTGTGTTTTGAAATTTTTCGAAAAAAAATCATCTTAGGGCAGTTTTTGTTCATCTTCAGCTTCAGATTTTTCGATTGAATTCCGTCTAGATTTTTATGTCAAGTTTTTCTTTTAACCTGTTCAGTTTCTGTTGAATTCGTTTGTGATGTCTTTTAGGAAATTTGATTCTGTACAACTTTCGTTCTTTGAGTTTTGATCAATTCGAATTATTTAAATATGAAACGGTATAATTTTATATTTTTTTCAACAAGTTACTTATGATTAAATTATACTAACTTTATTTATTTTGCAGGATGGTGGGTCTTACTAACTTTTTTTTATGCAGGGCTGACCCACCATATTTTTATTTCTATTTTGTCTATTTTATAATCAATTTTCATATTTCGTTGTCTACGGACAAGAAACTAAATGCCACCGTATCTCGGGAAACTACTCATTCGTCTCGGTGTGGTTGGAACTACTTGTCTTGTCCTGTGATAAGAATTAAATGTATTTTTGTCTGTGTCTAGTGGACAAGTGGGTGTTAAATATTATACTCATACCAGTATACCTGTATACTGACCCGTTTTGTCTCTTGGCAACTCGGGTGCGTTCTGTTTGAGCGCAGCTGAGCTTCCTTTGCAGGATTAGTTGAGGCTACGGTGGTGACGAGAAGTAACTATAGTTTTTGGGTATATCTCTTGGATTTCTTTTGTTTTCTTGAGCTTAGGATTGTTAGTAGTCCATGTATTTATTATTTTTTTAATGACTTTAGTATTGGAATAATTTGGCATGGTTTGTAACCGTACTTTATTTAAGTTGTTTTGGCTAGTTGTTGCTACTTTAATGTTGGAGGTATTTGATAGTTATAAAATTATGGTAGATGCTTTGGTTGGCGTTTAATTTTTGTTTCACCCCTAAGATTTGGATGATGGAATATTATTGGGGTTTAGTCCTAATTTAATATTTAATTGTTCGAATTTTGGGGCGTGACACACAATTTGTTACCTAAATACTGACGGATATAGTGTCACTGTTGTGTGTGAAGCACATCAGTGACTACTGTGCTGTCCATGAAACTCATTTCGGGTTCTATTTTGATAATCCGAATAGTTGAAAATTTAAAAAATATCGAGAACAATATACTTTTAAAAAAATCAAGTTGATCAGATATCAATAACTTGTTCATCAAATAACATTTATATTTAGTTTGATACGTACATATTAATTTTTTTATTTTATTTTATATAAAGATGTTATTTGATGAACATGTTATTGATATCCGATCAACTTGATTTTTTATAGATATATTGTTCTTGATATTTTCTAAATTTTCAACGGTTCAGATCATCAAAATAAGACCCGAAATGAATTCCACGGGCCACATAACAATCACTGCTCTACTTCACGCACAGCAGTGACACTGGCTCCAATACCGCCTGTATCAAACCAATTACATCCCTAATTGGGCTCATGAAGTCACGAGGTAGGTGAGAGAGGAGAACAAGAAAAGGGTCCAATGTGGGCCACCAGAACTAACAAGTGTGAGAAAATGTCGAAGTTGTATTTGGCAGGTAAATATTGATTTCAGGAAGCACACAAGGACATGAGTCATCGGTAGTTTATAGTTTGTCATTTTCATTTTGTTATTCATTTTTTTTTTATTTAAACAAATTCTACTAGATTGAGTTTCACCCAAAAAAAAAAAAATATTATTATCTTATTATATAAGAAAAATGGTCTTTCTAATGATAAGGCTTGTGGGAACTCTAAACCCTCAAACTAATTTTTTTTGATTTTTATATAATAAAAAAACATTCTATTGGTTAAACTTTTATTTAATCATAACATAAATCTCTAATTATTCCATAATTTTGATTTTTAAAATGGAAGTATGCTCAACTATTTTAAAATTTAAATTTGTGTCTGTCACGCCTCAAAATTTGGACAATTAAATATTAAATTAGGACTAAACCCCAATCAATATTCCCTCATCCAAATCCTAGGGGTGAAACAAAAAAACTAAATGCCAACCAAATCATCCACCATAATCTCATAACTATCCAATACCTCCAACATTAAAGTACCAATAAATAGTCAAAATAACTTAAATAATGTATGGTTACAAACCATGCCAAATTATCCCAATACTAAAGTCATAAAAAAAAAAAAAAAATACATAAACTAATATTAACCCTAAGTTCAAGAAAACAAAAGAAATCTAAGAGACATGTCCAACAATATAGAAATCCATGTTACCACCGTAGCCCCAACTAATCTTGCAAAGGAAGCTCAGCTGTGTTCAAACAGAACACACCCGAATTGCCAAGAGACAAAACGAGTCAGTATACAGGTATACTGGTATGAGTACAAGATTTAACACCCACGTGTCCACTAGACAAAAATAAAAATACATTTAATTCTTATTACGGGACAAGACAAGTAGTTCCATCCGTACTGAGATGAATGTGTAGTTTCTCGAGATATGGTGGTATTTAATTTCTTGCCCGTACACAACGAAATACAAATTGAGTATGAAATAAATAAAATAGAAATACAAATATGGTGAGTCAGCCCTGCAAAAAAATTAGTAAGACTCATTATTTTGCAAAAAAAATAAAGTTAGTATAATTTAATCATAAGAAACTTGCTAAAAAAGTATAAAAACGTACCGTTTCATACTTAAATAATTCGAATTGACCAAAACTCAAAAAACAAAAGTTGTACATAATAAAATTTCCTGAAAGACCACACGAACGAATTTAGTAGAAACTGAACAGGTTGAGAGAAAAACTTGATAGAAAAACCTAGACGGATTTCAACCGAAAAATCTGAAACTGAAAACGAACAGAAACTATCCTAAGATGATTTTTTTTCAGAAAAGTTCAAAACATGAAAAGTGTGCAGAATAATATTTTACTTCAGTTTATGCGAAACCAATAAAGATGAGCTCGTTTCGTGGGTTAAAACAGCTTCTAAAATCTGCATTGCTAAAATAAATCAAAACTACAATAACCAATATTATCCGATTATAAGCTCTAACCAATCTTTTTAATAAAAATTTAAAACACAAAAGTTGTCCAAAATCACGTATACATGCCTCTGCTCAAATTTCATAATTTATCGAGATCGTTTACTATTTTTCAACATATACAAATCAATACAATTCACACTATACTAATAAACTCATAATAAAATTCTTTGTACCTTAACTCTACCACTTCGGCCTCCACTTCCGGCCTACACATATATCTCATGTGCCTTCTGTATACCTAACACCGCTTCGGAGCCAAACTTGCACGGGGATATCGTCATGAGTTTGACCCACACTCTCCGGATGGTTAGCATATATGTACGCACGTAAATCAAAGCATTAGTCTACTCATGAGAACGAGACAATAATATATATATACACAACATCTCACTCATGAGAATAAACATAACAATATCAAGCTTAAGGCATTCAAATAAATCTCATAATCCTCATTTTTTTTTTCCATACACTCTTTCTCATCAACACTCAAATAAAACAACAATCTATGGAGTCATGGTGGAGTATAAGAAATTTATCTATGGGTTCCTAATTTATTTTAATTTCATATATCTATGAGTGTGATTACAACCATAAAATAAATCCATATAAATACACAACTAATTAAAATAATTAAAATCAATCAATCATCTAAAAACCCTAAACCTTACCTACACAACTAATCAAAATAATTTAAATCAATTAATTATCTAAAAATCCTAAATCTTACATATACAACTAATCAAAATAATTAAAATCAATCAATCATCTACATATAAATATGAAATTAATTCAACATCAAATAAATAAAAATAAATAAATAAAAATAACAAATTAAATATAAATTAAGAGAAGTGGGTTTTGTACTCACAATATTTTTTTGAAAATCAAAAAAATATTTAGAAGATTAATGAAACTACCAAAATAAAACCCCCTACTCTTTTCTTCCTCTGTTCCCCGCCGGTCCCCCCTCTCTCTGCTGCATCTCTATTTTGTGATTGCTGCCTTTGTGATTAGAAAAATATTTGAGGACCACAAAAAGTGAGCCATTTGAGCCACACTTTTTGTGGCCCTCTACCATTGCTCTTGTGATTAATCTCTCTTTTTCTCTCTCCCCCGTAGCTGCTGCCTGTGCTTCTCTTTTTCCTTAATTTAGTTTATAACCTAAACACTTGTTACATAACCTAAACACTTGTTATAAAACCTAATAGTTATTATATTATATAATTCAAATACAATATAAATACAACCTAAATAAATATGATATATATATTTTATATTATTAAATAACTACAACATATATAAATATATTTTATAAAAACAATACATGTAACATCCTTTTCTTTTTTTTTTTTGTATTTATGAATATATAAATATAAATATTCTGATTAATTATATACAATTAAATATCACATTAAATTAACTAAAGAGCACATTAAATTTTCATGTAATTACGCAATTAATGAAGTCCAAAAATAAAATAAGACAATAATAATAAATAATGACTTACGAAAAATCAAGGTCACTACAGTGTGCTACTATATATGGAAGCAATTTACTAAAATTTAATTATTTTTTATTTTTAAAAAAGTCTATTGATTAACTCTAATTTAACCATAACAATTATATTCTAATTATTCCATAAATTACGACTTCTAAAAGGAAAATATGTTCAATTATTTTAAAATTTAAATTTGTGTATCACTAATATGGAAGCAATTCACAAAAATCTAATTATAATCATAAAAAAAATTCTAATTATTCCATAATTTATGATTTTTATATATATATATATATATTCCTATTTCAAGATTTAAAATTATGTGTCATTAAATATGATAAACAATTCAACAGAATTTAAAATTTATAAAACCTTTCAAATGGTCACGTTATCTATGTTATAACTAATATAGAAATCTTTTTCAAAATTTATAATAATGGTCATTTTAAAATTCAATATAGTAAGCTTTTAAAATTATATTTATTTATTTCCAAACTCACATACTAAGTTTCTTGATTAATTTTTATTTATTATTAAAAAAAATTAAAAAATCTATTGGGTAACACTTTCTCAACAATAAAAATATAACTATCTAATAATTTAAGAAATTTAAAAAGAAAGTATACTAACCCATTTCAAAATTCAAAAGTGTGCCATATAACTATTAAAAAAAAATATAAGTTTCTCATAATTTATGACTTTTAAAAAGAAAGAATACTAAATCAATTTAAAAAATTTAAAATTGTGTATCACAAATTATGAGAAGCAATTCACATATTCCATAAATCTTCTCTCTTGGGGTTGGGTGCGGGTTGGTTGCAGCTATGGAACTTCCAATTCGCCATCCGTCCACCAGATTAGCGGATTAGAGAAAATCAATCCGCATTCGTCCGTCAATCCGGCGGATGTAGATTGAGCGGATTGGCGGATGGTTGTGAATCGATTTGGCAGTTTAAAATTTTATAAATTTCCAACATAATGCAACTTGTGCACTTACTCAAAAAAAAAAAAAAGTATTATGGTCAATGACTTAAAAAAGTGTTACAATCACTGCACACCCTATCCAAAGAAAGAAAGTTTGAAACTTTAGAATATTATAATCATTGCATGCCTCATCCACATATTACAATCACAGCGTGCCTTATCTACATAAAGTATTACAATCAGTGGTTCTTAAAATATAAAAATAATTCAAACCACCAAAATCATGAACAAAGTAGTAGTAGAGATTGTATGCTTCTATATTGTTACATCTATATCTATTTTTGAAAATAAAAATCAACCATATATCATCTTTTTTATTTATTATTTTTAGAGTTAGATTTAAAAATCAAAAAATATATTCAAGTTGAAAACTTTTTTTCAATAGAACATATTCAACATAATATTTAAACTTTTTTTCAATTGAAAACATAAACATAATATCTAAATAAATTGAAAATGCAAAATCTTACAAATTACTAGGGGTGCTCACGGTTTGACGGTTCGGTTGCGGCTAAAGAAACCTCAAATCCTTTATCCATCCAAAACTAGGCGGATTGGAAAAAAATCAATCCGCAACCGAGCGCTCATTATCATGCATTCGTCCAAAATGCGGCGGATTGGATCGGTTCTGTCGGTTTGGACGGATCGATATATCCGCTACTCATCCCTTGCACTTATTGGATTAGAGTCAAATTAGAGTCGGTGTTCATCAAGTGTTGTAACCGTTAGTGATGGTGCAATTGTAAAGAATTCAATTGATAAATTTTTTCATTGTAAGTTTATGTTTTTTTATAAAAATCTATTGGGTAACACTTTCGCAATATTAAAAATATAATTATCTAATGATTTATGAAATTTAAAAGGAAAGTATGCTAACCAATTTCAAAATTAAAATGTGTGCCATATAACTATTAAAAAAAAAAATCTAATTTTCTCATAATTTATGACTTTTAAAAAGAAAGAAGACTGAATCAATTTTAAAATTTTAAAATTGTGTATCACAAATTAGGAGAAGCAATTCACATCTCACATAAATCTTTTCTCTTGTATTTATTGGATTGGAGTCAAATTAGAGTCATTGTTTATCACGTATTGTAACAGTTAGTGATGGAGCAATTGTGAAGAATTCATTTAATAAAATTTTTCATTGTAAGTTTATATTTTGTTTATTTATTTTTGTAAAGATCAATTTCTAAGCTTTAGCCTCCCACATCCTTATTTCTATTATGCATCTAATAATTATGTTGATTTCTAAAAGTTTATTGCATGCTTTTTTAATCTAAGTATATTTTGTAAAATAAATCTCCAATCCCTACCATCGAAATTCAATGGTTTAAAATCTATATTTATCAAGTACGTAAATATGGATGACAGAGGCTATTAAGAAAATGTGCATATTTATTAACAAATTTTAATTGTAAGTTTCTTCTTCTTTTGGATGATGCATATGGTTATAATATTACTTATGCATTTCTATTTTGTAATTTCCATGATTTCATATTTTAAAATTTTTATAAGGTTTGTTTTTAATTTTCAGATTTTATAGTTGGTGCACTCTTTCTTAAATAATCTTGTACTTATTATATTTTTATGTCATATTATATTATATTTTATTGTCTGACTAAGTTTATTTGGTTGTAATTTTAAATTATAATTTATTTGATATTTTTATAGCTTATTTGGCTAAAAAATAGAGGTTTTTTAAACTGCAATTTGTAACTTTTTTTTTTAATAAAAAAAAACACTTATTTGAAATCATTAAATATATATGAATATAAGAATTTCATATCTTTTGTCTTAATAATAATTTTTGAGGCATTATGTATATTTACACAATAAAAATGTTATATGGATTACCAAAAGTTACATTGCACCAAATAAATTTACAACTTATTTTAAGTTAAATAATTTAAAATTTTACTTATAATTTATAACCATGTTATGGGTCATGCCAAACATTAAACAAAATTTAAAAAATACAAGGTGCATTTAGATGAGGGCCTAAGTTACATAAGCTTAATAATGATCGTGAACATGGTGCATTAACATGTGGATAGTTTTTCTAAATAAATATTTGCCAAAATTTTGAATGAGAAAATTTTGTTTAAAAAATAGGTTGATGATTAGATTTAAAGCACATATGATAAAACTTAATTATTGATTTTGTAATGCTAAAGTTTTAATAAAGTATAAAAATTTTAAATTACATAAATTTAGTCATAAATTTTAAATGTGAAAAATGCTTGGAGTATTTGAAAATATTAAATTTATTCATAAATATTAAATTTTTAAATGCTAAAAGAACTATTTGATTAAGTATACAATTTTTTTAATAAAAATGGTTTATTAATAAAGTTATTTCATACATATTTATAATGTATCATGTCTCTCTTTTTTTTTTTTTTTTTTTTTAAGTTTTTGATTAACTCTTAAAAATTTATAAAATTCTTATTTAAAATGTGGATTTTGCATAAATTTATTAACAAATGAGAAAAAAAAAATTATAAATTCTTATATAGTACATGCATTACTTTTTATTTGAACCATGCTAACTATAAATTCATAAATAGTACATGCATTACTTTTTATTTTAAGCTAAGTAGTCATTCTGGCTCAAGTTGTGAGATTCAGGTACTACCCATTAAAATGGTTTAACACATTTTCAATCAAATACACAATAAAAAAAATTAGGCCTATGGGCTAGAGTTAAATTGTTTTATATATATATTCAGTTTAATTTATTCGTTAGTATATTAGTTCTAAATTTTTTTAATATAAAACAATTAAAAAATATAAAAAATCAAAAATTAAAAATGATCTGTATGGAGTTCAAATTAAGAAAATGGCTATTGGGTTTGCAAAATGTTCAATTGGTCTAACCTTTAAAATATTAGTAAATATAATTAACTAATATTTAATGAGACTATTTTAGAGGTTATACCTAGTAGCTTAGCATGATCGAAATCATCGAAATTTTATTTGAGGAGTGGGTTAAAGATTGGGGTCACTGATACTCTATTTTTTTTTCTTTCTATTTTTTTATTTATTCTTCAATTTTGATTTATTGAGAAGGTAATTGATTTTACATAATAGATATGAGATAATTGGTAAATTGAAAAACTAAAATTACGAAATTCATCAAGACGAAATATATTTATATTTTATTGTAAATATAATTACTATATGGGAAGTAATTAATGTTGAATAAATTACATTTTATATTATAAATAAAGTTTTTGTTATAATTTAATTTTAAAATTAATTTTTAATTATTTATTTTAACTTGTGCATAGCACGGGTATTATACTAGTAGAATTATAAGATGGAATTATCATAATAAAACCCATGGTGATGCAACACAGACTAGTGGCTCAAGATTATTGAAAACTTTAGGCCGAACATCAAAATAAACTCTTATCTCACTAGACCTTTGAAAATTTAAAACCCTTAGTTTTTTTATTTTTATTTTTTAATCATTGTTCGTAGACCTTTAGATGATGGATTGAGTGACCTAGTGGTTGCACTCATCCAATGTAGACAATGGACTGAAAAAGAGCTTGAAAAGAAGATTGACACTTTGTCAATAATGTCTTTTGCGTTCAACAATTTTGTTAGTTTGAATGAAGTCGTGAAAGAAAAAGCTTATTCATGCATGCACTAGCCAGAGCCCCATTTATACATTCTTCTTCCTATTTTTTAAATGCTTTTCCATCTTTCTCACTCATTTAATTCACTTTCTCACACATTCCAGACTGTCATTGATTGGTATAGTTTATATATATATATATATATAAGGTCAGCTTGTCTCAAGTTGAGATCAAGACTGCACCCGTCCAGTTCGGCTCATGGGCCCATTTTTTGACCCGTTTTGCTAATTTGAACCGTTCAATATGTAGAACTCGTCGAGTACTATATGTCTGTAAAAAATCATGTTGATCGGATATCAATAGTTATGTGATCAAATCAGTTTTGTATAAAAAAAATGGACGGTGAAAAAATTAACGGTTGATAAAAAACTGTTTTGTTCACATAGCTATCGATATCCGATCAACGTGATTTTTTACAGACATATAGTATTCGACGAGTTCTATACATTGAACGGTTCAGATTATCAAAACGGAACCCGTGGTGGGCTCTCACGGGCCCAACAGCACGGTCCAGTTCGATCTTGGACTGGACCAAACCCACTGCCATATATATATATATTTTATTTCATTTCATTTTCTTTCTTTGTGTTTTTACAAACAAGAAATAATGAAAATTTCAAAAACCCACACAGTTTTCATATTTATTTTATTTTTTGTGCAGAAATACTTTTAATTAATTTAGAAAATAATTTTGAAGGGTTTTTTAACAAAAGATAAAGGAAAATGCCTGGTAGCTCGACATTCATGGGGCTCGAATGGCCCGAATTTTGGTAGTGCCAAAATGATGTCGTTTTGACACTTGTTTTTTTCTTCCCTTCTTTCTTTCTTTTCTCTCTAAAACTGGTTTGAGAGAAAGAGAGAGTAACAGAGAGGCGAGAGAAAGAGAGAAAGAGAAAGAGAAGAGAAGAAAAAAAGAGAGGGGGGACAGAGGAGCTATGATTTGGTCTTCTTATAGTTCCTCTGACTTCCCGCCAGAGCTCTGATTCCGGGGATAAAACTCTAAATCGATTGATTTCCCAACCCATTTTGCCTTTTTTGCTCAACAAAACAAAATAAACAAAAACAATGATCCTCTGTCTTTTTATACTTTTTACAAACAAACCCAAATCACATGATGAACTATACAAACAAAAACAATCATCTTATGAAAATTATAGTTTTGGGGATTGAATTGAACAAAGGGGGTCGTTTAGAAAGAAGAAGAAAGAAGAGAAATGAGGTAAGAAAATGGGTCGTCTTCATCAATGGATTCTTACAGAGAGAGAGAGAGAGAGAGAGAGAGAGAGAGAGAGAGAGATCTATACACAGATCTATGTGTGGACACAGAGATCTGTATATACACACAGAGGAGGGTGTGACGGTTACGGCGGCGTCGATGGGTCACACAGAGGAGGGTGCGACGGTGATGGCGGCACCGGTGAGTGGAGGGAGTTCCGGCTCTTTCTTTCTCTCTCTCTCTCTCTCTCTCTCTCTCTCTCTATTCCCCCTTCCTCTTTTCTCTTTCTTCCCTCGTCCTCCGTCTTCTTTCTTTCTCCCCCTTTCTTCTCTTGCCTTTTTATTTCAGAGAGAAAAAAGAGGGAAAAAAAATGACCAAAACGACGTCGTTTTAGAATTTGAGTCAGTCGGGCCAGAGAGATTTTGAGATACCTAGCAGTGTTGAAAGATAAATCTCACTCATCTAGATTATCTGCTTCTCTCTTCCATTCCACACAAAAATAAAATAATAATAATAATCAGCATGTTTGATTTAAGTGTTTTGGATTAAGTTTTTTGAAAACTAATTTTTTTTTTATTTTCGTGTTTTTTTTTTGTTTTTAGTGAATATTTTTAAAATTTTTAATTTTTTTTTGCTTTTTTAGATGCACCGTATTTAGATGTATCTAAAAAGTAAAAAATTTGTGAAAAAATATTTTAAAAAATTAATAAATACATAAAAATATAAAAAATATACTGAATTCTCGTAATTATTTTTTTGTATTTTTGGTATTTAGTGAATTTTTAAAAGGCTTTTTTCACAATTTTTTTAGTTTTTAGGTATATTTATGTTAAGTATGTCTAAAAAGTAAAAAAAATTGCTTAAAATATTAAAAAAATTCAGTAAAAACAAAAAAATAGGAAAAACAATAAAGTAGAATTTTCTGAAAAGTGTTTTTGGAAAGCTGTAACCAATAATAATCATATTTTTTTCCTCACTTTAACCATTTGATTGGACGGACTGGATAAGGGGGGATTAGAATCCATCGGACTTGAGTCTTGAGACTGTGAATCTCCCGGAGTATTTGGTTGGATTGGATATGTATCCAGTGTTTGTTTTTTCATAGGATTAGATGTCTGGAAATGACTATATTTAGTGAATCCAACGTTTGGTTGGACGGACTGGATAAGATAAATGAACAAAAGACTATTTTACCCCTTTTCAATTGTTTACTAAGTAATAGCAATATTAAACATATCTTTAATATTTTAATTATTTTTAGCTAGATTAAATAAAAATTTATTTTATTTTATTTTTTACACAATTAAATAAATTTATTTTTTAAAAATTAAATAAATAAAATATCAATAAAAATAAATGTTATTTTTTTAATTAAAATTTTAAATTAATTTGTTTTTAAAAATAATAATAATAAAACAATAAAATTAAATAAAACATGTAATAAATTTAAATAATGAAATTAAATAAAATATAAACAAAATTTTAAAATAAAACATCAATAAAATATCTAAAAAAAATTATTTAAAAAAAATTAAATAAATAAAACATCAATAAAAAGTTAAATAAAATTATTTTATTTTTAAATTGAGACATTTAAATTTTATTAAATTTTATTAAATATAATTCATAATTAAATAGTAGAGGGTCAAAATGGTCATTTTATCACCTAATCCCAACAGTGGATAGTCCCCCAAAAATTGTCCCATACCCCCCCCTAGGATACAATAATCCCCTATATGAGGGATAAGGAGTCCGGCCGGACTCTATGTCCGGCGGGCTAAAAAAAAAATAAACGGCGGAATTGGATACTTCCCCCGGATTACAATCCGCACAATAAATAGTCCCCCCTTATCCCCCCAATCAAACACATTTGTTTAGACGAACTGGATAAGGGGGGATTGTAATCTATCGGACTATTAGTCCCGGAATACATTGTCTCCGGACTATTTGGTTGGACTGGATTTGTATCCTATATTTGTTTAGTCATAAGATTATATGTCTGGATTGGACTATTTTTAATAAATCCAATATTTGGTTAGACAGACTAGATAAGGATAAATATTCAAAAGACTATTTTACCCTTGTGATCTATAATTTTCAATTAAATTAAATTTATAATTTATATTTTTTTATTTAATATATAATTTTAAATTAAGGACAATAAAAAAATAATTTTATTTAATATATAAATTAAATTTTCAACAACACTAAAAAAATTTAATTTATAAGGCCATAATTTATAATTTATTATTTTTAAATAAATTTAATTTATAATTTATATTTTTTATTTAATATATAATTTTAAATTAACAACACTAAAAAAATAATTTATAAATGTTCAAAAGACAATTTTACCCTTTTCTAATTGTTTACTAAAGTAATAGCATGGAAGGTAAAATGAACATTTCACAAAATAATCCCATGGGATACCAATCCCATGGTTTCTATCACATCCCCTCCCAAGGGATAGGATAGTCCCATATTTGTGGGACTAATAGTCCGAAGGGACTATTTGTCCAGAGCAAAATTTTTCAAACAAACAATGGAGTATTAATCCGGTGGGACTAATAGTCCAATCCCACACTTTAACCCTTCAAAACAAACACACACTTAGGTCATGTTTGTTTGGGCGGACTGGATTAGCATTCCCATGACTAATAGTCCTGGGACTACGAATCCGTTGGATTATGTATCCTATCTTAACTAATAGTCAAGTTTAAAATAACTAGTCCGTACTTCAATTGTTTAACCAAACATCGAATTAACAATTTTATTGGATTATTAGTCCAATCCCAAACTCATGTCCACCCAAACAAACATGGCCTTATAGTATAATATATATATATATATATATATTTAAATTACAAGATACCTTAATTACAACAATTTGAAAGAATAATTAATTATAGCACAAATCACAACTATTTATAGACTCTTAATTTTTTTTGATTACATTAAAATCTCAAATACAATGAAGTTGAAAGCGGAGGAAACAAACCCACACGCAGAAGAGGAGAGTTGAAGGATTAACGGCCTAATAATGTGCAAGAGTCTTGGCGAACAGGGTATCCCCATTAGTTAACACCTCGTTTGGATTTGAATTTTGTAGTAACTTTTTGAGTTTTTAATTTTTTTAACCAAAAAAAAGTTCAGGTATTTGTAAATGATTTTTATAGTTGTATAAAAAAATGTGAATGTAATTTGACTTTTTTAATAGTTATTTTTTAAAATTTTTGACTTTTAAGAAAGTTTTAGATCCTTTTAAATTTTTATTATTATTATTATTATTATTATTATTATTATTATTATTATTATTATTATTAAGCCATAAAACCAATGTTACCAAACCATTATAAAACCAAGTTTCCAAACCATCCAATATCTCATGATTTAATTTATAAAGAATACACTAATTAAGGGTGAGCATGGTTTAGATTGGTTCGGATTGGAGTAAAATCAGGACAAATACGTTATCTACAGTTCTTGAAAAATTAGAACGAATCCAATCCGTTTAAATCGCAGAACCAATCCGAACATATCCATTTAAATACGGATTGGATCGGTTTAGGACCATAGATTCACATAATTAAATAACAAAAAAAAAAAAATATAGAAAATTTTAATTTCATAAAAACATAAACATAGCATCATATTGGTTCCACAATAGCAACATGTCTTTCCATAATAGCGACATACTGTTCTAGAATTTAAACAACTATAAAAAAACTGGTTCCACCATAAGTATTTATACTATTACAAATTAAAACTAAAAATTAACAAACAAAAGCAATAAAAGAAGATACTATGCGAGTTTAGGTTTTATATAGAATAAGAGAAGATACTATGGGGAGGTTGTATAATATAAATATAGGCTACTTATATACGGTCCGGATCGGTTCCAGTCCGGAACCAATCCGTAGATTACGGATTTTTAATTTTTCAATCTGCAACCGAACCACGGATTAGAAAAACTAATCCAAACTTACCGAATTAGACTAGACCAGATCGAATTACGGATTTCATGAATTTCTTACTCAACCCTAATACACATAGAGCCAACATTATTACTTACTCTTGATCTTGTCCTATTAAACAAAAATGTGGCCTACATGTCATTCTTTTGAGGAGAAGTTGTTTCTTTAATTGAATTTTAAGATTGTGCTTAGATATGAATTTGTGAGGAAAAATGAAAAACGAGGGAAAAAAAAAAAAAGCTAATTTAATATCAATTTTATCTTCTATTTATCCCTTTTTTTTTAAAAAAAAATAAAAATAATAATTTTCATACTAACATTTATTTTGATGAAAGGCCCACATGTCATTTCTTAGTTGGCTATCCAAAAGGTTTCTGTTCTTCATTGTAACTTTTCTCAAATAAAATTGAAAGACAGTTAAAAAAAAAAAAAAAAAAATTCTTATTCTTACTTTTAATTAATTATTTTTTTTTCAATTTTTTAAAATTATTTATATCTCATAAACTATAAACAAAAGATACACTAAATACTTTAATACAAATTTCAAAAAATAAAAAATTATAAACAACTTTAATAAATTGCATTCATCAAGGATATCCTCCCTTTGGCAGCATTACCTAAATAATTGTTTCAATGATAAATACTACCCATCAGAGCTTTCGTTTTTAAAACTTTTGCATGGGATTGCTTTGTAAAGCTTTTGCAAGGGATATTTGGCTGACAAAGCACACAACCACTATAGTCCTAATCAAATTTTTTTAACAAAAAAGTAAATAAAGAAATAAAGAAAAGAAATCCATTCACGTCTTCATGGAAAGCATAGTCTCACAATAAAGAAAACACAACCAAACATGTCTAATCCATTTTCTTAATAGATCAATTATCAGATCTGTTATCGTAAACTGATGATTCGTGATTCGATTCATAATTCGATTCGTAACTTTTATAAAATCACTATGAATGTATGGGTGAATTTATTTCAGAAGTGAATCTTTAGTAAATCGCACGATTTACAATTGATTCACGATTTGATTCACTTTTTACGATTCATGCAATTCTTAAAATTATTACGTCTGACATATTTTCGACTTTTTCTTTTTCCTCTATCCTTTTAGTGAAAATGACATACTACTTATAATATCATTTAATACCAAAATAATCAACATATATGCATGATTTATTGTTATTTTAGTGATCATGAAGTTCTTAATAGGATCTAATCAGATTTAGTCAGACCTAATATGATTTTAACCTCCTTTTTTTTTTTTTCTAAAAAATTATAATGTATCTTCTAAAGATATTTAAGATTAAAGTAATTTACACTACGCATTATCAATTTATATTTTATTAAATTGAATATTACACTGGTGAAATCAATTATACATTTTGAAATGTTTTAAGCTTTAAAATAAAAGATTCTAAATAATTCTTTATTATTTGGTCACCGTTACTTGGAAAAGTGTGTGTGGTTATTGTCCAAATACCAATATTATTGTTAATTATTGTTATTTTAAAAATTGATAGTTTGTTTATTTGGTTACTGCCTTTATTAATGGCAGATAAAAAATCTAAAAAAAGAAAAAGGTAATATGGTAATCTTAGATATGTGACAAATTAAATTATGTGATCATCATTCAAAACAACATTTTTATTTATTTAAGTCTAAATATTTCATATTCATAATATATATTTAATATTTAAGTGTGCAAATATATATTTTTAAGTAATTTAAAAAAAATGATCGAATCTTTATAATTCACGATTCGATTCGATTCACGATTTGGTAAGAGGACATTTCGATTCTCGATTCAAATTCCAATTTGACAATTATGATTATCAGTGATAGCTTTCTTGTGGGACTGTAATGCAATGTGTAGTTTTTTAAATTTATTTTCTAATAATAACTTCAAAAAGACCTATTATTTTATATTGTTTTTGTTTTTGAAATTTTCTAAACAATGAGTTGCTTTTGATTTTTTTTTTTTTGGGCCTCAAAAACAGTTTTCAGAAACCGCTCGATGATTGGGCTCCTAAAAAAATGGATTATTGTGATTTTTGGACCATTTTAGATGATGGAATGTTTAGTCAACAGAAGCAACAATGAGATGAAAAGAACGCATCAACTGTTACTATAAAAAGCGAAGGTTTAATCAACAGAAGCAACAATGAGATGAAAAGAATGCATCGACTGTTACTATAAAAAGCGAAGGTCCATGGTCTTACTGAGTTACTTTTCCATGCTTCCATCTATGCATGAATAGTCACTCTCTCCATTTTCTTTCCCTCATGAAGAATAAAAAAAAGCAAGTTTTTCGTGATAGATTTTGATGGCATAAATAGACGGGAAGAGTAAAGCAAATTTTTTTCTTTTTATCACCAAACTCGAAGAGAGATATTATTGAAAGAGAAAAATAAATAAAAAATACATGAGATAAGCAAGTTTTTCGTGATAGATTTTGATGGCATGAATAGACGGGAAGAGTAAAGCAATTTTTTTTCTTTTTATCAGCAAAATCGAAGAGAGATATTATTGAAAGAGAAAAATAAAAAATACATGAGATAAACACTAATCCATGCATATAAGAAAAATGAACTTTTTTAGTGAGAAACTTTCTAGGAGCTTCAAATTTTTATTCTATTTTTTTTGATTTTTTTAATTTTAAATGAGTTGTTTAATTTTGATAATTTCACATCGGGAGAAGAAGAAAAAAAATAAGTTGTTTTACTCATATAAAGAGAATCTTATACTCCCATCCCATGTAGTGAGCAGCCTTATGAGAGTTTAAATATTTCATACTGATTTTCTTAATTTATAACAATTAAGAAATTCTCCATTGACTAACTTTTATTTGATAATTCTATATCAAAAAAGAAAAAAAAAAGAAAAAGAAAAAAGTGAATTGTTTAGGTTGAGATAGTTTAGGTTGGAAGCTTTTATCATAGTTTAAGATGGTTCATCAAACTGTAAAGTGAAAATATGCCTAATCTAATAGGAGGCCAACTTATATAATTTAAAGGCTTTTTTAAATAATTAATGTTATTGTGTGGGTGATTTTCTGACTACACTGCCCGTTTAGTAACCAGCTGGAGAGCACTGACAGAATAGATGGCACCTGACTGACCTGCAACAGAAATATAAGAATCCCGCAGTGGTTTCGACCACCCGGGGGCACTCCGACGATCAAGTCAGTATATCTCTCAAAGATAATCAAGTACTAAACTCACAAGCTTGAGTATTAAAAGCATACCTTAGATCTATGGGGGTGCCTCTCTTTTATAGCCAACATAAACCTAGTCCCAATAGAAGCCTGACTTCTATGGACTCAGGATTACTGCTAATCTGGGACTCCCAGTGGGATTAGGATAAACTCTCTAAGAGTCTTATCTTTACCCAAACTGAAGTCTTCTCCCAATCTAGGACTCTTGTCCCATATCCAAGTTGAGTTCCCTCTTCATTCTAGGACTCTTGTCCTTTATCCGCTTATCTCGGATTCCGATATCTTCGGAGATAACCTCGGCCTTGTCGAGATCACCTCGGCGTCACGACCAGGATACGTGGCACCTCGGCTGACACGTCGGCGTCACCTTGCCACGTGTTGGTACTCAGAAAATATATCCCTACAACTGCCCCCTAGGTTCTATTACCTCGACATTCTGAGGTGATGGAACCTACACTGTTCGTTCATCTGTGCCGCTCTGTCTGAGATCATACTCGCCGGCCTCAAAGTTCCCTGGACTTTACTGTCCACTTCTGTCAAGTATCAAGCTTCATGCTTTCCAAGCTGCTCGAGATCACACCTCCTAGCCGAGGTTCTTGTTCCATTAATTTGTAAACTCCAAGAGCTTTGCAACTACTCTACTTACACTCTTTGGTGAGTTCCCGATTTCCAATCATCTATTTGACTCCGGCGATTTTCATATCGGCGTTCATTTCACTTGGTAGGTTCATAAACTCTTTACTTGCTATTAAGCTCAATCTTTTATAACTCTTCTGATTTACTGTGAATCTGTTTATTTGCCATCTGTTGCCTTCTATTCTCGTCTGTTTTCAAGTTTTGAATTGTTTGAATGCCTGGCACTGTTCTTGTCATATCCCCTTTCTGTTGCTAGCATTGTGTCTGGGTCATTACTTTCTTATTCTTCACATACTTATTTAGTGCCTGTGCACTTGGCTTTATTCTTTGAACTTTGTCATCTTCTTGACTCTGATTTTTCTCTTCTTGTTTTTCTTGTTGTATTTCCAGATTCTTGCCTTTGTTTCTGTTTTCTGCATAGTCTTAGAACCAAGTCCCTTCTTAAAATTGTTGCCGAGATAATGGTAGAGAAGCTCTCCCAGCTGACTGTCAATGTTGAACCATTGTCAACCGTTGAAGTAGATTAGTCCGACGTTCTTGCCTTAGTCCCTAGTTCTTAGGGTCTTCATCTTTGTACTTTTGTTTTCTTTGCATATGTAACCTTTTTTGCTTCTGAAAAATGTCTGCTGTTGGCCGATGTTAACATTCCTTGCTCCTTGATTATCATTCCTTTTTCCACTGTATTTGATAGCCATGTCGGGTAATTGACTTCTCGGATGGCCCTGAGCTCCAGAAGTTTGTCTACTTCTTCCTCTACTGCTTTCGACGTGCATCAACGTTGGCCCTCTTGCTCATTGGATTACAGGTTCGGCCAACCTGTCGATGTTCAATTTGCGGCATGTGACCTCGGGGTCAATGCCAGGCATTTCATAAGGTGTCCAAGCAAACACCTCTATATTTGCTCTCAGAAAAGTTTCCAGTTTTCTTTCTTCTTCTTCGGCTAAGCCCGAGCCGATAAGAAAGAAGCGTTTCTTGATCATCCTCCTGGACGAGGGCTTTCTTTAGTGCCTCTTCACTCTTCTCGGCTGGTTCCTTGCCGACATCATCTAGGACCTTTATGTCCTTGTCTTCAATCTCTGCTTTCTCTGATTTTCGAATGCTGCAGGTGAATTTCATTGCTGCCATGGAGCAATCCTCCGCCTGCAGTTGATTCCCTCTGACTTCTTCAATCCCATGTTCTGTTGGGAACCGCAGTAGTTGATGCAACGTTGAGGGAACTGCCCCCATTGTATGCAGCCATGGCCTTCCCAAGATGATATTGTATGGTGAGGGCGTGTCAATCACCATAAATTCTGTCTTGATCTTTTTCTAACTGTTCTTGCATGATTCTATACTTAGAATATTTTGCATGCCTTTCATACTTTGCCTCCTTTGTGCAATCTTCTCGGGGTTACATAGCTCGGGTATAATAGCTACAAAACTTTTACTTCGGCAAGATACTGACCTGTAAACTTTTCATAAATTCTAACAAGCGTGAAACATAAACTACTCAATGTTAACTTTGCAAACTTTTTCGCAAGTTTCAACAAGTGTTTAAACGGTGATCTCGGTCTAGCCTACTTGTAAATTGCTATAAATTTCAACAAGGATTAACATATACTGTAACAGGGATCAACAAGGATTAACATAACAAGTGTTAAACAATAATCTATTTGTAAATTGCTATGAATTTCAACAAGTGTTTAAACAACATACTTAGCTTTTTCCTCAACCTGTAAATTGCTGCAAATTTCAACAGATGATCATATGTCGGCTTAACGTTATCTTGTAAATTGCTACAAATTTCAACAAGTGTTAAGAATCTTCTTTGGTTTAACCAACCTGTAGATTGCTACAAGTGTTTAGCAGTAACCTCGGCTTTGCTTCAACTCGTAAATTGCTATGAATTTAAACAAGCGAAGAGAAACAGTAATCTTGGCTTAACTTCAACTTGTAAATTGCTTACAAATTTCAACAAGTGAAGATAAGGAATAATCTCAGCTTAACTTCAACTTGTAAATTGCTACAAATTTCAACAAGTGAAGATAAGGAACCATCTCGGCTTAACTTCAACTTGTAAATTGGTACAAATTTTAACAAGTGAAGATAAGGAACCATCTTGGCTTAACTTCAACTTGTAAATTGCTACAAATTTCAACAAGTGAAGATAAGGAACCATCTCAGCTTATCTTCAACTTGTAAATTGCTACAAATTTCAACAAGTGAAGATAAGGAACCATCTCGGCTTAACTTCAACTTGTAAATTGCTACAAATTTCAACAAGTGAAGATAAGGAACTATCTCAGCTTAACTTCAACTTGTAAATTGCTACAAATTTTAACAAGTGTTAAGCAATACTTTTTGGTTTAACCAACTTGAAAATTGTCTACAAATTTCAACAAGTGGTTGTGTGGACTTAAAATCCACTTGGGTTCTCATCATACATGTAGCTTCGACCTTGTCGCCGAGGTTGAATTCAAGCCGAGGTTGTCGGCCTTGGTTTCTTTATTAATCTTACTTGGCTCCAGCTTGAGTTTGATTTTCGGCCTCGCGTCGGCGAGCTGCTTCTCTTTTCTCGTTCCAACGCCTTTGTTCCCGGCATGTCCTCCTCGGCCCTAGCATACTTCTCAATTCTGGCCAACTTTAGTCTGATCTTGTGTGTTTTCTTTTTATCTTCTGGGATCTGAGATCTGTTCATTGTGCTCTTCTCTTCTCGGACTCAAGTGCCGAGGTCTTGTCTGCTGGAATCTTGGATCTGCTCTCTCAGGTTGAACTCTTCTCTTCTCGGACCTACTCATCTAGGCCGAGATCATGCCTTCTGGGATTCGGGATCCGGGATCTGGAATCCGAGATCTGCTCACTTAGGCATGAGCTCTTGTCTTCTCGGACTTACTTATTTAGGCCGAGATCTTGTCTTCTGGGATTCGGGATCTAGGATCTGGAATCCGGGATCTGCTCACTTGGGCTGAGCTCTTCTATACTTGAATGTCATCTCCTTGGGAGCACTTATGCCCCCTGTCTTTGCATCCCTTCTGGAAGGGTCTTCACTCCTTTTACGTCGACGCATTCTCCATCTTTGCTAAACTCGTCATTTTCGATACGTTGATCTTGTACAGTGATGGTCATCTATTCTCCTTTCTTTCCCACAGACGGCGCCAAATTGTGTGGGTGATTTTTCGATCACACTGCCCGTTTAGTAACCAGCTGGAGAGCACTGGCAGAATAGATGGCACCTGACTGACCTGCAACAGAAATATAAGAATCCCGCGGTGGTTTTGACCACCCGGGGGCACTCCGACGATCAAGTCAGTATATCTCTCAAAGATAATCAAGTACTAAACTCACAAGCTTGAGTATCAAAAGCATACCTTAGACCCATGGGGGTGCCTCTCTTTTATAGCCAACATAAACCTAGTCCCAATAGAAGCCTGACTTCTATGGACTCAGGATTACTGCTAATTTGGGACTCCCAGTGGGATTAGGATAAACTCTCTAAGAGTCTTATCTTTACCCAAACTGAAGTCTTCTCCCAATCTAGGACTCTTGTCCCATATCCAGGTTGAGTTCCCTCTTCATTCTAGGACTCTTGTCCTTTATCCGCTTATCTCGGATTCCGATATCTTCGGAGATAACCTCGGCCTTGCCGAGATCACCTCGGCGTCACGACCAGGATACGTGGCACCTCGGCTGACACGTCGGCGTCACCTTGCCACGTGTTGGTACTCAGAAAATATATCCCCACAGTTATTATTATTATAATAAAAGGGTTTCGAAATTTGGAGGTTGTCACCTATCTCCCCTAATTGGGTTCATCTTGCTTGCACGACTACAATTAATTATATTTTTAAAATAATATTTTGCTCAAAATGCAATAATGCAAGTTAATTCCACGATTATGACCACATGGATGACAATGTAACAAGGCACATATCGGAGAGGAGAAGAGGTCAGTTGATTGACTTTGATTTATTTTCAGTTTTTATTAGCAACATTCTGAACAAATTAAAGTTTGATTTACTTTGAGTGAGACTATAATTTATAATCACGTAATTCTATTATATTTAAAATTTTAAAAATAAATAATATATATAATTTTATAAATAGATCATATATTTTTATAGAAGATAAATACATTGAAATCACATGAACATGACTTTAGAATGAATTTATTTTTTTTTTTTAATTTTTAATATGTATATGAGTTTAAAAAATGATCGAGTATGATAAATTCTCCAACCTAAGCTATGCCTCTAATTTTCGTTCGCTAGTTTCCATTTGCCTTTTATTTTATAATCCCACATCGGAAAAAGAAATAAAAAGTGAATTGCTTCACTTACATAAAGTGAATCTTATACTTCCATTTATACAAGCAAAATAAGATTTTTAGTAAGAAACCCTATGATCAATATCTCATACTCATTTTTTTAATTTTCTTAATTTTAAATAATTAAAAAATCCCCATTGGCTAGCATAAAGTGAATCTTATACTCCCATTTATATAAGCATAATGAGATTTTTTGTGAGAAGCCTTATGATCAATATCTCATACTCATTTTTTTTTATTTACTTAATTTTAAATAATTAATAAAATCCCCATTAATTAGCTTCCATTTAACTTTTATTTTACAATCTCACATAGTTTTGATTTTAAAAATAATTTTGTATGAGATTTTGAAACTCTCATAATATTTAAAAATAATTACACTCTCACATCAAGAAAAGAAAGAAAAAGTGAGTTGTTTCACTTATATAAAGTGTTACAATCCTACATCAAAAAAGAAAGAAAAAATGAGTTGCTTCACTTATATAAATGAATCTTATAAAAGGAGTTTTAAGGGAGAAGCCTTCTAGAAGGTTCAAATCCTCATTCTAAAATTATTTAATTTTAAACAATTAAGAAAAATTCCCATTTCAATGCCACATCGAGAAAAGAAAGAAAAAATGAGTTGTTTCATTTATATAAAATGTTATAATCCACATAGGGAAAAAAAAAAAAGTAAGTTGTTTCACTTATATAAAATGAATCTTATAAAGGGAGTTTTAAGAGAGAAACCTTCTAGAAGGTCCAAATCATCATTCTAAAATTATTGAATTTTTTTAATTTTAAACAATTAAGAAGAATTTCCATTGGCTAGTTTTTATTTACCTTTTATTTTACAATTCCAAATCATGAAAAAAAAGGAGAAAAAAGTAAATTGTTTCATTTACATAAAGTGAATATTATGCTCCAATTTATATAAATTATTGAAATTTCTTAATTTTAAACAATTAAGAAAATCCCCATTGATTAACTTCCATTTAACTTTTATTTTACAATATCACATCAGGAAAAGAAGGAAAAAGTGAATTGTTTCACATATATAAAGTGAATCTTAAGCTCCCATTTGTGTAAGTAAAAGAAGGTTTTTAGTGAGAAACTCTATAATCAATACCAATTGTTTTTTGTTTGTATGTTTAAGAACACATGTACAATACTCCTACCATATCACCCATGTTATGTGAAGGTATTTTTGTAAACACAGTTTCAATCTTCAATTCAATGTGCATATTCATTTAACTTTTATTTTACAATCCTACATCGGGAAAAGAAGAAAAAAATGAATTATTTCACTTATATAAAGTGAATCTTATGTTCCCATTTATATAAGCAAAATAAGATTTTTAGTGAGAAGCCCTATAATCAATACCAATTTTTTTCTTCTTCTTAATTTTAAAAAATTAAGAAAATCTCCATTTGGTTAGCTTCCATTTAACTTTATTTTATACAATCCCACATAGACGTTTTGATTTTAAAAATAATTTTGTATAAGATTTTGAAACTCTCATAATATTTAATTTTAAAATAATTACAATCTCACATCGAGAAAAGAAATAAAAAAGTGAGTTGTTTTACTTATATAAGGTAAATTTTATATTCTCATTTAATATTATAGTATTGTACATATTTCAGTTCAAGATGGTTTAAATTTTAAAATAAAATTTAAAAGTTTTAATTAATTATTTTTTTTTGTAAATTGATTGGTCTTTTGACTTAATCGATTAGGCCGAATCGTTTTTGGTTTGAATGATTCACTGGTTTAAGCACGGTTTTAGTTGTTTTATCAAATATATTGCTTAGATTTGTTTGATTTGAAATAAACTAAGATTAACCTTATTAAAATTGAACGACTGAGATTGCTTGATTAGAAATGAACTTCTCGTTCAAATAATTGTTAACATTTATTTTACAATCTCACATTAGGAAAATGAGGAAAAAATGAGTTGTTTCACTATATAAACCTTTTGCTTCCATTTAATATTGTAGTGTTGTGTATGTTTCAATTCAAGACATTTAAATTTTAAAATTAAAATAAAATTTAAAAGTTTTAATTAATTAATTTTTATATAAGTTGGTTGGCCCTTTAACCTAGGCAATAGGGTGAGTCGTTTTGGGTTTGATCGATTCATTGGTTTAACTGCGATTTTAGCGATTTTATCAAAATATATTGGTTAAATTTGTTTGATTCGAAATAAATTAAAGATTGACCTAATTCAAGATTAAACGGCCAAGATTGCTTGATTCGAAATAAACTTCCCACCCAAACAATTATTAACTTTTAAACAATGAAGAAAATTTTTATTGACTAACTTTCATTTAACTTTTATTTTATAATCCCACATCAAGAAAAAAAAAGAAAACGTGAATTGTTTCACTTACATAAAGTGAATCTTATACTTCCATTTATATAAGTAAGATGAAATGTTTTGTAAGAAGCCTTTATGATCAATATCTCACCAATTTTGACCTTGCCTATTCACGGTTCCGTTAGGCAAGGTCAAAATTGGTGCAGTTACTAGTCTAGTTTTCAGTTCTTGAAAGGCTGACTCCCGTTGATCATTCCGATCAAATGGTACATTTTTCTGTGTCAATTGAGCGAGTGGTAAAGCAAGTTTGGAAAAATCTTTCACAAATCTACGATAATAGCCTGCAAGTCCCAGAAAACTTCGAACTTCCGATACATTTGTCAGTCTAGGCCTGTCCACAATAGCTTCAATTTTCTGTGGGTCAACGGAGATACCATCCTTGTTGATTACATGCCCCAAGAATGCTACACTGTCAAGCCAAAATTCACATTTGGAAAATTTTGCATACAACTTCTTTTCCCTTAGGGTTTGTAAAGCAATTCTCAGATGATTTTCATATTCTTCCTTGCTTTTAGAATAAATCAATATATCATCTATGAATACAACAATAAACTCATCAAGGAATTGTTTGAACACCTTATTCATTAAATCCATGAATGCTACAGGTGCATTAGTTACCCCAAATGGCATGATTAAGAATTCATAATATCCGTATCTAGTTCAGAAAGTTGTTTTCTCAATGTCTTCTGCTTTCATCTTTAGTTGGTGATATCCGGATCTAAGGTCTATCTCAGAGAACACTTGGGCTCCCTGAAGTTAGTCAAATAAGTCAACTATTCAAGGTAGTGGGTACTTGTTCTTAACAGTTACTTTGTTCAACTCACTGTACTCAATACATAGCCTCAAAGACCCGTCTTTCTTCAAAGACCCGTCTTTCTTCTTGACCCCAAGGTGAAGTGCTTGGGCGAATAAACTTCTTGTCTAACAGTTCCTGAAGTTGAGTTTTCAATTCCTTCAATTCAGAGGTGGACATTTTGTATGGGGTTTTAGAAATTGGTTGTGTCCCGGGCACTACATTAATGGTGAACTCAATTTATCAATTAATTCCCCAGGTAGGTTAGTAGGAAATACATGAGGAAATTCACAGACTATAGGTATCGTTTCCACATTAGCACTATCCAAAGACTCCGTCAGCACACAACACAAGTAGTCCCGACAACATTTTTTTAACAATTTCCTAGCTTTCATAAATGAAATCAAGTATGGTGGAGGAATTACCCTATTTCTAGTAAAAACAAACTCAGGCATATCGGGTGGTCTAACATAACAGATTTACTCATACAGTCAATGGTGATACAGTATTTAGTTAACCAATTCATACCCAGAATACAATCAAAATGATCAATGCTCAAGGGTAGCAAATCAACATACAATGTCATATCACTAATCATAATATTACATGCTGGATAAACATAACCACATATCATAGAACTCCCAAACGGTGTAGACACAGATAGTAAACAGTTCATAGGTTCTAGCAGTTTAGTTAATTTCTGAGAAAAAGCATGCGATACAAATGAATGTGTAGAACTATAATCAATCAGCACTTAGGCATTTTGAGCACAGAAAGAGATTATACTTGGCACCACTAATTCAGTATTCTGTACATCCTCAGGTACTAATGCAAAAACCCGGCCTTGTCTCAAATTTTCTCCTCTAGTATTGGTGCAGGAGCAGATCCGACTAAACTTGCCGCAGGATGGGTAGTCGTGCTGAATCTCATCGGGCAATCTCTAATCATGTGGCCTGTCTTGCCGCATCGAAAACAAGCACTAGATGTACGGTGACACATGCCATTATGTTTCCTTCCACATTCTGGACAAACTGGCATAGACCCACTGCTTTGGCTTGAGCTACTTGACGATCTAGTATTTTGCTTCTTCGGAAATGATTGGCCCTCCTTGAAATTGAATTTGGCCATTTTTCCCCTCCATTCAGTTGTTGGAGTTGTAGCTTGTTTTTTTGCTGCTAGAATGGCCTCTACCATCAGCGCTTTATCAAGTACTTTCACATATGTAGGTAATTTCAATACACCTACTCGGTCAGGCACTTCTAAGTTTAATGCCCCTTCAAATTTCTAAGCCTTTTTGTAATTTGTGTCAACCATATGAGGAGCAAATTTAGCAACTCGGTGAACTTAGCCTCGTACTCGGCTATGGACATCTTCCCTTGTTTAAGTTCTTGAAATTCAAAAAATTTTTGGTCTTTAAAACATTGGGGAAAGTACTTGTTGTAGAAGATCTCATTAAATTGAGCCCCAGGTCATATTCTCATTACTATTTCGGATTAGTAACCACTATCTCTAAGCTTCGTCTTTAAGAGTGTAGGTGGCTAATAAAACCTTCTATGTCTCCGTACAACGGAACACTTCATATAACTTCTCCATTTCAAGTAACCATGTCTCCGTTTTTAACGGTTCAATACCTCCCAAGAAAGTTGGCGATTTCATCTTCATGAATTTCTGCGTTAGGTTGATGATATCATTATTATCCATTTCAACTTGGACCGGAGGAGACAGATGAGGCATCGGTTGTTGTCTTTGTTGCTGTGTTCACTACAAGAAAAGAGGGCAAAAAACACGGAAGCATTTGCGACGGCGCGTTCCTCGTCGCAAAAAATGGTCTTTTGCGACGGCAAAATTAACAGTCGCAAAAAATAGTTTTAGCGACGGCGTTTAACCGTCGGTAATAAAACTGCACGGGTAGGTATTAAAATGCGGAAGTATTAGCGACGACGTGTTGAACCGTCGCCAAAAAAAAAATGTTTGAGACGGCATAAGTTTGCTATCGCAAATACTCGACAATTTGCGACGGCAAATGTCCGTCGCGAAAAAAGGATTACCAAAATGACGTCGGTTTATTGATAATTATGTATCATTTGCGACGGTGTAAACCGTCCCCTCGCAAAAAGTAAAAAAAAAATTCCCCCCCTCTTCCCTTTCATCTTGCCGCTCAATTGGATCGAAATCCCTAAAATTGTTTGAAACAAAATTTCTTTCCACCAAACTCCCCAAATGAGCTACGGGCGACGAACGGCGAAGGGCTAGCGGTAGTGCGGTGGTGCGGCGGCGACGAGCGACGAATGGCGAAGGGCTAGCGGTGGTGCGGTGGTGCGGCGACAACGAGCGACGAACGGCGAAGGGCTAGCGGTGGTGCGGTGATGCTTCGACGACGACAGCTACTCAGGTATGCTCTCTCTCTCTCTCTCTGTATATATATATATATATATATATGTATGTATTACCTGTTCAAAAAAAAATAAAAAAAATATACATGAATATAAATTTTTTTTTCTATTTGTAAATTTATTTATTTACTATTATTATTTTTTTAATAAAAAAATGACTTTGAAATATCTAGTTGAGGCCCTTTATAATTACTCATAATCTAATTTTATTTTTTTAATACTGTAAATTTTATTTAAAATTTATAACAATATCTCCAACTTTCACAATTAAAATTATTTTGATAAAGAGGCATTCAATATGTATTAAGGCATGGTTTGGGAACACTCAAATAAGTTATTTAATGATTTATTTTTATCATATTACCCCTCATTTCCATTGAACACACCCCTCTGAGACTATAGTTTACTCTTTCCAAACCTCATTAACTAGACTAATTTTGGTGTAAATCTTGCTTATATTTTTAGTGATGTGAGAAAATTAAATAAATCTTGCTGTATATTTGTGCTTGATTTATTTATTATTTTTGTGTGTTTTCAATTATGTTTGGTCTCAACTCTCACACTGTGGTTTCTTTGGGTGGTGTCTCATATTGAATGGCTTGGTGAAGAACCGAGACTGAGAGCAAACAATAGTGAAAAACCGAAACTGAGACCAAACATATCTGTATTCATTTACCTTTATTAAACCTTCTTTTTATTATCATTTAATAATTATCTGTGTCTGTTTGTTTTTTTATAGCAAAATAGGCACGTTAACCTGACCATGAAATCTTGATTGGAGAGGGATGAGTCGTTCTGAGAATTTATATAGTCCTATATATGTATTTGATTATATTTTGGTTTTCAAACTTGATATCTGCAAACTCCAGGAGGGCATAAGCCTATGCCCACTGGTTTTCTTTTATAACTCTGCACTTGTTTGTTTTTTACTTCATTTGAATTTAAAAAAAAAAAAAAGATTGTATTTTGGTTTTCATTTTTGTTTTTCTTCTAAAAAATTTGAAAATTTTGTTCGTCTTAGTTGTTGAAAGTGGTGACTGGTGACGGTGGTTAGAGGGGTTGCCAATGGGTAACGGAGCATAGATGAGTTTTGAGTTTACTAAAAGGATCTCTTGATTTTGGGTTAAAAAAAGAGAGAGTAGAATTTAATTTTGAATAGGTTTGAGTTAAAGAGCATAGATGAGTTTTGAGTATTTTTTAGACAAACTTAAATAGATGAGTTTTGAGTATTTTTTTGAATAGGTTTGAGTTAAAGGTATTATATTTAGAGTTACTTTGATGAGATATTTTTGTGGATGTGTACAGATGATGGATAAGAGTTGGATTGATTTGCCAAATAGGATGTCGAGCGAATACATTAATGGGATTGATGAATTCCTTGTGTTTGCCTACACCAATAGGGTTGAAGGATCGATGATCAATTGTCCATGTAGGAAGTGCGAGAATTGATACTATTTTGTACGAGAGGGTGTACGTGAGCATCTGATTTTGAATGGTTTTTTTAAAAAATACAAACATTGGATTAATCATGGGGAATCTTACGTATCTCTGCATGGTAATCGAGAGAATGAAACATTAGTTAATTTAGACATTGGGGATGATATGATTGGAATGATACATGGGGCTATGGGAAATCCACATGCCGGTACAAGTGTTGAGGGTAATGAACCACAGGGGCCTGATCCCTATGCATCTGAACCCCAGCTCGGTCCAAATGCAGAGACTGTAAAGTATTTCAAACTTCTTCAAGATACACAAAGTGAATTGTATCCGAGTTGTTAGAAGTTCACATCTTTGTCATTCATTGTTTGACTTTTACATTTGAAGGTGCTTAATCAGTGGACAGACAAGTCTGTTGACATGTTGCTTGAGTTATTAAATGAGGCGTTCCCATTGGGTGTGAAATTCCCGGACTCATATTATAAAGCTCAAAAGGTCACAACAGATTTGGGCTTCACGTATGAGACGTGGGATGCATGTCCCAACAGTTGCATGTTGTTTCGAAACGAGAACGCCAATCTTGATAAATGTGTCATATGCAACAATTCTAGATGGAAATCAAATGGTGATGGTGGTTCAAATGGTCCTAACAAAGGTGGCAAACGAATAGCTGCAAAACAAATGAGGTATTTTCCTTTAAAGCCAAGGCTGCAGAGGTTGTTTATGTCATCCAAGACGGCCAAGTTAATGAGATGGCATGCAGAGGAACGAACTGATGATGGTGTCTTCAGGCATCCTGCTGACTCCCTTGCATGGAAAGATTTTGACCGTCGGAATCTTGACTTTAGTAATGATTGCCGAAGTGTAAGGCTTGGCTTAGCATCCGATGGTTTTAACCCATTTAGAACGATGAACATAGTTCATAACACTTGGCCTGTTGTGCTCGTTCCATACCACTTGCCGCCATGGATGTGCATGAAGCAACCATTTCTAATTTTAGCCGTGCTTATTGATGGCCCAAAAGGACCTGGTGACAAGATTGATGTGTATATGCAACCGTTGATTGAGGAGTTGAAAGAACTACGGAATGAGGGTGTGTCAACATTTGATGCATCAACAAATCAAATGTTTCAATTGCATGCAGCTTTACTGTGGACAATTAGTGATTTTCCTGCATACGCAAACTTGTCAGGATGGAGCACTAAAGGCGAATATGCATGTCCTTGTTGCAATAAGGAAACTACATCGTGTTGGTTGAAGCATAGTAGGAAACAATCATACTTGGGTCATCGCAGATTTTTACCTACTGGCCATAAATTTCGGAAGGATAAAGTATCATTTGATGGTAGTCGGGAAGTCAGACTCAAACCAAAATTGTTGTCTGGAACTGAGATGTTGCTACAATTAGAATCTGAGGGTATTTTAACCCAATACAAGAGGGATGACCTTATGGAGAGGCATAGGAGACAGGTAGAGAAGGAGAAAGCTGGACATCGCACCCACAGTTGGAAGAAAAAGAGTATCTTTTATGAATTGCCATATTGGGAGCATAATCTAATAAGACACAACCTCGATATGATGCATATAGAGAAGAATGTTTGTGACAATGTGTTGTGGACAATATTAGGGGTTGCAGGAAAATCGAAGGATGGTGTTAATGCTCGGTGTGATTTACAAGATATGAATAATAGAAAACCCCTACATTTGCAGTTAAGAGGGTCGAATAAAGCCTATTTACCACCAGCACAATTCACGATGACCAAGGATAAGAAAGATTTGTTCTTGAAAGTGTTGAAGGAAGTAAGAGTTCCCGACGGGTATTCATCCAATATATCACGTTGTGTGCGCTCACATGATAGAAGTATTAGGGGTCTTAAGAGCCACGATAGTCATATTCTGATGCAACAACTTATTCCATTGGCTATTCGAAAATCGTTACCGAAGAATGTAATTGAACCCTTGATTGAATTGAGCAATTTCTTTAGACAATTGTGTTCAAAAGTGAATCGTGCGACGGATTTGCAATATATTCAAGATCGTATCGCTATAACACTTTGTCATCTAGAGAAAATATTTCCTTCGATTTTTTTTGATATAATGGAGCACTTGCCTATACATCTAGCTGATGAAGCCTTATTGGGTGGAGCGATTCAGTTTCGATGGATGTATCCAATTGAGAGGTATCTTCTTACTTTGAAGCAATACGTGCGTAATAGAGCTCATCCTGAAGGATCAATTGCTAAAGGATATCTTATGGAAGAATGCATGAATTTTTGTGCACAATATCTCAATCATGTGGAAACCAAATCTAGTCGACCCGTGAGGAACTATAGTGGTGCTGATAATTTGGGTCATGCTATTGGTGAAAACACAAGCTTTTATCTTGATAATACTTCTTGGGTACAAGCTCATCGGTACATCTTATTCAATACAAGCGCGGTTCAACCATTCATAAAGTAGGTTAAGTCACTCACTCAATATTTTATTATGTTTTATTGAATTTTCAACTAAATTTTTTGTATTGCTAAAATTTCAATCTACACAACAAACACCTTGAAGTACTCAAGCTCAAAATGCCTCGTGTCGACGATCATTAACTTCGGCGTGAACATTTTGAAACTTTTCACATTTGGTTCAAGGAACATGTATGTATTTAACTCTATAGATTCTAGTTACTTAAGTCGATCTACATTTTAAATTTTACATTTTCGTGTTAAATAGGTCCAAACTTTGCGAAGGACTACTGATGTCATATTTTCTGAAGAGATTATTCTATTGGAAAATGGTCCTCATAACCTGGTAAGGAGGTTCAACGGGTATATACTGAATGGGTTTCGGTATCGAGTAAAGGCCATGGATGATCATCGAGCCACACAAAATTGTGGTGTAGCTTTGAAGGCAGATACCATAAGTTATGCTAGTCGAAAAGACAAGAATCCTCGTCTGGGGTCTGTGTACTATTATGGACAATTAACAGATATTGTTGAGATTCGATATTCCAATGAGAAGAAACATGTGTTGTTTAAGTGTGATTGGATTGACAACATTCACAGAAAGAAAGAAGATGTCTTCAATTTCACGTTGGTGAACTTCAATCATTTGTTGTACCGAGATGATTGAATTACCAATGAACCTTTCATCTTGGCGTCCCAAGCAGAGCAAGTTAGGTATGTTGCAGACCTGTTACAACCAGACTGGCAAGTCGTGGTGAAGATGTCTCAAAGAGGTTTATTTGATATGAGTTCGACTGATCCACAAATCGAGCCATACATGAGCCAACAATTGGAAGAAAATATAATGCTTCGTAATGAAGAAGTTGGTTGGGTGAGGGAAGCTGCAGAAGGGGAAACAGTTGATGTTCAAATAGGCTGATATTTAATCAACATTAGTAATTCAATTAAGGCCAAGGTTGTAGTTAATCATCAATTTCTTAATTTACTTTATCTTTGTAATTGTATTAGTTCAATTAATGTCATATTGTAGTTGATGACAAACCATTGTCTATGTTTCTAATGTCAATTAATGTTATATTGCTTGCAGATTATTATGGGAAGGAAGAGGAAGCCTGATCATCCCCAGCGCATGATGTCTGATGTGCTACATAACAGGACATCGGTAGCACCACCATCAGAGGAGGCATCACATCGGCCAGCATCGGAGGGGCCATTAGTGCCACCACCATCTGAGGGGCCATTAGTACCACCATATCGACCACCATCAGTGGCACCACAGCAGCTACCATGTACTCAGCCTCCACGCCTACCATCGGTGCGTCTACCATCAGTGGCACCACAACAGCTATCATCATCAGCTTATGAGCCATCCGCAAGTATATAAATTTGCTTTGATTTGTATGAAAATTATTTACACATACATTTATTTATGGTCATTATATATAACTTGTTTATTCTCATTGTATTTTGCAGACCCTTCGACTTCTTCACAGCCCACCTCAGGTTTATTTGATATGATTTGTATTCACATTATTTAAATTTGCATTTGTTTATTACCATTGCATATTGTTTATTATTATTGTATATCGCAGGTCATGTTAGTTCTTCATCAACCCCGACTAGGCGTGGTAGAGGATGCGCCAAGGGCATTAAAGAATGGGGTATTGGTAAAAAGCTGGACATACAATTTGATGGAAATTACTGCCCAATAGGGGATAACGTGGCCAAGTTAACTACTTAACTTGGCATTATTGTGCGGAATGGTAACATTGTTCCTCTTACTTTTCTTGACTGGAACAATGTGCCTGATGATATTGTTGATGCTATCTGGAAGGATGTGAAGGTAAAAGTATATTTTTGTCCACAAATTCGAATTCCAAATTTGTGTTATACTTAGCCTTAAACTTTGAAATTGTGTTTTATAGGACAATTTGAATATATGTCCAGAGGAGTACAAGCCAATCTGCATGAAAAACTGTAACAGCATATGGAAGGATCACAAGAACAAGCTTAAGGCTAAGTGTTTCAAGCCTAGAAGCTCTGATCCCAATCTGAAGGATGATGTTCCTATGAACATTGTGCCAAGCCAGTGGGAACAACTTGTGGAGTATTGGCGTACTTCTGATGCTGAGGTATACAATTACGTTATATTTATGATATGTAAACATACAAATCATATTTACATACTTACATTTGTTGAACCTGTTATAGAAAATTACAAGTAGGAACGCTAAGAATCGGCGAGCTCACGGCATAGCTCATACCACAGGGCGTACTACTTTCTCTCAGATACGGCATGAGGTTTACATTTTATTGTTTTATTTTTGTATATAAATAAACATTGTATATTTGCAAATTATTTGGATTCTAATTTTCATATTTCTAAAAAAAATGTAGATGACCAGTAAGGGGGAGTCTACTGATAAGATGAATGTTTGGCTTTTGACACGTAGAGTAGATGACCCAGAGGTTATCCAGGCCTTGGTAGTTTCCAAACACCTTTGATTGTATTTAAAGTTTATTTTTTGTGTGTCAACCATCTTAATTTGGCATATACTTGTATGTCTTATTCAATACAGGATGAGTTTAATCGTCAACTCTCTATGCTACCTGAGGATGGTCGGACTTTGGAGGCTAGGAATGCCATTTTCCATGAGTTGATAGGTCATGACGGACATGGATATTGTCGCACATACGGGAGAATTGTGCCTCAGAGAGCGATGTATAAAGATGGTGCTGGGCCATCATAGTCAACACCCCAGCCATCGACTATTGATCAGATCACGCAGCAGGTTCGTGCAGAGCTAAGGGATGAGTTGAGGGAGGAGCTGCGAGCAGAGTTCTCTACACATTTGTAGCAGATGAGAGTTGAGATGATGGCCCTTGTGTCACAGGGGGCGAGTGTGGATCCCAACAGACAGGTTCCATATAAATTAAATTGTTTGATAGTTCAATTTTCACTCAAGATTATGTATAAAATTCGAATATGATTAACACATTATGCATTGACTAACATAGGTTCCTGATGCATCGAGTGGCCACCGGGCATTTAGGGAATCTGCAGAAGACGAGAATCCATATACACCACCACCAGAAGATCAGGTATAAAATGTATTTTTGCATTCTAAGCTAAAATGTATCTTTGCATTCTTTACATTCTAAGTTAAGAGACTTGTGGGAGAAGACGAGACTAGTTAGAGCCGAATTTAGCACGAAACTTGGTACATATGACTACCTAGGCACGAGAGACTTGTGGGAGAAAACGGGGCTTGAATCGGGTTCCCGGTTTGGGAGTTAGAGCCGGATTTCACTTTAGGCAAACTAGTTCCTTAAGAAACTTGAATTCAAGGAGTTAATGCCCCAAAATCACCAAACGGCGTCGGTTTAGGACGAAACTTGGCACACACGACCTCCTAGGCACGAGAGACTTGTGGGAGAAGACGGGGCTCGAATCGGGTTCCTGGTTTGGGAGTTAGAGCCGGATTTCACTTTAGGCAAACTAGTTCTTTAAGAAACTTGAATTCGAGGAGTTAATGCCCCAAATTCACCAAACGGCGTCAGTTTAGCACGAAACTTGGCACACACAACCTCCTAGGCACGAGAGACTTGTGGGAGAAGACGAGGCTCGAATCGGGTTCCCGGTTTGGGAGTTAGAGCCGGATTTCACTTTAGGCAAACTAGTTCCTTAAGAAACTTGAATTCGAGGAGTTAATGCCCCAAATTCACCAAACGACGTCAGTTTAGCACGAAACTTGGCACACACGACCTCTTAGGCACGAGAGACTTGTGGGAGAAGACGGGGCTCGAATCGGGTTCCCGGTTTGGGAGTCAGAGCCGGATTTCACTTTAGGCAAATTAGTTCCTTAAGAAACTTGAATTCGAGGAGTTAATGCCCCAAAATCACCAAATCGCATCAGTTTAGCACGAAACTTGGCACACACGACCTCCTAGGCAGGAGAGACTTGTGGGAGAAGATGGGGCTCGAATCGGGTTCCCGGTTTGGGAGTTAGAGCCAAATTTCACTTTAAGCAAACTAGTTCTTTAAGAAACTTGAATTCGAGGAGTTAATGCCCCAAATTCACCAAACGGTGTCAGTTTAGCACGAAACTTGGCACACACGACCTCCTAGGCACGAGGGACTTGTGGGAGAAAACGGGGCTCGAATCGGGTTTCCGATTTGGTAGTTAGAGCCGGATTTCACTTTAGGCAAACTAGTTCCTTAAGAAACTTGAATTCGAAGAGTTAATGCCCCAAAATCACCAAACCGCGTCGGTTTAGGACGAAACTTGGCACACACGACTTCCTAGGCACGAGAGACTTGTGGGAGAAGACGGGGCTCGAATCGGGTTCCCGGTTTGGGAGTTAGAGCCGGATTTCACTTTAGGCAAACTAGTTCCTTAAGAAACTTAAATTCAAGGTGTTAATGCCCCAAATTCACCAATCGGCGTCGGTTTAGCACGAAACTTGGCACACACGACCTTCTAGACACGAGAGACTTATGGGAGAAGACGGGGCTCGAATTGGGTTCCCGGTTTGGGAGTTAGAGTCGGATTTTGGTCTAGTCAAAATTATTTACTAAACTATCTTTCTAATTATATAGTAGTTAATTTTTTTATATTTTTCTGTAATTAAAATATTAACACCATTATATTGTTATTAATTATTTTTATTTTGTTTTTTTCAGATATTTCCTGAGTAGCAGTTTGCTTCGTGTGGAATGTGGGCATGTAAAGATTATGACCAACTTCTGTTTTTGTAACCTACGAAAGAATCAAGACGAAAACTTTTGGTTTTGATTTTGATTTATGTTATTTAAATTTGTGAACAACATTATGTATGTATCATGTGACCAACATTATGTATTTTCATCATTTGCCAACTTTTGTTTATGTATGTATTTATATTATTATGTAATTTTTGGATTTTTTTGTAATTATTTTTCATTTGCCAACATTTGCCAACATTACATCATTTGCCAACATTAGTTATTTTATTTATGTATTTATATTATTATATCATTTGCCAACATTACAGGTTATTTTTATATTTTTAATAATTGTAAAACAGGGTTTTTTTTAAATTTTTTTTTTTGAGACGGCAGCACACCCCGTCGCAAAAAAAAAGAAAAAAAAAGTGCTAGGCTTTTTGCGATGGCAGCCATACTGTCGCAAAAGGTATGGAATTTATTGAAAAACAAGGCTTTAGCGACGGTATAATTGCCGTCGCCAATAGTCAAAAGCGATGACATTTTTTAGCGATGGGATTTTTGCCGTCGTACAAACCTATTTTAGCGATGGAAAGCTTGTGCCGTCGCAAAAAAACCCAAATTTTCATCCATTATTGGCGACAGAAAATTGCCGTCGCAAAAAAGAAAATTTCTCGTCGCAAATACAATGGCGACGGCAGTTGGCGTTGCTAAAGCTCTTTTGCAACCCCCTTTCACTTGCTGTCGCAAAAAGAAAAATTACCGTCGCAAATAGCTTTTGAGACGGCGTGCGGGAGTATTTGCGACGACGTTTTGCCGTCGCAAAAAATAATTTTTTTTGTGGTGGTTATTGCTTCAGTTAGAGCAGTAATCATTTGTTCCATTCGGCTCATGCGAGCCTCTGAGGATTCACTTGCATCATTACTTCTTGCATTCTCCATTAGCTACAGGTAAACATAACAACAATAAAAACAGGCGAGTAAACCCTTCCACAATGTTCAAAATATTCAGTTTCAGTTCATTTGTTTCATTTACGTGAGGTCAAGTTGAATTCATGTTCAGATCTAGTTGTCATAGTGATCAACTCACACACTCACATATGCACATGAATGTCCCTACTTTGTTTCTAGGATATCCTATAGCTCATATGGACTCGTGTGTGCAGTAAAACGCGTGCTCTGATACCACTCTGTCACGACCCAAACCTGTCCCTATAGGTTTAGCGTCGTAATCGGCCAGTAATCCTTGGATTACTAGAGGCCTCTTAACAGAATGACATATAATAAGCAGCTGCGGAAGCAATATAGAAAATATATAATGTCCATAGAGCTGTGTCAACGTAAATGAGATAGAAATCTTCAAAACAAACTTATATATATATATATATATATATATGTGACGTCATAAATACATTAGTCTTACGTCACCCATTTACACAGATAAAACCAAAAGGGAACTTACCCCAATGTACAAATAAGCAACCAAAACCAAAAAAAAACATCTGTAGCAAGGTTATAAAACTAGATATCTCAAAAGGGAACCTCCCCAGGAGGCATAGTGGCTGGCTGACCCAAAACTCCAGGCAGCAGCTTAGGTCTGGTCACGCACCTTCTCATCTATATACATAATATAAATAGTGAGCGGAAGCCCAGTGAATAATAACAGAGTAAAGGGTTTAAATAAATGATGTCCATAATAGATTCAGAAATCAAAGTTCATATTAGAAACAAATTTATAATTATGTTCTTGTTCCAAACTATTTACAGAAAATAGAGTTCATACTTCATCATACATGGTACATCTATTAGCATTAACATGCTTGTCAGTTCCATAACGAACCTCCGGTACCGGGAACTTGTAATAAACTTGAACCACGGTATTGTTACCCCCGGCAAGGGCCATGAGACCAAGGTATTGTTACCCTCGGGCTAGGGCCTTGAACATGTAGACCATGGTATTATTACCCCCGGGCAAGGGCCTTGTGCTAAGGATGTCACGAATACTTGACATAAATTGGACAATCATTCATTGAATAGAATATAACATTTCATAAATCAGATCATTTTTTGGCATATCATATCATATAAGAAATTACTTAAACGTAAACGTAGCTTTACAATGTTATTACTTACAAATGGCTCCACTTGCAGAACAGACAAATCAGATAACTTGTGGTGTGTGACCTACACACACATAGTAGAAATACATAATGAAACACACACTCAGTTGGTACTTAACTTCCTTCGTTTTGATCTTAGTGTGTTTCCAAGTCTTAACTTCTTATTGAGTCTTAATCATGGCTTAGGAATGCCTAAGATGCAATGCGGATGCCAAGAAGCACTTTGGAACTCATAACAAAACTTGCTGAAAACAGGGGTCCCGTTCGAGCGTAACTTCCTTCCCTCGAGCGAACATGGAAAATGTGAATGGTCGCTCAAGCGCAACTTCCTTCGTTTGAGCGGTCTGTAAACTTTGTAAAAGTACTGGTTGCTCGATCTTTCAGCTTGATGCTCGGTCAAGTGTGAGACTCATGTCCTCGCTTGAGCGCAACTCTTGTCGCTCAAGCGGTTTGCAAAACAAGAAAACTTCTGGGAGCGTGCATTTTACGGTCAAGCCAACCTTAGGTCGCTTAAGCGGAGGTGCAAAACATAGAGTGGTCGCTTGAGCGCAGGATCTGTCGCACGAGCGGGGAGGTCGAATTCTGAAATTTCTAGATTCATCTCCAAGCTTCCAAACTCAAGTCAAACACTTTAAAACTCATCATTTTGGGCCAAAAACTTGAGGAATCATATGTGAACTTGGAAAAACATTGGGAATTCTAAATCATTTCGCAAAATCAAAGCCTAAAAACTTGTCAATTGTGCAAAACAAAATCCAATTCTTAGAAAACATAACATGCTCGCATTACCTTGACTTCAAAACTTCCAAAACATGATCTAATGACTCAAAATGACATGAAACTTGATGAATTCCCAAAACTAAAATGAATTAGTAACATGCATGAGGAAATTCTTGGGGAAATAACTTCAAAATGCTATGAAATATGCATGCATGCATGGTTTGAGTTCATTTCTCCAATTCTAGCTTAATTTTTGTGTGATCTTCACATTTCTCTTGAATTCATGGTTTAAGCATCCTTATAATACAATCTAAGCGTTGAATTCTTACTTAGATTTCCCAAGATGAAAGCTAGAGACTTAATTCTTGAATCTCTACGTTCAATTCTTCTTTTTCCTCGCAAATCCCTTGGTTGAGCTCAATCTTCTCCTTAATCACCCTCACTCACGTTTGTGTGCGTGTGTTAGCTCAAAGATGTGTTGAAATGAAGGAAAAGAATGAGTGGAGGTATAAAAGGTGCTTTATATAGGCTTAGGTTAAGAAATTCATTAATTAGGCTTAATTGAGCATTAATTATTCTAATTTAATTGTTCTGAATCAAATTTTAATTAAACCTATCATAAAATTTAAAAAATTCCAATTAACACAAAAACCAAGTCAATTTAATGATCGGATGCTGATAAGGCCTTCAATTTACAGAATAGAACAAAACTAGAGACAGATATTCCTACACAGAATAGATACAAACTCATTTAACACATAACACACGTAATGAATGCAAAATTTCACATAGTCACCTCATTTTTGACCGCCCTTAAGACTTTGGCGCCACTGATTGCTTACTTGATGATGTAGGCTATCTTGTGCAAATGTTTGATTTCTTTGGCAAGAGAAGCGTCAAATCCCAGCCTCACAACCCATTTTTGGACCAAAACGATTTTGAACAAAATGATTTTAAACCTTAAAACCCTCTCTTTCAAAACATTTTTGAAAAAAAAGTTTCTACGATGTTCTGAGGCTCGTATTTCATTAAATGTTGCACTTTTCGGTAAACCGAGCAAGGACAAAGTGGAAATGAATGAAAGAGAGGTGAATTATTTGGAAAAAATCTTTAAAACATCTTGTTAGAGGTTTGGAGTTGAAGAAGATTAGAGGATAGGGAAGAAACCAAATTGGGGGAAAAGATGGGCATGAATAGTTAGAAGAGAGTTGAGCAGCCCTCGCTAAGTCGGGCCTATCCATTTGTACACTTGGATTTCAGTTATGAGGCCACCATCATTGGAAAGAGGACTTCTAGGGGTTCATTTTTCATTCAAGAATCTCCTGAAGCCGAGTCCGAATGATGGAGATATGGTTGGTTGAAGTTAGGCATCAATTTGGTTGGACCGAAACTGAGCAATCTTCACTAAAAGAGGGATATCTATTAGAAAATTTGGAATTTTGATGTGAGGCTGCCACTAATGGAAAGAAGACTTCCGGGGCTATAATTTAGACTCAAGAATGACCTGAAAAGGAGTCCAGACGAAAGAAATATGCCTATTTGAAGTCGGGGCCAGGAAACAGTTTTTGCAGTCGGCCACTGGGGGAGTGTGCCGGACACAAATGGAGTTTTCCGGCCATAGGTCGGCCAGAAGTGACCCTTTTCGGCCACCATTAGTGGCCGGTCGGCCACAAGTGTCCAGAAAGCTTAGAATTTGCAGATATTTCTCCTCCAACTGTTCTACACTGTGCCAGCTGTCTCTAAATTATATATTTCGACCCATGGCTTGTATTTTTCTATATATAGAGGCCATATCTCTCATATTGCAAGGTTAGAAAGGTTGGGAGTCTCTCTCTCTAAAATATATCTCTCTCTTTCTCTCTCTATAATCCTCTCTCTCTAGATTTCTCTCTTTCTTGCCCTTTTGTGCATACAAGTAGAGAAATACTTCTAGTTTGCCTAGACATCCTTGATCAAACTTGACCACCATTGGGCTGAGATTTCTTGGGATCTTCTTTGAGCTTTATAGGGTGATTTTAGCTTGATTTGGTGCCTCATTTGTGCCTAAAGTGTGCTTGACTTCAAGAGGTATAAGAGGTATAAGACTCACCTTTAAAACTTGTTTTGCATAACTTGTTTTACCATGTTTTTGCACTATTTTTGAGCTGGTTTTAAAATGTAAAAACCTCTGTTTCTCAGACCTAAAAATGATGGTTTGAGCCTATTTTGTGTTAGGAGGTTGTTTCTCCCTTTTGTTCCTTAGCTTGTATAGCTTTTTGTGCCATCTTTCAAGGCTTTCAAATCAAACTTTTTGGCCCTTTATACCACTGAAATTCAGAATTATTTTAGTGGTAAAAAGTATGTTTTGAAGTCCACAAATTGAGGGGTTAGCCTCCTCTTCTTGTGTCTCACTTGCACGCCTAGTTAGCATTACATAGTAGCTTGATTTTCTAGCTTGTGTTAGCTTAACTTCAGCATGTTTTAGTCACTGTTTTGGCATGTTTTAACTCTGTTTTGAGTTAGTTTGATCATATGAGACTTGCTTTATATGCTTATAGTGCAATTGTGCTTGATAGCCTAGTTTGTGCTATGTGTTAGCCTTTCATTCTAGCTATTCTTGGCTTGCTTCAAGCATGTTTTAGAACTCTTTTTAGGCTGTTTTAGGACTATTTTGGAATGTTGGTCCCTTTTGAGCTTTGCATTGCATACCTATAGTGTAGTGGTCTTCACTAGTTTGATACTTTTAGGCTCTTAGCATGTCGTGCATGAATTGCTTGCATGATTTAGTGTCTTTTTGCATGCCATTTCAGCACTAAAATGTTTGTAACCCCCCTCTATTCTTCACTCTTTATTTTGCTTTGAAAGTGGTCTTGAGCTCCTTGTTGGCTTGAGTGTGAAATTGAGGCTCTTATGCTTAATGGTTTTAATCCTCCCTTGAGGGTTTCTACTAACCAACAACATGAGGCCTCTTTCATGCTCAAGGCACTTGTGGCTTAGACCCTCTTTCTAATTAGAGGACTTTCACTTTGGACTTAATCGGTTAAAGGACTAATCGATAATTTAAAATGAGTAAATAAAACATGACAAGTAAAAGTTGAGCAAGATAAGCATCTTTCTGTTGCATTGCATGTGTTTGCATCGGACGTTAATCCAAACACAAGAAATGAGGGACATTTCATACTCAAAGTGATGAAACGTGCCACGTTTCTTGGTCGCCGTCACCTTTGATCATGCATAATAGGGTGGTGGTCCTTTGAGTCTTATTTGTGCATTCATTGACTTTGTACAAGCTTGACTCTTTGGCCATCATGCGTTGAAAATGATTGGTTGATGGCTTGAGAGCCGAGAATTACACTCCTTTGAGAAATGATAAGGAGGGTAGAAGTACACACATATATTCCTTGAAATACACTGCTTTGCCTCTGTTTGCTCTTTGTTGTAGCAAAAAGGAGAATTTCAGGGAAGGGATGTCCGACTGGCCACCAATAGTGGTTGACTAGCACTGTTGGCCGACAACCACCAGTGTTGGCCGACAACCACCTTTTGTGGCCGACCGGCCATCAGTGAATTTTGCATCAGTATGTTCCTGAGTTGGAGCAGAGGCAGCCTGGAAATTGCTTCAGTTTTCAGTGATCAAAACGAGTGCAAACAGAGGCATCCGATGGTAAGGCGGTACATTTCCGGGTGAAGGCAACCGAGCATGCAAGCATCCCTCGCTTTCCGAGGCCGTTCATTTAAATTATTTACCTAATTAGTTCATTAGCTTAGTCATTTTGTAATTAATTAGTTAAGTGTTTAATTAATTAATTCGGTTTGTAATTAATTAGCTAGAATAGTTAATTAGTTGTTTTGTAATAATTAGTTTAGCTTAGTGTAGCTTAACTTATTTATTCGGACCCTCCTTCGCGAGGGCGCAATGTTGTAATAAGTGTGCGTGCATTTGTGCATGTCTTCTAACCCCACGTCTTTCTCCCTTTTATTTAATCGCTTTCAATGGTTAGATTGAGGTATATTTTGATTAGCATACCTTATGTTCACATGCGTGCATCATTCATTTGTCTTGCATGCATCGAGGCTCGGCGCATCGTTCAAACTACATTGTCAATTTAATACTTATTTGAATACGTGTTTCAAAGCATGTTATCAAATTGTATCATATGCCATATTAGTAGCTCAGCCTATTAATCGCATTATTGCATGTGTTGCATTAGATACTTAACATAGTTAGGATCGTGCATTCTTTCTAACAAGTTTTTGTTTTGGCTTGGAGTACTCAGTAAGTTTTACACTTTAACATATTTGCATGAGTATGAGTGCTGCCATGATAGCATGCTTGCCATGAGGCTATTTGCTTTAGTGATTAACTGCTTGAATGCCTGTGGATGAAGGCTTGATTGTTTGAATTGGAACAATTCATCAAATGTGTGTTTTAAGCTCACTTTGCGAAGTAGCAAATCATGTTTTAAGCCCACTTGAGGTGGCAAATCCGCGCTTTAGCCCACTTGAGGGTGGCAATTTCAAACCATTTTAAAAAACAAACATGAGTTGATTTGTTCTAATTCTCGCGATTTTAGTCTATACTTGCTTGCGTGCGCGTCATATAGTAATGCTAGCTAATAATCAGAATAAGAACACATGAGATTTCTAAAACAACATATCATGATAGTAGAGGCCGATCTTTGATCGGGCGAGCGGGGGTGCTCATTTCAGGACCTTCCCCTTTCGTACCCAAGTTCCTGAGCCGATGCAACTTTGGTGATGACGGACACGTGGCCTTTGGCACGAGTCAGGGTTTTCTAAATTTTTCAAAAATAAAATATTTAGGTGACGACTCTGTAATCTAGCAAAGCAGTCCAATTTTGGCATTATTTGATTTAAAATTTGATTTTCCAAAAATGATTTGCCGGATTGAACTCTTTGGTGTTTATCAGTCTTACATTGCACTTTGTGAGATTAGATTCAGAACCGTGACAGGAATCTGAACTGTAGACCAATTCAAGCTCTTAGAAAAGGGGTGCGAAGAAAGTCGAGTCCACAATTACTTATTAAGTATTCTTAATCATGGATTGCATGTTAATCAGAGGTCGGGGTTATTACAAGTAAGTTTTATTCATTTTCAGCAGACTCGAAGAAAACAGATATTCTATCTTGCTCAATTTCCTTACTCCAGCATTTCAGTGGAAATTTTTTAAGAACAAATAAAAATCAAATCTCTCTTCTCCACACTGACTAACTTATTATCTTCTTGCATGATATTACATATAGAAATTTTGGCTTACATACTAACCCCCTTCTCCCTATCAGTAAGTGAAAACTATTTCTCTTGTTGAAAGCTCAACGTAATTATTAAATTTCCACCATTCACAAATTTATGGTGAATGCTTACTACAGAAGTATCACCAGCATATGATGAAACAACAAAAAGGACTTTATCATCATTGTAACTGACTTCGATTTTCAGAGCATTGGTTACTCCAATGGTGTGCAATAAGATTCATAAAACTAGCAGCATATAATACTATAATCTCTTTGAAGAGATTTAATCAGCAAATCCTTGGGTAAAACCCTACTTCAAAATTGGCACTAATGGCATCAAGATTTCCAAGGCACCTCCAGTACCAAAATATTGGAGAAGTTAATTTGTAAAGGCCGTCAATATGCTTTAACTAGATTCCATACCAAATTGCTCAGTTCATGTACTACTATTGATTCAAGAAACAAATATTCTCCAAAATCTGTTAACTGAAACCTTTCACAGGGACCAGGAATATGTGCCCATTTCTGTTTTCTGTTTGACAGTGTTCACCAACATCTGTTAACTGAAATTTTCCTTAAAGAGTTAATGCATGGAATTGATCTTGGTCAGGGATGGTTTCGCACCAAATTGACACCAACATTAATATATTAACACCAAATTCAATTTCAACTTCAACCTCACACATGTTCACACAGAAAAGAAGAACAAATTCAACCTCATGCATGTTCACAACAATTTTAGCAACGTAAAAAAACAAGAAGAAAAATTGTTTCAGCAAGAGATGGACAGCAGCAAAATAAGTAATAGATGGGCAGGAACAGTTTCAACAAGAGAGAATGAGGGCAAAGCAATGGGTTAGGTTTGCGGAGTGGGTCACCGTCGAGTGGGTCTCTGGTGAGACGGGTTTGGTGAGGTGTAGGCGATGAGTGTGAAAGCTGTGTGTTTGCGAAGCAGACAGAATAAAAGATTCACCTCGATTGGTTGGGTTGGGTTTCACGAGTAGGACGCCGACGTCGGGAGTGGGTTGTTGAGTGTGGGTCACCGCCGGAAGTGGGTCGCCGATGAGGGTGGGTTCTGTGGAGGAGGAGTGCGTGTGATGACATTTCATTCCAAAACAAAGAGAAATGTGTAGAACCTGTATAGGCTTTGGGTTTGGGCGGGAAAGTTTTAGACTAAATTTTGAATTTTTTTTTTTAATATTTCTAGCTGCTGGATCTGCAACAACTGATCTCAACCGTTTCGAGTAAGAAATTAAGGAGAGAAGTTAAGGAGGGAATCTGAACTCATTATGTTGACCCACTTTTGTGGCAACATGTCAAGTGATTTGTACAATGCCGTTTATTTATTTAAAAATTTGTTTAATTTATTTTTGGGAGAATTACACTTTAGTAATCCATTTTTGAAATAATTACAGATTCATGATAATATTTAACATTTTAATTATTAAGGTACATAAATTTTATTCAATCTAAAAAAAAAGTTCATAAATTTTATGATCGATGTGGATTTTTTTTTTAAATTTACATTGAAACATTATTTCCTTATCATTTTTGTCTTATAAATTATAATTCACTCAAACAATAGTATATATTATCTTGGAATTTGGAAGAAGCTTGGTTCTGTGAGTCAAATCCCATTATCTTTTTATTTATTCATTGAAATATATTTCTCCCATAATTTGTGATTTATATTCTCTGAACAAGTGTTTTACGGGGGGGGTGGGGATTCAAGTAATACACAATGTATTTTATATTAGGGAAAATTTCGGTGTAAATTTTTTAAAAAAATTATAAATAGATGGTAAAGTTTATATACATTAATAATTATAATTATAATTTTTTATTTATTTATGAATCTGTAGTAATTTTTTAATAGGACAACTGATGAGTAATTCTTCCTTATTATTAATGATTAGACAGCCTATTTAAAATTGAATAATTTTAACTTAAATTGAAAATATTTAGAACAGAATTATCAAAATTATGATCAAGATGATATAAAATGAGATTGGATGCTTTAAAGTTGGTCATCTAATTTAAGAGAGCATTTGAACTTAGTCGGCCTAATTTGGGATTGATCTCGGCGATCCAAACTGTTGGTTGAGTAGAATATTAATGAAAAAAATTAAGGTAATCGGATATAGGTAGCTATATGTTTGAAACATATTTGTTTAAAAAAAATTAGATGAAAATTGTAATTTCAAAAGTAGCCATTCATTTTTTGTAATACAAATGTGATTGTAACATATAGTTATCGATATTCGATTATTTTAACTTTTTATATACTCAACAAGTATAAAAAAGTGAACTACTCAAATTACCAAGGTCGGCTCCAATATATGCCCACTAAGCCCAAACATTCTCTTAAGTTGAAATGATCAATTTGAGAGAATTCAATCCCTACTTTTATTGCACATAAAAGAAAAGAAAAATAGCTGGTAGCTCGAAATTAGTGGCGCGATTTTGGCTCGAATTCAAATTTTTTTTTTCTTTTTCATTCGAATACAGAGAGAGAGAGAAGTGAGAGAGGAGAAAAGAGGAAGAGGGAAGAGAGAAGAGGAAGAAAAGAAGAAGAAGAAAAGGCTTGTGCTGGTTCTGCCGACGACGGAGGACGACGACGAACGATCGTGCTGGTTCTGCCGACGACGCGATCGTGCTAGTTCTGCTGACGACGGAGGACGACGGCGGACGACGAACGCCGACGAGGCTCGTACTGGTTTGCTGCTCTGTGTGTGTGTGTTTGTGTGTGTGTGGGTGATTTTGCTGCTCTGTGTGTGTGTGTGTGTGTGTGGGTTTGGGTTTGATTTCAGACCCACCATTCTTCTTCTTCTCCATTCTTTTTCTTTTTCCTTTTGCAACAAAAACGCAGGAAAAAAGAAAAAGAAAAAGAAAAAAGAAAAGACACCAAAACGACGTCGTTTTGGTGTCGAGTCAAATTCAAGCCTCTGAATTCGAGCTACGAATCGGAATTGAAAAGAAAAAAAGCTAAGGATCTTTCGTCTTTAATTTTTTTTTGTCCTCTTGTCCCAAAATACTTACAATCATTGAGCCATTAAAATTTAAAGTAAGAAAAACTTAAAATTTGAGCCTATAATTTTAAATGTTTTGAGATATGGGAAAGGAAAGATTTGTGAATAAACAGGGACGGATGTAGGATTTGAGTTTTGGGAGGGCAAAAACACATGTATTTTTTCAACAAAAAAAATTATTACAAAATTTTAAATCTTAATTTATACCAGCTAAAAAAAATAAATAATATTACTATTAATCGGATATTCTTTGTCAATATAATTAAGAACAGAAATATAATTGGACATATTTCTTTTATCTGCATGAACTTACCAAAAATATTAACTATTATTATGTCTCTATCCACTAAAATTAATTATTTGAAAATATTATAATCACTATTTTTTATAATATATATATATATATATATATATATATATATATATATATATATATGAACATCTATGATAGGCTTAATATCAAAACCTTAAATAATATATTTCTTAATAAATATAATCAAATAACTTGTTATAAAATTATCTTCTATCTTATTACTCAATTTAGTTTTGAAAATTTTTATAATTGAAAATGTATGTTTTTATAAGTATAATAATAATCCGTTTTAATAAGCGATATTAAATTTTATGAACTTATTTTTAAGAATGTCATGTTGAAGTAGATAATATTCCTATTTCTAGATAATTAACAAACAATAATGAATGCAAAATAAGATGTATAAACAAAGTGTGATTTATAAAAGAAAAAACACATAAATAACATATAAATAAAAAAGGGTAATTTACACTAACATCTCCTGAGATTTCTATTTAATATAGATCATTCCCTTACATTTGAAAAATTACACTTACTCCTTATCAGATTAAAATGACACATTTGCCCCTTAACCTTTATATATATAAAATAACAAAATAATACAAATATTTTGTTTACGTTATTTCAAGGGAAATAACAATCATCTTCTTTGGTTTAACTCACACAAAAAATTGAGTTTTTTTTTTTATTTATTTTTTATTTTTATAATTTTTCATATATATATATATATATATATATTTTAGTGAGTTTTTAAAAATATTTTAAGCAAATTTTTTTTTTAAATTTTAAATTTTATTTTTTAGATACATCTAATCTAGATATATTTAAGAAGTATAATATTTTGTATTTGTTTTTAAATTCACCAAAGATAAAGATACAAAAATTCAATACATTGTCTTATTTTATTGTGTTCAATGGATTTTTTAAAAGTTTTTTTTAAAAATTTTATACTTTTAAAATATATCTAGACTAAATTGATATAATCTATATATAATGGTGGAAATAAAAATAAAAATTATATTCACATATAAAAATTTATATAAAAAATATCATAAAAGTATTGTAATGGTGATATTATTATAAATATAAATAATGTTTATAGATGTTTTGTTTTAAAGTGAAAATTCACCACTAACCTATATCATTGTCTAGGGGTGTAAAAATGACCTGTGGCTCATGGGTGGCCGGAAGCCCTCCCGTGGCCCGGGGTGGGTCAGGCCCGTTTGGGCTTGTGCCCGAGCCTAGCGCAAGCCCCTAGGCTGCCTAGGCCATCATTTTGAGGCTTGGCCCTGCCCGTGATCTAGCCCATCGGTCCGCTTAAGACCCACTTAAGGCTTGACTCAAGGCCTGCCCCGCCCGAGGCCCATTATCTTTTTCCAGTGAAAAATAATAAAATTTTGATAGAAAAAATTTAAAAAAACAAAAAAAAAATGGTCAAGCTCGCCTAAGCCCAGGCCCACCGAGTCGGCTTGAATACCCCTGGGCCGAGGCCTGGGCTTGAGTCTAATTTTTGGCCAATGGACAAGTCCGGCCTTACCCGACCTAAATTTTAGCGGGAGCCTGCGAGGCTCGACATGGGCTGGGCCAGATTTACACCCCTATCTTTGTGTTTGAAAATTCTATATAAGATTTATGTTTTTATATCATCACTCAATAAGAATATGTTTAGGTAAAATTTAATGATAGGAAGGATAAATGATAGGAAAAATGATATGATGGTCATTTAAAAAATTTTAACGCATGACATCAGCAATTCAAGGGTCAATTTGTAATGAGATTACAAATCTCAACGAGGAGAATGTAATTTTTCAATTGTGAGAGAAAATCTGTATTAAATAGAAACCTTAGGGGGGTGTCAATGTAATTTACCTAATAAAAAACTAGAATAGAAACAAATAAAAAAATAGAAGTAACTCTAAATAATATTGAAATATAGCAAATAATATAGATAATAAATAAAATAAATCAATATTTGATAAAATTTAATTTAGAAATTATTTTTAAAATTTTGTAATATAAATAAGGGAGATTATTAGAAAATCATTTTTCAAGTGTTTGTATTCCAATTAGTCCATAAGATATTTTTGTATTCCAATAAGTCCCATTATTTGAACATTTGATCTATCAAACATAATTCTCATATTTAAAGTATTTTAGGGATATTTCTAGCCTTATAAATATTTTTTGAACGGTCAGCAATTTAGTGATGTGAACATTCATATTTTACAATGTAAATATTTATATTGACGTGTAAATGTTCACATTAACAGTGTGAACATTCACATTGACATGTTAACATTCATATTGATAGTGTGAACATTTACATTGACGGTGTGAACATTCACATCACGGAACATTCACACTGTAAATGTGAATATTATTAGGGGTATTTTGGTAACTATGTCACTCATAAGACTTATTGAAATATAAAAAAATAATGTGAACTAAATAGAACATAAGTAGGTAAAAAGGAATTTATGAAAAAGTGCCCCTATAAATAATTAAGAAAGTGAGAATTACTAAAATTTTAAGAATGCTTAGGTGCCGTTTGGTAACACATACGTTTTCAGTTTTCTGTTTATATTTACAAAAATTTAAAAAACTCAAATAAAAACTTATTTGGTAAAATTTTTGATTTATAAATCAGTGGTCTCAATTTATAAATTTGGCTAAAAAATGAAAATACAAAAAATGTGTTTTCATTTTGAGTTTTCAGTTTTTTTTTTTTACCACCCAACACTAGCCATCACCCTCCACCATCTTCCACCACCGTCTTCCGCCACCACCATCCACCACCCACACCCACCCCCACCCCCACCCCCACCCTCACCACCACCACAACCACCACCACCACTCACCTACCATCCACCCGTCACCACCCACCACTCGCTACTACTATCTACCGCCCGCTACCACCACCTACTTGCCACCACCACTCACCACCCACCTGCCATCACCACCACCATCCACCACCTGCCACCACCAGCCACGCACCACCACCACCCACCTGCCACTCACCCGCCACCACCACCCACCACCCACTACCACCATCACTACCACCATCACCCACCTGCTACCCACCTGCCACCACCACCACCCACTCATTACCACTTACCACCCGCCAACGTCACCTACCCACCTACCCACCACCATCACCACCACCGCCACCACCACCACCACCACCACCACCTACCCGCCACCACCCACCACCACCTGCTATCCGCCACCTACCTGCCACTACCACCCGCCACCGTCACCCACCCACCCACCATCACTACCTGCCGCCACCCACTACCACCCGCCACTCACCTGCCACCACCATCCACCACCCGCCACCATCACCACCACCACCCACTCGTTACCACCCACTACCCGCCACCGTCACCCACCCACCCACCATCACCACCCGCCACCACTTACTACCACCTGCCATCCGCTATCCACCGGCCACCACCACCCACTCGCTACCACCCACCACTCGCCACCATCACCCATCCACTCACCACCACCACCCGCCACCTACTCGCCACCACCACCCACCTGCCACCACCACCCACCACCCGCCACCACCACCGCCACCACCACCACCACCCACTACCCACCGTCACCACTTTCTACCACCGTCTTCCGCTGCCACTTGCCACCACTCGCCATTTCTCACTCTTTTTTGTATTTTAAAATTTTTTAAACATTTTGTCAATTACCAAACGCGTTTGTAATTTATGTTTTTCTAAAAATAAATAAAAAATAAACAAAAATCAGTTTATAAAATTTTTGTAAATATAAACTGAAAACGTAAACGTTACCAAACATACCCTTAATACTCTAATTTAAAATTATTTTATTAATTATTTATATAATATATATAATTTTTTAAAAATTTTAGGAGTGCGAAAAAGAAGTGTCATAATGAGAATGATTTAACTTAAGCCACATTGGAATCTCAAAGTACAAAATAAGAGTTACATCATTTAGAAACAATACAGAGAGAGAGACAGAGATTTGATTCTCATTTGTGCAATATTCTGAATCATGGCTCTTGGGGTAGAGAATTTTTTCCAGGAATCTTCAACTTATTGGCAGAAAATCCACAATCATTTGTATCATCAACAATGGTTGATCTATTAGCATCAACTACTGGCAATGCATAGGCTTTGTCTTTCTCAGTGGCTGTCAACGTTGTTTCTGAGATTAAAGGGTCTTTTCTTTTTCCCCACACCACTGAGTATAGTCCAAACACTATTATGATTGCTCCAATTAAACTGAGATCACAACCAATCAAATCAACAACCAAACAACATTGTCAATTAATTGAATTAATAATCAGTTACAATCTTTAGCAAAACATGTTCAATAATCTGTACAATTATTTATTTATTTAATTTTTTTGGGATAAGATTCAAATAATGTAAATCATGTCAATTTCCTAATTTCTAAATGGAAGAGGGGCTTCCCTGGATAATTGGATTCGAGAGACTAGTTAAGGGGGTTGTGAGCCCCCTCAAATGTATTACAGTTATTTAAATTGTCTATTTTTTAGTACTCGTTAAATAAATTATTCATATAAAAATGAGGTTGATAAGATATTAGTAATTATGCGATTTGGTCACAATTGTCATACAAAATAGGTAGTCTATTTTTGAAATAATACTTGTCTAATTTATTTTTATTTTTATTTATTTATTTATTTATTTTTTTATGACAAATTTTCTTACATGATTGATCTACTCGTGGGATGTTGAAAGATGAACATTTGGATTACTAAAAATGAGCCCAAAATTTGCCCACAATCTTGCAACTGGACCGTTTAGTTAATTGGGCTAGGGACCCTTTAGGTAATTTTTTACAGGCATATAGTATTCGACGAGTTCTACACATTGAACGGTTCGAATTATTAAAACGGAACCCGTGATGGCCCCCCATGGGCCCAACAGCACGGTCCAGTCCGATCTTGGACTGGACCAAAGCCACTAATAACATGACATGAGTTTGTGAGGTGATTTTGAGGGAGAAATACAGTTTGGGATCCTCTGGCTTCCATTCTTAATCCCAACCCTTTATTTGCTTTTAACGTCCATCCGAATCAATCACGAAGGAGAAATAGGTGGTGAAGTCGTTCAACTTGCCGGAATAACTGTCATAGAGGTGAAGCGGTTTGACGTAGGTAGCTTTGCCGGCTTTGTAATTTAAGTTGGTATCGTACTTGTCTGCCGCGAGGTGGACGCCATTGGAGGAGATGTAAGCGTCTCCATTGGTGGTTATGTCGACGTTGAGATTTTTGGGTCCGATTTTGGCCATATTGAAGTTTAGTGCAGTTGCGCAAGGAGTTGCGAGAAGAATGTAAAATGTGATAATTGGGAGACAGGAAAGTAGTATGTGTGATTGGAAAGCCATTGTTGTGATGGGAAAAATTTGTAGGATTGGAAGTTTGTAGATGAGGAAAAGTGTATTCAATTTGGGGTATAAATAGGTACATTATTGTTTGAAAAATTGTGATTTGGTCAAAGTGGGTGCTCCCTGTTTTTGAAAGAGGAAGCCGGTGTGATCATCTAATAATCCAGCACGCATGTCCTATCAACCCCTTGTTTGGTCATACAGGTGTTTGGATAACTTTCCAAGAACTCTTACAGCCTACAGAATTGAGAATGCAACAAGGAGGGTGGGTTCCGGTGCTTAACCGTCGTGGACGTCAAGATACCAGAAATCATGGGCCAAGCGAGGGCCTATTCACAGTCTTTGTGGATGACATCCCTAATTCCATGGATCCGAAAGGGTTGTATAAGTTGTTTATGAAGTTCGGTATTGTTAAAGATGTCTTTATTCCACAGAAGAGGCGCAAGGTGAAGAACTCAAGGTTTGGTTTTGTCAGGTTTGACTGCCCTGTGGCCATGGAAATGGCAATCCAAAAAGCTAATGGTTTGTGGGTTGACGATAAGGCCTTGGAAGTAAAGAGTGCTGAGTACAGGAATGAGCGAGCTAGGCCAAGGGTCAATCCTCATAATCCGGTGGAAGGTCTTACTAATCGCAGGTTCTATAATACAGGAGGTGATAGGAATGTGTTTCAGTTGAGGGACCATAGATCCTTTGCAGAAGTAGTTGTTGACAAGACCATTCAAGATAGGGGTAGCATTATAGTGGAAGTTGATGAGGTGGGTAATGGATGGTTGTACGAGAGTATTATTATACGCCTCAAAACGAATCGATGTGCTCAAGAGTTGAAAGAGGAGTTAAAAATACAAGGAGTGGGTGAGGTTTTGGTAAGAGAGGTGGGTGGCAGAGATGTAGTTGTAACGTTCGATTCTAAGGATCAGAAGACGTCTAAGATGCCACTGTTATACCCTTGGATCCATGAATGGAGTGAGTTTATTACTGAATGGATTGCTGGTCTAAATTTGGACCAGGAGAGGGGGGTGTGGCTAAGCTGTTATGGCATTCCCCTTAACCTCTGGAATAGCAGTACGTTGAAGAAGATTGGTAGCTTGTGGGGTGAAGTCCTTAACTTTGAAGGTGATGTTAGCAACCCGACCTCATTCAGAAGTGCAAAGGTCAGAGTTGCAACAAAAAGTATGGAACTTATTAATAAAGTCATCACTCTAAAGTGTAAAGGGAAGCTCCATTCAATAAGAGTGTGCGAGGAGCAAAGGGTGGTGTCTGAAGTAGTGAGAGAGGTGTGCAAATGCAAGATTCATCATGATGCAGAGTCTGGTTTCTTCAACAATACCGCCCAGGGGCTTCAAGGCAAACTCGGTGAGGAGAAGGTGCAGAGGTATGACGGGGCAGCTGAGTCAGTTGCTGAAGTGGCAAGAAGAAATGAGCTGGACCATGTTAGCGACACATATCAGATAAGGAAAGAGGTTGAGCTGGACGAAGTGAATGGGCTACTGCATGCTTCGGCAGTTGATGACTCACTGCACGATCTCGAAAAGGTAACCGGTGCTGGTGAGGAAGAGGCAAGGATGGTGCTGGGAAGCCCTGACAAGGGTGTAATCGAGGCTTATCAACAGGAGGAGGGTCAGGTATATTCACACGCCACACTGCAAGACTTCGGAAAGGCAAATGAGGATTATCAAAAGGAGGAGGGTCAGGTGCATTCACCAGGTTTTCTAAAAAGTTGTAGTGGTTCGGGTGTTGCTAGGCCTGGTATCAACTTAGAGGTCTTTTTGGGCCAAACTCGAACAATAAATTGTGGGCCTCCAGAGGCTGTGGTTAGGCCAAACCCTGAGCTATGTCCACCAAATAAGACCGGGGCAAATAAGCCCAATGAGGAATCCATTAAGAGTAGGCCTATTGTGTTATACACCGAACCCAGTCAGTCTAAACTGAGGAAGGCTATGCTAAAAGAGAAGGAAAGCTCGAAGGGCAATGGAAGGAGGGGCGAGAAAAAGAATTTGGGGCATCACAATCAAAAGCAAATCAGTGGTTTTTCTGGGTTTGTTAGAAGTATGAACCAAATAACAGCATCAGCTAGTAAGAAAGGGTCCAAGGGAGGCATTTTCAGGCCGGCAGTGGCAACTTCTGTGCCCTCCACTTCGTCTGGCAGCAGCGCAGGGGAAGAGAGATCAATCCGGGAAGAAGCTTGTGCTACTCTTCAAATGGGGAGGCTGTTAGGGATTAATTATGAAGGGAAAGAAGAGGAGGCCTTAAGGAAGATTTCAGAAATGGAATTGAAGGACATGGGGCGGATGAGAGAGTGCCAGCAGTCGTGAGTTGGGCTCTGCCTACAGAGGTTTCAGCGTTAGATTTTTCTTCTAATGAAGATTCTATCATGGAATTGCAGAGGATTGGGTAGAAGGGAGAAAAAAGGTAAGATTAGAAGCATGATTATAGATAGAAAAATTGATATTGTCCTCCTCCAAGAGACCAAGTTATCAAGCTGTACTGAGATAGATGTTAAAGCCTATGGCCAAAAGCCAGAATGGATTACACGTATGTAGATTCAGATGGGAATTCAGGAGGTTTGCTATGCATTTGGGACCCAGGGACTTTTCAACTTTCAGATTGCTGCTGTAATAGGAGCTTTATACTACTTTCAGGTACTATTCTTAATTCCTTTGAATGTGTCTTAGTTAATGTATATGCTCCTAATGTAGTGGATAGGAGAAGGAAGCTCTGGGACACTCTGGAAAGGTTGAAATCTGCTTCCTCTAAGCCCTGGTGTCTTGGTGGCGACTTCAATGAAATCAGATGTGTGGGTGAGAGGATAGGCTGCTCGAGAAGGCACAAGGGTATGCTGGATTTTAATAGCTTCATTGAGTCATGTGAATTGTCTGAAGTACCTTTGCTGGGAAGGAAGTATACTTGGTGCAGCGCACAAGAAGGGGTTAAGTGGAGCAAGCTAGATAGGTTCCTAGTAAATCCTGAATGGTTAGAAGTTTTTAAACTCAACTTGTGGGGTTTGCCTAGAATTTTATCAGATCACTGCCCTTTAATCCTCATGGAGGAGGAGAGGGACTGGGGCCCTAGACCTTTTAGATTCATCAATGCCTGGCTATTACACCATCAGTTCTCAACTTTTTTCGAGAAAGTTTGGAAGGAGGCAAGAATAGATGGGTGGGCTGGTTTCATACTTCAAAGCAAACTTAAATTGCTTAGAGAGGCTTTGCGAAATTGGAATAAAGAAGTTTTTGGGGACGTCTCAGCTAAACTCAAGAATGCCGAAGAGGAGTTGAACAAGCTCGATTTGCTAGCAGAAACAAGAGCTTTAGTAGAATCGGAAAAGGCTAGGAAAAATGTGCTGAATAGTGAAGTCTGGAAGCTAAGTAGAAGGGCTGAGTGGATATGGCTCCAAAAAGCGAGACTTGACTGGGCTTTGAAGGGGGATAAGAATACTAGATACTTCCATGTAATGGCCACCAGTAGGCAAAGCAAGAATGGGCTCTATTCGGTTACTGTTGGGGATAGGGTGGTTGAAGATCCTGGAGAAGTTAAACTAGAAGTGTGTAATCACTTTAAGAAGCATTTCTCAGAGGATTGGAAAGTCAGACCATCCCTCGATGGTGTTTTCAGATCTGTTAGGAATAGTCATGCATTCGAAATGCTAGAAGCAGAATTTGCAGAGGAAGAACTATGGGAGGCCATAAAAAATTGCGATGGGAACAAAGCTCCAGGCCCCGATGGGTTTAACCTTTTATGCTTTCAGAAGCATTGGAAGTTGATGAAAGGGGAAGTGATCCAATTTATGAAGGAATTTCATACCCATGGTAAACTGGTTAGAGGCATCAATAGCTCTTTTATAACCTTAGTGCCTAAAAAAGAGAATGCAGGGGGGTTGGAAGATTTTAGGCCCATAAGTCTTGTAGGGTCTCTGTACAAAATTTTATCAAAGGTGCTATCATGTCGACTTAGTAAGGTTTTGCCCGAAATAATTAGCGAAGCTCAATCCGCCTTCCTTCGTGGCAGGAATATTCTGGATGGAGTCCTTATAGCAAATGAGGTTGTTGATGGGTGGAAAAAAGTCAAAAGGAAGGGTGTGATTTTGAAACTCGATTTTGAAAAGGCCTTTGATTCTGTCAATTGGGAATTCCTCTACTCTATGTTGTCCAGATTCGGGTTTGGTGAAAGGTGGATTGCTTGGATTAAGGAATGTGTGTCCACTGCTAGGCTTTCGGTCCTTGTGAATGGTTCTCCAACTGAAGAATTCTCTCCCCAAAAAGGACTAAGGCAGGGTGACCCCCTCTCTCCCTTTCTATTCATCATTGTGGCAGAATGCCTGAATGCCCTCTTGTCCAGAGCTTTAGAGTTGAATTTAATCAAGGGTGTTAAGGTTGGGGCTAATGATGTTCTGGTGTCTCATTTGCAATTTGCAGATGATTCTATCCTATTCTGTGAGGCTGATGAAGGGGAAATAGTCAATGTTAAAAGGATCCTTCGTTGCTTTGAACTAGTATCAGGGTTGAAAATTAATTATCACAAGAGTGTGGTTTGCGGAGTAGGAGTGGATTCTGTTGCCCTGGTTGATCTTGCTGCCAAGCTGAATTGCAAGACTGGCTCATTACCTTTGAGTTATCTTGGGCTCCCTCTGGGGGCTAGTCCTAGCAAAAGGAAGTCCTGGACTCCAGTTCTTGAGAAAGTTAAGGCTAGGCTGGCAGGTTGGAAGAGGAGAATGTTGTCCTTTGCGGGTAGGTTGGTGTTGATTAAGTCTGCTCTCTCTTGCTTACCAGTTTACTACTTATCTCTATTTAGAATGCCGGAGGGTGTGGCTAAGGATTTTGAAAGAATCCAAGCAGCTTTTTTATGGGGTGGCTCGGATCTCAAAAGGAAGGTTCATCTAGTCAAATGGGAGGAGGTTACCAATAGTATTAAAAATGGAGGATTGGGTGTTAGGAAGGTTAGAGTTGCTAATTCCTGCTTGTTACTGAAGTGGTGGTGGAGGTTTGCTTGTGAGTCAAAAGCTTTGTGGAGAAAAGTAATTTGCAGTAAGTACAACATTGATGAGTGCTGCTGGTTGCCGATTTCTGGAGATAGCTGGAAGCAGTCAAAATTATGGCGAGATATTACATCACTGGCCTCTTTTTACCCCTCAATGTTGGAGTGTTTTTTCAATAATTTCAGCGTGCAGGTGGGAGATGGCTGTAGAATAAGTTTTTGGGAGGATTTGTGGTGTGATGGCCACTGTTTGAGAGTTGAATTTCCTAGGCTGTTCAGCTTGTCAAAAGAAAAGAAAGGTACTCTTAGACGTTTTGTTGATCTAAAGGCATCCTCAGGGGAGTGGAACCTATTATTCAGAAGAGAGTTGTTTGAATGGGAAAGAGTTGATTTGCTGAGACTGGTCTCTATTATCTCTCCTGGTCCCTTATTTAGGTTGGAGAGAGTTGATTACCCTAAGTGGTCAGCCACATCATCAGGTCTCTTTTCAGTAGCCTCTCTGTATAAGCATTGTTCCAGTGGAGTTGGAAATCAACTGGGAGCTCCTAGAATGCTATGGAATAAGGTTTTACCCCCTAAAGTCCAGTTTTTCGGCTGGCTCGCTTGGAAGCATAAGATTAAGACCTCTGTGTTCCTTCAGAAGATAGCGGTCCTCCCTGGAGGAACTTCTACCCTGTGTTGCTTCTGTAAGCATGATGAGGAGTCGGTGTTACATGTGCTCCTTCATTGCCATTTTGTGTGGTTGGTTTGGTCGTCCTTGCTTGATTGGTGGGGTCTATCTTGGGCAATGCCTGGCTCAGTTGATTGTTTGTTTCAGTGGTGGGAGGGTGGTAAGTTTCAGAAGAGAGAGAAGGTGATTTGGAGATGTATCCCTCTTGTAACCCTTTGGTCTCTTTGGAAGCAAAGAAATGACTGCGTATTCAATAACGCAGTAGCTGATGTTGAGATTCTCTCTGATCTAGTTAAGTATAGAGTGGCTCTTTGGTTAAGTACAGCTTCTAAGCAGTGGCAGTATCCTATTCATGATTTTGTCTTCAATCTCCCTCAAATTAGAAGGTGTATTAGTAGAGGTTAATCTGTTTACTGTTGTTGGGTTGAGGATATCAGAAGAGGTTATCAGTTGAGGTCACTGTTGTTGCAGGGTTGTTTCTGCTTGTTAGTTGGGTTGTTCTGCTGGATTCTTAGGTTTTACTTTTTGCTTTCGGCTCCCTCTTTTGGGTGCCCTTGGTTGGCTTCTCACCAATCCCGGGTCGAGTGCTAGCATATGATTGCGCTTTCTTTGCGGTGCCAACCTAGTTGGGATTGTTAAGTTTAGCTATGATGCTCTCTGCACTCCCCTGCTTTGTTGATGTAATTTTGCATGTTCTATGCCTCTTTCATCAATAAAGTTCTTTTTTTGCTGATCAAAAAAAAAAAAACCCTTTATTTGCTTTCACATCACCGTAATTTAAATCCAAATTTATTATGTCGTTGTTGAAATCTAAAAATTTATTAATAATTTTAAAAATAAATTATATTAAATTCAAATTGTGACGATATGACAACAATAGAAGGATAGAACATAAAGTTAGAATAGAGAAAACGAACAGACGATCCAAAGACGGGAAACTGTGGCAAAATATATACCTGCCAAGGTGGATTTTTTCGGCCAAGACGATGGCACCGAGAATGGCGGTGATGATCATGCAGAGAGGGCTGAATGCTGTGACGAACACCGGACCTCGAACCTTGTTCAGTACACCTTGCACATAATATGCTATTCCGGAGCAAACTACCCCCTGTTCATCATCATCAAGTTCAGTTTTTAGTTCCCCACACCCCCCCCCCCAGCAAAAAAAAGCATTTTTTCTATCAATAAAATCTCTTTTGTGCTATAAATAAAACATCCAATTGATTGATTGGTTCACAATTGATTCTGTGGTAATTTTTCACCAAGAAGATGCTTGTCAAATTTGTTAAGAACTCAACACATATGAAACTAAACCCTCAGGAAGAAAATGAATTCCAGGATCAAACTCTATATTACTCTATATTATGTATAGATATCATCAACATGATCATATGGTCACATATCAGTCGATATCAGACAGTATGATACTTACAGAATAAACTGCAGCAAGAAGTCTCGAGTCAAAACCGACCACCCAGGCACTCATGTCGCGTTCCATAGCAAGTGCCACGGCTGCACCTTCCACCATGCCCATCAAGCATATTAACGCCGTCAAAGACAGCTCTGCCGGATATTGCTTCAATGTAATCGACTGAAAAAAGAGATGGATCAAATAATTACTTGTATCCATTCATTTGTACTCTATGTTCAATTGTATGTTTGATTTCTATGCTCGTAACAAAACTATACATAAAACATTCAAAACCTATTTTTTTTTGAAAAAATGTTTCAGAGCTCCAGAGCAAGAGCTCTAGAACTGCTCTAATGATGTGGCAACTGTGTGAGTCCCACCTTCATGTGATATTTTGGCTTAACTTTTTTTTTTTTTTGAAGTTGCCAGCTCAGTAGACCTCTATTTTTAAAGTTACCAATCACTGCTGTTTTTTTTTTTTTTTTTTTTTTTTGTGTAAATAATGTCGAGGAGGGGAGCTTACTTGCACAATGAAGAAACCAGACCAACCACAAGTGCAGGCAAGGATCATGAATGTCCCCATGACCCAATGCTGATCAGTAGAGGTACTATTGGTGGTGTTATGATGGTGATTTCCTGATTTGGAGTACTATAAGATATCAACAATAGGGCCTTTATACAAAGTCATCACCATTGCTCCTGTTACTGTGATCACTGTTCCAACCACCTTTGCTACACATTGTATCTTCTTCAAATTCACTTTCTCCAACCTATTCATCATCACATGAACAAATATATATATATATATATATCATATTATATTGATGAAGATGAAGCAGAGATCATCATGTGTACAATTTAGTTGAATTGATAAGACCATCTCCAACGGTTTACCAAAGTTGACATCAAATTTAAAATTTGGTGAAAAAGTTACTGTTTGATGCTCCAACGGTTGTACCAAATCGATATCAAATTGAAATTTCAGCAAACGATTCATTAAACTAAGGACAGAATACATATTTTATCAAAACACTGTGTGTGACCGTTGGAGGGAGGAACCGGTCAACCAGCCGGTTGCCCGGTCGGTTGACCAACCGGTCAACCGATTTCCTTTAAAATATGTAGGTTCAAACCGGTCAAAAAGATTCAAACAAGTAAAAAAAAAAAAAAAAAATTATTTTGCCTTACTAATTGACCGGCCGGCCAATGAACCGGTCAACCCACTAGCAACATTTGTTTCATCAATTGTTTCATCTGACATTGTTTCACATTTTAAGGCTCTCTCTCTCTCGTTGAACCAACGTTTATCAATTATTGTTTTATCAACAGTAAAGACAACATTTTAAGGCTCATCAAAAGTACTTCATCTGACATTGTTTCACATTTTAAGGCTCTCTCTCTCATTGAACCAACTTTTTCCTTCAACGTCGTCGTCGGTTGCACCAACATTTATTTTCCTCTTTTCAATTTTCTTTACAGAAAGCATTTGACATTGTTTCATCAATTCTTGCAATTGTTTCATCATTGAACCTACCTAATTGTTTCATCTTTGCAGAATAGCGTTTAAAGCTGATATAAAAAAAAAATATTTACGCTTACCGGTCGATCAATCGGTTGACCCAATTGGGATTTGATGCACCATTGGAGCTAGTGATATCAGATTTGGTAAAATGAGTATTTTTTACTCAAATCTGGTGAAAAAAGAAGTTCACCGTTGGAGATGCACTAACTCTTTAAAATTTGGATCTGGAATTAAAGGGGCAAAAATTTATTCACTCTTGTAATTGAGGGGTTGATATTTAATTTGAAATGCTCTATAATTTCAATTTCTTGACATATATTAAGAAATTGGATGAAAAAAAGATTAATACAATTGAAATTATAGAGATTAAATTGATACAAAAGACAAATTATAAGAAGGATCACAAGTATAATTTGTCCATAAAATTTCTATACCAAAGTTCAACTCAAATTTTACATATTGAGACATTTTTTTGATAAGCAAAGAGAATTTTATTGATGAAGAAAGCAGAACAAGCAAAGAACAAGCATCAATAAAGAGGGAAGTGCAAAAGCATCACCGCTAGCCTTAACCATCCCAACTAGGTTGGCACCGCAAAGGAAGCAAAATCATCTGCTAGCACTTGACCCAAGATTGGCGAGAAACCAATCAAAGGAAAGCAAAAGAAAGGGAAAAGAAAAAAGAAAACCAAGCTTGATACAATCCACCTAAAGCAACATGATACAATCCACACACCAGCAGCTACAGCAAAATGATAAATCAGACCATTCCTCCTGCAGAGCATCAGACCAGCATCACTATCAATCTGCAAGGACCAGCTTACCATCCAAATCTCTCTATAATCTGCAAAATCTGTGCAACATCACAGCATCTGCAACTGTTGCCAAGAAGAGCATGGAGTTGGATGATGGACTGCTCAAAAACCAAACCAATGCTATGTGGACACAACCAGGCAGAGACCCAACCAGGCACTAAACATGAAACAACAATGAGCAAAATCTTCAAACTGATACAACCCAAGCATTGAGCATCACTAACAATCTGCACACTAGAGCACACAGCTGCAAATCAGACCAGCCAAACACCTATGTGCATCTGCAACAGCAAACAATAAAATTCTTCAAACTGATACGAAACCATCAGACAGATCAGACCAGCATCAGCCTTCCAAAAAAGCAGACCAACAGTGAAATTCCAAGGGAGCACACTGGGGCACACAACTGCAGACTAGAGCACAAAGCAAGCAACCAGACTCTTGGAGCACACAGCTGCAGACCAACACACAGAGCAGAACACAGAAGCAAAACAGAACTCAGAGCAGAACACAGAAGACAAGTGCCCCAGAGGCAGAACACAGAAGCAGGACACACACACAGAGCAGTTGACAGAATCAAAAATCATCAGAGGCACCTCCTGGTCTGGTTGAAGTTAAATATAAAATCATGGATGGAATAAGAGCAAGAGTTCCCAATAGAGTGACTCTTCAACCAAATGGCAACTCGAATCTTGATAAGCTCACAAAGCTGCAGGGAGTTAGGTTGGGCACTATTGAACACACAGTCGTTCCTGAGCTTCCAAATTGACCATAAAACAGCAAGTGGTAAGGCTCTCCATATTTGGAGTTCCTTCTTTCTGATTTTGGTGCCACTCCACCAATCAAGTAAGGCCACCACAGAGCCCGGGCATACCCAGAGAAAACCCCACCAATCTATAATGTCAGACCAAATTTTCCAGGTAAAGGGGCAAAGGAGTAAAACATGGTTAAGGGACTCAGGTTCTTCTCTGCAAAAGTGACAATGAGTAACGGCCTCACCTCTAAGAACGCCAATGCTATGAAGGAACACAGATGTTTTGATTCTGCCTTTCCAAGCCAGCCAAGAAAAAAATTGAACTTTTGGTGGTGCGATGTTATTCCAGATAAGTTTAGGCATGGGCACAACTGGACCTCTATTAGACTGCAACCAACAGAATAAGTCACGTGATCTAAAGGCACCCTGATTCGAAGCTTTCCATCTCATACCATCCTCCACCTCATGCCTTAATAATGGCCCATTGCCCAGTAGGGCTTGCAAATTTTGGACTTCCTCCTCTTCCCAAGCCAACAGAGGTCTCCTAAAGGTTAAGTTCCAGTTGGGGTAGCTACTTTTTCTATCCATGAAGTCTTTAAGAGAACCATCCTTATCAGAAGAAAGACAAAATAGTCTAGGAAAGAGGGATTGAAGACAGTCACCACGTAGCCAACCATCCTTCCAGAATGAGATATTGGCCCCATTACCTACAACCAATTCTGAGTTAGCCAAGAAAAAGTTGAGCAAGGTAGGGTTGTCAGCAGCTAAACCCATAATGTCCTTCCAGATCCAAGAGCAATTAGTAATAGTACCTTGAGAGTGAAACCAACTACCGGATCTGCTGCTGTACTTGCAGCAGATCAATCTTCTCCATAGGGCTTGTTTTTCATTACAAAACCTCCACCACCATTTAGCAAGTAAACACTCATTAACTTGACCCAAGCTTCGAACACCTAATCCTCCTTGATTTTTTGACATTGAGACAACCTTCCAATTGACCAAGTGGACCTTTCTTTTGACCTCGGTGTCGCCCCACAGAAAGGAAGCTTGAATTTTATCCACCTCTTTGATTACACCCTTTGGCATTTTAAATAGGGAAAGGTAGAAGATTGGGAGGTTTGATAAAACTGACTTAATAAGAGTGAGTCTACCAGCAAACGATAAAAGTCATTTTTTCCAACCAGAAAGCTTACTTTTAAATTTATCCAGAACAGGTTTCCAGGTAGCTTTCCTTCTAGGACTGGCACCAAGTGGAAGACCAAGATACTTCAAAGGAAGCTTCTGAGTGAGACAGTTCAGTTTTGATGAGAAGTCATTGACTAAAGTCTCCGAGATTCCAATACCACAAACAACACTTTTGTGGAAGTTAATTTTCAGGCCTGACATAATCTCGAAACATCTAAGTATCCTCTTTAAAGTTGTGATTTCCATTGAATCCGCCTCGCAAAAGAGAATGGTGTCATCAGCAAATTGCAGGTGAGTGAATTCTAGCCCATTAGTTCCAACATTGGCACCTTTAATTAAGCCCATAACCTTGGCTCTTGAAAGTAAGATATTCAACCCCTCTGCTACAATATTGAACAGGAAGGGTGAGAGTGGATCGCCCTGTCTGAGACCTCTTTCCGGTTGGATTTCATCAGTAGGAGAGCCATTGACAAGGATGGAAATACTTGTAGTTGTTAAGCAAGTTTTCATCCAGCCCAGCCATTTTGAACCAAAACCAAACTTTGCGAGCAAATCAAATAAGAACTCCCAATTCACCGTGTCAAATGCTTTTTCAAAGTCAAGCTTGATGATCACCCCTTGCTTATTTGATTTTTTCCACCAATCGACAATCTCATTAGCAATTAGCACCCCATCCATTATATTTCTACCTCCAATGAATGCAGATTGTGCTTCATTCACAATGATAGGCAAAACAAGCTTCAGTCTCTTGGTTAGAACCTTGGAAAGGATTTTGTATATGGAATTAATCAAGCTGATGGGCCTGAAGTCAGACAGAGATACAGGATTATCCTTCTTGGGGATAAGACTCACAAAAGAGCAATTAAGACCCCTGGCCAAAGTACTGTTCTCATGAAATTCTTTCATAAAGTTTAAAATGTCATGTTTCATAAACTTCCAGCATTTTTGGAAGCAGGACAGGTTAAAGCCGTCCGGCCCTGGGGCTTTGTTGCCATCACAGTCCTTAATAGCAGCCCAAACTTCCTCTTCCGAGAAGACACTTTCGAGCAGGGTTGATGCATTATTGGGCAAGTTAATGGAGTTAAAATGGCCTCCCAGTTTAGGCCTACACTTCCATTGCTCTGAGTAGAGTAATTTGAAATGGTTCATCACAGCAGTTTTGATTTCAACAGGTTGCACCACTGAGATCCCATTGACTTCGATTGAATCAAGAGAATTTCTGTTATGTCTGTTTGTGGCAGTAATGTGGAAGAACCTGGTGTTCTTATCACCTTTCAATGACCAGTTAAGCCTAGATTTCTGTAACCAAAGTCTCTCATCCATCTTTCTCAATTTCCAAACTTCCCCTAGTAATTCCATCCTTCTAGCAGATTCATCAACTTGGAGAGATCTAACCTCAGCTAGCAAGTCCCATGAGTGAAGTTCAGCTTCCTTCTCCTGGAGATTTTCCTTGATGTTACCAAATACCTCCTTATTCCATTTTGTCAGACACAATTTAAGAGCTTGGAGCTTCTTCTTGAGGATGTAACCTGCCCAGCCCTCCAAATTTAAGTGCTCCCAGTTTTGCTTCACTGTATGATAAAAGCTGGTGTGCATCGCCCAAGAGTTTATAAATCTAAAGGGTTTAGGACCCCAAACCCTCTCGTCCTCCATTAGCAATAGAGGACAGTGATCAGACAAAGATCTAGGCAAACCCCAAAGTTTGAACCTAAAAGATTCAAGCCACTCAGGATTTAAAATGAACCTATCAATTCTGCTCCACCTATCACCATCCTGGGAACTACCCCAGGTGTATCGTCTGCCCAACATTGGTAAGTCTACCCCTCCAATTTTGTCAATAAAATTGCCGAAGTCCTTCATCCCCACATCCCTTCTGACACAACCCTTCCTTTCCCCTATACTTTTGACTTCATTGAAATCACCCCCAATACACCAAGGATGAGTGAAGGTGGTTCTAAGAGTGCATAATAGTTCCCACAGTCTCCTCCTTTTCAGCAAATCATTAGAAGCGTAAACATTGACAATAATACAGCTAAAGTTTAGAGAAGTGATACCTGAGAGCAAAATGAAATTCTTGCTGCAACAACAATCTGACAAAGAGAAAACCTCAGGTTTCCAAATACACAACAGCCCACCTGCATTCCCTACTGCGTCAACAGCCATGAACTCCATTTGGTCCCCAGGCCATAAGGATCTAACAAATGATTCTGAAATCTCTGCCTTCTTGGTCTCCTGAATTAAAACAATATCTACTTTTCTTGCTCTAAGAAGCTCCTTTAATTTCCTTCTTTTCTCCGGATTTCCCAACCCTCTAATGTTCCAAGAGAGTAACTTCATTGATAAACAAACTGAGGCTCCCAAACCACCTAGGCTTGCAGGATCAGGATTTTTTAGCAGCATCAAGCTGCTTCCTCCTTTCCAGATCTTGGGTTTCAAGCTCCATGATCTTCTCAATAACTTCGGCCTCTTTTCCTTCACAATTAATGCCAAGAAGATTGCCAATTTGTAAGGTGGCTTGTGCCTCATTTAGAAGGAATCTACCTTTGCTCGAGCAACTACTCAAAGAGATGGAGTCTGACAGTGCCTTAGTGACAGCTCTGAGAAGCACGCCCTTGTTAAATCTTGCACCTCCATTTGCCTTGGCCTTTGATTTCTTTGGAGCTTTCGAAGGGTGTGGCTTTGCTGCAGAGTGATAACTGCTAACCTCTGCTGCTGTAGTAGTCCCCCCCTTTAGGCTTGATTGTATTAAGGGAGCAGCTGCTACGGGTTGATGCAACCCAGAGACGGTTGGGTCGGCTCTGCTTATAACATGACAGGGTATTAGGTCCACCCTATTAGGCCCATGGACTAATAGAGGCATGGTGGGGTTTGAATGAACAAACTGGACTGGGCCTAGAAACACCTCCAGATTCACACTGGGCTGGGGTAAAACAGACCCACTGACGCTTTTCACAAAGCCAGGGGTAGAGATAAGCCCATCAACTAATCGGTTTTCACAATCTGCAGCAATGCCGTTGTTGTCTGACATGGTTGTCTCATTCCTCAAGCATGCGTCTCCACTACTCGTCTTCTCCAAGTCCCGAGCCGTCTCCTTTACTACAGAGATAGCCATCAGACTATCATTACCCGACAACTCCTTTTCCTTTAATGCTCCTTGTATACACACGCCACCGCCAGAGTTCCTTACAGGCTCCACCTCAGCAGTCATTGCCACCTCATCATCTTCTTCCCTGAGGATTACACCATTGTCAACATAGTGCTCATCCCCCCTGCTTGCATTAACAGAAGAGGCCTCCTGCAAATGAATATTAGAGAAGCTTGGGTTTTCAATGACGACTACTTGCTCTTCACAAACTCGGATCTGGTGAAGTGTGCCTTTGCAATCCAGAGCAATCACTTGGTTAATGCATTCCATTACTTTGGTTGCTATTTTGACTTTACCACAGCAAAGGTGTGACATATCAAGTGTGCTTCTATCAATCGCAATGACATCACCCCATAGCATGCCAATACTCTTGAAATTGGTAGAGTTCCAGAGATTGAGGGGTACTCCATAACAGCTAATCCATACCTCCCTTTCATGCTCAATGACTGTGTCCTTGGTCCAATGTGTTAAGAACTCACACCATTCGTGGGTCCAAAGTTCCAGCTCCTTCCTTGCGCTAAGCATTGCCTCTTTTGATTTGAAAGAGAGAATCACCGATTTGCCTCCAATGTCTCTAACATGAGCGTCGGGTCCATGCCTGTTTGCCACTTCTATTTTGAAGTCTGATACAAGGCAGAAAGGCTTGAGTTTGGCAACTAGGCTCTCGTGCAGCCACCTATTCCCATATTCCTCAGCTTTAATTACTAACCTTTCGTCCTTTGCAGTCCTTGTACCAGTCACCACATCGGCATAACTTTGTACAGTATTCCGCATACTGGGCATACTGACGTGATTTCTATGAGTTGTATTGCCTACGCCTCTCTGCAGTGTCCGCTGCTGCCCGAGGTTGCTTTGGGCTTTGCTGAACTGCGCCATCTTTGCCTTGATCTCGCGATTGTCACACCAAGTGCCATGCGCCTTTTGAATAGCCACTTTCGCCGCGACTGGACAATTATATCTGACAAAACCAAAGCGTGAGCTTGTTGCCTTTCTCCTCTTGATCGGGATGTAAACATCCATTACTACTCCAAACTTTGAGAACAGTGAGAACAGTCCCTTAGGATCTAAAGTCTCCGGTAGATTATCCACAAAAACGGTGTGAATATCTTGAGATCTCCTGGACACCCTTGCTTTCCTGCGAAATACTGGAATCCATCCGTCTCCTCTTACCTCCATTCCACCTTGAGATTAAGTCTAAATAGCTATTCTGGTCACATTTCTAGCTAAAACATGTTGTGATTCTACTACATATTGAGACATGTGAGAGACAAATGAGTGGAATTTAAATATGTAGGACCTACGTGCATACCCTATTTTTTTGTCTCTCATTCTGTACAACTTTTATATAAACCAAAATTTATTCTGGTGCCAATTATTTTGTATTTTATGCTTTCAGGTGATAGGCCGCTACATATAACTTTATCCTCATTATTAAGAAGTAGTACATAATATATATACAATGATGAAAGTTTTACCTGAAAATTATTGCCATGATAAAGGTTAGGGCAGGGAGGACATTGACAACTGCAGATGCAAATGTTGCTGATGTGTTCTTCAACCCCAAGTAGTATAAGTTCTGATCAATTACTGGCCTATTAATCCAAAAAAAAAAAAAAAGAAAAAAACATTAGCCAATTTTATCAAATTCCAAACTTGAAGCACCTCCAATAGCAGTAAAAGTGTTTTTTTTTTTTCCCCTCTAAAATATAATAAGAGCCCACACCCCTATAAAAAAAGAGAAAAGAAGCCAAAAAGAAAATGATTCTAGAGTTGTAAAAAGGGGAAATTACAGATTAGTGGTAATTTCAGAAAATTATTACAAATTCATGAAAAAGTTTATGTTTTTAGTTATTAATATTTATAAAATTTATTACTTATTTGCAATTATTTTTCAAATTACCTCTGAAGTGAAATTTTGCCTCATAAAAATATTATTCTCATACTATTATGTATAAACTTTATGTATAAAAATCCTTATTGTTTAACACTTTCTAAAAAAATGTCGGCAAAAGGTGATAACATGCAGAAACACATGTTCTTACCAATTAGTAGTAATATTACGGATTCATAAAAAATTGACAAAAAAAGTGTCAAAATTGCATTTATTGTGATAGAATATGTAGGCCTATCCAGAATGAATACAGTGCTGTTAGCATAACATTTTAGACACTTTCTTGGTTTTATTTATTTTAATTATTTTTCTTTCTTTCTTTTTTTAAAAGGTTTGTATGATTTTCTTACCACCATGCATCTATAAAAATATATTTAAGAGTTTTCACAAAAAACAATTTATAGTACCAGATCATAAAATAATTTTCCTAATGGTTGTGCTTCTATGAAATTGGGTCTACAAATGCATGAACCCTGCTCTACATGAAAAAAATTTGTCTGGTTTTTTGATTGAATTTTGTTTACGTAAATGTCTAAATTAAGAGCTAGGATTTTAAAAAAAAAATAATAATAATAATAACCAAAGTCCCAACTGACCTTTGTTCATGAGTTTTGAACTAGGAAAAAGTGAAAAAGTGAAAAAGTAAAATTTTACACACATGAAAGCCTATATTCTAACATCATCCTTATATGTAAAGAGTGGGTGCTTAGCACATTACTCTAGTAAACCGAGTGCCATTATTTTTAGGAACACTGAGAGTGTCATCTTTGGCCTTATTTTCCTGTAAACAAAGAACACAAATGATGTGAATCAGTTATGTTATTACGATGTCAATGACAAACTATTATTAACTCAATAAACATAGAAACTGATCACAAAATCAGACACAAAATGTATACAAACACAAGATTTCGTAGAACAAACTCCATAAATTTTTGTCCATTTGCATTGTGTGTCTGATTCTGTGATTAATTTGTGTTATTAGAGGAAGAGAGAGTAATTAAAAGATGACCTTTCAAGAACAAGTGCGAATGGAGCAATAACGAGAGTGGCAACAGCATGACGATAGACAACGAGTATAAAATTGCTCATTCCACGCTTCAAAGAAACCATGGTGATGATGTACATGCCTGCATATCCAAACTGCAGGGAGACCATAGCCAAGTAAGGTTTTACTTTAGTGAAGATGAGACTCAACATTCCACAACTACTTTGCTTTTGGTCTCCCATTTTCCCTCTCCTTTTCTTCCTCTCTCCAAACGCAAAGTAGAGTTGTGAATTGGGTACACTTAAAATGAGAAATAGGTTCCCCCTTTATATTCACCAAAGAAAACAAACTTATGAATAGGTACTGTGCTTAATTAGAACTCCCATTCTCAAAATAATAATATTATAAATTCAGACCTAACCAATCAAAAATTATTAATAATTGTCATTTTATGGTTTAAATTTATTTTACATATAGACCCTACACTACACTACACAAACTCAATCTCAACCACACATTCTCATTCTGGATAAATTTGGGATAGATAAGTCTGGATTCATAGACTTTATTCTTCTTTAAAATTACTGTCACAAACGACACTGCTCTCTACACTGTTTGTAATAACTTATTTGTGTGATTCCACAGACCTGTTAGTAGGACCCATAAATATTTGCATAGGAGGAGGATCAATTATTCATTGTCTGTTAGTGCTGACAATACTAACAGAGTTGGCAGGTTTAAAAGGCCAGAGCCCTGCTGGAAAGTGGGGGTTCGGTAATTTGTATCGAGAGTATTTTGATAATTTGTTTATGTAAACTGTGTATGTATATTATTATCTTTACAGTAGTAGTCGCATTATATTATACTATTTTTTAACTATAATCGAACATTTTATATGCTATGTACCTAAATAATTATGTGAAACTCGGTAAATTTGTTTGGCCGTTGTTTATGATTGATTGATTCTTTTTACTATTATTTATGTGTGGTTTATTATGAAACAATTGGTTCCCCTTTATATTCCCTTATCCATCAGCAATTTTTTTTTTTAAATAATAATTTTGCCCATTTTTTAAGCAAGAAGAATCCTTTATTTGATGATTGTATCCAACGAAAGATAGAAGTTTTGTGTGATTCTGTTCTTTGTAAGGAAATAATATTTATTTTAATTTATTTTATTATATTAGATAGTGATGATTTGAGATTTTATTTTTGACCACCAAATGATACTAGGGCTTAGTGCTTTGGGATGATGCTAGCATGGGGCGCTTGCCAAGAAGATTGGGTGGTAAGAAGAGTGGACACCAACATCTTTTAAGCAAATTGTTTGATGATCACTATTTGTGGCTTTCACACCTATGATAACTACTAGCTTATTTAGGGGTTGTTTGGAATGACCTAAATAAATATATTTTTTGTCTTTTTACGAAAAGATGTGCAGAAAAGTAGAGAGATGATGTGATGAAAAAAAGATAAAAAGATAAAAAGTTTGTATTTATTTAGGATAGCCAAATTTGACCTTAATATAAATCGCAATAGTTCTTGTGCAAATGGCAAATTCTGAATAAAATACTAGGCTAAACATTGTATATTAACGCAAGTCATTCTATGATAGTCATCTCTCTCTCCATGAATTATAAATGGAAAAATTATACATCAGTGAGAGTTTTACAAAATATTTATAAATTAATGAAAAAATGATAAATTTAATTATTGATATTTATAGACTTTATCATTAATTTAATTTTTTTAAAAGACATACACTGTGTTGTAATTCTCTCATTCTAAATCTATGCCAAGCCTCAATACATATAAATAGAATTTTTTTTTCTAACTTTTGCACCACTAAATACAAATGTATGAAACTCATATGTATTTACAGATGCGGATTCCACTATAAATGAGTTTAGGGATTTAGCAAAATAGTGATGACAGATAAGAGCAACTGACAAAAAAGAGAAGTTAAGATGGCTAGCAGAAGAAAGGTTGGATGATTGGGCTCGTGAAAGTCGCGAGGTGGGTGAGAGAGGAGAACAAAAAAAAAAAAAAAAAGGGTCCAATGTGGGCCACCAAAGCTAATGAGTGTGCGAAAATATAGAAGTTGTATTTGGCAAGTAATAAATATTAATTTCAGGAAGGACACAGGAACGAGAGTCATTGGTAGTTCATAGTTTGTCATTTTCATTTTGTTATTCAATTTTTTAATTTAATGAAATTCTGCTAGATTGAGTTTCACCAAAGTATATATATATTATATATATTGATAATTTACTATATCATCATATAAATCTAATATATGGCAAACTAAAATTATGAAACCCTTAGAAAGTAATAATTTATTTATATTTCATGATAAGTGAAATTATGATAAAAATAGTTAAATTTTAATTAATTCTATATTTTTTTTATATTTTAATTTTTATTACTTATTTTTAAAATTAATTATTAATTATTTATTTGAAATTATGCCTAACACTATTACGCTAGTGTGTGTGTATATATATATTATAACACTTTAATTATGTGTTTCTTTGTGCAAAAAAGCTAGGATTCAAAAATGGATATGTGTAGTGGAGATTGAATTGATGAAATGTAAAATCCACATATGAAATAAATCTGAGCCATTGATGTGAAATTTTGAATAATTTCTGAGTCGGTATGTTTGGATTCGCAACATTTCTATTTTTTTATGATTATATAAATAATTATTTTCCTTCTCACATGGAACGCTTTTTGACACCTTTTCAATAAAAAAAAGCAGTGTACTCAAAAAAAAAAAAAAAAAAAAAAAAAAGAAAAGAAAAGAAAAGAAGCAGAGAACCTAGTTCCCAAACAAATTAAAATGTCGGAGAATTGCAGTTTGTACACACCAAAAGTCCACCAACACTTCGCCAAGCATATTGTAAGATGAAGATTCCCCTAAAAAAATGACATGCACATGCAATATGGTACTATCTTGGTATGAATTTGATTCAAAATGTGATTTACATTTCTTTTTCAGATTTGACCTTTTTTTTTGGGTTAAAAGATTGAAACATAGAAGTATCATTTGTGTGTGGAATAGCATTGATGCTGTTTTTCGCCTTAAGCTTCACCCTTTTATTAATGTAATAGTGTGTATAACTTGTATTTTATCTTGCATTAATAATATTTTTAGGTTTTAGGCTTGACATAAAAATGAAATCTTAGGCCCCAAGGTCTATGGACAATTGAGGCATTTGACGATGCAATTTTATTTTGAAAATTTTGAAGACTCAGATAATATGTCAACTTACTTAGATATATATCATTTGTGTGTGAAATACCATTCATTTTAAAGTCATGCAGGCTCAGCGCTAGCCGCTAGCCCATCGCGAGCGAGGCTCTCATTCACCCGCTTGAGATTCCATATGTTTTGAAGGTCTTAAAATTTTATTTTCTTTCATATTTGTCAAAAGGTTTCATTGGGTAAAAAAAAAAATATCCTTGCTAACCAGAGACCATCCAAATTAAAAAGACCATGTCTAAATGCTAAACAAAATTAAAAACCGTCTTTGTATCCATAAAAAAATGAGTTATCCTTAGGCCTAAAAGCTTAATAAAGCGCTTTTTGTCCAAAAGGGCCAAAAAAAAAAAAAAAAAAATGATATAAAGGCCCAACAAAAATTAAATGAAAAATTACCATTCAGGGTAGATTTTGAAAAATTATTACATATTGGTGAAAATTTTTATAATTTTAATTATTAATATGTATAATGTTTATTATTTTTTTGTAATTTTCTTTCCTAACACCACTGAGGTGTAATTTCCACCAAAAAAAAAAAAAAACCCTTTTGTCCAAATATCTCCAAATAAATTTGTTATTAATATTAGGCCGTCCAACCAAAAAAAAAAAGAAAAAAAAAAGCATCTCTCCTCATTTTGAGGATGTGTTATTGGAGAATTGAATTGACCATAACCATTCAATCAACATGGTAGAATGTACTATTATTATTATTATTCGAAAATGGACCGCAATGTCTATTGATTATTGAGTACAAAAGCATTTGGGAGACAAATTCCCCGAAAAGAAAGAGAAGTTGGTGCTTTCAATCTTGGATTCCAACTTAGAAAGAAAAATCCCCCCCCCCCCCCCCCCCCCCCCCCCCCCCCCAACACACACACACACGCGCACACACACAAACAATTGGGAAGCTTTGGAATTGAAATCTCAAGGAGAATGGCTCGTTTGGTGTATTTGTTAAAACAACTTATAAATTATAGATTGTGATTTTAATCATAAGTTGTTAATCTATTTGGTGTAACTGTTTGCATTATAGATTTAAATTGCTGAGTAGTGTTTGTTAAATAAGTTATGAAATAATTTTTTTTAATTATTTTTTATTTTTTGTTATTTATTACTTGCCTACATTTCTCATAAATAATAATAATAATAATCTATAGTCTATTTGGGTCTTTTTATATTTTTAAAAAAATAAAAAATAGAAAAATCTAAGAATATAACCATAAATTAATATATCCACAGCAGAAACTAATAATCACAAGTAAAGGGTGAGTAGATTCAGGATTCACTCTATCATTTGTTAAGAAGCTTGCTGCATTACTTATGAGCTTCCAGCATTCAGAGAATGGAGAGGCAACAGAAGTATGGAGCGGGAGCAGGGGGTTGGATGCCAGTACTGCGCAGACATGGAAGAAATGGTAAAGGTTTCTCAACGCCAAAAGTAGGAATGTATACACTGTTTGTGGATGACATACCAGACTCAATGGATCCAAAAGGGTTGTACGACATATTTACTAACTTTGGGGTGGTGAAGGATGTTTATATAGCGTTCAAGAGGAGGAAACAGGCAAGATCAAAATTTGGATTTGTCAGATACGACTGTCCAGTGGCGGCACAAATGGCAGTTCAGAAAGCAAACGGCCTGTGGTGTGATAACAAAGCATTGAAGGTAAAACCAGCAGACTTTGAGAAGGAACAGGGAGCTAAACCAAGGCTACCATAAGGCAAACAGGAAAGAAAGGCAGAGATGTCAAGTTATGCAAATGCTACTCGGGAAAATACAAAGAAATCATATGCCCAGGTGGTAGGTGAAGGGAGAAGGAGAGTATCTACAAGCTTAACCGTAAGAGCTTATGAAGAAGGTAATGGTTGGCTGTACGAGAGTATAATTGCTCGATTGAGAACGCAATGCTCGGAGGAGGATTTCAGGAAAGAATTAACCAAGAGGGAGGTGGGAAATATCAAAGTCAGAGCTGCAGGTGGAAGGGATCTAGTAATCTCATTTCAATCAGTCCAAGAGATGAAAGAAAAACTCATCATAATGAATGGTTGGATTAAGGAGTGGTGCGAATCGGTCAATGAATGGAAAAAAGGAATGGTCATTACACAGGAACGATGTGTATGGCTGAGCTGTTATGGAGTGCCATTAAATCTATGGAACAGTAAAACTTTTAGCAGTATAGGAACAACATGGGGCGAAGTTATTGAGTTGGATGAAGATACTCTTAATATGAAGAACTTACAATGTGGAAGGGTAAGAATCGTCACCACAGATATGGAATCTATCAATAGAACTGTGCAGTTAGATTGTCAAGGAATCCTATATCCAGTGAAAGTGTGCGAGGAACAGATTGTTACCAGGGTGGTGTTAACTAAGATATGCAAATGGCATAAGAACCATGATGAAGGTGATGGCTCCAGTTCGTATGAGCAAGAAGATGGACAGAGAGCAGAACAGAGGAACAAACGGGGTGAGGATGATGATGATGACGTGGATACCCAGCAAGATGCTGAGTTGGACAAAATGAGTAACATGGCAATTACAGAAAGGAGAAGTGCACAGGAAGACAGAGAAAAAGATTTAAATGTTTCACTGGTCGAGGAAACTGACAGCAACTTGGGAAGACCAAGTTCTGGGGGTACAAGAGCTGGCGTGATGATGAGGGCGGCGCATGCCGAGAAGCATGATGAACATCGGGGTAATCAAAAAGTTGATGGAGAGGTGAGTACTTCAGGCTTCATGAGAAGTATAAGTGGATCTATTCGTTACACACCTGGGTTGAATTTGGAAGTGGTTCTCAACAAGGCCCATGAACAAAATTGTGGTATGAGCCCTGTTACCGGTGTTGCTGTACAGCCCAAAAGCTATGACCCAAAACAGGTTATCAGTAACTTAATTTACCAAGCCCAAAATGTAGAGTTGGAACAGCCATACCAGATTGGCTCACGGGGAGAAGCATCAAAGACTAATCAGATAAGAAAAGCTTCAAGAAAGGAAAAAGCAAAAGGGGTTCCAGGTCACTATTTCAATGAGAAGGGCAGCCTCCAATTTGGAAAAAATAGGAAAAAAATGGCGATGAACTTGAAGAAAGGGGCGGTTTTCAGGTCAGCAGTAGCAGCAATTTCACTTTCCATGTCAAGTGAACCAAGAAGAAGAGTACTCAATGAGGCTGAAACAAATGCGCAGCTCAGCAAAGTCCTTGGGATGGACGGTAATGGTCAGGAAGAGGAGATTATAAGCAAACTTAATGAAGCTAAAACAAACCTGCAGCTTAGTAAGGTCCTCGGGATGGACTGCACAGGTAAAGAGGAGGAGATTATAAGCAAGTTAATGGAGTTGGAAGAGAGAGATATTGCAAAATTGAAGGAGAGGGAGGGCAATGTGAACTGAATAGCATCCCTAGGAGGTATAAGGAGTTATGGACATTTTGTAATGAAGCTATTATCTTGGAATGTCAGGGGATTGGGAAAGTCAATTAAAAGGAGGAGGATAAAAAAGGTGCTCCTGGACAATAAAGTTGACATGGTGTTGCTGCAAGAGACTAAGAAATCTGTGAGTAATGAAAAGTTAGCTTGGTCAATTTGGGCTGGAGAGATGATGGACTTTATGGCTGTGGACTCAACAGGAGCTGCTGGAGGTTTACTTTGTGTATGGAATCCAGAAGTGTTTCAAATTAAAGACTGTTGCTGCAATAAACACTTTATTCTCCTATCAGGTACGCTTTATTATAGCTTTCAGTGTGTAGTGGTGAATGTATATGGTCCTAATGATGCAATTAAAAGGAAGGAGGTATGGGATATTCTGTTAAAAATGAAATCTGTTTTCCCAAATCCTTGGTGTGTGGGGGGGGATTTCAATGAGATCCGGAGAATTTCAGAAAGAAAAGGGTGCTCTAGAATGGATAGGGGGATGAGAGAATTCAATGCAATGATTGACCAATTAGAGTTAATTGACTTACCAATGTTCGGGCGAAATTTCACCTAGAGTAATTCTCAGGATGGGGAAAGATGGAGTAGATTAGACAGATTTCTCCTTAACACAGACTGGGTGTGTAATTTTAACTTCAAATTGTGGGGTCTTCCTAGAAGGTTTTCAGATCATAGCCCTATCTTACTGATGGAGGATGAGAGGGATTGGGGTCCTAGACCCTTCAAATTCTGTAACAACCCTCATACTGTTTACTGATTAATGACCGAATGATTACCGTTAATCATTGATTACTGCGAAATGGAACTGATAATGACTGATAATTGAACTGACTAAAGTACTGAACTGACTGACCGAAATTGAAACTGAATTGAATGAATACATCTGTTTGAACTGCATTCTATCTGTTGATTGTTTATTTGATCTGTTCGTATTTTAGTGTTTAAACTGCTAATTGAAGGCCTTATCGGCGGCCGAATCTGAAACCGATTAGTGTTCTGTGACCCTCGTAATTTATGTGATTTTATTGTACAATTATCTGAAAATTGATTAGGTATGATTAAATTAGATTAAATAAGCTAATTAAAGAGTTGGACTTATTTACCGTTATGCCCTTGAGTGGGCCACTATCTCAAATACACACACTTGAGCCTTATACTTGAATCAAAACACATTTGCTCAGCCATTTCTTCTTGTTCTAGCCGAATTTAGAGAGAGAGAGTGAGAGTTGGTGTAGTTCTTGAGATTTGGTTTAAGCAACTTAGAGAATTGAAGGTTGATTGTTGCTTTGTGGTCCTACACTTGTAATTGAGGCTCTAGGTAAGAGAACTCAACCTTTATTGATGTGTTTGAGCTAGTTCTTGCATGATTCATGTTAATTTGAAGAGCTAAGTCATGATGTGGTTCATTAATGATGGATTGAAGATCATTTCTTGCATGCATGTTGGTATTGTTGCATTTTGAGGTTGATTACATGGACATTAGTGCATGCATGCTCATATTGTTGTTATAGACCATGTTTCCAACTGGTTTGAAAAGAAATGAGCTCATTTGATCAAGCTTTGGAGCTTTAATTTGGTTTAAAACTCATGCATGTCATGTTTGAAGATTGTTCTTGGAAAATGATTTGAAATTGGGTTTGAATTAAACACCCTTGGGCTTTGATTTCTCAAATTGAGCTTTGAATCATGTTATTCCATGTGTTTATAAGAGTTTTCCAGAAAATGAGCCCAAGAGGATCGGTTTTGATGCATTTAAACTTGAGTTTGAGCTTGGAGGTGCAATCTGGGTTTTCCAGATTTCGCACTTCCGCTCGAGCGGGGAAAGTTACGCTCGAGCGTGGAATCCGAGCAACCAGCATCTCTCTGCACTGTTTTACAGACCGCTCGAGCGGAGGATAGGGCGCTCGAGCGGAGTCATGTCTCAAGCTCGAGCGGGCGTCGAGCGGAGATTTCACCCATCCAGTACTTTTACAGTACGCTCGAGCGGTAAAGTTTACGCTCGAGCATGTACCTTTGTTGCATGTACGCTCGAGCGGGGAAACATGCGCTCGAGCGGGACTCTGTTTTTCTGAAAATGCTTTTAAATGTGCATTTTTGCATCCTCATCCCTTCCTAGGCATTCTTAGGCCTAGTTTAAGACATCTTGATGAGGATATCGTTGTAGAACACACCAAGGCAAATTAGGGATTAAGTTATGATATTTTCCCAACTGTGTAGCTTAGTGTGTGTCCAACCTGTGAACTGTGTAGGGTTGGCGACTGGAGAGACACGCTCTAGCATACTGTAGCCCAGAACTCTGTGAGTAACAATTGTGTAAAGATATGTTCAACTGACTATCTTTTGAATACTGAACTGAACTGTTTACTGAACTGGTATTATTTACTGAATGAATGTATGTCCTTTATTTCTGAACTGTACTGTGGCATCCTTAGTACCTACTGTTTACTGTTACTGTTACTGCGACAGAATTCTCTGTCGGTTCCCTCGTGGAGCCACTACTGTTTACTGACTGATGGCCATCATTACTGTTCGGTCTTTCAAGACCTACTGTTACTGTTATGCTAATGGATGTACCACATATGACTGTTTACTGTACTGAACGATTGAAATACTGATTGAATTGAACTGTTTTCATTACTGTAAGGACATTCATTCTAAACCTCTTTACGCTTTATGTTATTCACTGGGCTTTAGCTCACTGCTCATATATATATGTAGGTGTACAGGCACCAGACCGCAGCTAGAGGCGTCAGGGTTACTCCAGTTTTGTCAAGCCAGCCTTTGTGCCTCACTGCGAGGTTCCGAGTTGCCATGCTATGGCTTGGGGGTGTTTTGTCTGTTTTCCCCCCTTCTGTACTGTTTTACTGTTTTGTATAGACCGTACTGTTTTGTACAGACGGAATGTTTTCTGTACTGTTCTGTAGGATTGAGACCCTAGTTGAATGGATGTGAACATTGTACATACTGTTCTGTACTGTTCATGTGTGAATATATGAAAAGCCTTTTCGCATACAGACTGTCACAGCTCAATGGACACTATTTATTTACTGTATTGGCTTCCGCCAGGCCCTGTACTCTGTTTTACTGTATTACTGTTCAGCAGGCCTTCGGTAATCTCGGATTACTGGCCGGTTACGGTGCTAAACCCATAGGGCCGGGTTTGGGTCGTGACAAATTCATTAATGCATGGCTTCTTCATCCAGGCTTTATGAAGGTAGTGCAAAAATGTTGGGCAGAAACACCGGTAGATGGTTGGGCGGGATTCAAGTGCTTGTATAAATTGAAAGCTTTAAAAGCCACATTAAAGCAGTGGAATAATGAGGTCTTTGGTCATGTTGGTTTCAAGCTAAAACAAGTTGAAGAGGAATTACATAATCTGGACTTAATGGCTGAAGAAGGGTCATTATCACCATCTCAGGCTGCTAGAAGAAGGGAGGCTAAAGGGGAAGAATGGCAACTAAGTAAAATGGTGGAGTGGGTGTGGATGCAGAAATCAAGGCTGAATTGGGCAATTAAAGGTGATAGAAATACAAAATTTTTCCACATTATGGCTTGTAGTAGGAAGCACAGGAATGCCTTATGTTCTATTGTGATTAATGATTCTGTGGTGGAGAATCCTCAAGATGTTAGGGCTGAAGTGAAAAATTACTTTATTAACCACTTCTCAGATTCTTGGTCTAACAGACCAGGGCTGCTAGGTCCTTTTAACACCATTGGAGAAGATCAAAGCTCTGAATTTTTGGAATCAGTCTTTTCAGAATCTGAAGTGAAGGCAGCAATTAGGAATTGTGGGGGCAATAAGGCGCCTGGCCCAGATGGATTTAATTTTAACATGTTCCAAAAATGTTGGAATATTATTAAGGGTGATGTACTCCAATTTATGTCTGAATTTCACCAGAATGGGAAGTTGGTTCGCGGTATTAACAGCTCTTTTATAGCTTTGATTCCAAAAAATGATAATCCCTCTAGCCTTGTAGAGTATAGGCCCATCAGCCTGATTGGGTCCTTGTATAAGATTCTTGCAAAAGTACTTTCCAATAGGATGAAGACAGTAATGCCTAGAATAATTAGTGTTACACAGTCTGCCTTCATTGGGGGAAGAAATATCCTGGATGGGATATTGATTGCAAATGAGATTGTTGATGGGTGGAAGAAGGACAAAAGGAAGGGGGTAATACTGAAGCTTGATTTTGAAAAAGCATGTGATTCAGTAAATTGGGGATTTTTATTCTCAATGCTATCAAACTTTGGGTTTGGGGCTAAATGGGTGAGTTGGATAAAAGAATGTGTAACTTCAGCTTGCATTTCTATTTTGGTGAATGGTTCTCCAACTTCTGAATTTAAACCTCATAGAGGGCTGAGACAAGGGGACCCGTTATCACCTTTTCTATTTAATATTGTGGCGGAAGGGCTTAATATATTGTTGGAAAGAGCAAAGCAGCTGGGTTTGATCAAGGGTGCGGTGGTGGGTTCTGACCTTAGGATCACGCATTTACAATTTGCTGATGATACTATATTGTTCTGTGAAGCTGAATGGGAGGAGATTTTAAATATTAAGAGAATATTGAGATGCTTTGAAATTATGTCGGGCTTGCAAATCAATTACCATAAAAGTGTGGTATGTGGGGTGGGTATATCGTCAACTCTATGTCATGAGTTTGCCTCTAAATTGCACTGCATTTATCAAAATCTACCTCTGAAGTACTTGGGAATGCCTTTGGGAGCTAGCCCTAGTAGAAAGTTGACTTGGCAGCCTGTGATTGAAAAGTTTAAATTAAAGCTCGCCTCATGGAAAAGAAGGTACCTCTCCTTTGCAGGTAGATTAACACTTATCAAAGCTGTGTTGTCTAGTTTGCCGATATATTATCTCTCTCTATTTAAGATGCCTACAGGAGTAGCAAAGGAGATTGCTAAAATCCAATCAACTTTTCTTTGGGGAGGATCGAACCTTAGAAGGAAAATCCATTTGGTTAAATGGGGAGAGGTTACCCTTAGTAAAAGCCAAGGAGGGCTGGGAGTGAAAAGAGCTGATCTGATGAATGTATGTCTACTATTAAAATGGTGGTGGAGGTTTGGAGTAGAAGAGAAATCCCTGTGGAAGGATGTGATTTGCAAAAAGTACTATGGATCTACTGATGAGTGGTCACCTGCATTTGTAAGAGGTGGAATGATGTCTAAAATATGGGAAGACATTGTGGGGATTGTAGTTTCTAAACCTGAAGTGCTGGGCTTTTTTAATTCGAATACTATAATTGAACTTGGGGATGGTTTGAGGGCAAAGTTTTGGCTAGATAATTGGGCTGGCTCAGTCTCTTTGAAGGTTTTGTTCCCTAGACTATTTTTATTGGCTCTGAACAAATCTGAATCTGTGTCTTCAGTGCGAGCTAGAGTTGGTCAACATGATTGGTATTCATTGTTCCGAAGGAGCTTATTTGTATGGGAAATGGGGGAATTAGATAGATTGAAGGGGATGTTGCTTAATGCAGCTGAGTTAAGGGTGAATGTCTCGGATAAACTGAAATGGATGGCAGACCCTTTAGGAATGTTTTCTGTCTCATCAGCATACCATTGGTGCGAATCCTCCTTCGGATCTACTTTCAGGATAACAGAGCTCATCTGGAAGAATGTGGCGCCCCCAAAAGTCCAATTCTTTGGCTGGCTTGCTTGGAAGAGAAGGATTAAGACTTCAAACTACCTTCAAAGGATGGGGATTCTGGAAAATTATTCTAGGTTACAGTGTGTGTTCTGTAATGAGGAGGAGGAAACAGACAACCATGTACTCCTACATTGTCCGTTTGTTTGGTCAGTATGGTCTAAAATTATAGATGGTGGGGTATTCAATGGGCGATACCAAAATCAGTGGATGAATTGCTTCTTTGGTGGTCAGGATCAAAGTTCAAAAAATTAGAAAAGAAGATCTAGAGAATCATTCCGTTTGCGGTGCTCTGGTCAGTATGGAAGTTAAGGAATGATCGTATTTTCAACAATGCCCATCCATATTCGAAGAACTCTGTGAATTGATCATAGTGAGAACTGCAATATGGCTCAAAGCTTCATGCTCGGGGTTGCCCTTTTCAGTAAATGATATTATGTTTAATCTACATCAAATCAGATTTTGCAATAGGTGATATCTGCTGGGGTCTGCTGCTAATTTTGGTCTTGGGTGGTCTGCCTACAGTGCGTCTTGGGTGGTCTGCCTACAGTGCGTCTTTGACACTGTTATGCTGTCTGTTATTGATCTCAACCTAAGTTTAATGATCTGTGTGGATTGGTTTTTCTTTGTATTGCTCATTTTGTTGGTTACTCTCCAACTTCAAGCTTGTGGTTTCTGTTCTTTGTTCTGTTTGCTGCTGATATCTGCTAACTTTGGTCTTGGGTGGTCTGCCTACAGTGCGTCTGTGACACTGTTATGCTGTCTGTTATTAGTTTCTTAAGGAATCTCAACCCAAGTTTAATGATCTGTGTGGATTGGTTATTGGTTGGGGGAAGATCATTCCTGGCTATTGCTGTGCTTGCTACCCAGCTGCTGTTGTTGCTTCAAAAGGGTGTCTTCTGATGGGTGTAGTGTGTTGGTTTTTCTTTGTATTGCTCTTTTTGTTGGTTACTCTCCAACTTCAAGCTTGAGGTAGTGCTAGCAGATGATTTCGTGGGCTTCCTGGTGCCAACCTCGTTGGGATCATGAGGTTCCATTGTGATGCTTTTTGCACCTTCCTCTTTATTGATGTATCCTTCATACTTTGTATGTTTTTCATCAATAAAAAACTTTTTTTGCTGATAAAAAAAAAAGGGGTGAGTAGATTCTCAAATTTTTTGAGTTAAAATAAGCTGTTAGAATTATAAACTGTTTGAAATAAGTTTAACAAAACAGTCTAAAATAACTTTTTCAAAACTAAGAGCTATAGGCGGTGTATGAATCATGATCATGAAGAGATGTGGCTGAGAATTGTAACTCCCCACAAAAAAAAAAACAAAAAAGAAAAAAAAAAAAAGACAAAAAAACAAACAAAAGTCAGTGTTCCTTGCTGTTGTGTATTACTCATGCCACTGAGCTTTGTCCTCGATAAATTTTTGATAGGAAAATGTTATTCTTTTAAAATTTTGGGTTAATTATATTTTTCATCACTGAATTTGACTCAAATTTTATTTTAATTCCTATAATTTTAATTTGAATAATTTAGCTTTACACCTATAAGTCTAATTTTAATCTAAATTTTTCGCCAAAATTGGAGGTTAAAATTAATAATTTTGAAAAATTTATCAAATTTTTAGAGTGCTGCTGTTAGCATCTCATCAATTATTTTAGGCTCCCATTTTTTTAATTTTTTTTTATTATTATTATTATAATAATAACCTCAAATGAAATTATTAAAAAAAATATCAATAATTTTGGGACATACCATCTTACAATTAAGCCTACACACCCATTACATCATGAGTTAGGGTTTATAAGAGCACTCACCTTCATTACCACTCATCCATCTTCTCTAAATCTCACATTCAAAACCCACCTACCTACAAAACCTTGAAAAATCTTTGGCGGCAATATTCCAGCTTTAATGGTAGTAACCATTTGATTACCTATACTTCTCCGGCAATGACAATGAATGGATATTTTTCTAACAATCACAACTCCATGAGACGAGAGGAGTACAACAATAAAAACTCAGAGGAGGTTCATAACTTTGATGGTGTTCTTAGCTCAAAAGAGATTGACATTGTGAGGGTAAGTTTTTTTTAAAAAAAGGGCAAAACTAATAAAAACTGTTTGTCATTTTTTTGGGACTGAATTCCAGAACATATGATTAAACTTCAGAAATACAGGTCCGAATATTGTTTATTTGTTTAGAAAGAGATAACCGAACATTTCTTATTTGTTAGGAAACAGATAACCGAACATTGTTAATGAACTTTTTTCAAACTTTAAAATTACAAAACCCAGGTAAGATAAGGAACAAGAATTGAAACTGTCAGAGAATTCAAAGAAACCCACTTTTTTTTTTTTTTTTGATCAACCAAAAAGAACCTTTATTGATGAAAAACCATACAAGAGATGAGATTACATCAAAAAAGAGGGGAGGGAGGGGAGAGCAGCATGCATCATAACGACCTGACCCAATCCCAACTAGGTTGGTGATGGGTCGTTGAACACACCAAAAATAAACCCTAAACTACACCAAATTTTTTTAGAATAATGGCAAGTCCAGGTATCGATCCACATGAACAATTGTGAAATTAAACTAATTTAATTGTTAAATTCCTAAATTAATTTTGATAAAAAGATTGATTGTTCATAGCCTAAATTAATAACAAATAAATTAAACTAAGGAATTAAATTATTAATAATAAATGAAATTGGGTTTATTGAATTGGGGGAAAAACTAGGACAAAGAGTTCATCACTAGCCACGTAATTAGGGTTTCCAATTGAAATCAGTTATGCTATGGTTTGAACGGATTAATGCTTCGCAATTACAAGTTCAAAGCATTTAACAACAAGATCGTCACATTCAATGTACGAGCACAAACCATCTCAAGTAATACGAATTGTTCACTCTAAACTAAGGTAGTGATACGACTCGTTCCTCGTAGCATGGTTCGTTTCATACCTTGAATGTGAAGGAATAGAAAACTCATGTATGGATAATATTCAACAATCACAGAAAGTCAAATATTCGAAGAAATAATAAAAAATATATAAAAGAAACTTCTAAATTACCATACAAATGTTCAAACCTTTACATAATTAAAAATCAAAAAGAAAACAAAATAATTACATGGCTAGGGTTTCATCAAAACCCTAGAAAAGGAGACTAGTCACTCATGGAGGAGTGGGAGGAGGTAGATAGAGAAGGAACCACCATGGGAGACATCCTTGAAGCTTTTTGTTTTTATTCCCTTCCAAACCCTAGCCTCTCTCTTTAGGTCAAAACAAGTTCAGAAACCTAATCCAGCCTTTTCCTTGCCTTTTTATACTTCTGATCCCTTCCAAACAGGTTTAAAACGTCGGGTTGACTTTCCCAGAAAAAGTCAACGCACATGCGAAAAAGTCAACTCTCTCTAAATTCTGTCTTTTTGCCCATTTTATGCTCCGACTATGTATAACCTGATTGACATTCAACACACATAAAGTATACAGTTTGACCAGCAAGTGAAGTTAAAAGATTCTAATTAACGGCCTCAATGATGTACATTTCGGCCTTAATCACATCCCCCAACTTACTACTTGCTAGTCCTCAAGCAAGTAATAAAAATAAAATAAAATCAAACAAAATCTAGCTAGTTCCTCTTTCGTGGGAGAACGGTTGCATTTAGCATATGCAACAAGCCTTTAAACCACAAGGTTACCCCAAGTGGACGAGTAAAGTCTCGTGAGGGTCTCCAGAAATGATACCCACAAACATTAACATATTCATATATACTCAACAACACTTGACCACACTACTCCACCTAACAATCAACTTATGTGCCACTACAGTGTGATATTGAGACCATCATGAGTCATTAAAGGCACAGTGGACAAGTATGAAGGAACCTATTGAGTTAAAACCACAATTCAGTTAATACAAAAGTAAGGTCCCCTGTACTTGTGCATGCTAGTAGACAAGTCGTGAGTACCCTTGGTGTAAAGTGCAATCTTCATATTAGTTAACTGTCCACTATAATAGCCTAGTGTAACTCATAATAACACCTAACATATACAGAAAAACTAACCTGTTGTAGCCAAGATTCTCAAAAGTTTTTTTTTTTTTTTTAAATGACTGTGCAATGTCCTGATCTATTAAGCTTTCTAATCAACCCATGTAACAAGCATTGGGCCAATGGCTCCCAAACCAGACAGTTTTAGGGCATTAGGTGTAGAGGCACCCCTACGGGCTTAATAACTCGAGTTGAAAAGGTTACGAATCCGAACAAGTCATCCTTTTTATTTTTCCTTAACTGTGCAATGTCCAAGTCCCTTAAGCTTTCTAATTGACACATGTAGCAAGTTTTGGGCCAGTGACTTCCAAACCAGACGGTTTTAGGGCATTAGGTGTAAAGACACCCCTACGGGCTTAATAACTCGAGTTAAAAAGGCTACGAACCCAAACAAGTCAAGTGTTTTTTTTTAAAGAATCTTGGCTCCTCATTTATTCTTTTCTGCAACTCTAGCTATTATCAATGATGTACACCAGGGATTATAATAAAAAGATTACCGCTATGATAGTGTGTTCATATGAATTAAGACATACTCATGACAAGTGTACTAATACTACAAATACAGACAACTCTCCTTGTGCAAACATCGCATGCAAGTATCTACCCAATAAACCCTTTTCATACAAGTCTACTATGCTCTTCAATAAACATATGCAAATATCATCACCCTACTAGCAAAAAGTCACATCAAGTGAAGTAATGCAATCAAGTGAAACAAGTATAAGCATGAATTATGAGCCAAATAGAAATGCATAAAAGAAAATATAACCCTCATCCCCCAACTTGAATATGACATTGTCCTCAATGGAAAAGTAAAGAGAATTGAGAGAATATTACCAGAATTGTAGGTGCACATCCAGGTAGGTAGAGAGTGGGTCCCCTTGGGGAGGCACGGGGGGAACAAGAGGAGCTGGGTGGTCATGTACGGGGTCCTGGGCCTCATCAACTAGGGCACTAACCGGCTGCGGGATGCGAGATATGTTATGCTGCCATTCCCGCTGGCCGAAAGTCGGATACCCTCTATCAATCTCGTCATCCTTAGCAATGGGAAGGTGGTTCAGCTCAAACACAAGTGTCAACAAATTGGCAAATGGTAGTGGCCAAGTTAGGTTCTGCATAGGATCAGGCCGAATTGCCTCTCGTAGAAATTTTCGCAAATGCATCCAGATCGTATGCACAAGCAGGACCTGATAGCCATATTGATACCCGTGTAAAACCCGAACAAACTCCAAACGGCGCTTAGCTTGATGCCTAAGTGGAAGGACATTCTTATGGACCACGGAATCGATAAATAGCAAGCGGCTAGGCAGCTTGCTCCGCTGCAAGCATGTGAAACTGAGGTCACCGTGGGTCCCCGGGAAGTATTACTGGAAGAGGCTATGTATGGGCTGTCGATCCTCAACTTCCGGGAAGGGCTGATATTCGGGCTTGGCGAAAAACCCTAACACTTGGCAATCATGGATGAGGTGATGTGGACAATATGACCATCAATGATAGAGAGCAGTCCATCCTCAGTGGGTGTCTCATACAGGTTCTGGTAGAAGAGTCGTACCAGATGAGGATAAGTTGGCGCTGTCACAGAGCAAACGCCCAATTGTTGTCGGAGTCGGAGTTGCTCAACAGCCCAAGTAGTGTCTGCGTTACGCTAAAAAAATGGCATGTTGAACTACGTGAGCTTGTGAAGAGGGCGTGAAGCCCATTCCGGCCGGGGCAAGTCACCCGGTGGTGGCGGCGAGGATGATGGTGACAGTGGCGGTTGTGGCGCCGAAGAGGTGGAACCTCTGGCCTTTTTGGAGGCCCGAGTAGATACACGTCGACTCATATCCTTGAAAAAGAGGAGAAAGATAGAAAAAGAATGGAGGTTCGCCGGAAAAAATGGTGGTCGCCGGAGATTCGTCGGACAGAGAGGGAAGTGATGCCGGCGGTGAGATGATGGTAGTGAGGAAGAAGAAAGAAGAAGAAAAGAGAAGAAGAAGAAGGTGGGTTTGTGGATTTTTGTGGGTTGTGGGGTTGAGAGAGGAGAGTGAGATAGATAAGGTAGGGAGAGAGAGAGAAATCTGAGAGTGAGAGTGATTGGGAGAGAGAGAGAGTGATAGATAAGGTTGTTTTTTTTTGTTTTGTTTTGTACGAAAATAGAAAATAGGAAATAAAAAAAAATAAAATACGATTTTTTTTATTTTTTATTTTTAAATATATATATATAATAAAAAAAATTATAAATAAAATAATTGTATATTTATTTATTTATTTAAAATTTATTTACTCCAATAAAATAAAAGATGAAATGAAAGACAAAAAAAATAAAAAACAAAAAATAAATAAATAAAACAAAACCAAACATTTTTTTATTTTTTTTTCAAAATTTTTCCTGCACTCACAAATTCACACTTTCCTGCACGTGCAGGGCCCAGGCCGCATGTGCGGCGATTTTTCTCCTCCATCGCTATTTTTTTTTTTTTTGGAAAATCGTCGTCCCACACGTGCGGGAGTCAAGCTGCACGCCACTCCGCACCTGCTTATTAAGCAGTGTGCAACATTTTGGGATGGCAATTTGAATTTTTTTTTTAAACAAGTACAACACATTTTATTATTATTATTTTATTTTAAAAATGAACTAGTATAACCCTTTTTTATTTATTTATTTATTTATTTTTTAACAAAGTTCTAAGCATTTTGAATGTGGTTGAATACTTGATTTCCCATAAACCACAAAGCAGAAATCAAGGTCTTACCCAGGCTAGGGACGGTCCCTTCCACCCACACGCATGCAATGACCTTTTTCTGCTACATTGCAACATCATAGTTTAACGAAAACAAGAAGCACTCGCAAGCGTATATGCTTCAAGAAAATGGAAAACTAACTCCCAGCACCTAACAAAAGGCACCAGAGTTATGGCATAAAGTTGCCACTTCAGAATCCCCCAGGTAATAAAGCCCAGCGTAGTTTATAGCCTTCGGGCTAGTACTGCCCAAAGTATACTTAACCATTTCTACCTTCAATTGACATCCAGAATAAATATAGCACATAAGAACCTAACGGAATGCCCACTAAAGGTATAATCTTCACGCGAAAACCACGGGTACTACTTTTCTCCCTAATTGTGTTTGTAACTTTCCCTATTCTCCAACAGGGTGACAGACTAGGTTGATTCGGTATCCAGAATCGAGGCGCATAAAGCTACCTTAACCTATGGGGCTGCCATACAGAGTTCAAGCCGAGGTAGTTTTGAAACAATCTCCACACCCCTGGGTATTTAAACCAGACTCTAGTCTCGGAAATCCCAAACCTTTGTGTTCTAGGCTTTGCCATTCGAACTCTAGTTTCCACTGTCTCAGTTGGTCTCCTAGGAACTCACTACAAACACGGTTAGGTGGCTATACCAGACCGTCAGATGCCGATCGGGCACGGCTAACACCAAAGGAATTACACCTTTAGAGGATTTAAAGTCTCCTAGACACAAATAAAGCATAATGAGAACAAAGAAAAACAGAATAACATAGAAGGGAAAGAAAAGAGAACAAGAAATCAATTTGTCAATCATAGTAAAATGGGTCCATCAAAGCAATGGACTCAATCATATCCCAATTCCCAATCCCCTCTATATATGGTTTCAATCTTTGGCCATTCACTTTGAAAGTGTGGCCAGTCTTTGGATCTCGCACCTCAATGGCGCCATGAATAAATGCCTCAACAACCTCAAAGAGGCCATCCCATCTTGATTTTAGCTTACCCGGAAAGAGTCTCAATTTTGAATTAAAAAGCCACACTTTTTGGCCGGGTTCAAAGGATTTTCTATTAATGTGCTTGTCATGGAATTCTTTAGTCCGAGCTTTAAAAACTCTTGAACTCTCATATGTATCATTCCGGATTTCCTCTAGCTCATTGAGTTGTAATTTCCGGTTGAGCCCAGCCGTGGCCATATCAAAGTTAAACTTCTTTATGGCCCACAATGCTCGGTGCTCAAGTTCAACCAGGAGATGACAAGCTTTGCCAAACACCGCTCTATATGGTGACATCCCAATGGGTGTCTTATAAGCAGTGCAGTAAGCCCATAATGCATCAATTAACTGTTGTGACCAATCTTTCCTATCCGGCCTCACTGTTTTCTCAATTTTGTGCTTTACCTCCCTATTTGAGACTTCCAGTTGGCCACTAGTTTGAGGGTGGTATGGAGTGCCAACTTTATGAGTGATAGAGTATTTCTTAACTACCGACTCAAAGAACCGGTTACAAAAATGTGACCCTGATCACTTATTATGGCTCTAGGAAACCCAAAACGACTAAAGATGTTTTCATGCAAAAACTTGATTACCACTCTATGATCGTTTGTTCGAGTAGCTATTGTCTCCACCCACTTAGACACATAATCCACTGCCAAGAGAATGTACTCAAACTCGAATGATGACGGGAAAGGGCCCATAAAATCAATCCCCCAAACATCAAATATTTCTACCATAAGAATAGGGGACATTGGCATCATGTCACGCTGAGACATCGAACCCATTTGCTGACAGCGCAAACAAGTTCTACAAAATTGATGGGCATCTTTAAAAATTGTGGGCCAATAAAACCCGCACTGTAAAATCTTGGCGGCAGTTTTATGCCCACTAAAATAACCACTACATGCAGAAGAATGACAAAATGTAAGAATGCTATGCACCTCACTCTCCGGCACACACCGTCGGATCACTTGGTCGGAGCAATATTTAAACAACCCCGGATCCTCCCAAAAGTAATACCTGACTTGCGAAAAGAATCGGTCTTTGTCTTGCTTAGACCAATTCTGCAGAATTTGCCCAATGGCCAAGTAATTCACAATATGTGCAAGCCATAGGGGGCTCGCTTGTGACAGCTCAAAGAGTTATTCGTCCGGAAACGAATCATGCAAAATAAGAGGGTCACTAGTATACTCAACGAGGATTCGGGAGAGATGATCCACCACCACATTCTCGGATCCTTTCTTATCACGGATCTCTAGGTCAAATTCCTGAAGCAACAAAATCTATCTAATCAATCTAGGCTTGGTCTCTTTCTTAGATAGTAAATACCGCAAAACGGCATGATCAGTGAAGACTATGACCTTGGAACCTAGAAGATAAGACCGGAATTTGTCTAAGGCAAAGACCACAGCAGCAACTCTTTCTCGGTGGTAGTGTAATTCAATTGTGCATCCGAGAGAGTGCGACCAGCATAGTATATAGCAAATGGTGCCTTATTGACCCTTTGGCCCAACACAGCCCCGACAGCATAATTGGAGGCATCACACATGATTTCAAAGGGAAGCAACTGTAGACGTCCCCGAACACCCTGGAAGGGAAATCCCGTTTTGTTCATATGGGCTCACTACAGTTTAGGACTCAAATGTCACGGTCCTGTATCTAATCCCGCAGAGTGCAATGCAAGACCGATGAATCATCAAAGAGTCCAAATCTGACAAATCGTTTTTGAAAACAGATTTTTTTTGAAAGAAGTGCCAAACATGGACTGCTTCGCTAGATACAGAGTCGCCACCTAAATATTTTATTTTTGGAAAAATTTAGGAAACCCTGACTTGTTGCCTAAGGCCACGTGTCCGTCATCACCAAAGTTGCCTCGGCTCGGGAACTTGGGTACGATTGGGGAAGGTCACTTCGTGAGCAACCCCACTCGCCGGATCAAAAATCGGCCTCTACTAACCATGATATCGAGTTTTGAAAACATTATGCGTTCTTATTTTGGTTATTAGCCTAGAATTACTATGCGATGCGCACAACATACAAGTATAGACCGGATCGCCTGAATTGGAACAAAACATTTCATGTTTGTTTTTGAAAGCGGTTTGCTACTCGCAAGTAGGCTTAAAATGCAGATTTTGCCACCCTCGGGTGGGCTTAGAAAACATGGTTTTGCCGCTATCTAGTGGGTTTAAAACTCGCAATCAATGAATTGTTCCAATCCAAGTAATCAGACCTTTACCCATAGGCATTCAGGCAGTTATATCACATAAGCAGTTAGCCTCATGGCAAGCATGCTATCATGGCAGTCACTCACACACATGCAAGGATGCTAAAGAATAAACACTTACCGAGTACTCCGAGCCAAAGAAAGAAGCTAATTAGAAATCATGCATGAATCCTAACTATGCTGAAATGCCTAATGCAACACATGCAAAAATGCAACTAAGATAGGCTCGGCTATTCTAAGATGGCATATGAAATGCAACAATTGATACACGTATTCAACTTGGAATTGAAATACGATGCAGTTAGTATGATGCGCCGAGCCCGGCACATGCAAAACAGATGAATGAATGCAAACATGCTATCATAAGTATGCTAATTGAAACATGCCCTAAACTAACCATCATAAGCTGGTAAATAAAATGGAGAAAGACGTGGGGTTGGAAGACATACATCACACACACGCACACTTATTACAACAATTGGCCCTCTCTCGGAGGGTCCGAATAAATAATACAGTCCGAATAAATAATTAACTACTCTAGCTAATTAAATATTACAAAACCCTAATTAATTAACAAATTAACTAGGGAAACGAATAAACTAGCATGCAATACTACAAGTAATGGACTGCCTCAGCTTTGTTTTGAATGATGAAAGATGCATGCATGCTCGAGTCGTCTCGTCGGGAAATTCCATCACGATGCCTCGTCTCGCCTTTGTTTGCAATTGATTTAAGAAATTTGCACAAGGCTCCAAGAGGCTAAAACTCCACCCTGGGAAGGCTGCCGACTAGATATTGGCTTGGGAAACACCTGCCGACCACCCTTTGTGGTGGAAACCAAAAAAGGTGGTCGGCCTGCCAGAAAACTTGGTCGGCCGACCACTTTCTGCCCCTCGATTCTGGTTTTTCTGTAACAAAGGCAAGAGGGAGAGAAAGCAAGGTATTTTTAACATATGTGTGCAAGACCACTCTCCTCGTCCTTGCACAAGCTCAAGGAAGTATAGGCCTCAATCCTCGTGCCACCAATCACGCATCTCGATGCATGACGGCCGAGGAGTCGAATTGCACGGCTCAATGGAATGAATGCAAGTATGAACACATGAAGCCAACAATTCTATCATGGGTAATCAAGAATGCCGACGACTGGGGATCGAGGTACATTTCATCACTTGGAGTATGAAACGTCCCTCGTTTCCCGTGTTTGGACTTACTCCTACTCCAAACACAATGCAATATGCATGACATGCACAAATTCAACTAGCATGCAATCCTAATGCAATGTGACCTAACCATGCAAACATGCAAGGATGAGATGCAAACATGCTACTAACATACACAATGCTATAAACTATATGGCATACACAATGCGACTAACAACCTAGCATACGCAATGCACACACGAAGATGGACATACACAAAGGCATAATCAAAGCATACACAATGCGATGGTCAAACATGCAACAACATGAACCAAATGGCATACACAATGTAAGGTGGACTTAAACCAATATGAGTGGACCTCAGCCACACTCAAATCAGTGGCCATGTGATGAAAATGAGACAACCGAGATACATGCAAATATGCACGAATGCAAAGGACCGATCCTAAGGCACAACATGCAACTCTAACTAAGCATGGCAAATGATGAAATATGGCATAGAATGGCACATGATACAGCTCTGAAATGGCATAAAAGATGGTCCCAAAACATACAAATATGTCACCTAATGCATGCTAGATGGCCCGGGTACCGAAACTAGTGAAGTGCGTTACACTAGAGGTACCCAAAGCAATGCACAAATGGAAAAACCAACCCCAAACAGACCCTAAGTAAGTCTGAAATAGAGGGAAAATAGTCTAAAATGATGGCTCAACATGCAAAGAAATGAAGCTCATTCAATGGTCCGAAAACAAGGCATTCATGGACAACTCTCAAGCACACTTAAGGAGTAGAAAACATGAGAATATGGCATTCATATAAGCTTTGAAATATGATGCAAAATGACCCCAAAGCATGAAAACACCTCAGTATATGCATGCAATAGACCTCAAATCTCAAAGCTAGGGATGGACATTGAACTACAAGCATGCAAAAAAAGCATCATTCGATCATGAGACCCAAAAATAGAGCTAGGACAATCCGAAATATGCACAAAATCAGTTTAAGGCATGGCCAAAAAGTGCTAACATGAAGGGCCAAAACAACATGCAACATAGGCTAGTAAGCATGGTTTACACTACATGTATATGAAGCACAAGAGAGGTCATCAAACCAGCCAAAAAGAGAAGTATGCTATGCCAAAATATGCCCAAAAACTCACTGAAACTCAGTCAACACATGCAAGAATGAAGTGCTCCTTTGGAAGGCCATGCAAGGGGTTGTTCTACACATGCAAGATAGACATCAAGAATGGAAAAACCACCTCTAGAAAGAGGTTATGAGGGTCCTGAAACCCACCAAAAAAGGCCTGGAATGAGGCTAGGAAGCATACAAGTGAAGGTCCCTTTGAAAGATCTTGAAGAGGATTACTCTACACATGCATAATAGACATTCAAAATGGCCAAAAAGGCTCTGGACAGAGCTTATGTAGGTCACAAAAATCACAAAAAGTAGCCTGAAACATGGCTTCAAAACATGAAAAATGGAGCTCCTTTGTAAGGCCAATACAGCTAGTAAACAAAACAAGGGGTGAGAGGGTCACCCCTCTCTGATTTTGAGGCTCAAAAACACATGTTAGCCACTGAAAATCCACTGGATTTCAGTGGCTAAAGGGCCAAACCAAGGCCAACACAAATACTCTAATGCATGGCTCAAAACATGAGGAAATGAAGCATGCAAGGGGGTAGATGACCCCCAACAGAAAAATGACCTTGAACAAACTTGAAGAGGAGCTCAAAAAAAAGACTTTTTTTAGTTTATGACAAAGCTAAAAAATGCTTGAAAATGGAGCTAAAACATGGAGCAAAACAATGACCAAAAGAGGAAACTAGTGTCTTACCCTTGTAGAGAAGAAGGCCAGTAGCTTCCGGACCAAAATAGGAACTCTCCACCCTCTGAAAATGAGCTCCTAGGTGCTTATGTTGATAATGGAGGTGTTGCGCTTGGAGGCGTAGGGCAGTGGGGCCAAGAACTTCAAACTTTGAAGCTAAATGGGAGCGATACAAAGAGATGTGTATGCATGAGCCTTAAACAACTTCTGAACCCCAGCAATGGAAGAGGGCCCTTTCCTTTATAGAGGAGAAGGTCTAAAGCTCCTCCAAGAAGCTTAAAAGCTAGCTTAAGCATCCTCCATACACGTGTATGGAGGATGCATTCTGAGGCTTCCAGCTGGCACAGTTGGCTTCAACTCAGTGAGACAAAAAAAAGGAGAAAGTTGGCCGACCAGTTCAAGTGGTCGGCCGACCCCTTGCCCTGGTCGGCCGACCAGGGGTCAAAAGGTTCAAGCATCAAAGGTGATCGGCCTACCCATATTGGTGGTCTCCCAGGTGAATGCAACTCAATGGTGGTATGAGAGACCAGAAATTATGGCCCAAAAGTGAGGGAGACCAGCTTTTGTGCAAGGTTCAAAAGGGTCAATCACAAAAGGTGGTCGGCCTACCCATATTTGTGGTCTCCTAGATGAATACAACTCAGTGGTGATATGGGAGACCAGAAATTATGGCCCAAAAGTGAGGGAGACCAGCTTCCCGACAAGAAAACTGGCTGGAGGAGAGAGAAAAGTGGTCTCCGAAGAGAAAGGTGGTCTCCCACCCTTATACCACCTTCCTACCAATGAAAATAGGATCCATGCCAAAAATGAACCCACACCGATGCAAAACGAAGGTTCGGGGGCCAAAACGCACAGCCGGGTGCCCCGAAAACAGGCTGTTAAGCATGGTCTACGAGACCTCTCCCTCCCTTCGGGAAGCTGGTCTCCAAACGGGAAAAAGTGGCCTACGACCACGAAATGTAGCCTACGGCCACTGGGAGATGGTCTACGAGACCTCTCCCTCCCTTCGGGAAGTGAAAACAGAGAAAACAGGACCCGGTTCGCAAACCGAGGCAAAGCGCAAAAGAGTCCTGATGTTCGGAGGCAAGGCTCTCAGCCAAGACTCTGTAACTTCAGAACGAGCACAATATGCATCATCACCGAGCGCTCAATCGGTGACATCTGAGTCTTAAGGTCGGTCAAAAATGAGGTGTCTACAGCGACCAATCTGGTGATTTCATGATTGGGGCAGTGGTCAAGGCTATTCTTAGTGTTTCAAATGCCTTTAAGCATGCCTCATCAAAGACAAAAGGCGCGTTCTTAACCAGTAAACTACACGAAGGACGTGATATCTTACTAAAGTCTTTGATGAACCTATGGTAAAAACCTACATGCCCTAAGAAAGACCTAACTTGATGCACGGAATTGGGTGGAGTAAGGCCTGCAATGAGGTTAACCTTAGCCTTGTCAACCTCTATACCTCGAGGGGACACAATGTGTCCCAACACTATACCCTCACGAACCATAAAATGGTTCTTTTCCCAACTCAAGATTAGGTTTGCCTCGGTACATTGTTCTAACACTCTAGTCAAGTTCCTAAGGCATTCCTCAAAAGACGGTCCAAACACTGAAAAGTCATCCATAAAAACCTCTAAGAATTTCTCCACCATATCAGAGAAAATGGGCATCATACACCGTTGAAAGGTCGCCGATGCATTACATAGCCCGAAGGGCATGCGCCTGTATGTAAAAGTGCTAAAAGGACATGTGAATGTGGTCTTTTCCTGGTCAGCGGGCTACACCGGGACTTGATTATACCCCGAGTAGCCATCAAGAAAACAATAGAAACCCTGCCCCGCTAAGCGCTCTAGGATTTGGTCAATGAAAGGTAAAGGAAAATGATCCTTCCTGGTCGAGGAATTTAGTCTCCTATAATCAATGCACACTCGCTACCCAGTAGTGGTTCGTGTGGGGACTGACTCTCCTCTCTCATTCTTAACAACAGTGATGCCCGATTTTTTGGGCACCACTTGTGTGGGACTCACCCACTTGGTATCTGAGATGGGGTATATGATACCTGCATCTAACAATTTCAAAACCTCCTTCTTCACTACCTCTTTCATATTAAGATTCAGTCTCTGTTGCATTTCGCGAGAAGGTTTGGTGTCCTCCACTAGGTGTATATAATGCATGCACACGGAGGGATCTATCCCTTTCAAATTAGCCATTGACCACCCTATAGCACTCCGATGTGCCACGAGTACACTTATTAACTGACTCTCATGCTTTACAATCAAGTCAGATGCAATGATGACTGGTAAAGTATCTTGGGGCCCTAAAAATGCATACTGGAGTGTGGCCGAGAGTGGCTTCAACTCAAGTGTAGGTGGTGTGACCAAAGATGGTATGGCAGGTTCTCTCGACAGAGGAAGAAGTGACTCAAACCGGGCTTTCCATGGTGGTAAATCCGGTGAAGAAGAAGCATTAAGCAAGACATTCATTTCCTCAACTGACCCATCAATATCAAAATTTTCAAACCCAAAATGAGCTAGACAAGCCTCTAAAGGGTCCTTTACAATAATGGAGGGCAAAGCCTCCTCCACAATCTCATCCATAACATCCACTAATAAGCACTCCTCTCTCTCATGAGGTTGTTGTGATGCTTGGAAAACATTAAGTTTCACTTGCATGTTACCAAATGAAATTTTCATCACCCCGGTACGACAATTAATGCATGCATTGGCCGTAGACAAGAAAGGTCGACCTAAGATCACCGGGATTTGTTTCCTAGAACTGGCTACCGGTTCCATATCTAACACCAAAAAGTCAATAGGGAAGTAGAACCTATCAACCTTAACTAGCACATCCTCAATCATGCCACGTGGCACTTTAAGGGGCCGGTCAGCCAACTGAAGAGTGACAGTAGTGGGCTTCAACTCGCCAAGCCCAAATTCCTCGTACACAGAGTACGGTAACAAATTGACACTAGCCCCTAAATCTAATAAGGCCCTATCAATGAAATGGTCCCTTATAATGCATGCAATGGTTGGGGCACCTGGGTCCTTAAGCTTAGGAGGTGTGTCATTCAACAAGATGGAGCTTACTTGCTCCGTGAGTAGGACCTTTTGGGACACATGTGTCCTAGATTTACGCTTTTGCGCACAAAGGTCCTTCAGAAATTTGGCATATGATGGTACTTGCTTAATCGCCTCCAATAGGGGGAGGTTGATTTTTACCTGTTTAAAGACCTCTATCATTGCCTCCATAGATGCCGCATTCTTATTAAAAGAGGACGGTGTATTAAGGCATTGGGGAAAGGGTGCCTTAGGCACATATGGTGCCTTGGGCTCATGTGAAGTGTTAGGGCTTAAGTCATCCCTCTTAAGTGTTTCCCCCTCACCCTTACTCTCATTAGGTGAACCACCATGGTCACCCTTCTTAACTCTAGTTGCATCAGACGCAACTAACTGAGGCTCTAACTCCCTACCACTTCTCAAAGCAACCACCGCTTGCACTTGCTCATGTTGCTTTCTATTCCCACCTGAACTCTCTGCCCCATATTGTCCCTTAGGGTTGGCCACAGTTTGACTTGGTAATTTTCCCTCCTCTCTCCGATTCATGTTGTTAGCCATTTGGCCCAATTGGGTCTCTAGCTTGGCAATAGAGTGAGTGTGGGAGTGAACTGCCGGTGCTAACCCCTTAAGTTCTAAGAGAACTTCCAACACTTAAGTCTCAAAGGCAGAGTTGCCTTGAGGAACAGGCGGGGGTTGTGGTTGCCGGTACGGTTGTGGGGGTCTACAAGGTTGCAGTGGTCGGTAAGATGATTGGTTGGCAAAATTATTGAAATTCTGCCTTGGTGGTGGAGGATTGTAAGAAGGGCCTTGTGAAGGGGGTCTCCATGAGAAATTAGGGTGATTTCTCCATCCCGGATTGTATGTATTGGAGTATGGATCATTACCTAGGTTGGAGAACCCTCGAGCCGCATTCACATGCTCTTGGACTAACTCCGGAAATTGTGATGCCAAAGGGCACTCACTCAAGTCATGAGCAGGACTCGCACAAATAACACATGCCTCGTGAAATTGAGGCTGATCTTGCTGGGTAGGGGCATGTCCCGTAGCTAATAATTGGTCCATCTTGCAGGACAGTGCCTCTACTTGTTGGGCTAACTCTAGGTTTTGCCCGACCTCATAAATGCCCCCTCTTTTCGGGGCTCCAACTACTGGTTGCCGGACTTGCTGGGCTGCGGAGGCATGGTGAAGGGAATTATCACTTAAGTTCTCAAACAATTGCCATGCCTTAGTATCATTTTTAGACATGAATGTCCCACCACAGGACGAATCCACCATTTGGCGGTGCGGCTCAGTTAAGCCATAATAAAATGTTTGAACAAGTTGCCAATCAGGCACTTGGCGGTGGGGACACTGTTGGAGAAGGTCTTGAAGTCTTTCCCACGTCTCATGGAATTGTTCGTCATCCAGTTAAGCAAAGTTTGTGATGGCTTGCCTAAGTTGGTTGGTTTTACCTATGGGAAAGTACTTCTCCAAGAACCGTTGTTGTAATTGGTCCCAAGTTGTGATTGAATTAGTAGGTAAAGAATTTAGCCAGTGTTTGGCTTTATCCTTTAACAAGAATGGAAACAATCGCAACATTAAGGCCTCATTTGTGAAATTCTGGATCCTCACTGTCGAGCAAATTTTTAGAAATTCATTCAAATGCTTATAAGGATCATCATGAGTTAGTCCATGGAATGATGGGAGCATTTGTATGGTGCTGGACTTAATCTCATAATGAGCAGCAGTGGTGTTGGGTAATTGGATGCATGATGGTGATGTATATGCAGTGGGTGTAAAATAATCCTTAAGGGTCCGGTTAGGCACATTCGAGACATCAGGATTAACCATCTCTAAAGGCTCAATGTATGAATATGAATACTCAAGCCTAGGAACACGGGCAGAGGCCCTAAGTCTCCTAAGAGTCCTTTCTAGTTCAAGGTCCAAACTCCACAATTCAGGGCGACAAGAACGACGCCCGTGCATACACTACCCACACACACACAAAAAGTTCGACTCTGTGCACTAAGTTACGAAAACAGAATGCTAAAGAAGAAATACTCACAGCGGTTTAACGAAAACGCTTTACTCGTCTTATGGGTGCTTGACGTGTAGACGTTGTCTCCAATCCCCAATTGAGCTTTGACTTTCGTTTTAGCACTTTGGTGCTTTGCTTGTGAGTGTTTCTTCTGTTTACTCACTTTAGTGCTGCAGTTGTTTTTTTATTTTTAAAGCTCGGCTGCGCTCCGCTTGCACTTCGGTGATAGCTCCAAATTCAAACGCTCTGCACACTTAGCAACACAAAAGGATAAAATCCTAAACTAAAAATTAAAATAAGAATGTAACTTTAAATTAACTAATTTCGCCAGAAGTCCCCGGCAACGGCGCCAAAATTTGATGGGTCGTTGAACACACTAAAAATAAACCCTAAACTACACCAAATTCTTTTAGAATAATGGCAAGTCCAGGTATCGATCCACAGGGACAATTATGAAATTAAACTAATTTAATTGTTAAATTCCTAAATTAATTTTGATAAAAAGATTGATTGTTCATAGCCTAAATTAATAACAAATAAATTAAACTAAGGAATTAAATTATCAATAATAAATGAAATTGGGTTTACTGAATTGGGGGAAAAACTAGGGCAAAAAGTTCACCACTAGCCACGTAATTAGGGTTTCCAATTAAAATCAGTTATGCTATGGTTTGAACGGATTAATGCTTCGCAACTACAAGCTCAAAGCATTTAACAAGAAGATCATCACATTCAATGTACGAGCACAAACCATCTCAAGTAATACGAATCGTTCACTCTAAACTAAGGTAGTGATACGACTCGTTCCTCGTAGCATGGTTCGTCTCATACCTTGAATGTGATGGAATAGAAAACTCATGTACAGATAACATTCAACAATCACAGAAAGTCAAATATTCGAAGAAATAATGAAAAATATATAAAAGAAACTTCTAAATCACCATACAAATGTTCAAACCTTTACATAATTAAAAATTAAAAAGAAAACAAAATAATTACATGGCTAGGGTTTTATCAAAACCCTAGAAAAGGAGACTAGCCACTCATGGAGGAGTGGAAGGAGGTAGATGGAGAAGGAACCACCATGGGAGACATCCTTGAAGCTTTTTGTTTTTCTTTCCTTCCAAACCCTAGCCTCTCTCTTTAGGTCAAAACAAGTTCAAAAACCTAATCCAGCCTTTTGCTTGCCTTTTTATACTTGTGATCCCTTCCAAACAGGTTTAAAACGTTGGGTTGACTTTTCCAGAAAAAGTCAACGCACGTGCGGGAAAGTCAACGCACGTACGGGAAAGTCAACTCTCTCCAAATTCTGTCTTTTTGCCTATTTTATGCTCCGACTATGTACAACCTGATTGACATTCAACACACATAAAGTATACAGTTTGACCAGCAAGTGAAGTTAAAAGATTCTAATTAACGGCCTCAATGATGTACATTTCGGCCTTAATCAGTTGGCATCAAGAAGATAGCCCAATCATCTGCAAGCTCAACCCCAAGAGTTTGGTGAGGAACCAAACTCGACAGAAAAAATGCAAAAAACAAAAAACCAGGCAAAACATAGACAAGAGACATAGCATAATAGCTAACAACAGCATCAACTGATAGAATCACCCAACAGAACCCTAGTAGCCCATAAACAACCACAGACCCCAGTAGAATGAAAAAAAAAAAAAAAAACTCCAGCCACAAGACAATACTGACAGAGGCGAAGACTTAGAATCACAGAGACCAGCCCAGCATATCAATTCATCAAACCCAGAAACTTGTAGCCACCATCAGAACTTAACAAAACAACAGTAGTCCAACAACAGTTCAGCATTAGCAACAAAACAAAAAGATTTGTAGCCATTTTCCACCCAGGACTTGCATCCAGCATCACCAACAGACTTAACAGAGCGCCACTGCTGAGCATAGTAGACCAAAACACCATTGTAGAAATGCCCAAAGTCTATTGAGGACTAAATAGCCTTGGAATTGCATAATGAGACGATAAGTGGTATTGAAACCACAATGCAAAAGTCGATTGAGGTGATTGTTAGTAATTGGATCACATTTGAGGACCAATCACAGTTACGACTTCAATTGACTGTCGTATGGTGGTTGGTCCATGCATTATTTTCCCTATTCTCTTGCACCAAAACACCTCAGCAGACCAGCAGAGAATAAATTTTCTCTCTTGCTTCCATTAATAGACCATATCTGATGAAGAACTCTACAGAAGCAAACCATAGAAAACTGCCCCTTGTTGCCCAATGCACTTTATTATATTCCAGCCAAAATGCCCAAATTTACTCCTAGTGACAGATCCCAATCTCAGCACCACAGCAGCACACAACAGCATTTAGGAAAATTGAATATGCTTGTTTACTACCTAGTAAAAGTGCAATTCTTGATATTTTGATTTGATGATGAAATAGATATTGATACAATACAAAGATTTGCACCAACCAGCAGCAGACAACTTTTGCAACCTTAGACCAAATTTGCAACCTTCTTCTACTACTACCCAAAACGGATCATGCACCAGACAGATCATGCACTAGAAATCCACAGCAAAACACACCAAACAGATTATGCACCAGAAATCCACAGCAGCAGCCCAGAAATCCACAGCCCAGAAATTTACTTGAACCAACAACAACAACAGCATCAGAACTACCCCTTACAAACACATCCTAATCTGTTGAAAATTAAACAAGAAGTCATGCACAGAGTATTGCAGACTTGACACACAACTCTTGGCCCAAAAAGCTACTCTAAGTTTTACAACTTCCACCAAATTTGTAAAATTTGTCTGCCCATTATTAAAAACAATCTAATTCCGAAATTTCCAAATTGATCATAAGACAACCAATGGCACAATCTTCCAGATGCACAAAACTTTTTTCTTGAATCAAGCTCCAGACCACCATTATAGCAGAGCTTCAATAGAACTCGGAGTTGCCTAACACACATCCCACCAGCTCAACATTGCAGCCCATACTTTCTAAACCAATAGACAATGGAGGAGAACATAAGTAACTGACTCCACTTCATTTCTGTAGAAAACACACAAAATACTAGCATTAGCTGGCAACACCCCAATCCAATGAAGGAAAGCTGCTGTTTTTACTCTGCCCCGCCATGCTAACCACCTAAAAAATTACAGTTTTGGAGGGACAACAATCTTCCACAACCATTTGGCAACATTCAAGTCTGGACCCCTAGCTGCTTGTAACCACAACTGAACAGAGGACACAGTGAATTGACCTGAAGTATTCAACTCCCACGACAGGTAGTCATCCATTTGCCCGCTATTAATAGAGGCATCAACCAACCAGGCATGGAGGCGACTTACCTCATTCTCCTCCCACACCCTAAATGGTCTTCTAAACCTTAAATTCCAATCCCCTGAACTCCCCTTTCTCTGTTTGAACTGCATAACAGAACCATCCCTATCTTCCGATAAACAAAACAACCTTGGAAATTCCTCACTGAGCTTACTGTTATATCAGTCCAAAATTTGACTCTCTCTCCATTTCCAACCCTTAACCTTATATTATCCAAATAAAACTCTACTAACCGAGAATGACCCTTAGCAATATCAAGAATACCCTGCCAAATTGGAGACACTCTCCTTACAGCCCCCAACTCTGGCCACCACCCCCCACCAACCCATTCATAAATGCTACAAATAACTGACTTCCACAAGGCCCTATCCTCTGCCCCAAACCTCCACCACCACTTTAGCATCAAATAAACATTCATAACTTCAATATTACTGACCCCTAAACCACCTTGGCTTTTAGACTTAGTTAGCTCCTGCCATTTTACTAAATAGACTTTTCTTCTCAACTCACTGCCTCCCCAAAGAAATGTAGCCTGTAATTTTTCAATCAACCTGACCACTCCCTTAGGCATTTTAAAGATTGAAATATAATATAATGGTAAACAAGACACAACTGACTTGATCAACGTCAAACGTCCAGCGAAAGACAATACCTTTCTTTTCCAAAGCGACAACTTCTTCCTCACTTTATCAACCACTGGCTGCTAAGTAGACTTCCTTTTCGGATTAGCTCCTAAAGAGAGGCCCAAATACAACAAAGGCAGATTCTGAACTTTGCAATTAAGCACAACACTTAAATTTAATACCTTACTATCTGATATACCCACCCCACAAACAATGCTTTTGTGGAAATTAATTTTGAGACTCGACATAACTTCAAAACACCTTAACACCCTTTTAATTGAGAGTAACTCCGAAATCTCAGCTTCGCAAAAAATAATTGTATCATCTGCAAAATACAGATGCGAGATGTTCATGTCAATAGAACCCACTGTAGCTCCCTTAAACAAACCTAGTTGCTGAGCTCTACTTAGAAGCAAATTAAGACCCTCAACCACAATATTAAATAAGAAGAGGGATAGGGGATCACCCTGTCTAAGACCCCTTTGTGGTGTAAACTCATCCGTGGACGATCCATTCACCAGAACAGAGATCTTGGAAGAGGATAGACACTCCTTAATCCAACATAGCCACTTTTCATCAAAACCAAAATTGCACACCATTGAAAATAAAAAATCCCAATTCACAGAGTCATACGCCTTCTCAAAATCGATTTTCAAAATCACCCCTTTACTCTTTGAGCATTTCCACCATTCAATAACTTCATTTGCTATCATGACCCCATCTAAAATACAACGACTCCCGATAAATGCTGTCTGAACCTCATTAATTATTGCAGGAATCACCCTTTTCAGCCTCCTAGATAGAACCTTTGCCAAAATTTTGTAAATAGAATTCACTAGACTAATCGGCCTAAAATCCCCCAGCTCCACAACATTCTCCTTTTTAGGCACAAAGGCGATGAATGAACTGTTTAGCCGTTTGACCAATTTCCCATTTAAATGGAACTCCTGTATGAACTGCATAACATCATTCTTCATAACTTTCCAATTTTTCTGAATATATGCTAAATTAAAACCGTTAGGCCCTGGAGCTTTGTTTCCATCACATTCCTTCACAGCATCCCACACCTCTTCCTCAGAAAACTCCGCTACTAACTCCACTGAAATCCCATCCCTGCCAATAGTAGCAAGTGGCCTTTCTAACTTTGGTCTACCTCTCCACACCTCAGAATACAAATCCTTGAAATGCCTAAATACAACTTGTTTGACCTGATCTGGATCACCAACTCTAACCTCATCTACAACAACAGAATCAAGCACATTCTTACGTTGCCTTCTACTAGCCACCACATGAAAGAATCGTGTATTTTTGTCCCCCTCTTGAGCCCACTTCAGCCTAGATTTCTGATGCCACAACCATTCTAACCTTCTACTGTAATTCCAAACTAGAGATCTCAACTCTCGTCTTCTATCAATAACAGTCTCCAGCAATGGTCCATCTTCAGCTAACAAATCAATCTCATGTAATTCCTCTTCAGCTACTTTTAACTTTTGCTCCACATTGCCGAACACATCCACATTCCATTTCTTGAGATCTAACTTAAGCTTGGCCAATTTACCTTTCAATCTATACCCTACCCATCCAAGAGCATTGGCCTCTTCCCAAGACTTCTTAACAACTGACTTAAAATCAGGATGAAGGAACCAGGCATTTATAAACCTAAATGGCCTAGGTCTCCAATTCCTAACATCTTCCATGAGCAACAAAGGACAATGATCAGACACACTTCTTGGTAATCCCCATTGCTTAAATCGAAAAACCTCCAACCACTTCGGATCCACCACAAACCGATCAATCCTACTCCATCTCTCGCCTTCAACCGAGTTACACCTGGTGAACCTCCTTCATAACAGAGGTAGATCACATAGCTCTATTTTTTTCTAAAAACTCATTAAATTCAAACATACCTCTGTCACGCCGCAAACAACCCTTTCTCTCGCCTATACTTCTAACTTCATTAAAATCCCCTCCAATGCACCAAGGGTGTTAGAAAGATAGCTTCAACCTAAGTAAAACTTCCCATAACTAACCCATTTGCCTACTTTCATTTGGTGCATATATGTTGATTACCACACACCCAAATGACTGATTATATGTACCTGACAATAGAATGAAAGACCTTGCACTGCAACACTTAGCAAGGTTAAATACTTATGGGTTCCAAACACATAATAAACCCCCGACACACCCCTTCGAATCCACAGCCATATGCTGCAAGACTCTTAGGGTCGCATAGATTTCACAAAACTACCATCCACGTTACTCCTCTTGGACTCCTGCAATAAGAGAATGTCAATCTTCCTCTCTTGGACCAACTTCTTAATCTTCACCCTTTTGTTTTTTCTCCCTAAACCCCTAATATTCCAGGACATCAACTTCATGACCATAACAAAAACCCCAAAAAACCCCTTTCGGATACCCATTCATACTAGGACATCCCTCCTACCATCTCCCACCTGGCCCAGATCCTTGGCTTCCATCTCCACAATGCGACTTATGATCTCCTCCTCATTATCTATACAGTTCATCCCCAACATCTTACCCACCTGCATCATAGCTCGAGCTTCCTTGAACAGCGAATTCCTCCACACAGCCTCAACCTTCTGAGAAGAGGAGACTGACAATGCAGTTGCTGCAGCTTGGAAAATAGCTCCTCTCGAAAACTACAAGAAGTACCTGAGCTAAACCTTCTCATCCTCTGAACACCCTTCCTCACTGCTGATCTTTGCCTAATCTTACTACTCTCCACCCTACCTTATTTACCCTTATCCTTTCTAAATCCAGCCTGTGAAGCCATTAATTTGAAACCGGGCCCAACAGAATTAAAAGAACTACCCCTTACAGTTGGGTCAACTCTTTTGCTACCTATTACCCCCCCATGGGCCTCTTTCAACACAACGTCCAAATTAATACTGGGCCTGTCCTTCTCTAGCCCACTAACACTTTTTAGAAAGCCCTGGGTCACTACCTCCTCATCCACCCTCTGCGATCTACCTGTTTCCTCAACCCACGACTCTTCTCGTTCTCTTACTATCGCCCCACTCAAGCAACCTTTCTCACAAACTTTTCCCATCTCCAACACAGCCTTATTAGTTATAGAATACAGCAATCCATCATTACAAATGCCCACAACAGGCAGTACACCATTAATATTAACCACCTCATTGACATGCTCTGATACCTGTACCAAATCCTTGTTAACCACCTGTCCCTATGGCTCCACCTCAGCAATTGTGTTTGCCTCTTTTCTCACCTCGCCTACTGATGCTGCACCACCATTAACAGAGGACTTATCAAGCTCAGCAATGGTGTCAACCTTAACATCATCACTTTTACTGCTACTACTGATACCACTATTTAGAGTCTCCAAAGCCTCACATACCTTAACAGGGTACAGTCGACCATTACAGTTCTACTGAATCAACCTATTAATATATTCCAAGGACTTTGTAATAATTTTAACTTTCCCACACTGAAAAGATCTCATTCTACTTGTGTCTTCATCAACCTGTACTACCTCACCCAGACACTACTGATTCTTATAAAAGTATTCACACTCCATAGATTGAACGAAACACAAAAACAGACAATCCAAACACATCTCTCCAGTTCCTCAACAACCCCTTGTCTCCCCTCCATCACAGTCTCGCACCAATCATAAATCTATTTTTTCAGACTGCCAACGCCCTCGTTTAGAGCTTGTTTTGAATTAAACATCGGCACTGCTAACTTACCTCCCCTTTCATGAACAAGAACATCTTTCAACCCTCTGCTACTAATCTCGTCCTTCAAATTTGAGAATGAAAAACAAGCTTTTAGCTTAACAAACACGCTCTCGTATATCTAACCGTTACCTTCTTCTTTTGTGACGACTGTGATTACATCTGACCTTTGTCCCGCTCCTTTAACCACTACTTCAGCAAAGGTTCGCTGATCCCTCCTCGCTTCCCTGCTCTGCAACTGAAATTGCTTCACTCATTTCACCATAGCCGCATTTGCTTCCATCTTTCATTGCACCTTCTGCGAAAAGCCATTTGCCTTATCATACTGCCCTTTACCCCCTTGCTCTTCCTTAGCAAACTCTGCTTTCTTAACTTTTAATCTAGAATCATCACATCATAACCCATTCGCCTTTTGAACTACAACACCCGCCGCAATCGGACAATCAAATCGAACGAAGCCGAACCTTAAACCCGTCGATTTCCTCCTCTTCATAGGAATAAAGACATCCTTGACCACTCCAAAGTTACTGAACATATTGAACAGATTCTTCGAGCTCATAGATGCGGGAATATCATCAACAAACAACGTAACTAAACCTGACTCCACTGGTGGTCCGTCTAGATTTCGTCCTCACTTTTTCCTCACCACCGGTTTCCATCCTCCGTCTATCTCCTCTTTTTTCTTCCTCATCCAAATATTGTTATAGTTTACTCAAAGAAACCCACCTGAGATATCACAAATCTAAACTCATGGAGATCACATAACCCATAAAAGGGGAATTTTGAATCAACAACAAAAAAATCTTATTTTTATTTTCTCAGGTTATGAACAAGTATGTGGAGATAAAGTAGTAATCACCTTCATGGGCTTTGTTAAGGTTTTTGGGAGAGGCTTTTTGACGTGTGAGGATGTACATTCAATTGAATAGGTGAAATATTTTCAAAAGAACAATTTTGACATTATTTGGGGAGAGAAAAGAAATTTTAAGGGTTTTAGAATTTATAAGTGGGACTCCAAAGAAATAGAGGATCCAAAATAATTGATGGGGTGCTAATAGTAACACTCAATTTTTAAGGTTTCAATTTGGTTCGTCTTTCTAAATTGGAGGTTAAAATTAATAATTTTGGGACACTTATCAATTTTCTAAAGTATATATATCGATAAAATTAACAAAAATTTAGAAAGAATGACCAAATAAAAAACTCAACTTAAAATGTATGGTCAAAATTATTCAAATTGAAATTATAAGAACCCAAGTCAAATTATAATAATGAAAAGTGTATTTAACTCTAAGATTTTTATACAGAATCATTCACAAAAACATGTGTCAATGATATTTTCTTTTTCTTTTTATTTTTATTTTTAAAGAGGCATTTAAATTTTTTTTATAAAATTTTTAAAGTGATAAACTTACAATTGTGCCACACCATCTTTTTATTTGTATATCATTACTCATTTTCATGAGGCTTTGCAAGTATTTTCTTGATTGACAAAATTATGTACCTTGAAAATAAAATAGATGATGCAAATTTAATTTTGAGACAACTATAAAAAAAATCTCAGGGTTTGAGTCTTTTAACAAAATAAATTATGAGTTTTTAATTTTATTAATTTCAATCTTAATCTTTTGATTTGTTTTCATTCTAAATCATTTATATTTTTGTTAAGTAAAACTGACAAAAAAAAGAGACTATTATGTAAATGGGAATTACGTCTCAATTGTTGTCAGAAAAAAATTACAAAAAATTAATAAATATTTAATAATTAAAATCATAAATTTTTTCATTAATATGTGATAATTTTTCTAAACATCTCCTGAATTGTAATATTCCCTATTATGTAGTGCGAAAATAAAATTGGCCAAGTGTATTTATTTTGAATGTGTTTCATATATATATATATATGGAAAAATTTTAGGTTGGGTACCATGTACACTTTTTGTTACAACATTTATGCTTTTGGTTATGATCTACTATATTGTTAATTATGATATACTATGATGTTGGTTATAACATTATTTTGATTATGATTCAAAAGTTACCATATGTGAGGTTTGGTTATAACTCAAATTTTCTTTTAGTTATGACTATGTGCTATGACATTATCCAGAAAATATCTGAATAAAAATTAAAGGAGAAATTATTAAAAAAAACTCAGGATTTGACCCTTATAACAAAATAAACCTTGACTTTTTAATTTTGTCAATTTAAACTTAAAAAAATTTAATTTGTTTTTAATCTAAACCATTTGTTTATTCTGTTAAGTAAAATCAAGGAAAAAAATATGTATTTTAATTATTAAACTTAATAAAAAGATTATTTTAAACATTTTATGTACATAATATTGCGAAAATTGTTAAAAATCCTAAAAAAATGTCACGACCCAAACCCGCCCCTATGGGTTTAGTATCGTAACCGGCCAGTAATCCTTAGATTACCAAAGGCCTCTTGACGGATTAACATAAAGTTAGGAGCTGCGGAAGCAAATATACATAATATACGCAGTCCATTGAGCTGTGAAGACATACATGACACACATAATTTAAAACTTTTATAAACTTATGAGTGATGTTAAGAGATAGCCATTACATATCACCCCTAGTAGCATAATGTCAGAAACCTTGTTCAAATCTTAACAAACAAACAAACTCTAACATGATTACAAAAACAGCCACAAATCTCGACTTCATTCGGAACCTCCTCGGGAGGCACAAAGGTTGGCTGACAAAAACTGAACATAGGCCGTCAACTCTGGGCCTGGTTACGTGCCTACTCACGTACATACATGATATAAATAGTGAGTTAAAACCCAGTGAATAATAACAGAGTAAAGACTTTAATGAATGATGCCCATAACATATTTCAAACCTCATAGCAAATCAGAATCATATTCAGATGACAGAAACAGAATCATAATATTATCCATATTCAAATCATGTGTGGTACATCCATTAGCGTAATCATGTCTCTTTGGTTAAGCATATCAAGATCCATAAAGGAACCTCCGATACTGGGTGACACATCTCATACATAGGCCACAGTATTGTTTCTCCCAGGCGAGGGCATGTGCCACAGTATTATTTCCCCCGGGCGAGGGCTTGGGCCATAGTATTATCCCTCAGGCTAGGGCCTCATGACCATAAGCCACAGTATTATGTCCCATGGGCGAGGGCCTCTGCTAAGGATACCAGAATTACATTTCAAAGAAAATTGGGCAATCATTCATTCATACAAAACAAAGTATTTCAGAAAACTTATCATTTCATAACATCAGAAAATAATTAAAGTTAAACATAACTTTATAGAGTTATTACTCACAGATAATTGGTAGCTCCAATTAGATGGCAAAGTGGGCAATTCACTTTTCCTGCAGCGTGTGACCTACATAACATGGCAGATTCATACATTGAATCACACGCTCGATTGTACATAGCTTAATTCATTTATTCTTAGTGTGTTTCTAGCCTTTAATCCTCATTATGGAGTCTTAATCATGGCCTAGGAATGCTTAGGATGGAATGAGGATGCAAAAATGCACTTAAAAATATTTTTCAAAACTTGCTGAAAACAAGGGTCTTGCTTGAGCGTAGCTTTTCTCGCTCGAGCGGAAATGCAAAATGTGAAGGTTCACTTGAGCGTGAATTACCTCACTCGAGCGGACTGTAAACTTTGGAAAAAGTACTGGTTGCATGTTTTTCATGCACGACGGACGCTCGATCCCCGCTCGAGCGTGAGACTCAGACCCTCGCTCGAGCGTGACTTCCCTCACTCGAACGTGCGGCAAAACATATGAATTTCTGGGTACATGCATTTCACGCTCGAGCGAGCTTCCAGTCGCTCGAGCGGAAGTGCACGCACTCAGAGTGCTCGCTCAAGCGTGAACTCCTAAGCTCGAGCATGAATGCAAAAATTTGGAATTTCTAGATTTGATCTCAAAGCTTCAAACTCAAACCAAATACTTCAAAACTCATCCTCTTGGGCCAAAATTTTTGAAAACACTTAGAAACTCACAAAATATCATGGTTTGAAGATCATTTCATGAAATCAAGCCTCCAAAGTATGTCAATTGTTCAAAAATTCAACTTAAACTTTATAAATGTTTCATGATCATAACATGCATGAATTTTCTTGATCTTGAGTTTCTCGAAACATGATCAAATGCCATAAAACAACATAAAACTTGATAATTCCCCAAAATCAAGGTGAATTCAAAATATGCATGAGAGAATTCTTGGAAATTATGCTCAACTTGTAACGGAATAGACATGCATGCATGAATTAATCTTCCTTCCTATTACCTAAGCTTAATTCTCATATTTCATAGCTCAATTCTCTTGAATTCATAGATGAATTAACTCAATTCCAGGACTAGAGACTTGGCTTCTTACCTTAGATGTTCTATTGAGTCCTAGATGCCAAATTCTTGAGCTAGATGACCAATCTCCAAGGTTCATTCCTTTTCTCCTAGCAATCCCTCTTGTTTGTGTTAAATCTTTTCTTCCCTTCTCTCTCTCACATTTTTGAGCATCAAAGAGTAGGAAATGAGAGTATAAAGCCAAGTAAAGGAGTTAAAGTAGCCTTGTATAGGCTTATTAGTGGAGCTTAATCAATGTAAGCTTAGACTAATTAATTGGAGTTACTTTATTCTAATTATTTGATTCCGAATCGATTTCAAATTGAACTCTCCAAAAATTCCTAAAAATTCCAAATAACACATAATTGAAGTCAATTTTTGTATCGGATGCCAATAAGGCCTTCAATTCACAAACCGAAAGAAAAACATGAACATATCTTTTTACGTTAAACAGATATAGATACAAAATGATGCAATGCACATGTAATTGACTCAAGATTTCTTCTTAATTACTTATTTGGCATACTTAACATGAATTAGCGTTAATCATGGGTCAGGGTTGTTACAAAAAATTACTTGCGTTTGGTTTAATTTAGGAATTGTGATTCTCTTTTTGGAGTTGTGATTTGAGTGTAAAATTGTGAATTGAGTTTTGCAAAGAGAAAATTTGTTTGGTTATGAGTTTTGAAAGGAATTTTTGAATTTTAAATTTTGAAAAGAGCGGATTGGGTCTACCTGGTCGTTCGCCCGAACATCCTCCCAAACGTCCAGTCGGTTGACAGTAACAGTGCAAATTTGTTTTTTTGTTTTTTTTTTACAATTGCAACCTGTTATTTTAAATATATATATTTGTTTTAGATATTTTTTAAATATAAAAATTATTTTTTCAGATTTTTAATAAAAATAATTTAACAATCCCATTACTAAACATCTTCAACACTATATTATCAACAGAGTTTTGAAAAGAGTTTTAAATTGAGTTTTGAGTTGTGTGTTTGGTTATGAGTTTTAAAATTAATTTTTAAATGAAATTTTGAATAATTTTGAATTGTGTATTTAGTTATAAATTTTGAAAAATAATTTAAAAATTATACCTTTAAAATTATGATTCTAAAAGCAAACTAAACACAGAATTTCTACAAAATATCTTTTGGAACCTTTCGCATTATTTTAATATTCTGTTTGTGGACAAACCCAAGAAGTTTGGCGGCTGAGATAAGAGAGGAGAAGTTGTGACAGTAGTATGTTAAATCTAGTTTTGGATAGGAAATTCCTGGTGGAATCCGAGTCTTAAAATGACAAATTAAGCATATACATGAATTCCAACCTAATTCTGTTTTTATTTATTTATTTATTTATATTTATTTATTATTTTTATTAGGGAAAGATAAAATTTTATTGATAAATATTTGAAAATATTACATTAATAAAGGAAACAGATGAGTGCAAAGATCATAGCGAAATATCTCAATCCCAATTAGATTAGCACCAAAACACCAACCCAATCATATGCTAGTACACTATCAAGGATTAATGAGAAACCAACTACAAAAGAGACACTACAAGAATTTACACTTTCGGCGGCTAAATTTGGCGACTAAAACAAATTTAGTGGCCAAAAGTGTAACAATAGGCGACTAAAAAAATGATTGGTCGGCCTTAACATAGATTTTAGGCTACTAAATTTTTTTAGTCGTGGTGTGTTAATTTTTGCCGACTAAAAAAAATTTAGTCGCCAAAAGTATAACAATAGGCGACAAAAAGAACAATTGGCCGGCGTTAGTTTAGGGTTTAGGCTACTAAATATTTTTTTAGTCGAGCTATATCAATTTTTTCCGACTAAATAATAATTTAGTCGCCAAATAATAATTTGCAAGTTTAATTTAGTCTTCGGCGACCAAAAAATTGGTCGCTAAATATGTATTTTTAGCGACCAAAACCATTTAGTCGGCAATGGTGTTACACTTCTGGCGACTAGGAATTTTTTTGTCAGCATTAGTTCATGTTTTGGCTACTAAAATAATTTTAGTCGTCATTTGTTAATATTTCCCGACTAAAATTTTGTCGCCAAATGTATATAAAAATTTAGTGGGAAATATTTCATATTGGCGCCTAAATTTTTGCCCAAATTTGTTAGTCTTCACATAGTTCTATTCTATCTCTCTCTTGCTCTCCCTCTCTCTATCTCTCTCTCTCTCTCACAGAGAATCGATCACCACTGCCCCTCATCTTGCCATCGTAGACGACCACAGTGTCCGTCAATCTTCCACTGTCGAACATCGCCACCGCAGCTCACCATTGCCTCGCCTCCCACCGACATTCAGGTTATTCTTTGTTCTTCTCTCTTTCTCTCTCCCCCTTCCTCTATTTCCCTATTTCACTCTAGCTCTAGGGTTTTTTTTGATGTTGTAGGATTTTGATCTCTATGTTTCGAGTAAATGAGTTTTGATTTTTGTTCTAGATTTAGGGTTTTTTGAACTGATTATCGAGTAAATGGGTCTCTTTGCTTCAAATCTATTGATTCTTTTGCCTTTCTTTTATATTTATTTTTGGGGGTTGATTTGTATAATCTGGTAAACCACTTGAGCTTGTTTGGGGAAAATTTCTAAATGAGGCTATATTGGTTGTTTCTTCTACGCATGATGCTTGACTTCTACCTAAAGCTTTGGTGATTACATTAATGGAGGGATAGTTGAAAAGGTAGAAGACATATTTCTTTGTGTGTTTGTGTGTAACACATGCATTTATATATAGAGTTTTTTTCCCCCATCTAACAGGAAAATAAATAAATAAATTGGATTTAGTAAAAGGCACTAACAAAACAAAAGGCAACAATTAAAACCTAATCAACTTTAGCTGATCTATCTAGAAATGGATCAACTTTCATAATATATCTATGAGAAAATATTGTTGATTTTCAAGAAGTTATCACTCTGTCCTATCACATTACTAACTACGACAAATTCAGTCCTTGTCTTGCATTGCAGGCTTTCCTTCTTTATCACCATTTCTTTACTAGCTTTATTTGACTTCTAACGTTTTTTTACATGGGTTATTATACAAGACACCTTAGATATATGCATGAGTAACACTATCACATGAAGCATTCTAAGTGGTGAAGCTAATGTAAACTTCATTTTTTGTAATGAAGAGGGGGAAGAATTAAACCATGTGTTGCTTTTTTGTCCTTTTATCTAGAAGGTTTGGTCTCATATTATCAGATGGTGAGGCTTACAATGGGTACTACCTGGCTCCGTGAATTGTTTACTACAATGGTGGGCTGGTATTAAATTTAAAAAACAGAATAATATCATCTGGAGGGCCATTCCTTTGGCTATGCAATGGTCCATTTGGAAATAGAGGAATAATTGCATTTTTAAGGGGTTGCAGCCATATATAAGGTAGCTGTGTGAGACTATTAAATTAAGGATTGCAATGTGGATCAAAGTATCTTGCCTCTCTTTGGATTTTTCAATTAATGATATTATTTTCAACTTGCAAAAAGTCAAAGTTTGCATTGGGGGGATTGGTTAGCAAGCCTGGGGTAGAGTATTTGGCTGGTGATTTTGCTTTAGGTTTGTGCTGACATTACTTGTATTTGCTATACAATCTTTTGTACCTTTTCCTAATTCCATGTTTCCATACCCATTTAGGCTTTAGTTATTTTAAACTTTGTGTTAATCATTTCTACACCTATATAAGCTCATATTAAACAATCTGAATTTTTTTATATGGCACTACAACAAAAGTTGCCTGTAATGACGTTTTTTAGACAGTTTTTTGACAAAGGTTGTGGAAGGTGTAAAGTGAAATTAAAAACACGCATAATCCTCTTATAAACACGCGTTTCACTTTATAATGGTGCTCCATCTTCATTTCTCTTTTCGTCTCTGTCATTCTCTCTCTATCATTTTCTCTCTATCTAGGGTTTTCTCTTTCTCTCCTCATGCTCCTTGAGAGATTCATCAGGTTCGATTTCGATTACTTGTTCAGATCTAATTCTAAATCCATCTATTCTTGAATCGATTTGATTAAAATTTCTTGACGATTTTTTGTTCTTCGTGATCTGATTTTGATAATTTTGCAGAGGAAGATGGACCGGTTGAGTTACACGAACGCGAGATTACGAGACCGAGGAGTGAAAAAGGATTAAGATCATGTATCGGGATCAAGACAGGGATTGGGGTCGAGACTGGTCGAGTTGAAGCAAGAGGAGGAGACGAGATCAGGAATACTGGGTTTCTGGAGAGATTCTATCTAGGGTTTCGAACGCGATGGCGTTGAATGCGCCCTACGTGTTGAAGCTTTTCCTAAGGTTAGTCCTCTCGTCACTACCGCCCTCTGGTCTCGTCCTTTCTCTCTCTCTCTCTCTCTCTATTACTCCATCAGATCTGGTCTCAAACACATGATTTACTATCTTCATCGCTCTTCGATCTGGCCTCTCTTCAGTCGAATTGTACTTTTTTTTAATCTTTTCAGTTGCTATTTTTGGTCTGCTCTCTTTTCAATAGAATCTCATTCACTTTGATCTTTCTGTTTTTCAATCTCATTAGTCTCAATTTTTTCAATCTATGTTTGTATATTGGTAGAACATAATTTTATGTATTTCTAAAACATAGGTAATTAGACTATGTTATTCCTTTTTGTCTTGAAGGAAGAACATTAGAATCCTTGAATTTTTTTTTTAATTTTTTTTTTTAAAATTCAGATTAAGGGTGAGAATGAGATTCAGCCCAGTTGATGTGGGAGCCATGAGAAGATGATAAATTGATTACTAGTATGAAGTAGTTAGTCTTGTTAGTATGAATTGGGTATTGCATCACTTTTTCTGTTTATCTTAAATTTTCCATTCCCTGAACATGTTATGTACGAACCAAGACTACACTGCATGAAAAAGCAGGAAAATGAAAGACCACATTAAAAATCAACTGGATTTTGAATGAAAGAGGTTCACTGACTTTGTAAACATCTAAGGGAATTTCTGACTTCCTTAAGTGTGATTTTGACATATTCCATGATGTTTATAAGATATGGATGATTATTGTAAAATAGTTTGACATACCTGGAATGAATGGTACTTTGTATTTTCCTTGAATGCAAGTGCATGAAAAATAATCTCAATATTTGCAGAGGATGAGGAACTTGTCACAAATGCCCTCGAGACAGTTGTGAATTTGGCACCACTCCTGGATCTTTGAATCTTTAGTTCATCAAAGCCTTCATTCATCAAAATTACGTAAGAATTGACTTATTATTTTTCTTTACATCATGCAACTATGATTTCCAATTTTAGAATTGCTTGTTCCAAAAATAGAAGGAAAAGAACCCCCCTTAGTTGAGAATTTTCTCACTGGTTTTTGTCAAACCAGGGAGAAACATGCAGTCCAAGCCATTATGGGGATGCTGAAATCTTCTGTCAAAGCCTGGAATTTTGGAGCTGCAAAGTTAATTGGCCGTCTGATAATAAATCCTGATAATGCACCTTTCATTCTTCCTTTCGGCCCATAGGTTTGATATTACCCTTCATATGATCCCTCTTAAATAAAAGTTTAGTTTAGTTTATATTTTATGTTTTATATTTGTGATTTGGCTCTTGCTATGCATATTTGAATCTTGTTAGGGTATTTAGTTGACATGTACATGTAAATATTATGTATTCATGTCAGTTTAAGTGCACTCCGCAGTGACAGTGCATGATACAATGCTAACAAATTGGCCTGTGAAATGACAAAAAAAAAAAGTTCATTAGAGCTCTGTTTGCTAAACCATACTTTGCTGCCTTTCACCCAGATGGTAGAGCCCTGTTTTGTGGATTGGATGATAGTTTAAACGTTCTGATCTCTTTCATTTTAAAATTTTATGAATTGGTTTTGGTAAATGAAATAGCCTCACACATCCATGCCCCATGTACTGCAGGTTTATTCATGGGAGCCTGTAATGTGTCAAGATACTGCGGACATGGGATGGTCAACGCTGGGTGACCTCTGTATCCATGATGGCAAACTCTTGGGTTGCTCATATTATCGAAACTCTGTGGTAGTTTGGGCAGCAGATATTTCAGTAGCTTCATTCATCTAGTTCTTTTTAACTCATTTGATTTATTTTTATTTTTTTTGGGTCATTATTTAGTTTTATTTATTTAATTATTTTCCCCTTTATTTATTTAGTTGCAACTTAACCGCTCTGAGCAAAAATGTGATCTCCGGGAAAGTTCTTTGGCAAAAGTTGGGAGTCAAAGAAGGAATGCTTCAAATTTCTACTGCCCGTCTCCAGATTACGAGATTAAAGAAACAAAAAATATAGACGTGGACAGTAAGTATTTATTTTTACATGGAAGTTGCTAATTGGGGTTTAGCCAAAAATGTCTTTATATTTGGATGTCATTTTCATTTATTTGAATTCATCTATTGGCAATATGGTGTTGATTGAGAGGTTGGAAACATAATGATTGGATCTTCTGTTTGGTGTCCTCAACACTTCACCCTAGCTCATACACCTCTCTCCCACCTCTAGAATGAAATATCTGCTATATTTGTGATGCATCTATTATACAACATTTTTCAAGGCCTTGATATATCGGTATAACCCATGGTGTTTATAAATTTACATTAATGTCTCTAATTGTTCTGAACTGATATCAATGTCTTACATGTCCATTGATGTTACCGTATCTTTATGATGGTGATAAATCTTCATTATGATAATATATTCCTTGGGGCCACACTTAGAGAGAAACAAAAAAAATCTCTACATAAATTTTTTGCATCTTTCCATTCATTGGATTTTTAACATTAAGTGTTTTTGCCCTTGGAATTATTGGCATCTAGTTTTAATTTCTTCCTTGAAGCAATATTCCTCCATCATATGTTTTTCCTATATGATTTATTTCTACCTTAGTCCCTTATGTTTGGGTATTGATCTCTGCTGACTTCAGAGACATACTTGATCTTTTTGTCTGTCAACTTGATCAACCAGTATCCGATTGGAAGGTTGCCTGTTCTAAACTGATAGCACCTTCAGCTGAACTTTTTGCTCATTCTATTATATTCTCATTGTTGCTTTGTGAGATTTTCCTTTGGAAAATGAAATCTAAGGATTCTTTACCAATTGTGTTAATAAACCTACATTTTGAGATCGAAACTTTGCTTATAATTTCAGTATATTGGTTCTATTTCTGGAATTTGTTTAATTTTTTCAGAAAGAAAGGAGAGATTACTTGATGAAACTTCTTTCTAAATTAATTTCTGAAAATTGTTTGTCAAAAAGTTTTCTGAAAACTTCATTTCTTTTCCAGTTTGAAATTCTTCAAAAGAAAGACTAATATAGTGAAACAGCATGTTCTTAAACTTCATGTTATTCCAGTATTTCCTGAATTGTCTTACTATTTTCCATTTTTGAATTTTTGGCGGATCAATGCCATTATATTTGAGCCTTGTCAAAGGATATAGAATTTTAAACATTGTTCCATACACACATTATAAATTTGATTTCTCCTTCCTCATGTTAAATTCTATGAGTTCAACAATAGATACACAACCTATGAGCTTTTGATTACATATATACGTTCTTATAATAATAATCTGTTGATCAAAATATTAATGGCCAGTTGTAATGAGAATTGTGTTCCATTCTGGACTATTTAAAATAAAACCTGTATTTCAGATTTTTTTTTTAATTTTTTTAAATTTTATTTCAGGGTTTTTCTCTCATATAATGCAGACATATTCTTAGATTTTGTCAAGTAGTCTTTTGAATATTTATCATGCTACTTGGAAACTTACAGAATGGACATCCACAAATAGCTGAAAGGGAGTTGACATCTACAAATGATGGTAATGTTACTGAAGATCTAATGCAGATTCATGATGTATTCTTAAGTATCCTTTGGTCTCGCTTGACAAAATTACAGGTCCATGGATCTAATTTATTACTATTTTGGCATTATTGCTAATTGATGAAATTATCTCACCTATTAAGCAGTTTTCCTGCATCGAAAATTACTAGATGTTTGTAATAATTGACAAACTTTTGCCTCTGATTTTCCATTTTGAAGAAAATTGCTATTTCTCTTATGTTAATTGCGTTCAAGCATCTTGTTTTATGTAAGGATGCAGATAATATAAAATTCTAATGAATGTATGTGGTGCGCCATTTTTTGAAATATAATAATATCAAGGGTGCTATAGATGCTACGAGGAAGTTGCCTGATCATTCTGTGGGTATTTCTTGGAGGATTTCAAGCGTGTTGCTTGTTCGTCTCAGATGGTTCCTATTGGTAACAAATTTCTTCCTTGTTTAATTTTATGAAGATTGTATATAGTGTAGGTACACGCAGACCTGATCAGTATTCTCATGGAAAAAATGGAGATTCTCACCTTAGGTTTGCACTAAACAACATGGGGGGCTGATTTGAAGAAAATTCAAACTGTTGGACAATATATGATTGAGATTGAGATTTGGAAAGTTGTAGGGTTAAATCTCCAAGGAGATAATTAGAATTTTTATGGTTTTTAATTTGGCATTGCAATTCAAATTTGAGCCAATCTATGTTCTTTTATATTAATTATCAGTTAATCCTCAATCTCTATTCTTAGTTAAATTTATATAAATTTTCAATTAATTGGGCTGTGTTAAAAAAAAAACTTTAAAAAAAAAAAAACTTTTTTGAAAAAAATGCCACTAAATGATGTCATCATGACATCACATTTGAGGCAAGTATTAAAAGTGAGGAAAGGTGGCGGTTTTTCAAAAAACGTCACTGAATGACGTCATCATCACATCATTAACGGAAAAGTAAATGGCTGTCAAAGATTTTGCGACGCTTTAAAAAACGTCGTCTAATGTTTTTAGCGACGCTTTTGAAACGCTGCTAAGCTATTGCGGCGGCCGTATCCTCGACGAAAATATTAAACATCGCAAAATCCTATTGTGGCGTTTTTCAAGCTTATAGCAGAGTTTTTGAAACGCCGCTAAAAGTCAAATTTCTTGCAGTGTGGTTGGGATTGTTTGTCTTATTTTTGGTTGAATTTGGATTGAAGGTTTATCGAGCATGATAGCAATAGGGACTTCAACATGCAACGGTTTCATGACAAAAGGAAATCTACCTGGAAGGTTGAAGACTTTGGAGTGAATCTTGTTTTAGCCTCTTATGATGATAAAGAAGCCTTAAGAAGTAAGTTGATGATGCCACTTATGATTATAAAGATGCCTTCTTCTTGATGTAAAAGCAGTTGTGATTTATTATGTTCTGTAGTCATTGGGAAGTCAGCTTTTATGTCACATATATATAATGCTAAATCTTTTAAAATGTTGTGGAATTTTTTATTATTTATTATTGGCTTGCAGTTGTGATTTATTATGTTCTGTAGTCATTGGGAAGTCAGCTTTTATGTCACATATATATAATGCTAAATCTTTTAAAGTGTTGTGGAATTTTTTATTATTTATTATTGGTTTTTGGAGGAATATATGTTGGAGGTTGGAAAATGACTGCACTGATGGAGAATGCATATGCTTCATTTTATCTCATTTCCCCTTTTCCTGAACTTTGATCTCCCCATGTTGCTTATTGTTTGATTTCTTTGGAGAAAATGCATATGCTTTATTTTATCTCACTGCTTTGAAATTCAAAAATGCCAGCTTGTCTCTTATGGTTTTCAGTTGGATTGCTGCCACATGTTGAATAAGCTTGCTATACTCTTATTTCTTAACTTCTTTTATTTGTGGTTTGCTCAATATCATCCCAGGCATGTACAAGCAAGAGTTCATTTTTCTGTGAGCAAGTGAACGAGAGATTGCGTAGTTCAGGTGATTACCAGGCATTCATTTTTTGTGAGCAAGTGAACAAGAAGTGTCTTCATATTTACAGCACAGAAATGATCACAAAAAAGTATTTACAAAGTTTGGTATGTGAGATCCTTGCTATCTATCCTGGTGGCGATTTTATTCTTTTGCATCTATAGAATTACTAACTGTTCCATTTACAAACAAGAACTTGGGTTAACAACCCTTATTGAATTTGCACTATTGATTTCATATGGTGTTCAGTTGTAAATTTTTATCAAAAATTAGTTGTCCAAGTACTATAAATGTTTTTAATATATAAAAGAAGTAGAAATATTAATTTGGTTTACAATTTTTTTTCTTCATAATAATAATAGTAACAGTTTCTTTTTTCTCCAGTTGCTCGTCAAACTTGCCATTCTAAAGTGCATAATTTATTTCATGATTTATAATTGTGAATGGAGGAGTAGAACTATATAATTATGAAAAATCTAGAAATCCCCTAGATGTTGATTTGTGATTATGTATCAATTTTAAGCAGAATATAACAATCCCAATCAAACAATCAAACAATCAAGACAAAGAGACACAACGATTTTACGTGGAAAAAACCACAATTGGACACCTCCAACTGTGATAAAAAAACCACGGGCAACAGTCACAAAACAATTCACTAAGAAGATTTAAAGGAATTACACAGGTATACTCTCAATTACCTAGCGAATCCACGCCTAATTGAACAAACCTCTATGTGCCTCTTCCAACCCGTCTTCACCTCGGAATTGTCTTTACGATGAGCCACCCCGGAATCCACCAAAGCTTCAGGCTTGAATTCTTCAGAATCCACCGAAGAACAACTCTCTCTTTTGTATAGCAAACAAAACCTTTGATGTACTCTCTTTAAATCATGAGTTGAATACTCAATCAAAACATCAAAGAAAAACTAACAAAATATCCCCAGATATAAACCTTAAGAACCAAAAAGAAGATCTGGAGGAATTCAGGAGTCGTATAGTTATGGGAGAAAACCAACTACTTATAGAAAACCAAAAAGTAATCCTAGATTTGAAAGAAAACCCAATCCTTATTGAAATCCAGAAAACTGTGTTCGCGTGGTCCGCTCGAGCGCCCAACATCCCGCTCGAGTGTCTTCAGTAAAATTTGCGCGTGATATAACAGAGGTCCGCTCGAGTGCTAGAGAACCCGCTCGAGCGCAAAATTACACATCTCAGTACTTTTACAGGCGACCAAAACTGCTGGAACCAGGAATTCTCCGCTCGAGTGCGGGTATGTCCGCTCGAGCGGACAGGCAAATTTTGAATGCATTTTTGCATTTTGCTTCGGGGGCGCTGCCCCTCGACCCCGCCGTGGTGCTGCCCCGGACCCACCAAGGGGCGCTGCCCCCTGGACCCCCGCGAGCTGACTGGGTAGCTCGATCCTCGTCATAATCAGCGAAGTGGCAATCTTGAAAGCATTAGCATCACAAACTTCTCTGAAATGCACAATTCGGGTTGGATTCGCATCTAAACACTCATAGCCTCACTGAAATAAAAGTGCGAAAATAAATACAACTGAAAGGAGTTTTGTCAAACGGGATTGCCAAAAATAAAACCTAACAAATTCTTTTACTTTTTGACGGCATGGTTTAAGTAAAGTAAAATTTTTAAGCAGCAATTCGTAAATGATGGATAGATAGTTTGTAAGTCAATTGGTCACAACATGTATACCCCTAATCTCTTGTCTTGTGAACAAACACAATGTTTAAATTTCTTATAATTTCAAAGTTTTGACTAGTTGTTTCATTGTCAATGCTTGAGTTAAATAGGATGATGTAATATGTTTATTCATTCATTTGAGTAGTTAAGGTCATTGGTTTTAAAATAAATTTGCGCATCTGTCACATGTATGTAGGATTTATTAGAATAACAAACTAATTAATGACTTTATGCTCTGTTTAAATTAATGACTTTATGCTCTGTTTAATTAATGACTTTAGCAAGTTCACAATGAATGGTTTGTATCGTCAATTTTCTTGCAAATCAAATAATTCTAGTGGTTGTTAGATACTTTTTTGCTCACACGATTTTATGGTTTCATAACTTTCATTATTTGTGTGTTGTTTCTGTAAGCATGCTACATGTTATATAGCTACTGATTTGAGAAGATTTAAATAATATAATCTTACAGTTAGGAAATATTTCTAGATTATATTATGATCTTTATTTTCAAATTTGTATATCTTATAATTGTGCCTTAGGTTAGGGAGAGGGAACTGAGTGGAATGCCTATTCCTTTTGAGTTTGAGGATTGTGATAGTGATGATTTCAAGGATCTTTTGATGAATGAGACTCCTTCAAATATTATTTATTGGGCAAAAGTGCTTGCAAGCCTCTTGGAAGATCAGTATATGGCAGAGACTCATTACTTGTTTTCCTGGTGAGTGTGTCATTCTTTTGCATGCATTATTACCATGATTTCACTACAGCCTCGCTAGCCAACCATGCAGCAGTTTTACTGTCATTGATTATTTTCCTCTGTTTGTTCTTGCTTTAGAAGGCTCACTTGTCTCCTTGTGCTTTCTACATTGGGTTTGTCTGATGTAGTTTGACACAACTTCAACCTATATAAAATTTAGACAAACTCTTCAATTCAATATTAGATTTTTTTTAATAGCTTTATTAATGTTGATAGCAATTGATGATGGTGTGTAGCATTTTGGGCATCCTTTTGAGGATGATGATCGTGATATTGTTTTTGAGGATAATGATCATGATAAGATTCTACAGCTATGTAATATAATGATTAAGAAATATTTCTAAAATTTCACTTGGGTACATAATTATGATTTTGTTTCTGAACTCTTAAGCTAGCAATTGCATTTAAAAAGTAGTGATATGTTTCATATTTGATTATTCTTGTTACTTTGAGTCATTTTTTGTTGCCCCTCCCAAAATATCCTTCTTGGTTATATGTTCTTATGATATAATATTTACTTGCGTGAAATGAAACAGGCAGGTGGGTGACACAAGAAGAGGCATTTGCTGCATCTGAAACTTCTTCAAATTCAACCTAAAAAAAAAAAGCCCAGGTGGTTTATCTCTGCATCCCATTTATCTTGTTGCATGATTTCATATTAATTGATATTTAATTACAATTTGGATTGTATGTGCATTTTGTGGAACAATTTGGAGTACTCTGTTTCTTCTTGTAGCACTTGTCATTGAGTTTGGTTTAATCTCTACATCACATTTCTCTTTTTGCAAGATTTCATATGAATTGATAACAATTTGGAGTGCATTTGAATTTTGGTAAACTTAAAGTATTCTGTATCATTATATGTTCCTCTTCTCATTACATCATTCTTATTCAGCTAATTGCTCGTGATGATCGGATGTGTAGCTCTCTTTAAACTCTCTTGATTGCTATTCATCAAAATGTTTGTGCCCAATTTATCTTCATGCTATATAATGTCCTTAAGACTATTTTTTTATATGAAGCTCTAGTACTTTTGAACTTCTTGTTTAATCTTAATTCCTAAAATGCATTGTCCCTTTTGCAAATGCTGAATGATATGAAATTGAGAGCAAACAAAAACAGAAAACAAGATAGCAAACAATCTTCAAGTTGGCACGTTCCTCCGCTTTGTTTTCAAAATTCAGACAATAGTTACTATTTTATTTTGCTTATTTTTTTACTTTGAGCTTCTGAAAGTACAAACAGAGCTTTGTACAACTTTGAATTCAATCAAACCAAGATTTCTTTAGTTGTTCTAAGAAAAAAAAAAGCAAAAGCAAACCAAACAACTGGTTTACTTTGTCGAAAATGCCTTAAACTTAGTCGGAAAAAGGCATTCGTGGGGAAAAAAATACAAATTAGCCCCCGAACCACCCCATGGATGTCACGGACAGCTTTTTCATGAAAAATAGAACCCATAGGGACAGATGACATGTAATTAGCACACGTAGGTTGGGAGTTTGAGTCGAAAATGCCTTAAACTTAGTTGAAAAAAGGCGTTATGGGGGCAAAAATGCAAAATTGCCCTCGAACCACTCTATGGATGTCACAAGCAGATTCCTCATGACAAATAGGACTTGTGATAACTGACGGAATGTAATTCGGGCCCATAAGTAGAGACTTAGAGCCGAATACGTCCAAAACTTAGTCGAAAAAAGCGTTTCGGAGGTAAAAATTCAAAACAGCCTCCGAACTACCGTGTGGCTCACACGGATAGCTTTGCCATGACAAATAGGACTTGTGAGAACTGACGGAACGTAATTCGGACCCGTAGGTTGGGAGTTAGAGCCGAATACGCCCTAAACTTAGTCGACAAAAGGCGTTTCGGGGGCAAAAATTCAAAACAGCCCCCAAACGACCATGTGACTCACACGGAGGGCTTCGCCATGAAAAATAAGACTTGTGAGAACTAACAAAATGTAATCCAGACCCGTAGGGTGGGAGTTAGAGCAGAGTACGCCATAAACTTAGTCGAAAAAGAGCATTTTCGGGGCAAAAATTCAAAACAGCCCCCGAAATGACTGTGTGGCTCACACGGATAGCTTCATCATGACAAATAGGACTTGTGAGAATTGAAGGAACGAAATTCAGACCTGTAGGTAGAGAGTTAGAGCCGAATACGTCCAAAACATAGTTGAAAAAGGGTGTTTCGGGGGCAAAAATCAGCCCCCGAACCACCATATGGCTCACACGGAGACTTTGGCCATGAAAAATAGGACTTGTGAGAACTGACGGGTTCGGACCCGTACGTTCGGAGTTAGAGCCAAATATGCCCTAACCTTAGTCAAAAAAGGGCGTTTCAGGGGTGAAAATTTAAAACAGGCCCCGAACGACTATATGGCTCATATGGATAGTTTCACCATGACAAATAGGACTTGTGAGAACTGACAGAACGTAATTCGGACCCGTAGGTAAAGAGTTAGAGCCGAATATGTCCGAAACTTAGTCGAAAAAGGGCATTTCGGGGGCGAAAATTCAAAACAGCCCCCAAACCACCATGTGGCTTACACAGATAGCTTCGCCACGACAAATAAGACTTGTGAGAACTGATGGAACGTAATTTAGACCCGTAGCTTGGGAGTTAGAGCCGAATATGCCCTAAACTTAGTCGAAAAATGGCGCTTCGGGGGTGAAAATTCAAAACAGCCCCCAAACGACCGTGTGGCTCACATGGACAGTTCCCCAATGAAAAATAGGACTTGTGAGAATAGGCGCAGCGTAATTCGGACCTGTAGGTTGGGAGTTAGAGCCGAATACACCTTAAACTTAGTCGAAAAAGGGCGTTTCGGGGGCGAAAATTCAAAACAGCCACCAAACGACCGTGTCGCTCAGACAGATAGCTTCGCCATGGAAAATAGGACTTGTGCGAACTAACGAAATGTAATTCGGACCCGTAGGTAGAGAGTTAGAGCCAAATACGTCCAAAACTTAGCCGAAAAAGGGCATTTCGTGGACAAAATTCAAAACAGCCCCCGAACGACTGTGTGGCTCTCACGGATAGCTTCACCATGACAAATAGGACTTGTGAAAATTGACAGAATGTAATATGGACCTGTAGGTTTGGAGTTAGAGCCGAATATGCTCTAAATTTAGTCGAAAAAGGGCATTTTGGGGGTAAAAATTCAAAACAGCGCCTGAACAACAATGTGGCTCATACGGGTAGTTTCTTCATGACAAATGGGACTTGTGAGAACTGACAGAATGTAATTCGGACCCGTAGGTAGGAGTTAGAGCCGAATACGTCCAAAACTTAGTCGAAAAACGGCGTTTTAAGGGCGAAAATTCAAAACAGGCCCCAAACCACCGTGTGGCTCACACGGATTGTTTCTCCATGACAAATAGGACTTGTAAGAACTGACGGAACGTAATTCAGACTCGTAGGTTGGGAGTTAGAGCTGAATACGCCCAAAACTTAGTCGAAAAAGGGCATTTCGGGGGTGAAAATTCAAAACAGCCCCTGAACGACCGTATGGCTCACACGGATAGTTTCTCCATGACAAATAGGACTTGTGAGAACTGACAGAATGTAATTCGGACCCGTAGATAGAGAGTTAGAGCCGAATACGTCCAAAACTTAGTAAAAAAAGGACGTTTCCAGGGCGAAAATTCAAAACAGCCTCCGAACTACTGTGTGACTCACACGGATAGTTTTTCCATGACATATTGGACTTGTGAGAACTGTCGGAACGTAATTCGGACCTGTAGGTTGGGAGTTAGAGCCGAATACGCCCTAAACTTAGTCGAAAAAGGACGTTTCGGGGGCGAAAATTCAAAACAGCCCCCGAACGACCTTTTGGCTCACATGGATAGCTTCGCCATGACAAATAGGACGTGGGACATCTGGCGAAACGTAATTCAGACCCGTAGGTTGGGAGTTAGAGCCAAATACGCCCTAAACTTACTCGAAAAAAGGCTTTCCGGGGGCGAAAATTCATAACAGCCCCTGAATACGCCTTACACTTAGTCAAAAAAATTACAACACTTAGTTCAAAAAGCAACAACGTTATTAAAATAACATCTACATATTCTAATAATTGCCTGTATATATTTATAGGACGAAGAAATTACATATTACATTGTTTGTGTTGGTTGGAATAAATATTGCATGATACGTATATATATACACTTTCTTTTATTTCCTAGAAGACATTTCTTGATTGTTCTGCCTTAGATGCATGTTAGAACATGTTCCATATGGCTGACTGAATTGATATTTTGTAACCAATTCTAATGTTTCATTTTTTGTTTTTCTTTGTAGATGGCTTCGTTGTGTGGGCTTGTGGATAATCCATATTGGTGTATGGAGAAGAATTTTCATTGTTGTGTAGAACTAATGTAATACTTTTGTCGTCCTCAGTTTTTGTGTAGTTCATTATTACTGATACATAAAACTTTTGGCAATCAACAGATAATGACTGTCGTGGTACATAGATCACCTTCTGTCATGGTACATATATACCATTTGTCGGTGTACATGTACGACGTTTTGTCATGGTTCATAGAAAACTTTTGTCATGGTACATGTATCACCTTTTGTTGTGGAACAAATTACGATGGTAATTTGTACCATGCCTAATAGTAATTTCGCTTGGTAGTAAATGTATTTTTTGTTTACGGAGGGCTTTGATTTTTGTATGATATATTTTGTATAGAATTATTATTTTAGTTTGGACAATAGTTGATTTGTATGGATTTTGATATTTAATGTTATTTATTTTTGGTATATGGATGCAGATTGTGGAATGATTGATAGTATGTATCATTTTGTTTATTTACGTATTACAGGTTACATTGTATATAGACAGGTTGTAAAGAAATTATAATTTCGTGATAAAACATAATATCATGTTTTTGGCGACTAAACAATTAGTAGGTAAAAAGAAATTGGGAAAAGACATTTGGCGACTAAAAGTTTTATAGCCAAAAAACAAAAAGACATTTGGCGACTAAAAGTTTTGTAGCAAAAAAAAAGAAGACATTTAGCGACTAAAAGTTTTGTAGCAAAAAAAAAAAAATAATAGACATTCGGCGACTAAAAGTTTAGTAGCCAAAAGAAAATCAAACATTTGGCGACTAAAATATTTCATAGTTAAAAACAAAAAACTAAATTATAAAAACACTTTTGCCGACTAAAATTTTAGTAGCAAAAAATGTAGAACTTTAGGCGACCAAATATTTAGTAGCCAAAAGAGGAACTCTTTACCGACTAAATATTTAGTAGCCAAAGATGGGGACTTTCGGCAACTAAATTTTTAGTAGCCAAAAGAACTCTTTGCCGACTAAAATTTTAGTAGCTAAAAAGGTGGGACTTTAGGCGACTAAAAGTTTGGTCGCCGAAAAGGGTCTAATTTAATTTAATGTCCAACCTTTTGGCGACTAAAATTTTAGTTGGGAATTGTATACATTTGGCGACTAATTACCTTTACCGACAATTTTTTGGCGACTACTTTTGCGACCAAATAATTTAGTCGCCAAAACCATTCAGCGACTAAAAATTTAGTCGCCAAAAGTGAAAATTCTTGTAGTGAGAGCACCCAAGACCAGCAAAGTACACAAGCAAATACACCCAAGAGCCACCTAAATAAGTTAAGGTTGACCTCATTATAGGGCTTTCTCCATTCAATTTTGTGCGTCAAGTTAGGTCTTTTCTAGGCACGCAGGTTTTTACCGTCAATTCATCAAAGATTTTAGTAAAATATCTTGTCTTTTGTATAGTTTACTTACTAAGGACGTACTTTTTGTCTTTGATGAGGCATGTTTTAAAGCCTTTGAAACACTGCGAGTGGCCTTTTCTACTGCCCCTATCATGCAATCTCCTGAGTGGTCCCTTTCCTTCGAGATCATGTGCGATGCATCTGATTATGCCCTTGGCGCCGTCTTGGGCCAAAGGGTGAATAAAGTGTCCCATGTTATATCCTATGCTAGTCGTACTCTTTTTGATGCTCAATTAAACTACACTACCACTGAGAAAGAGTTACTAGCTATTGTGTTTGCACTTGATAAGTTCCGGTCCTACCTCCTAGGGTCTAAAGTCATTGTGTTCACTGACCATGCCGTTTGCGGTACTTATTGTCCAAAAAAGAAGCTAAACGTAGGTTGATTAGGTGGATTCTACTCCTTCAGGAGTTTGACCTAGAAATCCAAGACAAGAAGGGATCCGAGAATGTAGTTGCAGATCATCTATCTCGTATCTTTATTGAGCACACAAGTGATCCCTTAGCCTTACATGACTCGTTTCCTGACGAGCAACTTCTTGCTGTATCACACGTGACCTTCCCGTGGTTTGCTCACATAGTGAATTACTTGGCGGTTGGTCCAATTTCGAAAACTTGGTCTACTTAAGACAAATACCGATTTTTCTCACAAGTTAAGCACTATTTCTAGGAAGGCCCGGAATTGTTCAAGTATTGTCCGGATCAAGTGATTCGGCGTTGTGTGCCTGAGAGTGAAACCCATTGCATTCTCACATTTTGTTACTCTCATGCATATGGCAGCCATTTCAGTGTGCATAAAATGGCCGCCAAGGTTTTACAATGTGGGTTTTATTGGCCCTCTATCTTCAAAGATGCCCATAACTTCTGTAGAGCTTGTGAGCGTTGTCAACGCATGGGCTCTATGTCACGGCGAGATGTGATGCCGATGAACCCTATTTTGATTGTTAAGATTTTTTATGTTTGGGGCATTGACTTTATCGGTCCTTTTCCACCATTTTTTGGATTTGAATACATTTTGGTGATTGTGGACTATGTCTCCAAGTGGGTGGATGTAGTGGCCACCAGAACGAATGACCACAAAGTTGTGGTTAAATTCCTCCATAAAACCATTTTCTGTTGTTTTGGGTTCCCATGTGCCATAATTAGTGACAGGGACAAACATTTTTGCAACCGACTCTTTGAGGCATTGGTGCACAAGTACATGATCACTCACAAAGTTGGCACTCCTTATCATCCCCGGACTAGTGGTCAAGTAGAGGTTTCTAACAGGGAGGTTAAACATATCCTCAAGAAAACTGTGAGGCTCAATAGAAAAGATTGGTCCACTAGGCTGGTTGATGCACTTTGGGCCTATTGCACTGCATATAAGACACTCATCGGGATGTCTCCATATAGGATTGTGTTCGGGAAACAGTGCCATCTCCTTGTTGAGTTAGAACACCGGCCTTTGTGGGCCATTAGGAAGTTCAATTTTGATATGGCCAAAGCCGGTGAGCACCGAAAACTCCAACTTAATGAGTTAGAGGAGCTCTGTAATGATGCGCATAAGAGCTCAAAAATTTACAAGGCTAGGACTAAGGCATTTCATGATAAACACATTTCTCATAAGTTCTTCGAGCCTTATCAAAAAGTGTGGCTGTTCAATGCTAAATTGTGGTTGTTCCCGAGTAAACTTCGGTCATGGTGGGATGGCCGATATGAGCTTATAGAAGTCTTTCTACATGGGGTGGTTGAAATTAAAAATCCACAAGATGGTACAACCTTTAAGGTCAATGGCGAAAGATTGAAACACCATGTGGATGGTATTGAGAAAGGGGAGATGATTGAGGTCGTCCACTTGACGGACCCAATATATCTTCCATAGTACTTGCTTTGAGTCTAGGAGACTTTAAATCCTCTAAAGGTGTAATTCCTTTGGTGTTTGCTGTACCTGAACGGCATCTGACGGTCTGGTATAGCCATCTAACTGTGTTTATAGTGAGTTCCTAGGAGACCAACTTAGACGGTGGAAATTAGAGTTCGAATGGCCAAGCCTAGAATGTAAAGGTTTGGAATTTTTTAGTTTAAAGTCTGGTTTAAATACCCAGGGGTGTGGAGATTGCTTCAAGACCATCCCGACTTAAACTCTGTATAACAACCCCATAGGTCGAGTTAGTTTTATGCGTCTCAATTCTGAATACTGAATCAACCTAATCTGTCACCCTGTTAGAGAACAAGGAAAGTTATAAACATAGTTAGGGAGAATGGTACCCATGGTTTTCGCGTGAAGATTATACATTTGTTGCGCATTTTGATGTTTTCGTTGCTCTATTTTTTTATTTTTATTTTTTTATTATTTCAAATGTGCATTAAAGGTAAAAATGGTTTAAATTTTTATATGGATTGCGATTGGGTTTTTTATTTAAAATAAATAAATTAAAAAAAAAATTTGGGTTGTACTTGGGCTTAAAAATATTAAAATAAAATAAAATACAGAGAGAGAAAAAAAACCTGCAGATTTTGTTTGTTATTATTTTTTATCTATTTATTTTTATTTACTTATTCTTTATTTCTTCAAAAAAAAAGAAAAAAAAATCCTGCAAATTTTATTTATGGATTTATTTATTTTTACTTACTTTATATTTCTTCAAAAAAAAAATAAAAAATAAAAAAATATATATATTTTAATTTATTTATTCTTTTATTTATTTATTTATGTATTTATTTTTATTATTTCAATTTTATTCTCATATTAAAAAAAAATTGCACTGCACGAGCGACCTATCTCCGGCGCATGTGCAGTCCAAAAAAAAATCAATAATAATAATAATAATAATAATAATAATAATAATTTAACTTATTTTTTATATATATTGTAATTGTTTAGTTTAAATTGTTTAATTAGTGATTCTTGTTAGTTTAATTGGTTAGTGAATTGTTTTTATTTTCGTTTTAATTGTCTAGTAGTGAGTTAGTTTTATTTTTATTTAGTGATTTAATTGTTTAGTGTTTTAGTTTTTATTTTTATTTTTTGAATTTTTATTATTATTTTATATTTTATTTTATTCTCTTCTACTAACTTAGATTATTTTATTTTCTTATTTATTTATTCATTGTAGTTCATATGTGTGTTTGTCAATTTGTCTCATGCTAACTTAGTGTAAGTTAAATTTTTTTTTGGTGGTGTATATATATATAAAAGAAAGAAAAAAAAATTGAAATAAAAGAAATCCGGTAGTGTGATGGCAATGAGGATTTGCATGATTTGTGCGTGCATGCGATGCTTGATGCGGTCTAATATAATGGTTCAACGTTTTTGGTTGTGCTGGTTGTATTATTTTGTGCAAGAATGACCACATCGTCCCGTTGAGCACCTAAATGGCCTTGCAATGCCAACATTGCGGCTAGGGATGTATCGACTGACGTTGGGCCAACAAACCAATTGCTTGTGACACATCCTTTGATGTGGACTTCTTTTGGCGCCATCAAACTATTGTGTGGAGTGTCCAACAACTTGAAGACCGGGGCCTCCTGGACATCTGCGCCGTTACTGAATCGGCGTATCCTCGCATTGTGCGAGTCTTTTATCAGAATGTGTACATCCGTAATGCGGTCCCAGGAGCTCTTTTGTCCCTGGTTGATGGGGTGGAGTTAGTGGTCACACCAACTTTTATTGCTGAGGTTCTCCACTATTCCATGGACACTATCAATGAAGAGCAGTTTCCAGTGTTCACTCGGGAACTCACAGTCCCAGCATTGGTGACTGAATTTTTTGAGGGGCGACAGGATGATGACAACCGCAATAGCATCTGTCGGGCTAACTTACCGCACCGCCTCCTCTTCCATGATGTGGTTCTTAAAAAGAATGTCATCCCTCTAGGCCACAAGGAAGAGCAGCGAGGGGACTTCCTCCGTGTCTTGCCCCGATTTAACTACGGATTTTGGGTCGACATTCCTATTTTGATCTTCAACTAGATGAACTGTATCCTTAATGAAGTCAAGTTGCGCAACACCCGAGGCGGTTTTGCATGGGCCCTCTCTTTCGCCAACCTCATCACTGCACTCATAAAAGGCCAAGGGACATACCCACTAGAACCCAATGAGGTTCAACTTCCGCCGCCCACACTTTATGGTAAAACCCACTGGCGCCAAACCATTGCTCGCCTACTACCTCCACTACTTCTTCTTGATGCCCAGGCCAATCCTCATGATGTTCCGGTAGAGCCCGCTGCCACACCAGCCCTAGCGCCACCACCATTCCGTATGACGAGGGCGTAATATCAGGCTCTTTTGGACAATCAAGCCGCTATTTAGCAATCTGTGGTTGATCTCTAGGTAGACTATCAGGCATATCGAGATCACTCGTAGATGGCCTTTGATGGGTATCAACAGTCAGTTGCATCTTTGCAAACCACCTCACCGCATGTGCGGCCCACCACTGCTCAAGCGGCCCATATGGGCACTCAAGCGGTTCACCTAGGGTTGCGTGCGTGAAATTTTTAGTCTATTCTACTGAAAATAAAAGGAAGAAAAAGGGGCTGAAAAAGGGTTCGAAAATTATACTAAGAAAATAGAGGCTAGGGTTTTGGAAATGTGATTTTCCTCAAGCTTTAAAGAGAACTTTCATGGGGGCTTCTTCCTCTTCCATCTCTTCCACCTTTTTTCACTCCCCCGTGAGTGGCTAGGCTCTTCTTTTCTAAGGTTTTGATGAAATCCTAGTCATGTAAAGAGATTTTTCTTAAGCTTTGATTGTGAAACGGTTTGAACAAATGTATGGACATTTTAGAAGTTTATAATAATTGTTCTTTTCATCTTTTCAAGTATTTTACTCTTTGTGTGTAACGCTCCAAAAATAAAATCACATATTCAACCGAATTACAAATAGATAATTACATAAATCAAAATATAACGTTCTTACATTTCATAGAGTTAATAGTACAAAAGAGTTAAACGTAAATAAATGCCATATCGGCTTACACCTTTCCAAGTCTTGTCTTGGTTACAACAAAAATGAGACTAGCTCATACAATTTAAGTACTAGGTTATACAAAAAGTGAAACAAAACAAAGAAGCTCTTGCTTTCCCAAAAGAAGTCATTTCAATGCTATTGCCTTAGTGGAGGCATGCCCTCACTACCTAAAAATGTTTTTCCTAAATAAGGTGAGCCACAGCCTAGTAAGAATAATGTAACACAGTATATGAGATTTAACAAAGGTATAAGTACGATGTGTATACACAATGCCAGAGATACAATATCCATATTTTTTACAGTCATAGAATACCAAGTCCATATTTTATTTCACTTCTCTCCAATTCATTTCAATACATGGACTAATTTCATTATTTTCCAAGAATCCAAAAGAGACTACAACTCAATGGGTCTACAATCACACCATTAACAAACACCACTATAATCTTGCCATTTTACGAATATTTCATCCGCGGGATCGGCACCCATGTATAAATTTTGGGACTTTCACCCAGGACACTCCGGCCAACTTAATTATAATGGAGTCCATCCCCTTTCTCCTCCCAAACAGTGGAGTCCATCTCCTTTCTCTTCCCAAACAATCATACATTTGCAATGTATTTAAACACATAATCACACATGGAATACATCCCCTTTCTCCTCTCAAGCAATCATGCATATACAACGTATTTACAACATGATCATATTCGATGATAACCATTCATGGATTAGTTTTAATTCACCTAATCCTCATGCAATTTCTACAACAATCATAGCTATCCTCTACTATAGATGCGCTTCCGGGAACTCCCCGACATCCGCGCGCGCGCCTGCGGGGGCGGCGCGAATCTCGTCTTGTTCTGAGCTACTATAGTTCGGACTCAAATGTCACGGTTCTGAATCTAATCTTACAATGTGCGATGTAAGATCGATAAATCAGCAAAGAGTCTAAATCTGGCAAATCGTTTTGAAAAACTGATTTTTAGAAAGAAATGCCAAACATGGACTGCTTTGCCAGATATAGAGTCGCCACCTAAATATTTTATTTTTGGGAGAATTTAGGAAACCTTGACTCATGCCTAAGGCCACGTGTCCGTCATCACTAAAGTTGCCTCGGCGCGGGAACTTGGGTACGAGAGGGGAAGGTCATGCAATGAGCACCCCCGCTCGCCCGATCAAAGGTCGGCCTGTACTAAGTATGATATTTTGTTTTTGAAAACACATGTGCTCTTATTCCGGTTAATTAGCTAGAATTACTATGTGATGCGCACGACAAACAAGTATAGACTAGATTGCCTAATTTGGAACAAAACATTGCATGTTCATTTTGTTGAAAACGGTTTGAAGTTTGCTACTTGCAAGTAGGCTAAAACGAGGATTTTGATGAATTGTTCCAATTCAAGTAATCCAACCTTCACCTACAGGCATTCAGGCAGTTATATCAAGTAAGCAGTTAGCCTCATAGCAAGCATGCTTTCATGGCAACATTAACACACATGAAGTAGGCTAAAGCGTAAACACTCACAGTGTACACCGAGCCAAAACAAAGAACTAGTTAGAAATCATGCATGATCGTAGTTCATGTTAAGATGGCTAATGCAACACATGCAAAAATGCAACTAAGATAGGCTCGGCTATCCTAAGAGTGTCATGTGAAATGCAACTTGGTACGCGTATTCAAATTGGAATTTAAATACGATGCAATTAGTATGATGCGCCGAGCCCGGTGCATGCAAAACAGATGAATGGATGCATGCATGCAAGCATAAGGTATGCTAAATGAAATATGCCTTGAAACTAACCATCGTAAGCGGTTAAGTAAAAGGGAGAAAGAAATGGGGGTTGGAAGACATGCATCACACACACGTACGCTTATTACAACATTACGCCCTCTCGACGGACAGACTGAATAAGAAGCTAACTAGCTAATCTAATTAAACTAATTATTACAACACAATTAATTAACTAATCCTAGTTAACTAATTATTACAAAACAAATTTAAATAGCTGAACGCATTACCTATTATGGTACAAAACAAAGCAAAAGCTAGCTATCTAAGCATGGCAGCTAAGGAAAGCAATAAATTAGGAGCCTCAGGGGGAGAGGAATGCATGCAAGCCCGGTCGCCTCGTATGGAAATCCAATGCGATGCCCCGATTTGCCTCTGTTTTCAATTGTCCTCAGAAACTTGCACCAAGCTCCAGAAAGCTGAAACTCCACCTTGGGAGACCTGTGGGAAGGTGGCCGACCACTTTTGGTCTCTCCAGCCACCTGCCGACCACTTTTCTTACAGAAAGCTAGAAAAAGTGGTTGGCCAGCTAGTTTTTCTGGCTGGCCGACCAGTTGTTGTTGCTGAACTGCAATTTGCTGCAACAGAGAGCAAAAAAGGGCATGGTAATGTATTTGCAAGATATGTGTGCACAACTATCCTCTCTATCATGTCGTGAGCTCAAGGGAGTGTGGTTCTCGACCCTCAGGCCACCAATCGCGCATTTCAATGCATGATGGCCGAGAGGCGAAGTTGCACAATTCAATGTAAAATGAATGCACAAGTAAACACATAAAGCCTAGAACTCTATCATGTAGGATCAAGAGCGTCGGCGACCGAGAATCGAGGCACGTTTCACCACTTTAAGAATGCAACGTCCCTCTTTTCCCGTGTTTGGACTAACACCTATTCCAAACACAGTGCAACACAAACATGGCATACACAATGCGACTCAATCATGCAACTCAATGCAATACAACTTAAGCATGCAAACATGCAAGGGACAAGTGTGCAAACATGCAATTAAACATGATCTAACTACCAATTCCAATGGCATGCACAATGCAAACAACAACTAGCATACACAATGCTATGTGACCTAAGCATACACAATACAAAGTATATGGCATACACAATGCAATGAACATGGCATGCATAATGTAATGAAACAACATGGCATACACAATGCTCAATGGACTTAAACCAAAAGGGCTAGACCTCAGCCGTGCCCAAATTAGTGGCCATAACATCAAAATAAAGGCACAAAAGGCAAGGCATGCATGTACAATGCATTGGCCAACCAATTAGGTCCAAGAGCACAACTCTCAAGAGTGCTCAAAGAGTGATAAATGCAGAAGTGTAACAACACTAAATGCACTGAAATTAAGTAAGAAATGATGCCAAATCATTCAAACAAAGCAAGCATGGCATACAAAGGTTCTTAAGCATTAAAGCTAACGAAGAGGACTACAAAAGGAGCATGCAATACATGGCAAATATGCATGAACTAAGCATGGACAGAGCTGAAATAGGTCACAACAATGACCAAAACATGCTAAGATGGAGGCTCAAAGGCTTAGGCAAGATGGCATACATGCTAGGCCATAAGTAAGGCAACAATGCAAAACCCTTAAAGGCATTCGAAGCATGAAAGAAGTGGGAACATGACAATGCTAAAAGCTCTGAAATGAAGTATTAAATGATGCCAAATCATCTAAATAGCTCAAAGATAGCATGCATGAGTCAACAAAACACAAGTCTAGCAAGGCCAATTGCACTATAGCTATACAAAGCATGAAGGATATGGCAAAGGCAACCCAAAATAGTCCTAGAACATGTCAAAATGATACTAAAACATGTATGGAAGGAAGCCAAAACAAGCTATCATGAAGGGCATCAGGCATGATGCATACAAGGTAAATAAGGTGGATTACACTACACCTATTAAGAGCAAGCATGGGATGACTTAACCAACAAAAGTCAGAGTTATATCATGGCAAAATAACCTCAAATAATCACTGAAATGATGGTTCGCAAGCTAAGGCATGAAGGCATACACAATGGTTCATGTTATGGCATAAAGGGGCAAACCCTCCAACGCATTGAATAGGTGAAAGATGCAAGTGCATGAGCATGAAACATGGACTGAAATCACATAATAAATGATGTCAAATCATTCAAATAGTCCAAGTAAAGCATGCTAGTAGACTTGACACACAAAGCTAACAAGCTAGATTGAACCAAGGCTATATAAAGCAAGTCATGCATGGTCAAAACAACCAAAATTAGAGCTAAATCATGTTAAAACATGGACAAAAGCTTCATGAAATTAAGCCAAAATCATGCTAGAATGACATGTTAAAGCATGATGCATGTTAGGCTATTTCATGGAAATGCACTACAAGTGCATGGAGCATGCAAAAGGTGACCAAACCAAACCCGAACAAAGGTATGAAATGGTAAAACAAGCCCAAGAACATACTGAAATGGACTCAACATAAGCTAGAATGACATGCTACTTCATGAAGCATACAAAGCTAGTCTACAAGATTTACACTACAAGTGTATAAGCCATGCAAGGGATGACCAAACCAAGAAAAAATAGTGGTAAGCCTCAGCAAAATAACCACAAATACATGCTAAGAACAAGCCAACACAAGCTTAAAACATATGCTCAAACATGAGGCATATATGGCAAGTATTCAAAATGCAAGGAGAGGGGATGACCCTCTCCCATTTAAGACCCCAAAACCACCTTTCCACCACTGAAAATCCTCTAGATTTCAGTGGTAAAAAAGTCATGCAACGGCTAGAACAAGAGCCTAAAGGGATGGCTCAAAATAAGGCCTAACAAGGCCTAAGAGGGGGTAGATCACCCCCAATGAAAAAGTGACCTTAAACAAACTTTTTAAGTACACAAAAACAGAACTTTTTCCAGTTAAGATTTAAGCTTAAAACAGCATGCAAAAGGGCTCAAAAGCTTAAGCAAGAATGGGGGTTTAAAGAGTTAGAAACTCACCCTTGATGAACTTTTTCAAGGCTGCAACTCCAGCAGGTTTTTCAAGCTCAAACCAACCCAAGAACACCAAAACCAGCTCCTAAGCACCTCAGTAGCAAAAGGATGGTGTTTAAGTGTGTGTTTGTGTGTTAAAGTAATACAAAATGACACTTTAAGGCACAAAAATGAAGAACCAAGGCAAGATAGATACAAATCTATATCTATAACTCAAACCCTAATTTTTTGAACCTAGAGGAGGGAGGAGGAGCCTCCCTTTTATAGAGAACAAAAGGCAAAGCTTCTCCAAGAAGCTAAGGGCCAAGGCAATCCCTTGATACACTTGTATGGAGGATGGCTCTGGTGCCCTCTAGCTGTGCCAGCTGTGGGAAAATATCTCCAAAAAGGTGCCAGCTACTTAAAGTGGTCGGCCGACCACTTTAAGTGGTCTCCCAGAACAACAACTGGTCGGCCATGGTGGGAGAGAGTCCAAAGGATGAAAACAAGCAAATGGTGTGGTGGCCGACCACCTTTGATGGTCCAAAGATCAGGGAGACCAGTTGTCAAACCAGAAAACTGGCTGGCAGGAGGGAAAGTGGTCTCCAAGGGGAAATACTGGTCTCCCACCCTTGTACCACCTTCCAAACAAGGAAAATAAGGTTTTCACCAAAAACAAACCAAAACGGATGCAAGACGAAAGTTTGGGAGGCAAAGCGCGCAACCGAGAGCCTCGAAAACTAGTTGTCGAGCACCAAAAGTGGTTTACGACCATAAAAGTGGTCTCCCAAACCACAGTGGCCCTCTAGGCCAAGGAAACAAGGTGTGGTTCAAAAACCATGCCAAACGGAGAACGTTGAGTGGTCCCGAGACAAGGTGCGCGACCGAAGGCTCCGAAAATCGGAAACTAATCTCCAAACGGGAAAAGTGGCCTACGACCACAAAAAGTGGTCTACGACCACAAAGAGATGGTCTACTAGATCCCTCCCTCCATTAGGCAAGGAAAACCAGACTTGGTCTGCAAACAGAGTCAAAGCACAAAGAGTTCACAGGCCCGGCGGCAAGGCTCTCAGCTGAAACTCCGAAACCTCGAAATGAGCACAACATGCACTATCACCGAGCGCTCAATCGATGACGTCTGCGTCTTAAGGTCGGTCAAAAATGGGGTGTCTACATCCACCGATAGCCCAATACAGATATTTCTAAATAGATATACAATCTCAAGACAAAAAATTTATTAAAAACTTCCAAATGTGAGACGTATCACCTACTTAATTCTATCATCTATTTCAATACTTGCCCAATTTTATGTTTACAACACCAATTTCATTTATTTATACAAAATAAATATCATAATAATTTTGGGGCAAACTCCATTTTTCCCCAAATATCAATCAAGTACCAAAATCAACAATTTTGACATCATACAATATCATTTTCAAATTCCACAATCATTTCCTTCTCATTTACCGAAAACCCTCATTCCATTTTATACCCAAACCCTAGGTTTGGTCATATTACCATCAAATTCCACCATTGTTACACATTAACAAAATAACTAAGTTAAAAACCACATTAAAGTGTAGAAAATCCCTACCTTAAGAAGAGAAGACCAAGCAAGGCAAGAGAGAAACCTCAAAAATCTCGAAATCCAACTCTATTCGGATCAAAGTGTAGATCTTGAGATGTTCTAGCTTTTTAACAAAGGCACTAGGGTAGAGAACTCAAAGGATCTAGGTCAAAATGTAAAGAGAGAGAGAGAGAGAGAGAGAGAGAGTATTTTAGAGAGAGAGGGTCAAGGTTTAGGTTTTTGGAAAGTTTTGGAGAGAGAGAAGAATGAAATAGTGATATAAAATGTCAGTTTCGCTCGAGCAGAGAAGTTGACGCTCAAGCGTCAGACACAATAATTTGTTCCACTCTAGCGCAGAATACACACATGCAGTACTTTTATAGACAACAGACAAACTGCTCGAGCTCAAGAAATGCCACTCGAGTGCCTACGCGCTCGAGCGTAAGAAACGTCACTCGAGCGTGAAAAACACCTCTCCAGTACTTTTGTAGAAGTGCAAAGTACTGAGAGTTTCCAAATCCCGCTCGAGCGCAAGAAAGGCCGCTCGAGTGGAGGACCAAAATTTACATTACCCGCTCGAGCGCGAGAATGTCCGCTTGAGTGGAGGAGCAAAAATCTGAGGAATAAGGTTTGGAAAAACAAGCAACCAACCTATTCCAAATGCATAACTACAACTCAATAATCAAAATAAAGGGAAGACAAGAAAAACAAGATATGAATCACCATACAAACCCGAGTCCGGAATACGACAAGTGATGAGTCAAAACCGGAATCGCTATAACTTTCCCCTCTTAAAGAATTTCGTCCTTGAAAAACCAAATTCAAAATTAACATTAGACCATTCATAACAATGTTATTCTCACAAATTTAATACCATAACCCATTCCCTGATCATCCATTCTCATCAACTCGATACACATGTCCCAATCTAAATTGAAATTTACAATTTCCCAAAACATTTACAATGTTTAATGAAAGTCCGAGTTTTCAAAATTTACACAGCATGTACAATGCTTCCAAGAATAATACAACATCATCAATATTCCATATTCTCAAAACATGTGTAATGTTTATATAAAATTCATGTTTCCAAGATACCCATAACACATGCAATGTCTTTACATTTCATTCACATACTGAAAATCTCACTATAAAATTTAAACATCAACAAATAAGTCCGGATATTTCTCTCGGACTTCCAATTTACGCTCCCAAATTGCTTCCTTAACTTCGTTATGTTTCCACAGTACCTTAACCAAGGGAATCGTCTTGTCTCGCAAAACTTGATCTCGTCTATCTAAGACTCTCATTGGTCTCTCCTCATAAGAGGCATCCTCATCTACCTCTAAGTCGGTCCAATCCAACACGTATGATGGATTCAGCTTATATTTCCGAAGCATGCTAATATGAAACACATCATGGACCCCGAAAAGTTGTGGTGGCAACGCCAAACGGTAAGCTACCTCCTCAATCCGCTCAAGGATCTCAAAAGGACTAATAAACCAAGGGGACAACTTCCCACTCTTTCTGAATCTCATCAAACCCCACCTAGGTGATATTTCCCAAGAACACATGGTCTCCCACCTCAAAAGACAAGGGTCTTCTCCTACGGTCGATATAACTTTTCTGGCGACTCTGAGTTGTAACCAACCTTTTACGAATAAGTGCCACATTCTTCGTCATTTCTCGAACCAAGTCTGGGCCCAACAAAAGGTGCATCACCCACCTCGGCTCAGCACACTGGAGATCTATACGGTCGGCCATACAAGGCCTCAAATGGTGCCATGCCAATACTCGATTGGAAACTGTTATTATAGGCAAACTCCACTAAAGGCAAGTGTCTCTCCCACGACCCTTTGAAGTCAAGGACACAACCTCGAAGCATATCCTTAAGGATCTGCATGGTCCTCTCAAACTGCCCGTCAGTTTGAGGGTGATACACTGTGCTAAAGGTCAATCTAGTGCCCAAAGAACTTTACAAGCTCTGCCATAACTGAGCTGTGAAACATGGGTCTCTATTCGAAACGATCGTCACAGGGACTCCGTGCAACCTCACTATGTCCCTAATATACAGGTCGGTCAGATAGTTTACTGAATCGTTCACACGCATAGCTATAAATTGCCCCGACTTGGTTAACTGGTCAACTACCACCCAAATGGCATCACTAACCTGTTGAGTCCTCGGGAGGCCTACAACAAAATCCATCGTGATATGCTCCCATAGTTTAAAGCAAACGCCTCTTACTACTCAGGATGATTCGTGCCTGTATGATGAATGCAACAACCTTCTTGATCAATATTTCAAACTTGTAGTTGTGAAATATTAGGTATTTTAAAAGGGTTGTTGCATTCAACGTACAGGCACAAATTATCCTGAGTAGCACGAGGCGTTTGCTCTAAACTATGGTAGTAACACGACCTGTCTCTCGTAGCATGACTCGTCTTGTACTTTGAACATAAACACAAAGAAAACTAATGTATAGAAAGCATTAAACAATCACAGAGAGTAAAATACTTGAAGAGATGAAAAGAACAATTATTATAAACTTCTAAAATGTCCATTCATTTGTTCAAACCGTTTCACTATCAACGTTTAAGAAAAATCCCTTTATATGGCTAGGGTTTCATCAAAACCATAGAAAAGAAGAGCCTAGCCACACATGGAGGAGTGTGAAGAGGTGGAAGAGATAGAAGAGGAAGAAGCCCCCATGAAAGTTCTCTTTGAAGCTTGAAGAAAATCACCTTTTCAAAACCCTAGCCTCCATTTTCTTAGAATAATTTTCGAACCCTTTTACCGCCCCTTTTTCTTCCTTTTATTCCCAGCTGAATAGACTGGAAATTTCACACACGCAACCCTTGGTGGGTCGCACGTGCGGTGAGGTAGCTGGCTCGAATTTTTCGCTTTTCGCACGGATAATCTACATTCGCGCTCTTTGTGATTGAATTTGTGTATTTCCTGCCAATCTGTACAAGTGCATTAAACACATCATATCCACCAAATAAACAAATTTGAAAGACTATAAATGTAACTTAAGTGACCTCAATGTGGCACCTTTTGGCCTACATCATGCTCCATGCTTAGCCTTGGCTCGACTCCTAACATATCAGTAAATCTTTTCACCTCATCATCTTCCCAAGCATGAAGATTTCTTCTAAAACTAAAACTCCACATATTTGAGCTATCCAATCTTGAAATCTACACACTTAAAGAAGCCTCATTTTTTGTGTACAACTAATAAAGTCTAGGAAACTGAGTATAAAGCGTGAGAATATTATGTAATTATGGAAATATATAAACTACGTTGATTGTGAATATTCGATTCATTGTATAGTGATTGTATAGGGTTGTTTCCTATTATAGATTAGGTTTAGGATTGCTATAAATATTGGTTGTAATCTTTGTATTATGTACAAGTTGAATATACAGAAAATATTTAGAAATCTTACATGGTATCAGAGCAAGGTTCAAAACCCTAACTGCTTCACTTGTCGCCATTGTGGTTCGTTGGTTAAAGGGTCATCGATTTTGACCCCTTCTTGGTTCTTCTAGTTTGTGATCAGCCTTAAGTGGTGACTTTTTTGGTTTGTCCTGGTCATCACCATCAGTCCTCTTTGGTTTGTCTTGTTTGTCACCATCGGAGTTGCGACTTTTCTCTCTCTAGACTCGCGTTCGTGGTCGCTTCTATCTCGCGAAGGTCTCTCTCTTTCTCGCGATCTCTGTCTGATTCACAGTTATCTACTTTGGCTTTAGATTCTCATATTCACTCTCTCTCTCTCTCTCTGATTCAACTTAGGTATTTCTATTTAAATCCTATTTCAGGATTATTGCACTAAAGCCCCATACTTGTTTGTTTATTGTATCTTTCTGGTTTATTATAATCACAGACACCAAAACCCAAGCCATCAGATGTAAACTCATTGGTACCAACTATTCTTATTGGGCTAGTGTTATGAAGAATTTCTTTCTTGGTCAGAAAAAATAGGACTATGTTTCTGGTTCTGTTCCTCATTCATTAGACCCGAAACAAGAAGGATATCTGACTTCCTATGACACTTGTGATTGTGATAATGCCCAAGTTCTAACCTGGTTTCATAACTCTGTGAATGACTATATTGGAATGAGGTTTTCTAAATACAATACTGCTAAGGAGGGGTGAAACTATTTATTAGGTGTGTATTAACAGTCCAACTTTGCTAAACGATATGAGTTGGAAACAGCTATTCAGAGTGCTTGTCAACGAGATCAATCTATTCAGGACTTCTTCATTGAGATGACAGGTCTCTGGGATCAATTGGCTCTCATAGAACCATCTAGCCTCAAGGAACTCGACACTTATGTTGAGTTTCGGGAGCAAGGTCGTTTAGCGCAGTTCTTAACAGCTTTCTCCACTCAGTATGAGGTTATCCATGGTGGTATTCTTCATCAGTCTTCTCTTCCCTCTGTGGATGTTATTGTTCGTGAGCTCCTCTCCGAGGAAACCCGTCTTAAGATGGCCAATCAGACTTTGTCTCCATCTGTCTTCTTTGTTCCTACTCAACCTCCTCTGTTGTCGACCCCATCACCTCATTAGCTTCAAGGCCATGCGAAGCCTAAGAAGGGGTCACTAGCCTCTGATGATTGTGCTTTTTGCCATCAGAAGGGCCATTGGAAATACAACTGTCCTAAGATGGGACGTCAGTTTGCTCAAACACCTTGAGTTTGAGCTGGGCTGTGAGAATATTATATAATTATAGAAATATATCAATTAGGATGATTGTGAATATTCAATTGATTGTATAGTAATTGTATAGTAATTGTATAGGGTTATTTCCTATTATAAATTTGGTTTAGGATTGCTATAAGTATTGGTTGTAATCTTTGTATTACGTACAAGTTGAATATACAGAAAACATTCAGAAATCTTACACAGACTTGAATCCCCCCTTCAAAATATCATCCCAAAACACTATTCTTCTATCATTCTCTATTATGATCTCCAAATTCTCTAGAAAGAATGTGTATAATATTGGGTTAGAGTGTGCCACATTCATAATATCCCTCCAAATCTTAGAAGTTGATCCAGCTTCATTAGTTGATGGCAGCCATCTCCCTTCATTGGAACCATACTTGCTATACATAGTTGGTTTCCATAATGCTTCATCTTCCAGAGCAAATATCTACTACCATTTGAATAACATACACTAACTTGGAACTCTGATGTCTCTAATCCCAAGATCCCCTCTTTGCTTATTCCTTGTAACTTCCTTCCATTTTACTAAATGAATTTTCCTTCTAACTTCTATGCATCCCCATGGAAAATTTGCTTGCAATATATCAAATTCTTTAGCAACATTTTCAGGAATTTTGAATAATAACATGTAGTAAATGGGCAATGAGAGCAGAACAGATTTAATAAGAACTACTCTCCTTGCAAATGACAGCATTCTTCTTTTCCATCTAGAAAACCTCTTCTTGAAGTTATCAATGACTGGTTTCCAAGATTGTTTTCTGCTTGGATTAGCACCAAGTGGTAGACCAAGATATTTGAAAGGTAATTTTTGACATAAACAATTAAGTTTAGCTGCAAAATCCAACACTAATTCATCATCCACATCCCCACCCACCACCACCCCCACATACCACACTTTTATGGAAGTTTATCCTAAGCCCATGCACCACTTCAAAACACTTTAAATTTCTTTTAATAGCAACAACTTTAGATCAAACATGATTATAGTGTCATCTGCATACTGAAGATGAGATACATTTTGCCTTCCATGACCCACTTCCACTCCTTTGATAATCCCCATTTCCTTTGCTCTCTTCAACAATATATTAAGCCCTTCTGCTACAACATTAAACAAAAAAAGGTGAGAGTAGATCACATTGCCTTAATCCTCTTTTAGGACAGAACTTATCAGAGGGAGATCCATTTACTATTACAGACACTCTAGTTGAAGTAATGCACTTCTTCAACCATCATATCCATCTTGGCCCAAACCTAAAGCTTGCTAACATTTGAAAAAGGAAATTTCAGTTTACATAGTCATAGGCTTTCTCAAAGTCCAATTTAAGGATTATACGTTTCTTTCTTGATTTCTTCTACCAATCCATAACCTCATTGGCAAGAAGAACCCCATTCATGATGTTCCTTTCTCGCAAGAAAGCTGATTGGACTTTATTAATCACTCTTGGTAACACTTGTTTAAATCTGCTTGCTAACAGTTTGGATAAGACTTTGTTAACAGAGTTGATCAAGCTAATTGGTCTATATTCTCTAATAGATGATGGGTTGTCTTTCTTTGGGATAAGAGTGACGAAAGAATAGTTCACTCCACACCCTAATATGATATTTTCTTGGAATTCTTTCATGAAGTTCATTATATCCTCTTTCATTACCTTCCACCCCCTTTGAAAGCATAGCATGTTAAAACCATCAGGCCCTGGAGCTTTATTCCTATCACACTCTTTTATTGCTGCTTACTTATCTGCTTCATTGAATTCTTTTTCCAAAATTTCATTGTCCTGGTTATGATCCACCTTTTTTAAGTTCCTACCAATGGTGGGCCTGCACCTCCATTGTTCATCAAACTAGTACTTGAAGTGGTTATAAACTGCTTGTTTGATTTTTACTTTTTCTTCAACTGTAACATCATCAAATTTCATTGAATTAATCATATTTCTATTATGCCTCATTGATGCCATCACATGAAAGTACATTGTGGTCTTGTCCCCTTTTAATGCCCAATCCATTCTTGATTTTTGTAGCTATATCCATTTCGTTCTTTTTCTATACTTCCAAACCAACCTTTTTACCTCCTTCCTTCTTGCTACTTCATCCTCATTGAGGTTTCTGGATTATGCAAATAAGTCTAGGTCATGCAGCTCTTTTTTAGCCTCTTTAAGCTTTGTTTCCATATCCCCAAACACCTTAAAGTTCTATTTTCTCAGAGTCAATTTCAATGCGCTCAACTTACTCATAATAATATACCCAGCCCACCCCCCACATGTGTAAATTCCTATACCCTTGTGACTTCCTTAATGAACAAAGGATGTAAAACAAATGCATTAATTATGAACCTGAAGGGTTTAGGACCCCAATCTCTTTCATTCTCCATCATTCGTATTAGGCAATGATCAGAAAGAAATCTAGGTAATCCCCACACTTTGATCTTGAACCAAACCAACCATTCCGGGTTAATCATAAATCTATCAATTCTACTCCAGCTCTGAGAGTTGCCCCGTGTGTATTATTTTCCTAGCATGGGAATATCCACCAATTCCATACTATTTATAAAGTTCACAAACTCAGTCATACCCTTATCCCCCCTCAAACATCATTTTCTTTCTACAATTGAAATGATTTCATTAAAGTCACCTCCTAAACACCAAGGCTTAGGGAATGTTTCTTTCAATTTAGACAAAACCCCCTACATCTGCCTCTTATCTACATCATCATTAGGTGCATAAGCATTCCTAATAACACAATCAATGCTAGAATGAATTGTACATGGTAGTAGAACAAATCTCCTAGAGCTGCAGCAGTCTTTTATTTCCAAAACTTCTAGTTTCCAAATGCAAAATAATACTACCTTTAGCATCCACCATCATGTATTCCATTAATTCATTAGGCCATAGTGACCTAACAAATCTCTCATCAATTTCTACTCTTTTTGTCTCAGAACCATGTCAACATTTTCCCCTTAATAACTCCTTAATTCTTTTTCATTTCTCAACCTTTCCAAGCCCTTTCATATTCCATGATATAATATTCATTTAACAACTTATTTCTCTTGAGTTCACATTCTAGTGTTAAATTAAACACCTCCCTTCATCTTTTCTCTAGCAAGTCTTGTCTCATCATCCTCTTCCATCTGGATAATCTTTTTAATTGTTTCAGCTTCCTTTCCACCTAAATCCAAACCTAATGCCTTCCCCATCTGAATTGTATTTTGAGTTTCCCTTAATAACTTCCTTTGTCTACCGGAGATGTTGCGTACCGACAAAGAAGTTGAAACTGCAACTATAGCCTCTTGAAATAGAGTTTCTCTTTGAAAACCATCTTTAAATGGTGCTCTTCTTCTCCCTTTATTTTTCCTGTATCCATATTCTTTCTCCTTCCTTTGCTGATCTTGATTCTCACAAACAGCAAAATGTTCTCCTCTGGTATGGCCTCCTTGAAATGCTAAGTTAATGCCTTGCTCCAATTGGGCCATCTTATGGATTGAACTCAATAATACAATGGGTTTATTGTCAAATTTCTCCACATGACCCACGTTATCCCTCATCCCAAATAACTACTATCTATTGTCCTTTACAACAGTTGGTCTATCATTCAGTTCAATAGAGCTGGATCTGTTAGTGACTAATCCATTCCTTACATTGTCGAACTAGGCAGCATCCAAGACCACTTCCAAATTTAAATTGGGCCTACATAGATAATTCTCATTTAAACTTGGGGAAATTACCCACAGGTCCCATGTGGAACATGTGAACACCATTTAATCCCATAATTTTTTGGGTACACCCAAAAGTCCTTTCCTCCATCTCTCTGGTTTTTTCCTCCCTTTTTACATTTTCTTCTTTCTCTTTTTTTCTACATTTTTCTCTCATCGTCTTCGTCATAGACGATGGTGCAAGTGTTCATGTCTTTCTCCATTGATCGGGGTTGACTGATAACCGCCAACCATCGAAATCAACTCGTGATTTCACTCTCACCGACGGCGAAGATATATATTTCCGACGAAGAAGATGAGTGGATCTACTTAGATCTGATGTAGATCTGAGTAGATCTACATCAGATTTGGCTAGATCTAAACAAAAAATAGTTGTCGGAGTACAATTCTCTCTCTACATCTGCCTTTCTCCTTCGATCTCTTTTTTTTTTCTCTGCTATACACTTCTGTTTTTCTGTTCTAATGGAGAAAATTTTCGAATTCTGAACAAGTAGTTTTCGAGTTTTAGTTACAGGCGGTGAAAACTGTAAAATTTTGCAGTTTCAAAATTTTTTTTTGGTGCCGGAATGAATCATGGTTTAAAACTGTAAAATTTTGCAGTTTTATAACATTCTTTAGAACTGTAAAATTTTACAGTTTCATAACATGTTTTTTAATTTTTTTTTCCGGCAATATTCTAGACATTCCGGTGAGTCTTCGGTGACCGTTAAACGGAAGTCCGACGGTAGTAAGATGTGAACAGTGTCTGTAAATTAAAAAAAAAAAAAGGATTTTTTGGTAACAATTAAAAATGTATTGGACTAATTGGTGCAAGTGTTTTGTTTTGGGATTAGCTGGATCTTGAACTTGGTACATAGGACTTATCAGTAAGTTCCCCTTTAAACTTCTTATAAGCCCATCTGAGCCCATCGAAGTTCCATCTCTTCATCTTTCTCACTCCTTTGTGCTCTGACCTACTTCTTCATACATACCTCCTTTGAGTCTTGAGCAGTCATTTAATGATGTCACTCCTACATTTTGAGCTGCCAAACCTCTGTTAGTTTCACTCGCCATTGATACGGAGGTGGACATATGGGCGTGCACTTCATCCAATCCCTCCATTCCAGCTTTGCTCCTTTCGTTAATCGCCATGTCATCATGGGCTTCCATCTCAAACTCTTTGCATGCCACCTAATACTTTGCCATCGTTAAAAAAAAACCCTAAGTCTTTGCCTATCTTTTTGATATCTTATGTTTGGTGACACATTAGATATATTTAAAATTTAGTATTCAATAATTATTTTAATCTTTGATATATTTTTTGTAAAAATTATCAAATAATTGAATAAGTAATTAGCTAATAAAAGACTTGGAAGTGTAATGGTGGGATATTTAGAAATGAATTAATGGTGCGAGATGTAGGGATGGCAATCGGCCGGGGATCACACTCCCCGTCCCCCGATCCCCGATGGTGAAAACTTCCTCGTCCTCGACCTCTATCCCTAATGGGGAACCTATCACTGTCCCCGTCCCCGCCTCCTCTCCCTAACGGGGATCGGGTGTCCTTGACCCCGAAAATTCCCCGGCATCATTAACATCATCATCAACAGATCTGTGTGACACCTAAATACTTGATTTATTTAGTTAAACATTTAATAAAATTATGAATGGTAAAATTAAAATTTGACTCAAATTGAACTTAGTTATTAACAGAGAAATTAATCTGTGGACCAAGGGTAAATAAAAAAGATAAAAAAATAAAAATAAAAATTTACAGTGGCTTGTCACCACCTTAGCATATAGGGTGGTGACTATGCACATCTAGCATAGGTGAGTCATCAAGTGGGGACTAGGAGAATAGGACCACCTGTGAGGATATGTGACCAAATTAAAAACTACCCCACGTCAATAAGAAAGAAACCATGCATTCTTCTCCTCTATAAATAGTTAGCACTAGTGGTTGATAACGCTAAGCTTCGGATAAGAAGGGAATATACCTACGGGTAACAACAAGGCAGTTATAGAAAAGTAAAGGTTAACGGTCAATATTAAGGTGAGTTATATTATACATTGAGTAACCATAATATATTTTATGTATATTTTGAGTTATTATAATTTATTTTATACAAGTTATGTTTTAACTTATATATATAGATTTCAAGTACGTTAATTATTTTTTTAAACTCTATTTGCTTAAAATGAAACCCATGGAAATATTTGTTTAAATTTTAAAAATTATTTGACAATGATTTTATAAACAATTATATTTTGTAAGTACCACCATGAGAATCCTATGCCTAAGGGGGACTTAAATAACCATTAGCCTCTATTTGGTCACTTTGTAACCCTCTGTTTGTCATGGATCCATTGACCTTTGTTCTGATTGTCACTCCAGTAACCTCTGTTCTGTTCTATTCTGTACTGTGGTTATGGTTGTTTATTTACATAATTTCTGTATTTCAGTTTCTGCCACTTTGAATAATTTATTTATTGAAATTAAATTATGTTATTGTTTTAGCTTAAATAACTATCCATGGTTATTTTGTGCTCCTTATACTCTTGGCATAATATTTCTCACTCTGCTGTGTGCTTGTAGCTGTTACCCATTCAGGTGATGAGATGTAAGAAAGACCCGTAACCTCGTGTAATGGAACCCACACAAGAATTCGATGATGATCCGTTATTTTGTTTCTTTTACTGATGGCCGGTCACTACATAATAAAATAATAAAAGTCCTATAGATTTATTTTCTTTTATCAAAATAGTAGAATAGAGTTAATTTTTTGTTTAATTATTTTCTTACTTCCATTTTCCTTCTGTCTATGCCATTTAATTTGTTAAGATTAGAATTAATTAATAAGTTGCGATTCTAGCCCTAAGCCCTGGGGTTGGGTCATGACAATCTATCTATCATTATCATCAATAGAACAGATTCAAACAATTACCATTCATCAAGAGCAAACAAATTGAGATGTACTACATTATATTTGAGAGAGAGAGAGAGAGAGAGAGAGAGAGAGAAGGTTTTGTGGTGATTGGATCGATCAGAACTGGAACTATGGACTTAGAAAATGAGATCGGCGATAGAGAGACTTGAAAGCTTCGTTGGATTCGTGTAGCCGACCCAAGATGTCTTGTATTGAACCCATCTCTATTTTCATTGCCTCGGCTTCTTCAAGAAATGATCCAAGGTTTTTGTCCATCAGAGTCGATGTTGTCATCTGTAGATCAGAGTCTAGACCAGTGGTGGTGGTGGTGTCAGTGACTGTGGTGTGTGATCAGTGACTAAAGAGGAGAGATAAGAGAGCACATGAGGTGTGTGTGTGTGTGTGTGAGAGAGAGAGAGAGAGAAAGAGAGAGAGTGGTGTGGTGGTGGTGTCAGTGACTGTGAGAATGAGAGAGTTGATGGAGAGTAGAACGAGAGAGTGAGAGAGTTGAGAAAGAGATATATAATACAACCCTAAACACATATGTATATAAGCGAGGATGATTAGGGGAAATTTTGGGGTGGGGCCGGGACCGGGGGAACCTATCACCGTCCCCGGCCCGAAAACCGTCGGGGATGTATTTTTCAATACCAGTCTCGGCCTTATGGGAAATAATTTTCAGGGAAAATCCTATTTGTTGGGGCGGGGCGGTCCGGGTCCCCTTCAGGTCAGGTTCATATTGCCATCTCGAGCGAGATGTGGGTTGAATCATTCAATCTGTAGTAGTTTTCAAAATAAAAAGTAAAGATTTGAACTAAAAATAAGGTTGGATTTGAATTTATAGATTTTAAGTGAAACAATTTGAGCACTAATCAATTGAGAAGAATCGGTCAAATTTGTAAATTATAGCTTTGTTTTAGATTTCATGATTAAATTGGAGAGTTTTATTTTGATGAATTTAAAATAACAATATTAAACTAGTTATTTGAAATCTGTGATGATTATTTGTATATAAATATCATAACAAAATGTTTTTTCATCTTATCTAACTCGATTTTCTCTTTAGTTTCTCAATCTATTTATAATAGTCAATTCTATTACATTTTATTAAGGCCTCGTTTGGAAACAGGCTAATTTAGTAATTTTTTAGTTAATTGGCTAAAAAGGTTGGTAAAAAAAACTTGTATGTTTGGGATGACTTTTTGACTAATTACGAAAAGCTGTGTAAAAAGTAGAGAGAAGCCGTAATTGTTGACTTTTTGGTATGACTAATTGGCTAATTGGCTAATTGATTAATTTAGTAACTTTTTGACTAATTGACTAAAAAGGTAGCATCCCAAACGAGGCCTAAGTTTATCTTCAAATCTCTTTATTTAAATTTCATCTCTCCAAACAGAACCCAAATGTTTTATGTTGAAGACACAATGTTACAATGCTACACGCCCATGCAACATGAAAACATAGAGGTGATGACCTTGACGTAAAGGTGTTTTGGCTGTCAATAATTAGAATGACATATTGTATTCTCAACTAGTTACACTTTTTGAGCTCATTGTCAATATTTAGGCTGTCTTTATTTTGGAAGTGTTTAGATTAAAAAATGTACTTTTGGGTTAGTCTCTCTGAACGAGCCTTTTTCATGCGAGTTTTTAATTAAAAAAGTTAAGAAAAAATTATAAGTTGTTAAATGGAGAATTACATGTAGGTGGAAGTTATAAAAAAAATTACTAACATATGGAGAGATACAAGTGACACTTGTACCTCCACAGTCTTTCATTTGCACTTTACTGCAGACACACTTACACCTCGGGTGTTTGTAATTTTTTTTTCCAACTCTCATATATATGTAATTTTCTCTTGTTACATCATTTTCTCTACTTTTTTATGTTTTTTTCTTAAAAAAATTAAAAAGTCAATTAAAATAATAAATTTCCAAATAAGTCCGAAGTTTTATTGGGAAATGTGGTACAAAATAGAAGGATTAAGGAAGTCTGGATAAAAGGTATAAAAGATCAAAGTATTTTCAAATTATGATTGTTGTATCATATAACTCATGTTCAGTGCTTGGGGAAAAAAAAAATATGGAACATGATAAGAGTCTACTAATTTCTCCTCCTAATTCAAGAATATTCAAATGTGGGATATGCTGCATAATCTTAAGTCATGCATGTTTGATTGGACTAAATTAGATGAGATTAATATTCCTTGGACAAATCATCTTAAGATTATCAATCTTTTTAGATTTTGTATCATATCCTTTGTTTTGAATTGATCAAAGATTATAAAGAAAGATTAATAAAATTCTATAAATTTTGATTAGTTTTCCATTATATATTATATTCCCCTCTTGAAATTCAATAGATTTTCATATGAAGGACATCATGTCCAAGTGGACCCACTATGTATTTTTGTTAAATTATTAATTCAACCCTAAATCCATGTCCCTCGAATAAGCATAACCTTAACATTGTGTTTTGATTAAGAATTTGAAAATTGATTTACAGAGGGAAAAGTAGGAAAGCAAATGAAATAGAAGCAAAATTTTTATGACATTTTCCTCATTATTTTCTTTTCCCTTTCCAAATATAGTCTCCAATTTTAAATCCAAACACAACCTAAAAATTGATAATCTAGATACTACAAGCATTATATAATTCAATTCAATGAAACAAACATTAGATTCAAATTTAAACCTTACTAGCTTCAAACTAGTGTTTAAAAGGTGCAAATTAAGAAAAATTAGCCGCTTGTACGTATTACAGACAACTTTGCTTGATCATCCAAGTCTCCAGCGAGTTTGTGGTTGTTTTTTCCTCCGGCAGCCAGTTTAGCAACTCCGGTGGTGGTGGAAATTGGCAGTTCTCCGACATCTTCCTTGTCGTCGGTCAATAGTGTGGGAGCAACATGATCCTTGCTTTTACCCCAAACGACCGCGTATAGGCCGACCGTGATGATGATGGCTCCAATTATGCTGAAAAATTGAGATGGTCAAACATTTAATTCAACAAATTAAAAATAAAATGCGACTCAGTGCATCAAACTCTTCTCCATAAAAAATAAATAAATAAAGTCAATGCTATAAAGAATTATATAGTCTATGCAGCAAATTTTGAACTTTCATCATCAATTTATAAATTAACAAATGCAAAATTGGATAATTAGCCATGAAATTAATTGTACAATTAGGAAAATTCACTAAATGTACCTTCCAAGGTGAAGTTTTTCGGCTAAAATGATAGAACCCAGTACTGCGACAATGATCATGCAAAGAGGGTTGAAAACAGTAACGAACACCGGTCCTCTTGTCTTCATCACAAGCCCTTGAACGTAATATGTGATTCCGGAGCTAATCACTCCCTAAATAATTCAAAATCCAGGTTAATTGAGTTGGAAATTTTGATACGCTTTGGGTGTATAAAATCATGCTTTGTATAATAGTTTTGGATAATTTTCTTTGTTTTCATGTGGTGATAATTTTAATTAACATCTTGCATAAAAAAAAATAATCATAATATTAAGCAAAATGTTTCCCTTTCTTCCAACATTCTCTTTTATTTTATTTTTTTCACAAATTCAAAATCCAAACACAAGTTTAATGATATAATCATGTATAATCCCAAATAATTAGACAGTTACAACATTTTACATCAGATTATACAAAATCATATATATATTATTTTGATAGTGGTTGTTAAGCTTTTTTTTAATAATATTTATTTTATTGCTAATTTTGTCACTAGTGTTTTTTCTAATATAAATTTGATTATTTTAAAAAAAATTATTTAGCCATTTCTAGTCTAGAAACTGTTAAAAAGTATAAAAAATAAAAGAAGAAGAAGAACAAGAACAAGAAGAATCCACTAAATAACAAAAATATATTTTATTGACAAAATCAAGAAAATCATCTTTTGTTTTTCATGATTTATTTTTAAAATTCGATCCATTTTAAAATAAATTCTTAGAGTTTCTAGTTTTGAAGCATCTTTAAAAAAAAAAAAAAGAATTTTTTTTTATTTTTTTTAAAATTTAAATACTAACCGAATAAATAGGAGCAAGGAGTCTAGAGTCCCAGCCAATTGCCCAAACACCAGGATGACGTTCTGCCACGAGGGTCAACGCCGCGCTCAGTACTGCGCCCATCAAACATATCCAAAATGCCAAAGACAGCTCTGCTGGGTATTTCTTCACTGTTATCGACTGCACAGTGAATGTGGTGAGGACGCACAGTTAAAATCCAACAACAGCCACATTAAAAATTGAAAAAAAAGAATTATAAACTTAAACATATTAAAACATAAAATTGAAAAAGAATGAAAACTTACTTGCAAAATGAAGAAACAAGACCAAGCAACACAGCCAACAAGGAGGCAAAGAGTACCAGAGAGCCAGTGTTTATCAGAGTCGTCATTGGAGAGTACAATATGGCAGGTTTTGGGGAACCAAAATAGATTGATGATGGGGCCTTTGTACAATGTCATTGCTAGTGCTCCTCCAAATGTTACTATGGTTCCTATTACCTTTGCTTGACTTCTCACTTCTTTGATCTTTACTCTCTCTAATCTGTTAATTACCATAATATGTAAGTACTTCCAATGCAACCAAAAAAAAAAAAAAAAAAAAAACTCTAAAAAATAGAGTCCTTTAGATTCCACATTCCCATTTACAATGAATCTGAATAACACATAATGTAAAGATATAAATAATTAAATAATTGTGTTACACAACTTTTTAGAACAGATTAACAAATTTGGGTGATTAATATTTAATGGATACCGGAGAATAACGGCGATGAGAAAGGTAACAGCAGGAACGGCATTCATAATGGCAGTAGCATAGGATGCTGACGTCAAGTTCATTCCCAAGAATGATACATTCTGATCAAGTAGTGGCCTGTGATATATATACATATAATTTCATCATACATGCACAAAAATTGTATCAATTTTCCTTTCTAATTTTACAGATTGTGTTAATTTAATTCTATTGGCAACATTTATTAAGAAATTTAAAAAAAAAAAAAAAAAACACACACACAAATTGATCTATTTTAAATGGAATAGATAATTTTAAATTAAATATCAACTCCTTAATCATTCTAAAGAGACTGAATGCACTATTTTATTTTTTAATTTCAAGCCCATTTCTAAAAGGTTCTATCAATTAATTGATATAATATCAAAAATTTAAGGAAAATTTACCCATAAGTCCTAGTTTCTGAAAAGTTGAACCATTTAGTCCTAAAAGTTTTCTTATGCTCCATTTAGTCCCATTTGCACGTCAATCTAATGTTTGAAACATTAATCTGATGTTCGAAATCTAATGTTCGAAACATTAATGTGATGTTCGAAATCTAATGTTCGAAACATTAATCTGATGTTTGAAACATTGTAATGGGACCTTTCAGTCTATAAGAAAACTTTTAGGACTAAACAGTGTATAAGTTATTAATTTGGAATTTATTGATACATCCCTCAAAATTTAAAGGTAAAATTGATAAAATTAAAATTATATGGAGCAAATTGATATAAAAGACAAACTAGAGCAGTTCATCATTTCTGCATATAATAAAATACTTTTCTTTCAACATGTTTGTACAAAATCTGGAATGAAGTGACAGTAGCCTTTTTGCAAATAGAGGACACCATACAGTTTTTTAGTTTAAAATAATAAACTCACAATTCAACATATAATTCTACATTTTTTTTATATACATTTTCTATTTATATATTATTCTTCAGACATTTATTAACTCTTACTTTTAGACCTTATATCATGTACCTGTTGGTTATATGACATGGTTAAGACTAGTTTTCACCAAAATGACCTCAATTGGCCTAGAATAGAACACACACACACACACACACACACACAAAATTAGTATGCCATTTGGCTGATTAGTTCAATATCAATCAAAAGATGTGAATTATATATATACACCCTCCATCCCAAAACATTAATCTCTTATTTTATTTTTTATTATCCTAAAATGTTAGTCTTTTTTCGAAAATCAATGATTAAAATACTATAAATTTTCTATTTTGTCATTCTTTTAAATTCACCAACAATATAAAAAGTACAATTATGACAATTGATATTCTTAAAAAATGTACTATCAAAAGATAATTTTGAAAAATTAATATTTTTAAAGTGTAATAATTGTATTATAAAAAAAAAGTTGAATTCTTCAAAAAGAGACTATTATTTTAAGACGGAGGCAGTAAGCTACATAGAGCATTACTCTAGAATAGCGAGGACCATTATCTTCCAGAAGATTGAAATTGTCATCTTTGGCCTTATTTTCCTGCAAAAAATAAAAAAATAAAAAAATAATAAAATGAAACGTTTTCCAATTTTTAATGACAATATTATTATTATTATTATTATTATTTTTTTTTTTTTGTCGCTCAAACTTGACTTCATTAAAGAAGAAAAAAAATGTTAAGAAAATTCAACATTTGTGTTCTCATAACTCACTTTTGAATGACTACAACAATTTGCATGCATGTAAATAAAAGGTAAATTCTTCTTCAATCACATGATCGTACACAGTTCCTTGGTATAGAATAGAACTGTGTTCGGTTGTGTGATTAGAGTTAGAAAAATTCACGAAAAGGGAGGGAGGTGGACCTTTCAAAAAAGAAGGCAAAAGGAGCGAGGGTGATAGCAGCGAAGGCATTGCGGTACACAATGAGTACGTAACGGCTCATTCCTTGTTTCAGTGTTGCGTCAGTAATGATGAGCATCCCAGCTGCCCCACACTGCAATCCTACCATCATCACATATGGTTTTCCCTTTTTCCACACTCCCTCTAACCTCTTCCCACCTGTTGTCTCTGTTTCCTCACCCATTTCTGTCTCTCTCTCTCTCTCTCTCTCTCTGCTTACTTGTTTCCAGTGAAAGACCAATGAGCAATACGGCCTACTTATATACACAAGAAAAACAAGAATCTAAGATTTAAAACTCCTTTCATGATATTTGAATCAGCAGCGTCCCCCATTGGAAAACACTAAAATCTGTGGTTATTTCAGGAAATGCTTACCTCGTCATCAGTTTTTTCACTTTTCATGATTTTGATTCTTTTATTCAGTTTATTTCGGTGGAAATTTTTTTCTTAGATGTGGAGATTGGAGGGCGCTATTCGGATTTAGTGGAGTGGGGTTCATTGTGAATTTTGTTTCAATTATTCAAATCGTTTATTTTATTCAACACTTCGTATGTATCATTTACAAAAAATTAATCCGATATTTGTAATATTTAATTTATTGTGTTTGTCAAAAAAAAAAAATGATAATTGTATTTTTAAAAATAAACCATTAATTTGTTTTTATAATAAACGTGATAAATTGAATAGGTTACGATTATCAAATCGACTAAATTTTGTGTATGAATAATATAAGCAAAGTATCCGGCAAAAAAAATTTGTTCGGATTGTGGAAATAGACCTGCCGGATCCGGACAACGTCCTCCGGTGGTAATCTACCTCTTTTTCTTTTTCTTTTTTTAGAGAAATTGTTTTGTACCAATAACTTATTTGAGAAAACATTTCTTTTTGTCAAATGTGAATTTTTTTTTATTGACATTCATTTTTCGTTGTACCAAACACAAGAAAATGTGGAAAATATTTTTTATAGAACCAAACACAAGTTTGTTTAAAAAAAAAATTTCAAATTGTAATTTTAGAAATTCCACTAAACAAACCAAACAAGCCCAAAGTTTGTTTAAAAGAGAAAATTTCAAATTGTATTTTTAGAAACTCCACTAATGGCGCACATTGGGACATTTGTTTGGATTTTTTTGAGTCAACTTATAACTTCTGGCTTTTGAAAAGCTATTTTGAACTGTTTGGTTAAACTTATTTCAAACAGTTTTTTATTCTAACAACTTATTTTAAGTCAAAAAAGTTGATTCTGAGAAGCTGTTCAACCCTTACTTCTGATTATCAGCTTCTACTGTGAACATGTTAATTTACGATTATACTCTTAGATTTTTTTTTTAAATTTTTTTAAAAAAATAGAAATAGATCTAAATGGACTATAAAATATTATTTTTTTTTAATGAGAAATATAGACAAATAGTGAATAATAAAAAATTAAAGTTAATTGAAAAAGTTACTTCACAGCTTCCTTAACAAACACTACTCAGTAACTTAAATCTATAATCTAACAGTTACACCAAACAGATTAATAGTTTTTTATTAAAGTCATAATTTATAATTTATTAAATTATAATCTGTAATCTGTTTTAACAGTTACATCAAACGGGACTTTATTGTTTTGTATGAGATTTTTAAAATAAAAATTCTATTTATATATAGTTTTCATCATTTATTTTATTAGAATCAAGTTGCTAGATTCTGTGTTCTATTGGATTAACTGAAAAAAAGCTAGTTGACTTGAGCCAAACTCACACGTCAAATTCCCACCTACTCAATTGTCAACAACAATATCCTTCACACACACATGGAACTCACTTCCATAAAAACACCGTTGAAAAGATGAGTACCTTTAAAAAAAAGTTAATGAAAATAGAAGTCTAAAGAAACGCAGCACCATTTCGTAACTCGAAAGATCGAGACTCGAGTTAGCCCGAGTTCTTTCTACACCTACCTTCATTTCTTTGCTATTTCTTTGTACAAATCAGTTGTGTTAGAATACAAAACTCAGACATTTCAGTTGAAATAAAAAAAGAAAAGAAAAGAGAACAGAGTAGAGAGACTAAGAGAGAGGAGACCCATTAACGTCGACGGCGCTGTGTGTGCGAAAGGGTGCCGCTGACGAGGCTGCTACTGTTTCTACTAGTACCGACGGGTGCTGTCGCTGCTGCTGTGTGCGCCTAAAGGTGTCGTCGATGCTCCTTGATTCAAGCTACTTATGATATTTTTATGTTGCTTATGATTCATGCTTCTTGACCGATTAGTTGGTTTTGTTTTTTATTTAGGGTTTTGCATTGGGTGATAAAGGATTGATAACAGAAATGGATCACAAGACCCAAAATTATGTTCTTTGAATATGTTCTTTGAATATATTCTAGGCATTGGGTGAATATATATGTTTGACAAATATATATGTTATGGGCATTGAATATTAAATATATTCTGGGCATTGAATATGTTCTTTGAATGTATATGTTTCTAAGCATTGGGTGAATATGTTATGCAAAAATGTGCTTTCTATGTGGAAATAGTTAACAAATAAAAATAAATGTTCTTTGAATATATTCTGGCCATTGGATGAATATATATGTTCGACAAATATATATGTTCTGGGCATTGAATATTGAATATATTCTGGGTATTGAATATGTTGTTTGAATGTATATGTTTCTAAGCATTGGGTGAATATATTATGCAAAAATCTGTTGTGTGTGTGGAAATATCATTGGGTGAATATGTTATGCAATATCATACATAATTCCTTAATCATGTTTTTGTAATATGACTTCTATTTTAATGGTCAAATAGTAAAACAATATTATAGAAAATATAAGGCCAAAAAACTTAGCTTTAGTAGTAATTTAAATCTCATATCAAGTATTAAGTGTGCAAACATAATTGAATGCAATACAGTCAACAGAATGATTTGAAAATCTAAGTACCTCATAATCACTAATATTTAGCTCGTCCAGCAGTTCAGCCATAACCTTTGTGACCTCAAAGTCTGGCCCCATTGCCTCATATTGACCAGCAATATCAAAGTCACATTGATAGAATTTACGGTATCTTCCCTTAGATGGGTTATCTCTTCGATAAACCTTCGCTATTTGATACCTTTTAAATGATGTAATACCATTCATGGCCACATATCTAGCAAATGGAACTGTTAAGTCATACCGTAACGAACAAAGCTCTCCACCTTGTCCTGAAGTCCAACAAAAAGTAACAAACTAGTTAGATATTCAAAAATTAACTCCATTTTTTCATCTAACAATTTTACTATGAATTTTACATCTGAAAAGAGCCACAATCATTACTTTCACCTCCTTAATTCATGCTGCCAATGATAATTTTCTGTTGCCATATTGGTTATTTTGCTTATTTAAAATTGTTTACCTTTTACTTTGAAGCTAGAATGGATATTGATTCAAACAATAATTCATTCAATGTGAGTGATGAAGTTGAAAAACAAGATAACAATGTATAATTTAATGAGAGTGGTGAAGGTGAAGAATCGAAGAAGGGGATGTATTTTATGTCAAAGCAAGAAGTGTACGCATTTTATGCAAAATATGCGAAACAGCTTGGATTTGCTATAGCTTATAGAACACAAAATGTAACAAGGGATGGGGAAGTAAAGTACTTTGGAATTGAATGTACTCGGGCACGTAATAGAATAAAAAGATCAGAAGTAAATCCTCTCGAACCATGTTTGTCATCAAAAATTGATTGTAAAGCAAGGGTAAGAGCCAGTCTACAAAAAGATGAAAGATATAAGTTAACCATAGTTATGCTTAAGCACACTCATGATTTGATTCCGACTGACTCATGGCATTTTCCAATGAATAAGAGGATTCTTACTCCGGTGAAGAGGAGACTAGAAGTTAATGATGCAGCAGGGATTGGGGTGGCTAGGAATTTTCATTCCATAGTTGTTGAAGCAGGGGAATATGAGGCATTAACGTTTGATGAACAAGATGCAAGGAATTATATTCAGAATGCTGGAAGATTGAGACTTGGGGTAAGAGATGCCGAATCAGTTACATTTTATTTTCATAAAATGCAACAACAAAATTCAAACTTCTATTCGGCAATTGACCTTGATGAAGATGGTCGCATACAAAACTTGTTTTGGCCAGATGCAAGGAGTAGGGCGGCCTATAAAGCATTTGGAGATATTGTCTCCTTTGACACAACCTATTTGACAAACAAATATGATATGCCGTTTGCTCCGTTTGTAGGAGTTAATCACCATGGACAATCAACTTTGTTTGGTTGTGGGTTGTTAAGTAATGAGAACACAGAGACATTTGTTTGGCTATTCAAAAAATGGTTAAGTTGCATGTTAGTTGCTCCACCAAAAGCGAAAATAACTGACCAGTGCAGAGCTATGCAAAATGACATAGAAATTGTCTTCCCACAGGCTCGGCATCGTTGGTGTTTATGGTATATTATGAAGAAAATTCTGGAGAAATTGTGAGGATATTCGCAATATGAGTCCATAAAGGTTGCTTTGAGTAATGCAAGTTATGATTCATTTACAAAAGATGAATTTGAGAAATATTGGAAGCAATGATTGGAAATTTCAATTTGAATGATAACAAGTGATTGGGGGTATTATACTGTGACAACCCTCACCTCTGATTAGTGTTAAACTGTGATTGAGCGTGATAAGTAATTGATTAAGCTGAAATTCTGAACTGACTGCATGAGTATGTTGCTTTAATTGCGTTTTCTATCTATTTGTCATTTAATGATCTGTTCATGTTCTAATTTCGAAAACTGCGAATTGGAAGCCTTATCGGCGACCGAATCAGAAATTGATTAGTGTTTTATGCTAGTTAGAATTTATGTGATGTTATGGTAGGTTTAATTAAAATTTGATTTGGAATGATTAAATTAGCATTGTTAATGTTAAAATACATCAACTTGAATTATTTACATTTTTGCCACTAGTGGGCATTTTGGGCCATTAATTGATTTTATATCATTTTGTTGCATCATCTCATCCATTTCCTCAAGACCAAAACCGTGAGAGGGAGAGAGAGACTTGAGGGAGATTGAATTCATCTAGAAATTTGGCTTGGATTTTGAAGAATTGTTCATTTGCTCTAGGACCTTGCTTAAGTAAAGTTTAATTGAAGAACCTAGGTAAGAGCTCAACCCTTTAATTTTGTTTTTGAGCCACCTAGAGCTTGTATATTAATGAAATAGGTGAATTCATGGTTAGTTGAGTTAGAATTTAAGAGAGTGAAGCTAATTCATGCATGCATGTACATGTTCTTGAATTTTGAGGTTGCTTTCATAAGAATTTCTTACATGCACGTTCATATTTTTGTTGTGGTCCATGAATTCACCATGATTTTGAGCTCAATCTTGCATTTGATCTTGTTTTGGAACATTAGAGTTCATGGGAACTCATGCATGTTAAGTTCTTCTATTGTTCTTCAAGTTTCTTTGAAATTGGTGTGCAATTGGCTTAATTTTGGGCTTTGATTTTATCAAATGATCTTCAAAACATGTTGTATTATGAGTTTCCAAGTGTTTTCTAGAAAACTGGCCCAAAAGATTAAGTTTTGATGCGTTGAATTCTTGGTTTGAGCTTTGAAGGCAAATTTGGAAAACCCAAATTTTGGCTTCCTCGCTCGAGCGAAGGATTCCACGCTCGAGCGAGCACCTTTGTTTTCTGAATTCCGCTCGGGCGACGGAATGCTGGCTCGAGCGTAGATTGCAAGCTCTCAGGTTTTTGTGGATGCAGACACACGCTCGAGGGACGAGACCTACGCTCGAGCAAAGCTTCGTGTCTCATGCTCGAGCGAGCATCGAGCGTGCATCGAGCGGAGAATTTCAACAACCAATACTTTTGCATTTTTACAGACCGCTCGGGCGAGGGAGTCTACGCTCAAGCGACCCCTCTATTTTGGTAAGCTCGCTCAAGCGAAGAAAGCCACGTTCGAGCGAGACCCCTGTTTTCAGCAAATTTTGAAAAGTGTTTTAAAGTACATCTTTGCATCCTCATTCCATCCTAGGCATTCCTAGGCCAAGTTGAAGGCATCTTAATGAGGATAATGTTATAGAACCACACCGAGTCAAGTTAAGGGGCTAAGTTATTAATCCCAAATGTGTAACTTAGTGTGTGTGTTCGTTCTGCAACTGTGTAGGGTTGGCACCTGAGAACGCTGACTAGCTTGTCTATAGCCCAGTACTCTGTGAGTAACAATGTTGTAAAGATATGTTCAATTATTACTATTTCTGAATGATTGACTATACTGCTTTCTGAAATGGCATCGTTTACTGAATGAATGTTTGTCCTATTTGTAAACTGTATTCGTGGCATCCATAACAACTTACTGTTACTGCTACTGTTATAGAGATCTCCGTCTGTTCCAATGTTTGGGACTACTACTGTTTACTGTTCTGATGACCATCAACTGATTGTTCGGTCAGTTAAGACCTACTGTACTATTTTTCTATTGGATGTACCACATATGACTACTATGGTTCCTAAATAACTGTATGGCATGAAATATGAGCCACTGATTGGATAACTGATTTACTGATGCAAATGACTGTTTTAATTACTGAAAGGACATTCATTCTTAACCCCCTTTACGCATTTGTTATTCATTGGGCTTTAGCTCACTGTTTATATTTATATGTAGATGTCCAGGCACCGGACCGGAGCTAGGAGCGTCGAATTAAGCTCCTGTTTTGTCAAGCCAACCATTGTGCCTCACTTCGAGGTTCCAAGCCTATTCAAGCTAAGGCTATTTTGGGGTGTTGTAGATTCCCATTTTTGTCTCTGTTTGTATTGACTGAATAAGTCTTGATTGTACACTTATGGTGAAGGGATTTGATCCCTAACCCGGATGTTTGTGTATATGACGTACGTATATATGTTTTGATTATGAATGTGGCTTGTTCATAAAAGTCTTTTTGCTTTCAGTTTGTCACAGCTCATTGGACATCTTTTATTTACTGTTTGGCTTCCGCCAGCCCCTTACTCTGTATTACTGTCATTACTATTAAGCAGGCCTTTGGTAATCACGGGTTATTGGCCGGTTGTGATGCTAAACCCGTAGGGGCGGGTTTGGGTCGTGACAGAGTGGTATCAGAGCACGAGTTATACCGCACACACATGTCCAAATGAGCTATAGGATGTCCTAGAAAAGTAATTAGGGCATTGCATGAGCATGAGAAAGTGTGGGAAAATATTTATGTAAATTTTCATGATTAATTAATAAAATGTCAAGTTATATTTAATTAATGTGATTATTGTTTTGGATCATAAACAATAACATAAATGGGCCCAATTAAATTGATGCAAATTAAGAGGCCCAGAGGTCCAGCGGCCCATACAACATGACAAGGCCCACAACATATCTAATGATTTTCATAGGCCCATCAAAACTATGAAGAAGTGGACACATTTGGGCCCATCAAAACTATGAAAGAAGTGGACACATTTGGACCCAGAACTACAACACATTTGAACAAATTATTTATTGAGGAATAGTAACAATTATACAATTATGATAATTAGGAAATTGTGTCACTATTCCTATGTGTGTCTGTACATTGCTCTATCATCTGCATGGATGGAGCCATAGCCTGGGTTTCTAATTCGGAAACCGTTTTCAGACTGGCGAATAGAGCATCTTCTTGCCGCTGTAAGGCGTTGATGAGCTGGATTAAATTTTCGGCGTTGTTTTCGCCGACGACCAACAAGGACCAGTGTAGCAGTAAAAGATCCGGCTCGTATTTTAAAATCAGCCACCTAAATTGACCTAGATCTCCGAGATCCATTGCAAAATAATATAAAATCCCCAATTATTTTGGCTTATATAATTTCCTGCTTGCGCTTTCCACTGTTTAATTAAAATTCCCGCTTGCGCTTGCCTTTTTAGATTTTTAATCCTGGCCGCAAATCTGGGGCGCGGAGCGGAGACACTAGCCGACAACACGCCACAAAATGCGGAAGGGAGCACCAATCGGGGGACGACACGTGGCGCGGGGGGGAACGTCCCAGGTAATATTAGTGGGATGTTCCTGGGAACCTATATAACTCACTCCCTCACTCTCTTATACCAGTAAAGTTTTTAGAGAGTGACTTGTGTCATCCGAGAGAGTGAGTGACGTCATTAAGAGTAAGTGACTTATGGCCTCAATGCGACGTCGTTTTAAAGTTCAAAACAAGAACATCTTCGTCACGTATCCAAATGTTATATACCTAAAGAGAGATTGTTAGAGAAAATTAGAGAGCTGTTCACAAACAGGCTACCAAATTATGTGAGGGTTGCACATGAATTACACGAGGACGGCGAACCACATCTCCATGCTCTTGTCCAATTTCCATACCGTTTTCAGACACAGGATGAACGGTTCTTTGACGTTACTCACGATCGAAGTAATCACCATTTCCATCCAAACGTGCAAGAGGCCAATAACCATCAGAATGTGCTGGAATACATCTCTAAACACGGAGATTACAGAGAATGGGGCGAATTCCGTCAGAGGGGGTCTTTGGGGCTGTATAATTATTATTCTGGTCACATCGACTTGAGGGACCACGATGATGACGCTTTTTACAACATAATCGATGATGTGGCCCCACAATATTTGAAACATTAGAGGGAATTTATTGGAGCGCAACGGGAATTTTTTTCAAATTGTAAATATGCCCACCTAAAGAAAATAAAAGGCGGGATTTCAAGTATTATATTATGCAACCTCGGAGATGACTCTAGTTACAGAGAATTTCTAGAAAAACATGAACATGCCGGGCTCCAAGCGTGGATGATCCAAAACGCAGACTTCTACACAGTCGACTAGCCCCTGTTTGCCAGAACCAATCAAGAGGAGGCATCGCAATGAGAAGAAGAAGGCCCAACGCAGGAAGATATTCCACTTCCAATGCGGCTGTTCGATATTCCATACGAACGGATGTGTCGAACCACATCCATTGGCGAGAGAAAATGCTGTCAGGGGTCTTCTACGACACTTTGAGGAACCCAATGTGGTTTAGAGCTGTAGACATGTCCATGCCGGAGAATCAGGGGGTATACAAGATAGAATGCCTGTTCAATATTACTAGCCGGTTGCGATGCTAAACCCGTAGGGGCGGGTTTGGGTCGTGACAGAGTGGTATTAGAGCACGAGTTATACCGTACACACGTGTCCAAATGAGCTATAGGATGTCCTAGAAAAGTAATTAGGGCATTGCATGAGCATGAGAAAGTGTGTGTGGCCATGATATGAATATATGTGCTAATGTGCTTAAGTCAACAACTCCTCATGTTTATTATTACCATAGTGCCTATAGTGAAATGGAGAATGCAAGAAATGTCGATGAATCTGAATCATCTGAGGCAAGAATGGCAAGGCTAGAAAGAACGGTTGAACTATTGACTGAGGCCCTAAGGCAACAACAGAACCAACAGCCCCCACCTCTTCCAGTACAACCCGGACAAAATATTCATAATGATGTTATTGCTTTAACACAGAAGTTCAACAAAATGAAACCATCATCATTTCAAGGAGGCCTTGAACCATTAAAGGTCGAAGCATGGGTTTTAGAAACTGAAAAATTGTTTGAAGTGTTTCCTTGTTCGAAGGCACACAAGGTACTATTGGCTACCTTCACTTTACAGGAAGAGGCTAGACGGTGATGGATGCTTGTACGTGACACCAACAATGCTATGACTTGGGCTCAGTTTAAGGAAGCTTTCTTTGAGAAATACTTTCCTCAGTGTGTCGGAGACCGCAAGGTAACGGAATTTGAACAGTTGAAACAGGGCACCATGTCAGTAGCTGAGTATGAATCAAAATTCACTGAACTCGCCCAATGTGCACCACACATGGTTGATACTGATTATAAAAAGGCCAGAAAATTTGAAGGCGGGCTTAATGTCGAGATACTTGATCGAATCAATGTCTTGAAAATGCTTAAATATGTGGATGTTCTTGACCGAGCAACAATAGCTGAGTCGAATATCGAAGCATTAAAACAGACTGAAACACCAGCGATTGAGTGGCGCGGTAAGAGACGGAGCTTTAAGTTTAAGAAAGGCCGGAATAGTTCATTGAATAAAAAGCAAAACACAGGGTCTTCAAACAGTTCTAGCCAGGGTAACAATTCCATACCGTCCTGTTCAGAGTGTTGCAAGAGGCACAAAGGGGTCTGCTATAAAATTTCTGGTGCTTGTTACAAGTGTGGCAAGGTGGGCCACATGGTTAAAGATTGCCCTTCCACGTCTCAAGGCAATAGTAAAGCTGCAGCTAGTGCCGTAGCATCAACTGCTACACTAAAACCTAATCCCAAAGCTACTGGAAAAGAGCCTTTAAGGCAAGGCCAGGTGTTTGCACTTGTATCGGGAGATGTGCAGAACACCAAGACAGTTGTGTCAGGTATACTCCTAATTTGTGCTCAAAATGCATATATTCTGATTGATTCGGGATCTATACATTCGTTTCTCTCACATGTTTTTTCACGAAAATTAAATAGACCACTGGAACCCATGAACTATTTGTTAGCTGTATCTTCACCTGCTGGGGGATCCATGACTTGTGCTTATGTGTACCCTGCATGTGATGTTGGGGATGTACTTTTGTATATTGATTTATGCCTTTGAATATCGATCATTTCAATGTAATTTTGGGAATGGACTAGTTAACAAAATATCATGCTACCATAGACTGTGTAACGAAACAAGTTGTTTTCCGTCCACCTGGTTTACCTGAATTTGTGTTTAACGGAGTTGGTGTAGTACCTCCCCTATATCTAATTTCATCCATGAAAGCATTCAAATTAATCAAAAAGGGGTGTAAAGGGTATTTATGTTGCATATTGACTGTACCTACTGATACTAAAGCTAATATGGATAGTATTCCTATAGTCAGAGAAATTCCAGATGTTTTTCCAGATGACTTGCCAGGGGATTTGATTGATAGGGAGATTGAGTTCACTATTGAAGTGTTACCAGGTACATAGCTAATTTCTAAAGCTCCGTACAGAATGACACTTACCGAACTGAAAGAATTGAAAATTCAGTTACAAGAATTGTTGGATAAGAAGTTCATTAGGCCTAGTATTTCACCGTGGGGCGCACCAGTTTTATTTGTGAAAAAGAAAGACTCCTCACTAAGACTCTGCATTGACTACCGTGAATTGAACAAGGTAACAGTGAAAAACAAATACCCACTGCCTCGTATTGATGATTTATTTGACCAATTACACGGTGCTCAAGTTTTCTCCAAAATTGACCTTAGATCCAGATATCACCAGTTGAAAATCAAGACAGGGGACATTGAAAAGACTGCCTTTCGAACGAGGTACGGACATTATGAATTTCTTGTTATGCCTTTCGGAGTTACTAATGCGCCTGCTACATTTATGGACCTTATGAACAGAATTTTCAAGCCATTCCTCGATGAATTTGTGGTTGTTTTCATAGATGACATTTTGATTTATTCCAAAAGCACGGAAGAACATGAACATCATTTGAGAATTGCTTTGCAGACCTAAAGAGAACAGAAACTGTATGCAAAACTAACAAAGTGCGAATTTTGGCTTGATAATGTTATGTTTTTTGGACATGTAATTAGTAAGGATGGCATCTCAATTGGCCCACAAAAGATTGAAGCAGTGGTGAATTGGCCTAGACCGACTAATGTTATTGAAGTTCGAAGTTTCTTAGGCTTAGTCGGGTACTACGGAAGGTTTGTGAAAGACTTCTCCAAAATCACTCTACCATTGACTCAACTGACTCAAAAGGGAATATCATTTGACTGGACCAATCAGAGAGAATCAGCTTTCCAAGAGTTAAAGACTCGACTTGTGACTACACCGATTCTTACCCTATCCTCAGGTACGGATGGATTTACTATTTTTAGTGATGCTTCTTATAAGGGTTTGGGATGTATATTAATGCAGAATGACAAAGTTATTGCGTATGCTTCCCGACAACTGAGACCGCATGAAAAGAATTACCCAACTCATGATTTAGAACTTGTCGCAGTGGTATTTGCATTGAAAATTTGTTGCCACTACTTATATGGGGCAACATGTGAAGTGTACACAGATCACAAGAGTTTGAAGTATTTCTTTACACAGAAAGAGTTGAACATGAGACAATAGAGATGGTTAGAACTGATAAAAAACTATGACTTGCAAAGTTTGTACCATCCAGGAAAAGCTAACACCATTGCTGACGCACTTAGTTAGAAATCAATTGGGAATTTGGCCTATTTACTCACCGGACAGAAAGAACTGTTATGTGATCTTGAAAAATTTGAAGTTGAGATTGTTTTACGAGAACAAGGTGGGACATTGGCTGCTATTTCTGCCCAACCGGCACTTATTAAGGGGATTAAAGAGAAACAACACCAAGATGACTTTTTGAGAAAGATCATTGATGAACGGGAATCCAAACCGAGGCCGGACTTTAAATTTGAAAACAATGTGTTGAAATTTCAAAGAAGGTTGTGTGTACCAAATGCTTTTGAACTGAAAAGGCGAATTTTGCAGGAATGCCATAATTCAAAACTTTTCATCCATCCGGGAAATACGAAAATGTACCAAGACTTGAAACTCAATTTCTGGTGGCCAGGAATGAAGAAAGAGATTGCTGACTTTGTGTCGAAATGTCTACATTGCCAACAAGTTAAAGCCGAACATCAACGACCTGCAGGCTTGCTTCAGCCCTTACCAATACCAGAGTGGAAATGGGAACATATTACTATGGCTTTCATTGTTGGTTTACCTCGCTCCAGTAAAGGTATGGACTCAATTTGGGTTATTATTGATCGATTGACTAAATTTGCTCACTTCTTACTTGTCAAAACAATTTATAATGCGGACAAATTGGTTACAATTTATATTGATGAGATTGTTAGATTGCATGGAGTGCCTGTGTCCATTGTTTCTGATAGGGACTCGAAGTTTACATCGAGATTTTGGCAAAGTCTGCAAACAGTATTGGGTACTGAATTGAGACTAAATAGTGCATACCATCCTCAAACAGACGGCAAATCAGAAAGAACCATCCAGACTCTGGAAGACTTACTGCGTATGTGTGTTCTCGATTTCCAAGAAAATTGGAAAAGCCATTTACCTTTAGCTGAATTCGCTTACAACAACAGTTTTCACTCGAGCATTGGTATGGTGCCTTTCGAGGCTTTGTATGGTAGAAAATGTTGATCTCCTATCTGTTAGGAAGAAGTTGGAGATGGGCCTTTGCTTGGGCTCGAGATTGTACATGAGACCACAGAAAAGGTCAAACTAATTCAACAAAGATTGAAAACCACACAAAGCCGACAGAAACGTTATGCAGATATCCGAAGGCGAGACAAGGAGTATGAAGTGGGTGATCATGTTTTTGTTAAAGTGACACCAATGAAAGGACAGCCTTGCTTTGGAGTCAAGGGTAAGCTAGCACCGAGATATGTTGAGCCGTATGAAATCATTAAAAAGATTAATCCAGTGGCATACCAAGTAGTGCTTCCTCCTGAAATGGAGTATATGCATAATGTCTTCCATATTTCAATGTTGAGGGATTATCTTCGGGATTCCTTCCATGCTATTGAGCCTACCCGTGTAGTGCTAAGTGATGACTACACTTATGAAGAACGGCCTCTTCAGGTTGTAAACCGACGAATCAAGAAGTTGAGAAATAAAGAAATCCCATTAATGAAACTGGACTGGCAAAACCATGGTGGCGTTATGCCACTTGGGAAAAGGAAGACGATATGATGAAAAGATATCCTGAATTGTTCCCCTTGAATCCAGTGTTCTTCCAAAATGAAAGTAATTCGAGTTTGGAGGACCAAACTCTTTTAAGGAGGGAAGACTGTGACAACCCTCACCTCTCATTAGTGTTAAATTGTGATTGAGCATGATAAGTAATTGATTAAGCTGAAATTCTGAACTGACTGCATGAGTATGTTGCTTTAATTGTGTTTTCTATCTATTTGTCATTTAATGATCTGTTCATGTTCTAATTTCGAACTGCGAATTGGAAGTCTTATCGGCGACCGAATCAGAAATTGATTAGTGTTTTATGCTAGTTAGAATTTATGTGATGTTATGATAGGTTTAATTAAAATTTGATTTGGAATGATTAAATTAGCATTGTTAATGTTAAAATACATCAACTTGAATTATTTGCATTTTTGCCACTAGTGGGCATTTTAGGCCATTAATTGATTTTATATCATTTTGTTGCATCATCTCATCCATTTCCTCAAGACCAAAACCGTGAGAGGGAGAGAGAGACTTGAGGGAGATTGAATTCATCTAGAAATTTGGCTTGGATTTTGAAGAATTGTTCATTTGCTCTAGGACCTTGCTTAAGTAAAGTTTAATTGAAGAACCTAGGTAAGAGATCAACCCTTTAATTTTGTTTTTGAGCCACCTAGAGCTTGTATATTAATGAAATAGGTGAATTCATGGTTAGTTGAGTTAGAATTTAAGCGAGTGAAGCTAATTCATGCATGTATGTACATGTTCTTGAATTTTGAGGTTGCTTTCATAAGAATTTCTTACATGCACGTTCATATTTTTGTTGTGGTCCATGAATTCACCATGATTTTGAGCTCAATCTTGCATTTGATCTTGTTTTGGAACATTAGAGTTCATGGGAACTCATGCATGTTAAGTTCTTGTATTGTTCTTCAAGTTTCTTTGAAATTGGTGTGCAATTGGCTTACTTTTGGGCTTTGATTTTATAAGTGATCTTCAAATCAAAGATTTTATAAGTGATCTTCAAGCGTAGATTGCAAGCTCTCAGGTTTTTGTGGACGCAGACGTACGCTCGAGTGACGAGACCTGCGCTCGAGCGAAGCTCTGTGTCTCACGCTCGAGCGAGCATCGAGCGTGCACCGAGCAAAGAATTTCAACAACCAGTACTTTTGCATTTTTACAGACCGCTCAAGTGAGGGAGTCTATGCTCAAGCGACCCCTCTATTTTGGTATGCTCGCTCGGGCGAAGAAAGCCACGCTCGAGCGAGACCCCTGTTTTCAGCAAATTTTGAAAAGTGTTTTAAAGTACATCTTTGCATCCTCATTCCATCCAAGGCATTCCTAGGCCAAGTTTAAGGCATCTTAATGAGGATAATGTTATAGAACCACACCGAGTCAAGTTAAGGGGCTAAGTTATTAATCCCAAATGTGTAACTTAGTGTGTGTGTTCATTCTGCAACTGTGTAAGGTTGGCACCCGAGGACGCTGACTAGCCTGTCTATAGCCCAGTACTCTGTGAGTAATAATGTTGTAAAGATATGTTCAATTATAACTATTTTTGAACGATTGACTATACTGCTTTTTCAAATGGCATCGTTTACTGAATGAATGTTTGTCCTATTTGTAAACTGTATTCGTGGCATCCATAGCAACTTACTATTACTACTACTGTTACAGAGATCTCTGTCAGTTCCAATGTTTGGGACTACTACTGTTTACTGTTTTGATGGCCATCAACTAACTGTTTGGTCTGTTAAGACCTACTGTACTGTTTTGCTATTGGATGTATCACATATGACTACTATGGTTCCTAAATAACTGTATGGCATGAAATATGCGCCACTGATTGGATAACTGATTTACTGATGCAAATGACTGTTTTAATTACTGAAAGGACATTCATTCTTAACCCCCTTTACGCATTTGTTATTCATTGGGCTTTAGCTCACTGTTTATATTTATATGTAGGTGTCCAGGCATCGGACCGGAGCTAGGAGCGTCGAGTTAAGCTCCTGTTTTGTCAAGCCAACCATTGTGCCTCACTTTGAGGTTCCAAGTCTGTTCAAGCTAAGGCTGTTTTGGGGTGTTGTAGATTCCTCTTTTTGTCTCTGTTTTGTATTGACTGAATAAGTCTTGACTGTACAGTTATGGTGAAGGGATTTGGTCCCTAACTCGGATGTTTGTGTATATGACGTATGTATATATGTTTTGATTATGAATGTGGCTTGTTCATAAAAGTCTTTTTGCTTTCAGTTTGTCACAGCTCATTGGACATCTTTTATTTACTGTTTGGCTTCCGCTAGCCCCTTACTCTGTATTATTGTCATTACTGTTAAGCAGGCCTGTGGTAATCATGAGTTACTGGCCGGTTGCGATGCTAAACCCATAGGGGCGGGTTTGGGTCGTGACATATACCGTGAGCGATATAGGTGGATTCCTGCCTATGTTAAAGACATATTTTGGGTTGGCATGTCAACTACACAACGAAGTGAGAGCATGAATGCATTCTTTGATGGATATTTGAACTCCAAGACAACCTTGAAGCAATTTGTTGAGCAATATGACAATGTGTTGAGAAGTAAGGTAGAGAAGGAGACAAAAGCAGCTTTTAAGTCTTGTAACAAATTGTATGATTGCTTAATGGCGTATCGTTTTGAGAAGCAATTTCGTGCAGCTTACACTAATTCAAAATTTAAAGAAGTTCAACTAGAAATGAAGTGTCTAGTGTATTGTCATGCAAATCTTATCCAAGAGGAGGGCGTAATTTGTACCTATCATGTGAGGGAGGTTGTGGTTGTGGGTGAGGGGATGAAGAAAGTGGAATTTGTTGTGTATTTTAATTCAATTGAATGTGAGCTCCAATGTATGTGTTGGTTGTTTGAGTTTAGAGGTATTATGTGTGCCTATTCACTTTGTGTGCTCATTGAGAGATCCATATATGAGGTGCCAAATAAATGCATTGTTTCGAGATGGAGAAAAGACTTGGAAATAGGCTAGACATGCATTCCAACCACATATACTAACTTTGGCTTTTCTCTATATCCAAAGTTGCATGAAAACTGTCACAACACGTCGGATGAAATCCTAGAACTTGCTACCAACTATGATGGTAAACACAAAGTGATTCAACTTGGGTTGATGAAAATCAAGGATGAAGTGAGAACAGTTCAATCAAGTAGTGCGAGTAATGTGCCATGTACTAGTACTTTACCACCTGCAAGTAATACTTTACCACCTTCCTATACTTCACCAAAAAGTCCGCCTCGTATCAATACTACAAAAGAAAGCGTGGCTCGCAAGGTACTCAGTTCTTTGGTTGCTCGCCGAAGAGGCCGTCCATGTACGAAACAGAAGGTTAGCAAGGTTGATACAATAGTAAATCAGTTGAAGGGAAATAATAAGAAGGCTAATCCGGTACAGGTACATTTTTCATTTCGCATTACATATGTATATTTCAGAATTTGTTAAACGTAAAATATTCATCAATGTTTGGTACTATAGGGTCAAAAGGTGCGTCAAGGTGAACCTCGTAAGTTAAGCTTTCCTTGTACGAGAAGCGTGCAACACACTATGTATGAACCGGTACGTGTTAAATATGGAGGTTGTTTCGTGTTTATTTTTGTCGAATTTAATTTTATTGCTTCAAATTACTAATTTACTTGTGTTACTATTTCATCATTAGGTGCCGCCAAATCAACCTTACTATTTCCCTTGTATGGATGCCACACAAGACAGTATGTATGTACCGGCATGAGTTGAATGTATTCTTGCGAAAAATTAAATTTTATATTGGTGAATATGTTTGTGGAATTTTTTTTGTAATATTTACTTTATTTTTATAAGCACCGATTAGCACAAGTGGGGACGACATTGGAAGCACATCTCATACTCAAACTAGAATGGTCAACAATATTTGCAGTCAAAGTTCGATAGTACCATCAAATTTTGTTGACTTGAACATCGAAGGGGATCCGAATGTCCCATTTTTTTTTAGTTTTGAAGTGCTAATTCTACGTGAATTTCATTTGTAAACTTCGAATTGTTTTTGTTGACTTGAATGTCCCATTTTTCATAAATTTCGGATTGAGTGAATTGAAGGTCCTTGAACTTCTTGACTTAAATGTCTCATTTTTTTTTTTGGTTGAATTGAAAATTGGTGGATGTCCTTCAACCTGAATTGACGTGAATTGAACCTGAATTGAAGTGAATTGAAGGTCCTTGAACCTGTTCAGTGAATTCACTCAACGAAGTGAGAAGTTGACTTGTATTGAAGTGAATTGAAAGTCCTTGAATCTTTTCAGTGAATGTCCTGAACCTGTTCAGTGAATGTCCTATTATTTATTTATGTTTATGGAATTGGTGGAATTTGATGAATCTGGAATGGTCCTTCAATACTTGAATCTGGAATAGTCCTTCAATGCTTGAATTTGGAATGGTCCTTGAATCTGGAATGGTCCTTCAATGCTTCTCATTTAAAAATAGAAACCTGTTGAGTGAATTCATTTAATCCGAAACCTGTATTGATTACAAAATAAAACAGAATCATTCATAACATATTCAATCCAATCCAACAGATTCATTAAATCCAACAGATTCATTCAAAAATATAACAGATTCATTCAATCCAATAGATTCATTCCATACAGATTCATTTAATCCAACAGAAACCTGTATTGATTACAAAATAAAACAGATTCATTCATAACATATTCAATTCAATCCAATCCAACAGATTCATTTAATCTAACAGATTCATTCAAAAATACAACAGATTCATTCAATCCAACAGATTCATAACATACAGATTCATTCAATCCAACAGATTGATTACAAAATAGAAACCTGTTTCAGTGAAGATGGTAGACAATATTGATTACAAACTAGAAACCTGTTTGACTGAAGATGGTTGGCAGTATCGATTACAAAATACAAATTATAAAATAAAATACAAAACAAGTATTGATTACATTCATAACATTGTCCAAAACCTAACAACTGATTGATTTAGATGATACAGTAAAAAAATACACAAAATACAATGACATAAGTCATTGCCTTGAAAATCTTCTCTATCCTTTGAAGCCTTCTATCATGCTCATGAATTGCATTATCCATCTCACCAAGCCTTCTCCTTAGATCATTAATTTCTTCTGTTCTTGTAGTTGTCTGAGGTCCAGCATTGGAACGGATTGTGGAGGTAACGTCGTCGTGATCATTATCTGTAAACCTGAAGTAATTGCAATGTTCGTCCGCACTCTACAATGCACAAGAATCAGTTAATCAAATTAGACAAATGAAATTTGTAAAAAGTAAAAGATTAATTTACATAATAGATACTTACATATTTTGTTGGGTAAACAAAAAACACACGTCCTTGATTTCCATTCTCATTGGTTCGTACAATATACATGGAAGCTGTTCTTCCACAATCACACAGTTTTGGCATTAATCTTATGTTCCTATTATTAGTAGAAGATGAAGCCATTTTTTTATCTGCATAAAAAATGCCAACAGATTCAACTACCTCATACTGATGGATAAGCGTCATACTGATGCATTCATAATGATGTGATCCATAAACATAGTTCAATCTGTTTAAATTCTGAAAAGGGAACTCTTTAAGTGTTCTTGATGAATGTTGAACTCTTTTAATTCAATCTGTGTTCTTCATAACAGAGTTCAATCTGTTCAATCTGTTCAAATGTGTTCTTGATAACAGAGTTCAATCTGTTTATGAAGAGGATTCTTATCAATGAACACCACATATTCAACATTCAACATTCATAACAGTTCAACATTCATAAGCGAAAACCCCAAACAGATTCAACATTCAACTTGTATCTATTCATTTGTAATCTGTGTTAGGGTTCAACGAACAGATTCGTTTGTAGAGTTCAAACAATAGATTTTGCAGCGTTCAAACAAAACCCCAAACAGATTCAAAAAACAGAATCAAAATAACAAAATGATATTTCAAGAAAATATGAACACAGATGTATGAACTTCAAACCAGACCTATGGATGTGTACTTCAAACCAAACCAAACTCATCACAGATGTGTATTTCAAGAAAAACCAATCAAATATAAACAGAGGATAATAAATTCAAAGGCAAATCCCAAACCCTAACAAATTAAAGCCAAATCTCAAACCTTAACCCAAATTGTAAGAAAAATCCTACCCCAAACACTCCCAATCGACTAATTTCTACAAAAATTGAAGCCAAACGTAAACCCTAACTTTGTTCGTCCTCAGATTCGCTAATTGAAACCTAAACCCTAATTTCAGGTTTATCTCAGATTCGCTATCGCAGGCTTTTGTTCGTCCTCCGTCGTCGTTCGTCGTCGTTCGTCCACTGTCTCCTCGTCCTCCGTACTCCTTCAAGAGACAGGTGACAGAGGCAAGACTGAAGAGATATAGAGAAGAGAGAGGTGATAGTGAATGGAGGGATGAAGCGAAAAATGTGAGAGGGATGATGATGAGGCGAGAGTGAGAGGGAGAGGTGAGAGTGCTAGTTTTGATTGGAGAGATCGAGAGGAGAGAGAAACTTACTTTCGAGCCATTCGAGCCCGTTTTATTCGAGCTATGGATCATTTTTGAAAGAAAAGTTTTGCAACTACTCGACATATGAGTAATCAGAGTGGGTGTTTGGGAAATTGATTTTTTTTTTGTAGATTTTTTTAATTGTAGGATATTATTGGATAAATTTTTTTTTGTGTTTGGAAAGATAGTTGGGTTTTTTCGTAGTTTGATGTGATGTTTGTGAGAGAAAGTGAAATGATTGTAGGGCTTGATTTGATATTTTGTTTGAATTTATTTTTTTTGGTTTTGTAACTAATTTGTCTTTTAGTGAAAAATCCAAAAAAAAAAAAACCAAAAAAAATCTTCCCAAACACCCGCAGAGTCATTCTGAGTGTGAAATATATATATATATATATATATATATATATATTATTTAATTTTATATAATAAATTTAAATTTAAATTTTTTAAGTGCATAACATTTCCATTTTAATGTATCGTAATTTTCATATATGATTCATAGTTCGTGCTCATATATAGTGGTGGTGTTATGGTTTAAGTTAATTGAGAAAAATTGTATAGTTCGAGTTTGAACTAAAACGATTTCTGCCCCAGTATAAATGATTTTATTGTTAGAATTATGGTTTTTATAGATTTATTTTGGATTAATTTTGAGTTTAAATTTGAGTGGGTCCTACATGTCTTTTGGGATGGGTTTAAAGAGGTGATGTGTTCCTTGCCGCATGGCAAGTCACACGGTGAAGACGGTTCGTCTAAACCATTTATGAGTGAATAGGAAGTTGACGTCGTTTTTTGATTCGTGGAATGGACTATTAAAGAATAAAATACGGGTTTCTTTGTAATGATAGTCCCACATTGAAAACTTAACAGAACTTATGTGTGTATATAAGCTCTAGGTAGTAACACATAGATTGGGCCCCAAGGGGCACCTCAAGTTTGTAGAAGGGAGGAGTTATGGACAAAGTGATCTTTGGCTCAAACCACCACCACAAGCGCGCACCGTCGCCGGTGGGCTTAGGTCGAGTGTAACATTAATTTTTTTAAAAAAAAATTATTTGAATTTTTTCCAAATATTCTTGCGGAAAAATTTTATTTTTTCTGAATGAAATTTTTCTGTCCAAACAATGCCCTTTTTCAATCCATTTTTCAGAAAGTTCAAAACTGGTCCAAATAGATTTTTCAACCTATTGCACTCTGACAGATTCAGTTTCCAGTTTCTTCCCAGAAAAAGGTCAAATAAGTGTTCAAACATATTTTGCACCTGTTCAATTTGAATTACACCTATTCGGTAAAGGCACCAATTTTCCTATAAAATGAGACCCTCTTCCAGCAACTTCATCATTCTGAATTTTTTTTTCCTTACTTTCCTTTGTGCTCTCTTGCATATATATTCTATATATTATTTTTGAAAAATTTCTGAGAGTATAGAACATAGGTTGTGTTCGTCGTACAAATTGTTTAGAGTGCTAGTATAATCTGTGTAAAGATCATTGTATCCTAGTGTAGACGTCCCCCGAACGCCCCGGGAGGGACGAGCTCCCTCGTTCCGTTCGATATTGGGCTCACTACAGCTCAGGACTCTCAAATTGTCACGGTTCGTAATCTGAACCAAAGAGTCCAAATCCGGCAAATCGTTTTGAGAAAACAGATTTTTAGAAAAGAAGTGCCAAACATGGACTGCTTTGCCAGATACAGAGTCGCCACCTAAATATTTTATTTTGGGAAATTTAGGAAATCCTGACTCGTTTGCCTAAGGCCACGTGTCCGTCATCACCAAAGTTGCCTCGGCTCGGGAACTTGGGTACGATTGGGGAAGGTCACTTCGTGAGCACCCCCGCTCGCCCGATCAAAGATCGACCTCTACTAGCCATGATATCAAGTTTTGAAAACATTGTGTGTTCTTATTCCGGTTATTAGCCTAGATTACTATGTGATGCGCACAACATACAAGTATAGACTGGGTCGCCTGAATTGGAACAAAACATTTTGTTTTTGAAAGATGGTTTGCTACTCGCAAGTAGGCTTAAAATGCAGATTTTGCCACCCTCGGGTGGGCTTAGAAAAGATGGTTTTGCCACTATCTAGTGGGCTTAAAACTCACAGTCGATGATTTGTTCCAATCCGAATAACCCAACCTTCACCCACAGGCATTCAGGCAGTTATATCACATAAGCATATAGCCTCATGGTAAACATGCTATTCATGGCAGTCACTCACATGCATGCAAGGATGCTAAAGCATAAAACTTACCGAGTACTCTAAGCCAAAACAAAAGCTAATTAGAAATCCATGTATGATCCTAATTATACAGAAATGCCTAATGCAACACATGCAAAATGCAACTATAACAGGCTCGACTATTCTAAACATGGCATATGAAATGCTACAGCTAACATGTATTCAACTTGGAATTGAAAGTACAATGCAGTTAGTATGATGCGCCGAGCCCGGTGCATGCAATACAGATGAATAAATGCAAACATGCTATCATACTGTATGCTAATTGAAATATGCCCTAATCTAACCATCATAAGCTGGTAAATAAAAGGGAGAAAGACGTGGGGTTGGAAGACATGCATCACACACACGCACACTTATTACAATTATGCCCTCGCACAGAGGGTCCGAAAGAATAATACAGTCCCAAATAAATATTACAGTCCAAATAATTACAAAATCCTAATTAAATTACAAATTTAACTAAGAAAACTGTAAACTAGCATGCAAGCTAGAGACTGCCTCGACTCCGCTCCGGATGATGAATGATGCATGCTCGGGTTGCTTGGCACGGAAATCCACTGCGATGCCCCAATTAGCCTCTGTTTCGCAATGATTTCTTGGAAAGCGCGCCAAGCCTCGAAAGACTACTGATTCTTGATTTGCTGCAACAGAGAGCAGGAAAAGGGCATGTCAATGTATTTTCACAAATGTATGCATGCCTCGATCCTCGTGCCACCAATCACGCATCTCGATGCATGATGGCCGAGGAGTCGAATTGTGCAACTCAATATAGAATGAATGCACATGAAAACAAAACAAAACCTAGACTCCATCATGGATAATCTGGAGTGTCGGCGACTGGGAATTGAGACACGTTCCGTCACTCGGAGTACGAAACGTACCTCGTTTCCCATGCTTGGGCTAACTCCTATCCCAAGCACAATGCAATATGCATGATATGCATGAAATGCAACTAAGATACAACCTATCATACACAATGCTATGAAATGGCATACACGATGCACGAGATAACATGGCATACACAATGCGCTAACATACAACCTAGCATACGCAATGCTATGAAATGAAATGGCATACACAATGCATAATGGACTTACACCAACATGAGTGGACCTCAGCCACACTCACATAAGAGGCCATGAGATGAAAATGAGACACTCGAAATGCGTGCACACATGCACGCAAACCGAGGACCGACCCTAAGGCACAAATGCCACTCTAACAAGACATGGCAAGGCGTGAAACATGTTATGCAAACATGAAAATTTCAGTGCTAAAATATGACCCAAAACAGTCCCGAATCATGGAAACATGGCACCCGATGCATGGAATGGTCCCGAAATACAAGATTAAGCACATGAAATGACTTGTAGCTATATCAAGCATGCATTATTTGTACATGAAGTATGAAGACAGATTCAAGGCAGCCCCAAAACAAGCATGTTTACAGTTTTAAGCAAGGCCAAACAGTGAACGCAAATGGGGCTAAGCTAGCATGCAAAAATGGCCCCGAAAGAGAGGTAATGAAGCAAGTGGCAGCTTCTGGCTCTAAACAGATGAGGGCCCTTCAACAATGTTGAAGAGGGGCCCAAAATATGACCTTTTACAGTTTATGACCGAGCCAAAAACAGTACACAAGCATGCTCAAAATACCATGCAAAACAAGGCCAAAAGGAGAGCTATAACACAAAGTACAAAAAGGATGCCTCAAACAGTAAAATATCCTTAATGAAACATGAAGAGGTAGTCAAAATAAGGCTGTTTCAAGTTCAGACCAGAGCCCAAAAACAGAAGCACAAGAGGCTAATAAATCATGCAAAAATGGAGCCAAAAGAGAGATACAAAGGCAAGTGGAAGATAGAAGCCTCAAACAGTGATGAGCCCTTCAACAACATTGAATAAGGGCTCAAAATAAACCACTTTACAGTTTATGACATGCCTCAAAACGATTTATACATAGGCCAAAAATACTACACAAGAAAATGGCATACAAGGGAGGCAATGAAGCAAGTGCAACAAGGAGGCCTCAAAAAGTGAGAGGCCCTTAAAAAAACATGAAAAATAGCTCAAAATAAGCCTAGCTCCAGTTAGGGTCGGAGCCTAAAACAGCAAGCAAGTATGGCTAATGTATTGAACAAAATAAAGCATAAAAAAGGAAAATAGGGACTCACCCTTGAAGACTAGTCTCTTACAGCCTTTTGGACCAAAATGTAGAACTCCTAGGCTCTGGAGAACAACCTCAAACTGCTGGAATGGAGGATGGAAGGGTGGGGCTATGGGTTGATGAAGAAATGAGTGTAGGGCTTGAAGGTTTGGAGCTTGGAAATATAGAGAGAGAGAGAGACACAAGGCAAGAGGCTTGGGGAAAATTTTTTGTAACCCCAAATATGCAGCTGGAGGGCCTGCTATATAGGCAAAAAGGGGGGGAAAATGGAGGGAAATGAATCAAGTTTCTCCCCAAAAATGTAACCCCCCGGATACGGAATCTGGGGGGAAAAAGAGGGTGTATCTGCACTGTACTTGATGCAAGGATTCTGGCCGGCCAGTTATTGAGGTTGAAGGTGGCCGGCCGGCTTTCCCCATGGCCGGCCGGCCAAGGGTCAAAAGGGGCAATCAAGATTAGTGGCCGGCCACCACAGAAAGAGGGCCTCTCACGTGTGCACAACACAACCCTGTGGTCAAAAACTGGAGAAAGTGAACTAGGAGAGAGAACAACCCACTTTTCAAAGGGGTTCAAAAGGTTCAAAAGCAATTACTGGCCGGCCACCAAATATTGGTGGCATCCCAGATGTGTACGTCACAAATATGGGGTTTAGGGTGCAAGAAAATGGCCCAAGGGTGGTCAACATTGGCTTTGAAGTGAGAAAGATCGGGCGACGGAGGGCGATGAAGGGATAAAGTTGGCTGACAGAACAATTACTGGCCTCCCATCCTTCTATGACCTTCCTAGCAATGAAACAGAGGTCCCTGCCAAAAACGAACCAAAACCGATGCAAAATGAAGGTTCGGGGGCCGAAACGCGCAGCCCGGGGCCCCGAAAACTAACTGTTAGGCACAGGGAGTGGTGTTAGACCACGAAGTCGGTTTCTCGGACTACAATGTCCCTCAAAAGGGAGCGAATAAGATGTATTTCAAGAACCGGAGCAAACGGAGATGGTTAAGCAGTCCCGAACCGAGGCACACGGCCAACGGTTCCGAAAAATCGGAAACCGGACTCCAAACGGGCAAAATGGCCTACAACCACAAAATGTAGCCTACGGCCACTGAGAGATGATCTACGAGACCTCTCCCTCCCTTCGGGAAGAGAAAACAGAGAAAAAAGAGCCTGGTTCACAAACCGAGGCAAAGCACGAAAGAGTCCGGAAGTCCGGAGGCAAGGCTTGCAGCCGAGACTCTAAAACCTCAGAACGAGCACAATATGCAACATCACCAAGCGCTCAACTGGTGACGTCTGAGTCTCAAGGTCGGTCAAAAATGGGGTGTCTACAGTTGCCCCTCTTTGACAGAACTCGAAAGTCATAAGTGGCGAGAGTGAATGTCAAAGCCCAGAGACGACCCATTTTTGACAAGGCCGAAGACTTAGACAAACATTCAAAATAACACAAATGTGCCCGCAGGCATGCCCGCAGGCGGGGGCAAAATGCAACCGACAATGCAAGAAGCCGAAGGTAACTCATGATCATGCAAACGCAGCAAGCTGTAATGAAGCAAGTATTCACAAATATATGCAACAGTTTTAAGCTAGAATGCAAAGCAACAACTACATTTCATGCAGTTAAGAATGCAGAGAATTATTCAATCCTCGCCACGTCTCACATGGAGAAGATACGATACCTGCGCGGTTCGTCTGGTCGCACTAGCTTCAAATGAACCGTACATACAATATCGTGCCTGCAAAATAAAGAAACTCAACAAGCACAACATATCTAACAACATATACCCAATGTGATATCGAGTGCAGACAATCGCGGTGTTGATGGAAAAGTGCATCGCAATGCGGGAAGAAACGCGCGTGACAACGCGGGTTCAAGCACGGAGGCTCGGTGATGTCAAAGAGACGTGCATAACAATGCTGGTATGTGCATGAGAACGCAAGTTATGTGCATGATAATGCAGAACAAGCGTAAACCAGGATGCATGTTCGTCACAAAACAATGAGCAAGGAAATGCGCGTTTCGGTGGGGCGATTTGATCGCGACCTCCGGTTCACCTCCCGGAGAGGTTACAACATGTTAAAAAAGGATACATCTCACTTTTGATGAGTAATGATGAGACACGCATCGGAAGTTAAAGCTAAGGTCCCGGCGGAGCGATTTCGCGATAGGAAGTGCACTTCTCTTGTACTTTTTCAGGTCCCGGGGACTCCAATCCTCCTCAAACTTTGCAGGGACCTTAGGGGGCATGTGGGGAACACCGCCGGCTAGTTTTATTGGGAGAGGGAGGCCACCGACCATTTTTTGAAAAGTGAATGGCCGGCCTGCCAGAAAAAGTGGCCGGCCGGCCACTTTGCTAAATCTGGGGGCAGTTTTGTCTTTTCGGCCTCTTTTCTTTAAATACACTTATCCAAACACTTTGAGCTCATAAGTGCAGCTCCGAAATCCTCTTCCCTAGCCTCCCAAACCATTTTTTCCCTCAGATCTAGGCTCCATACGCGTTTTCCAACGTCCCACGCAAGTTGTTTTCACGAAATCTTTCTGTTTTAAGCACTTTGAACCGATTAAATTTTGGTTTCGGGGCTTCTTTTCTCATTTTTGCCACTTGAGGTGAGTTTGTCTCAATATTTGGAAGATTTTCTCGGGAGTTGACTTTTGTTGACTTTTTCATTTCCCGAGAGTTGACTTTTGTTGACTTTTTCCAATTTTGGCTCATTTTTGCCCCTTTTGCAGATTTCTCGAAATGGCGGGTCAATTTCCCCACGGCGGAGGTTCTCCAGGCGCCGGAGGCGAGCCTGACATCATGTCTCTACCTCCAAGGGTTCGCCCCTTCATACTCGAGAGGTATGACCCACCAGTACACATTCTTCCGCGGGCTGTTTTTCATCATTTAACCGAGTTCGACGAGCGAGCACCCGGGGATCTCCTCCTGCGGAAGCCTGAGTATCATCTCTCCCATGAGGCACGAGAGGTATTTACTTCGTTTTTACCTTTTCTGTAACGTATTATGAATTTTTCTTGTATTCTGTTTGCACTCTGAACACACGGTTCAATCACTTGAATTTCAGAACACTCAGCCCATAAATTGATTGTGAACACACAGCACACACCGGTTGAGGGTTGAACACGCAGCTCACACACAGATTTTCTGAACACACAGTACAAATTGAAGGTGAACACGAGGCACACACTGATTGAGAGTTGAACACGCAGCCCAAACTGATTTTCAAAGCACACAGCCCAAATTGAAGGTGAACACGCAGCACACACTGATTGAGAGTTGAACACGCAGCCCAAACACTGATTTTTCAGAGCACACAGCCCAAATTGAAGGTGAACACGCAGCACACACTGATTGAGAGTTGAACACGCAGCCCAAACACTGATTTTCAGAGCACACAGCCCAAATTGAAGGTGAACATGCAGCCCACATTGATTCAGTGTTGAACACGCAGCCCAAACACTGATTTTCAGAGCACACAACCCAAATTAAAGGTGAACACGCAGCACACACTGATTGAGAGTTGAACACGCAGCCCAAACACTGATTTTCAGAGCACACAGCCCAAATTGAAGGTGAACACGCAGCCCACACTGATTGAGAGTTGAATACGCAGCCCAAACACTGATTTTCAGAGCACACAGCCCAAATTAAAGGTGAACACGCAGCACACACTGATTCAGAGCAGAACACGAAGCTCAAACACTGATTTTTAGAGCACACAGCCCAAATTAAAGGTGAACAAGCAGCGCGCACTGATTGAGAGCTGAACACGCAGCACAAACACTGATTTTCAGAGCACACAACCCAAATTGAAGGCGAACACGCAGCCCCCACTGATTGAGAGTTGAACACCCAGCCCAAACACTGATTTTCAGAGCACACAGCCCAAATTGAAAGAGAACACGCAGCCCACACAGATTGAGAGTTGAACACGCAGCCCAAAAACTGATTTCAGAGCACACACCCCAAATTGAAGGTGAACACGCAGTCCACACTGATTGAGAGTTGAACACGCAGCCCAAACATAGATTTTCAGAGCACACAGCCCAAATTGAAAGTGAACACGCAGCCCACACTGATTGAGAGTTGAACACGCAGCCCAAACACTGATTTTCTGAACACACAGTCCAAATTGAAGGTGAACACGCAACCCACACTGATTGAGAGTTGAACACGCAGCACAAACACTGATTTTCAGAGCACACAGCCCAAATTGAAGGTGAACACGCAGCCCATACTGATTTTCTGAGCACACAACCTAAATTGAAGGTGAACACGCAGACCACACTGATTGAGAGTTGAACACGCAGCCCAAACACTGATTTTCAGAGCACACAGCCCAAATTGAAGGTGAACACGCAGCACACACTGATTGAGAGTTCAACATGCAGCCCAAACACTGATTTTCAGAGCACACAGCCCAAATTGAAGGTGAACACGCAGCCCACTCTGATTGAGAGTTCAACATGCAGCCCAAACACTGATTTTCAGAGCACACAGCCCAAATTGAAGGTGAACACGCAGCCCAAACACTGATTATCAGAGCACACAGCCCAAATTGATGGTGAACACGCAGCCCACACTGATTGAGAGTTGAACACGCAGCCCAAACACTGATTTTCTGAACACACAGTCCAAATTGAATGTGAACACGCAGCCCACACTGATTGAGAGTTGAATACGCAGCCCAAACACTGATTTTCAGAGCACACAGCCCAAATTAAAGGTGGACACGCAGCACACACTGATTCAGAGTTAAACACGTAGCCCAAACACTGATTTTTCAGGGCACACAGCCCAAATTGAAGGTGAACACGGAGCCCACACTGATTGAGAGTTGAACACGCAGCCCAAACACTGATTTTCAGAGCACACAGCCCAAATTGAAGGTGAACACGCAGCCCACACTGAATGAGAGTTAAATACGCAGCCCAAACACTGATTTTCAGAGCACACAGCCCAAATTAAAGGTGAACACGCAGCACACACTGATTGAGAGTTGAAAACGCAGCCTAAACACTGATTTTCAGAGCACACAACCCAAATTGAAGGTGAACACGCAGCCTACACTGATTGAGAGTTGAACACGCAGCGCAAACACTGATTTTCAGAGCACACAGCCCAAATTGAAGTTGAACACGCAGCCCACACTGATTGAGAGTTGAACACGCAGCCCAAACACTGATTTTCGGAGCACACAACCCAAATTGAATGTGAACACGCAGCCCACACTGATTGAGAGTTGAACACGCAGCCCAAACACTTATTTTCAGGGCAGACAGCCCAAATTGAAGGTGAACACGCAGCCCACACTGATTGAGAAACACTGATTTTCAGAGCACACAGCCCAAATTGGAGGTGAACACGCAGCCCACACTGATTGAGAGTTGAACACGCAACCCAAACACTGATTTTCTGAACACACAGTCAAAATTGAAGGTGAACTCGCAGTCCACACTAATTGAGACTTGAACACGCAGCCCAAACACTGATTTTCAAAGCACATAGCCCAAATTGAAGGTGAACACGCAGGCCACACAGATTTTCAGAGCCCACAGCCCAATTTGAAGGTGAACACGCAGCCCACACTGATTGAGAGTTCAACACGCAGCCCAAACACTAATTTTCAGAGCACACAGCCCAAATTGAAGGTGAACACGCAGCCCACACTGATTGAGAGTTCAACACGCAGCCCAAACATTGATTTTCAAAGCACACAGCCCAAATCGAAGGTGAACACGCAGCCCACACTGATTGAGAGTTCAACACGTAGCCCAAACACTGATTTTCAGAGCACACAGCCCAAATTGAAGGTGAACACGCAGCCCACACTGATTGAGAGTTGAACACGCAGCCCAAATATTGATTTTCAGACCACACAGCCCAAATTGAAGGTGAACACGCGGCCCACACTGATTGAGAGTTGAAGACGCAGCCCAAACACTGATTTTCAGAGCACACAACCCAAATTCAAGGTGAACACGCAGCACCCACTGATTGAGAGTTGAACACGCAGCCCAAACACTGATTTTCAGAGCACACAGCTCAAATTGAAGGTGAACAAGCAGCCCACGATGATTGAGAGTTGAACACGCAGCCCAAACACTGATTTTCAGAGCACACAGCCCAAATTGAAGGTGCACAAGCAGCCCACGATGATTGAGAGTTGAACACGCAGCCCAAACACTGATTTTCAGAGCACACAGCCCAAATTGAAGGTGAACACACAGCCCACACTGATTGAGAGTTGAACACGCAGCCCAAACACTGATTTTCTGAACACACAATCCAAATTGAAGGTGAACACGCAGCCTACACTGATTAAGAGTTGAACACGCAGCCCAAACACTGGTTTTCAGAGCACACAGCCCAAATTGAAGGCGAACACGCAGCCCACACTGATTTTCAGAGCACACAGCCCAAATTGAAGGTGAACACGCAGCACACACTGATTGAGAGTTGAATACGCTGCCCAAACACTGATTTTCAGAGCACACAACCCAAATTGAAGGTGAACACCCAGCCCACACTGATTGAGAGTTGAATACGCAACCCAAACCCTGATTTTCAGAGCACACAACCCAAATTAAAGGTGAACACGCAGCACACACTGATTGAGAGTTGAACCCGCAGCCCAAACACTGATTTTCTGAGCACAGAGCCCAAATTAAAGGTGAACACGCAGCACATACTGATTGAGAGTTGAACACGCAGCCCAAACACTGATTTTCAGAGCACACAACCCAAATTGAAGGTGAACACGCAGCCCACACTGATTGAGAGTCGAACACGCAGCGCAAACGCTGATTTTCGGAGCACACAGCCCAAATTGAAGTTGAACACGCATCCCACACTGATTGAGAGTTGAACACGCAGCCCAAACACTGATTTTCGGAGCATACAGCCCAAATTGAAGGTGAACACGCAGCCCACACTGATTGAGAGTTGAACACGCAGCCCAAACACTGATTTTCCGAGCACACAGCCCAAATTAAATGTGAACACGCAGCCCACACTGATTGAGAGTTGAACACGCAGCCCAAACACTGATTTTCAGAGCACACAACCCAAATTGAAGGTGAACTCGCAGCCCAAACACTGATTTTCTGGACACACAGTCCAAATTGAAGGTGAACACGCAGTCCACACTAATTGAGAGTTGAACACGCATCCCAAACCCTGATTTTCAGAGCACACAGCCCAAATTGAAGGTGAACACGCAGCCCACACTGATTTTCAGATCCCACAGCCCAATTTGAAGGTGAACACGCAGCCCACACTGATTGAGAGTTCAACACGCAGCCCAAACACTGATTTTCAGAGCACACAGCCCAAATTGAAGGTGAACACGCAGCCCACACTGATTGAGAGTTCAACATGCAGCCCAAACATTGATTTTCAGAGCACACATCCCAAATCGAAGGTGAACACGCAGCCCACACTGATTGAGAGTTCAACACGCAGCCCAAACATTGATTTTCAGAGCACACAGCCGAAATTGAAGGTGAACACGCAGCCCACACTGATTGAGAGTTGAACACCCAGCCCAAACACTGATTTTCAGACCACACAGCCCAAATTGAAGGTGAACACGCGGCCCACACTGATTGAGAGTTGAACACGCAACCCAAACACTGATTTTCTGAACACACAGTCCAAATTAAAGGTGAACACGCAGCCCACACTGATTCCGAGTTGAAGACGCAACCCAAACACTGATTTTCAGAACACACAGCCCAAATTCAAGGTGAACACGCAGCACCCACTAATTGAGAGTTGAACACGCAGCCCAAACACTGATTTTCAGAGCACACAGCTCAAATTAAAGGTGAACACGCAGCACACACAGATTGAGAGTTGAATACGCAGCGCAAACACCGATTTTCAGAGCACACAGCCCAAATTGAAGGTGAACACGTAGCCCACACTGATTGAGAGTTGAACACGCAGCCCAAACACAGATTTTCAGAGCAAACAGCCCAAATTGAAGGTGAACACGCAGCCCGCACTGATTGAGAGTTGAACACGCAGCCCAAACACCGATTTTCAGAGCACACAGCCCAAATTGACGGTGAACACACAGCCCCCACTGATTGAGAGTTGACACGCAGCCCAAACACTGATTTTCAGAGCACACAGCCCAAATTGAAGGTGAACACGCAGCCCACACTGATTGAGAGTTGAACACGCAGCCCAAACACTGATTTTCTGAACACACAGTCCAAATTGAAGGTGAACACGCAGCCTACACAGATTAAGAGTTGAACACGCTGCCCAAACATTGGTTTTCAGAGCACACAGCCCAAATTGAAGGTGAACACGCAGCCCAAACTGATTTTCAGAGCACACAGCCCAAATTGAAGGTGAACACGCAGCCCAAACTGATTTTCAGAGCACACAGCCCAAATTGATGGTGAACACGCAGCACACACTGATTGAGAGTTGAACACGCAGCCCAAACACTGATTTTCAGAGCACACAGCCCAAATTGAAGGTGAACACGCAGCCCACACTGATTTAGAGTTGAATACGCAGCCTAAACACTGATTTTCAGAGCACACAGCCCAAATTAAAGGTGAACACGCAGCACACACTGATTGAGAGTTGAACCCGCAGCCCAAACACTGATTTTCAGAGCACACAGCCCAAATTAAAGGTGAACACGCAGCACATACTGATTGAGAGTTGAACACGCAGCCCAAACACTGATTTTCAGAGCACACAGCCCAAATTGAAGGTGAACACGCAGCCCACACTGATTGAGAGTTGAACACGCAGCGCAAACGCTGATTTTCAGAGCACACAGCCCAAATTGAAGTTGAACACGCAGCCCACACTGATTGAGAGTTGAACACGCAGCTCAAACACTGATTTTCGGAGCACACAGCCCAAATTAAAGGTGAACACGCAGCCCACACTGATTAAGAGTTGAACACGCAGCCCAAACACTGATTTTCCGAGCACACAGCCCAAATTAAAGGTGAACACGCAGCCCAAACACTGATTTTCAGAGCACACAGCCCAAATTGAAAGTGAACACACAGCCCAAACACTGATTTTTTGAACACACAGTCCAAATTGAAGGTGAACACGCAGTCCACACTAATTGAGAGTTGAACACGCAGCCCAAACCCTGCTTTTCAGAGCACACAGCCCAAATTGAAGGTGAACACGCAGTCCACACTGATTTGCAGAGCCCACAACCCAATTTGAAGGTGAACACGCAGCCCACACTGATTGAGAGTTCAACACGCAGCCCGAACACTGATTTTCAGAGCACACAGCCCAAATTGAAGGTGAACACGCAGCCCACACTGATTGAGAGTTCAACACGCAGCCCAAACATTGATTTTCAGAGCACACAGCCCAAATCGAAGGTGAACACGCAGCCCACACTGATTGAGAGTTCAACACGCAACGCAAACACTGATTTTCAGAGCACACAGCCGAAATTGAAGGTGAACACGCAGCCCACACTGATTGAGAGTTGAACACGCAGCGCAAACACAGATTTTTAGACCACACAGCCCAAATTAAAGGTGAACACGCGGCCCACACTGATTGAGAGTTGAACACGCAGCCCAAGCACTGATTTTCTGAACACACAGTCCAAATTGAAGGTGAACACGCAGCCCACACTGATTCAGAGTTGAAGACGCAGCCCAAACACTGATTTTCAGAACACACAGCGCAAATTCAAGGTGAACACGCAGCACCCACTAATTGAGAGTTGAACACGCAGCCCAAACACTGATTTTCAGAGCACACAGCTCAAATTAAAGGTGAACGCGCAGCCCACAGTGATTGAGAGTTGAACACGCAGCCCAAACACTGATTTTCAGAGCACACAGCCGAAATTGAAGGTGAACACGTAGCCTACACTGATTGAGAGTTGAATACGCAGCCCAAACACTGATTTTCAGAGCACACAGCCCAAATTAAAGGTGAACACGCAGCACACACTGATTGAGAGTTGAACCCGCAGCCCAAACACTGATTTTCAGAGCACACAACCCAAATTAAAGGTGAACACGCAGCACGTACTGATTGAGAGTTGAACACGCAACCCAAACACTGATTTTCAGAGCACACAGCCCAAATTGAAGGTGAACACGCAGCCCACACTGATTGAGAGTTGAACACGCAGCGCAAACGCTGATTTTCAGAGCACACAGCCCAAATTGAAGTTGAACATGCAGCCCACACTGATTGAGAGTTGAACACGCAGCCCAAACACTGATTTTCGGAGCACACAGCCCAAATTGAAGGTGAACACGCAGCCCACACTGATTTTCAGAGCACACAACCTAAATTGAAGGTGAACACGCAGCACACACTGATTGAGAGTTGAACACGCAGCCCAAACACTGATTTTTAGAGCACACAGCCCAAATTGAAGGTGAACACGCAGCCCACACTGATTGAGAGTTGAACATGCAGCCCAAACACTGATTTTCAGAGCACACAGCCCAAATTGAAGGTGAACCCACACTGATTGAGAGTTGAACACACAGCCCAAACACTGATTTTTAGAGCACACAGCCCAAATTGAAGGTGAACACGCAGCCCACACTGATTGAGAGTTGAACACGTAGCCCAAACGCTGATTTTCTGAACACACAGTACAAATTGAAGGTGAACACGCATCCCACACTGATTGAGTGTTAAACACGCAGCCCAAACACTGATTTTCAGAGCACACAGTCCAAATTGAAGGTGGACACGCAGCCCACAGTGATTGAGAGTTGAACACGCAGCCCAAACACTGGTTTTCAGAGCACACAGCCCAAATTGAAGGTGAACACGCTGCCCACACTGATTCAGAGTTGAACACGCAGCCCAAACACTGATTTTCAGAGCACACAGCCCAAATTGAAGGTGAACACGCATCACACACTGATTGAGACTTAAACACGCAACCCAAACACTGATTTTCAGAGCACACAGGCCAAATTAAAGGTGAACACGCAGCATACACTGATTAAGAGTTGAACACGCAACCCAAACACTGATTTTCAAAGCACACAGCTCAAATTGAAGGTGAACACGCAGCCCACACTGATTGTCTGAACACACGGCTCACTTACTTTACTTTGCGTGCACCATATTCATTTTATTTGCACGCAGCTTATTCATTTCATTTGCACGCAGCTTATTCATTTTATGCTGAAACACCTATTCATTCTGAATGCTGGTGACTTCTCGCAATGTGCAGGCGTATGGCTCTACTGCGGCGAGAGACTGGTATGCTGAGCTCCCGGAGGCTGTTCCGGATTTGGTTGACTTGACGGGGCTTGCGCCCTTCTGTACTGGGCTATCCCGTTGCCCTGCCAGGAGGACGCTGATGGCTGCCTTGGTAGAGAGATGGTGGGACACCACCAACTCCTTCCATTTTTCCGCTATGGGGGACTTGACTATGACCCCCTTTGACTTTGCCGTACTGACTGGCCTGGACATGGGAGGTTGGCCTATTCCTTACGATGAGGACATGGGTCAGTGGGAGGCTGCCTGGGTATATTTGCTGGGGGCTCGCCCGCCTGTTGATAGAGCTTCGGGGAGAGTCCGATAAACCTGGTTCTCTTCCCATTTTCCGGCGGGTGGAGATGGAGCCCGGGACTCCTGATGAGGCGGCACAGTATGCCCGCGGCTTCCTGATGTTCCTCTTCGGGACCACTTTGTTTGCTGACAGGGGGAACACTGTAGGGCTCTATCTGCTGAGTGCTTTGGTGGACCTATCACAGGTCAGACGATACGACTGGGGTGGCGCCGGCTTGGCTACCCTTTATTGCTATATGAGCGCGACTTCTCGCAGACGGGGGGACTTACTTGGCGTCTACTGGAGAGCCTGGGAGGTACTTTCTGCCCTCTTGATTTACATTTCTCCTCCTCATTACTTGCACATTGCACACACGGCGCACTTTATACTCTGTATGGTGCACTTTGCCCTCAGCACTTCGTATCCTGCTTTGTTTTCCACAGTTATGGGTCTATGTGTACTTCCCGACATTGGCCCCGGAGATGGTGGTAGAGGGACCTCTCGTGACCCCATACTCACTGGTATTTGAAGGCCGGCACCGGCCGAGACCTCGGGAGTCTCTCCTTTACCTGCGGCAGTATTTCGACACAGTGCGGTCGACGGAGGTATTTCAGAACTCTCGGTTCTTTCTGCTTTCATCTTTGATTTGTCCTGTACATTTTCGATTTCTGCTTGGTTTATGCGTCTGTTATCCGTAGATTACATGGCAGCCATGGGCACCTTTAGGTGAGGGCCTCCGATTCCAGTTTGCCGGAGGATGGGGTGCCTCCCGGTACAGGATTCTGTTCGAAGGGCCATTTGGCAGGGCCTGGTTTTTGGGAGACCACTTCTTGCGTCAGGTTTGGGGGTACACTTCTTAGGACCCTCCTTCAACATCCCCAGTTGATATGCGGATTGCTGATATGCTCATTTCCTAGGATGTTGTTAATGCTATGCTGGGTACTGATGCCTTGCTACATCTGGAGGAGGGGGATTACGCTACTTACCGCCACATATACCTGATGCCTCTATTGACGGGAGCTCGTACTCCGACGATGAGGCCTGCTGGCATGCCATATTCGAACTAGGCCCGGGCTCGGGCTGCAGACGCCCCTTCCACCAACAGGGCTGGTACATCTAGAGGTGGGGGTGGATTGGTTCCCCCGATTCCTCCGACTTTTCCTCATCCTGGATGGCCAGACATGCCGGCTGAGTTGACAGGATGGCGGTACGGGGCCTCCTACACGATTCCGATAGAGCCTCCCATGCTTGACCATCGATACGTCATTGATCCCGACTCACCGACGGTATGCCCCACTATTTTTCATCTATCATTCAAACACTTAGACATTCCTTTATTCATTGATGATTATGAGCTCGTATCTGCAGCCACCCAGAGAGTACATGGAGGGGGTGATCGGATTGGTGGCCTCACTTGAGGGCATGGTCTTGCGGAGAGAGGCGCAGCTGTCCGTCATGGGTTTCCAGGTACTCTTTAGTTTTCTGGCATTTATCATACTTCTAATGATACGCTGATTTCTACTACATTGATAGGCTACTTGTGTAGAGCACATCTGACACACACCTCATTTATACACTGTGTTTATATGTACCCACTTCATGTAGTTTTCTTGCATCTGCATCTGATGTACATATTTGGACAGATGTATTTGAATTGAACTCTTTATTTTCAGATGCCCCCGGTATATGCTCAGCCGCAGGCCAGGCCACCTGGGCCTTCTCGGGGAGCTGGGCCATCCAGGCCTTTTCGAGGAGCTGGAGGGGGACCGTCTCGTAGGCGCAGGGCACACATTATAGAGGAGGAGCCCGGTGAGGACGTGGAGGAGGAGGAGGTTGCATATCGTCAGTTAGAGACATCTGCCGATAGAGAGGACGGCTCCGGCCTTGGTTCCGGGAGTGGAGGCGAGGCTGAGGGAGATCCCGAGGGTGACGATTCTGATTCAGATGATGATGATGGCGATGGCGGCGGAGAGTTTATTCCGCAGAAGAGGACGAGGAGGGCCTCTTATTCCTGCTCTTGAGAGCACAGATGCAGCTGTTTCCTGTTTTATTTATCTTTTTGCTAGTAGTTGTAGCACATTTGTACATTATCGGGCAGTTTTATTTTTGTAAAACTTGTGCCTTAGTATGTAAAATGTTGTAACAAGCGAGGCATGATGGAATGAAACAGCTTTTGAAAGAAGTGTTGTATTTTAAACTCTTAGCATCATATCGCATCATTTTGCACCATAATGAGATTGAATGGAAACATGCATTGTGCATTTTGCCCAGTCAGGTAGTGAACCGACGCAACAACTTAACTTTCTAAGACATAACAAAACCTTAGCAAGTTTACAACTCGATAAGCAAAACACAATAGTATTGACAACTCAAGACTCAAACAAAATTTCTTAAACAGAGAGTAACAACTCAAAAACACGAAACACGACAGCTCGACAAACAACTCGATAAAAAAAATGACAACTCGATGAACAAAACAACAACTCGATGAACAAAACAACAACTCGATAATCAAAACAACAACTCAAAGTGTACTTCGGACGATCTGGGCAACGGAACGTATCCGAAACAGAGGGAAATAGAGGCCTTCGACACACCCGTTTGCAGGGAAATGCTTGAAACTTTCTCTTGGAGGGTAAAACAGGGTTGAAGACACACATTGGAGCATGGCCGGCTACTTTTTGGAGCCGGCCGGCCAGATTTATTGCAAAGGGGAGGCAACCGGCCAGTTTTTGAAAAAGGAAATGGCCGGCCTGCCAGAAAAGGTGGCCGGCCGGCCACTTAGTCCAGCAACCGTCAAATTTTTGACACTTGTCCCCCGAATAGTGTCTTTTCCTCTTTAAAAGCCTTAGCTCCGTGGTTCATTCAATTCACCTTAGTTTTGCACTAAAAAAAATGAAGGCGTTTCTCGTTGAAAATCTCACAGCTTGGATCGCTTCTCTAGATGGTTCGGAAAAGCTGAACTTCCGGGGTTTCGGCTTGAATGCACTGTTTACGCTGAGTCGCACTCCGCTGCACCTTCCTTTCCTCCATGCCGCGGCGAGGTTTTGGAACCCGGTGACGCATGTCTTTAGCTTTGGCGGGCAAGAGGTATGTCCGACTTTTGAAGATTTTCAAGTTTTGATGGAATCTGAAAGTCATGAAGAGATTTTGCCCCAGTTTCGCTTTGGCCACGCCCAAGCTTTAGGGCGAATGTGTGGACTCACCGCACACGACGCTCGGTCTCTGATCTGTAATGGGGAACTGGATATCCTTGGTCTGATTTATCGTTTTTCTGACGCTGGTGACCGCAGTAACCATTATTGGCAAGGTCTCCGACAACACGCCATTTGCTTGTGCCTGCTGTCTCACTTTCTGCTTTCCTCAGGCTTTGGCGGATCTAGCCTCCGTCTGATTGAAGTTGCTCAAGGTTTGAGAGAAGGAAAGAGTTGCATCGCCATGACCTTGGCCGAGACGCTGATGGGCTTGGATGCTTTCCATCGCCGGGAGACGACTAGATTTGCTGGGAGTTCACTGCTGCTGCAGGTAATGTTTCCCACCCATTCTCACATATGTATTGCTCACATCACTCGGCCCGCAGGCTCGATTTTTCTCACAAAACCCTTGTCTTACTTTTCTCTCCTCGTGCACCTCTCTATTCTTTATTCTCTCATTTTTCATCCCTCCCCAGGTATGGTTGATGGACAAATTGCAGGTTGTGGATTCTTGCCCAGCCTACTCAGCTCGAGGTTATTTCTTTCGACAGCGCCTAGTCGATGCCCCTGATAAAGGGTGGTGGTTTGACTGGATGTGCAATTTATCTGCATGTCGCATTGCTTGGCGTTGCCCTTGGCTCAATCTCCCGGCAATGAGCTATAGCATGTCCCGGCTGATCGGGATCCAGTTGATTGGTCTGACCCACTGTGTGTTCTACTTTCCGTTTCGGTTCCTGTGCCAGTTCGGTCATGATCAGATTTGCCCGCCAGAGGGGATTGAGTACCCGGCTGCTTTCCCGGTTCGAGGTGCACAGCTTGCCCGATATGCCACAGCATGGAGGACTAGAGAGTTCCTGGCCCCCGCTCTCACTCTTAGTTGCACTTTGTCTGGCGAATGCTTGGACTGGCTCAATGAGGAGGCACAGATCGGGCCTAGCTTGGCATCAGAGGCTTCGACCAACTCTGGGAGGGGGCGCAGGGACACTTGACTTGACTATGCCCCGGATTTATTGCTTTGCTAGTACTTTCATGTTTTCTTTATGAATGTAATAAAAAGCAACTTCGATTGTATGCAAGAGCAGGAGAACTCTGTTTTGAAATCAATGAAATTGAAGGTTGTGGTACTGAAAATTTTCTCTTTGGTCCAAAAAATGGTCTTAGTTGTTAGGAGATTAATTTGAACAAAGTCAACTTTTATTAAAACTTTTCAAAACCATTTTCGATATGGATCAGAACTGGACACGCCTAAGATCTGTCACTGAGATGCACAATCCCGGATCCTAGCAACTGGAAAATTGCCCCTAGTCTGAATAGTACCGCGACAACGTGTGGCAACGGAAAGTTGCCCCTAGTCTGAATAGCACTACACCGGCGATTGCAATAAATGCTGATGGATAAAGATGACTGAGATGGTCAAAATGGACAAAGTTGATCAGGGAAAAGTTTATGGTTGAACTTCAGGGTGAAGCTGCCTACGTATCCCAAAGATGGGAATCAAGCCTTATGTAGTTCAGGCTTAGGTTCATTCGGGTATTTTCACTCTCCTTTTACGCTCTAACTTTTGCCAAGGTCGCCCTTTGCGGGTTTTCAACCTTGCGAGCTCAGTTTTTATATTTTCCAATTTTTTGTGCTCGAACTTTTGCCTAGGTCGCCCTTTCGGGTTTTCGGCCTAGCGAGCCTCTCAAGGGTAATATTTCTTCAACTTGTCCATATTGATCGGTTGTGAGAACTCCAAGCCATCTAGATCCATCAGAACCACAGCTGCACCTGACCAGATAGCTTTGATGATATAGGGACCAGTCCAATTAGGTCTGAACTTGCCCCTTGGGTCGTGGATGGGAGCTCGGTTGTCCTTGAGCACCAAATCTCCTTCCTTTAGATTCCTGGACTTGACTTTCTTGTTGAAAGCCCAGGCAATTCTGCGCTGATAGCCTTGAACATGGTACAGTGCTTTCAGTCTTCTCTCGTCAAAAAGCATGAGTTCCTCAAACCTGCTCTACTGCCAATTTGCTTCGGCTATTTGACACTCAGCCAATACTCCTAATGACGGAACCTCAATCTCGATAGGTAGAACGGCCTCCATCCCATAAACCAATGAATACGGAGTCGCCCCGGTAGAAGTTCTGATTGAAGTCCTGTAGCCCCATAGAGCAAATGGCAGCTTATCTGGCCAATCCTGGTAGGTTTCCACCATCTTCTGCAGTATGTGTTTGATATTCTTGTTGGCGGCCTCGACTGCTTCGTTGGTTTGCGGCCGGTATGTGGATGACTTATGAAAAGCCACGTTGTATTTCTCCAACAAGTCAATCACTTCCTTCTTGAAGTGGGAACCGTTATCCGAAATGACCTCGTTTGGGACCCCGTAGCGACAAATGATGTTATTTCTGATAAACTTTGCAACGTGCGACGCCTTCAACACCGCATATGATTGGGCCTCGACCCACTTTGTGAAGTAATCTATTGCGACCAGGATGAACTCATGCCCATTCGACCCCTTTGGAGTGATAGCCCCAATCACATCAATTCCCCAAACTGAAAAAGGCCATGGCGAAGTCATATTGTGCAGCTTCGATGGCGGGATATTCATGCGGTTTGCGTGAATCTGACACTTGTGGCATCGCCGAACAAAACCGATACAATCCTCCTCCATGGTGGACCAGTAGTAACCCTGTTTGAGGATCTTCCGTGCTAGCATTACTTCGTTCGTATGTGCACCGCATTCTCCTCCATGGATGGCCTCCATCAGGCGCTTTGATTCCTCGACTTCGACACACAACTTATGCATTCCCAGATGACCTCTCTTATACAGCTTGCCTCCACAGATGATGAACTGAACGGCCATTCTTCTGATTGCCCTTTTATCTTTGGCATTTACCCCTGGTGGGTATGCTTCTTTCCCTAAGAAATTCCAAATGTCATAATACCAGGGGTTTTCGTCCTGAACCTCATCTATAGCAGCAATCGACTCATAGGCTGGCGCAAATTTCTGGTCAATGACGACTGGACGCATCCGGATTCCAAACGGGATGTCTATCATGGAAGATAGAGTTGCTAAAGAATCTGCGAACCTGTTGTTCTCTCTTAGAAGATGAGCAAAGTTTAGCTTCTCGAACCTAGAAATTAACAAGTCCAAGGTCTGGTGATACATCATCATCTTTTCTTCTTTGACTTTCCAGTCTCTTTTTGCTTGAGACACAACAAGGTTCGAATCCCCGATGACATCCAACCGTTTTGCCCCTAGTTCCAGGGCTGCTTCTAGACCGGCAATACATGCCTCATATTCTGCTTCGTTGTTTGAGACTTTGAACCGGAGTTTGAAGGCCAGGGGGATACGGGAATTGTCGGGTGCTATCAGCAACACTCCTATCCCATACCCGTATTGATTTGATGCTCCGTCAAAGTACATCGTCCAATATTCGTCGTCGATGTGCAAAATGGCTTCATCTAGGAATAAGTACTCAACTGCTTCACCTCCTTCCACTGGATGATCGGCTAAGAACTCTGCCACTGCTCTTCCCTTGACTGACTTGCGTGCTACATATTTCAGATCGAATTCGGAGAGCAACAGCAGCCAACAAGCTAGCCTACCCGTAAGTGCCGGTTTCTCGAAAAGGTATTTGATGGGATCCAGTCGTGAAACCAACATTACGGAGTGAGCTAACAGGTAGTGCCGCAGCTTCCTGGTAGCCCATACCAAAGCTAAGCAAGCCTTCTCTAATGGTGTGTAGCGAGTCTCATACTCTAGCATCTTCTTGCTCAAATAGTAGATGGCCCTCTCCACTTTATCCTCTGATTCCTGTGCGAGCATGCAGCCCATTGTGGTCTCAGTCACTAAGAGGTACAATATCAACGGTTTCCCCGGCTCTGGCGGTGACAACACGGGCGGGTTCTGCAAGTATTCTTTGATCTGTTCAAAAGTAGCGTGGCATCGGCCGTCCCATTGGAATTTCTTGCCTTTCTTCAGAAGACCAAAAAGTGGTTCACAAGTCAAGGTTAATTTTGAGATAAACCGTCTTATGAATTGCACTTTACCCAGAAAGCCTCGCACCTCCTTTTCAGTCCTTGGTGATGGCATTTCTAAGATGGCCTTGATTTTTGAAGGGTCGACCTCGATGCCCCTTTGCGTAATCAGAAATCCCAGCATTTTTCCGGCTGTAACACCGAACGTACACTTCTGAGGATTCAACCGCAACCGAAATTCTCTGATCCTTTGAAAGAACTTTCGCAAGGCGGTGTAGTGGCCCTCTCTTTCTTTGGACTTGACAATCATATCGTCCACATACACCTCAACCTCTTTGTGGATCATGTCGTGCAATATTGTGGTCGCGGCCCGTTGATAAGTAGCTCCGGCATTCTTCAACCCAAACGGCATTACTCTATAGCAGTAACTCCCCCACGGGGTGGTGAAAGCAGTCTTTTCTCTGTCTTTTGGTGCCATTACTATCTGATTGTACCCTGAGAAGCCATCCATGAATGAGAGCAAAGCATGCCCTGTTGTGAGATCCACCAACTCATCGATATGAGGTAAGGGAAAATCGTCCTTCGGACTAGCCCTGTTTAAATCCCTGAAATCCACGCACACCCGGATCTTGCCATCCTTCTTCGGTACTGGAACGATGTTGGCCAACCAAGTCGGGTATTCGGATACTAGCAGGAAGCCTGCGTCGATTTGCTTGGTGACCTCTTCCTTAATCTTGAGAGCCCAGTCTGGGCGGATCCTTCGGAGTTTCTGTTTGACAGGTCGGGCCTCGGGGTCAAGGGGAATCCGGTGCTGTACAATCTCAGGATTGATCCCAGGCATGTCTTCGTAGGACCATGCGAAAACATCTTTGAAATCTTTTAATAAAGCGACTAAGCGCTCGCGTTCCTCTGAAGACAACGTGGACCCGATCTGGACCAGCCGCGGGTCCTCCTCAGTACCAATATTCACGGTAATGATTTCATCCGTTAAGGGTTTGACAAATCTCTCCTGCTCCTGCTCAATTAAACGTTGCAAAACCGGAGGAATTTCTTCCTCATCGTTTTCATCAAAATTTTGAAAGTCCGAGTTTATGCAATAAATTAAGGGCACAGAAAAATACTCAGAAACCACAGTTACTTGATTCTCATTAAGCTCATCCAAATTGTCTAAAATCTCGGTTACAACAGACTCAAACGAGAAAGAAAAAGACGACCTGGACATAATTATGGCATCCGGGTTATCATCCCCAGGATTGCCAGACTCAGACTCAGTCGAGCTGGAACCTGATTCCGACTCACAAGACTCGGTGAAATCAGATTCCGGCTCACTACCTAACCCGGTGCTGTTGGACAAAAATCCTTTCTCGTACTGCCAAGTGAGAGAGGGTGCGATAGATGCATCCAAAATAGTTGCTGGTAGGCCCGCAGCCGTTTCATCCCCGATCACGCATACCGAGAAGTTATCCCCCAAGCACTTATGGTTGATCGAAGGATCTGAGAGTAGTCTTGCCAGCGCTACCCCCATTTCAAGTTCGGTGTCCTCAGACTGCACTTTCTTACTCTGTTCAACTTCGGCTGATGGGTCTGTCTGCTCTTCGGCAACGTCATCCCCAGATAGTTGCAGGTCGAAGAAGATCTCGAAACCTGGCACGCGCTTCTTCTCCGCGTTCAGCCACGGCTCTGGGAAGCCGCAAAACGGAAAGTCCTCCCCCTCCCGGACGAAGCGTCCGTTTAGGGTACCCTGAATGGGCTTATGCATCAATTCGAAAGGCTTCCCAGCCTGCTTTGCTCTGGCTCTTCCGGCCATTTCTTTGCCCTTCCTGACCTAGTCCTCTTTGGTGGGCAGATAACCCAAGCCAAAGGTATGAGGGTTGTGTGGCACTTCGGCCAATGCTGAGACGCCCTTCTGGCCGCTTCTTCCCAATCCCATCCCAGGGATGTGTTGTAACTTGTTCATGAGGTAGACGGATTGAGCACTGACGTACACCCCCTCATTCACAGCCATAATATTCTGCACCACTCGAGCCTCGGCCAAAGTGAACCCTGATAAGAACACATCCTCAGTGCCGTGCTCAATTTCTAAGACTGGTGTGGACACTTCCGGCGGCGGATGGATTGATGAATTCCCAAAGACAATAGCCACCCCCTTCCCGTGAGGGTACTTCAACATCTGATGTAAAGTGGAAGAGACTGCTTTTACTTGGTGCAACCACGGCCGCCCCAAGAGTAGGTTGAAGGTTGCAGGAACGTCCAAGACATGGAATTCAATGTTGTGTTGTCCTGGACCGACCCGAGTCTGAATTTTGACAGTCCCCATCACTTCCCTGCTAGTATTATCATATGCTCTGATCACCTGAGTAGTCGGCGCGAAGTCCGCGGGCTTCAACCCGATTGCATACACTGTTCTGGCTGGGCAGACATTGATGGCGGACCCGGTATCAACAAGTATCACCGGTATCCACTTGTCTCTACATTCCACGGAAACGTAGAGGGGTTTGTTATGATTTGTGCCCTCAGGCGGTAGTTCTTTGTCTGAAAAGGTTAATGTCGGGGAACCTCCTCCCGGAAAAACCAGCCCAACCAACTGTTCTGGTGTAGTATCTATGGAGAGTTTGGCCTTGTCCATGGCAGATAAGACAGCCTGTCTTTGTACTCGCGACGCCATAAGCAGTCCCCAGATGGAGATGTTTGCTTGTATCTTCTTTAGCTGTTTCAGTACAGCTTCCTCTTCGATCTGCTTCTCTTTTTGCCTATCAGCTTCTTTGTCTTTCCCAGATGTCTCGGGTCGGTCTAGGTGTGGGGGCTTGAAGTACTGCCCACTTCTTGTCATGTGATCAACCTCATCGAGGTACCAGCTGTCATCCGGTTGATTGCTTCCCCAGTCTTCGTCTGTGTGGGCAAGACATAAGTCATCGTCTTCCCACCACATTCCGTTGGCATTCAAAAGGCACTTGTCTGGCTCGGGCATGTTTGTACTCACAGCACTTTCAGCCTGTATGCTCACAACATCCTCTGTTCTTGTGCCCACAGCACTTCCGATCCCCTCATGGATTTTGGCTTTCCCGATTTTCTTAGAACCCTGTTGTTCTACCTACGTCAGTGCAGTTTATTGCTTAACTTCCCCCGCATTCACAATGCTTCTGTCCTGAGCGAAATTCTTTGTACCGGCGCTCTCCGGCAATGTAACCTGACTTCCGGCCCTTCCGGCCACAGTTGATACTCTCGCCTCTGCCGGGCCCTGTTCTGGTTGGGATTTTTCCACTACATCTGGCTGATCATCCAACCATCCAGTGGCCTCTGCCGATTCCTCATAATCAAACCAGTTGACTGCTGCGCCCCCTGATTCTTGGTCATCGAAAAACTGTAGGTTGGCAAAGTCCTCCTCCACAGCCGTCAAATCATTTGCTCCTTGCTCAAATCCGTCCCCCTGGATCACACACAACTCCTCCTTCTCTGGCAATTCTAAGCCCAGCTCAATCCGGCCTGTTGACAAGATGTACTCACTCAGATCATAGGCTTCCCCAGCAAAACTTTGTTCAATCCCAGACTCAATAATTCCATCCTTTTCTGAAGTCTGCCTTGCCCCATCTTCGATGGTCACCACCGTCGGCTCTAGTTGGGTTGTGGAGATGTCCAACATGCACAAAGAGTCAGTGCAGTCGGGAAGGAGCACCTCCGGCTTAGGTAGATGGGTAGGAGTAATATAGATGCTAGGATCATAAGACACGACCCCAGTCTGGATGAGATTGACTCCTTTGGGAGGTGGAGCTTAGTTGTGTGTAGGGAGTGGATTGGTTGTGACGTTAGGTTTCTCTGGAGGTAGAATCACATTTTTGTCAACGAGGTCTTGAATCTCGTGACGCAGCCTGAAACATTGGTCAGTATCATGACCGTGCTGCTGGTGATATGTACAGTACTTGGCTGGGTTGTGAGATGGTGGAAGTGGATTTGGTAATGGCCTCGGCTCTAGGGGTTTTAGATGCTCCTTTTTGGTTAAGACCCCCAGAGCCTTAGACAAAGACATGTACAATGGGGTGAAGGTTCTTTGGCCTCTAGGCTGGTGTTTAGTGGTTTGGGTATTACTTCCGGATGCACCGGAGAAGGGTGTGGCTGCCATGGGTCTCGGAAGAGGAGGGGGAATAGTGGTGACCATGCTCACCTCTGAAGCTCTTGCAGTTGTAGCGCCACTTGGGCCTGCATTGTTGTTACGGTTGAAAGTCCTCCTCGGTTGTTCCCTATCCTGGTCAATCAGACCTTGCTTCATCGCATCCTCAATTTGTACCCTCATCTCGTGTTAATCTGAGAAGGTGGGAAAGGGGAGTACAATCATCTTCTGCATCAATTTCGGTTGGAGATTGCACACAATCATCCTGATTTGGTCTTTATAAATGGGCCTCAAAGTCATCATCGATGCCTTCGCCCTCCATCGAGTTACAAAATCTGAGAAAGTCTCTTTGGGCTCCTGCCTCGTCGTTTCGAGATCACGAGTTGTAATCTCAATCTGAGTATTGTACGAGTACTGCGCGACAAAGGCCTCAGCCATTTCATCCCAGCTTCTTTTTACCTCATCCTCTAACTTCGCGTACCAGATGGCGGCCACACCCGATAGGGTTCGGCCGAACAGCGAAAGCTTTTGTGGTCGGGTTAGGCCCATTGGCCACAGGATGTTTGAGAATAACCGGAGGTGGACCATGGGATCCCCAGATCCATCGAAACGATCAATCTGCGGCATCTTGAACCTATCTGGCAATGTTACGGCCACATCGGTATAACCGTCCTCGATATCTGGAATAGCCTTTACTCCTTGTGATTTCTTGAAGAGCTTCTCAAGCTTGCTCAGTTTCAGAGCTGTATGGTCTATTTCGAACTCGAAGGGAGAGTCCGGGTGGTTGGGTGTATGGGTCTTGGACAGTTGAGGCGGAAGCGGGGGCGGAGCTGGCCTCGTTGGAAGGTTCGTGTCCTCTTGTGTGTTCTGGACATTTGGCACGGTGTTCTGGGTGTTTGGCAGAGCATTCTGGACAGTAGGTGTCTGTTCGGGTAATGGAGCCCTTGGCGGAGGAGGAACTTGATGTGAAGCAGATGCCGCATTCTGCTGTTGCAGTCTAGTGATTAGCTCGGCCTGCTGGGCCATGATCGTGGCCTGCTGTTTAGAGAACTCCGCTTGACGGGTGCCATCCTCCTGCATTTGTCTCATGCTCTCCTGCATTTGGCGCATCAGGGCTTCCATCCCTGATGTATTTTGCTGATCCATCCGACTAACTGGTATGTCTATTTCTATAGCAACAATTGAGACCTCAGTCCTATTGTCCTCTGATGGAGTAACCCACTGTTCTGGCAACCTCTGTTCTGACACACTGCGCTTTCTTGGCCTTCTTCTGACAACGGGGGGCAGAGAATGGAACACTGGCTGTCCGTCAATTAGATCCTCAGATCGATTAAGTCGACGACCTCGTATCCAAAGTGCTTGGGGAATATCTACTGGGTTGGAAGCAATTGTGCTAAAACTGCCCTAGTAAAAAGATAAATAAAGCAATAAGGAAATAAATAAACAGATAAACGGACAGCATAACAGCTTAAAGTAAATGCATGACACACAGCCGGGCATAACAACACACAGTCGATAAGTTAAATACACACTGTCCTCAATTACTGATTATTATCCCTGAATCACTGCCCCCAAAACTGAATCTCTGATATCCGCAGATAACTGATTCTCAAATACTGACTGATGCCCGCAGGCTTGATGCCCAAACTCATACACTGATACATGCATTCCCTATAGAGACGCACTCTAAAGCACATAACAGATAATTGAGAGCCAAAACACCCCTATGTTGGGGTAGGGTTTCCCTGTCCTATTTTGTCAGGAGCTAGAGTTTCACTACGCACGCAGCGGTTTCAAACAACCTATAAACGGGTAAGCAACCTGTCATAGCTTGGAATGGTCACTACGGATTCCGAATATGCACTAGGTCGAATGGTCAAAATGGTGCCCCGGTAAAACCGGGGTTTGTGTTCCCATACTGGCAGAGCCCACAACCGGTCAGCCTTATGGTCATGCCTTGACAAGACAAGCCTCCGGTAAACCGTTCAGGAATAGAAGATGGCAAACACGGTGTCCTAGGCACACCAATGCAAATGTAATGCAAAGAAACACACAAGTGTAATCAAAACAAGATATCACGAGTTCAAGTCAAGTTCTCTAAATCCCCAGCAGAGTCGCCAGAAACTGTAGACGTCCCCCGAACGCCCTGGGAGGGACGAACTCCCCCGTTCCGTTCGATATTGGGCTCACCACAGCTCAGGACTCTCAAATTGTCACGGTTCGTAATCTGAACCAAAGAGTCCAAATCCGGCAAATCGTTTTGAGAAAACAGATTTTTAGAAAAGAAGTGCCAAACATGGACTGCTTTGCCAGATACAGAGTCGCCACCTAAATATTTTATTTTGGAAAATTTAGGAAACCCTGACTCGTTTGCCTAAGGCCACGTGTCCGTCATCACCAAAGTTGCCTCGGCTCGGGAACTTGGGTACGATTAGGGAAGGTCACTTCGTGAGCACCCTCGCTCGCCCGATCAAAGATCGGCCTCTACTAACCATGATATCAAGTTTTGAAAACATTGTGTGTTCTTATTCCGGTTATTAGCCTAGATTACTATGTGATGCGCACAGCATACAAGTATAGACTGGGTCGCCTGAATTGGAACAAAACATTTTATTTTTGAAAGATGGTTTGCTACTCGCAAGTAGGCTTAAAATGCAGATTTTGCCACCCTCGGGTGGGCTTAGAAAAGATGGTTTTGCCACTATCTAGTGGGCTTAAAACTCACAGTCGATGATTTGTTCCAATCCGAATAACCCAACCTTCACCCACAGGCATTCAGGCAGTTATATCACATAAGCATATAGCCTCATGGTAAGCATGCTATTCATGGCAGTCACTCACACGCATGCAAGGATGCTAAAGCATAAAACTTACCGAGTGCTCCAAGCCAAAACAAAAGCTAATTAGAAATCCATGCATGATCCTAATTATACAGAAATGCCTAATGCAACACATGCAAAATGCAACTATAGCAGGCTTGGCTATTCTAAACATGGCATATGAAATGCTACAGCTAACATGTATTCAACTTGGAATTAAAAGTACAATGCAGTTAGTATGATGCGCCGAGCCCGGTGCATGCAATACAGATGAATGAATGCAAACATGCTATCATACTGTATGCTAATTGAAATATGCCCTAATCTAACCATCAAAAGCTGGTAAATAAAAGGGAGAAAGACGTGGGGTTGGAAGACATGCATCACACGCACGCACACTTATTACAATTATGGCCTCGCACAGAGGGTCCGAAAGAATAATACAGTCCCGAATAAATATTACAGTCCAAATAATTACAAAATCCTAATTAAATTACAAATTTAACTAAGAAAACTGTGAATTAGCATGCAAGCTAGAGACTGCCTCAACTGCGCTCCGGATGATGAATGATGCATGCTCGGGTTACTTGGCACAGAAATCCACTGCGATGCCCCAATTAGCCTCTGTTTCGCAATGATTTCTTGGAAAGCGCGCCAAGCCTCGGAAGACTGCTGATTCTTGATTTGCTGCAACAGAGAGTAGGAAAAGGGCATGGCAATGTATTTTCACAAATATATGCATGCCTCGATCTTCGTGCCACCAATCACGCATCTCGATGCATGATGGCCGAGGAGTCGAATTGTGCAACTCAATATAGAATGAATGCACATGAAAACAAAACAAAACCTAGACTCCATCTTGGATAATCCGGAGTGTCGGCGACTGGGAATTGAGACACGTTCCGTCACTCGGAGTACGAAACGTACCTCGTTTCCCGTGCTTGGGCTAACTCCTATCCCAAGCACGATGCAATATGCATGATATGCATGAAATGCAACTAAGATACAACCTATCATACACAATGCTATGAAATGGCATACACGATGCACGAGATAACATGGCATACACAATGCGCTAACATACAACCTAGCATACGTAATGCTATGAAATGAAATGGCATACACAATGCATAATGGACTTACACCAACATGAGTGGACCTCAGCCACACTCACATAAGAGGCCATGAGATGAAAATGAGACACTCGAAATGCGTGCACACATGCACGCAAACCGAAGACCGACCCTAAGGCACAAATGGCACTCTAACAGGACATGGCAAGGCGTGAAACATGGTATGCAAACATGAAAATTTCAGCACTAAAATATGACCCAAAACAGTCCCGAATCATGGAAACATGGCACCCGATGCATGGAATGGTCCCGAAATACAAGATTAAGCACATGAAATGACTTGTAGCTATACCAAGCATGCATTATTTGTACATGAAGTATGAAGACAGATTCAAGGCAGCTCCAAAACAAGCATGTTTACAGTTTTAAGCAAGGCCAAACAGTGAACGCAAATGGGGCTAAGCTAGCATGCAAAAATGGCCCCGAAAGAGAGGTAATGAAGCAAGTGGCAGCTTCTGGCTCTAAAAAGATGAGGGCCCTTCAACAATGTTGAAGAGGGGCCTAAAATATGACCTTTTACAGTTTATGACCGAGCCAAAAACAGTACACAAGCATGCTCAAAATACCATGCAAAACAAGGCCAAAAGGAGAGCTATAACACAAAGTACAAAAAGGATGCCTCAAAAAGTAAAATACCCTTAATAAAACATGAAGAGGGAGTCAAAATAAGTCTGTTTTAAGTTCTGACCAGAGCCCAAAAACAGAAGCACAAGAGGCTAATAAATCATGCAAAAATGGAGCCAAAAGAGAGATACAAAGGCAAGTGGAAGATAGAAGCCTCAAACAATGATGAGCCCTTCAAAAATATTGAATAAGGGATCAAAATAAACCACTTTACAGTTTATGACATGCCTCAAAACAATTTATACATAGGCCAAAAATATTACACAAGAAAATGGCATACAAGGGAGGCAATGAAGCAAGTGCAACAAGGAGGCCTCAAACAGTGAGAGGCCCTTAAACAAACATGAAAAATAGCTCATAATAAGCCTAGATCCAGTTAGGGTCGGAGCCTAAAACAGCAAGCAAGTATGGCTAATGTATTGAACAAAATAAAGCACAAAAAAGGAGAATAGGGACTCACCCTTGAAGACTAGTCTCTTACAGCCTTTTGGACCAAAATGCAGCACTCCTAGGCTCTGGAGAACAACCTCGAATTGCTGGAATGAAGGATGGAAGGGTGGGGCTATGGGTTGATGAAGAAATGAGTGTAGGGCTTGAAGGTTTGGAGCTTGGAAATATATATATATATATATATATATATATAGAGAGAGAGAGAGAGAGAGAGAGAGAGAGACACACAAGGCAGGAGGCTTGGGGGAAATTTTTTGTAACCCTAAATATGCAGCTGGAGGGCCTGCTATATAGGCAAAAGGGGGGGAAAGGGGGGGAAAATGGAGGGAAATGAATCAAGTTTCTCCCCAAAAATGCAGCCCCCCGGATACAGAATCTGGGGGGAAAAAGAGGGTGTATCTGCACTGTACTTGATGCAAGGATTCTGGCCGGCCAGTTATTGAGGTTGAAGGTGGCCGGCCGGCTTTCCCCATGGCCGGCCGGCCAAGGGTCAAAAGGGGCAATCAAGATTAGTGGCCGGCCACCACAGAAAGAAGGCCTCTCATGTGTGCACAACACAACCCTGTGGTAAAAAACTGGAGAAAGTGAACTAGGAGAGAGAACAACCCACTTTTCAAAGGGGTTCAAAAGGTCCAAATATTGGTGGCCTCCCAGATGTGTACATCACAAATATGGGGTTTAGGGTGCAAGAAAATGGCCCAAGGGTGGTCAACATTGGCTTTGAAGTGAGAAAGATCGGGCGACGGAGGGCGATGAAGGGATAAAGTTGGCTGACAGAACAATTACTGGCCTCCCATCCTTCTATGACCTTCCTAGCAATGAAATAGAGGTCCCTGCCAAAAACGAACCAAAACCGATGCAAAATGAAGGTTCGAGGGCCAAAACGCGCAGCTCGGGGCCTCGAAAACTGACTGTTAGGCACCGGGAGCGGTGTTCGACCACAAAGTCGGATTCTTGGACCACAGTGTCCCTCAAATGGGAGCGAATAAGATGTATGTCAAGAACTGGAGCAAACGGAGATGGTTAAGCGGTCCCGAACCGAGGCACACGGCCAACGGCTCCGAAAAACCGGAAACTGGACTCTAAATGGGCAAAATGGCCTACAACCACGAAACGTAGCCTACGGCCACTGAGAGATGATCTACGAGACCTCTCCCTCCCTTCAGGAAGAGAAAATAGAGCCTGGTTCGCAAACCGAGGCAAAGCACGAAAGAGTCCGGAAGTCCGGAGGCAAGGCTCGCAGCCGAGACCCTGAAACCTCAGAACGAGCACAATATGCAACATCACCAAGCGCTCAACTGGTGACGTCTGGGTCTCAAGGTCGGTCAAAAATGGGGTGTCTACACCTAGGAGATAGACGCCATTTATTCGAAAGCACCGAAGCGGGGTGAATCTGTCTTAAGGACAGAGTGTCACACACTCGACTTAATCTTTTTGTACTTATTCAGTTCGGTAAATAAATTCTGCAAGTAATTTATTTTTATTTGTTTGATTTGGTTTCAAGTTATTTATTTTACATAGAAAATTATTTGAACAATCTTAAGACAAACTCGAATTATTCTGTTTATACAGAATTTTTCGTTTGTTTCCTGTTCTTCCTTTCTTCTTCTTACATAAATTTTTCTGTGCTTATATAAAATAATATTCTGGTTGGAAAAAAAAATAGTAATAATATACTATTTGAAAAATAGTAGTAATATACTATTTATTTTCTTTAACAATTAGTAGTAATATACTAGTAGTCATTAACAATTCAAAATATTTATTTGTGAAGTTGGTCAGAAATTAATTTTGGTTATCAAAAATAATTTCTAAGTTTTCATTAATTAAAATTCCGTTTTCAGTATTTTAATTTTTGAAGTGTCACAAAAATATTTTTCTGTGTGGAATTAATTTGTTTAAATAAAATTTTATTTTCAAATTAATTGGAAATAAAAGCTACAATTCATGTTCTTTTATTTTTACAGAATTAAAATTCTGTGTTTATGGTTTAAATTTTTGTGTGTAGTATAAAATTGTAATTGTAATTTTATTTTATAATTTCGAATTCATGGCTACTGAAACTAATGCTTAAACAAGTACTGGTATGGTGACTGCAATTGCGCCAACCCCTCCTCCTGTTGTGATTGTGCCAGTCAATCATGTTGAAAAGCTAGAGAAGTTCTTAGGAACTGATTTTAAAATCTGGCAGCAGAAAATGTTATTCTATCTTACTACTCTAAACCTGGCGTGTTTCCTCCATAAAAATGCTCTAACTCTGAACGAGGATGAAACCGACCGACAAGTGGTTACTGCGGTCGATGCCTGGAAACATGCTGATTTCTTTTGCTAGAACACATTTTGAATGGGCTTAATAACACATTGTACAACGTCTACAGTCCTATCAAGACGGCAAAGGAATTTTGGGAGTCTTTGGAGAAAAATACAAAACAGAAGATGCTGACTCAAAGAAATTTGTAGTAGGCAAATTTTTGGACTCTGTAATGGTTGTTTCTAGGACTGTGATCAGCCAAGTTCAAGTTCTCCAACCCATTATGCATGACATTTATGCAAAAGGCATGTCTCTCAGTGAATCCTTCTAAGTTGCTGCCTTAATTGAAAAATTACCACAAGGCTGGAAGGAATTTAAGAACTACCTCAAACACAATCGCAAAGAAATGACCTTGGAGGAATTGATTGTGCGTTTGAGGATTGAGGAGGACAATCGCAATTCTGAGAAGTGGGCTAGTAAGTATCCCATGGAGTCTAAGGCAAATGTGGTGGAACATGCTCCAAAAGCAAATACACGAAAGTTTTCTGGAGAAAGTTCCGCACAAGGCTCTAAAAGAGGGTAAACTAAAAAGTACAAGTTCAATAGCAAATGTTACATTTGTGACAAAGGGGGACATCGAGCCAAATATTGTCGTAGCAAGCGCAAAGGTAAAGAAAGATCAAACAAGAAGCCTGCTCAAGCCAATATGATCGAAGTGGACAAAATTTCCAATGGTGTAGATGACATAAATCTTTCTGTAGTTGTTTTCGAGGAAAATCTTGTCAGAAATCCAAAAGAATGGTGTGTGGACACTGGTGCTGCTCGCTACATCTGTGCTGACAAATAGATGTTCACATCTTATTCTGTAGTGGACAACAGGGAACAAATTTTCATGGGCAACTCCTCGATTTCTAAAGTTGAAGGACAATGAAAGATGATTCTGAATATGACATCTGAAAAGGAACTTACTCTTATCAATATGCTACATGTACTGGACATTCGCAAGAATCTTGTTTTTGGATCTCTGTTGAGTAAAAATGGGTTTATGCTAGTTTTTGAAAATGACAAATTTGTACTTACCAAAAACGGGACGTATGTAGGAAAATGTTACATGTCTGATGGCCTTTAATGACTGTTATACTGTGACAACCCTCACCACTGTTTACTGATAATACTACTGATTACTGCTAAATTGTGACTGAACATGATTAAGTAACTGATTTGACTGACATTCTGAACTGATTGATTGAGTGTAGTAGTTTAAACGCATTTCTATCTGTTTGACTGTTATTTGATCTGTTCATGTTTTATGTTTTAAACTGCAAATTGAAGGCCTTATCAACGGCCAAATCTGAACTGATTAGTGTTTTATGCTAAATAGAATTTATGTGATTTTATGGTATGTTTAATTGAAATTTGACTTGGTATGATTAAATTGGATTAAATAATGTTAAATTACATTAGTTGGCTTATTTACCAAAATGCCATTAAGTGGACTTTGCTAGACCAATTTTTTAGTCTTGATTTACATGTGTTGGCATCACATTTCTTCAGCCCTTTTCTTGAACCAAAACCGACTAGAGTGAGAGAGAGTTAGGAGAGCTTTGGTTTCAACAAGATTTGCTTGGAAAATTAGAAGAATTGAAGAGTAGATTGCATAATTGAGCTTCTAGACTTGAAATTGAAGACTTAAGGTAGAGCTTTTGCCTTATTGTTTATGAATTGAGTTGATTCTTGCATGGTTTAGAAGAATGTTGAAGTCTAGAACCAAGTTATGGCTTAAAATGTGGAATAGTGAGCTTGTATCATGCATGCATGTTTACATTCTTGAATTTTGAGGTTGTTTTCTTAGAATCCTCTCATGCATGTCCGTATTTGAGCTATAGTTCATGAATTCACCATGTTTTGGAAGGATTGGCTCATTTGATCAAGTATTTGAAGCTTTGATTTCAATTGAACACTTGCATGTTGCATGTACATCATGTTCTTGAAGTTTTGTTTGGAAATGGGTTCAATTGAACTACCTTTGGGCTTTGATTTTGCAAATTGATCTTCGAAACATGTCATATTATCAGTTTTAAATTGTTTTCCAAAAAATTAGCCCAAAAGGATCGAATTTGATGCTTTAAATGTTGAGTTTCATGCTTGGAGACAAGTCTGGAAATTCCAGATTTTGGATCCATGCTCGAGCGAGGAACTTCATGCTCGAGCGTACACTCTAAGTTCATGCAGTTCGCTCGAGCGAGTAAAGTAACGCTCGAGCGTGAAATGCATGTATCCAGTACTTTGCATGTGTTTACAGTCCGCTCGAGCGAGGGAATGCGCGCTCGAGCGAGGACTTGTGTCTCACGCTCGAGCGGGGGTCGAGCGCCCGTCGAGCGTGAATTTCATGCATCCAGTACTTTTGCAGTCCGCTCGAGCGAGAAAAGTCACGCTCGAGCAGAGATCCTTTGTCTGCATGTCCACTCGAGCATAGAAAGCCACGCTCGAGCGAGACCCCTGTTTTCTGAAAATTTTGGAAAGTGTTTTAAAGTACATCTTTGTATCCTCATTTCATCCTAAGCATTCCTAGGCCTAGTTTAAGGCATCTTAATGAGGATATTGATGTAGAACCACACCGAGTCAAGTTAGGGACTAAGTCATTGATTCCCAAGTGTGTAACTTAGTGTGTGTTCGTTCTGTAACTGTGTAGGTTTGGCATCCGAGGACGCTCACTAGCCTATCTGTAGCCCAGAACTCTGTGAGTAACAATGTTGTAAAGATATATTCAATCATGAATATTTTCTGAATGATCAACTGTACTGCTTTCTGAAATGATATTTCTTACTGAATGAATGCTTGTCCTATTTGCGAACTGTATTCGTGGCATCCATAGCAATTTATTGTTACTGTACTGTACTGCTACCGTCAAAGAGATCTCTCTCGGTTCCCATGTTTGGAACCACCACTCTTTACCGATATGATGGCCATCAACTGACTGTTCGGTCTGTTAAGACCTACTGTACTGTTTGCTATTGGATGTACCACTTATGACTGCTATGATCGAATAACTGATATACTGTTTTGTTTCTAAATGTTAATATGTAAGAAAAGTCTTTTTGCATACAGTCCGTCACAGCTCATTGGGCATATTTTATTACTGTTTTGGTTTCCGCCAGCCCCTGTACTCTGTATTACTGTTATTACTGTTAAGCAGGCCTTCGGTAATCACGGATTACTTGCCGGTTATGGTGCTAAACCCATGGGGGCGGGTTTGGGTCGTGAAAGTGTGGTATCAAAGCGATACTAAACCACGAGTTATACCGCACATACGTGTCCAAATGAGCTATAGGATGTCCTAGAAAAGTGATTAGGGCATTGTATGAGCATTGAGAAAAAGTGTGTGTGGCCATGACATGAATATATGTGCTAATGTGTTAATATGTTAAGTATGTAACTGCCTATGTTTATTATTGCCATAATTGCCTATAGTGAAATGGAGAATGCAAGAACTACCTATGAAACTGAATCATCTGACGCCAGAATGGCGAGATTGGAAAGAACAGTTGAACTGCTGACTGAGGCCTTGAGGCTACAACAGAACCAACAACCCCCACCTCCTCCGGTACAGCCGAAACCGAATGTGAATGATGACATAATTGCTCTAACACAGAAGTTTGGTAAAATGAAACCGTCATCATTCCAAGGAGGCCTTGAACCGCTAGAGGCCGAAGCATGGGTCTTAGAGACCGAGAAATTATTTGAATTCTTTCCGTGTTCTGAAGCACACAAAGTGCTACTGCCTACCTTCACCTTACAAGAAGAGGCCAGAAGGTGGTGGATGCTGGTCCGCGACACCAGTACTGCCATGAATTGGGCTCAATTTAAGGGAGCCTTTTTTGAGAAATACTTTCCACAGTGTGTCAGAGACCGAAAAGTGACTGAATTTGAATAACTAAAACAAGGCACTATGTCCATAGCTGAGTACGAATTGAAATTCACTGAACTTGCTAGATATGCACCACACATGGTGGATACCGATTATGAAGGTGGCCTTAATGTTGAAATCCTTGATAGAATCAATGTTCTGAAACTACTGAAATATGTAGATGTTCTTGACTGAGCAATAATGGCTGAGTCGAACATTGAGACACTGAAACAGACTGAGACACCAGCGACCGAGTGGCGGGGTAAAAGACGAGGCTTCAAGTTTAAGAAAGGCCAGAACAATTCATTGAATAAAAAGCAAAATACAGGGTCAACAACCAGTTCCAGTCAAAGAAGTGCACATCGCCTTGTTCTGAATGTGGTAAGAAACATAAAGGGATTTGCTATAAAATATCTGGTGCTTGTTACAGGTGTGGCAAGGTGGGTCACATGGTCAAAGATTGCCTTTCTGCTTCCCAGGGTAATAGTAAAGCTGCAGCTAGCGCCGCAGCATCAACTGTTGCACCAAAACCTAATTCCAAAGCTACTGGAAAAGAGCCTATGAGGCAAGGCCGAGTGTTCGCACTCGTACCGGGAGATGTATAGAATACCGAGACCGTTGTGTCAGGTATACTCTCAATTTGTGCTCAAAATGCATATGTTCTGATTGATTTGGGGTCTGCACATTCATATGTATCGCATGCTTTTTCGCAAAAAATAAATAGACCACTAGAACCTATGAACTATCTATTAGCCGTATCTTCACCTGTTGGGGGATCTATGACTTGTGCTTATATGTACCCTGCATATGAAATTATTGTTGGGGATGTTCATTTGTATATTGATTTACTGTCTTTGAATACGAAATATCACTATGTTATGCGCGCAGCAAACAAGTATAGACCAAATCGCCCAAATTGGAACAAAACATTTCATGTTTGTTTTGAAAATGGTTTGCTACTCGCAAGTAGGCTAAAATACAGATTTTGCCACCCTCAAGTGGGCTTTTAGAGAAGATGATTTTGCCACTATCTAGTGGGCTTAAAACTCACAGTTTTAATGCATTATTCCAATTTAGGTAATTCAACCTCCATCCACAGGCATTCAAGCAGTTATATCACATAAGCAGCTAGCCTCATGGTAATCATACTGTCATGGCAACACTCACACGCATGCGATATGCTAAAGCATAAAAGCTTACCTAGTACTCTGAGCCAAAACAGAAACTAGTCAGTAATCATATGCATGATCCTAGTTCATGTTAAAAATGGCTAATGCAACACATGCAAAGATGCAATCTAAACAGGCTCGGCTAACCCTAAAATGACATATGAAATGCTACAAGTAACATGTATTCAATTTGGAATTGAAAAGTACAATGTAGTTTGTATGATGTACCGAGCCCGGTGCATGTCAACAAATGCATGAATGCTCGCATGCATAGCATAAGGTATGCTAATTTAAATATGCCCTAGTCTACCATCATAAGCAGGTAAATAAAAGGGAAGAAAGACGTGGGGTTGGAAGACATACATCACACGCACGCACACTTATTACAGATTTGCCCTCGCTCGGGAGGACCAAATAAATATTACAAATTAATTAACTACGCAAGCTAATTAATATTACAAATTGCTTAATTAATTAACAAATTAACTAATCTAAATAAAAAAACAGTAAACCGCCTCGGGGCGAGGGCCAGATGCAACGCATGCTCGGGATTGGCTCGGAATCGCACTGCCATGCATAGTTTGCCTCTGTTTTCCCTGCTCTGCTCCTCTGAAAACTGCCAAAGTCTCAGGGATGCCTCTCAGGACACTGGGGGATATCATCGGCTGAGCAGAATTTCCACCGACAGTAGAATTTAGTCACCGGCACAAAATAGATCCACCGGCCATCTATTGACTGCCGGTCGGCACTAAATACTGCCGGCCGGCAATCAATTCCTGCAGAACCTGCAACTCACAGCAGCGGAGGGCAAAATCTTGCATGGCAATGCAATTCAAACAATTTATGCACCAATCACATTCCTTATCATGTTAATGACTCAAAGGAGGATGTGCCCCGATTCTCGGACCACCAATCACGCATTTCCATGCATGATGGCCCAAAGAATCAAGTGTGCAACTTCAATTTCAAAATGCATGCAAGCCAAATAAACACACAAGGAGGCCTAATCCCTATCACCAAATCAAGGGACAAGGAATGCATGCAAGATGTAATGCAACCTACAAAGAATCAAGTGTGCAACTTCAATTTCAAAATGCATGCAAGCCAAATAAACACACAAGGAGGCCTAATCCCTATCACCAAATCAAGGGACAAGGAATGCATGCAAGATGTAATGCAACCTAGGCATACAAGCTAAGGATGCAACATGGCATGGCAACAAACTTATGCAATCATGCAAACAAACATGAAGCAATGCTAACTAATGCTAAGGTGGTCTTAAGCATGGTTTTTAGGCAGCTCCAATAGGGCCTAAAACAAGGGCCAAAGTGTTATAATGAGGGACCAAATGCACATGCACACATATACATATTGAAAGGCCAACACTTAGGCATAATTGAACAACCCTTAAGCACACTTGAAAGGGACAATCATGAACAATTAGCATGCAACATGAGCTCTAAAATCATGCTAAAACAAACTTCAAGAATCACTTAAATGGCATTCAAATGACTCGAAACAAAAGCATGCATAAGCACCAAAGCATGGAGCATTGCTACACAAGCTTACAAAGCATTAAAGAGACATGCAAGGCAATCAAACAAGCATGGAAATGGGACTGAAATGGCATATAGGATGATCCCAAATCACCAAAACAATGCAAAGATGGCATGCTACACATGCACACTCTCAAGGCTAACAAGCCCAAATACAAAGGAGCTATATCAAGCATGCCAAAATCAACCCAAGCACTTATGGACAGACCTAAAACATGGCAAAATAAGCATATAATCTTCACAAGACTAAGCCTAAAACATGCTCCCACAAAGGCTAACAACCTAAGGCACATTAAGGCATAAACATGGCATTACAAGGCAACTATGCTAAGCATGCATGGAGTACCAAAACCAACTTAAAATCATGTTATATTATGGATATATAAGCATGAAAAACAGACCAAACATGCTCAACACACACTCAAGCATAATGCTCTCTCAAGAGGCCAAAATATGCCCTTTTCAAGGACAACAAGGAGAGGGGGTGGCCCTCTCCTTCTTGGGACTTCAAGGCATCATCTTCACCATTGAAATCCCTCAAGATTTCAGTGGTGAAGAGACCCCAACACCAAAATCCCGGAGCTAGCACAAAACGGCCTAAAATGAGGCCTTTCAAGGCTTAAGGGTTGTCAACTACCCTCAAACAACAAAACACTCTTAATAAACAACAAAGAGGGTCTAAAAACAGAACTTTTTTATGTTATACAATAAGCACAAAAACAGCTCTAAGACAAGTAGAAAATCAATGCAAAAATGGGGGAAAATGGGACTAGATTCTCACCCTTGATGACCCCTTTACAAATGGTGCTCCAATGGCCTCCTTTAGCTTGAATCCAACACCAAAATCTCAAAACAAACCCTTTAGAACCTCAGCTCCAAGAGGAAGGTGAAACACTAGGTGTTTGTGTGCAATAGTAAGACACAAAACACCTAGTGCACAAATGAGAGGGAAAGAGAGATAGAGAATGTATCTAACTCAAACCCTAGAACCAGAGCTTCTCTCTGTGTTTTTCCCTCTCTAAAATGTATAAAGCCTCTAACCCCCTTGCCACAAGAGAGCCTCTCTCTATCTATCCAACCAAACTTGCAAAACTTACAAGTTAAGCAAAACTAGAGGGCCATCCCTCCATACACGTGTATGGAGGGAAAGTCACTGCAATACAGCCGCCTAAAAATATCTCAAAAAGCAACTGCACAGTAACCGGCCGGCCAAAAATGCCATCTTGGCCAAAAATAGTGCCGATCGGCACTAAATAGTGCTGACCGGCAACAAATAGTGCCGGCCGGCAATAAATATTGCCGGTGGCAGCAAAACACCAGCCGGTGGCCTCTAGCCACTGCCGGTGGTGGGGTGGGGATGGTCTACAAGCCCCACCCTGCCTCTCAAAGGCAAGACACAAGTGTTTGGTGCAAAACCAGACACTAAACGGTCGAGTTCGGAGATCCTAAGGCAAGGCACGCGAGCCGAGGCCTCCGGGAACTCCAAACGAACACAAACATGGATGATCACCGAGTGTTCAAACGGTGACGTCCAAGTCTTGAGGACGGTCAAAAATGGGGTGTCTACAAGTATAAGAATGAAGTTGAAAATCAACTTGGTAAGAAAATTAAAAAACCTAGAAGTGATAGAGGTGGTGAATATGAATCACCTTTTGGTGAATTTTGTAAAGAACATGAAATAATTTATCAAACCACCTTTCTTTACTCACCTCAGCAAAATGAAATTGTTGAAAGGAAAAATAAGACTTTAAAAGAAATAATGAATGTCATGTTAATAAGTTCTGGATTATCTTAGAACTTGTTGGAGAAAGTAATAATTTCTGCTAATTATATACTTAATAAAGTATCTCGAAAGAAAGTGAATTAAACACCTTATGAAATGTGGCATGTGAGAGTACCATTCTACAAATACTTAAAAGTGTGGGGGTGTTTGGCTAAAGTAGTTATTCCTAGTCCCAAAAAGACTAAGATAGGTTGTAAAACTATTGATTGCATATTCATTGGTTATGCCATGAATAGTAGGGCATATGGGTTTTTGATTCGTAAGTCAGAACATTCCGAAATGCATGTAAATATTATTATTGAATCTCAGAATGTATATTTTTATGAACATGTATTTCTTAATAAAACTAGACAAAAGACTAGTACTAATAAGAGATCTTATGATGCTATTACTAGTCATGATCAAGAATAAGAGCAAGAGATAGATCAAAATGAGGAAGAGGAACTTAGGCATAGAAACGTGCTAGAACCTCAAAATCTGTTGGTCCAAATTTTCTAACTTTTTTGTTAGAAAATGAGTCATTAACTTTCAAAGAAGCTATGTCCAGTCCTGAAGCTCCTTTATGGAAAAAGGCTACAAATAGTAAAAAATTGAATCTATCTTGCAAAATAACACTTGGGAATTAGTGGATTTGCTACCAGATTGTAAACCTCTTGGGTACAGGTGGATTTTCAAAAGAAAAATGAAAGCGGATGGATCAAATGACAAATACAAGACAAGACTTGTGGTCAAAGGATATAGACAAAAAGAAGGTCTTGACTACTTTGACACATACTCATCAGTTACTAGAATAACATCTATTTAGAATGCTAATTGCCGTTGTATCTTTGTACAATCGAGAAATTCATTGATGTTAAAATAACTTTTTTAAAAGGTGAGTTAAATGAAGAAATTTATATAGAACAATCAGAAGGATTTTCTATGCCAAGAAAAGAAAAGAAAGTGTGTAAATTGGTTAAATCATTATATGGTTTAAAACAAGCGCCAAAGTAATAGCATAAGAAATTTGTCAAGGCAATGATGTCAAATGGATTTAAAATTAATGAATATGAAAAATGTGTTTTATGTTATAGTATGTCTTTATGTGGATGATATGCTCATCATATATAGTAATAATGACATGATTAAAACTACTAAGAAAATGTTGAATAAATATTTTGATATGAAGGACATGAGGATTGCTGATGTAATTCTTGGTATGAAAATTATCAAAATATCAGAAGCTTATGCTTTGTCACAATCACATTACATTGAGAAAATATTTGACAAATTCAGCAAAGATGATGATCATCTTGCTGGAACACCTGTGGATGTTAATTTGTTTCTTTCTAAGAATGTACAGTAAAGTATTTCTCAATTAGAGTATGTCTAAATTATTGGAAGCTTAATGTACTTGACGAATTGCACTCGACCAGATATAGCCTATGTAGTTAGTAAATTAAGTAGATATACGAGTAATCCATGAGTAGAACACTGGAAAACTATTATAAGGGTTTTAAGATACCTCAAATTTACTCGTAATATTAGGTTAAATTATACTAGATATCCAGCAGTACTTGAAGGATATTGTGATGCTGGATATCGAATACTAGAGACTCAAAATCCACCAGTGGGTTTGTCTTTACTCTTAGTGGGGCGGCTGTATCTTGGAAATTTTCCAAACAAACTTGCATTTCTAGGTCTACTATGGAATCAGAATTTATACCTTTAGATGAAGCTGGGGAAGAAACAAAATGACTTCGTCACTTCCTTGAAGATATTCTAATGTGGCCAAAACTGGTGCTTGCTATATGCATACATTACGATAGTCAATTAGTAATAGGTAGAGTACAAAGTCATATGTATAACGGTAAGTCACGATACATTCGTCGTCGACAAAACACCATGAGACAACTATTCTCCAATGGAATTATTTCCATCGAATATGTGAAATTTAAAGACAACATAGTGGATCCACTAACCAAAGGATTAGCAAGAGAGTTCGTTGAAAATTCATCGAGGGGAATGAGACTTAAGCTTATTAAATAAGAGTTAACACAACGACAACCCAACCTAGTTGACTGGAGATCCTAAGATCTAGGTTTAAAGGGACAACCGAGTTGTGTATGACTCATAAGGATCACTGGGGAGTCAAACTCCTATCCATTTCTATGATGAAATAGTGATGTCTACAGCGTTTTAGGTTAAGTAATACTTTTAATGATTCTTATATCTAGGAATACCTAGTGGAATATGGTAATATATTCTTCATAAGATTCACCTATATGAGTGTGAACTGGGCCGGTTCTAAGAGATTTGTGAAGGGCTATAATTCTCTAGAGTACACATGAAAGTCCAGGTTGTTTAAGGCTAAAATGAACACAATAGTGAGAACTAAACTGTGTTTGGTAATATACTGCGTGAGTTCTATTGTCTTGGTTTACACAAATGACTAAACAGTTCAAGACATCATATTCACTGGTTAGCTAATAAATCCGATAGTGTCACAAAGGAAGGTTCAAAGCCAAAAGTTACCTATCCTTTGCAGAATATTTTCAATTTTTATATTCTTTTTAATTAGATCATGTTGTTGGATTTTCTCTCTGTCAAATTCCATTCATGCGGAGGATTGTTGGAATTATGGTATTTATAGACTTATTTTGGGCCAAGTTTGAACCCAAATTTGAGTAGGTCCCATACGTCTTTTGGGGTGGGTCCAAAGAGGTGACGTGCTCCTTGTCGCATGGCGAGTCACACGGTGAAGACGGTTCGTCAAAACCATTTATGAGTGAATAGGAAGTTGACATCGTTTTCGAGTTCGTGGAATGGACTATTAAAGAATAAAATGTGAGTTTCCTTGTAATGGTAGTCCTACATTGAAAACTTAAGAGAACTTACGTGTATATAAGTTCTAAGTGGTAACACTTTGGTTGGGTCCCAAGGGGTACTCCAAGTTTGTAAAAGGAAAAAGTTATGGACAAAGTGACCTTTGGCTCAAATCACTACACACGCGAGCGCGCTGCCGTCGCCGGCTGGCTGATCCATGTCGAGCGCAGGTGTGGGTCGGGTCAGCTTTAATATTAATTTTTTGGACAAAATTTATTTGAATTTTTTCCAAATATTCTTGCAAGATTTTTTTTTTCTAAACGAAATTAATTTTAATTTTGCGCCAAATTTTTCAGTCCAAACAATGCCCTTTTTCAGTCCATTTTCCAGCAAGTTCAAAATTGGTCCAAACAGATTTTTCAACCTGTTGCACCCGGACAAATTCAGTTTCCAGTTTCTTCCCAGAACATATTCAAATTTGTTTCAAATAGATTTTGCACCTGTTCAGTTTGAATTACACATGTTTGGTAAAGGCACCAATTTTCCTATAAAAGGAGACCCTCTTCCAGAACCTTCATCATTCCGAAATTCTTTTTTCCTTGCCTTCATTTGTACTTTCTTGCATATATATAATCTACATATTATTTTAGAAAAAATTATGAGAGTATAGAACATAAGTTTTGTTCGCCGTACAGATTGTTTAGAGTGCTAGTACAATCTGTATAAAGATCATTGTATCATAAGGGATAGATGTCATTTATCCGTAAGTGCCAAAGCGGGGTGAATCTGTTTTAAGGATAGAGTGTCATACACTCGACTTGATCTTTTTGTACTTATTCAGTTCAGTAAATAAATTCTGTAAGTAATTTATTTTTATTTGTTTGATTTGGTTTCAAGTTATTTATTTTACACACAAGATTGTTCCAATAGTTATATCAATATTTTTTACACATTAAAAATTTAGATTTCTTCACTCAATTACAAAATTCATTGATCCATCAAATTTTGAGTTAGACTTAAAATTTCTATTTGGTTGAGTTTCCATATTTATTTTTGGTTTTTTTTAATAGAAACTAATTTGATAAAAAAATAAATACAAAAAAATATTTTTAAAATTTCAAAAATCATTTTCGCTCCATAAAAGAAGAAGAAAATCATAAAAAAAATTATTTTTCCACAAAACTATTTTTTTAATTTTCAAAAAAAAAAAAGAAAACTCAACCAAACAGTTTTAGACACAGTAATCTGTCAAGAAGATGATTAATTGATAATTAAATATTATCTAATTATTAACCAATCATTTTCTTGACACATCACTGAGTTTGGAAAGTGAATTTAAAAAGTGGATTTTTATATCATTGTCCTATATAAAAAGAGTAATACTAGAGGCCCAACATTTCTACAAACTATTTTACCAAATATTTCACATTGGTGTAGGCCTGACATGAGTGTGGAGTACTCCACACTCATGTAAAATAGTTGATAAAAATGTTAGAGTCTCTAACATTTTCCTTATAAAAATATTAACATGACAAAATCTAATAGTTAGATTAAACTCTTCTATTGAACCTCCAATAATAGAAAAGCCAAACTCTAGATTTTCTATGTCATACGGTTCAGCCAAAAACTCTTTTTGTATCTTATTTTAATATACCATATCTAACTGAATAAGGTTCATCATAGATCTATTTCATTTTTTGTTAATTCTATGATGGAGGAAGTGATTTTTTTATTATCACATTATTAAGTTTAAAAAATAGATTTATAAAGTGGATTTATATATCATGTTTCATAAATAAATATACAAGATTGAGGAGTGAGAAAGACATTGTTAGGTTATGCCGTATATTGGAGAAAAAATTGGCCATCATGCATTTTGAAAAAAAATTTAGGTCATCAACACCAAACATAAAGAGAATACAAATCTATGAATTGTTGAATATATCAAATCGAATCTTTCTTGCTTTTAGAGAAGTTAAGCAAACCTTGTAGAATTTTTCTTTCTACACCCACTTCTTTTCTATTTTTTTTTTTTTTTTTTTGATCAGCGAAAAGAAAATTTATTGATGAAGAAAACATACAAAGTATGATAACGTACATCAATAAATAAGAGGGTGCAAAAAGCATCAAAGTGAAACATTAAGATCCCAACTAGGTTGGCACCTAGATGCACACCAAATCATTTGCCAGCACCACCACCACCTTCCAAGTTGGTAAGTAACCAACATACAGAACATAAACAAAAAAAAAAAAGAAAAAAAGGAAAAAACACTCGCAGACAGATACATCACCCAATCATAACAGTCCTCAAAAGATAACAAAACAATCAGCCAACCAGCCAACCAAGCCTGCAGAGAACAGCAACAAGCTCCACACTAGGGTAAACCATCAGAACAGCAGCAACCAACACAACATAACCAGTCATCCATTCAGCCATTCCACTAGAGTAAACCAATCATCTAGCACAAATCACAGACAGCAGAAAGAAAGGCAGGCAGCTATGAGTTATGCCTAGAAAATGGTAGCTGCCTGCCTTTCTTTCTACTGTCTGTGATTTGTGCTAGATGATTGGTTTACTCTAGTGGAATGGCTGAATGGATGACTGGTTATGTTGTGTTGGTTGCTGCTGTTCTGATGGTTTACCCTAGTGTGGAGCTTGTTGCTGTTCTCTGTAGGCTTGGTTGGCTGGTTGGTTTTCTATTAAGCTTAATTTGGATTAAACTTCTTTGGTAGATTGAGTGAGTGCATGGGAGTCAACTGTTTGTCATATGTCATATGCACAATAAAATTCAAAACAAAAATGGTTTTTGTTGCACTAAAGCTTGCATGTACAACTTCTTTCTTCTTTATTTCTTAACTTGTTGCCACGTCTATATATATATTGCCACACTTTTTATTTTATTTATATCTAAGTAGTGGGTGTGGCATGCAAATAAAGCAAATAGAGATTTCAACATAACTAAACAAAAGGTGGCAGCTTATCTTCAATTAAGAAAATGGGTAAAATTTTAACTTGTGTGGCTTGTGGCAAAAGTTTTCATGTAATTTTAGATTAAAGTGTAATCGTTAATTATAGATGTAAAAAGATTATAATACGCTCAAATCTTATACTTTTGTGGTTCTTTTCTTTCTCTCTCCTCTTTCATATATATAATTTATAATGTCTAGCATTAATTTAATTAAATCACAGTACTTATAAAATTTTAATTATTTATTGTAATTCTTAACATTTGATTCGAATTTTAATTTAATTATATTTTAGTTCACAATTAGTCCTCAATATTTAATTATTTATTGTAATTCCTTATTTTTTAATCTAATTTTAATTTAATTATATTTTATATCACAATTAATTATAAATTCTTAATTATTTATTATTTTTTTCAACATGTTAATTTAATTTTAATTTAATTATATTTTAGATCAATTTTTAATTATTATTTATGTACATTTTTATTTAGTTGTATTTTAAATAAATTCTTAATTATATTTTAAGTCAATCCTTAATTATATTATATTATATTATATTTTAATTAACATATTAATCTAATTTTAGGTTTGGAGAAAATTGATGTAAAATTGTCTTTTTGTTGTATTAATTTCACTTTATTTTTCAAAAAATCAAACCTAAAAAAAATAGTGTTATACATCTTCCGTTAGTTTGGATGAAAAACTTAACAGTGACACTTTAGTCCAAAATCACATAAGAACTTTCTAACTATATTTGAACTATAAGGGGAAAAGTGCTCAAGTTCCAAATCATACGGGGTAAAATGAATTTAACCTTGAAAGAAAAGACTTGACTCTATTGGCGGATTTTGTGGTTCATCACAAAGTCTACATTAATAATATGTTTCATTTTATTTATTTATTATTATTTTTTTTAATATGGAGCAGATCATTAACAAAAAAAATTAAGTGATTTGATTATCATTATCATACAATTTTATCACTTTTATCTTTGAAAAATAGACGATAGGTGTGATTTTAAAAATAAACCATTTCTAAGACAAATGTGATGAAATTTTATGGTTATAATTACTGAATCAATTCAATTTTTCATTTGTTAACCCAAAAAAATTATATTTTTCATTTTTTATGCATGATATACTTGAGAGACATAAAAATGAATCGAACATCATTAAAATAGGAGTATTGCTATTGAAATTCAAAAATTAGACCTACTTTCTATACCAATGATATATCACTCCATTAAAATATCTAAATTAAATCTCTCTCTCTCTCTCTCTTATTTATTTTCTAATCATCAATCAATTATCTTATTGACACAGAGTCTAGAAAATGATCTTAAATATCACTTTTCTTAAAATAGACCTTGTGGTGGGCCCACAAGAGCCAAATAGTATGGTTTAGTCTTCTCTTCTAACTGCAAAGCAACTTCACCTTAAACAAAAATAGGAAAAACAAAGAAAAGAAAAGTGGACTGTGTAATGCATGTTTATAGTAGATACTTTGTTGTACGTTTTGCTTATAGTATAGGAGAATACATGCTTCAAACTTTTGCTTTTTGATGATGAATTATTATAAGCAAATACTTCTTTAGTACTGAAAATGTATTAAAAAGTTGCTTTAGAAAATCACTAATTATAATTGTTGTTAAAGAAATAAAAGTCACTATTAATTTGATTTGTGAATAGAGTTATATTTTGAGTTTGTAAACTGTAAGTTTTGGAATTATGATTTGAAAAAAAAAAATTTGTTTGGTTATAAGTTTTGAATTGAGTTTTGAATTATTGAGTTTTGAATTTTGATCAGCAAAAAAAGCTTTATTGATGGAAAATAAGCATACAGAGTATGATAGCTTACATCAATAAAGAGGAGGGTGCAAAAAGCATCACAGTGAAATATTCAGATCCCAATTAGGTTGGCACCTAGATGCACACCAAATCATCTGCTAGCACAAACTCCAAGCTCCAAGTTAGTGAGAAACCAACATGCAAAGAAAAACAAAACAAAACAAAACTAACAAAAACAACATAACACACCCCTTGAATACCAAACATCCAAAAACCCCTCTGCTGGAGCATTAGATCAGCATATCAAGAGTCCACAGCTAATAGAACAATCCACCAAGGGACAGAGCACCAAAACACAAGAACAACTCATCACCAACCGCAGCAACTCATCACCAACATCACCACCATCAGCAGCAACTCATCACCAACAACAGCAACAATACATCAATAAAAACTACCAACAACCTAAGCATAATTGGGATCAGTATGACAGACAGCAATAAGTAAAGCTACCAATAACCTAAGCATAACTGGGACCAGTATAACAGACAGCAAAGCACCAATGCAACAGTAGCAGGATTTGCACTGCAGCAGCAACCAATAGCAACATCCAAAACAGCAACCATTAGCAGTGTAACAAAACACTCTCCATCCCTGAACAGCAAGTCACCACCTTTTGAGGCCCCCTTCAAAAAAATTTTTGCATGACGTTCAATGACAATGCCTTTGGCTTCTTCTGATCACTTCATGATTCTCAGCCTCTTGCATGATCCAGTAAATCATCCCTAATAATATAAACCCCCATTCAACTGTGAACTCCACCCAGCAACACAGCAGTAGGATCAATCCAGAACACTTGTTGGAACTCTTTGCAGATAGTAGATAAGAGTAACGAGCAACTTCAATTTTTTGATATGACTTAACCCCAATTTGCTCCCCAACGTAGACAATATAAACCCCCATTTAGCTATGAACTCCATCCAACTGCAACCAAATACATCAAATCAGCATTAACAGCAGATCAGCGGCAGGGGCAACCCAAAATACCAACTCTCATCCCAAAACAGAACAGCATTAGCAGCAGCAGCAGGAGTAACCCAGAAAATCTGTTTGGAACCCTCCACATCTTCAGATTCTTGATATGACTTACCCCAATTTGCTCACCAATGTAGACAATAAAACCCCCCAACAATACCACCAAATCAGCCACAATGCAATGCATGCCTTACCTGATCCAAATTGGCCACCACATCATGCGCTGAGTATTGGAACTCACTAGAGGTTGCTATAATCCACAATGCAACTCTAGTTTTAATTAGCCCACAAACCTCCTCCAATATAGGTTGTTTTTCATTAAAGATACACTCATTTCGAAGCCTCCACACAGACCAGAGAACTGCCAAAGGAATTGCCTCCCAGATTTTCTATTCAATCTTTCTCCATTTGTACCTTTTCCACCAATTGTAGACGTCCCTGAACGCCCCGGGAGGAACGAGCTCCCGTTCCGTTCATTTGGGGTCACTACAGCTCGGACTCTCAAATTGTCACGGTTCGTAATCTGAACCAAAGAGTCCAAATTCGGCAAATCGTTTTGAGAAAACAGATTTTGAAAGAAGTGCCAAACATGGACTGCTTTGCCAGATACAGAGTCGCTACCTAAATATTTTATTTTGGGAAATTTAGGAAACCCTGACTCGTTGCCTAAGGCCATGTGTCCGTCATCACCAAAGTTGCCTCGGCTCGGGAACTTGGGTACGATTAGGGAAGGTCACTTCGTGAGCACCCCCGCTCGCCCGATCAAAGATCGGCCTCTACTAACCATGATATCTATTTTTGAAAACATTATGTGTTCTTATTCCGGTTATTAGCCTAGATTTACTATGTGATGCGCACAGCATACAAGTATAGACTAGATCACCTGAATTGGAACAAAACATTTCATGTTTGTTTATTTGAAAATGGTTTGATGGTGCTACCTGTAAGTAGGCTAAGACGTGAATTTGCCACCCTCGGGTGGGCTTAGAAAACATGATTTTGCCACTATCTAGTGGGCTTAAAACACATATTTGATGAATTGTTCCAATTGAAATAATCCAGCCTTCACCCACAGGCATTCAGGCAGATGTATCACATAAGCAATTAGCCTCATGGTAAGCATGCTATCATGGCAGTCACTCACACGCATGCAAGGATGCTAAAGCATAAAACTCACCGAGTACTCCAAGCAAAAACAGAAACTAATTAGAAATCCATGCATGATCCTAATTATACGGAAATGCCTAATGCATCACATGCAAAAATGCAACTATAGCAGGCTCGGCTATTCTAAACATGGCATATGAAATACTATAGCTAACATGTATTCAACTTGGAATTAAAAATACAATGCAGTTAGTATGATACGTCGAGCCCGGTGCATGCAAAACAGATGAATGAATGCAAACATGCTATCATACTGTATGCTAATTGAAACATGCCCTAATCTAACCATCATAAGTGGGTAAATAAAAGGGAGAAAGACGTGGGGTTGGAAAACATACATCACACACACGCACGCTTATTACAACATTGCCCTCGCGCGGAGGGTCCGAAAGAATAATACAGTCCCGAATAAATATTACAGTCCAAATAATTACAAAAATCCTAATTAAATTTACAAATTTAACTAAGAAAGCTATAAACTAGCATGAAAGCTAGGGACTGCCTCGACTCCACTCCGGATGATGAATGATGTATGTTCGGGTTGCTTTGCGCGAAAATCCACTGCGATGCCCTAATTAGCCTCTGTTTGCGATTGATTTCTTGGAAAGCGCGCCAAGCCCCGAAAGACTGCTGATTCTTGATTTGCTGCAACAGAGAGCAGGAAAAGGGCATGGCAATGTATTTTCACAAATATATGCATGCCTCGATCCTCGTGCCACCAATCACGCATCTCGATGCATGATGGCCGAGGAGTCGAATTGTGCAATTCAATATAGAATGAATGCACATGAAAACAAAATAAAACCTAGACTCTATCATGGATAATCCGGAGTGTCGGCGACCGGGAATTGAGACACGTTCCGTCACTCGGAGTACGAAACGTACCTCGTTTCCCATGCCTGGGCTAATTCCTAGCCCAAACACAATGCAATATGCATGACATGCATGAATGCAACTAATATACAACCTAGCATGCACAATGCTACGCAATGGCATACACAATGCACGAGGTAACATGGCATACACAATGCGCTAACATACAACTTAGCATACACAATGCTATGAAATGAAATGGCATACACAATACACGAGGTAGCATGGCATACACAATGCGCTAACGTACAACCTAGCATACACAATGCTATGAAATGAAATGGCATACACAATGCACGAGGTAACATGGCATACACAATGCACGAGGTAATATGACATACACAATGCGCTAACATGCAACCTAGCATACACAATGCTATGAAATGAAATGGCATACACAGTGCATAAATGGACTTACACTAACACAAGTGGACCTCAGCCACACTCAAATAAGAGGCCATTAGATGAAAATGAGACGCTCGAAATGCGTGCACGCATGCACGCAAACCGAGGACCGATCCTAAGGCACAAATGCCACTCTAACAAAGCATGGCAAGGTATGAAACATGATATGCAAACATGAAAATTTCAGCGCTAGAATATGACTCGAAACAGCCCCGAATCATGACAATATAGCACCTGATGCATGAAATGGTCCCGAAATGCAAGATTAAGCACATGAAATGACTTGTAGCTACATCAAGCATGCATTATTTGATCATGACATGTGAAGACAGATTCAAGGAAGCCCCAAAAAAAGCATGTTTATAGTTGTAAGCAAGGCCAAACAGCAAACACAAATGGGGCTAAGCTAGCATGCAAAAATGGCCCTAAATGTGAGATAAAGAAGCAAGTCACACCTGCTGTCCCCAAACAGGAGAGGGTCCTTCAACAATGTTGAAGAGGGACCCAAAACATGGCATTTTAAAGTTTATGACCGAGCCAAAAATAGTACACAAGCATGCTCAAAATACAATGCAAAACAAGGCCAAAAAGAGAGCTATAACACAAAGTACAAAAAGGATGCCTCAAACAGTAAAATACCCTTAATGAAACATGAAGAGGCGGTCAAAATAAGGCTATTTTAAGTTCGGACCAGAGCCCAAAAACAGAAGATCAAGAGGCTAACAAATCATGCAAAAATATGGCCAAAAGAGAGATATAAAGGCAAGTGATAAATGAAAGCCTCAAACAGTAATGATCCCTTCAACAATGTTGAAGAAGGGCTCAAAATAAGCCACTTCTTAGTTCATGACAGAGCTCAAAACAGTTTATACATAGGCCAAAAATACTACACAAGACAATGACATACAAGAGGGGTAATGAAGTAAGTGCGACAAGGAGGCCTCAAACAGTGAGAGGCCCCTAAACAAACATGAAAAATAGCTCAAAATGAGCCTAGTTCCAGTTAGGGTCGGAGCCCAAAACAGCAAGCAAGTATGACTTATAAATGAATCAAGAAAATGCTAGAAAAGGGAAAATGGAAGCTCACCCTTGAAGACTATGCCTTTGACAACTTTTGGCTTGAGTTTGGTGGCTCCTTAGATCTGGAAAACAACTTCAAATGGCTGCAATGGAGGTTGGAGGTATGGTGCTAGGTGGTGGTGTAGAGAAGGGTGTAGGAACTTGAGGGTTTTGAGCTTGGAGATATAGAGAGAGAGAGATACAAGACAAGAGCTCAAAGGGAAATTTTTCCAACCCCTAAACCAGAGCTGGGAGGCTGGTTATATAGGCAAGAGAAGGGGGAAAAAGGGGGAAAAATGGAGGGAAAACAAACAAGTTTCCCCCCAAAAATGCACCCCCCCGGATACACAATCTGAGGGGAAACAGAATATACAACTGTAAGGAACAGGGTGCAAGGATCATGACCGGCCAGCTATCTAGGTTGCAGGTGGCCGGCCGGCTACCTCCCATGGCCGCCCGGCCAAGGGTCAAAAGGTTCAATGATAATTAGTGGCCGGCCACCACAGAAAGAGAGCCTCTGATGTGTGCACAACACAACCCTGCGGTCAAAAACTGGAAATAGTGAACCAGGAGAGAGAACAACCCACTTTTCAAAGGGGTTCAAAAGGTTCAACAACAATTACTGGCCGGCCACCAAATATTGGTGGCCTCCCAGATGTGTACATCATAAATATGGGATTTAGGGTTCAAGAAAATGGCCCAAGGGTGGTCAACATTGGCTTTGAAGTGAGGAAAAACGGGCGACGGAGGGCGATGAAGGGATAAAGCTGGCTGACAGAACAATTACTGGTCTCCCACCCTTCTACGGCCTTCCTAGCAATGAAACAGAGGTCCCTGCCCAAAATGAACCAAAACTAATGCAGAACGAAGGTTCGGGGGCCGAAACGCGCAGCCCGAGGCCCAGAAAACTGACTGGTAGGCACCGGGAGTGATGTTCGACCACAAAGTCGGTTTCTCGGGCCACAGTGTCCCTCAAAAGGGAGCAAACAAGAATTATACCAAAAACCAGAGCAAACGGAGATGGTTAAGCGGTCCTGAACCAGGACACACGGCCAACGATTCCGAAAAATCGGGAACCGGACTCCAAACGGGCAAAAATGGCCTACGACCACGAAACGTAGCCTACGGCCACTGAGAGATGATCTGCGAGACCTCTCCCTCCCTTCGGGAAGAGAAAACAGAGAGAACAGAGCCTGGTTCGCATACCGAGGCAAAGCATGAAAGAGTCCGGAAGTCCGGAAGCAAGGCTCGCAGCCGAGACTCTGAAACCCCTGAACGAGCACAATATGCAACATCACCAAGCGCTCAATCGGTGACGTCTGAGTCTTAAGGTCGGTCAAAAATAGGGTGTCTACAGTTGCCCCTCTTTGACAGAACTCGAAAGTCATAAGTGACGGGAGTGAATGTCAAAGCCCAGAGACGACCCATTTTTGACAAGGCCGAAGACTTAGACAAACAGGCAAGATAACAAAGGTGTGCCCGCAGGCATGCCCCCAGGCAGGGGGCAAGATGCAAAATGATATGCAGGAAGATTTTGATAATTGGACTTATACGCTACGTGAAGCCGGTTTGAAAATTGGACTTATACGCTACGCGAAGCCGGTTTGATAATTGGACTTATACGCTACGCGAAGCCGGTTTGAAAATTGGACTTACACGCTACGCGAAGCCGATTCGAAAATTGAGGATTCATATAATGCACTGTAATGTAGTGGCTAAAATGCAATGTAATAGCTAAGAGGTAAAGGTACCTTACAGGGGCAATTGGCAATGACTTACCTCATACTGCTGGGGATCTTTCGCTTCTTCTTGGTTGAACTGCAGGTACTACTTTTCTCCCGGACTATGGTCGCAGCTTTCCCTATTCTCCAACAAGGTGACAGACTAGGTTGGATCAATATCCAGAATTGAGGTGCATACAGATGCTATCTCAATCTATGGGTCTGCCATATAGATTTCAAGCCGAGGATATACCCCTGGGTATTTAAACCAAACTTTAGTCTCAGAAATCCCGAACCTTTGCGTTCTAGGCATAAGCCATTCGAACTCTAGTTTCCACCGTCTCAGTTGGTCTCCTAGGAACTCACCGCAAACACAGGCAGGTGGCTATACCAAACCACCAGAAGTCGTTCAGGCACGACAAACACCAAAGGAATTGCACCTTTAGAGGATTTAAGGTCTCCTAGACCGGGGAGTGCACAACACAGTGCGAATAAAGATGCAGGATTTAAGGTCTCCTTAGACCGGAGGATTTAAGGTCTCCTAGACCAGACTGTAAAATAGATACGATGTAATAGATGTGATGCAATAGATGCAAAGGGTGAACACACGCCAACCGCGCTGGACTCGCGAGTGAAGGAAGAACAAAGAAAATCAATCAGGAGCGCGCTCCGTGAACACACGCCAAACACGCTGAAATCGTGTGGGGAAGGGAAGGCTCCAATCACACTGAAATCGTGAGAGGAGGTCCAAAAATAACCCGCCCAGCGCGTCTACAACGCAACCTGGGATAAAATCCAAACACGCTGAAATCGTGTGAGGAAAAGAACACTCTAACCAAGCTTAAATCGTGAGAAGAGGTCCGAAAACAACCGTCTAGGTGCGCGCACAACGCAACCTGAGATAAAATCCAAACATGCTGAAAACGTGTGAGGAAGGGGACACTCAAACCACGCTGAAATCGTGAGAAGAGATCCGAAAACAACCGCCCAGGTGCATACACAACGCAACCTGAGATGAATTCCAAACACGCTGAAAACGCGTAAAGAATGGAACACTCAAACCACGCTGAAATCGTGAGAGGAGGTCTAAACAACAACCGCCCAGGTGCGCACATAACGCAGCGTGAGATAAATTCCAAACACGCTGAAATCGCGTAAGGAACGGGACACTCAAACCACGCTGAAATCGTGAGAGGAGGCCCAAACAACAACCGCCCAGGTGCGTGCATAACGCAACCTGAGATAAATTCCAAACACGCTGAAATCGCGTAAGGAATGGAACACTCAAACCACACTGAAATCGTGAGAGGAGATCCAAACAACAACCGCCCAGGTGCGCGCACAACGCAACCTGAGATAAAATCCAAACACGCTAAAATCGTGTGAGGAACGGGACACTCAAACCACGCTGAAATCTTGAGAGGAGGTCCAAACAACAACCGCCCAGGTGCGCGCACAACGTAACCTGAGATAAAATCCAAACACGCTGAAATCGTGTGAGGAACGTGTCACGACCCAAACCCGGCCCTATGGGTTTAGCACCGTAACCGGCCAGTAATCCGAGATTACCGAAGGCCTACTTAACAGTAATACAGTAAAACAGAGTACAGGGCCTGGCGGAAGCCAATACAGTAATTAAACAATGCCCAATGAGCTGTGACAGTCTGTATGCCAAAAAGATTTTTCATGCATTCATACATATACAAACAGTACGGAACAGTATGTACAATATTGACATCCATTCAAACTAGGGACTCAACCATACATAACCGTACAGAAAACATTCCGTCTGTACAAACAGTACGGTCTATACAAAACAGTGAAACAGTACAGAAAGGGGGAATTGTAAAAGACCCCTAAGCCTTAACAGGTAGGCTCGGAACCTCGCAGTGAGGCACATAGGCTGGCTTGACAAAACTGGAGTCTAACCCGCGCTCCTAGCTCCGGTCTGGTGCCTGTACACCTACATATATATATGAGCAGTGAGCTAAAGCCCAGTGAATAACATAAAGCGTAAAGGGGTTTAGAATGAATGTCCTTACAGTAATGAAAACAGTTCAATTCAATCAGTATTGCAGTTGTTTAGTACAGTAAACAGTCATATGTGGTACATCCATTAGCATAACAGTGACAGTAGGTCTTAAAAGACCGAACAGTAATGATGGCCATCAGTCAGTAAACAGTAGTGGTTCCACGAGGGAACCGACAGAGATCTCTGTAACAGTAACAGTAACAGTAACAGTAACAGTAAACAGTAGGTGCTAAGGATGCCACAATACAGTTCAGAATATAGGACATACATTCATTCAGTTAACAGTAATCAGTTCAGAAAACAGCACAGTTCATTTGTTCAGGAGATATTCATTTATGAACATATCTTTACACAATCGTTACTCACAGAGTTCGGGCTACAGTATGCTAGAGCGTGTCTCTCCAGTCGCCAACCCTACACAGTTAACAGATTGAACACACTAAGCTACGCAGTTGGGAAATAACATAACTTAATCCCTAATTTGCCTTGGTGTGTTCTACAATGATATCCTCATCAAGATGCCTTAAACTAGGCCTAAGAATGCCTAGGATGGGATGAGGATGCAAAAATACACTTAGAAAACATTTTCAGGATTTTCAGAAAAACAGAGTCCCGCTCAAGCGCAGGTTTCCCCGCTCGAGCGTACAGGCAAACAAAGGTACACGCTCGAGCGTAAACTTTCCCGCTCGAGCGTACTGTAAAAGTACTGGATGGGTGAAATCTCCGCTCGACGCCCGCTCGAGCTTGAGACAAGACTCCGCTCGAGCGCCCAATCATCCGCTCGAGCGGACTGTAAAATAGTGCAGAGATACTGGATGCTCGAATTCTACGCTCGAGCGGCACTTCCTCCGCTCGAGCGGAAGTGCAGAATCTGGAAATTCCAGATTGCACCTCCAAGCCAGAAACCAAGTTCAAAAGCATTAAAACCGATCCTCTTGGGCCCATTTTCTGGAAAACATTCATAAACACATAGAATAACATGAATCAAGGCTCAATTTTGAGAAATCAAGGCCCAAGTGTGGTTAATTCAAACCCAATTTCAAACCATTTTCAAATCATTTTCAAGAACAACCTTCAAACATGACATGCATGAATTCAAATCATTTTGAAGCTTCAAAACATGCTCTTATGAGCCAATTGATTCCAAAACATGATGAAGACATGGACTACTCTTAAAACATGGACATGCATGTGAGGAAACATGGACTTACAACCTCAAAACTTCAATATATGTACATGCATGCAACAATTAAGCCACAATTCAACATCTAAACCATGTTTGGCTCTACACTCCTTCAATATGACATGAATCATGCAAGAATCAACTCAAAACATGATCAAGAAGACAATGGAGCTACCTTTAGGCCTGTAGTTCAAGAAGGGAGCTCAAATATGCAATCACTTCAACAATTTCTTCAATTACCAAGCAATTTACAAGCAAAATTGAGATGAACTCCACTCCTCTAGTTTTTCTCTCTCTATGGTCGGCAATGAGAGGGGAAATGGATGAGGAAATGTTGTCTTTGGCTCAAGTATAATGAGCTCAAGGTATAGAGGTAGTGGCCCGCTCAAGGGCAAAACGGTAATTAAGTCCAACTCTTTAATTGGCTTATTTTAATCTAATTTAATCATACCTAATCAGTTTTCAGATAATTATACCATAAAATCACATTAAATATGATGGTCGTAAAACACTAATCAATTCCGGATTCGGCCACCGATAAGGCCTTCAATTAGCAGTTTAAACATATAAGCATGAACAGATAATCATACAGTCAAACAGATAGAATGCAATTTAACTAACATATACTCAATCAATTCGGTTTCCAATTTCAGTCAGTCAGTTTAGTACTTTTACCAGTCCAATTATCAGTCAGTTATCAGTTCAATTTAACAGTAATCAATGGTTATCGGTAATCAATCAGTCATTAATCGGTAAGCAGTATGGGGGTTGTTACAGTCTCCCCTCCTTATAAAGAGTTTAGTCCTCTAAACTCGAGTTACCTTCATTCTGGAAGAAAACAGGATTTAGTGGAAACAGTTCAGGATATCGTTTGGCCATGTCATCTTCCCTTTCCCAAGTGGCATACACGCCACCGTGGTTTTGCCAGTTAACTTTCACTAACGGGATCTCTTTGTTCCTCAGTTTCTTGATCCGTCGGTTTACAATCTATATAGGCCGTTCCTCGTAAGTGTAGTCATCACTCAACACTACGTGGGTAGGCTCTATTACATGGAACGGATCCCGGAGATAATCTCTTAACATAGAAATGTGGAAAACATTATGCATGTGTTCCATTTCAGGAGGGAGCGCAACTTGATACGCCACCGGATTGATTTTCTCAATAATCTCATATGGTCCGACGTATCTTGGCGCTAACTTGCCTTTGACTCCAAAACGAGTCTGGCCCTTCATCGGTGTCACTTTCACAAAAACGTGATCACCCACTTCATATTCTCTGTCCCGTCTTCTGACATCTGCATAACTTTTCTGTCTACTCTGTGCAGTTTTCAGTCTTTGCTGTATCAGTTTCACTTTCTCAGTTGTTTCATACACAATCTCGGGCCCAAGCAAAGGCCCATCTCCAACTTCTGCCCAGCAAATCGGAGATCTACATCTTCTGTCATACAATGCCTCGAAGGGCGCCATACCAATACTCGAATGGTAGCTGTTATTGTAGGCGAATTCAACTAATGGCAGATGACTTTCCCAGTCTCCCTGAAAATCAAGGACACACATTCTCAGTAAATCCTCCAGAGTTTGGATGGTCCTTTCTGATTGGCCATCTGTCTGAGGATGATAGGCACTACTCAGTCTCAGTTCAGTACCCAGTGCAGTTTGTAGGCTTTGCCAAAACCTCGATGTAAACTTCGAATCCCTGTCAGAAACAATAGACACAGGCACTCCATGCAGTCTTACAATCTCATCAATATAGATAACAGCCAATTTGTCCGCATTATAAATCGTCTTGACAGGTAAGAAGTGAGCAGATTTAGTCAGCCTATCAACAATAACCCAAATTGAATCCATACCTTTTCTGGAACGAGGCAATCCTACAATAAAATCCATCGTGATATGCTCCCATTTCCATTCTGGTATGGGTAAGGGTTGCAATAATCCGGCAGGTCGTTGATGTTCAGCTTTGACCTGTTGGCACTGAAGACATTTGGACACAAAGTCGGCAATTTCTTTCTTCATTCCCAGCCACCAGAAATTCTGTTTCAGATCTTGGTACATTTTCGTATTCCCCGGATGGATAGACAATTTCGAATTGTGGCCTTCTTGCAGAACTCTTCTTTTCAGTTCAGTATCATTTGGTACACACAGTCTTTCATGAAATTTCAGTACATTGTTCTCAAATTTGAATCCCGGTCTCGGTTTAGATTCTCTTTCTTCGATGATCTTCTTCAAGAAGTCATCCAGTTGCTGTTTCTCTTTAATCTCTTCAATCAGTGCCGGTTGAGCAGAAATAGCAGCTAAGGTTCCACCTTGTTCTCGTAAAACAATTTCAATTTCAGATTTTTCAAGGTCACAAAGCAACTCTTTCTGTCCGGTGAGCAAACATGCTAGATTTCCAATCGATTTCCGGCTCAATGCATCGGCAACGGTATTGGCTTTTCCCGGATGGTACAGTATTTGTAGGTCATAATCTTTAATCAGTTCCAGCCATCTCCGCTGTCTCATGTTCAGTTCTTTCTGTGTGAAGAAATACTTTAAGCTCTTGTGGTCGGTATATACTTCACATGTTACCCCGTACAGGTAGTGACGCCAGATTTTCAGTGCAAATACTACTGCAGCAAGTTCCAGGTCATGGGTCGGGTAGTTCTTTTCATGTGGTCTCAGTTGTCGGGAAGCATAAGCAATAACTCTCCCATTCTACATTAAAACACACCCCAAACCCTTATGAGAAGCATCACTAAATACAGTATAACCATCCGTACCTGAAGGTAAGGTAAGAACTGGTGCAGTCACTAATCGAGTTTTCAGCTCCTGGAAAGCAGATTCTCTTTGGTCAGTCCAGTCAAATGATGTCCCCTTTTGTGTTAACTGTGTCAGTGGTAGGGCAATTTTGGAGAAATCTTTGACAAATCTTCTGTAATATCCAGCCAAACCCAAAAAGCTTCGGACTTCAGTCACATTTGTTGGTCTAGGCCAGTTCACTACAGCTTCAATTTTCTGCGGATCAACAGAAATTCCATTTTTGCTAACAACATGCCCCAGAAACATAACATGGTCAAGCCAAAATTCACATTTAGACAGTTTAGCATACAGTTTCTGTTCTCTTAAGGTTTGTAGGGCAAGTCTCAGATGATGTTCATGCTGTTCTATACTTTTGGAGTAAATCAATATGTCATCGATAAATACAACAATAAAGTCATCAAGGTATGGTTTAAAGATTCTGTTCATGAAGTCCATAAAAGCAGCAGGGGCATTCGTGACTCCAAAAGGCATAACCAAAAATTCGTAGTGTCCATACCTTGTTCTAAAAGCAGTTTTATCAATGTCTTCCGGTTTAACCTTCAGTTGATGATACCCCGATCTGAGATCAATCTTAGAAAACACTTGTGCACCCTGTAACTGATCAAATAAATCATCAATGCGTGGCAATGGGTATTTGTTCTTTACAGTTACCTTATTCAGTTCACGGTAGTCAATGCACAGTCTCAGTGAGCCGTCTTTCTTCTTTACAAACAGAACTGGTGCACCCCATGGTGAGGTACTAGGTCTGATAAACTTCTTATCCAGCAGTTCCTGCAGTTGTACTTTCAATTCTTTCAGTTCAGTTGGGGCCATTCTGTAAGGAGCTTTCGATATCGGCTGTGTACCCGGAATCACATCAACCGCGAATTCAATCTCCCTGTCAATCAAATCCCCTGGCAGATCATCTGGAAAAACATCTGGAAATTCCCTGACTATAGGAATACAATTCACATCAGTTTTAACACTATCATCAGTAGACACAGTCAGTACAGAACACAGATATCCTTTACACCCCTTTCTAATTAATTTAACAGCTTTCACTAACGAAATCAAATACGGAGGAGGTACTACTCCACTCCCATTAAACACAAATTCAGGCAAACCAGGTGGACGGAAAACAACTTGCTTGGTCACACAGTCAATAGTGGCATGATATTTTTGTAACCAATCCATCCCCAATATTACGTCAAAATGATCAATGTTCAATGGCAGTAAATCAATAAACAGATGCATATCCCCAACAATAATTTCACATGCGGGATACATATATGCACAGGTCATAGATCCTCCTACGGGTGATGATACGGCTAGCAGATAGTTCATAGGTTCTAAGGGTCTATTCAATTTCCATGAGAAAGCATGCGATACATAAGAATGTGTAGACCCCGAATCAATCAATACATATGCATTTTGTGTACAAATAGAGAGAATACCTGACACAACGGTCTCGGTATTTTGCACGTCTCCCGGTACTAGGGCGAACACTCGGCCCTGCCTCATGGGCTCTTTCCCAGTAGCCCTGGGGTTAGGCTTTGGTGCTACAGTTGATGCTGCTGCGCTTGGTGCAGCTTTACTACTGGCTTGTGGAGCAGAGGGGCAGTCTTTAACCATGTGGCCCACCTTGCCACACCGGTAACAGGCTCCAGATATTCTGTAGCAGACCCCCTTGTGCTTCTTGCCACACTCAGGACAGGGTGGTATGAACCCACTCCCTTGGCTGGGGCTAGTCGTCGACCCCGTGTTCTGTTTCTTGTTGGCTGGGTTGTGCTTGCCTTTCTTGAATTTGAAACCCTGCCTTTTTCCATGCCATTCAGTTGTTGGTGTTTCAGATTGTTTCACTGCTGCAATGTTCGACTCGGCCATCAATGCCCGGTCGAGAACACCCACAAAAGTCGGTAGTTTCAAAACATTTATCCGGTCAAGTATTGCCACATTAAGGCCACCTTCAAATTTCCTGGCCTTCTTATACTCAGTATCCACCATGTGCGGTGCATAACGGGCAAGTTCAGTAAATTTCGTCTCATATTCCGCAACAGTCATTGTGCCCTGCTTCAGCTGTTCAAATTCAGTCACTTTTCTATCTCTGACACACTGAGGGAAATACTTTTCAAAGAAGGACTCCTTGAACTGAGCCCAAGTCATAACAGTATTTGCATCACGGATCAACATCCACCACCTTCTAGCTTCTTCTTGTAAGGTGAAGGTAGCTAACAGTACTTTATTCGCTTCTGAACATGGGAACACTTCAAATAGTTTCTCTGTTTCCAGAACCCAAGCTTCAGCTTTTAACGGTTCAAGGCCTCCCTGAAAGGATGGCGGTTTCATTTTGCTGAACTTCTGGGTCAGAGCAATAATATCCCCATCATTCACATTAACATTAGGTTCCGGCTGTACCGGAGGAGGAGGAGGTTGTTGGTTCTGTTGTTCAAGTCTAGCAGTTATCAGTTCCATCATTCTTTCCATTCTTTCCATTCTTGCCTCAGTAGATGAGGACTCAGGTTCATTTGCATTGTCCATTTCACTATAAGTAGTTTTAAACATAAGCAGTCATTTGTTTAACAGTTTACCACATTAGTATGTATTCAGTCATAACATAGCCACACACTTTTCAAGTTCATAAAATGCCCTAATCACTTTCTAGGACATCCTATAGCTCATTTGGACACGTGTGTGCAGTATAACTCGTGGTTAAGTATCGCTCTGATACCACTCTGTCACGACCCAAACCCGGCCCTATGGGTTTAGCACCGTAACCGGCCAGTAATCCGAGATTACCGAAGGCCTGCTTAACAGTAATACAGTAAAACAGAGTACAGGGCCTGGCGGAAGCCAATACAGTAATTAAACAATGCCCAATGAGCTGTGACAGTCTGTATGCCAAAAAGATTTTTCATGCATTCATACATATACAAACAGTACGGAACAGTATGTACAATATTGACATCCATTCAAACTAGGGACTCAACCCTACATAACCGTACAGAAAACATTCCGTCTGTACAAACAGTACGGTCTATACAAAACAATGAAACAGTACAGAAGGGGGAATTGTAAAAGACCCCTAAGGCTTAACAGGTAGGCTCGGAACCTCGCAGTGAGGCACATAGGCTGGCTTGACAAAACTGGAGTCTAACCCGCGCTCCTAGCTCCGGTCTGGTGCCTGTACACCTACATATATATATGAGCAGTGAGCTAAAGCCCAGTGAATAACATAAAGCGTAAAGGGGTTTAGAATGAATGTCCTTACAGTAATGAAAACAGTTCAATTCAATCAGTATTGCAGTTGTTTAGTACAGTAAACAGTCATATGTGGTACATCCATTAGCATAACAGTGACAGTAGGTCTTAAAAGACCGAACAGTAATGATGGCCATCAGTCAGTAAACAGTAGTGGTTCCACGAGGGAACCGACAGAGATCTCTGTAACAGTAACAGTAACAGTAAACAGTAGGTGCTAAGGATGCCACAATACAGTTCAGAATATAGGACATACATTCATTCAGTTAACAGTAATCAGTTCAGAAAACAGTACAGTTCATTTGTTCAGGAGATATTCATTTATGAACATATCTTTACACAATCGTTACTCACAGAGTTCGGGCTACAGTATGCTAGAGCGTGTCTCTCCAGTCGCCAACCCTACACAGTTAACAGATTGAACACACTAAGCTACGCAGTTGGGAAATAACATAACTTAATCCCTAATTTGCCTTGGTGTGTTCTACAATGATATCCTCATCAAGATGCCTTAAACTAGGCCTAAGAATGCCTAGGATGGGATGAGGATGCAAAAATACACTTAGAAAACATTTTCAGGATTTTCAGAAAAACAGAGTCCCGCTCGAGCGCAGGTTTCCCCGCTCGAGCGTACAGGCAAACAAAGGTACACGCTCGAGCGTAAACTTTCCCGCTCGAGCGTACTGTAAAAGTACTGGATGGGTGAAATCTCCGCTCGACGCCCGCTCGAGCTTGAGACAAGACTCCGCTCGAGCGCCCAATCATCCGCTCGAGCGGACTGTAAAACAATGCAGAGATACTGGATGCTCGAATTCTACGCTCGAGCGGCACTTCCTCCGCTCGAGCGGAAGTGTAGAATCTGGAAATTCCAGATTGCACCTCCAAGCCAGAAACCAAGTTCAAAAGCATTAAAACCGATCCTCTTGGGCCCATTTTCTGGAAAACATTCATAAACACATAGAATAACATGAATCAAGGCTCAATTTTGAGAAATCAAGGCCCAAGGGTGGTTAATTCAAACCCAATTTCAAACCATTTTCAAATCATTTTCAAGAACAACCTTCAAACATGACATGCATGAATTCAAATCATTTTGAAGCTTCAAAACATGCTCTTATGAGCCAATTGATTCCAAAACATGATGAAGACATGGACTACTCTTAAAACATGGACATGCATGTGAGGAAACATGGACTTACAACCTCAAAACTTCAATATATGTACATGCATGCAACAATTAAGCCACAATTCAACATCTAAACCATGTTTGGCTCTACACTCCTTCAATATGACATGAATCATGCAAGAATCAACTCAAAACATGATCAAGAAGACAATGGAGCTACCTTTAGGCCTGTAGTTCAAGAAGGGAGCTCAAATATGCAATCACTTCAACAATTTCTTCAATTACCAAGCAATTTACAAGCAAAATTGAGATGAACTCCACTCCTCTAGTTTTTCTCTCTCTATGGTCGGCAATGAGAGGGGAAATGGATGAGGAAATGTTGTCTTTGGCTCAAGTATAATGAGCTCAAGGTATAGAGGTAGTGGCCCGCTCAAGGGCAAAACGGTAATTAAGTCCAACTCTTTAATTGGCTTATTTTAATCTAATTTAATCATACCTAATCAGTTTTCAGATAATTATACCATAAAATCACATTAAATATGATGGTCGTAAAACACTAATCAATTCCGGATTCGGCCACCGATAAGGCCTTCAATTAGCAGTTTAAACATATAAGCATGAACAGATAATCATACAGTCAAACAGATAGAATGCAATTTAACTAACATATACTCAATCAATTCGGTTTCCAATTTCAGTCAGTCAGTTTAGTACTTTTACCAGTCCAATTATCAGTCAGTTATCAGTTCAATTTAACAGTAATCAATGGTTATCGGTAATCAATCAGTCATTAATCGGTAAGCAGTATGGGGGTTGTTACAGAACGGGACACTCAAACCACGCTGAAATCGTGAGAAGAGGTCTGAAAACAACAACCGCCCAGGTGCGCGCACAACGCAACCTGAGATAAATTCCAAACACGCTGAAATCGTGTGAGGAAAAGAACACTCTAACCACGCTGAAACTGTGAGAAGAGGTAAACAACTCGGGAGCGTGTTCCACGCAACCTAAGTTGAGTCCCGGGGGACAACGATCCTAAACGCAGCTCAGTGTAAAAGGATAAACAAAAAGAGATAACACAAGATGTAAATAAATGCAATGAGTGTGATGATACGATACATTTTGCAAGCAATGCGGAGCGTGATGTTTAAGGAATGCAATAAACAAGCAAAGCGGCACTTTAGAAAGCACCTCACGGAGTGAGTGGCGGTAAACCGCTTTACTCTGACGGGGAATGGTACTCAGAGAGAGCACTTCTGATCGCCATTCTGGCTTGAAATAGTGAAACAGTCAACACAGTATTCTGTTCACTTTGAACACACAGCTCGTATCGGCATACTGCTTATTCTGAACACACAGCTCATAACACAATATTCTACTTATTTTGGAACATACGGCTCACGCAGGACACCGCTGATTCTGAACACACGGTCCGTTCTGAACACAACTCATTCTGAACGCACAGCCCATAACACAGTATTTGGTTTATTCGGCACACAGCTCATTCTGAATAGGCAGCCCATAACACAGTATTTTGTTTATTCGGCACACAGCTCATACAAGACACTGCTCATTCTGGACATACAGGATGCAATGACGAAACTTGCAGAAGTTGAAACAATCTCAGATGCCTGACATTTTCCCTCTTTTCTTTTGCTTCGTAGCCTGGAACTTTCATAGCTTCAGATGGGTCCTGGTTTTACTGTTTTCACATGACCTGGGTTGAACCCCGCGACTTTATGAAAGAACCAATTCTGTTTTGCACAAATGTGGAGAACGGCACGGCACTTGGAGCACAAAACGATTTTATTTTTGAAATTGAGAGATGAGTTTTCAACCAAGTATTGAGCCTACGACTAAACACAGCAAAACGACTCAACAAGGAAATAAAAGGCACACAACCTAGACACATCGAGTAACACTCAAAACGACTCAAAACAAAAATCGAGATAAAACAAAAAGACACGACACTCAGACGTGCACAGGGAGCCTGTTTCACCGGGTAGTGTTTCCCACCCTTTCTCATTTGTGATTCTCACATCACTCGGCCCTCAGGCTCTGTTTTTCTGAAAAAACCCTCTTCTCACTTTTCCTCTCATCGCACATCTCTCTATTCTTCAATCTCTCATTTTTCGTCCCTCCCCTGGGTGGCTGATGGATAAACAGCAAATTGTGGGCTCGTGCCCCTAGCATTCTGCTAGATTCTCTTTCTTCCATTCATAGCTAGTGAATTCCTCCCACGGAAAGGTTGCGCTACAACTGGGTGTGTGACAAATCTACAGCTAAAATCAGTTGATGATGCTTTGCTAGGGAGTTTGGACGTGATAAGATCTGTCCAGATGATGGAGTGGAATATCTTGCCCCATTCTAGTTCGTGCTTCGCACTTTGCTTGATACCTCGTTGCTTGGAGGATGTGAGAGCTTTCTGCCCTTTGTTGTGCCCTTTTCTGGCGAATACGGTGCCCTTTCCGACAAGTAGAGTGCCCTTTCTGGCAAGTATTTTGACAAAGGGGAAAAGACAGAACACCTGACTCAACTGTGCCCCTAGTTCATCATTTTGACCATTTTTTATTTTTGCTTTCTACTAAAACAGTTTTGACCAACATGAGAGTTAGATTAACGCGGTTGTTCGATTTTCTGATTTAAAATCATGCAAGTTAGGCTGTGAGCACTGAGAGTTTTCCTTTTTTGGGTCCGAGAAATGATCCAGTTTTGAAAAATGGAGTACTTTTCGAGATGATTAGTCAACCTCAGTAAAAATTCTCAAAAACTATTTTTGCAAATGACCACTGCTCAACGAGTACGGAACCTACTCTCGAGATGCACAACCTCGGATTCGAAGGAAAATTGCCCATTGCTTGAGGGGAACTGCATGGCAACGGAAAGTTGCCCCTTGTTTGAACAGCACCGCGGCGCATTGAATGGCAACGGAAAGTTTCCCCTTGTTTGTATGGCACCGCAGTGCATTGTAGGCAGTCCTTAGAGTGACGAACACAACCAAATTCTCAGATGCAGAGAAAGCGAAGATGATCAAAACCATTACATGGACATAGTTGAGTTTGAAGTGTTTTACGGCTGGACTTTAGAATGAAGTTGCCTACGTATCCCAAAGATGGGAATCAAGCCTCACGTAGTTCGGGGTTAAGGTACACTCGGGTATTAACCTCTCCTTTTTAGGCTCTAACTTTTGCCAAGGCGCCCGTTGCGGGTTTTCGACCTTGCGAGCTTTGTTCTTCTTTCTTTCTCTTTTCAATTCTTTTCTTCTTTTTTTTGATATTCTTTTCTTTTCTTTTCTTTTCTTTTTTTTTTTTGCATTTTTTCTTTCTTTTTTTTTCTTTCTTTTATTTTTCTTCTTTTTTGTTCTTTTTCTTGAAGAGGGACCCAAAACATGGCATTTTACAGTTTATGACCGAGCCAAAAACAGTACACAAGCATGCTCGAAATACAATGCAAAACAAGGCCAAAAATAGAGCTATAACACAAAGTACAAAAAGGATGCTTCAAACAGTGAAAGACCCTTAATGAAACATGAAGAGGGGGTCAAAATAACTCTGTTTTAAGTTCAGATCAGAGCCCAAAAACAGAAGCTCAAGAGGCTAATAAATCATGCAAAAATATGGCCAAAAGAGAGATATAAAGGCAAGTGATAAATGAAAGCCTCAAACAGCAATGAGCCCTTCAACAATGTTGAAGAAGGGATCAAAATAAGCCACTTCTCAGTTCATGACAGAGCTCAAAAAAGTTTATACATAGGCCAAAAATACTACACAAGACAATGGCATACAAGAGGGGTAATGAAGTAAGTGCAATAAGGAGGCCTCAAACAGTGAGAGGCCCTTAAACAAACATGCAAAATAGCTCAAAATGAGCCTAGTTCCAGTTAGGATCGGAGCCCAAAACAGCAAGCAAGTATGACTTATAAATGAATCAAGAAAAGGCTAGAAAAGGGAAAATGGAAGCTCACCCTTGAAGACTATGCCTTTGACAACTTTTGGGTTGAGTTTGGTGGCTCCTTAGCTCTGGAAAACAACTTCAAATGGATGCAATGGAGGTTCGAGGTATGGTGCTAGGTGGTGGTGTAGAGAAGGGTGTAGGAACTTGAGGGTTTTGAGCTTGGAGATATAGAGAGAGAGAGATACAAGGCAAGAGGTCAAAGGGAAATTTTTTCAACCCCTAAACCAGAGCCGGGAGGCTGGTTATATAGGCAAGAGAAGGGGGAAAAAGGGGGAAAAAATGGAGGGAAAACAAACAAGTTTCCCCCCAAAAATGCACCCCCCCAGATACACAATCTGGGGGGAAACAGAATATACAGCTGTAAGGAACAGGGTGCAAGGATCATGACCGGCCAGCTATCTAGGTTGCAGGTGGCCGGCCGGCTACCTCCAATGTCCGCCCGGCCAAGGGTCAAAAGGTTCAATGATAATTAGTGGCCGGCCACCATAGAAAGAAAGCCTTTGATGTGTGCACAACACAACCCTGTGGTCAAAAACTGGAAATAGTGAACCAAGAGAGAGAACAACCCACTTTTCAAAGGGGTTCAAAAGGTTCAACAACAATTACTGGCCGGCCACCAAATATTGGTGGCCTCCCAGATGTGTACATCACAAATATGGGATTTAGGGTTCAAGAAAATGGCCCAAGGGTGGTCAACATTGGCTTTGAAGTGAGGAAAAACAGGCGACGGAGGGCGATGAAGGGATAAAGCTGGATGACAGAACAATTACTGGCCTCCCACCCTTCTACAGCCTTCCTAGCAATGAAACAGAGGTCCCTGCCAAAAATGAACCAAAACTAATGCAGAACGAAGGTTCGAGGGCCGAAACGCGCAGCCCGAGGCCCCGAAAACTGACTGTTAGGCACCGGGAGTGATGTTCGACCACGAAGTCGGTTTCTCGGGCCACAGTGTCCCTCAAAACGGAGCAAAGAAGAAGTATGCCAAAAATCGGAGCAAACAGAGATGGTTAAGCGGTCCCGAACCGAGGCACACGGCCAACGATTCCGAAAAATCGGGAACCGGACTCCAAACGGGCAAAAATGGCCTACGACCACGAAACGTAGCCTACGGCCACTGAGAGATGATCTGCGGGACCTCTCCCTCCCTTCGAGAAGGGAAAACAGAGAGAACAGAGCCTGGTTTGAAAACCGAGGCAAAGCATGAAAGAGTCCGGAAGTCTGGAGGCAAGGCTCGCAGCCGAGACTCTGAAACCCCTGAACGAGCACAATATGCAACATCACCAAGCGCTCAATCGGTGACGTCTCAGTCTTAAGGTCGGTCAAAAATGGGGTGTCTACACCAATCAAATACCCTTTTGGGCTTTTCAGGTATCACCCAAATCAAACCCCACCAATTCAGCAAATTTGTCCAGATCCTCCCAACAAAAGGGCACAGCACCAGAACATGACACCCTAATTCCACCTTACAGCTGCAAAAAACACAGTTCAATTGAGCCTCATTACTAAGACACCTCACTCTTTGGAGGAAAGCTCTTGATTTGATTCGACCCTTCCAAGCGAGCCAACCAAAAAAACTGAACTTTTGGTGGAGAAATATTATTCCAAAGTAGCCTTGATGTCCCCAAGCTCTACTCCACACATCTTCTATTATAAATTGACTTAACTGTGAACATACCTAAAGATAACGCCCTCCAAGCCAATGAATCACCTTTTTCTGATAAAGATTGTTCACATGAAAGCAAAAGGGACTGTAGTCTTTCCATCTCAACCTCCTCCCAAACTCTTAGATTCCTTCTGAAACTCAGCTTCCATTCAGATAAGCCATTTCTTTTATCCATCATCTGCTTAAGAGTGACCTCTTTTCTACTGACAACTCAAATAATCTAGGAAAATCCTCCTTCAAGCATTCATTGGTAGCCCAACTATCCTCCCAAAATCTAACCCTCATACCATTCCATACTTGAATGACAGAATTATCCATAAAAAAGCAAAATAGGTTAGAATTGCTGTGTTCTAACCTGAGAATATCACTCCAAACTCTTGAACACTAGGCACTGCTACCAAAATCTGGTCTCCACCTTCCTCCAGAGCTGCCATATTTACTAATCAAAATATCTTTCCACAACACACGGTCCTCACTACCGTATCTCCACCACCATTTGGCTAGTAAACAATCATTGACTTCCTTCAATTTCTTAATCCCCAAACCTCCCAAGTGCTTTGTTTTGGTAACCTCCTCCCATTTTACCAGATTGATCTTCTTTTTGAGTTCTGAATCTCCCCACAAAAACCTGGCTTGAATTTTGTCTACCAATTTTGATACATTTGCAAGCAATTTAAACAAAGAGAGGTAGTACACTGGTAAAAAAAGATGGCACTGCTTTGATCAGTGTTAGCCTACCTCCAAATGATAGTAATTCCTTTTCCAAGACGCTAGCCTAGACTTGAATTTATTGATTACCGGCAACCATGTGCTTTTCCTCCTCGGGCTGGCCCCCAATGGCAAACCAAGATACATGAAAGGTAACTTTTGGATCATACAATTCAATCTTCTTGCGAAAACATTTACCTCTGCCTCCTGTACACCTACTCCACAAACTGTACTCTTATAAAAATTAATCTTCAATCCAGAAAACACTTCAAAACACCTCAAGATTCTCTTAACATTCAAAATGTCATTCTTTTCCGCCTCACAGAACACAATTGTATCATCTGCAAATTGCAAATGGGTGACATTAACCTCCCTTAGGCCAATCACAACACCTTTGATTAACTCCAATGCTTTAGCTCTTTGAAATAATATATTCAAACCCTCAGCCACTATATTAAAAAGAAAGGGAGACAACGGATCCCCTTGTCTGAGTCTTTTTTCTGGGCAGAATTCATTAGTCGGGGAACCATTAACAAGAACTGAAACTCTAACTGATTGTATACACGCATTCATCCACCTAATCCACTTATCCTGGAAGCCAAAGCTTGACGTCATATTAAAGAGATACTCCCAATTTAATGTATCGTATGCTTTTTCAAAATCTAGTTTCAAAATTACTCCCTTCTTCTTTTTCTTCTTCCACCAATCCACTACTTCATTGGATACTAAAATCTCATCTAAAATCTTCCTCCCCACAATGAAAGCAGACTGAGATTCTCCAATTATTTTGGGCAATACCTTTTTAAGTCTAGAAGCTAGAACCTTAGCCAAAATTTTGTACAGAGATCCAATAGGGCTAATTGATCTATAATATGAAACACCGCCTGGATTCTCATTCTTAGGTAATAATGAGATGAAAGAGCTATTGATACCTTTTGTTAAGCATCCATTATCATAGAATTCCTTGAAGAATTGCAAGATATCCTTTTTAAAAACTTTCCAACACTTTTGAAAGCAAAACAAGTTGAAACCGTCAGGTTTTGGTGCCTTATTTCCATTACTCTCTCTAATAGCTCTCCAAATCTCCTCCTTTGAAAAAGGAGTGACCAGCCCATTAGAATCATTATCATCACCAATGGACTTGAAAACACCTTGGAGCTTAGGTCGAAATTTCCACTCTTCAGAGAATCTGTTTTTAAAGTGTTTAGCTACCTCTTTGATCTTTTGTGGATCCTCGTGAATCTCCCCATCCACTTTAATTGAATTCAGTAGATTTCTATTCTGCCTGCTTGTAGCTATGACATGAAAGAATCTTGTATTCTTATCTCCTTTTCAACTCCAATTAACTCTAGACTTCTGCCTCCATAACCATTCTTCTCTCCTATTTAATGACCATACTTCCTTTCGAACTTCTCTTCTTCTTTTAACCTCATTCTCCACAAGACTTCTAGATTCAGCCACTAGATCAATTGCATGGAGCTCCTCCTCCGCTGCTTTCAATGAATGAGTAACATTGCCAAAGACCTCTACATTCCATTTTTTCAAAACTAAACGTAGAACCTTCAGCTTATTCATAATAATAAAACCTACCCAACTAGTAAATGCAGAATCATCCCAGGACTTTTTCACAACTTCTCCAAATTTCAGATGTGAAGCCCAAGCGTTTATGAACCGGAATGGCCTTGGACCCCAATCCCTGCCATCCTCGACTAGTAACAGGGGGCAATGATCTAAAACACTTCTCTCTAGACCCCATAACTTTAAATTCAACATTTTCACCCACTCCGTTGACATGAGTACTCTGTCAATTCTACTCCATCTTTCTCCTTCATTAGAATTGCACCATGTGAACTGTCTTCCCAACATGGGTAAATCAAGAAGCTCCATATTTTCTATAAATAAATTAAATTCTTTCATCCCTTTGTCTTTTCTAGAACACCCCCTTATTTCCCCAAGATTCCGTATCTCATTGAAGTCACCAACTAGACACCAGGGATTACAGAAGCTAGATATCAACCCATACAGCACATTCCAGAATCTACTTCTCTCATTAACTTCATTTGGAGCATGAACATTGACAAGGACACAGTCAAAATTTGGAAAAAGAGTACCTAAGAGTACAATGCAATGCCTTGTGCTACAACACTGGATAGCTTGAAAACAGTTGGTTTCCAAATGCACAGAAGCCCACCAGCTCTCCCTTCAAAGTTGACTACCATGAATTCCATTTCATCCACAGGCCATAATGATTTTACAAAATCTGGTGTAACCTCAGTTTTCTTTGTCTCTTGGAAAAAAACAAAATCAATTTTCCTATCCTTGAGCAGTAATTTGACCCTCCTTCTCTTTATAGATTTACCCAAACCCCTTACATTCCATGATAAGAGCTTCATATAGAAACATTATATAGCACCTGTAACCACCTGATACATTCAATCAATTTTTCACATCAGCTCCCAACTGTGCATCTACAGCCCTTGAAGCTGCCTGAACATTATCCTTGATCTCCATAGCTTTTAATTTTTCCTTCACCTCCTCTTCCTTTCCACCAAAACATATGCCTAAGGCTTTGCCCATACATATTGTTGCTTCTGCCTCCTCCTGAGGTGTCAAATCTCTATGTAAGTTTCTCCCATTCACCTCCAATTTTGATCTTGCCCCAGACTTATCTTTACTTGTGACTTTCGTTTGTGCATCCGATCTTGCTTTTAACCCAGCTTTACCTCTTAGGACAGCACCTCCGCTCCAGCTTCCCATACACACTGCACCTCATTTCCTTTCATTTCTCCCTCCCCTGGCTCTCCCTTGCTTGTCCACCGAGATTCTATTACCTCCGTACTAACTTTTTCCTCTGTTTTAACTCTCCTTTTTTCCCATCTGTGTTACCACTATCAAATGAAGCCTCAACATAAAGTGATGATGACCCAACATCTTGGGTCAGTGACACCTCATTATCTGATTTACAATTACTACCCATGAGCCCAAATCTAGGCCCATCACATTGGGTATGAACCAAATCCACTTCCAATGCTATCCCTGGGATATCAAGCCCATTCTCACTAATGCTTCTCATGAACCCATTACCCTAATCTTCTACCGGCCCACACACTTCATTAAATAGTTAGATGGCATTCAAATTCTCTGAATTAGTTCTCGCCATGCCTGCTTTAATTACCATTTGGCTTCCCAAACCCACCTCTACTAACTCCTCCACTCTCGAGGTGGAGCCACCATTAGACGTTTTCCCCTCTGCCACTGATACAATGTGTGCCAAATCAGCTCTCTGTGATCCTGCCATCTCAACACTTATGTCCACCATATTACCGATTGGGCCTTCCACCTCAGACTCGTTCACCTCTGCAAACTTTGCAGTCACCTGCTCATCTCCTCCGATTGCACTGCAACTATTATCTCTCTTCTGACTTGACTTACACTTACATGATATATCAGTAAATTTATTAACCATAATTTGTTCTTCGCACACTCTAACTGGATATAGCATACCTTTACATCTAATCTGTATTACGGTATTAATTAAGGACATAGTTCTTGTTGCAACCTTGACCCTCCCACAGCTGAAGGATATTTGGTTTGATGTGTTCTCATTATTCGAATAACTTCCCCCAAATTTGACCTATTTTAATAAATGTATCATTGTTCCAGAGGTTCAGAGGTACCCCATGGCAGCTTAACCAGACTGCCCTCTCCTGCTCTTGATGCATACCCTTCTGCCACTCTATTACAGATTCACACCATTCTTTTAGACAATCATCCAAGAGGACCAACTGAGACTTCTTGTCCTCCACTGACTTAAATGATACCACAGCTACTTTACCTCCCCCTTTTCTTACAACAATATCCTGAGAACCTCTTTGCCGGACATCCTTACAAAAGTCTGAGAAGGTATAATACCTTTTCAGTTTGATAATGACACTCTCATACAACCATTCATTACCTGATTCAACAACTATAATGACATGCCCTTCATTTTCAGATTTGTTGCCTTGTAACACAGCTTCTGCATAGGAACGATGTCACATCCTTGCCTTAAAGGCTCTTTCATCATTTCTTCTCAAATGGTCCTGTGGTCGTCCCTTTCCATCATGCACATTCTTAATGGGCCCACCTTCCTTCTCATTTGTTCTTATCTTCTCAAACTCTGCTATCTTCACTTGTAATTCTTTATCATCAAACCATAATCCATTAGCTTTTTGAATTGCAACTTCAGCTGCCACTGGGCAATCATATCTAACGAATCCAAACCTTGTTTTGCTAGCCTTTCTAAGCTTGTTTGGGATGAAAACATCTTTCACAATTCCGAATTTTGAGAATAACGCGAACAAATCTTTTGGATTCATAGACCATGGAAGGTTGTCAACAAACACCGTAAAAACCCTTTGATTACCTTTCCTAGAATCCTCTCTTTGAACATATCGTCTCTTTCCATACAAAACTGGTTGCCATCCCCCCACTGCTACTCTGCTTCCTCCACCCACAGCTGCTCTGCTTCCGCCGCCCACTGCTATCTCTCTTTGAGAAAAGTTATTTGGTTATGAGTTTTGAAAAGAGTTTTTAAAACTTAATTGAAAACTTATAATTCATAACTAAACACACAACTTAAAACTTTATTAAAAATTCTATTCAAAACTCATAACCAAACTCTTTTTAATATTCAATTCAAAATAATAATTTGTCATTTTGGTCTAAAAAAATAATTCCTATATTTAAAAAATATCAAAAATATATATAATTTCCCCCCCCCCCCAAATAATAGGTGACAATTGCCAATTGCAAAAAAAAAAAAAAAAAAAAAAAAAAAAAAAAAAAAAAAAAAAAAGAAAAATACCGTTCCGGTCAACTGCTCGGACGACCGGTGGACGACCAGGTAGACCGAAAATTCAAAAACTATCTGGTTTACCAAACATATTTTCAAAATGTGTTTTGAAATTGATTTACAATCATGATTTGAAAACTTAAATCTAATATAACATTATAATGTAGGGTGGAATTAGTTTTAGAAAGTTAAATCAAAAGAAAAGTGGACTATATAATGCACATGTTTATAGTAGATACTTTGTTGTATATGTTTTTCTTATAGTATAGGAGATCTCTTATAATATAAGAAAACATGCTTCAAACTTTTGCTTTTTGATGATGAATTATTATAAGCAAATACTTCTTTAGTACTGAAAATGTATTAAAAGTTTGTTTATAAAAATCACTAATTATAATTGTGGTTGAACGAGACTAATTATGTCTTGATAATTAATTAATTAATCACTGTTAAAGAAATAAAAATCACTATTTATCTGATGACATGCAGTCAGCTCTCATGGTCAGCATTGTTTTGTAAATAAATAAATAGAAAGTATGCTAAGTGCATGATATAATTAAGACTCTCTGTAGAAAGAATTAATAAAATATTTAGTTTGATTTTCGAATCTTTGAGAAATAATGCTGCAAATAAAAAATGATCATTTTGGCACACATTAGATTTTGTTCGTATACTTCAGTTAAATGTTGCATATGTATTTTAACACTTCATTTTCCCCATGTTTCATCTATGCTTATAGCAGATAATTTTATAAATGGGAATTTTGTATTAGATAGTTCATAGGCGAGAAGCGACTCGTTTGATGTATCTTGTGGTTCCTCATTATTAAGAGCATCTTATGGAGATGGTTTCTCTCCAATATTTGAACCCATTAGGCTCAACTTAATAATTCGAATCATTTATTTTATAAGGTTTACAAGAAAAAAAATAATCATGAAAAAAAAATAGATTTATCAGGTATTAGTAACTATATCACATTTATCTTGTAAAATTGGTTCAAATTTAAGAATAGACCTTCTACTTTTTTTTTAATATACATTTCATTTAATTATCTAGCTATCTGTATCCGATCTATATAATTTTTTGTATAGATACTCTTTTTGATAGGCCTCACAAATTGAACGATTTTGATCATTTGAGTAGACCTGGAGTAGCCCACCAAATCTCTCATTTGGATCACCACATGGTACACCAAAACTAACTAAATTTTTTCCTAAAAGGTGTGATTGAGTAGGTCTCATCTGGAATTTAACAAATTGCAAAACTGGTCACAAAATGTATATGAATTAATAAAATTTTAAAAAAATGGACCTGATATTGATAAATTTTATAAAATTTATTCATATAGTTTATGCAACAATGATTCATCCCCCCTTTTCCCCCACCCCTTTGACTCCCTCTCTCTCTCATTGGTTACATTTTCTTTTTCTTTTTCTTTTTTTTCCTGCTCCTCCAATCACCACCCGCCACGTGGCAAAGGGGGGGTGAGGGGGTGACCCCCAAAAAGGAGTACCAAGCATTATTCATAGTTTATGTCTAATTCTGCAATCGATTTCAATGTTTACAACCGACCAGCCAACAAAATAATTGAAGATAGTGCATGGGGAAGATAAGCTTACGTTAAAGCCAAGTGAGCGGTTCTTGTTTGGCTTTCAACATAAAGGTAAAAAATTGTCAATCTCATCCAAAATAGTGTTTTTCCTTTTCCAGATTAAAATAAGCTAATTCATGGAAAATTAGTCACAAGGCAATTGGATTTTGTACGATGTTTGTGATCACTACTTATATTTTAATTATTTAAAAAAGATTAAAAATAAAAAAGGTTTGTTGTTGTTATGAAATGTTAATTAGTAATTCTTGGGCTCAATTATAAAAGCTTGTAGTTTGTTGAATATTATGGTGGCAAATGGGACCATAAATGCAATAATAATTGCACTTAGGCTAAAATTTATATAAAATTTGTGAAGAGAAAGGAAGGGAAGGAATTTGTGAATAAAATAGAAGGTGAAATTTTTTTAAGACAAATTATACTAGTGCGATCATTGTAATTTATTTTTTATATCAATTTAATCTATGTAATTTTAATTATCTCAATTTTATCTCTTAATTTTTCAAACTGTGTCAATTCTATTGATGACATCTTTTAAAAAATTAGACAGAAATTAAAGGAAAAATTGTTCACTTAGAAAGGAATGAGTCAATTTCTCAATCACTTTGTTATTAATTGAACTAAATTGATATAATAGAAAAAATTTAAAAATAAATTGATGCGATTATGTCTACAAAAATCTAATTGTCACCAGAAATAAGTGATATAGGGATTACAGGAATGATTTGCCCAAAATTTTCACAAATTTATAATTTATTTTTCTGTCCACAAATTTATCCATATCCAAACACAACCTTAGGTTTATTATAAAAGGGCAGGATTAAATTAAAATAAGAAATAAAGTTGCTATTTTTAATTGCTGAATAGACATCTTGTATTAGCCTATTGCAGTGGGTTTTATCGCAGGTTGGTTGTTTGGAATTATAACACCCACGTGCTTGCCATTCAGTGTGCACGATGCACAGAGGTTCATTTATCTCCTACTCCTTCATGTCATCATGTTTCGCAACCTTATTATCTCTTAATGGGTTCATTGTATTCTAAAAAATTAGGAGTCTAATTTGAGCGGGTTCGGTCAAGTTGAAAAGTTGTTCAAGTTTAGTTCAAATTGTGTTGAGACCTACTTAAGCTTGAATTGTAACTCAAGGTTGACTGTCCAAGCTCGGCTCAAGTTAAACACGAATTGTCCGAATTATAAATGAATTTCAAATTTTTTTTTTTGTTACTAAATTATTAAATTATTAAAATTTGATTTTATTTACATTTTTTTATTATAAAAAACTATTAATACCATTGAAACAAATAATTTATATAATATAAGAGAAATGCCGCTATGATAGTACTTACAATTTATGAGTGAAAATAAAAAAAAAAAAAAAATTTATAATATATATTCAATATGATTTAATAATCTAAATTACTTTAATATCATGTAATGACTAATAATTTATATGTATATTTAATATTTTTATATATCTATATATGTATAATTCGAATTTCGGGTTATTTGACGTTTTTGCCAAAGCCCAACCAAATTTAATTCGGGCTTTTGAATTTTTACCCAAGTCTGTATTAAATTTGAAAATATCTCATCCAAGTCCTAAAAAAATTCGGATTGGGTACGGGTTGTTCGGGTTGAATCCGTCCAAATTATACCCCTATAAAAAATAAGGCCTGTTTGATAACTATTTCATTTTTAATTTTTAATTTATATTTATAAAAATTTTAAAAATTGTCATAAAAACTTGTTTAATAATTTTTTTGGTTTATAAATGGTTGTCTTAATTTATAAATTTGAAGAAAAAAACGTAAACTCAAAAAATGAGTTTATGTTGGTTTTTAAACATAAATTTAAAAATTTGACTAACAAATTTTTTTTTTCAATTATTTTTTTCCCAATTAATTTTTTTTTCAATTATAATGTATATGATCCCATTGTCATAAGTAATAAAAAATAAATATAAATATTTTAGGCCTGAACAAACATATTTTTTAGTTTATGTTTTTAAAACTTTTCAAACATTTTATTCAAACGAAACGCGTTTATATTTTATGTTGTTTTAAAAATAAACAAAAATCAATTTATAAAATTCAAACGTTATCAAACGCTACTTAAACGATTTGAATTATTAAAATAAACCTTAAAATGAGTTGTAATGACCGTACAACAATAGTTGTTGCATCTTCAAATAGCACCATCCCATCTCTTCTACGTATCTCATTTGATATATATAAATATATATATACACATATGACACTTACTTTGTACGTGTCAATCACATTAATCATTTGATCATTATCGTTGATATCTTCTATTAGTTTTGTGATGAAGGCCTTCATTGTTGTTAATTGTTTTGTTGTTTTATCATAAGAATTGAACTCAATAGCATCAATTATCATCACCAACACTTAACGTGGTCACTTGTATTGTTAAAATAAATAAACAAAATAACTCTACATGTAATTTTAGCTTATCAAGTTATGAGGAAAATTTTGGACAAATAGGAGATTTAGTGTATTTGGTTTGAGTTTTTTGAATTAAGTTTTTTGAAAACTGAGTTTTTTTATTTTTGTATTTTTTTTGTTTTTAGTGAATATTTTTAAAATTTTAAACATTTTTTTTTTTACTTTTTTAGATGCACCTTACTTAGATGTATCTAAAAAGTAAAAAATTTGTGAAAAAATATTTTAAAAAATTAATAAATACATAAAAATACAAAAAAAAAATGTACTGAATTCTTGTAAATTTTTTTTTTTTTTTTTTTTTGTATTTTTCATATTTAGTGAATTTTTAAAAGATTTTTTTCACAAATTTTTACTTTTTAGGTATATTTATGTTAGGTACGTCTAAAATTTTTTAAAAAATTGCTTAAAATATTAAAAAAATTTAGTAAAAACAAAAAAACACGAAAAATAAAAAAGTAAAATTTTCTGAAAAGTGACTTTCGAAAACTCTAACCAAGCAAATTTTTTTTTCAAAAGAAATGCTTACGATGTGAGTTTTAAATTTTGAAACAAATAAATAAATTATAAAGGTTGAATTTATATAATGCGAAAATATATTTAATTAATATTATAAATTATACATTAATAGAAAAAAAATGGATAAACTTATTATATAATTTGATAAGGAGCATAGCATACTTAGTAAAAGATAATTTATAAAAATATCACCAAATTGGATAAAGTTTTTAGTATTTGGTACAATAGAAATTAAAAGCCAACAAAAAAATATACATGCAAAATATAATTTTTACTTTAAAAGGTAAAAAAATGTTTTTCAAACCAAATCTTATGCCACAATCATAATATAATTTTTACTTTAAAAGGTATAATTTTTACTTTAAAAGGTAAAAAAATATACATGCAAAATATAATTTTTACTACAATTGCCACAATCATCACCCCATTACCACTACCACACCACCTCCACGATAAACACAACCTCTACTACCTCCACCCCATCAACACTATCGCTAGTACTACTACCACCACCATACTCACTAAAACATCAATTTTAAGATTACAACCAATTATAAGGAAAAAAAAATTTATAAAGAGGTTTTCATTGAAAAATAGATTCCAAAACAAATGGAGGATTGTATTAGAAATTCTAACTCCACATAACATATAACAAGTTTAACAATTATAACAACTACGAACTCATCTATGAAGGAAAGAAGTCGAAGGCAACCTCAACATAAAACTACCTATAATTCACTGAACTCAACATGATACTAAAATTGACTGAACTACATGAATACTTATTTTTATTTTTATTTTTTTCTCAAAGATCGATCCTCCACTGATTGAATATGCTTTTTTTTTTTTTGTCTAAAAGCTTCAAGTCCAGAGGAATCTCCATGTTGACCACTTTTGGAAGTGATTTCTTTTAAAACAATCTTGTGTTCAATCATTTAATTATGTTATTCTTTCAATTGTACACTTGTAAATATCATACTCACTTATTTTTAGAATAACAAAGACTAGTGTTAATTTGGGTATTATAATATGTATTACAAAAAAATTAATACTTTGCAACATATTAAAACAAAAACAAATTATGCAATGTGTGATATTATAGAAAATTTTAAATTTTTATGTAAACCATATGGGTGAAATGTTATGCTCCACTACAACATAAAAATATAATGACAAAGAAAGCACTTGAGTTTAGATATACATAAAATAGTGGATGATTCGCGAATAATGCAATGCAGATTCATTCATTCTCTAGATTTTTTATTTTTTATTTTTATTTAGCCATGGAACAAGAGAAAAAGGATCATATTTTTGCAATCAAAATGAGCATGCATTATTGTTGTAGAAATATTTGAAGGTGTGAAAATAAAACGGGTGATATAGTAATCTTCAATCATCTCATTCATAAAATTTTTTTTTTAAAAAAAAGGTAGGGGATAACCTAATTATTTTTCATCAACATTATGAATGAAAAGTTAGAGATGATGAAAAGTCAGAGAAGTTAGAGAAAAGTTAGAGAAGATTTTCCAAAATAAGAGTATTGATTTAATGAAGTATTAAATAGGTGGACATTCTTTAATTATTCGCTTTAATAAGTGAGACAAATTTAAACATATTAAGTTGTTAACAAGACCCTTTACAATGGCGTATCCAAGGCTTTATAATATTTAAACACATTTTTTATTTCAAGATATGTATCAAGTCAACAAAATATAGCTCTTTACATATCAAAATAGCGAAAAAATAATTTATGTAACCGACCTTTTTAAATTGGGACACAAAGCTTAGTTGGCTTCGTTTGGACAATTGAATGTAAAAATGTTTCAAAATTGGATTATGCAACTGTTTTAGTCAAATCTCATACATGTAGCTATAACTCTTTGTTTGTTTGTTTTTTTGTTCTTGTTTTTTCCCCCCACTGTCCCAATCAAAAAGTATGGAACACTTTTTAATCAATCGTCTCACCTAATGAGTCACAAATGAATAATTGAGCAACTGATTTCATTGGAATATATATGATTCCCAATGGGGTGATTACTAAAGGCACTGAAAAAGGATGGTTGGATTAGGTTCATTCTTGCGTGCCACACTAATTAAACATCAGTTTGATTGATTAAACATCCCATGTACACTTTTAACTATCACCCAATAACAAAGGCAACTTCTTGAAAATGTTGTATTTGAATCATAAATTTGATTAGATTTTTAAAATAAGAAGGAAAAGGTAAAGAAAATGGAGGAAAAAAAATTAATATATCTAATTTAGGTATGTTATGGACGCAGAAAAATTTCGCAGTAAGAAATATAGATATGGGACAAGAAAGAGATATATTTGTCTCATATCTATGTCACATTATGTGAAAATCATTTATTAGATTCACTCATTCAAATTATGCTCAAAGTGGTCATGATTATGACTTAAAGTGATTATGAAATCAAAGTGGGTTTCATCTTAGCTATAGGGTAAGGTGGTGTTTGATTATTAGGTAAAATAATATTGATTATGATGTCAAATTGTGAACAAATAATGTTAGTTATGAACCAATTAGCTAGTCCCACTTTATCCTCATCCAACCACCATATAAAAAGCCGTTAGTCTAAACGTTAAAGCGTGAATTAATAATTAAAAATTTCATTTCCTACTCTTTCCTTAAAACTATTGCAAAATATGAGGCCGTTGATTATATTATCATGCCTCTAGAAAAAAAGGGTAAAATTTCCTACTCTTTCCTTAAAACTATTGCAAAATGCCTCCTAAAAAAAAAAAAGGTAAAATTTTGTAGTACGCGTCATTTTAGGTGAAGTCCTCCTACCGACATAGTGTGTGCCTCATTTACGTTATAAATAGACGATGTAAAATAATATAAAAAATAGTGTCTATAATATTACTCTTTTCCAATAACAAAAGCCATATCACTACAATATGAAAAGTTTCCGTCATCTAAAAAATTAATGAAAAAATGTTGACTGGTAGGTCCAAGGGCCTTTAATTTTTTTTGGGTTTTTAATAAGCCTAGGTAGGGAATTTGTATAAAAGTTATTCATGCACTAACTGGGCTTGTGAAGAGTTAAAATACTATTTGTGGTACCCAAAAAAAAAAATAATATTAATTAACACACATCCAACGTGGGCTTGAATCATCTGTCTGAGAACATACAATCAAAGCCCAGGCCCAGGTTTTTATGGGCTTAAGCAGATAGCATTCCAATAACAAACATGCCACCAAATAGTCGGGTGATTTTATTTGCATCCAAAAAAATTATTTAGTATGCCTAATTTTTTATTATTTTTATTTAATTCACTACGCCAAAACAGAGCATTAACGGCGATTTTTTTAACGGCGGTAACGAAAACCGTCATTAAAGGTACTATTAACGGCGGTAACGAAAACCGTCGTTAAAGGTATCATTAACGGCGGTTTTGTTACCGCCGTTAAAAAAACCGCCGTTAATGTCCACTTTTAACGGCGGTAACAAAACCGCCGCTAATGCCCAATCATTACCGCCGTTAATGATGGCGGTCTTTGCCGGCGAAACTCCGGCAAAACTCCGACGTGCTCCGGCGAAACCATCTACAATAAAGTAAAAGTAATGTTTAAATATTTATTTGGGGAATATATTTCATGAAGAGTGGCTATGGTAGAGTGGTTAGTGTGGGTGGATGAGAGGTTGAGAGTTCAAGACTTGGGGAGTGCAAGAAGAAAAAATTATTATTTGAAAAATTTGAACCTATTTACGGCGGTAAAAAACCGCCGTTTTTGGTCGACTTTTAACGACGGTAATTTACCTTTTTACGACGGTTGTACTTTTTCCGACACGCACATAAACGGCGGTAACAAAACCGCCGTTAAAGGCTTTAACGGCGGTTTTACAGCCTTTAACAGCGGTAAAAAACCGCCGCTAAAGCCCAATTTTGGCGTAGTGATTATTTAATTTTATAATTTATTCTTAATACACTATATTTTTTCTTAAATTATACTTCAATATAAAATAATAATTATTGGTACACCCAAATAATAAACAAATCAATTTAAAAAAAAAAAAAAAAGACTTCCTCCTGTTTCTCTTTTCTCCTCAATGTTGGATCTCTCTCCCCCGTCTCCTCTCTCTCTCTCTCTCTATATATATATATATATCATATATGAATCTTAGTTAGTTCTCATGAACTTTGTTGAGTAAAGTTTATTTTTCATCAAGAAATGTGTGCGCTCTCTCTACAGTTGGGAACTTTTCTCTCCCTCCCTCTCTCCCTCTCTCTATGGTTTTTCTAGTTTTTTTTTTTTTTCCTTTTTTCTAATGATGATTCTAATGGTTTCATAGGTTCTAGAATGGTGTTTTGTAAAGTGGGTTTTATATTGAGAGATTGACACGATTTACTCTTTTCTAAAAATCTCATCACAAAGATCAAAAAATGATTGACAAAATTGTTTTGCTCCAAAACTTCACTACCCCCTCCTCTTAGACTTTTGTACAAGATCTAGGGTTCCTTTTTTATTTGATAATTATGGTAAATTTTAGTGGAATGGATTAAAGTTTTGATAAAAGAAAGAAAATAAAGTGAAAATAATTGAATTTTGGAGAAGAAGATGAAGAGATTTAATATGAAAAATATGTATAAATTATTAGGGTTTACCATAAAAAAATTATTTTAAGATTTAATGTGAATTGTCTTTATTAGTAAATTTATATTAGAGTATAATATTAATTAAAAATTTAAAAATTTTATTGGCCATACTGAATAATTATTTGGGTGTAAATAAATAGAATCCCCCCAAATAGTCCAATTCAATGTCCTTCTGAATAAGGTGCATGGGCTTAAAGCCTAGCTCAAGTCTTACTTTGTTGCCCATTAACATTTTCCCCAAAAAAAGTCCAAATCTTCTAGCTATGAAAATCAAGTCAAACTCGAGTAGAACCCTAATTCAGTTCGAGTAGGCCTTATAAATACTGGTATATATACTTATGTTTTTATTAATATATCAATTGCACTTTTATTAATTAATTTTTTCTTATTTTTGAAATTTTCAATTAATAATTTTTCTTAATGACATGAGACTTTTTTTATATTTTGCACACAGTTTTCTCTTTCTCCCATGATGTGCATTTTAAACTTCACTTAATTTTTGTTTGAGATCGAATCAAATAGTTTATACAATAAAGTAGACTACCCAATAGGCAGTGATTACTGTCAGTATATAATAAAAATATGTAAAATGTATATTAAAATTTAACTTTTTTGGTACTATTTTTTCTTTTAATAGAACCTAATGGTCAGTCAACAACATAATCCTAATAACAAATACCTATTGACTCTCAACACATCGATTATTCAATCCAAAAAAAATGATAGTTCCTTATGATATATATATATATATATATATATTAAAGAAATAAACTTAGATCGGGGTATTGTATAGCATACAAAGTGTAGCTTATCCATTAAAAATTTTACATATTTATCTGTGAGGTGTTGATTAAAAGTTTGTTGAATAATGTCATCTGATAATATATATCGTCCTCAAGAATAATTTTGACTGGAGTAAGAACTATTTAAGCTTGTTAAAGTTGTACATGGCATTTTTCTCTTTGGTGGCTGTTGAAAGTGATATTCAAATGTGTGATTCATACTTTCAGGCATGTGTTTAGGTCAATTTGGTGCATAATATTACTGTTTTGTTCTTCTCAAACACTAAATTGATAACCACAAAAATTAAAAATATATCTCTTATAATTTTCAGATTGATACAGGTGGGCACTCAAGAGAGCCCAGCCCACGGTCTGGGTAATACTGGACTAGGACTAACAACATAATGGGCACCCAAAAAGGCCCAGCCCGCGACTCAGGGCTTAGCCCACGGTCTGGGTAATGCTGGACCAAGACCAACAGCATGCAAACATAGACAGGAAATTAGCTACATAAGCAGACAAAGATTCCTGCAAAGTTGTTGCGCCCCTACATAAGTCATTTAATGATGTCTTCGCAGCATTAAATGCAGCAAGACCTTCGCATCGAAAGGGGCAGACTCACCATGAACGATGTAAACTAGACTATAGACTTTTGGCCAACAAGACAGTCTGCAATGGACAAGGAAATGATAAGCAAATGATATAAGGAAGCTTTCGAGATACGTTAAAGGTTAAGTTCCTCATCCCTCTTTTCTCTCTATCTATAATCAATCTCCCCTAACCTAACTTGATCTTCGGAGAGTCCGTAGGGAGATTTCCTCCTCCTCCTCCGGACCTTTTTGCAAGCTCGTTTGGGGAACACCGAGGTCAGCAGACCCGTTGGAAGCGTGGATCAGTCTGACCCATCCTCCATTGGAACTGTTGCATTATTAGTTAGCACCGTTTATGGGAAATATATTTCGCAAAAACAGTTGTGTTCATTGTCACCGGAAGAAACCCCGTTATCACCCACCTCTTACGTTAGGTTGGATGGTCACGACCAGGTCCATGGCTTCCTAACACAATGCTGGTAACCTTGAAGCTAAGTCCTCTAACCCAAATAACCCACCTTCATATTTCGCAGAACTCACCAACAGCATCAACCGCTTAACCGAACAAAACCAGGCCATCAATACCTTGCTCCAACGGGATCTCCATGTTCTTCCTCAACTACCACCAGACATCCCTTCAAATCGGGAACAAACTCTAAGTCACCCACTCCAACCACATGCTCATCGGGGACCTCTTCCACCGCCTTTCATACCATAAGCTCACCTGCCAAATTCGGAGGGTCTACGGCCCCCGCCTCAGGAACCGCACCCCCCCACCTCAGGGTTCGCATCTATCACACCACACTTCCATCCCCGAAGATGAGGCTAGCAGCGTTCAACCCCCATTTCCCTCCGGCGGTGACAATGTTCCTATTTGGGACGTGGAACTGCGAGCCATGAAGCTCTAACTTCAGGGGTTCATACCGAACATGCAGAACAAACCTTCTACAATAGCCAACTTCCCATTTGCTGTATCCATCAGTGACAAACCCCTACCCTCCAAGTTCAAGATGCCACCGATCGATACCTTCAACGGCATAACCGATCCGGTCGACCATCTAGAAGCTTACAGGACCCTCATGATCCTTCATGTTTTCCCTGACGAAATCATGCATCGTGCTTTCCCCGTAACGCTCAAGGGGTCGACGTGACTTTGGTTCATTCAATTACCGCCGGACTCTGTCACCACTTTCTAGTAGCTAAATGACTACATTCTGAGCCATTTCATCAATGCTCAGCATTAGTGACGACCGGCGACCCAACTGTTGAATATTCTACAAACTGACGGGAATCATTGCGCAGTTTTGTCACTCGCTTTAATTCAGGTTGAGGAGAATGATGATAAGGTCATCTTAATAGCCTTCATGGTCGGTCTCCGCCCGTCAGATTTCCTCTTCTCCCTCTCAAAAAACCCTCCGACGACCATGGCCACCCTCCTTACCAAAATGCAAAAATACGACTCTTTAGCAGCTCGCCAAGACTTTACACCCAAACCCCAACAACTCAAAGACAAGAGAAAAGAGTCGGAACCTAGACATCCCAATACGCTCATCCTAACCGACCTCCACGCTCCGACCGAACGGTTCTTCCCTGACCACCCGGTGAGCGGTACACCTCTCTTAACACGTCCATGGAGCATGTCCTAAATCAAATCCAGCAAGATTATAACTTGAAATGGCCTCAACCTTCCAAGTTTCCTTCCAATTGACGGGACCAGTCCAACTACTGCTGCTTTCATCGCAACCATGGCCATAACACGGATGAATGCGTCAATCTTAAGGATCAGGTCAAGGACTTGGTGTCACGACCCGCTCTTCGTATCCAAGTGTTAAGTATTGTGATGGCCAGTAACTGAAGTTACCCCCGGCCAATTCTTGAACAAATTAATAAACGCGAGCGGAAATAATATTTAAATGAGGATACTAAAATACTGATTGGATCTTCTATTTTTATTACAAAATTTATTGACACAAAAGGCCGATATTTACATATAAAAATATCATAAAAATGTTGTGTGTCTCTATTCTGCAGCCTGCGTCTAAGACTTTTCAAAAGTTATTTCTGAATTGCATTGTTTCCTGAAATTGGTAAACAGCTATAAGTACATGGCAAAGTGAGAAATATTATACCAAGAGTATAAAGGACACAAAATAATCATGGATAGTTATGTAACTAAAATATTTAAGATAACTTAGTCTGAACAAATAATCATTTAAGTAGCAAAACTGAGATTATGTAAATAAATAACCATAACCACGGTACTGAACAGAACCTAACAGAGGTCACAGGAGTGACAGTCAGAACAGAGGTACGGATTCAAGAGGTGGCCCGTACGGATTATAGAGGTGGCTCCCACAATAGTGTAGCACTTATCTCCGCACAACACTTTACTCCGCACAGAACAGAAGTCAATAGATCCATGACAATAAAGGGCCACAAAGGGACCAAACAGAGGCTAATGGTTATTTAAGTCCCCCAAGGCGTAGGACTCCCGTGGTGGTACTTACAAAACATAATTATTTATAAGGTCATAGTCAAATATTCTTTAAAATATAAACATACATATCCATGCGTTTCATTTTAAACAATAGAGTTCAGAAATTAATACACGTAATTGAAATATTAATATATTTATAATAATTTATAAAACATAACTTGTATAAAATAAATATGGTAAGTCAAAACATACGTAAAATATATTAGGGTGACTCAAGGTATAATATAACTCACCTTAACATTGATCCTTACTATTTTCTTCTTATTTTTACTACCTTCTCGCAGATGTTCCTTCACTCTCCTTCCTTTTCCCTTTTTTTTCCTTCCTTTCTCTCTTTTTTTCCTTTCTTTCCGCCCATTTGATCACCTCCTCCCTATAAGAACGTGGCACGCGTATCTTTCCCAGATTTGATTCATAAATTATATAGATTTATACTTATCTTTAATAAATATTTAAGATAATTACACTTTGGCCCAATTTTCTAATATAACTATATAAATAAATTAATCTCTAATTAAATTGCACTCTATCGTATACCAATAGAAAATTAATTATTTATTTTACTACCACATCCATTATTATTATTATTATTGTTATTGTTGTTGTTGTTGTTGTTATCAATATTATTATTTATTTACTCTAATTTGGCCCAACTAGTATTATAATTCTATATTTCTGTTAATTTGGCTCCAAATAATAATCCATAATTAATTTCATATTTGATAATCCAATGCCAAATTAGATTCTGTATTTATTATCATTTATTTAATAATATATCATCACATACAACCATAATACTAATATAAAATTTAAGAGACAACTTAAATTTTCGGGTTGTTACACTTGGTCCATCAGGACACTTAACTCGGTTCACTGTGCGCCGACCTCACCAAAAGGTCAAGACCGACCCACCAAAGCGGAACGATAGACGCACCCCACCAAGACTGGCTAACCTCCCCCGATGGGAAGGCAATAGGGCCCAACACCAACCTCGAGCTCTAGGAGCCCCCGCTCTCCCAGCTGGTGAAATCAGGGTCATTACAAGTGGACTCGCGCGCAGCGGACCACCGCGGTCGGCACAGCGGGCCGAGCTCCGACGAATCAGGCAGAGGTCAGACAAGGAATTAATGTTGATCGACCGACCTCCCAAGCAATCCAAGCAATGGCCCGAATCGATTACCTTCACAGATGCAGATTATGAAGGCGTCCGATACCCCCATGACGACCCACTTGTCATCTCCTCTCTCCTTTCTAACTACAAGGTTCGACGTGTGCTCGTCAAGAATGGCAGCTCCTCGGATATTATCTTCCTCAATGCTTTCAAGTAGCTCCAGATTGGCGAAGAAAAGTTATCACCTCTGCAAACGCCTTTAGTTGGCTTCACTGGGAACCGTGTAATTTCTATAGGGTCCATCGACCTTTCTGGTTATCGACTGCCCCTCCGCCTACAACGTCATCCTTGGACGCACAGCACTCAATGTTTTCCAAGCTGTGACATCTACTTATCACCTGTCAATAAAATTTTCGATCGATCATGGGGTCGGCACAGTAAGGAGCGAGCAGACCGTGGCTAGAGAATGTTACGTCGCTTCATTAAAAGAAGTAAAAATGAAAGAAGTTATGATCATAGAAGGTCTTGACGTTAGGGATGAGGAGGAATTAATCAGTGGGGAACTAGTGGAAGAGTTAATAGAAGTGTCCATCAACTCTAACGATCCAACGAAGACGACTAAGATTGGTAGCTAGTCTCCTCAGGCCAATGGCGACCTCACGGCTCTCTTAGCCGAGTACAACGATGTCTTTGGTTGGACTCATTTGGACATGCCAGGAATCGACCCTGCTTTTATCACCCATCGCCTCAGTATTGAGCCCCAGTTCCGACCGTTCTGTCGAAAGTAATGCATTTTTCATCCAAAGCGCAACAACATCATCGCCATTGATGTGGACAAGCTGTTAAAGGCACAGTTCATTAGAAACATGGACTATCTCAGATGGTTGTCTAATGTAGTCTTGGTCCACAAAAATAATGGCAAATGGCGACTGTGCATTGACTACTCCGACCTCAACCAAGCCTATCCTAAAGATAGCTACACACTTTCTAGGATAGATCTATTGGTCGACACGACTACGGGACATCAGATGCTTAGCTTCATGGATGCTTTCTCCGGCCATAATTAGATCTTGATGCACGTAACCTCTTTTATTATTGACAGAGGGACTTATCACTACCATGTGATGCTATTCAATTTGAAGAATACAGGGACCACTTACCAATGCCTGGTCAATGCCGTTTTCAAAAACCAGATAGGTCGAAATATGGAGGTTTATGTCGATAATATGCTCGTTAAGAGAAAACTCTCCTCCGATTAATTAGCGAACCTCCAAGAGACTTTCCAGACCTTGCGCAAGTACCAGATGAAGCTGAATCCAGAAAAGTGCTCCTTCAGCATCGGATCTGGTAAATTTTTAGGGTTCATGATCAGCATTGAGGCCAACCCAGAAAAGATTGAGGCACTGATACAAATGCAGTCTCCCAGAACGGTGAAGGAGGTCCAATGGCTTACAGGCAGAGTTGTCGTCCTCAACCGTTTCATTTCCCAAGCAACTTAAAAATGCCTTCCATTCTTCAAAGTTCTCCGACAGGCCTTCGAATGGAACACTGAGTCTGAGGAGGCCTTCCAACAACTAAAATAGTGCCTGGCCAATCTCCCTCTCCTCTCTCAAGCATTGCCAAGAGAAACCCTTTTTCTTTACCTAGTTGTCTCTACCACCGCGGTCAGTGCTGCCCTCATCAGAGAAGATGACTTAATCCAGCGCCCAATTTACTACATCAGCCGCACACTCCAAGGGGCAGAATATAACTACCCTTTACTAGAAAAGATGGCTCTGGCTCTGGTCATCACCTCTAGACGCCTCCGACCCTATTTCTAGGCATACTTAGTTGTGGTCCTCACTGATCAACCTTTAAGGAAAATTATGCAACAACCAGAGTCATCAGGAAAACTCATGCAATGTCTGTCAAATTGAGTCAATATGAGATCTCTTATCGACCTCGGACAGCCATCAAAGGCCAAGCCATCGTCGACTTCATCCTAGAATTCACTAACCTTACCTTGCACATACCCCCTCTACAGCCATAAGCCATTCCTGAGATAATTGATCCCCATTCTTCGACCCTTAACGTAGATGGCTCATCTCGCAAAGAGGGTAGTGGAACCGGTTTAATCCTCACCACCCCAGAGGGAGAATACTTCAAGTGTGCCCTCCGTTTTCTATTCAATGCGAGTAATAACGAGGCTGAGTATGAGGCCCTCATAGTGGGTCTCCGAGTGGGCAAGAACATTGGGGTTGACCACATCCCAAGTGTTTAGTGATTCCCAATTGGTTGTCAGACAGATAACTGGGGAGTTTGACGCGAATAAAGAAATAATGCGAACATACAAGGACATCGCTCTTTCCCTCACCCATCTTTTCAATAGTTTCCAGATCCAACATATCCCCAAGTCAGCTAAATTAGCTTCAGCTGACCAGTCGGATCTCAGTCACGGCGTCCAAGTCGAATACCTGACCACTCCAGCCGTTTCGCCAGATCCACAAGAGGTCCACTTCCTCAAGAGCAAGCCTATCCTGTAAGCCCAAGATATCATCCAGTTCTTAGAACACAGGGTGTTACTAGACGCTAAACAGGAGGTCGATAAAGTCAAGGCTCGGTCATCTAATTATGTCATCATCAGCGGCTTACTGTATAAACGGGGATTCTCACGCCCATATCTCAGGTGTTTCAGTCCTACTCAAGCGAACTATGTGATGAGAGAAATACACGAGGGTGTTGTGGAAATCATTCAAACGGACGGTCTTTGGCCTATAAAATTCTTCGCACAGGCTACTTCTGGCCCATGATCAATTAAGATGCTAGTGACTTTGTGCTTAAGTGTGATAATTATCAGTGCTTTGCCAACATCCCTCATGCACCGCCAGCGGAACTTATCACCCTCAGCAGTCCCTACCCGTTTGCCAAGTGGGGCATTGACTTAATCGATCCCTTACCCACTGGTAGGGGCCAAGTCAAGTTTGTTGTGGTTGCCATTGATTACTTCACCAAATAGGTGGAAGTTGAACCTCTTGCTACAATCACTGAACAAAACACAACTGAGTTCATCTGGCAATCAATCGTGTTCCAATTCGGAATCCCCCAAGTCATCGTCTTAGATAATGGAAAACAATTCGATAATGCCAAATTCAAGAAATTCTATGAAAAGCTCTGCATCAAACCGTGTTTTTCCTCTCCAAGCTATCCCCAAGCTAATGGGCAAGTCGAAGTCACCAATCGCTCCTTTTTGAAGATCATCAAAACTAAATTGGAAGTCGCCAAAGAACTCTGGACTGAGGAATTACCAAACATACTCTAGACCTATCAAACGACAGCTCGCACCCCTACTGGAGAGACCCCTTTTTGCCTAACATACGACGCGAAGGCGGTCATCCCAACAAAAATCGGTCTGTTGACCCCCTGGGTGCTACATCCAAACCCAGAATTAAACGAAGAGCTGAGACGGGCCGACCTAGATCTAATCGAAGAGCTCCAAGAGTCAGCTATTGTCAGGCTGGCATCATATCAACAGAGAATGAGAACACATTATAACCGTAGAGTTAGATCTCGAGAATTCGCAGTAGGCGACCTAGTCTTACGCGAAGCCACTCTCGCCACCAAAAACCCAACCGAGTGCAAACTAACAGCTAAGTAGGAAGGACCTTACATTATCACAGCCAGACCCCGTCCAGGCTTACCATCTCCAAGACATGATGGGCAGAAACCTCCATCATCCATGGAATGCAGAGCACTTAAAACAATATTTTCAATAAAATGGCTTCTACTGCTTTTTGTATGGTTCAACCTATTATGTGGTTCACTTTTCTATTCAGAACACTTGTTCATTTTTGCTTTTGCCATACCATGTGCTTTAATGACAAACATTTTCAATCTGTATTTTTTGGTGTGGTACCCCTCTTTATGAAGAACAAGCCTCAACCAGACTAAGCACCATAAGCCTCAATCAGACTGAGCACCATAAGCCTCAGCCAGACTGAGCCTAAAGAGCTCAGCCAGATTGAGTTACATAAGCCTTAACCAGACTGAGCACCATAAGCCTTAGCCAGACTGAGCCTGAAAAACTCAGCCAGACTGAGTTACATTAGCCTCAAACAGACCGAACACCATAAGTTTGAGCCAGCCTGAGCCTGAAGAGCTCAGCCAGACTAAGTGTCGCAAGCCTCAATTAGACCAAGCCTGAAGCACTCCACCAAGACTAAGTCTCAATCTCAGCCAAACAAAGTCTAGTATAACATATTTATTTTACCACTTTTTATATAGCCACATTTGTACATGTGACATTCAACTCAAAAACTTGCATTCAACTCAACATCAAAGACAATTCGTAACTGGCAAATTCAAAGGCAAAACCAACAAAGAGAAAATTCATAACAAAAGCCAAGTTTTGTCATTTCATTAATACTGTACAAATTTTTATTAACACAATCTAAACCTTTATACAAAGACCAAAAAAAAAAAAAAAACAATAACAACAAAACAATAACACAAAGCAATCCACCCCAGCTCAAGCCAAGTCTTCAGTCTCCTTCTCCTCCATCCCCATTGTTGGATGCCAAGTCTTCTTCCTCTACACCCTTATCCAGTGGGGTCTATGCGATATCCCTCTCTCCTGGCTTTGCAAGGTTAAAGTCCATGTCTAGGAATAACTCTTGTGCCCTGTACTTAAAGCTTGTCCAACCACTATCCCAATACATGCTCAGTTCATGCTTGTAAAAGTTGGACTCTTGGATGTTTTGTATTATCTCCCCTCTGGTCTGCCCTTCTATCAACTCTACCACTGCTACGTTCGAAGGCCCAGCTTTCCCCCCCCCTAGCTAGACTTATGGCCACAGCAGCATCAATGGCTATTTGGAACTCTGGGTCTGCTTGTACTACTCCACAGCTGTGACCTACATATCTGGGAAGGTCGCTCTCTCTGCTTGTAAAGTCTTGGCCAAATCCTCCGACTTCTCCATCTCTTCCTCTAAAGCCCTTTGTGCAGCAGCTAATGCCTTCTCTAATTCAGCCATTCATGCATCTGCCTCTTCTTTGTCCTTTAGGGCCAGATCACACAGCTCTTCGTTATTTACGAAGGCCTTTTCCAACCTCTCCTTAGCGGTGTTCACTCGCTAATTCAAACTCCAACGACATCGCCTTATGACGTGTCACTTCAAGCTCTGCCTTGGCGACTGACAGTTTGGCAGCGACCTCAGTTTGGCCTACTATGGCGCGCTCAGCCAAGTAACTCTGCACCACTGCCAGCACCTCCATCTTCTTCACTTTTTGAGCATACAATAAGCCCTTCGAGTAGGCACTCATCATCGCCTTCCTCCAGCCTGTTATTGTTGCTCTCACATTCTACAACTGCGCCTGTGCCTCCTCTAATTGGGCCTTAAGCAGCTCTATTTCCATCCTCGCCTCCACTCCCTTGCCTAGCAATGCAGCCGCTAAGGTCACCATTTCCATCTGCGCAGAGTAGAGCCCTCTCATGACGTCTGCTTTTGTGAACAGTGACACCCCGCGCACGGCCGCATCCTCAATGACCCCTAACACGCGGTTTGCAGCAGCCTTGGTCTCACCCTTATCACCAACCGAGTGGCCGACCACGGCGCAAATGATGAGTGACAGTCCCCAACGACCCCAACTCCTACCTTGGGGCTCTTCTTTTGAGGGCACGTCCTTGCGGGGCAAGTAGGTAGATTGGTCAGCCTTCGGCGACCCTTTTTGCTCGTCCACTCCGTATGTCACTTGGGCGATCAAGGGCTTGGCCAAACCTCCCTCCGTGTAATGACCCCAAAATGCGTATAAGAAGTCATCCTTATTTAGGAAGGGGATAATGTGTTTTAATTTAATTATATCTATTGGAATTGAAGAACTACCTGTTGAGTTATGACTTTAAAACTAGAATTGACGACCTTTACGGGTTCAGAAATCAAAATTGAGTACTTTGGTATGTTATTGGGAATTTTTAAAACTATTTGGGAAAATTAATTGGAAATCTAATTCGTCTGATTCATTAATGCATGTTTGGATGGTTAACTTTGTGCCGCAAATTGAGGGCCTTAGAGACTTTAGAAACTAGAACAGGGTTATATTTATGGTAAGCATAATTTTTACAGTCATCTGGAAAGTTTAATTGAAATTTAATTTTGTGCGATTCGTAAGGGCGTGTTTGGCCCTCCTTATTTGTGATAAAGCTTATATAATTAAATATATAAGTGTATATGAGTTATATAAGTGGTGAATTCATCTTTTTGGAGTCAAAAAACAAAATATCTACACAGAGAGAGAGAGAAAACCGTGAAAGGGAGAGGGGGAAGAGAGACAACTTTCCCAACATCCATGGAAGCTTTGAAGATGATTGAAGAGAATTGAAGGAAAAGAAAGAAGATCACCCATGGAACTTGGGGGAAATTGAAGAGAGCTAAGAGATAGACAACGATTGAGTTAGGTATGATAAATTATCTTGAATCCTTATGTTTGAGGCATCAATTTTGTGAAATCATGATAATAAGGGAAGCTTTGAACCCATTTGAGTTGGGGTTCTATGTATATATTTGATTGAACCTTGATTTTCTAAGAATTTCTTGATTGAAGAATTCAAGTCATTATATTTGTTTATTTTGAGGTTATGATGTTTGATGGAGATTAATACTGTGAAATTGGTCATGTATTAAAGGGTTTTGGGCTTTGATTTACATGGAATTGAGGTTTGATTTTGAAAATGAGAAGTCCCAATTTTCAGCTATTTTCGGACTGCAAACTACTCAGAGCCGCACGTGTGGCCCTGTTTCCCGCACGTCACTATAGGAAATATCAGTTTTGGGGGCGTATTTTTAACGGCATTTTTTAAAACGCCACTGTTTGTAATATTTAATGGCGTTTCGTACGCGTCGCATTTTTCTCTAATCAAAACGGCGCCGTTTCATGAATAGAAAACGTTTATAAACGTCTTGAAATAGTTTGTCCCGCACACTCCCTCTCCCTGTTTCACCTTAATGGATTGAGCAAGCCCACTTACATTCGATTCCTTACTGGCTTGAAAGCATACTCTCAGATATTCTCAGTTAAGTGGAAAAAAAAAATGAAAATAACTTTTGATTCTTGGTTTTGTATATTTAAATTGTGGTTATTAATCCTTTTGTTTTTTGGCCGTATTGTGTAGAGATTTGCTTTTGGTGCTAGGAGGAATCGATATCTGCTTGAAGATTGATGAGGATCAGAGGTCTAATATGTCCATACAACATATTTTCTTTCACATAAAATTTGCTGCTCTCTCTCTCTAGCTTTTGTGGTCAAGATTTGCATTAAATCATTGGCCTAGCTGTTTCTATACATGTGTAGCAAACTCAAATGTTTTGGAGACTGTCTCTACAATGCCTTACAATTATTTGCTTATTATTGTGCTAACCAAGATTGTAGAAAATTGATGTAGAAGTTCTGTAGAAATTATATTTTTCTGCTTGTCGTGTTGAATTTGTTATTTGATAGGTCTGCAATACATGGGTGTGATACAATATTTTTTCTTTTTCTTTTTTGGTTGTGTTTGTTGCTAGATTTTGGTTTAGAATATTTTTTCTTTTTAATTTTTGGTTAATTTTGGTTTTGAAATCTAACAGAATGCACAATCTATAAAGAATGAAAAAAAAAGAGGCTATAACGGCGTTTTTCGAAATGCCACTACAGTGCCAAGTAATATTTTTTAAATAAAAAAATCTGTTACAGTGTTTTTAAAACTTCGCTAAATACTAGATGACGTCATTTTACCGTTATTTACCACATTTAGCGGCGTTTTTAAAAACGCCGTCTATACTAATTTAGTGACGTTTTTAAAGCGTCATAACGTTATAGCGACGGCCGCGTCTTCGGCGTTTGGTACTAAACGTCACAAAAAGAATTAACGGCGTTTTTTTATACCTATAGCGGCGTTTTTTAAACGCCACTAAATGTGAAATTTCCAGCAGTGCGTGCAGGAGACAGCTCTGTCCAGCCAACTTTGAACAAGCATATCTTTTGCATCCGGACTCCGTTTTGAGTGATTCTTGAGCCTAAAATCAAACCCCGGAAGTCGAGTTTCCAATGGCAGTGGTCTCACTCTGAAATTATAAATACATAAATAGTTATGCCCAAATTAGTGACGACTGCTCACTTTCTGTCAACCAGTTTTATACCATTTCTTCACCTAAAGCATTTCCCATCGATTTCTCCTGTTTTTTGAGACATGGATTATAACTTATTAAAGAATAATGAGCTTGGTACCACCATGGCTAATTGATTGAATGATCAAAGAGAATAAGTAAAGGATCGAGTATAATCTCATATTATGTGTTGTGGAATGTACATGTAGGTCGAGACGAGGACATCGTCCCATTACTACCGGAAGCCGATCACTGTGAGTAATAGTAATGTAACGTTATGTTTCACTTACTTTTATGATTATGATTTATGTATTGTTGTTTGTGAATGGCCTATTCCATCGATATTGTGCTTTGATTAAATTAATAGATATGTTTGAATAATGGCATTGATATGGACCAAAGGTCATTCTGTCCCTATTAATAGAAGTGGGCCCGAGGCCATTATGATGTGAATGATTCTATCTCTATCAATCATACTGTAGTGATACATGTGCCTTCTGGTTATAGTTATTATTAATGTTCTGTTATTCGCAAGACAACTATGTCAGTAATAAACCATGGGGAAATGTATGTGCATTATTGTGTAATGCTATTCTGATGAATCTGGAGTTATTATGTTCTGTTTATTCGTTCCATTTATGCTATGACATGATATGAATTGTTCGGTCTTTAAGACCTAATGATTTCTGGTATGGAATAAAGTGTTGTACGGAACTAAGTGCTACAGTGCGAGTCACCTCTAGAATCCGTACGAGACACCTCTAGAGTCCATACATATGTGAACTGGGCCTGTGGCCAATCTATGATATCTGGGCCTATGGTCGTTCTGTATCTGTCAGGCCGATGGCCGTTCTGTATCTGTTAGGCCAGAGGCCGTTCTGTATTATCTGTGAGCCAGAGGTCGTTCTGTATTATCTGTGGGCCGGAGGCCGTTCTGTATTATATATGGGCTCGAGGCCGTTTTGTATTATATATGGGCCCGAGGCCGTTCTGTATTATATGTGACCTGTATATAGTTATGGATAAGACCTGTATATGGTTGGTAACTATCTATTTATTTTATCCAAGGTTTTGCTTATTCAATTAACCTTCTTATATTGCTATTATTCACTGAGCCTTGCTCATTCTGTTTTATGTATATTTCTGTAGGTGAGCCATCGGGAATTGACACTAGAGTTGTAATGAGGTTCACCTGTCTACCATGTCACCTGGGGTATGTCTCCACATGAAGGCCTTAATTTATTATTGGGAGTCTTATAAATTATTAAGTCTTATGTAAGTGAGTGTGAGATCTATATAAATTTTGTAATTGTGTATGTATATTTGGAATGTATTTATTGCTTAAATCCAATTAAACCATCATGTATGCACAAGCTCAATAGATGTTGTCTTTTCTTGAAATTGCTTCCGCCTAAGGCCCCATATATGGTTAAATATTATTTTAAAATTCTGTTTTGAGGCCTATGCACAGGCCGGTCATGGACCAAACTTTGAGGGGCAGGTTAGGGTCATGACACTCCGCCTCCATCCCAACCCTAGACTCTCCTCCCTCTACTTCGAGGGGCACTTCCACTGCCCCCTCTTTGGCCTTCTTTGGCAACAGTCCTTCTTCACTCCCCTTCGCCACCACCCCCCGCTTCTTTTTCTTCTTCAACTCCAACTCTATCTCCTTCTTACTCCTCTCTCTCAATCGATCCACCAGCGCTCATAGAGGCACAAATGTTGCTAAGTCCTTGTCTCCCAAGGGTTTGGGTCATGGTCGGACAAACCTCTTTACGACCAACTTTGGCCTTGGGCATAACTTTTTCTCCTTATACTTATTCGCTATGGCAAACACTTGCTCGTCTTCTACCTCATGCGCCTTCCTCCTTGCCTTTACCTCCTCTGGAGCTGGATTTTCCCCGATCAGCTGAGGCTCCAGATTCAGGGCAAACAGGGCTGAGGGCATGACAAGGTCATCCCATTTTAGCCTTTCCTTCTCCTACCACTCCTCTACCTGTTTGACCCTTCTCTCTGCCACAACATCTAACTTTGGCTCCAACGACTTGGTGGGGACCTTCCAAATCGTGTGCACTCCCCTTCCGCCACTAGCCAACACAAAAAGAAATACTTTGGCCGCCAACCCTTCATCGACGAGGGTAGTCTCGCCACTAATCCCCTTCCCGTTATAGCTTGCAAGGTCACCCAAGTCTTTTATTTCCCTGAAGCCTTGTAGCTGGAGAAAAATTCATCCACCGTCATTTCCTCTCCTTTGGTCACCTGTGGCCACACGATTGTATAGGCAAATAAAATCTTCCACACGTTCGGCATTAGTTGTCATGGGGCCACCTCCAGGCGATTCAGCACGTCGACCACTAATTGTGGGAGGGGCAGCCTTAAACCCCTCCACAGCGCTTCTTCGTACAATGCAAATTCCATCGGTCGTACATTAGACGCCCTCTCCTTCGCCGTGGGCAATCTCAACTCTATATTGGCCGGGATCTGGTATTTGCTACATAACTCCTCCAGATCCTCTGTTGTTAGGGTGGATTTGTCCATCTTGGTATGCTAGTGGTTAGGTGCCAGTTGGCTAATCAGCTGGGCTACCGAGATCATCATCGACGGCAGGGGTCGCACTGGCCGCTCCACGCCCCTTTTCCTAAGCCTCTCTGCTCTGTACTGTTCCGCCAGAGCCACTCCGTCATCCACTCCTAACGCGTCCGACGCCATGGTAGGTGCTTTGTCTTGTGCCATCTCCCTCACGTTTCTGTATATCGCTTCGGTTGTAGGGGCTAAGAAATTTTCAATATGAAAGAGGAGTGAATTCACCGAGATGTAAGAGCTAAAATATGGAATATGCTGATTTTTCACAATCAGGTAAGAAAAGCGCACAAGTCTGAATGCCTAGGGTTTGCCTATGTTCCAAGGGTCATGGTTAAATTTTGCTAATTTGAAAATCCCACAAAAGTTTAAAATCCCCGCCTCTCCCCTTATCAACCCCTTCACCTCCTACAGTCGATTCGACATCCGTCATTAGCGGCCTCGATTGCTTCATGTGTACGACCACGATTCCTCCATTTCCTCACTAATTCTCTTTTCTCTTTCCTGTATATTCTATTTCACATCATCGCGTGCATGTCTATCCCTTAAACCTCGTGCACCATCAATACTATTACGGCGACCTTTACGGTCGGCCAGCCTGACTGTCATCTTTTACACTCGATCGCCTTCACGATCAGTCAACCCGACTGTCATCTTTCATGCTCGGCCGCCTTCACAATCGGCCAGCCCGACGATCATCTCTCGCGCTCGGCCGCCTTCACGGTCAGCCAGCCCGGCCACCATCTTTCACGCTCAGCTACCCCGACGGTCTTCTCCCACATTCGGCCGCCTTTACGGTTGGCCAACTCGACCATCATCTTTCACGCTCGACCATTTTTGGGGTCGACCATCTTTGCCACGCCCCACTTTTTATTACTCGAAGTATTACCAATTTCATTTACTTAATTCCATTTTAGAGATAACATGGGGAAATAAACTCGTATATTCAACTTGTAGAAGTGAATAACATTGCTCTCATTCGTATGCAAGTAAATACAACATGAGAACACTAAATAAATTGTCCTTGGGCTTACATCATTAAAAAGTCAAGAAGAAGGGTATAACCCTTTTACATAAATGGCATTTCGCCAACACAAAAGAGGCCCCGTGGCCAACAAATAAGAAGATCCAAAACCTTGTAGCACATCCTAGCTATCACCTGAAAAAGATTCAACAACGTGGGATGAACATATAGTCCAATAGAGATCTCAACATGATCCTCAACAATAACAACTTACAGATAGCTATGATCATGAATGTTCAATCTCATACTAGAATAGTAATGTGGCAGTTTATACGAAATATATATAAGTATGAACTTTTCTCGAAAACAGCCATTTCATTCAACGCTATAAGCGGTTCACCTTCTTTCCTTTTAATTACCTATTTTTCCAAACTTTCATGACTATAACAGTTTTAGAAAAAAAAAAACAATTTCACCAAGCCCATTACTCTTCCCCCATTTTCCGTACTTACAACAAAATGACCTTTTTTGAAAACATGTTCACAAATACCCCTTTTTCCTTCACACTTTTCAAAATCTCAAAATGGCATTTTGGTTTGTTCCTAATACATTCATATCAATACATGCATGCCTTAAATAAAAGGGAAATAACAAATCATCAACATGTATATAATCCACAAATGAGGCAGCTCGGCCTTTCAAAACTGTAACTATCGCAACCCATAACATATTCAGATACACTGACGATAACAATTAAAACTCTGCTCTACCGGCTATATGCACAGTAGCTAAGGATATGCCAAAGCGATAAACGAGATAATAACTCATTTTAAACATTTCATACTTCATAATAGATACACATTTTAGTCCGGTATCAATCTCAGACAAAAACACTTCCATACTTCACAAATGATACACATTTTGGTGTTGTATCAATATCAAACAAAAACACTTCTATACTTCACAAATGATACACATTGTAGTTCTGTATCAATGTCAAACAGTTTCCGGTTTAGAGGTCCATCCCTTATCTTCCCCTAAACCGTGGAGTACATCCCCTATCTCCTCCCACACAACACAATGTATATAAACAATTATCATATACAAATTCCTCAATACAACAAAGCATCACTAACAAGTGTAATATATACACATAAACTATTCAATAATGTTTAACCAACACAAGTGTAACGCATACATCACATTTCAACACAACAACGTCATCCTCCACCGATGACCAAGGACAAAACCTCTAGATGCATGTATTCAGTACACCTAATAAAAGAGACTCAACTCTCAAGCAAACCTTAAACCCAACAACGACACTAGTACGATAGGTAAGGATAAAACCCCCAAATGTGTGTATTCGACACTCGTGATACAATAGTTTAATTCTCAAATTATTTTCCGAGACTCACATAAAGTTAACATTTCATTTACTATTTTCAAGATCAACTTCATAATTTTCTTAAGTCAACATGTTCCATCACTTATTCCAAAAACACTTTTCCCTTTTCACAAAACCAATTACAATCTCTTCATTTTACAAAATCAATTCCATGGATAATAAGCCATAACCCAACTTGATTCAATACGTTCATTTCAAAATAACCCCAATACCATAATTAATCCCTTAACTGTTAACACCTTCTACACAACTCATATTAACAATAGAAATTTACCAACATTGTTCAACCGTAAATCCTTTTTATTTTACCAAATCAAAATATAATTTAGGGCTTTCTCTTCTTTCAACAATAACATACTAATTTTACTCTCTAATTAGTCCAAACCACAGTCAGTGATAACAAAACCATTCTCAAACAACCAACCCTAGGTTCCCCTCATGATTTTCAAACAAATCCAACACGGATATGATTTTCATGCAATACAAAACTACCACATGTCTATCTATAGACGGAGTATTGAAAAGGAACAAAAAAATCCCTACCTCAAATGGAGAGACCAAATGGAGAAGATGACCAAAAACCAAAGTGCTCCAAATCGCCAAACTTTCAGATTAAAAATGAAGCCCTCAACCCACTCTACCTTTCTTACAAAGGACTTAGTATAGATTTACACTAGAGGGAGATGAAAACCTAGAGAGAAGGTGTGTAGGGAGAGAGAGAAGATGGTTCTAGGGTTTTGAAATCAAAAGGGAGATGAACAAGTGATATTGAAAGGTTGTTATTAAAGCCCATTAATTGGAAAATGAAAGGACAAGTTAGAATTAAATGAACACTAATTGAAATTAAATGAACACTAACTAGCATTAAATGAACACTAACTAGGATTAAATGAACACTAGTTAGAAATATGAATGGACAAGTTTGTCATAAAATCCCACTAATGGAATATGAATGGATCACTAATTGGAATTGAATGAACCATTATGAAAATTTAATAGACACTAGTTGGAATTAAATGGACATCAACCTTTGGTTTCCAAACATAACCAACCTATTTTAAACCTACCCAACACGACCAAAGACTCATATACAAAGAGTAAAGGATGGAAATAGGAAAAAGACAATAATACATCCACGGAACCGAGTCTGAAATACAATTAAACAATGAAGGGAAAATCGGGATCACTATAATCTTGGCAATCAGTTGGCCTTTTTTCACAACTCCACTACTTTTTTGCCCCACCCTGCCCCCTCCCCAGCCTTTCGAGACTCCCAACAGCTTCTTTATTCCCTTCGTTGGACTAAAGCTGCACTTGAGAATTGGGGACTACTGATACTGATGGGCTATAGCGATCCCGATTTTTCCTTCAGTATTTATTGTATTCCAGACTCGGTTCCCTGGATGATTGTTGTTGTCTATATCGCGTTTCCGTCCTTTAATTCTTTGTATTTGTGTTTTGGGATGTGTTGGGCAGGTTTGAAACATGTTGGTTGTGTTTAGAAACAAATAGTTAATGCCCAGATTTTGGCCTCCCCCCGCTCAAGCGGGCCCTTTTGCATTTGCTCCTCTGCTCGAGCGGCCAGTTTGACGCTCGAGCAGGATTCTTCAACGTTCAGTATTTTTCTTGCAGGTCATCGGACGCTCGAGCGTTCACTTTCATGCTCAAGCGGGGATTCGTCTGCAGAACTTCTAGAAGTGTGCATTCCACGCTCGAGCGACGCTTGTCACACTCGAGTAGGAGTCTGTGTCTGACGCTCGAGCGGGGCGTTCCACGCTCGAGCGGACTGTGTGTATTTCAATCCGAGAAGAAGCTTTTTGAATCACTTTTTTTGGCCCTCTCTCTCTCTAAAGCACTCCAAAACCCTAATTTGAGAGCTTCTCTCTCTAGTATACTCTCTCTCTCTACATTTTGAGCTAGATCTAGTGATCTCCTCACCCTCTTCCTTTTGAAAAAAAGCTTAAGCTTCACATGGGCTTCATTTTGATCCGAAAAGTTGTGGGTTTGGAGCACTTTCGAGTTTCTTCATCATCTCCTTTGGGTCTCTTCACTTGAGGTAGGGATAACCTACTCTTTTCTATGAGTTTTGACATAGATGTTATGTATTTTGTATAGATGGTGTTGTTTGGGGTTTTTGGGTGAAGTTAGGGTTTGAAATTGAAATTGTAAAAGAGGGGCCTTCTATTTTTGGGGTTCCAAGTATATGTGTGGTCCCTAAAATGAGGATATTGTGTATGATTGATGAAATTTGGCCTTAGGAGCAATATTTGAGAAAATGGGGAAAGAGCCCTAATTTAATGTGATTGATTAATTTGAATAATTAATTTGGGAAAATATGAAATTGAGTTGAAAATCATGAAATTGGGAAATTATGAGATTGAATGGTGTAGTTGGATTGATTAATCACTCACCTACGAAAATGTTGATAATTTATCTGTTTGATGAATTTATTATCTGTTTAGAAATAATTGTTTTGGGCTATCGGTGGAGGATAGTCTTGATTGTTGTTGACACTGCATGATAATTAGGTGAATTAAAACTAATCAAGTGAGTATGTCATTGAATATGACAGATGGAATAACACATTGAATATGTGCTTGATTGATCATTGTATATGATAAAGCGTTTAAATACATTGCATATGTATCTTGTTTGAGAGGAGATAGGGGATGTACTCCATGGTTTGAGAGGAGATAGGGGATGCACTCTCAAACCTGTGTGGGAGGGGATAGGGGATGGACTCCATTGATAACTAAGTTGGCCGGAGTGTCCAGGGTGAAAGTCTCGAAATTCTAATTACGTTTGCATAATGTAGATGAATTGAAATATTGAAGTGTTAATAATATAAGTTGTAGTCTCATTTGAAATTGAAGTGTTGAAGTGTTAATAATGTGAGTTGTAGTCTCATATTGATTGATCATGATCGAAGTATTGTTAATATGAGTTGTAGCCTCATTTTAAACTGTCTGGATAAACAGAGAACCATATCTCTGAATTGGTTTGGATAATGAAACGGAAAGGAATTGAAATAAAGTTATGAACATGGATTGATCATGAAAGAGTTGTACGGTTGTTTATATGAGTTAAACATTTATCAAATGCTAATGTTTTAGTTATTACTCATATTTGGTTTAGCGTATCTCTATTGGGCTTTGGCTTACCCTTTATGGAACATCATTTTCAAGTACAGGTGATATGCCGCCTCCAAGGATGTAGCTTGGGAGGTTGTAGAAGTTGAAGGCTTACTTTTGTGATTATCTTTTGTATTACATGTAATTCAGGCCAAGGGCTTAATGTGTTTAGAGTTAGAACTCTCTTTTGTTGAACCCAAGTATTGACTTGGAAAGTTGTAAGCCCGTTGGACATTCACTTTTGTTGTCAACATGTAATATTTTTGTACTAAATACTCTGATAAATGGAAATATGTTTTATTCTCTTATGTCTATGGATGTCTTGAATGATTAGTTTATATGTATTATTTTGAGGGCGTTACATGGGCACCTAAGAGAGCCCAGCCCACGGTCTGGGTAATACTAGACCAGGACTAACAACATAATGGGCACCCAAGAAGGCCCAGCTCGTGGCTCAAGGCCTAGCCCACGGTATGGGTAATGCTTGACTAGGACCAGGACTAACAGCACACAAACACAGGCAGGAAATTAGCCATGTAAGCAGACAAAGATCTTGCAAAGTTATTGCGCCCACACATCAGCCATTTAATGAGGTCCTCACAACATTAAATGCAGCAAGCCCTTCGTGCCAGAGGGGGCAGACTCTCCATGAACGATGTAAACTAGACTATAGACTTTTGGCCAACAAGACAGTTTGGAATGGACAAGGAAATCATGAGAAAAGGATACAAGGAAGCTTTCGAGATACGTTAAAGGTTAAGTTCCTCATCCCTCTCTTCTCTCTATCTATAATCAATCTCCCCTAACCTAACTTGATCGTCGGAGAGTCCGTCGGGGCATTCCCTCATCCTCCGGACCTTTTTGCAAGCTCGTTTGGGGAACACCAAGGTGGACCCGTTGGAAGCATGGATCAGTCCAACCCATCCTCCATTGGAATTGTTGCATCATCACATATAATTAAGTTTTTTGCGGTTTATTTATTTTATTTTATTTTATTTAAATTGACAAGTTTTTTTGCGGTTTAGAGTATTGTGCAATACTAAAAAATACTTAATTAAAGTCATATTTTGGAAATGAATATAGTCAACATGCTGTATTTAAAAACATTTTTCAAACGTGCAAATGTTATTATTATTTTTTTTTACAAAAATTCAAATCAAAATGTAATTGTGGGCTTTATTACGAGAAAGAAAGAAAGAAGTCTTACTAAAATTTAGTTATTGCAAGTTAAAATTTGGTAACACTTTTTAAAAGATGGTACGGCAAATTAGACTACTACGAGGGCTGTGATGAGTTAATTTTGGGGTTAATTTGATAATTCAAATTGTTCATCTTGTAAAATTTTGTGAGCAAATACTCACACAAAAAATTAAGTTAATCAATATATATGATCAAGTCCTAATTGTTTGAAGAAAAAAAAAGAAAAGAGATAATAGTTTATTAAATCATATCTGTCATTCATTTTTTAAAAATAAATGTGATTGTTCATGTGGCTATAAATATTTGATTAACATTTTTATTTTTTATATATGATATGCTTAATGAATCTTACAAAATGAGCAGTTCAAATTTTAAGCTTCCAGGCATCACAAGGTACATCTAGGTCCCTCCCCCACTTTTAGAGAGCACAAAGATGAGTTTCATTCTAAAATTTAACAATAATAAAGTTTATATATATATATATATATATATATATATGTATATTAAATTGAAAACAATTATAAAGATTTTAACTAGCCAATAACTCTTATAAAAGTTATTTAGTTATTTTTATGTTATAAAGTTATAAAAAAAAAAAAAAAATAGGGTGCACTTCACAATTAAGACTCATATAATATTTTGTAATAGTTCCAAGATTTTTTACTCTTCAAATTTTGCAAGTCTTCCACGAAGAATCCACCTTGACAATTCAGCATCCGAATGTCGACATCAATAATTGGCATTCCAGAAGAAAAAGACAAATTTTGTAGAAGATAAAGCCTCTGTTCAAAAATCAGAGATAAGCATGCCAAGAAAAGACAAATAGCTATTGTAAATATGTATGTCTGTAATTATTTGTGTCTGTCAGTAATAAAGCTTCTCCTTCACTCACTACTTTAATAAAGCAGATGACCCTACCCTACCTTATTAAAGAAAAGCTGTGAGAATCCTTACACGTGTCCTGTAATCAATTATAGAGTCAAAATTTTATAAAAAAATGAGGATTGAATGATATGCGATGGGGCCCAAAGCAGTACCCGATATCATTATCCTAATATTTTATTGATAAAATTTTATCTATATCTAGAATAGTGATTTGAGTCAAAATCTATGCATTTATGGCATAGAAAATCTTGTAAAGTCTAGTAAAGTCTATGGCTTAGACTTAGTAGCCTTTAGACTTTTGAGTCTAAAACTTGTGACGTATAGATATTTTTTTTGGCTTGTATGTATCAACCATGTGTATAAATTGGCATTCATGCCAACGGAAGAGGCAGAATAAAAAATTTCCCTTCACTCTGCTTTGTAAAAATTTCCAACCCCTCTCAAAAACCTCTAAGTGTACTAAGTTTTTCAGAATTTCAGAGTCTATAATATAATCTTTGTAAGTATATTTCTTATTAATATGAAATGTGAGTAGTCTCTCTTTTTCCTTAAATATTTCAAAAGGGTAACTCTTTTATTCTAAAAATTTATTTTCTTTAAAAAAAAAACTAAGTTTATGGAATGCTTGTTTGCTCATTAATATTACATGCTTTGCACCTTCGTAGTATCTGTTGTTTTCTATTTTATTACTGAGTGACCTTAGTTGAAGAGCCCGTATGAGCCGTGGTTAGGCGTTGGACGGCAAATTGTAGGCAGAAGGGGAAAGGTAAGGAATAGAAAATAAAAATATACTATGTTGAACATGGCTTAGTTTCAAGGTGGGAGTACATGTAATGAAAACAAACATTGCCAAAAAATAGTTTTGCCAAAGAAAAGAATTTTAGAATACAAAGAGAGCAACCCGAGTAGAAATATTAAGGAAATATTGTTCATAAAGAAATTTAAAAATCAAAAAACTTTATGCCTTTAGAAGAAAAACTTAGGATTAAAATCAAAACCAGTATTGAACTTATACAAGAATTAGAAGATCAAAAATTAAGATATCAATTTCTCTTATCATTAGCCTCTGGCAGATCCCTAGAAAATTACAGTTTAAAAATTTCTCGAATAAATAGACAAATAAATGTAAAACAAGAAGACTTAAAACTAGCCATACAACAGCTTGAAGACCTATTAGCATAACTGTAGAATTAATTAGATAATTCTCAGCCCAATTTCAAAATAGTGGTAGACCACTAACTCATCACCCTCCAAAAAATAGGTATCAGAGCAGTGTTCGATTTTAGGACAGTTTAAGTTAGTTTATGCATTTTGCTTATGGTAATAGCGTAGTTTTTATTTTTGGACAATTTAGTTATAAATTTCATATTATAGTAGCTTGTAATAATTTTAAAGTAGGATTTAATTTTGTGTATGAAAAGAGTAGAATATTTAGATTTAGAACTCAACAATTATAATCATCGTCTTAGCATAGATAAAAATAAATTTTGTTGTAATTTTGAAGGAACTTTTACACATCAGCTTCATAGTGAACATAATTCTTAGTTAAATAGTATCATAGATCATCAGATTAATTTTGCAGAAAATATTAAAAAGGACGTAGATAAAATTAGTAATCTCTTTACTTCATCCATGGACCATCTTTGTAATACTCACAGTATAATTAAAGATCAAGATAAAAAAATTAGATTATATCCTAGACCAGTGTAGCTCAATTTTACAAAAACGAACAGATTTAAATTTAGAAAAATTTCCCACGAAGCTAGAAATAGAAACTTTAATTTCAGCTATAAATACTAGCAGCTCAAAACAAATAGAGTTAGAATTCAAACAACTAATTGAACAAACTCATAGCTAGATAAATCAAATAGCTAAACGAATAGAACAAATCAACCAAATTCAAGATAATTTAAAACAGAAATTAGAAATTTTAGAACAACTAATAAGATCTTAGTTTATGAGTAGTGATAAAAAAGCTAATGGAAATTACCAGACTATTTTAAAACAAGCAGAAGATTTTCATAATAACCCAGAAGGAATCAGTAGCTATCAAAGAATAAATCAGTCAGATAAAATATCAGTAAAACAAAATAATATAAAAATTTTATTTCTAATCAGATTGTGTGAAAAATTTGAAGAATTATCAGAACAACTACACAGTTTAGAAAATTGTCTAGCTTCTTTAGAAAGAATAATACTTCAAAAAAGAAAAAGAATAGAAGGACAAACAAACAAACCTCAATCTCAGATAAACGAAGAAGATATAGCTAGATATTTTGAAAAGCTTAAATTACCAAAGAAACTCGTTTGTAGAACTTACAGAAAATAAAAATGTTTAAACAGCTAATAAAAGGAAGTAGCAGTAAAAAGCGTAATGAGGATGAAAATGTTAAATGGAAGAATTTATAGATGTAGAACAACAAATAGAAAAATTTAAGAAAGAAAAATTAGAATTGATTCCAGCCAAATATGTGTACAAGCTAGGTAAGATTCATAAAAAAATAATATTTATTTAAACACTATGGTGAACAAATGATTAGTGTAACCCATGAAAATGAAAAAATAGAGCTAAATCTAATAGAAAGAGAAAGCTATAAATATGCAGTAAATGAACATCTTAAAATGACTCATTTAGGATTAGTTGTGGTAGGAGTTAAAGCTTTAACTATAGAAAATTTAGGAACTAAAGTTTTTGTATGTCTTTATGATGATAGATTTAATGATGTAGGACAAAGTATTTTAGGCAGTTATGAATTAGATATGAATTCAAAAGGAGGAATAGTAATGACAGAGGAAAAAGCAATATTACAAAATAAATATATAATATTGATGAGATAGACTTAGAGAAATTCACCCTAACCGATATGAATAAAATATTAGATACTAGATATTATGAATACTTAGCTAGAGAAGATACCCATGATGAAGCAGTGTCATTTTTAGATCAAGAATTTCATACTAAAATATGTAGATGATATCATAGAAGATAAAATACATCATAGCAAAATATTTAGAATGCCAAAACAATCCAACTTAGAAGATACTTTTTACATGAACACAGAAAGCACAGGAACTAGTAACCAACAACCAACTGTAGAAGAGCCCGTAGAACCAATGCATTATGCAGTAGGAGGAAAAAAACCATTAGCTAGTTGAGGACGCAGTAAAGCAGATCCAAATAAAAGCTATAGGTTTCATGGAAAGCGTAGACAACCAGATATGAGTATACAATTACATCCAGTTAATAATCAAGGAACCCTTCTAGATTTAGCTAGATTCGACGCTCAGATATGGCAAGAAGTGACAGAGAAATGGGAAAAAGATGCAGTAAAAGCATGGATGAGTAATCTCTTTGAATCAATTGATATGTGGGAATATATGGAGACACTTTTAGGAGATTCAGCTTATAATATTTATCTAACTTTTAAAGGAAAGTATGAGGAGACAATCAAACAGCTTAAAGAATTAGGAGATAACCCATGGAATTTTACTAGTTTTATAAAAGAAATACTTATAGGATATGACCCTTCTAGAAGAAATGATTCCGCTCAAAGCATAGCATTAACTGAGTTAGATTAGATAACGTTAGGAAGTTGGAAATATATTGTACCCTTTAGTAAAGAATACTTAGCCATAGCAGCTAGAACTAGAAAATGCTTTGATGAAGAAATAGGAAATAAATATTTTAGAAAACTACCCGAAGAGCTAGGAAGAGAGATAGAAAATAAACGGTCAGTTTATTATGCAAGTTTACCAGCTAAAATAGCCTCAGAAGAAGTAAAAATAAGAGGAACTTTAGGAATAGGACCTAGAATAGTTTATACGTTTTTCAAGCTTAGAGAAAAATGTATAAAGGTTAAAATACAGAAAGATTTGAAAAAACAAAATTATGATTTTTGTAGCAATATAATATATACTCCTCAGCAATATGAAGATAAATATAAAAGAAAAAAATACAAAAAATATGGAAAATATAGAAAAGAAAAATATTGAAAGAAAAAATATAGAAAACCATGGAAAAACATAAATTCATTAAAAAGAGTAGAACCTTTAATAGGATAAATTATAAGCGACTACCCAAAGAAGAAAAAGATAAAAGAAAACAAAGATATGTTAGAAAACCCAACAGTAAAATATGCAATTGTTTTATATGTGGAGAATCCAATCATTTTGCAAAAAAACTGCCCAAAAAGACAGAGGCCTAACACTAATAAATAGATAGAAAGACTACATATTATAGAAGACTTAGAAGAAGATATAGTCAGCATAAATAACGATGATTCAGAAGTCTACAGCATAGTCAGTGACTATGAATATCAGATAGAAGCAATAAGTTCAGATAGTGATTCGGAAAGTGATACAGATGTAGATAATCTTTTAGGACAACTCAACCAAGAAATAGGAATGACTCCTTCTCATGATACTTTCTTTATGATGGAATGCAATGCAGATACTGAATGTGAGCATAATTTTCAAATAGGACTAGGATTTGATACCACTAGATGCAGCTATTGTAATTGGTTTCCAGCTAAAGATAAGCGAGTTCAGTGTTTATTATGCAGTATAACTTATTGTATAGCCTATCTCAAAAAATTAAACATGGCACATAAGATAACATTAGGAAGTAACAGCGAAGATCAAAATATAGAAAGCAGAGAATTACATCTAACAATTAGAGAATTAGAAGTACAAGTAAGAGAACTTAAACTTCAAATACGTGAGACAGAAACTAAAGCTAATTTTGACATAGAATGTTTAGAACTAGAAAATAGACAGCTTTAACAGCAGATAGAACAATTTCACAATAAATACCCTTTAAAAGATAAACTTGTTGAAGAACATATGAACTCTTTAGAATTAGTCAACCTAGTTGATTCTCAACCCTTTAGTCAATACTCTCAAGCAAAGTCAGATAATACTTATTTACCATTTAATTATCCTGTTATACCCAAGTCAAATTTAGTTAAGATTTCTTGTGTAATTAAATTTGTAGAAAAAACCCTTAGCATAGATGCCATGATAGATACAGGAGCCAGTAAGTCATATATTGAACAACACATAGTTCCACCAGGATGGAGCACAGCTTTAACAACCCCAGCTTTAGTCAACATAGCCGATGGCACTAAACAGACATATACACATTGCATCAATGGCGCACAGATTAGTTTTCATCACTAGGTTCTCAAGCTCAACATATAGAATGGTTTCCATTACCTCAAGTTTGGATTGGAAATACCCGACAAAATCATCCTTTCATCTTAGGACTTAACTTCATACTTAGCTTACAGGGAGGCATGTTTATCAGCCAAAACAACATTAGTTTTTTCAAACGAACTGTACATACACCCACAGCATATGCCCTTAGCACCATCGCCCATTCATCAGAGTTGCGTGCGAAGTGTGGTGGTACCATAGGAGTTGATTCAGTTCCCGCTAGTTTTTTATTTCCTAGTAGAAATATTTTTCCCAAGCTAGCCCAAAAGTATATACCTGATGAGATATCAAATACTTCTTTAGAAAATTTAGACATAGAAAATTATGAATTAGAAGATTTAGAAGAGTTTGATTTTGAAGATAAGGAAGACTGTTGGAACCTAGAAGATTTTCAACAAACAGTTAACCTAGAATTAATTTTTGCAAAAATAGGGAAATTAAAGAAAAAACCAGTATACAGAAGAACATAAAATGATTTAGATGAAATAATAAGATTAGCTGAAACAACAGAGATTTTAGGAGAACAACCCATGAAATATTGGGAAAGAAATAAAGTTTTAGCTAGTTTAGATATAAAAAATAAAGATTATAGGATTACCTCAGCACAAATAGATCATACACCAGCAGATATAGAAGAATTTAGAACACAGACTAAAGAGTTACTAGATTTAGGAGTAATTAGACCAAGTAATAGTCTACATAGGAGCGCTGCATTTATGGTTAGAAATCATGCCGAGATAAAAAGAGGAAAGGCTAGAATGGTTATAAATTATAAAAGATTAAATGATAATACAGAAGACCATAAATATAATATACCAAATAAAGATCAGCTCATAAACAGAATACAGACAGCAAAAATATTTAGTAAATTTGATTGCAAGTTGGGATTTTGGCAGATAAAAATGGAAAAGGAAAGCATACCTTGGACAGCCTTTTGTTGCCCACAAGGACATTACGAATGGCTAGTTATGCCTTTTGGACTAAAAAATGCACCTTCCATATTTCAGCATAAGATGGATAGTATATTTAATAAATATAGTTTTATATTGGTATACATAGATGACATATTAGTATTCAGTCCAGATAAAAATAGTCACATAGATCATTTATATATAACGTTAGAAGAATTCATAAATAATGGAATAATAAATAGCAAGAAAAATATGGTATTAAATAAGCCTCATATAGAATTTTTAGGAATGGAGTTAGGAGATGGAAAAATTAGGTTACAATCTCACATAGTTAAGAAAATTTTAGATTATCTAGATAAATTAGAAGATACAAAACAACTTCAATCATTTTTAGAAATTTTAAATTATGCACGAATGTATATTCCCAACCTTAGTAAAATAATAGGACCCCTATATAGTAAGACCACACCCACAGGACAAAAATATTTCAATCAACAAGATATAGCTCTAGTTAGAAAAATAAAAGACATTTGTAAAAATTTACCAGACCTACAACTTCCCTTAGAATCAGAATATATAGTCATAGAAATAGAAGCAAGTCAATTTGGACGGGGAACAATATTATTACCTAAACCTAGTAAGTATGATAGTAAAAATAAAGAACGCATGTATAGATATATTTTCTGGAAAATTTAAAGAAGAAGACACGACCATGACCGGTCTAGATTTTGAAATATTAGGAGTTGTATATGCAATAAATAAATTTAGATTATTTTTACACAAACCCTTTACAATTAGGACAGACTGTGAAGCTATAGTTAGATTTCATAATAAACTTAACGAGCGCAAATTAAGTTCCAGAAGATGGGCAAAATTTTTAGACTGTATAGTAGGACAAGGATATAAAGTAGAATTTGAACATATTAAAGGGAGTGATAATAGGTTAACATATTGGTTAAGTAGGAAAATTTATTTAGAAAAAGAAAATAATCAGCTTAATTTTTGTGTAGATAATAGAGAACAGCAAAACCATGAACTTTGGGGGATTCGCTCTTCCCATTCATGAAGGCAGAAACAAGTTCAGACCATTAACAGGAATTGAGCTAGACCCAGTTCAACAGTGTCTTCTAGATAACCTTTGGAACAGTCAAAACCACCTAGCTAAACGTCTGTCAGCCCTAAACTCTCTTAGGTGCCGTTTGGTAACACTTACATTTTCAGTTTTCTGTTTATATTTACAAAAATTTTAAAAACTCAAATAAAAACTTGTTTGGTAAAATTTTTGATTTATAAATCAGTAGTTTCAGTTTATAAATTTGGCCAAAAAATGAAAATACAAAAAATGTGTTTCCATTTTGAGTTTTCAGTTTTTTTTTTTTTTTATATCACCTAACATTAGCCACCACCCGCCACCATTTTCCACCACCGTCCACCACCACCACCACCACCACCACCCACCCTCCACCACCACCCGCCACCACCACCCACTAGCCACCACCCACCTGCCACTCACTCGCCACCACCACCACCACCACCACTACCCATTTGTCATCCACCCGCCACCACCCACCACTTGCCACTACCATTTACCGCTCGCCACCACCACCCACCACTTACTTGCCACCACCACTCACCACTCACCCTCCACCATTACCACCACCACCATCATCACCCACCAGGCACCTGCCACCACCACCCCCCACCACCCACTATCACCACCACCACCACCACCACCACCCACTCACTACCACCTCCCACCCGCCACCGTCACCCACCCACCCACCACCACCACCGCTACCACCCGCCACCCACCTGCCACCACCCACCACCACCACCCACTTGCTACCACCTACCACTCGCCACCGTCACCCACCCACCCACCACCATCACCACCACCACCCGCCACCTACCCGCCACCACCCGCTATCCACCACCCACTTGCTACCACCACCCACCACCCACCGCCGCCACCACCACCACCACCACCACCAACCACTCGCTACCACCCATCACCCGCCACCGTCACCCACCCACCCACCACTATCACCACCTACCCGCCACCACCACCACTACCACCACCCACTCGCTACCACCCACCACCCGCCATCGTCACCTACCCACCTACCCACCACCACCACCACCACCACCCGCCATCTGCCACGCACTTGCTACCACCACCCACAGCCGCCACCACCACCACCCACTCGCTACCACCCATCACCCGCCACCGTCACCCACACACCCACCCACCATCACCACCCACCCGCCACCACCACCACCACCACCACCACCCACTCGCTGCCACCCGCCATCGTCACCCACCCACCCACCACCACCACCTGCCACCTACCCGCCACCCACCACCACCCGCCATCGGCCACTCACCACCAACCACCCACCACCAACCGCCATCCGCCACCCACCTGCCACCACCACCCATACCTCCCACTCATTACCACCCACCACCCGCCACCGTCACCCACCCACCCACCCACCACCACCCACCCACCCACTACCCACCACCCACCGTCACCACTTGCCATTTCTCACTCTTTTTTATATTTTTAATTTTTTTTAAACATTTTGTCAATTACCAAACGCGTTTGTAGTTTATGTTTTTCTAAAAATAAACAAAAACCAGTTTATAAAATTTTTATAAATATAAACTGAAAACGTAAACGTTACCAAACACATCCTTAGTATGTATTTTTCAAAAATCCAAAATAAACTTTTGTCTAAAAGTTTTTCTTTCTATGTAATAGCTAAAGGAACCACGCCTGGTATTTATCATGACTGGATAGAAGTTGAACCCTTAGTTAAAAAATTTCCCACACCTCAATATAAAGGATTTTATGATTTTGAGTTAGCCAGTACCTATGCCCGAAGACAAGTAGAAACCAGTTACTTTATCAGCCAGATCGCTAAAGATTACCTGGACACATTGGGCAAGATGCAGTCAACCATTCTTGCTACTAGTGGAGTTCCAGTTAGCCAGATAATTGGAAGCAGTAGTACTGGAAGCAGTAGTTCTAACCCTCAGATAGATTTTCAAAATCCTCTCCAAATGTGCAGACATTGTGAAGGCCTTACCAGAAATTTCAAAAAAATTATGGATAAAGGCAAAAGGGTCAGTGAAGAGCTAGACCAGCTCTGAGACGAAGAAAAACAATTGAAAGCCACCATTCGAACCCTAACCAATCAGCTTAAAAAATTAGCTCCAGAAAAAGCACCCACTCCATTTCTTGACCAAGAAACCAAACAACTCACCAGTGAGGAATTTGACCAATTGGGTGCTAGAATGTATTTCTTCAGGCATTCTATCATTCGATCTTTTTGTGAGAAAAGCCAAGAAATAGAAGACCTCAAACCCCATATATACACCTTAGCCGAAGATAAAAGAAATAGTGAGTTAGTCACTATACAGCAGTTTCTTCAAGACCTCTCCATAGCAGGAGTTGAATGCCCTGGCATAGCCTATCAATGGACTTATCTCTACGAAGATGAAGAGCAACACTGCTTAGAAGAAGAAAAGTGTAATAAGAGGTCAGAACATTTTGGTCAATGCTAGTGTAATTTAGATTTCAGCATCTGCCTTTGCCAGATAAATCTAGCAACATTCGAACAATTGGAGATAGAGCTTAAGGGCAAAACGCGTTATCTAACAGCCTCACAATTGTTAGATTACGGATTTGTCTCTAGAATAATTTTCTCAGATCCTGATCAGACAGATAGCTTTGGGAATAAACTTGCTCATTCAGTACTTCGTGTAATGGAAGAGCATCATCCATATGTAGAAGCATTAATTGATAGCAGACCACCAGAGTGGAAAGGAATATGGTGCAATCCATCTAAATATAAAATGTACCTCAGAGGAACCTCGACATTTCTAGGATACCCAAGACTTCTCAATCGGAGACCCTGGCCATGTAGAAGATTTTCACTCAGAGATCAGCTCAATAAATGGAGGAAATTTGCTAACAATCCTCTATTAGCATATAATGAAAATTATGGACGTCTAGTTTGCGAAGATAGAAATCAGAAGATATATTGTAACTTAGCTATCCCAAGATATCCCTTCAGCAAAGAGACATTCGTCGATGAAAGTCAGTATCCCAACTATCAACATAGCGTCTCTCATGAGTCACCAGTAATGGGAAAAGATGACCAAGATAATCAATGGAACAATGAACCAGCCATGGGGGATGGGGATGATTTTTACGACCAACTCTCAGCGGCAGATCTGGACGATCTCTCAGACAGAATGTATGGGCGACAAAAAAAAAATAGGGTGCACTTCACAATTAAGACTCATATCTTAGAGCATCTCTAACAGATTTTTTAAAAAAGGCTTATTAATTATTATATAATGTTATTAAATTGGACACCCGCTAATATATTATTACAATAGTTATTTTAACAAAATTCTTTCAAATAGTTACATTTGGAGAGTATTATGATGCTCTTCAAACAACTTGTACGGATTGTTAGATAAAATAAAAAATAATATTGACGTACATAGATAAAAATATATATATATATATATATATATATAAATATGTACACTTTATTTTTACTTCAACTACTGAAATTATTCTTAGGTGAGTTAACATATTTGCTCAGTCAGATTGTACTCCTGCTACACACTGGTTTGAGATCTTTGAAGGGGAAATTACATCTCAGTGTAAGTTTGAAAAAATATGTACAAATTAATAATGAACTTTACAAACATTAAAATAATAAATAATAAAATTTTCCATCAATTAGTAATTAATTTTGGAGAGCTTCACTGAGCTGTGTTTTCTCCTATCTTTAAATATGATATTCTCTAGCTTTGACCAAAAAGAAAGGAAAGAAAAGAAAAGAAAAAAACAGTGTGAATCCGCATAGATTTCATTCATGATCGTTGCTTGGTATTGGATTCAAAGTGTATTCCCCAGTGCACTTGGCCTTTGTCTTTGCCAAAAAAGTATCATTAATTTATCTCACTAAATTGGTTTTTGTGTCATCAAGGATTATTATTATTTTTTTTTGTGGTGTTACATATATCAATTGATATACTAACTAGTATACTAGCATATCTTATGACATTATTACTGACCCCACCTATTATATAAATTACAAATACCTAAAACTTCTAAAATTATGTCACATCATCTATTAGCACTGTAGGAAATTCAGCTTTTAGCGACGTTTAAAAAACGCTGCTATAAGTGCCAAAAACACCACTTATTCTTTTTGTGACGTTTAGCACCAAACGTCGAGGACGTAGCTGTCGCTGTAGCGTTGTGACACTTTGAAAACGTCATTAATTTGTTATAGACGGCATTTTGAAAAACGCAGCTAAATGTGATACATAACAGCAATGTGACGTCATGACAATTTTTAGCAGCACTTTAAAAACGTCATTAATTTGTTGTAACGCCGCTAAATGTGGTACATAAGAATTTTTAACAACATTACAAAAACGTCGTCATAGCTTTCTTTTTTTAAAAAGAAAAAACTAACCATTAGCTATATAGTGGGATTTTGAAAATGCCATTATATCTTTTTTTAATTGTTTTTTGAAATTGTGCTAATTTTATGTGGTTGGACTAAAAGAATGCCTGTAATAAAATTAAAAAGTAGCACTAATATGAAACAATAACTCCCATTTCCATTAAAATGAACATTTGTCAAAAAATAAGCCGATTATATGAAAAGCTGTCAAGTAGCAAATATATCATTAATTCACTTTCCCATTCAATTTACTATCCAACCACCATTAATTACAAAATAACATATCTACAAATCATGTTTTAACATTCGCCAAAAAATAATAGGAAAAACATCAAGACAAACCCCATGAGTTATTACTAATACCTTGGTATTAGCAATCCCAATACCCTCTCTTTCACCCAAAACAAACGGGGCCTTAATGTCTTGTCCTTGTTACTAAATTCACTGAACTCAGCTGATATAGCATAGAATCTATAGTCGTCATTGGTCTGGATATCTGCATCAGAACATGGAAGCCAAATCAGGTAAAGTGCATAAATCAATAACACTAGAAGTGTTAACAACTATAAAACATAAGATTTGCATTACAACTCACCATCTGTTGAAAAAGGTTTTGTACCTAAAAGAACAATTTAAACAAATCAGTCATTTCTGAGGCTTTGAAACCGCAGAAAAAGGTAGAAAAAAAATAATTTAACACACTTCTATCCAATAGAGCAGTTTTTTTTTTTTTCAGCAATCTTGTTTCTTGCAGACAATAAAACAAAAGATTATGTACAGTGGGATGACTTAATCAATCAAGAGCTGACATGCACATCCAAGGAGATACAAAATTGAATAAAGAATGCCAATTCTCAATATATATATATATATATGTATTATGCATTTGAACTAAGGAGTTGTTACAACAAGAGCAGAACAAATCCAAATCCAAATATGAATAAATATAGGAACAGATAACATATCAACTAAAATTGTTCTGCCTTAAAACGAACAAATCACTATTTTAAAGAATTGGAACTTGCAATTACTCTACGGAAACAGATGAAAACTAACCAATAAATTGTTCTACATTAATAAAATACTCTAATAGGAATAGATGATGCAAAATATCACCCTCTAATTTCAGAAGTTCCAAGATCCAAATTGGATTCCAATTCTCCATAGAAATTCTCAAGTATCAAGTTATGAAGCCCGATTACAAACACCATCCCCAGCTAGATACCATTAAAAAATTACAATTAGGAAGAAGAATCAAAACACAGTATATATCTATGTTATTACTATTCTATTGCATAAACCCTACAACCCAGTGAATATAGTTCAAAAGTCACTTACAGAGATAACTTTTTTGTAGATTTGAGCAGGATGAGTGCATTCACTATAGGGATATTCAAAGGTGACCATTTCAAAGGAGCACATCCCAAAGGAATAAATATCAACCAATTCATTGTATTCCTCAGCATATACTTCTGGAGCCATGAACTCTGGTGTCCCTAATTAACCTCAAAAAATAGATAAAAACTAACTCAATGATTTCCCTTAATTGTGTCAATCAACCAATCACTCACACAGAGAGTTACATATCATCACAAAAAGTCATTTTACAACAGATAAAAGGTCATTATTAGTATACCCCAACAAATTTTTAGCTCTAATATGCGAGTTCTATTTTAGGAAAGTGAATTAAACATACCAACATAGTGATCAGCATGGGATTTTCGAAGAATTGCCACAAGGCCAAGATCGCCGATTTTCACTTCCCCTTGGTTGCCATTGATAAAAATGTTGTCACACTTGAGATCTCTGTGGATGACTGGTGGGTCATGGCTATGGAGATAGAGAAGACCTTTCAAGATCTGTCTGCACCAATCCTTCACTGCTCTAAAGTTGACTCTCTTGTGCTTTTGCCTATACCTGCCCAAGTAAACAAAAAGGGAGAGAACCCAGATTTAAAAACTATGTGAAAAATCTAGAAATCCCCTAGATGTTGATTTGTGATTATGTATCAATTTTAAGCAGAATATAACAATCCCAATCAAACAATTAAGACAAAGAGACACAACGATTTAACGTGGAAAAAACCACAATTGGACACCTCCAACTGTGATCAAAAACCACGGGCAACAGCCACAAGAACAATCCACTAAGAAGATTTAAAGGAATTACACAGGTATACTCTAAATTACCTAGCGAATCCACAATGCCTAATTGAACCAACCTCTATGTGCCTCTTCCAACCCCATCTTCACCACGGAATTGTCTTTCTAATGAGCCACTCCGGATTCCACCAAAGCTTCAGGCTCAAATTCTTCAGAATCCACAACTGAAGAATAACTCTCTCTTTTATGTATAACAAACAAACCTTTGATGTACTCTCTTTAGATCATGAGTTGAATACTCAATAAAAACATCAAAGAAAACTAGCAAAATCTCTCCAGATATAAACCTTAAGATCCAAAAATAAGATCTGGAGAAGTCCCATCAATCACTTAGTTTTGGGAGAAAACCAAGTATTTATAGAGAACCAAAAGTAATCCTAATTTCAGAAGAAAACCAACTCTTTAATCAAATCTGGAAATCTGGGATCGCGCGGTCCGCTCGAGCTCAACACAGCCTGCTCGAGCGGACTGACCAAAAACTGCGTGCGAACAAACTGAGGTGCGCTCGAGCGTAGGAGAATCCGCTCGAGCGTAAAATCACACCCACCAGAATTTTTTGCTTGCCCTGACAAAATACTGAGACCTGCTAATCTACGCTCGAGCTCACAAAGCTCCGCTCGAGCGGACAGAACAAAAACACAAAAAATTACAATTGAATCAACACAATGTTTTGTCTCCGGATTTGACAACATAGGTAGTACCTTCTCTGAAAAGCACAATTCGGGTTGGATTTGCATCTAAACACTCATAGCCTCACTGAAATAAAAGTGCGAAAATAAATACAACTGAAAGGAGTTTTGTCAAACGGGATTGCCAAGAATAAAACCTAACAATCTCCCCCTTTGGCAATGCCGTGACAAAACACACCTAACAAATAAAATCCTAAACACCCCAACCCATTACAGCCAACAAAAGCCAACTTCTTTCTCAAGGTCATGATCTGCAAAACAGTTATTAGTGCCACAATCTCCAAAACAACTATTAGTCCCACAAGAGTATATGAAAGAGTAATAGACATATGACACGATTATCTTGAAACATGAGATGGAAAACATGAATAGATGAAAACTAAGACTCATGAAAAACAACTCTCAAACAACAAACGCAAGATCATAAACCACACAAGCAATGATATGACGATGTAAATACCATGAACATACAAGAAGGGCAAATAGGGCATAGCAACATGCAAAACATATAGCCAATCTCCCTTACCAAACATAACAAAGTGTTCATGCTAAACAACTCTTGCAATAATAAACCAAACTCCATTACCAACCCACATCAAGATGAACCAAACTCCCCCTCACTAAAACCAACCACAAACACTAAAAACAGTGAACAAGAAGAAAACGACAAAAAAATAATATGGTGAAGCAAGCAAGGAATTTCAGATTTGTACCTTAAAACACACAAGATTATCCAAGAAGCACAATTACTAGTAAACACAATGTGCACAGTCTGTAGAAAATTCCTCATGAAAGAAAATGATGCATTATGTGAAAAGCATAGATCCCATGATAAAAGTGTATGTGTGACTCTTGGAGTTCGACAAATACTAGATTCAATCCTAGTAGTGATATAAAAACTGGACCTCCGACAAGAGAATCTTAAGCATGACAAAGGAAAGTCAAATCACTAGGAATCAAGGGGTATTTGGTGAGTAAAGGCGGAGGCTCCCCTCAATCAATGAATTTTTTTTTTTCTTTCTTTTGCACATTTTTTTCTTTTGCATATTTTGTCTTCTTCTCTTTCTCTTTCTTTTTCTTTTTCTTTTTCTTTTTCTTTTTCTTTTTCTTTTGCTTTTTCTTTTTCTTTTGCACAATCATTGGTGGCTGACACGCTCAAGAGTATGGAAACCGAACTAGAGAAGCATGGATATAATAAGGATGGCCTGGTTGGTGACTCTGAGGTAGCCTTTTCCTCATGGCTAGATTGCAAAGAATTAAGGGGAAAGCCGTGGAGGTGCAAAAAGATGGTAGGTGGTTAAGAGACTCAACATCACCCATGATATGCTAGTATAGGTCAATTCCTCTAGAAAAGCAAAAGATACAATGCCAGAAGTCCAAAAAAAAAAAAAATCACTAAGGCGGAAGACTCCAAAATTTGCTATTCCAAGAGTGTGTATAGAATGATACATACTAATCAAAAAATGCACACTCCAAATGAGTAATGACCACAGAAAGCACACATATATTAACATGTAATGGATATTCTCATCAATTCCTATATGCACCAAAGACAACTCAAAAATTTCAAGCTTGCAAAACCATACTAAGAAAATCTTTTTGGGATTTTTTTTTTCTTTTTTTTTTTTTTCAAGAATAAAGCAAGACAAAAAAAATGAACAAGCACACATGTTTAACACACAAAAATCCAAAAGCTAAAACAAATAAACAAATTAACACAAGTCAAGTTTTCTCACCCAAATCTTTTTGATCTTAACAAAATTAGGTCTAGCGGTCTTGGTAAATGTCGCGGTGTTGTGAACACCCTCATGAATCTTGGTATTCCGCTTAGACATGTAAGGCTGTCTCCTAACCCAAAAAGTATTCGAATTTCTACCCTTTTGAGACACTTTCCCATGCAACTTATAACAATAAGGGCGAATATGACCATGCATACCATAATGATGACAAATAAAAACAGGGTGTACCTTCTTTTCTTTTACCTTACCAACTCTAGGGAGTTTGAGAAGTCTTTCCTCTTGTTGAATCTTTTGTCCTCCCTTTCCTTGAGTTCTTGTATCATAAGATGAGGAGGCATTCTGTTTTTGCTCTTTCTTACCACCAAAGCCAATGCCACTCTTGTCACAACTCATGTGTTGAGACCCAATGATATCCTCCAAAGTCTTTGATCCTTTGTTCCAAAGACCAATGGTAGTCATAGCACACTTGAGCTCTTCCTCTTTCTTGATCATTAGTTCTTCCAAAGCAACTTGTGACATCTCGAGAGATTCAATCTTTTCTTCATGCATGGCATGGGTTTGCAGTAGCTCATTCCTCTCTGTCTCACAAGTTAACAGTTTTGCACAAAGAACTTGTTGATCATCAGCTATCTTGATGGCATTGATCCTAGCCTCGGAAATCTCCTACTTAAGTTTGACATTCTCACATTCACATGCTTTAAGTTTCTTTGTGAGTTTGTCATTCAATTTGAATAACTTAAGAGACTCCTTATACAACTTCTCATAAGCTTGCTCAAGTTCTTCATTATCACTCTCCGAGGATTCATCATTAACCAATCTCTTTGAATCCATTATCACAAATCAAACAAGATCTCATTCTAAAGGAATTTTTTTTTAAAAAAAATAGAACGACCTGCTCTGATACCAATTGAAAAATCTAGAAATCCCCTAGATGTTGATTTGTGATTATGTATCAATTTTAAGCAGAATATAACAATCCCAATCAAACAATTAAGACAAAGAGACACAACGATTTAACGTGAAAAAAACCACAATTGGACACCTCCAACTGTGATAAAAAACCACGGGCAACAGCCACAAGAACAATCCACTAAGAAGATTTAAAGAAATTACACAGGTATACTCTAAATTACCTAGCGAATCCACAACGCCTAATTGAACCAACCTCTATGTGCCTCTTCCAACCCCATCTTCACCACGGAATTGTCTTTCTGATGAGCCACTCCGGATTCCACCAAAGCTTCAGACTCGAATTCTTCAGAATCCACAACTGAAGAATAACTCTCTCTTTTGTGTATAACAAACAAACCTTTGATGTACTCTCTTTAGATCATGAGTTGAATACTCAATAAAAACATCAAAGAAAACTAGCAAAATCTCTCCAGATATAAACCTTAAGATCCAAAAATAAGATCTGGAGAAGTCCCATCAATCACTTAGTTTTGGGAGAAAACCAAGTATTTATAGAGAACCAAAAGTAATCCTAATTTCAGAAGAAAACCAACTCTTTAATCAAATCTGGAAATCTGGGATCGCGCGGTCCGCTCGAGCTCAACACAGCCCGCTCGAGCAGACTGACCAAAAACTGCGTGCGAACAAACTGAGATGCGCTCGAGCGTAGGAGAATCCGCTCGAGCGTAAAATCACACCCACCAGAATTTTTTGCTTGCCCTGACAAAATACTGAGACCTGCTAATCTACGCTCGAGCTCACAAAGCTCCGCTCGAGCGGACAGAACAAAAACACAAAAAATTACAATTGAATCAACACAATGTTTTGTCTCCGGATTTGACAACATAGGTAGTACCTTCTCTGAAAAGCACAATTCGGGTTGGATTTGCATCTAAACACTCATAGCCTCACTGAAATAAAAGTGCGAAAATAAATACAACTGAAAGGAGTTTTGTCAAACGGGATTGCCAAGAATAAAACCTAACACTATGAAACCTCCAATTGAGTATAATCAAAAGAGGAAACAAGGAAAAGATCAAGAAATCATGAGAAGTTTCATGGTACTTACTGTTTTAGAGTCCCATAAGTGAACATTTCAGTGACAAAATTGATGTTCTTGTTTGCAGTATCAACCCAAGAAGTGTAAAACTTCATAATGTTGTGGTGTTTCAATGTCTCAAGCAAATGAATTTCACAGTAGAGCCTCTCAAGATCTTCAAGGCTTTGCAGGAAATCATAGAGTTTGATCTGGTTCCAAGCAACTTCAATCCCCTCATACTCATCAAATGCTCTGTAACTGCATCAATCAACAAAGTACGAAAACATATCCCCCAAAATCATAACTTCAAAAAGAAGCTCATTTCTTCAATATCATCAAGACCTCAATACCTCCCCAAAAAGTAGATTAACAACAAACACTCATTTTCTTGAACTAGTATTGAATTGGTTTGCTTAATTTTATCTGTGGGAGCATGAACACAACTCCATCTTTATTTTCATCATGTCTGACCAATTTCCATTAAGATTGCCAAAAGAGAGAAATGGAAAGGGAGAGATGAATCATTAGAAGTATTATCTCTATCAATTGTAGAGAAAAGAGAAGGCAACATTATATCTGATGCAATTAAGTAACAACATAATATGAAACAACATCATAAATTATATCTCAACCACCAAACAAGAAAGAGATATAGAGAGAAATATGAAGCCAGTAACTTCTATAAAAGAGACTCAAATTTTAGTCAGTCTTCCCACTGCGGCAGCTTGACTCGCAATTTTGAACAACTATTGATAAGTTAAGCAAACTAAGAATGTCCAGTGATCGATTATTATTTTGATGCTGACTGCATGTCTTCATTCCATCAGAAAAGCTGTCTAGCCCAGTTGTCTGCTGTTGTTGTTGCCGTTTTCTTTGCTCAAAATATTGCTTTTGGCTAGGACATTTAAAGTGTTTTTAATGTATTAATTTACCACATCTAACATTATGTCAAATTCTAACATGCGGTCTCAACAACAAAGAATACTGGTGCAGATGATCGTTCACTTCATTTCCAACAAAGAAAAATGACAAATGTTTATGTACCTCTTTTGTCGATCTTCTTGACTGAAATTTTCTCCATCTCAGCACAATCAAGAAATGTCATGCAAAAAAGAAAAAAGGACGTGCTCATATGTCAAAAGAGAAGCTCAACATAATCACACTAGATGCAATCTACAATGTCTTGCCCATGCACATAGAGCTCAAGTTGCTGATGGAAAACTGAAACATGAAACCTGATTTTTTTCATAGTCATAGGTAGAGTAGAAGTCTAGACGTTAAAGTTATACATTCTTAGTAACATGGGAAAAAGAAAGGGAAGTGCAGTAGCATCACAGCATGTCATAACTTATGAGGTCAACAAGTTAAAGAAAAACTAATGCTTCAAAATTTACCTTTGCAATACTGGCAGCTCACAGCTTCCCTGAAAATGAAAAAAAAAAAAATTCAAATGATTTCTTTTATAAATTGTATATGGAATTGGCATGTAACCACCACAAAAGTAGATTAACAACAAACACTCATTTTCTATGAACATGGGCTGTCCTAGTTCAAGAACAAGAACAAAAAGTCAAGGTCCTCTTGATGATAGCAAGTTTACAGGTTTTGTCAAGATGACCAACAAAACTATTCCCTTCACTAAGAAAGCTAACAAATCAATCTCAATACACACTTATCAACAGCCACAGACTCTAGCAATTAATCTAAAATAGCTATCTGCTACAATTTTACATCAAGTTAGCAATTAAGAACCAAGCATTGTAAGAAGACCTCTTTCAAGCATTAGCTGAACTTGGCTGCCTGAAACGTAGAAGTGCAGTATAAATGAGATAGATTTTATTTATTTATTTTGTAAAAATACCAAGCTAATTAAGTTTTTTCTTTCATTCGGCAGATATATAATAAATAAACCCTGACGTTTCCACAACAGTTGATGATGAGTTGTTCTCGCCTAACTGGCAGTTGTCCATCATTGTTGATGTCAATGAATTTTTTCCATTATTAAAACAAATCTTGACATGAGCAGTTCCAACATGTTGATCAGACATACAACTCTTTCACAATAAAAGAAATATCCATATTGAATCTTTTGAAGATTGGTCTAAATTCAATTTGAACATAACAACATCAGAGTATATTACAAAAACTTATATCATTGGATATGCAAACCGTTTTTACACGAGCCATTACTTGCAATTATATGCTGGAAAAAAAAGTATAATCATGAGGTCTAGATATGAGTCTTGCAAATAAAAGCAAGGAAGATTTTATTGTCATTGTATTTTCCAATTTTTATGATAAAGTATATATAAAGTAACCGAGACTAATGATAGCAATAAACATCAACACAGACAGTTCAGTAACACCCACTGATCACAACATGGAATTTTTTTTATTCTATAACTAGCCAAGAGAAAGGAAAAGCACGAGGAAAACAATGAAACAGGACATTTTAAAGATGCTGATTCCAAAAAGCAATTTATATCTACTTACTCTAGCTTGTACAAAGTTAGATTCATTTCTTAGCCCAATCATTTTAGCAATTTGATGCGAGTAGTCTTCAACACCATCAAACACAAAAGAAGCTGAACGGAATGAGATCTGCTCTTCCTCCAACATCATCATCCTGCATCCCAAATAAATTAAAAAGCAAAAATAAGTTCAGGACCTAATGCTATATAATTTTGGAATAAAGAAAAATAGCACTCCCCACTTACCTATTGGTCAAGCTTCCAGAGGAAAGAACTTCCTGTGCAGTAATTTTCACATTTGCAACCCATATGTCATCTTTTCCAGTAGGCCATCTAAGAGGAATCTTATAATTGACAGGTGGAAGAACCAAGCAATTTTGCCTTGATCCATGAGCACAATGGCGGTCATTCACACCATATCTCTCTCTCTCTCTCTGGATTTAGCTACACAGCTTCCAAATTTCAGAGAGAGGAGAGAGAAAGAGAGTGAGACAGTGATGGGTTCGTTCAATATCGATCCAATCACGACAAAGCTCGCTCATGAAAGACTATCCCCTCATCTACACATACATACACATACACATATATATTCTCTCTCTTTCTCTGTGTCTATATATGTACACAATTAATGTGACACAGTATATGTAATTTTTAAGTCTGCATTAACACGCTGTGCTAATCAGTAGAGCTCGATCCTAGCTGTAATTCTCAATTACTATTTTCCTAGCTCATTCACACCGGTAGAATGTAAAAGTCTACAACAGATACTAGAATCACACACTCATACAAAAAACAAACGGAACAAATATAAACATAAAGGCTATATTGTGGTGGAGTAATGTGACTTATATCTAAAAGTCTGCATTAACACACTGTGCTAATCAGTAGAGCTTGATCAGTAGAGCTCGATTTTAACTATAATTCTCAATTACTATTTTCCTAGGTAATTCACACTGATAGAATGTAAAAGTCTACAACAGATACTAGAATCACACACTCATACAGAAAACAAACAGAACGAATAGAAACATAAGCGTTATATTGTGGTGGAGTAATGTGACTTCTATCTATATGATCAAAGTCATTTTCCTGTAATCATATTATGTAAATGTTTTCAAGACATTTGAAAACTTGGGAGAGAATGATGGAGAGGTGTGAAGCTAGCTACATCTAACAGCAGTGCAGTTAGAGTGGTCCTTGTGGACAAGAGATGCAGAGGAAGAAATCATTCCAACTTGCAGGTGAGGTGTAGAGGTACTATTGTTACCTAGTCAGTTTTGCAAGCAATAAACAAGAATCCAGTGTTTTCTAATCTTTGCCATTGTTATTTTGATACAAGCAGAGAACTAGCAATTGGGATTGTTGCATACCGTCAATATTATTTTCAACTGAATGACATTTGATTCAAAAATCTTTATTGTTTTATTTAAATTTTATATTTGATTCTATAATCAGTTTCCATAAATAGAAAAGATATAGACACAAACTCTCCCTTCATCTGTTGCATGGATTATGAAGACCATATGACTTCTTATAGTGTCCAAAGATTGCTAGAAGAAAATGGCAAGAGACAAGGACTACATCAACATAAATGATGGTAATGGACACAGATCACATTGGAGGTCCCATCATCTTTACACTCACTTTTCTTACTTAATTGATACAAATTGGTAAAGACCTATATATTGAGATAGTTCAAGCGTCCACCTTATGTCCATGTTGCAAGAGAAATCTATATTTTGAAAGACTTCATACTTTAAAATTTTATTACTGAAATGTCGTTCTACCACTAAAAAACTATATTAAGAGGCTTTTGGCCAAATTTCTATCGACATTATCAAGCACACTTAATTTATTTTCTAAATACATTCAACTTTACATATTGAACTAGGCAATCAAACAAATTCTAATCTCACTATTTTCTTAATTATTATTATTTCTTCTTCTTTACCCAACGGGACTTTACTCAGGCCCGCCATTATCAGTCAAATTGATCACTCGACATTTAGATCTATTTTAGTTAAATATCAAGAAGCATTTCTAACATTAATCTATTATTTTCAATTACTTTCATTTCAAATTCTATGGACACTAAATAAACTTCAGAATCAACCACAAAGAATAAGTAAAATAATCTGAGTGTATTTGTTTATTGTAAGAAAGGTCTCACCATTTGATATGTGGAGCAATCAGAGTATACTTATCTAATGTAGGAAGGATACCACCATTTGATATGAATGATCAAATATTATTTTATATGATTTGTTCAGTTTTTAGTTTTGTTTGAAGACCTAATCTGTCTAAGCCCTAATAAGACCAATGTGTGAACAACTTATTAGACCAATACACAAAAAAGAACTTGAGATATGATATAACACGTGAGATTAATTTTTATATTTTGTCCTATTCTTTCGAACCGCTAGAATTGTAACATAGCACCATAGTCTCCAAATGAAGTTAATTGTGTCCTACACTCTCTCAAATTATATATTATACATAATTATATATATACCAATGTATAACCTTTGAAGAATCTGTTAGTGAGGAACCAACAGATACACAGCAACACTACAACAGATCAAGCAAAAAACAGCAGCTAACAAGACAGCAGTGCTAGCAGATACAACAGCATGGATACACAAAAGCAAAAAACCATCAGCTATCAAAATGCACCAGACACAAGCAGCTCCAGCACAGATATACCAGATTAGCAAGAGCACCAGAACAAGCACTGATGTAACAGTAGATACACCAATGTAACAGCATACCAGAACACATATACAGCAAAACAGAGCACAGGTACACCAGAGCAGCACACAGATACAGAGGCACCAGATTAGCAAAATTTTCCAGATTAGCAGATTAGCATAAAATATAACTCTAAATTTTCTATCATGTTTATATTAGCTTCATGTAGATGATTTCTATGAAATCTTGAAAATGAAACTTTCTATTTATGTAGCTTCATGTAGAGAGAGAGAGAGAGTACCGATTAAAGTTCAGAAACAAAGTAGACTATTCGCCGCCATTAGAGCTTGAAATGCAAGTAATCGAGGGGTCAGAATTCAGATATGAGCTTCTGGAAATCACTGAATCTCTATCTGAATCTTCGATGGAGCTTAGATCTGAATCTTCGATGGAGCTTAGAGAGGGTTGAGAGAGAGAGAGATGTGCGCGTATAAGGGCTGAGAGAGAGAGAGGGCTCAGATTAAAATTAAGGTTTCAAAAAGAAGGCGCTTTTGGCTACCGCTTTTGGAGGCGTTTTTAAACGCCTCCTATTATAAAACAATGTCGTTTTGTTTAAAAAAATGTGCAGCGTTTATAAAATGCCGTTACATATTAATAATAGTGAGGTTTAAAAAACTGTCCTTAAAAAAAGCACTATCATATCTCCTTTTTTCCAGCAGTACATGGAGTATTATTCTTATTTTTTTATTTCTAATTAATCATTACTAATCTCCTGGGATGTTGATGATTCCCACTTTGTTTAGTGCTAGGGTGGTTGGAATTGCTATTTAAGATTATAGGATGGGACATGAGTTAAAAATTTGAACATGTTTATTAAATGAATAAATTGTCTGCGTTGATTATATATATATATATTTAACCAATTTGAATACACCCATCAAGCTTTGAACTTGTAATGAATAAATTTTGAATAAATTATGAGGAGAAGTGGTTTTGGAATACTCTTCAGATCCTGGGGGACACTCTTGATCCTCTTCTAGTCACCTGAAAAAGAATGAACACTCCGGTCGGGGGTACCGGAATTAGCACTCCGACAGGCAAGTTAGTCTCACACTCAAGATTGCTTGTATTCTAAATTAAGCACAATAATTTTCACATCCCTTTCTCAGTCTGCTATTCCTCTATTTATACTCATTCCCTGTGCCTCGGGGCAAGGCCCACTTTTCACTCATTATCCTTCTATTCCCTCGGCTCCATAGTTCAATAACTATTCAGCCTATCTATCCATTTTATTTAGCGTCCTGAACGTGCTGGATAGAGCCGATAGTATCTGACTGGAATATGCTTCTAATTCTTTTTAATATTCGGCTCCCACAATTGCCCCCCAAACACCCCACTAGCATCATCTAGTCAGCGTGGTTGGCTTCTAATCTGGGGAGACTAAAATTTGGCGGTTAATCCTCTTCCCGATGCGTGTCGGGACGTGTATCCGTTTTTTGGTCATTATAACACTTTCCCGCCTCATTCGTGCTTCTCTCGCATTTATTATGATTTGAAACTTAAGTCCTGTCGAATACATGCTTTTTCGAATATTTCGAACCTTCCGGACTGCCAATTGGTATTTCTTCTCTGGCGTTTTCTGCAACTCCTATGCGTCTTCTCCTTGTCTCCTTTGCCTTTCATAAGTCTTCTTCTCTTCTCTTTGCAATCATACTTTCCGTATTTATTTTTTGATTTAGAATATCCTTGAGTCCTCACTAAAATGGCTAAGAATTTGAAAGACCTCCTCTCCGAGGATCGAATTTCTGGGTTTCGAAGACATTTCTCCATTCTTGATAATGTCCATCTATCTCTAGTAATGGACAATTCCCCTAATATGGAGAGGGACGACCGACATATAATCGTCTTTCCTCTCCTATCCATTGCGGAGGGCGGAGTTCGCTTTCCCCTACATCCATTTCTTAGGGCCGTCCTCTAACATTGGGGTCTGATTCCCTCACAACCCAATGTGAATTTCTTTTGAATCGTGATGGGAATCGTAGAGTTGAACTGGCGCCTCAGGATCAACCTTGGCATTCCGGCGATTCGGCACTGCTACGCTTTAGCCAAATCCTCCGGTCGGCTCGGTCGTTACTTTCTCAGGGCCAAGGACACTGACCATCATCTGGTAACGATGCTTGCCAACTCTGGCAAACGAGTTGACGATGTAATGGTCAATGTCCGAGGCAACTGGGAATTCGGCGAAGGCGAAGATCACCTAGACCCTATTCCCAGACGGAGGGGTGAACCATGTTGCCGTGTAACTCCTTGTTTGTTGACCCTTCTTTTATTCGGCTCCTTTTTCCAAATCTAATCCTCTATTTTTGCAGACAATAAGTTAAAGAAGGTTCTGACCTTGGCTGACGACGCGATCCTTGCGAAAATTAAGACTGCACTAAAGTACTTTGGCCGTCTAAACGTACAGAAACAAGGTAGAGCCGCCCACATTCTTCTGCGGTATGAGCCTACCTACACTACGTTCTCGGCCGCAAACAACATTCCGATCCCAACCGGCGAACAACACCATACGGATGTTGTCTTCCCTAGCTTCAAGTCTCTTAGGCAAATTGGTCTCGAAATTCCTGATTCGGAGCAAAACTTGGAGCCGGTGATCGAGGTAGTCACCGAATCAATCAGAGAGTTCGCTGCCGAGGCTGAAGAGGTCGACGAAGCCCAGAGGTCAGCGTCTGAGGCTGCCGGTCGTAACCAGCCTGACTCACCGTCCACTTCAAGTCGGGTAGAGTTTTCCTTCGGAGATATTTTTACAGACTTGGGGGATCTACCTGGGGATTTTTTTGAAGGCATGGTTGGGGAAAATCTCACGCAGATGGCGAGAAAGAGAAATGCCAAGCGAATGGCTGCCCGAAAAAAGGCAGAGGTCGCTCGTTCTGAGCTTGCCCCGGTTGAGTCTTTACAACCCATTACTGAAGGGGAAACGGCTCAAGTCGTTGTGGATGAGACCGAGAAGGAGGCCGAACAGCAAATTATGGAAGAACGACTAGTTGTAGACAACCCATTTTTGACCGTCCTCAAGACTTGGACGTCATCGTTTGAACACTCGATGATCACCCATGTTTGTGTTCGTCTTGAGCTCTCGGAGGTTTCGGCTACGCACCTTGCCTCAAGACCTCTCGACTTGTTTGTTTTGTGTTTGATTTTGCACCAAACACTTGTTGTTTTGCTTCTGAGGGTGGGAAATAGCTTGTTGGCCATCCCCACACCTCACTGGCCATGGCCTGAGGCCACCGGCCCTGTTTTCTTGCTACCGGCCAAAAGTGTTGGCCGGTCGGCAATGTTTTTGGTCGGCCGGCCATTGTTTTGATCAATCGGCCACTTTTCCTGGCTAAGACCTTTTCTTGAGAGAGCTTGACCCTTTTGAACCTTTATTTTAGCTTCTTGAGGAAGCTTGAACCTTTTGAACCCATGTTTTAGCTTCTTGAGGAAACTTGAACCTTTTTTAGCTTCTCCAAGACGCTTGACCCTTTTGCTCCAAGCTTCCAAGAGAAGCTTGAACCTTTCTTAGCTTCTTGAGGAAGCTTGACCCCTTTGCTCTAGCTTCTTCAAGAAGCTTGACCCTTTTTGCTTTAGCTTCTAAGAGAAGCTTGGCCCCTTTGCTCCAAGCTTCTAAGAAAAGCTTGGACCTTTGTTCCTCTATAAAAGAGGGCCTCTCCTTCCATTTCAAGGGTTGAAAAATCTGATATATAAAATATATATATCACTCTCTCTCTATATCTCCCTCTCTCTCTACATTTGTGTGGGTTAGAGTGTTCCAAAGTGAGTTTTTGTTCTTGTTCTTGCACTAGAACACCTAGGAGTACACTACTCTTTGGTTACTAAGGTGCTAAGGAGTTGTTTGAGGGATTTTTGAGCTGGTTTTTATCCAAAGAGGCTGCTGGTTTGGTGTTCTTGAAAGTGGTCTTCAAGGGCAACTACTTTTCTCTCTTTTATTCCCCATTTTTGTACACACTTTTAGCCTATCTTGCATGCTGATTTAAGCTTAGCTATAAAATGAAAAAAAATTTGTATTTGCATGCTTTTGAAGTTTGTTTAAGACCACTTTTGTGTTTGGGATTTTCTACCCCCTCTTAGGCCTTGTTTGGCCTCATTTTTGTGCCTTTTTTGTGAGCTTTGGGACCACCTTGTATTGGCCTTCTCACCACAGTGGTGGGGATGATGTTTTGAGGTCCTAAGAAGGAGAGGGCCATCTCCTCTCCTTATTGTCTTGTTTACTTGCATTTTTGGCCTTACAAAGGAGCCCATATTTGTATGCATCCCAAGCTTGGTTCAGGTCCTTTTTGGTGAGTTTTAGGACCGGCATAAGCTCTGTCCAGAGCTGGTTTTTCCATATTAGATGTCCTTCTTGCATGTGTAGAACAACTCCTTTCATGGCCTTTCAAAGGAGCACCTCATTCTTGCATGTATTAGACACATTTCAATGGGTATTTGGTCATATTTTGGCATGCCATGAATCTATTTTTGGCTGGTTTGGTGGTCTTACATATGCTCCATATGCTTGTAGTGTAAACCATGCTTACTAACTTACATTGCATGTTATTTTGGCCCTCCATTCTGGCATATTTTGGCCATGCCTTAAACTGATTTCGTGTATGTTTTGGACTGCCTTAGCTTTGTTTTTATGTCCCATGGTCGAATGGTACTTGCCATGTATGCTTGTAGTGTAATAGCCATGCCTAGTCTTGAGTTTTGAAGTCTATTGCATGCTTATATTGAGGTGTTTGCATGTTTTGGCATCATTGGGTATGATATTTCAGAGCTTATACTTGTGCCATACTCCCATATTTTCCATGCTTTAAGTGTTATTGAGAGTTGTGCTTGTATGCCATGTTATAATGTGTTGTGCATGTTATGTTGTTAGCATTGTGTATGCCATGTCACTCCTTGCATTGTGTATGCTAGGTGGTTAGTTGCATTGAGCATGCCATAGTTCATATAGCATTGTGTGTTCCATATAGTCCATAGCATTGTGTATGCTAGGTTGCATGTTTGCATATTTAGGTTGTATGCCTATTGCATATTGCTTGTTAGCATACTCATTTTGCATTAGTTTGTTTGCATGCTTAGGTTGCATAGCATTGAGCATGCATCCCTTGCCTCTTGATCAATCATGATAGAGGTTGGGGCCCTTTATGTGTTTTGTGCATTTCATTCCATATTGAATTGCACACTTGACTCTTTGGCCATCATGCATGGAAATGCGTGATTGGTGGCCCAAGAGTCGAATACCATACTCCCTTGAGTCTTAAACATGATAGGAAGGGTGGTTGTGCATACATTGCTTTGAAAATGCATTGTCATGCTCTGTTTGCCCTTTGCTGCTGTCAAACAGAATTCTGCAGGAAGAGATGGCCGGTCGACCATCTTCAGTGCCGGCCGGCTATCCATTGTTGGCCGAGAGCCTCACAACTGGTCGATGACCACTTTTCCATGGCCGGTGACCATTCCTCTTAGCCGGTGACCTCCCATAGTGTTCAGGGAGTGTTCCAGAATTGACCTTGGGACTCATGCAATTTTCAGAGGCATAAAGCAATACAAATAGGGGCAACTGTGGCATGACGATGGATTTCCGAGCGGAGCCGAGCATGCATACATTCATCCCTCTTTTTGAGGCTATTTTACTGCTTTCAGTAGCTTAATTAATATGTCAATTAGTTAGGTGGTTTTGTAATTAATTAATTAGCTTGTTAGTTAGTTAATTTGTATTATTCTTCTGGTCCCTCCGAGAGAGGGCAAATTGTGTAATAAGCGCGCATGTGTGTGATGCATGTCTTCCAACCCCACGTCTTTCTCCCTTTTATTTAACCTCTTACAATGGTTAGTTTTAGGGCACGTTTCAATTAGCATACTTATGATAGCATGTTTGCACACATTCATTCGTATTGCATGCACTGGGCTCGGTGCATCATGCTAACTGCATTGTATTTCAATTCCAATTTGAATACATGTATCAAGTTGCATTTCACATGACATCTTAGAATAGCCGAGCCCATTTCTAATTGCATTTTGCATGTATTGCATTAGCCATCTTAACATGAACTAGGATCATGCATTTGATTACAAACTAGTTTTTGTTTTGGCTTGGAGTACTAGGTAAGCATTTACGCTTTAGCATCCTTGCATGTGTGTGAATGTTGCCACGACAGCATGCTTACCATGAGGCTATTTGCGTAAGTGATGTAACTACCTGAATGCTTGTGGGTGAAGGTTGGATTGCTTGAATTGGAACAATTCATTGAAATCCGTATTTTAGCCTACTTACGAGTAGCAAAACTCAAACCATTTTTCTGAACAAACGAATATGCAATGCTTTATTCCAAATTAGGCGATCTGGTCTATACTTGTTTTGTTGTGCGCATCACATAGTAACTCTAGCTAATTAACCGAAATAAGAACACATGTGTTTTCAAAAACAAGATATCATGTTTAGTAGTGGCCGATCTTTGATCGAGCGAGCGGGGGTGCTCATAGCTGACCTTCTCCAATCGTACCCAAGTTCCCGAGCCGAGGCAACTTTGGTGATGACGGACATGTGGCCTTAGGCAACGAGTTAGGGTTTCCTAAATTTTCCAAAAATAAATATTTAGGTGGTGACTCTGTATTTGGCAAAACAATCCATGTTTGGCACTTCTTTCTAAAAAATCTGTTTTCTAAAAACGATTTGCCAGATTTGGACTCTTTGGTGATTTATCAGTCTTGCATTGCACTTTGCAAGATCAGATTAAGAACCGTGACAATTTGAGTCCGAACTGTAGTGAGCCCAAATAAACAAAATAGGATTTCCCTCCCGGGACGTTCGGGGACGTCTACACTAGTTCTGAAAGAGCGGGGCGAAAAAGGTGACGCCGAGGGAGACGTTGGCTCGGAGGATAGCCCTGCTGGTAAATAGCCTCGTTTAGAGGAGTCCAACGTCGTGTTTCATTCTGTTGTTCAACCAAAGATCAAAAACACGCTAATCTCTGTTGACGCATCCGCCATGAAGGATCTGGCCGTAGCGTTGAGCTTAGCCGCCTCAGTTTCACCACCAGCTGACAAGGTCACCTTTCAAGAGGAGCCGGATTTGGCGACTATAGCGTTCGCTGCCCAGTCGGCCCTTCTGGTATGTACGATTTTCACTTTTTTACTCGTTTGGTTTGGTTTATCATATGATATTCCTTGGTGTGATAATCTCAACCTATTTTGAAGACGGTTGGAAGGATAGTCGAACTAGGCCGCCGTCAGCATGATGCCATTGAAAGAATTGGCCGCTTAAAGTTTGAAGCTGAAAGTGAAAGAAGCAGGGCCTAATTCGAGGCGATGAGAGCCGCAATGGAAAATGCTCGAGCCGAAGCAGAAAAAGAGAGGGCTCAAACTTCTGACCAGCTCAGATCCAAAGCCGAGGATAGGGCGAACACGAGCGAGGAATCACTTGAGTTAGCCAAAGAGGCGCTTGCCAAGGCAGAGGCCGAGTTAAAGGAGTTGAAGGTGGCCAAGGAAAAAGCAAAATCCGAAGTTTCTACGACACTTGAGGCTGGAAGGAGCGCCGCCTTCAAGGAATATGTAGACGAGGTCCCCAAATTCGAGAATCGGGGATTCAAACATGGGTTGCTCAAAGCCCTTGCTGTTGTTGGAGTTACATTAGCCGTGCCAATTCCATACGAGCAAGTGGACGTTGAGCCGCTTGAGTCTGATCTCGAGGATTGATCTGGGAAACATTCTACTTTTATTAAGTATATTCAATTTCAATTTCAATTTCAATGTACGTTTTTTAGTTTTCATATATAAAATGTACGCTGCCAGCGCCCAGTTTATAGATGAAAATTTTATATGCTCTCAAATTATTTCTCGTATTGTTTGCTGTATAAGTGTATAGTTAGGAGAATCAGCAATTAGAACCAAATGTCAAGCTTGCGTGAGATGGCAGACTTAACAGGCGATTGAAATTAGGGATCTGATCTAATCATAAATAGAATGAATTCATGACTATTGTTCAGACAAATCGATTCATGGAATGGCTGGGGCACTCAAGCCGTATAGATTGATCAATCTGCCCTTGCCCCAGCTGGTTCATGGACATAGGACGCCGGGATCTGACTTAATCATAAATAGAATAAATTCATGACTACTGTTCAGACAAATCGATTCATGGAACGGCTGGGGCACTCAAGCTGTATAAATTGATCAACCTACCCTTGCCCCAACTGGTTCATGAACGTAGGACACTGGGATCTGACTTAATCGTAAATAGAATAAATTCATGACTACTGTTCGGACAAATCGATTTATGGAATGGCTGGGGCACTCAAGCCGTATAGATTGATTAATCTGCCCTTGCCCTAGCTAGTTCATGAACAGAGAACGGCGATTGCCACGTAAGGAATCTTGTACGGAATACCCGACGCATGGAACGGCTGGGGCACTCGAGCCGTATATATCAATCTGTCCTTGGCGCTTTAGTATTAATGAGACAGCCACGGAGATGCTGCCCTTGTAGGGAATAAATAGGCGTGTACTTTGTGAACAAGGGTCTTATTTATGCGTTCAGTGAGCATCTCAGTCCCGCTCTTTGAGGAAGATTAAACAAGTGCAGATGTCAAATAAGCTTTTCTTCAACAGCAGAGGTGAAAGGAAGACGCTAGCTGAGCTGGGAGGTTCCATGAATCGAAGCGGTGAATCCTTACGAACGGGCGGTAGGACTTCGAGGGATCGGGAGAGACACCCATCTCCTCGTCATCGAAGTAGATTGCCTAGGAGGGACAATCAGCCACAGCGTGAGTCTCCTCAATCTCGTCCTGAAAGGGAATCCGATGCGACTCCTCATCTATTGAGTTTCGCGGTCTTCGTGGGTAATAGACCAATGGCGCAGGCAGATTCGATCATTCGAGATCTAAATGTGGCAGTCGAGTTTACTCAACAAATTTTTCCACCTGAAGTTCAACAGTCGATGGTAGGTCGGCCGGACTTCGAAGTGTTTCATGAAGGCGTTCATGGGGCGGTGAGGGGACTGTACACGGCTTATGAGATCGGCATGCATCTCCGCGCCGCTCGCCGCGACATAGAACAGAGAGATGAACGAATTCGGAAGTTAGAAGCTCGCGCCGCGAAGGCCGAGAGTGAGCTAAGGAAAATCAAGCCTGCCGGGGCCCAATCAACCGGCCAACCCAACCCGGTTGTCAAAGAAAGGGTTACTCAAAGGCTGATAAGTGATGCGATCGCCGATCGTAATACGGCTAGCATGTTCGCGATTGAGACTGCGAAAGGCGTGGCCTATGAAAAAGGCTTCCATGACGGCCGACTGGTCGGAATTCAGAAGACCAAAGAGAAACTCGCTGAGGAAGTTTGCCGATGTGAAAATCGTGGCTTTAAGCACGGTTGGATCAAGGCATCTCAAGCCACGGAAGCTCTTCGAGCATCAGGAATTGATTCGGTGCTGCCACTCTACCAACGTAATCATTTTCCTTTTTCCGCGTTTGAAGTAAAGAAGAGTGAGGACGAGGGCGAGGTCGAATAAAAATACTATGTAATTGTGTAGTTATTGCCTGATTGAATAAATCGTCCTATTTTAAATGTTTCATTGTAACCTGCATTCGGCACACTCGCGTTTCCATACATTTTCATTGTATAAATATTGTCCGGCCCAAGTTAAGTAGGCATTTAATTCCGAACGGTTATATGCCGGCTTGTCATGAGCATTCTTGGTTAAATGTCATTCGTTTTACGCACGATCAATCTGCCGATTAGGCTTCTGATTTCGGAGGCTGAATCGGCCCAAAGGTGTCACGCTCCAAGGGCTCCGAATCCGGAAACTGTCAGTCCATCTATAATTGCCATAATTAGTCCATTTTAACTCCAAAAAGCCAAAAATTAGTATATGGAGCGACTATGGCCAATATCTACCGGCGTCCGTCTTTTAGGGTTCAATATTAATGAAATCACCTCGGGTTCACCACAAGGATTAGAAATAAATTACCTTGGATTTTTCGCCCCAGTAATTTCACTTATTGTGTTCAAACTCGCTTTAAAACAACTTTGTTGCGTGGGGTCAGACAAATGTGAATTTTCCCCATCAGCAGAAGGGAGGCTCGAACTTTGGCTGAGCTCGGTACTGTAATGAATCGCAGCAGAGAACCCACCCGTGCGAGAGGTGAGGCGTTCAAAGAACGAAAAAAACGTCAGCCTCCAGGTTGTCGAAGCAGATCGCCCCAAAGGAAGGATGAGGCCGATGTAGCATCGCGACCGTTGAATTTTACTTTTTTCGTGGGGAATTCCTTTCTTGTCCTGGATCTTGGCCTTGACATTGTCAATGGTGTCAAGGCTCTCTACCTTGAGGGTGATTATCTCGCTGGTGTGAACATTGGATCCAAGCGCGGTTAGATCGAAGCATTTCAAACTACGGAAGCTCTCCGAGCAGTGGCCGTTGATTCGGCGTTACCGCTGTACCAACACGACCACTTCTCCTCTGTTGCCTTCGAAGCTTGAGAAGGGTGAAGATGAAGGCGACGCCGTATGAAAATAGATATTGTAATGCTCGAATGCGGTTTGCATTTTTGTAATTACTGTTTTAATCGAATAAAATATTTTATTTTAAAAGTCAGTATCTCATTGTGAATTTTTGTTAAGCATATTATTTCGAGTGTTGGCACATTTTGTTCTATTCGTGCGGTTGTGCCAGCTCAAATTACATATCCCTACTTTGATGTGAACCTGGAGGGCGCTCTGGTTTGCAAGCTCTATCGGCCCAACAACGTTATGTGCCGAGAGGGCTCCAAATGCGGAGACCAATCGTGAATCCACGAGGGGTGCTCCGAATCCGGAGACTTAATCAACCCAGCGACGTCACGCGCCGAGGTGGCTCCGAATCCGGAGACTTAATCAGCTTAGCGACGTCATGTACCTAGGGGGCTCTGAATCTGGAGACTTAATCAGCCTAGTGACGTCATGCACTGAGGGGGCTCCGAATCTAGAGACTTTTTGGCCGATCGTGATATCCACGAAGGGCGCTCCGAATCCAGAGGCTTTATCAGCCCAACGACGTCATGCGCCGAGGGGGCTCCGAATCCGGAGACTTTTTGGCCGATCGTGATATCCATAAGGGGCGCTCTGAATCCGGAGGCTTAATCGGCCCAACGACGTCATGCGCCGAGAGGGCTCCGAATCTGGAGACTTTTTGGCCAATCGTGATATCCACGAAGGGCGCTCCGAATCTGGAGGCTTTATCGACCCAACGACGTCATGCGCCAAGGGGGCTCTGAATCCGGAGACTTTTTGGCCAGTCGTGATATCCACAAAGGGCGCTCCGAATCCAGAGGCTTTATCGGCCCAACGACGTCATGCGTCGAGAGGGCTCCAAATCCAGAGACTTTTTGGCCAATCGTGATATCCACGAAGGGCACTCCAAATCCGGAGGCTTAATCAGCCCAACGACGTCATGCGCCGAGGGGGCTCCGAATTCGGAGACTTTTTGGCCAGTCGTGATATCTACAAAGGGCGCTCCGAATCCAGAGGCTTAATTGGCCCAATGACGTCATGCGCAGAGGGGGCTCCGAATCTGGAGACTTTTTGGGCAATCGAGATATCCACGAAGGGCGCTCCGAATCTGGAGGCTTTATCGGCCCAACGACGTCATGTGCCAAGGGGGCTCCGAATCCGGAGACGTTTTGGCCAATCGTGATATCCACGAAGGGCACTTCGAATCTGGAAGCTTTATCGGCCCAACGACGTCATGCGCCGAGGGGACTCCAAATCTAAAAACTTTTTGGCCAATCGTGATATCCACGAAGGGTGCTCCGAATCCGAAGGCATTTTGTCGGAGCACCTTTCGGCTAGATTTCGCAATGGGTGGGACTACAACTGTTCAACAAGAATCCTTGTATTACAAATGTGGAATGTGTACATGGCGAATCTTTTAGAGCTAAGATCATTCCCAATAAGTCGGGTTTAATGACAGAATTTTCGAGTTCCAGGATCGTGACGTATTTCTGAGCCAATAAGGAATCCTTCTGATAATGGTCGTCTTAGTTATGACCTAATTGAGGATCCACTATCCTGGTGTGTAGCGGCACAACTGAACGCGTTGATTATATGACTTGGCAAGTTGTTGCTGGCGTCGCCTAGGACTATTGTGGCTTTTTGCTATGGAGTTGTCCGACATTGTTGAGGATGTTTTGATTCTGCACTTCGGAGGAGTTGGCCTGCGACTTCGCAGGCGTCTTTCCAGAAAGGAGATAACATGTTTGTGCGGATTGTCGGGAACCACGGATTTGCTCAATGCCGTGTATGGTCGGGAAGCGCAGCAGCTGATGGTAGGTGCTTGGCACGACTTGAATAGCATGCAACCAAGTTCGCCCCATGATGAGATTATATGGCGATGGGAGCTTGATGACCAAGAACTCTACATCCGTTGTTTGGGAGCCTGCTCGAACAGGTAGTGAGATTTTTCCAACGGGTACTTTGGATTTGCGTTAAAGCCGAACAAAGGATGAGGAGCTGGAGACAGGTCTGATTCGTTGAAGCTGAGTTTGATAAAGGTTTCGTAATACATAACCTCTGAAGTGCTCCCTTGGTCTATGAGGACGCGCTCAATAATAGATCGACTCACGCGTAGCTCAATGACCAACGGGTCACTATGGGGGAGTGTTACGCCGGTAAGATCGGAATTGTCGAAGACAATACTCAGAGCTTTGTGGGGCTGCTTCGATGGTGTCTGTTGCTTCTAGAGGGCTGACTGTATTGCATGTGCGCCAAGTGGTGTTGGAAGGCCGTATATCATATGAATGAGGCCGAGCAGAGGTGAATCCTGCCGAAGGGCAACTATTTTGATTGCGTTTTTTCGAACATGTTGTTGGAGTCGACCATCTTGCACCAATTCCTCAAGGTGGTCTTTCAGAGCATAACGGTTGTCCATATCATGACTGTGATCTTTGTGATATTCACACCGCTTGTCCTGTCGTCTCGTGCCGGGAGGTCCCACCATTTTGGATGCCCATTTGAAGAACGGAAGATGTTGGATTTGGGACATAACCGAGCTGATTGGCTCTGATAGCTCCGTATATTTCTTGTCGGCGCGCTTTGTGCGCCTATTATCAACTTGCAATTGCTCATTTGTTCGGTGTGAGCATTGTTCACTTGATTGGCGTGAATCCCGTTTCTTGTCTCGTTTAGCCCGTTGTCGTGGTTCAGGGCTCTGAGGAGGAACGAAACTTATTGGCTGAGCAATTTTAGGGAGGACCATTTTTATGGCAATGTGTCCGGCTTTAACCCGCAAGGCATCATCTTCCACTTTGCAGTATTCCTCTACTTTCTTCATCAACCCCCAGACTGTTTTGGGGGGTCTTCTGGTCAAGGAACTGCAGAGGGCGCTATCCGGGTGTAATCCCATTTTGAAGGCGGTGATGGCCATGGAATCGTTGCAAGTATCATCAACAAGATTAAATCACACCCAATATCGTGCCGAATATGCTCTTAGTGTTTCTCTTGGCAGGATTTGCATTGCCCAGAGAGAGTCGGCTTGTTTCGAATGAACCTCGTTGGTGATGAATCTGGCCCTGAAGGACTTCTGTAGTTGGTGGAAGGTTTTGATCGAAGCCGGTTCTAGTTTATAATACCACCTGACAGCCAATGGTCTTAAACTGTTGGGAAATCTTCTGCACATGAGGGCCTCGTTGTCTGCATGCAATGTCATGGCCTGTTTGTAGTGGCGGATGTGATAAATGGGGGTTTGACTTTCCATCATAGAGAGTGAATGACGGGGCTTTAAACTTTTTGGGAAGGATTGCCCTTGCGATCCGTCGCACAAAGGGATCATGCTGGTCCTCGTCATCTGAGTCGTTTTTTCTGTGCTTATGCCTTATACGTGGGCCCTCTTTGGAGGAGCTGGAAGTTGCAAGTCGTCCTTTCTTTTTGGGCTCTGGAGATAGTGAGTCGGAGTCGTTATCAGTGTCTTGTTACCGGGCTCGAGATCGTCGACCAGCTGCTTTCAGAGGTCATTCCAGATCTTGGCACACGGCTTGTTTGGACTTTGCCACCTCTAGGGCCAAATCCTGACGGAGACGCTCGTTCTCAGCGATCATGTTCTCCAACCGCTGCTCGTTTTGCTTTGCTTGTTCCATGATCGCTTGAATTACCTCATGCTCTAGGGTCGAAGGTGAGGCGAAGTTCAAAGCGCGTCGTGCCGGGATATTCTCCGGTCCATGCATGTTTGTTGGAGTAAAATTGTCTAACTGCGTGGTTTTATCAGTGGCTATTGGAGGGTCCTCCCTCACGCCCGCCATGGATGTGCTTGAGTATTCCCACAGACGGCGCCAATTGTGGAGAAGTGGTTTTGGGGATACTCTTCAGATCCTGGGGGACGCTCTTGATCCTCTTCTAGTCACCTGAAAAATAATGAACACTCCGGTCGGGGGTGCCGGAATTAGCACTCTGACGGGCAAGCCAGTCTCACACTCAAGATTGCTTGTATTCTAAGTTAAGCACAATAATTTTCACATCCCTTTCTCAGTCTGCTATTCCTCTATTTATACTCGTTCCCTATGCCTCGGGGCAAGGCCCACTTTTCACTCATTATCCTTCTATTCCCTCGACTCCATAGTTCAATAACTATTCGGCCTATCTACCCATTTTATTCGGCATCCTGAACGTGCCTGATAGAGCCGAATAGTATCTGACTGGAATATGCTTCTAATTCTTTTTAATATTCGGCTCCCACAAATTATATTGACATCCCTTGAGATTTAATTTTAATACAAATTTCTTTATGAGGCTTGGGAAATTACACTATCCTCCTTGAGGTTTCAAATCATACTACAGTTTTGTCCAGTCTATTAAGCGTCGTTAGGTGAAGTAACAGTTTTGGATGACATCAGTACTAAAAATGGTCAAAATGCCAATTTTAACGTTATAATTCCAAACCCAAACCCAATCCCAATCAAATAACCCACCGCTGACCCATTTGTAAACCTAATTCAGAGCCAAAGACAATAAATGAAATGAAGAAATAGAAGAAGACTTCGACGCGCAAATCGCTTCTTCCATTGTCGTTGGTCGTGATGTTGTAGCAATGGGGTATTGCTCCATGGTAGAAGAGGTATGGAATTAGAAAACCCAATACCAATAAATCTCAAAAGTGTGGTTTTTGTGGTAGTGAGAAGGTGAGTGTGCAACATTAAAGGTGTTGGTCTCTTTCTTTGTCTAGATTTTTTTTTTTTTTTCCTGGGTTTGTTGAATGTGGTAGTAGTTAATTCAGTGGTGGTTCATGCTTGATTTGGTAGTGGCGTGGGGTGGAGTGGAGTGGGGATGACATGAAAGACTAGAAGAGGTAGTAGTAGGAGAATAATCTCATACTTCAGATGTTTGATGAATTGCTGAAATGAACTGTGAAGAAGAAGAGAATGGAGTTGCTAAACATGACTTTTGATATGAATTACCATTCAATTCAATGGGGTTATTGATGGAGATGCCAAATGTTGCAAGTGAGATGTAACAGGTTTGCAAATTACACACAGAAATGCATCGCTATTATCTCTTTCTTTTTCTTTTACTAGGAATGGCAATTTGAACCCCGCCCTGACGGGGGCCCAACCTCCAGATCCCGATTAGGACGGTTTTTCCCTAAAAAATACCCCCGACGGGCTGGGGATGGTATTCGAAAATACATCCCTGATAATGTTTGGGCCGGGGACGGTGATACGTTCCTCAACCCCAGCCTATCCCCATATCCGTCCTTGTCCCCGTTTTTCCAAACTAAAATTACTATTATACCCATATATATATATATAAACAAAACCCTAACATAACACAACCTCACACACATACAGAATCCCTCACTGTCTCTTTCTCACCTCTCTCTCAGTTTCTCTCTCTCTCTCTCGGGGTTGATTTTGTGTAAGTTTGGTCTAGTCTGATGCCAAGATTCCTCTTTGTTATAGGGGCAAAATTCTGAGTGGTTTGACTTAGGAATATAACATTCCGAACCCATCAATTGATGATTGGATTGGAGTATTTTCACCAGAAAATTTTAGGTTGAAATGATTTTTCTGAGATTAATATATATATATATATATATTAATTTTGATGGTGTTAATCTGAACAAATCATTGTATTTTATTTATTTTGCAGTGCTTTTACTTGCAGTGCTTCTACCATTTGATTTTTTTCCCTATTGTTGCTCTTTTTTTTTTTTCTTTTTTTTTTTTTGGTGATTCTTCCCCCTGTTGCTACTTTTTTTTTATTTTTTTTCTTTTGTTTTTGGCCGGGGAATTTTCGAGGCCGGGAAAACCCAATCCTTGTTAGGGGGCGGGGGCAAGGGCAGTGATAGGTTTTCCGTCTGGGATCAGGACCGGGACGGGGGAATTTTCACCATCGGGGATCGAGGACGAGGAGTGTGATTCCCGGCCCCGCTCCTGCCCGTTGCCATCCTTATCTTTTACAAACCACCACCGATGCCTATGACTTTTTTTTATTTTTTTTATTTTCAATAAATAATGCCTGAGATGTTTAGCTCCACAATTTGGTTTTTTCTCTCACTTTCTCTATTTGTTTTTTTCTTTATCTAAATTGACACTCTGTGAACACGAGTGATTTCGATTATGATGTGATTCATCGAAGTTTTCATTCAGGTGAAGCGTTTATGTAATCACCAGATTTGTGAACACCTCTCTCTCTCTCTCTTTCTCTCTCATTCATATAATGTGCGATTGATTTGTGTTGAGCTTGGGTTTAATTTCGATTCTGAGGCCCACTTTGTTGATAGTGGTTAGAGGTGAATCATGGAAAGGGAAAGGTGGTGGGAGAGAATGATGTATATTGCGTAAGATGGAGATGAAGAGGTTGTACTGGAGTGTACAAGTTGGGTAGATTGTGGGTGGGTGGGGAGTGAGATGAGGATGGCAATATACTACATTCATATTTTTAATTGAGGATATTATGGTCATTACATCTTTTTCGTTATCTAGGTTAAAAGTCAAACACTGACAGGTTAATTTTCAAAATGTAAGGAAAGAATTTGTATTAGAAACAAGCCCCAAGAGATGTCATTGTAATTTACCCGTAAATTTTTTTGTGCCAAGTTAACTAAAGCCTCGTTTGACAAGTGATTTTTTTAGCTAAAAAATTAAAAAGTTATTAAAAAAATAAAAAAAAAAGTCAACTACCTATATTAAAAAGTTAAAGATTTTCTTTTCTCTTTACTTTTTGCACATCTTTTCGTAAAAAATCAAAAAGTCATCATAAACATACTATTTTTTTTTACACAATATTTTAGTCAAAAAATTAAAAAATTACTAAAAAAATATGTTCTCAAACGAGACCTAAAATGATGTTGATTTTTTGTTATATTAGATTTTTTTTGTATATGATATATAGGTTTATTGAGTAGGCTTGGATTTGTAATATAAGCTTCAGATAGATTTTTAGGTACAATGTGTCGGTTGGGATACGTCATGAATTTTTTTTTAACTATGTTTTAGATTAGGCCTAGTCTGATCAATGCCCACCCCCAAATAAAGTAACAGCCGATTGATAATGAGAGGGTGATTTTTGGTGAAAATTGGGCCGAGCTGTGAGATGGACTTTGTGGCCCAAAGTACGAAGGATTGTGTAAAAAAGGCCGAAAAGTTACTTCGGCCCGGGAGAGATAAAGTTACTCCTGTTCAAGAGTGATAAAGTTACTCCGGTTCAAGAGTGATAAAGTTACTCCGGCCCAGAAGAGATGTTGAGTTACTTCGGTCCGTGCAACTTGGAGTTAGGCCGGTCTCAGAAATAGTCCGGTCATGATGTATTCTGGGTAGGTCGGTTGGGATGTTGCTATTCAGTAGATCGGTCCAAACACACCATGGTTCGTGTATGGGAGAACCGAGATATGGTGCAGCAAGAGGAGGAACCGAACTACTATTAGTACGGCCTACTCTGTGACTCAGTATAGCCAGGTTTATCTCGGTCGTATGGCAGTTCGGCCGTAGTTAAAACCATCCCACTCGGTTTAAGCAATAGGGGGGTGTAAAAGGATAAGCATTATCCTTTAGGAGTATGGATCCTAGGAGGACTCTGCATGGAGAAATAACAGTCCTGCTAGGATTGTGCCACTCGAAACCTATAAAAGCTCACAAGCATCACCTTGGAAGAGGTAACATAACACAACATACAATTTTGCTTACTGAATACATTGAGCTTTGTCTATTTGTCAAATTTTCTGACTTAGGCATCGGAGAGGTTTCCGGCACACACCTGCCGGCTAGCTCGCGTTTGTGTTTTCAGGTGACAAAGCGACGTCGTATGGAGGAGCGTGGACTTAGTTAATAGGCTTATACGAGGAGAATTATTTCTTCCCCGTACAATTGGCACCGTCTGTGGGAACAACAGACAAGAACAAAACCTCTTGATTAAAGCTTCTCCCCTTTACATTCAATGGCACACATTGAAGAATTGCTGCAGTCCGCCGTCGACGGACTAACTCCAGAAGGGGGCGCAAGGCGTGAAGGATTACCTTCTGTCCCTCCCATGGCGGACTTGGAGCCCCAACGACATACCTCCAGGAGGGATGTTAGGGGAAGGCGGAATAACAGCCCCCATCGCTCTCATTCACAAAGTCCAGACAGGCAAAGACGGAGGATTGACCCTCAAGCTCTGGAAGACCGCGTGAAAGAACAAGATGAATTGATAAGAAAGATGGCGACGGACATGGAGGCCTTGAAACGCCAGATGAAGAAAAAAGAAGTGGCGACAGGAGAGGGGCGTAGAAACAAGACGCCCCCTCGCCACTCAGAAAATCGTAGTAGGAATACTACACCCTCGCAAGGAGAGAGCAGAAGCCTCAGGACAGGCGACACTCAATCCTGGTCTTCCAGAACTCATCACTCCAGGTCTGAGAGGACGAGATTTGAAAGGTCATACACTGAAGGAAGCACATATTGGCTTTCACATTCACACCAAACCAGATCTAGACAGACAGAATTACCCAGATCATTCGACTTACGAACCGTGCTCGAAGAGAAAGCACGATGCAAGGAGGATGCCAGGGCAAGGGATCCACATAGAGTTTCAGCCTTGCAGCGGTTGGCTCCTCGGACGCATGGAAGCGTCGAGGTGGGAATGCCAATACCGCGCCCTGCCTATGAACCGACGGACAAGGCATTAGGAAGACTGCAGACTTCACCGTTTGTTCCAGCGATCGAAAACGCGCCCCTACCATCAGGCTTCCTTCAGCCGAAATTCACCACATATGAAGGGAAGACGAATCCCTACTCACACTTGAGCCACTTTCGCCAAGTCATGGCTGTATACAGACGAAACGAGGCCTTAATGTGCATACTCTTCCCATCAAGTCTTGGCGACCTAGGCTTGACTTGGTTTGAGAAACTCCCAGAAGGCAGCATAGCCTCTTGGGCACAATTAGCAGAAGCCTTTGTGACAAGGTTCCGAACAAACACTAAAACCCCGGTGGAGATCGATCAGCTACTCTCCATCGACATGGGTGATAAAGAGACCCTAAGATCCTACAACAGTCGCTACTGGGAGACATTCAATCAGATTGGGGACTGCCCCACCAATCTCGCCATTGCACAGTATAAAAGAGGCCTTCCAATTGGGAACAGACTGAGGGACTCGATCACCATGACGCCACCCCTCACTATGGAAGCCCTGATGGAAAGAATGCATCAACACATCAGGGTAGAAGAGGATGACGCACGAGCCAAAGCAAAATCTAGTGCGACCGCAGTACCAGAAAAGAAGACCTCAGCAAAGGTCAATACAGTAGATCGTCAGAGCAAAAATGGACGTGGCAGACGAGATAACGGAGAAGACCCTGATAAAAGATGGTTAAGAATCCGTACTGCCATAACCACGGTGTTCAAGAAACCGATATATCGGATTCTTAGCAAAATAAGAGATGAGCCTTTCGTCAAGTGGCCAGCCAAGCTAGGAGAAGCCCAGAAGGATTATGACGAAAGATCGCGGTGCACCTTCCACAAAGAAAAAGGGCACCGCACTGAGAATTGCACGCCATTGAGACAACACTTGGAAGAGTTGGTGGCAGCAGGCCACTTGGATAAATATATTGAAGAAGGGACGCAACCAGCCCCCCAAGATCACAATAACCCCAACGGAATGCCAATCGACGCCCCACCTCAAGGCATTATCAATGTAATACATGGAGTCTTTGAACCTGAGCATGTATGCGAGCTCAGGGGATCAATCAAGAAGGCTGAGCACTTTAGAGAGGTGTTAAGTGCACAACCTGCCATCAAGAAGGGGAAGACAAAGGCAACAAATGTTATGTCTTTTTCGGATAAAGACTTGGATCGAATATACTGTCCTCACAATGATGCCCTAGTCGTCACTCTCCGAGTCAAGGATTTTGACGTCAAGCGGATTCTGATTGACCAGGGTAGTTCATGTGAAATCATGTACTACGACACATTTAAACAACTGAAGCTACAAGACAAAGACTTGGTGCCTGCAGTTTCTCCCCTAATTTGATTCAACTCCATGCCAGAGTGGCCTGTCGGCAAAATAATTCTTCCGGTCAGAGCAGGAAGCGTAACAAAACAAGTGGAGTTCTGGGTATTGAAGGTCCCCTCCACTTACAACATCATCTTGGGTAGAACATGGCTGCACGCCATGCGTTCGGTGGCGTCATCCTACCATCAGGTAATGCGGTTCCCCAACGACACCGGTATAATTGAAGAAGTCTATGGAGATCAGATCATGTCAAAACAATGTTTCGCCACGGTAAATGGCAGCCGCTCTGCCAAAGGATATGTTCATTTGGTGGAGGAACCTGAAAGTAATGAACTATTCGCGGACATCGGTAAAGAGGCTGATCAGAAAGCGGTGGAGGACTTGGTGGAGGTAAAAATAGATGAGAAGAACCCGGATAAGTTCTTCTTGCTTGGCTCATCGTTGTCCAGCGCTGAGAGATTAGAGGTCTTGGAATTCTTGACCTCTAACATCGAAGTGTTTGCCTAGACGCCCTACGACATGCCAGGCATTGATCCAAACTTCATCAGTCACCAACTCAATGTCCACCCATCCGCCAGACCAGTCATTCAATGCACACGCAAATCGGCACTCCACCACGCCGAAATAGTGGCGGAAGAAGTAGGCAACCTGCTGGAAGCAGGAGCAATTAGAGAAGTGCACTACCCGAGATGGATCTCCAACACAGTCATAGTGCCAAAGAAAAATGGCAAATGGCGAGTCTGCGTCGACTACAAAACAGTCAACAAGGCGTGCCCAAAAGACAGATTTCCCCTACCCCGGATAGATCAACTAGTGGACCTGACGGCAGGGCACAACCGACTTAGCTTTCTGGATGCATACAGAGGCTATCATCAAATCGCCATGCATGAACCAGACCAGGAGGTCACGTCTTTTACAACTCCAAGAGGACTATACTGTTACAAAGTCATGCCCTTTGGCCTGAAGAACGAAGGGGCGGCATTCCAACGGATGGTCACCAAGATGTTTGAACCATTGTTAGGCAGAACAATGGAGGCTTACATCGATGACATGGTGGTCAAAAGCAAGGATGAGAATGACCATCTCAAGGACTTAGGAGAGATATTTAAAGTCTTGAAGAAGCACAAGTTACGCCTCAATGCATCCAAGTGCGCATTCGGAGTAGGATCTGGCAAATTCTTGGGCTTCCTTGTGACCAACCAGGGTATAGAAGCAGACCCCTCCCAGATCAAAGCAATCCAGGTGTTGGAGAGACCAAACTCAGTCAAAGAAGTGCAGCATCTTACCGGCATGGCGGCTGCGCTCAATCGGTTCATAAGCAGGTCGTCGGATAGACTACGACCATTCTTCCAAGCTTTAAAAGCCAAGTTTGAGTGGGATGAAGAATGCGACCGAGCTCTGGAAAGCTTGAAGGAATATATGTCTTCCCCACCATTGCTTGTTACCCCAGTACCTGGTGAAGAACTCTTCTTGTACCTTGTAGTCTCTCAGCACGCAGTTAGCGCAGTGTTGGTTCGTGCAGAAGGAATACAACACTTGCCCATTTTTTATGTCAGCAAGACATTGTTGGGAGCCGAAACAAGGTACTTGCCCTTGGAAAAATTAGCATTGGCCTTAATGATGGCCTCCAGGAAATTGGCACACTACTTTCATGCCCACACCATAGTCGTCCTCACAGCCTTTCCACTAAAAGCTTTGTTTGAAAGGGCGAACTTTTCTGGGCGAATTTTGAAGTGGGCAGTAGAGTTGGGACAATTCAACATCAAGTTCCAACCCAAGACCGCAATAAAAGCCCAATCTTTGGCAGACTTCGTCGCAGAGTTTACTCCTGGAAGTCATCATATCTGCCCAGTCGACCTAACTGACACAACCGAACTAGGGACGGAAGTTGACGCCGGAATAGCGCAACCCCTAGTAGAAGGTAGTCAATCAAACTCCAAGGCAGACCAGACTAAGGAAAACAAGGAAGAAACAAACAAAGGCTCACCAACAATACAATCAGATGACAAAGGGTAGACAACAAGCATGGACCTTGAAGAAAACACCACTCTTGACCCCACGACATCATCTGACCCCTCCACGTGTTGGAAGTTATTCGTTGGAGAGATGTGGAAGCTCTTTGTGGATGGAGCATCCAACCGGCATGGTGCAGGGCTGGGCATAGTCCTCATCTCCCCAGACGGCCTGGTTGTAGAGCAAGCAATCAACCTTGGCTTCCCAGCATCAAACAACGAAGCGGAATATGAAGCGCTTCTCGCAGGACTCAAATCAGCATGCTACATGAAGGCCACCGAACTAATGGTTTACAGCGACTCACAGCTGGTGGTAAATCAAATTTCTGGCGACTATGAAGCAAAGGATAATAGGATGGCCAAGTATCAAGAGTTGGTCAGAACAGAAATCAAGAAATTTGAAGTAGTAATGATAGAACAAATCGGCAGAGAGGAAAACATCAGAGCAGACGAACTAGCAGGCTTCGCCTCAATGGCAGATCCCTCCATACCTCATCCACTACTAATCGACTACCTACCTAGACCAAGCATAGAAGACCCCGAAGCAGAAGAAGTATGTTGCGCAGAATTAGGCCCCTCTTGGATGGATCCCATCATTCTGTTCCTAAAAGACGGCATCCTACTAGAAGAGAAAAAAGAAGCCAACAGAATAAGGGCGAAGTCGCAGCGATTTTGGCTATCTCCATCTTTGGCATTATACAAGAAGTCATTCTCAGGGCCTTACCTAAAGTGCGTTCACCCCAGCAAAGTAGAAGCATTCTTGTTCGAAATACACGAAGGAGTGTGCGGAAGCCATCAAGGGGGAAGGTCGCTAGCTTACAGGGCCATTTCACAAGGTTATTGGTGGCCATATATGCAGGCAGACTCAGAGAAATATGTGAAGAAGTGTGAAAAATGCCAGAAATTCACACATCAAATACATCAACCAGCTAGAGAACTCCTACCATTGACTAGCCCATGGCCTTTCGCAATGTGGGGCTTAGACATAGTAGGACCACTTCCAACAGCACCCCGCGGCAGGAAGTTCTTTCTCGCGGCAACAGACTACTTCACAAAGTGGGTTGAAGCAGAAGCATTGGCATCAATCAAGGAAAAAGATGTGAAGAAGTTCGTCTGGCAAAACATCATCACTCGATTTGGCATACCAAATGCCCTAATCTCAGACAATGGCACTCAATTCGACGGCAGAATCTTCAGAAGCTTTTGTGAAGAGTACAAGATAGAGCTCTACAATTCTACACCGGCATATCCTCAAGTGAATGGCCAAGCAGAAGCATCAAATAAAGTCGTCCTGGATGGACTTAAGAAAAGACTAGAGAAGGCAAAAGGCAAGTGGGCGGACGAACTTCCTCATGTTTTATGGGCTTACCGCACCACACCTCGACGATCAACAGGAGAGACACCATTCTCCTTAGCCTATGGAATAGAAGCAGTAATCCCACTGGAAGTTGGCCTCCCTACAATTCGAAGCGAAAACTTTGATCCAGACTTAAATGGAGAAGCCATAACATTGGAACTCGACCTTGCAGAAGAAAGAAGAGAAAGGGCACTGGTTCACATTGCTTCATACCAACGAGAGTTAATTAGAAAATACAACAAAAAGGTGCATCCAAGACAATTCAAGATCGGCGATTGGGTACTGTGCAAAGTAATGGGAAACACCTTGGTACCAGGAGATGGCAAGTTGGGGCCAAACTGGGAAGGTCCTTACAAAGTGGTTGGGTTAGCAGGCAAAGGGGCATACCACCTAGAAGACAAGGACGGAAAAGCAATCCCTAGGCCATGGAACACGGCCAATCTCAAGTTGTTTTATTTTTAGCTTTTTCTCTTTCAAACATATGTAATTTTCTCCTTCCTCAATAAAACAATCAATTCTTTTTCAGCATGAGTTGTTCTTTGTAAAAGTTAGTTTTAGTGAAGATAGGAATATTACAAACCTATTATTCTAAGTTAGCTGGAAAAAACTAACTTAGAGGTTGGCTGGAATAAACCAACACCCTTCCTAAGCCCAGGATAAGGATCCAGGCTGCAGGACGTTTGGTCGAAATAACCAAACATTGTTCTAAGTTAGCTGGAAAAAACTAACTTAGAGGTTGGCTGGAATAAACCAACTCTTGGTATTGTTCAGCCGAAGTATGAGTATGGCTGAAAAGTGGTTGGCTGGAATAAACCAACACCCTTCCTAAGCCCAGGATAAGGATCCAGGCTGCAGGACGTTTGGTCGAAATAACCAAACATTGTTCTAAGTTAGCTGGAAAAAACTAACTTAGAGGTTGGCTGGAATAAACCAACTCTTGGTACTCTTCAACCGAAGTAAGGGTATGGCTGAAGAGTGGTTGGCTGGAATAAACCAACTCTTAGTACTCTTCAGCCGAAGTAAGGGTATGGCTGAAGAGTGGTTGGCTGGAATAAACCAACTCTTTGTACTCTTCAGCCGAAGTAAGGGTATGGCTGAAGAATGGTTGGCTGGAATAAACCAACTCTTAGTACTCTTCAGCCGAAGTAAGGGTATGGCTGAAGAGTGGTTGGCTGGAATAAACCAACTCTTTGTACTCTTCAGCCGAAGTAAGGGTGTGGCTGAAGAGTGGTTGGCTGGAATAAACCAACTCTTAGTACTCTTCAGCCGAAGCATGGGAATGGCCAAAGAATGGTTGGCTGGAATAAAACCAACTCTGAGTACTCCTCAGCCGAAGTAATTATTTCGGCTAAGGAGTGGTTGGCTGATAAGCATAGTTCAATCATTTAAAACCGGAATAGTAGTTGGAACAATAGAAGACATTACAAGTGCAAGCACACATGAAAACTGGAATAAGAGCCAACAAAATTTTCATTCATTGAAAATCAATTACAAAGAGGCATAGCCCGGTTACAAGAAAAAAAAAATAACGAAAGGAAAAAATACATAATCAAGAGAAAAGTTCTTCAATTTCGGCATCAAAAGCTGCATCACCATCAACTCGAAGACCGGTTTCAAGAGGAAGTTCGCTCTCGGTTGCCAGGATGGTTTCGGTTGGAACCACGGTTTCACCTGGCGGTTCAATAGTCAGGTCTTCTACCATGGGCTCCAACCGAACTGATGGGTCCGCACTGACAACCGGAGTATCTTCAGAAGCAGAGAAGTCGCCGGAATCTGAGTCTTCTAGAAACTGCTGCTGCAGGGCATTAGCATACTCCCCAAGGGAGCTCGTTATGAAGTAGGCTGGAGGGTTGAAAACCTCGGTCTGTGGATCGTGACCGAGCTTCTCAACAGCTGCCCTCCAGCCACACTTGAAGAACAGCTCCTTGGCATCATCGCACTGTTTGACATAAGCATCCTCTGCCTTCTTGTAGCCCTGCTTTTCGGCTCCCTTCGCGCTCTTTTTTAGTTGGGTTATTTCGGTATCTTTTCTCTTTTCAAGCTTTACTAACTCGCGCAGATACTTGTCTTTCATAGTGATGGCGGCTTTCTGCTTCTCTGCTTCGGCCGAACTAACCAGACCGGCAAGTCGGCCGTTCTCAGCTTGTAGCTCGGCCATTTTCTTTCCGGCTTCTTCTAGCTCGGTCACCTTTGCTTCGGCTTCCGCCACTGCTTGCCTTGTTGTTTTTCTAAGCTCTTGGACTTTCTTGTAAGTAATGTTGTTTTTCTGTAAAGCCTGTCAAAACGAAGACTTCCCTTGAGCCGAAGTAAAAGTTGGAAAAATTAGACAAAAAAATGGACAGAGCTACTTACCAAAATCATGGACTTCGATGAAGACCGGATGGACTTCAATTCGGTGTTTAATTGCTTTTGGTGGTGCTCCATATCTTTGGGGAGGCACACACTCTTGGCCAGGTTGAAGGCCAATTGATGATCTTTTTCAGCAACAACCGAATCAGAATCTTTGATATCTCAGTCGTTGAAAGTTAGCTTCGGAGCCCATTTGGAAGATTCTGCTCAGTTAGTTTGATCTGGTTGAAGGGTAGGTTGAGGACTTCGAGGGATGGATTCGACCTCATCGACAAGTTGCTGTTCGGTCGATATAGATCGAGCGCGTTTTGAGGGGCGAGATGTAGAAGGCTGTTGAGAAGGGAGGGCCACAACGGCAGGCTGCGATTGGATTGATGGAGGTACTTCGGCCCTGGTTGTTGCGGTCAGAAAGGCCCTGACTCTGCTTTTCTTTGCCATCTCTTCTTCAGCAGTTAATGGGACAAGTCTTATTTCGGGCAAGGTTGGGTCCGGTTCTGGAGCGTCTTCAAGAAGGAAATCGGTCACTCTGGCTTTTCGGCGACCGCTATACCTGTAGGTCGGCTCAAAGGTTAGAAGCTTAGCCCAACTCCTTTCTTTAAACCGTAATGCGGCTTGGAGTGTGTTCAGATTTGGGTAACTGTACAGGGATGCAAGATGAGATGAGTCTGCAAAAAGATACAACTGTCAGATCGGTTGTGACATCTGAAACCGAAGTAAAAAAAAAAAACATGCATAAAACCGAAGTAACTCTACCAGGTTCTCCTTTTTTCCAGGTTATACTTCGGCCTGGGATTTGGCCTTGCTGGTCTTCAAAATTGCCCGATACCCAGAAAAAGTCATCATCATTCACATCCTTATTCGGCGTATCTTTTATTATCTTTTCTCTACGGCGGCGTATCCTAAGGTAATAAACCCAGCCATCGTCCTTGGAACCTATGGAGTACTGGTGGAAGATTTCGGCTAGACCGAGGTTCAGGCCTGCTTGGCGGTTTAATTCGACTATACCCATTATTATCTAGTATGTGTTGGTGGATAGCTGGGTTGGGCATAATCTGGTTTGCCTGAGAAACTCACAAATTAAAGGCTGAACTGGGAACCTTAGTCCGGTCTCTATTATGGAAAGCAGGGTAAAAGGTACAAAGCCTGCTTCGCCCCATGGTATGATGTCCTGCTTGGCTAGGGTAAGGTGTACATCGTCTGGAATGCCATAATCCCTTCGAAATTCGGCCATGCCACCAGGGGTCTCTATCAAATACCTATACTTACCCATTTGTTGTATAATTTATGAATAACTTATATCGGTGCAAAAATTGTGCTCAGTAGCACGGTTGAGCGCACGAAGAAGTGCCTGGGCAACCTAAGTCTGCAAAGTAGAAAACAAAGGGGTTAAGCACAGATCATAGGACCGTGCTACAAATTAAAAGCAAGGTGCAAGAGCCCTACTTCGGCCTTGTGAACTGGTTCTACCTCGGTTCATCAAAAGGTTTGGTAGCTCGGTTTGAGCAGGTTACTCATTAGACCGGTTCATCATCTGGGGACAGCTTTCTAAGTTCGGTCTAGAAAATTAAGAAAGCTGGCTTAGCCCCGAAGGCCTAATTCGGTTAAACTTTGAGTTTTGTTACTTCGGTTGAGCCTCTAGGGGCAGCTTTCTGAGTTCGGTATAGAAACTAAGAAAGCTGACTTAGCCCCAAAGGCTTAGCTCGGTTGAAGACTGAGGTTCCTAGTTTAATGTATTCAAACTTCATTCAGTGATCTTATTTCGGCTAAGGTGAATCAGAAGGTTATTTTTTGAAGCTGCTGTCATCTCTACAAGTTCTATTTCGGTTATTGTCTAACGGGATCTACCTATATAGGACAAACAGTATCCTAGTTCGGTTGTTACATGATTTTGGATCCAAGACTGGTTTTCTACAGGATAATTCATACACACATGAGTTCTACTGATTTTTTCATGAAAATACAGAAGCAAAGCAGAAATGGAAGAACATGTTTTGCAAAAACACAATAAACAAAATGCATAGACCAAATACGAAAGCAAAAACAGGGGAGGGAAAAGGATTTGCTTACCAGATTGAAGAAGAGGGAACTGGAGATGGAGCAGTTGCAGCAATGAAAAGCACGGGCTTGGAAGTGAAGAAATGGAGGCACAGAGAGAGAAGACGAAGAATAAAAGAGTAAGTGATTCAAAAATGAAAGGATAGGGTTGTTTTGTGTAAAGGGCAAAAGGCAAAAAGGGCGGAACTGTTCAAAAATTTCGTAGTACCAGGGCGGCGTGATAGCTGCCCCCAGCCTATCAGAGCCCGCCACGTGTCATTGGAAAGGGAAGCGTTACAGACGCTGTGATTGAAGAGACGTTTTGACCGGACAAACAGAGCCCGAAGTGAAAATAGCTCGGCTTAAAAAGCTTAGGAGTTTTTAGCTCAGCTGGAGAGGCTAAAGGGTTTTTTAGCTCGGCTGGAAAAGCTTAAAAACTCCAGCCCGGTTAGTAGACTGGTAATCCCAATCATGCTGTGCAGATAGAATTAAGGGGCAATTGAGAGGGTGATTTTTGGTGAAAATTGGGTCGAGCTGTGAGATGGACTTTGTGGCCCAAAGTACGAAGAAATGTGTAAAAAAGGCCGAAAAGTTACTCCGGCCCGGGAGAGATAAAGTTACTCCGGTTCAAGAGTGATAAAGTTACTCCAGTTCAAGAGTGATAAAGTTACTCCAGCCCAGAAGAGATGTTGAGTTACTTCGGTCCGTGCAACTTGGAGTTAGGCCGGTCTCAGAAATAGTCCGGTCATAATGTATTCTGGGTAGGTCGGTTGGGATGTTGCTATTCAGTAGATCGGTCCAAACACACCATGGTTCGTGTATGGGAGAACCGAGATATGGTGCAGCAAGAGGAGGAACCGAACTACTGTTAGTACGGCCTACTCTGTGACTCAGTATAGCCAGGTTTATCTCGGTCGTATGGCAGTTCGGCCGTAGTTAAAACCATCCCACTCGGTTTAAGCAATGGGGGGGGTGTAAAAGGATAAGCATTATCCTTTAGGAGTATGGATCCTAGGAGGACTCTACATGGAGAAATAACAGTCCTGCTAGGATTGTGCCACTCGAAACCTATAAAAGCTCACAAGCATCACCTTGGAGGAGGTAACATAACACAACATACAATTTTCCTTACTGAATACATTGAGCTTTGTCTATTTGTCAAATTTTCTGACTTAGGCATCGGAGAGGTTTCCGGCACACACCTGCTGTCTAGTTCGCGTTTGTGCTTTCAGGTGACAAAGCGACGTCGTACGGAGGAGCGTGGACTTAGTCAACAGGATTATACGAGGAGAATTATTTCTTCCCCGTACAGATAATATTACTATCTGGCTTAGTCTGTTTAAAAATAAATAAATAAAAAAAATATCTTGCTCAGTTATTAAAGCCTTAAGTTGGTCAATGGATAAGGGAAATTATTCCTAATTGCAATTGGCATTTGATTAACAGTATTACTTTTCTAGCAATCATTTTTATTTATTTATTTCATCATTGTCCACTCCTGCCCCTACCTCCCCAATTTACCACACACCCAATATAATTTGCAACATAAACCGTAAACAGTAATGATAGACCCTTACAAAATACAACTCTCACAATCCCTAAAATAATCTGAACCATTCGCATTACTATCAGAGATAAGAAAAAAAAAAAAAATTTAAACACATTAATGATCAATACATCAGTGAAGGTTATGAGAGTTCTCCTTTATAGGATTCCAAACATTTTCCAACTATAAACCTGCCCGGTCCGGTTACCATCCCTACAGAAAAATCCATCTAAATTTTTTATTTTTATTTTTAAATCTATGATAGAATAATGTGATGCGCTCCATTTTAATTTGTGATGATATTTTGTTGCGGTGATAACGGCTCAACTAGTATAGTACCAAAAAAAACATAATCGCTGAACTATATTAGTGCCTAATAATAGCATTTAGCACCACACTGATACGATGGTTGACAATTGACTCAACATATTTTGATTAATTTAGGTATGTTTGAAATAAAATATTAGAAAAGACTTAACATAAATTTTTATTGCATCTCACCCAATTAAAACACTAAAACAGTCTTTAATTTTAATTTAGACCCACAAATTTATCTATAATAATATTGTAAAGGAGATATCATTGAGTTTATAATTAATTAAAAGTTGATATATATGATTCCACGTCATAATGGATACAATTATGGGAGTTTTTTTTAAGGTCTTAAACTTATATATATATATATATATATATATATAATTTAGACCCTAAACATATTTTACTGTTTAGAGGGTGTATAAAGATGGGTAATTATTTTTAGTTCTGGAACACCATGTCGCATTGCCTATGGCATACTCTAAACCAATCACATTGTAGAAAATATTACTAGGATGACTTACTTTTGTTAGAGAGTTCGAAGTCTCTTCGGTCCATTAAACTAGACTGTCTAGTTGGGCCAAACTTTAGTAATCCAATTAATTCATTTTGTATATCCTTATGTGTCTATGAAAAATATTAAATTGATGTGATAATTATAATCATATTTTTTTTTCTTTATATTTTTCTTCAAAAATGTGGACAATAAAAATGATTTTGAAATTAAATTGTCTATTTTCTAAAAAAAAAATATAGAAAAATAATATAATTACAATTATCGGATGAATAATGTTAGGGATCCCAACTAAATTACTAAATATTTTACACAATACTCACATAGGTACGAGGCCCACACCACCTGAGACTCACACCCATGTGAGTATGGTGTAAAATATTTAATAATTCATTTAGAGTTTTTAACATTTTTATTGTGAGATTCATATGATTTTTTTCATAAACAATTCACACATAAGGATTTACAAAATAAACAAATTAAATTATTAAAATCGGCCTCGTGGTCTCATAGGCCCAACTAAATAGTCTTGTCCATAGTTGTGGCATGGAGAGAAGCTATAACCTTTATTAGCCAGTCAAGAAATAAAAAATAGCTTATTTAAAAATATGTTATGATTTCTTAAAGTAATCGCATGGATGATGACAAATAATAGTCAGGAAGTATCTAATAGTTTTCTTATAATGAGAGGCCTAATTTGTAATTAATTAAGCAAGGGTTAATTACACTAACGGTCCCTATAGTTTGGGACTTGTGTCATTTTGATCCCTGACTTTTCAATTGTGATACATTTGACCCTGAATTTTGAATCTTGTTCCAAATAAGGACAATTGAAGATACCATTTAATTTTTTAAGGGCAAAACCGTTAATTTGATAAAATATAATTAATTTGACAAAAACAAATGTCAAAAAAATATTTTGAAATTTTTAAAAATTATTTCTACCAACTAAAGATAAAATTATGTAAAATTGATAAATCTTTTAGACATTTATTTATTTATTTATTTATTTTACCAAATTAATTTTTATTATATTTTTGGATGATAATCATGTAATGGGTGGTTGTTTTTGTTTTCATTAAATTAGTTTCTATTTTTTCAAAAGTCAAATAAGGCTACAACTTTGATATCATTATTAAACCAATCCATTAGATAAAAAAAAAATTCAAAACTAAAAATATTTCATATATTAAATGTATCAATTACACGTTAAAAATTTAACAACTACCCATTACATAATCATCATCTAAACATATAATAAAAATTAATTTGGTAAAATAAATAAATAAATAAATATCTGAAAGATTTATCAATTTTACATAATTTTATCTTTGGATTGTAAAAATAATTTTCAAAATTTTCAAAATATTTTTTTGATATTTATTTTTGTCAAATTAGTTTATATTTTATCAAATTGACAATTTTACTTTTAAAATTAAGTAATGGTATCTTCAATTATCCTTATTTAGAACAAGATTCAAAATTTAAGGTCAAATATGTCACGATTGAAAAGTTAAGAACCAAAGTGACATGAGTCCTAAACTATAAGGATTATTAGTGTAATTTGCCCATTAAGCAAAGCTTGAGACTTCAATTACTTTGTTGATTGGAGGTGGGAAACTTATCGAAAAGCCAAATAGTCTTGTCCGCAGTTGTAGTACGAAGAGAAGCTATAAACTTTATAAGTTTCCGTTTGGGAAGTGGGTTGATTTTTTGATTTTTTTGACTATTTTAGCCTGAGTTAAAAAACTTGATTTGGGAAGGACTTTTTGACTTTTTGGTTTTTTTGACATTTTTTGTGAAAGAAAAATGTAATGATTATGGGTTAGATGTGATGTTTTGTTTGTTGTGACTAAAATAGCCTATTTTGTCTTTTGTGACTATTTTAGTCAAAAAAGTCTCTTCCCAAACAGAGGCTTAAGAGATAAAAAATAATTTATTTAAAAATATGTTACGATTTCTCATTAGCTGAAAATAATCGCATGAATAATGACAAATAATACTCCCAAAGTATCTAATAGGTTTCTTATAAAGTGAAACCTAATTTGTAATTAATTAAGCAAAGCTTGGGACTTCAATTACTTTGTTGATGGGAGGTAGGAAACTTACCGAAAAGCTATACACTGCTTAAAAATATCCCAAGAATAAATTATATGTTGTAAATATAAATTAAATGTGATGTGGGTAATATTTAGAATAAATTTAATTTGCACAAAAATATTTTTTAAAATATTTTTTTAGAATAATTAATATTTAGAATGTAAATTAAAATAATCATATTTTTTTTCTATTAACATATTTTTTTAATAGGTAGATTTATTGTCCAATATAATTGATAATATTTTTCATCACACACTATTAAAAAAATGTCACTAATCATTAATTTTTAGCGACAATTTAAAAATTTTGTCAAAAAAAATATCGTTACTTATAAGTTTTAGCAACGGTTTAAAAAAATCGTCACAAAAAATGTTACTAATTTTTAACTTTTAGCGACAGTTTAAAAAATTTGTCGTAGAAAATTGTCAGTATTTGTAAGTTATAGCGACCATTTATAAAAAATGTGATAAAAAAATAATTAATTGTTAATTTTTAGTGATATATGTTAAACATCGTTACAAAAATATATATTTAATAACAATTTTATTAAAATTTATTCTAAAATTTAATAAGAATTAAATCTAACTATTAAAATTTCTCATTTTCTATTTTGGAGTGCCTTATGTTGCATATTGGGCAAGAATCCATTCCAACTCCACACCACTAGACGTGCACAAGCTCAACCAGCGTTGCTTTTCAACCACAAAAGATGGGTACTTAAATCTATGAACATAAAGCAAATTCCTCTTTATGGCTGGGCTTCCCTCCAGACTGGAGAGCCCAGCCTGGCTCATTGAACTTATTTTTTTGGCTTTTTTTTTAATAATTTAAATTATTCATATTTTAAATTTGTTGTATATTATTTCTGTAAAAAAATCACGTAGATCGGATAACGGATACCATGTATTCGGATCACTTTTTTATGAACTGTTAATTTTCTGACTGTTCATTTTTTTCAGACAAAAGTGATCTAAATACATAATATCCGTTATTCAATTGACGTGATTTTTGACAAGAATAATGTACTGAATAAATTTTAAAATATGAACAGTTCTAATTATTAAAAAGAGGGCCAAAAGTGTGCCCAATAAACCAAATTGAGCCGAACTGTCTCAGATGTGAACCGGGAATAATCCGTATATATTCCTTTTTTTTAGGTGTATACTATTCTCACTTTCCCAAGTAGTTACAATGCTATATGTACTCACAAAGGGTTATAATAAAAAGGATCAATTACACTTTTGTCATCTTTATATTGGTTACTTTCTCATTTTAATTTTTAAAGTTTATTTTTTTTTCACTTTGTCCCTGTTTCAAGTAGTTTTTTTTTTTTTTTAGTTTACTTGTAAAACTAACTTCTGTTAAAAATTAGATAAAAAATGACATTATAACTATCACATAATATAAAAAATATATTATTATATTAAAATTTAAGTTTCTATTAGATGAATGAGTTATATATAATAAAATATTTTTATATAAGGTGACTGTTAATGTGTTATTTTTTATCTAATTTTTAACAAAAGTTAGTTTTAGGAGAAAAATTGAAAAAACTTAAAACGTGAAGGACTAAAGTGAAAAAAAAAAAAAATAGGAGTCAAAGTGAAAAAATAGTTAAACATAAAAAGAATAAAATGTAATTTACCCTAATAAAAATGTCACAAAAGCTTGGTAACAAATCATATTACAAAATATTTGTAAAAAATTTAAAATTTTGTAATCAATCATAAACGCTCCTAACTCCACCTTTGTTTATGGTACATACTTTCTTAACTATCAACACAAAAGTTCATAATTAACCTCAAAATGAATTTAAATCACATTATTTTTAAGGAAAAATTATAAACCTAAATCATACAAAGTGTTAAATTTGAATTACATATTTTTATTTTTTTTGAAATTTTCAAAAGTAATTTTTTGAGTTCTCAATCCATATTTTTTATTTTTTTTTATTTTTAGTGATTTTTTTTTTTAAAATATTTAATGAATTTTTTAAAAAAAAATTAATTAATTTTTTTTAGTTTGTAAATTCACTTAATTTAAATATGCTTAAAGAGTATAAAATTTGTACAATTTTTTTAAAAAAATTTACTGAGTACAACAAAATACGAAAATATATTGAATTTTGATTTTTTTTTTTTTGTATTCTGAGAGGGTAATTTATATATATATTAGGCCGAGTTAGGTAATGGGCCATTCTATAGGCCACGGTAAGAAGGGCTGAGTAAAAGGGCCTTGTAATTAGTTCGGTCCGAAGGAGCTTGGTGGTTAGCTCGGTCACCACGGTTGGCACGGTAACAGTTAGCTCGGTCATACAATGTTGGGCCGAAGTATGTTGAGCTTTCCTCAGAACCTTGCTATTGGTTAGCTCGGCCCAAGCTCGTTGTGGATAGCACGGTTTCAGACAACCCAGTTGGAATGTTAGCCGAGGTACACGTGCAGTGAAAGGAAGAATAGAGCTAGTTGGAGCTCGGTCTAGTCTGCGGCTTTAGCGCGGCCATGTTATCTCGGTCGTATTGACATCCAACCATGGTAAAACCATCTCACTTGGTTTAAACAGTAAGGGGGTGTTGAGGGATAAGCGTTATCTTTCAAGAATGTGATTCCTATGAGGACTCTACATGGAGGAGTAAGAGTCCTACTAGGATTGTGCCACACGGAACCTATAAAAGCTCATAACATCACCTATGGAGAGGTAACACAAATTTGATTCCCAAATATACAGAGCTTTTTGTCTATTTGTCTATTTTGCTGACTTAGGCATCGGAGAGGTATCCGGCACACACCTGCCGAGTAGCTCACGTTTGTGTTTTCAGGAAGTAAAACGACGTCGTACGGAGGAGCACAGACTTGATCAACAGGATTATACGAGAAGGTTTATTTCTTTCCCGTACATATTCAATGAATTTTTATAAAAAAATTTGCACAAATTTCATACTTTTTAAGTGTATCTAGATTAAATGAATCAAAAATAAAAATAAAATCAGTTAAAATATTTCAAAAAATACTAATAACAAAAAAAATACGGATTAAAAATTAATAAAACTGTTTTTCAAAATTCCAAACTTTAAATGTAAACCTTCCTCGTATTCTGTGGCCATTACCGACACATGATTAACTATTTGCACACAATATGTGTGCCAAGAGACTAGTGATTTTACTATCTAAAAAACAAAAAGAAAAAGGGACTTAGGGCTAGTTTGGCATGTACTAAATAAGTCAAAAAGTCACTATCTTATTTAAGTCACATCATCTTATTTAAATCACATCACCTCTCAAACACATCACATCAAACCCAACCCAAACCCACCAATAAGTCAAAAAATGTACTTTTTTAGGATATTCCAAACCAACCCTTAGTCAATTTGCACTCATTGTGTGTGTCAAAAGATTACCACTAAAATATACGACTAAATCATATTATTAAAACAAAAATGCTTCATATCACTAATTTTATACCACTAAAGCACCACTAAATGACATGGCATCATGTGGACGCCATTTTTGATGTGATAGTTTGGCCTTTTTGTTTTGTTTTTTTTTTTTTTTTTTCTTACACTTGCCAACTCATTAGTGATACTTTTAAAACTTCCAATTTAGTGTTCTAAATCGAGACTGTTATTAAAATTCTCACTTCCTATGTCATTTCTTACGTGATATAATAAATTTTATTAACTTTTAAATATAGTAAATTTTGCATATACACATAACTTTTATTACATAAATACACATACAAATATAAGATAAAATAAATCTTCGTGAGTTGAATGTTAAAAGGAATTTTGAGTTGTGTGTTTAGTTATTAATTATAAGTTTTTTAATTAAGTTTTGAAAATTCTTTTCAAAATTTATAACCAAACAATTTTTCTCATTTCATATGCCACATCAAAAATTCAAAACCCATAACCAAATTTTTTTTCTCTTTTCAAATCATAATTGCAAAACTCACAAACTCAAAAAATAACTCTATTTTCAAATCATAATTTTAAAACTCTACCAAATGCTATCATAATTTCTCTCAACTCTTATAAGTAGGAGTATAGTTTGACTGCTGTGGTAGTCTTCTTCTCTCGACCAAAGGCAAAGAGAGAGTGAATTGACATGAACATGAACATGAACATGAAGACGAAGAGTAGTAATTCAATATTGGGGTGGTCTTATTTGATGATGTTGATGAAGAACAATTTCCCTTATATATGCATGGTGGTGTGCAATATTATATTTGCAGGGATGGCCTTGTTCGCAAAAGCTGTAATTTCTAAAGGAATGAACCCTTATATCTTTGGTGCTTATCGTCAAGCTTTTGGCACTCTTGCCTTGGCCCCTTTTGCTTTCTACCTTGAAAGGTCAGCTTTTATTTATTTATTTATTTTTTGTGTGTGTGTTTTGCTCGAAATGGTGTTTGTTTGGAGTTTAAGCGGAGTATATATAATTTTTCATCCCCTATAGCAAGCGAATATCGAGCCTTTTGTCCTGAAACACCTTCAAAAGGAACCCATAACCAAATTTTTTACTATTGCTCCATTCTTAAAATTTGAGTTTGTGATTTTGAGAGAGTTTTTTTTTTTCTCCTCTTTTGTTTGCGAGGGTGTCCAGTTTCACCCGTATATGTAGTTTTTCATCCCATATAGAGCAAGTGATTACTAGGCCTATGTCCTCGTAGCATCAAAAGGAACGAAGAAAGAAGTTTTCTACTATTGGTCCACTCCTAAAATTCAAGTCCGTGACTTTGAGAAGTTTTTTATAACAAAAATTTTGGCTGCTTACTCACAACTTTGTCTAGAGTTTCACCTGAGTATATGTAATTTTTCATCCCCCATATATATAGGGATGACAATTTAAATCCGGCCCAACGGGGACCCAGACCATCCCGTCACAATAAGACGGTTTTTTTCGAAAATTACCCCCCATACGACCGGGGCTGGTATTAAGAAATAGATCTCCGATAGTTTTTGGGCCGGGGACAAAGATAGGTTCTCCCGCCCCGGCCCCACCCCAAACCTATCCTCGAACCTATCCCCATATATATATATATACTTTTCTATTCACTCAATCACTTCTCTTCTCTACACTACTCTCTCTCTCTCTCTCTCTCTCTCTCTCACCCTAATCTAGATTTCGTCTTCGTCTTGGTTTCGCCCTAAACACCCCCTCTCTCTCTCTCTTCTCCTCACCTCCGTTGTTGCCTTGTCACCGACTCACCACTAGTCGTCAATCGAAGAACCACCGTTTTTATCGGCGGTGGTGTTGATATCATTACCACTTGTGACATTAGTCGTCGCGATTGCTGAATTCGCGATGTGAAGGCTCCAAATCTGTTGGATCTGTGACAGATCTGAGATGTGAAGGGTTCGGATTTACACCCCACTTTCTTTGACAAGTTTCTCATCTTCTCTCTCAAGTTGTTGTCAGTATCTTTCTCTCTCCTAGGGTTAGGGTTTTTAGATACCGAACTAGAGACCACACAAACCACCACCACCAACACCATGTCGACTTCGAAGACAATCAGGGCACTCTCTTTGATCTCATCCTGGTTTGATCTCTTTGGTAGTTGATGTGTTGTGTATAATGATTTTGTTGTTTTTTGTCTCAATTTATAAGTTATTCGTTTAATTTTTTTAAAAAAATTTAATTTTATTTTATTTTATTTTATTTTATTTGTGTATTTGATGTATTGAATTGGAACTTAAATTTGCAGATTTTAGGTTGTTTTATGTAAATTTATAGTTTTGTAATTAGGGGATTGGTGAAATCCTAGATCTTGATTGTTGCTCTTTTTGTCTTTTTTTTTTTTTTAATTTTCCTTGCAATTATTATTATTATTATTTTGGTGGATTATATTGTTGAATCATGAACAGAAATTGTTGGAACAATCTTTTGTGTACAATAAATAAATTGAAACTAAATCAAACAAATAAAATAAATAACGTACCGAATTTATTTTATCGAACTGAATGAATAATAAAAAGATCAAGTCGAGTGTGTGACACTTTGTCTTTAAGACAGATTCGCCCCGTTACGGTGCTTATGGACAAGTGGCGTCTATCTCCCAGGATACAATGATCTTCACAAATTGTAGTAGCACTCCAAACAACTTGTACGGCGAACAAAACCTAGTGTTCTATACTCTCTTTAATTTTTCTAAAAATAATATGAAGAGAATTTATGCAAAGGAACAAAATCGGACAGCAAAATGATGATTTTCAGATTTGGAAAAATCTGCTGGAATGTCTAGGAATTTATAGGACTGAACAGGTTTAATTATTCAAACTGAACAGGTGGAATTTGAGTCCAACAGGTGCAAAACAATTTAAACAGATAATTGCTGGGCAGTTTATATCTGTTGGAAAAACTGCTGGAAGATTTGAATTTGTCTGGCAGTTTTAAATCTATTCGAGTTCCAACAGATCTGAAAACTGTTTAACTTGTTTGGAAAAATTGGATTGGAAGAGGAAACATTGAACAGGAAATCAAATTCAAGTTTGAATTAATTTTGTTAAGAATTTTTGGAAAAAATTCAAATAAATTTCCTCTAAAAATTAATATTAGAATCAACCCAACCCACAACCGCGCCTGTCACGACCGGACGGACGACGGTGGCAGCGCGCGCGTGTGTGGTGGTTTGGGCTAAGGTTCATTTTATCCATAACTCCTCCCTTCTATAAACTTGGGGTGCCCTTTGGAGCCCAACCCAAGTTAATACACCAAGAGCTTATATACTCACAAAAACTCTCTTAAAATTTCAATGTAGGACAACCTATTTTAAGGAAACCCACATTTAATTCTTTAAATATCCATTCTACGAACCCGAAAACGACGTCAAGTTCTCATTCACTCATAAATGGTTTTAACGAACCGTCTTCATCGTGTGACTTGCCACGCGGCAAGGAACACGTCACCTCTTCGGACTCACCTTAAAAAATGTGTGGACCCCACTTAATTTTGGACTCAAAGTTGGCCCAAAATAAGCCTATAAAAAACCAATTGTTTCCAACATAAACAACTATAAACAATGCAATGTTTTCTTTGTGATGAATTGCTACTTGAATTGCCACAATCTCGGCCCTCTTTGGTGTAATTCATTGGGGTTGGTTATAGTTTTTTTTTTTTTTTTTTTTTGTGGGCCGGGAAATTTTCAGGGTCGGGGAAACCCAATTCCCGTTAGGGTGTGGGGGCGGGGACGGTGATAGGTTCCCTGTCGGGGATTGGGGCCAAGAATGGGAGAATTTTCACCATCAAGGATTGGGGACGGGGAGTATGCTCCCGGCCCCGCCCTGGCCCGTTGCCATTCCTACATATAGCTGGCGATTATCGAGCCTTTTTTCCTGGGTAACCTTAAAAAGAAATGGGAATTTACATATAGGTCTTAATATATAGACTTATTTTTCAATAGAGTATATGATAATTAATGACATTTTTCATCAAACACTACTAAAAAACATCATTAATTGTTAATTTTCAGTGACCGTTTAAAAATTGTCACAAAAAATGTCACTAATTATAAGTTTTAGCAATAGTTTTAAAAAAGCGTCACAAAAAAAAAAAAATCACTAATTTTCAACTTTCAACTACAGTTAAAACAATTTGTCACAAAAAAGTCACTAATTATAAATTTTTGCTACAATTTGTAAAGGGACATTTACACACAAGTCCTAATTTATAAACTTATACTCCATTAAATCATAACTAAGATTCTTTGGACATTCAAGTCCCATTAAATTTTTAATGGTCGGAATTGCCCTTCAAACAATGATTATTCATCATTTATGATTATCTATAAAGGAACATGATGATTTGACAATTATTTTGATTTTCGAAACTTTAAAATATCAATTTTCAAATTGAAAAAACTAAAAAATAAAATAAAAATTATGTCTTTGAAAAAATTGAATTATTTTTTGTGCAAAACTAAAAATTTTGTGTCTATAAAAGAGCATGATGATAGAACATTGATGTGCAAAACTGAAAAAAAAAATTTGAAAAAGCTAATAATATTCTCAGTTTTAAAACTGGAAAAAGCTGATAATGTTCTCAGTATTATTGGATAATTGAATCAAACCAATATATAGAAGGGTAAAAACGTTTAATCTCATGCTCTAATTTTTTTTTTCATTAGTGGTTAGTGAAACAATTATTTGAAATATTATTATGTAAAATTGATAATTTTTTTAGTTTTAAAAATTAGAAAAAACTAATAATATTCTCAGTTTTACTAAATAGGATTAATTGGTTCCAAAAATCTTAAATAGAACCGGAGCTGCCATAACATTTGTAAATAGGACTTTTAAGTAATTAACTCCGTGACAAAAAAGTCACTTATTGCCAATTTTTAGCGACATATGTAAAAAATTGTCACAAAAAATTATTTTTAGCGACGATTTTACTATGATTTATTTTTAATAGAATTTGATAGAAATTAAGTCCAACTATTATGACCTATTGATAGTTCAGGTTAAAAGGAAAATAGAGAATGAAGGTTTTACTGTTGGTCCACTCTTAGAGTGTATTAAGATTGAAGGAGAGATTTACAGAAGTAAAGAAAAACATATGAAAAAAACAATAAAATATAAACTAAATTTGTGCCATTTTTTTCCTTACAAATCACTCCTCAAATTTTAAATTTAACTACAACCTTAAAGTCCGAGTCAGTGACTTCAAGAAGTTTTTTTAATATTGATCCAATCTTAAAATTGGACTCCATAATTATGAAAATTATAGGCCTTAACCAATTAGGACAACAACTTGGTAGCTAATTAACCCAAATGTTATTTTGTTGTCTTGTGAATTTATTTTTTTATTTATTCTTTAATTCTACTGGTGCAGAAAGAACTCTGCTCCGCTATCATGCAGCATACTCTGCAAGATCTTCTTGGTTTCATTGATTGGCTACGTGCAAGGTTAATACAGAAATATTTTGATTAAATTATACTTTGTCATTTTTATGATTGGTTATTTTTTTAATTTGGTCCTTAAATTTTTTTTCTTCACTTTAGCTAGGAGTGCAACTTGGGCGGGCTCAATCCGAGCAACCCGAGCCCAGCCCGAATTTTTTTAGGACTTGGACAAAATATTTTCAAATTTGGTACCGGCTTGGGCAAAAATTCAAAAATCCGAATTAAATTTGGGCGGATTTGGACAAAGACGTCAAATAACCTAAGCAACCCAAAGCCCGAATTATATATATAGATATATAAAAATATTAAATATACATATAAATTATTAGCAATTACATGATATTAAAGTAATTTATATTATTAAATCATATTGAATATATATTATATATTCAAATAACATAAAATTTTACTTTTTTTTTCTTTTTATTTTCACTCATAAATTGTAAGGACTACTATAGTGGCATCTCTCTTACATTATATAAATTATTTATTTTGATGATATTAATGATTTTCTATTAAATTTTTTTTTAAATAGAGTCAAATTTTAATAATTTAATAATGTAGCTGCAAAAAAAAAAAAAAAAAAAAAAAAACTAAAATTCATTTACAATTCGGGCAACTCGGACAATTCAAGTTTAACTTGGGTCAGGCTTGGGCAGACAACCTCGGATTACAATTCGGGCTTGGGCAGATTTGGGCAGGTCTCAGCACAACTTGGGCTGGGCTTGGACAACCTCCCAACCAGACCGAATCCGCCCAAGTTGCACCCCTAATTTTAACCCTTTATATTTAAAGTTTTTTTTTTCTTTTCTTTTCAATTTATTCCTAAAACAAATTTCTGTTCAAAATTAGATATAAAATACCACGTTAGCCCTACATAACATATATTTTATTATATATAACTTATATATACATAAACCCAAGCTTCAATATGATAATATATTTTTGGGAGATTTACGTGTAGTATAAATAAATTTATTATCTAATAGGTCATATGAGAATTAATGGCATTTTTTATCAAGCATTATTAAAAAATGTTATTAATTATTAATTTTAGCAATAGTTTAAAAAAATCGTTACAAAAACAGTCACTAAATTTCAATTTTCAGCGACAATTTAAAAAATTTGTCACAGAAAAATGTCATTAATTATAAGTTTTAAAGACAATTTATAAAAATTGTGACAAAAAAAAAGTTACTAATTATCAATTTTTAGCAACATATGTAAAAAATCATCACAAAAAATTATTTTTACTTATTAGGACTTATTTTCAATAAGACTTTATGGGAATTAAGTCTAGCTATTAGAACCTATTGGTAGTTTACCCTATATTTCTGTCACATGTCAAGTAACGTGGTATTTTATGTTTAATTTTGAATAGAAATTAGTTTTAAAAATAATTTGGAAAAAACTTGAAACATGAAAGGTCAAAGTGGGAAAAAAAACTTCAAAAGCCGAAGTGAGAAAATAACCAAACATAAAAAAGGCAAAGTGTAATTTACCTAAATAATTTTAATATTTTAAAATAAAAAATGTTCTTTACCAAATAAACTTGTTTTCTATTGGTTAGGAAAAATATTTTTCATTCATTTTCATTTTTCTGTCTTAAAAAAAACACTGTTTATTAAAAGAACGTTGGATCCAAACGTGATAATTTACTCTTTAATCTAACCATCCATGTAAATTATATGAAAAATTCTAAACATACATAAAATTATGTAGAATTTATTTTATTTTATTTTTATATTATTACTCTAATTATATTTAATGTTTTCAGGATTACGCTGTGCATAAATCTCTTGAATGTTTCATTTTGTTACGTCCCAGCAACATTTGCTTCTGCCACTACTAACACAATTCCTGCTTTTACCTTTATCATCGCCATTCTTTTAAGGTACATCAAGAAATAAAATCCTAAATAAATTATATTTTTTATTTTTGTAATCTAATCCAAATTTTACTTTTAGTTTTATTGTTTTAATTTGAACCATGTTAATTACTTGTACTCCCATGTGACTCGTTTATGTCAAAAAAATTGTGATTTTTATTTCCATTTTGAACATAAAGGCCAAATTTAAACTTTAGGAACCAAATTGAATTTTGAAGCAAAATACAGTGTGAAAAGTATAATTTACACTAAACAAATAAAGAGTGATTTAGCGCACAAGCTCTTGGCACTTACTAAAGTCGATGTGATTCTCTCAATAGTTGTAAAAGAGCTACATCAACATATTTTTATTTTAAATTCAAAAGCAGTTAAGGGAGATTTAAAATTCAAATTGATGTAACAATTATAAACCCCTTGATTTTGGATTTTAATGACATATTGCAACTTTATGCATGAAATGAAAGTCTCAATTCCAATCATGCAATTGATAGAATATAAATCATGCTAAACCAAGGTCTGGAAAGATAAGATGTGTACACAATCTTATTATTATTACTAAAGAAATTGATTTCACGATTCAATCTTGTATTATCAGGACGCTAATAATAAATCTTATCGTTATTTCTAAAGGAATTATCTTCATAAGTACTACCAAGAAGCTAACGACAAACCTAGTGGTTGGTATTTTTTTTAGGATGGAAAGCGTTGCCATAACTGAATGGAGTGGAGTGGCAAAGGTATTGGGTACAATGCTATGTGTTGGTGGGGCTGTGGTGTATTCTTTTGTGAAGGGGCCTCCTGTGTATCCACAGGCTACCCAAGTTCAAAATTCACACTCATATACAGGGTGTGGCACCAAAGCACAGTGCCTAAAAGGCTCTCTTTTTGCCCTCTCTGCCCAGGCTCTTTGGTCTTTGTGGCTTATTATGCAGGTTCTCTTTCTCTCTCTGTGCCTAGGCTACATGGTCTTTGTGGCTTATTATGCAGGTTCTCTCTTTCTCTCATGAATCAGTTTTGCTACAAATATAAAAATTATTAAACATAGAAAATATATGAACGAAAAAGATTTTATTGAAGTTCTCCATCTGTATACATTTTTTGTCTAATCCTGTGATCAATTTTTGTATTCTTCTTAATAAATTTTGTAACGAGCACAAAAATTAGATACAAAATGCACATGGATAGATAAAATTTTATAGAATTTATTGGTGAGATTTGAAAAATCTTGGCCATATCTATACCTTCTATTAGGGGTGCTAGCGGATCCGATTTGTGCGATTTGCGGTTCGGTTTTGATCCGCCTGCACCTATGCGGTTTGGGGAAAAGTCAAACCACAACCGCCCGCAGTGCGGTTTGCGGTTTGTGCAGATAGGGTTTGCGAATGTGCAGGCGGTTTGCGGTTTGAATTTTTTCCTTTAAAATTTAATTTTTGAGTTTTTTTTCCCATTTTGTAAATATTTATTTTGGGTTATTTTCTTCCAATTTTCTAAAATGCATCAACATTAATAATTGATGAATTAAAACTTATAAAATTAAAAACACAACAAAATCAATTCTTGACACAAACAAATCATTTAAAATCCTAAAATCATTCAAAATCCTAAAATCATTGAAAATTAATCTAGTACCCAACAATACAATTAAAGTAAAATAATCCACAATCCTAAGCTAAATCATCAATCTCATTCTCCAACTACTTTGTTAACATTCTCCATCTACTATTACTACCCAATAATACAAAATTAAAATAAAATCATTCCAAATCCTAAACTTACCTAAAAGTAATTCTTCATTAACTATTACAATCATCCAAAATGCAATAACAAAATTTAAAATTGTTGTCAAATAAAATAAAAACATTTGCAACACAATATCTCAAACTCCATCATCATGAATCACATCCAAGTTCCAAAAATTTCAATTCCATGCATTTGGTTGATGAACTCTCCACAAAAACAAACTGAAAAATAAAAATTTAATCTTTAATCTTCATAATTCCTTTCACAAAAAAAGTGTAAAAGAATAAAGTAATGGAAAGATAAAACAAATGTCTATATATTGCATCTCAATATAATAAGAAAATGTGTTGAGTATATGAAAAATTTACCAATGAGCAAATGGATTAGAGTTCAATTATAGTATTAGCATCGACATTATAGGCTGAACTTGAAGATGAGCTTGACTCCAAAGTACCTAATTAAGAGTCAACAAAAGAAGATCAATAAAACTTACATTAGAAAATGAACAATACAAATAAAAATGAAGATTAATAAATTCTCATACTACTCGAGTCAAATTGCTCAAATTCCTCTACATCATCCATTGCCTTTCGAAGAGAAATTGGAAGGTTGTTTCGAAGCCAATTTTGAGCACATACAAAAGCTTCAACCATAGAAGGCGAGAGTAAACTACGAAATGGGTCAAGAATACGCCCCCTCGTACTAAAAGCCGACTCCGACGCAACGGTAAAAGTAGGCATGGCTAACACATCCCTTGCAAGTTGCGATAGCACTCTATATTTAGTTGCATTCACCTTCCAATAATCTAAAATCTCAAATGTTTGATTCTTCGCAAAATGTTCAACCTTGGACAAATATTGCTCCAATTCTGACTTAGATCCACTAGTGCATCGCCTCTCCAAATAGGAATTAAATTGGGAGTCAACCAAAGAATAAGGATCATCATCATCATCATTTCCCCCCATATTCACAACTTCGCTCACACTTGGAAGTTTCTCATTTAAAGGATAAAGTGTGACATAATGATTATACAAACGACTCAAACAACCCTTAACCTTGTTTACCGTATTTTCCATCTTCTTATTATCTCCAAGAAATAAATTTGAAAAGCAAAACTCCAAGTATATCATTTTTTGGTAGGATCAAGAACAACTGCAACATACAATAACAAATTGATCTTACTTCCATCCCCCCAATACTTGCTAAACTTTTGTTTCATAGTCTTTGCCATTGTGCTCAAAGTATCATCCTCCTCCAAAATTAATTGGTTAAATTTGCTTTCAATAACAAACATTTCTTTGTAAAAAGCATTGGAAGTAACAAAGAGAAATCTCGAAAACTTCTCAGTTACAAGATAAAATAATTTTAGAAACCTCAAAAACAAACTACATTTTTTCCAATCCAACTCATTAGGACTTCTCCTTATGCCACTATCAATATCCTTGAAATAAGGTTCAAAATTAGAATCCACAAACTTCAAGCGGTTAAAATCCTTTTCATACTTTTCGGCTGCCTCCAACATCAAATAGGTAGAGTTCCACCTAGTTGGTATATCTTGGCATACAAGAGCTTTTGAATTAAGTTTGAGTGTGGCTGCACACTTCTTAAAAGCATCTGCCTATGAGGAGAAGACCTCACATATCTCACCGCAAGTTTAATGTTGGCAATAGAATCATCCATTTCTTTCAACCCATCACCCACAACGTGATTAAGAATATGTGCACAACAATGCATGTGAATAAACTCATGTTGCAAAATAGTCTCCTTCCAATCTTTGTTTATTGTTCCTCTCTAAAAAAAAAAAATCTTTGTTTATTGTTTTCAAATATTGAATGGTAAGATTATTAGAACTAGCATTATCAACTTTTAAGGTGAATATGCTATCAATATTCCACTCAATCAAACACGACTCAATTTTCCTACCCAATGTTTCTTGTAACGCCCTCAAAATTAACCCATTATATATATCATTGACATGCATTATTTAAAGAAGACAATTTACTAATTCATTCATCAGAGTATTACTAAATAAAGCATTACATGTAACATTGAATAAAATGCCTTACAGGCTTACATCTTTCCAAGCCAAAACTTGGATACAAAAATATGAGTTCTAACTCAAAACAAGAAAAGCCCTAGGCTTGAATGTTTACATGTACTAATAAATAAAGACAATTAACTAAAGGTAGTCTTCTTCAAACCAGAAGCCAAACCCTCCCAAGCTAAGTCCTTGGAGGTAGTTTATCACCTGAACCTGAAAATGATGTTCCCATAAAGGGTGAGCCACAGCCCAGTAGAAATATTCTAAACCACATATAAGAAATGAATAAAGCAATAGCATTCAACAGATGGTTAACCAAGATAATCAATTACTTCATTTTACAGCCTCATGACACTATTGTCTAAGATACATTTTACTTTCCAACTTAATCAACATGGCTCAGAACCTGGCCGAACTTACAACAGTGAATTATATATATCATATTCACATTCTTCCAATATCAACAAACAAATGAGACTCAAGCTCAATTCAAAGCACTTCATACTTCCAGATTGATACACATTTTAGTGCTGTATCAATAAAACACTTCTATATAAATAAGCACACATAAAAGTGATGCTAATGGAGTCCATCCCCTATCTCCTCCCAAACAAAAATCCGGTTTAGAGGTCCATCCCCTATCTTCCCCTAAACCGTGGAGTACATCCCCTATCTCCTCCCACACAAAACAATGTATGCAAATGCAATGCTCAATCAATACACGTATCTTCTGTATCAATGCAATAGTCAAAATTAATGACTTAACCAATGTGATTAGTTTCAGTTATTCCTAATCCACATGCAATGTCTACAACAATCACGACTATCCTCCACCGATAGCCCAAAACAGTTATTTCTAAACTGAAAATAACTATGTCAACAATTCAATAGACAAATAATTCAAATTATCTGACTACGCCATTTAATCAATGAATTCCCCAATTCCATGAATTAAACTATCTTTTCCCAACTCCATGAATTATTTATACAAATTAATTTAATAATACAACTAGGGTTTTTCCCAGAATTTACCAAAGTATCCCCAACATATCAAAATAACAAAACTTAGAACAAAACCTATAAAATGGAGTAGGAAATCCCTACCTCAAAGAAAACAACCCAAATGGTGAAGACAGAGATGAGTGCCCAAATACCAAAGTGCTCCAAATCGCCAAATGCTCAGATTAAATGGAAGCTCTTGACTCACTCTATCTTTTTAATGAAGGATCTAGGGTAGAAACACTCCTTAAGTGGATCAAAACTAAGAGAGAAGGTGAGTAGGGAGAGAGAGAAGTCGGACCTAGGGTTTGGAATCAAAAGAAGATGAAAAGGACTGATCAAAACCCGCTGCTGTATATATAAACTGGACAGGCTCGCTCGAGCGAAGCCTTTGTCGCTCGAGCGACCAGACACAGAAAATCTACACTCGAGCCAAGGAAACCTTGCTCGAGCGAACAACCTAAAAGCTCGCTCGAGCGAAAGAAAACTCGATCGAGCGAAGAACTCAAAACCTCAGGTCTGTAAACAGACTCACGCTCGAGCGAAGGAACCATCGCTCGAGCGAAGAACAAACTAACTCGCTCGAGCAAAGAAAATCGCGCTCGAGCCAAGAATGCAGAGCTACAGGTCAAAACTGGACGCCATCTCTCGCTCGAGCGACCAACTCCTCGCTCGAGCGACCAACTCCTTGCTCGAGCGAAGAACCAAAATCCTGGACAGCAACACTAGGTTTCTAAACCCAACCAACCTGAAACAAACCTGCCCAACACATCCTATAATTCCAAATGAGAAAATAAAGGACAACAACAACAATTATACAATGACAGAATCTACGGAACCTGAGTCCGGATACAATAATCAAATGGGAAAAGACCGGGGTCGCTATATTTCTCCTTTGTGATCTTCAACTTGTTGAAAATTTATGATTCTTTTTTAAAGTTTCTAGTTATCATCAATGAAATGAGCAGTTAAACACATGTAACATAAATTCTGAATAGATGTCCAAGTGTCCATAATAAAGCAAATTCTACGACCCTTCGTAGCCTTCTTTAACTTATCTCTTTCATTCTTGAATATGCTAAGCACTTCTCTAGATATGGTATGACGAGAGAGGATTGGTGTGTATTTCGGTTGCATGACATTACAAAATTTTCTAAATCCAACTCCCTCTTCAAATCTAAATGACAACTCATCAATGACAACCATCTTCGCAAGAGACCTTTTATAAGCATCAAAATTAAAAGTTATTAGTAGAACCTCAACACCCTCTTCATTTTGTTTCGGTTTAAGATTTAATGTTTCTTGACCATCTCTATCCCTATTTGGATATTCTTTATAATTGGGTGTATGACTCTTCAAATTGCTAGTCTCATGAAGTCTAGAGTCAGCCAAATACTCTTTCTTGCAATATTTGCATACAGCTCTACGCTTCCCATTGATCCCTATAGCCTTAACAAAATGATCCCAAACTGTGGATGGTGCTCTCCCCCCTCCACCCTCACTCTTTCTCTTTGGAGGTCTAGGAGGCTTAGGTTCAAGTTCGGGTTTGGCTAAGAGGGGATTGATTTGAGAATTAAAGGATTCTGGAGGTAAAAGATTGATTGCGAGAGATTGAACACTATCCTCAATTTAAATTGGATTACAAAAATTACAAATTCAATTTCAATAACATAAGAGATTACATATTCAATTTCAACAACATAATTACAGATTTAATAACATGATAGATTCAATAACATAACAGATTTAATAACAGATTTAATCACCCTCTAACAAATTCAATAACACATATTCCATAACAGATTTAATTCCAATAACACAGATTTAATTCTATTAACACAAATTCAATTCCAACTCTCAGATTTAACATAGATTAAATAACAGATTTAAAAAAATAAAAATAAAAAACAGAAATGATAACCCTCTAACAGATTCAATAACACATACTTCATAATAGATTTAATTCCAATAACACAAATTTAATTCCTATAAAATCGATTCAATTCAAACTCTTAGATTTAACACAGATTGAATAACAGATTTAGAACAAAAAAAAAATGTTAACCCTCTAACTGATTCAATAACACATATTCCATAATAGATTTAATTCCAATAACACAGATTTAATTCCAATAATAAAATTCAATTCCAACTCTCAGATTTAACACAGATTGAATCACAAATTGAATAACCGATTTAAAAAAAAAAACAGAAATGAACAAATAACCCTTTAATAGATTCAATAACACATATTCTATAATAGATTTAATTCCAATAACACAGATTCAATTCCAACTCTCAAATTTAACACAAATTGAATCACAGATTGAATAATAGAATTTTTTAAGGAAAAAAAAACCAAACAAAAATGAACAAATATACTCAAAGACAGAGATGAACAAAAAAAATAAAAAATAAAAAACAGAGTTAGAGACAGAAATGAATAGAAGGTCGGGGAGGGAATGAGAGAGAGAGAGAGAAAGAGAATCAAAGATAGAAAGGCTTACCTCTGTGAGTTACAAAGCAGATTCGATCTTGTGAAGGTCAATCAGTCTCTTCGCCGGCCGACACACACACACACACACACAGATAGAAGAACGAGAGAGTGAGATTAGAAGAGAGGCTACACACAAAGAGACGCAGATCTGAATGTCCACATAAAAATAGAGATCGGGGACAGAGACAGAGGCAAAGACACACATAGTTGAAGAGAGAAATTCGATCTTGTGAGGTTGACCGGTGCGATGAGAGAGTGAGGTCAATCGGTTGATCTTACGATGAGAGAGAGTTGATCTCTTGCGAGGTTGATCGGTCCAAATGAAAAATGAGAGAGTGAGAGCTGCGCAAATGTGTTTTGAGAGTTTAGATTAGGGTTTTTGTTTGTTTGGTTTGGGTATAGATGAAGTGAAGATGAACGGTCCAGATTTGAAATATAAAAAAAAAAAAAAAAAGGTTTAATGTGGGCGAGTTAGGAGGGTACGGTTCAAACCAGCGACCCGCTCGCAACCCGAAAATTAGCCAAAATCCAAACCACACCCGACCCTAATATATTTGCGAAACTGCCCATATGCGTGAGGGTCGAATCGGGTAGGGCGGTTTGGGCGGGTCGGATAACCCTATGCCCAGCCCTACATTCTATTAGGATACTTACGTGCAAGTCCTAATCGGTGGACTTACTATCCAATAGATCCTATGATTATTAATGACATTTTTCATCAAACACTATTAAAAAATGTCACTAATTGTTAATTTTCAGTGATAGTTTAAAAATTTTGTCACAACAAATGTCACTAATTATAAGTTTTAGTGACAGTTTAAAACAGTGTCACCAATTTTCAACTTTCAGCAAAAATTTGAAAAATTCGTCATAGAAAAACGTCACTAATTGTAAGTTTTTAGCGACAATTTATAAAAGCCGTGGCAAAAAAAAAAAGAAAAGGCTAATTGTCAACTTTTAGCAACTTATATTCAATAGGACTTGATGAGAATTAAGTCTAACTATTAGAACCTGTTGATAGTTTTTTCCATTCTATGTCTGGTTTTGTGACCCGTTTCTATGTTCCTAAACTCATTCCATGAACAATTTTACTTTAAACACAAAAGTTAAATATAAAATACACATGAATTGACAAGATTTTACAAAATTTGTTTTTATCTATATATATAATTTTGCAATCGATTTATTTGTTCCTAGACTTATTTTGTACGAATTGATTGGCTTTCAGGGTCCTCTCACAAAGATATATCCAGATAAACTAAGACTTACAACAATACAATGCTTCTTTAGCTGCATACAATCGGCAATATGGGCTGTGGCAGTTGAGAGGAACATATCAGCATGGAAACTTGGTTGGGATCTTAACCTTCTTGTTGTGGCCTATTGTGTAAGATATCTTCTTCAACCTTTTTTTTCTTCTCTTTTTAAATTTTTTTTTTGGGTTGAATTAAGTGTTAATGAAAATGGCAGGGTGTAATTTTCGTAGCGCTGACATACTGGTTGAGAATTTGGGTGATAGAGAAGAGAGGCCCGGTTTTTTCAGCTGCATTTAATCCATTAGCATTCATTGTTACAGCCATCTTCTCAGCAATCTTGTGGAAGGAGACCCCTCATTGGGGAAGGTCCATTTTCTCTCCTCTCAACTCTTGTTTTATGCGTTTGTGTCCATGTAATGTCAATTGTTACTTATTTTATTTTTTGTGTTTGTTTGTTCGTGTTCGTGTTGTGTCAATGTGATGTTGTGGCAGTGTTTGTGGAGCTTTACTGCTAGTGGGAGGCCTCTTTTGTGTTTTGTGGGGGAAGCACAAAGAAGCAAAAGCCAAACCATTACTTGAACAAAAATCAGAAACAAAAGAAGCCAAATCAATTGAACAGAAATTAGAAACAAAAGAGGAAAGCGTATAGCGTTGTACAATCAAAATACTGTGTACTCGAAAAAAATAATATGTCAAGAACTTGAGTGTTAGTCACACTATATTATTGACTTTTATAATTACCTTGTCCATGATTTCATGTCGAGGAAAAAAAATAAAAAATTTACCAATAAATCTCAAATAGGGGAATGTTGATCATTTAATCGTAAGAGTTTTCTTATGAACCAATGAATTTTTTTTTTTTTTAGAAAGTTGTATTTATTTGATTTGGAGCCATTTAAGTTTAGGTGAATGTCCTTTTGTAATTCATTTTTCTAATTTTCTGATTCGTTTTTTAGATAGAAATGGAAAAGTGAGGTGTGGAAAATTCTTTTGGGGGGTTGATTTTTTTGTGTGACTTTCTGGTGTTAATTGGAGTATTTTATATTAGAGTGCTACATTTGGAAAAAGTACATGAAAGAATTTTTGTGTGTTACATTGATTGGAGTGTTCTGTTTGCCAAAAATACACTAAGGAGTTTTTTTAGAATGTTATATTGTTACGTTTGAAAAAAATACACTATGGAATTTTTATAATATGTTACATTAGAGTGTTACAATTAAAAAAATATATAGTAAAGAGTTTTTGTGTTTTGCATTAATTGAAGTATTACGTTTGAAAAAATTACACTAAAGAGTTTTTTTGAAATATATATATATATATATTTTTTTTTTTCAGCAAAAAAAGAAAACTTTATTAATGAAGAAGCTATATACAAGTGGAGAACATACATCAATAAAGCAGGGGAGTGCAACAAATATCATAGTTAAACTCAACAATCCCAACTAGGTTGGTACCAAAGAGCTAACCTAATCATATGCCAACACATTGCCCAAGATTAGAGAGAGTCCAATCAAACAGCTAGAAAAAAAAAAAAAAAAAAACAAAACACCCTCAACCGAACAAGCAAAAGCAACTCTGCAGTAGCAACAACACCTAGTAGCAGCTTTGCATTCGCAAAAAACTAGCAATAGCAGCAGCAGCAGCAAAACTGAGTCCCTACTTCACACAATAACATACCTGAATCAGATTCTCCACAAAATCATGCACTGAATAAGGGATCGCAGGCAACCTAAACTTCACCCACAACCCAATCCTTACCTTTATAATTTCACCAAGCTTCTCTAAGTTCGGTTGCCTCTCGTGAAAAACACAGTCATTTCTTAACCTCCATGCTAACCATAGCATTGCAACTGGTACAAGCCGCCAGATCTTATTAACTGTCTTCTTGAATTGTGTTCCCAACCACCATAGCAGCACTCCATCAACAGTAGCAAGTGTGACCCAAGATAAGCCCCACTAATTCAGCAGAGAGGACCAAACCTTCCAAACCATAGAGCACTGCAATAGAATATGATCCACTGATTCTTCTTCCAGCTTACAGAAAGGGCACAAATTCTCTACACTGCTACTCACAGGCCTAAACCTCTTTAACGTACCAATTGTTTTCACCCTTCCTCTCCATGTCAACCAACTCAAGAACTGAGCTTTTGGTGGAGCTACACCTTTCCAAATCAACCTAGGGACCTGCAATCTTGGACCTTGATTCGACTCATACCATTCTCTTATTGCTGCCACAGTAAACTGACCATCCAGGGATGCATTCCACCTAATAAAGTCCTTCAGCCCCACATTAAGCCCAAGAGCATCTCTTATCAATACTTGCAACCTACTAACCTCCTCTTCCTCCCAAGCAAGAAGTGGTCTTCTGAATAGTAACTTCCAAACCCCTAAGCTATCCCTCATTTGCATGAAAGAACTCAATGACCTTTCTTTTTCCATAGATAATTGGAACAACTTGGTAAATTCCACTTTCAATTGAAGGTTCCCAAACCATCTATCATGCCAAAAATCAATCCTACACCCATTGCCAATCGCAATCTTACAGTTGGATACAAAAAAAATCAAATAGTCCAAAGTTAGACCTTGACACACTAAGTATGTCACTCCAGACAATAGATTCATTGCCAATCTCTTCCATCACTGGTAGTCATCTACCTCCTACTCCCCTATACTTGCTTATAATTAATTTTTTCCACAGTGAATTATCTTCCACCCCATACCTCCACCACCACTTAGCTAACATAAAGTCATTTATGTCTCTCACCCTTCTTATGCCTAGCCCTCCTTGTTCTTTGCTTAGAGTTACACTTTTCCAACTCACTAAATGAATCTTCCTTCTTATCTCTGAGCTGCCCCACAGAAATGATGCCTTCAACTTATCAATTTCCTTTGCTACTCTTTTAGGGAGTTTGAAGACGGAAATGTAAAATCCCGAAAGGCTATCTAGAATAGATTTTATCAATGTTAACCTGCCAGCAAAGGACAACATCTTTCTTTTCCATAGAGCTAACTTGGTCTTTACTTTCTCCACCACAAGTTGCCAAGTCTTCGTTCTTCTTGGATCCCAAGTGGTAAGCCCAAGTACTTGAGAGGCAACCTCTGACATAGGCACTTTAGTTTTGAAGCAAAGGCTTGACCATTTCATCACAAATCCCAACTCCACACACCACACTTTTATGGAAATTTATCTTAAGGCCTCGTTTGGCAAGAGGCTATTTTAGTCAATTAGCCAAAAAGTTACTAAATTAGCCAAAAAGCCAACAACCCATACCAAAAAGTCAAAGATTCTCTTTTCTCTTTACTTTTTGCACATCTTTTCGTAATTAGCCAAAAAGTCATCCCAAACATACAAGTTTTTTTTACCTACCTTTTTAGCCAAATAGTCAAAAAGTTACTAAATTAGCTTGTTCCCAAACGAGGCCTAAGTCCTAACATAAGCTCAAAGCATCTAAGGATTCTTTTGACAATCATAATCTCCTCCCACTCTGCTTTGCAAAATAGGATAGTATCATCGGTAAACTAGAGATGAGACAAGTTCAAACCAGCTAGCCCAATAATAGCTCCCTTTAATAATCCAAAAGCTTTTGCCCTTTCCAATAATAGGTTAAGTCCTTCAGCTGCTATATTAAACAACAAGAAGGATAAAGGATCACCTTGCCTTAATTCTTTTTGTGGACAGAACTCCTTGGTTGGCGATCCATTAACAAGTACAGAAAACCTTGTCATTGTGACACAAGTTCGTATCCAACCCAACAATCTATCCCCAAGCCCAATATTTGCCATCATAGAAAACAAATACTCCTAGTTAACCGAATCATAAGCTTTTTCAAAATCCAGTTTGAGTATCATCCCCTTCATTTTGGACTTTTTCCACCAATTCACCACCTCATTAGCAATCATTACCCCATCAAAAATGTTGCTACCTCCCAAAAAGGCAGTTTGCACTTCACTAATCACATATGGTAAGACCTTTTGCAATCTTTTTGAAAGTGCCTTAGCCAATACTTTATATACTACACCCACTAAACTTATAGGCATGTAATCAGCCAAACTTGAGGGGTTGATCTTTTTTGGAATAAGGGTAACAAATGAACTATTAAGCCCTATGACCAGCTTACTATTAATATAGAACTCCTGTATGAATTGGAATAGGTCACTCTTCATATACTTCCAACATTTTTGAATGCACGCCATGTTAAACCCATCTAATCCCAGCATTTTATTCCCATCACAACCTTTTACTGCATCCCATACTTCTTCCAATGTAAATTCTTTTTCAAGAAGCTCCACTACTTTTGCATTACTAACTTTCACAAACCTACCAGACAATTTTGGTCTAGATGGCAATCCTCTGAAAATGCCTTTGCACTTCCTGTCTCACCAGATCTGGATCTTCAATGCTAACTCCATCAGTTACCACTGAGTCCACCAAGTTCCTGCTTTGTCTTTGACTAGCAATTCTATTAAAGAACCTAGTATTTCTATCCCTATTTTGAGCCCAGTTCAATATAGATTTCTAGAACCAAATTCTTTTTCTTTGGAATATTACGTTGTTACGTTGAGAAAAATACATTAAGGAGTTTTTTAGTGTGTTACATTGGAGTGTTACGTTTGGAAACAAAGCATAATAAGGAGTTTTGGTATGTTACATTGATTGGAGTGGTACGTTGAGAAAAGTACACTAAAGAGTTTTTTTTTTTTTTTAATGTTACGTTGTTATGTTTGAAAAAAGCACACTAAATTTTTTTTTAGTGTGTTACATTGGAATGTTACATTTTTTTAGTGTTACATTAAAGTGTTACGTTTCAAAAAATACACTAATTTTATTTTTTTTTTTGAAGTGTTATGTTTAGTAATTTGAACATTATGATAAAACTCACATTTGTCCCTCAACACATAATATACGCACATTTATATTTGGCCAATTATGTAATTCATACTAGAATGAGACATTTGGGTTTATACGAGGGAAAAAAAAAATAGAATCAAACAGTTCATAAAATCACTATTTGAAATTTATTGATACTTCATCCAAAAAAAAAAATTTATAGATACATTTAACATTACTACTGGAATCCAATATTGGAGCCCCGTATCGAACTATAAAACCCCAAATTTTGACTCAACAAAGCAAAGCCTACGAGATTTCAAATTTTGAATTTTTGAAATCCTCACTCACAATGCTATAGAGACTAATCCAAAAATTCAAATTCTTTAGAAAATCCTCGATATTTTAGTTTCCACGTAGAGAAGTCATGAGACATCTACTATATGGCATTACAGAAACGTCAAATTTCTTAACGATGTATTTGGTTAGGGGATTTGAGAAGGGATTTGGAAAGGAAAAGAGAAAAGAGAAAAGATAAGTAAAATGAGAATAAAATATACGTACGTTTCACCTAGTTTACACACCTTTTATCTTTCCATTTTTAAATCGCCCAACCAAACAAAGTATAAAAAAAACACTCAATTGAACGAAAGAAAGTTGAATTCAAATGGTTAAGTCACTAGATTCAAGTTCGTGCTTAGGAACCAAAAACCAGTATGTTGTGCATTCAAACAAATAGATGATACATACCAATGTTTTTAAAATCGGGCAGGCTGCTTTGACTAGTCCAAGATCCAGTCCGAGTACACCCTTAAATCCATTTCCTTTGAAAAACCGACTTCTTTTAAAGAAACCAGTGAAACCTATGGATAAACCAGCTTAACTGCCAAACCAAAGCCGGGCAGAGCAAACCAGCCAAACTTCCATGCATCAAAAATAAGTTGCTGAGAGGGATCAAACTCAACACCTTGCATACTAATCGATATTTAAATGTTACACATTTGACTTGTTAATATACACTTTATTAGTCTATTTATTTATATTATTTTATAATTTTATAGGATTTTGTGTATTTATATATATTTTTGAGTGTTTGTATATATTATAAATAATATGTTTTAATATTATATTATTAATATAAAGAAAAATGTTTTGTAGCTCGAAACTCATTGCCTCGAATGGCTCGAATGTCGGAGACGACATCGTTTTGATTTTTTTTTTCTTCCACTTTCTCGTTTCTCTCTCAAAAATTGAGAACCAAACCCAAACAAATAGAGAGAAAGAGAGAAATAGAGAAGGAGGAACAAAAGAGGAGGAGGAGAAGGAAGAGGAAGAGAGGACGTCAGAGATGACTTCGCAAACCAAATGGGAAGCCGCAATCTAGCCATATCGGAGACGGAGAAGGAGAATGGGTTTGATTTTTCTTTAAAAAATCACATCTCAGATTAGCTCAAAAAAAAATATAAAATGTTGCTGTTTTGGCCTTGTTTTTGCTCAAGTTGCTACTGTTTTGGTGTTGTTTTGTGAACCTCTCTCTCTCTCTCTCCCTCACACACACATTTATAGTAAGTGTTTAGGAAGTTGCTATTTTAGTAGGCTATGTTAATAGGGTAAAATATTTGTGTTTGGAAATATAGTTAGATTTTTTTTGTAATTGAATGTTATGTTTGTGAGAGAAAAAGTGAAATGATTATGGGTTTGATGTGACATTTTGTCTTATTGGTTATTTTAACCTATTTTGTCTTTTTGTGAATTTTAGTTCAAAAAGCAAAAAATTAGCCTTTGCCAAACAAGGCCTTAATGTGCGATTGATTTGTGTCCATCTTGGGTTCAATTTCGATTTTGAAACCCACTTCGCTGATAGTGGTTAGAGGTGAATCATGGTAAGGGAAAGGTGGCGGGAGAGAATGTTGTGTATTGTGTAAGGTGGTGATGAAGTCATTGTGTTGGAGTGTACAAGTTGGGTAGATTGTGGGTGGGTGGGGAGTGAGATGAGGATGGTAACATACTAAATTTATATTTTTAATTGAGGATATCATGGTTATTACATCTTTTCTGTTACTTAGGTTAAAAGTTAAACATTGACAAGGAGTAGGCGTAATTTTCAAAATGTAAGGGAAGAATCTGTATTAGAAGCAAATCTTAAGAGATGTCATTGTAATTTACTCACAAATTTTTTTGTGCCAAGTTAACTAAGATGTTGTTGATTTTTTTATTATATAAGCTTTATTTTGTATATGATATCTAGGTTTATTGGGCAGGCTTGGATCTGTAATATAAGCTTGAGATAGATTTTTAGGTATAATGTGTCGGTTGGATTGGTCATGAATTTTTTTTGAACTATGTTTTAGATTAGGCCTAGTCTGATCGATGCCCACCCCCAAATAAAGTAACATTCGATTGATAATATTACTATTTTGCTCAGTATGTTAAAAAAAGGAAGAAAAAAAAAATCTTGCTCAGTTATTAAAGCCTTAAGTTGGTCAATGGATAATGGAAATTATTCCCAATCGCAATTGGCAGTTGATTAACAGTATTACATTTCTAAAAATCATTTTTATTTATTTATTTCATCATTGTCCACTCCTGCCCCTACCACCCCAATTTACCACACACCCAATATAATTCGCAACATAAACTATATAGTGCCTAATTATAGCATTTGGCCCACACAGATACGATGGTTGACAACTGACTCAACATATTTTAATTAATTTAGGTATGTTTGAAATAAAATATTAGAAAAGACTTAACAGAGATTTTTATTGCATCTTACCCAATTAAAACACTAAAACAGTCTTTAATTTTAATTTAGACCCACAGATTTATCCATAATAATATTGTAAAGGAGACATCATTGGGTTTATAATTAATTAGAAGTTGATACATATGATGTTGGACAATCTTCACTATATTTAATGAAATAAAAATGATTTTGAAATTAAATTGTCTATTTTTTAAAAAACAAATATAGCAAAATAATATAATTACAATTATTAGATGAGTAATGTTAGGAATCCCAACTAAATTACTAAATATTTTACACAATACTCACATGCGTATTGTCTCACCACCTGAGACTCACGCCCATGTGAATATTGCGTAAAGTGTTTAATAATTCATTTAGAGTCTTTAACATTTTTTGTGGGATTCATTTGATTTTTTCCATGAACAATATACACATAGGGGCTTACAAAATAAACAAATTAAATTACTAAAATCGGCCCGTGGTGGGTCTCATAGACCCAACTAAATAGTCTTGTCCACAGTTGTGGCATGGTGGGTCTCATAAAAAAATAACCTACTTAAAAATATGTTACGATTTTTCATTAGCCGAAAATAATCACTTGGATAATGACAAATAATACTATGGATGTATCTAATAGTTTTCTTGTAAAGAGATACCTAATTTGTAATTAATCAAAGCTTGAGACTTCAATTACTTTGTTGATCGGAGGTGGGAAACTTACCCAAACGCCATATACTGCTTAAAAACATCCCGAAAATAAATTATATGCTGTAAATATAAATTAAATGTGATGCGGATCAAAAAGTATTTTTTTAACGTTTTTTTGCTCTTAGGGACTTACGTGTAGATAGAATTAATGACATTTTTCATTAAACACTATTAAAAAAAGTCAGTAAATTTTTATTTTTTGCGACAATTTAAAAATTTTATCATAAAAATATCACTAATTATAAGTTTTAGCGATGGTTTAAAAAAATCGTCACAAAAAATATCACTAATTTTTAATTTTCAACGACAATTTAAAAAATTCGTCACAGAAAAACGTCACTATTTATAAGTCATAGTGACAATTTATAAAAACTATAGCAAAAAAATCATTAATTATAATGCAAAGAAATAAAAAAATAAAAAATTGTGTGCACAAGCTCTGCCAGTGTTGCTTTTCAACCACAAAAGATGGGTACTTAAATCTATGATCATAGAGCAAATTCCTATTTATATATTCCTTTATTTTTAGGTATTTACTATTCTCAGTTTCCTAACTAGTTACAATGATATTTGTAATCACAAAGGGTTATAATAAAAAGGATAAATTACACTTTGTCCTCTTTATATTTTGTCACTTTCTCATTTTAACTTTTAAAATTTATTTTTTCTCACTTCGTTCTTTTGTGTTTTAAGTTTTTTTTTTTCAGTTTATTTCCAAAACTAACTTGTGTCAAAAATTAGATAGAAAATGATATGATAACTGTTACATAATATAAAAAATATATTATTATGTTGAAATTTAAGTTTCTATTAGAAGTGTGAGTTATATATAATAAAATATTTTTATATCAGGTGACTGTTAATCTGTTATTTTTTATTTAATTTTTAATTTTAAGAATAAATTGAAAAAAACTTAAAACGTGGAGGGGCAAAGTTTAAAAACAAAAAAAACAAAACTTTTAGAAGTCAAAATGAAAAAATAGTCAAACATAAAAGGAATAAAATATAATTTACCCTAATAAAAATGTCACAAAAGCTTCCTAACAAACAAAAATGAGTGAGACCCCCACTACCTCCAGTGAATACTGATTGGTTCATTTTTTTATTTATTTTATTTTTTTGTCCTCCTCTCTTTGACCCTCACGTGTATGTAGCGGTGGTGGGGGTCACCCCCAACTGGGGGTCTGTATCAACGCTGCATAACAAATCACATTGCAAAATATTTATAAAAAATTTAAAATTTTGTGACCAATCATAAATGCTCCTAACTCCACCTTTGTTTATGGTACATACTTTCTTAACTATCATCACAAAAGTTCAGAATTAACCTCAATATGAATTTAAATCACATTATTTTAAAGAAAAAATTATAAATCTAAATTATACAAAGTGTTAAATTTGAATTACATATATATTTTTTTTTGAAATTTTCAAAAATAGTTTTCTGAGTTTTCAATCCATTTTTTATTTTTTATTTTTAGTGAATTTTTAAATATATTTTAATCAATTTTTTTAGTTTTTAAATTCAATTGATTTAAATATACTTAAAAAGTATAAAATTTGTACAACTTTTTTTAAAAAAATTCACTGAGTACAACAAAAAATGAAAATGTATTGATTTTTTTTTTTTTTTTTTTGTATTCAATGAATTTTTATATAAAAAAAAGGGTAAATTACATTGACACCCCTTGAGGTTTGGTCCAATTACTACCCACCCCTGACGTTTTAGAAATTACATTCCCACCCCTGTGGTTAATAGTCTCATTTCATAAACCTCCCTGCTTATATAAAATGTAACAATTCATAGTAGAAAAGCAGAGGAAATTAAATTTTAAAAAAAGTAAAGGAAAGAGGGGAAAAAAAGAGAAAGTAAAGCAAAGCAAAAAAAAAGAAAAAGTGCATGAGTTCAATGTCTTCATTCCATCTAAATAATTACAATGAAATGGGGGTTAGTGTAATTTTCCAAACGTCAGGGGGTGATATGTATCAAACCCAAATCTCAAGGGGTATAAGTGTAATTTATCCAAAAAAAATTGCACAAATTTCATACATTTTAAGTGTATCTAAATGAAATGAAACAAAAAAAAAGAAAAGAAATCGGTTAAAATGTTAAAAAAATCACTAATAACAAAAATTACTGATTAAAAATTCATAAAACTGTTTTTAAAAATTCCAAGCTTTAAGTGTAAACCTTTAACATATTCTGTGGTCATTACCGACACATGATTAATTATTTGCAGACGTTATGTGTGCCATGAGACTAGTGATTTTACTATCTAAAAAACAAAAAGAAAATGGGACTAGTGAATTTGCACTCAGTATGTGTGTCAAAGATCAAAACATACCACTAAAATATACCACTAAATTATATTATTGAGAGGGCAATTTATGTCTAAATAAGGCCGAGCTAAGGCCATTTATTGCATGGACCGAGCTAGGTTCACTTTTGGCCATTGGGCTGCGCTGTGGGCGTAAATAAGAGTGGATTGAGCTCGGTCGTGGACTGGACGGGTATTTGGCCCAAGGCTTGAACCGAGGTGGTTATATCAAAGCAAGACCGGGGTGCAATGGTGCAAGCTTCTAGAAGTTGTTATCTCGGTCAAGGACTGCTAGTTCTATCTAGCGTGGGGCAAGGCCTTCCTAGCTCGATTGAGCTACTACCAAGCCGAAGTAAAGGGATTTGTGCCATCTCACTTGGCTTGCAATGAGGAGAGTGTTATAGGATAGGCATTATCTTTTAGTAATGTGATTCCTAGGAGGACTCTACATTGGAGAATTAGAGTCCTATTAGGATTGTACCAAGTGGAATCTATGAAAGCTCATGACAGGACCTATGTAGAAGTATCACAATTCTGATTCTCAAATACCCAGAGCTTTTGTGTCTATTGTCTATTTGCTGACTTAGGCATCGGAGAAGTTTCTGGCACACACTCACCGGCTAATTCACGTTTGTGTTTTCAAGCATTAAAGTGACGACGTTTGGAGAAGTGCAAACTTGATCAACAGGATTATATAAGAAGATTATTTCGTGCTCGTACACACTACAAGAATCTGCACTTTTAGCGACCACTTTCCGCGACCAATATAAAAGTTGGTAGCTAAAAGTTACCTTTTGGCGACTAAATATTAATTAGTCGCGAATGATCATTATTTTTGGCAACCAAATATGAGTTGGTCGCAGAAGGTCATATTTTGGCGACCAAAAAGTGAGTTGGACGCAGAAAGTAGTATGCTTTTGGTGACCAACTACAAATTTGGTCACGGAAGGTCACATTTTGGCGACCAAAATATAAGTTTGTCGCGAAAGATAAAAAACAAGTTGGTTGTGGAATTGGCAACCAAAATTTTAGTCGCCAAAAACTTATTTTCCCCGACCAAAAATATTTTAGCTGCCGTATATTGAGTTTTGGCTACTAAAACAATTTAGTCGACGAATGGAAAATAAATTTTTTTTTTCTTTGGCGACAAAAAATTTGGTCGCCAAAAATTTATTTTCAGCAACCAAAAAAAATTTAGTCGCCAAATTAGTACTTTTAGCGACTAATATTTTAGTCGCCGTTGATTGAGATTTGGCGACTAAAAAAGTTTGTCGGCGAAGGTACCTTTTCTACGACTAATCTGCTCTTTTGGTCGCCAAAAGTTTGGGAGGGAAATTTGAAACGTGGAGGGGGAAATTTTGAAGAGGTTTGTCATCTTTTTCCTTCTCCAGAACATGATGGATTGATTGCATTTTTGGCCCATTTTTTATTGATCATTGCTTAGAGTGTAGGGTTTTGTGAGTTTTGCTGGATCATGATGAATTGATTCCATTTTTGGTCAATTTCTTGATTGATTATTATTGAGAATGAAGGGTTTTATGGGTTTTGCCAGAACATGATGGATTGATTATAGTTGGTCCATTTCTTGATTGACTATTGCTGAGAGCGAAGGGTTTAGTGGGTTGTGCTAGACACATGGTCGATTGATTCCATTTGGGTTCATTTCTTGATTGATTGTTTCTAAGGTTGTAGAATTTGGGGGCTATGGAAGAAGAGAGGATTGAGGAGATCAGTGTCAGGTTGGTGGGCAGAACTGGTGGTGGGGATGGATCTGCCTCTGCCCAGTGGGTTGATGGCAGTTAAGTGGACTCTGTGTCCCCTCCATGGTCACTGCTTGATGAAAATGAGAGTAGAGAATCTAGAGATGGGTATGGATCTGTCATGAGAAGGTTAGTCAAGAAGCTCAAGAGGGTTGATTCATTTGATGTTGAAGCTATGGAAATTGCTGGTTTTCAAGATCACCATGCCAAGGTAAAAACAGCCCAACTTATTTAACACCCTATTCCTCTTCTAATAGTATATTTGTTAGTATAGTTTGGTTTTTCTTTCGATTTTATCATTTATCTAATATTTATATTAAAATTCAAAATTAGCGGTCTATAATTGTTGTCACTTAGAATTTTAAATTCTCTCTCAATTGTTACAAACCATTTGATAAATGAAACTATTTGTTTTCTTGTCGTCTCTTATTGGTCGTAGTGAGTTTCAGGTTTTGTTTTGATAGACTTGAGGCATTTGCAAGATAGCTGTTAGTACCATCATGATATCCGATTAGGAAGCTGTGTAACCCAATTAGAAGACAAATGCAACTAAGCCAAAACTTTACAAGGTTTAAAGTTGATGTATAATTGATTCGTTACATGTGATGTGTCTGCCTTGGACTTTTTGGATCATTGAGGAATAAAACTATTGGAGGAACAAAATGCAAAATGATCAATGTGAGATGAAAGGCTTTTGTTGCATGTGATACATTCCTTGCTATCTTGTGTGGGTAGTTTGTGGCATATTTTTGCTGGAGTATCCCATTTAGAACTCAAGGAATGTTTGCCGAATTCTTGACATAAAGATACTAATTGTTGTTGCCTTTACTTCGCTGTAGATGTGTGCATTGTCATGCTATGATCTAATCTACTATAAGTTTTTGGGTTGGAGTTGCAAAGATGAAGATTGCTATTGAAAGAACTGGTGGCCTTGTTGTTCTAGCATAAAGTTTCGGTCATTCTGTTTTTAAAGACTCATTCAAACGTGTTTTTGAAGATGGGGAACAATCTATTGGCTTCTCCTTCAAGTGAGTTCATCATTGATGAAACATTTGAAAATATTATTACTTATCTATTATTTTCTTTTAATTGTTTATTTACAGTATAGTTGTGTTATTGTGATTTGTGATTCTTGTAAGCTTGTATCCTTGGCCTCCGATGATTTAATCACTTTATTTTTTTTGATCAGCAACAAAAACAATTTTAAGTTAATCACTATGAAATGACATTGGTTTAAAGTTTTTAATCATCATACTTAAGCTCAAAATAATTTTTCTTTTAAATCCGTACATCACAAATACCAAATCCAGTGCTGGCATTCATATTATATTGATATATGTTACATGATTGTTATTTCAAGTGAAAAATGTCTCGCTTGGACTAGGCATTTTGTGTGTTTGTGTGAATGTGTTCCTTTGGACTTAATTTTCGGTACAGTAGTAGGCAAATGTCTCTCATTCGAATCATATTTCACCTTGTAGAGATGTCATTTCGTTGCAAGTTAAGTGTATGGTCAAATGAAACCTGAAGAACTCCATTAGTCAGTAAAGCTAACACTAAAAGTGGCCAGACTTCTTCCCTATTTTCTCAAATTTTCCATTGTTCAAGACATAAGGTTGTGCTTGGAGAGTTTCTTAGGGGAAGACCTGTGTTTTTCACTCTTATACTTTTGGTGAGTTTTGCAGGTTTCAACGTGATAGTCTTGCTGCCATACATAAATACATAGGTATTCTTTCTCCCATTATTAGGCATACCTTTATCATAAAGCCAAGGATGGCCTAATAAGTTGAGCAACATCTATAGGTAGACATCAGACAAAATACTAAGGCAGATTGAAACTGATGTTGACATGTCTATGGATCCATCATATATTTTATATGACATGGACAATGATGAATAGTTGATTTGGAGACCACAATCTAGTACTCCCACGACCTTACAAACACTATTCCTGCATTTCACAAATATGTGAAAATTGCTGGTGCACATTCACTCATCCTATAGGAGTAGAAAAAATAGTCATAAGTCATGACACTAATGTGGGTGTCGTCATTCCATACAATATCCTGACCCTCCTTCTTGGTTGATATCCTCTCCTACTTCCTCCAACTCATGATCAATGGTCAATATGCAATGCGGACATTGAGTGACAATGTGCCTCTCACCATGGTAGTGATGACATATAATGGAGGAGGTAGATTGATGAGAACTAGAGAGAGGAGACTGATTACCCTTCATGCTAGTGACAGTTAGCTTGGGGTTGTTGCTACCCTTGGGAGCAACTGCGCCAACTGATCTAGATGTGTATAGCCACTCGATCTACCAAAATAGACATACTTAGGCTACTGGCCCTCACCGGTTTGAGAAGCCTTTCACCTTTATGTTAGAAGCTAATGGTATTGCGCTATCTCTAAAGCCTTAAGATATGCTTTATCTGATGTGTCAGGTGAGTGCAAATTAACCTCTGTTATAATCTCAAATCTTGGCCCATTAATTAACTTGTTCTCACACTTAATTAGTAGTTCCACAAACTTACCTTTGTAGTTAGTCACACTGGAGAACTATTTTCAAATTAATTCACTGATTAAGTAATTGCCTTCTATAGCAGGTAGGGAGATCGTTCTCTTCTAACTTTTGTTACTTTCAACCCATAAATTAATGAACCATTTGGTTATCTGACATGTTATAGGGGCATCTACTTTGACCTTTTTCTTTTTGTGATACCTCTTGCATCTACAAGGTAATACTTGGGTTGGGCATGATGGTATCTCTATGGAGAGTGCCACTGGTATCTCTCTTGGTGTCTACCCTTCAGTCTAGGTGGTCTACAACAGTGATGCAACACCGAAAAGAACAATAAAGAGAGGTGTATTCAGATTTTTTCGACAATCCAGCATGTGGATGTCATACCTGATTGTGGATTAGTGTCATGGATTAGTGTCCGTGTCACAACCATGTGGGAGTCACTTGGTAGTGGATATTGTTCTGACTCTACCATTCATTTTTTATTTATTTATTATTTTTTTACATTCATTTGAATAGAACTTGCATTACCAGTAAGTGGATGTCACTTGCAAAATTAAGAGTTATGTTCATTTTATGACCTTGTGGGAGTTGTATTGTAAAATGTTGTATCTTTATTTTGTTATTTGGTCTCTGCGCTTGGCTTTGTAATTCATTTGCCAAAAATTGCATTAAAATCAGTAAACACTGGAGTCTAAACTGTGAATGTTCAAGGTTGCCACTGAAGTAATATACCTATCTGTGGTAACAAAAATTTTGGTCTCTTTATTCTGTGCATTATGTGTTTATGCATATGTACATCTAGACCTTTTGTTTCTGTTACTTTTCACTTAAATTCCTTTAACTTTGATGTTGGATTATGTTTAGGCTTTATAAACTCAATACTGATTTGTTTTATCAAAATAAATAAATAAACTCAATACTGATTTGTTTCTTCCAGTGGCACACTTGAGATCAATTGTTCAAAGGATATTAAAATTCAGGGTATCATTGGACCTTGCACATCTTTGGAGAAGGTTGGTTCATTTAATATTATTTGTCTAATTTTCTTTAGGATGAAGATCATGTGCCTTTAATCAAACAGCTATTCTCTGCTTGTCTGCTTAGTAGAATTTGGATTAAATCTTATTTGTAAGGTTGGTACTAATTATGGTAAGCCTTGCAGAAAGGACCTGCTGTTGCCAATACAGTCATAGGACAGGGAAACACTACATCCTGGAAGATGTGTGGCCTCGATAAAAGTATTTGCTTGACTGTTTTCTTTGATATTTCATCTAGTGAAAAGCCAGACCCTTTAGGAATTTGCAGGGGTCAAGGCTATGTATATCTAACTCTCCTCAAACCGTGATGAAGTTCGTTCACTATCTTCTTCTGTGTGCCATCATTTTCGAAGCCTTTGCTTATCTTGTTCTAGAAATCAATTTTGTTGATGATAGATTGTTTAGCAATGCTTATGAAGTGCTGTGTGGAAATGATATGCTCTTAAGGGTCTTGCCCTATCCCTTTAGAAATAGAACAATTCTCTGCTTGATTGATATCAAATAGTTATGCATCCTCTGAATTTGTGTTCTAGTCTTTTTATTATTTTTGGTAAATTAAATTTCATTGAGCAAAAACAACACAAACAACAATCATGTGAAGGGCAATAAGTTGTCAAACTGGGCTAGCCAGCTCTACCTCTATTTTGTTGCAGCTGTTTGCGCTTGTTTGACTATACTTGTGGGAACACTAGTAGATATCACTCCTTGTCACTTTCTCTATCTTAAATCATGAAGACTACAATGTGTTATCTTATTACATTTTGAAAACAAAGTCCAATGGAAGTTTCTATCAAAATTACCACCGTATATGCATGAATCCTCTGAAAAATATTGTTAACAAACCAAATATCATCTCAACACCATATATAATGTGAAATCACAGAGAGGATAGGATTGAATGTTTCTTTTTTAAATCCTCTAAAGTTTCTTTTTTAAAATTACCACCGTATATGCATGAATCCTCTGAAGTTTCTTTTTTAAATGTTATTGTTCCTTAATTGTGGTTGGGTTGAATGAATTTTGTTCGATATTTGATTGAATGTTTATAAACAAAAATTGATTGTTCTAAAAAAGAAAAAAAAGAAAAGAAAAAGAGATTTGGCGACTAAAAAATTGGTCGGTAAATTCTACACTTCTGCGACTAAAATCATTGGTTGGAAATTCCTTACCTTTTGGCGATTAAACTGTTAGTCAGCGATTCCTCGACTTTTGGCGACTAATTTGTTTGGTCGTGGAATGTGACAATTGGCAACTAAGATATTTGGTTGGGAAAATATCACTTTTCGCGACCAAAGTATTTTACCGACAAAATGGATTAGTCGCAATAATGATACATTTAGCGACCAAAAATTTAGTCAGCAAATCCAACTTTTCCTAACCAACAAAAATTTTGGTTGCAAATTATTTTGCCGACCCTCAATTGGCGACCAAAAAAATTGGTCGCGAATAACTTTTGCCGACTAAAAATGGGCATTTAGCGACCAATTTTTTGGTCGACAAGTGTGTTATTTCTTGTAGTGACAATTGGCGCCATCTGTGGGAATCGATCCCATGACCACGTGAGAGATGGGGGAAAAACACACAAAGAACAAAACCTATTGATCAAGCTTCCTCTTTAATTCAGATCAATGGCGCACAACGAAGACTTACCACATTCTACCATTGATGGACAGACCCCGGAGGGAGGTGGGAAACGTGAAGGATTACCTTTTGTCCCATCTATGGCAGAATTAGACCCCCAACGACGGAACCCGATGAGAGACACACGAGAGAGATGGGGCTCAAGCCCTCGTCGCTCTCAGAGCCCTGACAGACAGAGGCGAAGGTTGGATCCTCAGATTTTGGAGGATCGTGTAAGGGAGCAAGATGAGTTGATACGAAAAATGATGGCAGATATAGAGACAATGAAGCGCCAAATAAAGGGCAAAGGGGTGGCAACGGAAGAGGGGCGCAGAGGCCACACACTCTCTTACCACTCAGAAGATCGTGACAGACAAGTCACACCGTCACAAGCTAAAAGTAGGAGCCTTCGGACAACCGATACACAATCAAGGACTTCCAGGACTCGTTACTCCAGGTCTGAGAGAACGAGAACTGAAAGGTCCTACACGGAAGGAAATAGTTATAGGCCCTCGCACTCGCACCAAATGACGTCTAGGCACACGAAGTTGCCTAGGTCGGCGAACTTGCGGACAGTACTTGAGGAAAGGGCTCAAAGAAGACAAGACACTCTGGCGTGAGACCCCCGCAGAGTCTCTGCACTACAACGATTGGCACCTAGGACACATGGGAGTGTTGAGGTTGGAAAGCCAGAGCCGCGCCTTGCCTATGAACCAGCTGACAAAGTATTAGCGAGGTTGCAGAGCTCGCCGTTCGTTCCAGCAATAGAGAACACACCGTTACCCTCAGGCTTCCACCAGCCCAAGTTCACTACTTATGAGAAGAAGTCAGACCCCTACATGCACCTAAGCCACCTTCGCCAAGTTATGGCCGTATATTGGCGAAACGAGGCCTTAATGTGTATCATGTTTCTTTCCAACCTTGGCGACCTAGTTTTAACATGGTTCGAAAGGTTGCCCAAAGGTAGCATAGCTTCATGGGCGCAACTAGTAGAGGCATTTGTGACCAGATTCCGAACAAATACCAAGACGCCAATGGAGATAGACTAGCTACTCTCCATTGACATGGGCGAGAAGGAAACATTTAACTCTTACAATAGTCGATATTGGAAGACTTTCAATCAGATTGGCGATTGCCCCACAAACCTCGCCATCGCACAGTACAAAATGGGGTTTACCGACATGTAACAAGTTGAGGGATTCAATGACGATGATACCACCCCTTACAATGAAGACCCTAATGGAAAGAGTATATCACCACATCCGGGTAGAGGAGGATAGCACCCGCGCTAAAGCGAAATCTGGCACAACAGCAGTGTCGGATAGAAAGACTGCAGTAAAAGTTAACACGGTAGAACAACCGAGCAAAAATGGGCAGGGTAGACGAGTCAACAGAGAGGAGCCCCAAACAAGGAAGTTGAGAGTCTGCACTACCGTTACCACGATATTCAACAAACCTATCTACCGGATTCTTAACGAGATACGCGACGAACCCTTTATTCGGCGGTCGGCCAAGTTAGGAGAAGCACAAAGGGGCTACGATGAGAGGTACCGTTTCACCTTCCATGATAAAAAAGGGCACCGAATTGAAAATTGTACACAATTGAGGCAACATCTGGAGGAGTTAGTGGCCGCTGGTCACCTGGACCAGTATATAGAGGGGGGAACACAACCAGCCCCCCAGGATCGCAACAGGCCGAGTGGGATGCCGATCGACGGTCCACCCCAAGGCGTAATCAACGTGATACATGGGATAGTCGAACCTGAGTGGGTATGTGAGCTCAGAGGGATGATCAAAAAGGTTGAGCACTTGAGGGAGGTACTAAGTGCAGAACTTACCGTCAAAAGGGGAAAAAACGGAGGCAACGAACATCATCTCCTTTTCTGACAGGGATCTAGCAAGGTAACATTGCCCTCACAATGACGCGCTGGTAGTCACTCTGCGCATCAAGAATTTTGACATCAAGCTAATTCTGATTGACCAAGGGAGCTCATGCGAGATAATGTACTACAAGACCTTCAGGTAACTAAAATTGGAGGACGAAGACTTGGCGCCCTCAACATCTCTCATCCTCGGCTTCAACTCAATGCCAGAATGGCCAGTAAGCAAGATAATTTTGCCAGTTAAGGTAGGAACAATGACAAAACAGGTGGAATTTTGGGTATTAAAGGTCCCTGCCACCTACAACATAATCTTGGGAAGAGCATGGTTGCACGCCATGCGATCGGTGGCATCAACCTACCATCAGGCATTACGGTTCCCCAACGAAACCAAAGAGATTGAAGAAGTCTTAAGAGACCAAACCATCTCAAAACAGTGCTTCGTCACAGTAAACGACAGCCAGGCTGCAAAAGGGTTTGTACAAATGATAGAGGAACCAAAAAACAATGAACTGTTTGCAGATGTCGGCAAAACAGCTGAACAGAAGGCAGTGGAAGACTTGGTAGAGGTAAAGATAGATGAAAAGAACCCAGAAAAGTTCTTCTTGCTTAGCTCGTCTCTATCCAACACCGAGAGAATAGAGGTTGTGGAATTTTTGACCTCTAACATCGAAGTGTTCGCCTGGACGCCGTACGACATACCTGGCATTGACCCTAATTTCATCTACCATCAACTTAGTGTCCATCCAACTACCAAACCAATTATACAGCGAACACGCCGATCGGTACTCCACCATGTAGAGATAGTGGTGGAGGAAATGAAAAACTTGCTGGAGGCAGGAGCAATCCGAGAAGTACACTATCCCAGGTGGATCTCCAACACTGTAGTAGTGCCAAAAAAGAACGACACATGGCATGTTTGTGTAGACTATAAAACAGTTAACAAAACATGCCCAAAGGACAGTTTTCCCCTACCACGGATAAACCAACTGGTGGACCTGACAGCAGGGCATAACCGACTTAGTTTCCTTGATGCGTATCGTGGTTACCATCAAATCGCTATGTATGAACCGCATTAAGAGGTCACATCGCCTAAAAAATGCAGGGGCTACATTCCAATGGATGATCACCAAAATGTTTGCACCATTGTTAGGCAGAACGATGGAAGCTTACATAGATGATATGGTGGTCAAAAGCAGGGATGAGTGGGACCATCTCCAGGACCTAGATGAAATGTTCCAAATTTTGAAGTCCCACAAGTTGCGCCTGAACGCATCTAAATGCGCATTTGGCGTAGGGTCAGGCAAATTCCTGGGCTTTCTAGTGACCAACTAGGGTATAGAAACCGATCCCTCTCAGATCAAAGCCATCCAAGATCTGGAGAGGCCCAACACAGTCAAGGAAGTACAATATCTCACTGGCCTAGCAGCCGTACTAAACCGATTTATAAGTCGGTCGTCAGATAGGTGTCGACCGTTTTTCCAGGCACTAAAGGCCAAGTTTGAGTGGGATGGTGAGTGCAACCACGCCCTGGAAAAATTGAAAGACTACATGACCTCTCCTCCATTGTTGGTGACTCCAACACCAAGAGAGGAGCTCTTTTTGTACTTAGTAGTATCCCAGCATGTAGTAAGCGCAGTGTTGGTGAGAACTAAAGGAATACAACACTTGTCTATCTTTTATTTAAGCAAGACCATGCTGGGCGCCGAAACAAGATACCTGCCATTGGAAGAGTTGGCCTTACCATTGATGACGGCCTCAAGAAAATTGTCACGCTACTTCCATGCCCACACCGTAATTGTCTAAATGGCCTTCCCCTTAAAAGCCTTATTTGAGAGGGTAAATTTCTCTGGACGAATTTTGAAGTGGGCAGTGGAGTTGGGGTAGGTCGACGTTAAGTTTCAACCAAGAACCGCAATAAAAACCCAAGCTTTGGCAGACTTCGTGGCCGAGTTTGCACCAGGAAGTCATTATGTTTGCCCGATCGATTTGACAAGGGCAACCAAACGAATGGGGGAAAGTGCCGTAGGAAAAGCGCAGCCCCCAAAGTGGGACGCCCAACGGCATGGCAAGCTATTCAGGCCTCAAGAAAGGGAAGAAGGAATAGACCACAGAATTTCCAGCAAGGACTCACCCGAAAATATAGTCTCGAGACAGTCAGACAGTGAGGATCAAAGCCCAATGGCAAACATAAACCCGGATGAAGGCATCAACAACGCCCCTGATCCCAAGACATCATTAGACCCCTCCACTTGCTAGAAGTTATTCGTCGAAGAGATGTGGAAACTCTTCGTAGATGGAGTATCCAACAGGCACGGTGCAGGACTAGGCATAGTTCTCATCTCACCGGATGGCCTAACAATTGAATAGGCAGTCAACCTTGGCTTTCTAGCATCTAACAACGAGGCGGAGTATGAGGCATTGCTAGCATATTGAAAATCAGTACTTCGCATGAAAGCCACCAAGCTGATGGTATATAGTGACTCTTAGCTAGTAGTCAACCAGATTTCAGGCAATTACGAGGCAAATGATGATAGGATGGCTAAATACTAAGACTTGGTCAGAAAGGAGATCATGAAGTTTGAAGTAGTCCAAATAGAGCAAATCGGCCGGGAAGAAAATAGTAAAGCAGATGAGCTGGCCGATTTTGCATTAATGGAAAATACATCTATCCCGCACCCATTGCTGATTGACTTCCTACCCAGACCAAGTATTGAAGAACCTAAAGCAGCCGAAGCATGTTGTACCGAGCTAGGTCCTTCCTAGATGGACTCCATCCTAGTATTTTTAAAAGATGGCATCTTACCTAAAGAAAATAAAGAAGCCAACAAAATTAGAACAAAATCACAGCGATTTTGGCTCTCCCCATCACTAGCATTGTACAAAAAAAACTTTCACAGGACCTTTCTTGAAGTGCGTCCATCCAAGTAAGGTCGAGGCATTTTTGTTCAAAATACATGAAGGCGTCTGTGGAAGCCACCAAAGGGGAAGATTGCTGGCCTATAGAGCAATTTCACAAGGATATTGGTGGCCATACATGCAAGCAGATTCAGAGAAGTATGTCAAGAAGTGTGAGAAATGTCAGAAGTTCACACACCAAATACATCAACCAGCTAGAGAGCTTCTACCATTGACCAACCCGTAGCCCTTTGCAATGTGGGGCCTGGATATAGTAGGACCACTCCTAACTGCGCCCGGCAACATAAACTTCTTTCTCGCAGCAACAGACTAGTTTACAAAATGGGTAGAGGCAAAAGCACTCGCATTTATAAAAGAAAAAGACGTTAAGAAATTCGTTTGGCAGAACATCATAACTCGGTTAGACATACCCAAGGCTCTAATATCCGATAACGACACTCAGTTTGATGGCAAAATCTTTAGGGGCTTTTGCGAAGAATACAAGATAGAATTCTACAACTCTACACCGGCGTACCCCCAAGCTAATGGCCAGGCTGAGGCTTCCAACAAAGTAGTCTTAGATGGTTTGAAGAAAAGGTTGGAAAGAGAAAAAAAACAAGTGGGCTGAGGAACTTTCCCATGTTTTATGGGCTCACCGTACCACACCTCGACGGTCAACTAGCAAAATACCCTTTTCTTTGGCCTATGGCATGGATGCAGTAATCCCCCTAGAAGTGGGCCTCCCCACTATTAGAAACGAAAATTTTGATCCAAACTTGAATCGTGAGGCCATAGCCCTAGAACTCGACCTCGCAGAAGAAAGAAGGGAAAGGGCATTGGTGCACATTGCCTCATATTAACAAGAATTATTTAGAAAATACAACAAAATAGTGCACCCAAGACAATTCAAGAATGGAGATTGGGTACTGCGCAAAATGATGGACAACACTTTGGTACCTGGAGATGGAAAATTAGGACCTAACTGGGAAAGATCATACAAAGTGATCGGTTTAGCGGGAAAAGGGGCATATCATTTGGTAGATTTGGGCATCAAAGCTGTTCCTAGGTCATGGAATACAATCAATCTCAAACTATTTTATTTTGAGCTTTTCCTTGAAGTACTTGTAATTTTTCTTTTTGCAATAAAACAAGTAGTTTTTTTTTCCAGTAAAAATCTTTCCTTAGTGGAAATTATTCATAGTAATTGCCGACTGGGGGCAATCAAGAAGGTTGGCAGGTTTGACTAACACCTTTTGTTCTTCAGCCTAGATAAGGACCTAGGCTTAAGAAGGTTGGCAGGTTTGACCAACACCCTTTGTTCTTCAGCCTAGATAAGGGTCTAGGCTCAAGAAGGTTGGCAGGTTTGACCAACACCTTTTGTTCTTCAACCAAGATAAGAATCTAGGCTCAAGAAGGTTGACAGGTTTGACTAACACCTTTTGTTCTTTAGCCGAGATAAGGATCTAGACTCAAGAAGGTTGGCAGGTTTGACCAGCACTCAATTCTCTTCTTCAACCCAGATAAGGATCTAGGCTGAAGAAGGTTGGCAGGTTTAGCCAACACTTAGTTCTTTTCTTCAGCCCAGATAAGAATCTAGACTCAAAAAGGTTGGCAGATTTGACCAACACTCAGTTCTCTTCTTCAGCCTTATCTAGGCTGATGAAGGTTGGCAGGTTTAGCCAACACTCAGTTCTCTTCTTCAGCTCAAATAAGGATCTAGGCTCAAGAAGGTAGGCATGTTTAATCAAATATGTTTTGTTTTAACCGAGATAAGGATCAAGGTACACATATCGGTTACAAAAGTTTTGCAGGTTCCCAAAGTTGTTTTTCAGCCAGGATAAGTATCTCGACCAAACAAGGTGGGCATGAGAAGGCATGACTGAGCTAACTAGGTCAGCTGGGCATGCAACAAAACTAATACACTACAAAGAGAAAAAATGATGTGAACCGAACAAAAAGATATAAAAAGGAAAGTTTCTTTCATTCATTCGTAAATAAGTATAAGAGGAGGGGCTTGTAGCTCGGTTACATTTTCTTAAAGAGAAAAAGAGAAAGAAATCAGGCAAACAAGTCATCTAGTTCGGCGTCCAAATCGACTCGGACTTTGCCCATAGGAAGGCCAGTTCTAGCATCAGCACCCTGGTTGGGCTCGGTCATGGGCACTTCGTCAACTGCACTGCGCAAGACTTGGCTGTAGTCCATCGAAGTAGGAGATAAAGACTAGCGATCGAGCTGAGTGTTGGAAGGAGGGGCGTTAAGTGGAGTAAGGACCTCATCCTCCCCCTCCTGAAGGAATTTCTGTTGGACCGCATTAGCATAGTCCTTCATATATCCCCGTATGAAGTGGGAAGGGGGATTCAGGAAGATCTCAGAGTCATGCCCATGACCAAGCTGTTCAGCAGCAGCTTTCCAACCGCATTTAAAGAAAATATCCTTGGTGGCTTCACATTGTTGGACATAGGTCTCATCTCCTTCCTTGAAGCCTTGGTCCTCTGCGTCCTCCATCTTTTTCCTCATCTCCTCCAGCTCGGCATTCTTTTTCCTCTCTAACTTAGCCAGCTCTTGCAAGTAGCGATCTTTTTTCTCAGCCAAAGCTTTTTGTTTGTCAGCCTCTACCGTGCTGACCAGTTCGACTAGCCTTGCATTTTCAGATTCTAGCTCGGTCAGCTTGGTCTTAGCTTCTTTAAGTTCGATTGCCTTGGTGTCTACATCAGCCACGACTGACCGTGCCGTCTTCCGCAACTCAAGCATTCGTTTGTGAGCCACTTGTCTCTTTTACAGGGCCAGCACAACATTCAAAGAGGTTACAGGAAAACTGAGCATTAGGTCCATAATGGTATCAATTATTGAGTTATAGGGATTTCAGAGCTTACTAGTATCATAGACTTGGACACCGAGCGAATGGCCTTCAGCTCGGTCAAACCCTCATGCCGCTTCATGTCGGCGGGCAGGCAGACGCTCTTCGCTAAGTTGAAGGCTAGAAGGTGATCATTCTCAGCGCTAACAGAGTTAGAGGCTATTACTGCCCGACCTCTGAAAGACACGGTTGGTGTCCACATTGGAGTGGATGCAGGATTGGAAGGGCCAGGCCGGTTGCGACAAAGGGGCAGACTGGCCTCTGGCAGTTCGGTCTCCGGCGGCTCGTTGTCATCTTCGTCTGTTAGGCGCTGTAGTGCAAAACCAGTGCAGGGTCGTTTGTTTGGCCGAGATGACGAAGCTCGGGTAGTGGGGAGGGTCACCACAGCCTTGCGTGATTGACCGACTTGTGGTACCTCGATTTGAACCTCGGCAGTGGGAGTTATGGTTTGCTCGGTGATTAGGGCACCAACGACTCGTCGCTTGGCCATTTCTTGCTCTTCAGTCAGAGAAATGAGGTTGATTTGGGATAGGTTTGGGTCTGGTTCAAGTGATAGTTCGAGAAGAAAGTCAGTAACTTTAGTCTTTCTCTTTCCGTTATACCGATAGGTCAGCTTAAAGTTTAGTAGCTCGGCCCAATCACGGTGGGGTATCAAAGTGCGGCACGAAGGACGTCATGATTGGCGTAAGTATAAGGAGATTTAAACTGGTTTAAATCTACAGAAAAGAATGACAAGGAACGTAATGGGTTAACACGGTGGTTAATTGGAACAACAAAGAAAAATTGAACCGAAATGTTCTTACCAGTAGTCTCTTTATTCCAGTTTATATTATAGCCCAGTATCTAGGCTTCCTAATCTTCAAAATTGCTGGAAACCCAAAAGAAATTGTCATCATTTAAGTCTTTGTCCGATGTATTTTTTATAATTTTTTCTCGGCCTTTTTTTACTCTGAGGTATGCACCCAACCGTTGTCATTTTGGTCGAGCGAATACTGATGGAATAACTCGGGCAATCCGAGGTTGAGGCCGAGCCGGCAGTTTAGCTCGGTGATACCATTTATTATTCTATAAGTTTTTGTGGAGAGTTGGGTTGGACACAATCTTGTTAGCCTAAGAAACTCGCATGTAAGGGGCTGTACAGGGAACCGGAGCCCGGCTTCAACAATCAATATCACTGTGAATGGGATGAAGCTCGGTTTGCCCCAGGGTGTGGTATCTAGCTCGACTAAGGAGAGGTGGACGTCATCAGGGATATGGTAGTCTTTTCGAAATTCGGCCATGGCCCCAGACGAGTTTACCAGGAATCGATATTTACCCATTAAACTTAAAGGCTGTGTAAAAATGAGCACAGAAACCTAGCTCGACGTTGATGTGACTTTGGATGGCTCGGTTGAGCAATGGCGCCAAGGGGCAAAGTGCAAGGGTGTGCCTGGCCAACCTAGTCAAGTCTGCAAAGTGGAAATATAAAGTGTTATGCCTAGATGACTGGACCGAGCTAAGCAAAAAGGCAAAATAACATAACCCTAGATCGGCTACAAACTAGGTTACAGTCCATTCCCAGTTCGGCAGTAAAGCAGGACGGGCTCAAGGTTTTTAGCTCGGTTATTGAGCAAATAGGTTCCTAGTTCGGTCGAGTGCAAGCCTAAAAGTAGCAAACAGGTTCCTAGTTCGGTCGTAGTACAATTTTGGATCAAAGCTTGTGTTCTAGACTGATTCAAAATCCAGCTAGTATGTTCTTAGGTCTGAGCGTGTGGTTTTGTGTTTCTAGTATTTTCTTAAAATTTTGGTGGTCATAACACGCATACATGGAGCTAAAGTACTACATTTTAGAAAAAGAATAAAAAGGAGAAAGAGGCATAAGCAACTTACGGATTTAGAACGAGAAATCGAAATCCAATCAGCAAGAGTGCTAGTCAGAAAACAAGCGGAGCAGGTGCTATGGTTACTTGGGTTGAGACTGGAGGGGCAGATGTGGAAAATCAGGAGGCAAAGGAGAGAAGATGAACAGTAAGGATGTTTGATTCAAAAAATGGATTTCTGTATAGGCGCGAGAATGGGCGGGACTATTCAAATTTCAAGGTACAAAGACGGTTGTAGCAGGTGTACTTGACTAGTGGGGGCATGCCACGTGTCCAGAGGAATAAATAAACGTTTCAGATGTGCTTGAGTAGTGGAACAACGTGCAGAGCAACTGACAAGACATTTCTGGACCAAGCAAATTAGGAGCCCGATAATATTTGAGCTCGGTTGGAGGCTTGTACATCTAGCTTGGCTGGAAAAGAATAATCCCAATCATGCACTGCAGATACAATTAAGGGGCAATTGAGAGGGCAATTTATTTCTAAATAAGGCCGAGCTAAGGCCATCTATTGCATGGACCAAGCTAGGTTCACTCTTGGCCATTGGACCGTGCTGCGGGGCGTAAATAAGAGTGGATTGAGCTCGGTTGTGGACTGGATGGGTATTTGGCCCAAGGCTTGAATCGAGGTGGTTATATCAAAGCAGGACCAGGGTGCGATGGTGCGAGCTTCCGGAAGTTGTTATCTCGGTCAAGGACTGCTAGTTCTGTCTGGCATGGGGCAAGGAGTTCCTAGCTCGGTTGAGCTATTACCGAGCCGAAGTAAAGAGACTTGTGCCATCTCACTTGGCTTACAGTGGGGAGGGTGTTATAGGATGGGCATTATCTTTTAGGAATGTGATTCCTAGGAGGACTCTACATTGGAGAATTAGAGTCCTATTAGGATTGTACCAGGTGGAATCTACGAAAGCTCATGACAAGACCTATGTAAAGGTATCACAATTCTGACTCTCAAATACCCAGAGCTTTTGTGTCTATTGTCTATTTGCTGACTTAGGCATCGGAGAGGTTTTCAGCACACACCCGCTGGCTAACTCATGTTTGTGTTTTCAGGCATTAAAGCGACGACGTTTGGAGAAGTACAAACTCGATCAAGAAGATTATACGAAAAGATTATTTCGTACTCGTACAATTATTAAAATTCTTACTTCCTATGTAATTTCTTACATGATATAGTAAATTTTATTAACTTTTAAATATACATATACACAACTTTTATTACATAAATACACATACAAATATAAAAAAAGAGGTAAAATAAATCATGTGATAAATATCATTTCTCTCATCTTATAAAGTAGGAGTATGTATGGTGGAATTTGGGTGCTGCGGTAGTCTTCTTCTCTATCAACCAAAGACTAAGAGAGTGTGAATTGTCACGAACATGAAGATGAAGAGTAGTAATTCAATATTGGGGTGGTCTTATTTGATGATGTTGATGAAGAACAATTTTCCTTGTATATGCATGGTGATGTGCAATATTGTATATGCAGCGATGGTCTTGTTCTCAAAAGCTGTAATTTCTAATACTGTGTTTGGTTGGGAGATTTGGAAAATGATTTGAAAAGGGAAAGGAAAAAGGTAAGTGAAACTATGTAAAATTTAAGTATATTTTATTCACATTTCATCTATCATTTCCATTTTTATTTTTAAATCCCTCCTCAAATCCTCCAACCAAACACAATATAAAGGAATGAACCGTTATATCTTTGGTGCTTGTCGTCAAGCTTTTGGCACTCTTGCCTTGGCCCCTTTTGCTTTCTACCTTGAAAGGTCAGGTTTTATTTATATATTTATTTATATTTTATTTTTTCGTGTGTGTTTTGCTCACGATGGTGTTCAAAGTTTAAACAGAGTATATTTTTCATCCCACATATAGCAAGCGAATACGGAGTCTTTGTCCTGAAACACCTTCAAAAGGAACGCATTACCAAATTTTTTACTATTGCTCCACTCTTAAAATTCAAGTTTGTGATTTTGAGAGAGATTTTTTTTTCTCCGCTTTGTTTACGAGGGTGTCCAAAAGTTTCACCCGTATATGTAATTTTTCATTCCATATATAGCAAGTGATTACTAGGCCTATGTCCTCGTAGCATCAAAAGGAACGAGGGAAGAAGTTTCTTTACTATTGGTCCACTCTTAAAATTCAAATCCGTGACTTTGATAAGTTTTTTTTTTTTTTAATTTTTTGCCCGCTTCTCACAATGTTGTCTAGAGTTTCACCTGAGTTTATGTAATTTTCCATCCCACATATATAGCTGGTGATCACCGGGCCTTTATCTTAAATAACCTTAGGGTATGTTTCGACGGACTAAATAAGAGAGGATTGGAATCTATGGAATTGTAATCTTGGGATTCATAGTCTTGGAACTATTTGGTTGGATATAATATGTATCTTATATTTGTTTAATTATGTGATTAGATGTCAGGAAATGACAATTTGGTTAGATATGATATGAATTCTATATTTGTTTAGGATATTATGAAAAATGATAAATGCTCAAATGACTATTTTACCCTTTTCAATTATTTATCAAGTAATAGCAATATTAAACACATCTTTAATATTTTAATTATTTTAAGCTAGATTAAATACAAATTTATTTTATTTTATTTTTACACAATTAAATAAATTTATTTTTTAAAAATTTAATAAATTAAATATCAATAAAAATATATGTTATTTTTTAATTAAAATTTTAAATAAATTTATTTAAAAAAAATAATAATGAAATAATGAAATTAAATAAAACATCAATTAAAATTTAAATAATGAAATTAAATAAAATATAAACAAAATTTTAAAATAAAGCATCAATAAAATATCTATAAAAAATTATTTAAAAGATTAAATAAATAAAACATCAATAAAAACTAAATCAAATTATTTTATTTTTAAATTGAGACATTTAAATTTTATTAAATTTTACTAAATATAATACATAATTAAATAATAGATGGTCAAATTTGTCTTTTCACCACGTAATCTTATATCCCCCTTATCCCCCCATTTGTGTGCCCCCTTCCCCCCGGGAAACAATAATCCAACACATTTGGGACTAATAGTTTGGAGAAACTATTAGTCCGAAGCAAAATTGGAAAATCAAACAACGAATTTAAATCCTATCCCACCTTCCAATCATTCCAAACAAACAACACACTACAAGAAATTGCACTTTTGGCAACGACTTTTGGCGACGACGTCAATTTTTCATAGCCAAAAGTATATTTTTGGCGACACAGTGATGAATTTCGTTGGTAAAAGTAGATCTTTACCGGCGCAATTTACTATCGTCGCTAAAAAAGCATAACATTCTTTAAGCGCCAAAATTATTTGTTGGCACCAAAATTTCAAAAGTTTTAGCTACGAGGCTTATTTTTTACCAACACAATAAGCATTGCTATTAGTGTGCTTACTTTTGGCGACGATAAGTTGGTGTGGGTAAAGAGTTAAACATTTAGCGACGATAACACTGTTCGTCGGTAAAAGTTTTACTAGTGAAACAGGTGATTTGTTTATTTGTGTTTTTATTATAATTTTTGAAAGAGTTTTAAATATTTTAGTTATTGAATTGTAAAATCAAAGTGATCATTGAATTAGATCACAAAATGAACCCATCAAGGCCAAACATACTCTTAAATTGAGATGGCTAATTTGAGTTAATTTAAACTTTTCTAAAGAATGTGGTTAGATTATCAATTTTAATATGTTTGGTTTTATTTTCAGATTCTTTTCATTGTGGTTTTATGTTTAGTTTTATTTTCATAAATAGTTTAATTTTTTTTTCCTAAAAAACTATTAAAAAAAAAATTAGGTGAAAAAATAAAAAATATACTTATTATTTTTATATAATTTTATCTTTTAGGTCATACACTACAATAAAATTGATTTTTTCACCAAACCACGTCGACGACCTACACGACGCTGATAGTGGGTTCTAATCATAAGTAACATAGAAGAAACAGAGGGAGAAGAAAGACAGTGAATTGGTTGGAAGGGGAAAGGGTTCTTCAAACCCTTGTTCTTCAAAGTTCTACTATCAATTGAATCGGTGGAGATTGAGAGGCAAACACGGTAGTCTCGAAGCCCTTTGGAGGTTCTTCAAAGCCATATGCTGTGTCGACGTACACAAAACAAAGAGAGGATCTTGCTGTGAGAGGCAAATGGTACTCTCATCTTTTCAGCGGCAAGACTAATTCGACGGTAAGGCACTCTTCTCATCTCTTCTCTCTTCTCTTCCTTGTTCCTAAAACCCTTGTTACGGCTCTCTCTCGCTCTCACTCTCGCATTCGGTGTAGTTGGCTGTGTGATTAGAGTGGCTGTGGGTAATTTCACTCTACCTAAAACCCTAATCCAACAAAGAAAGAGAAAAGAATTTGAAGAACAATCAGAAAATCTGAAGGTATTCCTCTCTCAATTGATTATTTTTGAAACCCTCCCTCTCCTAAAACCCTATTTTCTCTCTCTGAAATCGTCCCTCTTGTAAAATCCTCTTCTCTCTAACTTTTCCCCTATTTTCTCTGTGTTTGGTTCTCTCAGAATTCTGATTCCAATCTTTCATGGCTCTTACAGATTTGGTATTTTTACATTTGCTAAAATTTTATTTTATTTTGTTTTTTTATATATTTTAGTTGACAAGTAATGAAATAATCGATGAATATTCTCAGGCATTGGGCTTTTTACATTGATTAGTGTAGTAATTTTTTTTTTTTTGGGGGGGGGGGGGGGGGAAAGAACTCATTCATCATTCTGAAGCTTCAACTATGAAAATTATGATTGTCCACCAATATAACCCAATTTCTTGACAACCTCACTTATAACACGTGCACAGCCATTGCGTTGGCTGTATCATCACAAATGGACTTGGAAGGAAATTTTTTTTATGAACATCAAAATTTGTAGTGGTGGACCAAAGCTTTCCCACCAACATGTCAATGCCATGAAAACAAAATTAACAAAAGAGTTGTAACTGAAATAATCAAACATTCAGTGCCCCCATTTGAAGATGACCAGCAATCAATGCATTCCATTTTTTCTGAAAATTGAGGCCACTATATTAATGGCCTACACTTGATACATAGTGTCCTTTAGACTCTTGTTCACACTTGAAAACAGACCCCTAATGTTCTACAGAAGCATGCAGTTTAAATTTTATTTTTAATATGCTTTTACCACTTCGTATGTTCTCGAATCTCAAGTTCTCCCTTTGGCAAGATTATGAATCCATTCTGAAATATTTTAAATACATATCAGGTTGATCATTAAAGCAGTCTATTAACAATATTCTAGCGAAAATCAAAATGCTGATAATTTAATTCAGTGTAGCCCTTGCTATAACCAAATGAATAATTTTGTTCTTGTTGAAAGTGTCATCAATAGCTTGCAGCCAAATGTATAAGTTTCAAACAACCAAGAAAAGTGTATAAATATTCTACGTAGGTTGATATTATCTATTGTTTTGATTGATTTTGATCAAATGGTTAGATTTTTATAATAACACAAATTGTTACAACTGACAAATGATTACACAGTTTTGTCAATTCTCAAAGCCAGTTTGAATAATAGGGTCTGGGGAACATCATTAATGATTTCACTTATTTAATGGTTTTGGTTTGGTTTAGGAATCTTTTTTCTGGGAACGAAATCAGTTTTATCCTTCATATTCTATCATCAAGAGCTTCACTACTATGCACCATTCTCTCTTTTGTAAAATTTTTTGGTGAAATTCTGGAACTTCTGTCGTTTGGAGGTTCTTGAATGTTGTTTAAAGTTTTTCAGAGTTACATATTGATTAATGTGTCAATTGTGGCTTAGTTGATGTCAATGTGACTCGATTTTTTGCTTTGTCATCTTCTGTTTATTATTCTGATCCCTTGAAGTCATTTTGAGACCATGTTTTTCCATTTCACATATTTTATGTACATTTGTTTATTTAGGAATTCATGGGAAGAAATCTCCTCGCTTTGAATGTCATGTGGAAGTACATGGAGCAGGTGAGCAAATTTTTGTCCAGAAACTTCTGGTTATAGATGAAGTGTTCGATTTATATAAAATTTCCGAAATATGCTGAATATGATGAACATTTTGATGAAAAATTGTAAGCTTCATATCACTGTTATGCTGTAGTCAGTGATCTATTTTCTCATGGTACAAGATATTTTAATTTGGATCAAATGACCGTTATCCATCTGTTAATTATTATAGTTCTTTTTCTCTTAGAGCAGTATTGAATTGAATTTAAATTATTGCTATCTTCATTATTTTTTTTTTTTGATGTAGGACAACATGATTGATGGGATTTTAGGCCTGTAGGGTTTTAGGGTTTATAACGGATGTAACAAAGGAATTAGGATTTTGAAGTCTAAAGAAGCAAGGTAAATTTTAGGGCTGTTCTGGGTTCTGTTAACAGTATCCTGGCTAGTTTTAGATTATTTAGGTTTGTTAAATGAAGTTTGGATCTTGGTAGAGGCATAATAAGGTTTGGTTATGGCTCTTAATGACTTGAAAGAGTAAAAAAATTAGAATAAAAAAAAAAAGGGAAGAAGAAACTCTATATAATCCTTTAGGCATTGCATGTACTACTAAATTTCATCACACAATACCAAAGAGCTACAGTAGTCACTGGAAGTGATTTAAAGCTTATTCAATACTGAATTGGAGGCATTATGTGTGACACTCATGACGCAAACTGCACCGTCATCGGATAAGGGATTTGACCAGTAGATAGCCATGAGCTACCAAAGGCCTACTTATATCAAGTGAAATATGCATTTGGAAATATATGATTCATTTGAAAATTTCTCTTTAGCGAAAGCATGCTGTAATAGAACCTGCGTAATCCTAGTGATACCATAAACCCATTAGAGCATGTGCTTATGTCAGAATATCATTCATGTGCTATTTACAAAGTGGGTGTACATTTTGTACATAATTGGCCATAATTCAAAGACATCAATACATATGACCTGATAATCAATTTCAAGGACCAACCGAAAGCATGTTGGAATAAAACTTGTGTAATCGTAGTGGTACCATAAACCCATCAGAGCAAATGCTTAAATGTCGTTTATATGCTGTGTACAAAATGGGTGTAGATTTTGTACATAAGTGGCCATAATTCAAAGACCTCAATACATATGACATGATCAATTTGAAGGACCCATTGGCCATACATATATACATCATAGCATGCACAATGTCTTCCCTCTTGGTTTCTACTTTCTAGATCAATGAAATGATCTCCTTAGCTTTGTACATAAATACATATAAACGCTTGACATCTTTTCTGAACTCCCATCACCTGAAAACTTTTAAGATGGAATGGTGTGAGCCAATGCTCAACGATAATAGCATACCAAGTGCACAAAAGAATCTACATGGATATCATCATATACATGTACCAAAACAGAGCTCGTTTATAAATCAAAGTTTATATATAAAATAGACTTCATATTCTGAACTAGAGTCTTTAGAGATTTTATAAAGATACATATAATGTTCTTTGCCAGCGGAAAACTGTATGATCGTGTATCATATAGTTAAACAAAAAGTCATATGATGACCTCCTAGAATCCCTATAATGATGTAATGATATGAGGCCATCACAGCAGAACTAATACAGAGGGATATCCAAGCCAGCAACCAAAACCAAAACATATAAGCCACTTTTTTGCAGCAAGGGTTAGATATCTCAGTTTTTCTTTGAATACATTGAATTTGGCACAATAGAGGAAATTGATTCCTTTTTCCTTAGGTTTTTGTGAGTGCCCAGTTTGCTAGGATTTGCTTGAGAAGTATGTAGTTTACAATATATTGATGTGGTTTGTTTTCTGCACTTAAATCGTGTCATTTTAAGCCTACTATAGCAATGCTTATACTAATTCTCTCTTTCTATGTGTCTCTCTCATTTCTTTTGGTCTCTTATTGGGTTTTTCGAGTAAGTGAATGCATTAGGGGGACCATTTCAAAACCTTCAATTTCTTGAAATCCTAGTTTTCTCATATTGAAAACATTTTTGTTATCATCTTCTTCTTTTCTGCTTTCCATCATACAGTTTTTTTGAAAAGTATTGCATTAACCATGCACATTTCATTTTATTAGAATCTCACAAGGAAAAGGGGAAAACTGAAATGAGGGGTAAATTCAATGAATAAGAAGGAAGAAATGGTAAAAAATGATGTCAATGCAACAATTTCATTGCTGTCGTTGTCAACCCAAAATAAATTTGTAACCAACTCGTATTGGTGCAGGCAATCAGAGGCAATAAACACTGGGGGACTACCATATTCACCATGATCATCACCAGGACTGCAGCAGTATTGACATCATCTTTGCCTACCTGAATCCCACTGAACATCATGTACATTTTTGTTGGAAACAAATATATCACAATGACCCTTATTCATACTGTTGCCTTTGTCAGCAATGACCACCACGATCTGATGTCAGAAATGACCATTCTGCTTGAATCTTACTGAATAGTTCTAGTACCTTCAAAAAGTGTCCTTTGGTTGTGTTGAGGGGACTATAAGGAAGATCGGTCTCACTCTCTCTCTCTTGCATGGGTGTGGAGGCATGTCTGCTCGCATTAGCACTCAAAGAGATGACAGATAGGCTGAGATGTAGCTCATTGTGGGTGCCACTTTTTACTAGCTGATCACCAGTATGGTTGCCTCTTACCTATAGTTTTTAAGTTTATGTTTCTTAGTGAATGCAATCGTTTTATTTGTTTTCTTCTTGTTGCCAAATTATTGAATGATGTGAACTTGTTAATGATTAGTAGTTTTGTATTGTAATATCATCATATTGTTGTCTGACTACAGAGAATCTGAAACCTCTATACATATCGCAGAGATAATGCATATGCCTTCCATATCAGAAATCATTGAAATAGACCTTATCTGAATATTAGTAGAGAATCTGAAATTAGTTTGCCTTGTGTAAATTATTGCCATTGTTGCAAGTGAATGATTTGTAACTTGGACAACATTTTTTTTCACTGGAGTGTAGAATGCATTTGATCTACTACGACTGATTGTTTTAGTATAGTTGGAAATTGAAGGTTTTTATTTTATTTTATTTTTTACAGGATGATGGTAAAAGCTTTATGTTTTGGCCAGTACTTACACTTGCATATCTATTAATACACACACACACACACACACACACACACAAAGACTGCTTCCAGATTAATAAAAAAGCTAATGGACTTTGTTTTAAACTTGTCATTGATCAATACAGATTGCTACCAGATCCTCCTTTTTGCTGGTGGCTGATGGCTGACGGCTGTTGCTTGTTAGTTTGCTGCATCTGCTGGTCTACTGCTGCCCTCGTGGCTGATGCTTGCTGGGCGACGGCTGTTGCTGTTGCAATGTTACTGTGAGGCGGCTGCTACTAGATGTTGATCTGCTGGATAAGTTTATGGGTGATTTTCATGTCGTTTTGCCTGTCTTTGTTAGTTTCATGTTTTCATTTTGTTATCTGTTGTTTATAACGTGGGTTCACAATTTGGATGTATTTGGGTATTTTAGTGACTTTACACTTTTAGGTTTTATACATTGCTTCTAAAAGCAGTATCAGTAGTGTTTTTTTTGCTTGCACATCAACTTTAGGTGATTTCATATCAATGTTATTAGTTTGTAATAGTGGTGCCTGAGGGATGCCTCTTGTAAATCTGTAAATCTTATAAAAATATATAAATTATTTTCAATTATGTTTGTTTGTAAATGTGTCGCCAAAAGTTTATTTTTGTCCACTCATATTGTGTTGCTAGAAGTGTATTTTTTGCCAATGTCAATTTGTCGTTGTCAAAAGTAAACCTTTATCGACAAACAAATCGTCGGCAAATGGCAATATTTACCGACGTAAATGTGTTGCCAAAAGTGTATATTTTGCCAATGCTAATTTGTCGTTGCCAAAAGTGAAGTTTTATCGACAAACAAATCGTAGGCAAATGACAACATTTACCGACGTAAATGTGTCGCCAAAAGTTTACTTTTGCCGACGCATATTTTGTCGCTAAAAGTATATTTTTTGCCCATGCAAATTTGTGTCGCGAAAAGTGCCACACAATCATCATATTTGAATGACTTTTACCGACGCAAGGTAAATTGCCGACGATGGAGGAAGGCTTTTATCGACGACTATGTTCGTCGCTAAAGGCATTACTTTTACCAACGCAATGATAATTTCGTCGGCAAAAACTTTTGCCGACTCACTTTTGCCTACGGGTTGCCAACGTAGCTTTGTGTGTCGGCAAAACTCTTTGCCGACGAATTTTCCCTTTTAGCAACATATTTTGTTGCGTCGCAAAAAATGTAATTTCTTGTAGTGACACCTTAATGACATAAAGGGAAAATGTGGATGAGATGTAAATAAAACATACTAATATTTCACCTAGTTTCACACATTTTTTCCTTTTTCCTTTTTCTTTTTTCTTTTTTTCTTTCCAAATCCCTTTCAAAATCTCCAACCCAAACACAGCATAAAAGAAATGGAAACTTATGTGTAAGTTCCAATAGGTGAACTTATTGTCCAATAGATATTATGATAATTAATGACGTTTTTCATTAAACACTATTAAATAACATCACTAATTGTTAATTTTGTAGCAACAATTTGAAAATTACATAAAAAAATGTCACTAATTATAAATTTTAGCAACAATTTAAAAAAATCATCACAAAAAAATGTCATTAATTTTTAACTTTCAGCGACAATTCGAAAAATTCGTCATAGAAAAACATCACTAATTGTAAATTTTAGCGATAATTTTTAGCGTCACTAATTGAAAAACATCACAGAAAAATTGTTCTTAATAACAATTTCATTAGGATTTATTTTCAATAGGACTTGATAAGAATTAAATCTAACAATTAAGACTTGAAAAAATCTAGAAATCCCCTAGATGTTGATTTGTGATTATGTATCAATTTAAAGCAGAATATAACAATCCCAATCAAACAATCAAACAATCAAGACAAAGAGACACAACGATTTTAACGTGGAAAAAACCACAATTGGACACCTCCAACTGTGATCAAAAAACCACGGGCAACAGCCACAAGAACAATCCACTAAGAAGAATTAAAGGAATTACACAGGTATACTCTCAATTACCTAGCGAATCCACAACGCCTAATTGAACCAACCTTTATGTGCCTCTTCCAACCCCATCTTCACCACGGAATTGTCTTTACGATGAGCCACCCCGGAATCCACCAAAGCTTCAGGCTCGAAATCTTCAGAATCCACCGAAGAACAACTCTCTCTTTTGTAGAACAAAACACAACCTTTGATGTACTCTCTTTAGATCATGAGTTGAATACTCAATAAAAACATCAAAGAAAACTAGCAAAATCTCTCCAGATATAAACCTTAAGATCCAAAAATAAGATCTGGAGAAGTCCAAATCAATCTGCTAGTTTTGGGAGAAAACCAAGTTTTTATAGGGAACCAAAAAGTAATCCTAGATTGGGCCGAAAACGAACTCTTTATCAAATCTGGAAATCTGGATTCGCGCGGTCCGCTCGAGCTCCCTTTTCCCCGCTCGAGCGGAGACTTCAAATTCTGTGATTTCATACAGGCTCCACGCTCGAGCGTCGGTTTTGCCGCTCGAGCGGTAAACCACACTATCCAGTACTTTTGCAGGCGACTGCAGAGATGCTGAGAGCTTCCAATCCACGCTCGAGCGCCCGATGTCCCGCTCGAGCGGACAGGCCAAAACTGGAAAATCTGGAAAAATAAAACATGATCGAATGGCAACTTTGAATGCATTTTTGCATTTTGCTTCGGGGGCGCTGCCCCTCGACCCCGCCGTGGCGCTGCCCCCGACCCGCCAAGGGGCGCTGCCCCCTGGACCCCCGCGAGCTGACCGGGCAGCTCGATCCCCGTCATAATCAGCGAAGTGGCAATCTTGAAAATATTAGCATCACAAACTTCTCTGAAAGGCTTGATTCGGGTTGGATTCGCATCTAAACACTCAAAGTCTCACTGAAATAAAAATGCGAATAAAATTACAACTCAAAGGAGTTTTGTCAAACGGGTTTGCCAAGAAATAAAACCTAACAAGACTTATTGAAAGTTTATCCTAAAAGGGAATAGAGAAAAATGGATTTTACTGTTGGTCCACTCTTGATTGAAATGTAAACTAAATTTGTGTCAATTTTTTTTTTCTATATAAATCACTCCACAAATTTTAAATCTAACCACAACCTTAAAGTCCGAGTCAGTGACTTCAAGAAGTTTTTTTTACTATTGATCCAAATCCAATCTTAAAGTTGGACTCAGGAGCGTGTGGTTTTGGGTTTCCGCTTTGTTTACGAGGGTGTCCAAAAGTTTCACCCGTATACGTAATTTTTCATTCCATATGTAGCAAGTGATTACTAGGCCTATGTCCTCGTAGCATCAAAAGGAACGAGGGAAGAAGTTTCTTTACTATTGGTCCTCTCTTAAAATTCAAATCCGTGACTTTGATAAGTTCTTTTTTTTATAATTTTTTGCCCGCTTCTCACAATGTTGTCTAGAGTTTCACCTGCGTATATGTAATTTTCCATCCCACATATGGTGATCACCGGGCCTTTATCTTAAATAACCTTAGGCCATGTTTGTTTGGGTGGACTGCATTAGCATTCATATGACTAATAGTCCTAGGACTACGAATCCGTTAGATTATGTATCATATCTTAACTAATAGTCAAGTTTAAAATAATTAATCCGTACTTCAATTGTTTAACCAAACATCGGATTAATAATTTTATTAGACTATTAGTCCAATCCCAAGCTCATGTCCACCCAAACAAACATGGCCTTAGGGTATGTTTGTTTGGATGGACTAAATAAGAGAGGATTGGAATCTATGGAATTGTAATCTTGGGATTCATAGTCTTGGAACTATTTGGTTGGATAGGATATGTATCTTATATTTGTTTAATTATAGGATTAGATGTTATGAAATAATTATTTGGTTAGCTAGGATATGAATTCTATATTTGTTTAGGATATTATGGAAAATGATAAATGCTCAAACGACTATTTTACCATTTTCAATTATTTATCAAGTAATAGCAATATTAAACATATCTTTAATATTTTAATTATTTTAAGCTAGATTAAATAAAAATTTATTTTATTTTTTACACAATTAAATAAATTTATTTTTTAAAAATTAAATAAATTAAATATCAATAAAAATATATGTTATTTTTTAATTAAAATTTTAAATAAATTTATTTTAAATAATAATAATGAAATAATGAAATTAAATAAAACATCAATTAAAATTTAAATAATGAAATTAAATAAAATATAAACAAAATTTTAAAATAAAACATCAATAAAATATCTATAAAAAATTATTTTAAAAGATTAAATAAATAAAACATCAATAAAAACTAAATCAAATTATTTTATTTTTAAATTGAGACATTTAAATTTTATTAAATTTTACTAAATATAATACATAATTAAATAGTAGATGGTCAAAATTGTCATTTCACCACGTAATCTCATATCCCCCTTATCCCCCCATATGTGTGTCCCCTTCCCCCCGGGAAACAATAATCCAACACATTTGGGACTAATAGTCTGGAGAAACTATTAGTCCGAAGCAAAATTGGAAAATCAAACAACGAACTTAAATCCTATCCCACCTTCCAATCCTTCCAAACAAACAACACCTTAATGACAGAAAGGGAAAATGTGGGTGAAATGTAAATAAAATATACTAATATTTCACCTAATTTCACACATTTTTTCCTTTTTCATTTTTCATTTTACATTTTTTATTTTTCATTTTTTATTTTTCCTTTCTAAATCCCTTTCCAAATCTCCAACCCAAACACAACATAAAAGAAATGGAAACTTATGTGTAAGTTCCCATAGGTGAACTTATTGTCCAATAGATATTATGATAATTAATGACATTTTTCATTAAACACTATTAAATAACATCACTAATTGTTAATTTTGTAGCAACAATTTGAAAATTACATAAAAAATGTCACTAATTATAAATTTTAGCAACAATTTAAAAAAATCGTCACAAAAAAAATGTCATTAATTTTTAACTTTCAGCAACAATTCGAAAAATTCGTCATAGAAAAACATTACTAATTGTAAATTTTAACTATAATTTTTAGCGTCACTAATTGAAAAACATCACAGAAAAATTATTCTTAGCAACAATTTTATTAGGATTTATTTTCAATAAGACTTGATAAGAATTAAATCTAACAATTAAGACTTATTGAAAGTTTATCCTAAAAGGGAATAGAGAAAAATGGATTTTACTGTTGGTCCACTCTTGATTGAATTAAGATTTAAGAGAGATTTACGGAAGTAAAGAAAAATATATATGAGAAAAATAATGAAATGTAAACTAAATTTGTGTCATTTTTTTTACATATAAATCACTCCACAAATTTTAAATCTAACTACAACCTTAAAGTTAACCTTAAAGTTCGAGTCAGTGACTTCAAGAAGTTTTTTTTCACTATTGATCCAATCTTAAAGTTGGACTCCATTATTATGAAAATTATAGGCCTTAACCAATTGGGACAACAACTTGGTAGCTAATTAACCCAAATGTTAATTTGTTGTCAGTCATTTATTTATTTTTTAATTCTACTGGTGCAGAAAGAACTCTGCTCCGCTATCACGCAGCATACTCTGCAAGATCTTCTTGGTTTCATTGATTGGGTACGTGCAAGGTTAATACAGAAATATGTTGATTAAATTATATTTTATTCGTTTTATGTTTAGTCATTTTTTCATTTTGATTCTTAATTTTATTTTTATTTTTTTCATTTTAGCCCTTAATATTTAAAGTTTTTTTTTTCAATTTATTCCTAAATCAAATTTTTATTCAAAATTAGACATAAAATCTAACGTTATACATAAACCTAAATTTTAATATAATTTATGTCATATGTCAGGTAACGTGGTAATTTATGTCCGATTTTAAATAGACATAGTTTTCAAGGTAAATTGGAAAAAAATTGAAAGATGAAGGGTCAAAATAGGGGGAAAAAAAACTTCAAAAGATAAACTGAGAAAATAGCCAAACATAAAAGAGCCAAAACCTAAATATTTTTCATATTTTTAAAATAAAAAATTTTCTTTACCAAGTAAACTTGTTTTCTATTGGTTAGAAAAAAAAAATACATATTTTTCATTCATTTTCATTTCCTATCTTAATATATATATATATATATATAACATTGTGTATTAAAAGAAAGCGTAACATGTCAAAGAATGTTGGATCCAAACGTGAAATTAATTTACTCTTTAATCTTTCTATCCATGTTAATTATATGAAAAATTTTAAACATATACAAAATTATATATGATTTTTTATTTGTATAGTACTACTCTAATTGTATTTAATGTTTTCAGGATTACACTGTGCATAAATCTTTGGAATATTTCACTTAGTTACATCCCAGCAACATTTGCTTCTGCCACTTCTAATACAATTCCTGCTATTACCTTTATCATCGCCATTCTTTTAAGGTACATCAAGAAATATAATCCTAAAAAATTTATATTTTAATTTTTACAATTTGATCCAAATTTTACTGTTAGTCTTACTTTTTTAATTTGAACCACGTTAATTACTTGTACTCCCATGTGACTTGCTTATGTTAAAAAAATATGTGATTTCTATTTCCATTTTGAACATAAAGGACAAATTAAAACTCCAGGGACTAAATTGAATTTTGAAACAAAATACAGTATGAAAAGTGTATTTTACCCTAAACCAATAAAGTGTGATTTAGCGCACAAGCGCTTGACACTTAATAAAGTCGGTGTGATTCTCTCCATTACATGAATAGAATGGAGATATATCTATTTCGTTATCAACAATTGTGAAAGAGCCACATCAACATATTTTTATTTTAAATTCAAAAGCAATTAAGGGAGATTTCGAAATTCAAATTGATGAAACAATTATAGGCCACTTGATTTTGGATTTTAATGACATATTGCAACTTTATGCATTGAAATGAAAGTCTCAATTCCAAGCATGTAAGTGATAGAATATAAATCATGCTAAACCAAGGTTTGAGTATGGTGTATTCTTTTGTGAAGGGGCCTTCTCTGTATCCACAGGCTACCCAATATCAAAATTCGCAATCATAAACAGGGTGTGGCACCAAAGCACAGTCAAAATTCGCAATCATAAACAGGGTGTGGCACCAAAGGCTCTCTTTTTGCCCTCTCTGCCCAGGCTACTTGGTCTTTGTGGCTTATTATGCAGGTTCTCTCTCTCTCTCTCTCTCTCTCTCTCTCTCTCTCTCTCTCTCTCTCTCTCTCTCTCTCTCTCTCTCTCTCTCTGCGCCCAAGCTATTTGGTCTTTCTGGCTAATTATGCAGGTTTCCTCTCTCATGAATCATTTTTGCTACGGATGTACAAATTATTAAACATAGAAAATATATGAATGAAAAAGATTTTATTAAATTTCTCCATCGGTAAACATTTTGTGTCTGATTTTGTGATCAATTTTTATATTCTTCTTAATCAGTTTGGTAACGAGCACAAAAATTAGATACAAAAAATACACATGGATAGATAAGATTTTATAGAATTTATTGGTGAGATTTGAAAAATCTTGGCCATTTATATACATTTTATTGGGACATTTACGTATAAGTCCTAATAGGTGAACTTATTGTCCAATCGGTCATATGACAATTAATGGTATTTTTCATCAAACACTATTAAAAAATGTTACTAACTGTTAATTTTCAGTGATAGTTTGAAAATTTTGACACAAAAAATGTCACTAATTATACGTTTAAGCGACAGTTTAAAATAATGTCATTAATTTTCAACTTTCAGTAACAGTTTGAAAAATTCGTCACAAAAAAATATCACTAATTGTAAGTTTTAGAGACAATTTATAAAAACCATGACCAAAAAAAAAAAACGCTAATTGTCAACTTTTAGCGACTTATATTCAATAGGACTTGATGAGAATTAAATTCAGCTATTAGGACCTATTGATAGTTTATTCCATTCTATGTCTAGTTTTGTAACCCGTTTCTATGTTTCTAAACTCATTCCACAAACAATTTTATTTCAAACACAAAAGTCAAATATAAAGTACACATGAATTGACAAGATTTTACAAAATTTGTTTTTATCCATATCTATAATTTTGTGATCGATTTATTTGTTCCTAGACTTATTTAATATGATTTGATTGGCTTTCAGGGTCCTCTTACAAAGATATATCCAGATAAACTAAGACTTGCAACAATACAATGCTTCTTTAGCTGCATACAATCAGCAATATGGGCTATGGCAGTTGAGAGGAACATATCAGCATGGAAACTTGGTTGGGATCTTAACCTTCTTGTTGTGGCCTATTGTGTAAGATCTTCTTCAACCTTTTTTTTCTTTTGTTTTTTTAAATTCTTTTTTTGAGTTGAATTGAGTGGTAATGAAAATGACAGGGTGTAATTTTCATAGCGTTGACTTACAGGTTGAGAATTTCGGTGATACAGAAAAGAGGCCCGATTTTTTCAGCTGCATTTAATCCATCAGCATTCATTGTTACAGCCATCTTCTCAGCATTCTTGTGGAAGGAGACCCCTCATTGGGGAAGGTCCATTTTCTCGTAACTCTTGTTTTATGCGTTTGTGTCCATGTAGTGTTAATTGTTACTTATTTTATTTTTTGTGTTTGTTTGTTCGTGTTCGTGTTGTGTCAATGTGAGAGAAATAAATTTTTCATGTTGTGGCAGTGTTTTGGAGCTTTACCGCTAGTGGGAGGCCTCTATGGTGTTTTGTGGGGGAAGAACAAAAAAGGAAAAGCCAAACCATTACTCGAACAAAATCATAAACAAAAGAAGCCAAATCAGTTGAATAGAAATCAGAAACAAAAGAGGAAAGCGTATAGCGGTGTACAATCAAAATGCTGTGTACTCGAAAAAAATAATACGTCAAGAACTCGAGTGTTGGTCACATTGTATAATTGACTTTTATAATTTCCTTGAACAGCTTACTATTAATATCGAACTCCTACATGAATTGGAATAGGTCACTCTTCATATACTTCCAACATTTCTGAATGCACGCCATGTTAAACCTATCTAGTCCCAGCGCTTTATTCCCATCACAACCTTTTACTACATCCCACACTTCTTCCAATGTAAATTCTTTTTCAAGAAGCTCCACCACTTTTGCATTACTAACTTTCACACTGCTACCAGACAATTTTGGACTAGATAGCCAATCCTCCGAAAATGCCTTAGCGCTTCCTGTCTCACCAGATCTGGATCTTCAATGCTAACTCCATCAATTACCACTGAGTCCACCAAGTTCCTTCTTTGTCTTTGACTAGCAATTATATTAAAGAACCTAGTAGTTCTATCTCCATTTTGAGCCCAGTTCAATCTAGATTTCTAGAACCAAATTCTTTGTCTTTGGAATGTTACGTTGTTACGTTGAGAAAAGTATATTAAGGAGTTTTTTAGTATGTTACATTGGAGTGTTACATTTGGAAACAAAGCACAATAAGGAGTTTTTGTATGTTACATTGATTACAGTGGTACGTTGAGAAAAATACACTAAAGTGTTTTTTTTTAAATGTTACGTTGTTATGTTTGAAAAAAGTACACTAAAAAGTTTTTTAGTATGTTACATTGGAATGTTACATTTTTTTAGTGTTACATTAGAGTGTTACGTTTGAAAAAAACACTAATTTTTTTTTTTGAAGTGTTATGTTTAGTAATTTAAACATTCTGATAAAACTCACATTTGTCCCTCAACACATAATACACGCACATTTATATTTGGTCATTTATGTCATTCATACTAGAATGAGACCTTTGGGTTTATATGAGAAAACAAAAAAATCAAACAGTTTGTAAAATCACTATTTGAAATTTATTGATATTTCATCCAAAAAAAAATTTGTAGATACATTTAACTTTACTACTGGAATCCAGTATTGGAGCCCCACATCGAACTATAAAACCCCATATTTTCACTTAACAAAGCGAAGCCTACGAGATTTTAAATTTTGAATTTTTGAAATCCCCACTCACAATGCCATAGAGACTAATCCAAAAATTCAAATTCTTTAGAAAATCCTCAATATTTTAATTTCTACATAGAGAAGTCATGAGACAGCTACTATATAGCATTACAAAAACATCAAATTTCTTAACGATGTGTTTGGTTGGGAGATTTGAGAAGAGATTTGGAAAGGAAAAGAGAAAATATGAGAAAAATGAGAATAAAATATACCTACGTTTCACCTAGTTTCACACACCTTTTATCTTTCCATTTCTAAATCCCCCAACCAAATACAGTATAAAAAAAACACTCAATTGGAACGAAACAAAGTTGCATTCAAATGGTTAAGTCACTAGATTCAAGTTCGTGCTTAGGAACCAAAAACCAGTATGTTGTGCATTCAAACAAATAGATGATACATACCAATGTTTTTAAAATCGGGCTGGCTGGTTTGACCAGTCCAAGATCTAGTCCCGGTACACCCTTAAATCCATTTCCTTTGAAAAACTGACTTCTTTTAACGAAACCAGTGAAACCCATGGATAAACCAGCTTAACTGCCAAACCAAAGCCGGGCGGAGCAAACCAGCCAAACTTCCACGCATCAAAAATGCTGAGAGGGATCAAACTCAACACCTTGTACACTGATCGATATTTAAATGTTACACATTTGACTTGTTAATATACACTTTATTAGTTTATTTATTTATATTATTTTATAATTTTATATGATTTTGTGAATTTATATATATTTTGAGTGTTTGTATATATTATAAATAATATATTTTAATATTATATTATTAATATAAAGGAAAATGTTTTGTAGCTTGAAACTCATTGATTTGAATGGCTCAAATGTCGAAAACGACGTCGTTTTGATTTTTTTTTTTACAAACAGAGAGGAAGAGAGAAAGAGGAACAGAAGATGTGATGACTGGTTTCGTTATACGTCATTTCACTTATTGTCTTCATTGGGTTTGTTGTGTTCGGAAGTTTTTTCTCAAAATTCATGTCCTTGTTTATTTCGGGTTTGTGTGTCACTTGTTTCAGAGGGTGCACGGTCGAGTCCGGAGTGTTTGGAATTGAACCGGAAAATTTCTGGGCTGGGCAACTAGGGCCGCACGTGCAGGAGGTTAGGCCGCACGTACGGAAAACAGGGGAAATGGCTGGGTGCTTACTGAAATAAAGGCAGCCGGTGCGGAAGAGGGAAGGGTCGCATGTGCTGGGATATAGGCCGCACGTGCGGAAGGCACACTCCGTACGTGCGGGCATAGGTGCCGCACCACACGTGCGGTGGTAGGTGAGTTCGAATTTCCAGCTTTTTCTTCTCTTTGGACTATTTTTACATCACTTTTGTTACATCTCTATCTCTCTAAAAACTTTTTTCTCTCCCTTCTGTCTACATTTTCTACATCAAAACAAGATCAAATCCTTGATCTTTTTACATCCATTAGAAATTTGCCCATAGTTTCTTCATCAAAGTTGAAGAGCTCCTTAAGAGCTACATTTTGTATGGTGAAGAATGGGTTTTGGCACCAATGATTTCAAGGGTTTCATCTCTTTTTCTTCTTCAAAACTTCAGGTAGGGACTTTCTTAGAGTCATATATATATTTTTGCAAGATTTATTGTTGATTTTCGAAGTTCTCTTGTAAATGTTGAATATTGATGGTTGGCTTAACAATAGGGATAGTTTGGGTGGGGTTTTGCTCCTTATTTTCCATGAAATAACTTTCTTAAGGGTTTGAAATTACACTGGCTAGGGAGAAATGTTTTTATAGCGACCCCGGCCTTCTCCCATTTGATTATTGTATCCGGACTTAGGTTCCGTAGATTCTGTCATTGTATAATGGTTGTTGTTGTCCCTTATTTTATCATTTGGAATTATAGGATGTGTTGGGCAGGTTTGTTTCAGGTTGGTTGGGTTTAGAAATCAAGTGTTGCTGTCCAGTATTTTGGATCTTCGCTCGAGCGAGGAGTTTGTCGCTCGAGCGAGCTGTTGTTTTTGGTTCTTCGCTCGAGCCGGGGTTTGATAGCTCGAGCGAGAGTTTGTGTCTGGTTTGGACCTGTAGCTTTGCATTCTTGGCTCGAGCGAGCTTTTCTTCGCTCGAGCGAGTTAGTTTGTTCTTCGCTCGAGCAATAGTTCCTTCGCTCGAGCGTGTGTCTGGTTACAGACCTGAGGGTTTGAGTTCTTCGCTCGATCGAGCTTTCTTTCGCTCGAGCGAGCTTTTGGCTTGTTGGCTCGAGCAAGGCTTCCTTGGCTCGAGCGTAGTTTCTCTATGTCTGGTCGCTCGAGCGACCAAGTCTTCACTCGAGCGAGCCTGTCCAGTTTATATTCGCAACAGCGGGTTTTGATCAGTCTTTTTCATATTCTTTTTGATTCCAAACCCTAGGTCCGACTTCTCTCTCTCCCTATTCACCTTCTCTCTTAGATTTGATCCACTTAGGGTGTGTTTCTATCCTAGATCCTTCATTAAAAAGATAGAGTGGGTTGAGGGCTTTCATTTAATCTGAACTTTTGGCGATTTGGAGCACATTGGTATTTGGGCACTCATCTCTGTCTTCACCATTTGAGTTGTTGTCTTCGAGGTAGGGATTTCCTACTCCATTTTATAGGTTTTGTCCTAAGTTTTGGTATTTTGATATGTTGGAGATACTTTGGTAAATTTTGGGAAAAACCCTAGTTGTTTTATTGAATTAATTTGTATAAGTAATTCATGGAATTGGGAAAAGAGGGTTAAATTCATGGAATTGGGGAATTCATTGATTAAATGGCGTAATTGGGTAATTGGTATCATTTGTCTATTGAATTGTTTACATAATTATTTTCAGTTTAGAAATAACTGTTTTGGGCTATCGGTAGAGGATAGTCGTGATTGTTGTAGACATTGCATGTGGATTAGGAATAACTGAAGCTAATCACATTGGTTAAGTCATTAATTTTGACTATGGCATTGATACAGAAAATACGTGTATTGATTGAGCATTGCATTTGCATACATTGTTTTGTGTGTGGGAGGAGATAGGGGATGTACTCCACGGCTTAGGGGAAGATAGGGGATGGACCTCTAAACCGGATTTTGTTTGGGAGGAGATAGGGGATGGACTCCATTAGCATCACTTTTATGTGTGCTTATTTATATAGAAGTGTTTTATTGATACAACACTAAAATGTGTATCAATCTGGAAGTATGAAGTGTTTGATTTGAGCTTGAGTCTCATTTGTTTGTTGATATCGGAAGGATGTGAATATGATATATGTGATTCACTGTTGTAAGTTTGGCCAGGTTCTGAGCCATGTTATAGCGACCCCGGTCTTCTCCCATTTGATTATTGTATCCGGACTTAGGTTCCGTAGATTCTGTCATTGTATAACGGTTGTTGTTGTCCTTTATTTCTCATTTGGAATTATAGGATGTGTTGGGCAGGTTTATTTCAGGTTGGTTGGGTTTAGAAATCATGTGTTGCTGTCCAGTATTTTGGATCTTCGCTCGAGCGAGGCGTTTGTCGCTCGAGCGAGCTGTTGTTTTTGGTTCTTCGCTCGAGCCGGGGTTTGGTAGCTCGAGCGAGAGTTTGTTTCTGGTTTGGACCTGTAGCTTTGCATTCTTGGCTCGAGCGAGCTTTTATTCGCTCGAGCGAGTTAGTTCGTTCTTCGCTCGAGCAATTGTTCTTTCGCTCGAGCGTGTGTCTGGTTACAGACCTGAGGGTTTGAGTTCTTCGCTCGATCGAGCTTTCTTTCGCTCGAGCGAGCTTTTGGCTTGTTGGCTCGAGCAAGGCTTCCTTGGCTCGAGCGTAGTTTCTCTGTGTCTGGTCGCTCGAGCGACCAAGTCTTCGCTCGAGCGAGCCTGTCCAGTTTATATACGCAACAGCGGGTTTTGATCAGTCTTTTTCACATTCTTTTTGATTCCAAACCCTAGGTCCGACTTCTCTCTCTCCCTATTCACCTTCTCTCTTAGATTTGATCCACTTAGGGTGTGTTTCTACCCTAGATCCTTCATTAGAAAGATAGAGGACGGCTTGGGCTTCATTCTAATCTGAACATTTGGTGATTTGGAGCACATTGGAATTTGGGCATTTATCTCTATCTTCTCCATTCGGGTTATTTTCTTTGAGGTAGGGATTTCCTACTCCATTTTATAGGTTTTTTTCTAAGTTTTGGTATTTTGATATGTTGGGAATACTTGGGTAAATTTTGGGAAAAACCCTAGTTGTATTATTGAATTAATTTGTATAAGTAATTCATGGAATTGGGAAAAGAGGGTTAAATTCATGGAATTGGGGAATTTATTGATTAAATGGCATAATTGGGTAATTGGTATCATTTGTCCATTGAATTGTTGACATGGTTATTTTCAGTTTAGAAATAACTGTTTTGGGCTATCGGTGGAGGATAGTCGTGATTGTTGTAGACATTGCATGTGGATTAGGAATAACTGAAACTAATCACATTGGTTAAATCATTAATTTTGACTATGGCATTGATACAGAAAATATGTGTATTGATTGAGCATTGCATTTGCATACATTGTTTTGTGTGTGGGAGGAGATAGGGGATGTACTCCACGGTTTAGGGGAAGATAGGGGATGGACCTCTAAACCGGATTTTGTTTGGGAGGAGATAGGGGATGGACTCCATTAGCATCACTTTTATGTGTGCTTATTTATATAGAAGTGTTTTATTGATACAGCACTAAAATGTGTATCAATCTGGAAGTATGAAGTGTTTGATATGAGCTTGAGTCTCATTTGTTGTTGATAATGGAAGAATGTGAATATGATATATGTGATTCACTGTTGTAAGTTTGGCCAGGTTCTGAGCCATATGGATAAAATTGGAAAGTAAAACGTATCTTTGTCAATAGTGTCATGAGACTGTAAAATGAAGTAATTGATTATTTTGGTTGACCATCTGTTGAATGCTATTGCTTTATTCATTGCTTATATGTGGTTTAGTATATCTCTACTGGGCTGTGGCTCACCCTTTATGGGAACATCATTTTCAGGTTCAGGCGATAAACTACCTCCAAGAACTTAGCTTGGGAGGGTTTGGCATCTGGATTGAAGAAGACTATCTTTAGTTAATAGTTGATATTTATTTGTACATGTAAACATTCAAGCCTAGGGCTTTTCTTGTATTGAGATTAGAACTCATATTTTTGAATCCAAGTGTTGGCTTGGAAAGATGTAAGCCTGTAGGGCATTTTATTCGATGTTACATGTAATGCTATATTTAGTAATACTCTGATGAATGAATTAATTAATTGTCTTCTTTAAATAATGCATGTTTATGATATATATAATGGGTTAATTTTGAGGGCGTGACACATGTTGATAAAATTGGAAAGTAAAACGTATCTTTGGCAATAGTGTCATGAGACTGTAAAATGAAGTAATTGATTATTTGGTTAACCATCTGTTGAATGCTATTGCTTTATTCATTGCTTATATGTGGTTTAGTATATTTCTACTGGGCTGTGGCTCACCCTTTATGGGAACATCATTTTCAGGTTCAGGTGATAAACTACCTCCAATAACTTAGCTTGGGAGGGTTTGGCTTCTGGATTGAAGAAGACTACTTTTAGTTAATTGTCTTTGATTATTAGTACATGTAAACATTCAAGCCTGGGGCTTTTTCTTGTATTGAGTTAGAACTCATATTTTTGTATCCAAGCGTTGGCTTGGAAAGATGTAAGCCTGTAGGGCATTTTATTCGATGTTACATGTAATGCTTTATTTAGTAATACTCTGATGAATGGATTAATATATTGTCTTCTTTAAATAACGCATGTCAATGATATATAATGGGTTAATTTTGAGGGCGTTACAGTTTTTGAGGAAATTCTTTCAAAAGATTAGTGCGTGTGTAGTGTGGTTGGGAAAAACCTAGAAATTGGGATTTTCAAAAGATGTAGAGATGCATGTGGTTGACATAGTTAATATGATATTTTGTGGGACAAAATGAGTAAAGGATGATGAAAAATATAGAAATCCCCTAGATGTTGATTTTGTTGGACAATCTTCACTGTATTTAAAATGATTAAATTCTGTTGTGTACAAAACAACAACAAGAATATAAAGAAATAAAGAAAAGGAGAGAATTTGTTTGATTACAAAAATCAAACTCGAAATAAAAATAAATAAATAAAACCACAGATTTTATTTTGTTACAAAAACAAAAATAAAATCTAATTAAATAAACAAATAAAAACAGAATAAAAGTAAACAACTTACTTGGTTAATTTATTTGAATAACTTTTCTGATCAAGTCCAGTGTTTAACACTGTGTCCTTAAGACAGATTCGTCCTCTCCACGGTGCTTTCAGAATTTGGACGTCTATCTCCCAGGATGAAATGATCTTACCACAAACAATAGCAGCACTACTAATTGTTTGCCTTACGAACACACTAAGTGTTTACACTCTTTCTTTCGGAAATAAAATGCAGCAAGATGAAAAATATAATTTGCTGAGGATGGAGTACGAAAATTGGAATGAAATCCAAATGGGAGGCTAGTCTATTTATAGATGTAAAGGTGGCTTTTGGTTTTGAATTGAACAGGTATGAAACCTGTTAGATTCAAATTTAAACAGATTTAAATCTGTTTATTCAAACAGATAGAAATGGGAAGGGCTCTGTTTGGATGAGCAATAAATCCAAAACAGTTTAATTCTGTTTGAAAACGGGAAGGGCTCTGTTTGGATGAGCAATAAATCCAAAACAGTTTAATTCTGTTTGAAAACGGGAAGGGCCCTGTTTGGATGAACAATAAATCCAAACCAGTTTAATTTGAATTTTGGATTTTATTTTAATAAAAAAAAAATTAAATTCAAATGTTTTTGGCCCAAAAAGATTAAAAGCCCAACCACACACCTCGTACCACGCACCCGCGCCGAAGCCCAGCCCGCCCGGACGGCGGCGGCGGGGGGCGCGCGCGCGTGTGGTGATTTTTGGGTCCAATGGGTCTAGCCCATAACCTCTCCCTCTAAAACACTTGGGTACCCCTTGGGGCACACCCCAAGTATCTCACCCTAAGCCTTATAAACCCTTTCAAAACTTCCCATCAAATCAATGTGGGACAAGCCAATTTACCACCTTAAGTAATTTCCACCAAAACTCCATTTCCATGGAGCACACTTTGGCTTCAATTTCCCATTCACTCGGTAATGGTTTTAAGCAACCAAATATACCACGTGAATCACAACGCGACATAGAATGCGTTACCACTTTGACCCGAGTAAATCGACACTCGGGGCCCACCTAAAAAATAGACCGAATTTAGGAAAAAATTCTGGTTTTATCCAAAATTTTATAACCATTTCCAACAATCCCCCACATGAATGGAATTTGATGACAACAGAAATGCAACAATATGCAGACTTTAACGAAAGAGTATAAGTCGAAAATATCTTGCATCAGGATAGGTAGTTTTCGGCCTTGAACCTTCCCTAGTGATAACCTATCGGACTTACTGGCTAACCAATGGATGCGATGCCTTGAATTGTTCAGCTGTTTGTGTAAGCCAAGACAATAGATTTCACACAAAATATCTTCTAACACATCGTGGTTCTCACTGTTGTGTTCATTTTGGCCTTGAACGCGCCTGGTTTTCATAAGTGTTTCTAGAGAATTTAGCCTCTTCATTCTCATAGAACCGGTCCCAGTTCAACACTCATATAGGTGATTCTTATTGTGAGTATCTTCTTATACTCGTCTTGATTTTATGCCTTAACCAAGATATAAGTAATCATTAAAAGCAAAGCTTATCCTTATACCATTGCATACAACATATGTTGCAGATATCACTCTCACCATAGGAATGGGTAGGGAATTTTTAATCCCTTGGTGATTTCTAGTGAGCCATACATAACTTAGTTGTCCCTTTGAACTTAGTTCTTGGGATCTCCAGTCATATAAGTAGGGTTAATAGGCTTTAATCCCATCCCCTTCGATGAACTATACACTAGCTCTTTTGTCAAACCTTTTGTTAACGGATCCGCAATATTCTCTTTAGATTTTATATAATCTATTGAGATTATTCCGTTTGACAACAATTGCCTTACGGTATTATGTCGACGACGAATATGCCGTGACTTACCATTATACATATGATTCTGTGCCCTGCCTATTGCAGATTGACTATCACAATGAATGCAAATAGCTGGCACAGGTTTTGGCCACATTGGAATGTCTTCTAAGAAGTGACGAAGCCATTCTGCTTCTTCTCCTGCTTTGTCCAAAGCAATGAACTCGGATTCCATTGTGGATCGTGCGATGCAAGTTTGTTTCATGGACTTCCAAGAAACAGCAGCGCCTCCTAGAGTAAAGACATATCCACTGGTGGATTTTGAATCTTTAGTATCCGATATCCAATTGGCATCACAATAACCTTCGAGTACTGCTGGACATCGAGTAAAGTTCAAACCATGATCACGAGTAAATCTTAGATATCTAAGAAACCGAATGATCGCTTTCCAATGGTCTTTTCCAGGATTACTAGTGTACCTACTCAATTTACTGATAGCATAAGCTATATCAGGACGAGTACAATTCATTAGGTACATTAGGCTTCCAATGATTTGGGAGTATTTTAACTGAGACACTACATCACCTTTATTTTTCGATAAATAAAGACTGATGTCTACAGGTGTTATAGCTAAATTTAAATCATCATTGATAAATTTATCAAGAATTTTCTCAATATAATGAGATTGAGATAATGCATATCCGTCAGATGTTTTAGTAATTTTCATTCCTAATATAACATCTGCGACCCCCATATCTTTCATATCAAATCTTTTGTTAAGCATTTGCTTAGTTGATTTGCTCATGTTTTGACTGCTTCCAATGATAAGCATGTCATCCACATAAAGACAAACTATGACATATCCTTGGTCAGTATTTTTAACATAGACGCATTTGTCACATTCGTTTATCTTAAACCCATTAGTAAGCATTGCATGCTCAAATTTTTCATACCATTGCTTAGATGCTTGTTTTAATCCATAAAGAGATTTTACAAGTCGACAAACTTTCTTTTCTTGCCCTGATACTACAAACCCTTCGGGTTGTTCCATATAGATCTCTTCATTTAGATCACCGTTTAAGAAACCTGTCTTAACATCCATTTGATGTATTTCTAAATTAAACAACGCTGCTATAGAAATAAGCATGCGAATGGATGTTATTCTTGTCACAGGGGAATATGTGTCAAAATAGTCCAGACCTTCCTTTTGTCTGTAACCTTTAACAACAAGTCTTGCTTTATACTTGTCAATTGAACCATCTGCTTTCATTTTTCTCTTGAATATCCATTTATATCCAAGAGGTTTAGAACCTGGTGGAAGATCCACCAATTCCCAAGTATGATTTTGCATAATGGATTCAATTTCATTATTAACAGCCTCTTTCCACAAAGGTGCTTCAGGACCTGTCATTGCTGCCTTAAAGCTTTGAGGTTCATTTTCTAACAAGTATGTCAGAAAATCTGGACCAAAGGATTTTGATGTTTTTGCTCTCTTACTTTGTCTTGGTTCATCATTAGTTAAATCCTGTTGGTCGAGACTATTACTAGTCTCTTGTGTTTGATTGTCATTAGTCTCTTGACTTTGTGTACAATCATAAGTTCTTTTCTGTGAACTTAATTCCTGTCCTTTTTTGTAAGGAAAGACATGTTCAAAAAACACAGCATTCCTTGACTCTATAATAGTGTTCACATTTATATCAGGTATTTCTGATTTATAAGTCAGAAACCGATATGCACTACTATTCTGAGCATAACCAATAAACACACAGTCTATTGTTTTTGGTCTAATCTTAGTCTTTTTAGGAATAGGAACTTCAACTTTTGCCAAACACCCCCACACTTTTAAGTATTTGTAGGAAGGCGGTTGACCTTTCCACAATTCATAAGGAGTGCTATTGGTTTTCTTGTGGGGTATTCTATTAAGAACATAATTAGCAGACAATATTGCTTCCCCCCACAAGTTCTGTGGTAAGCCTGAACTTAGTAACATGGCATTCATCATTTCTTTGAGAGTTCTATTCTTCCTTTCAGCAATTCCATTTTGCTGTGGAGAATAAGGGGCTGTAGTTTGGTGAATAATGCCATGTTGTGCACAAAATTCATTTAATGGTGCATCATATTCACCACCCCTATCACTTCTAACCATTTTAATGGTTTTACCAAGTTGATTTTCAACTTCTGTTTTGTAGAGTTTAAACATTTCTAAAGCTTCATCTTTACTTTTAAGTAAATAAACATAACAATATCTTGTGCAATCATCGATAAATGTTATGAAATACTTTTTGCCTCCTCTAGTTTGAATAAATTTTAAATCACATACATCAGTATGAATTAATTCTAGAGGTTCGGTTTATAGATGTAAAGGTGGCTTTTGGTTTTGAATTGAACAGGTATGAAACCTGTTAAATTCAAATTTAAACAGATTTGAGTCTGTTTATTCAAACAGATAGAAACGGGAAGGGCTCTGTTTGGATGAGCAATAAATCCAAAACAGTTTAATTCTGTTTAAAAACGGGAAGGGCTCTGTTTGGATGAGCAATAAATCCAAAACAGTTTAATTCTGTTTGAAAACGGGAAGGGCTCTGTTTAGATGAGCAATAAATCCAAAACAGTTTAATTCTGTTTGAAAACGGGAAGGGCCCTGTTTGGATGAACAATAAATCCAAACCAGTTTAATTTGAATTTTGGATTTTATTTTAATAAAAAATAAAATTAAATTCAAATGTTTTTGGCCCAAAAAGATTAGAAGCCCAACCCAACCACACACCACACACCCGCGCCGAAGCCCAGCCCGCCCGACCGGACGGACGGTGGCGGGGGCGCGCGCGCGCGTGTGTGGTGATTTTTGGGTCCAATGGGTCTAGCCCATAACCTCTCCCTCTAAAACACTTGGGTACCCCTTGGGGCACACCCCAAGTATCTCACCCTAAGCCTTATAAACCCTTTCAAAACTTCCTACCAAATCAATGTGGGACAAGCCAATTTACCACCTTAAGTAATTTCCACCGAAACTCCATTTCCATAGAGCACACTTTGGCTTCAATTTCCCATTCACTCGGTAATGGTTTTAAGCAACCAAATATACCACGTGAATCACAACGCGGCATAGAACGCGTTACCACTTTGACCCTAGTAAATCGACACTCGGGGCCCACCTAAAAAATAGACCGAACTTAGGAAAAAATTCTGGTTTTATCCAGAACTTTATAACCATTTCCAACAAGTGATTATTTATCAATTTTAAGCAGTATATAACAATCCCAATCAAACAATCAAAACAAATCGACACAATGATTTTACGTGGAAAACCCACAATTGGACACCTCCAATTGTGATAAAAAAATCACGGGCAATAGCCACAAAACAATCCACTAAAAAGATATAAAGGAATTGCACAGGTATTCTCTCAATTACCTAGCGAATCCACGCCCGAATTGAACCAACCTCTATGTGTCTCTTCCAACCCCGTCTTCACCTCGGAATTGTCTTGATGATGAGCCACTTCAGAATCCACCAAAGCTTCAGACTCAAATTCTTCAGAATCCACCTAAGAACAACTTTCTCTTTTGTGTAGAACAAACAAATAATCCTTTGATGTATACTCTTTAAACCATGAGTTGAATACTCAATCAAAACATCAAAGAAAACTAGTAAAATATCCCCAGATATAAACCTTAGAATCCAAGAAGAAGATCTGGAGAAGTAAGTCAAGTTTTGGGAGAAAACCAACTACTTATAGAAATCCAAAGTAATCCTAGTTTTGGAAGAAAACCAATTCCTTATAGAAATCCGGATTTTGACGCTCGCTCGAGCGAAGCTTCTCTCGCTCGAGCGAGAACCTTAACTCGCGTGATTTCCACTAGTGCCTTCGCTCAAGCCACGAACCCTTCGCTCGAGCGACCAATGAGCTCTTTTAGGTTTTTGTATAGACGCAATCCTTCACTCGAGTGAGCAAGGGCGGACAGCCAACTTTGAATGCAATTGTATTTTGCTTCGGGCGCGAGCTGACTGAGCAGCTCGACCCCCGTCATAATCAGCAAAGTGGCAATCTTGAAAGCATTAACATCACAAAACTTTTCTACAAGGCCCAATTCGGGTTGGATTCGCATCTAATAAACTCATAGCCTCACTGAAAATAAAAGTGCGAAAACAAGTAAAACTGAAAGGAGTTTTGTCAAACGGGATTGCCAAGAAAAAACCTAACAATCTCCCCATTTGGCAATGTCGTGACAAAACACACCTAACAAATAAAATCCTAATCACCCCAACCCATTACAGCCAACAAAAGCCAACTTCTTTCTCAAGGTCATGATCTTCAAAACAGTTATTAGTGCCACAATCTCCAAAAACAACTATTAGTCCCACAAGAGTATATGAAAAAGCAATAAACATATGACTAGATTATCTTGAAGCATGAGCGTGAAAACACGAATAGATGAAAACTAAGACTCATGAAAAACAATTCTCAAACAACAAAAGCAAGATCATAAACCACACAAGCAATGATATGACGATGTAAATACCAGGAACATGCAAGAAGGAAATAATTAGCAAACAATGCATAGCAACATGCAAAATAACTAGCCAATCTCCCTTACAAAACAAATCAAAGTGAACCAAACTCCCTCTCACTAAAAGCAACCACAAACACTAAAAACAGTGAATAAGAAGAAAATGACAAAAAAAAAAAATATATGGTGGAGCAAGCAAGAAATTTCAGAGTTGTACCTTAAAACACACAAGATTATCCAAGAAACACAATTACTTGAAAACACAATGTGCACAGTCTATAGAAGATTCCTCATAAAAGAAAGTGATGCATTATGTGAAAAGCATAGATCCCATAAGAAAAGTGTGTGTGTGACTCTTGGAGTTCGACAAACTCAAGATTCAATTCTAGTAGTGATCTGAAAGTTGGACCTCCGACAAGAGAATCTAAGCACAACAAAGGAAAGTCAAACCACTAGGAATCAAGGGGTATTTGGTGAGTAAAAGTGGAGGCTCCCACTCAATCAATGAATCCTTTGTTTTTTCTTTTATTTTTTATTTTTTTATTTACATCTTTTTCTTTTCTTTCTTTTGAAATTTTTTTTTCTTTTTCTTTTCCTTTTTCTTTTTCTTTTGCACACTCATTGGCAGCTGACAGGCTCAAGAGTATGGAAACCGAACTAGAGAAGCATGGATATAATAAGGATGGCCTGGTTGGTGACTCTGAGGTAGCCTTTTCCTCATGGTTGGACTACAAAGAATTGAGGGGAAAGCCGTAGAGGTGCAAAAAGATGGAAGGTGGTTAAGAGACTCAACATCACCCATGATATGCTAGTATAGGTCAATTCCTCTAGAAAAGCAAAAGATCAATGACAAAAGTCCATAGAGAAAAAATAATCACTAAGGCGGAAGACTCCGATATTTGCTAATCCAAGAGTGTGTACAGAATGAGACATACTAATCAAAAAATACACACTCCAAAATGAGTAATGACAACAGAAAATACACATATATTAACATGTAATGGATATTCTCATCAATTCCAATATGCACCAAGGACCACTCAAAAATTTCAAGCTTGCAAAACCATACTAAGAAAATCTTTTTGGGATTTTTTTTTTATTATTATTTTTTTCTTTTTCTAAACAAAGCAAGACAAAAATGAACAAGAACAAACTAAATGATACCACGCATTAAATGACCCAAAAAGAAAAACACAAAAAATCGAATAATCAACTTAACACAAGTCAATTTTTCTCATCCACACCGCTTTAGTATGAACAAAGTTGTGAGAATTGCGGTTCTTGGGTGGTGTCTTGACGTTGTGGTTCTCTTCCTTTTCAATGAGAACCCGTCTTGACATAGTTTCCAACTTCCTATTAACCTTATTACCACCAATGAAGTGTCTCTTATCCCATGAGATGTTAGAATTTCTTCCGTCTTTATGAGACACTCTTCCATGCAACTTATAACAATAAGGACGAATATGACCATGCATACCACAATGATGACAAATAAAAACAGAGTGCACCTTCTTTTCTTTGGCCTTACCAACTCTAGGAAGTTTGAGAAGTCCACCCTCATGTTGAATTTTTTGTCCTCCCTTTCCTTGAGTTCTTGTATCATGAGATGTAGAAGCACTCTGTTTTTTCTCTTTCTTACCACCAAAGCCAATGCCACTCTTGTCAGAACAAATTTGTTGAGACCCAATGATATTGTCCAAAGTTTTTGATCTTCTGTTCCAAAGACCAATGGTAGCCATAGTACACTTGAGTTCTTCCTCTTTCTTGATCATTAGTTCTTCTAAAGCAACTTCAGACATCTCGAGAGTTTCAATCTTTTCTTCATATGTTGCATAAATTTGCTGTAGCTCATTTCTCTCTATCTCACAAGTCAAGAGTTTTGTACAAAGAGCTTGTCGATCATTAGCTATCTTGATGGCATCAATCCTAGCCTCGGAAATCTCCTCCTTTAGTTTGACATTCTCACTTTCACATGCTTTGAGTTTCATAGTGGGTTTATCATTCAATTTGGATAACTTAAGAGATTCCTTATACAACTTTTCACAAGCTTGCTCAAGCTCTTCATCATCACTTCCCGAGGATTCATCATCAGTGGCATTCTCAACCAGGCTCTTCGGATACTCTGTTCGTCTTTCAATTTCTGAAGCCGCCATGAAAGCAAGGAATTGTTTATGTCCCTCTTCGCCTTGATCTTCATTGTCACTTTCATCTTCATCAGATTCTGATTCATCATCCCAAGTGATGGCGAGGGATTTCTTCTTCTTCAAACAAGTGGGGCATTCTGAAGCAAAGTGGTCAAATCCTTGGCATTCATAGCATTGGACTCTTTCAGAGTTCCCTTGTATCCTTCCTGTCTCCTTCTTGGCTATAGAATTAATTTTGAGTTTATCTTTGCCTTTAGATTTATGGGTATGAGTAGATTCCAAAAGATTAGGATTCTTTTTCAAAAAAGATTTTTTAAATTGTTTAACAAAAGCAGACGTAATCTTGGAATCTATCTCACAATCCTTATCAGAATCCTCTCCAACTCTATGAGTACTACTAAAAGCAATATCTTTTTGTTTCTTTTTGAAATTCCTATGTGCCTCATAAGTTTGGAGATTTCCAACCAAGTGATCCAGCTTGAGGTTGCAACATCTTGAGCCTTCTCAATAGCCGTAACTTTTGGTTGGAACCGATCGGGCAAGGATCTCAAAAATTTTCCACAACTTTGGATTCTGGTATTTTTTCACCTAAATTGAAGCTGAAATTTACAATGTCACTCAACTTCGCATAAAATTCATCAAAGGTCTCACTATCTTTCATTGAAAGGTTTTCGAAACTAGACGTGAGCCTTTGAAGTTTTGAGCGTTTAACAGAAGGAGTGCCCTCATGAATAGTTTGTAAGATATCCCAAGCCTCTTTTGCGACTTCACAATTGCAAATACAACTAAACTCTTCAGGTGTGACAGTGCAAAAGAGAGAATTAATAGCTTTACTATTCCAGCTACTATTTTGGTAATCAATTGTGTCCCAGTTTTCAATTGGTTTGGGGGAAAGTTACTCCATCAACGGTAATTGTTGGTTCGGTCCACCCATTCATGACAGATTGCCTAACTTTTTCATCTATAGATTTCAAACACGATCTCATCCGAGCTTTTCAAAAAGAACAATTGGATCCGTCAAGTAGCGGTGGTCGAACCATAGAATTTTCCTCACGAATTGAATCCATTATCACAAATCAAACAAGATCTCGTTCTAAAAGATATATTTTTTTTAAAAAAAATAGAACAACCTGCTCTGATACTAATTGAAAAATGTAGAAATTCCCTAGATGTTGATTTGTGATTATGTATCAATTTTAAGTAGTAGATAACAATCCCAATCTGACAATCAAAACAAATCGACACAATGATTTTACGTAGAAAAACCACAATCGGACACCTCCAATTGTGATAAAAAAACCACAGGCAACAGCCACAAAACAATCCACTAAGAAGATATTAAGGAATTACACAGGTATACTCTCAATTACCTAGCGAATCCACGCCCGAATTGAACCAACCTCTATGTGTCTCTTCCAACCCCGTCTTCACCTCGGAATTGTCTTGACGATGAGCCACTTCAGAATCCACCAAAGCTTCAGGCTCAAATTCTTCAGAACCCACCGAAGAACAACTCTCTCTTTTGTGTAGAACAAACAAATAATCCTTTGATGTATACTCTTTAAACCATGAGTTGAATACTCAATCAAAACATCAAAGAAAACTAGCAAAATATCCCCAGATATAAACCTTAGAACCCAAGAAGAAGATCTGGAGAAGTAAGTCAAGTTTTGGAAGAAAACCAACTACTTATAGAAATCCAAAGTAATCCTAGTTTTGAAAGAAAACCAATTCCTTATAGAAATCCGGATTTTGAAGCTCGCTCGAGCGAAGCTTCTCTCACTCGAGCGAGAACCTTAACTCGCGTGATTTCCACTAGTGCCTTCGCTCAAGCCACGAACCCTTCGCTCGAGCGACCAATGAGCTCTTTCAGGCTTTTGTATAGACGCAATCCTTCACTCAAGCGAGCAAGGGTGGATAGCCAACTTTGAATGCAATTTTGTATTTTGCTTCGGGAGCGAGCTGATCGGGCAGCTCGACCCCCGTCATAGTCAGCGAAGTGGCAATCTTGAAAGCATTAACATCACAAAACTTTTTTGCAAGGCCCAATTCGGGTTGGATTCGCATCTAATAAACTCATAGCCTCACTGAAAATAAAAGTGTGAAAACAAGTACAACTGAAAGGAGTTTTGTCAAACGGGATTGCCAAGAAAAAACCTAACAGATGAGAACTCCTTTTTTTTTATTATGTATTAAATGACGATTTTCATGGGGCATGAGGATTGTTGATGTTGTAAATTGTTGTTCAAATGTTGATATAGTCTTGTGAGGGATAAATTGTCGAAGGAGGTATGAAATAAAGAAATGTTGCTATCTATTGACAGAATTAAATGAATATGTCGCTATTTTGTAAAATGGCAAGGAAAGGAGAAATGAAATTTTGATTTTCATGGGATTATTGTTGAAATAATTGAACATGGAGAAGTAAATATTGTTGCACTGGTATTTGTTGCATTGCTTACTCATTCAACTGGTTAACACATGTTTTGATTTGAGTTTGGAAACTTGCATTGAGGAAAGAAAGTTTTATAAATTAATTTTGTTGAAATGTTTTGGGGTAAATACGTTAGTAAGTCCGGATAGAAGGTGTAGATGAAATTGGTTAAGTTGGCCTGAGTGTCTGGAGTGAAAGACCGAAAACATGCGCGGAGGAGATACCACTTCCTTTCGGTGAGCAACTGGTAAAGTTGGGTATTGGTAGTGCTAGTTATGTCTACTTGCAGACACCAACCTAGGGATTACCTGAGTCGTATTTACCGCCCCCAAGAATTAAATTGATAACTTGTGCATTTTTTTTTTTTTTTGAGATTTCAAATTATCATTGAGCATAAAGGATTTTTAAAAGATAATAATGTGATTTTCATGTCAAAAGCATAGCATGGCATGTGCATTCATTTTTATGAGGCTTGTATAAGTTGTATATACTTTGTTAAGGATTTCTCTACTGGGCATTATGCTCACCCTTATGGGATTTTGGTGCAGGAAAAGACGTGGTGAACCCGCCAAACTAGGGCGTGGAACTATGTAATGAGAGCACAAGGCTCTTTTTGTTGTGATTGAAATATTTGTAAGCCAAGGGCTATTCATGTATGGGTCTGAGAGACCATTTTTGTGTAATCAGGATTGAGCCTTGGAACTAGTAAGCCCTTAAGGGCATTTACTTATTTTGATTGAATGATTCCACATGCTATAGATTCATGTACTAGGATTCATTGAATGTATAATTGCATATGAGATTATTCTTGTATAAACATTGGAGATTTATGTAATAGAATATGTTGGGGATATTTCCGGTATTTCTTAAGAGCCACGATTATTATTATATGTCAATTGTACGAAATTTCGGGGCGTTACAGAAGAGGAGGAGGAGAAAAAGAGGAAGAGAGGACGTCGGAGATGACTTTGTCAACCGAATGGGAAGCTGCGATCTAGCCATATCGGAGACAAAGAAGGAGAATGGGTTTGATTTTTCTTTAAAAAATCATCACATCTCAGATTAGCTCAAAAAAAAAATCAAAAATGTTGTTGTTTTGGTCTTGTTTTTGCTCAAATTGCTACTGTTTTGGGGTTGTTTTGTGAACCTCTCTCTCTCTCGCTCTCACACACACACACACACACACACACACACATACATTTATAGTAGGTGTTTAGGAAGTTGCTATTTTAGTAGACTATTTTAATAGGCTAAAATATTTGTATTTGGAAATATAGTTAGATTTTTTTGTAATTGGATGTAATATTTGAGAGAGAAAAAGTAAAATGATTATGGGTGATATTTTGTCTTATTGGCTATTTTACCTATTTTGTCTTTTTGTGAATTTTAGTTCAAAAAGCAAAAAATCACCCTTTGCCAAACAAGGCCATAATGTGCGATTGATTTGTGTCGAGCTTGGGTTCAATGTCGATTTTGAAACCCACTTTGCTGATTGTGGTTAGAGGTGAATCATGGAAAGGGAAAGGTGGCGGGAGAGAATGTGGAATATCATCACCCCATGTGAGGGGTGATCCTCCATGTGCTACATGAGCTGGCCATGTTAGGAAGTCAACCTTTAGCCATGTGAAGAAGGAGTTGGCACAAGCTGGCCATGTGTTAGCCAGCCTCTCCATCCACCATTCTGAAGTGTATAAATGAAGATGGGTGAGAGGAGAACAGAGTGAGAGTAGAGCAAGCCACAGAGAGTGAGATATGTGAAGCGGAGAGACCGTCTCCCTCGGTGTGAGCGAGGGAGACGGGTGAGTGGGTGAGTGAGGAGAGTGTGAGCTCCTCCTCTATTGTAATCTTTCTGTAATATCTCCATTGTTATAGTGATAACCAGCTACTCTCCCGTGGACGTAGGCATTGAGGCCGAACCACGTTAAATATTGTGTCTCCTTGAGTGTGGGTGTGTTTTTCTGCATGGAATAATTTCTATAAGGTCTTGGGCGGGATCCCAGATCCCAACAAGTGGTATCAGAGCCTCGTTGGTGGCGTTTCGGAACAAAAACAGCGTGTTGTTTGAAACTGCCCAGAAATCAAGTTGCTCAAAATTAGGTTTTGAGCATACTAGGAGCAAGGGCTCGAGAAGAGGAGCCCAACCATATAAAGCAGACACCCAGAGGAGTCCCCACGCGCCCTCACGCGCCACCTGAATAAGGCGCGTAAGGCCTAGTCGCTGCACGCGCCCCCACGCGCCGTGAAGACAGTCGGCGCGTCGGCCCAGTCTCACGCACGCGCCTCACGCGCGGCTGAAGGAAGAAGACGAGTGGGGGAAGGCGCATGTATGGCACGCGCAGGCCACGGGCACCCCGTCAGCAGCCGCGTCATCGGACACGTCAGCATAAGCATGCCAGCTGTACTGCCACGTGGCAGACAGGTCAGCGACACGTGGTAGTGCACGTCAGCGCCACGTGACAGTCTGCCATCGCCACGTCAGCAAGTGGTCGCCCTGTGGCAGCACAGTCATCTGCCACGTCAGCATCCAGAGGAGGGATCCAGTGCTTTGCGGCGAAGGTACAGCCGTAGATTTGAGGCGTACAAAATGTTTTGGCTAGATCGAAGCCATTTGGAGTCCGTTTTTGGTGATCCAATAGTGGTTTCCGACTATTTGGAGTATTCCGGACATATTTGTACGGTCAGATTTTGGAGACGGAGTTTCTGTAAAAAGAAGGCAGATTAAAGTGGCGGACGGCGTCAGGGGCAGTGGACGGAATATTTCGTTGGTACACGGAATATTCCTTGAACTTCTAAAAATTGCAATTTGGCCCAGAATTTTCAGAAAATTGTGGTGTGGCCCAGCTTTCGGGGATAATTGTCAGTGAGGTCCCCGGAAATGTAACGAAGGTTGGTTCTAGCTAAACGGACCGCTCCGGACGCAACCGCGAGGTCAGAATAGTGAAATTCTGAACGGTTTGGAAAGATTGTCAAAACATGGGTGTTTGCCATCTTCAATACTCGAAGGAAGGTTTCCGGATATTATGGAATGTTGCGGATTCATTGAAGAGGTTAGAATGGGCAGATTCTGACCAGATTGGACAACCAGATACAGATTGAGATAGATCATTGAAGACCAGAAGAGATCAGGCTTGATCAAATGGCAGATCGAGGGAGATCAGGATTGGTCAGGGGCGATCAGAGGATTGCAGACATGATTATCTCAAAGGTTTAGGAAAGTTCTGTCAAAAAGACACTGTCTAAGGAGACTGGTTCTTAAGTGGGACCGGTTGTGACCCCACCAGTCTTTCCTGGGAACTTTCCTGGTTGTTGAGGTGATCGGAGGATCTGGTTCAATCAAAAGAGAAGACCATTCATCGACGGATAGATGATTTGGCAACCAGTACAGGCTCAGGGAAATGTTGTGGCTGTTGGAGCTACTGTATACAAGTAAGTACTGGTGGTACGTGGACGTGTAGAACAATAGTTGCAGAGGAGCATACTAAGCGCAGAAGCACAAATGCAGACGTGCAGCAGTGCAAGGGTACGGTAGAGTATCGTACAGAGGCGCAAGAGGAGTATGCAGCAACGGGTTGTTGAAAGTTCACAGGAACTTCCAGACAGAGAAATTGAGACAGGTAAAACGCAAGAGTGCGCGTCAAGGAGTGGCAAGTCTTTTTTCTCTATGGTGGTTTCTTGAGTTTCATGGCAGCAGATGATAGAGTTGATGCAGATCTCTCAAGCAAGCTTGACGCAGGGAGACCAGAAGCCATGGGTGCGAGCACTATGCACGGAGTTGCATAGTGGTAACTTGTACAGACCGGTGAAAGTTGTCTTGGCAGAAGGGCTAACTGTCAAACATCAGTACGGACGTACAAGTAAGACAAAACCGAACATCAGGGATTGCAGCACAGATAACAAGCGTGTGTGGAAACGCCAGGAGGTTGTTCAGAAGTGCAGAGGGCAAAAGCTGAAAGGTCAGAAATAAGCTCCGAGCAAGGAAAACTGAGGATGTTGATGTGTCAAACTCTGAAGTTTTCTAGTTGCTCCCATGTTCATCATGCAAGGAGTTGCACGGTAATGCATGACAGTCAAGGGCATCCCAGCAGGGGGTGCAGGACATCCAATCAGGGGGTGTCGGATATCTTGGTTGCGCAAGTTCAAGCATAGCAGGTATAGACATCCGAGACAGAAGCGTGGAAGAGATCTGTGGGAGATAGGAGTAGAGGCTCTCTCCAAATCAGAGAGTGGTGTGAGTTGAGTTGAGGATGTAGGATTCCCTCCTCCTCTTATATCTCTGGTGTATTATCTCTAGCTTCAGGGGGTGCAAGCATCTCAGTGAAGAGATGCAGACTATGCTGAAGACATTCGAGACAGGAAGCGTGGAAGAGATCTGTGGGAGATAGGAGCAGCGGTTCTCTCCAAATCAGAGAGTGGTGTGAGTTGAGTTGAGGATGTAGGATTCCCTCCTCCTCTTGTATCTCTGGTGTATTATCTCTAGCTTTCAAGGGATGCAGCGTCTCAGTGAGGAGATGCAAACTATGTTGAATTTGGGCGTGACAAGCCTAGCAGCAATGTGTGTTGTGGATCACCTCACATCGGTTGAAGGGGTGATTTGTGGAATATCATCACCCCATGTGAGGGGTGATCCTCCATGTGCTACATGAGCTGGCCATGTTAGGAAGCCAACCTTTAGCCATGTGAAGAAGGAGTTGGCACAAGCTGGCCATGTGCTGGCCAGCCCCTCCATCCACCATTCTGAAGTGTATAAATGAAGATGGGTGAGAGGAGAACAGAGTGAGAGTAGAGCAAGCCACAGAGAGTGAGATATGTGAAGCGGAGAGACCGTCTCCCTCGGTGTGAGCGAGGGAGACGGGTGAGTGGGTGAGTGAGGAGAGTGTGAGCTCCTCCTCTATTGTAATCTTTCTGTAATATCTCCATTGTTATAGTGATAACCGGCTACTCTCCCGTGGACGTAGGCATTGAGGCCGAACCACGTTAAATATTGTGTCTCCTTGAGTGTGGGTGTGTTTTTCTGCATGGAATAATTTCTATAAGGTCTTGGGTGGGATCCCAGATCCCAACAGAGAATGTTTTGTATTGTGTAAGGTGGTGATGAAGTCATTGTGTTGGAGTGTACAAGTTGGGTAGATTGTGGGTGGGTGGGAAGTGAGATGAGGATGGTAATATACTAAATTCATATTTTTAATTGAGGATATTATGGTTATTACATCTTTTCTGTTACTTAGGTTAAAAGTCAAACACTGACAAGGGTCAGTGTAATTTTCAAAATACAAGGGAAGAATCTGTATTAGAAACAAACCTCAAGAGATGTCATTGTAATTTATCCACAAATTTTTTTCTGCCAAGTTAACTTAGATGTTGTCGATTTTTTTATTATATAAGCTTTATTTTGTATATGATATCCAGGTTTATTGAGCAGGCTTGGATTTGTAATATAAGCTTGAGATAGATTTTTAGGTATAATGTGTCGGTTGGATTGGTCATGAATTTTTTTGAACTATGTTTTAGATTAGGCCTAGTCTGATCGATGCCCACCCCCAAATAAAGTAACATTCGATTGATAATATTACTATCTTGCTCAGTCTGTTAAAAAAAGAAAGAAAAAAAAAAATCTTGCTCAGTTATTAAAGCCTTAAGTTGGTCAATGGATAATGGAAATTATTCCTAATTGTAATTGGCATTTGATTAACAGTACTACATTTCTAAAAATCATTTTTATTTATTTATTTCATCATTGTCCACTCCTGCCCCTACCTCCCCAATTTACCACACACCCAATATAATTCGCAACATAAACTATAAACCTGCCCTGTCCGGTTACCATCCCTACAGAAAAATCCATCTAAATTTTATTTTTAATTTTTTAATCTGTGATGGATTAATGTGATGCTCTCCATTTTAATTTGTGATGATATTTTGCTGCGGTGATAACCTCTCAACTAGTATAGTACCAAGAAAAGCATAATCGCTGAACTATATTAGTGCCTAATTATAGCATTTGGTCCACACAGATACGATGGTTGACAACTGACTCAACATATTTTAATTAATTTAGGTATGTTTGAAATAAAATATTAGAAAAGACTTAACAGAGATTTTTATTGCATCTCACTCAATTTTAGGTTTCGTTTGGGAAGTGGGTTGGTTTTTTTATTTTTTGACTTTTTTGACTATTTTAGCTTGGGGATAAAAAGCCTAGTTTGGGAAGGAATTTTGGCTTTTTGGTTTTTTTATTTTTTTGTGAAAGAAAGAATGTAATAATTATGAGTTGGATGTAATGTTTTGTCTTATTGGACTAAAAAATCTATTTTGTTTTTTATGGCTATTTTAGCCAAAAAAAGCCACAAAACCTTCTTCCCAAAGATAGGCTAAAACAGTCTTTAATTTTAATCCAGACCCACAAATTTATCCATAATATCCATAATAATTTTGTAAAGGAGACATCATTGGGTTTATAATTAATTAGAAGTTGATACATATGATTCCATATCATTATGAGTACAGCTGAGAGATCTTTTTGAAGGTCTTAAACCTTTTTTTTTATACGTAATTTAGACCCTAAACATATTTTACTATTTAGAGGGTGTATAAAGATGGGTAATTATTTATAGTCCCGGAACACCATGTCGCATTGCCTATGTTATACTCTAAACCAATCACATAGTAGAAAATATTACTAGGATAACTTACCTTTGCTAGAGAGTTCAGAGTCTCTCCGGTCCATTGAACTAGACTGTCTAGTTGGGCCAAACTTTAGTAATCCAATCAGTTCATTTTGTATATCTTTATGAGTCTATGAAAAAAAAAATTAAATTGATCTAATAACACTACAAAAAAAAACACCTTTGGACAATAAATTGATCTAAATAATTATAGTCATATTTTTTTCTTTACATTTTTTTTTTCAAAAATATGGACAATAAAAGTGATTTTGAAATTAAATTGTCTATTTTTTTAAAAACAAATATAGAAAAATAATATAATTATAATTATTTGATGAGCAATGTTAGGGATTCCAACCAAATTATCAAATATTTTACACAATACTCACATAGGTATGAGACTCACACCCATGTAAGTATTGTGTAAACTATTTGATAATACATTTAGAGTCTTTAACATTTTTTTGTCCGATCTGTTTGATTTTTTCCATAAACAATCTACACATAGGAGCCTACAAAATAAACAAATTAAATTACTAAAATCGGGCCCATGGTGGGTCTCATAAGCTCAACTAAATAGTCTTGTACACAATTGTGGCATGGAGAGAAGCTATAACCTTTATTAGACAGGTAAGAACTCAAAAATAACCTACTTAAAAATATGTTACGATTTCTCATTAATCGAAAATAATCGCATGGATAATGACAAATACTCTGGAAGTATCTAATAGTTTTCTTATAAAGAGAGACCTAATTTGTAATTAATTAAGCAAAGCTTGAGACTTCAATTACTTTGTTGATCGGAGGAGGGAAACTTATGGAAAAGCCAACTAAATAGTCTTGTCCACAGTTGTGGGATGGAGAGAAACTATAATCTTTATTAGATAGTGCAAAGATTAAAAAAAATATAACCTTCTTAAAAATATGTTACGATTTTTCATTAGACAAAAATAATTGCATGAATAATGATAAATAATACTCTGAAAGTATTTAATAGTTTCGTTACAAAGAGAGATTTAATTTGTAATTAATTAAGCAAAGCTTGACACTTACCTTGTTGAGGAGGGAAACTTACCGAAAAGCTATACACTGCTTAAAAATATCCCGAAAATAAATTATTGTTGTAAATACAAATTAAATGTGATGCATGTGGGTTGTATTTAAAATAAATTTTTGCACAAAAGTATTTTTTAACATACTTTTTTCTCTTAGAGATTTACGTGTAGATCTTAATAGATGGATTCATTGTCTAATAGAATTAATGACATTTTTTATCAAACACTATTAAAAAACGTCACTAATTATTAATTTTTAGCGATAATTTAAAAATTGTCACAAAAATGTCACTAATTATAAGTTTTAGCAACTGTTTAAAAAAATCATAAAAAAATGTCACTAATTTTTAACTTTCAACAACAGTTTGAAAAATTTGTCACCAAAAAACGTCATTATATGTAAGTTATAGTGATAATTTATAAAAATTGTGATAAAAAAAAGTCACTAATAGTTAATTTTTATTGATATATATATATAAAAATAGCCACAAAAAAAATATTTTAACGACAATTTTATTAAAATTTATTTTCAATAAAATTTGATAGGAATTAAATTTATCTATTAAAACTCATCCTTTTCTTTTTTGAAGTGCCTCATGTTGTGTACTGGGCAAGAATCCGTTCCAACTCCACGCCACTAGACGTGCACAAGCTCTGCAGTGTTGCTTTTCAACCACAAAAGATGGGTACTTAAAAATTTAGAATAAATTACGAATATACTTTTTGAAATTTATTTAAAATGTGAATTAATTTTTGTGATTTAAAAAATTATAAATATCTCCCTGTCAGAATTTTTTATTTAATAGAATTAATTGAAAATGTAAAATTTTTAACTGTTCACCTATATAATAATAAAATTATATGAATTATTAGTTGAAATAAAATTTTAACATTATTAAAAACTGTTAATTAACTTGATAATTTATTAATAAAATGACCTATTTGTTATGAAATTAAGAATCCTATGGGGCATAATGTAATTTCTGGAACAACATGAGATAATTTATAATTTAAGTAAATCTCAGTGGGTGTGTTCATAATTTACCCTTAAATCTATGGACATAGAGCACATTCCTGTTTATATATTCCTTTTTTTTAGGTGTTTATAATAAAAAGGATAAATTACACTTTGTCATCTTTATATTTGGCCACTTTCTCATTTTAACTTTTAAATTTATTTTTTTTTCACTTTGCTCCTTTGTGTTTCAAGTTTTTTTTCAGTTTACTTCTAAAATTAACTTGTGTTAAAATTAGATAGAAAATGGCATGATAATTTTTAAATAATTTTAAAAATATATATATTATTATATTGAAATTTAAGTTTTTATTAGATGTATGAGTTATATATAATAAAATATTTTTATGCCAGGTGACTATTAATGTGTTATTTTTTATCTAATTTTTAACAAAAATTAGTTTCAGGAAAAAAATTGAAAAAAAAACCTTAAAACATGAAGAGTCAAAGTGAAGAAAAAAAAAAAAAAAACTTTTACGGATCAAAGTGAAAAAATAATCAAACATAAAAACAATAAAATGTAATTTACCCTAATAAAAATGTCACAAAACCTTCATAACAAATCATATTACAAAATATTTATAAAAATTAAAATTTTGCAACCAATCATAAACGCTCCTAACTCCACCTTTGTTTATGGTGCATACTTTCTTAACTATCATCACAAAAGTTCATAATTAACCTCAAAATGAATTTAAATCACATTTTTAAGGAAAAATTATAAATCTAAATCATACAAAGTGTTAAATTTGAATTATATATTATTTTATTTTTTGAAATTTTCAAAAATAATTTTCTGAGTTCTCAATCCGTATTTTTTATGTTACCCAAAAGACAACCTAAGAATGGGGTGAATTAGGTTTTTACAATTAAAAATTAATAATACCCTAATAAAAATTATGATTAGCACAATAGATAAATATAGTTAATGAAATAAAAATAATTAAAAACAAGTGTTCTAACAACTATGTCAATTAATGATTTTAGCACAGTGAAAATGTGAAATATAGCTACAGCAATTTGAATAAAATAAAGAGATAAATGAGAGAGAGACAAACAAATTTACAGTGATTCGGCTTCAACTCGGCCTACATCCACTTCTCAAGCTTCACTTGAGATTTTTCACTATGCTCTAGCTTCACGGGAGTGCTTGCAACCTTTTTATAAATTGAACAATCCTCCACGGATTTTATATAGGCTTTCTAAGTTAAGAACATTGAGTGTACTACACTCTTACAAGATTGAAAAAAATGTATTTTTGCTTTCACAGAAAGCTACAAGAATTATCTCTCAGAGATAGATATAAAAATGAAGCTCTGATTTTTCTGTAAACCTCACACAGGAAAGATAGACTTAAAACTATACGTCTCAGTGTATAATTTCTGAAAAAAATTGAAGAACACTTCTCAGAGAATTTTTCAGAGAATAGATGTGAGTGATTATAAATCAAAGAATATTTTTTGATTTTTATTATAACTTATTTACATTAGAGGCTTTGGTATACATAATGAAGCTTATAGCCATTTATAACCGTTGTATTCATTTGAATTTATAGCCGTTTATAGCCGTTGTATTCATTTGAATATCTTCCACTCCATCGTTACTAATTTGAATATCTTCCATTTGAACCTTTTGGCTGCTGTTGTACTAGGCTGTTTGAAACTTTTTGGTCTGCTGCTGTGCTGGGCTATTTGAACCTTTTGGCCTGCTGCTATGCTGGGCTGTTTGAACCTTTGTTTTGAGCTGTTTGAATCTCTGGTTTGGGCTGTTTGAACTCCTGATTTAATAAAATATTAAATATATTCTAACAACATTTAGGATAAAGGTTTCGGTGAGAAATAATGGAACAAAATAAATTTTGATTCTATTTTTCTCTTTCAAATAAATTAAAATATAATTAAATAAATCATCATAGTAAATGTTGATTCTATTTTTCTCTTTCAAATAAATCATCAAAACAAATTTTTATTTTTTTTTTCTCTTTCAAATAAATCATCAAAATAAATTTTTATTCTATTTTTCTCTTCCAAATAAATTAAAAACAAAATTAAATAAATCATTAAAATAAATAAGTCTAACAATCTCTCCCTTTTTGATGATGACACACAATGATGTTTTGATTTGATTTGGGAGTAAGAAAAGCTCCCCCTCAGGTCATGCTCCCTGAATTCATTTCTAAATACATAGGTTAGCACATGTGTAATAAATAAATTTTAATTAGAGACATGATATGAGACTAAGATATCAAACCATAAATACATAATCATCAGATTAGTTTTCAAATAATACCATAATTTGAAAATAATACCATAATACATAACATCATATAATTTCTCCCCATGTGACATTATCAAAAAAAAATCATGGGTCAGAATCTAGAGGAGGATGAGGAGGAAAATGAAAGTGATAAATGACATATATACAATTTAAAATATATATATACATATGTATACGATTTGCGTGCCTCTCTCTTTTTCGTCGAAAATCGCGTCGAACATGCGTCCTCGCTTTTGCGTCAGCTGACCGACAAAAGCGAGACGGGTCAATCAGTTACCTCGGCTCTCTCTCCCTCTTGTCGTCTTCTCCTCCGTCCTCTTCTTAAGCACTTTCGTCTCCTTCTTCTTCCTCATTCTCTTCTATCCCTTTCTTCTTCTGCATGAGAGAGATAGAACAAAGTGACTAAGCAAAGCAGAAAGGTTGCCAAAAACGACCCTTCGTTTGATTACATCTCTCTCTCTTACTACATGGCCTCGTCGTATCCACTTACTTTCTTTCCGGACCTGAGTGATCCCATAAACGCTGCTGGGCCGAGTGCCTCGGCTCCTACTCTTCCCAACCTGCCTATGTTTTCGATTGAGCAAATAATGGCAGCTCAATCAGACATTGAAACCAATCATTTCACACTGACGTTCTGTAAGGAGACGGTGACTGCAGTCACAAAATTGGCTCACCAACTGCAGAACAGGATGAGTGAGCTCTATCAGGTCAACGCCCAACTCTCTCTGCTCTAGCGCATGTATACGGATGCGCGAGCAGAGATAGGCGCACTCAAGGCCGAAAATAAAGAGCTTAAACGGAAGACCACTTCCATGGCCCATTTTGGAGCAACGTCATTCTTGGCCTTTAATAATCAGCGGGGAGTCATCGCTCTCGACGACAGCACGGGGTCAGGGCCGGCAAGGGCCTCACAAGGTGATAAAAAGATGAAGAAAACGATGGAAGATGCAAGTAAGTAAGATCGTCGTATGGCCGTAAAAAGAAATAAAGTTTTTTTTTTATTTTTATGTAAACATGTTTATTTTGATTAGCGTATGGCCGTAAAAAAAATGAATCGTGTTTTTTTGTTTTTTTTTCATGTAAATATTTGTATTTTCATTTGTTTTTGTTTTTTTGTTTAAGTGCTGAAAAATGAAATTAAAAAGCAGAAAAAAAAAATTAAGCCCAAACAAAAAATAATAATGAAAAAAAATAAAAATAAAGGAAATTAAGCCTAATAGCAAAATAAAAAAATAAAATAATACCAGCAGAAATTAAACTTAATGGGACGTTGGTGTTGCTAGAATGGTAATGCAAAAAAAATACCATGAGAGTTTAAAAAAAATCAATGTATGCAAAGTTAATTTTACCTCAAGATGCAGAATCCAAAAAAATTACACAGCTGAGAATAGCAAACTGTTAAGGAGAATAAATGTATGAAGGACTTGAGAGCATTCAACTGATATAAATGTTTCTATATCAATGTAGCAATACACATATATCATTTTAACAAAAATTCAAGTTTCACAGTCATAACAAAATTTTTTAAGTAGAAATCGACATTCCAAGCTCGCCACGAATAAAATCGAAGCGATCCTCGCTTAGGGGTTTTATGAAAATATCCGCCAATTGCCTGTCGATGTTTACAAATTCAAGTACAATATCCCCTTTTTGAACATGATCTCTTAAAAAATGATGTTGAATTTCAATATGTTTTGTTAATGAATGTTAAACCGGATTTTTGCTTAAATTGATGGCACTAGTATTATCACATTTAATAGGGATATGATCATAATGCAAATCAAAGTCCTCCAATTGTTGTTTCATCTAAAGTATTTGGGCATAACAACTTCCGGAAGCTATATATTCAACTTCGGTCGTTGATAAAGTAACATAATTTTACTTTTTGCTAAACCAAGATACTAATAAGTTACCAAGAAAGTGACAAGTGTCACTGGTGCTTTTTCTATCAAGTTTGCATCCGGCAAAGTCAGCATCCGAGTAACTAATTAAATCAAATGCAACACCTCTAGGATAAAACAGTCCCAAATTTTGAGTTCCAACAAGATATCTAAAAATTCTTTTAACAACACTGAGATGTGATTCCTTAGGATTTGATTGATATCTAGCACATATACAAACACTAAACATAATATCGGGTCTACTTGCAGTTAAATAAAGAAGTGAGCCGATTATACCTCGATATTTTGTTTGATCAATGGACTTACCTTTTTCATCCTTGTCTAGCTTAATGGATATGCTCATAGGTGTTCCAGCTATTTTTGAATCATACCTACCAAACTTTTTGAGTAGTTCTTTTGTGTACTTAGCTTGGTTGATAAAAATTCCTTCCTTACATTGTTTGATTTGAAGCCCAAAGAAATAATTTAGCTCCCTCATCATGCTCATCTCAAACTCACCTTGCATACACTTAGCAAATTCCTTACACAAGGTTTCATTAGTAGCACCAAATATAATGTCATCCACATATATTTGCACAATAAGTAAATCATCATTTTTAGTTTTAACAAAAAGTGTTGTGTCAATCGTTCCTCTAGAAAAATTATTTTCAATCAAAAATTTACTTAATCGTTCATACCATGCACGAGGTGCTTGTTTCAAACCATATAAAACTTTTGATATTTTAAAAACATGATTTGGAAAAGCATGATCTTCAAAACCTGGGGGTTGTTTAACATAAACTTCCTCATTTATAAAACCATTAAGAAAGGCACTTTTTACATCCATTTGATAAAGTTTGAAATCTCTAAAACATGCGAATGCAAGTAATATGCGAATGACTTCTGATCTAGCAACCAGAGCAAAGGTTTCATCGAAATCAATACATTCTTCTTGATTGTATCCTTGTGCAACAAGTCTAGCCTTGTTTCTTATAATTGTGTCGGATTCATCAAGCTTGTTTCAAAAGATCCATTTGGTACCGATAATGGTATGATCTTTAGGTTTTGGCATAAGTTCCCACACTTTGTTTCTCTCAAATTGGTTAAGCTCTTCATGCATAGATATCATCCAATGTTCATCGAATTCGGCTTCTTGAAAGTTTTTAGGCTCAATCTGTGAGAGAAAAGCCAGGTTACTACTAATGTTTCTAAGTGAAGAGCGAGTTTCGATACCTTTTGTAAGGTCACCTAGGATTAAATACTTAGGGTGATTATGAACAAACTTCCACTCTTTTGGCAAATCATCATTGTTTCCTCCTTCTTCTTGAGGTGGGAGAATAGGTTGTTCAATCTCTTTGTTCAACTTACATAGTTGGTTCTCTTCTTTGTAGATACTTAAATTTTCCACATTTGGTTCCAAATCTATATTATCACTAACAATTTGCTTTTGAGCAGAGATGTTAGTTTCATCAAATGCCACATGTATAGATTCTTTCACAACAAGAGTTTTTTTATTAAAAACACGATAACTTTTCTAGTTAAGGAATAGCCAAGAAAAATTGCTTCATCAGATTTTGAATCAAATTTACCTAAGTTATCCTTACCATTATTATGCACAAAACATTTACAACAAAAAACATGCAAGTGACTAATGTTGGGCTTTCTATCATGCCAAAGTTCATAAGGAGTCTTTTTGAGAATAGGCCTAATTAATACACGATTTAAAATATAGCATGCAGTGTGAATGGCTTCGGCCCAAAAATATTTAGGAAGATTATTTTCGTAAAACATTGTTCTACTCATCTCTTCTAAAGTTCTATTATTCCTTTCTACTACACCATTTTGTTGAGGGGTTCTAGGTGCTGAAAAATTATGTCCAATACCATGTTCATCACAAAATAATTCAAATTTCTCATTTTCAAGTTCTCTACCATGGTCTGTTCGAATATTAGTAATAAGAAAGCCTTTTTCATTTTGAATTCTACGACAGAGTTTTGTAAAAGAAGAAAATGTTTCATCTTTGTGTGCTAAAAACATAACTCATGTAAATCTTGGTTAATCATCAACTATAACAAGACAATAATGTTTACCACCTAGACTAGATATCCTTGAAGGACCAAATAAATCCATATGCAATAGTTGTAAAGGTCTAGTTGTGAAAATATGAAATTTTGATTTAAATGATATTTTAGCTTTTTTTTCCTTGTTGACAAACACAACAAAGATGACATTTTTCAAATTTAATTTTTGGAAGTCCAATGACCAAATCCTTTCTCAAAACTTTAGTAATTAAATCCATATGAGCATGACCAAGTCTTCTATGCCATAACCAACTATTTTCATTATTAACGTATAAACATTTAACATCACTAGCATAGAGATCATGAAGATGAAAAACATAAACATTATTATGGAGATTACCAACGAATAAAGCTTTATGATCATTTGTGTTTTCAATTATGCAATGCGATTTATCAAAAATAACTCGATTACTTTTATCACATAATTGACTAATACTAAGTAGGTTATGCTTAAGTCCATCAACAAGTAAAATATTTTCAATAGAAGGGTTAGGAGAAATACCGATGCTACCAATACCGATGATTTTTCCTTTCTTGTTGTCTCCAAAAGTAACAAATCCTCCATCTTTCGGTGATAGTTTACTAAAGAAGGATTTATCTCCAGTCATGTGTCTGGAACGTCCACTATCAAGGTACCACTTCACTTCTTTAGCTTTGGACTTAAAGTAAACCTATAAGATGACAATCAAATGTTGGTTTTTGGTACCCATAATTTCTTGGGTCCTTCTTGGTTAGTTTTGTTAAATCCCTTAATAGTCCAAATTTTTTTAATTCTCATGTTCATATTCTTTTTGAATGGACAATAAGATATACAATGGCATTTCTTTCTACAATAATAACAAGCAATATGAGGGTGTGTCATGAGCGGTGCCTTTTCAAAAATTGTATTGAGATTCTTTTGTTTCTTAATAGGATCATATCCAATGCCCGCTTTATCGAAAACACATTTTTGATTTCCAAGAAGCATGTTGAGATTATTTCTACCTTTTACAAAATTTTCAAGTGTTTTTGTTAAATCATCAACATTGTTTTTTAAAACAGTTTTCTCATTAGAGATGGTGTCAAAATCATTTTTCAAAATAATTTTTTCTTTATTTAATTCTTTTACATTGCTAGATAAAGATGCAGTAGATTTTTTTAACACATTATTTTTGGCACAAACTTTTCTAAATTCATCTTATAGTTTATGGAATGCACGTTCAAGTTCTTCATAAAGAGTAGTTACCTCATCTTGAGTAGAGTCTTCATCTTCAAGAGCTATGAGACACAAGTTGGCTACTTCACTTTCTCTCCAAGCTACTACCATGGCCTTCTTGTTTCTTTTGTAGTTTTTTTCATGGTTTTTTTAATTTTGGACAATTTATCTTAATATGTCTAGGATTTTTGCACTCAGCAAATAATCGGTTCTTTCTTGTTATCTTTGTTGTACTCTTTTTTCAAAGGTCTTCTTCCTCCATAATTGTTTTTCTTGAAATGCTTTTTGAGATTTCTACTAAACATGGCATAGCTTTCATCCTTACTGGAATTTTCATGTTCTTCTTCATTTGATGAGACTTTGAATGCAATTCCACTTTTCTTTTTGTTTTTAACATCCTCATGTCCTTTTATGGTGATCTCATGAGTCATAAGGGAACCCATAAGCTCATCTAATCCAAGTGTGGAGAGATCTTTGGCTTCTATAATGGCGGTGACCTTTGCTTCCCAATTCTTTGGTAAACACCTAAGAATTTTTCTCATCAACTCACTGTTAGTATAAATTTTGCCAAGAGATTTCAAAGAGTTTACAATTTTAATAAATCTAGTAAACATACTTGAAATAGATTTATCAGAGTTCATTTTAAATAATTCATAACTATGAACAAGCATATCAATACGAGATTCCTTCACTTGGTTTTTACCTTCATACGTTACCTCTAGTTTGTCCTAAATTTTTTTTGCCAAATCACAACATGAAATTCTATTATATTCCTTAGAGTTTAATCCACAAACAAGAGTGAGTTTGGCTTTAGCATTGGCTTGCAATAATTTGTGATCCCTCTCATTAGATTCATCTTTAGTTTTAGGTACACTAATATTGTCTACTAATTTAGTAGGAATTTTTGGACCTTTGGTGACAATAATCCACATAGCATAATCAGTGGCTTGAAGGTATAGGGTCATCTTATCTTTCCAATGACTATACTTGTTTCCATCAAATAGTGGTGGCCTATCAATGACTTGTCCTTCAGCAGTGCTAGCTAAGGTTGCCATAAATCGAAACTCTGAGATGGTTAAATATCAAACAAGAGTCTAGGCTCTGATATCAATTGTTACCCAAAAGACAACCTCAGAGGAGGGGTGAATTAGGTTTTTACAATTAAAAATTAATAATACCCTAATAAAAATTATGACTAGCACAATAGATAAATATAGTTAATGAAATAAAAATAATTAAAAACAAGTGTTTTAACAACTATGTCAGTTAATGATTTTCGTACAGTGAAAATGTGAAATATAGCTACAACAATTTAAATAAAATAAAGAGATAAGGGAGAAAGAGGCAAACAAATTTATAGTGGTTCGACTTCAACTCGGCCTACGTCCACTCCTCAAACTTCACTTGAGATTTTTCACTATGCCTGTGATATCCCTGTTCTGTAATGTATTAATTGGTCCTTAACATGAATGTGATTATGTGTTTAATATGATTTTGTGTGCCATTATGTGAAAATATGTGGTTTTGAATTTCTATCTATTCAGCGTAGGAATATCTGTTTGATTGTCTGTTTTGAAAATTAAATTGAAAGTCCTATCGGCCACCGAAACCAAAATTGGTCGCGCCATTGTGATTGGCATAATTTTTAGAGCATACGGTGAAGTTTAATTGAAAAATTAATTCGGATCAGAATTAATTGATTTAATTGATGAATTAGTGCCCAATTATTTATTATTATTAAATTAGAATTAGTGGGAATTGTTGTAATGAGGCACTACACCCTCAAATTCCCCCTTTAGCTTCATTTTGGCTGATTCTAACCTTAAGAGAGAGAGAGAGGGCCGGCTAGAGAGGGAGAGGGTTAAAGTTGATCATTGAAGCTTGAATATTTGAAGGCCAACTCTAGATTTGACCATAGATGGGAAGAATTGAGCCTCTAGGTAAGTGAATTCATGAGTTTAATATTGTAAATTGTGAATTCAAGTTTGATTAATGGTCAAGAACATGAATTAGTTTGATTATATGGAAATTGAGTTGTATTTGTTGAATTTAAAGTATAGCGATCCCGGGTTTACCCTTCTTGTACAGTGATCCGGACATATGTCCGTTGATGATAGTAGTTGATTATTACCTGGTGCACATCCTTTCTTACTTTGTACTTGAGTTATAGGATGTGTTTGGCGAGCTTGAAACAGGTTGGTTGAACTTAGAAACCAAGAGTAGTTGCCCAGATTTTGGCCTTCACGCTCGAGCGGGGATTCTCACGCTCGAGCGGGGATTCTCACGCTCGAGCGGGCCCTTCGTTGTTGTCTGTCCGCTCGAGCTGGGTTTTCGACGCTCGAACGTAGTTTACCATCTTCCAGTTTCTCCTCTGCAGAGTTGTACGCTCGAGCGGGAGTTTTGACGCTCGAGCGGGTTGTTGTGTGTGACGCTCGAGCGGAGACCTGGTTCTGTAAAAGTTCTGGGAGTGTGCATCCAGAGCTCGAGCGGGGAATTGGCCGCTCGAGTGGGAGTCTGTGATTGCCGCTCGAGCGGGGAGTTTGACGCTCGAGCGGGGCGACTATTATATAAATCCGAGATACGACTTTTGGATCACTTTTTCAAGATCTTTTCTCTCTCTTACTTTTCCAAAAAGCCATTTTCAGAGCTTCTCACTCTAGGACCGGCCCTTCTCTCTTAGATTTGATCTAGTAGGAGTTGTTTGCTCACTTTTGGTCTTTACGAAAGTTGTGTTGATCGTTGAGGGCTACATTTTAATCTGAAAATTTCAGAATTTGAAACATTTTGGTTTTGGTCTTCATCTCCATTGGAGCTCAAACTTTGAGGTAGGGATATCCTACTCCTCTTTATAAGTTTTGTCTTTAAATTTTGGCATTTCGATATGTTGGGAGTTGTTGGGTAATTTTGAGGAAGTTCGGGCCTTTGTGTAATTTTGCAAAAGTTGGGGTTTTAATCATATAAAACCTAAATGCATGTTTGGCATGGAAAAGTGAAATTAATGTTAAAACATTAATGAAAATGGAACCTAAGGGTTGTAATGTAAATTATGGAAAATACCCTAATTACATTGGTTAATTAATTTGCATAATTAATTAGGAGAAATGAGGAATTGATTTGGGAAGTCATAGGATAAAAAGGGGTGTAGTTGGATTATTTATCACTCACCTAGTTGAAATGTTGATTTAATATCCATTTGTGCATTTATTTTCTGTTTAGAAATAACTGCTTTGGGCTATCGGTGGAGGATAGTCGTGTTTGTTGTAGACAATGCATGATGATTAGGCAAACTAAAACTAATCGATTGAATGTGTCATAGAGTATGACGGTGGATTGAATACATTAATTTTATGTATTGATTGATTGTGTATAGAACCTTTGTGTTTATATGCATTGTGTATAGAGGAGGAGATGGGGGATGTACTCCGCGGTTTAGGGGAAGATGAGGGATGTACCTCTAAACCGGATAGGATTGGAGAAGATGGGGGATGAACTCCGTAGACACAGCTCATATGCTTGTCTAGTGAAATGAAGATACAACTCATAGGCTTATCTTTGAGAAGTGTAGATACAGCTCATATGCTTGTCTAGTGAAATGAAGATACAACTCATAGGCTTATCTTTGAGAAGTGTAGATACAGCTCGTATGCTTGTCTAGTGAAGTGTGGATACAGCTTATATGCTTATCTGTTGATGCGTAAGATGTTTATCTGTTGATGTGTTGATATAGCTAATATGCTTATCTATTAAATAATGATGGAAAATGGAAAGTGACATAGACTCGTATGTTATGAAATTGTGACGTGATATATGCGGATGTATCGGTGTTGGCCATCTATCAATTGCTAATCTTTTAGTCATTGCTCATAGTTGGTTTAGTATATCTCTGCTGGGCTGTGGCTCACCCTATATGGGAACATCATTTTCAGGTACAGGTAGCATGCCACCTCCAAGGACGTAGCTTGGGAGCCTAGAGGCGGGCAGACTTTTGTTGTCTTTTCCCTTTTGATGTATTACATGTATATTCAAGCCAAGGGCTTAATGTGTAAATGAGTTAGCACTCTTTTTGTTGTAACCAAGTGTTAACTTGGAAAGCTGTAAGCCCGTAGGGCATTTGTTTTTGTTGATTAACATGCAATAATTTTGTAAAGAACTACTCTGATGAATAGAAGAATGTTTATCTTTATTACCAATGCATGTCTATATTGATGGGTTTAATGTGTTATTTTGAGGGCGTTACAACTTGGTATCAGAGCGTACCGGGTTCGAATACTTTGGGTACGTGGGAAGTGATTAGGATCACAATGGGTTTGTCTCGCTTGATAGAGACTCAGAATAGTGTTGCATGCTATGTGTTTAATTGATAACATGCTTATGTGACTATGTGGGTATGGGATTTAGTTTCTAGGATGTTGATTGGATCCTTGGGTTTCTATGAGTCTTGTTGGAAAGGCACTTGATCAATGCTGTTTCTAACCAGAACTCTAGTAACGCCTCGGGACTATCATTATCCGGAGATGAAATTCGTAAGTGCTTATGTGTTTATGTGCTTACGTGGAGTGAATTACAGTTGTCCATGCATTAGGACGTGAGTGTTTAGTTTTGGCACATTTGTGAATGTGCTAACGTTCTGTGTTACCTTTATTAGGATGTCAGGACGAGGAAGAGGTGCTAGGCGTGGTAGGCCTGCGAGGCAGGAAGTACCTTTACCGGATGATATTCCGGCAGTGCAGGAGGGAGTTGGTCAGGCCAACTTGGCCGAGCCAGCGGGTCAGCAGGCTATGGGCGCCTTGGCCCGAGAGATAGCGGGAGCTTTGGGTATTCTCAGAGCTGAAAATCAAGTTACTGAGGCTGGACCTTCTTTCTTGAAGAGGGAGTTCTTCCGGTCTAACCCGGACGAATTTGTTGGGGATCCGAAGTAGCCACTTAAGGCTGACGAGTGGTTGGAACAAATGGAGAAGACGTTCGAGATGCTTGGCATCGAGGACGGGGCTCTTAAGGTGACCTTGGCATCCTTCCAACTGAAGGGAGATGCGGTCAATGGTGGAAGTACGAGAAGGGCAGTGTTGGTGGTGCATGGGAGGCATTTGCGAATGCTTTCCAGGAGAAGTTTTTATCTTCAGCTTCAAGGGAGAAGCTGAGGGAGCAGTTTTGCCAGCTTAAGCAGCAGAGCATGTCAGTGGCCGAGTTTGAGGCTACTTTTACTAGTCTATCCAGGTTTGCACCTGAACTAGTGGCGTCCGAGGAACGCCGTTGCTTTGAGTTTGAGCGGAAGCTGAGGCGAGGCCTCAAGATAAGGGTTGGTGGATCTTTCATCTGAGAGTATAGACGGTTGGTGGATGTTGCAGCTCATATGGAGCTCTTGATGCAGGAGGAGGATGAGGGGCAGAGAGGCTCCAAGAGGAGCCAAGATGGTCAGGGTGATGGCAGGAGACAGAGGGGTCCTAATCCTCAGCAGTCTCAAGGTGGTTTGGCTAGGTCGACCTTTCTAGTGCCGAGTGCAGGCTCTAGGAGAGGTGGTCAGGGGGATTTCACCTGTTACAAGTGTGGCCAGCTGGGTCACAAAGTTTCGGTTTGCCCGCAGAAGGGAGGGGGTCAGCGAGCTGCTTCTTCTTCAGCTAGACCTCAGGGCCAGAGTCAGGGCAGGGGCCAGTCCTTGTCTTGTTATCAGTGTGGTCAGCTTGGGCACCTGAAGAGGTTTTGCCCACAGTTGAGTGCTACTTCAGGGGCGTCTGGTTCCAGGCAGACGCAGAGTTTTCAGCCAGCTTAGTCTGTGCAGGCCTCGAGGGCCAATCCGGGGGCTTCGTCGTCCCAGTCAGTACAGCAGTCGTATGCTCCTAGAGGTGAGCAGGGGGATCAGGGGCACACAGGGCGCGTGTATGCTGTTACCGCGCAGGATTTAGTACCGGCTCCATCGGTAGTGAGAGGTACTTTTCTGTTTTGCAACTCGGTTGCTAGTGTGTTGATTGACACGGGTGCATCTCATTCTTTTGTATCTGCTGCATTTGCATCTGTTTTGGAATTGGAGTTAGCACAGTTAGCATCTCCTATTTGTGTAGTGTCACCACTTGGGGGTGAACTGATTTTGAAACAAGGTGTTAGAGGTTGTGATATAGAGGTCGCCGACCATAGGCTTCCTTTTCCGTTTGTTGTCATGCCCATGAAGGGCTTTGATGTTATTTTGGGTATGGACTGGCTATCGTCATACCGGGCTGTTATCGATTGCTACCGCCAGAGGGTCACGTTATGTACCTTGAGCGGGGAGTGGTTCCATTTCTTGGGAGACCGGGTTGGTAGTGTTTTGCCACCGGGGTATGATTCGCGAGGGCGAAGTGAGCTTAGTGGTCTACTTGCTAGCTTTGAGAGTGGTGAGAGTGGTGAGACCCAGCTTGTATTGCCGAGGGTGGTTTGCGAGTATTCGGATGTCTTTCCCGAAGACCTTGTTAGTTTGCCACCTCACCGAGAGATAGAGTTCTCTATTGATCTAGTGCCCAGCACGGCGCCGATTTCTATGGCACCTTACCGTTTTGCTCCAGCAGAGTTGGTTGAGTTGAAAGTTCAGCTCCATGAATTGCTAGATAAGGGTTTTGTTCGCCCTAGTGTTTCATCGTGGGGAGCACCGGCCCTCTTTGCTAAGAAGAAAGATGGTGCCTTGAGATTGTGTATCGACTACCGAAAGTTGAATCGAGCTATGGTCAAGAATAAGTACCCTATGCCCCGTATAGATGATTTGTTTGACCAGTTGAAGGGTTCTCTCTGTTTCTCTAAGATAGACTTGAGATCGGGTTACCACCAGTTGAGGGTCAGGGAGGAGGATATTCCGAAAACGGCATTTCGTACGCGGTATGGCCATTATGAGTTTCTGGTGATGCCATTTGGGCTCACCAATGCACCGGCAGTCTTTATGGACTTGATGAACCGGATATTCCGGGAATTCTTAGATCGATTTGTAGTCGTTTTCGTGGACGACATTCTTATCTATTCGTCTTCTGAGGAGAAGCACGAGGCACACTTGAGAGTAGTGCTTGAGTTACTTAGAGCCCATAGGCTGTACGCCAAGTTTGGGAAGTGTGAGTTCTGGCTGGGAGAAGTCAAGTTCTTAGGCCATGTAGTATCCGGAAAAGGGGTGTCTGTTGATGAGTCCAAGGTAGAGGCAGTGCAAGATTGGGCACAGCCTAAGAGCGTGTTTGAGATCCGCAGTTTTCTGGGATTAGCTGGCTATTACCGTCGGTTTGTGAAGGATTTCTTCAGGCTAGCTTCGCCTTCGACTAGATTGACGCGGAAAGGGGTCAAGTTTGTGTGGAGTGAGACTTGTGAAAAGTCGTTCCAAGAGCTGAAGGGTAGATTGACCACCGCTCCGGTTTTGATTATTCCGGAGAGAGGGTTGGGTTATGCGGTTTATTGTGATGCCTCGCGAGAGGGTTTGGGTTGTGTGTTGATGCAAGAAGGGAAAGTGGTAGCTTATGGCTCACGTCAGTTAAAAATTCACGAGAAGAATTACCCCACACACGACCTAGAGTTAGCAACAGTGATCTTTGCCTTGAAGATTTGGAGGCACTACCTTTATGGTGAGAAGTTCGAGGTGTTCTCGAACCACAAGAGTTTGAAGTATCTGTTTACACAGAGAGACTTGAATTTGAGGCAGAGGAGATGGATGGAGTTCATTGAGGACTACGACTTTGAGTTGCATTATCACCCGGGAAAGGCCAATGTTGTGGCCGATGCCCTTAGTAGAAAATCCATTAGTGATGTAGCTTGTATAGCCATCCGGGAATGGGAGATGATGGGTACACTTGGCGAGTTTGATTTGCATCTGGGCGAATCTGTTGAGGCTGCGGCCTTGTTTTTTGTTGTTGCGCAGCCTACACTTGTAACTAGAGTGTTAGAGGCGCAGAGAGGTGACCGTGAGGTAGAGTCCTTCCAAGAGAAGATCTCCGGTGGGAAAGTTGAGAAGGGTTTGACGGTGTATCCCGACCAGAGTGTGAGATACCGAGACCGTTTGTTTGTGCCGGAGTCTTGCTGAAAGGAAGTACTCCGAGAGTTTCATCTTTCGCGCCTTGCAGTGCATCCGGGAGGCACTAAAATGTATCGGGATTTGGGTCGCCAGTTTTGGTGGCGGGGTATGAAGAGAGATGTGGCTGTTTTCGTATCGAAGTGCCTTACTTGCCAGCAAGTGAAGGCCGAGCATCAGAGGCCAGCGGGTTTGTTGCAACCCTTGCCTATTGCCGAGTGGAAGTGGGAGCATGTCACTATGGACTTCGTTGTAGGTCTTCCGAGGACTCAGCGGGGTAGTGATGCTATTTGGGTGGTTGTAGACCAGTTGACTAAGTCGGCGCACTTTATTCCCATGCGTGTGAGAGATTCGGTGGATCATCTCGCCGACTTGTATATTCGGGACATAGTGAGATTGCACGGGGTCCCAGTGACGATCGTCTCAGATAGAGATCCTCGTTTTACTGCTAGGTTGTGGCAGAGTTTGCAGAGTGCCTTGGGTACTAAGTTGACCTTTAGTACGGCCTACCATCCTCAGACTGACGGGCAGTCCGAGCGTACTATTCAGATCCTTGAGGATATGCTTCGGGGTTGTGTCCTTGACTTTAGTGGGACGTGGGAGAGGCACTTGCCATTGGTGGAGTTTGCCTACAACAACAGCTTTCAGTCTAGTATCGGCATGGCACCATTTGAGGCCTTGTATGGCTGACCGTGTAGGTCTCCAGTTTGTTGGGCCGAGGTGGGTGATGCACCTTTGTTGGGTCCGGAGTTGGTTAGGGAGATGACGGAGAAAGTTGAACTTATCCGTAGGAGGCTGGTTACAACCCAGAGTCATCAGAAATCTTATGCCGACCGTAGGAGGAGGCCTTTGGCGTTTGAGGTAGGTGATCACGTCTTCTTGAAAATATCACCTAGGTGAGGTTTGATGAGGTTCGGGAAGAGTGAGAAGTTATCCCCTCGGTTTATTGGGCCTTTTGAGATCCTTGAGAGGATTGGCGAGGTTGCTTATCGTTTGGCCTTGCCGCCGCAGTTGTCCGGAGTACATGACGTCTTTCATGTTAGTATGCTTCGGAAGTATGAGCCGGATCCATCGCATGTATTAGATTGGACCGACTTAGAGGTAGATGAGGATGCCTCGTATGAGGAGAGACCAGTTCTGGTCTTGGATAGACGGGATCAAGTCCTGCGTGGCAAGACCATCCATTTAGTGAAGGTTTTGTGGAAACATCACGGAGTGGAGGAAGCCACTTGGGAACGTGAGTTGGAAGTCCGCGAGAAATATCCGGACTTGTTTATTGGTGAGTAATCTTGTATTTAGATTTTGTAATATTGCTGGACTTAAGAGCTTTATATATGTCTTAAGTTGTAAAACATTGGTAATGTTTTGGTTTAATGGAAGTATATTGTAGAACTTACCTTGATATGGGAGTTGATTATGATGTTGCATATGTTGGCTATATTGTAGAATTGGAGTTGTATCATGTATATTGATAATGATATGAACTGTGAACCATGCGTGTTGAAAATGGTTGGAAATGGAAGGAAACTGCATGATAATAATGCACTTATAATATACATTGTGAAATACCTCTTGAAAAGGGACGGAATTGACCGGTAATGGGTCGAAATGTTTAAATATCATGTCGTAATATTGTTGGAAATGGAGAAAACCTGTTTTTGAAAAACTTGTGTTTAATTTCGGGGACGAAATTCTTTAAGGGGGGGAGGTTATAGCGATCCCGGGTTTACCCTTGTTATACAGTGATCCGGACATGTGTCCGTGGATGATAGTAGTTGATTATTACCTGGTGTACATCCTTTCTTACTTTGTACTTGAGTTATAGGATGTGTTGGGCGATTTTGAAACAGGTTGGTTGAACTTAGAAACCAAGAGTAGTTGCCCAGATTTTGGCCTTCACGCTCGAGCGGGGATTCTGACGCTCGAGCGGGCCCTTCGTTGTTGTCTGTCCGCTCGAGCTGGGTTTTCGACGCTCGAGCGTAGTTTTCCATCTTCCAGTTTCTCCTCTGCAGAGTTGTACACTCGAGCGAGAGTTTTGACGCTCGAGCGGGTTGTTGTGTGTGACGCTCGAGCGGGAGGGTTGACGCTCGAGCGGATACCTGGTTCTGTAAAAGTTCTGGGAGTGTGCATCCGGAGCTCGAGTGGGGGATTGGCCGCTCGAGCGGGAGTCTGTGATTGCCGCTCGAGCGAGGAGTTTGACGCTCGAGCGGGGCGACTATTATATAAATTCGAGATCCGACTTTTGGATCACTTTTTCAAGATCTTTTCTCTCTCTTACTTTTCCAAAAAGCCATTTTCAGAGCTTCTCACTCTAGGACCGGCCCTTCTCTCTTAGATTTGTTCTAGTAGGAGTTGTTTGCTCACTTTTGGTCTTTACGAAAGTTGTGTTGATCGTCGAGGGCTACATTTTAATCTAAAATTTTTGGAATTTGAAGCATTTTGGTTTTGGTCTTCATCTCCATTGGAGCTCAAACTTTGAGGTAGGGATATCCTACTTCTCTTTATGAGTTTTGTCTTTAAATTTTGGCATTTCGATATGTTGGGAGTTGTTGGGTAATTTTGAGGAAGTTCGAGCCTTTGTGTAATTTTGCAAAAGTTGGGGTTTTAATCATATAAAACCTAAATGCATGTTTGGCATGGAAAAGTGAAATTAATGTTAAAACATTAATGAAAATGGAACCTAAGGGTTGTAATGTAAATTATGGAAAATGCCCTAATTACATTGGTTAATTAATTTGCATAATTAATTATGAGAAATGAGGAATTGATTTGGGAAGTCATGGGATAAAAAGGGGTGTAGTTGGATTATTTATCACTCACCTAGTTGAAATGTTGATTTAATATCCATTTGTGCATTTATTTTCTGTTTAGAAATAACTGCTTTGGGCTATCGGTGGAGGATAGTCGTGTTTGTTGTAGACAATGCAAGATGATTAGGCAAACTAAAACTAATCGATTGAATGTGTCGTAGAGTATGACGGTGGATTGAATACATTAATTTTATGTATTGATTGATTGTGTATAGAACCTTTGTGTTTATATGCATTGTGTATAGAGGAGGAGATGGGGGATGTACTCCGCGGTTTTGGGGAAGATGGGGGATGTACCTCTAAACCGGATAGGATTGGAGGAGATGGGGGATGAACTCCGTAGACACAGCTCATATGCTTGTCTAGTGAAATGAAGATACAGCTTATAGGCTTATCTTTGAGAAGTGTAGATACAGCTCATATGCTTGTCTAGTGAAATGAAGATACAGCTCATAGGCTTATCTTTGAGAAGTGTAGATACAGCTCGTATGCTTGTCTAGTGAAGTGTGGATACTGCTTATATGCTTATCTGTTGATGCGTAAGATGTTTATCTGTTGATGTGTTGATATAGCTAATATGCTTATCTATTAAATAATGATGGAAAATGGAAAGTGACATAGACTCGTATGTTATGAAATTGTGACGTGATATATGCGGATGTATCGGTGTTAGCCATCTATCAATTGCTAATCTTTTAGTCATTGCTCATAGTTGGTTTAGTATATCTCTGCTGGGCTGTGGCTCACCCTATATGGGAACATCATTTTCAGGTACAGGTAGCATGCCACCTCCAAGGACGTAGCTTGGGAGCCTAGAGGCGGGCAGACTTTTGTTGTCTTTTCCCTTTTGATGTATTACATGTATATTCAAGCCAAGGGCTTAATGTGTAAATGAGTTAGCATTCTTTTTGTTGTAACCAAGTGTTAACTTGGAAAGCTGTAAGCCCGTAGGGCCTTTGCTTTTGTTGATTAACATGTAATAATTTTGTAAAGAACTACTCTGATGAATAGAAGAATGTTTATCTTTATTACCAATGCATGTCTATATTGATGGGTTTAATGTGTTATTTTGAGGGCGTTACATAAAGTCAATAGATGCATGCATGTAGGAAATTACTATGAATTTCCATATTTGAGCACAATGTGTATGATCTATGTTGAATTTTTGGTTTAAGTCCATATATTTGATCACCTCTTCACCAATTAAGTTGAGGATATTTTGTATATTCCACATGCAAGTGCAAATCATGGAAGTATGAACCTTGAATGTTTGAATTTAGTGTGTTGGTGATAAGTTTGAGTCAATTTGGGACATCCACGTGTTTGATTCATGTAATTAAGCTTCATTGGGTTGTAATCTGGGGTTTATACCATGTTAGTACAAGTGTATTTGAAGTTTGAGCTATTGCATGCATGAAATGTTGGATGGAATGTCAAGTTGAGGCTCAAGAACATAGCTTGAAAACCCAAAAAATTTGATGTTCGCTCGAGCGGGGAAATCGCCGCTAGAGCGTGAATTTCGTGCTCCCCTTATTTTTACAGACTAGGATGTCCGCTCGAGCGGGGAAATTCACTCTCGAGCAGGGAGCCATGTAGAGAGGCCTTCCGCTCGAGCGCCAGAATGCACGCTCTAGCGTAAATTTGACATGGCCAGTACTTTTGCAGGCCTCTTGGGTTCGCTTGAGCGGGGAAGTCCACGCTCGAGCGAGGACCCTGTTTTCTGAAATTTTGTTTATGCGTTCTGTGTTTCGTTTTCCGTCCTCTTTCACTTGTAAGCACTCTTAGGCATGCATTGAGCATTGTAAATGAGTTAAAGAGATAAGAATGAAGTCTAAACAGGAATATGTGAATTAAGGAGCGGATTGAATCGTTTGTGACCCGTATGTGCTATGTGATGTGTAGGGTCAAGCTCCAGGGTAAACCAACCAACCGATCACTGTGAGTAATATCTTAACAAAGATATCTGAAATATGTTGTTGTCCAAATTACTTACTTCTATGTAAGTTTTATAAGTTCGTTGATTCGATTGGTGGACAATGTTGCTATGCCAAATGAATGAGCCAGAGTCCAGTTTGATCTGAATGATAGAGTGAATGGGCCAGAGGCTGTTTTGACAAGAATGAATGGATGGGCCAGAGGCCGTTTTGGCATGAATGAATGGGCCAGAGGCCGTTTTGACATGAATGAATGGGCCAGAGGCCGTTTTGACACGAATGAATGAATGGGCCCGAGGCCGTTTCGACATGAATAAATGAATGGGCCAAAGGCCAGTTTGATACGAATAAATGAATGGGCCAAAGGCTAGTTTGATACGAATAAATGAATGGGCCAAAGGCCAGTTTGACATAAATGAAAATATGAATTGGGCCCAAGGCCGTTTGAAGTATGTTGTTCTACATATCGTTTGTATAACTTCTTTATTTGATGTTATTCACTGGGCTATCGCTCACGCTCATTCATGTGTTTGTAGGTGAGCCAAGAGAAGTCTAGACCCAGCCCTAGTGATGTCTATGTGGAACAACAAAGGTTTTGAAGAGTCAACCCTTACGTCTCACGCACGAGACCCGTCTTCGCCTTTTGTCATTCTGTTTTATTTTGTCATGTGGGCGAAGTCTTTGAATATGTTGTATATTGTTTTCTTGGGTTGACTTAGACTTATATGATCCTGTATGTACGGAACCTTGTGTAGTACATATTTTGTTGTGAGTTATTAATATGCATATGTATGGTTTGTTATGATGTGCCATGTAAGCACAGCTCTATGGACAAAGTTTTTTGAAATTGTTTCCGTTTGGCCCCTTTACTCTTATGAGTTATGTCTGATCTGGTTTGAGGCCGTAGGTAATCTCATGATTATTGGCCGGTTATGGCCTTAGCCCATAGGGGCGGGTTCGGGTCGTGACAGAGTGGTATCAGAGCATGAGTTAATAACTCACACACTTGTCCAAAAGAGCAATAAGCGTCTAAAAAAAGATTTAGGATGCATTCATGTGATAAGTATGAATTTGGAAGCATTGAGAATATGCCTAACTGTTTTGATATGAACGATTATGTGCTATAAGTTTGTGAATTGCTTGCATTGCAATTGTTTGAATATGTGTGCTTTCTAGTATATGTATACTTGTGTATCTTTTGTATAAAGTATAATGTAAGTTTAATCAGATAGCGAGGACAAGAGGTGATGGGATAGAGGAGTCCTCTACTGCCAGAATAGACAGAATGGAAAAATTGATTCAGGAAATGGCAGAAACGTTGAGGCAACAACAGGAGTCGCAACAACAGTGGCAACAACCACACCCTCCACCTCCACCTCCACCTCCGGCACCTCCTGTGCCAGATAATCAGAATGACGATCGGATAATAGCACTCACCAAAGAATTCAAGAAAATGAAACCACCACAGTTCCACGGGGGACTAGATCCGTTGAAAGTCGAAGTATGGGTCATCGGCATTAAGAAACTGTTTGAAGTGTTCCCATGTTCAGAGACACAGAAAGTACTTCTAGCCACTTTTATGCTAGAAGACGAGGCAAGAAGATGGTGGATGTTAATGCGAGAAAATCATAAAGATGTTGACTGGGTGAAATTTCTGGAGATTTTCTACGACAAGTACTTCCCACAATATGTTCAGGATAGGAAAGTAGCAGAGTTCATGGAACTTAGGCAAGACAGCATGACTGTAGCCGAGTATGAGGCCAAATTCACTGAATTGGCCAGGTTCGCACCACACCTGATTGACACTGACTATAAGAAGGTGATACATTTTGAAGGTGGGCTTCGAAGTGACATTTTAGAAAGAGTGGATGTCTTGAAGCTGGAGACCTACATTGGGGTGCTAGATAGGGCCGTCATATCAGAGGCTAACATAACTAGACAGACTAAGTCAACAACTAACTGGAAAAGTAACAAAAGGCAAGGCTTCTTCTCAAATAAGAAATTTTCGAAAAAGCAAAATACAGACTCCTCAAATATTTCAAATTCTTCCCGAGACACAGCTCCCATGTGCAATATTTGTAGCAGAAAGCATCGTGGAGTTTGTTAGCGTGCGTCAGGAGCTTGTTTCAAATGTGGGAAACAAGGGCATATGGCCCGAGATTGTAATCAGAATAGTGGAAAGCTAGCTGCTAGCTCAACTGCATCGATCTCGAAGCCGGGAAATACTTTGAGATCCGCTACCACCGGGGATACCGTGAGACAAGGGAGAGTTTTTGCGCTTGTTCCGGACGATACACGGAATGCCAACACAGTTGTCTCAGGTACTATTTCTATATGTAATCAGGATACCTTTGTGTTAATTGACTCTGGATCAACACACTCTTTTGTGACATGTGTATTTGTATTTAGACTGAATAGACCATTAGAATTACTGCCATATCTGCTATGTGTGTCTGCTCCATCTGGGGAATCTGTGTTGTGTGAATCTATATACCGGTTTTGTGATATGCGTGTTGAGGATGCTATCCTAAATGTAGATTTGTTACCCTTGAACTTTAGGCATTTCGATGTAATTTTGGGCATGAATTGGTTGACCAAATATTGTGCCACCATTGATTGTGTGACAAAACGGGTTGTGTTTAAACCACCAGAACATAAAGAGATTGTGTTTGTGGGTAATGGAGTAGTGCCTTCACCTTATTTGATATTTGCAATGAAAGCATGCAAACTGATCAGGAAAGGGTGTCAGGGTTATTTGTGCTATGTATTGTTTGAACAATTCGTGAATGTTGAATTGAATGATATCCCTATTGTTAGAGAATTTCCAGATGTGTTTCCAAATAAATTACCAGGGGAATTGGTAGACAGGGAGATAGAGTTTACTATTGAAACTGTGCCAGGCACCTAGCCCATTTCTAAAACTCCCAACAGAATGGCTACTGCTGAAATGAAAGAACTGAAAGAACAGTTACAAGACCTGCTTGACAAGGGGTTTATCCGACCTAGCACTTCACCTTGGGGTGCACCAGTACTGTTTGTGAAAAAGAAGGATGGAACCCTACGCCTGTGTATCGATTATCGGGAATTGAACAAGGTAACAATAAAGAACAAATATCTCCTACCCCGTATTGATGACTTATTTGACTAGTTGGAGGGATCAAAGGTGTTTTCTAAGATTGATTTGAGGTCTGGGTATCATCAGTTGAAAGTTAAGGCAGAAGATGTTGAGAAAACCGCATTCAGAACGAGGTATGGACATTTTGAGTTTCTTGTTATGCCGTTTAGATTGACTAATGCTCTGGCAGCATTTATGGACTTAATGAACCGAATTTTTAAAACCTACATTGACGAATTTGTTGTGGTTTTTATTGATGACATTTTGATATATTCTAAAGATAGACTTGAACATGAACATTATTTGAGAACTGTCCTACAAATACTACGGGAAAGAAAATTATTTGCTAAACTAAAGAAATGTGAGTTTTGGTTCGATGAAGTTGTTTTCTTAGGGCATGCGATCAATAAGGAAGGAATTTCAGTGGACCCACATAAAATAGAGGCAATTGTAAATTGGCCTACACCGACCAATGTAACAAAAGTCCGTAGTTTCATGGGCTTGGCCGGGTACTATAGGAGGTTTGTGAAGGACTTTTCGAAATTAGCTGTGCCTCTTACCCAATTGACACAAAATGGGCAACCGTTTGAATGGAACGACGAAAGAGAAGCTGCCTTTCATGAACTAAAAACAAGATTGACCATTGCACCAATTTTGACACTACTTTCAGGTACGAAGAATTTTGTAATTTTCAGTGATGCGTCTTATAAAGGTTTGGGTTGTGTGTTAATGCAAAACGGAAAGGTTATTGCTTATGCCTCCCGACAGTTGAGGCCACACGAGAAGAATTATTCAACATATGACCTAGAATTGGCCACAGTTGTTTTTGCTTTGAAAATCTGGCGGCATTATCTGTATGGAGCAAAGTGTGAAGTCTACACGGATCACAAAAGTCTGAAATACTTCTTCATGCAGAAGGATTTGAATGTGCGACAGAGGAAATGGCTGGAACTGATAAAGGATTATGATTTAGAGATTCAGTATCACCCTGGGAAAGCTAACACAGTTGCTGATGCCTTGAGGAAAAAATCAACAGAGAGTATGGCTTGTTTGCTTACTACACAGAAAGAGATCTTGCAAGATTTTGAGAAGTCTGAAATTGAAGTGGTAATGTGTGAACACGGTGGATTGATAGCCGCTATTACAGCGCGAGCTGACAATCATTGATGAAATCAAACAGAAACAGAAAGAGGATGAATTCCTCAAGAAAGTGATAGATGAATTTGAGACAAGTCCGAAAGCAGAGTTTGGCGTTGTAAATGAAGTGTTGAGGTTTTGAAACCGAATGTGTGTCCCAGACATTCCGGAACTAAAGAAGAGAGTTTTAGATGAAGCCCACAAATCAGCGTTTACTATGCATCCGGGTAACAATAAAATGTATCGGGATTTGAAACAGACCTATTGGTGGCCTAAGATGAAGAAAGAGATTGCAGAATATGTGTCCAAATGTCTTTAGTGTCAGCAAGTTAAAGCTGAACATCAGAAACCAGGCAGTCTACTGCAACCTCTCCCTATTCCTGAATGGAAGTGGGAGCATGTGACTATGGATTTTGTTGTTGGCCTACCTCGAACTTCTCGAGGTATGGATTCTATTTGGGTTGTAGTTGATAGACTGACTAAATCTATACATTTTCTGCCTGTCAAAACTACATTTAATGCTTATAGATTGGCTACTATTTATGTTGATGAGATCATCCGTTTACACGGAGTTCTGGTATCTATTGTGTCGGATAGAGATCTGAAATTTGTATCTAGATTGTGAAAGAGTTTGCAGGAAGCTATGGGGACAGAACTAAGGTTCAGTACTGCATTCCACCCACAGACAGATGGGCAATCAGAACGAACAATACAGACTTTGGAAGATATGCTTCGGATGTGTGCTTTGAATTTTCAGGGGAGTTGGGAAGACTATTTGCCACTTGCGGAATTTGCTTATAATAATAGCTTCCACTCCAGCATCAGTATGGCACCATACGAGGCTTTGTATGGTAGAAGGTGTAGATCACCAAATTGTTGGACAGAGATCGGGGATAGAGCTTTACTTGGGCCTGAAATTGTGCAAGATACTGCTGAGAAAATCAAAACTATTCGGCAAAGGCTCAAAACAGCTCAAGACCGACAAAAGAACTATGCAGACGTTCGGAGAAGACCTCTTGAGTATGAGGTTGGTGACCATGTGTTCATCCGTGTTTCTCCGATGAAAGGCCAAGTCAGGTTTGGAAAGAATGGCAAGTTGTCGCCCCGTTACATTGGGCCGTTTCAAATTCTGGAAAGGCTTGGCCCAATGGCCTATAGAGTTGCTTTACCACCGGGATTCGAGAAAATCCACAATGTGTTTCATGTGTCGATGTTGAGGGGTTATCTCCGAGACCCGTTCCATGTGATTGATTATCACCGGGTAGCTTTGGATGAAAATATGGAATACGCTGAATGGCCGGAACGAATTGTTGACCGGCAAGTGAAACAACTGAGAAGTAAGTCCATCCCAATGGTGAAAGTTGAATGGAAAGAACACTATGGGACGGATGCCACGTGGGAAAAGAGAAGGAAATGCGACTATGCTATCTACATTTGTTTCCCAACGAAGGTAAAATAAGTTTGGAGGACCAAACTTCCTAAAGGGGGAAAGACTGTGATATCCCTGTTCCGTAATGTGTTAATTGGTCCTTAACATGAATGTGATTATGTCTTTAATATGACTTTGTGTGCCATTATGTGAAAATATGTGGTTTTGAATTTCTATCTATTCACCGTAGGAATATCTGTTTGATTGTCTATTTTGAAAATTAAATTAAAGGCCCTATTAGCCACCGAAACGGAAATTGGTCGCGCCATTGTGATTGGCATAATTTTTAGAGCCTAAGGTGAAGTTTAATTGAAAAATTGATTCGGATCAAATTAATTGATTTAATTGATGAATTAGTGCTCAATTATTTATTATTATTAAATTAAAAATAGTGGGAATTGTTGTAATGAAGCACTACACCCTCAAATTCCCCCTTTAGCTTTATTTTGGTTGATTCTAACCTTAAGAGAGAGAGAGGGCCGGCTAGAGAGGGAGAGGGTTGAAGTTGATCATTGAAGCTTAAATATTTGAAGGCCAACTCTAGATTTGACCATAGATTAGAAGAATTGAGCCTCTAGGTAAGTGAATTCATGAGTTTAATGTTCTAAATTGTGAATTCAAGTTTGATTAATGGTCAAGAACATGAATTAGTTTGATTATATGGAAATTGGGTTGTATTTGTTGAATTTAAAGTCAATAGATGCATGCATGTAGGAAATTACTATGAATTTCCATATTTGAGCACAATGTGTATGATCCATGTTGAATTTTTGGTTTAAGTCCGTATATTTGATCACCTCTTCACCAATTAAGTTGAGGATATTGTGTATATTCCACATGCAAGTGCAAATCATGGAAGTATGAACCTTGAATGTTTGAATTTAGTGTGTTGGTGATGAGTTTGAGTCAATTTGGGACATGTATGTGTTTGATTCATGAAATTGAGCTTCATTGGGTTGTAATCTGGGGTTTATACCATGTTAGTACAAGTGTATTTGAAGTTTGAGCTATTTCATGCATGAAATGTTGGATGGAATGTCAAGTCGAAGCTTAAGAACATAGTTGGAAAACCCAGAAAATTTGATGTCCGCTTGAGCGGGGAAACCGCCGCTCGAGCGTGAATTTCGTGCTCCTAGTATTTTTGCAGACTTGGATGTCCGCTCGAGCGGGGAAGTTCACGCTCGAGCGGGGAGCCATGTAGAGAGGCCTTCCGCTCGAGCGCCAGAATGCACGCTCGAGTGTAAATTTGACATGGCCAGTACTTTTGCAGGCCTCTTAGGTCCGCTCGAGCAGGGAAGTCCTCACTCGAACGGGGACCCTATTTTCTGAAATTTTGTTTATGCATTCTGTGTTTCATTTTCCGTCCTCTTTCACTTGTAAGCACTCTTAGGCATGCATAGAGCATTGTAAATGAGTTAAAGAGATAAGAATGAAGCCTAAACAGGAATATGTGAATTAAGGAATGGATTGAATCGTTTGTGACTCGGATGTGCTATGTGATGTGTAGGGTCAAGCTCCATGGCAAAACCAACCAACCCATCACTGTGAGTCATATCTTAACAAAGATATCTGAAATATGTTGTTGTCCAAATTACTTACTTCTATGTAAGTTTTATAAGTTCGTTGATTCGATTAGTGGACAATGTTGCTATGCCAAATGAATGGGCCAAAGGCCAGTTTGATCTGAATGATAGAGTGAATGGGCCAGAGGCCGTTTTGACAAGAATGAATGGATGGGCCAGAGGCCGTTTTGACATGAATGAATGGGCCAGAGGTTGTTTTGACATGAATGAATGAATGGGCTAGAGGCCGTTTCGACATGAATAAATGAATGGGCCAAAGGCCAGTTTGATACGAATAAATGAATAGGCCAAAGGCCAGTTTGACATAAATGAAAATATGAATTGGGCCCAAGGCCGTTTGACATAAATGAAAATATGAATTGGGCCCAAGGCCGTTTGAAGTATGTTGTTCTACATATCATTTGTATAACTTCTTTATTTGATGTTATTCACTAGGCTATCGCTCACGCTCATTCATGTGTTTGTAGGTGAGCCAAGAGAAGTCTAGACCCAGCCCCAGTGATGTCTGTGTGGAACAACAAAGGTTTTGAACAGTCAGCCCTTGCGTCTCACGCACGAGACCCGTCTTCGCCTTTTGTCATTCTGTTTTATTTTGTCATGTGGGCGAAGTCTTTGAATATGTTGTTTATAGTTTTCTTGGGTTGACTTAGACTTATATGATCCTGTATGTATAGAACCTTATGTAGTACATATTTTGTTGTGAGTTATTAATATGCATATGTATGGTTTGTTATGATGTGCTATGTAAGCACAGCTCTATGGACAAAATTTTTTTGAAATTGCTTCCGTTTGGCCCCTTTACTCTGATGAGTTATGTCTGATCTAGTTTGAGGCCGTAGGTAATCTTGTGATTACTGGCCGGTTATGGCCATAGCCCATAGGGGCGGGTTCGGGTCGTGACAGAGTGGTATCAGAGCATGAGTTAATAACTCACACACTTGTCCATAGTGGCAGACTGGCCTTTAGCAGTTCGGTCTCTAGCGGCTCGTTGTCATCTTCGTCTATTAGGCACTGTAGTGCAGAACCAGTGCAGGGCCGTTTGTTTGGCCGAGATGAGGAAGCTCGAGTAGTGGGGAGGGTCACCACAGCCTCGCATGATTGACCGCCTTGTGGTACCTCGATTTGAACCTCGGCAGTGGGAGCTGTGGTTTGCTCGGTGATTAGGGCACCAACGACTCGTCGCTTGGCCATTTCTTGCTCTTCAGTCAGAGAAATGAGGTTGATTTGGGGTAGGTTTGGGTTTGGTTCAAGTGATAGTTCAAGAAGAAAGTCAGTAACCCTAGTCTTTCTCCTTCCGCTATATCAATAGGTCGTCTTAAAGTTTAGTAGCTCGGCCCAATCGCGGTGGGGGTATCGATGTGCGGCACGAAGGACATCATGATTGGCGTAAGTATAAGGAGATTTAAGCTGGTTTACATCTGCAGAAAAGAACGACAAGGAACGTAATGGGTTAACACGGTGGTTAATTGGAACAACAAAGAAAAATTGAACCAAAATGTTCTTACCAGCAGTCTCTTTATTCCAGTTTATATTATAGCCCAGTATCTGGGCTTCCTAATCTTCAAAATTGCTGGAAACCCAGAAGAAATCGTCATCATTTAAGTCTTTGTCCGGTGTATTTTTTTACAATTTTTTCTCAGCCTTTTTTTACTCTGAGGTATACACCCAACCGTCGTCATTTTGGACGAGCGAATACTGATGGAATAACTCGGCCAATCCGAGGTTGAGGCCGAGCCGACAGTTTAGTTCGGCGATACCATTTATTATACTATAAGTTTTTGTGGAGAGTTGGATTGGACATAATCTTGTTAGCCTCAGAAACTCGCATATACAGGGAACTGGAGCCTGGCTTCAACAATCCATATCACTGTGACTGGGATGAAGCCCGGTTTGCCCTAGGGTGTGGTTTCTAGCTCGGCTAAGGAGAGGTGGACGTCATCAGAGATATGGTAGTCTTTTCGGAATTCGGCCATGGCCCCAGGCGAGTTTACCAGGAATCAGTATTTACCCATTAAACTTAAAGGTTGTGTAAAAATGAGCACGGCAACCTAGCTCGACGTTGATGTGACTTTGGATGGCTCGGTTGAGCAATGGCGCCAAGGGGCAAAGTGCAAGGGTGTGCCTGGCCAACCTAGTCAAGTTTGCAAAGTGGAAATAAAAAGTGTTATGCCCACACGACTGGACCGAGCTAAGCAAAAAGGCAAAATAACATAACCCTATATCGGCTACAAAATAGGTTATAGTCCATTCCTAGTTCGGCCGTAAAACAGGACAGGCTCTAGGTTTTTAGCTCGGTTATTGAGCAAACAGGTTCCTAGTTCGGTCGAGTGCAAGCCTAAAAGTAGCAAACAAGTTCCTAGTTTGGTTGTAGTACGATTTTGGATCAAAGCTTGTGTTCTAAACTGATTCAAAATCCAGCTAGTATGTTCTTAGGTCTGAGCGTGTGGTTTTGGGTTTCTGGTATTTTCTTAAGATTCTGGTGGTCATAACACGCATACATGGAGCTAAAGTACTGCATTTTAGAAAAAGAATAAAAAAGAGAAAGAGGCATAAGCAACTTATGGATTTAGAACGAGAAATCGAAATCCAATCAGCAAGAGTGCCAATCAAAAAACAAGCGAAGCAGGTGCTATGGTTACTTGGGTTGAGACTGGAGGTGCAGATGTGGAAACTCAAGAGGCAAGGGAGAGAAGATGAAAAGTAAGGATGTTTGATTCAAAAAATGGGTTTCTGTATAGGCGTGAGAATGGGCGGGACTATTCAAATTTCATGGTACAATGACGGCTTTAGTAGGTGTACTTGACTAGTGGGGGCATGCCACGTGTCCAGAGGAATAAATAAATGTTTCAGATGTGCTTGAGTAGTGGAAAAACGTGCAGAGCAACTGACAAGACATTTCTGGACCAAGCAAATTAGGAGCCCAATAATATTTGAGCTTGGTTGGAGGCTTGTACATCTAGCTCGGCTGGAAAAGAATAATCCCAATCATGCACTGTAGATACAATTAAGGGGCAATTGAGAGGGCAATTTATGTCTAAATAAGGCCGAGCTAAGGACATCTATTGCATGGACCGAGCTAGGTTCACTCTTGGCCATTGGGCCGCGCTGCGGGCGTAAATAAGAGTGGATTGAGCTCGGTCGTGGACTGGACGGGTATTTGGCCCAAGGCTTGAATCAAGGTGGTTATGTCAAAGCAGGACCAGGGTGCGATGGTGCGAGCTTCCGGAAGTTGTTATCTTGGTCAAGGACTGCTAGTTCTGTCTGGCGTGGGGCAAGGCCTTCCTAGCCCGGTTGAGCTATTATCGAGCCGAAGTAAAGGGACTTGTGCCATCTCACTTGGCTTACAGTGGGGAGGGTGTTATAGGATGGGCATTATCTTTTAGGAATGTGATTCCTAGGAGGACTCTACATTGGAGAATTAGAGTCCTACTAGGATTGTACCAGGTGGAATCTACGAAAGCTCATGACAAGACCTATGTAAAGCTATCACAATTCTAACTCTCAAATACCCAGAACTTTTGTGTCTATTATCTATTTGCTGACTTAGGCATCGGAGAGGTTTCCAGCACACCTGCCGGCTAGCTCATGTTTGTGTTTTCAGGCATTAAAGCGACGACGTTTGGAGAAGTACAAACTGGATCAAGAAGATTGTACGAAAAGATTATTTCGTGCTTGTACAATTACTAAAATTTTTACTTCCTATGTAATTTCTTACGTGATATAGTAAATTTTATTAACTTTTAAATATACATATACACAACTTTTACTACATAAATACACATACAAACATAAACAAAGAGGTAAAATAAATCCTGTGATAAATATCATTTCTCTCAACTTATAAAGTAGGAGTATGTATGGTGGAATTTGGGTGCTGTGGTAGTCTTCTTCTCTATCAACCAAAGACTGAGAGAGTGTGAATTGACACGAACATGAAGATGAAGAGTAGTAATTCAATATTGGGGTGGTCTTATTTGATGATGTTGATGAAGAACAATTTGCCTTGTATATGCATGGTAATGTGCAATATTGTATATGCAGTGATGGCCTTGTTCTCAAAAGCTGTAATTTCTAATACTGTGTTTGGTTGAGAGATTTGGAAAATGATTTGGAAAGGGAAAGGAAAAAGGTGTGTGAAACTATGTAAAATTTAGGTATATTTTATTCACATTTCACCTATCATTTCTATTTTTATTTTTAAATCCCTCCTCAAATCCCCTAACCAAACACAGTATAAAGGAATGAACCGTTATATCTTTGGTGCTTATCGTCAAGCTTTTGGCACTCTTGCCTTGGCCCCTTTTGCTTTCTACCTTGAAAGGTCAGCTTTTATTTATATATTTATTTATATTTTATTTTTTCGTGTGTGTTTTGCTCACGATGGTGTTCAAAGTTTAAACATAGTATATTTTTCATCCCACATATAGCAAGCGAATACTGAGCCTTTGTCCTGAAACACCTTCAAAAGGAACGCATTACCAAATTTTTTACTCTTTAATCTTACTATCCATGTTAATTATATGAAAAATTTTAAACATATACAAAATTGTATATGATTTTTTATTTGCATAGAACTACTCTAATTGTATTTAATGTTTTTAGGATTACACTGTGCATAAATCTTTGGAATATTTCACTTAGTTACATCCCAGCAACATTTGCTTCTGCCACTTCTAATACAATTCCTGCTATTACCTTTATCATCGCCATTCTTTTAAGGTACATCAAGAAATATAATCCTAAAAAAATTATATTTTAATTTTTACAATTTGATCCAAATTTTACTATTAGTCTTATTTTTTTAATTTGAACCACGTTAATTACTTGTACTCCCATGTGACTTGCTTATGTTAAAAAAAATGTGATTTTTATTTCCATTTTGAACATAAAGGACAAATTAAAACTCTAGGGACTAAATTGAATTTTGAAACAAAATACAGTATGAAAAGTGTATTTTACCCTAAACCAATAAAGTGTGATTTAGTGCAGAAGCGCTTGACACTTAATAAAGTCGGTGTGATTCTCTCCATTACATGAATAGAATGGAGATATATCTATTTCGTGATCAATAGTTATGAAAGAGCCACATCAACATATTTTTATTTTAAATTCAAAAGCAATTAAAGGAGATTTTGAAATTCAAATTGATGTAACAATTAAAGACCACTTGATTTTGGATTTTAATGACATATTGCAACTTTATGCATTGAAATGAAAGTCTCAATTCCAAGCATGTAAGTGATAGAATATAAATCATACTAAACCAAGGTTTGGGTATGGTGTATTCTTTTGTGAAGGGGCCTCCTGTGTATCCATAGGCTACCCAAGATCAAAATTCGCAATCATATACAGGGTGTGGCACCAAAGCACAGTGCCTAAAAGGCTCTCTTTTTGCCCTCTCTGCCCAGGCTACTTGGTCTTTGTGGCTTATTGTGCAGTCTCTCTCTCTCTCTCTCTCTCTCTCTCTCTCTGCCCTCTCTGCCCAGGCTATTTGGTCTTTGTGGCTTATTATGCAGGTTTTCTCTCTCTCTCACGAATCAGTTTTGCTACGGATGTAAAAATTATTAAACATAGAAAATATGTGAATGAAAAAGATTTTATTAAATTTCTCCATCGGTAAACATTTTGTGTCTGATTCTGTGATCAATTTTTATATTCTTCTTAATCAGTTTTGTAACGAGCACAAAAATTAGATACAAAATACACATGGATAGATAAGATTTTATAGAATTTATTGGTGAGATTTGAAAAATTTTGGCCATTTATATACATTTTATTGAGAGATTTACGTATAAGTCCTAATAGGTGGACTTACTGTCCAATAAGTCATATGGTAATTAACGGTATTTTTCATCAAACACTATTAAAAAATGTTACTAATTGTTAATTTTCAGCGACAGTTTGAAAATTTTGACACAAAAAATGTCACTAATTATAAGTTTTAGCGACAGTTTAAAAAAATGTCACTAATTTTCAACTTTCAGTAACAGTTTGAAGAATTCGTCACAGAAAAATGTCACTAATTGTAAGTTTTAGAGACAATTTATAAAAATCATGACCAAAAAAAAAAAAAGGGCTAATTGTCAACTTTTAGTGACTTCTATTCAATAGGACTTAATGAGAATTAAATCGAACTATTAGGACCTATATATTGATAGTTTATTCCATTCTATGTCTAGTTTTGTAACCTGTTTCCATGTTTCTGAACTCATTCCACAAACAATTTTACTTAAAACAAAAGTCAAATATAAAGTACACATGAATTGACAAGATTTTACAGAATTTGTTTTTATCCATATATATAATTTTGTAATCGATTTATTTGTTCCTAGACTTATTTTGTATGATTTGATTGGCTTTCAGGGTCCTCTTACAAAGATATATCCAGATAAACTAAGACTTGCAACAATACAATGCTTCTTTAGCTGCATACAATCAGCAATATGGGCTATGGCAGTTGAGAGGAACATATCAGCATGGAAACTTGGTTGGGATCTTAACCTTCTTGTTGTGGCCTATTGTGTAAGATCTTCTTCAACCTTTTTTTTCTTTTGTTTTTTTAAATTCTTTTTTTGAGTTGAATTGAGTGGTAATGAAAATGGCAGGGTGTAATTTTCATAGCGCTGACTTACTGGTTGAGAATTTGGGTGATACAGAAGAGAGGCCCGATTTTTTCAGCCGCATTTAATCCATTAGCATTCATTGTTACAGCCATCTTCTCAGCATTCTTGTGGAAGGAGACCCCTCATTGGGGAAGGTCCATTTTCTCTTAACTCTTGTTTTATGCGTTTGTGTCCATGTAATGTCAATTGTTACTTATTTTATTTTTTGTGTTTATTTGTTCGTGTTCGTGTTGTGTCAATGTGAGAGAAATAAAATTTTCCTGTTGTGGCAGTGTTTTGGCGCTTTACTACTAGTGAGAGGCCTCTATGGTGTTTTGTGGAAGCACAAAAAAGGAAAATCCAAACCATTACTTGAACAAAAATCAAAAACAAAAGAAGCCACATCAGTTGAACATAAATCAGAAACAAAAGAGGAAAGCGTATAGTGGTGTACAATCAAAATGCTGTGTACTCGAAAAAAATAATACGTCAAGAACTCGAGTGTTGGTCACATTGTATTATTGACTTTTATAATTACCTTGTCCAGCTTACTATTAATATAGAACTCCTACATGAATTGGAATAGGTCACTTTTCATATACTTCCAGCATTTCTGAATGCACGCCATGTTAAACTCATCTAGTCGCAGCGCTTTATTCCCATCACAACCTTTTACTGCATCCCATACTTCTTCCAATGTAAATTCTTTTCAAGAAGCTCCACCACTTTTGCATTACTAACTTTCACAAAGCTACCAGACAATTTTGGTCTAGATGGCCAATCCTCCAAAAATGCCTTTGTAAAATGACTTTGCACTTCCTGTCTCACCAGATCTGGATCTTCAATGCTAACTCCATCAATTACCACTGAGTCCACCAAGTTCCTTCTTTGTCTTTGACTAGCAATTATATTAAAGAACCTTGTACTTCTATCTCCATTTTGAGCCCAGTTCAATCTAGATTTCTGGAACCAAATTCTGTCTTTGGAATGTTACGTTGTTACGTTGAGAAAAGTACATTAAGGAGATTTTTAGTGTGTTGCATTGTAGTGTTACGTTTGGAAATAAAGCAAAATAAGGAGTTTTTGTATATTACATTTATTACAGTGGTACGTTGAGAAAAGTACACTAAAGAGTTCTTTTTAAATGTTATGTTGTTATATTTGAAAAAAGTACACTAAAAAGTTTTTTAGTATGTTACATTGGAATGTTACATTTTTTTAGTGTTACATTAAAGTGTTACGTTTGAAAAAAAAACACTAAATTTTTTTTTTTTAGAAGTGTTATGTTTAGTAATTTGAACATTCTAATAAAACTCACATTTGTCCCTTAACACATAATACACGCACATTTATATTTGGCCATTTATGTAATTCATACTAGAATGAGACCTTTGGGTTTTTACGAGAGAGAAAAAAATCAAACAGTTTGTAAAATCACTATTTGAAATTTATTAATACTTCATCCAAAAAAAAAATTTGTAGATACATTTAACTTTACTACTGGAATCCAGTATTGGAGCCCCGTATCGAACTATAAAACCCCATATTTTCACTTAACAAAGCGAAGCCTACGAGATTTTAAATTTTGAATTTTTGAAATCCTCACTCACAATGCTATAGAGACTAATCCAAAAATTCAAATTCTTTAGAAAATCCTCGATATCTTAATTTCTACATAGAGAAGTCATGAGACATCTACTATATAGCATTACAGAAACGTCAAATTTCTTAACGATGTGTTTGGTTGGGAGATTTGAGAAGGGATTTGGAAAGGAAAAGAGAAAATATAAGAAAAATGAGAATAAAATATACCTACGTTTTACCTAATTTCACACACCTTTTATCTTTCCATTTCTAAATCCCCCAACCAAACATAGCATAAAAAAAACACTCAATTTGAACGAAAGAAAGTTGCATTCAAATGGTTAAGTCACTAGATTCAAGTTCGTGCTTAGGAACCAAAAACCATTATGTCATGCATTCATACAAATAGATGATACATACCAATGTTTTTAAAATCGGGCCGGCTGGTTTGACTAGTCCAAGATCTAGTCCCAGTACACCCTTAAATCCATTTCCTTTGAAAAACTGACTTCTTTTAACGAAGCCAGTGAAACCCATGAATAAACCAGCTTAACTGCCAAACCAAAACCGGGCAGAGCAAACCAGCCAAACTTCCACGCATCAAAAATGCTGAGAGAGATCAAACTCAACACCTTGTACACTGATCGGTATTTAAATGTTACACATTTGACTTGTTAATATACACTTTATTAGTCTATTTATTTATATTATTTTATAATTTTATATGATTTTGTGAATTTATATATATTTTGAGTGTTTGTATATATTATAAATAATATATTTTAATATTATATTATTAATATAAAGGAAAATGTTTTGTAGCTTGAAACTCGTTGCCTCGAATGGCTCGAATGTCAGAAACGACATCATTTTGATTTTTTTTTTCTTCCACTTCTCGTTTCTCTCTCAAAGGTTAAGAACCAAACCCAAACAAACAGAGAGAAATAGAGAAGGAGGAACAGAAGATGTGATGACCGGTTTCGTTATACGTCATTTCACTTATTGTCTTCATTGGGTTTGTTGTGTTCGGAAGTTTTTTCTCAAAATTCATGTCCTTGCTTAGTTCGAGTTTGTGTGTCACTTGTTTCGGAGGGTGCACGGTTGAGTCTGGAGTGTCTGGAATCGAACCAGAAAATTTCTGGGCTGGGGAACCAGGGCCGCACATGCGGGTACTTGGGCCGCACGTGCGGAAAACAGGGGAAATGGCTGGGTGCTTACTGAAATACAGACAGTAGGTGCCAGAGAGGGCAGGGCCGCATATGCTGGGATGAAGGCCGCACGTGTGGAAGGCACGCTCCGCATGTGCGGGCATGGGTGCCGCACTGCACGTGCAGTGGTAGGCGAGTCCGGATTTCTCGCTTTTTCTTCTCTTTGGGCTTTTTGTATATCACTTTTGTTACATCTCTCTCTCTATCTAAAAACTCTTTTCTCTTCCTTCTCTTTACATTTTCTACATCAAAACAAGATCAAATCCTTGATCTTTTTACATCCATTAGAAATGTGCCCATAGCTTCTTCATCAAAGTTGAAGAGCTCCTCAAGAGCTACATTTTGTATGGTGAAGATTGGGTTTTGGCACCATTGATTTCAAGGGTTTCATCTCTTTTTCTTCTTCAAAACTTGAGGTAGGGACTTTCTTAGAGTCATATATATATATATATATTTGCAAGATTTATTGTTGATTTATTTTTGATGGTTGGCTTAACAATGGGGGTAGTTTGGGAGGGGTTTTGCTCCTTCTTTTCCATGAAATAACTTTCTTGAGGGTTTTAAATTACATTGGCTAGGGAGAAATGTTTTTGAGGAAATTCTTTCAAAAGATTGGTGTGTGTGTAGTGTGGTTGGGAAAATCCTAGAAATTGGGGTTTTCAAAAGATGTAGAGATGCATGTGGTTGACATAGCTAATATGTTATTTTGTGGGCCAAAATGAGTAAAGGATGAGAACTCTTTTTTTATTATTATTATGTATTAAATGATGATTTTCATGGGGCATGAGGATTGTTGATGTTGTAAATTGTTGTTCAAATGTTGATATAGTCTTGTGAGGGCTAAATTGTCGAAGGAGGTATGAAATAAAGACATGTTGCTATCTATTGACAGAATTAAGTGAATATGTTGCTATTTTGTGAAATGGCAAGGAAAGGAGAAATGAAATTTTGATTTTTATGGGATTTTTGTTGAAATAATTGAACATGGAGAAGTAAATATTATTGCACTGGTATTTGTTGCGTTGCTTACCTATTTAACTGGTTAACACATGTTTTGATTTGAGTTTGGAAACTTGCATTGAGGAAAGAAAGTTTTATAAGTGAATTTTGTTGAAATGTTTCCGGGTAAATACGTTGGTAAGTCCGGATAGAAGGTGTAGATGAAATTGGTTAAGTTGGCCTGAGTGTCCGGGGTGAAAGACCGAAAACACGCGCGGAGGAGATACCACTTCCTTTCCGATTAGCAACCGGTAAAGTGGGGTATTAGTAGTGCTAGTTATGCCTACTTGCAGACACCAACCTAGGGATTACCTGAGTCGTATTTACTGCCCCCATGAATTAAATTGATAACTTGTGCATTTTTTTTTTTTTTTGAGATTTCAAGATATCATTGAGCATAAAGGATTTTTAAAAGATAATAATGTGATTTTCATGTCAAAAGCATAGCATGGCATATGCATTCCTTTTTATGAGGCTTGTATAAGGTGTATATACTTTGTTAAGGATTTCTCCACTGGGCTTTATGCTCACCCCTATGTGATTTTGGTGCAGGAAAAGACGTGGTGAACTCGCCAAACTAGGGCGTGAAACTATGTAATGAGAGCACAAAGCTCTTTTTGTTGTGATTGAAATTTTTGTAAGCCAAGGGCTATTCATGTATGGGTCCGAGAGACCATTTTTTTGTAATCGGGATTGAGCCTTGGAACTTGTAAGCCCTTAAGGGCATTTACTTATTTTGATTGAATGATTCCACGTGCGATAGATTCATGTACTAGGATTCATTGAATATATAATCGCATATGAGATTATTCTTGTATAAACATTGGAGATTTATGTAATAGAATATGTTGGGGATATTTTCGGTATTTCTTAAGAGCCATGATTATTATTATATGTCAATTGTATGAAATTTCGGGGCGTTACAGAAGAGGAGGAAGAGAAAGAAGAGGAAGAGAGGACGTTGGAGATGAATTCGTCAACCGAATGGGAAGCCGTGATCTAGCCATATCGGAAACAGAGAAGGAGAATGGGTTTGATTTTTCTTTAAAACCACACATCTCAGATTAGCTCAAAAAAAAAAATCAAAAATGTTGCTGTTTTGGTCTTATTTTTGCTCAAATTGCTACTGTTTTGGTGTTATTTTGTGAACCCCTCTCTCTCTCTCTCTCTTCCTCACACATACACACATTTATAGTAGGTGTTTGGGAAGTTGTTATTTTCACTACAAGAAATATATGTTTTAACGGCGTTTATTTAACGGCGTTTTTTTAAACACCACTGTTTCTAACATTTAACGACGTTTTATAAACGTCGCATTTTATTTTAATTAAAACGGTACCGTTTAAGGAATAGAAGTCGTTTTCGAAACGTCTTCAAATGTGTTGCAATGTTATTCCTCTCTCTCTCTCCTCTTCAAGCCCTGATTTTGAATCTGGGAAACCTTCAGTCTCAGATAAACCAATCCCTCAAATCTCTCACTCACTCGATCGCTCGCTCGCTCTCTCTCTAAACCCTCTATTCTCAGAGATTACGATTCAACCTTCTTCAGCTCTGTTTCATCTTAGATCTAATCTCAGAGTGATTTCGATATCGAAGTTCTCTCTCTCTCTCTCTCTCTCTCTCTCTCTATTTCGAAGTTCCACCGCTGCTACCATCTGCATTGTTGACTAAGGTGAGCACCACCATCTATAATTTCGTATTCTCTCCCTCTCTCTCTCAAGCTCTTCCTTCCGTCGATTCTTCTCCTACAGTTTACATATGTTTAAGATTTCAGATCTGAGATTTCTCATTAAAAAATATATGTTTCAGATCTGAGATTTCTCAATCAAAAATGTGTTTCAGATTTGAGATTTTTTTATTAAAAAACGTATGTTTCAGATCTGAGATTTCTCATTCAAAAATATGCTTGAGATTTGAGATTTGAAATTTCTTATTCAAAAACATTTGTTTCAGATCTGAGATTCCTCATTCAAAAATATATGTTTATGATTTGAAATTTCTCATTCAAAAATATTTGTTTGAGATTTGAAATTTCTCATTGGAAAATATATAATAGTCTTTCCTTGTTAAAAATTTTCATTCGAAACAATATCCTTTTAGATATGAGATTTTCATTCGAAAATACATGTTTTAGATCTGAGAGTTTTTATTTGTTCGAGATCTGAAGACTCGCTAGGAATTTTTTTTGGGTATAGTCTCTTCCTGCTTAGGCTTTTGATTGTTGATTTTTGAGGGAATTTGATTACTCAAGCTTTTTCATATATGAATGACATCCTCGATGAGGTCTGCTGCTATGTTCTGCTTTTTTCTTTTTTTTTTTTTTGGTGTGTGTTGTCAATTCATGTTATATTCATTGAAAAAGTGTAGTAAATTATTGACAATCTATCCATGAATGTTATTTTTTGGCATTTATGATATCAACTATGTTTTATTCCAAAGAATTAATTATTGACTCGGAAGAACATATGTCATCAATTAATAAACTGTGTTCTTATGTGCATGCTTGCCTTGTGCTCTAGATTTCATTGTTAAGATAAATGAAATGTGGGCTCACACTTCTTCCTGCACGTGATTTAGCAAAAGTTTAGTTAATGAAATCTGCTGTACCTCCTTTGTTAAGCTTGATCTAGATCTAAAGAAATAAGTTTTTATTTTTTTTTTCCAAGTTTGAAAACTCTCATTGATTACACATTGTCATATCTGGATATTGAACTTGTGATAAGAGGGAATGGGTTGAACTATCGAGATTGGCCCCTTTATTGATCCTGTAGATTTTGACTACCACTTTGCTTTTATTTGTGTTCTCTTTACAGTGTTTTTATCTAGATTTTTGTTATGTTTATATAAATATATTGTATTTTTTTTGCCATTCATTTTTTTCACAGTAATTGCTTTTGTTTTGATTGGAGTACAAAAGTCTTTTGTGAAGGTATGGTGAGTAAGATTGCTGACTTTGAGACTGTTAGGGATATCAAAGAGAAGCTTTTCTACGTAAGATTAGCGAATATCATCATAGTTTGGTTTGCTTTTATGGAATTTGTTCATTGCAATTTACTTGTTCTATTTTGCAGTTATGATTACGGAAGGGAATATCAAATTTGGCACACCAGCATGGTAGGGAATACCGGGTTTGATTGTTCTGAATTTGCTTTGCCTTTCACCTATTATATAGACTTTGGTGAATGCATTGAGTAGCATAGTCACAACAATTGATTGTTATCTCGGTGCATGGATTTATTTTTTAATTTCTAAGGAAATGGAGGAAAAGAGAAGTAAATAGTGACTTCAAATTGTTGTTTTTCATTATTAGTGATCATTTTGAACTAAAATTTTGTTTGTTCAACTAGGCCAAACATATGAGTTAGGCATGTTAGAAGTGGAGTTTTTTAAAGTATGATCTGTAAGGTTATAAGATGTTTGAACTCAATGTAATAAGATGATATCTTGTTCTTAATTGAATGATGTGTCTTTAGACGCCAAACCACCTTTCCCGTGTTATTATTTGATGTTGCATTTGGACATTGCACTAGTTTGGAGGACAAAGGGTTGTTTGTTTCAGACTTGAAAGCTATATGGGCATAAAAACTTAGTGTTCTTCTGATGTCTTTAACATGCAAATGGAGCCACAAGTCTCCTTCGGTTGTGAACCATGCCTCCATCCTGAGAAAAATCCTAATTAAGGATGGTGATTGTGGTGTAACTGTATCCTTTCAAAACCATGATGTACTGTAGCTAGGTGGTAATATTTTGTGCTTATCATTTTGAAGTTTCTAATCATTTGTCTCAATTGAGGTGCAAAACTTCTATGTGTAAGTTTCTGTAAGAAATATTTGGTTCCACAAAAGAGAGGGACTTCTTGAAGATTATTGATCTTAATAGTCTGCTGCTGTCTGCATAGGTAACTCTGTTTGCAGTTCACTGTGCTGGCTGCTTGTACTATCACCTTGCTGCTCGATCTTAATCATGATGCAAGCAGAGTCAGTTCCTTTTTCTTTTCTGTATTCGTTTAAAAAATGTTGCACTGTGTGATATTTGATACATGTATCATATATATACATACACGGATGTATAGTTAAATTATGAAAGCGCACAGAACTGTGTAAGAGTTTGGAGCGAAATTGAAACGACAATTTGATCTAAAACTAATGATGAAATTGGAACTGATTTGACTGTGTAGTCACTAGTTATAGATCCAGGATACTATTTCTCTTTTGGAACGAACTACATTCTCTTTTAGATTAATCATTTTTATTACTAACTTTTTTTTAGTGAATGGAACAGTATATTCTTGCAGATCACACTGTAAAATGTCATTATGGTTAGATTAGAATTTAGAACTTGGTGCTTTGCTTGATGCTTTTGCTATTTTCTGTGCTCTGTTTACTTGCTAAGAAAGCGTAAGAAAAGGCATATGAGGATGGGATGAAACTCTGCTTGTAGAATATTATACTAATATTATCATATTTTAGTCATCCAAACGGTTAGTTATTACAATAACTATTTTAACAAAATTCTTTAAGACTAGTTATTAAAATAGCTATTTTAACATAATCCTTTTAAGGCTAGCTACATTTTAAAAGCTTTGGGAGGTTTCTTTAAATAGTTTGTGGGTGTAAATAGGAAAAATAAAGTATGCAGATAAAAAAAGGGATTAGACAAAATAAAGATTATTTTTTTTTTGTATTTTAACTAGTAAGAAATGAAGAGTATGGTTGGAGTTGCTCTTAAGGACCATTAAATGTGTTTTGCTTTTCATTGGTTACTGAATGCATTTATTTCGGGGAATTTTGCACTAGTTTGGCACATTTGCTCAAAATAAAATAAGGTAATCTCACTATGGACCTTAAAATCTTCAAATTTCATGGTCGATCATTGTGATGCGCATGACTACATTGTTGGATGTTTATGTAAAATCAGCTAAAATATGTGTAGCATTTGATCCATGACTTTGGGTTCCTCATGTCCTAGTGAAAAATGGTTGGAAAACATGGGTTTTGTTGCTCTGCTCTTTCTTTTTTAAACTTGTATGGTGGAATTTTATGCTTATGGGTATTTAGAAACTTTAGTCTTTATAATGAGTTGATTTAAGGAAGGGAATGATTAAGTGGTTTTGTATTCTTCACAGAGTGTTCTGGGAATTATACTTGGAGGTGGAGTTGGGACTCCCCTTTACCCTCTTACAAAGAAGAGAGCAAAACTAGCTGTTCCTTTAGGGGCAAATTATCACCTGATTGACATTCCGGTCAGCAATTTCCTGAACAGCAACATATCAAAGATCAATGTTCTTACACAATTCAATTCTGCATCTCTAAATCGTCACCTTTCACAGGCATACGTAAGTAACATGGGTGGCTACAAGAATGAAGGTTTTGTTGAAGTTCTTACTGCTTAGCAAAGCCCAGAGAACCCCAATTGGTTCCAGGTAGAATACAATCTGAACTCTAAACCTTCCAGTCTTATACTGTGCAGCAGCTTTTCATTTTTGTGAGATTCCATTTAAAGTTGACAATTTGTTTGTATACCAATAGTGTCGGCATTTTCTGTGCATTTGATAGATGAGTTATGCACATGCATTAAGATGAAAGTTTAATTGTGTCCTCTTTAATATGCCAGACCAAAATTACCAAGTTCAGATCATCCTGATAATTGAAATTAAATCATTCTTGATTTATCTTGCAAGTGTCCTTAAGAATTGGACTTGTTCAACGAACACCATTTATGTTATTGCAAGTGTCAACTATTGTGGTTTGATGCAAATATTTGTCAATCTATTGAGTGATCAGTAGTTATTTATTTGGTTTAGACATGTATTTGGAATAGAGTAGTACTAGTAGAGTTCAAAATCTGCTTCGTGGAACTAGGGATTACAAATGGTTCTAGCTAATTTTTAGGAGTTAAGTTTGTGAATCTTTTGTACTTATTCCAGTTACAAGATTAGGGGCTTTAAGCAGGAAATAAGAGTGAAAGATGTGACTGTAAAAGGAACTTACTATCTACATACAAATAAATAAGGAAATTAATTGTTCCAATGAGTAATAGATAAAAAGATTATGAATAATGAATGATAGAATGCTTCCGAGCTTACAAATTAATATATATTATAGATTCACTAAAAAAACATATCAAAGCACACAAATCATATATTTACAGTGAGTGAACATTAGTATTTTTCTTCCATGAACCAAACTCGTTGCCATTGAAGGGTGAAAAACATAGAAACAAAGGCAACTAAAAGAGAGAAAAACAAACAAATCCTAAATTTCTAGTGGAGTATTTCCTTGTTACTTTATTGGCCTGAAAGTTAATTTGAAACCTACAAGTTTTGGAATGAAAAAAACCCCAATACACAACTTTCTAATTTCGTTCATACTAAATTAAGGGCCGACATTATTATATAGTATAGAAGCATAGAAGTATATATCGTACTAATGAAAAGAAAACCAAGCATAACTATATATAATTATGGGTTTCCTGCAACTGCATAACACAACAAAGGAATCTTTTACCAATATATGACTTTGTTTTGAATTGAAACTTATAATCCTTTTGCTGTATAGAAATTTGGTTCAAGTTTCAAATATATAAAATAGCTTTATACATGATGCTAGAAAGTTATCTCTATGATCATTCAAATTAGAACTTCAATTAAGAACTATTCTATAGCAACATAAGTTAAATAGATGAGGTGAATATAAATTGATTGTGAATTGGCCAGACCCAAGTTTTACATTCATTCTTAGATTTAGTAAATGCTTATATATAGAGAATTCATCATGGTTCAGTAGTTGTCATCCAAGTACATTTGGTGCCAATCTGTTGGAAATTCATAGCTTTCTTATAAATTAACAGTTAATGATTGTTTTATGGAGTAGTTGTTTATAGAGGGCTGTGAGATTGAAAATTATAGCCCTCTAATTGTGTGTTCTAAAGCCTAAATAAAGGTAACTTGGTACAAAAGATGTATTGATATATTTGGTTCATCAACACATCTTGATGGTCTCTGAATAATGAATTTTTTGGATTCAAACATTAGGATTCAAATTGATTGTTTACAAGCTCTGTCAAATCATATGGTTTGGACCATGAATTGGAAAACACGTGTCCATGTTCCCACATATTTTTCTACTAGCAGATGTGTTTGATAATTGAGGAATACTAGTTTCTTTTTGGTTTTAAGATCTTTTTAGATTTTAGACTATTACAAAGAGGTTTCTCATTGTTGCTACCAACAGCTAATGAGCAAAGCTTAAGTTTGTTTTGTTTACTAGTCACTTGGTATCTAAGACCAGTGAAGATTACAGATTCTGATTTGTGAAGTCACAATTATTATAAACTTATTACTATCTAATAGAAGCATGTTAAAATATATATTTTTTTCTGACTTTTTTTTGCAGTTTCAAAGCCTTACAAATGACTGATTTATTTAAATTGTTCTTCCAGGTACAAAACCTTCATCAACAGATGGTGAGTTGTAATGTAGATCTTATGTTTTATGGCAGTAACACTTCTACTGTTATTGGTTTATGCACTTTACCTAATTTGGCTTCCATGTTTTGATGTAGGCATCCAGACCAATGAAGATTATAGATTCTATGCTATATCAACTGGGTTCAGTGAATTTAGTAACAAGGACAAGACATTAAATTAAATCAAAACTCATGGGGTTTGTCATGATGTTTTTCGTGTTATTTTTTGGCGAATGTTAAAACATGATTTGTGGATATGTTATTTTGTAGTTAATGGTAATTGTATACTAAATTGAATGGGAAAGTGAAATAATGTTGTATTTGCTACTTGACAGCTTTTCATATAATTGGTTTATCTTTTGATAAATGTTCATTTGAATGGGAATGGGAATTATTGATTCATATTAGTGCTATTTTTCAATTTTATTAAAGGTATTTTTTTGGTTCAACCACGTAGATTAGCACAATTTTTAAAAAATAAATTAAAAAAAATAAAGATATAATGGCATTTTGAAAATGCCACTATAAAGTCAACGGTAATATTTTTAAAATCCAAAAAAGCTATGACGACATTTTTGAAACGTTGCTAAAAATTGTCATGATGTTATGTATCACATTTAGCGGCGTTTTTAAAACATTGCCTATAACCATTTAGCGGCATTTTTTAAACGCTGCCTATAACCATTTAACGATGTTATGTATCACATTTAGCGACGGCGTTTTTGACACCTATAGCGGCGAACGCCGCTAAAAGCTGAATTTCCTGCAGTGTTTAGTAGACTATTTTAATAGGCTAAAATATTTGTGTTTGGAAATATAGTTAGATTATTTTATAATTGGATATGATATTTGTGAGAAAAAAGTAAAATAATTATGGATTTGATGTGACATTTTGTCTTATTGGCTATTTTACCTATTTTGTCTTTTTGTGAATTTTAGTTCAAAAAGCAAAAAATCACCCTTTGCCAAACAAGGCCATAATGTGCGATTGATTTGTGTCAAGCTTGGGTTCAATGTCGATTTTGAAACCCACTTTGCTGATGGTGGTTAGAGGTGAATCATGGAAAGGGAAAGGTGGCGGGAGAGAATGTTTTGTTTTGTGTAAGGTGGTGCTGAAGTCATTGTGTTGGAGTGTACAAGTTGGGTAGATTGTGGGTGGTTGGGGAGTGAGATAAGGATAGTAATATACTAAATTCATATTTTTAATTGAGGATATTATGGTTATTACATCTTTTTTGTTACTTAGGCCTCGTTTGGGAACAGGTTAATTTAGTAACTTTTTGGCTATTTGACTAAAATATGAGCTAAAAAAAACTAGTATGTTTGGGATGACTTTTTGATTTTTTACGAAAAGATGTGCAAAAAGTAGAGAAAAAAAGAGAATCTTTGACTTTTTGGTATGGGTTGTTGGCTTTTTGGCTAATTTAATAACTTTTTCACTTTTTAGCTAAAAGGAAGGCTTCCCAAACGAGGCCTTAGGTTAAAAGTCAAACACTGACAAAGGGTCAGTGTAATTTTCAAAATATAAGGGAAGAATCTGTATTAGATGTTAGATAATGTCTCAATGGGATCACATAATTAAATGTGGTGTTATCATTTATAAGAAGCCTACAATTTAAGTGATTCAATTTAGTTAATAGGCTTAAGGGTATATGTGTTATGGACCTAATGTGTAGATACTAGTTGTATAATTTCTATTTCTATGAGGGGCAGAAATAGAAATTAAAACATATTGGTTAAAGTTGGTTTTCATTACCTTTCAGTTTTAAAACCAATAATGGTTAATTTATTGGTTTTCAAATGAAAGATCTTGGTGATGCTTCCTTTGTATTAGGAATCGAAATACTCCGAGATCGTTCTCGGGGTATTCTGGGATTATCACAAAGGAGCTATATCGAAAAAATACTCATTAGATTTGGCATGCAAAATTGTAAATCAGGTGAAACCCCGGTTGCTAAGGGAGACAAGTTTAGTCTCAGCCAATGCCCGAAGAACAGTCTTGAAATTCAAGAAATGCAGAAGATTCCTTATGCCTCAGTTGTAGGGAGTCTAATGTATGCTCAAGTATGTACGCGTCCGGATATTGCGTTTATAGTTGGCATGTTAGGCAGATATTTAAGTAATCCTGGCATGGATCATTGGAAAGTAGTCAAGCGTGTTATGCGATATTTACAGAGAACAAAGGAATATATGCTCACATATAGGAGATCGGATAAGTTAGAGGTCATTGGATATTCCGACTCCGATTTTGCTGGATGCCAAGACAGTAGGAAATCCACATCAGGCTATATTTATCTGTTAGCTGGCGGAGCAATTTCTTGGAGGTCTGCAAAGCAGACGCTCATAGCTTCATCCACCATGGCTGCAGAGTTTGTAGCATGTTATGAGGCATCAAACCAAGGGATATGGCTGCGGAATTTTGTCATTGGGTTGCGTATTTTGGAAGGCATTGAAAGACCACTTAAGATATATTGTGACAATAAGTCTGCAGTTTTATATTCCAATAACAACAGGAGCTCGACAAAATCAAAGCATATTGATATCAAGTTCCTAGTTGTAAAAGAAAGAGTGCAGAGTGGACAGATTTCCATAGAGCACATTGGGACAAACTCCATGATAGCGGATCCACTTACGAAGAAACTACCACCCAATGTCTTTCATGAGCACACTGCTCATATGGGTGTTGTTCTATTTGAGAACATTCTGGTTTAGTGGGAGTTTGTATTTATATTACTGCTTTATGTCAGCCTTGAGTTTTATCTATGTAATTAGATTAATTTCTGCAGAAATGAAGTATTCAGTTTATTACGCTCTGTTACGTATTGTGAAGTATTGATCTCAATAAAGTTAAGTAGGACCAGTTGGACATAGGCATGTATGGATCACATCACATGTAATTTCCATGCTACGTATAGCGATCTCGGGTTTACCCTTGTTGTACAGTGATCCGGACATGTGTCCGTGGATGTTGGTTGTTGTTTATTATCGTGTTTGCATCCTTTGTACTTTGTATATTGAGTTATGGGATGTGTTGGGCAGGTTTGTTACAGGTTGGTTGTGTTTGGGAGCCTAGTGTTGCTGCCCAAATTTTTGGTCCTTCACTCGAGCGAGGAGTTTGTCGCTCGAGCGAGAGTGGTGTTGCGTCTGGTTCTGGACCTGAGAGCTGTCTTTCTTGGCTCGAGCGAGCTTTCTTCGCTCGAGCGGTCTGGATTTTTTCTTCGCTCGATCGAGAACTTCTTGGCTCGAGCGAGAGTTTTTTGTGTCTGGTCGCTCGAGCGACCAATCCTTTGCTCGAGCGAGCGTGTTTTATATCAGCGGACAGCAGCGTCTAAAACATCACTTTTTCACTCTCTTTTTGATCCAAAACCCTTAATCTGAGCCTCTCTCTCTCTAAACTTGCACTCTCTCTAAGGTTTGATCTCCTTAGGGTGTGAATCTAGCCTAGGGCCTTTGTTAAAAAGATAGAGGGCGTTGAGAGCTTCGATTTAATCTGAAAAAGTTTGGATTTGGAGCAAGTTGATCTTCGAGTCTTCATCTCCTTTGTGGCTTAAACTTCGAGGTAGGGATATCCTACTCCTCTCTATGGGTTTTGTCTTTAAAGTTTGGTATTTTGAGATGTTGGGCTTGGTTTGGTAATTTTGTGAAAGTTTGGGGCTTTTGTGTAATTTTATAAAAGTTGGGGTTTTATTCATAATAAACCTGAATGCATGTTTGGCATAGAGAAATTGAATGAATGTTAAATCATTGATGAAAATGGGACCTAAGGGTTGAAATGGTAATTATGGAAAATAGCCTAATTACATTGTTTGATTAATTGGGATAATTAATGGTAAGAAATGAGGAAATGAAATGTTGATTGAATATCCATTTGTGCATTTATTTTCTGTTTAGAAATAACTGCTTTGGGCTATTGGTGGAGGATAGTCGTGATTGTTGTAGACAATGCATGATGATTAGGTAAACTGAAACTAATCAATGAAATGTGTCATGGAACTTGACAGTTGATAGAATACATTAATTGTATGTATTGGGTGATTGTATATAGAACCAATGTGTTTATATACGTTATGTGTAGAGGAGGAGATAAGGGATGTACTCCGCGGTTTAGGGGAAGATAGGGGATGTACCTCTAAACCGGATAGTGTTGGGAGAAGATAGGGGATGAACTCCGTAGACACAGCTCATATGCTTGTCTAGAGAAGTGTGGATACAGCTTATATGCTTATCTGTGAATGTGGGATATTGTTGTCATACATATCTGTTGAGAATGTGGATATAGCTTTTATGCTTATCTGAATGTGAGATATAGTTTTTATACATATCTGTGGAAATGATGATAGAGCTAGCATGCTTATCTGTTGAAAAAGGGAAAAATGAAAGATAACTTAGACTCATAAGTTGTATGACATAAATATGTGATTTATGTGGATGTATCAGTGTTGACCATCTATCAATTGCTAATATTTTAGTCATTGTCCATGGTTGGTTTAGTGTATTTCTACTGGGCTGTGGCTCACCCTATATGGGAATATCATTTTCAGGTGCAGGAAGCATGCCACCTCCAAGGACATAGCTGGGAGGCTAGTGGCGGACATACTTTTGTCGCTTAACTTTTGATGTATTACATGTAACTTCAAGCCTAGGGCTTAATGTGTAAACGAGTTAGTACTCTTTTGTTGTAACCAAGTGTTAACTTGGAAAGCTGTAAGCCTGTAGGGCATTTTGTTATGATGTTAACATGTAATACTTATGTAATGAAACTCTAAGGAATAAAGGAATGTGGTTAGTTTATATGCAAATGCATGCCTTATTTGATGGGTTTAATGTTATTATTTTGAGGGCGTTACACTACGCATCCATGATTGATCTATGTCATTTAGCTATATTTGTATACGTGACCATTGGTGGGTTGAGTTACGATTGATGTAACGAAGACCGCTTTGATCCTATATTAATATAGTTAATGGACAAGATTGTTTGGATACCCTCAAGTTATGATAACAAATTTCTGAGCTCACTAAAGTTAAGCACATTTTTCAAGATACATATGTGGTCCAGTGGGAGATTGTTAGATAATGTCTCAATGGGACCACATAATTAAATGTGGTGTTATCATTTATAAGAAGCCTACAATTTAAGTGATTCAATTTAGTTAATAGGCTTAAGGGTATATGTGTTATGGACCTAATGTGTAGATACTAGTTGTATAATTTCTATTTCTATGAGGGGCAGAAATAGAAATTAAAACATATTGGTTAAAGTTGGTTTTCATTACCTTTCAGTTTTAAAACCAATAATGGTTAATTTATTGGTTTTCATTACCTTTTAGTTTTAAAACCAATAATGGTTAATTTATTGGTTTTCATTACCTTTCAGTTTTAAAACCAATAATGGTTAATTTATTGGTTTTCATTACCTTTCAGTTATGAAAACCAATTACAACCTTTAAAAGGTTATGGTCCCTATTCCTTCCCAAGGTGAAAAAAATAAGAACATTGTTTTGTTTTTCTAAATTCTCTCAAGGAGAAACATAAGGCACCAAAGGGGAAAGGATTAGAAGGCAATAACATAGTCAATATCAAGGTTTTATTGACAATCAGACGCTTCCGTTTAACCGTTCATCGATGGATTCAGGTATGTCATTTTGTCTTGATTTCTTGATGATATACACGGTAGATGATCCGAAACATGAAGTTTCATGTTCTGAAATTTATGTTAACATTAGAAGCAAACCTCAAGAGATGTCATTGTAATTTACCCACAAATTTTTTTATGCCAAGTTAACTAAGATGTTGTTGATTTTTTTTATTATATAAAGCTTTATTTTGTGTATGATATCCAGGTTTATTGAGCAGGCTTGGATTTGTAATATAAGATTGAGATAGATTTTTAGGCATAATGTGTCGTTTGGATTGGTCATGAATTTTTTTGAACTATGTTTTAGATTAGGCCTAGTCTGATTGATGCCCACCCCCAAATAAAGTAACATTCGATTGATAATATTACTATGTTGCTCAGTCTGTTAAAAAAAGAAAGAAAAAAAAAAAAAAATCTTGCTCAGTTATTGAAGCCTTAAGTTGGTCAATGGATAATGGAAATTATTCCTAATTGTAATTGGCATTTGATTAACAGTACTACATTTCTAAAAATCATTTTTATTTATTTATTTCATCATTGTCCACTCCTGCCCCTACCTCCCCAATTTACCACACCCAATATAATTTGCAACATAAACTATAAGCCTGCCCTGTCCGGTTACCATCCCTACAGAAAAATCCATCTAAATTTTATTTTTTAATTTTTTAATCTGTGATGGATTAATGTGATGCTCTCCATTTTAATTTGTGATGATATTTTGCTGCAGTGATAACCACTCAACTAGTATAGTACCAAAAAAAGCATAATCACTTAACTATATTAGTGCCTAATTATAGCATTTGGCCCACACTGATACGATGGTTGACAACTGACTCAACACATTTTAATTAATTTAGGTATGTTTGAAATAAAATATTAGAAAAGACTTAACAGAGATTTTTATTTCATCTCACCCAATTAAAACACTAAAACAGTCTATAATTTTAATTCAGACCCACAAATTTATCCATAATAATATTGTAAAGGAGACATCATTGGGTTTATAATTAATTAGAAGTTGATGCATATGATTCCATATCATTATGAGTACAACTGTGTGAGCTTTTTGAAGGTCTTAAACTTTTTTTTTTTTTACATAATTTAGAGCCTAAACATATTTTACTATTTAGAGGGTGTATAAAGATGGGTAATTATTTAGAGTCCCGGAACACCATGTCGCATTGCCTATGTCATACTCTAAACCAATCACATAGTAGAAAATATTACTAGGATGACTTACCTTTGCTAGAGAGTTCAGAGTCTCTCTGGTCCATAGAACTAGACTGTCTAGTTGGGCCAAACTTTAGTAATCCAATCAGTTCATTTTCACTACAAGAAAATACAGCTTTGGCGACCACTTTTGCCGACTAAAAATATTTTGGTTGCCAAAAGTTGTGGAATTGGCGACCAAAAATTATGTTAGTCAGTAAAAGTACAATATTTAGCAACTAAATTTTTTTAGTCCGGGTATATTAATTTTTGGCGACTAAAAAAAATTTAGTCGCTAAATTTGCCACAATTGGCAACTAAAAAAATATTTTAGTCGCTGTATAGATAGTTTTGGCAACTAAAATAATTTAGTCGCTGAAAGAAAAATAAAAATTTACTTTTTATCTTTGGCAACCAAAATTTTGGTCGGCAAAAATGTAATTTCAGCGACTAAAAAATATTTTAGTCGCTGTATAGATAGTTTTGGCAACTAAAACAATTTTAGTCATTGAATGAAAAATAAAAATTTACTTTTTATCTTTGGCGACCAAAATTTTGGTCGGCAAAACTTTAATTTCAGCGACTAAAAATTATTTTAGTTGCTATATAGATAGTTTGGCAACTAAAATAATTTAGCCGCTGAATGAAAAATAAAAATTTGTTTTTTATCTTTGGCGACCAAAAGTTTGGTCGTCAAAAGTTTAATTTCAGCGACTAAAAACTATTTTGGTCGCTATATATATAGTTTTGGCAACTAAAATAATTTAGTCCCTGAAAGAAAAATAAAAATTTACTTTTTATCTTTGGCGACCAAAATTTTGGTCAGCAAAAATTTTATTTCAGCGACTAAAAAATATTTTAGTCGTAGTATTGATAGTTTTGGCAACTAAAATAATTTAGTCACTGAATGAAAAATAAAAATTTATTTTTTATCTTTGGCGACCAAAATTTTGGTAGGCAAAAATTTAATATCAGCGACTAAAAAATATTTTAGTCGCGGTATTGATAGTTTTGGCAACTAAAATAATTTAGTCGCTGAATGAAAAATAAAAATTTATTTTCTATCTTTTGCGACCAAAATTTTGGTCAGCAAAAATTTAATTTTAGCGACTAAAAACTATTTTAGTCACGGTATAGATAGTTTTGGCAACTAAAATAATTTAGTCGCTAAATGAAAAATAAAAATTTATTTTTATCTTTGGCGACCAAAATTTTGGTCGGCAAAAATTTAATTTTAGCGACTAAAAGATATTTTGGTCGCGGTATAGATAGTTTTGGCAACTAAAATAATTTAGTCGCTGAATGAAAAATAAAAATTTATTTTTCATCTTTGCTAACCAAAAGTTTGGTCGGCAAAAATTTAATTTCAACGACTAAAAAATATTTTGGTCGCTGTATATATAGTTTTGGCAACTAAAATAATTTAGTCGCTGAAAGAAAAATAAAAATTTACTTTTTATCTTTGGCGACCAAATTTTGGTCGACAAAAATTTTATTTCAACGACTAAAAAATATTTTAGTCGCTGTATAGATACTGTTGGCAACTAAAATAATTTAGTCGCTGAATGAAAAACAAAAATTCACTGTTTATCTTTGGCGACCAAAATTTTGGTCGGCAAACATTTAATTTCAGTGACTAAAAAATATTTTGGTCGCTGTATATATAGTTTTGGCAACTAAACTAATTTAGTCGCTGAATGAAAAATAAAAATTTACTTTTTATCTTTGGCGACCAAAATTTTGGTCGGCAAAAATTTAATTTCAGCGACTAATATAGATAGTTTTGGCAACTAAAATAATTTAGTCGCTGAATGAAAAATAAAATTTTAATTTCAGCAACTAAAAAATATTTTAGTCGTTGTATAGATAGTTTTGGCAACTAAAATAATTTAGTCGCTGAATGAAAATGAAAATTTTACTTTTTATCTTTGGCGACCAAAATTTTGGTCGCCAAAAAATTAATTTCAGCGACTAAAAAAATATTTTTGTCGCTGTATAGATAGTTTTGGCAACTAAAATAATTTAGTCGCTAAATGAAAAAGAAAAATTTACTTTTTATCTTTGGCGACCAAAGTTTTAGCCGGCAAAACTTTAATTTTAGTGACTAAAAAATATTTTAGAGGCTGTATAGATAGCTTTGGCCACTAAAATAATTTAGTCGCTGAATGAAAAATAAAAATTAACTTTTTATCTTTGCTAACCAAAAGTTTGGTCGCAAAATATTTATTTTTAGCGACTAAAACATAGTGTATAAAAATTGAATTTGCTTATCTGAAGGAGCTCTCTCTTCCCCATTTGTGGGTCATCGATCTCAATCCCTCAAGCCGCTCTGTATGTCTTTGCCACCATCGCCGACACCACCGACGGTCTTGGCCTAACAGCTAGGCTAGTAAGAAGAAAAGAGGCATTTATCTATCACTTGAGGATCGATTAAGGCATGAAGATCTTCCTCCACTGATAAAAATCATATCGATCTTGATTGAGAAATCAACCTCGGAGTTGAAAGGGTTGGTGTGGCCAGAAGTGAGAACTCCTTCAAGCCATTTATCCATCACCCTGCGTTGTCGAAGCCATCCTTCTATATCTCCAACAAATGATACCCATTGAAGAAAATAGGGCTACTTACGTGTAGATCCTAATAGGTGGACTTATTGTCTAATAAGTCCTATGGGAAAATTTTGTCATAAAAAAAGTCGATAAATTGTAAGTTTTAGCGAAAATTTATAAAAATCATGACCAAAAAAAGTCACTAATTGTCAATTTTTAGCGAAATATAATAAAAATTGTCATGAAAAAATTATTTTTAGCGACAATTTTACCAAGACTTATTTTCAATAGGATTTTATGAGAATTAAGTCCAACTATTAGGACCTATTGGTAGTTTACCCAAGAAAATATTCATACCTAGATCTCGATTAGCACATATGACTGTAAGCCTTGTGGTGGTGATACCACAGAGCAACTCATCAATAGCTATAGGCTAGGGCTAAGGCTAGGGCTCCACATCGATTGAGCTGTCATCAGTTTGACTAATTTGATGGTGGGTCCACTGTCGTTCTATGAAAACAAGCCAACCACGCTTGATCTTATTCCTAGGCTGGGGATTAGAGCTGGTGGAGCCTCTACTGCTTGCTTTTCGGCTTTGTTTACTTCCATTGGAGATGGGCTTCATGTTGCGGTGGCCAGTGGCAGAGCTAGAAAATTAAGTTAGAAAGGGCAGTTATTAATTATAATTTGTTATTTTTAAAAAAATCATGATCAATATTAAGATAAGAATAATTTTATGAGCTAAATTTAAGCATAACAAATTAAAAATCATTATCAATAGGAACAAATCAAAATTCTATAATAGTGTGTAATACATCGGTGCGGGATGGTAATATAAGTTTGGTTTTTTCGCACAAAAATTTATCAGGTTTCAAAATTGCTAATTTTAGAAAATAAAAACACATCATTTATAGCACAAAATATTATAAAATCTATTTAATTTTTATTTGACAAGAATTATTAAACAAATCTTATTGGTTATAAATGATGTGTTTTGAACGTAAATTATTACATAGTCTTCGAGTACCATATGGTGTTGCCTATGCAATGCTCAAAATATGAGAAATCACAAATTACACTAAATAGTTTGTCAACAACTTCAAAATAATAACTTAATTACATTCAATCTATAAGATTTCGTACTACACTATTAGTTTAAACTACTACATAAATACATTTTGTATATGCCCACACAACAAAAACAAAAAAAAAAAATCAAAATTGGAAACATCTGGAAAAAAAAAATGAGTTGATAATATTGAAAACATCTGTAAAATTTTTAGCGACCAAAATTTGGTCGCAGATCTTAAAACGACCCCGTTTGAATGTTATTTAAGTAAATGTTGATTCAATACCGACCAAACAGTTTTGTAGAGAAAAAATTGCCCTATCAGCCGAGTGAATTTTTCAAACTCTTTATACCGTCACTCCTGCGCACCACTCCTCATACGCACCTCATCGTCGATTCTCCTGCTCGATTGTGTTCAACAAAGTCGCTCCTCCTCCGTCATCGCAGTCGCCTGTGTCGATTTTTCGACCAAGCATCAGCAACGCTTCGAGAAGTACTTGGGCCTCCATTGTTAGGTATGTATTTTTATCTCTCTCTCTCTCTCTCTCTCTCTCAATCTTTGTAGTTGTGTTCCATTACTCCTCCTACTCACATGGTTTCTCTCTCTTTTTGCACCTAACAGCACCACCATCACCATTTTTCTGCTAGAACCAGTTCGCCTATCTTCAAACAACCCCGACATCAGGTATGGGTCCTCTCTCTCTCTCTGTCGCTCAATTTCTCTATTTTCCTTTGTTTTCCCTAATTGTCAAAACCAATTTTTTTGAAAATCCCTAATTTTAAAACCCTATTGAGTGAATGTTTGAAGGGATGGACTAAAATCATACTCTCCAGATAATGCAAAAAATGAAAACTGATATATATATATATATATATATATATATGTGTGAAATTGAAGCTAAGGTCAACCTTAAATATTACCTCTCTTACTGAACAGAAATACTCAAATAAGAATGAAGTGGATAAGAATTAAGAAAGGAAGAATAGAAAACACTTTTTTTGAGCTTTAAGTCTTTTCCTTTTTTATTTGTTATGTTTCTTTCTCTTAATAATATCAACGATCTTCTTGTTTATTTATTTTATATCTACAATTGTGGTTGTCTGTTAAGGCAACTTCATGCTTTGGCAGAGGCTGAATCCAAACTTTCTATTCATCATAAGAGATTATCTGAAATTGAAGCTAAGGTCAACCTTAAATATTACCACTCTTACTGAACAGAAATACTCGAATAAGAATGAAGTGGATAAGAATTAAGAAAGGAAGAATAGAAAACACTTTTTTTGAGCTTTAAGTCTTTTCCTTTTTTATTTGTTATGTTTCTTTCTCTTAATAATATCAACGATCTTCTTGTTTATTTATTTTATATCTACAATTGTGGTTGTTCTTTAATTTTGCTCCTAAGAGGTTATGGTTATTCCAAAAGCCATATAGAGTATAATTGTTTCATCATAGATTTTAATCAGTGGATAGTGCTGGTGGCATTCTGTATCTTAACACTAAGCAGCCAGTCACAATGCTTAAATGCTGATTTTCCTTTATTGTTTTCTTCTTGCCTTGACATTCAGATCTCTGAGCTCCTTCCTCTACAGAAAAATTTTAAGGACCTTAAGGCACAGATGGAGCTCAAGTCATATGATCTCTCACTATTCTAGAGTAGGGCTGAACAAAATGAACATCATAAGGTTGTGGTTTTAGCCCCCAATATAACATCTTGAAGTGGGAATTTAAGTGCTGTTTAGCTTAGTCCATTTGTCAGTATGATACCTCATTCTCTGTTTCCTGTACCATTTTATTTATTTACTTATTGGGTGTATTGTAGCTTTGTGAGCTTGTAAAGAGGATCGAGCAGGAACTTTTAGAAGCAAAATCTGCTGCCAGTGAAAAGCAACTTTTGTACGACGAATGTATAACTACAGTGTCATTGCTTAAAAAATCAATCTGTGAGAATACTAATAATCGGGATGTCAGGCTCAAAGATTTAGAGAAAAAGATTAAGGCAATAAAAGCTCAAGTGCAGTCAGCTTCTAAGGACCTCAAGGTAGGTGTTAAAATTGCTGACATTTATCATAAAATTCCCAGTAAACCTTGTGCAATCAACTTAACTTACTCATTTTTACAATGGATTTCCTGCCTTTTCATTTATATGCAGATAACAATGGTGATTTTTTTTTCCAGCATACTTTAATGCAAGTTACACTTGATTTCATTCCACAGAGGAAGATGGTCCTTTGTTGGCCTTTATAATAACCCTGACAATGCAAGAGTATCAATGTTTGCCCCCTTAAACTTGATGCGACATTGCATGTAATGACTAATAGCAAAATAGTTACCAAATTGTTTCTATCAGATGAGAAGTCAAGAGTTCTGAGTGTATGCCAGCATAATGCCTGAAAAGGCCAGTGACATCAACTATGTTTATCTTTAGATTTCTCATATTGTCCTTATTCTGTTTAAACATATTTTGTTTTTTTTAGAATGTCCATAGTGTTGGAGATGAGATTATATTGCAAAGATATCAAAAAATATGAAGATCCCATTGATTTGTGCTTATTATAACTTTTTGTATCTTTGATTCATTTTAATTCCTTAACTGAAGGGATTTGATTGTATCTCACTCTCTATATATATGGTGTATCATGTAAACAAAAGTGTGAGTTGAGTGAATGAAAGATATAGTCCCTTAGGGCTGTGTGTGTGGATGTAGGCCAATTTTGGCCAAACTACGTTAAACCTTTGTATTCCTTCTTTTCTCTCTCCATATTCAACCTTATTGCCTTTTTACAAAATTCAACTAATATATTCTGATATCTTTGACATTATAATCTTGTCTTGGACAATATATATATATTTTTGGATAATGTGAACTTCAAAAAGTAAGTTTTCCACCTGTATGACTTAATTAAATGTGGAAGTTTGTTAAATATGGGTAGAACAAAAACAAGTCAATTGCTTGTCTTTTTATGATTTGTTGTCTATGGTTAGTAAGTGACATGCATACATATAATGAAATTATTTTCTTGGCACTTATTTGTCCTCATTATCTTGTTTGCCCCCCAAGCATTGTGAAGTTGAGGTCTGCTTTATTGATACGAACATTTGATGTTTTTCCACTACGATGATAATTGCAACACGAACACTTTGTGTCATGTTTTTCATGGAAATGGTGCTTTTAATTCCATACAAATTGTCTTCGATAGTGATTATCGATTACATTCATAAAAATCTTAATAATGACTTTGGAGTTCCTTTTGACTTGGTTATGCTTGTGAGTAGGGGCATGCTAATGAAAAGGAGAGGCTTCTTATGGAAATGGAAGCTGTCAAACAAGAATGTGCATCCTTGGAGAGTCAATCAGTTTCTCTGAGGCAGCAGATTAATAGTCTTACTTCAGAAGTAGATGGACATAAAACCAGGGCAAACAACCATTTATTTTTTTGCAGTTAGTGCTTCACCTCAATTTCTTCCCCATCAGAAAAAAAGAACTGCTCCACTTTCTCTTGCAGATTGCTTCCATAAGAAATGCTCATGATCAGGCGCAATCTGAGCTCAATCTTTTCTGCTCAAAGATAAAGGAGTGTGATACACAGATTAGTTGCATTCTCAGGGAGCAGCAGGAACTTCAACACAAAATTAGTGAGACAAATCTTGAGAGGAAGAAGATGGAAAATGAGGTAATGTGCTAAGCGGCTCATGCATTCTCTCCACTTTTTGGCTAGTAACCCACTTTGTTTTTTTTTTTTTTTTTTTATTGTTGTGGCAGGTAAAACGAATGGAGATGGAACAGAAAAGTTGCTCCTTGAAGGTCGAAAAACTAATAGAAAAGCATGCTTGGATAACACTTGAGAAACACCGATTTGGAAGAAGTGGGACAGATTATGATTTTGCATCTTGTGATCCTCATACAGCAAGGGAAGATTTTGAAAAGCTACAAGTTGAGCAATCAGGGTGTGTATCTGAGAAACCCTATCTGCTGCTTTTACACTATCATCAACATTTTTTGGCCATCTTCATATGTACAAATTGTCATTGGCATTGTCATCCATGAATCAAGCAGGAGTTCCTAACACATTTTTGTCATTTCTTTTAGCCTTGAGAAACGAGTTAACAAGAAAGCTATGGCAATGTTTGAGAAATCAGAAGACGAGTACAATGATTTAATATCAAAGAAGAACGTTATTGAGGTTTGTAACTGTTGAACTGTTATAACTTCATTGTACCAAAATCTCTTTACTTGTCCTGATTTTGTCTTGCATAGAATGACAAGACAAAAATCAAGATGGTGATTGAAGAACTTGATGAAAAGAAGAAAGAAATGCTGAAAGTTACTTTGGTTAAGGTTAACAAGTAAGTTAAAACTAGTAGTTTATGTCAACAGTGTTCATATATTTCTTCTAGCTTTTGAAAGTACCGAAACCCTGTACTTACTCTTTAAGAATTTGTACTGCTCTTAGTGATTTTGAATCCATATTTTCTACACTATTACCTGGCACAATGGCGAAACTAGAAACTCCCGAGGGAAGTACCTTCTTAGAAGGTCTTGAGGTTTGTGTTGCATTTGGAAGTGTTTGGAAACAGTCCTTGTCAGAACTTAGCGGTGGACAAAGATCTTTACTTGCACTTTCTCTAATTCTGGCACTGCTTCTGTTTAAACCAGCTCCACTTTATATACTGGATGAGGTACATAACTTGTTTAGTTCCTAGAAAGAGTGGTTGACATGTCTCATCTCTAATATGTTCACTCTATAAGTGATGCATGTTATTTTGCTATTAGATGAGTTTGATTTGTTGTAACTTATGATGTCCTTATTTTATCCTCTCTCTCCCTCTCATCTTCAGTTTTGTTGTTTCTACTGTCATGGTAATGGGTAAGTGTGTTAACCATCAAAGTTTTGGAAATGCTCAATCCATCAAAGTCCCCACCATAGCTACTCATGGTAATGGGTAAGTGTGTTAACCAAATTACATTATATTTATGTTCAAAGTCAAGGCAAATAAACGTGTTATGAGAATATTAGAGAACCAACTGTGAGGCAAAAGGGGGAAAACAGCCCATTCGGGCCAAACATTGGAAACAACACCGAAACAGCCTCAATATCATAATAGGCACCTCGACCTACATTAAAAAAATGTGTGAGAGGAAGCAGCGCATTGATTGGAAGCATGGTTAAAGAGTTAGACAAAAAAATGTGAGGAAAAAGGCGAAAACGGGCCATTTGGGGCCAATATAAACTAAAAAACCCCAAACATCCCGGAGATCATCACGGTCACCTCCGACTTGTAACGCCCTCAAAATAACGACATTAAACTAACCACATTCTTTTATTCATTAGAGTTCCATTACATAAGTATTACATGTTAACATCAAAACAAAATGCCCTACGGGCTTACAGCTTTCCAAGTTAAAACTTGGTTACAACAAAAGAGTACTAACTCGTTTACACATTAAGCCCTTGGCTTGAAGTTACATGTAATACATCAAAAGTTAAACGACAAAACATGTCCGCCTCTAGCCTCCCAAGCTATGTCCTTGGAGGTGGCATGCTACCTGTACCTGAAAATGATATTCCCATATAGGGTAAGCCACAGCCCAGTAGAAATACACTAAACCAACCATGGACAATGACTAAAACATTAGCAATTGATAGATGGCTAACACTGATACATTCACATAAATCACATTTTTATGTCATACGACTTAAGAGTCCAAGTTACTTTTCATTTTTCCCTTTTTCAACAGATAAGCATGCTAGCTCTATCATCGTTTCCACAGATATGTATAAAAATTATATCCCACATTCAGATAAGCATATAAGCTATATCCACATTCTCAACAGATATGTATAACAACAATATCCCACATTCACAGATAAGCATATAAGCTATATCCACACTTCTCAACAGATATGTATAACAACAATATCCCACATTCACAGATAAGCATATAAGCTATATCCACATTCTACAACAGATATGTATAACAACAATATCCACAGATAAGCATAAAAGCTATATCCACACATCACAAAGATAAGCATATAAGCTCTATCTTCACTTCTTTAGACAAGCATATGAGCTGTATCTACGGAGTTCATCCCCTATCTTCTCCCAACACTATCCGGTTTAGAGGTACATCCCCTATCTTCCCCTAAACCGCGGAGTACATCCCCTATCTCCTCCTCTACACATAACGTATATAAACACATTGGTTCTATATACAATCACCCAATACATACAGTTAATGTATTCTATCAATCGTCAAGTTCCATGACACATTTCATTGATTAGTTTCAGTTTGCCTAATCATCATGCATTGTCAACAACAATCACGACTATCCTCCACCGATAGCCCAAGCAGTTATTTCTAAACAGAAAATAAATGCACAAATGGATATTCAATCAACATTTCATTTCCTCATTTCTCACCATTAATTATCCCAATTAATCAATAATGTAATTAGGTCGTTATCCATAATTACCATTTCAACCCTTAGGTCCCATTTTCATCAATGATTTAATCTTCATTCAATTTCTCTATGCCAAACATGCATCCAGGTTTATTATGAATAAAACCCCAACTTTTGTAAAATTACACAAAAGCCCCAAACTTTCACAAAATTACCAAACCAAGCCCAACATCTCAAAATACCAAAATTTAAAGACAAAATCCATAGAGAGGAGTAGGATATCCCTACCTCGAAGTTTAAGCCAAAAAGGAGATGAAGACTCGAAGATCAACTTGCTCCAAATCCAAACTTTTTCAGATTAAATCAAAGCTCTCAACACCCTCTATCTTTTTAACAAAGGCCCTAGGCTAGATTCACACTCTAGGGAGATCAAATCTTAGAGAGAATATAAGTGTAGAGAGAGAGAGTCTCGGATTTAGGTTTTGGATCAAAAAGAAAGTGAAAAAGTGATGTTTAAAATCGCTACTGTCCGCTGATATAAAACACGCTCGCTCGAGCGAAGACTTGGTCGCTCGAGCGACCAGACACAGAAAACTCTCGCTCGAGCCAAGAAGTTCTCGATCGAGCGAAGAAAAACCCAGACCGCTCGAGCGAAGGAAGCTCTCTCGAGCCAAGAAAGACAACTCTCAGGTCTAGAACCAGGTGCAACCGCTCGCTCGAGCGAGCCACTCTGGCTCGACCCACCAAACACGAACCCCACTCTCGCTCGAGCGACCAACTCCTCGCTCGAGCGAAGGTCCAAAATTCTGGGCAGCAACACTAGGCTCCCGAACACAACCAACCTGTATCAAACCTGCCTAACACATCCTATAACTCAAATATGAAGAAAAAGGAATGTAAACACGATAATAACCAACTACCAACATCCACGGACACATGTCCGGATCACTGCACAACAAGGGTAAACCCGGGATCGCTATACGACTAGATTAAAGAAACTTGTGGGACCAAGCGGTGCGTCGATAGGACTAGGGTTGAAGCAGGCGAGAGAGGTGAAGAGTCTGTTGATGCAAGTGAAGAGTCTTTGTTAGATAAAACGGGATATTTATGTTGCTTTGCCCTAGATCTTTTTAGCCCTGTCAAGTTTTTTCCTTGTTGGGTGTTCCTGGTTTCCTAGTGGTATGGTGTTTATGAAACCTTCTATTTGTGGCTTTGATGAATGGAACATTAAGTTGACTCATATAATTTTAGGATGATGTTATGGAAAAAAAGAAACCTACAATCTACTGAATTACTAGTAAAGACTAGTACTGTAATTTTCATGATTATATTTTTAGAGTTGCTTATAATTTAGCTAGTTATTTGAAATCTTTTAGCTTTAGAAATTACATGGACCGAATTTCATCAGATTTGCATCAGATCTTAGAAATATTGAAGGCAAACTAGTTGGTGTCTATAGCGTTAGGTTCTTGGGACTTCTGTTACGACTAGAAGCTTGTTTACTATAAAGCGTCATTCAATATTTTTGTTGCAGTATCTAAACATCGAAATGGCTCCTCATTCCCTACCACTTTAGAAAATTCAATCGAACTTTCTTTTGTAGGAGACCCTTACGGGCACCTCATCCAAGGTTGCATTTAATAATATATTTTCAATATATTTGAGATGTGGAAAGGGTTTGTTTTTATTTTTACGTTGTAGATAAACAAGCTTCTTCTCTACTATCTCATAGAAATGTAGACTATAGCACTTGGTAAATCAGCTATCAAACATGATTTTAATTTAAGGGAAAATCCTCTTTATCCCTTTAGGGTTTGGCCTTGAAGCACTTCACTACCTGTCAATTAAAAATACCATAGACTCCTCATGTGCTTTTAGACTAAATTGCAACACTAACTCCGTAATCTTAATACCTATCTACTTTCTTCTCATTCTCTCTCTTCTGTTATATATATAATATTTTTTTATTCTAATTACATGTTAACCAAATAAATTATTAGCCTATACACCCTAACATTATAATTTATTTTGTAAGTTATATCTTAATTTATAATTTAATCATATTATACACATATAAAATTGTATATATAAATGAACAAGTTTTAGGGTACGCTGGAGTTATTCAAATCCGAAGAGGTATTTTCGATACTGGAATTGATTTTCAAGACTAGAATGTGTGATGGTAGTGGGTGCTATTGGGTTTGTGTAGAATGGTGGGTGAGCGTGAGGGAATGGCAAGGCTAGTGGGTGAGGGGAGATGGGGTGGGCTAAGTTGGGGAGGGGTTGACAGAAGATGGTTGTGGAAGTGAAAAAGGATTACAGGGGTGGTGGGTGAGCAAAGTGAGTATTGTAACAGAACTAGATGAGATGAAAGGAGATGGCAGGATAAAGGGGAGCAAGGTTTTAAAAATGGACTGAAACTATTATGTAACACCATTACATAATATTGCTACCCATTACAGCTGCTTTGGCAGAGTGATTCAATTGCACAATTGAAATGGCCCTCATTGTTATGAACACCTGTAACAGGTTAGAAGATGATGTTAATGATGTTTAACTATTGTAAAGTTGAACAATAGTTAGAATTGATATATACATATGAATGATGTTTTATTTACAAAATAGTATTGATAGTCATTTAATTTGTTAATGTTTCCTTTACTTTCCATTGAAATTTTTTCATTTTTTGTCCAACTTTACAATAAACTGATGTGCAAATATTTTCAACAAAAAGTTGCCTGACATTATTTCTTATTTTCTTTGGTACAGATGGATGATCTCGTGCACAAAGCTAAATTGTATAGGACTAATTGACATGATAAGAGTTTTTGAAGGAATATATATTTTTGGATAGATGTATGTATGGAAAAGATTTGGGTGGACTAGTAGTTATATTTTTGGATAGACTAGTAGTTATATTTTAAGATGGATGTGTATGGAAAATATTTGGGTAGATTACTAGTGTGTATATTTTTTGATAGATGCGCATGGATAACAATTTAAAACATAATAACAAGTAATTGTTATGTTTTAAATTGTTATGTTAGATGGATGTGACTTGGATGATTATATAGATTACAAGTGGATTTTTAATTGGAGGAATATGTAGTTTGAAATTATTTGTGGATGAAGACTTATAATAGTTGATGACTTTCATTAAACAGGTTCAAGATTGGATGATTTATGTATTTTGTCGAATGTTTATGATTCAGTTGATTTGAATGATTCTTGCAAATTATATATTATATTGAATGGATTGGATGGATTATTATGAATTACAGGTTTATTTTGTTGGATGTTGGCGACCAAATTTTGAATTTGTTTTTTTGGTTTTGTGACCAATTGATTAGTCGGGAAAGATAACTAATATTTTTGCCAACTAAATAAGGTAGGCGAGAGGGTACATTTGGCGACGTAGATAATTAGTTGTTAAAATCATTAATTTTGGCGACCAAAGGATTTTGTCGCTAATAGGTAAATTGCCGACTAAAGTTTTAGTTGCGTAAACATTCTTTTTCGCGACTAAGATGTTTGGTGGTGGAGTAATGTCACAATTGGTGACCAAACTTTTTGGTCGCGGAATGTGACAATTGGCAACTTAAATTTTTGGTCGCCAAAACAAGCCACAATTGCCAACCAAACTTTTTGGTCATGGAATGTGTCATTTGCCGACCAAATTTGTTGGTCGCGAAATGTATTGCCGACCAAACTTTTTGGTCGTGAAATGTGACAATTGGCGACCACATTTTTTGGTCACCAAAATGGGTCACAATTGCCGACCAAAGTTTTTTGTCGTGGAAAATGAATTACAATTGCCGACCAAACTTTTTGGTCGTTGAATGTGCGAATTGGCAACTGACACGTTTGGTCGGGAAAATATAATTTTTCGCGACTAAAGTGTTTTAACAACTAAATCTTTTAGTCGCAGTAATTATATATTTAGCGACCAAAAATTTAGTCGGCAAATAGAACTTTTTCGCGACTAAAGTGTTTTAACTACTAAAGGGCTTAGTCGCAGGAATTATATATTTAGCGACAAAAAATTTAGTCGGCAAACGCTAATTACTTTCCGCGACCCTCAATTGGCGACCAAGGTGGTGACCAAAAAAATTAGTCGCGGATAACTTTTGCCGACTAAAAATGGACTTTTTCCGACCAAAATTTTAGTCGGCAAAAGTGCGAATTCTTGTAGTGTTTGTGTATCTTTATGAGTCTATGAAAAAAAAATTAAATTGATCTAATAATTATAGTCATATTTTTTTCTTTACATTTTTTTTTCAAAAATATGGACAATAAAAGTGATTTTGAAACTAAATTGTTTATTTTTAAAAAAAACAAATATAGAAAAATAATATAATTATAATTATTTGATGAGCAATGTTAGGGATTCCAACTAAATTATCAAATATTTTACACAATACTCACATAGGTATGAGACTCACACCACCTGAGACTCACACCCATGTAAGTATTATGTAAAATATTTGATAATACATTTAGAGTCTTTAACATTTTTTTTGTGGGATTCATATGATTTTTTCCATAAACAGTCTACACATAGGAGCGTACAAAATAAACAAATTGGAATTACTAAAATCGGGCCCATGGTAGGTCTCATAGGCTCAACTAAATAGTCCTGGACACAATTGTGGCATGGAGAGAAGCTATAACCTTTATTAGACTGGTAAGAAATAAAAAATAATCTACTTAAAAATATGTTACGATTTCTCATTAATCGAAAATAATCGCATGGATAATGACAAATAATACTCTGGAAGTATCTAATAGTTTTCTTATAAAGAGAGACCTAATTTGTAATTAATTAAGCAAAGCTTGAGACTTCAATTACTTTGTTGATCGGAGGAGGGAAACTTATGGAAAAGCCAACTAAATAGTCTTGTCCACAGTTGTGGCATAGAGAGAAACTATAATCTTTATTAGATAGTACAAATATTAAAAAAAAATAACCTTCTTAAAAATATGTTACGATTTTTCATTAGCCAAAAATAATTGCATGAATAATGATAAATAATACTCTGAAAGTATTTAATAGTTTTGTTATAAAGAGAGATTTAATTTGTAATTAATTAAGCAAAGCTTGAGACTTACTTTGTTGATCGGAGGAGGGAAACTTACCGAAAAGCTATACACTGCTTAAAAATATCCCGAAAATAAATTATATGTTGTAAATACAAATTAAATGTGATGTGGGTTATATTTAAAATAAATTTAATTTGCACAAAAGTATTTTTTAACATATTTTTTTCTCTTAGAGATTTACGTGTAGATCTTAATAGATGGATTCATTGTCTAATATAATTAATGACATTTTTCATCAAACACTATTAAAAAAAGTCACTAATTGTTAATTTTTAGCGACAATTTAAAAAAAATCATAAAAAAATGTCACTAATTTTTAACTTTCGGCAACAATTTGAAAAATTCGTCACAGAAAAACGTCATTATATGTAAGTTATAGCGATAATTTATAAAAATTGTGATAAAAAAATGTCACCAATAATTAATTTTTATTGATATATATAAAAAAAATCACAAAAAAAATATTTTTAACGACGATTTTATTAAAATTTATTTTCAATAAAATTTGATATGAATTAAATTCACCTATTAAAACTCATCCTTTTCTTTTTTGAAGTGCCTCATGTTGTATACTGGGCAAGCTCTACAGTGTTGCTTTTCAACCACAAAAGATGGGTACTTAAAAATTTAGGATAAATTACAAACATACTTTTTGAAATTTATTTAAAATACGAATTAATTTTTGTAATTTGAAAAATTATAAATATTTTCCTGTCAGATTTTTTTATTTAACAGAATACGAAAATGTATTGAATTTTTAAAAATATGAAAATTATAAATATTTTCCTGTCAAATTTTAAAAAAAAATTCACCGAGTACAACAAAATACGAAAATGTATTGAATTTATATATATATATATATATTTGATTTTTTTGGATTTATTTATTTTTTTTGTATTCAAAAAATTTTTATTTAAAAAAAAAATTTGCACAAATTTCATACTTTTTAAGTGTATCTAGATTAAGTGAATCAAAAAATAAAATAAAAAAAATCCGATTAAAATATGAAAAAAAAAATCACTAATAACAAAAAATACTGATTAAAAATTCATAAAATTGTTTTTTAAAATTCCAAACTTTAAGTGTAAACTTTTCACATATTCTGTGGCCATTACCGACACATGATTAATTATTTGCACACATTATGTGTGCCAAGAGACGAGTGATTTTACTATCTAAAAACAAAAAGAAAATGGGACTAGTGTATTCGCACTCATTATGTGTGTCAAATGATCGAAGCATACCACTAAAATATACCACTAAATTATATTATTAAAATTCTCACTTCCCATGTAATTTCTTACGTGACGTAATAAATTTTATTAACTTTTAAATATAGTAAATCCTACATATACACCTAACTTTTGTTACATAAATACACATACAAACATAAACAAAGAGGTAAAATAAATCCGGTGATAAATATCATTTCTCTCATCCTATAAAATAGGAGCATGGTGGAATTTGGGTGCTGTGGTAGTCTTCTTCACTATCAACCAAAGACAAAGAGAGTGTGAATTGACATACACATGAAGATGATGAGTAGTAATTCAATATTGGGGTGCTCTCATTTGATGATGTTGATGAAGAACAATTTGCCTTATATATGCATGGTGATGTGCAATATTGTATATGCGGGGATGGTCTTGCTCTCAAAAGCTGTAATTTCTAAAGGAATGAACCCTTATATCTTTGGTGCTTATCTTCAAGCTTTTGCCACTCTTGCCTTGGCCCCTTTTGCTTTCTACCTTGAAAGGTCAGCTTTTATTTATTTATTTATATTTTAGTTTTTAGTGTGTGTTTTGCTCACGATGGTGTTCAGAGTTTAAACAGAGTATATAATTTTTCATCCCACATATAGCAAGCGAAACTGAGCCTTTGTCCTGAAACACCTTCAAAAGGAACGCATTACCAAGTTTTTTACTATTGCTCCACTCTTAAAATTCAAGTTTGTAATTTTGAGAGAGATTTTTTTTTTTCTCCGCTTTGTTTACGAGGGTGTCCAAAAGTTTCACCCGTATATGTAATTTTTCATTCGGTATATAGAAATTGATTGCTAGGCCTATGTCCTCATAGCATCAAAAGGAACGAGGAAAGAAGTTTTTTTTACTATTGGTCCACTCTTAAAATTCAAATCCGTGACTTTGATGAGTTTTTTTTTTTTTAAATTTGCCCGCTTACTCACAATGTTGTCTAGAGTTTCACCTGAGTATATGTAATTTTCCATCCCTCATATATAGCTGGTGATTATCGGGCCTTTGTCCTTTTGATTGGGGGATTTAGGAATGGATTTAGAAAAAAAAAAAAAAAAAAAGTGGGTAGAATGTAAATAAAATATACTAATATTTCAATTAATTTCACTCACTTTTTCTTTTTGCCCTTTCCAAATCTCTTCTCAAATTCCCCAACCAAACACAGTATAAAAGAAAAAAAGACTTACGTGTAAGTCTTAATAGGTGGACTTATTACTCAATAGATATTATGATAATTAATGACGTTTTTTATTAAACACTATTAAATAACATCACTAATTGTCAATTTTGTAGCGACAATTTAAAAATTATCACAAAAAATATCCCTAATTATAAATTTTAGAGACAATTTAAAAAAATCGTCATAAAAATGTCATTAATTTTCAAATTCTAGTGACAATTTGAAAAAATTGTCACAAAAAAAGTCACTAATTATAATTTTTTGCGTCACTAATTGAAAAACGTCACAGAAAAAGTATTTTTAGCGATGATTTTACTAGGACTTATTTTCAATAAAACTTGATAAAAATTAAATCCAACTATTAAGATTTATTGATAGTTTACCCTAAAAAGGAAATAGAGAAAAATGGTTTTTACTGTTGGTCCACTCTTAGATTGAATTAAGATTTAAAGAGAGATTTACGGAAGTCAAGAAAAATACATGAGAAAAATAATGAAATATAAACTAAATTTGTGTCATTTTTTTTCTTTATAAATCACTCCTCAAAATTTAAATCTAACTACAACCTTAAATCGCTCCTCAAATTTGTCTTGTGAATTTATTTATTTATTAATTCTGCTGGTGCAGAAAGAACTCTGCTCCGCTATCATGCAGCATACTCTGCAAGATCTTGGTTTCATTGATTGGGTACGTGCAAGGTTAATACAGAAATATTTTGAATAAATTATATTTTATCGGTTTTTATGTTTAGTTATTTTTTTATTTTGATCCTTAAATTATTATTTTTTTCATTTTTGCCCTTTATATTTAAAGTTTTTTTTTTCTTTTTTCAATTTATTCCTAAATCAAATTTCTATTCAAAATTAGACATAAAATCTATATTCCAAATTTTAATATAATTTATGTCACTTGTCAGGTAACGTGGTAATTTATGTCTAATTTTGAATAGAAGATAGTTTTAACAATAAATTGGAACAAACTTGAAACATGAAGGGTTAAAATAGGAAAAAAAAAACTTCAAAAGATAAAGTGAGGAAATAACCAAACATAAAAGAGGCAAAATGTAATTTACCTAAATATTTTTAATATTTTAAAAATAAAATAAAACTGTTCTTTACCAAATAAACTGTTCTAAACATATATAAAATTATATATGATTTTTTATTTGTATAGTACTACTCTAATTATATTTAATGCTTTCAGGATTACACGGTGCCTAAATCTCTGGAATATTTCATTTTGTTACATCCCAGCAACATTTGCTTCTGCCACTTCTAATGCAATTCCTGCTATTACCTTTATCATGGCCATTCTTTTAAGGTACATCAAGAAATATAATCCTAAATAAAGTACATTTTAATTTTTATAATTTGATCCGAATGTTACTTTTTAGTCTTATTGTTTTAATTTGAACCACATTAATTACTTGTACTCCCATGTGACTTGCTTATGGTAAAAAAAAAATGTGATTTTTATTTTCATTTTGAGCATAAAGAACAAATTAAAACTCCAAGGACCAAATCGAATTTTGAAACAAAATATAGTATGAAAAGTATAATTTTACCCTAAACCAATAAAGTGTGTGTTAGGTTTTTATTCTTGGCAATCCCGTTTGACAAAACTCCTTTCAGTTGTATTTATTTTCGTACTTTTATTTCAGTGAGGCTATGAGTGTTTAGATGCGAATCCAACCCGAATTGTGCCTTTCAGAGAAGTTTGTGATGCTAATGCTTTCAAGATTGCCACTTCGCTGATTATGATGGGGATCGAGCTGCCCGGTCAGCTGGCCGAGGTCCAGGGGGTAGCGCCCCTTAGCAGGTCCGGGGTAGCGCCTAGGCGGGGTCGAGGGGCAGCGCCCCCGAAGCAAAATGCAAAAATACATTCCAAGTTTCCTGTTCGCTCGAGCGGACATTACCCGCTCGAGCGTAGAATCCTTGGTTCCAGCAGTTTTGGTCGCCTGTAAAAGTACAGAGATGTGTGATTTCGCGCTCGAGCGGGTTCTCTAGTGCTCGAGCGGACCTCTGTTATATCACGCGCATATTTTGCTGAAGCCGCTCGAGCGGGCTGTTGGGCGCTCGAGCGGAGATCGCGGAACAAATTCTATAAATTTGCGTGTTGGGTCAGATTTTAGGATTACTTCTCCAGATCTTCTTTTTGGATTCTAAAGTTTATATCTGGGGATATTTTGCTAGTTTTCTTTGATGTTTTTATTGAGTATTCAACTCATGGTTTAAGAAGCATACATCAAAGGTTTGTTTGTTTATTCTACACAAAAGATAGAGTTGTTCTTCAGTGGATTCTGAAGAATTTGAGCTTGAAGCTTTGGTGGATTCCGGAGTGGCTCATCGTCAAGACAATTCCGAGGAGAAGACGGGGTTGGAAGAGACACATAGAGGTTGGTTCAATTCGGGCGTGGATTCGCTAGGTAATTGAGAGTATACCTGTGTAATTCATTTATATCTTCTTAGTGGAATGTTTTGTGACTGTTGCCCGTGGTTTTTTTATCACAATTGGAGGTGTCCAATTGTGGTTTTTCCACGTTAAAATCGTTGTGTCAATTTGTCTTGATTGTTTGATTGTGATTATTTTATTGCTTAAAATTGATATATAATCACAAATCAATATCATACATAATCACAAATCAACATCTAGAGGATTTCTAGATTTTTCAATTGGTATTAGAGCAGGTCGTTCTATTTTTTTTTTAAAAAAAAATTCTTTTAGAACGAGATCTTGTTTGATTTGTGATAATGGATACAATTCGTGAGGGAAATTCTATGGTTCGACCACCCCTACTTGACGGATCCAATTATTCTTTTTGGAAAGCTCGGATGAGATCGTTTTTAAAATCTATTGATGAAAAAGTTTGGCAATCTGTCATGTATGGGTGGACTGAACCAATGATTACCATTGATGGAGTAACTTTTCCCAAACCAATTGATAAGTGGGAAACAACTGATTACCAAAATAGTAGCTGGAATAGTAAAGCTATCAATTCTCTCTTTTGCACTGTCACACCTAAAGAGTTTAGTCGTATTTGCAATTGTGAAGTCACAAAAGATACTTGGGATATCTTACAAACTATTCATGAGGGCACTCCTTTGGTTAAACGCTCAAAACTTCAAAGGCTCACGTCTAGTTTCGAAAACCTTTCAATGAAAGATAATTAGACCTTTGATGAATTTTATGCGAAGTTGAGTGACATTGTAAATTCCAGCTCCAATTTAGGTGAAAAAATTCCAGAATCCAAAGTTGTGGGAAAAATTTTGAGATCCTTGCCCGATCGGTTCCAACCAAAAGTTACGACTATTGAGGAGGCTCAAGATGTTGACAACCTCAAGCTGGATCAGTTGGTTGGAAATCTCCAAACTTATGAGGCACACAGGAATTTCAAAAAGAAACAAAAAGATATTGCTTTTAGTAGTGCTCATAAAGTTAGAGAGGATTCTGATGAGCATTGTGAGATAGATTCCAAGATTACGGCTGCTTTTGTTAAACAATTTAAAAAATCTTTTCTGAAAAAGAATCCTAAACTTTTGGAATCTACTCATACTCATAAATCGAAAGGCAAAGATAAACTCAAAATTAATTCTATAGCCAAGAAGGAGAAAGGAAAGATACAAGGGAACTCTGAAAGACTCCAATGCTATGAATGCTATGAATGCCAAGGATTTGGCCACTTTGCTTCAGAATGCCCTACTTGTTTGAGGAAGAAGAAAGCCCTCGCTATCACTTGGGATGATGAATCAGAATCTAATGAAGATGATAGTGACAATGAAGATCAAGGCGAAGAGGGACATAAACAATTCCTTGCTTTCATGGCGGCTTCCGAAACTGAAGGACAAACAGAGTCTCCGAAGAGGTCGGTTGAGAATACCACTGATGATGAATCCTCGGAGAGTGATCATGAAGAGCTTGAGCAAGCTTATGAAAAGTTGTATAAGGAGTCTCTTAACTTATTCAAATTAAATGACAAACTCACAAAGAAACTCAAAGCATGTAAAAGTGAGAATGTCAAACTTAAGGAGGAGATTTCCGAGGCCAGGATTAATGCCATTAAGATAGCTGATGATCGACAAGCTCTTTGTGCAAAATTGTTGACTTGTGAGACAGAGAGAAATGAGCTACAAGAAACCCATGCCATGTATGAAGAAAAGATTGAATCTCTCGAGATGTCACAAGTTGCTTTGGAAGAACTAATGATCAAGAAAGAGGAAGAGTTAAAGTGTGCTATGGCTACCATTGGTCTTTGGAATAGAGGATCAAAGACTTTGGACAATATCATTGGGTCTCAACAAATTTGTTCTAACAAGTGTGGCATTGGCTTTGGTGGAAAGAAAGAGCAAAAACAGAGTGCTTCAACATCTCATGATACAAGAACTCAAGGAAAGGGAGAACAAAAAATTCAACATAAGGATGGACTTCTCAAACTTCCTAGAGTTGGTAAGGTAAAAGAAAAGAAGGTACACCCTGTTTTTATTTGTCATCATTGTGGTATGCATGGTCATATTCACCCTTATTGTTATAAGTTGCATGGGAGAGTGTCTCATCAAGATGGAAGAAATTCTAACATCTCATGGGGTAAGAGACACTTCATTGGTCGTAAGGAGGTTAAGGGTCATAATAGACCTCGTTATTTTGATTTGCTTGAGACCAATCGTGAACAGAGGTTTTGTTTGTCTAGTCCTAGGAATAGGAAGTTGGAAACCAAGTCGAGACGGGTTCTCATTGAAAGCAAAGGGAACCACAACGTCAAGACACCACCCAAGAAGCGCAATGCTCACAACTTTGTTTATACTAAAGCGGTTTGGGTGAGAAAACTCGATTTGTGTTAATTTGTTTATTTATTTTAGTTTTTGGGTTTCTGTGTTTTTTTTTGTCTTTACATGTGTGCTTGTTCATTTTTTTTTCTTGCTTTATTTTTGGGGAAAAAAAAATCCCCAAAAAGATTTTCTTAGTATGGTTTTGCAAGTTTGAAATTTTTGAGTGGTCCTTGGTGCATATTGGAATTGATGAGAATATCCATTACATGTTAATATATGTGTACTTTCTGTGGTCATTACTCGTTTTGGTGTGTGTGTTTTTTGATTAGTATGTCTCATTCTGTACACACTCTTTGATTAGCAAATTTTGGAGTCTTCCGCCTTAGTGATTGTTTTTTCTCTATGGACTTCTGTCATTGATCTTTTGCGTTTCTAGAGGAATTGACCTATACTAGCATATCATGGGTGATGTTGAGTCTCTTAACCACCTACCATCTTTTTGCATCTCCATGGCTTTCCCCTCTATTATTTGTAGTCCAGCCATGAGGAAAAGGCTACATCAGAGTCACCAACCAGGCCATCCTTATTATATCCATGCTTCTTTGGTTCAGTTTCCATACTGTTGAGCGTGTTAGCCGCCAGTGATTGTTTCTTTGGTTCAGTTTCCATACTCTTGAGCATGTCAGCCGCCAGTGATTGTGCAAAAGAAAAAGAAAAAGAAAAAGGAAAAGAAAAAATATGCACAAGAAAGAAAAGAAAAAAATGTGCAAAAGAAAGAAAAGAAAAAGTGTGTGAAAAAGAAAAAGAAAAAGATTCATTGATTAAGGGGGAGCCTTCGCCTTTACTCACCAAATACCCCTTGATTCCTAGTGGTTTGACTTTTCTTTGTTGTGCTTAGATTCTCTTGTCGGAGGTCCACCTTTTATATCACTACTAGGATTAAATCTAGTGTTTGTCGAACTCCAAGAGTCACACACACACTTTTATCATGGGATCTATGCTTTTCACGTAATGCATCACTTTCTTTCATAAGGAATTTTCTACAGACTGTGCACATTGTGTTTACCAGTAATTGTGCTTCTTGGATAATCTTGTGTGTTTTAAGGTACAAATCTGAAATTTCTTGCTTGCTCCACCATATTATTTTTGTCGTTTTCTTCTTGTTCACGATTTTCAGTGTTTGTTCATCTTGACTTGGGTTGGTTTATGATCTTGCTTTTGTTGTTTGAGAGTTGTTTTTCATGAGTCTTCGTTTTTATCTATTCATGTTTTCCATCTCATGTTTCAAGATAATCGTGTCATATGTTTATTGTTTTTTCATATACTCTTGTTGGACTAATAGTTGTTTTGGAGATTGTGGCACTAATAACTGTTTTGCAGATCATGACCTTGAGAAAGATGTTGGCTTTTGTTGGTTGTAATGGGTTGGGGTGATTAGGATTTTATTTTTTAGGTGTGTTTTGTCACGGCATTGCCAAATGGGGAGATTGTTAGGTTTTTATTCTTAGCAATCCCGTTTGACAAAACTCCTTTCAGTTGTATTTATTTTCACACTTTTATTTCAGTGAGGCTATGAGTGTTTAGATGCGAATCCAACCCGAATTGTGCCTTTCAGAGAAGTTTGTGATGCTAATGCTTTCAAGATTGCCACTTCGCTGATTATGATGGGGATCGAGCTGCCCGGTCAGCTCGCGAGGGTCCAGGGGGTAGCGCCCCTTGGCGGGTCCGGGGTAGCGCCCTGGCGGGGTCGAGGGGCAGCGCCCCCGAAGCAAAATGCAAAAATGCATTCCAAGTTGCCTGTCTGCTCGAGCGGACAGTACCCGCTCGAGCGTAGAATCCTTGGTTTCAGCAGTTTTGGTCGCCTGTAAAAGTACAAAGATGTGTGATTTCGCGCTCGAGCGGGTTCTCTAGCACTCGAGCGGACCTCTGTTATATCACGCGCATATTTTGTTGAAGTCGCTCGAGCGGGCTGTTGGGCGCTCGAGCGAAGATCGCGGGACAGATTCTATAAATTCGCGTGTTGGGTCAGATTTTAAGATTACTTCTCCAGATCTTCTTTTTGGATTCTAAAGTTTATATCTGGGGATATTTTGCTAGTTTTCTTTGATGTTTTCATTGATTATTCAACTCATGGTTTAAGAAGCATACATCAAAGGTTTGTTTGTTTATTCTACACAAAAGATAGAGTTGTTCTTCGATGGATTCCGGAGTGGCTCATCGTCAAGACAATTCCGAGGTGAAAACGGGGTTGGAAGAGACACATAGAGGTTGGCTCAATTCGAGCATGGATTCGCTAGGTAATTAAGAGTATACCTGAGTAATTCCTTTATATCTTCTTAGTGGATTATTTTGTGGCTGTTGCCCATGGTTTTTTTATCACAATTAGAGGTGTCCAATTGTGGTTTTTCCACGTTAAAATCGTTGTGTCGATTTGTCTTGATTGTTTGATTGGGATTGTTTTATTGCTTAAAATTGATACATAATCACAAATTAACATCTAGAGGATTTCTAGATTTTTCAGTGTGATTTAGTGCACAAGCTCTTGACACTTACTAAAGTCGATGTGATTTCCTCCATTACATGAATAGAATGGAAATATATCTATTTCGTGATCAATAGTTGTGAAAGAGCCACATCAACATATTTTTATTTTAAATTCAAAAGCAATTAAGGGAGATTTTGAAATTCAAATTGATGTAACAATTATAGACCACTTGATTTTGGATTTTAATGATATATTGCAACTTTATGCATGAAATGAAAGTCTCAATTCCAATCATGTAAATGATAGAATATAAATCATGCTAAACCAAGATCTGAAAAGATAAGATGTACACAATCTTATCACTATTTCTAAAGAGATTGATTTCACGATTCAATCTTGTATTATCAGGATGCTAACAGTAAATCTTATTGTTATTTCTAAAGGAATTACCTTCATAAGTACTACCAAGAAGCTAACGACAAACCTAGTGGTTGGTATTTTTTTAGGATGGAAAGCATTTCCATAACTGAATGGAGTGGAGTGGCAAAGGTATTGGGAACAATGCTATGTGTTGGTGGGGCTGTGGTGTATTCTTTCGTGAAGGGGCCTCCTGTGTATCCACAGGGTACCCAAGATCAAAATTCACAATCATATACAGGGTGTGGCACCAAAGCACAGTGCCTAAAAGGCTCTCTTTTTGCCCTCTCTGTCCAGGCTAATTGGTCTTTGTGGCTTATTATGCAGGTTCTCTCTCTCTCTCTCTCTCATGAATCGGTTTCGCTATGAATATAAAAATTATCAAACACAGAAAATATATGAACAAAAAATATTTTATTAAATTTCTTCATTCGTACACATTTTGTGTCTGATTCTGTAATCAATTTTTGTATTCTTCTTAATTAGTTTTAATTTGTAACGAGCACAAAAATTACATACAAAATACACATGGATGGATAAGATTTTATAGAATTTATTGGTGAGATCTGCTTTTGAAAAATCTTGGCCATTCTTATACATTCTATTAGGAGACATACGTGTAAGTTCTAATCAGTGGACTAATTGTCCAATCAGTCCTATGATAATTAATGGCATCTTTCATAAAATACTATTTGTCACTAATTGTTAATTTTCAGCGACAATTTAAAAATTTTGGCAAAAAAATGTCACTAATTATAAGTTTTAGCGACAATTTAAAAAATATCGTCACAAACAAAATGTTAATAATTTTCAACTTATAGCGACAGTTCGAAAATTGTCACATAAACGTCACTGATTGTAATTTTTAGCGACAATTTATAAAAACTGTGAATAAAAAAAGTCACTAATTATCAGTTTTTAGCGACATGCAAAAAATTGTCACAAAAAATTATTTTTAATGACGATTTTATTAGGACTTATTTTTAATAGGAATTGATGGGAATTAAATCCAACTATTATGATCTATTGATAGCTTACCCCATTCTTTCTATGTCTGGTTTTGTTACCCTTTTCTATGTTCCTAAACTCATTCTACACGAACAATTTGTTTTAAACACAAAATCAAACATAAACTACCTATGAATTGACAAGATTTTACAGAATTTGTTGGTGAGATCCACTTCTAAAAAAATGTTGTTTATCCATATATATAATTCTATAATCGATTTATTTGTTCCTAGACTTATTTTGTATGAATTGATTGGCTTTCGGGGTCATCTTACAAAGATATATCCAGATAAACTTAGACTTACAACGATACAATGCTTCTTTAGCTGCAGACAATCAGCAATATGGGCTGTGGCAGTCGAGAGGAAACATATCAGCATGGAAACTTGGTTCGGATCTTAACCTTCTTGTTGTGGCCTATTGTGTAAGATATCTTCTTCAACCTTTTTTTTTCTTTTGTTTTTTTAAATTCTTTTTTTGGGTTGAATTGAGTGTTAATGAAAATGGCAGGGTGTAATTTTCGTAGCGCCGACATTCTGGTTGAGAATTTGGGTGATAGAGAAGAGAGGCCCGGTTTTTTCAGCTGCATTTAATCCATTAGCATTCATTGTTATAGCCATCTTCTCAGCATTCTTGTGGAAGGAGACCCCTCACTGGGGAAGGTCCATTCTCTCTCCTTTCAACTCTTGTTTTATGCGTTTGTGTCCATGTAATGTCAATTGTTACTTATTTTATTTTATGTGTTTGTATGTTTGATTGTTACTTATTTTATTTTATGTGTTTGTATGTTCATGTTCGTGTTGTGTCAATGTGAGAAATAGAATTTTCATGTTGTGGCAGTGTTTGTGGAGCTTTACTAGTGGGAGGCCTCTATGGTGTTTTGTGGGGGATGCACAAAGAAGCAAAAGCCAAACCATTACTCGAACAAAAATCAAAAACAAAAGAAGCCAAATCAGTTGAACAGAAATCAGAAACAAAAGAGGAAAGCGTATAGCGATGTACAATCAAAATGTTGTGTACTTGAAAAAAATAATAAGTCAAGAACTTGAGTGTTGGTCACGCAGTATTATTGACTTTTATAATTACCTTGTCCACGATTTCTTGTCGACGAAAAAATATGAAAAATTTACCAAAAAATCTCATATATGGGGGATTAATGTTGATCCATTTAATCTTAAAAGTTTTCTTAAGAACTAATTAGTTTTTTTTTTGTTTGAGAAAGTTGTATTTATTTGATTTGGTGTCATTTAAGTTTAAGTAAACTAGCATAATTACCTGTGTTGTGCACATGTATAAATAAACAATCAAAAACTAATTTTTAAAATTAAATAATAATCTAAAAAATTTATCTGAAATATTTAGTAAAGATAATTTAGAATCAATTAAATTTTATTTATTTTTTTTAACACAATTACATATAAGAGAATTTTTTTTAATTATTCTTATGTCATTAATTGTGTGCTCTAAGTTCTTAATAACAAATACATGTCATAATTTAATTGGTAAAAATTAAAAAATAAATCACAAAAATTATTTTTATGATAAAATATAAATACATTTCGTCTTATCAGTTTCGTAAATTTAATTTATCATATGATAGTGATAAATTACATTTGTCAATATATTAATTTTTTCCATTTTTCGTAAAGTCTAAAAATTTGTCTACCATCAAAATTATAATTTATCTTATGTTATAGGATTTACATAAAAATAGATTAGAATTCATTTGTGATATTAAATTTAGGTTTAACATGAGATTTACGCCAACTTGTCTTTTACCTAATCATTAAAAATTATCTTTATCTATTCCCAACTTATATGAATCATTTGACCTATCTATTTATTAAATTAGTAAATAGATATTTGTAAGTATTTTTTATAATAATTAAAAAAATTTGAACTTAGTTTTTTTTTATTTAAAAAAACTATATATTTATGTTTAAAACAATTAAATGAATAGTTTTATATATTTATGGATGAAAAAATTATCTAAGATAGAGTCACCCTAAATTGTAGGACATATTCTAGTCCTAATAAATTTAAATTTTATCATAGCTTATCAATTCGTGATTGATATGAGCAAATTTGGGGGGTTTTAATATTGAATTAAACACTAAAAAGTAGTTAAGAAAATTTAGTTCAAGCCAATTTTTTTGTCAATAATTCTTGATTTAAGCCTACTCCTTGGAGAATCGTCTAGTTCATGTCCAATCCATGAGTTAGTAGACTCACCTATTTATTTAATTTTTAATTAGTAAATATATATTTTTTAAAAAAATTATAATAAAAATAGGAATTTTGTACATATTTGTTTGGTATATTTATTAACAATTTAAAAATTAATTAAGAAATTATGTAGTTATTCTTAAAAGAATAAATTACATTGGTAGTCCTTATATTTTAACTCTTGTGTTATTTTTGTCCTTGCAATTTTAATTTGCTCGATTTTGATCCTGAATTTATAATTTTGTCTCAATTTGGTCCAATTATTATAATTGCTAGTGTTATTTTTCATTGAAAATACACACGAGTAGCATCTGTTATAATTAGATAAAATTATAAATTTGTTTAACTCAGTAAGCTAATGTCAACCAACTCAATAACTACTTTGTTTTAAAAACATTAACCAACATTATCAATTGGACCAAATTAATACAAAATCGAAAATTAATGGTCAAAATCAAGCTAATTAAATTATAGAGATCAAATTGACACAAGAGACAAAATGCGGGGACTATCAATATAATTTACCCTTCATAAAATATGTCTAATTTGAAAAACTATTTAAGACTATATCAGGCTAGAACTTGAATAAAAAATGGATGGCTTATTAAAAATATTTAATAATTATAAATTTAAATTTGTTCAATTTTCATTTAATTTTTTTCGTAATAGAATTAGGTTGTTTGATAATTATAATTTATAGTTCCAATTTTTTTTTTGTATTATTTAAAAATATTTTAAAATTATATATAATTATAATTTCTTTTGGAACTTTCCTTTTTAATCTCAAATTAGTTATAACTTGAATTATATATAATTTATTTTTGAGTTCTCATCTACAGACACTAACACTAACACTAACAATAAACATAAATTGTTTTTTGAACATTGTAAAAAATAAATAAAGAAATATATTATCAATAATAATAATAACAAAACATATTTTTATTTATTATGTGACATCTCACCACTACATCGATAATAGACATTAATAATAAAACTCATTACAATAATACAGTAATAATATATCAGATAATAAATAACATGTGATCACAATAAGTTTTTATAATTATACAAAAGTACCCAAAATGAAATATAAAAAAATAATATATGATCCATATTCAATTTTTATATAGTAAAATTCACACTTAATCTCAACCATACATTAATTTTCTAAATTAATTCATTACCCAAACTATCTACTATTCTTTTAAGTAATATTCACCTTTTCAAAACTCACATAAACAATACTCTGACCGAGCTCACCATCATCCTTGTTGTTGCTATGCTCACCACCTCCACTAGCCACTATCACTACAACAAACTGCACATTTGGCGACTAAAATTGGCGACCAAACCAATTTTAGTCGCCAAAAACAGGGTGTTCGGCGACCAAAATTAGCTACCAAAGTGTTTTAGTCGCCACATAGTGTTATTGGCGACTAAATTGTTTTTAGTCGCTGTTTTGAACCACTTTACGCTACCAAAGTTCAATTTGGTCGCCGTATGATAACATTTCGCGACAAAACTTTTTGTCGCCAAAAAATTGGGAGAATTTTTTATGCTTTTTGGCGACCAAAACAAATATTTAGTCGCTAAAGTTTCCAAATTTTTTTTAGAGGGAAACTCATTAATATTGGTGCCTACATTTAACAAAGGATTATTTTTCTTCTGTTTGACACACACCATACAGAGCACTCGATACCAAAGCTCTGCGCCGCTGGCCACCGTCGTTCATCACCGGCGCTCGCGACCACGAACATTGCAGTCCGGCCCACCACTGATTACAGGTATTTCTCTCTCCCTCTGTATCGATCTGTCTCTGTCTGTTTGTATCTCTCTCCCTCTCCATCCCCGTGGCTCACGCGTTCTGAGGGTTTTGAAATGTTTTTGTTTTCCATTTTCTGTCGATTTCGTAATCAAAGCTCTGATTAAGTTAGGGCTTTTTCTGATTACAGGTATTTAGGGCTTTTTCTGATTTCGTGAGGTTGGAGAAAGAGGTCGTGAGGAAAAACACTATATAATTCATAGTCAACCAAATCAGTGAAAGTGTTTTTGTAAAACAATTTGCTTTCTGATTAAGTTTTCTACTTCTTTTCTCCCCCCCCCCTTCTGTATCATCCCCACTTCTCTGTATCCCTTTCTGCAAATCATCTGTTTGTCAAAGTATTCTAGTTTTTGGGTTTGTTTTTGTGTTTCAGAAAATAAAAAAAACAAACTTCAGTGGTATTTCTCGAAAGCCAGGTGTTTTCACAATAGAGATCAATTTTATTTTTATTTTTTATTTTTTGTTTTTGTTTTCTTTGTTTCATCAAATCACCTGCGAGGGTAGTTTTTTTTGTATCCCCCTCCAGGTTGGTTCTTTTACATCTTGGACTAAAGAGGCTTATCTATTTTCAATCCTCTTTATTAGGTTTTTTCGGTATGGGTATACACTGATTACAATCCATCACTCTTGAATTCCAATGCTACTTGTGGATGGGTATACACAGAGCATGTATGGCGTTTCTATAATTTGACAAGTATTGAAGTTTTATTGCTGATTTTCTTGTCCTACATTGGTTTGAACAAACTCATCTAATTTGGAGTATAGATTAGTCGCTCAAATTGTTTATAAATATAAATTTTGCTTCCATACACAAATCAATTCAATATTCTGAGAGGCAAGTCAATTTCTTAACCTGGGATTTTTCATCTTTCTGTATTTTTATTTATTCATTTATTTTTTGAGCAGATGGGCAATGTTTGGTTTTGCTGTTGGGATGCTAACAGAGTATGCAAATGGCTCAGTCTTCCTTGATCAAGTAAAATTCTTCTCTCCAATTTCGGGATTGTAGACTTGGAGTAACTTATCTGTTTGATTTCCAATGCTACAAATACGTACTCTCTGTTACATGTAATTTCTGTAGTTAAATCCAATGTTTCATCTGCCGCTTTTTTTGAGTAAATTTTCAATTTTCATTTGTTTGAATCACTTAATTATCTGTATTCTCACTATTTACATGAATTTCAAAAAACACAAATTTGTTGTGTATAATTTGATTTTGAGTTGTGTATACTTTGTATGAGATTCTAGCTCACCAAAATTGCATCCTAACCTTTTGGTTGTTGGTACATAATCAAAGATTCAAAAGTGCAATCCACAATCCAATACCTTGTCACCATGAAGAGTTTTTTCTGCTCTAGTTTTAACAGAAACTAGTGGTCCAGATTTTGAGTTATGTTTTCTTTTTTGTTCTCTGTCTATTTATTATTACACACCCCTAATTCTTCTTTGAACAAAAAGAGAGCATTTTTGTATTCAAGTTTCCTAAGGGTCAAACTCACCAGACACTCCAAAAAGACTGGTAAGTCTATCATCATACAGTTAAATGATGGAGTACAATTATTATTGTAAAGTGTCCATCTATGTTTTACACCATGTAGTAAATGTCTAATATTTTTCTTGAATTTTAAAAGGATTTTGCTACTGATTGGAACAAATATATAGAATTGAGTATAATGTTTGTTAAATATAAATTATATGTCTCCCTGTAAGATGACTTCACATAGAATTGTTCATGTATGTCACATTAGCGTATGCATACATGCCGAGTTACTACTGAAATTAGCCAACCATATGCAGCTGAGAAATAGGCATAACATCCCGATCTGTCATTACTATTTCGGTAAACATCAACAAGCAATGCTAATCGAACCCTTAAACTTACTTAAGCTCCCTTCCATTACAGAGTATTTTTCCAAGTTCCCGTCCATTCCCAGGTTCATCTTTGGTTGATGTGTACTATTCCAATAATGGACAAGAGTTGGATGATGATACAAGATCAGCTAAAAAGTAAAGAGTATCTAGAGGGTGTTCAGTCATTTATTGAGTTCGCTACAAAGAGTTTAGGGCCGCAGGATGAAATCCGTTGTCCTTGTGTTGATTGCTTGAACGGCACAAAATTTAGTCGACACATTGTACGGTTGCACTTGATTCGAAGAGGAATCACAATTTCTTATCGAACTTGGGTGCACCATGGGGAACATGCTCCCATGTTTCGTGATCATCCTAGTATGCGAAACAATGATACTGAAACCAATGAACCTGGAATGACTGACAATCACGAAAATGTGGATGAACTTCCTACCATGTTAGAAGAGATTTACATGAGTGGTCTCATGGATGATAAAATCGACGAAGAACGTACTAGTTCGGAGAGGCACAATTTGTTGAAGTTCATGAAGTTGTTCGATGATGCTCAACGCAAAGTATATCCAGACTGTGAAAAGTTCTCCATCTTGTCCTTCGTAATTAAGATGCTTCATTTGAAGGTGTACAATAAATGGAGCAACAAATCTTTCGACATGGTTATGCAAGTTTTCAAAGACATTCTACCAAACTGTGATGAAACTGTTCCATGGACTCTTTATGAGGCAAAAAAGTTCTTACGTGAATTGGGTTTGGGATATGAGGCCATTCATTCATGCAAAAACGATTGTACTCTATTTTGGAAGGACAACGCCACATTGGAGAATTGCCCTACATGTACGGAGTGTAGATACAAGTTGAACGACAAGACGGGTAAAAAAATTCCACACAAAATACTGAGGTACTTTCCTTTGACACCGAGGTTGAAGAGATTGTACATGTCAAAAAAAATAGCCGCATTTATGAGATGGCACAAAGATAAGCATGTGGATGATGGAGTACTACGACATCCAGCTGATGGTGAGGCATGGAAGGATTTTGATAGGTTGCATCCTACGTTCTCTGCGGATCCTCGGAATGTAAGACTAGGGCTTGCTACAGATGGTTTCAATCCATTCGGAAATATGAGTACATCGTACAGTATGTGGCCCGAAATCTTAATGCCTTACAATCTACCCCCATGGAAGTGTATGAAAGATCCATTTGTCATGCTGTCATTGCTTATTCCAGGACGATCTGCACCTGGAAGAGACATCGATATTTATTTGCAACCATTAGTAGAAGAGTTAACTACTTTGTGGGAGCATGGTGTGCAAACATATGATGCCTTAAATGGCCAAATATTTACAATGCATGCAGCAGTCATGTGGACCATCAATGACTTCCCCGCATATGGTTCCTTGTCTGGTTGGAGTACAAAAGGTTACTTGGCCTGCCCTAATTGCAACATGGATGCTTCATCTCAGAGTTTGCGAAGTAAGATAGGGTATATGGGTGCTCGGTGGTACTTAGCGTGATAAGCTAATGGACCTAATGCCTTAGTGAACACATATTCGGGATGCATTGCTAATGGCGTCCGATTCCATACTATCAACCGTGATAACCGTCGTAAATGTCAAAATAGTGGGTTGGTAGTGGAAGGCGACCACGAAGGCCGATTGATAAAGTTCTACGGCTACCTTTGTAAAGTGTGGGAACTGACATATTTGTTTGGACATCGGGTTGTTTTGTTCCAATGTGAATGGTATAACACCGGTAGTAGTCGAACTTTGCGTGTCGAACCACATGTGACAACTGTTGATGTAAGAAGTCGATGGTATAAAGATGACTCGTTTGTGTTCCCAAGCCAAGTTCAACAAGTTTTCTATGTTCCTGATACGAATTTAGGGCCGAATTGGCGAGTCGTAGAAAAGTTTCAACATCGACGACTTTGGGATGTGCCAGAGCTAGATGTGCCAGAATTTGATGACGTGTTACAAGAAGATGAGACCACTACTGTTGTACCAACTGACCCTATTGATGAAGATGCTGTTTTGCGTCGGAATGACATTGAACCTGAAATAATTTCAATGGAAGTTTCGCATACCAAAAAGCGTGTACAACCCGAGGGTGTTATGGATGATGCTTTCATCTGTGATGACGATGATGAACTAACAATCGCGGGTGATGACGAATAAGAAGATGAGATAGAAACTGATTTTGATACAAATACGGACCTAGAGTTTTAACTCACTTTGTGGTAAAATTACTTTATGTGTTCTCTAAGTACATTGTTGATGAACTTTGTTTGTTTGTCCGACTTGTTTTGTTGATGTGATTGGGGGCTTTAAGCGATCTTGTTAGAATTTGCCAAGAAAAAATGAAGAACCTAGCTTTGAGCTCGCTGAAGATCCTGCTCCAACTGAGAGAGCTTTATCCTACTTGACTCTAGCTGCTGTACATAGGCCTATATATATATATATATATAATTATTATTCAAATGGGTATTTCAAATGGGTATTTTATAAAATCATCATAACCACCCTAAAATTATTCAAATGACTTCTTCATTCTTTGTTTATTCAGTAAATTAGTTTTAAAAGACTAATTGTGTCTTGTTTCTTCTTTTTGTTCTTGTTCTTCTTCATCTTCTTCTTCTTCTTGTTTGGACCCCAATTTCCCAACTACATTCATATTCTATGGACTTAATACCCTTGTAATTAACTTCCTATACGATTTGTATGAACTTTGGCAGAAAATTGAAAAGCAAATTCATAGTGAAGTCAGATTTATGTATGTTTGCTGCTGTTTACTCATCTGCTGGCAGATTTACTGAAGCAAATTCATAGTGAATCATAGTGAATCTGCTAGTTAATCTTGATAAGTTTTTTTGCTCTGTCTCTGGCTGCTGTCGCTGGTTGTTAATCTTGTCAATCTGCTGGTTGCTTAATCTGCTAGTTGCTTAATCTGCTGGTTAATCTGAGTTGGGATGTTTGTATTCATGGTTAATCTGCTGGTTACTTAATACAAGGCTCCAACTACTGTGATTGGTTGTCGAAGAAACAATGACATTTAAACATCCAATGATGTTTGGATATTTATGTATGTGAGGTTCATGTAAATGTATGTAAATGACGTATGTGAGCTTTATATAAATGTATGTAAATGATGTATGTGACATTTATTACTCATGTCATTTTGTTATTTTTTTATGTAGGTACCATGGTTCCTGGAATCAAGACGGGGCGGCGGAAGACAGCAACAAGTGACAACGTATTATCAGGCTCTGAAGCAAGTCCAACAGTTATTGGCACCCCGTTGACGTTATCTGATGAGACACTGCCACCAGATGATACACAAACAGTGGTGGAGGAGACGCAGCCAGGTGGCGTGGGTAAGAGCATTGAACTTAGTTCTTTACAAATTATTTTTTCCTTTTTTCTGGGGTGCATAAGTCAGGTCTTTAAGGCAATGAAAACCACATAAACAGGAAGACAAACAAAGAAAATGTGAATGCCTTGTTAACCTGATTGGTAAGGAATGCCTTTGTTAATTTGTAGGTTAATCTGTTTGTTAATCTTGGTAGTCAATGTGAATGCCTTAGTTGGATTGAGGGATGTTTGAAACATCATATCAACATCTTGAGGTGATAGTTCAAAAATATTGAATACTTACTCTAATCAATATTTGCCAACGTTTTTTTTCAGATTGACTTAACATGAGTAAATATCAATATTTGCTAGCAGCTACTACAAGATTTGTTCAATATGATTTGTATTTGTTGTTTTTTTGCTGCCAAGTAGGATGTTAACAGAATAGTAAGTGCGAGTGTATGAAGACCTAGTAGTCAATAACTGTTAGTGTAATACCAATTATAGCTACCAGAAAAATGAAGTCATGGAATCTAATTTTCCACATGAGGTCGATCACTTTTTCAAAAACAGGGGTCAGGATGATGCTACACATACGGAGACAGATGAAAATGGAGATGAAGGTAGTGGAAGGTGGTAAATCTGCAGAGAAGGATGACGAGGATGATGTGGCAAAAAGTGTTGAAGGGTCAATTAATGGAAATCACACAGTGGAAGGATTGTCAGATGATGTAGATGGAGGTAATGATTGTATGCCTGGTTCAGTGGTTAAAGAAACTGAGTGTGCTCTAGGGAAACTGAGTGTGCTCTAGGGAAACCAAACGTTGGGGGCTGCACTAATGAAATAGGGGTGGTGCAGGTGGTCTGTTCAAGAATAGTGGAGAATGGGGGGTCTCAAGAGGTCGATGATCAGATTTGCACTATTGGCTATATGAATAGTTTGAATGGATTAGAGTGTGGCAGGCCCAATATCAATTTAGAAGTTGTGTTAAATGGAGCCCAATTTGAGCCTATGACTAATAGGCCAAGGAGGGTGGTTAATTCAAATTTGAGTGACTGTATAGCCCAGTACAAGGCTTTGTCTACAGTGGAGAACTCAGCCTTCAAGGATAAACAACAGAGGGATGGCCCATTGCAGAGGGCTACTGCTAGAACAATGAGAAAGGACGATCTAAAGATGAAAGGCATTGAACAGAGGAAAGGAAGAAGGAGGAAGGGTGCACATTCAAACCAGAATGGGCTGTTATTTAATAATTTTCTAAAAAATAGGGCAATACTTAGAGCGGCAGCAGCAACCATATTGTTATCAGTGTCTCAAAGTAGCAATTCAAAAAATACAAGAAAGTTGCTTAATGAAGCGTAAGCAACGATTGAGATGGTGAAATTATTAGGGTTAAACAGTGAAGAGAAAGAAGATGAAATGGTGAGAAGAATAGTTGAGTTTGAGGAAAAAGATTTGGAAAAAGTTGAAGGGAGGGGTGAGATGGCTTAAGCTGTTGGGATCATAAAGGAGAGTAGGAGCTGTGATGTTGGTGTTAATGAAGATTTGTTGGTTTTATTGCAGCTGGGGTTTTTCATGGGCTGAGGGGGCTGCTTTCTGCCTGCTATCACTGTTCTGGATCTGTGTTGGAGTGCTGGTGGTGATTTTCTGGTGTTTGATCTTGATCAGTATAATGGGTTGGGTTGTAATGTGGAGTCTGCTACGTCTTGCTGCTGCTGTTGGTTGATCTTGATCAGTGCTGGTGTTTGCTGCTGCTGTTGTGGAGTCTGCAATGGCCTGCTGTGCAGGCCTGGTGTCTGCTTTTTCTTCATTAATAAATTTCCTTTTCTTGGCTGCTTAAAAGAAAATAAAAATATGAACTGTGGAAAAACAAAATTCATTACAGAAATATATGGCTCCCAACTGAGTCATGATATAGTTATGGATTATCATGCATGAGTTGGAAAGAAAGAAAAACTAGACATTATAGTTATTTTTGGTTTGACCTTTGTGCCTGAATAGGACAATTTCACAAAGTTATAGTAATTTAATCTGATTCTCAATTTTTGAACTCATGTCTAATTAAACAATCAACAAGGCAATTGCTATCCTCTGGAAATTTATTGAATCCGTGACGATTTTTGGGGATTGATCCCTTCCCAAGAAGGATCAGTTGACAAATTGGTTTTGAGACCAATTCTAACTCTATTTCTAACTTTGCTGGTGCTGCGTATTGTCTGCTACTACATGGTCCTCTCAGCTTTCAGTCGATTGGTCCTCTGTGTCTTTGTCCTGTCAGTAGTTTGGTTTGTGTTAGCTTGTTGTTTGCTATCTAATGTCTGCTCCTGATTTGTTTGTATCAGAGTTAAAGTTGTGCAGTAGGGGTGTTGGCACTATGCCTCAGAGCTGTTTGGTCTGTTTTGATGCTGGATTGGTAAAGTTCTGAGCATAGAACTTTGTTTGGTCTGTTTGGGAAATGTATAAAGAGGTGACTGAAGCAGGAGATCGGATCTGCTAAGGGAGTGTTAATCTGCTGTGCTGGGCACTATGCCTCAGAGCTTGCATAACAAATTTTTGTTAACCATAAGAATGGTCCTAGGATGACTACTTAAACCTCAGAGGTTTTAGCAATTATGTACTGCAATATCTGCTGAATTTAAAAAAAAAAAAAAACTAACAAGAACTTCCAACCTGATCATATGCAATATCTGCTGAATTTCATCATCACATTTCAACAATTATGTACAGCATTAGGGAATGTGTAGTGTCTACTAACTGTACACGGGTGGTCATTACGAACAATATTTGAACTGGTACAATTATATGAAGTGACGTTCAAGGTATGATTATATAATGCGACCTAGACCTATGACTCTAGCTAAAGTCTTATGTCGGCTATTACTTTAGGCTAGCAATCAGGAAAATCAGATGATTTTGGAACACTGTGTTCCCAACTAGGCTGCATAATTTTTAACAAAGGCACTCTGTGTTCCCAAGTAAGGCACACTGTTTAAACATATGTTTTTAAACATAAAGTTCATTGATTTAGTTGAGTTCTAAACTTAAAAGAAACCAAGGGTTGTACACTTGTAATTAACGATATTAGTTTGATAGTCAGTTATTGTCTTCGCTGTAATTAAGATGGTTATATGTGTTTATGTATTTTTTTTTTTTTTAAATTGAAGCAACAAGCAATACTCGAACATCTTTCCTTAAATCTGTTTGTAATTTGTGGCGTGCTTCCCCTTTTGTAGCAGGGCGAAAAAGATCAACTCGTGTACGAGGACGTACATTGGGCAAAGGAGTGCAAAAAAGAATAGACAGGAAAAAAGGAGAGAAATTACATGTGTATGTCAATCGGGTGTTGAACGCAATCACAGGAGGGAATGCAACCCCAGCGACGAATGAGTTGGGATTGCAAATTAGACGGTTGTGCCCTCTTCAGAGCGTGAAGTCATGGAGGAAAATCAATGAAAGTACCAAAGATGCGGTCATCCAAGTGGTGCTAGTATGAGATTTATCTTCCCATAATGTCGTTATTAAGTTATTTGTAATTGCTTAAATTAATTGATGTACTAATTGTCTTATTATGTTTGTAGGACAAGTTTGTTATCGGGGATGATTTTGATAATGATGAACAAGCTCAACAAATTCTTGATAGAAAGGCATATTTGCTATACAAGGATTGGAGGTACAATCTAAAGCAAGAGTTCCTCGAACTTGAGGAAAAGGGTGTTGATGACCCGTATAGTCATCCGCCTAGTGGAGTGAGCTTGGATGACTGGAGATATCTTATTGATGTTGCTTGGAAAGATGAATCGCACTTGGTAACAAATTAATTAGAAACCCCATTCTTGAAATTCATTGATGTGAATATCAATAAAAATTCTAACAAAATTGGTTTATATTTGTAATTTTTTTTTTCTTGTTAGAAACGTTCTAAAGCTGGTAAAGCAAATAGGGGTATGCTCCCCTACAATCATACAAGTGGATCGCCATCATTTCCTATAGCAATGTCGCTTATGGTGAGAAGTAGTTATTTGTTTAGTAATATAATGGATGATTGATTCTTCTTCATTTTGAATATTACTATGTACTACTTCATCAATGGAAATTTTTTCAAACATAATAGGCAAATGAGGATGGAGAAATAGATTTCCCTGAATTTTATAAGAAATCACACAAGTCCAAGAAGACGGGAGACTGGATTGACCCCAAATGTGGTGAGCTACATGTGAGTATTGAATGTTGAATCCAATTTTGTTGTATATCAATTACTAAAGTTGTTTTCAATTCCTTCAACTATCTTGACTTTCTTATTTTTTTGCCATGATAGGATGATATGGTCAATCTACAAGTCGTAGCCACCGATGCGGGGTTGCCATTGACCCACGAAGAACTATCAAGGCAAGTGCTCGGGGCCAAAAAAAATTACTTGCGTGGATGTGGGATAGGCCCACAACCCTCTTCAGTAGCTTCCAATGTGGCACGAGCACGTGATAAACATATGGAGTCAATGAGAGCGGAATTGGAGGCTCTTCGTGAGGAGCGTGAAAGAGATCACGAGGAGTTGCTGAAGGAGAAAGAGGAGCGGCAAAGAGATCACGAGGAGTTGCTAAAGGAGAAAGAGGAGCAGCAAAGAGATAGGGAGGAAATTATGAGGGAAAGAGAGGAGCTGACGAAACAAATTGAAGAGGAAAAAAAAGCACGGGAGGCACAACAAGTACAACTCAATCAATTGAACGACGTGGTGTCACGACTCACAACCCTCTTGCAGGGTTCAGATGGTCTTCCTACTATTCGGTAAACATAATTTTATTGATAAGCTAATGCAAGTTCTAGAAAATATGGATCATATTGGCATAGAATTGGTTTCTAAAGTTGGTATGCAAATTTTTTTTGTTTTGTGCTTCGAATAGGTTATAAGGCATAATGTGAGTAGACTTTGCAGCAGATGGACGGTAATCTGAAGTTCATAAGGTAACCACTTGATTTCAATGAAATATGAAGTTAGTTCCCTTTGGCATAATTTGATTTCCATAGGGTTGTAATCACTTGATGGCATAATCTGATTTCATAAGGTAACCACTTGATGGCATAATCTGATTTCCATAAGACAGCATGGAATTCCAACAAAATTAAAAAAAATATATATATAAACAAAAATGATGACCTTTTTTTTATGTGGAATTTACTTTTGTTTTTTATGTGAACTGACTCCGTCCAAGTCCATGCTGGCAAATAGTTGGCTATAGTCTGAATAACAAAATTCTTCGTATTCTTCAGTAGAAGTTAACATTTGTCATGTCAAGACAGCCTGTTCTACGGGCAGACTTATGAGTATCTGTTCATGTCAACAAACATCCAGACGCTAGAATAACTATCTTACCACGGCATTGAGCTGGAGGAATGAATTTATAAATGTTCTAATTAAGTGCCATATGAGCAATTTCACTTCTCAATTTATTCAACCAACTCAGATGACAGCTACGCTGGGAGTTGGCGTCAAAAACGCCGTAAACGTAGCCGAAAAAACTCAGTTTATTACAAGGGACACAACTAGTTAAATTGGCAGGTCTGTTTGCTTGCATAACACAATTTTGTTAGAGATGTCTTGCCACATATCTAAAAACTATTCAGCAAGTCTGGATTGTCTCGAGACTTACTTCAAACCAAACCATTAATGTGACTAAAAACTTTATGTGTGCATCAATGTTGATCCATCTTTATTAACTAGTTAAAAAGATAAAAGATAATACGTTTGGTGTGTTTGGTGATTCTTCATTTGTTGAGAGTACTAGGTAAACAATAATACCTAGATTCTTGGGACTACTAGGTAAACAATAATACATAGATTCTTGGTACTACATAGTTATCAGTAGTTATTACTTCTGGAAGAATAAAAGATCTTTGTTACAGCTGAAACAAAAGCACAAATAAAGAAGTTTCAGACCATAACAATACAATCTGAAATTCATATGAGCCTTCTTCGTAAGTCAACCAACCCAACCAAATTTGACAAAGGTATATGGTCATTACACTAGCCTATAGCTGATACAACTATATATTACCTGCAAAAATCGTCAAATAGTATCCAAATGAACCATATGGATGTGAAACTTCTCCAAGATTCCGAATTCTGGGGAATATCATCAGTTTGCAGCCTTCTCAGCTGGTATATGCAACACATGTTTAATATATACAGTGATAAATTACATTCATAGTGTATATGTTTTGGCCTTATATTATTTTGATCCTTATAATTTTAATGTACTCGATTTTGATCATGAATTTATGCTTTTGTGTTAGTTTAGTCTAATTGATAACAACCGTGTGACGATCCTGACATGTATATTATTTTATTCAGAGAATTTGCCTAATTATGTGTTTAAATTTTGTGCATATATGTTTGCTTATGGAATTTTGTTAGAACATTTACTTAAGTATACTTTTTGTTGAGAATTTTTGTTTACAATGGAACTAATGGGTGACATTTTTTTTGTGTAGATGGCTTTTGGCATTGACATGTGGATCTTCTATTTTTTTTGTCCGAAAGAAAATTCACATTTTTGCAAAGTTGGAAAGTTTTTTGTCGTCCCTAGCTTTTTGTGTGGAAATTGGATGAATCATACATATATTTTTTGGCGGGGTACATAGTAGTTTTGGAACTTGTGTTAATTGCTCTGGTGGTATGTATAGATTACCTTTTGTCGTGGTACATATTACCATGGTAATTTGTACCATGTCAAATGGTCATTACAATGCATAGTATAGTAACAATGTTTTGTGTATAGAGGACATTGTTTTGGTAACACAGTTGGAATGTATGACGTTAATATTTGTAATTGGAATATGTTAGTTGGTTTGTATATATAAGTTAACATTGTAAGGTATTATTTTTGGTTTGATGGTTGTGAGTGAAACATGCATTACGAAATAGGTGATAATTTACATATTGATTTGTTTGTATTATAGGTTATGGTGGATATGTTTGTATTATAGGTTGTGGTGGATATATACAGGTTTTGAAAAAAAATAAAAAATGATATTTTTGGTGACAAAAAAATTGGTAGCCAAAAAAAATAAATAAATCTTTTGCCGACTAAATATTTAGTAGCTAAAACGAATAGAAAATAGTTTTGGTGACTAATTGTTTTTGTAGCTAAAAACTGAAAACAGTTTTGGCTACTAAAGCCTGTAGTAGCTAAACTAGAAGAACCTTTCCCCGACAAAATCTTTAGTAGCTAAAAATGACACTATTGGCGACTATTAATTTTGTCGCTATATGTAATTGAACTTTTTGGCGACAACAGTTTAGTAGCCGAAGATGTGAGTTAATAGACTTGCTTCACCCTTTCGGCGACTAATATCTTAGTCGCTAATATGACTCATCAGCGACTAAAGTAGCGTTAGTCGGTAATAGCTTCTTCTTTTGCCTACTAAAAATTAGTCGGCATTATGTTGGATTTTTAGCGACTAAATCCTTGTTTGTCTCTAATTGCTGCCCCTTTTGGCTACTAACAGATTAGTCACCAATTCTGTTGGATTTTTAGCGACTAAAACAGATTTTAGTCGCCAATACCTTCGCTGACAATGTATCTGCGACAAAGCCAGCGACCAAAGTTTTTGGTCAGCAAATATTTTCGGCGACTAAAATCTAGGCTTTTGGCGACTAAAACATTAGTCGCCAAAAGTGTATTTTTTTGTAGTGTATGCAACTTTGGTATAGTTTTTTTATCCTTGCAAATTTAAAAAGACAACGTTGGGAAAATAAAAAGGTACCGTTAGAGTTTGAAAGAGTTAATAAAAAATATATAAAATGTGTGGTTTTAGTTTTTCTTATTTCATATATGGGTGATAATTTTTTTTTTAAATCCATAAATTATGGAACAGTATTCATTATTTAAAATTTTATTTATTGATGGGCAAGTCAATTAAATGTTTTTAATTTTTTACAAATAAAAAAAATTGAAAAATTTGTTTAAGAAATTAAAAAAAAGGCCAAATCATAAAAAACAATATAAGACGTCATATTCTATTAAAAAAACTCATAACTTTATTATCAATTTACATATATAAAAAATAATAATAATAACAATATAAAAAATACACAAACATCCACCAAAAAAATAAAAATAAATTTTCAAATTAACTTCCAAAACAAAGATAGTTAAACAGATATATATATATATATATATATTATCAATTTGGTTGGAAAAAAAAAAGTCATATAGAGAAAAAAAATACTCACACGAAAATAGAAATTTACAAAAAAAAAAAAAAAAAAAAACAAACAAACAAACAAACAAGTAAACAAACAAACAAACAAACAAATTTGAAATAAGTTTAGACTATTGATAAAGAGAGAGAGATTAGTATTTGCCTCATTACATTTGGAGAGGAGTTGGCTGGGGTGGAAAAAAAAAATCAAATATTGACTATTCTAAAAAGAGAATTGTATTGAATTTTTAATTTGATTGGGTTTTTAAAATTTTAGGATTTGTATTATTTTCGGAAAGGATGAGGTGGCTTACCATATTATTTTGAATTTTAAAATTTAAAATCATAGATAATTAATGCATTTATTGTTTCTTTATCTGAATTGTTTTGATCAATATTATTTTTGAAAAGAGTGAGGGTGACTTATCATATTGTTTTGAAATTTAAAATTCAAAATTATAGATAATTAGAGTTTTTTTTTTTTTTTTTTGACTTAAGGAACTAACCAATAGAGTTTTTTTTTTCCTTTAAAAATTAACAAATCAACAAAATTAGTTTGGGAGTTTGGAGCTCCCACAATCAATGTTCTTAAAAAGTCCCTTTTCCTTGTATATATAGATGTCATTTTGTGATTCATTTTTCTAATTTTTTGATTTGTTTTTGAGATGGGAATGGAAAAGTGAGGTATGGAAGATTCTTTTAGGGGATTGATTTTTTTGTGTGGTTTTCTAGTGTTACATTGGAGTGTTGTTATATTAGAGTGTTACATTTGAAAAAAGTACACTAAAGAATTTTTGTGTGTTACATTGATTGGAATGTTACGTTTGACAAAAATACATTAAGAATTTTTTTTTTAAATGTTACATTGTCACGTCTGAGAAAAGAGGAGTTCTTTTAGTGTGTTATATTAGAGTGTTACAACTGGAAAAATATATTAAAGAGTTTTTGTGTGTTACATTGATTAGAGTATTACATTGAAAAAATTACGCTAAAGAGTTTTTTTTTTGAAATGTTATGTTGTTACGTTTGAAAAAAGTACATTAATGAGTTTTTTAGTATGTTACATTGGAGTGTTACGTTTGGAAAAAGCATACTAAGGAGTTTTTGTGTGTTACATTGATTGTAGTATTACATTAGGAAAAAAGTACACTAAGGAGTTTCTTTCTTTCTTTTTTTTTTTTTTTTTTTTTTCAAATGCTACGTTATTACGTTTGAAAAAAGTATACTAAAAAGTTTTTTAGTATGTTACATTGGAATGTTACATTTTTTGAGCGTTACGTTTGAAAAAATATATTAATGAAATTTTTTTTTTTTTGAAGTGTTGTGTTAAGTAATTTGAACATTATGATAAAACCCATGTTTGTCTCTCAACACATAATACACACGCATTTATGCTTAGCGCTTTATGTAATTCATACTAGAATGACACCTTTGGGTTTATACGGAAAAAAAAAAAATCAAACAGTTCATAAAATCACTATTTAAAATTTATTAATGCTCCATCTGAAAAAAAAAATAATTTATAAATGCATTTAACATTACTACTGCCTCCTACCAGGATACAGGACTCCGGTATTGGAGTCCCGCATTGACCAATGAAACCCCAGATTTTGACTTAACAAAACAAAGCCTACGAGATTTCAAATTTTGAATTTTTGAAATCCTCACTCACAATGCTATAGAGACTAATCCAAAAATTCAAATTCTTTAGAAAATTCTCGCTATTTCAATTTCTACATGGAGAAGTCATGAGATATCTATTACATAGTATAGCAATTCCGGTTTTGACCCGTCTCTTGTTGTATTTCACACTCGGGTTGTTTGGTTTTGAATGATGTTTTACACCTTGTTTCCTTTGTCTTCCCTCTATTTTGATTTTCGGATTGAAATTTTGTGTGTTTGGAACAAGTTGGTTGCTTGTTTTTCCAAACCTTTGTTGCCCAGATTTTGGCTCTTCCGCTCGAGCGGGCATTTTTGCGCTCGAGCAGGCTTCACAAATTTTGCTCCTCCACTCGAGCGGCCTTTCTTGCACTTGAGCGAGATTTGACGACTTTCAGTATTTTTGTCAAACCTGCAAATACTAGGAGGATCCATTTGACGCTCAAGCGGCGTTTCCTATGCACGAGCGGCCCTTCTTGCGCTCGAGCGAAACAAATCTTTGTGTCTGACGCTCGAGCATGAAACTCTCCGCTTGAGCGGACTACACGTATATCAGATCACGAAAAGCACTTTTTACATTACTTTTTCAGATCTATCCATCTAAAAACACTAAAGTGAGACCCTCTCTCTCTGAAATACTTGCTCTCTCTAGATTTCCACCTAGATCTAGTGGTCTCTCAACCCTTGTGCCTTCACTAAAAAGGTAGAGCTCCTCAAGCTCTTCACTTTGATCTGAGTAGAAGTTGATTTTGTCATTTTTGAAGTTCCATCCTTGCTTGACTTGTCTTCTCTCTTTGAGGTAGAAATTTTCTACACTTTGTTATGGTTTTTAACTTAGTTATTTGTGGTTATGTAACAATGGTGTTTTTTGGGAGTATTTGAAACAAACCTAGGGTTTGGGTGAGATGTAAAAGAGGGGTTTTTAGGTGGAAATGAAATAAATGAACTTGGGGTTTGAGAATAAAGTCTCATTGTGTCAAAATGGGTGATTTTGATACTTGGATTGCTAATTTTGAAAAGGGAGATTTTTGCCCTAAAATGACTATCATATCTATTTTGTATAAATAGTTGAAATTGATGTTTTAAACTTGGAATTGCACAAGTATTGAAATAGATGGTGAAATTGAATAGATGATGTGTCTCATCTTTGGAAATTTTGAATAAATTATATGTCTTGAGATTGTATATCTGTTTAGAGATATTTGTATTGGGCTATTGGTGAAGGATAACTTTGATTGTTATAGAAATTGCATGTGGATTAGGTGAATTGAAACTATCCAATGGTTGATTATCATTGAATATGATCATGTTGTAAATACATTGTATATGTATGTTTATTTGGGAGGAGAAAGGGAATGTACTCTATATGTATGATTATGTGTTTAAATACATTGTGTATATATGATTGTGTGGGAGGAGAAAGGGGATGGACTCCATTACAATTAAGTTGGCCGGAGTGTCCTAGGTGAAATTTCCAAAATCTATACATGGGTACCGATCCCGCGGACGAAATATTCGTAAAATGACAAATTGAAATCTATACATGGGTGTTGATCCCGTGGACAAAATATCCATAAAATGGCAATTGGAAATGTTTATGTGTTGATTGTGAAATTATTGAACCATTGAGTTGTAGTCTCATTTGGCTTACTGGAAATTAATGAAGTTGACTCATGTTTGAAATGAGTTGAAGAAAGATGAAAAGGAACATGGATTTGATTTTTGATGATTATATAAAATGTGAATGTTTTATCCCTAGCATTGTACATGCACATTGCACATATACCTTTGTTAAATCTTATTTGCTGTGTTAGATTGTTTCTACTGGACTGTGGCTCACCCTATTTGGAAAAAACATTTCAGGAAATGATGGCATGCCTCCACCAAGGCAATAACGTTGAGGAATCACTGGAAAGCAAGAGCTTCTTGTTTTGTTTTATTTTTTTTTTTGTATAGGCTAGGGCTAAATTTGTATGAGCTAGTCACTTTTTGTTGTAACCAAGCCAAGACTTGGAAATGTGTAAGCCCAACGGACATTTATTTATGTTAAACCCTTTTGTATCATGAACTCTATATAATGAAAGGTCTATTTACTCTGATTCATACAGTTATTAATTTAGGTTTGGAGTTGTATTTATTGTATTATTTTGGAGGCGTTACATATAACATCACAGCAACGTCAAATTTCTTAAAAGAAACAGTCTGAGGTCTTATTTGGAAAGAAACCTTTTTAGCTTAAAAGTCAAAAAGTCACTAAAAAAATCAGAAAGTCAATAACTTATACCAAAAAGTCAAAGATTCCTTTTTCTCTCTACTTTTTGCACATCTTTTCATAAAAAAATCAAAAAGTCATCTCAAACATACTAATTTTTTTTTACGTTATATTTTAGCTGAAAAACCAAAAAGTTGCTAAAAAAACCTATTCTCAAACGAGGCCTCAATTTGAAACAAAGAAAGTTGCATTCAAATGGTTAAGCCACTAGGTTCAAGTTCATGCTCATGAATCAAAAACCAGTAGGTTGAGCATTCGAACAAATAGATGATGCATACCAATGTTTTTAAAATCGGACCAGCCGGTTCAACCAATCTGAGTACACCCTTAAATCCATTTCCTTTCAATAACCTTTTTTTTTTTAATGAAATCGGTGAAACCCATGGATAAACCAGGTTAACTGCCAAACCAAAGCTAGGCGGAACAAACCGGCCAAACTTCCATGTATCAAAAATAAGTTGCTGAGAGGGATCAAACTCAGCACCTTCAGTATCTTTATTAGTCTATTTATTTATATTATTTTATAATTTTGTATGATTTTGTGTTTATACATATTTTGAGTGTTCGTACATATTATAAATAATATATTTTAATATTATATTATGAATATAAAATAAGATAATAAAAAAAGTAATAAAAATTTTGGTGGAGACACCATCATTCTCCCAACTGGGGGTGTATATCTGGCCAGGCCCGGCCCATGTCGAGCTTTGTGGGCTCCCGTCAAAATTCGGGCCTGCCTGGCCCACGAGCCAAAAAATTAGGCCCAGGCCCCGGGGTATTCGAGCCTTAGGCGAGCCAGTAAGCCAGGCCTCAGGCTGCACCGGTGGGCCTGGGCCTGGCCTTGGGCGGGCCTAACCATTTTTTTTTGTTTTTTTTAATTTTTTCTACCAAAATTTTTTTATTTTCCACTAAAAAAGACACTGGGCTTCAAGCGGGTCAAGCCTTAAGCGGGCTGATGAGCTGGGCTATGTGTCGGGCCCACAGGCCTGGCCGGGCTTAAATAATGATGGCCCAACCCCAGGGTCTCGAGCCAAGCTCGTGCCCAGGGCCAAAAAGGCCTAAACGAGCTGGGCCCACCTTGGACCGCGGTTGGACTTCGGGGCCGCCCACGGGCCGTGGGCCATTTTTACACTCTTACTCCCACCCCGTCCACCATCTTTTCTTCTTTTTATTTTAATTGTTATTACTCTACTATTCTTTTCTTTTTATTGTAATTATTGTTGCTAGGTGTTGTCGGCATTATCAACTTCATCTGCTCACTTGAATATATTATTTTATTTATTTATTTATTTTCCTTCTCCAGGTCTCTCATTCCATCTATAAAAGGCAGTGAAAATAGAGAGCAGAATTTGGGCAGCTCCAGCAAGAGCAAGTAGATACTTTAGCCAAGGAAGAAAAAGCAAAAGTAGGGGTGTAAATCTGACCCGATCCATGAAAGGCCTTGTGGGCTCTTGCCAAAATTCAGGCCTAGCTGGATCGGCCCACGGGCCAAAAAATTAGGCCTAGGCCTAGGCCCAAATATAGGGGTATTCAGGCCTTGGGCGGGTCGGTAGGCCTGGCCTCGGGGTGGGACGATGGACTTGGGCATGGCCTTGGGCTTGGGTGGGCCTGACTAATTTTTTTTTTATAAATTTTTTCTACCAAAATTTTATTATTTTTCACTAAAAAAGACACTGGGCCTCGGGCGAGCTAGGTCTTAAGCGGGCCGATGGGCTGGGCCACGGGTCGGGCTTCAAAATGATGGCCCAAGCCTAAGCCTAGGGGCTCGGGCTAGGCTCGGGGCCGAGCCCACCCCTGGCTGAGGGCCATTTTTACACTCCTAAGCGGAAGTGTTTGTAAATATTAGAATGTGTGTTAGGAAATAATCTTCTCTTAAGGTAGAGATGAAATCCTAATCAAGTAATTGGGGTTTTATTATATTTGATATTTTTTATATTGATTTGATTTGAATATAATGGTATAACTAAGATTTTTTGTGTATTAAACTTTTTATTCAAATTGTGTATTCAAGGCATTGAGCGCATGTTATACAATGGTTTTCACTGCTATATATTAGAATTATTAGACAAGTTATACCTAGTAAGACAGGTCGTGCATCAATCATATTTTAGTGGTGACGGTCGGTACTAAGCGAAGATGATTCGTGGCTTTCTAGTTTTAATACACAAATCCTCTTGACAATGTATTTCTGATCAACTTACATCACAGTATTCAAATCAATGATTTTCTAAAAACTAGATATCAATAACTCCCTGATTATAAAGTTAGTGGTGGATTCAAAACCCTACGACATTTCTTATTTTATTTTATTTATTTTATGTTTTATTAATTTTAGTTTTATTATTTTCAAAACCAATCTTCTTTAAATTACTTTAATTATTATTTTTGAGTCAACACAACTCGATTAGTCCTTGAGAATCGACACTTGGTCTTAACCGCTATAGTTCATAATAGTAGTTATTACTTGGTTTTAAATAGAATATTTTGGTGTGCAAACGATAGCACATCAAATTTTGGCGCCGTTGCCAGGGACAAAAGGTAAGTTGTCTGATTCAGAGGTAATTTTTATTGTAATTCATTTTTTTAATTTTAATATACATATGTGTTGGAAAATGGCTTTGTAAAACCTTATTTTTTGCTAACTTTGAGCATTAATTAAGGTAGGACCTAAGCGTTATTTTTAACATTTCTAATTGGTTCATGTTTAATGCGCATAGTGAATAACATTATGTATTTGGTTGCTTAAAACTATTTACGACTGAATAAGAATTCAACGCGTATTTTTGGATTCATAAAAATGGCTTTAGGTGGGTTTCCCACACATTTGTGAAATGTGTTTGTCCCACATTGGAAAGGCTTAAGGATTTATATGGGTATATAAACTCTAACTTTGGATACTTGGGATGGGCCCCAAGGGGTACCCAAGTTTGTGGAATGGTGAGGTTATGAGTAAAGTGAGTTAGACTCATTGGACCCAAAACACACGCACGCCGCCGTCCGTCCGAGTAGACTCGGCTGGGCTGGGCTGGGCTTGGGCCAGGTGTGAGGTTAGATTGAACTTGTCCGGTCCAATACTTATCTTTTTGAGCCAAAAAAAATTTGCATTTTATTTATTTATTTTTAAATTTCGATTTCAAAATTCAAAATAAATTTGTCCAGAATTTTTCCTCCACCCAAACAGGTTCATTACCTGTTGAAATTCATACCGAACAAATCTGTTTCTATTTAGAACTGTCCAAACAGGTTTCCTATCTGTTGGCACCTGTTTGGAAAAGCCACATGCTCTTCTATATAAAGCCTTCCATTCTAGTAATTCAAAAGAGAATTTTTCCTTGAGCATTTCGTCTTTCTTCTTTCCTTTCCATCTTTCTATTATCTGTTCTGCATTTATTTTTAGGAAGAAAAAAAAAAGAGTCACAACATAGTTTTGGTTCACCAAACTTGAGTTTTTAGTGCTGCAAACCAAGTAGTAACCGTTGCGTCTTGGAAAGTAGACGCCGGTAAATCTTGAAGCACTAGAGTGAGGGCGAAATCTACTTTAAGGAGAGTGTGTCCAACACAAGCCTTGACATTTAAAGTTTCTGTAAGCATTTAATTCAGAATTTAATTTATTAAATTATTTTCTGGATTATTTATTTTTACTTTGTTGTTTATTTTATTTAGTCGTTTAATTTACATACACACATCCACTATGGGAATAACAATATATATATATATATATATATGTTTTTCTTGTGAAGGTGTTACTATTTTATTTTATTTTTCTTGTGTGCAAATTGTCTTGTGCAGGTGAACTAAAAAATACAAAAATACAAAAAATAAAAAATAAATAATAAATAATAAATAATAATAGTGAAAAAACCCATATTGTAACACAAAGGAAATACACGTGCTAGACACTGTGGATGACCTTTGTTGGACATACAACTTTGAGGAGTAAAAAAAAAGAAAGAAGACTTCTAACTACTAACTACTAACTGCTAACTACTGACTACTAACATTTATTTTATTGCAATTTACTTTATCGCATTTTTTTTTTCTTTGGGAGGTATTATACCCCTTTTATTTTTATCGCGCTTTTATTTAGCGCAATTTACTTACTGCTTTTTTTGTTCTATTTTGCTTTGTACTAGTTTGCAGGTTTCTTTAGTGTGTTTTTGAAAAGAGAAAAAAAAATTGAGTTGAGTATTCTTGTAAAATCCTTTTGACAGAAATGAAAGTTGGAATTATCTAGTGTTTTGGAGCCTTGTGTATAGTGGAGTTATGGTGTATTTTAGAATTAATTTTTTGGGATATGAGAGTCAGTATGTCGATTATTTTGAAGCCCCTTTTGATTATTTTCAATATCAACATATTGAAAACATGTTGCAGAAGTTGGAATTATCTAGTGTTTTAGAGCCTTGTGTATAGTGGAGTTATGGCATATTTTGAAAATAATTTTTGGGGATATGAGAGTCAGTATGTCGATTATTTTGAAACCCCTTTTGATTATTTTCAGTATCAACATTATACTCCATCACCTCAATATTCTCCCTATTTTCAAGAGAGAGTGTTACAAATTCTTCATAGTACACAAATGTTACACTTCCAAATCCCACCTCAACAAAATTTAGATCACGAGAGTAAAGTGTTAACATTTCTTCAAAGCACCTTAGATTCCACCTATGAATTGTTGCATTTCCAAAGTCAATCATTTGCCAAAATGAAAGCCTATTTAGAGCAATATCTAAAATTCTTGATAAGGAAAATGAGTTTGTCTCCTGTTTTCCAATAGGAAATTTTTTAAGAGAGTCTCAGGCTCATTTTGATTTTGATGACAGTGATATCGATAAGCCGTTATCTACCCCTTTCAGAGAATCACATTTTTCTTCCATTGAGGATGATCCACTCTCAACCCCATTTTTTTTGATCTTGTGTGGAAGTATCCCATCTGGAGTCAGAACATTTACCCTCAGATTATACTTATGAGATTTTAGATAAGGTCGAGACTATCTCCATGGGAATCCCTCCTTCTGTTTATTCAGTGCCTAAGAAAATAATGAGTGAGTTGAATGGATTTGACAGTGATTTGGACTGGGATTTCATGATTGGCAATGAACTTTTAACTTCTATTCCTAGGGTTTATTTTCATGATTTCCTTCTAAAAGACACATACCCTAAATTTGCATATATTACTCCTACTCTGTTAAAAGATGATTTTGTAACTCACTTTTGTCCACTCTTGGATGAGTCAAATAATTTCTACTAGGATTAGGGCTAAGCAAGGAATTTGTATAATTCGCAATCCAATCTGGTAGGTTTGCATTGGTTTTTTGAATTTGTGGTTCAATTCCGGATTGAAAATTTAAAAATTCATAGGCCATGGATTAGTTCTGGATTGAACCCCACGGTTCCGAATTAGAACCGATCCAGACCATATACAAATAGTCTATATTTATAATATATACCCTCCCACATAATATCATTTCTTGTTTTATATAAAAGCTAAACCCTAACCCTAACTCAACATATCATACGCCACTCACTATCTCTCACACTCTCATCTCTCTTTCGGTACTCTCTCTCTCTTTTCTCTTTCTCAGAGTAAGTTCTCTCTCTGTTTTTGTGATTTCATCTCAGATAATCCACCTCAAATCAAATCGATGAGCTCAGATCGCGGCTTGTCTCTCTCTGTGTGAGCTTTATTTCTCTCTCTCTCTCTCTCTCAATTATTATTTTTGTTGGTTTGTTCTCACTCTCAGATGCAGTCAACTCTCTCTATTCTATTTCTCAGATTGGGTTCTCTCTCTCTATTCTTGTGATTTCATCTCAGATAATCTATCTTAGATCAGATCGGTGAGCACAAGTCGCGGCTTGGTCTCTTTCTCTATCTCTCGGTGAGCTCTCTGTCTGTCTCTCTATCTGTCTCTCTCTCTCTCTCTCTCTCTCGGTGACACTTTTTTTTTTTTTTTTTTTTTGGTTTCTTCTAGACTCAGTAAGCTCTCTCTCTCTCTCTCCAAAGCTTGCTGAAAGTTTAATTTGTACACAAGATTGGTTGCATGCTTCACCATTGCCACTTGAGATGGAAGAAAACTTTGCAGATTTGGAGGATATAGAAAGAGGTAATGGAATTCTAATATTTAATTTATCATTTAAATTGCATTCATGTATTGTGTTATTTTTTACTTTAAACTGACATTGATTTTTTTTGTAGCTCTAACCAATGTCAACATTGCTACTAGAAAGTGATTTGGCAGGCTTGCTATGATGTGGAATGTGCTAGTGCTTCTGCTATGTTGTTGTTATTGTTGCTATGTTGTTGCTGCTGCTACGCTTTTGTTTGTTTGTTGCTTCTGTTCATAGAGTTTTTTGTTGCTTTTTTTTTTTTTTGTCTAAAACCAATTTTGTTATTGCTTTTGTTTGATGCTATGTTTAGTTTTAATACAGAGGAGAACTCTGTTTTATGTAATGTGTATCTAGTTTTATTGCTTTTGTTTGTTGCTTTTGTTTATTGTTTTTGTTTGATGCTATATTTATGTTTTTATAAAATTAAAATGTTCTATATTTTTTTCGTTATTTAATTATGTGAATCCATGGTCCTAAACCGATTCAATCCGTGTTTAAATGGATTGGATTGGTTCCAATTTTTTAGGAATCATACATAACGGATTGGTCCTAATTTTATCTCAATCCGGACCATGCTCACCCCTAACTGGGATGACTCATATCTCATAAATCATAAGAAGCGGAAAAAGTGGAATTGTTACACCTAGGTAAAATATATTAGTTTATTTTGTTTTGTTTTGTTTTATTTTATTTTGTTTTGTGCGTTTTCAGTATTGTGAGTTAGGACAAAATAGACGAGTACACCTTTGAAGGGAACTGCTGAGCACATTTGAGATGGGTTACTTAAAGGAGAATAAAATTTTCAACCCTCAGCCGTCTTGGAATCTGACGATAAAAGATCAATTTTTATTTATTGTGTTTTCCTTCTCCTGCTCTTGTCAATCTTTTGTTGTATATACCATTGGGGACAATGTCATTTAAGTTTGGGGGGAAAGGGTTTATTGTGTGTTTTAATTTTATTTTTATTTTCAAAATATTTTAATTTTATTTTTATTTTCAGTTGTTTTTGAAAAATAAAATAAAATTGTCAGTGTGCTGTGCAGTTGTGTTTTAAAAAAAAAAATTCCTTTGTCTGTGCCGTTGTGTGTGGTTTTTTTTTTTTTTTTTTGTTAAAAAAAATGTTTTTTTGTTTGTGTGTTGTGCTACAAAAAAAAGAAAAAGAAAAATGTTTTGCAATTAATTGTTAATTTTGTTGTCTTAGGAATTTAATTATATCTTAGTTTATTATACTATCTTTTGGTTAAAATAACTTTCTATCTCATATTCGAATTATGTACATGCACATAGCCGCTAAAATATTCTTTGATTTATTTTTGGACTTACTTAAAATCTTAATGTCTAATGTGGAGACAATAACTTGTGTGAGATTTTGAGCCTATCATTATTTTTGGAGGGTTATTCGACATTTACTCTTAATTTTTCTTTGGCAGATCATTATGTTGTTCTAAGTCTCATTATTCTTTGAAATTGGTCAAAAAATATTGAAATCATCATTGTTATGCCATTTTGTCCTTGTAACATATGGATCATGCTATATTTTGAGAAATGATTTTAGGCCATCTTTCTTTGTTTGAGCCTTATTAAAAATATATATATTAAAAAAATGTTTCAATTATCCCTCGTTAGCCTATTGAGCCAATACAGAAAAACTTGTCATTTCCTGCGGTGTCTCAAGAATGGATTTTATCTGTTATTTTGAGAGAAAGCTATATTGTGAGCGGAACAAGGAGATTTTTTAAAATTAAAAAAAAAGGAAAAAAAAACAAAAGCAAAAGCAAAGGAAAAAAATTAATAACATGGACAGTATTTAAGATGGTTGTGAATCACATATAAGAAAGGGAATTAAAAGGGTGGGTTAGTAAAGCAGCATTTCATATATGCTGATTTAGCTTAATTCATTTCTTGGACACTTGTTCTCTGCCTATATCCAATTTTGTAAATAATTCCCTTTAACCCAACATTACAACCAAAAATAAAGTCCTATTTGATCTCGGGATTAGCATGATTTTTCAAATGACAAATTGGCATAATTTCATTGCTTTCGGCTTTCCTATCATGAGACTATATATTATTTTTTTTCTATAAAGCATTTTTCATTTCTAAATGTGAGAAATTTTTGCTTTGCTAGACATAATTCTTCTCTCACATACATATACTGGAGAGCTGAGCCATTTCCGAGTGTTTCATTTGTTGAGAGTAAATTGGAGAGATTTGAGTCAAAGCATGTTTATGATAAAACTAGAATCTTATTCTATTTCAAGATTAAATAATATTTTTGTTGGCTAAAATTTACACACACACTGAATATACAGATAGAGAAATTATTGTTAGGTTTTCGTAATTGGCAATCCCGTTTGACAAAACTCCTTTTAGTTGTAAGTTTATTCACTCTTTTGTTTCAGTGAGGCTATGAGTGTTTAGATGCGAATCCAATCCGAATCGTTCCTGTATAGAGGAATTTGTGATCTTAATCCTTTCATGTTTTCCACTTTGCTGACTACGTATGGGGTTGACCTGTTATTTGACTAAATTTACACATACACAGAATGCAGTCGAAGTTATTTGATAGCTCGAGCGGTCATTTGCGCGCTCAAGCGAAGAAACAGATCATCCAGTATTTTTTATAAAGCACCTAAACTTCTAAGAAGAAAGTTTTACCACTCGAGCGGTCAGCCTATATGTTTTGCACCGCCTTTGGTCACATCATTCAAGCAGTGAAACGTACGCTCGAACGATCTGCGCGATCTTGTTTTCTATAAGGTTCGTTGTTCGCTGTTTTTAGGGTTTGAGTTGCCCAAATTTTCAGAAAAGAAGAAAAAACAAAGTGTTTTATATTGGAGGGTATTTTATATGAGTTTCCTTGGTGTATAGAAAGTGATCGATTGATCAAGGGACTTCAGATTGTCAAACATCAAGAGTTGTTGTTATTGTTTTATTCACAAAAGAGAGAGTTGTTTTTCGGTGGATTCTAGGAAACTTGAGCCTGAAGCTTTGATAGATTCCAGAATAGCTCATCATCGTGGATTCAACGTTGGACAAGACAAATCTGAAGTAAAGACGGTATTGGAAGAGGCACATTGGAGTCAATTCAATTCAGGCGTGGCTTTGCTAGGTAATTGAGAGTACACTTGTGTAATTCTTTTTTGTCTTCTTAGTGGATTGTTTTGTGGCTTTGGCCCGTGGTTTTTTATCATAATTAGAGGCACTTTAATTGTGGTTTTTCCACATTAAATCGTTGTGTTGATATATCTATGATTGTTTGATTAGGATTCTCATTCGTTATTTAAAATTGAAACATAATCACAAATCAATATCTTGTGTTTTTTAGATTTTTCAATTATTTTTATTAATTGCTAGTATTTTGAACTCTGATAATTCTTTTGCTAATATATTAAAATTAACAATTATCTCTGTAAATATTTGCTTTATAAAAAAAAAATCTGAATTTTGTCGATATATTCACTTTAAACCCTCACGAGATTACAACTCCTCCACTAGGGGTAACCTAGAGATTCAAAGGTTAGTTGCATAAGTTAAATGCAATTGTGTTCCCTACGAAAATGACATAGATAGATTTGCTTTCTTTTCTTTTTAATTTTGCTTTGCTCGAGGACTAGCAAAGTATTAGTTGGAGGGTGTGATTGATATCTAAATGTTACACATTTGACCCGTTAATATACACTCTCTCAGTTTATTTATTTATGTTATTTTATAATTTTATATAATTTTGTATGTTTGTATATATTTTGAGTGTTTGTACATATTATAAAGGGCAAACTTTACTTTACCTCCCTGTGTTTTGGGTCAGGTGTGGATTACCCCCTAACATTTGAAATCACCACATAACCCCCACGTGGTTTGTGGACCAAAAAGCATACTAACTTCTATTAATAGAACATGTAAATTGACTATTATACCCTTATTTTCTTACTCTTCTCTATAACAATAGAGAGAGAAAGCGAGAGAGAGTGTGGAAACACCATTTGCAATGACTTTTTCCATTTTAGCTCAAATATAAAGATCACAAATCTTAATTCAGACCCTCCTCTGCTTCACTCCCAATCTCCACCTATGACTATAGCGACCCCGGTATTTTCCCATTTGATTATTGTATCCGGACTTAGGTTCCGTATATTCTGTCATTGTATAATTGTTGTTGTCGTCCTTTATTTTCTCATTTGGAGTTATAGGATGTGTTGGGCAGGTTTGTTTCAGGTTGGTTGGGTTCGTAAACCAAGTGTTGCTGTCCAGTTTTTGGGTTGGTCGCTCGAGCGAGGGTTGTATTTTGTGTTTGGTGGCTCGATCCAGCTTTTCTTCGCTCGAGCGAGCGATTTCGTCTAGTATAGACCTGAGGGCAGTGTTTCTTCGCTCAAGCGAGATTTTCTTCGCTCGAGCGAGCGAGGTGTTTGTTTTTCGAGTTCCTCGCTCGAGCGAGAATTCTGTCGCTCGAGCGTGCTCCTGGGTTGCAGACCTGAAGCATTGCATTCTTGGCTCGAGCAAGCTTTTCTTCGCTCGAGCGAGGTTTTCGTTTGTCTGGTCGCTCGAGCGACCAAGTGCTCGCTCGAGTGAGCCTGTCGGGTTTATATACGCAGCAGCGGTTTTTAAAACGTTTTTTTTACATCATTTTGATCCTAAAACCCTAGTTCCGAGTTCTCTCTCCCTCTACTCACCTTCTCTCTTAGGTTTCATCACCTTTTAGGGTGCTTCTACCCTAGTTGCTTTATTAAAAAGATAGAGTGAGTCGAGGGCTTCCATTTAATCTGAACGTTTGGTGGTTTGGAGCACTTTGGAATTTGGGTCTTCATCTCCGTCTTCTCCATTCAGGTTATTTTCTTCGAGGTAGGGATTTCCTACTCCATTTTATAAGTTTTGTTCTAAGTTTTGGTATATTGATATGTTGGGGTTACTTTGGTAATTTTGGGAAAAACCCTAGTTGTATTAATAAATTAATTTGTATAATTAATTTAAGGAAATTGGGAAATTTAGTTAAATTCATGAAATTGAGGAATTCATTGATTAAATGGTGTAGTTGGATAATTTAAATCACTCGCCTATTGAATTGTTGATATATTTATTTCCAGTCTAGAAATAACTGTTTTGAGCTATCGGTGGAGGATAGTCGTGTTTGTTGTAGACATTGCATGTGGATTAGGGAAAATTGAAACTAATCAATTTGTTTAAGTTATAAATTTAGACTATTGACTTAATACAGAAAATACATGTATTGATTGAGCATTGCATATGCATATTGTTTGGGAGGAGATAGGGGATGTACTCCACGGTTTAGGAGAAGATAGGGGATGGACCTCTAAACTGGATTTTGTTTGGGAGGAGATAGGGGATGGACTCCATTAGCATCACTATTATGTGTGCTTATTATATTGAAGTGTTTTTACATGTCAATGATACAGCACTAAAATGTGTATCAAACGGGAAGTATGAAGTGTTTTGATATGAGCCTGAGTCTCATTTGTTTGTTTGATATTGGAAGTAATGTGAATATAACATATATAGTTCACTGTTGTAAGTTTGGCTAGGTTCTGAGCCATATTGATAATAAAGAAAAGTGAAACGTGTCATAGACATTAGTGTCATGAAACTGTATAATGATGTAATTGATTATCTTGGTTAAACATCTATCGAATGCTATAGCTTTATTCAATACTTATATTTGGTTTAGTATTTTTCTACTGGGCTGTGGCTCACCCTTTATGGGAACATCATTTTCAGGTCCAGGTGATAAGCTACCTCCAAGGACTTAGCTTGGAAGGATTTGGATTTTGAAGACTATCTTTAGTTATTTGTTTTTATTTGATAAACATTCAAGCCTAGGGCTTTATTTGTATTTGAGTTAGAACTCATATTTTTGTGTCCTAGTGTTGGCTTGGAAAGATGTAAGCCCATAGGGCATTTAATTTGATGTTACATGTAATGTTTTCATTTAGTAGTACTCTGATGAATGAGATAATGAATTGTTTTCTTTTAATATTGCATGTCAATGATATATATATAATGGGTTTATTTTGAGGGCGTGACAACTTGGTATCAGAGCGTACCGGGTTTGAATAGTTTGGGTACGTGGGAAGTGATTAGTATCACAATGGGTTCGTCTCATTTGATAGAGACTTAGTGTAATGTTATATGCTTACATGATAACTTGTTTATGTGACTATGTGGGTATGGAATGTAGTTCCTAGGATGTTGATTGGACCCTTGAGTTTCTAATAGTCTTGTTGGAAAGGCACTTGATCAATGCTGCTTCCAACCGGAACTATAGTAACGCTTCGGGACTATCATCATCCAGGAATGAAATTTGTAGGTGCTTATGTGATTATGTGCTTACGTGGAATGAATTATTGTTGTCCAATGGATTAGGACGCGAGTGTTTAGCTTCAGCACATTTATTAATGTGCTGACGTCTTTGTTTCCTTTATTAGGATGTCGGGACGAGGACGAGGACGCGGTAGGCGTGGTAGGCCGGGTAGGTAGGAGGTGCTTGTGCCAGAGGAGATTCCGGCAGTTCAGGAGGGAATTGGCCAGGCCAATGTGGCCGAGCCAGTAGGCCAGCAGGCTATGGGCGCTCTAGCCCGAGAGATAGCAGGGGCATTCAGGGAGTCAATAGGCATTCTCAGAGCTGAGAATCAAGCTCGGGTTGTTGTTGCGGATGCAGGACCTTCCTTTCTGAAGAGGGAGTTCTTCCGGTCTAATCCGGACGAATTTGTGGGTGATCCTAAAGAGCCGCTTAAGGCAGATGAATGGCTCGAACAGACAACGAAGACGTTTGAGATGCTTGGCATCGAAGACGAGGGGTTGAAAGTGACCTTGGCATCTTTCCAGCTGAAGGGGGATGCGGGTCAGTGGTGGAAGTTCACTAAGGGTCGTATAGGAGGTACATGGGAGGCTTTTGTGAATGCTTTCCAGGAGAGGTTCTTATCTCCAGCAGTTAGGGAGAAGCTGAGAGACCAGTTCTGCCAGCTTAAGCAGTCGAGTTCTTCAGTGGGCGAGTTTGAGGCTGCATTTACTAGCTTGTCCAGGTTTGCACCTGAGTTGGTGGCGTCTGAGGAACGCCGTTGTATCGAGTTTGAGAAGAAATTGAGGCGTGGCCTCAAGTTGAGAGTTGGGGGAACTATGATTCGGGATTATGGGCGTATGGTTGACGCTGCGGCCCACATGGAAATCATGATGCAGGAGGAGGAGGAAGGACAGAAGGGCTCCAAGAGGAGTCAGGATGGTCAGAGTGATGGTAGGAAACAGAAGGGTTTTAATCCTCAGCAGTCTCAGGGTAGCTTTTCTAGATCGACTTTTCCTGTGCCGAGTGCTAGTTCGAGGAAAGGCAGTAAGGGAGACATTACCTGTTTCAAGTGTGGCCAGCTGGGCCACAAGTCTCCAGTTTGTCCTCAGAGGGGAGGAGTGCAGAGAGCAGCATCATCTTCGGCTCGATCTCAGAGCTAGAGTCAGGGTAGAGGCCAGCCACTCTCGTGTTATCAGTGTGGTCAGCCAGGGCATATGAAGAGGTATTGCCCGCAGTTGGGTGGCACGCCTGGTGCATCTGGTTTGAGGCAGATTCAGGGTCAGCAGCCAGCTCAGTCGGGTCAGGCCTCGAGGGCCAATCAGGGGGCTTCATCATCCCAGTCGGTGCAGCAATCTTATGCTCCTAGGGGTGAGCAGGTTGATCAGAGGTCGTCTGGGCGCGTGTACGCTGTTACCGCGCATGATCTTGTGCCGGCACCATCAGTTGTGAGAGGTACCTTCTTGTTTTGCAACTCGGTTGCTAGTGTTTTGATTGATACGGGTGCATCTCATTCCTTTGTGTCTGCTGCATTTGCATCTGTTTTGGAGTTGGAGTTAGCACAGTGAGCATCCCCTATTTGTGTAGTGTCACCTCTTGGGGGTGAATTGATCTTGAAACAAGGTGTCAGGGGTTGTGATATAGAGGTCGCCGATCATAGACTTCCGTTTCCTTTTGTAGTTATGCCTATGAAGGGCTTTGATGTTATTTTGGGTATGGACTGGTTATCGTCATACCGGGCAGTTATTGATTGCTACCGCCAGAGGGTCACTTGTTGTACCGTGAGCGGGGAGTGTTTTCATTTTCTGGGGGACCGGGTTGGTAGTGTTTTTCCACCGGGGGTATAATCTACGAGGGCGGAGTGAGTTTAGTGGTCTACTTGCTAGCTTTGAGAGTGGTGAGTGTATTGAGACCCAGACTGTGTTGCCAAGAGTGGTTTGTGAGTACTCGGACGTCTTTCCCGAGGACCTCGTTGGTTTGCCACCTCACAGAGAGATTGAGTTCTCTATTGACTTAGTGCCCGGCACGGCGCCGATTTCTATGGCACCTTATCGTTTCGCCCCAGCTGAGTTAGTTGAGTTGAAGATCCAACTCCAGGAGTTGCTAGATAAGGGCTATATGTGTCCTAGTGTTTCGCCATGGGGAGCACCGGCCCTCTTTGTTAAAAAGAAAGGTGGTGCTTTGAGACTTTGTATAGATTACCGGAAATTGAATCGGGCTACGGTTAAGAATAAGTACCCTATGCCTCGTATAGATGATCTGTTCGATCAGTTGAAGGGTTTCCGTTGTTTCTCGAAGATAGACTTGAGATCGGGTTATCATCAGTTAAGAGTCAAGGAGGAGGATATTCCGAAGACGGCATTCCGTACGCGGTATGGCCACTATGAGTTTCTGGTGATGCCATTTGGACTCACCAATGCACCGGCAGTTTTTATGGATTTGATGAACCGGATATTCCGGGAATTTTTAGATCGTTTTGTAGTCGTCTTCGTGGACGACATCCTTATCTATTCACCTTCTGAGGAGAAGCACAAGGAACACTTGAGAGTGGTGCTTGAGTTACTTAGAGCCCATAAGCTTTATGCTAAGTTTGGGAAGTGTGAGTTCTGGCTAGAAGAGGTCAAGTTCTTAGGCCATGTAGTTTCTGGGGAAGGAGTGTCTGTTGATACATCCAAGACTGAGGCAGTGCAAGATTGGGCACAGCCTAAGAGTGTGTTTGAGATCCGCAGTTTTCTGGGGTTAGCTGGGTATTATCGTCGGTTTGTGAAGGATTTCTCCAGGTTAGCTTCACCTTTGACTAGATTGACTCGGAAGGGAGTCAAGCTTGTATGGAGTGAGACTTGTGAAAAGTCGTTCCGGGAGTTGAAAGTTAGACTGACCACCGCTCCAGTCTTGATTATTCCGGAGAGAGGGTTGGGTTATGCAGTCTATTGTGACGCCTCACGAGAGGGTTTGGGTTGTGTGTTGATGCAAGAAGGGAAAGTAGTTGCCTATGGTTCACGTCAGTTGAAAATCCACGAGAAGAATTACCCTACGCATGATTTAGAGTTAGCAGCTCTGATATTTGCCTTGAAGATTTGGAGGCATTATCTTTATGGTGAGAGGTTCGAGGTATTCTCAGATCATAAGAGTCTGAAATATTTGTTTACACAGAAAGACTTGAACTTGAGGCAGAGGAGGTGGATGGAGTTTATTGAGGATTATGACTTCGAGTTGCATTATCATCCGGGGAAGGCCAATGTGGTGGCCGATGCCCTTAGCAGGAAATCTATTGGTGACATAGCTAGTATAGCCATCCGGGAATGGGAGATGTTGGGAGTACTTGGGGAGTTTGATTTACTTCTGGGCGAATCCGTTGAGGCTGCGGCCTTGTTTTCTGTTGTTGTACAGCCTACACTTGTGACTCGAGTGTTAGAGGCTCAGAGGGGTGACCTTGAGGTAGAATCCCTCCGTGAGAAGATTTTCGGTGGGAAGGTTGAGAAGGGTTTGACGGTGTATCCCGACCTGAGTGCGAGATACCGGGACCGTCTGTTTGTGCCGGAGGCTTGTCGAGAGGAAGTACTCCGAGAGTTTCATCATTCACGTCTTGCGGTGCATCCGGGAGGCACTAAGATGTATCAGGATTTGGGTCGACAGTTTTGGTGGCGAGGTATGAAGAGAGATGTGGCAGCTTTCGTGTCTAAGTGCCTTACTTGTCAGCAAGTGAAGGCCGAGCATCAGAGGCCAGCGGGTTTGTTACAACCCTTGCCTATTGCTGAGTGGAAGTAGGAGCATGTCACTATGGACTTCGTTGTAGGCCTTCCGAGGACTCAGCGGGGTAGTTATACTGTTTGGGTGGTTGTAGACCGATTGACTAAGTCGGCGCACTTTATTCCTATGCGTGTTAGAGATTCAGTCGATCATCTGGCCGACTTATATATTCGGGACAGAGTGAGGTTGCACGGGGTCCCAGTGACGATCGTCTCAGATAGAGATCCTCGTTTTACTGCTAGGTTGTGGCAGAGTTTGCAGAGTGCCTTGGGCACTAAGTTGACCTTTAGCACGGCTTATCATCCTCAGACTGACGGGCAGTCCGAGCGTACTATTCAGATCCTTGAGGATATGCTTCGGGGTTGTGTTCTAGACTTTAGTGGGTCGTGGGAGAGGCACTTGCCGTTGGTGGAGTTTGCCTACAACAACAGTTTCCAGTCTAGTATCGGTATGGCACCGTTTGAGGCCTTGTATGGCCGACCGTGTAGATCTCCTGTTTGTTGGGCCGAGGTGGGTGATGCACCTCTATTGGGTCCGGAGTTAGTGAGGGAAACGAAGGAGAAAGTTGAGCTTATCCGTAAGAGGCTTGTTACAGCACAAAGTCGTCAGAAATCTTATGCTGACCGTAGGAGGAGACCTTTGGTGTTTGACATGGGTGATCATGTCTTTCTGAAAATATCACCTAGACGGGGATTGATGAGGTTTGGGAAGAGCGGGAAGTTGTCCCATCGGTTCATTGGTCCTTTTGAGATCCTTGAGAGGATTGGCGAGGCTGCCTATCGTTTAGCTTTGCCACCGCAGTTGTCCGGAGTACATGGCGTGTTTCATGTGAGTATGCTTCGGAAGTATAAGCCGGATCCATCACATGTGTTGGATTGGACTGATTTAGTGGTTGACGAGGATGTCTCGTATGAGGAGAGACCGGTTCGGGTCTTGGATAGGCGGGATCAAGTTTTGCGAGGCAAGACCATCCCTTTGGTAAAAGTTCTGTGGAGACATCACGGAGTGGAGGAAGCCACTTGGGAACGTGAGTTGGAAGTCCGCAAGAAATATCCGGACATGTTTATTAATATATAATCCTATATTTAGATTTTGTAATATTGTTGGACTTAAGAGCTTTATTTATGTCATAAGTCAGAAAACGTTGATAATGTTTTAGTTTAATGATAGTAGTTTGAAACCTGTCTCATAATGGAAGTAGACTGTAACATTTATATGTTGAATGTATGGTATACATCATGAAATTGAATATGATATGGAAATGGAAATCACGTATATTGAAATTGTTGAAATTGGAAGGAAAATTGCATATTAATAATGCAGGTTGAGATGTATTTGAGATGCCTCTTGATAAGAGACGAAATGACCAGTATTGGGTCAAGTTGTGTACTATTGATTTGTCATATTATTATTAAAAAAAAAAAAAAAAAAAAAAAAACCTGTTTTCAAAAAATTATGCTTAATTTCGGGGACGAAATTCTTTTAAGGGGGGGAGGTTATAGCGACCCCGGTCTTTTCCTATTTGATTATTGTATCCGGACTTAGGTTCCGTATATTCTGTCATTGTATAATTGTTGTTGTCGTCCTTTATTTTCTCATTTGGAGTTATAGGATGTGTTGGGCAGGTTTGTTTCAGGTTGGTTGGGTTCGTAAACCAAGTGTTGCTGTCTAGTTTTTGGGTTGGTCGCTCGAGCGAGGCCTTGGTCGCTCGAGCGAGGGTTGTATTTTGTGTTTGGTGGCTCGATCCAGCTTTTCTTCGCTCGAGCGAGCGATTTCGTCTAGTATAGACCTGAGGGCAGTGTTTCTTCGCTCAAGCGAGATTTTCTTCGCTCGAGCGAGCGAGGTGTTTGTTTTTCGAGTTCCTCGCTCGAGCGAGAATTCTGTCGCTCGAGCGAGAATTCTGTCGCTCGAGCGTGCTCCTAGGTTGCAGACCTAAAGCATTGCATTCTTGGCTCGAGCAAGCTTTTCTTCGCTCGAGCGAGGTTTTCGTGTGTCTGGTCGCTCGAGCGACCAAGTGTTCGCTCGAGTGAGCCTGTCGGGTTTATATACGTAGCAGCGGTTTTTAAAACATTTTTTTTACATCATTTTGATCCTAAAATCCTAGTTCCAAGTTCTCTCTCCCTCTACTCACCTTCTCTCTTAGGTTGCATCACCTTTTAGGGTGTTTCTACCCTAGTTGCTTTATTAAAAAGATAGAGTGAGTCGAGGGCTTCCATTTAATCTGAACGTTTGGTGGTTTGGAGCACTTTGGAATTTGGGTCTTCATCTCCGTCTTCTCCATTCGGGTTATTTTCTTCGAGGTAGGGATTTCCTACTCCATTTTATAAGTTTTGTTCTAAGTTTTGGTATATTGATATGTTGGGGTTACTTTGGTAATTTTGGGAAAAACCCTAGTTGTATTAATAAATTAATTTGTATAATTAATTTAAGGAAATTGGGGAATTTAGTTAAATTCATGAAATTGAGGAATTCATTGATTAAATGGTGTAGTTGGATAATTTAAATCACTCGCCTATTGAATTGTTGATATATTTATTTCCAGTCTAGAAATAACTGTTTTGAGCTATCGGTGGAGGATAGTCGTGTTTGTTGTAGACATTGCATGTGGATTAGGGAAAATTGAAACTAATCAATTTGTTTAAGTTATAAATTTAGACTATTGACTTAATACAGAAAATACATGTATTGATTGAGCATTGCATATGCATATTGTTTGGGAGGAGATAGGGGATGTACTCCACGGTTTAGGGGAAGATAGGGGATGGACCTCTAAACCGGATTTTGTTTGGGAGGAGATAGGGGATGGACTCCATTAGCATCACTATTATGTGTGCTTATTATATTGAAGTGTTTTTACATGTCATTGATACAGCACTAAAATGTGTATCAAACGGGAAGTATGAAGTGTTTTGATATGAGCCTGAGTCTCATTTGTTTGTTTGATATTGGAAGTAATGTGAATATAACATATATAGTTCACTGTTGTAAGTTTGGCCAGGTTCTGAGCCATATTGATAATAAAGAAAAGTGAAACGTGTCATAGACATTAGTGTCATGAAACTGTATAATGATGTAATTGATTATCTTGGTTAACCATCTATCGAATGCTATAGCTTTATTCAATACTTATATTTGGTTTAGTATTTTTCTACTGGGCTGTGGCTCACCCTTTATGGGAACATCATTTTCAGGTCCAGGTGATAAGCTACCTCCAAGGACTTAGCTTGGAAGGATTTGGATTTTGAAGACTATCTTTAGTTATTTGTTTTTATTTGATAAACATTCAAGCCTAGGGCTTTATTTGTATTTGAGTTATAACTCACATTTTTGTGTCTAAGTGTTGGCTTGGAAAGATGTAAGCCCATAGGGCATTTAATTTGATGTTACATGTAATGTTTTCATTTAGTAGTACTTTGATGAATGAGATAATGAATTGTTTTCTTTTAATATTGCATGTCAATGACATATATATAATGGGTTTATTTTGAGGGCGTGACAATGACAACCCCGACCTTTGAACTAGTAGATTATGTTATTTTAATGAGCCTAATTGCATGATTATGTGTTTACTTATGTGATTATATGCTTAATTTTGTAATTATCTATTATTACATGGAATATCTGCTCGAATTGACAACCTAAAGACAGAAATTGAAAGCCTAAACGGCTTCAGAAACTGAAATTGACTAGCCCAATAGGCTAATTAGAATATTTAGAATTTTATGGCAACTTTAATTGAAAATTGATTTGGATCAAAATAATTAGAATAAACTGATTGAATTAATTAGAATTGAGCCTAAATTACTTAACCTTAATCATACTTGATTAGGCTAAGCTAATCACACCATATAAATAGCTCTAATTAAGCTTATAGGCTCATATTTACATCTTTTGTGCTGAGAATTTGAGGAAAGAAGCCAGGCTCAACACATTTAAAGAGAGAACAAGGTATATTGTAGAGAATTTGTGGAAGATTTAAAGATTGGAGCTATAATACACTTGAATTCACACATTAGGTATGAAATTCATCTTAAATTCTTGGAATTGTGTCATGTAGAAACTAAGTGCATGGAGTTATAGGATCATTTGTTTGAATTTGAGTAGATTGAGCATGAATTACCATGAATATGATGAATTTGAGTTGAATTATGCACATGCATGCTTAATCTTTCATTTTTGAGTTAAGATTTCTTGAAATTCATACATGCATGAAGCTTAGGAGACATGAACTTAAAGATCATCCATGGATTCATGCATTTTATATCACTTAGTGGTGTTTTAACATGAAGAGGACTTAATCCATAACGTGCATGGTTTTAACTTGCTAGTGTAAGCTCAAATTTGGACAGTTGGAGCATGATTTCGAATAAATGGTTTCAAATTGGAAGTATTTTCATGTTACATAATGATGCTCCATGTTTTTGTACCAAAAATACAAGTTTTAAGGCTTTGAATATCATGTTTGAATTTCAAACACAGTTCTGGAAATTCCAGAATTCGGCTTGTCCGCTCGAGCATGAAAATCGAGCTCTCAGAAGTTTTGCAAAATTTTACAGATCACTTGAGCGACCAAAGTGGCGCTCGAGCGAGGACCCTTTTTACTCAGTCTTCCGCTCGAGCGACCGTCGAGCAGGAATTTCATGCAACCAGTACTTTGGCCAAGTTTGCAGACTGCTCGAGCGACCACCTTTGTTTTTGAGCCCCCGCTCGAGCGAAAGAAGTTGCGCTCGAACAGAGACCTTGTTTTCAGCAAATTTTGAGAAACTCTTTTAAGCACATATTTGCATCCTCATGCCACTCCAAGTGTTCTTAGGCACCATTTGGACTCATATAATCATAGAATGAGTTAGAAACACATGAGAAGAATTGAATTAAAATGAATTGGTGCTTCAACTGTGCTTCTGTTATATGTTTTGTTTAGGTGAACGTCCGAGGCTTAGTGACAACTCAAACCACTATGTGTAGTAACTTCATAAAGATATGTTCAAGTAACATTATTTTTGAAATTGTTATTATTCTTGAAATCAACATGTGACTGAATGAATGGTTTATTGAAAAGTTATTTTGTAATGATGAATGAAGTTCATTTTTGAAATGTATTTGTGGCATCCATTGAACATAGGCCCTTGCCTGGGGGTAACAATACCACGGCTATTGGTTGTAGGCCCTTGCCTGGGGGTTAGCAATACCATGGCTATTGGATTATTTGAAACACATAGATCTCTAGTGTTAGACCCTTCGTGGTCCATTGGTTTGACATTTCGTGGTCTATTGGTTTAACCCTTCGTGGTCCATTGGCTTTCGCTTCACTGTGATTGGAATATTATTGTTCATGGGTGTGCCATTTATTTTGATATTGAATGACATCGATCATGAAATTTATTGAATATAGACATTTGAAATGAGAATTTGATTATCATGTTATCGAACTTCATTCATATAACCTCTTTATTCTGTTATTACTCACTGGGCTCTAGCTCACTATTTATATATATATATATGTAAGTGGGCAAGCTCAACATCAAAGTTAGAAAGCCTCGAGTCTACTCGGGTCAGCCTTTTGAGGAGCTTCCAAGAGAAGTGATCAGGCTCAGGAGGAGCCATGCTAGTTGAACCCCCTTTTGTGTGTCTCAGAGGCTTTGTATTTGTATATAGTTAGGGTTTTATATGTATAAGACATGTTTTTGACCAGTTGTGATGGGTGTACTTTCTGAATGAATTTTTGTCTATTATACTACTTCTCTTCATATACGCACAGCTCAATGGATAATTTCTATGTCATATTTAACTTCCACTAAGCCCCGTACTTTATATTAAGAGGTTAATTTGTATGGAGGCCGTAGGTAATCTATGATTACTGGCCGGTCATGACGCTAAACCTATAGGGACGAGTTTGGGTCCTGACACCACCACTCTCTCATTGTTTGCCCATTTTTCAACCCCACACGAATCCAAAAATCTCAGCCTCTCCAAAGATCAAATTGTCTCTTCTCTCAACCAAGTAAGGCCCATAAACTTACACAACTCTGTCTCTTAAAGCTGATTTTATTTTTATTTTTTTCAGTTTTAATTGATACTCATTTGTTTGAATTGCTTGTTTGTGCTTGAATTTTAGGTGGAGAAGACAATTGATCAAGTTCAGGAAGTGGGTTCAAGTTTTTTCGTTGTCGCACAGTGTGTTTTTCGGGGTGCACACCATGTGTTTGAACAAATACATTAAAGCATTCACCGACATGCACACCATGTGTTTGAATTTGGGCTCGTTCGGTTGTGGTAAAAGGCTACTTATAGGAGAGATTGAAGAAATGGAGAGAGATATGTTTTATGTATGTATACATATATGTATACACATAATCAAGAAAAATGGGTTTGAATTTATATATGTGAGTGTATATAATTTAATCTTATTAACAATTAAAAAATATATACATCTATATATATAAATGTGCAAAGAGATACAAATATATATATATACACTTAAATATATATATATATATATATAGACATACACATACTATAACAAAATGGTCAATGGTATTAATGGAGAAGGAATCTGAATAATAAAATGAATTGTTGCATTTGCTTTGGACCAATGGCATGTGTTTTGCGAACTTGTGGCGTTTATGCAAATCTAGGGGCTATGCTCTGTGTAGCAAAATTGTGTGTTGCAAATCTGCGAATCAGTGAGAGGAGATGGGACGTAGTGGTGAGGGAGGAGAGAGGCGGTAGGATGGGAGGTGTGCGGGGAGAGTGGTAGTGGCAGACAAGGTTAGGGAAGTGCGGTACAGTGGGTTGGAGTGACGGAATAGAAAGAGAAATAATAGAGAGAGAATGAGGAAGAAGAATGGTATACTTTTATAAATTTGAAGATGTGGAAGGGATATTTTGATTTTAAAATAAAACCTAATCTCTTTATGGGCGTATAAATTTAACGGCCTGTTAATTTGAATGAAAAAGTGGACGGTGTGTTTTGGTCTACAAATCACGTGAAAATTATTTGGTGATTTTTAAATATTATGAGGTAATCCGCACTCGACTCAAATTAAAAAGGTAATGTGAAATTGATTCTATTATAAATAATATATTATATTATTAATATAAAATAAGATAATAAAATAATAATAATAAAACATTTCGATGGAGACACCATCATTCTCCCATCCCGTCCACTATCTTTTCTTTTTTTTTTTTATTTTAATTGTTATTGCTCTACTTTTCTTTTCTTTTTTTTATTTAATTATTGTTGCTAGGTGCCGTCGGCAGCATCATCAACTTCACCAGCTCACTGGTATATGTGATAATATTATTTTATTTATTTATTTTCTTTCTGCAGGTCTCTCATTCCGTCTATAAAAGAAGTGAAGAGAGTGAAATAGGAGAGTAGAGTTCGGGGAGCTCCAGCAAGAAGCAAGCAGAGATTTCGGCCGAGGAAGTCAAGAAAGAAAGGGCGGGAGTAACTGTAAATATTAGAATGTGTTAGGAAATAATCTTCTCTTAAAACAGAGATGAAACTCTTACTAAGTAATTGAAGTTTTATTATATTTGATATTTTTAATTTTGATTTGATTTAGATATAGTTGTATAGCTAAGATTATTTGTGCATTAAAGTTTTTATTCAAATTATGTATTCAAGGCGTTGAGTGCATATTAATTATACAATGATTTTCACTACTGTATATTAGAATTGTTAGACTAGTCACACCTAATAAGACAGGTTGTGCATCATCTTAATTTAGTGGTGACAGGTTGTACTAAGCGAAAATGATTTGTGACTTTCTAGTTTTAATATACAAATTCTCTTGACGATGTATTTCTAATCAACTTATGTCACAGTATTCAAATCAATAATTTTTAAAAAATTAGATATCAATAACTCCCTGATTATATAACGTTAGTGGTGAATTCAAAACCTTAACGTATTTCTTATTTTATTTTATTTATTTTATATTTTATTAATTTTAGTTTTATTATTTTTAAAACCAATCTTCTTTAAATTATTTTAATTATTATTTTTAAGTCAACACAACTCGATCATTTCTTGAAAATCAACATCTAATCTTAACTGCTATACTTCGAAATAATAATTATTACCTGATTTTAAATAGAATATTGTAGTATATAAACGACAGCGCATCACACACGTAAGTTGGCCACATTTTCGCTAGACCAACGCACCGCATTTGTTATTAATAGTGGATGTATGTCATTTATTTTTTTTTTTTTTTGGTAAAACTGAGAACTAATATAAATTAAACAGATAACAAGTGTCTGGGGGTATGACACCCCTCTAGCATCGTCATACAGTTGCTTCAAAACAAAAGGAGGAGCAGAATAAAAAACATGAAATCCGGGAATGGCAAGACTGCCTTGATTTGTTAGGATATCCGCACACTTGTTGGCTTCTCGATAGATATGATCAACCATCACGATCCGAAGCTCCCTCATGAGGTACCTGCAATCAAGAATGAGATTACCGAAGTGATGATCTGAAGGAGGTTCTTGCAAAACAAGGTTGATTATAGCTTTAGCATCCGTTTCAACACTAATTCCAGATAAGCCTAAGTCCATGGCCAGCTTCAAACCGTCTCTCAGGGCCCAACATTCTGCCTCCATAGCTGAGGCTACACCTATGTTACGAACAAAACCTGCAACCTAACAACCCATCCAGTCTCGAATAACACCTCCTCCAGCAGCTAAACCCGTAGGGTGAGTAACTCTAGCACCAGTGGCTGAACTAGGAGGACACTTAGCTGCACCATCAGTGTTGAGCTTGTAGGTCCCATAGAGAGGGGGTTTCCAACCAAAAGAGAGATTGCAAGAGGTTCTGATGAGACCGCCAAAATCGGTAATGTGTTGCCACTCTAAAGCTTTGGCAACCACTACTGGAGCCTTAAAAGGAGTGGGACTGGCGTGGAAGCAAAAAGAATTACGGTGTAACCAAATGGCCCAACAGACAAAAGGAAAAAGGATGGCCCAACTGATAGTAGAAGAGTGGACAACACGAGATTGACAATTTAGCTTGAACCAAGAATGAAGGTCAAGGGAAAAGGAGGAGATGACTTCCGAGGGAATGCCGATACAAGACCAACAATGAGAGGCAGATGGACAGTCTCTAAACACGTGATCAATGGTTTCGGGGAGGCATTTACAGACCGGACAGAGGTTGTCTGCAACAATCTGTCTATGGAACAGTTGAGTCTTAGTGTTAAGCTTAAGATGGAGAACACGCCAAACAAAATGTAGGATACGAGGGGTAGCCCGAATAACCCATACCCAACTCCATTTGGTAATGGGAGGAGAGTTATGAAATTCCTTAGTCAGGAGGTAAGCAGAGTTACTACGGAACTTACCATCAGTTGAATGCTTCCATACCCGGATATCCTTACCATGTTGAACCAGGATAGAGAGGTGCTTCTAATACAATCCAGAATTTCAGAGGGAAGAACGAAGGATAGACGGGAAAAGTCCCAGTCGTTAGCCACTCAACAATCACACACCCGCAGTGAGGAATCACTAGGGGCCAACGGACCTTCAATACAGCCACGTAAAGGCCCGCACTTAGCCCACTCATCTATTCAAAACTGGGTTGATCTACCATCTTTAATGAGCATTTTCGATCCTTTTTCAAGAATGTTAGAACCCTTAAGCATATTCCTCCAAGTTGGAGAAGTCTTACTGCAAACTCGCATAGTACCCCCATACTTAGATTTCAGAGTTTTTGCCCAAAGAGAATTGTCCTCCCTCGACAAACGCCAACTCAACTTAGCCATAGAGACTGCATTGACTAAACAGGTTTGCCTAATGCCTAACCCACCAAGGTTTTTGGGTTTGGTAACCGTGTCCCAAGCTACTCCATGAATTTTCCTAATTTCCGAGGAAGAACCCCACAAAAGGTCTCTATTGAGTTTATCAATGGTATTAGTCACCGACTTGGGGATGTAATTACACTACATAATATGAGCAGGAATGGCCTCATTAACAGCTTTAATCAGAGTAGCCCGGCCAGCAAAGGATAACATCTTGCTCTTCCACCCAGCAAGTTTTCCTTGGATCTTATCGATAAGAAATTGGAAAGACTCCCTACTGGGTCGGGAATGGTGGATGGGACAGCCTAAGTACTTGCCTAAATTCCTAGTGACAGGGATCCCTAAGATAGAGGCAAGAAAGTGTTGCTTGTCATCTTGAACATTCGAGGAGAAAAGAACTTTAGATTTACCAAAACTGATCTTTTGCCCAGATAATGAGCAAAACTCCTGTAGCAAGAGAGAGATGGAATGAAAATTGGCCTCGGAGGCCTCGCCAAAAAGAATGAGGTCATCGGCAAAAAATAGGTGAGACAGATGGGGACCATTTCTCGAAACACGAATAGGGGTCCAGGTATGATTCCCACAGGCTTCAGAGATCCTAGAGGAAAGAAACTCTAAGCAAAGAATAAAGATGTAGGGAGAGATAGGATCTCCCTGTCTGATACCCCTAGAAGGAGTGAACTCCTCAATTTTTTCCCCATTGAACAGAATAGCTAACGAACTGGAAGTTACGCAAGACATGATGAGATTAACCCAAAAAGGCGGGAAATTAAATGATCTAAGCACATTAAGAATAAAGCTCCATTCGAGCCTATCATAAGCTTTGTCTAAATCGAGTTTTACTAACATGTTACCGATCCTACCTTTTTTTTTCCCTTAAAACTGTGCACAACCTCCTGCACAATGACGACATTATCCACTCCTCTTCTGCCCGGAATAAAACTAACTTGAAGCAGGCTGATGAGATCTTCAATGAGGGGTCTAAGACGAGCAACGAGAATCTTAGTGATGAGCTTATAAATGGTGTTACAAAGACCAATAGGGCGAAATTGAGTAATCACTTCCGGATTGGGGACCTTAGGGATAAGACAAATCAAGGTCTTATTTATTTCAGGATCAATATGACCAGATTCAAACGCATCCGAAACAACTTTGACAACCGACAGGGTAAGCGTAGCCCAAAACTTATGGAAAAAAATGGGGTGGAGACCGTCAGGTCCGGGAGCCTTCCAAGGTTTGAAGGACCATAGCACCCTCTTAATTTCAGCCAAAGAAGGTGTAGCCACTAGAGCAGGGTGATGAACCGAGTCAACAGAAGCTAGCAACCGGAAGGGCAACTCAACACGGCGAGACTGGAGGAAGGAACAGGTAAACAAATCCTTGAAATGGGTAAGGATATTAGCCTTAATACCGTCAACCTCATAAACCCAAACATCATTAGAATTTTTCAAAGCAAAAATTTTATTATCTTTGCGGTGAGAAATGGTGGTTTGGTGAAAATATTTGGTATTCCTATCCCCATCAAGAGTGAAGTTAACTCTACTTTTGAGTGCCCAAAATTCCTCCTCAAGACAAAGAATGCGGTTATAATCAGAAATAAGGGACTCTTCAAGGCGGAGTAAAAATTGGGAAGGACCCGAATCCAGTGATTTTTGGATGCCTAAAATTATGTTAGCAAGCTTTCTTTTTTGGAAGAAAATGTTACCAAAAGTATTTCGGTTCCAAATTGAAACTTTGTCGACAAACATCTTGGTCCCTTGAAAGAAAGGGCTAGAGTCAGTCCAACTCTCAGACACCATAACACTAAGGGAGGGATCAGATAGCCAAATGGTTTCAAACCGAAAGGGTCGAGCCGCCCGGGGAGGGGGGTTGGCGTGGGTGTGCAAAAGGATAGGACAGTGATCCGAGTGGAGGATTTTATTATTTGGAAAAAGTTGGGCCCAACTCTCATTACAAAGACTTCTGTCCAATCTTTCGCTAATGAAACAACTTGACTGTCGGCAATTATTCCAAGTGAATCGAGGCCCAGAGAAGCCCATATCGATCAACCCACAACGGTCTAAACAGTCCTTAAACAGTATAGCTCGTCGAGTATTGTAACGCCCTCAAAATAGACTCATTATATATTTGTCACTGACATGCAATATTTAAAGTAAACAATTCATTATCTCATTCATCAGAGTATTTCTAAATAAAAGCATTACATGTAACAGCAAATTAAATGCCCTACGGGCTTACATCTTTCTAAGCTAACACTTGGACACAAAAATATGAGTTCTAACTCAAATACAAGTAAAGCCCTAGGCTTGAATGTTTACATGTACTATCAAATCAAAACAACTAACTGAAGATAGTCTTCAAAATCCAAAAGTCAAATCCTTCCAAGCTAAGTCCTTTGAGGTAGCTTATCACCTGAACCTGAAAATGATGTTCCCATAAAGGGTGAGCCACAGCCCAGTAGAAAAATACTAAACCAAATATAAGCATTGAATAAAGCTATAGCATTCAATAGATGGTTAACCAAGATAATCAATTGTATCATTATACAGTCTCATGACACTAATGTCTAAGACACATTTCACTTTCCATTATTATCAACATGGCTCAGAACCTTGCCAAACTTACAACAGTGAACTATATATCATATTCACATTACTTTCAATATCAACAAAACAAATGAGACTCAGGCTCATATCAAAACACTTCATACTTCCCGTTTGATATACATTGTAGTGCTGTATCAATAACATGTAAAAACACTTCAATATAATAAGCACACATAATAGTGATGCTAATGGAGTCCATCCCCTATCTCCTCCCAAACAAAATCCGGTTTAGAGGTCCATCCCCTATCTTCCCCTAAACCGTGGAGTACATCCCCTATCTCCTCCCAAACAATATGCATATGCAATGCTCAATCAATACATGTAATTTCTGTATGAATTCAATAGTCTAAATTTATGACTTAAACAAATTGATTAGTTTCAATTTTTCCTAATCCACATGCAATGTCTACAACAAACACGACTATCCTCCACCGATAGCCCAAAACAGTTATTTCTAGACTGGAAATAAATATATCAACAATTCAATAGGCGAGTGATTTTAATTATCCAACTACACCATTTAATCAATGAATTCCTCAATTTCATGCATTTAACCAATTTCCCCAATTTCCTTAAATTAATTATACAAATTAATTTATTAATACAACTAGGGTTTTTCCCAAAATTACCAAAGTACTCCTAACATATCAAAATACCAAAACTTAGAACAAAACTTATAGGATGGAGTAGGAAATCCCTACCTCGAAGAAAATAACCCGAATGGAGAAGACGAAGATGAAGACCTAAATTCCAAAGTGCTCCAAACCACCAAACGTTCAGATTAAATGGAAGCCCTTGACTCACTCTATCTTTTTAATAAAGGACTAAGGTTAGATACTCACCCTAGGTAGATCAATTCTTAGAGAGAAGGCAGGTTTAGAGAGAGAGAGACTCTCAAGGGGCGATTTTTAAAAGTTAAGAAAGAAAAGTAGGTCAAAAAGTGATCCAAAAAGTGAAATCACGGACTGATGTAGTCGACTCCCCGCTCGAGCGTCCAAACTCCCGCTCGAGCGTCGAATACGCACTCCCAGCACTTTTGCAGAACTAGGTCCCCGCTCGAGCGTCCAACTCCACGCTCGAGCGGCACTCACACATTTTCGCTCGAGTGTCCAATCCCACGCTCGAGCGTCCAACACTGCACAGGAAATACTGGATGGGTGATAATACCGCTCGAGCACCAAAACCCCCGCTCGAGCGGACAAGCAACAAAAGAATCCCCGTTCGAGCGTCAAACTCCCGCTCGAGCGGACAGGTCAAAATCTGGGCAACTAGTTTTGGCATCTAAACTCAACCGACTTGTAACAGACCCACCCAACACATCCTATAACTCAAATACAAAGAGATTAAAGGACGACAACAACCAATATATACTGACCGGATCCACTGAACCTAAGTCCGGATACAATAATCTAAAGGAAAAAGACCGGGGTTGCTATAAGTATCAATAGGTTGGCCTCCAAATTTCTCTGCACTAGTCAGAATTTCATTAAAATCCCCCATCAACAACCAAGGCAGATGATGGGAGTTAGCAAAAAATTTGAGGTTTTCCCAAAGTAATTTCCTGAGATTAAAATGAGGGTTGGCATAAATAGCAGAAAAAAGCCAAGAAGAAGGTTGAGATAGAACCTGGATACACGCGTGGATCTCCTGCTACGTGACCGAGAGGACGTCGCAATGGATCTCAAGACTATTCCAGAGTAACCAAATACCACCAGCAAAACCAACTGGTTCAGCAACATGAAAATTAGGGAAACCCAAGCTTTTGTAAATATTTATACCTCGGTCTCCACCAACCCGAGTTTCAGTAATGACAACAAGGTAGGGGTGATGTTCCTCCATCAGACTACGGAAATGCCTTCGAAAATGGGGATTGGCCGCCCCTCGGTAGTTCCAAAAGAATGCCTTCATTGGAGACTTAAAGAAGGGGAGTGGAGGGAGTGCAAACTCCTCATTTTTCAGCACCTCCTCCTCCTGTGAAATCCATTCTGGGCCCAGAACTTCTGCTCCTGCGATGTGAAGGTTTGGGAACAGTTGAATCGTGTGTTCGAAAGCCCAATTTTCTTGTGTTATGTAGAAGTTGGCGGTAACGTGTAGTCGTTGGAGCAATGAAGAAGTCTCTACCAATATTGCTTGGTTGAGATGACCTCAGAGAGTAATCTCCCATGGAATTGAGGATAGGTTCATCCGATCTGTTACCGGTAAGGGTGGTGCAGGGAGAAAAGTCTCCTCCACCAGTGGGTTGAACACTGGCTGGCTGTTTGAGAGCAGTCCCAGACTGGGCATGATCACTTGAGTCATCTGGATCAGTTGTCGAGGGAAGTCGGTTGCGTGAGTGAATGGGGTTGACAGGAAGGTGACAATCGCAGTTTGTCGATGCAGCAGATGGGATGGTAGGGGTAGAAAGGGGAAGAGACTCATCCAAATGTTCATTATTTCCGGATCGTACCACCCCAGTACAAAGGTTGGATCCCTCTGGAGCATCTTGAGCAGGTGATTGTCCACCCGGGAGTACCCAGTGGTTGTCTCCATGAACCAACCGGGTTGGTTCTGACCCTCTACAAAGTTCAAACGGAAGGGGAGGGTTGGTTCTGAGTGGGGACTGGATGGTCGGGTGGGGTTGCTGTGGGAGGTTCTTGAGTGAAAGGTTCGACGAGGCATGGTGAAGGTTGGAGTGAGAATCTGCAGAGAGGAAAGAGGTGGTGTGAGCAGAAGTAGAAGAGGATGATAAGGATTCAAAATGCATACTGGTCGAGGTGGTGATGAGACAAAGCAAAGATGTGTGTAGGCGAGGCACAGGAGGGTCAGGTGCTAAAGTGGTAGACTGGGAAGTACCAGGTTGTAGGTCTGCAGCGGGGTGTAAGACTTCTGAAGAGTGGAGGATACTAGGAACGGTTTCCAAAGGGGGAACAGAGCAGTCTGTAAGATAATCAAAAGGGTTAACGTGTACAGGAATGGGTGATGAAGGGTTGCTATCAACATTAATTGTGGAAGGTTTCTGAGGCAGTGGTGGGACTGTTGGAAATGGTTATAAATTCTGGGTAAAACCAGAATTTTATCCTAAGTTCGGTCTATTTTTTAGGTGGGCCCCGTGCATCGATTTTCACGGGTCAAAGTGGTAATGCGTTCTATGCCGCGTTGTGATTCACGTGGTATATTTGGTTGCTCAAAACCATTACTGAGTGGATGGGAAATTGAAGCCAAAGTGTGCTCCATGAAAATGGAGTTTTGGTGGAAATTCCTTAAGGTTGTAAAATGGCTTGTCCCGCATTGATTTGGTGGGAAGTTTTGAATGGGTTTATAAGGTTTGGGTTTGGTACTTGGGGTGTGCCCCAAGGGGTACCCAAGTGTTTTAGAGGGAGAGGTTATGGGCAAAATAGGCTAGACCCATTGGACCCAAAAATCACCACACGCGCGCGTCGCCACCGTCCGTCCGTCCGTCCTGTCGGTCGGGCTGGGCTAGGCTGGGCTTGGGCACGGGTGCGTGGTGTGAGGTTGGGTTGGGCTTGTTCGGCCCAATATTAATCTTTTTGGGCTAAAAACATTTGAATTTAATTTTATTTTTGGTAAAATAAAATCCAGAATTCAAAATTAAACTGGTTTGGTTTTACTGTACATCCAAACAGGGCCCTTCCCGGTTTTAAACCGGAATTAAACTGGTTTGGATTTACTGTAAACCCAAACAGGGCCCTTCCAATTTTTGTTATCTGTTGAATTGTAATCCAATAGATTCAAATCTGTTTGAATTCAAAACTAACAGGTTTCATACCTATTCAATTCAAAACCTACAGCCACCATTACATCTATAACTAGGACAGCCCTCATTTGAATTTTGTAACTCTAATTTTTGTCCTTTATAATTCTGCAAACATCCTTTTCATTTTGCTGCATTATTTTCTTATCAGAGAGAGTATAAACACTTAGTGTGTTCGTTAGACAAACAATTTGTAGTGCTGCTATTGTTTGTAGTAGATCATTTTATCCTGGAAAATTGACGTCCAAATTCTGAAAGCACCGTGGAGAGGATAAATTTGTCTTAAGGACACGGTGTCAAACACTGGACTTGATCAGATTATAATTCAAACAAATTAAATCAAGTAAGTTATTTAATTTATTTTTAGTGTTATTATTATTTATTTAAATCAGATTTTAATTTTGTTTTTGTAACAAAATAAAATCTGTTTTTATTTATTTATTTTTATTTCGAGTTTGATTTTTGTAATCAAACAAATTCTCTCATTTCCCTTATTTCTTTATATTCTGGTTGTTGTTTAGTACACAACAAAATTTAATTTATTTAAATACAATGAAGATTGTCCAACACTCTTAAGACAGACTCGTATTTTGTTTTTGGTATCTTCATTGTATTTAATTTTCTGTGTTTTCAAAGTAATATTCTGGTTGAAAAACAAATAGTGATTTATGCTATTTGACAGATAGTAGTAATATACTGTCTTTTTTCTTTGACAACTAGTAGTAATATATTGGTGTCATTAACAATTGCAGAATATTATTTGGTGTTACAGAAAATTATTTTGGTATTTTATTTTTCTAGTTTTAGTAACAAGGAAAATAAAATTATTTTATTTTCTAGTTTTAGTAATAAGGAAAATAAAATTATTTTGTGTTTTTTTTGATTTTTGTAATCAGATAGTTTTGTGGTATTTTATTTTCTAGTTTTAGTAATAAGGAAAATAAAATTACAGTATTTTCTAGTTTTAATAACAAGAAAAATAAAATGATTTTGTGTTATAATTTATTTTCTGGTTTTAGTAACTAGAAAATTAATTTGTGGTTTGTTTTTCTAATTTTTTGTAATCAGATATTATTTCGGTGTTTTATTTTACTAGTTTAAATAACAAGGAAAATAAAATTATTTTATGTTATAATTTATTTTCTGGTTTTAGTAACTATAAAATTAATTTTATTAATTTATCATAGTTCTTTTGACTTTATCGTAGTACATGGGAGAATTTGTTTCTGGAGTAAAATATTAATTTACAAACAAATTTCATTTTTTATTACAAAGAAACCTTTGTGGTAAGTTTAGTTTCTTTATTGGTTTTTTGAATCATTTTTACATTTCTGTGTGTGGATCTGTAGTCGTAAATAGTTTCTGCACATGAGTTGGAATAATATATATATATATATATTCACAAGGACTTTTGCATGCATATTTAATTAGTTTATTTATGTACAAATCAAACTTATTAAATGAATGTATGTTTTGTCATTTTGGAGTTTAAAATTCAAAACGCATTGAATTTTATTTATGAGTTGAGAATCTTTTTATTTCATGATGCAAATTTTGGGATCATGCATGATTAATTTATTTTGTTAATTCATTATTTTTAGTTGATGCGTTTGATATGCATGTATGATGTCAACTCAAGTTATTTCTTAACAAAAATTTCATGTGATTTGGAATGTTAAATTGATATGTTGATTAATTTGAGTTTTTCTAATCAATTTTAAATGGGTGTTTAAACACCAGAGAAATTTAAACATGAAGATGTATGTAGTTATATCGTTCCATTTAATTGGAAAGTAAATTTAAGAAATCTTTTATGTTGATTTTTAGTTTATTTTGAATTATGTGACATGAGATGTCATTAATAATTATTTTACTTGCGTAGTAGAATTTGTTAAACCATGAACCATTTTATTAATATGGAGTGTATCTCTTGCATTAGTTGAGATAATTTAATTTTCTTCTGTCACAAATATTTTTATGACAGTGACATTTATTTGTTATTGAGTTGCAAGAATGTATACAATGAAATGGGTTTTTGAATTGTTTGATTCTTAGGCAAATTTTTTATGAGGATATGATTTTGTCAAAACATTAATTCTGACTTGAGTAGTCATAATTATTTTGGTTTTTTCTTGAATTTGTTTTGAAATTCATTGATTTATATCAGAAGTAACAGGGGTGGTGAATATGATGCACCATTAAATGAATTTTGTGCACAACATGACATTATTCACCAAACTACAACCCCTTATTCTCCATAGCAAAATGGAATTGTTGAAAGGAAGAATAGAACCCTAAAAGAAATGATGAATGCCATATTACTAAGTTCGGGCTTAAAACAGAACTTGTGGGGGGAAGCAATATTGTCTGTTAATTATGTTCTTAACAGAATACCCCACAAGAAAATAGACAGCACCCCTTATGAATTGTGGAAAGGTTGACCGCCTTCCTACCAATACTTAAAAGTGTAGGGGTGTTTGGCAAAAGTTGAAGTTCCTGTTCCTAAAAAGACTAAAATTGGACCAAAAACAGTAGATTGTGTGTTTATTGGTTATGCTCAGAATAGTAGTGCATATCGGTTTCTGACTTATAAATCAGAAATACCTGATATAGATGTGAACACTATTATAGAGTCAAGGAATGTTGTGTTTTTTGAACAGGTCTTTCCTTACAAGAAATGACATGAATTAAGTTCACAGAAAAGAACTTACGATTGTACACAAAGTCATGAGACTAATGACAATCAAAACACAAGAGACTAGTAATGGTCTCGACCAACAGGATTTAACTAATGATGAAATCCTTTGGTCCAGATTTTCTGACATACCTGTTAGAAACTGAACCTCAAAGCTTTAAGGCAGCAATGACAGGTGCTGAAGCACCTTTGTGGAAAGAGGCTGTTAAGAATCCATTATGCAAAATCATACTTGGGAATTGGTGGACCTTTATAGCGATCCCGATTTTACCTTCATTGTTTAATTGTAATATATGACAACTTTTCAAAGATTTTGCATGATTATACTAGATTCATCTCATTAGTAAGATACATGTACATCAATTAGATGGTGACTAATCATTAATACCTATTTATACAATGTATAGAAGACTAATGCTAATACATTGAATGTGATGGATTTATTATGAATGAATCTTAGAGATGCATTATGTTTCTATTATGAATATGTAAAATACATTAATCTATCTAATGAATTCATTAATATAGAAGATGCATTATGTATCATGAATGTATGAGATACATTAATCAATTTAATGAAGTTCATTGAATGAATAACTTGAGAGTTTCTCTCTATAGACTACATCTTCTCTCTGTAAATACATCTAGTTCTAGTGATCTTCTACCCTAGTTCCTTTGTATTGAGTGTGGAGCATCCCTTGATCTTCATTTTAATCTGAAAGTTTGGCGATTTGGAGCACTTTGGTTTTTGGCCTTCATCTTCTCCATTTGAGGTAGGGATTTCTTTGTTCTTTTTCAATACTCCGTCTATAGATAGACATGTGGTAATTTTGTATTGCATGAAAATCATATCCGTGTTGGATTTGTTTTAAAATCATGAGGGGAACCTAGGGTTGGTTGCTTGAGAATGGTTTTGTTATCATTGACTGTGGTTTGGACTAATTAGAGAATAAAATTAGCATGATATTATTGAAAGAAGAGAAAGCCCTAAATTATATTTTGATTTGGTAAAATAAAAAGGGTTTATGGTTGAACAATGTTGGTAAATTTCTATTGTTAATATGAGTTGTGTAGAAGGTGTTATCAGTTAAAGGATTAATTATGGTATTGGAGTTATTTTGAAATGAACGTAATGAATCAAGTTGGGTTATGGCTTATTATCCATGGAAATGATTTTGTAAAATGAAGAGAATGTAATTGGTTTTGTAAAAAGGAAAAAGTGTTTTTGGAATAAGTGATGGAACATGTTGACTTGAAAAATTATGAAAGTTGATCTTGAAAATGGTAAATGAAATGTTAACTCTATGTGAGTCTCAGAAAATAAATTTGAGAATTGAACTATTGTATCATGAGTGTTGAATACACACATTTGGGGGTTTTATCTTTACCTATCATACTAGTGTCGTTGTTGGGTTTACGGATTGCTTGAGAGTTGAGTCTCTTTTATTAGGTGTACTGAATACATGCATCTAGAGGTTTTGTCCTTGGTCATCGGTGGAGGATGACATTGGTGTGTTGAATTGTGATGTATGCGTTACACTTGTGTTGGTTAAACATTATTGAATAGTTTATGTGTATGTATTACACTTGTTATTGATGCTTTGTTGTATTGAGGAATTTGTATATGATAATTGTTTATATACATTGTGTTGTGTGGGAGGAGATAGGGGATGTACTCCACGGTTTAGGGGAAGATAGGGGATGGACCTCTAAACCGGAAACTGTTTGATATTGATACAACACTAAAATGTGTATCATTTGTGAAGTATAGAAGTGTTTTGGTTACTCAACGGTTTAGGGGAAGATAGGGGATGGACCTCTAAACCGGATTTTGTTTGGGAGGAGATAGGGGATGGACTCCATTAGCACCACTATATGTGTGCTTATTGTTATTGGAAGTGTTTTTACATGTTATTGATACAACACTAAAATGTGTATCATTTGTGAAGTATGGAAGTGTTTTTATCTGAGATTGATACAGTACTAAAATGTGTATCTATTATGAGGTATGAAATGTTTAAAATGAGTTATTATCTCGCTTATCGCTTGGCGTATCCTTAGCTTACTGTGCATATAGCCGGTAGAGCAGAGTTTTAATTGTTATCGTCAATGTATCTAAGTATGTTATGGGTTGCGATGGTTACAGTTTTGAAAGGCCGAGCTGCCTCATTTGTGGATTATATACATGTTGATGATTTGTTATTTCCTTTTTATTTAAGGCATGCATGTATTGATATAAATGTATTGGGAACAAACCAAAATGCCATTTTAAGATTTTGGAAAGTGTGAAGGAAAATGGGGTATTTGTGAACATGTTTTCAAAAAAGGTCATTTTGTTGTAAGTACGGAAAATGGGGGAAGAGTAATGGGCTTGGTGAAATTGTTTTCTAGAACTGTTATTGTCATGAAAGTTTGTGGAAATGGGTAATGAAAAGGAAATAAAGATGAACCGCTTATAGCGTCTAATGAAATGGCTGTTTTCGAAAAAAGTTCATACTTATGTATATTTTGTATAAACTGCCACATTACTATTCTAGTATGAGAATGAACATTCATGATCATAGCTATCTGTAAGTTGTTATTGTTGGAGATCATGTTGAGATCCCTACTGGACTATATGTTCATCCCACGTTGTTGAATCTTTTTCAGGTGATAGCCAGGATGTTCTACAAGGTTTTGGATCTTCTTATTTGTTGGCCACGGGGCCTCTTTTGTGTTGGCGGAATGCCATTTTTGTAAAAAGGGTTATACCCTTCTTCTTGACTTTTAATGATGTAAGCCCAAGGGCAATTTATTTAGTATACTCATGTTGTATTTACTTGCATACGAATGAGAGCAATGTTATTCACTTCTACAAGTTGTATATACGAGTTTATTTCCGCATATTATCTCTGAAATGGAATTAAGTAAATGAAATTGGTAATATTTCGAGTAATAAAAAGTGGGGCGTGACTACTTGGTATCAGAGCGAGCCGGGTTTGAATACTTTGGGCTTGTGGGAAGTAGTTTTTACTACAGTGGGTTTGCTACATGTGGTGAGGACGTTGCATATAGTTAACATGAATGTTACGACTTGTTTGTTGCATTTATATGAGCATGGGATTAAGTTTTCTGGATAGTACTCGTAGCCGGTGAACTTGCTTTGAGGTCCTCTTGGAAACACGCCTGATCAACGTTGTTTCTGATAGGAATTCCTTGAGAGTTCCGGGATGAGTGACTATCTTTATGGACTTGATTCGATTATGTGTTTAAATGTTTAAATGTTTATATGCAATAGAAATGTATGTTTAAGGTAGTAAGTGTATGCCTCAGGAAAGGCTGTTGTGTTGTGCACTAAGTGTGGTTTTGTTTTTGGACTTTATAGGATGTCTACACGAGGGAGCATGAGATTTGTATCTTGGGTTAGAGGGAATAGTACCGGTGTGTGTTTTGGGCTTTGCTAGTTAATGAGTTTGTTGTGATTCCATCAGTTATGTATTTGGGTGGTGTTCGTACTGTGACTTGTTATCGGTTGGTGACTATGTGAGGGTGAAATGAGTTAGTGGTGTTATTAGTTATTGGGAATTTTGTTGTATTGATAAACTTTAAGAGCATTGAATATGTCTTAAGTTGTAAAACATTGTATATGTTTCGGTTTATGGAAATATTATGGAACTTGCCTTGAAATAGAAGTTTATTTTAACATTGCATATGTTAATTCGGTTTTAGAAATGCAAATATATTGATTGGCATTGAATATGTAATTGAACTGTGGAAAACTTGTGTTGAAATTTTTGAATTTCAAGGGAATGCATGTTGATGACGCATGTTGTAACATATGTTGTAATTTGCCTCATGAAAAGAGATGGAACGACCGGTAGTGAGTCAAGTCGATAAATATTGAATTGTAATATTGTTGAGAATTGAGAAATCATATTTTTGAAATTTATTTATCTAATTTCGGGGACGAAATTCTTTAAGGGGGGGAGGTTATAGCGATCCCGATTTTACCTTCATTGTTTAATTGTAATATATGACAACTTTTCAAAGATTTTGCATGATTATACTAGATTCATCTCATTAGTAAGATACATGTACATCAATTAGATGGTGACTAATCATTAATACCTATTTATACAATGTATAGAAGACTAATGCTAATACATTGAATGTGATGGATTTATTATGAATGAATCTTAGAGATGCATTATGTTTCTATTATGAATATGTAAAATACATTAATCTATCTAATGAATTCATTAATATAGAAGATGCATTATGTATAATGAATGTATGAGATACATTAATCAATTTAATGAAGTTCATTGAATGAATAACTTGAGAGTTTCTCTCTATAGACTACATCTTCTCTCTATAAATACATCTAGTTCTAGTGATCTTCTACCCTAGTTCCTTTGTATTGAGTGTGGAGCATCCCTTGATCTTCATTTTAATCTGAAAGTTTGGCGATTTGGAGCACTTTGGTTTTTGGCCTTCATCTTCTCCATTTGAGGTAGGGATTTCTTTGTTCTTTTTCAATACTCCGTCTATAGATAGACATGTGGTAATTTTGTATTGCATGAAAATCATATCCGTGTTGGATTTGTTTTAAAATCATGAGGGGAACCTAGGGTTGGTTGCTTGAGAATGGTTTTGTTATCATTGACTGTGGTTTGGACTAATTAGAGAATAAAATTAGCATGATATTATTGAAAGAAGCGAAAGCCCTAAATTATATTTTGATTTGGTAAAATAAAAAGGGTTTATGGTTGAACAATGTTGGTAAATTTCTATTGTTAATATGAGTTGTGTAGAAGGTGTTATCAGTTAAAGGATTAATTATGGTATTGGAGTTATTTTGAAATGAACGTAATGAATCAAGTTGGGTTATGGCTTATTATCCATGGAAATGATTTTGTAAAATGAAGAGAATGTAATTGGTTTTGTAAAAAGGAAAAAGTGTTTTTGGAATAAGTGATGGAACATGTTGACTTGAAAAATTATGAAAGTTGATCTTGAAAATGGTAAATGAAATGTTAACTCTATGTGAGTCTCAGAAAATAAATTTGAGAATTGAACTATTGTATCATGAGTGTTGAATACACACATTTGGGGGTTTTATCTTTACCTATCATACTAGTGTCGTTGTTGGGTTTACGGATTGCTTGAGAGTTGAGTCTCTTTTATTAGGTGTACTGAATACATGCATCTAGAGGTTTTGTCCTTGGTCATCGGTGGAGGATGACATTGGTGTGTTGAATTGTGATGTATGCGTTACACTTGTGTTGGTTAAACATTATTGAATAGTTTATGTGTATGTATTACACTTGTTATTGATGCTTTGTTGTATTGAGGAATTTGTATATGATAATTGTTTATATACATTGTGTTGTGTGGGAGGAGATAGGGGATGTACTCCACGGTTTAGGGGAAGATAGGGGATGGACCTCTAAACCGGAAACTGTTTGATATTGATACAACACTAAAATGTGTATCATTTGTGAAGTATAGAAGTGTTTTGGTTACTCAACGGTTTAGGGGAAGATAGGGGATGGACCTCTAAACCGGATTTTGTTTGGGAGGAGATAGGGGATGGACTCCATTAGCACCACTATATGTGTGCTTATTGTTATTGGAAGTGTTTTTACATGTTATTGATACAACACTAAAATGTGTATCATTTGTGAAGTATGGAAGTGTTTTTATCTGAGATTGATACAGTACTAAAATGTGTATCTATTATGAGGTATGAAATGTTTAAAATGAGTTATTATCTCGCTTATCGCTTGGCGTATCCTTAGCTTACTGTGCATATAGCCGGTAGAGCAGAGTTTTAATTGTTATCGTCAATGTATCTAAGTATGTTATGGGTTGCGATGGTTACAGTTTTGAAAGGCCGAGCTGCCTCATTTGTGGATTATATACATGTTGATGATTTGTTATTTCCTTTTTATTTAAGGCATGCATGTATTGATATAAATGTATTGGGAACAAACCAAAATGCCATTTTAAGATTTTGGAAAGTGTGAAGGAAAATGGGGTATTTGTGAACATGTTTTCAAAAAAGGTCATTTTGTTGTAAGTACGGAAAATGGGGGAAGAGTAATGGGCTTGGTGAAATTGTTTTCTAGAACTGTTATTGTCATGAAAGTTTGTGGAAATGGGTAATGAAAAGGAAATAAAGATGAACCGCTTATAGCGTCTAATGAAATGGCTGTTTTCGAAAAAAGTTCATACTTATGTATATTTTGTATAAACTGCCACATTACTATTCTAGTATGAGAATGAACATTCATGATCATAGCTATCTGTAAGTTGTTATTGTTGGAGATCATGTTGAGATCCCTACTGGACTATATGTTCATCCCACGTTGTTGAATCTTTTTCAGGTGATAGCCAGGATGTTCTACAAGGTTTTGGATCTTCTTATTTGTTGGCCACGGGGCCTCTTTTGTGTTGGCGGAATGCCATTTTTGTAAAAAGGGTTATACCCTTCTTCTTGACTTTTAATGATGTAAGCCTAAGGGCAATTTATTTAGTATACTCATGTTGTATTTACTTGCATACGAATGAGAGCAATGTTATTCACTTCTACAAGTTGAATATACGAGTTTATTTCCGCATATTATCTCTGAAATGGAATTAAGTAAATGAAATTGGTAATATTTCGAGTAATAAAAAGTGGGGCGTGACAACCTTCCACCAGGTTCTAAACCTCTTGGATATAAATGGATATTCAAGAGAAAAATAAAAGCAGATGGTTCAATTGACAAGTATAAAGCAAGACTTGTAGTTAAAGGTTACAGACAAAAGGAAGGTCTGGACTATTTTGACACATATTCTCCTGTGACAAGAATAACTTCCATTCACATGCTTATTTCTATAGCAGCGTTGTTTAATTTAGAAATACATCAAATGGATGTTAAGACAGCTTTCTTAAACGGTGATCTCAATGAAGAGATCTATATGGAGCAACCTGAAGGGTTTGTAGTGTCGGGGCAAGAAAAGAAAGTTTGTCGGCTTGTGAAGTCTCTTTATAGATTAAAACAAGCACCTAAGCAATAGCATGAAAAATTTTGATCATGCAATGCTTACTAATGGGTTTAAGATAAACGAATGTGACAAATGCGTCTATGTTAAAAACGCTGACCAAGGATATGTCATAGTTTGTCTTTATGTGGATGACATGCTTATCATTGGAAGCAGTAAAAACATTATCAAATCAACTAAGCAAATGCTTAACAAAAGATTTGATATGAAAGATATGGGGGTCGCAGATGTTATATTAGGAATGAAAATTACTAAAACATCTGACGGATATGCATTATCTCAATCACATTATATTGAGAAAATTCTTGGTAAATTTATAAAGGATGATATGAATTTAGCTAGAACACTTGTAGACGTCAATCTTTATTTATCGAAAAATAAAGGTGATGCAGTGTCTCAGTTAAAATACTCCTAAATTATTGGAAGCCTAATGTACCTTGTACTCATCCTGATATAGCTTATGCTATCAGTAAATTGAATAGGTACACTAGTAACCCCGGAGAAGACCATTGGAAAGCGATCATTCGGGGTCTTAGATATCTAAGATTCACCCGTGATCATGGTTTGAACTTTGCTCGATATCCAGCAGTACTTGAAGGTTATTGTGATGCTAATTGGATATCGGATACTAAAGATTCAAAATCCACCAGTGGATATGTCTTTACTCTAGGAGGCGCTGCTGTTTCTTGAAAATCCACGAAACAAACTTGCATCGCACGATCCACAATGGAATCCGAGTTTATTGCTTTAGACAAAGCAGGAGAAGAAGCAGAATGGCTTCGTCACTTCTTAGAAGACATTCCAATGTGGCCAAAACCTGTGCCAGCTATTTGCATTCATTGTGATAGTCAATCTGCAATAGGCAGGGCACATAATCATATGTATAACGGTAAGTCATAACATATTCGTCGTCGACATAATACCGTAAGACAATTGTTGTCAAACGGAATAATCTCAATAGATTATATAAAATCTAAAGAGAATATTGCCGATCCGTTAACAAAAGGTTTGACAAAAGAGCTAGTGTATAGTTCATCAAAGGGGATGGGATTAAAGCCTATTACATAAGAGTTGTCATAATGGTAACCCTACTTATATGACTGGAGATCCCAAGAACTAAGTTATGTATGGTTTGCCAGAAATCACCAAAGGATTAAGTTCCTACCCATTCCTATGGTGAGAGTGATACCTGCAACATATGTTGTATGCAGGGGTATAAGGATAAGCTTTGCTTTTAATGATTACTTATATTTTGATTAAGGCATAAAATCAAGACGAGTATAAGGAGATACTCACAATAAGAATTACCTATATGAGTGTCGAACTAGGGCCGGTTCTATGAGAATGAAAAGGCTAAATTCTCTAGAAACATTCATGAAAACCAGGAGCGTTCAAGGCCAAAATGAACATAACAGTGAGAACCACGATGTGTTAAAAGATATTTTGTGTGAAAACTATTATCTTGGCTTACACAAACGGCTGAACAATTCAAGGCATCGCGTCCATTGGTTAGCTAGTAAGTCCGATAGGTTATCACTACGGAAGGTTCAAGGCCGAAAACTACCTATCCTGATGCAAGATATTTTCGACTTATACTCTTTCGATAAATCTGCATATTGTTGCATTTCCGTTGTCATCAAATTCCATTCATGTGGGGGATTGTTGGAAATGGTTATAAATTCTGGGTAAAACTAGAATTTTATCCTAAGTTCGTTCTATTTTTTAGGTGGGCCCCATGCGTCGATTTTCACGGGTCAAAGTGGTAACGCGTTCTATGCCGCGTTGTGATTCACGTGGTATATTTGGTTGCTCAAAACCATTACCGAGCGAATGGGAAATTGAATCCAAAGTGTGTTCTATGGAAATGGAGTTTTTGTAGAAATTCCTTAAGGTTGTAAAATGGCTTGTCCCACATTGATTTGGTGGGAAGTTTTGAATGGGTTTATAAGGCTTGGGTTTGGTACTTGGGGTGTGCCCCAAGAGGTACCCAAGTGTTTTAGAGGGAGAGATTATGGGCAAAATGGGCTAGACCCATTGGACCCAAAAATCACCACACACACGCGTCGCCGTCCGTCCGTCCGTCCGTCCGGTCGGGCTGGCTGGGCTGGGCTTGGACGCGGGTGCGTGGTGTGAGGTTGGGTTGGGCTTGTTCGGCCCAATATTAATCTTTTTGGGCCAAAAACATTTGAATTTAATTTTATTTTTGGTAAAATAAAATCCAAAATTCAAAATTAAACTGGTTTTGTTTTACTATACATCCAAACAGGGCCCTTCCCGGTTTTAAACCGGAATTAAACTGGGCCGGATTTACTGTACACCCAAACAGGGCCCTTCCCATTTTTGTTATCTGTTTGAATTGTAATCCAATAGATTCAAATCTGTTTGAATTCAAAACCAACAGGTTTCATACCTATTCAATTCAAAACCTACAGCCACCATTACATCTATAAATAGGACAACCCTCATTTGGATTTTGTAACTCTAATTTTTGTCCTTTATAATTCTGCAAACATCCTCTTCACTTTGCTGCATTATTTTCTTGTCAGAGAGAGTATAAACACTTAGTGTGTTCGTTAGGCAAGCAATTTGTAGTGCTGCTATTGTTTGTAGTAGATCATTTTATCCTGGGAGATAAACGTCCAAATTCTAAAAGCACCGTGGAGAGGACGAATCTGTCTTAAGGACACAGTGTCAAACACTGGACTTGATTAGATTATAATTCAAACAAATTAAATCAAGTAAGTTATTTAATTTATTTATAGTGTTATTATTATTTATTTAAATAAGATTTTAATTTTTTTTTGTAACAAAATAAAATTTGTTTTTATTTATTTATTTTTATTTTGAGTCTAATTTTTGTAATCAAACAAATTCTCTCATTTCCTTTATTTCTTTATATTCTGATTGTTGTTTAGTACACAACAAAATTTAATTTATTTAAATACAGTGAAGATTGTCTAACAGGGACAGCCTGGTCTTGGACAACTGGCGCCAAATTTTGAAAACTAGTGTCCTTTCTCGTCCAGACTTGTTGGGTTTGCCGGTTGTTTTGCTTCTCCGGCATCGGATTCTTCAACTGTTTGCCCTTCCTCTAGACCAACATCCAAGGACCAAAAGTAGCAGTAGATAAGGAGGATGGGGTGGCAGTACCTAATTTTCCAGATGACTGCTTATTTTGGACCAGCGATGGGCACTCACTGGACTTGTGTCCAATCATTCCATAGTGAAAACAAATGGCATTAATGCCTTCATAAGCAATATTGATGAGGATGGACCCCACTAACAATTTGGCTATGAGTGGTTTGGCCAAATCGATTTGCGCACACAGTCTTGCAAATCTGCCTCTATCTCCATTCTCAGTGTGGAAGTCAATCTTTAGGACCTTACCCAACTTGTTACCAATCCGCCGAAGAATCTGGTGGTCATAATATTCAATGGGGAGACTGTGAAGTCTGACCCACACCACTATAGTAGAAAGACTTTCCTTCTCCGGTTGAAAGTCGAGTTCCCAGCGACGAATCGCAAGGAAATTCCTTCCTACAAATCAAGGCCCTTCATTCAACACCTTATTCAAGTCTACCACATCTTGGAATTTCAAAAGAAAGAAATGGTTGCCCAGATCGATACTTAAAAAGGAACTATGTAGTTTCCAGATGTTCTTGAGTCTGTCCATCAAGTACGTATAACCCAAACTTCGGCCCATGAGCTTCACTATGAGTGAGTTCTGCCAAGGGTTACGGATTCTCTCAAACTCTTCCTTCGATAGAACAATGGAGGGTATGGAAGTATCAGAATCTGACACCTCCTCAACAACCCCATTCGAGAGTAACTCTGGCTGTTCCGAACTGCTTATCAGGTGAAATAGAGAAGACAGAGCCTCTTTGAAGGAGCGATTAACAGAAATAGGCCCATCCAGAGTATTCCCCTTCTTCCTGCTATGACGTTCTAGTAGATCCTCTTCCTCCATTGATTTCTCAGTGTCGTTACCCTCCTCTTGGTCGTGCTGCTGGTTGGTTACAGTAGAATAGTTGAGCGTCCCTGTGCCGTCCTCCAGTCTCCGAGCTGGTGAACCACCGTAATCCGCCAAAAGTATCCCAAAACACAATGTCATTTACAATTAGGGCAAATTACCAATACCACTTTGAGGTTTGATTAAAATACATTCCCTCTAAAGTTTGAGAAATTACAAATTGTCCATTGAGGTTTATAATTGCATAACAAATTACTTTGTTATGCAATTATAAACCTCATGAGACAATTTGTTATGCAAATATAAATATCAAGGGCGGGATATAATTTCTCAAGCCTCAAGAGAATCCATATTTTAGTCAAACCTCGAGAGGTGTTGGTAATTTGCCCTTACAATTAATATTTTTACAAATAACATCAACATAAAAATAGTTGTATAAATATATATATTCGGTAAAAATATTTATATGAATTACATATATCTTAAAATATGAATAAATATAATTTTTATTTAAAAATAATTATTAATATATTTATTAGATAATTATGACGTTACAATTTAATTCTAATTTATCTGACGATTGAACCACTGAACCATAATTCTGTCACTTTTCCAGTTTAATCAATAGTCCAACTTTCAGAAACATTAACACGTTAATTGACTCACAACAAAAATAGTATTCTCGTTTGAATGGTAAGGCATGAATTCAAACACAAATGTCGTTTGACCTTCGTCAAATTTATGCGTGAAAAAAGTAAGCTAAATTAATTATTGTCAAAATACTGAAACCCAAATATAAAAACATACAATTGTGTGAATACACATATACGAGTGTATAAATACCTGTAGAACTCAGAGGAGAAAACAATGGATTTTTAAGCTCATCCTTCAGATTGTATTGAGTTTGTCCCAAGCTTCACTCGAGTATTTATGAGATCAAAACTATGAATGCTCAAGGACTCAATCTAAGCTAAAATTAATATATAAACTCAACATTTATAATGAAATTGAAAACGCCAAAGTGATGCATAGGATATCTCGAATTTAAATCACTTTGTGTTTTGAATTTCATTATAAATTATTTTGGATACTTAACTAGAAATTGGAATTTAAAAAGGAAGATGATACTCACTCCCGTTTTTGTCTTTTAGGCCTTGTTTGAAATAAATTAAAAAAGCTAAAAAATCAAAAAGTTATTTAAAAAAATTAAAAAGTCTATACTATTCAATGATAGCTTGTGGAAAAGCCACAAGAGCAAAAATATTATTTTGCCCTTTAAATTTAACTACTCAAAAAGTCAAAAGGATAAAATTGTCATTTTGATTTTACTATAATATTTTATTACACATATTTTTGTAAAAATTTAAAAAATTATCCCAAACATACATTTAAGTCCCCATGGATGCCGTGGGGGAACGTAGCTGTTATGACCTCAATGTTACAGCCACAATCAGTAACTTTTTTTTTGAATAATTCAATAGGAAAATGTTTAGACCCCACAAAGGAAGACTCCCACGATTCCCATTAATATGTTGGCCATTGATGTGTTTGAATTTTTTTGAAGGAGTTGGGTCTGACAGTGAAATGAATGATTCAGATCATTTTGAGAGTTGTGAGGGTTGTATTTTATAAGAGTCTCTATCATTACTGTAATTCAATACAAACTAACACTATTACTAAAAATTTTCCTAAAAGTACAAGGTCCGAAATATGATTAGTTGTCATAAAAAAAAAAACAATACTTGGTGGGTGTTTGGAAAATTGTTATTTTAGTAGACTATTTTAATTTTTGACTATTTTAATAAGCTAAAATTTTTGTGTTTGGAAAGATAATTAAATTTTTTTGTAGTTGGATGTGATATTTGTGAGAGAAAAAATAAAATGATTATGGATTCGATGTATCATTTTGTCTTATTAACTATTTTAACCTATTTGTAAATTGTAGCATAAAAAGAGCTAAAATAGCCGTTGCCAAACACCGCCTTAGACATCTGAGGGTTGGACACATTTTTAGTAAGAGTTCTCGTACATATAGCATTACTCAATCTTTTTTCCAAACAATATATATTTGGAAAAACCAAATTCTAATCTACACATAAACCCACAGCACCCCATGATATAGCACTAGCAAGAAAGAAGAGAAGAACAAAGAATAAGAGAGAAGAAGAGAAAGAAAAGATATGCTAAGAAAAGTTAGTCCCGAAAACTCAATCAATATTCAATATTCAACATTCAGCCTCTGTTTGGGAAGTGAGTTGGTTTTTTAGTTTTTTGGCTTTTTAGTTTTTTTGTAAGGTGTCTTCCTATTAAATTACCAAACTGTCCTTCATCCATGTTTACATGTCACCAACTGAAATCAACTCCTCCACGTCAGCCTCCGTTTGGACCGAATTTGTTTTTTGTTTACTTATTTATTTATTTTATTTTGGGTTTGGATTTGGCGTATTTGCATGGTTTTTTTTTTTTTTTAAAAAAATTATGTTTTTGTCATTTTTCTTTTTTTATACATTAATTAGTTCTTCTTCTTTAATTTACGTTTTTTGCGTTATTTATTTTTATTGGTATACAATAATTTTTTTTTATTTTTTAAAAATGAGTTTTCATGTGTTTTATTTATTTGTAAATTACGTGGCGAATGGTAATTTATGTTTTTATGATGTTTTTTAAATGTTTTTGAATGAGGCGTATTTTTGTCGTTTTTTTTTTTAATTTACGTTTTTGTCATTTTTTTATTTGTGCACATTAATTTGTTTTTATATTTGAAAAATGGGTTTTCATGTGTTTTATTTCTTTGTAAATTACTGTTTTTTGTTTTTTGTTTTTTTTGTTTTTTTGTTGATGAGGCGTATTTTTGTCGTTCTTTTTTTTTTAATTTACGTTTTTGTAATTTTTTTTATTTGTATACATTAATTTGTATTTATATTTCAAAAATGGGGTTTCATGTGTTTTATGTATTTGTAAATTACGTGGCAAATGCTGATTTCTGTTTTTTTAATTTTTTTTTTTGGATGAGCCGTATTTTTGTCATTCTTTTTTTTTAAAATTTACGGTTCTGTCAAATTTTATGATGTATACATTAATTTGCATTTATATTTCAAAAATCGGGTTTCATGTGTTTTATTTATTTGTAAATTACGTGGCAAATGCTAATTTCTCTTTGTTTGTTTTCATTTAAAATGATGTGAAAAATCATACATTGCTGTGGCACATGACCAAAAATGGGTGAACAGTTGTGGTTTTTTGTTGTTTTCAATTGGTGTTTTTATGTTTTTAATTGACGTCGCACATGATAATTTCTGTATTAGTTTTTTTTTTTGTTCTTATTTGTTTCACCTTGTTTTCTTTTTCGAAAAGGCTTTTTTCAGTAGTTTTTGATTTTTCGAAGTTAGGCACGTCACCAACTGAAAGGGGGTATATTCCCGTGTAAACACATACATATTGTACATGATAATATACAATAATACAGTCTGTTCCACGTGTGTTACCAATGTTACAACCCTACGAATATTAGGTCGACTATTATATATTTCCTAACGTTCCGTTATTACGCATGTAACATAACTTGTCGCGTATGCAAAGGCGCACCAATGCCATATGCGGGTCCTCATCCCCAACCATTAAACCATCCTCGTCATGTTCAACTTCTGGTATGACATTTACTATTGTCATAGCCTCTTCCTCGTCACAGCTTGGGTGAACAGTTGTTGGATTACCTGTGTTTCGCCGTATATAATTATGTAATGTCATTGACGCACCTACTAACTGAACTTGCACATTCGCAAAGTCATACCGAGGCATGTCTCGAATAAACCCCCATCGATTTTTCCAAGCACCGAAAGTGTGTTCCACCACACTGCGTAACGACGAGTGAACTTTGTTAAATAATTCCCTTGGCGTGTTTGTCGTCCTGTTCCGTTGAATACGTCAGAATTCTTGTTGGTGGTAACGACTGCCTCTGAATGGTGCTAAGTAACCTATCTGGTTTGCATAGCCAGAATCAACAAGATAATATTTGCCTGTAGACAGGACAACAATGTATGACACCAAAAACAAACATTGTGCTTCATTTTCAAGTAACGCTGTTTGACAAAAAATTATAGCCCCATCAATGCAGAATTCATGGCACTGTGTTACCTTCGTCAGGATGTGGAAATGGGACATTGTCATTTGTAAGTATCTCGTTGAAGATGCGACTATCATGCATACTTCCTTCACTTCCGCACGAAATGAAGATGAAACACATGTCAAAATCGACTGCGGCCATGATATTTTGCGCCTGACAGTATTTCTTACCGAAATATGTCGCCGCATCTGGCCCCGTAACCCATGCACTTACATGTGCTCCGTCTATTGCGCCAATACAGTCCTGCAAACAACCCAGTTATTTGATTGCTTAAACGGGTAACAAGTAATGGTTTTTTTCGTCACGTCACGTCCTGTTAATAATAAAAACAAAATAACTGCACTTGTCCCACCTATATGTCAATAATTTTTTTCAGTAGTATCTTGAACGGTAGGTATTTTTCTCTAGACTGCACATACAGATGTATACGATGCTGATTGTATGTGGGCTAGCAATGAACAACAGTAAACTCTTTCATAGAAGTTAATACGTTATGCACGTGCCGAGACACAGTCTCCCCCGAATGTTGGAAACGTTCTTGGATTTGCCGATTTTGCATCCCTTGCAACACGTGGAGAAACGTTGCAACGCTTTCTTCAACAGCTAAGCCATGTGGACGTTGCGGTACTTGTAACGCAAAATCATTTACTAATGTCTCACACAAAGCAGCAAAAACTTCCGTCGGCATGCAAACATTTTCCTCAAATCGACCCATATGACCCGCATATAGTTCGCATATCCATGCATGCCCGGTTAATATCGAAGTGCGACATGGCGTTTTAGCCATGTGTTTTTTGTACCATTCTGTCGCATACTGACATGCTTGTAGAAATGTGCAGTTGTGTTCTTGTTGCACCTGGACCGCCATTTGATTAAGCATTTCCCTTAAATCGTCATTGTTGCTTCCATCCCAGGGATTCATCACTTCCTTTGTTGATGCGAAACCTACAAGAGTGGCACTATTTCAATTAGTTTGCACGTGATTCATTGACTCAAATTATATTGAAGTTTGCAATTAAAGAATGCCGACATTGTTTTTAATGTAAGTAACGCCATCACCAATGTCATTACTAACGCATAATGATATGAATTGAACAAATTGTGAACCTGGTCGTTATTGTTTACAGGGGGACCATGGTGGTAACAACCACTAAAAATGACGTCAAACTAAACTAACAATTATAAATTTGCAAAATATAGACATACAAAAGCTAGCAAGAAAACCTTTGTTGCGCATTTCATTGCCATACATTTAATTAAAACAGAAGCATCCCATTCCTTTCCCAAAAAACATGCACAACCATGCTTCCATTCCGTCTACGACAAACCTAACTAAAAGTTTTGTTCACCACAACTAGCAAGAAAAAAAAACAACAAGGAAGAATAAAAACATGCAAACACAACCATCCTGTTTTAATACAGTGCCAACAATAACATAAGTAAAAGTTTTCAAAAGCAAGAGAAAGGCAGGCTTCTTCAACAATCCTAACACCGCTACATCACATCCGGCGAGCCCCAAACAGGTTCACAAACGGCACCGACGCAGTACACTAGAGCTGCTTTTGTGTAAGCCACCCTATGATGTGGTCGTCATCAGGCTGGCACATCATCACCTCCCGGTAATATGCGTCATCCATAAGTGTCAAGGCGAAATGGAATAGCGGCGTACCAATCAGGGATGGAATAGCGGCGTACCAATCAGGGATGGAATACTCATCAGGCGATGCATGCACTCCGAAATAGTGTACAGCGATTCGTTTCCTGTGAGTTGCCTCATCGTAACTTGCTGATTCTTCGTACGCACCACATCTGTTAGATTGTTCATGCTTTCCACAATAACTGACGCTCCACTTGTTGCCTTCTTCGACTTTGAAACACTTGTTGATGACGTCTTTCTCCTTTTTCCCTTTTCAATCGGAACATGCCCCAGTGAAGAATCTGAATCCATGTCCTGTACTCCTGCGGGTATAGGACCAGCAAATGGCTGGGCTCCCAAACTATGCACTGAATTAGATGAGTCATCAGCAGCTTCAGGAAGTTTCTCTCCCGGGGTCCAATGGTGCTTACCAGTAGCTGATACCCCCATGAAGACCGTCTCCATCAAGTCACGATGTTCCAAGGTTTTTTTCCTGAACTTGGCACACACCTTGTTTATCTGTAGAAAGTGAGATATATGAAAGAGAAAGACGTTACATTTCATATAATTAATTAAAGTTAACTAAAAAGGTTGAAAATGTACTGGTAACAGACAAATATGAAACTTGTTTGTACATGTACTTACCTATTCCATCTTGTCCCATCACTCCTCAGGTACCTGAAACATACCGGTGTCACAGTCAAACCCTATCCCTGACACTCCTTTGCTTGAATCCATCAACTTTGTCCATGCTTGCCACTCTTTTTTCAAACTCATGTATTTATTCTTCAACTGTTTCAGGCCATGTTTTCTTCCTGTTTTTTTTTCTCAAATTTCCTTGCCAAGGACTTGTACCCTGCTTGGCTGAGAACTAGGAATGGGTGATTTCCTTTTGTAATCTCATTTGCAATTAACTGCAGGAAAACTTGGATTGAGTCACTGTCCCATGAGGCCTTGTGGCTGAACTGATTATGTGTCTCTTCAAGACTGCTTGACTTGTCTGTGACAATGCCTTTGCTTTTGCATTGGGTACGCGGAGAAGTACGTATGGAAGCCATTACTAATGTACGGTTACAAAAGATTACCATCACAAATTCGGTTGTTATATACAAACGCATAAGCCATTGCACATTAATAACAACAAACAGAGAGATAGGATGCTAAATTAGACAGCATATAACCATTGCACATTAATAACATACATACACAGGTTCCATGGAACTCAGTAGTGGACATAGTTATGATAGTCATTAATAAGTCTACCGTTTCGTAGTGGAGGAAGGCAAAGGCAACTTAAAGTCATACTAAAACATACTACCAACATATTACCAACATACTAACAACCTCATAACGTGTTTGTACATACTGACAACATCCTAACGTTGCTTACATACGGAACAACAAAATGACAACGACAATGCATAGCACATAGACAATGGTCTTAAGGACACGCAAGGATTGTTGAATGTCTATGACATCAGCTCGCAATTGCATGACAATTTCGTCTCTAGGTGACGCATAGTCTTGGTTCTCTCACCTTGGTTCTTCGCACCAACCAATCCAACTGGCACAGGGCTGATGAGTGCAAATGATGGAACTATTAGTCAATGGGTTGTTAATGTTCATGCAGTTATGACCGGTAAATAATGGTCACTCACCACAGGGCGGGGACATGCAAAGTAGGGACGCCCTGGATTTTTGGTGGACCTGGAAATCTTAACAATACAGGGGCCATGTCCATAGGCACACATTCGTCGTGGCCATGTACTGGAAGTTGCAGTAGAGGTAAACGAAGCCATGCTATGCTTTACAAACATACGGAAGTGACAATGAATCATATAAGTAATTAATTTATGTTATCCATATATCAGGTTAAACATGAACGGAATACGCTGATGCACAAGTTAAACACATATGTATGAAGCATAGGGGAAAATCCAACGGTTTGGATTTCGTGCCATAGTGAAGCATAAAATCCGCATAACATATGGAGCTCTACAAGGAGAATGAAGCATGAACCAAAGTAATTAAATATGGTGTTTTGTTATGAATAGGACAGGGATGGTTCGTATCAGAACTAAATGGTTTCACCGTGGAGGTGATCTAGAAAAAGAAGACCAAGGCCAGGATTGGTCAAAACATATAAGTAAAAAAAAAAAAAAATTAAGATGGATACAAACATGAAGAGAACACGAACCCATAAATGTAATGCAATGTGATATACATGTATGTACAACCAAATGGTTCGATCATAATACACTTGTCAGTTGTCGCTGACGGAGTAGTTGTGTTTGAAGAAGTGAAGTTGTGTTTGACGGAGTAGTGGTGTTTAACAAATCAATTAAAAACGTTTATGTTATCCATAATAGTTGTGAATACGCTGATGCATAAAAACAACAGAGGGAACGCTTTCAGATTTATGAATACAATAGCAGAGGGTTTTATTCAGATTTACCAATGCTAGCAATACATAAATTTACATTTCTTTCTTCATTCACTAATGTACGTTACCAATGTTACAAAACAGAAATTTGTAGCAGAGACACAGATTTCATTCACAGAACCCATTCAGAGACTCACAGATGTGATTCAGATATTTCATACACAGGACCCATTCAGATACTCACAGACTCACAGATTTGATTCACATAGTCACATATGTGATTCACAGATTTCATTCACAGGACCTATAAACATTTCAGATTTCATCTTTCATTCACAGAATCAGATTTCATTCAGCATTGACAAATCAATGCGTGTAACAGATCTGAAATGTTTTATGAGGTAATGAAATATAAGAAATGCAAGCTACTAGTGTTTAAGAGAATGAGAATTATAAGAAATCAACTTCAACTTCTGATATGAAAATGTTCACAGAATCAGATTTCATTCACAGATTGAACTTTCCATTTGTTTAACAGACATGATGGAGAGATGTGATTTCATGAACTTTCCATTTGATTCACAGACTCACAGATGTGATTCACAGAATCAGATTTCATGAACTTTCCATTTGATTCACAAACTCACAAATGCGATTCACAGATTTCATTGACAGGACCCATAAACATTTCAGATTTCATCTTTCATTACAGAATCAGATTTCATTTAACATTGACAAATCAATTTGAATAACAGATCTGAAATGTTTTATTAGGTAATGAAATAAAAGAAATGCAAGCTACCAGTGTTTAAGAGAATGAGAATTATAAGAAATCAACTTCAACTTCTGATATGAAAATGTTCACAGAATCAGATTTCATTCACAGATTGAACAAAATGCTAATTCTGTTGTTTATATAGATACATGGAGACAGGGTGTTTGTAAATTCAGAATGTTTGACATGGAGCCATTGGCAGAGTTATGAACACAGAAAGTTCGTTTTCAGAGAACTTGCAAAAAAAATTGGTATACAAATTCCAGAAATGACAGGGAAAAATTGGGAAAACATATGAACTGCATGTTTCATATTTGAGAAAAATCTAATTTCAGCAATGAGATTTCAGGTGAGGCACAACAGTGAGTTTTATGAAGAAAATAATTTTGATTTTAGATTGGGTGACAAATCAAGATGTAGAAATTGCAGATCTCACAAAAAAATAGGTAGGAAAAAAAACAGAAAATGGGTGTTCAACTTTGAAATCATAGGGTTTACGATTCAGATATCGTAATGTGAAGAAAATGTGTTTTCAACCACTAATCAGCCGTATTTTTTATTTTCCATGACAGATTCAAAATCGGAGTGAGGTTTTGCATCTATATCCACACAGATATAACGGTGGGTTTCCCATTCTACAAACCGAAATGAAAAAAATGTAACCCAAAGTGGAGGAAAAATTTTTAAGCAGCAACAACAATGGGTTCTAAAGATCAAATCACAGATCGGGTTGAAGGAAAGGGTATTACGCAAACAAACCCCCCCCCCAAAAAAAAAGGGAAAGCTTAGTTTACCTTCAAATTCCAGATCTTTGAGAGCCTGAGTTGTAGGGTCGCCGGCGATATGAACTCCGGTGGCGCACCAATGTCAATTCTGTCGTCGTTCTTCTTCCCTTCAAGTGCCGATTGGATCGCCTCGTTTGCTTCAGCTCCAAAGTGGATGACCTAACTGGTGCGAAATGTGTTCGAGGGTGTGATAGTGTGAACACCGACCCAGGGGTAATTTGGTAATTTCACCCCTCCTTGTATGTAAGATACAATTCAAACGGGGGAGCTTCTATATACACACACACAACACACTTTCTACACAACCCCCTCTCTACACTTCCCACACACCTCCTTCATTAAGTGTGTGTGGAGAGGGGGTTTAGTGTGTGTATATAGAAGCTCCCTTCAAACAGAGGCTGAATGTGTTTTTGTCGCGTTGTGGCTAATTTAGCCAATTCTGTCATGTAGTGGGTAAATTAGCCCACAACTCTCTTACCACACTGGTAGCTTGCATTTCTTATATTTCATTACCTAATAAAATATTTTGACCGGGCCAAATTTACACCCCTATTATTATGTTTGAAAATTCTATATAAAATTTATATTTTTATATCATCACTCAATAAGAATATGTTTAGGTAAAATTTAATGATGGAAAGTTATAAAATGTAGTCATGATGATAGGAAGAATAAATGATAGGAAAAATGATAAGATGGTCATTTAAAAAATTTTAAGGCATGACATCAGCAATTCAGGGGTCAATTTGTAATGAGATTACAAATCTCAAAGAGGAGAATGTAATTTTTCAATTATGAGAAAAAATTTGTATTAAATAGAAACCTCAGGGGGTGTCAGTGTAATTTACCTAATAAAAAACTATAATAGAAACAAATAAAAAAATATAAGTAACTCTAAATAATATAGAAATATAACAAATAATATAGATAACAAATAAAATAAATCAATATTTGATAAAATTTAATTTAGAAATTATTTTTAAAATTTTGTAATATAAATAAGGGAGATTTATTAGAAAATCATTTTTCAAGTGTTTGTATTGCAATTAGTCCATAAGATATTCTTGTATTCTAATAAGTCATATTATTTGAACATTTGATCTACCGAACCTAATTCTCATATTTAAAGTATTTTATGAACATTTCTACCCTTACAAATATTTTTTGAACGGTTAGCAATTTGGTGATGTGAACATTCATATTTTACAATATGAATATTCACATTGACAGTGTGAACATTCATATTTACATGTTAACATTCATATTGATAGTGTGAACATTTATATTGACGGTGTGAACATTCACATCACGGAACATTCACTGTAAATGTGAATATTATTACGGGTATTTTGGTAACTATATCACTCATAAGGCTTATTGAAACGTAAGAAAATAATGTGGACTAAATGAAACATAAGTAGGTGAAAATGGATTTATGAAAAAATGCCCCTATAAATAATTAAGAAAGTGAGAATTACTAAAATTTTAAGAATGCTTAATACTCTAATTTAAAATTATTTTATTAATTATTTATATAATATATATAATTTTTTAGAAATTTTAGGAGTGCGAAAAAGAAGTCATAATGAGAATGATTTAACTTAAGCCACATTGGAATCTCAAAGTACAAAATAAGAGTTGCATCATTTAGAAACAATACACAGAGAGAGAGAGAGAGAGAGAGAGAGAGAGAGAGAGAGAGAGAGAGAGAGAGAGAGAGAGAGAGAGAGAGAGAGAGAGAGAGAGAGATTCTCATTTGTGCAATATTCTGAATCATGGCTCTTGGGGTAGAGAATTTTTTCCAGGAATCTTCAACTTATTGGCAGAAAATCCACAATCATTTGTATCATCAACAATGGTTGATCTATTAGCATCAACTACTGGCAATGCATAGGCTTTGTCTTTCTCAGTTGCTGTCAATGTTGTTTCTGAGATTAAAGAGTCTTTACTTTTCCCCCACACCACTGAGTATAATCCAAACACTATTATGATTGCTCCAATTAAACTGAGATCACAAGCAACCAACAACCAAACAGCATTGTCAATTAATTGAATTAATAATCAGTTTCAATCTGTATAAATATTTATTTATTTAATTTTTTTTTTCGGATAAGATTCAAATAATGTAAATCATGTCAATTTCCTAATTTCTAAATGGAAGAAGGACTTCCCTGGATAATTAGATTCAAGAGCCTAGTTAAGGGGTTTGTAGGCCCTCCTTGAATGTAACACGGTTATTTAAATGGTCTATTTTATAGTATTTGTTAAATAAATTATTCATATAAAAATGAGATTGATAAGATATTAGTAATCATGGGATTTGATCACAATTGTAATACAAAATTGGTAGTCTATTTTTGAAATAATACTTGTCTAACTTTTTTTTTGTTTTTTATGACAAATTTTCTTACATGATGTTGAAAGATGAACTGTTTGGATGATTAAAAATGAGCCCAAAATTTGCCCACAATCCTTTTATAAATAGCATTATATGAGTTTGTGAGTTGATTTTGAGGGAGAAATGCAGTTTGGGATCCTTTTATGAATAGCATTAAATTTAAATTAATTATGTCATTGTTAAAATCTAGAAGTTCATTAATAATTTTAAAAATAAATTACATTAAATTCAAATTATAAGGATATGACAACAATGGAAGGATAGAACATAAAGTTAGAATAGAGAAAACGAACAGAGGATCCAAAGACGGGAAACTGTGGCAAAATATATACCTGCCAAGGTGGATTTTTTCCGCCAAGACGATGGCACCGAGAACGGCGGTGATGATCATGCAGAGAGGGCTGAATGCTGTGATGAACACCGGACCTCGAACCTTGTTCACTACACCTTGCACATAATATGCTACTCCGGAGCAAACTACCCCCGTTCATCATCATCAAGTTCAGTTTTTAGTTCATCCCCCCCCCCCCCCCCCCCAAGCAAAAAAAAGCATTTTTTCTATCAATAAAATCTCTTTTGTGCTAAAAATAAAACATCCAATTGATTGATTGGTTGTCAAATTTGTTAAAACTTAACACATATGAAACTAAACCCTCAGGAAGAAAATGAATTCCAGGATCAAACTCTATATTACTCTATATTATGTATTGATATCAGCAATATGATCATATGGTCACATATCAGTCAATATCAGACAGTGTGATACTTACAGAATAAACTGCAGCAAGAAGTCTCGAGTCAAAACCGACCACCCAGGCACTCATGTCGCGTTCCATAGCAAGTGCCACGGCTGCACCTTCCACCATGCCCATCAAGCATATTGACGCCGTCAAAGACAGCTCTGCTGGATATTGCTTCAATGTAATCGACTGAAAAAAGAGAAGGATCAAATAATTACTTGTGTACTCTATGTTCAATTGTATGTTTGATTTCTGTGCTCGTAACAAAACTATACATAAAACATTCAAAACCTTTTTTTTTTTTGGAAAATATTTCAGAGCTCTAGAGCAAGAGCTCTAGAACTGCTCTAATGATGTGGCAATTGTGTGAGTCTCACATTGATGTGATATTTTGGCTTAACTTTTTTTTTTTTGAAATTGCCATCTCAGTAGAGCTCTATTTTTAAAGTTACCAATCACTGCTGTTTTTTTTTTGTGTAAATAATGTCGAGGAGGGGGGCTTACTTGCACAATGAAGAAACCAGACCAACCACAAGTGCAGGCAAGGATCATGAATGTCCCCATGACCCAATGCTGATCAGTAGAGGTACTATTGGTGGTGTTATGATGGTGATTTCCTGATTTGGAGTACCATAAGATATCAACAATAGCGCCTTTATACAAAGTCATCACCATTGCTCCTGTTACTGTGATCACTGTTCCAACCACCTTTGCTACACTTTATATCTTCTTCAAATTCACTTTCTCCAACCTATTCATCATCACATGAACAAATATATATATATAATATTGATGAAGATGAAGCAGAGATCATCATGTGTACAATTTAGTTGAATTGATGAAGATGAAGCAGAGATCATCATGTGTACAATTTAGTTGATTAGTGGTAATTTCAGAAAATTATTACAAATTCATGAAAAAGTTTATGTTTTTAGTTATTAATATTTATAAAATTTATTACTTATTTGCAATTATTTTTTAAATTACCTCTGAAGTGAAATTTTGCCACATAAAAATATTATTCTCATACTATTATGTATAAAAGTCCTTATTGTTTAACACTTTCTAAAAAAATGTCGGCAAAAGGTGATAACATGCAGAAACACATGTTCTTACCAATTAGTAAGTAATATTACGGATTCATAAAAAATTGACAAAAAAAGTGTCAAAATTGCATTTATTGTGGTAGAATATGTAGGCCTATCCAGAATGAATACAGTGCTGTTAGCATAACATTTTAGACACTTTCTTGGTTTTATTTATTTTAATTATTTTTCTTTCTTTCTTTTTTTAAAAGGTTTGTATGATTTTCTTACCACCATGCATCTATAAAAATATATTTAAGAGTTTTGACAAAAAACAATTTATAGTACCAGATCATAAAATAATTTTCTAATAGTTGTGCTTCTATGAAAAATTCTAAATGTACATAATTAGATCATATAACCAAACACAACCCACTTTCATATGAGATTGGGTCTACAAATGCATGAACCCTGCTCTACATGAAAAAAATTTGTCTGGTTTTTTGATTGAATTTTGTTTACGTAAATGTCTAAATTAAGAGCTAGGATTTTAAAAAAAAAATAATAATAATAATAACCAAAGTCCCAACTGACCTTTGTTCATGAGTTTTGAACTAGGAAAAAGTGAAAAAGTAAAATTTTACGCACATGAAAGTCTATATTCTAACATCATCCTTATATGTAAAGAGTGGGTGCTTAGAACATTACTCTAGTAAACCGAGTGCCATTATTTTTAGGAACACTGAGAGTGTCATCTTTGGCCTTATTTTCCTGTAAACAAAGAGCACAAATGATGTGAATCAGTTATGTTATTACGATGTCAATGACAAACTATTATTAACTCAATAAACATAGAAACTGATATAAAAATGAAATCTTAGGTTTTAGTAATGTAATAGTGTGTATAACTTGTATTTTATCTTGCATTAATAATATGTTTAGGTTTTAGACTCGACATAAAAATGAAATCTTAGGCCCCAAGGTCTATGGACAATTGAGGCATTTGACGATGCAATTTTATTTTGAAAATTTTGAAGACTCAGATAATATGTCAACTTACTTAGATATGTGTCATGTAACTTGTAAGTGTGAGTTATTGACTTCATTGTACCATTCATTTTAAAGTCATGCAGGCTCAACGCTAGCCGCTAGCCCATCGCGAGCGAGGCTCTCATTCACCCGCTTGAGGTCCCATATGTTTTGAAGGTCTTAAAATTTTATTTCTTTCATATTTGTCAAAAGGTTCCATTGGGGGGAAAAAAAAAATATCCTTGCTAACTAGAGACCATCCAAATTAAAAAGACCATGTCTAAATGCTAAACAAAATTAAAAACCGTCTTTGTATCCATAAAAAAAAGAGTTATCCTTAGGCCTAAAAGCTTAATAAAGCGCTTTTTGTCCAAAAGGGCCAAAAAAAAAAAAAAAAATGACATAAAGGCCCAACAAAAATTAAATGAAAAATTACCATCCAGGGTAGATTTTGAAAAATTATTACATATTGGTGAAAAAAATTATAATTTTAATTATTAATATGTATAATGTTTATTATTTTTTTGTAATTTTCTTTCCTAACACCACTGAGGTGTAATTTCCACCAAAAAAAAAAAAAAAAACCCTTTTGTCCAAATATCTCCAAATAAATTTGTTATTAATATTAGGCCGTCCAACCAAAAAAAAAGAAAAAGAAAAAGCATCTCTCCTCATTTTGAGGATGTGTTATTGGAGAATCGAATTGATCATAACCATTCAATCAACATGGTAGTATGTACTATTATTATTATTCGAAAATGGACAGCAATGTCTTTTGATTATTGAGTACAAAAGCATTTGGGAGACAAATTCCCCGAAAAGAAAGAGAAGTTGGTGCTTTCAATCTTGGCTTCCAACTTAGAAAGAAAAATCAATTAGGTTCCAACCCCCCCCCCCCCCCCCCCCCCCCAACCACCAATTGGGAAGCTTTGGAATTGAAATCTCAAGGAGAATGGTCCCGTTTGGTGTAGTTGTTAAAACAACTTATAGATTATAACTTAACAGATTATACATTATGACTTTAATCAAAAGTTGTTAATCTATTTGGTGTAGCAGTTAGATTATAGATTTAAATTGCTGAGTAGTGTTTGTTAAATATGCTGTGAAATAACTTTTTCAATTATTTTTTATTTTTTGTTATTTACTATTTGTGTACATTTCTCATAAAAAATAATAATAATAATCTATAGTCCATTTGGGTCTTTTTATATTTTAAAAAAAATAAAAAATAAAAAAATCTAAGAGTATAACCATAAATTAATATATCCATAGCAGAAGCTGATAATCAGAAACAAGGGGTGAGTAGCTTTTCAAAATCAGTTTTTTTGAGTTAAAATAAGCTATTAGAATTAGAAATTGTTTGAAATAAGTTTAACCAAACAATTCAAAATAATTTTTTTAAACCTAAAAGCTATAAATTAGCTTTGAAAAGCTGAAACAAACACCTCCAATGCATGGTAGTAGGTAGATATTGCGCATAAAGAATTTTGTATTTTTTTTGTTTTTTTTTTTTTTGGTGATTGGAAGAAATCATCTGAAAACTGTGTATGAATCATGATCATGAGATGTGGTTGAGAATTTTTAACTCCCCACCAAAAAAAAAAAAAAAAGACAAAAAAACAAACAAAAGTCAGTGTTCCTTGCTGTTGTGTATTACTCATGCCACTGAGCTTTGTCCTCGATAAATTTTTGATAGGAAAATGTTATTCTTTTAAAATTTTGGGTTAATTATATTTTTCATCACTGAATTTGACTCAAATTTTATTTTAATTCCTATAATTTTAATTTTAATAATTTAGCCCTACACCTTTAAGTCTAATTTTAATGTAAATTTTTCGTCAAAATTGGAGGTTAAAATTAATAATTTTGGAAAATTTATCAAATTTTTAGAGTGCTGCTGTTAGTATCTCATCAATTATTTTAGGCCCCCATTTTTTTAATTATTATTATTATTATTATTATAATAATCTCAAATGAAATTATTAAAAAAGATATCAATAATTTGGGACACACCATCTTACAATTAAGCTTACACACCCATTACATCATGAGTTAGGGTTTATAAGAGCACTCACCTTCATTACCACTCATCCATCTTCTGTAAATCTCACCTTCAAAACCCACCTACCTACAAAACCTTGATAATCTTTGGCGGCAATATTCCAGCGGTAATGGTAGTAACCATTTGATTACCTATACTTATCCGGCAATGACAATGAATGGATGTTTTTTTAACAACCATAACTCCATGAGACGAGAGTAGTACAACAATAAAAACTCAGAGGAAGTTCATAACTTTGATGGTGTTCTTAGCTCAAAGGAGATAGACATTGTGAGGGTAAGTTTCTTAAAAAAAAAAGGACAAAACTAATAAAAACTGTTCGTCATTTTTTCGGGACTGAACTCTCGAACATATGATTAAACTTCAGAAATACAAGCCCGAATATTGTTTATTTGTTCAGAAAGAGATAACCGAACATTTCTTATTTGTTAGGAAACAGATAACCGAACATTATTGATGAACTTTTTTCAAACTTTAAAATTACAAAACCCAGGTAAGATAAGGAACAAGAATTGAAACTGCCAGCGAATTCAAAGAAACCCACTTTTTTTTTTTTTTTTTTTGATCAACCAAAAAGAACCTTTATTGATGAAAAACTATACAAGAGATGAGATTACATCAAAAAAGAGGGGAGGGAGGGGAGAGCAGCATGCATCATAACGACCTAACCCAATCCCAACTAGGTTGGCATCGAGAAGATAGCCTAGTCATCTGCAAGCTCAACCCCAGGAGTTTGGTGAGGAACCAAACTCGACAGAAAAAATGCAAAAAACAAAAAACCAGGCAAATTATAGACAAAAGACATAGTGCCTGTTTGGTGCAGCTTAAAAGCTGCTTATTTCAGCTTTCAGCTTAATTTAAGCTATTTTGATGTGTTTGGTTTAGCTTATAGCTTATAGCTTTTTGGAAGTCAGAAATCAGCTTATTCTTTGAGTTGGGCAGGAGATGCTTAATTTATAAGTCAGAAATCAGCTTATGTTCATAGTTATAAGCTATAAGCTGTTTAGGCATAAGCTATAAGCACTTTCCCACAGCTCTACCAAGCAGGGCCATAGCATAATAGCTAACAACAACATCAACTGATAGAATCACTCAACAGACCCCTAGCAGCCCATAAACAACCACAGACCCCAGCAGAATGAAAAAAAGAAAAAAAAAACTCCAGCCATAAGACAATATTGATAGAGGCGAAAACTGAGAATCACAGAGACCAGCCGAGCATATCAATTCATCAAACCCAGAAACTTGCAGCCACCATCAGAACTGAACAAAACAACAGTAGTCCAACAATAGTTTAGCATTACCAACAAAACAAAAAGATTTGCAGCCATTTTCCACCCCGGACTTGCATCCAGCATCACCAACAGACTTAACAGAGCGCCACTATTGAGCATAGCAGACCAAAGCACCACTGTAGAAATGCCCAAGGTCTATTGAGGACTATATAGCCTTGGAATTGCATAATGAGACGATAAGTGATATTGAAGCCACAACGCAAAAGTCGATTGAGATGATTGTTAGTAATTGGATCACATTTGAGGACCAATCACAGTTACGACTTCAATTGACTGCCGTATGGTAGTTGGTCCATGCATCATTTTCCCTATTCTCTTGCACCAAAACACCTCAGCAGACCAGCAGAGAATAGATCTTCTCCCTTGCTTCATTAATAGACCACATCTGATGAAGAACTTTACAGAAGCAAACCATAGAAAACTGCCCCTTGTTGCCCAATGCACTTTATCATATTCCAGCCAAAATGCCCAAATTTACTCCTAGTGACAGATCCCAGTCTCAGCACCACAGCACACACAACAGCATTTAGGAAAATTGAATCTGCTTGTGTACTACCTAGTAAAAGTGCAATTCTTGATATTTTGATTTGATGATGAAATAGATGTTGATACAATACAAAGATTTGCACCAACCAACAACAGACATCTTTTGCAACCTTAGACCAAATTTGCAACCTTCCCCTGCTACTACCCAAAACGGATCATGCACCAGACAGAACATGTACCAGAAATCCACAGCAAAACACACCAAACAGATCATGCACCAGAAATCCACAACAGCAGCCCAGAAATCCACAGCCTAGAAATTTACTTGAACCAACAACAGCAGCAGCATCAGAACTACCCCTTACAAACACATCCTAATCTGCTGAAAATTAAACAAGAAGTCATGCACAGAGTATTGCAGACCTGACACACAACTCTTGGCCCAAAAAGCTACTCTAAGTTTTACAACTTCCACCAAATCTGTAAAATTTGCCTGCCCATTATTAAAAACAATCTCATTCCGAAATTTCCAAATTGATCACAAGACAACCAATGGCACAATCTTCCAGATGCACAAAACTTTTTTCTTGAATCTAGCTCCAGACCACCATTGTAGCAGAGCTTCAATAGAACTCGGAGTTGTCCAACACACATCCCACCAGCTCAACATTGCAGCCCATACTTTCTAAACCAATAGACAATGGAGGAGAACATAACTAACTGACTCCACTTCATTTCTGCAGAAAACACACAAAATACTAGCATTAGCTGGCAACACCCCAATCCGATGAAGGAAAGCTGCTGTTTTTACTCTGCCCCGCCATGCCAACCACCCAAAAAATTACAGTTTTGGAGGGACAGCAATCTCCACAACCATTTGGCAACATTCAAGTCTGGACCCCTAGCTGCTTGTAACCACAACCGAATAGAGGACACAGTGAATTGACCTGAAGTATTCAACTCCCACGACAGATAGTCATCCATTTGCCCACTATTAACAGAGGTATCAACCAACTAGGCATGGAGGCAACTTACCTCCTCTTCCTCCCACACCCTAAGTGGTCTTCTAAACCTTAAATTCCAATCCCCTGAACTTCCCTTTCTCTGTTTGAACTGCATAACAAAACCATCCCTATCTTCCGATAAACAAAACAACCTTGGAAATTCCTCACTGAGCTTACTGTTATTACACCAAATATCAGTCCAAAATTTGACTCTCTCTCCATTTCCAACCCTTAACCTTATATTATCCAAATAAAACTCTACTAACCGAGGATGACCCTTAGCAATATCAAGAATACCCTACCAAATTGAAGACACTCTCCTTACAGCCCCCAACTCTAGCCACCACCCCCCACCAACCCATCCATAAATGCTACAAATAACTGACTTCCACAAGGCCCTATCCTCTGCCCCAAACGTCCACCACCACTTTAGCATCAAACAAACATTCATAACTTCAATACTACTAACCCCTAAACCACCTTGGCTTTTAGACGTAGTTAGCTCTTGCCATTTTCCTAAATGGACTTTTCTTCTCAACTCACTGCCTCCCCAAAGAAATGTAGCCTGTAATTTTTCAATCAACCTGACCACTCCCTTAGGCATTTTGAAGACCGAAATATAATATAATGGTAAACAAGACACAACTGACTTGATCAACGTTAAACGTCTAGCGAAAGACAATACCTTTCTCTTCCAAAGAGACAACTTCTTCCTCACTTTATCAACCACTGGTTGCCAAGTAGACTTCCTTTTCGGATTAGCTCCTAAAGAGAGGCCCAAATACAACAAAGGCAGCTTCTGAACTTTGCAATTAAGCACAACACTTAAATTTAATACCATACTATCTGATATACCCACCCCACAAACAATGCTTTTGTGGAAATTAATTTTGAGACCCAACATAACTTCAAAACACCTTAACACCCTTTTAATATAGAGTAACTTTGAAATCTCAGCTTCGCAAAAAATAATTGTATCATCTGCAAAATGCAGATGCGAGATGTTCATGTTAGTAGAACCCACTATAGCTCCCTTAAACAAACCTAGCTGCTGAGCTCTACTTAGAAGCAAATTAAGACCCTCAACCACAATATTAAATAAGAAGGGGGATAGGGGATCACCCTGTCTAAGACCCCTTTGTGGTGTAAACTCATCTGTGGATAATCTATTCACCAGAACAAAAATCCTGGAAGAGGATAGACACTCCTTAATCCAACATAGCCACTTCTCATAAAAACCAAAATTGCACACCATTGAAAATAAAAAATCCCAATTCACAAAGTCGTACGCCTTCTCTTTGAGCATTTCCACCATTCAATAACTTCATTTGCTATCATGACCCCATCTAAAATACAACGACCCCCGATAAACGCTGTTTGAACCTCATTAATTATTGCAGGAATCACCCTTTTCAGCCTCCTAGATAAAACCTTTGCCAAAATTTTGTAAATAGAATTCACTAGACTAATCGGCCTAAAATCCCCCAGCTCCACAGCATTCTCCTTTTTAGGCACAAGGGCGATGAATGAACTGTTCAGCCTTTTGATCAATTTCCCATTTAAATGGAACTCCTGTATGAACTGCATAACATCATTCTTCATAACTTTCCAATTTTTCTGAATACATGCTAAATTAAAACCGTCGGGCCCTGGAGCTTTGTTTCTACACATTCCTTCATAGCATCCCATACATCTTCCTCGGAAAACTCCGCTACTAACTCCACTGAAATCCTATCCCTGCCAATAGTAACAAGTGGCCTTTCTAACTTTGGTCTACCTCTCCACACCTCAGAATACAAATCTTTGAAATGCCTAAATACAGCTTGTTTGACCTGATCTGGATCACCAACTTTAACCCCATCCACAACAACAGAATCAAGCACATTCTTACGCTGCCTTCTACTAGCCACCACATGAAAGAATTGTGTATTTTTGTCCCCCTCTTGAGCCCACTTCAGCCTAGATTTCTGACGCCACAACCATTCTAACCTTCTACTGTAATTCCAAACTAGAGATCTCAACTCGCGTCTTCTATCAATAATAGTCTCCAGCAATGGCCCATCTTCAGCTAACAAATCAATCTCATGTAATTCCTCTTCAGCTACTTTTAACTGGTGCTCCACATTGCCGAACACATCCACAGTCCATTTCTTGAGATCTAACTTAAGCTTGGCCAATTTATCTTTCAATCTATACCCTGCCCATCCAAGAGCATTGGCCTCTTCCTAAGACTTCTTAACAACTGACTTAAAATCAGGATGAAGGAACCAGGCATTTATAAACCTAAATGGCCTAGGTCCCCAATTCCTAACATCTTCCATGAGCAATAAAGGACAATGATTAGACACACTTCTTGGCAATCCCTATTGCTTAAACCGAAAAACCTCCAACCACTCCGGATCCACCACAAACCGATCAATCCTACTCCATCTCTCGCCTTCAACCGAGTTACACCAGGTGAACCTCCTTCATAACAGAGGCAGATCACACAACTCCATCTTTTCTAAAAACTCATTAAATTCAAACATACCTCTGCCACGCCGCAAACAACCCTTTCTCTCGCCCATACTTCTAACTTCATTAAAATCCCCTCAAATGCACCAAGGTTGTTGGAAAGATAGCTTCAACCTAAGTAAAACTTCCCATAATTGACCCTTTTGCCTACTCCCATTCAGTGCATATATGTTGACTACCACACACCCAAATGACTGATTATATGTACCTAACAGTAGAATGAAAGACCTTGCACTGCAACACTCAACAAGGTTAAATACTTATGGGTTCCAAACACATAATAAACCCCCGACACTCCCCTTCGAATCCACAGCCATAAGCTGCAAGACTCCCAAGGTCACATAGACTTCACAAAACTACCATCCACGCTACTCCTCTTGGACTCCTGCAATAAGAGAATGTCAATCTTCCTCTCTTGGACCAGCTTCTTAATCTTCACCCTTTTGTTTTTTCTCCCCAAACCCCTAATATTCCAGGACATCAACTTCATGACCATAACAAAAACCCCAAAAAACCCCTTTCGGATACCCAATCATACTGGAACATCCCTCATACCATCTCCCACCTGGCCCAGATCCTTGGCTTCCATCTCCACAATGCGATTTATGATCTCCTCCTCCTTACCCATACAGTTCATCCCCAACATCTTACCCACCTGCATCATAGATAAAGCTTCCTTGAACAGCGAATTCCTCCAAACAGCCTCAACCTTCTGAGAAGAGGAGACCGACAATGTAGTAGCTGTAGCTTGGAAAACAGCTCCTCTCGAAAAGCTACAAGAATTACCCGAGCCAAACCTTCTCCTCCTCTGAACACCCTTCCTCACTGTTGATCTTTGCCTAATCTTACTACTCTCCACCCTACCTTGTTTACCCTTATCCTTTCTAAATCCAGCCTGTGAAGCCATTAATTTGAAACCGGGCCCAACAGAATTAAAAGAACTTCCCCTTATAGTTGGGTTAACTCTTTTGCTACCTATTACCCCCCCATGGGCCTCTTTCAACACAACCTCCAAATTAATACTGGGCCTATCCTTCTCCAGCCCACTAACACTTTTTAGAAAGCCCTGGGTCACTACCTCCTCATCCACCCTCTACGATCTACCTGTTTCCTCAACCCACAACTCTTTCCCTTCTCCTACTTTCGCCCCACTCAAGCAACCTTCCTCACAAACTTTTTCCATCCCCAATACAGCCTCATTAGTTGTAGAATACAACAATCCATCATTACAAATGCCCACAACAGGCAGTACACAATTTATATTAACCACCTCATTGACATGCTCTGATACCTGCACCAAATCCTTGTTAACCACCTGTCCCTATGGCTCCACCTCAGCAATTGTGTTTGCCTCTTCTCTCACCTCGCCTACTGATGCTGCACCACCATTAACTGAGGACTTATCAAGCTCAGCAATGGTGTCAACCTTAACATCATCACTTTTACTGCTACTACTGATACCACTATTTAGAGTCTCCAAAGCCTCACATACCCTAACAGGGTACAGCCGACCATTACAGTTCAACTGAATCAACCTATTAATATATTCCAAGGACTTTGTAATAATTTTAACTTTCCTACACTGAAAAGATCTCATTCTACTTGTGTCCTTATCAGCCTGTACTACCTCACCCAGACACTACTGATTCTTATAAAAGTATTCACACTCCATAGATTGAACGAAACACCAAAACAGACAATCCAAACACATCTCTCCGGTTCCTCAACAACCCCTTGTCTCCCTTCCATCACAGTCTCGCACCAATCATAAATCTATTTTTTCAGACTGCCAACACCCTCGTTTAGAGCTTGTTTTGAATTAAACATCAGCACTGCTACCTTACCTCCCCCTTCACGAACAAGAACATCCTTCAACCCTCTGCTACTAATCTCCTCCTTCAAATCTGAGAATGAAAAGCAAGCTTTTAGCTTAACAAACACGCTCTCGTATATCCAACCGTTACCTTCTTCTTTTGTGACGACCGTGATCATATCTGACCTTTGTCCCACTCTTTTAACCACTACTTCAGCAAAGGTTCGTTCATCCCTCCTCGCTTCCCTGCTCTGCAATTGAAATTGCTTCACTTATTTCACTATAGCCGTATTTGCTTCCATCCTTCATTGCACCTTCTGCGAAAAGCCATTTGCCTTATCATACTACCCCTTACCCCCTTGCTCTTCCTTAGCAAACTCTGCTTTCTTAACTTTTAATCTAGAATCATCACATCATAACCCATTTGCCTTTTGAACTACAACACTCGCCGCAATCGGACAATCAAATCGAACGAAGCTGAACCTTAAACCCGTCGATTTCCTCCTCTTCATAGGAATAAAGACATCCTTGACCACTCCAAAGTTACTGACCACATTGAACAGATTCTTCGAGCTCATAGATGCGGGAATATCATCAACAAACAACGAAACTAAACCTGACTCCACTGGTGGTCCGCCTAGTTTTTGTCCCCACTTTTTCCTCACCACCGGTTTCCATCCTCCATCCATCTCCTTTTTTTTCTTCCTCATCCAAATATTGTTATAGTTTACTCAAAGAAACCCACTTGAGATATCACAAATCTAAACTCATGGAGATCGCATAACCCATAAAAGGGGAATTTTGAATCAACAACAAAAAAATCTTACATTTATTTTCTTAGGTTATGAACAAGTATGTGAAGATAAAGTAGTAATCACCTTCATGGGCTTTGTTAAGGTTTTTGGGAGAGGCTTTTTGACGTGTGAGGATGTACATTCAATTGAATAGGTGAAATATTTTCAAAAGAACAATTTTGGCATTATTTGGGGAGAAAAAAGAAATTTTAAGGGTTTTAGAATTTATAAGTGGGACTCCAAAGAAATAGAGGATCCAAAATAATTGATGGGGTGCTAATAGTAACACTCAATTTTTAAGGTTTCAATTTGGTTCGTCTTTCTAAATTGGAGGTTAAAATTAATAATTTTGGGACACTTATCAATTTTCTAAAGTATATACATCGATAAAATTAACAAAAATTTAGAAAGAATGACCACATCAAAAACTCGACTTAAAATGTATGGTCCAAATTATTCAAATTGAAATTATAAGGACCCAAGTCAAATTATAATAATGAAAAGTGTATTTAAGTCTAAGATTTTATACAGAATCATTCACAAAAACATGTGTCAATGATATTTTCTTTTTCTTTTTTTATTTTTAAAGAGGCATTTAAATTTTTTTTATAAAATTTTTAAAGTGATAAACTTACAATTGTGCCACACCATCTTTTTATTTGTATATCAATACTCATTTTCATGAGGCTTTGCAAGTATTTTCTCGATTGACAAAATTATGTACCTTGAAAATAAAATAGATGATGCAAATTTAGTTTTGAGACAACTATAAAAAAAATCTCAGGGTTTGAGTCTTTTAACAAAATAAATTATGAGTTTTTAATTTTATCAATTTCAATCTTAATCTTTTGATTTGTTTTTATTCTAAATCATTTATATTTTTGTTAAGTAAAATTGACAAAAAAAAAGAGACTATTATGCAAATGGGAATTACGTCTCAATTGTTGTCAGAAAAAAATTACAAAAAATTAATAAATTAATAAATATTTAATAATTAAAATCATAAATTTTTTCATTAATATGTAATAATTTTTCTAAACATCTCCTGAATAGTAATATTCCCTATTTTGTAGTGCGAAAAGAAAATTGGCCAACTGTATTTATTTTGAATGTGTTTCATATATATATGTGGAAAAATTTTAGGTTGGGTACCATGTGCACTTTTTGTTACAACATTTATGCTTTTGGTTATGATCTACTATATTGTTAATTATGATATACTGTGATGTTGGTTATGACATTATTTTGATTATGATCCAAAAGTTATTTAGTTATACCTCATGTGAGGTTTGGTTATAACTCAAATTTTCTTTTAGTTATGACTATGTACTATGACATTATCCAGAAAATATCTGAATAAAAATTAAAGGAGAAATTATTTAAAAAAACTCAGGATTTGACCCTTATAATAAAATAAACCTTGACTTTTTAATTTTGTCAATTTAAACTTAAAAAAATTTAATTTGTTTTTAATCTAAACCATTTGTTTATTCCGTTAAGTAAAATCAAGGAAAAAATATGTATTTTAATTATTAAACTTAATAAAAAGATTATTTTAAACATTTTATGTACATAATATTGCGAAAAATGTTAAAAATTCTAAAAAAATGTCATGACCCAAACCCACCCCTATAGGTTTAGTATCGTAACCGGCCAATAATCCTTAAATTACCAAAGGCCTCTTGATGGATTAACATAAAGTTAGGAGTTGAGGAAGCAAATATACATAATATACACAATCCATTGAGCTGTGAAGACATACATGATACGCATAATTTAAAACTTTTATAAACTTATGAGTGATGTTAAGAGACAGTCATTACATATCACCCCTAGTAGCATAATGTCAGAAACCTTGCTCAAAACTTAACAAACAAACAAACTCTAACATGATTACAAAAACAGCCACAAATCTCGACTTCATTCGGAACCTCCTTAGGAGGCACAAAGGTTGGCTGACAAAAACTGAACATAGGCCGTCAACTCTGGGCCTGGTCACGTGCCTGCTCACCTACATACATAATATAAATAGTGAGCTAAAGCCTAGTGAATAATAACAGAGTAAAGACTTTAATAAATGATGCCCATAACATATTTCAAACCTCATAGCAAATCAGAATCATATTCAGATGACAAAAACAAAATCATAATATTATCCATATTCAAATCATGTGTGGTACATCCATTAGTGTAATCATGTCTCTTTGGTCAAGCATATCAAGTTCCATAAAGGAACCTCCAATATCGGATGACACATCTCATACATAGGCCAGGGTATTGTTTCCCCCGGGCGAGGGCCTGTGCCACGGTATTATTTCCCCCGGGCGAGGGCCTGGGCCATGGTATTATCCCTCGGGCTAGGGCCTCATGACCATAAGCCACAGTATTATGTCCCTTGGGCGAGGGCCTCTACTAAGGATACCAGAATTACGTTTCAAAGAAAATTGGGCAATCATTCATTCATACAAAACATAATATTTCAGAAAATTTATCATTTCATAACATCAGAAAATAATTAAAGTTAAACATAACTTTACAGAGTTATTACTCACAGATAATTGGTAGCTCCAATTAGATGGCAAAGTGGGCAATTCACCTTTCCTGCGACGCGTGATCTACATAACATGGCAGATTCATACATTGAATCACACGCTCGATTGTACATAGCTTAATTCATTTGTTCTTAGTGTGTTTCTAGCCTTTAATCCTCATTATGGAGTCTTAATCATGGCTTAGGAATGCCTAGGATGGAATGAGGATGCAAAAATGCACTTAAAAATATTTTTCAAAACTTGCTGAAAACAAGGGTCTCGCTCGAGCGTAGCTTTCCTCGCTCGAGCGGAAATGCAAAATGTGAAGCTTAAGCGTGAATGCAAAAATCTAGAATTTCTAGATTTGATCTCTAAGCGTCAAACTCAAACCAAATACTTCAAAACTCATCATCTTGGGCCAAAATTCTGGAAAACACTTAGAAACTCACAAAATATCATGGTTTGAAGATCATTTCATGAAATAAAGGCCCCAAAGTATGTCAATTGTTCAAAAATTCAACTTAAACTTTATAAATGTTTCATGATCATAACATGCATGAATTTTCTTGATCTTGAGTTTCTCGAAACATGATCAAATGCCATAAAACAACGTAAAACTTGATAATTTCCCAAAATCAAGGTGAATTCAAAACATGCATGAGAGAATTCTTGGAAATCATGCTCAACTTGTAAAGGAATAGACATGCATGTATGAATTAATCTTCCTTCCTATTACCTAAGCTTAATTCTCACATTTCATAGCTCAATTCTCTTGAATTCATAGATGAGTTAACTCAATTCCAAGACTAGAGACTTGGCTTCTTACCTTAGATGTTCTATTGAGTCCTAGATGCCAAATTCTTGAGCTAGATGATCAATCTCCAAGGTTCATTCCTTTTCTCCTAGCAATCCCTCTTGTTTGTGTTCAATCTTTTCTTCCCTTCTGTCTCTCACGTTTTTGAGCATCAAAGAGTAGGAAATGAGAGTGTAAAGCCAAGTAAAGGAGTCAAAGTAGCCTTATATAGGCTTATTAGTGGAGCTTAATCAATGTAAGCTTAGACTAATCAATTGGAGTTACTTTATTCTAATTATTTATTCCGAATTGATTTCAAATTGAACTCTCCAAAAATTCCTAAAAATACCAAATAACACATAATTGAAGTCAATTTTTGTAACGGATGCCGATAAGGCCTTCAATTCACAAACCAAAAGAAAAACATGAACAAATCTTTTTACTTTAAACAGATATAGACACAAAATGATGCAATGCACATGTAATTGACTCAAGATTTCTTCTTAATTACTTATTTGGCATACTTAACGTGAATTAGCGTTAATCATGGGTCAGGGTTCTAACAAAAAATTACTTGCGTTTGGTTTAATTTTGGAATTGTGATTCTCTTTTTGGAGTTGTGATTTGAGTGTGAAATTGCGAGTTGAGTTTTGCAAAGAGAAAATTTGTTTGGATATGAGTTTTGAAAGGAATTTTTGAATTTTAAATTTTGAAAAGAGCGGATTGGGACTACCCGATCGTCCGCCCGAACATCCTTCCAAACGTCCAGTTGGTTGACAATAACAGTGCAAATTTGTTTTTTTTTTTTTTTTTTTTGTTTTTTTTTTACAATTGCAACCTGTTATTTTAAATATATATATATATATATATATACATTTGTTTTAGATATTTTTTAAATATAAAAATTATTTTTTTAGATTTTTAATAAAAATAATTTAACAATCCCGTTACTAAACATCTTCAACAATATATTATCAACAGAGTTTTGAAAAGAGTTTTAAATTGAGTTTTGAATTGTGTGTTTGGTTATGAGTTTTAAAAATAATTTTTGAATGAAATTTTAAATAATTTTGAATTGTGTATTTAGTTATAAATTTTGAAAAATAATTTAAAAATTATACCTTCAAAATTATGATTCTAAAAGCAAACTAAACACATAATTTCTACAAAATATCTTTTGGAACCTTTCGCATTATTTTAATATTCTGTTTGTGGACAAACCCAAGAAGTTTGGCCGCTGAGATAAGAGAGGAGAAGTTGTGACAATAGTATGTTAAATCCAGTTTTGGATAGGAAATTCCTGGTGGAATCCGCGTCTTGAAATGACAAATTAAGCATATACATGGATTCCAACCTAATTCTATTTTTATTTATTTATTTATATTTATTTATTATTTTTATTAGGGAAAGATGAAATTTTATTGATAAATATTTGAAAATATTACATTAATAAAGGAAACAAATGAGTGCAAAGATCATAGCGAAATATCTCAATCCCAATTAGATTAGCACCAAAACACCAACCCAATCATATGCTAGTACACTATCAAGGATTAATGAGAAACCAACTACAAAAGAGACACTACAAGAATTTACACTTTTAGCGACTAAATTTGGCGACTAAAACAAATTTAGTCGCCAAAAGTGTAACAATAGGCGACTAAAAAAATGATTGGTCGGCTTTAACATAGATTTTAGGCTACTAAATTTTTTTAGTCGTGGTATGTTAATTTTTGCCGACTAAAAAAAATTTAGTCGCCAAAAGTATAACAATAGGCGACAAAAAAACAATTGGTTGGCGTTAGTTTAGGGTTTAGGCTACTAATATTTTTTTAGTCGAGCTATATCAATTTTTTCCGACTAAATAATAATTTAGTTGCCAAATAATAATTTGCAAGTTTAATTTAGTCTTCGACGACCAAAACATTGGTCGCTAAATATGTATTTTTAGCGACCAAAACCATTTAGTCGGCAATGGTGTTACACTTCTGGTGACTAGAAAAAAAAAATCGGCATTAGTTCATGTTTTGGCTACTAAAATAATTTTAGTCGTCATTTGTTAATATTTCCCGACTAAAATCTCGTCACCAAATGTGTATAAAAATTTAGTGGGAAATATTTCATATTGGCGCCTAAATTTTTGCCCAAATCTGTTAGTCTTCACACGGTTCTATTCTATCTCTCTCTTGCTCTCTCTCTCTCTCTCTCTCTCTCTCTCTCTCTTTCTCTCTCAGAGAATCGATCACCACCGCCCCTCTTCTCGCAGTCCCAGACGACCACAGTGTCCGTCAATCTTCCACTATCGAACATCGCCACCGCAGCTCACCATTGCCTCGCCTCCCATTGACATTCAGGTTATTCTTTGTTCTTCTCTCTTTCTCTCTCCCCCTTCCTCTATTTCCTTATTTCACTCTAGCTCTAGGGTTTTTTTTTTATGTTGTAGGATTTTGATCTCTATGTTTCGAGTAAATGGGTTTTGATTTTTGTTCTAGATTTAGGGTTTTTTGAACTGATTATCGAGTAAATAGGTTTCTTTGCTTCAAATCTATTGATTCTTTTGCCTTTCTTTTACATTTATTTTTGGGGGTTGATTTGTATAATCTGATAAACCACTTGAGCTTGTTTGGGGAAAATTTCTAAATGAGGCTATCTTGGTTGTTTCTTCTATGCATGATGCTTGACTTCTACCTAAAGCTTTGGTGATTACATTAATGGAGGGATAGTTGAAAAGGTAGAAGACATATTTCTTTATGTGTTTGTGTGTAACACATGCATTTATAAATAGAGTTTTTTTTCCCCTATCTAACAGGAAAATAAATAAATAAATTGGATTTAGTAAAAGGCACTAACAAAACAAAAGGCAACAATTAAAACCTAATCAACTTTAGCTAATCTATCCAGAAATGGATCAGTTTTCATAATATATCTATGACAAAATATTGTTGATTTTCAAGAAGTTATCACTCTGTCCAATCACATTACTAACTATGACAAATTCAGTCCTTGTCTTGCATTGCAGGCTTTCCTTCTTCATCACCATTTCTTTACTAGCTTTATTTGACTTCTAACTTTTTTTTACATGGGTTATTATACAAGACACCTTAGATATATGCATGAGTAACACTATCACATGAAGCATTCTAAGTGGTGAAGCTAATGTAAACTTCATTTTTTGTAATGAAGAGGGGGAAGAATTAAACCATGTGTTGCTCTTTTGTCCTTTTATCTAGAAGGTTTGGTCTCATATTATCAGATGGTGAGGCTTGCAATGGGTACTACCTGGCTCTGTGAATTGCTTACTACAATGGTGGGCTGGTATTAAATTTTAAAAATAGAATAATATCATCTGGAGGGCCATTCCTTTGGCTATGCAATGGTCCATTTGGAAATAGAGGAATAATTGCATTTTTAAGGGGTCACAGCCATATATAGAGGAGTTGTGTGAGACTATTAAATTAAGGATTGCAATGTGGATCAAAGTATCTTGCCCCTCTTTGGATTTTTCAATTAATGATATTATTTTCAACTTGCAAAAAGTCAAAGTTTGCATTGGGGGGATTGGTTAGCAAGCCTGGGGTAGAGTATTTAGGCTGGTGATTTTGCTTTAGGTTTGTGCTAACATTACTTGTATTTGCTATACAATCTTTTGTACCATTTCCTAATTCCATGTTTCCATACCCATTTAGGCTTTAGCTATTTTAAACTTTGTGTCAATCACTTCTACACCTATATAAGCTCGTATTAAACAATCTGAATTTTTTTATATGGTTGGGATTGTTTGTCTTATTTTTGGTTGAATTTGGATTGAAGGTTTACCGAGCATGATAGCAATAGGGACTTCAACATGCAACGGTTTCATGACAAAAGGAAATCTACCTGGAAGGTTGAAGACTTTGGAGTGAATCTTGTTTTAGCCTCTTATGATGATAAAGAAGCCTTAAGAAGTAAGTTGATGATGCCACTTATGATTATAAAGATGACTTCTTCTTGATGTAAAAGCAGTTGTGATTTATTATGTTCTGTAGTCATTGGGAAGTCAGCTTTTATGTCACATATATATAATGCTAAATCTTTTAAAATGTTGTGGAATTTTTTATTATTTATTATTGGTTTTTGGAGGAATATATGTTGGAGGTTGGAAAATGACTGCACTGATAGAGAATGCATATGCTTTATTTTATCTCATTTCCCCTTTTCCTGAACTCTGATCTTCCCATGTTGCTTATTGTTTGATTTCTTTGGAGAACATGCATATGTTTTATTTTATCTCACTGCTTTGAAATTCAAAAATGCCAGCTTGTCTCTTATGGTTTTCAGTTGGATTGCTGCCACATGTTGAATAAGCTTGCTATACTCTTATTTCTTAACTTCTTTTACTTGTGGTTTGCTCAATATCATACCAGGCATGTCCAAGCAAGAGTTCATTTTCTGTGAGCGAGTGAATGAGAGGTTGCGTAGTTCAGATGATTACCAAGCATTCATTTTCTGTGAGCAAGTGAAAGTGTCTTCATATTTATAGCACATAAATAATCACAAAAAAGTATTTACAAAGTTTGGTATGTGAGATCCTTGCTATCTATCCTGGTGGCGATTTTATTCTTTTGCATCTATAGAACTACTAACTATTCCATTTATAAACAAGAACTTGGGTTAACAACCCTTATTGAATTTGCACTATTGATTTCATATGGTGTTTAGTTGTAAATTTTTATCAAAAATTAGTTGTCCAAGTACTATAAATGTTTTTAATATATAAAAGAAATAGAAATATTAATTTGGTTTACAATTTTTTTTCTTCATAATAATAATAGTAACAGTTTCTTTTTTCTCCAGTTGCTCGTCAAACTTGCCATTCTAAAGTGCATAATTTATTTCATGATTTATAATTGTGAATGGAGGAGTAGAACTATTTAATTCTTTTACTTTTTAACTACATGGTTTAAGTAAAGTAAAATTTTTAAGCAGCAATTCGTAAATGATGGATAGATAGTTTGTAAGTCAATTGGTCACAACATGTATACCCCCAATCTCTTGTCTTGTGAACAAACACAATGTTTAAATTTCATATAATTTCAAAGTTTTGACTAGTTGTTTCATTGTCAATGCTTGAGTTAAATAGGATGATGTAATATGTTTATTCATTCATTTGAGTAGTTAAGGTCATTGGTTTTAAAATAAGTTTGCACATCTGTCACATGTATGTAGGATTTATCAGAATAACAAACTAATTAATGACTTTATGCTCTGTTTAAATTAATGACTTTATGCTCTGTTTAAATTAATGACTTTTGCAAGTTCACAATGAATGGTTTGTATCGTCAATTTTTTTGCAAATCAAATAATTCTAGTGGTTGCTAGATACTTTTTTGCTCACAAGATTTTATGGTTTCATAACTTTCATTATTTGTGTGTTGTTCCTGTAAGCATACTACATGTTATATAGCTGCTGATTTGAGAATATTTAAATAATATAATCTTACAGTTAGGAAATATTTCTAGATTAAATTATGATCTTTATTTTCAAATTTGTATATCTTATAATTGTGCCTTAGGTTAGGGAGAGGGAACTGAGTGGAATGCCTATTCCTTTTGAGTTTGAGGATTGTGATAGTGATGATTTCAAGGATCTCTTGATGAATGAGACTCCTTCAAATATTATTTATTGAGCAAAAGTGCTTGCAGGCCTCTTGGAAGATCAGCATATGACAGAGACTCATTACTCGTTTTCCTGGTGAGTGTGTCATTCTTTTGCATGCATTATTACCATGATTTCACTACAGCCTCGCTAGCCAACCATGCAGCAGTTTTACTGTCATTGATTATCTTCCTCTGGTTGTTCTTGCTTTAGAAGGCTCTCTTGTCTCCTTGTGCTTTCTACATTTGGTTTGTCTGATGTAGTTTCATACAACTTCAACCTATACAAAATTTAGACAAACTCTTCTGATAGGGTAATTTATGTGAAAATTGGGCCAAGCTAGGTAAATTGGCCGCTATGAGCCGCAGTACAAAGGGCCGAGTAAAAAGGGCATGTAAAGTTACTCCGGTCGTGTGGATATTTTGAAGTTAGTCTGGTCCTAAGGCTGTGAAGCTAGTCCGGTCCGACGTAAGATCGGAGTTAGATCGGTCTAATGGTACCTTTGAGTTAGACCGGTCTTGGAGTTACACCGGTCACGACTTGTTAGTTCGGTCTACCTACGCCATGGGTTGTGCATGAGAAGCCGACGTAAGAGCAGTAAAAGGAAGCTCTAGTTCGGCTTATCCTACGGCTATGCATAGTCATGTTTACTTCGGCCATATTGGAGTTCGGCCATGATAGAACCATCTCACTTGGTTTAAGCAGTGAGGGGGGTGTTGAAGGATAAGCATTATCTTTCAGGAGTATGAATCCTAGGAGGACTCTGCATGGAGGAGTAGAAGTCCTACTAGGATTGTGCCACACGAAACCTATAAAAGCTCACAAACATCACCTTTGGAGGGGTAAGACACAACTTTGCTTTCTGAATACACAGAGCTTTTATCTATTTGTCAAGCTTGCTGACTTAGGCATCGGAGAGGTTTCCGACACACACCCGCCAACTAGCTCACGTTTGTGTTTTCAGGTGATAAAGCGACGACGTACAGAGGAGTGCAGACTTGATCAACAGGATTATACGAGAAGGTTTATTTCTTTCCCGTACAATTGGCGCCGTCTGTGGGAAGAACAGACAGGACAAAACCTCTTGATCAAGCTTTACCTCTTTAGGAACAATGGCGCACAACGAAGCTTTACCGCAGTCCGCCATCGACGGGCAAACACCAGATGGGGGTGCAAGGCGTGAAGGACTACCTTCTATCCCTCCCATGGCGAACTTGGAGCCCCAATGACATAACCCTAGGAGGAATACTAGGGGAAGGAGGACTAACAGCCCCCGTCAGTCTCGTTCACAAAGTCCTGACAGGCAAAGGCAGAGGATTGATCCTCAAGCTCTGGAGGACCGCGTAAAGGAACAAGATGAATTAATAAAGAAGATGGCAGCGGACATGGAGGCCTTGAAGCGCCAGATGAAGAGAAAAGAAGTGGCGACAGGAGAGGGGCACAAAAACAAGATGCCCCCTCGCCACTCAGAAAATCGTAGTAGGAATACCACACCCTCGCAAGGAGAAAGCAGAAGCCTCAGGACAGGCAACACTCAATCCAGGTCTTCCAGAACTCATCACTCCAGGTCTGAGAGGACGAGATCTGAAAGATCATACACTGAAGGAAGCACGTATTGGCCCTCACATACGCTCCAAACCAGATCCAGACAGACGGAGTTACCCAGATCATCCGACTTACGAACCGTGCTCGAAGAAAAGGCACGATGCAAGGAGGATGCCAAGGCACGGGATCCACACAGAGTTTCTGCCTTACAGCGGTTGGCTCCTCGGACGCATGGAAGCGTCGAGGTTGGAATGCCAATACCGCGCCTTGCCTACGAACCAACGGACAAAGCAGTAGCAAGGCTGCAGACTTCGCCGTTTGTTCCGACGATTGAAAACACGCCCCTACCATCAGGCTTCCTTCAGCCCAAATTCACTACATATGAAGGGAAGACGGACCCCTACTCACACTTGAGCCACTTTCGCCAGGTCATGGCTGTATACAGGCGAAACGAGGCCTTAATGTGCACACTCTTCCCATCTAGCCTTGGCGACCTAGGCTTGACTTGGTTCGAGAAACTTCCAGAGGATAGCATAGCCTCTTGGGCGCAATTGATAGAGGCGTTCGTAACAAGGTTCCGAACAAACACTAAAACCCTGGTGGAAATCGACCAGCTACTCTCCATCGACATGGGCGATAAAGAGACCCTAAGATCCTACAATAGTCGCTACTAGGAGACATTCAATCAGATTGGGGACTGCCCCACCAATCTCGCCATTGCATAGTATAAAAGAGGCCTTCTAGTCGGGAACAGACTAAGGGACTCGATCACCATGACGCCACCCCTCACCATGGAAGCCTTGATGGAAAGAGTGCATCAGCACATCAGGGTAGAAGAGGATGGCGCACGTGCCAAAGCAAAATCCGGGGCGACCACAGTACCAGAAAAGAAGACCTTAGCGAAGGTTAATACGGTAGATCGACCAAACAGAAACGGACGTAGCAGACGAGATAACGGAGAAGACCCGGATAAAAGATGGTTGAGAATCCGCACTACCATAACCACGGTGTTCAAGAAACCGATATATCAGATTCTGAGCGAAATAAGAGATGAGCCTTTCGTCAAGTGGCCGGCCAAGCTGGGAGAAGCACAGAAAGACTACGACGAAAGATCGCGGTGCACCTTCCATAGAGAAAAGGGGCACCGCACTGATAATTGCACACCATTGAGACAGCACCTGGAGGAGTTGGTGGCGGCTGGTCACTTGAATAAATACATTGAAGGAGGGACGCAGCCAGCCCCCCAGGACCATAATAACCCCAATGGTATGCCAATCGACGCCCCGCCTCAAGGCATTATCAATGTGATACATGGAGTTTTTGAACCTGAGCGTGTATGCGAGCTCAAGGGATCAATCAAAAAGGCTGAGCACTTTAGAGAGGTGCTAAGTGCCCAACCTGCCATCAAGAAGGGGAAGACAGAGGCAACAAACGTCATGTTTTTTTCCGATAAAGACTTGGAACGAATATACTGCCCTCACAATGATGCCCTGGTCGTCACTCTCCGAGTCAAGGATTTTGACGTCAAGCGGATTCTGATTGACCAGGGTAGTTCATGTGAAATCATGTACTACGAAACATTTCAACAATTAAAGCTGCAAGACAAAGACTTGGCACCGGCCGTATCTCCCCTAATTGGATTCAACTCCATACCAGAATGGCTCGTCGGTAAAATAATTCTTCCAGTCAGAGCAGGAAGCGTGACGAAACAAATGGAGTTTTGGGTATTGAGGGTCCCCTCCACTTACAACATCATCTTGGGCAGAACATGGCTGCATGCCATGCGATCAGTGGCGTCATCCTACCACCAAGTAATGCGGTTCCCCAACGATACCGGGGTAATTGAAGAAGTCTATAGAGATCAGATCATGTCAAAGCAATGCTTCGTCACGGTGAACGGCAGCCGCGCTGCCAAAGGATACGTTCATTCGGTGGAAGAACCAGAGAGCAATGAGCTATTCGTAGATGTCGACAAAGCGGCTGATCAGAAAGCAGTGGAGGACTTGGTAGAGGTAAGAATAGATGAAAAGAACCTGGATAAGTTCTTTTTGCTCGGTTCGTCGTTGTCCAGCACTGAGAGATTAGAGGTCTTAGAATTCTTAACCTCTAACATCGAAGTGTTCGCTTGGACACCCTACGACATGCCAGGCATTGATCCAAACTTCATCAGTCACCAACTTAATGTCCACCCATTTGCCAGACCAATCATCCAACGAACACGCAGATCAGCACTCCACCATGCCGAGATAGTGGCGGAAGAAGTAGGAAACCTACTGGAGGCAGGACCAATTAGAGGAGTGCACTACCCAAGATGGATCTCCAACACAGTCGTAGTGCCAAAGAAGAATGGCAAGTGGCGTGTCTGCATCGACTATAAAACAGTCAACAAGGCATGCCCAAAAGACAGCTTTCCTCTACCACGGATAGATCAACTAGTAGACCTAACGGCGAGGCACAACCGACTTAGCTTTCTGGATGCATACAGAGGCTACCACCAAATCGCCATGCATGAACCAGACCAGGAAGTCACATCCTTTACAACTCCAAGAGGACTATACTGTTATAAGGTCATGCCCTTTGGCCTAAAGAACGCTGGGGCAACATTCCAACGGATGGTCACCAAGATGTTTGAACCATTGTTAGGCAAAACAATGGAGGCTTACATCGACGACATGGTGGTCAAGAGCAAGGATGAGAATGTCCATCTCAAAGACCTAGGCGAGATGTTTGAGATCCTGAAGAAGCACAAGCTGCGCCTCAATGCATCCAAATGTGCATTCGGAGTAGGGTCTGGCAAATTCCTAGGCTTCCTTGTGACCAACCGGGGTATAGAAGCTAACCCCTCTTAGATCAAAGAAATCCAGGATTTGGAGAGACCAAACTCAGTAAAGGAAGTACAGCATCTCGCCGGCATGGCAGCTGCGCTCAATCGGTTCATAAGCCGATCATCAGATAGACTACGACCATTTTTTCATGCCTTGAAGACCAAGTTTGAGTAGGATGAAGAATGTGACCAAGCTCTGGAAAGCTTGAAGGAATATATGTCTTCCCCACCACTGCTCGTTACCCCAGTACCTAGTGAAGAACTCTTCTTGTACCTGGCTGTCTCTCAGCATGCAATTAGCGCAGTGTTGGTTCGTGCAGAAGGAATCCAGCATCTGCCCATCTATTATGTCAGCAAGACATTGCTAGGAGCCGAAATAAGGTACTTGCCACTGGAAAAATTGGCGTTGGCCTTAATGATGGCCTCCAGGAAATTGGCACACTACTTTCACGCCCACACCATAGTCGTCCTCACAGCTTTTCCACTAAAGGCTTTGTTTGAGAGGGCGAACTTTTCTGGGCGAATCTTGAAGTGGGCAGTAGAGTTTGGACAATTCGACATCAAGTTCCAACCCAGAACCGCAGTAAAGGCCCAATCTTTGGCAGACTTAGTCACAGAGTTTACTCCTGGAAGTCATCATATCTGCCCAGTCGACCTAACTAACACAACCGAACTGGGGATGGAAGTTGACGCCGGAATAGCGCAACCCCTAGCAGAAAGCACTCGGTTAGACTCCAAGGCAGACCAGACTAAAGACAGCAAGGAAGAAACAAACCAAGACTCACCAACAAATAAAGACTTGGTACAATCAGATAGCGAGGGGCAGACAGCAAGCATGGACCTTGAAGAAAACACCAGTAACATTCTTGACCCCACGACATCATCTGACCTCTCCACCTGCTGGAAGTTGTTCGTTGGAGAGATGTGGAAGCTCTTTGTGGATGGAGCATCCAACCAGCATGGTGCAGGACTTGGCATAGTCCTCATCTCACCAAACGGCCTGGTTGTAGAGCAAGCAATCAACCTTGGCTTCCCAGCATCAAACAATGAAGCGGAGTATGAAGCGCTTCTCGTAGGACTCAAATCAGCATACTACATGAAGGCCACCGAATTAATGGTCTACAGCGACTCACAGCTGGTGGTAAACCAAATTTCTGGCGACTATGAAGCAAAGGATGATAGGATGGCCAAGTACCATGAATTGGTCAGAACAGAGATCAAGAAATTTGAAGTAATAAGGATAGAACAGATAGGCAGGGAAGAGAACGGCAGAGCAGACGAACTAGCAGGCTTGGCTTCAATGGCAGATACATCCATCCCTCATCCATTGCTCATCGACTACTTACCAAGACCAAGCATCGAAGACCCAGAAGCAGAAGAAGTATGCTGCGCCGATCTAGGCCCCTCATGGATGGATCCCATCATACTATTCTTGAAAGATGGCGTCCTACCGGAAGAAAAGAAAGAAGCCAACAAAATTAGAGCAAAGTCACAACGATTTTGGCTCTCCCCATCTTTAGCATTATACAAAAAGTCATTTTCAGGACCCTATCTAAAGTGTGTCCACCCTAGCAAAGTGGAAGCATTCTTGTACGAGATACATGAAGGGGTGTGCGGAAGCCATCAAGGAGGAAGATCGCTAGCTTACAGGGCCATTTCACAAGGATACTGGTGGCCATACATGCAGGTCGATTCAGAGAAATATGTGAAAAAGTGTGAGAAATGCCAAAAATTCGCACACCAAATACATCAACTAGCTAGAGAACTCCTATCATTGACCAGCCCATGGCCTTTCGCAGTGTGGGGCTTGGACATAGTAGGACCACTTCCAACAGCACCCGGCAACAAGAAGTTCTTTCTCGCAGCAACAGACTACTTCACAAAGTGGGCGGAAGCAGAAGCATTGACATCAATCAAGGAAAAAGATGTGAAGAAGTTCGTCTAGCAAAACATCATCACTCGGTTTGGCATACCAAAAGCCCTAATCTCAGACAATAGTACTCAGTTCGACAGCAGAATCTTCAGAGGCTTTTGTGAAGAATACAAGATAAAGTTCTATAATTCTACACCGGCATATCCCCAAGCAAATGGACATGCAGAAGCTTCAAACAAGGTAGTCTTGGATGGGCTGAAGAAAAGGTTGGAGAAAGCTAAAGGCAAATGGGCAGAAGAGCTTCCTCATGTTTTATGGGCTTACCGCACCACACCTCGGCGGTCAACAGGAGAAACACCATTCTCCTTAGCCTACGGAATAGAAGCAGTAATCCCACTAGAAGTTGGCCTCCCCACAATTCAAAGCGAAAATTTTGATCCAGACTTAAACGGCGAAGCCATAACATTGGAACTCGACCTTGCAGAAGAAAGAAGAGAAAGAGCACTAGTTCACATTGCCTCATATCAACAAGAGTTATCCAGGAAATACAACAAGACAGTGCATCCAAGACAATTCAAGATCGGCGATTGGGTACTGCGCAAAGTGATAGGAAACACTCTGGTGCTAGGAGATGGCAAGCTAGGGCCTAATTGGGAAGGTCCTTACAAAGTGGTTGGGTTAGCAGGCAAAGGGGCATATCGCTTAGAAGACAAGGACGGCAAAGTAACCCCTAGGCCATGGAATACCGCCAATCTCAAGTTATTTTATTTTTAGCTTTTCTCTTTCAAACATGTGTAATTTTTTATTTCCTCAATAAAACAATCGATTCTTTTCAGCATGAGTTGTTCTCTGTAAAAGTTAGCTTTAGTGAAGTTTAGGTACATTGCAAACATTGTATTCTAAGTTGGTTGGAAAAACTAACTTAGAGGTTGGCTGGAATAAACCAACATCCCTCCTAAGCCCAGGATAAGGATCCAGGCTGCAGGACGTTTGGTCGGTATAAACCAAACATTTTATTCTAAGTTGGCTAGAAAAACTAACTTAGAGGTTGGCTGGATTAAACCAACACCCCTCCTAAGCCCAGGATAAGGATCCAGGCTGCAGGACGTTTGGTCGGAACAACCAAACATTTTCTTCTAAGTTGGCTGGAAAAACTAACTTAGAGGTTGGCTGGATTAAACCAACACCCCTCCTAAGCCCAGGATAAGGATCCAGGCTGCAGGACGTTTGGTCGGCATAAACCAAACATTTTATTCTAAGTTGGCTGGAAAACTAACTTAGAGGTTGGCTGGATTAAACCAACACCCCTCCTAAGCCCAGGATAAGGATCCAGGCAGCAGGACGTTTGGTTGGCATAAACCAAACATTTTATTCTAAGTTGACTAGAAAAACTAACTTAGAGGTTGGCTGGATTAAACCAACCCTTAGTACTCTTTCGCCGAAGTAAGGACATCGGCTAAAGAGTGGTTGGCTGGATTAAACCAACCCATAGTACTCTTTAGCCGAAGTAAGGACATCGGCTAAAGAGTGGTTGGCTGGATTAAACCAACTCTTAGTACTCTTTAGCCGAAGTAAGGATATCAGCTAAAGAGTGGTTGGCTGGATTAAACCAACTCTTAGTACTCTTTAGCCGAAGTAAGGACATCGGCTAAAGAGTGCTTGGCTGGATTAAACCAACTCTTAGTACTCTTTAGCCGAAGTAAGGACATCGGCTAAAGAGTGGTTGGCTGGATTAAACCAACTCTTAATACTCTTTAGCCGAAGTAAGGACATCGGCTGAAGAGTGGTTGGCTAGGGAGCTCAGTAAGATTGCTCAGCTGAGACCGAAATAAAGTATCTCGGCCACACTACTATTAGAAAGCAAGCTCAAAACAGGAATTTAAACCGAGATAACAGTTGGAAGAGAAAAGATCATGGAAAAGTCATTGCAAGTACATACAGATAAATCGAAATAAGAGTTCAAAACAAAAAGGAATTTTTCATTCATCAAAAAGCAATTACAAAGGGGGGGCCATAGCCCGATTACAAGAGCAAAAAGTAAACAAAGAAAAGAAAGTAAAAAATCAAGCGAAAAGGTCTTCAAGGTTGGCGTCAATGTCAACTTGAGCACCGGTTGCAGAAGGAAGAACAGACTCAGAAGCAACTACGTCAGTCGGCGGCGGCTCAACAGTCAGGTCTTCAACCGTTGCCTCCAACCGAGCTGATTGATCGTTGACTTGCTCGTTGACTACCGGAGTAACAGTTTGTTCGTTTTCTTCATCATCTGAATCCTCCAAAAATTGTTATTGGACGGAAGCAGCATACTCCGCTAGTGAGGCCGGAATGAAATACTGAGGAGCATTGTAGACCTCGGTTTCGGGCCCACAGCTGAGCTAGCACTTGAAGAATAAATCTTTCGCTCCCTCACATTGTGGAATGTAAAGGCCTTCCGCCTCCTTGAAACCTTCGGCGTTGGCATCTCCCACCTTCTTCTTCAAATCGGCTATTTCGGCGTCCTTCTTTCCTTCAAGCTTGACCAGCTCACGAAGGTACTTGTCTTTCATTACGATCAACGCCTTCTGCTTATCAGCTTCAGCCGAGGTAACTAGTCCGGTTCGACGAGCTACCTCAGCCTCTAGGTCGGCCGATTTTTGGTGAGATTCCTTCAGCTCGGTCGTTTTTGCTTCAACTTCTGCCAAGGCCTGCCTCGTCGTTTTCCTGAGCTCCAACACATTTTGGTGGGCAATTTGGCTCTTCTGAAGAGACTGAAATGAATGGAAAGAAATCAATAAGGAAACCAAACTGAAAGTTGGGAAATTTTTTTTGAAGAAACAAGGGGCATCATTCCAGGATCATGGACTTGCTGGCCGATCGAATGGCCTTTAGCTCGGTCAAATTCTGGTGGTGCTCCATGTCTGTTGGAAGGCACACACTTTTGGCAAGATTGAAGGCCATCAAGTGATCCTTCTCTGCGACCACCGAATCGGTATCTTGAATAAGGCGGTTCTGAAATTTCAGCTTCGGTGCCCACCTGGTATCTTGAATAAGGCTATATCTATAGGTCGGCTTGAACTTTAGCAGCTTGGCCCAACTACGTTCTTGATACCGTAGTGCGGCGTGCAAGGTCGCTAGGTTTGGGTAGCTGTATAGAGAATGGAGGTGGGCAGAATCTGCAAAAGAAGACAACTGTTAGTTCGGCTGAAAGATTGAAAAACCAAAATATTGTAAAGCACGCAAGAAAATCGAAGTAAATATACCAGGTGTTCCTTTTTTCCAATTGATGCTTCGGCCAGGTATCTGGGCTTGGTGATCCTCAAAATTCCCAGACACCCAGAAAAAATCGTCGTCATTTAAGTCTTTATCCGGTGTGTTTTTTATTATTTTCTCACGACGACGGCGTATTCTGAGATAGTACACCCAGCCGTCTTCCTTCGAACCAATGGAGTATTGGTGAAAGATTTCGGCCAGACCAAGGTTGAGACCGGCTTGGCGGTTTAGTTTGGCTATTCCCATTATTATACAGTATGAATTGGTGGATAGTTGGGTTGGGCATAGTCTAGTTTGCCTAAGAAACTCACAAATTAAGGGTTGGACTGGAAAACGTAGTCCAGTTTCAATTATGGACAAGAGGGTAAAGGGGACAAAGCCTTCGTTCCCCCAGGGTATGACATCTTTTTCGGCTAAAATTAGGTGGACGTCGTCGGGTATATTGTAATCTTTTCAGAATTCGGCTAGACCGCCCGGAGTATTTACTAAAAACCTATACTTCTCCATTTATTGTATAATTTATGAATAAATTAGTTTGGTCCAAAAATTGTGCTCAGTAGCTCGGTTGAGCGCGCAGAGGAGTGCTTGGGCAACCTAAGTCTGCAAAGTGAAGAGCAAAGGTGTTAAGCACAAATCATTGGGCTGTGCCACAAATCAAAGTAAAGATAAAGAAATCCTACTTCGGCCTATGGGGGATGCTACAAGGTTTATCTCGGTTCAGCAAAGTTCTTGATAACTCGGATTGAGCAAGGGGTTCGATAGATCGGTTTGTGTGTGGGATTGGTTTATACGGTTTGAACTACGGGTTTTTGTTAACCTCGGTAAACCTATAGGGGCAGCTTTCTTAGTTCGGTTTAAAAACTAGGAAAGCTGGCTTAGCCCCGAAGACTTAGCTCGGTCGAAGGCAAAGGTTTCCAGTTTGCTTAGTTCAAACTTAATTCGGTTCGTTTATCTCGGTTAAAGTGAATCAGAAGGTGGTTTGACTTGGTGAAACTACTAGTTTTGTGTGAAGTGTTAGTCCGGTGGGTAGCCTGGTTATGCAGGCACCAGCCACAAACAACTTTCTAGTTCGGTTATGTTGGGGTTACGGATCAAAAGTGATGTTCTACAGGTTTCATGAAGTTGAGTGGTTCTATTACATGTTTTGCAGAAAAGACGAAGGCTAAACAGAAAACATGTTTGCAAAAAGCACACAAAACAAAATATGGATTGAACAAATACGAAAACAAACAGAGCAAGAAAGATGGATTTGCTTACCAGATTGAAGTAGAAGACCTGGAAATGGAAGCAACGGCAGTAAAAGAGGAACACGAAGCAAACTTCACAGTTGCAAAAGTTGGAGAGCAATGAAGCTTGAAAGAGAGAATGAGGGAAATAAGAAATGCAGTGGTGAATTCGAAAATGAGGAGGTTGTTTTGTGAAAAGGACGAAAGGGAAAAAGGCGGGACTGTTCAAATTTCATGAAGTACGAAGAACGGCGTGACAGCCGTCCTCAGTCAATCACTGCATGCCACGTGCCATTAGAATGGGAAGCGTTTCAGTCTCTGTGATTGAAGAGACGTTACTACCGGACAGCTGGAGCTCGGTGTGAAAGTAGCCCGGCCGGATAGGCTAAAAATCTATAGCTCGGTTGGAAAGGCTGAAAGTTTATAGCTCGGCTGGTTGACAGATAATCCCAAACATGCTAGGCAAATGGAATTAAGGGGCAATTGAGAGGGTAATTTATGTGAAAATTGGGCCGAGCTAGGTTAATGGGCCGCTATGAGCCGCAGTACAAAGGGCCGAGTAAAAAGGGCATGTAAAGTTACTCCGGTCGTGTGGATATTTTGAAGTTAGTCCGGTCCTAAGGCTGTGAAGCTAGTCCGGTCCGACGTAAGATCGGAGTTAGATCGGTCTAATGGTACCTTTGAGTTAGACCGGTCTTAGAGTTACACCGGTCACGACTTATTAGTTCGGTCTACCCACGCCATGGGTTGTGCATGAGAAGCCGACGTAAGAGTAGTAAAAGAAAGCTCTAGTTCGGCTTATCCTACGGCTATGCATAGTCATGTTTACTTCGGTCATATTGGAATTCGGCCATGATAGAACCATCTCACTTGGTTTAAGCAGTGAGGGGGGTGTTGAAGGATAAGCATTATCTTTTAGGAGTATGAATCCTAGGAGGACTCTGCATGGAGGAGTAGAAGTCCTACTAGGATTGTGCCACACGAAACCTATAAAAGCTCACAAACATCACCTTTGGAGGGGTAAGACACAACTTTGCTTTCTGAATACACAGAGCTTTTATCTATTTGTCAAGCTTGCTGACTTAGGCATCGGAGAGGTTTCCGGCATACACCCGCCGGCTAGCTCACGTTTGTGTTTTTAGGTGATAAAGCGACGACGTACAGAGGAGTGCAGACTTGATCAACAGGATTATACGAGAAGGTTTATTTCTTTCCCGTACATCTTCAATTCAATATTAGATTTTTTTAATAGCTTTATTAATGTTGATAGCAATTGATGATGGTGTGTAGCATTTTGGGCATCCTTCTGAGGATGATGATCATGATATTGTTTCTGAGGATGATGATCATCATAAGATTCTACAGCTATGTAATATAATGATTAAGAAATATTTCTGAAATTTCACTTGGATACACAATTATGATTTTGTTTCTGAACGCTTAAGCTAGCAATTGCATTTAAAAAGTAGTGATGTGTTTTATATTTGATTATTCTTGTAGTTTGAGTCATTTTTTGTTGCCCCTCCCAAAATATCCTTCTTGGTTATATGTTCTTATGATATAATATTTACTTGCGTGAAATGAAACAGGCAGGTGGGTGACACAGGAAGAGGCATTTGCTGCATCTGAAACTTCTTCAAATTCAACTAAAAAAAAAAGCCCAGGTGGTTTTATCTCTGCATCCCATTTATCTTGTTGCATGATTTCATATTAATTGATATTTAATTACAATTTGGATTGTATGTGGATTTTGTGGAACAATTTGGAATACTCTATTTCTTCTTGTTGCACTTGTCATTGAGTTTGGTTTAATCTCTACATCACATTTCTTTTTTTGCAAGATTTCATATGAATTGATAACAATTTGGAGTGCATTTGAATTTTGGTAAACTTAAAGTACTATGTATCATTATATCTTCCTCTTCTCATTACATCATTCTTATTCAGCTAATTGCTCGTGATGATCGGATGTGTAGCTCTCTTTAAACTATCTTGATTGCTGTTCATCAAAATGTTTGTGCCCAATTTATCTTCATGCTATATAATGTCCTTAAGACTATTTGTTTATATGAAGTTCTAGTACTTTTGAACTTCTTGTTTAATCTTAATTCCTAAAATGCATTGTTCCTTTTGCAAATGCTGAATGATATGAAATTGAGAGTAAACAAAAACAGAAAACAAGATAGCAAACAATCTTCAAGTTGGCACGTTCCTCCGCTTTGTTTTCAAAATTCAGACAATAGTTACTATTTTATTTTGCTTACTTTTTTACTTTGAGCTTCTGAAAGTACAAACAGAGTTTTGTACAACTTTGAATTTAATCAAACCAAGATTTCTTTAGTTGTTCTAAGAAAAAAAAAGCAAAAGCAAACCAAAAAACTGGTTTACTTTGTCGAAAATGCCTTAAACTTAGTTGGAAAAAGGCATTCGTGGGGAAAAAAATACAAATCAGCCCCCGAACCACTCCATGGATGTCACGGGCAGCTTTCTCATGAAAAATAGAACCCATAGGGACAGATGACATGTAATTAGCACACATAGGTTGGGAGTTTGAGTCGAAAATGCCTTAAACTTAGTTGAAAAAAGACGTTCTGGGGGCGAAAATGCAAAATTGCCCTCGAACCACTCTATGGATGTCACAAGCAGATTCCTCATGACAAATAGGACTGATGAGAACTGACGGAACGTAATTCGGACCCATAGGTAGAGAGTTAGAGCCGAATACGTCCAAAACTTAGTCGAAAAAGTCGTTTTAGAGGAAAAAATTCAAAACAGCCCCCAAACCACCATGTGGCTCACACGGATAGCATCGCCATGACAAATAGCACTTGTGAGAACTGACGGAACGTAATTCGGACCTGTAGGTTGGGAGTTAGAGCCGAATACGCCCTAAACTTAGTCGAAAAAGGGCGCTTCAGGGGCGAAAATTCAAAACAGTCCCTGAACGACTGTGTGGCTCTCATGGAGAGCTTCGCCATTACAAATAGGACTTGTGAGAACTGAGAAAATGTAATCCGGACCCGTAGGGTGGGAGTTAGAGCGGAGTACGCCATAAACTTAGTCGAAAAAGAGCATTTTGAGGGCAAAGAGCATTTTGAGGGCGAAAATTCAAAACAGCCCCCGAATGACTGTGTGGCTCACACAGATAGCTTCGTCATGACAAATAGGACTTGTGAGAACTGAAGGAAAGAAATTTGGACCTGGAGGTAGAGAGTTAGAGCTGAATACGTCCAAAACTTAGTCGAAAAAGGGTGTTTCAGGGGAAAAAATTCAAAACAGCCCCCGAACCACCATGTGGCTCACACGGATAGTTTGGTCATGAAAAATAGGACTTGTGAGAACTGACGGAACGTAATTTGGACCCGTAGGTTGGGAGTTAGAGCCGAATACGCCCTAAACTTAGTTGAAAAAGGGCGTTTCGGGGGTGAAAATTTAAAACAGCCCCGCAATGATCGTATGGCTCATATGGATAGTTTCACCATGACAAATAGGACTTGTAAGAACTGACAGAACGTAATTCGGACCCGTAGGTAGAGAGTTAGAGCCGAATATGTCCGAAATTTAGTCGAAAAAAGGCATTTCGGGGGCAAAAATTCAAAACAGCCCCCGAATCACCATGTGGCTCACACAGAGAGCTTCGCTACGACAAATAGGACTTGTGAGAACTGACTTAACGTAATTCAGACTCATAGGCTGGGAGTTAGAGCCGAATACGCCCTAAACTTAGTCGAAAAAGGGCATTTTGGGGGTGAAAATTCAAAACAGCCGCTGAACGACCGTGTGGCTCACACGGACAGTTCCCCCATGAAAAATAGGACTTGAGAGAGCAGATGGAATGTAATTCGGACCCGTAGGTTGGGAGTTAGAGCCGAATGCACCTTAAACTTAGTCGAAAAAGGGCGTTTTGGGGGCGAAAATTCAAAACAGCCCCCAAACGACTGTGTGGCTCACACGGATAGCTTCGCCATGGCAAATAGGACTTTTGCGAACTAACAGAATGTAATTCGGACCCATAGGTAGAGAGTTAGAGCCAAATACGTCCAAAACTTAGTCGAAAAAGGACGTTTCGTGGGCGAAAATTCAAAACAGCCCCCGAACGACCGTGTGGCTATCACGGATAGCTTCCCCATGACAAATAGGACTTGTGAAAACTAACGGAATGTAATCCGGACCTGTAGGTTGGGAGTTAGAGCCGAATACGCCCTAAATTTAGTCAAAAAATGGCGTTTTGAGGGCGGAAATTCAAAACAGCCCCTGAACGACAATGTGGCTCACACGGATAGTTTCTTCATGACAAATAGGACTTGTGAGAACTAACAGAATGTAATTCGGATCCGTAGATAGAGAGTTAGAGCCGAATACATCCAAAACTTAGTCGAAAAAGGGCGTTTCGGGGGTGAAAATTCAAAATAGCCCCCGAACCACCGTGTGGCTCACACGGATAGTTTCGCCATGACAAATAGGACTTGTGAGAACTGATGGAACGTAATTTGGACCCGTAGGTTGGGAGTTAAAGCCGAATACGCCCAAAACTTAGTCGAAAAAGGGCGTTTCGGGGGTGAAAATTCAAAACAGCCCCCGAACGACCTTATGGCTCACACGGATAGTTTCGCCATGACAAATAGGACTTGTGAGAACTGACGGAACGTAATTCAGACCCGTAGATAGAGAGTTAGAGCCGAATATGTCCAAAACTTAGTCAAAAAAGGACGTTTCAGGGGTGAAAATTCAAACAGCCCCCGAACCACCGTGTGGCTCACACGGATAGTTTCACCATGACAAATTGGACTTTTGAGAACTGACGGAACGTAATTCGGACCCGTAGGTTGGGAGTTAGAGCCGAATACGCCCTAAACTTAGTCAAAAAAGGGCATTTCGGGGGCGAAAATTCAAAACAGCCCCCGAACGACCTTGTGGCTCACACGAATAGCTTCGCCATGACAAATAGGACTTGTGACATCTGGCAGAATGTAATTCAGACCCATAGGTTGGGTGTTAAAGCCGAATACGCCCTAACTTACTCGAAAAAGTGCTTTCCGAGGGCGAAAATTCGTAACAGCCCCCAAATATGCCTTACACTTAGTCAACAAAATTACAACACTTAGTTCAAAAAGCAACAACTTTATTAAAATAACATCTACATATTCTAATATTTGCCTTTATATATTTATAGGACGAAGAAATTACATATTACATTGTTTGTGTTGGTTGGAATAAATATTGCATGATACGTATATATATATATACTTTCTTTTATTTCCTAGAAGACATTTCTTGATTGTTCTGCCTTAGATGCATGTTAGAACATGTTCCATATGGCTGACTGAATTGATATTTTGTAACCAATTCTAATGTTTCGTTTTTTGTTTTTCTTTGTAGATGGCTTTGTTGCGTGGACTTGTGGATAATCCATATTGGTGTATGGAGAAGAATTTTCACTTTTGTGTAGAACTAATATAATACTTTTGTCATCCTCAGCTTTTGTGTAGTTCATTATTACTGACACAGAAAACTTTTGGCAATCAACAAATAATGACTGTCGTGGTACATAGATCACCTTCTGTTGTGGTACATATATACCATTTGTCGGTGTACATATAGGACGTTTTGTCATGGTCCATAAAAAACTTTTGTCATGGTACATATATCACCTTTTGTTGTGGTACAAATTACGACGGTAATTTGTACCATGCCCAATAGTAATTTCGCTTGGTAGTAAATGTATTTTTTGTATACGGAGGGCTTTGGTTTTTGTATGATATATTTTGTATGGAATTATTATTTTAGTTTGGACAATAGTTGATTTGTATGGACTTTGATATTTAATATTATTTATTTTTGGTATATGGATGCAGATTGTGGAATGATTGATAGTATGTATCATTTTGTTTATTTACGTATTACAGGTTGCATTGTATATAGACAGGTTGTAGAGAAATTATAATTTCGTGATAAAACATAATATCATGTTTTTGGCGACTAAATAATTAGTAGGTAAAAAGAAATTGGGACTAAAAGTTTTATAGCGAAAAAAAAAAGATATTTAGAGACTTAAAGTTTTGTAGCAAAAAAAAAAAAAAAAAGACATTTAGCGACTAAAATTTTTGTAGCCAAAAAAAATAGACATTTGGCAACTAAAAGTTCAGTAGCCAAAAGAAAATCAAACATTTGGCGACTAAAATATTTCGTAGTTAAAAACAAAAAACTAAATTATAAAAACACTTTTGCCAACTAAAATTTTAGTAGCCAAAAATGTAGAATTTTAGGCGACCAAATATTTAGTAGCCAAAAGAGGAACTCTTTGCCGACTAAATATTTAGTAGCCAAAGATGGGGACTTTCGGCAACTAAATTTTTAGTGGCCAAAAAGAACTCTTTGCCGACTAAAATTTTAGTAGCTAAAAAGGTGGGACTTTAGGCGACTAAAAGTTTGGTCGCCGAAAAGGGTCTAATTTAATTTAATGCCCAACCTTTTGGCGACTAAAATTTTAGTTGGGAATTGTATACATTTGGCGACTAAAATAATTTTAGTTGCTAATTACCTTTACCGACAATTTTTTGGCGACTACTTTTGCGAACAAATAATTTAGTCGCCAAAACTAGGGGTGCAACTCGGGCGGGTTCGGCGCGGGTTGGGGGTTTGCCCAAGCCCAGCCCGAATTGTGTTTGGTAGTGCCCAAGCCCAACCATGAACTCGAGCATTGCTGCCCAAGCCCAGGACCAAGCTTTATAATTTGAACTCAGGTTAGCCCAAATTGCCCGAATTGTTCGAAATTCACAAGGCAACAAACAACCACTTTACATGATAAGGCATGATTTCAATCTTGGCTTAGTGCTCTGCTAAACTAGTTTCGCACACCTAGCTCCACTCGAATCACTCAACTCCACTCGCTAGCCTACCTCATTGCCTCGCCTAACCATTGCAAGCTATGATTAGAAGGGTGCCATGTTGCCATGCCAATCTAGGTTAAGAATAAGGCCTATGAACCCCCTCAGGTTGGTGTCTCAATCATGGGATGCTTGAGGAATCTATGACCCTGTGCAGGATCACTAGGTCCTTGTGGAATGGGGACTAAAGTTGGGGATCACTTTAATATTAAAGACAACTATTTAATTTAATTTATACATATATTATATAAATTATATAATATATTAAATGTAATTCGGGCTCGGGTTGCTCGGGTTAGTCATTGATTCTGCCTAGGCCCGGCCCGAATTACAATTTGGGCATCAAAAATCTGTCTAAGCCCATCCAAATTACAAGATATTGTTGCCCAAGCCCTAAAAAAACTCGAGCTGGGCACTGGTTGCTCAGGTTGAGCCCGCCCAAGTTGCACCACTTGCTAAAACCATTCGGCGACTAAAAATTTAGTCGCCAAAAGTGAAAATTCTTGTAATGAGAGTACCCAAGACTAGCAAATTACACAAGCAAATACACCCAAGAGCCACCTAAAGAAGTTAAGGTTGACCTCATTGTAGGCCTTTCTTCATTCAATTTTGTGCGTCAAGTTAGGTCTTTTCTAGGCACGCAGGTTTTTACCATCGATTTATCAAAGATTTTAGTAAAATATCCTATCTTTTGTATAGTTTACTTACTAAGGACGCACTTCTCGTCTTTGATGAGGCATGTCTTAAAGCGTTTGAAATACTGCGAGTGGCCCATTCTACTGCCCCTATCATGCAATCTCCTAAGTGGTCCCTTTCCTTCGAGATCATGTGCGATGCATCTGATTATGCCCTCGGCACCATCTTGGGCCAAAGGGTGAATAAAGTGTCCCATGTTATATCCTATGCTAGTTGTACTCTTTTTGATGCTCAATTAAACTACACTACCACTGAGAAAGAGTTACTAGCTGTTGTGTTTGCACTTGATAAGTTCCGGTCCTACCTCCTAGGGTCTAAAGTCATTGTGTTCACAGACCATGCCGTTTGCGGTACTTATTGCCCAAAAAAGAAACTAAACCTAGGTTGATTAGGTGGATTCTACTCTTTCAGGAGTTTGACCTAAAAATCCGGGACAAGAAGAGATCAGAGAATGTAGTTGCAGATCATCTATCTCGTATCTTTATTGAGCACACGAGTGATCCCTTAGCCTTACATAACTCGTTTCCTAACGAGCAACTTCTTGCGGTATCACACGTGACCTTCTCGTGGTTTGCTCACATAGTGAATTACTTGGCGGTTGGTCAAATTTTGAAACGTGGTCTACTTAAGACAAATACCGATTTTTCTCACAAGTCAAGTACTATTTCTAGGAAGGCCCGGAATTGTTCAAGTATTGTCCGGATCAAGTGATTCGGTGTTGTATGCCTGAGAGTGAAACCCATTGCATTCTCACATTTTTTACTCTTATGCATATGGCAGCCATTTCAGTGTGCATAAAACGGCCGCTAAGGTTTTACAATGTGGGTTCTATTGGCCCTCTATCTTCAAAGATGCCCATAACTTCTGTAGAGCTTGTGAGCGTTGTCAACGCATGGTCTCTATGTCATGGCGAGATATGATGCCGATGAACCCTATTTTGATTGTTGAGATTTTTGATGTTTGGGGCATTGACTTTATAGGTCCTTTCCCACCATCTTTTGGATTTGAATACATCTTGGTGATTGTGGACTATGTCTCCAAGTGGGTGGATGTAGTGGCCACCAGAACGAATGACGACAAAGTTGTGGTTAAATTACTCCATGAGACCATTTTCTGTTGTTTTGGGTTCCCACGTGCCATAATTAGTGACGGTGACAAACATTTTTGCAATCGATTCTTTGAGGCATTGGTGCGCAAATACATGATCACTCACAAAGTTGGCACTCCTTATCATCCCCGGACTGGTGGTCAAGTAGAGGTTTCTAACAGGGAGGTTAAACACATCCTCGAGAAAACTGTGAGGCTCGATAGAAAAGGTTGGTCCACTAGGTTGGTTGATGCACTTTGGGCCTATCACACTGCATATAAGACACTCATCGGGATGTCTCCATATAGGATTGTGTTCGGGAAACAGAGCCATCTCCCTATTGAGTTAGAACACTAGGCTTTGTGGGTCATTAGGAAGTTCAATTTTGATATGGCCAAAGTCGGTGAGCACCGAAAACTCCAACTTAATGAGTTAGAGGAGCTCCATAATGATGCGCATAAGAGCTCAAAAATTTACAAGGCTAGGACTAAGGCATTTCATGATAAACACATTTCTCATAAGTTCTTCGAGCCTCATCAAAAAATGTGGCTGTTCAATGCTAAATTGTGGTTGTTCCCGAGTAAACTTCGGTCTCGGTGGGATGGCCCATATGAGCTTATAGAAGTCTTTCTACATGGGGCGGTTGAAATTAAAAATTCACAAGATGGTACGACCTTCAAGGTCAATGGCCAAAGATTGAAACACTATGTGGATGGTATTGAGAAAGGGGAGATGATTGAGGTCGTCCACTTGACGGACCCAATATATCTTCCATAGTACTTGCTTTGAGTCTAGGAGACTTTAAATCCTCTAAAGGTGTAATTCCTTTTGTGTTTGTTGTACCTGAACGGCATCTGGCGGTCTGGTATGGCCATCTAACTGTGTTTATAGTGAGTTCTTAGGAGACCAACTTAGACGGTGGAAACTAGAGTTCGAATGGCCAAGCCTAGAATGCAAAGGTTTGGAATTTCTAAGATTAAAATCAGGTTTAAATACCCAGGGGTGTGGAGATTGCTTCAAGACCATCTCGACTTAAACTCTGTATAGCAATCCCATAGGTCGAGTTAGCTTTATGCGCCTCAATTCTGAATACCGAATCAACCTAGTCTGTCACCCTATTGGAGAACAGGGAAAGTTATAAACATAGTTAGGGAGAATGGTACCCATGGTTTTCGCGTGAAGATTATACATTTGTTGCGCATTTTGATGTTTTCGTTGCTCTATTTTTTTTTTGGTATTATTTCAGATGTGCATTAAAGGTAAAAATGGTTTAAATTTTTATATGAATTGTGATTGAGTTTTTTATTTAAAATAAATAAATTAAAAAAAAAATTGGGTTGCACTTGGGCTTAAAAAAAATAAAATATAGAGAGAGAAAAAAAACCTGTAGATTTTGTTTATTATTATTTTTTATCTATTTATTTTTATTTACTTATTCATTATTTCTTCAAAAAAAAAAGAAAAAAAATCCTGCAAATTTTATTTATTGATTTATTTATTTTTACTTACTTTATATTTCTTCAAAAAAAATAAAAAATAAAATATATATATATATATATATTTTTTTAATTTATTTATTCTTTTCTTTATTTATTTATTTATGTATTTATTTTTATTGTTTCGTTTTTATTCTCATATTTTAAAAAAAATTGCACTGCACGAGCGGTCCATCTCCGGCGCATGTGCGGTCCAAAAAAAAAAATCAATAATAATAATAATAATTTAGCTTATTTTTTTTTATATATTGTAATTGTTTAGTTTAAATTGTTTAATTAGTGATTCTTGTTAGTTTAATTGGTTAGTGGATTGTTTTTATTTTTGTTTTAATTGTTTAGTAGTGAGTTAGTTTTATTTTTATTTAGTGATTTAATTGTTAGTTTAATTGGTTAGTGTTTTAGTTTTTATTTTTATTTTTATTTTTATTTTATATTTTATTTTATTCTCTTCTACTAACTTAGATTATTTTATTTTATTTTCTTATTTATTTATTCATTGTAGTTCATATGTGTGTTTGTCAATTTGTCTCATGTTAACTTAGTGTAAGTTAATTTTTTTTTTTTTGGTAGTGTATATATATATATAAGAAAGAAAAAAAAATTGAACTAAAAGAAATCCGGTAGTGTGATGGCAATTAGGATTTGCATGATTTGTGCATGCATGCGATGTTTGATGCGGTCTAATATAATGGTTCAACATTTTTGGTTGTGCTGGTTGTATTATTTTGTGCAGGAATAACCACATCGTCCCGCCGAGCACCTAAATGGCCCTGCAATGCCAACATTGCTACTAGGGATGTACCGACTGACACTTGGGCCAACAAACCAATTGCTTGTGACACATCCTTTGATGTGGACTTCTTTTGGCGCCATCAAACCACTGCGTGAAGTGTCCAACAACTTGAAGACCGGGGCCTCCTGGGCATCTGCACCATTACTGAATCGGCGTATCCTCGCATTGTGCGAGCCTTTTATCAGAATATGTACATCAGTAATGCGGTCCCAGGAGCTCTTTTGTCCCTGGTTGACGGGGTGGAGTTAGTGGTCACACTAGCTTTTATTGCTAAGGTTCTCCACTGTTCGATGGACACTATCAATGAAGAGCAGTTCTGGGTGTTCACTCGGGAACTCACAGTCCCAGCATTGGTGACCGAATTTTATGAGGGGCGACAGGATGATGACAACCGCAATAGCATCTGTTGGGCTAACTTACCGCACCGCCTCCTCTTCCATGATGTGGTTCTTAAAAAGAATGTCATCCCTCTAGGCCACAAGGAAGAGCAGCAAGGGGACTTCCTCCGTGTCTTGCACCGATTTGACTTTGGATTTTGGGTCGACATTCCTATTTTGATCTTCAACCAGATGAACTGTATCCTTAATGAAGTGAAGTTGCGCAACACCCGAGGCGGTTCTGCATGGGCCCTCTCTTTCACCAACCTCATCACTGCACTCATAAAAGGCCAAGGGACATACCCACTAGAACCTAATGAGGTTCAACTTCCGCTACCCACACTTTATGGTAAAACCCACTGGCGCCAAAGCATTGCTCGCCTACTACCTCCACTACTCCTCCTTGATGCCTCAGCCAAACCTCATGATGTTCCGGTAGAGCCTGCCGCCACACCAGCCCCAGCGCCACTGCCATTCCGTATGACAAGGGCGCAATATCAGGCTCTTTTGGACAATCAAGCCGCTATTTAGCAATCTGTGGTTGATCTGTGGGCAGACTATCAGGCATATCAGGATCACTCGCAGATGGCCTTTGATGGGTATCAACAGTCAGTTGCATCTTTGCAAACCACCTCACCGCATATGCGGCCCACCACCACTCGAGCGGCCCATATGGGCGCTCAAGCGGGTCACCTAGGGTTGCGTGTGTGAAATTTTCAGTCTATTCTACTAAAAATAAAAGAAAGAAAAAGGGGCTGTAAAAGGGTTCGAAAATTATACTAAGAAAATAGAGGCTAGGGTTTTGGAAAGGTGATTTTCCTCAAGCTTTAAGGAGAACTTTCATAGGGGCTTTTTCCTCTTCCATCTCTTCCACCTTTTTTCACTCCTCCATGAGTGGCTAGGCTCTTCTTTTCCAAGGTTTTGATGAAATCCTAGTCAAGTAAAGGGATTTTTCTTAAGCTTTGATTGTGAAACGGTTTGAACAAATGTATAGACATTTTAGAAGTTTATAATAATTGTTCTTTTCATCTTTTCAAGTATTTTACTCTCTGTGTGTAACGCCCCCAAAATAAAACCACATATTCAACCGAATTATAAATAGTTAATTACATAAATCAGAATATAACGTTCTTACATTTCATAGAGTTAATAGTACAAAAGAGTTAAACGTAAATAAATGCCATATCGGCTTACACCTTTCCAAGTCTTGGCTTGGTTACAACAAAAATGAGACTAGCTCATACAATTCAAGCCCTAGGTTATACAAAAAGTGAAACAAAACAAAGAAGCTCTTGCTTCCCAAAGAAGTCCTTTCAATGCTATTGCCTTGGTGGAGGCATGCCCTCACTACCTAAAAATGTTTTTCCCAAATAAGGTGAGCCACAGCCCAGTAGAAATAATATAACACAGTATATGAGATTTAACAAAGGTATAAGTACGATGTGCATACACAATGCGAGAGATACAATATCCATATTTTTTACAGTCATAGAATACCAAGTCCATATTTTATTTCACTTCCCTTTAATTCATTTCAATACATGGACTAATTTCATTATTTTCCAAGAATTCAAAAGAGACTACAACTCAATGGGTCTACAATCACACCATTAACACACAACACTTTAATCTTGCCATTTTACGAATATTTCATCCGCGGGATCGGCACCTATGTATAAATTTTGGGACTTTCACCCAGGACACTCCGACCAACTTAATTATAATGGAGTCCATCCCTTTTCTCCTCCCAAACAGTGGAGTCCATCTCCTTTCTCCTCCCAAACAATCATACATTTGCAATGTATTTAAACACATAATCACACATGGAGTATATCCCCTTTCTCCTCCCAAGTAATCATACACATACAATGTATTTACAACATGATCATATTCGATGATAACCATCCATGGATTAGTTTTAATTCACCTAATCCTCATGCAATTTCTACAACAATCATAGCTATCCTCCACCGATAGCCCAATACAGATATTTCTAAACAGATATACAATCTCAAGACAAAAAATTTATTCAAAACTTCCAAATGTGAGACGTATCACCTACTTAATTCTATCATCTATTTCAATACTTGCCCAATTTTATGTTTACAACACCAATTTCATTTATTTATACAAAATAAATATCATAATAATTTTGGGGCAAACTCCCTTTTTTCCCAAATATCAATCAAGTACCAAAATGAACAATTTTGACATCATACAACATCATTTTCAAATTCCACAATCATTTCCTTCTCATTTACCAAAAACCCTCATTCCATTTTATACCCAAACCCTAGGTTTGGTCATATTACCATCAAATTCCACCATTGTTACATGTTAACAAAATAACTAAGTTAAAAACCACATTAAAGTGCAGAGAATCCCTACCTTAAGAAGAGAAGACCAAACAAGGCAAGGGAGAAACCTCAAAAATCTCGAAATCCAACTATATTCGGATCAAAGTGTAGATCTTGAGATGTTTTAGCTTTTTTACAAAGGCACTAGGGTAGAGAACCCAAAGGATCTAGATCAAAATGTAGAGAGAGAGAGTATTTTAGAGAGAGAGGGTCAAGGCTTAGGTTTTTGGAAAGTTTTGGAGAGAGAGAAAAATGAAAAAGTGATATAAAATGTCAGTTTCACTCGAGCAGAGAAGTTGACGCTCGAGCGTCAGACACAATAATTTGTTCTACTTGAGCGCATAATACACACATGCAGTACTTTTGCAGACAACAGACAAACTGCTCGAGCTCAAGAAATGCCACTCGAGCGCCCACCCGTTCGAGCGTGGGAAACGTCACTCGAGCATGAAAAACACCTCTCTAGTACTTTTGTAGACGTGAAAAGTACTGAGAGTTTGCAAATCCTGCTCGAACGCAAGAAAGGCCGCTCGAGTGGATGACCAAAATTTACATTACCCGCTCGAGCGCAAGAATGTCCGCTTGAGCGGAGGAGCAAAAATCTGGAGAATAATGTTTGAAAAAACAAGTAACCAAGCTGTTCCAAACGCATAACTACAACTCAATAACCAAAATAGAGGGAATACAAGAAAAATAAGATATGAATCACCATACAAACCCGAGTCTGGAATACAACAAGTGACGGGTCAAAACCGGAATCGCTATTACGTTCCCCTCTTAAAGAATTTCATTCCCGAAATTACAAACCAAATTCAAAATTAACATTAGACCACTCATAACAATGTTATTCTCACGAATTTAATACCATAACCCATTCCCCGATCATCCATTCTCATCAACTCGATACACATGTCCCAATCTAAAATGAAATTTACAATTTCCCAAAGCATTTACAATGTTTAATCAAAGTCCGAGTTTTCAAAATTTACACAACATATACAATGCTTCCAAGAATAATACAACATCATCAATATTCCATATTCTCAAAACATGCGTAATGTTTATATAAAATTCATGTTTCCAAGATACCCATAACATATACAATGTCTTTACATTTTCATTCACATACTGAAAATCTCAATGTAGAATTTAAACATCAACAAATAAGTCCAAATATTTCTCTCGGACTTCCAATTTATGCTCCCAAATTACTTCCTCAACTCTGTGATGTTTCCACAGTACCTTAACCAAGGGAATCGTCTTACCTCGCAAAACTTGATCCCGTCTATCTAAGACTCTCATTGGTCTCTTCTCATAAGAGGCATTCTCATCTACCTCTAAGTCAGTCCAATCCAACATGCATGATGGATTCAGCTTATATTTCCGAAGCATGCTAATATGAAACACGTCATGGACCCCGAAAAGTTGTGACGGCAATGCCAAACAGTAAGTTACCTCATCAATCCGCTCAAGGATCTCAGAAGGACTAATAAACTAAGGGGACAACTTCTCACTCTTCCTGAATATCATCAAACCCCACCTAGGTGATATTTTCCAAGAACACATGGTCTCCTACCTCAAAAGACAAGGGTTTTCTCCTACGGTCGGCATAACTTTTCTGCGACTCTGGGTTGTAACCAACCTTTTACGAATAAGTGCCACATTCTCCGTCATTTCTCGAATCAAGTCTGGGCCCAACAAAGGTGCATCACCCACCTCGGCTCAGCACATCGGAGATCTATACAGTCGGCCATACAAGGCCTCAAATGGTGCCATGTCAATACTCGATTGGAAACTGTTATTATAGGCAAACTCCACTAAAGGCAAGTGTCTCTCCCACGACCCTTTGAAGTCAAGAACACAACCTCGAAGCATATCCTTAAAGATCTGAATGGTCCTCTCAGACTTCCCGTCAGTTTGAGGGTGATACGCTGTGATAAAGATCAATCTAGTGCCTAAAGCACTCTATAAGCTTTGCCATAACCGAGCTGTGCAACATGGGTCTCTATTCGAAACAATCGTCACAGGGACTCCGTGCAACCTCACCCTAATATACAGGTCGGCCAGATAGTTTACTGAATCGTTCACACGCATAGCTATAAATTGCCCCGACTTGGTTAACTGGTCAACTACCACCCAAATGGCATCACTAACCCGTTGAGTCCTCGAGAGGCCCACAACAAAATCCATCGTGATATGCTCCCATAGTTTAGAGCAAACGCCTCGTGCTACTCGAGATGATTCGCGCTTGTACGATGAATGCAGCAACCTTCTTGATCAATATTTCAAACTTGTAGTTGTGAAATATTAGGTATTTCAAAAGGGTTGTTGCATTCAACGTATAGGCACGAATCATCCCAAGTAGCACGAGGCGTTTGCTCTAAACTATGGTAGTAACACGACCTGTTTCTCGTAGCATGACTCGTCTTGTACTTTGAACACAAACACAAAGAAAACTAATGTATAGAAAGCATTAAACAATCACAGAGAGTAAAATACTTGAAGAGATGAAAAGAATAATTATTATAAACTTCTAAAATGTCCATACATTTGTGCAAACCGTTTCACTCTCAACGCTTAAGAAAAATCCCTTTATATGGCTAGGGTTTCATCAAAACCATAGAAAAGAAGAGCCTAACCACTCATGGAGGAGTGTGAAGAGGTGGAAGAGATGGAAGAGGAAGAAGCCCCCACGAAAGTTCTCATTGAAGCTTGAAGAAAATCACCTTTTCAAAACCCTAGCCTTCATTTTCTTAGAATAATTTTCGAACCCTTTTACAGCCCCTTTTTCTTCCTTTTATTCCCATCAGAATACACTAAAATTTTCACACATGCAACCCTTGGTGGGTCGCACGTGCGGTGAGGTAGCTGGCTCGAATTTTTCGCTTTTCGCATGGATAATATACTTTTGCGCTCTTTGTGATTGAATTTGTGTATTTCCTGCCAAATCTGTATAAGTGCATTAAACACATCATATCCACCAAATAAACAAAATTGAAAGACTATAAATGTAACTTAAGCGACCTCAATGTGGTACCTTTTGGCCTACATCATGCTCCATGCTTAGCCTTGGCTCGGCTCCCAACATATCAGTAAGTCTTTTCACCTCATCTTCTTTCCAAGCATGAAGATTTCTTCTAAAACTAAAACTCCACATATTTAAGCTATCCAATCTTGAAATCTACACACTTAAAGAAGCCTCTTATTTTGTGTACAACTAATAAAGTCTAGGAAACTGAGTACAAAGCGTGAGAATATTATGCAATTATGGAAATATATAAACTAGGTTGATTGTGAATATTCGATTGATTATATAGTGATTGTATAGGGTTGTTTCCTATTATAGATTAGGTTTAGGATTGCTATAAATATTGGTTGTAATCTTTGTATTACGTACAAGTTGAATATATAGAAAATATTCAGAAATCTTACATGGTATTAGAGCAAGGTTCAAAACCCTAACTGCTTCACTTGTCGCCATTGTGGTTCGTTGGTCAAAGGGTCATCGATCTTGACCCCTCCTTGGTTCTTCTAGTTCATGATCAGCCTTAAGTGGTGACTTTTTTGGTTTGTCCGGGTCATCACCATCAGTCCTCTCTGGTTTGTCTGGTTTGTCACCATCGGAGTCGCGACTTTTCTCTCTCCAGACTCGCGTTCGTGATCGCATCTATCTCGCGAAGGTCTCTCTCTTTCTCGCGATCTCTGTCTGATTCGCAGTTATCTACTTCGGCTTTAGATTCTCATCTTCACTCTCTCTCTCTCTCTAATTCAACTTGGGTATTTCTATTTAAACCCTATTTCAGGATTATTGCACTAAAACCCCATACCTGTTTGTTTATTACATCTTTCTGGTTTATTATAATCACAGACACCAAAACCCAAGCCATCAGATGTAAACTCATTGGTACCAACTATGCTTATTGGGCTAGTGTTATGAAGAATTTCTTTCTTGGTCAGAAAAAATGGGACTATGTTTCTGGTTCTGTTCCTTATTCATTTGACCCGAAACAAGAAGGATATCTAACTTCCTATGACACTTGGGATTGTGATAATGCCCAAGTTCTGACCTGGTTTCATAACTCTGTGAATGACTATATTGGAATGATGTTTTCTAAATACAATACTGCTAAGGAGGCGTGAAACTATTTATTATGTGTGTATTAACAGTCCAACTTTGCCAAACGATATGAGTTGGAAACAGCTATTCAAAGTGCTCGTCAGCGGAATCAATCTATTCAGGAGTTCTACATTGAGATGACAGGTCTCTGGGATCAATTGGCTCTCGTAGAACCATCTAGCCTCAAGGAACTAGACACTTATGTTGAGTTTCAGGAGCAAGGTCGTTTAGTGCAGTTCTTAACGGCTCTCTCCCCTCAGTATGAGGCTATCCCTGGTGGCATTCTCCATCGGTCTTCTCTCCCCTCTGTGGATGCTATTGTTCGTGAGCTCCTCTCTGAAGAAACCCATCTTAAGACGGCCAATCAGACTTTGTCTCCATCTGCCTTCCTTGTTCCTACTCAACCTCCTCTATTGTCGACCCCATCACCTCATTAGCTTCAAGGCCATGCGAAGCCCAAGAAGGGGTCACTAGCCTCTGATGACTATGCTTTTTGCAATCAGAAGGGCCATTGGAAGTGCAACTGTCCTAAGAAGGGATGTCAGTTTGCTCAAACAGCTTGAGTTTGAGCGGGGGTTTGAGAATATTATGTAATTATAGAAATATATCAATTAGGCTGATTGTGAATATTCAATTGATTGTATAGTGATTGTATAAGGTTATTTCCTATTATAAATTAGGTTTAGGATTGCTATAAGTATTGGTTGTAATCTTTGTATTACGTACAAGTTGAATATACAGAAAACATTCAGAAATCTTACACAGACTTGAATCCCCCCTTCAAAATATCATCCCAAAACACTATTCTTCTACCATTCTCTATTATGATCTCCAAATTCTCTAGAAAGAATGTGTATAATCTTGGGTTAGAGTGTGCCACATTCCTAATATCCCTCCAAATCTTAGAAGTTGATCCAGCTTCATTAGTTGATGGCAGCCATCTCCCTTCATTGGAACCATACTTGCTATATATAGCTGGTTTCCATAATGCTTCATCTTCCAAAGCAAATATCTACTACCATTTGAATAACATACACTAACTTGCAACTCTAATGTCTCTAATCCCAAGATCCCCTCTTTGCTTATTCCTTGTAACTTCTTTCCATTTTACTAAATGAATTTTCCTTCTAACTCCTGTGCATCCCCATAGAAAATTTGCTTGTAATATATCAAATTCTTTAGCAACATTTTCAGGAATCTTGAATAATGACATGTAGTAAATGGGCAATGAGAGCAGAATAGATTTAATAAGAACTACTCTCCTTGCAAATGACAACATTCTTCTTTTCCATCTAGAAAACCTCTTCTTGAAGTTATCAATGACTGGTTTCCAAGATTGTTTTCTGCTTGGATTAGCACCAAGTGGTAGACCAAGATATTTGAAAGGTAATTTTTGACTTATACAATTAAGTTTAGCTGCAAAATCCAACACTAATTCATCATCCACATCCACACCCACCACCACCCCCACATACCACACTTCTATGGAAGTTTATCCTAAGCCCATGCACCACTTCAAAACACTTTAAAATTCTTTTAATAGCAACAACTTTAGATCACTCTACATCACACATGATTATAGTGTCATCTGCATACTAAAGGTGAGATACATTATGCCTTCCATGACCCACTTCCACTCCTTTGATAATCCCCATTTCCTTTGCTCTCTTCAACAATATATTAAGCCCTTCAGCTACAACATTAAACAAAAAAAAAGTGAGAGTGGATCACCTTGCCTTAATTCTCTTTCAGGACAGAACTTATCAGAGGGAGATCCATTTACTATTACAGACACTCTAGTTGAAGTAATGCACTTCTTCAACCATCATATCCATCTTGGCCCAAACCTAAAGCTTGCTATCATTTGTAAAAGGAAAATTCAGTTTACAGAATCATAGGCTTTCTCAAAGTCCAATTTTAGGATTATACCTTTCTTTCTTGATTTCTTCTACCAATCCATAACCTCATTGGCAATAAGAACCCCATCCATGATGTTCCTTCCTCACAAGAAAGCTGATTGGACTTTATCAATCACTCCTGGTAACACTTGTTTAAATCTGCTTGCTAATACTTTGGATAAGACTTTGTAAACAGAGTTGATCAAGCTAATTGGTCTATAATCCGCAATAGATGATGGGTTGTCTTTATTTGGGATAAAAGTGACAAAAGAATAGTTCACTCCACACCCTAATATGATATTTTCTTGGAATTCTTTCATGAAGTTCATTATATCCTTTTTCATTACCTTCCACCCCCTTTGAAAGCATAGCATGTTAAAACCATTAGGCCCTGGAGCTTTATTCTCATCACACTCTTTTATTGCTGCTTACTTATCTGCTTCATTGAATTCTTTTTCCAAAATTTCATTGTCCTGATTATGATCCACCTTTTTTAAGTTTCTACCAATGGTGGGCCTGCACCTCCATTGTTCATCAAACTGGTACTTGAAGTGGTTATAAATTGCTTGTTTGATTTCTACTTTTTCTTCAACTGTAACATCATCAAATTTCATTGAATTAATCATATTTCTACCATGCCTCATTGATGCCATCACATGAAAAAACATTGTGGTCTTGTCCCCTTTTAATGCCCAATCCATTCTTGATTTTTGTAGCTACATCCATTTCTTTCTTTTTCTATACTTCCAAACCAACCTTTTTACCTCCTTCCTTCTTGCTACTTCATCCTCATTGAGGTTTCTAGACTATGCAAATAAGTCTAGGTCATGCAGCTCTTTTTCAGCCTCTTTAAGCTTTGTTTCCATATCCCCAAACGCCTTAAAGTTCCATTTTTTTCAGAGTCAATTTCAATGCTTTCAACTTACTCATAATAATATACCCTGCCCACCCCCCACATGTGTAAATTCCTATACCCTTGTGACTTCCTTAATGAACAAAGGATGTAAAACCCATGCATTTATGAACCTGAAGGGTTTAGGACCCCAATCTCTTTCATTCTCCATCATTCGTATTAGGCAATGATCAGAAAGAAATCTAGGTAATCCCCACACTTTGATCTTGAACCAAACCAACCATTTTGGGTTAACCAGAAATCTATCAATTCTACTCCAGCTCTGAGAGTTGCCCCGTGTGTATTATTTTCCTAACATGGGAATATCCACCAATTCCATACTATTTATAAAGTTCACAAACTCAGTCATACCCCTATCCCTCCTTAAACATCATTTTCTTTCTACAATTGAAATGATTTCATTAAAGTCACCTCCTAAACACCAAGGCTTAGGGAATGTTTCTTTCAATTTAGACAAAACCCCCTACATCTGCCTCCTATCTACATCATCATTAGGTGCATAAACATTCCTAATAACACAATCAATGCTAGAATGAATTGTACATGATAGTAGAACAAATCTCCTAGAGCTGCAGCAGTCTTTTATTTCCAAAACTTCTAGTTTCCAAATGCAAAATAATACTACCTTTAGCATCCACCATCATGTATTCCATTAATTCATTAGGCCATAGTGACCTAACAAATCTCTCATCAATTTCTACTCTTTTTGTCTCGAAACCATGTCAACATTTTCCCCTTAATAACCCCTTAATTCTTTTTCTTTTCTTAACCTTTCCAACCCCTTTCATATTCCATGATATAATCTTCATTTAACAACTTATTTCTCTTGAGTTCACCTTCTAGTGTTAAATTAAACACCTCCCTTCATTTTCTCTCTAGCAAGTCTTGTCTCATCATCCTCCTCCATCTGGATAATCTTTTTAGTTGTTTCAGCTTCTTTTCCACCTAAATCCAAACCTAATGCCTTCCCCATCTGAATTGTATTTTGAGTTTCCCTTAATAACTTCCTTTGTCTACCAGAGATGTTGCGTACCGACAGAGAAGTTGAAACTGCAACTATAGCCTCTTGAAACAGAGTTTCTCTTTGAAAACCATCTTTAAATGGTGCTCTTCTTCTCCCTTTATTTTTCCTGTATCGATATTCTTTCTCCTTCCTTTGCTGATCTTGATTCTCACAAACAGCAAAATGTTCTCCTCTGGTATGGCCTTATTGAAATGCTAAGTTAATGCCTTGCTCCAATTGGGCCATCTTATGGATTGAACTCAATAATACAATGGGTTGATTGTCAAATTTCTCCACATGACCCACGTTATCCCTCAGCCCAAAAAATTACTCACTACTTTCCTTTATAATAATTGGGCTATCATTCAGTTCAATAGAGCTGGATTTGTTAATGACTAATCCATTCCTTACATTGTCGAACTGGGCAGCATCCAAGACCACTTCCAAATTTAAATTGGGCCTACATAGATAATTCTCATTTAAACTTCTTACAAGTCCATCTGAGCCCATCGAAGTTCCATCTCTTCATCTTTCTCACTCCTTTGTGCTCTGACCTACTTCTTCACACATACCTCCCTTGAGTCTTGAGCAATCATTAAATTATGTCACTCCTACATTTTGAGCTGCCAAACCTCTGTTAGTTTCATTCGCCATTGATACTAAAGTGGACATATGGGCGTGCCCTTCATCCAATCCCTCCATTCCAACTTTGCTCATTTTATTAATCGCCATGTCATCATAGGCTTCCATCTCAAACTTTATGCATGCCACCACTACAAAAATCTGCACTTTTAGCGACCACTTTTCGCGACCAATATAAAAGTTGGTAGCTAAAAGTTACCTTTTGGCGACCAAATATTAATTAGTCGCGAATGATCATTATTTTTGACGACCAAATATGAGTTGGTCGCAGAAGACCATATGTTGGCGACCAAAAAATGAGTTGATGGCAGAAAGTGATGTGGTTTTGGCGACCAACTACAAATTTGGTCGCGGAAGGTCACATTTTGACGACAAAAAAATAAGTTGGTCGTGCAAGATCAAAAATAAGTTGATTGTGGAATTGGCGACCAAAATTTTGGTCGCTAAAAAACTTATTTTTAGCGACTAAAAATATTTTAGTCGCTGTATATGGAGTTTTGGCTACTAAAACTATTTAGTCGCCGAATGGAAAATGAAACATTATTTTTTATCTTTGGCGACCAAAATTTTGGTCGCCAAAAACTTATTTTTAGCAACTAAAAATATTTTAGTCGCCATATATTGAGTTTCGGCTACTAAAACTATTTAGTCGCTAAATGGAAAATCAAAAATTATTTTTTATCTTTTGGCGACCAATAGTTTGGTCGTCAAAAACTTATTTTTAGCGACAAAAAATATTTTAGTCGCCGTATATTGAGTTTTGGCTACTAAAACAATGTAGTCGCCGAATGGAAAATAAAAAATTATTTTTTATCTTTTGGCGACCAAAATTTTGGTCGCCAAAAAACTTATTTTTAGCAAGTAAAAATATTTTAGTCGCCGTATATTGAGTTTTGGCTACTAAAACTATTTAGTCGCAGAATGGAAAATAAAAAATTATTTTTTATCTTTTGGCAACCAAAAGTTTGGTCGCCAAAAACTTATTTTTAGCGACAAAAAATATTTTAGTCGCCGTATATTGAGTTTTGGCTACTAAAACAATGTAGTCGCCGAATGGAAAATAAAAAATTATTTTTTATCTTTTGGCGACCAAAATTTTGGTCGCCAAAAAACTTATTGGCGACCAAACTTGTTGTCGCAAAAAAAAAAAAGAAGAGTTTTTTGCGACTGTAATAGGTACCGTTGCAAAAAAAAAAGTAAAAAAAAAAAAATATATATATATATATATATATATATATTGTGGCTTTGAGACATTTTCATATATATATATAGTCACAAAATAGTTTAAATAAATGCAACGTCATTTTTCTGTCACAAAAAAAAATTAAAAAAACAATGTCGTCTTACTCTTTCTTTGTGTCTGTCTGTCTGTCTCTCTCCCATTGTGTTCACCTTGCTCACTCTCTCCCTCTCATCTTCTCTATTTATTGAGCTCTCCACTACAAGAAAATGCACTTTTAGCGACCGCTTTGTCTCTCTCTCGCTCATCACTCTGTCTCTGTCTCTGTCTCTCTCTATCTGTCTCTCACACATCTCTCTCTCACCACCCATCTCCTCTACCACATTCACCACTACTGCAAATGTCATTCCACTACCACCATTATTACCAATGTTGTCACTCCACCTCTACGACTACCATTACTACCACCATCACTGCCACTACTACCACTGCTACCACTACTACTACTACTATTACCTCTCCTCCTCTACCACCACTCCATCTCCTCTACCACTACCATAACTTCACCACTAATCTTCTTCGCCATCACCTCTTATACACCACCTTCACCACTACTGTCGCTCCCTCTTCTCTACCACAAAAAATTAGCTCTTGATTTTTAGTAAACAAAAAAAAAAAAAAATGGGCCACAAAAAAATATTTTCCATTGACCATAAAAAATTAACTTTATTTTAATAGAAAATATTTTTCATTAAAATATTACCCTACTTCTACCAAATAAAAAAAAAATTCATTAAAATAAAGTTAATCTGTCTGTCTCTATCTCTCTAAATTTCATTAACTTTATATTTTAATTGAAAATATTTTTCATAAAAATATTACCTCTACTTTTACCAAATAAAAAAAAGATTTCATTAAAATAAAAATGAAACTAATAAATTTTCAACCTTAATAACTAAGAAAAATAAAAAAAAAATTTCTGCAGTTTCAACCAAAAAAAAAAAAATTAGCAAAAAATAAATAAAACTATGGCCTATCTTAACTCTCCTCTTCTTTTCTTCTTTTTTTCGTTTTCCCGCTCTTTCTATTTCCCTCCTTTCTTTCCCCCCTTTGTTTCTCACGATCTCAAATCCCCAATCCCTAACAAAAAATCCCCAAAATACGATACTATAGGGAGGGGGAGAGGGAGGGAGAGAGAGAGTTGATCGGAGATTCTCAAAAATGGGGAACTATCACTTCGTGTACAAGGACGTGGAAGGAGCTTCGACTCAATGGGACGATATTCAGAGAAAATTAGGAAACCTCCCTCCGAAGCCCCCTGCATTCAAGCCCCCATCCTTCAAGCCCGCCGAGGACGAAGACTCTAAACACAAAGACAAAGCCCGCCACCGCGACTGTGACTACCACCGACGACTACGACTCTGTTAAGTTCTCTCTCTCTCACTTGTTTGCTGCTCTCACTCTGCCCCTTTCCCTCTCCTTCTAATTTTTGAAACCCTAACAAGTGATTTTTTTAAGTCTAGGGTTGGTCAAAGTCGTCTATCTCCTATGGGATTTTGATTTTGATTCGATTTGTTCATTTCCAAGTTCTTTTTCTTTAATTTGATTTATGTGTAAATTTTGCACACCTTCAAACTGCACGCAACTATATGCTTAATGCCTACTGATTTTTCCTTCTCTTCTATTTCAGTCCCTTAATTTCATTTATCAAAAAAAAAAAAAAATTTGCGCCCTTTAATTTTCTTATGGTGGTTTCATCAGCAATCCCCTTGTAATGCAGAAACCTTGCTGGAAATAGCTTCACTGGTGGCATCCCTTATTCCATATCTCAGATGACTTCCCTAAAATACCTGTTAGTGAAGCATCCGAAATTTGATTTTTATTGTTCATGGAAAAGCTATTTAAAACTTCACACTTAACCACTGGTTGTTACATTGCATTACCAAACAAGGGAGGAGAGAAAACACAATCTTTTATTTCCTCTTGTAATTTAACAAATCATTTCTTTTAAGTGATGTGCATTTTTAGTAAGATTGGCTTCTTTGATTTGTTTCTTAATTTACTAGCATTTAAAAGATAGCTGTAGTAAGTATGCTTGCTTTTAATAGCTGTAGTAAGTAATCTGATTTCAGTCTTGGCATAAAGATGCTTGTGAGACCCTGAAAGATTAGAAATTCATTACTGTTGGTCTTAATGATTATCATAGTCTTGGTAATAAGTGTTTTGACTTCACTACTCTATCTTGTTGCAGAACTTTTGTGATGCCTTCTAGGATGTGTATTAATCCAATACATAATAATAAAGGGCTTTTTCATCAGTCAGACAATGCAAATTCAGAGGAAAAGTAAGCTTCATTTGGCTTCTATTGTAAAGAATCCTTGGTTGGTTACATCACAACAGAGGGAACAAAAGAAGAAGACAATAGTTGAACACTGGCTGTTGTTTTGTTTTCAATGAAATTGTTTGCATAACACTTGTAAATAATTTCCTTGCATTTCTTTTCCTTTTATTAAAAGCAACAACTTGAGGCTTATGGTTCAATGCATGGTACAAACACTGACACAGGATTGGTGTCTTGCATGCATATTAGGCACTTCCTAGTTTGCTTATGAATAAAATAAACCAGGACATGTGTGCTGCACTCACAAAATAAAATAAAATGAAATAAAAATAGTTGCCTCATTGTATTAGCAGTTGTAACTCTCTCGTGTTAAAAATTGAGTGGTATTTTCAGAGAAATAACTAGAGGTGTTGTCTAATGTATGCTGATATTTGTGTCATTTTATTTATTAGGTGGGCTGCTAGCTCCTGTGCCATGGATTCGTTGTATGATTTGGAGCTCATTTCCAACACTGTTCCTGTAGTTTTTGACAATTCTGAAACATGGCATCTGGCTCTATCAACAAGCTTGAAGTTGGGGAGTAGAGGGATGGCCCATGTACAAAAAATTACTCGTGTTGATCTCAAAGAGAAATGTCAATATTCAAATATCTTGCTCATTAATCGAACTGCTAGCCCTCTTGCATGGTAAGCTCATTATTGCCATATAATATTTATTTTGCTTTGCTTAGTTCCACAACACCCCCATCCCCACAATACTGGTGAAGGACAAATTGAAGAAATGTTTGCTCCATTGATTGTTCAAAGTCTCTGTAGTAGTTACCCTGTATTCTCACATTATAAGGGTTTGGAGGAGACCAGCCTAACTTCTTTATATATTAGTTATTGACTGAAAAATGATCAAGGCTGTGATAGGGTCTTATTCATTTACATAATTAAATTTTAAAAACCAATTTTAATTGAAATGAACAACAAAACCATTTTGAATTAGTTCAGATTTCATAAGTAGTAATTATATTGTTTATGTCATATGCCATGCAATATTATTGTTCAAATCTTTGAAAAAATCACACCTGTGTTGGTAGAGTTTTTCATGTTTTAATCATGATTATATTATTAATCTTGATAATTATTCAGGTTTATGGAGTGCAAAGATCGAAAAAACCACACTGCTACAATGTTGCCATATTCATTTCTTCCTTCAATGGCTTCCCAGAAACTATGACATGCAGCAGAAAAGGTTTACCATGTACAATCTTTTTAAGTTATGATTATCTACTCAGTTCAGGTGAAATAGCACATGATTTACCATGTATTGGCTATTTGCACTGTCTGCTAACAAATACTTGGTCCAGTTATCTTGTTAATATCTTTTGACTGCGCATAAAGTTTCTCTTCAATTAATGCAAGAAAAAACTAAACTCAAGGAAGCAGTAAAATTCTGATATTGGCATAATTTCATGGTGGGCCCTATTAGAACTATGCATAATCATTGTATTATTCTTGGTAGAGTCTTATATTATGATTATTTAGGTTAGGCATTGATCTGGTTTGTTTCATATTATCTAGTAGTGTTCTATAGGTCATCAGTATATTGCTAATTTCAGAAATTTCTGAAAATGGGTTGTAGTTGCTGCCTGTAGGTTATAATTTGGGTCAAGTTTTATATGGGTTGTTAAGTATGATTTTAGGTAAGTTTTGAATGAGTTTTAAATGCCAAAGTCTTTATTTTTTAAATTTTGGAGTCAGTCCTTTTGGAATTATGAGTTCTGTATAAAGGGATGTACTTCTTATTCAACAATGATGAGTTTAGAATTTTTTTTGAGAGCTTTTGAAGCTTGTTTGGGATGGTCTGTGCGATGCCTGCTTGCAGGAATCCATGTGTGTTGCCTACTCTAGTTGTCATCTTCATCATCATGATGCACTTTAACCGTTAAAACACGCTGAACCAGATCTGTTTCATCTTCCTTTTCCTACCATTAATTTTGTTTACAACACTAACATTTTTTCTTCAATTCTTCAACCCTAGCTTGCTTTAAGTACTTGGATTATTATTTTGTTAGTGGATTATACCAGTGGACTTGGTGGACAATTTCATATGATAAGAATTATTTATTTTTATGAATTTTGGCATTATGATAATTAAAGATTTAATTTGAGTATTTTGCATTGTTGGTTTATGTGGTTGGACTTTTAGTCTTGTATGCTTATTTAAATGAGTGTGCGACGTTGCCATGGAGCTTGAGGCGTGACAGTTAGGAAATGGAGACTGTTGGTTTATCAGGTGGTATGGACCTAATAGCCGTAATCAGAGCCTCAGGAAGAATTAGTCATGCACGGGGTCTCAATGTTCCTAGTTCGGGTATTGTTGGTGAGCAATTCATTGAGAAGATTCGTAGGGTAAGAGGTATGATTTAGATATTGGATCTGCATTTTTTTTGATTAATCTGTTTGAGGGAAATCTCGTTTCTTGCTATTTTAATATTTTAAAAAGACATCCTTTAGAAACAACCAAAAGAAAAAATGGAAAAAAGGGGCATGTAAAATTGATGGCATAGTTAATAGTTCATGTTGACCCTTCTGTTTCCCTTTTTTTATTTTTTATTTTTGCTTTTACTTTCCTTTACAAATTGTAAAGTTTACTCATGATGCAAACTGTAAGGTCATCTATAAATAGTAAAATTAAAGCAGCGAGAATGTTTGGAAATTGGTTGGTTTCAAGATGGACACACTTGGAACTTTTCTTAATCACATTTTGGTATTGGTTGTCACTGTTTATGCTTATTTTTAAGTTAGTATGGATATAATTAGCTTTCGATATGAAAAATCAAGTATTATAGGTTAAGAGTATTTTGATTATTTCAAAATTTTCTTGACATGGAAGGTAAGGGCATCCATGGGTCATACATAGGTGAAGTTGTGTATTGGGTCATTCTATATTCTTTCTATCTGTTTTAGATGAGTTTTAAAAGTCAAAATTCTAGTCAAATTGAAAATATGTTTCAATTTATTGATGGATGATTTAGAAATGCTTCAGAAACCACAACAATAAAATGTAATGACAAATTAGTGTTGGTAATGAGGAAGACATGGTGGACTGAGGAAGGTGTGAAAAAATGTACGGTAGCATGGTGTTTTGTAGAGCAAGTATAGAGTGGATGAAAGGATAGGCCATCATGTCATTGGTGCATCAAATGCAGTAAACTGTTTTGAAGACCTTGAGACGTACTAAATGGGACAGGGGGTTGGTTTGCTCTGATGAATAAGGAGAAAGAAATATTCTAATGTTTATTTTATGAAATACCTATTTGCTATGTATGCAGTTCCATTTCTGATTATACTACTTCTGTGTAAGCCAAAATTCCTTTCCTTGGATTGTAATGACAATGTTTAAATAGTGAATAAGAAAATAAATCGTTACGTAGGAGTGAGATTTTTTGAATTGTTACCAACAAATACTTTGGAAATAATATGTAGTTGCCTTTTCATAAAGAAAATTCTATGAGGAAACATGAAGACTGGTTAATACTTGGTAATGGGACATGTCCTATATAGAATTTTGGTCATGGTACATTCTGTGAGGGGACATTGATGAGAATGTTCATTATTATTGTTTATATTTATAGTCCTGGTTAGAATTTGATTTGAATTTTTCCGAATTTGAGTGGTCATATGTTGTAGTAGTGACTGACCTTCCAGCATGATTGAAATGTGTTAAACAAAGATGTTGGTGGCCCATCTGAGAAGTTCTGGGGTTTACTTACTCTCCTTACTTGGTGGCCCATCTCAAAAATTAGATTCCATTAAACTTTGAGTCAGAGAGCTAGTCTTAGCTTTTTGTTAAAAGAAAATTTCTCTGAAGAGATTTTCCTCTTTAATGTGTTTTCAAAATTCCTCCACTGGGAGTATTATACAGATCCTTATTCACTTCTTTTCTTGAAAAAGCACTCTCTGGTTGGCGTGATGAGTTACGTAAAGACATTGAACAGCTGTGTATGCAACAAGCTGGTCCTGGTTACCTTGTTGTGGCTACTCGAATGCATTTTCAGAGGTATATTATTTATCTCAAGTCCATCAGATGAAGTTGTTATCATTAATATTTTTTTTGGTAGGTATGCGTTGGCATTATCTTTTCAAATTGGAAATAAGAATGCATTGTGAATTTATCCCCCCCATTAGGACAGCTAGCTTGGAGCAGGAGATTGAGAGCTTGAAAAAGAAGTTAACTGCTTGCACTAGAGAGAAGTTAAATCTCCAAGAGGAGCTTTCTCAAGTCCTTCCTGTAACATTGATGGGAAGGGCTGGGGATGGTTTGAAATAAAACAAACTTCACATGACACAACTCCTGTTTCTAGCACTAGGACAAAATTTTACATTCCTTAATGAGCTAAGATTAGCTCTAATATCACCCATTTCTATCTTCTTGACTCCTTTCCCTTCCAAACATGATACATAGTACCAGCAAGGGTCAACCTGTAAACATAATCTGTAATAGCCTTACCTCCACACTCTTCAGCAAAAGTCAGGCATTCTTCTACCAGGAAGAATTCTCCTCAAAAGAACAGTCCAAGTATATGCTGAAAAATATTAACAAAAAAATAAATGATCGTGATCAAACCCATTGCACAATACACACATGTTTTCAGAAACAATCCCCCACCTAAACATTCTATCCATTGTAGCCAGTCCTCACTGAACAGCAACCCATTACACAAAGCTCCACTTAGGAACATTTTGAGGCAACCATGCCAATTTATGTTAAGGGACGATAGGGTATAGTGTTTGAATTGCTTGCCAAGCTATTCACCATTACTAGAGGGTAGCCAAAACACGGAGTCAGGCTTATTAGGATTCAATACAAAGCTAGCAGGGTATTAGCTTCAATCTCAGAATAGCAACCAATTGCACAAAGCTCCACTTAGCAACATTTTGAGGAAACCATGCCAATTTATGTCCAGAGACGATACGGAATACCATTTGAATTGCTTGCCAAGCTGAAGCCACAGTATATTCACCATTACTAGAGGGTAGCCAAAACACTGAGTTAGGCCTATTAGGATTCGATACGAAGCTAGCAGGGGTATTAGCTTTAATCTCAGTAATAACCACTCTTCTACCTCTAGGCCACTTCCAATTCCCAAAATTAATGATAAGAGGAAACTCTACTATTCACAGCCATGCCCATATGAAAAGCAACCCTTTCCCCATATTTCTTATTCAAAGGACCCAAGGGATGCCAATTATCAAATCGCGGAAATGTAACAGTCCCATCACCAATGATATATTGATCAAAGGCTGCCCCACAGCTCTTAGTTCAAAAAACTTCCTGACAGTCCAAGATGCCTCAGTAGGAAGACACTTACCCTTAATTACACAAGTATGGACCCACTTAACCCACAAAGAATCAGCTTTCTTACTTAAAGCCCACAAAGGTTGTCTTAGCATGGTGGCCTTATTCCACTCTCTCAAATTTCTGAATCCCAAGCCCTCTTCAGCCTTTGGTGCTCAAATATGCATCCACTTCACTTTTGCACTGTAGTACCTAAACTCACTCCCTGTCCACAAATATGCATCCACTAGAGAGAAGTTTGTTTTATCTCTATTATTATTTTTAAGGAAAACTCGTCAGATGTATTCATTCATATCATATCTGGTAGGTAGGGTAGCAGAATGGATGAATATGCTTTCCCTTGATGTCTTGGGAAAGAGAACAGAAAGGAGGCACAAATGTTATGCCACCTTATTTATGTGAACTGCAAATTTATATTTTTTTTTTGGTACACGTTAATCTTTTGTGTGTGATTACTTAGATTAGGGGCCTTGATCATCAGTGCTGATTGAATGTCAGCTCAAGTTGCTCATCTACAACCCAAAGTTTAATCTAAAGCTAAGACCATCAGAATCATTCATGTTTTAATTAATCTGTGGTATTATTCGTTAAAATAAACTTTACCAACTTTATTAAAAAATCATATATAAAAGTGAACTGAATCAATGGAGCTTTGATAGTTAACTATGTCTGTATTTGTTATGGTTGTTAGCTTATTAATCATCGTGTACTGAAATTTGCAGGTACAGCAATAGGTACAGTTTTATTATGCCAGGTAGTTGTCTCAATACGATGTACATGCTTATAGGATTTAATTGATTTTTGCAAAGATACGGGTTTGCAATCCAGTGTTGCTGCCACTATCATGCTTCTCTGATAAATTTTCCAATTCTGTTTCTTTATTAGGTGCCTTACATCACTACTGCTTTGATGGATGCGAAGCGTGGCACGGAAGGGCGCAAGGATTTTTTGATTGGCTATCAAGGCAACTTAGTGGATTAAGCAATTTTCCTATTGCTGTAAATCTGAATTATGTATTGTTTCAATTTGTTATGCTAGATGGATGTGACTTGTGAATGAAAACTTAGAATAGTTGTATTGTGTCGAATGTTAATGAATTATGTATTGTGTCGAATGTTAATGATTCAGTTAATTTGAAGGATGCTTTAAAATTATAGGTTTATTATGGATTGAATGAATTATTAGGAATTACAGGTGTATTGTTTTCCTGCTTTGGCGACCAATTTATTAGTCGCAACAAATAAATTTTTTTTTTTTCGCAAAAAATGACAATTGCCGACCAAGAGTTTTGGTCGCAAAAAATACATCTATTGTCGACTAAAACAGTTCTTGGTCGTAGAAACTCACTTTTGCCGACCAAAAGTTTTGGTCGCGAAAAGTAACAAATGGCGACCAAAACTTTTTTTGGTCGTGGAATGTCACAATTGACGACCAAACTTTTTGGTCGCGGAATGTCACGATTGGCGACCAAAATTTTTTGGTCGCGGAATGTCACGATTGGCGACCAAAATTTTTGGTCGTGAAATGTCACAATTGGCAACCAAACTTTTTGGTCGTTGAATGTGATAATTGGCGACTAAACTTTTTGGTCGGGAAAATATCACTTTTCGCGACCAAAGTGTTTTGGCGACAAAATAAATTAGTCGCGGTAATTAAATATTTAGCGACCAAAAATTTAGTCGCGAAATCCAACTTTTGCCGACCAACCACAATTTTGGTCGCGAATTACTTTTGCCGACCCTCAATTGGCGACCAAAGTAGCGACCAAAAAAATTGGTCGCGGATAACTTTTGCCGACCAAAAATTGACTTTTAGCGACCAATTTTTTTGTTGCCAAAAGTGTTAATTCTTGTAGTGCACCTAATACTTTGCCATCGTTAAAAAAAAAAAAAAAAAAACCCTAAGTCTTTGCCTACCTTTTTGATATCTTATGTTTGGTGACACATTAGATATATTTAAAATTTAGTATTCAATAATTATTTTAATCTTTGATATATTTTTTGTAAAAATTATCAAATAATTGAATAAGTAATTAGCTAATAAAAGACTTAGAAGTGTAATGGTGGGATATTTAGAAATGAATTAATGGTGCGAAATGTAGGGATGGCAACGGGCCGGGAATCACACTCCCCGTCCCCGATCCCCGATGGTGAAAATTCCCTCGTCCTCGACCCCGATCCCTAATGGGGAACCTATCACTGTTCCCGTCCCCGCCTCCTCTCCCTAACGGGGATCGGGTGTCCTTGACCCCGAAAATTCCCCGACATCATTAACATCATCATCAACAGATCTGTGTGACTTATTTAGTTAAACATTTAATGAAATTGTGAATAGTAAAATTAAAATTTGACTTAAATTGAACTTAGTTATTAACAGAGAAATTAATCTGTGGACCAAGGGTAAATAAAAGAGATTAAAAAAAAAATTACAGTGGCTTGTCACCACCTTTGCATATAGGGTGGTGACTATGCACATATAGCATAGGTGAGTCATCAAGTGGGGACTAGGAGAATAGGACCACCTGTGAGGACAGGTGACCAAATTAAAAACTACCCCACGTCAATAAGAAAGAGACCATGCATTCTTCTCCTCTATAAATAGTCAGCACTAGTGGCTGATAACGCTAAGCTTCGAATAAGAAGGGAATATACCTATGGGTAACAACAAGGCAGTTATAGAAAAGTAAAGGCTAAAGGTTAATATTAAAGTGAGTTATATTATACATTGAGTAACCATAATATATTTTATGTATATTTTGAGTTATCATAATTTATTTTATACAAGTTATGTTTTAACTTATATATATATAGATTTCAAGTACATTAATTATTTTTCTGAACTCTATTTGTTTAAAATGAAACCCATGGATATATTTGTTTAAATTTTAAAAATTATTTGACAATGATTTTATAAACAATCATATTTTGTAAGTACCACCATGGGAGTCCTATGCCTAAGGGGGACTTAAATAACCATTAGCCTCTGTTTGGTCACTTTGTGACCCTCTGTTTGTCATGGATCCATTGACCTTTGTTCTGATTGTCACTCCAGTGACCTCTGTTATGTTCTGTTCTGTACCGTGGTTATGGTTGTTTATTTACATAATTTCTGTATTTCAGTTTCTGCCACTTTGAATAATTTATTTATTCAAATTAAATTATGTTATTGTTTTAGCTTAAATAACTATCCATGGTTATTTTGTACTCCTTATACTCTTGGCATAATAATTCTCACTCTGCTATGTGCTTATAGCTGTTACCCATTCAGGTGATGAGATGTAAGGAAAAACCATAACCTCATGTAATGGAACCCACACAAGAATTCGATGATGATCCGTTATTTTGTTTCTTTTACTAATGGTTGGTCACTACATAATAAAATAATAAAAGCCCTATAAATTTATTTTCTTTTATCAAAATAGTAGAATGGAATTAATTTTTTGTTTAATTATTTTCTTACTTCCATTTTGCTTCTGTCTATGCCATTTAATTTGTTAAGATTAGAATTAATTAATAAGTTGCGATTCTAGCCCTAAGCCCTGGGGTTGGGTCATGATAATCTGTCTATCATTATCATCAATAGAACAGATTCAAACAACTACCATTCATCAAGAGCAAACAAATTGAGATGTAATACATTATATGTGTGTGTGTGTGAGGGAGAGAGAGAGAGAGAGAGAAAGGGAGAAGGTTTTGTGATGATTGGATCGATCAGAACTGGAACTATGGACTTAGAAAATGAGATCGGCGATGGACAGACTTGAAAGCTTCGTTGGATTTGTGTAGCCGACCCAAGATGTCTCGTATTGAACCCATCTCTATTTTCATTGCCTCGGCTTCTTCGAGAAATGATCCAAGGTTTTTGTCCATCTGAGTCGATGTTGTCATCTGTAGATCGGAGTCTAGACCAGTGGTGGTGGTGGTGTCGATGACTGTTGTATGTGATCAACGGCTAAAGAGGGGAGATGAGAGAGCAAACAAGGTGTATGTGTGTGTGTGAGAGAGAGGGAAAGAGAGAGAGTGGTGTGGTGGTGGTGTCAGTGACTGTGAGAATGAGAGAGTTGAGAGAGCGTAGAACGAGAGAGTGAGAGAGTTGAGAAAGAGATATATAATACAACCCTAAACACATATGTAGATAAACGGGGATGGTTAGGGGAAATTTCGAGGTGGGGCCGGGGCCGGGGGAACCTATCACCGTTCCCGGCCCGAAAACCGTCGGGGATGTATTTTTCAATACCAGTCTCGGCCTTATGGGAAATAATTTTCGGGGAAAATCCTATTTGTTGGGGCGGGGTGGTTCGGGTCCCCGTCAGGTCGGGTTCATATTGCCATCTCGAGCGAGATGTGGGTTGAATCATTCAATCTGTAGTAGTTTTCAAAATAAAAAGTAAAGATTTGAACTAAAAATAAGGTTGGATTTGAATTTATAGATTTTAAATGAAACAATTTGAGCACGAATCAATTGACAAGAACCGGTCAAATTTGTAAATTATAGCATTGTTTTAGATTTCATGATTAAATTGGAGAGTTTTATTGTGATGAATTTAAAATAACAATATTAAACTAGTTATTTCAAATCTGTGAAGATTATTTGTATACAAATATCATAATTGTAGGGATATATTTTCTGAGTACCAATACGTGGCTAAGGTCACGCCGACGTGTCAGTCGAGGTGCCACGTGTCCTGGTCATGACGCCGAGGTTATCTCGGCGAGGCCGAGGTTATCTCCGAAAATATCAGAATCCGAGATAAGCGGATAAGGCACAAGAGTCCTAGCATAGAAGAAGACTTCAGTTAGGAAAGGATAAGACTCTTAGAGAGTTTATTCCAATCCTACTGGGAGTCCAAGATTAGCAGTAATCCTAAGTCCATTAGAGCTAGGCTCCTATTGGGACTAGGATTGTGTTGGCTATAAAAGAAAGGCACCCCCATGGGTCTAAGGTACGCAATTTATATTTTAAATAGTGAGTTTAGCACTATTGCTTATCTTTGAGAGATATACTGACTTGATCGTTAGAGTGCCCCCGGGTGGACGAACCTCCACCGGAATATTCTCTTTCTGTTACAGGTTAGCCAGGTGTCATCTATTCTGCCAGTGTTCTCCAGCTGAATATTGAGTTGGGCAGTGTGATTGGAAAATCACTCACACAATTTGGCACCGTCTGTGGGAAAGAAAGGAGAATAGATGGCCAGTAACGGACAAAAGGAAAAGATTGGAGACGACACTCCTGCTGGGAGTGGGAAACCTATTGACCTTGATATCACAGGAGATGAATGCAACGCAGAAACTCGTGACCAGAATCACGGAGTGAAAGACGTCGGCCAGACTGGCGACGCACCAAAGAAATCAGATCGAAGTGGATACTACAACGAGGACGACCTCCAGGTATGGAAGGATAGGTGCCTGCGGAGGGACGAAGAGGTAAAAGAGATGGCAAACAAATTGGCAGACCTGCAGTCGGTCGCCAATTTCATGATGCAAAATAACGTCATGCAGCCACCGTTCCCGCTGCAGGACACGCCGATTCCAGCGGCCAATGCCCAGAAGGGAGGGTAGAAAACAATCCCCGTAGCCCCTCAGCACAACGGGAGCGAAAGATACTCTCACCGACCTTCTAGGGAAGACGGACGAAGAGAGTCAAGAAGAGAAGAATCACGGAGGATGCATCGCACAAAGGAGGTAGACCCCAAAGGACATCGGAATGTTCAGGGGCAAGCGCTGTGCTTTGACACAACTCATGGAGAAGGGTCGAAGAGGACTCACCACGAAGCTGAAAGTAGTGCACCAAAAAGACTGAAAGCAGGAGATAGCCGAGCTCCTAGGCGGACAAAGGAGGACTTAAGAGATTACCTGAAGTGGAAGCAACAGAATGTCTACGCCGAGGTAACCTCCCAAGATAAGCCGAGAACACCATTCTCGGTGGAATTGGACAGGTTTGAGGCGCCGAAGAGATTCAGTATGCTGAGGTTTCAAATATACGATGGTAAGTCAGACCCCAACTTCCACATTGGATTATGTTCGAACTCAATGGCATTGTATAGTGGGAACGAGTCGTTGCTCTGCAAAGTGTTCCCCTCATCCTTCGAGGAGATTGCATCAAATTGGTTCCACAAACTACCAAAGGGAAGCGTGAAGACATGGGAAGGCCTGGCCGAGATGTTTGTGGCCAGGTTCGTGACAAACAAGCTGCAGCCATTAAGGGTGGACGCATTGATGGCTCTGAAAATCAGCAAGGATGAAGGCCTTAGGGCCTATGCAAAAAGATACTATGAGGTGTTCAACTGAATACCCGAATGCAATCAAGAGGTGGCGGGCGTATCTTTCAAGAACGGCCTGAAAGACAACTATCCACTACGAAAGCCTTTGGCAAAGACATTGCCAAAAAGTATGGAAGAGCTCATGGCGAGAATCGAGAAGTATGCCAGAGCCGAAGAAGACACGTCGGGGACTAAGGAGATAAAACAAGATAAAGAAAATGGCTCGCCGAAAGAAAATGGCTCGCCGAAGCGAGGCCGAGGTAACAATGGATCAAGCAAACAAGAAACAGAACTGAGGGCCACACAAGCAGTAACAACTGTGTTCCGAATCTCGATTCCCAAAGTCCTGGACCGGATTCGGAACCAACCCTATTTCAGAACACCAGCGAAGGCACCAGGAGAGTTTATGGGAAGGAACGTTGGCAGACATTGTGCTTACCATAATGAAGATGGGCACACGACTCAGGGTTATAAAGCCCTGAAAACACACTTGGAAGAACTGGTGAGGCAAGGCCATCTGAGAGACCTCGTCGATGAGGCCAGGACAAGGGAAGAACAGGCAAGATTGCCTCAGGCACCAGCAGCCCAACCTCCCCCAGCACCACAACCTCAGACAGGAGGACCTCGGGTAGTCAATGTGATTCACTCGAAGGTCAATGAGAACGAAATTAGGGGGGAGACCCAGAAGGTGAAACACCTGCAACATGTCTACCAAGTCGGGGAGAAAAGACATCGGGCAGAGGAGCGCCAAGGACCAGTAGTGTCCTTTCCAGAAGCCGACCTTGAGATGGTACAGCGTCCGCATAATGATGCCTTGGTAGTATCCCTCCAAGTTGGGGAGTGCCAAGTAAAACGCATCCTGATTGACCAAGGCAGCTCTTGCGACATCATGTACGTTCGATGTTACAAAGAGCTTGGCCTTCACCCAGACGATATGGAGCAATCCAATAGCCCAATGGTCGGGTTCAATGGAGCGCTGACATGGCCACTGGGAACAACCAGCTTGGAGGTGCAGGCAGGCACCAGGAAGGTAACAACAGAGTTCATCGTAATCGACACACCCTCCCCTTACAATATCATCTTGGGAAGGCCATGGTTGCATGCAATGGGGGCTGTTCCCTCAACGCTACATCAACTATTGCGGTTTCCAACAGAGCATGGGATTGAAGAGGTCAGAGGAGATTAGCTGCAGGCAAAAAATTGCTCCATGGCAGCAATGAAATCCACCTGCAGCATTCGAGAACCAGAAAAGGCAGAGATCGAAGACGAGGACGTGGAGGTCCTAGAAGATGTCGACAAGGAGCCAGCCGAGAAAAGTGAAGAAGCACTGAAGAAAATCTTCGTCCAGGAAGGGGATGAAGAACGATTCTTTCTTCTCGACTCGGGCTTAGCTGAAGAAGAGGAAAAAGAATTGGAAGTTTTTTTTAGAGCAAACATTGAGGTGTTCGCGTGGATGCCTTACGAAATGCCAGGCATTGACCCCGAGGTCACTTGCCATAAGCTGAACGTTGGCAGGTCGGCCAAACCTGTAATTCAACAAGCAAGAAGACCGACGTTGGTACACGTCGAAGCAGTGAAAGAAGAAGTAGACAGACTTCTCGATGCCAAGGCCATCTGAGAGGTAAATTACCTGACGTGGCTATCAAACATAGTAGTGGTGAAGAAGAAGAACGGTAAATGGAGGGTCTGTGTAGCCTTTACCAATTTAAACAAAGCCTGTCCCAAAGACAGCTTTCCACTACCGAAGATTGACTAGCTGGTAGACGCCACTTCAGGGCATGGAAGGATGAGCTTCCTGGATGCCTACAGGGGGTACCATCAGATAGCCATGTACCCCCCAGATGAAAAGAAGACTGCGTTTATCACCACAAAAGGACTGTACTGCTACAGAGTGATGCCTTTTGGGTTGAAAAACGCAGGAACGACTTACCAAAGGTTGGTAACCAAGATGTTCAAACATCTAATTGGCAGAACGGTGGAAGTCTACATCGACGACATGGTTGTGAAGACCAAGGAACCCAAAGGACATCTGGCCGACCTCAAAGAAGTATTTGAAATCCTTAAGACATATCAGCTCCGACTCAATGCCTCGAAGTGTGCATTTGGAGTTAGATCTGGTAAGTTTTTGGGATACCTGGTGACCAGAAGGGGCATTAAGGCCAGCCTAGATCAGATCAAGGCCATCCTAGAACTGAAGAGCCCGGTATCGGCAAAACAGGTGCAGATGCTAACTGGAAGGGCCGCAGCCCTGAATAAATTCATCAGCAGAAGCTCAGACAAGTGCAGACCTTTCTTCAACTTAGTGAAGAAAGCCACAGACTTCCTGTGGACCGAAGAATGCGAGGCCGCCTTGGCTGACCTAAAGAAGTATCTGACCACAGCTCCGGTCCTTTCAAATCCAGAACCTGGAGAGGAGTTGTTTTTATACTTAGCCGTTTTAGAGCATGCGATAAGCGCAGTAGTAGTCCGAGAAGACAAAGGGGAACAAAGGGCTGTTTACTATGTAAGCAAAACCCTGGCCGATGCAGAAACGAGGTATCTACCCTTAGAAAAATTGGCACTGGCTTTGGTAATGGCTTCAAAGAAGTTAAACCATTACTTCCAGGCCCATAAAATTGTGGTGCTAACAGAACACCCCTTGAAGTCCTTACTACAACAAGGAGACCTGACAGGAAGAATAGCCAGGTGGGCAGTCACCCTAGGCCAGTATGACCTGGAGTACAGGCCAAGGACATCAATCAAAGGCCAGGTTCTGGCTGACTTCGTGGCCGAGTTCATGCCAGAATCCATCGAACATCGGGCTCCATTGAGCCAGGGTGAACGATGTCCAAACAAGCAAGGAGAAGCTCAGCCAAAGGCGAAAGAACAAAGAAAAGAGGAAAAACTCAGACCCTGCAGCATTTACATCGGCGACTCCTTTCGACTGTTCGTTGATGGAAGTTCAAACCGACAGGGAGAGGGGCAAGAGTAGTGCTGATATCTCCAGATGGACAGATAGTGGAACAGTCCATTCGTTTGGGGTTCAAAGCCTCAAACAACAAAGTAGAGTATGAAGCATTGATTGCAGGACTGAAGCTGGCAGTAGCAGCAGAGGCAGACGAGGTAATAGTCTTCTGTGACTCCCAGCTCATTGTCAACCAGACAACGGGTGAGTTTGCTGCCTGAGATGAATGGATGTCGGCCTACGTAAAAGAGGTCATCAGGCTGGCAGCCTTGTTTCAGAACTGCCGACTACTTCAAGTTAGCCGAGATGATAACAGCCACGCCGATGCATTGGCCTACCTAGCTAGTGCAGTATAACCTGGAAAAACAAGGACAATAATGATCGACTATTTGTCGGGCCCGAGCGTCGAGCCACTGTCCACAGAGCATGAAGCAATGTGCATGGACATGGGACCAAGGTGGATGGACGTAATTGTTTTATTCTTGAAAGAAGGGAAGCTGCCAGACGATCACAAAGAGGCACATAAGATCAGATTAAAGTCGGCAAGATTCAGTCTGACAGCAGAGGGGCATCTCTACAGAAGGTCCTTCATTGGACCCCTTTTAAGGTGTGTACATCCTTTACAAGTTGAAGATTTTTTATATGAAATTCATGAAGGAATTTGTGGAAGCCACGCTGGAGGCAGATCACTCGCCCATAGGACCATTATCCAGGGGTATTGGTGACCTTACATGCAAAAGGACGCAGAAGCATATGTGAAGAAATGTGAAAAGTGCCAGAGATTCGCACCACTGATACACCAACCAGCAGCAGACCTGAACCATGTATCCAGTCCTTGGCCATTTGCCCAATGGGGCATGGATCTCGTTGGGCAACTACCCCAAGCAACTGGGCAAAGGAAGTACTAGCTGGTGGCAACTGATTACTTCACTAAGAGGATGGAAGCTGAACCCCTTGCCAAAATCCAAGATGTGGATGTAAAGAAATTAATTTGGAAAAATATCATCACCAGATTTGGGATTCCAAGAGCAATAGTTGCAGACAATGGAACACAATTTGACAGTAAGCTAATTAAGAGCTTCTGTGCAAAATTCAGGATCAAGAACTACTTTTCAACACCAAGCTTTCCCCAAAGCAATGGACAAGCAGAAGCATCCAACAAAGTAATTCTGGACGGGATAAAAAAGAGGCTGCAGGCAGCAAAAGGAAAGTGGGTGGACGAGCTGCCCAATGTGCTCTGGGCATATCGGACTACGCCGAGAAGATCAACAGGGGAATCCCCCTTTGCCATGGCCTATAGCACAGAAGTAATTATTCCGCTGGAGGTCGGCATCCCAGGAATCAAAACCCAGGGAGTAGAGAACGAAACTAATGATGTACTCTTAGCCCGAGATCTGGATCTTCTAGAAGAACGAAGGGAGAAAGCTGCGATTCAGCTCGCAGCGTACCAGCAGCAGCTTGCCAGAGCTTATAACAAGAGGGTTAACCCAAGGGAATTCCAAGTCGGCGACCTGGTCTTGAGAAAAGTCGTCGGCAACAAAAAGGATCCCAGAGAGGAGAAGCTTGGCCCAAATTGGGAAGGACCCTACAGAATAATCTCGGTACTGGGTAATGGGGCTTATCGGCTTGAAGATAATGAGGGCAAAGAGTTGCCAAGGCCTTGGAACACTTGCAATTTGAAATTTTTCTATCATTAGAATTCCTTTGTTCTTTTGTCATTTGCCGAAGTAAATAAATAAAGATTCAGCTTGGTTTTCTTTTCAAGATACTTGACATTGTCTCTAGAATACATGTATAATGAGAACCCAAGTAGAGCTTAGGTTCACATGAGGGGGCAGAGAGAGGCGAAATCATTGTTGAAATTTGTGGACAATTTACAAGTTGAAGTTAAACCGAAATCATTGTTTAACACTTGTTGAAATTTGTGGACAATTTACAAGATGAAGTTAAACCGAAATCATTGTTTAACACTTGTTGAAATTTGTGGACAATTTACAAGTTGAAGTCAAAACCGAAATCATTGTTTAACACTTGTTGAAATTTGTGGACAATTTACAAGTTGAAGTTAAACCGAAATCATTACTTAAACACTTGTTGAAATTTGTGGACAATTTACAAGCTAAAGTTAAGCCAAGGTTAAACACTTGTTGAAATTTTATGAAAAAATTTACAAGGTGAAACCAAGTTTATGCCAAGAAAAGTACTTGGGTACTTGCCGAGGTAAAACATCAGTTTGTATAACCGAGGTGTGTCACCACGAGAAGATTGCACGAGGATTGAAGTATATATTAAAGATATGAAAAAATATTCCAAATACGGAGGCATACAAAGCAAGCATGCAAGCATTCAAAAGCAAAAGAGTTGTTGTATTAAAAACACATCGGCAATGTGAAGAAGTTTACAGTACTTCAAAAAAGGAAAACAAAGTATAGGAAAAGAAGGGAAAAACATAAGGCTAAGACTCCTCAGCAGTAGCAGTTGGTTGAGTTTGAAGTTCAGATGATTGTTGGGAAGACATTTCAGCAGCATTATCCGCCGCGAGCTCGGCGTCAATTTCTGCAAGAGTTTCATCTAGGCTCTTGTCGGCAAGAGGAACGACGGGCGATGTCTTCTCAGCCGCAGCATCTTTTGGGACCTCTTCACCCTCCTCATCTTGAGTTAAGTCCAGGACTTGCTCATTCAGAGAAGGGGACTTGGTCCCAGTAGTCTCCTTTGATTTCCTTACCAAAACTTCCTCATCGGCCTCATCCTCAGAATCAGATTCGTTGTCAGATTGAATGGGAGGTGGTGTTGGAGGGAATGGCATCAGTATTCCTCAAGGAGGAGTCCTCAGGGACATCAAGTTTCTTCAGCAAAGTCATCCAACCAAGGGAGAAACCCTTGTTGCATGCTTGCTTGACTTGCTTTTCATAGGCCTCCATGACATCGGTCATGCCCTGGGCATACGCCTTCTCGTCGGCGTTCTTGATTTCAGCCTCTTTGGTGGCCAAGGCGTCTTGAAGCTCTTTTTGGGCCTAGGCCACTTTGTCCTCGGCCTCCTTTAGCTGGGCTTGAAGGACTTTGTTTATCGCCTCAGCAGCACCAACCTTCTCCTCAGCTTCGTCTTTCGCTTTAATAGCGACCTCGGCCTGACCCTCTAGGGTCTTCATCTTGGGTTGCAAGTTTTTATTGGTTCTTTGAAGGCTGGAGACCTCCCTCTTCTTTTTGGCTAGCTTCTCACGGTTCTCAAAAGATTGCATTGAGAAAGAGTGGGCATGCTGGATGGCCTAAAAGAAAACAGAGGTATTAGAAAATATTCTAAGTATGAAATGAAGAGAAAGAAATAAAAAGTACCAAGCAAAAACACTTACCTGAACAGAGTGCTGAAGCATCAGAGCGTAGTTCTCGTACTCGCTGAACTTGGCGTTTTGCTCCAGATAGCCTGGAAGAAGCAAAGCAGTACTAAGGGCAACGCCGACATTGATGTCATCAGTGCTATCACTAGCCATAACAGGCTTATCTTCCAGAGTGATTTCGGGGGTCCAAGGGGCATCAGGCTTTTTAGACCCCGAGGTCGTTGCAGAAGATGACCTCGGCCTTTTGGATTTGGTAGATTCGGATGGAAGTGTTTCAGCGGACCTCTTTGCAGGGACAGAGGCAATTTTCTCACTCGGAGCCAGTTTGGAAATTGGCAAGGTATCCTCAGAATCGATCTGAGGCACCTTTGCCTTCGGCTGAGCCTTTTTGATTCGTTTTGGCTTTGGAGGAGAATGGGTTTGTGTTGACTGAGCGTCAACGTCAGAGGGAATACTGGCTAAGAGATCTTTAGCAACCAGTTTTGGGCGGCCCATCTCAGCAGCAAGAACAAGTCGTCGACGACGTTTTCGTTGAGATGATGGGATCAGGTATAGAGCCAAAGTAGACGGTTGTTCTGCTGTATCAGAAGTTGATCCTTGATCTAGCCGAGATGAGGTAGCAACTGAAGGAGTTGTGGCAGAGGGAGGAGATAAGTTCTTTTTCTTTTTCCTCTTAGGAACGTCAAGAAGAGCTGATTTATACGTCGGGATGAAATTTAGTACTAGTGGGGCCCTTCGCTTATGAACAGGAAGGTCCAATAGTTTCTTTAAACCCGGACTTGGGTAAAAAGACTTGCGGAAGTCTTTTCCTGGTTTTGGAAGAGCTGCAAGGAAAAACAAACATCAGCATATTTGAAGTATTAAAGATTTTGAAAGCAAGTAAATGTGAAATACAGGGCTCTTACCATTGCCCTCTACGAAAACTGTCCAAGGAAGAGGGTAGAGGTGGAGGTCCTCATCCGGAGCAAATTCTCAGTTCCCCGAAGTAATAAAGTAATCATCTCCAGCTCCATTATTGGAGTCTGGGAGGTCGGCAACGATTTTGTACTCCGTTGACCTCAACTTAAGGTAATAAACATAGCCCGTGTCCTTTTTTAGGCCACACATGGTATAACAATACTAGATATCGGCTAAAGTGACCCTAACGTTCTCTTGTTTTGCTAAGGCTATGATGCCATTAATAACTCGGTAGGAGTTGATGGCGAGCTGCATTGGGTTTAACTTGTAATAATGGATAATCTCGCAAAAAAGAATGCTGAGTGGGAGCCGAAGTCCACACTCGATGAAAGCTACGACAGGAAAAGGCATGGAATCAGCTGTGGGCATAATAGAATCGTCCTCCCCAGCCAGCCTTAGATGGACATCGGCAGGGATTTCAAACTCTGTCCTAAAGTGATCTAATTAGGTTGGGGTATCTACCCTATGCTTCCACATACCCATAATGTCGGCCTGAATTAGAAGAGTTGGATTTCAGAAAGAAAAGGGGTTTTGAAGGGTTCTAGGGACCTCGGCTAAAGCTTAAAATCTATGGGGAATCGTTTCAATTTTCCCTAAGAAGACTGTCTTGAGTTCTACAAACAAGTCCCAAACCTAGATCTATAGAAGCAAAGGTCAAAGGCACGAATCTGGAAAAGACACAGAAAAACAGAAAACAAAAGCGCGTTTCAGAATCAAGAACAATGGGGAACTACCAAGAACACTGTGACAAAGTGTGTGAAAGGGCATAAAGGCAAGAACAGTGGCCAAAGTGCAAACAATATTGTGAACAGTGCGTGTATTTAAGACATGGGCAAAGGGCAAGGTTGTGAAATAGAAGCACACTCAGATATATGATTCACAGATCGAATGTTTAAGCAAAGCAGTAATAGCGGCAAGTTCAAGAAGAAATCAAGAAACTGAAATAAGAAGGAATAGTGGCTTACCAAAAAAAATGAAGCCAGTGTGAGGATCGCCGAAACAGTGAAAAACCCGCCGGAAGGGATGAACGGAACAAGTTGCAGAGCAAGGAGAGCTTGAACAATGGAGGATTTGGAGAGAAAAACTAGAGAGAGAGAGCAACAGAGACAATGAAAAGTGAAAGGGCAAAAAACGGAAACAAATTTTGTGAAAAATTGGAAACAGCGGCAAAAAGGCCATCAATGCGCCTAGGAGGATGGTTTTGTCAGGCGGCGCACGCAGGCACGAGACGGTTTTCAGGCGCGTCGCAGGTACGATCCAATATAGGAAAGACGCGTGTCGTAAATAGTTGAATTATTGTATATGACAGCTCATACGTGTGAAAGGGTTCTTGAAATTATTGTTCTTTAACGAAGACATGTCGGCCAACATAATGATCTCGGCTGAGATACTGTAAACCGACGTACTGGAAGGAAGTACCTATATATAGGTTTCATCACCTCAGAATGCCGAGGTAATAGAACCTAGGGGGCAGTTGTGGGGATATATTTTCTGAGTACCAACACGTGGCTAAGGTGACGCCGACGTGTCTGCCGAGGTGCCACGTGTCCTGATCATGACGCCGAGGTTATCTCGGCGAGGCTGAGGTTATCTCCGAAAGTATCGGAATTCGAGATAAGCGGCTAAGGCACAAGAGTCCTACCATAGAAGAAGACTTAAGTTAGGAAAGGATAAGACTCTTAGAGAGTTTATCCCAATCCTACTGGGAGTCCAAGATTAGCAGTAATCCTAAGTCCATTAGAGCTAGGCTCCTATTGGGACTAGGATTGTGTTGGCTATAAAAGAAAAGCACCCCCATGGGTCTAAGGTACGTAATTTACATTTTGAATAGTGAGTTTAGCACTATTGATTATCTTTGAGAGATATACTGACTTAATCATCGGAGTACCCCCGGGTGGACGAACCACCACCGGAATATTCTCTTTCTGTTGCAGGTTAACCAGGTGTCATCTATTCTGCCAGTGTTCTCCAGCTGAATACTGAGTTGGGCAGTGTGATCGGAAAATCACTCACACAATAACAAAATATTTTTTCATCTTATCTAACTCGATTTTCTCTTTAGTTTCTCAATCTATTTATAATAGTCAATTCTATTACATTTTTATTATCTTCAAATCTCTTTATTTAAATTTCATCTCTCCAAACAGAGCCCAGATGTTTTATGTTGAAGACACAATGTTACAATGCTACACGCCCATGCAACATGAAAACATATAGGTGATGACCTTGACGTAAAGGTGTTTTGGCTGTCAATAATTAGAATGACATATTGTATTCTCAACTAGTTACACTTTTTGAGCTCATTGTCAATATGAAAAATGCGGCAGAGCCCACCCCCAGTGACCTCCAACCCCATGTGGCTCTGAGTGGTTGAAAAAAAAAAAAAAAAAAAAACTGGAGATGCTGGGGGTGCCCCACTGGGAGTCCCTAGCACAACTGTCGTCAATATTTAGCCTGTCTTTATTTTTAAAGTGTTTAGATTAAAAAATGTACTTTTGGGTTAGTCTCTCTGGACAAGCCTTTTTCATGCGAGTTTTTAATTAAAAAAGTTAAAAAAAAATTTATAAGTTGTTAAATGGAGAATTACATGTAGGTGGAAGTTGTAAAAAAAATTACCAACATATGGAGAGATACAACCTCCACAGTCTTTCATTTGCACCTTACCACAGACATACTTACACCTCGTGTGTTTGTAATTTTTTTTCCAACTCTCATCTACATGTAATTTTCTCTTGTTATATCATTTTCTCTACTTTTTTATGTTTTTTTCTTAAAAAAATTAAAAAGTCAATTAAAATAATAAATTTCCAAATAAGTCCTAAGTTTTACTGGGAAATGTGGTACAAAATAGAAGGATTAAGGAGGTCTGGATAAAAGGTATAAAAGATCAAAGTATTTTCAAATTATGATTGTTGTACCATATAACTCATGTTCAGTGATTCGGGGGAAAAAAAAAATATGGAATATGATAAGAGTCTACTAATTTCTCCTCCTAATTCAAGAATATTCAAATGTGGGATATGCTGCATAATCTTAAGTCATGCATGTTTGATTGGACTAAATTAGATGAGATTAATATTCCTTGGACAAATCATCTTAAGATTATCAATCTTTTTAGATTTTGTATCATATCCTTTGTTTTGAATTGATCAAATATTATAAACAAAGATTAATAAAATTCTATAAATTTTGATTAGTTTTCCATTATATATTATATTCCCCTCTTGAAATTCAATAGATTTTCATATGAAGGACATCATGTCCAAGTGAACCCACTATGTATTTTTGTTAAATTATTAATTCAACCCTAAATCCATGTCCCTCGAATAAGCATAACCTTAACATTGTGTTTTGATTAAGAATTTGAAAATTGATTTGCAGAGGGAAAAGAAGTAGGAAAGCAAATGAAATAGAAGCAAAATTTTTATCACATTTTCCTTATTATTTTCTTTTCCCTTTCCAAATATATTCTCCAATTTTAAATCCAAACACAACTTAAAAATTGATAATCTAGATACTACAAGCATTATATAATTCAATTCAATGAAACAAACATTAGGTTAACCTCAAAGCCATTATAGTAGTAATATTTATTCACGATCAGTATGTCATAACAAAGGATTCAAATTTAAACCTTACTAGCTTCAAACTAGTGTTTAAAAGGTGCAAATTAAGAAAAATTAGCCGCTTGTACGTATTACAGACAACTTTGCTTGATCATCCAAGTCTCCAGCGAGTTTGTGGTTGTTTTTTCCTCCGGCAGCCATTTAGCAACTCCGGTGGTGGTGGAAATTGGCAGTTCTCTGACATCATCCTTGTCGTCAGTCAATAGTGTGGGAGCAACATGATCCTTGCTTTTACCCCAAACGACCGCGTATAGGCCGACCGTGATGATGATGGCTCCAATTATGCTGAAAAATTGAGATGGTCAAACATTTAATTCAACAAATTAAAAATAAAATGCAACTCAGTGCATCAAACTCTTCTCCATAAAAAATAAATAAATAAAGTCAATGCTATAAAGAATTATAAAATGCGACTCAGTGCATCAAACTCTTCTCCATAAAAAATAAATAAATAAAGTCAATGCTATAAAGAATTATATAGTCTATGCAGCAAATTTTGAACTTTCATCATCAATTTATAAATTAACAAATGCAAAATTGGATAATTAGCCATGAAATTAATTGTACAATTAGGAAAATTCACTAAATGTACCTTCCAAGGTGAAGTTTTTCGGCTAAAATGATAGAACCCAGTACTGCTACAATGATCATGCAAAGAGGGTTGAAAGCAGTAACGAACACCGGTCCTCTTGTCTTCATCACAAGCCCTTGAACGTAATATGTGATTCCGGAGCTAATCACTCCCTAAATAATTCAAAATCCAGGCTAATTGAGTTGGAAATTTTGATACGCTTTGGGTATATAAAATCATGTTTTGTATAATAGTTTTGGATAATTTTCTCTGTTTTCATGTGGTGAAAATTTTAATTAACATCTTGCATAAAAAAAAATAATCATAATATTAAGCAAAATGTTTTCCTTTCTTCCAACATTCTCTTTTATTTTATTTTTTTCACAAATTCAAAATCCAAACACAAGTTTAATGATATACTCATGTATAATCCCCAATAATTAGACAGTTACAACATTTTACATCAGATTATACAAAATCATATATATATTATTTTGATAGTGGTTGTTAAGCTTTTTTTTATTAATATTTATTTTATTGCTAATTTTGTCACTAGTATTTTTTCTAATATAAATTTGATTATTTAAAAAAAAATTATTTAGCCATTTCTAGTCTAGAAACTGTTAAAAAGTAAAAAAAAATAAAAGAAGAAGAAGAAGAAGAAGAAGAAGAAGAAGAAGAAGAATCCACTAAATAACAAAAATATATTTTATTGACAAAACCAAGAAAATCATCTTTTGTTTTTCATGATTTATTTTTAAAATTCGATCCATTTTTAAATAAATTCTTAGAGTTTCTAGTTTTGAAGCATCTTTAAAAAAAATTAAAAAAAAAGAAATTTTTTTATTATTTTTTTTTAAATTTAAATACTAACCGAATAAACAGGAGCAAGGAGCCTAGAGTCCCAGCCAATTGCCCAAACACCGGGATGACGTTCTGCCACGAGGGTCAACGCCGCGCTCAGTACTGTGCCCATCAGACATATCCAAAACGCCAAAGACAGCTCTGCTGGGTATTTCTTCACTGTTATTGACTGCACAGTGAATGTGGTGAGGACGCAAAGTTAAAATCCAACAACAACCACATTAAAAATTGAAAAAAAAAAAAATTTATGAACTTTTTTTTTTTGTTACAGAAAAATCCTCCCACTCTCCCGTAGGTCCAAGGCAGTGCCCCTTGAGGAAATCACCAGGGTGTCCTGTTGTCCGTTTCAAGTAAGAGACTATAACCTAGAAGCTTGTCCTGACCTCCCAAGGCAAGTTTCGCTTAAGTCAGGACTCGCACAGCGGGGGAGAATTAAACCCACACTAAGTAGCTGATAAGGCATCCTTGAGGTCAACCTCCTAACCAACTATACTACGCCCAGGAGATTAACCCAGAGGGTAGTTGAACCCAGGACCTAGGGGCTTAAACCCCAGGCCCTTACCAGGTTGCCACTCACCCCTGGGTTCAAAAATTTATGAACTTAAAACACATTAAAACATAAAATTGAAAAAGAATGAAAACTTACTTGCAAAATGAAGAAACAAGACCAAGCAACACAGCCAACAAGGAGACAAAGAGTACCAGAGAGCCAGTGTTTATCAGAGGAGTCATTGGAGAGTACAATATGGCTGGTTTTGGGGGACCAAAAAAGATTGATGATGGGGCCTTTGTACAATGTCATTGCTAGTGCTCCTCCAAATGTTACTATGGTTCCTAATACCTTTGCTTGGCTTCTCACTTCTTTGATCTTTACTCTCTCTAATCTGTTAATTACCATAATATGTAAGTACTTCCAATGCAAAAAAAAAAAAAAAAAGTCCTTTAGATTCCACATTCCCATTTGCAATAAATCTCAATAACACATAATGTAAAGATATAAATAATTAAATAATTGTGTTACACAACTTTTTAAAACAAATTAACAAATTTGGGTGATTAACATTTAATGGATACCGGAGAATAACGGCGATGAGAAAGGTAACAGCAGGAACGGCGTTCATAATGGCAGTAGTATAGGATGCTGACGTCAAGTTCATCCCCAAGAATGATAAATTCTGATCAAGTAGTGGCCTGTCATATATATACATATAATTTCATCATACATGCACAAAAATTGTATCAATTTTCCTTTCTAATTTTACATATTGTGTTAATTTAATTCTATTGGCAACATTTATTAAGAAAAAAAAAACTCAAATTGATCTATTTAAAATGGAATAGATAATTTTAAATTAAATATCAACTCCTTAATCATTCTAAAGAGACTGAATGCACTATTTTATTTTTTAATTTCAAGCCCATTTCTAAAAGGTTCTATCAATTTAGTTGAATTGATATAATATCAACAATTTAAAAGTAAAATTGATAAAATTAGAATTATATAGAGCAAATTGATATAAAAGACAAACTAGAGTTCATCATTTCTGCCGATAATAAAATACTTTTCTTTCAACATGTTTGTACAAAATCTGGAATGAAGTGACAGTATCCTTTTTGCAAATAGAGGACATCATAAAATTTTTTATTTTAAAATAATAAACTCACAACTCAACATATAATTCTACATTTTTTTTTATATACATTTTCTATTTATCTATTATTCTTCAGACATTTATCAACTCTTCTTTTTAGATCTCATATCATGTCCCTGTTGGTTATATGACATGATTAAGACTAGTTTTCACCAAAATGACCTCAATTAACCTAATATGCAACACACACACACACTCACACAAAATTAGTATGCCATTTGGCTGATTAGTTCAATATCAATCAAAAGATGTGAATTATATATATACACTCTCCGTTCCGAAACATTAATCTCTTATTTCATTTTATATTGTCTCAAAATGTTAGTCCATTTTTAAAAATCAATGATTAAAATACTATGAATTTTCTATTTTGCTATTCTTTTAAATTCATTAACAATATAAAAAGTATAATTATAACAATTAACATTTCTAAAAAATGTACTATCAAAGGGTAATTTTAAAAAATTAATATTTTAAAAGTGTAATAATTGTACTATAAAAAAAAGTTAAATTCTTCAAAAGAGACTATTATTTTGGAACGGAGGGAGTAGGCTACATAGAGCATTACTCAAGAATAGCGAGGACCATTATCTTCCAGAAGATTGAAATTGTCATCTTTGGCCTTATTTTCCTGCAAAAAAAAAAAAAAAAAAAAATGAAACGTTTTCCAATTTTTAATGACAATATTATTATTATTATTATTATTATTATTATTATTATTATTATTATTTAACTTGACTTCATTGAAGAAGAAAAAAAATGTTAAGAAAATTCAGCATTTGTGTTCTCATAACTCACTTTTGAATGACTACAACAATTTGCATGCATGTAAATAAAAGGTAAATTCTTCTTCAACCACATGATTGTACACAGTTCCCTCGGTATAGAATGGAACCCACATATTTGGTGAGATTCATCCTTTACTAAGAATTGTGTTCGGTTGTGTGATTAGAGTTAGAAAAATTCACGAAAAGGGAGGGAGGGGGACCTTTCAAAAAAGAAGGCAAAAGGAGCGAGGGTGATAGCAGCGAAGGCATTGCGGTAGACAATGAGTACGTAACGGCTCATTCCTTGTTTCAGTGTTGCGTCAGTAATGATGAACATCCCAGCTGCCCCACACTGCAATCCTACCATCATCACATATGGTTTTCCCTTTTTCCACACTCCCTCTAACCTCTTCCCACATGTTGTCTCTGTTTCCTCACCCATTTCTGTCTCTCTCTCTCTCGCTCTCTCTCTCTCTCTCTCTCTCTCTCTCTCTGCTTACTTGTTTCCAGTGAAAGACCAATGAGCAATACGGCCTACTTATATACACAAGAAAAACAAGAATCTAAGATTTAAAACTCCTTTCATGATATTTGAATCAGCAGCGTCCCCCATTGGAAAACACTAAAATCTGTGGTTATTTCAGGAAATGCTTACCTCGTCATCAGTTTTTTCACTTTTCATGATTTTGATTCTTTTATTCAGTTTATTTCAGTGGAAATTTTTTTCTTAGATGTGGAGATTGGGGGGCGCTATTCAGATTTAGTGAGGTTTGTTGTGGATTTTGTTTTAATTATTCAAATCGTTTATTTTATCTAGCACTTCATATATATCATTTATAAAAAATTAACCCGATATTTGTAACATTTAATTTATTGTGTTTGTCACAAAAAAAAAGATAATAATTGTATTTTTAAAAATAAAAAATTAATTTGTTTTTATAATAAACGTGATAAATTGAATAGGTTACGATTATCAAATCGACTAAATTTTGTGCATGGATAATATAAGCAAAGTATCCGGAAAAAAAAAAAAATAGTTCGGATTGTCGAAACGGACCTGACGGATCTGGACGACGTCCTCCAGTGGTAATCTACCTCTTTTTCTTTTTTTTTTTTTAGAGAAACTGTTTTGTACCAATAACTTATTTGAGAAAACATTTCTTTTTGTCAAACGTGAATTTTTTTTTTTTATTGACCTTCATTTTTTCGTTATACCAAAGACAAGAAAATGTAGTGAAAATATTTTTTATAGAATCAAACACAAAAGTTTGTTTAAAAAAGAAATTTTCAAATTGTAATTTTAGAAACTCAACTAATGGCGCACATTGGGGGCGTTTGTTTAGGCTTTTTTGAACCAATTTATGATTTCTGACTTTTAAAAAGTTATTTTAGACTATTTGGTTAAACTTATTTTAAACAATTTTTTATTCTAACAACTTATTTTAAGTCAAAAAAGTTGATTCTGAGAAGCTGTTTAGCCCTTACTTCTGATTATTAGCTTCTGTTGTAGACATGTTAATTTATGCTTATACTTTTAGATTTTTTTATTTTTTATTTTTTTTAAAAATAGAAATAGATTAAATGGACTATTGAATATTATTATTATTTTTTATGAGAAATGTAGACAAGTAGTGAATAATAAAAAATAAAAGTTAATTGAAAAAGTTACTTCACAGCTTACTTAACAAACATTACTCAGCAATTTAAATCTATAATTTAACAGTTACACCAAATAGATTAACAGTTTTTGATTAAAATCATAATTTATAATCTATTAAATTATAATCTGTAATCTGTTTTAACAGTTACACCAAACGAGACTTTATTATTTTGTATGAGGTTTTTAAAATAAAAAATCTATTTATATATAGTTTTCATCATTTATTGTATTAGAATCAAGTTGCTAGATTCTGTGTTCTATTGGATTAACTGAAAAAAAGCTAGTTGACTTGAGCCAAACTCACGCGTCAAATTCCACCTACTCAATTGTCAAGAACAATATCCTTCACACACACATGGAACTCACTTCCATAAAAACACCGTTGAAAAGATGTGTACCTTTAAAAAAAGTTAAAGAAAATAGAAGTCTAAAGAAAAGCAGCACCATTTCGTAGCTCTAAGGATCGAGGCTCGAGTTAGTCCGAGTTCTTTCTACACCCACCTCTATTTCTTTGTACAGATCAACTGTGTTAGAATACAAAACTCAGACATTTCAGTTGAAATAAAAAAAAAAGAAAAGAAAAGAAAAGAGAACATAGTAGAGAGACTCAGAGAGAGGAGACCCATTAGCGCCGACGATGCTGTGTGTGCAAAAGGGTGCCGCCGACGAGGCTGCTACTGTTTCTACTAGTACCGACGGGTGCTGCCGCTGCTGCTGTGTATGCGAAAGAGTGCAGCCGCTGCTATAGTGCACACTGAAAGGTGTCGTTGATGCTCCTTGATTCATGCTGCTTATGATATTTTTATGTTGCTTATGATTCATGCTACTTATGATTCATGCTCCTTGACTCATTAGTTGGCTTTGTTTTTTATTTAGGGTTTTGCATTGGGTGATTAAGGATTGATAGCAAAAATGGATCACAAGCCCCAAAAATATGTTCTTTGAATATATTCTGGGCATTGGGTGAATATATATGTTTGATAAATATATATGTTCTGGGCATTGAATATTGAATATATTCTGGGCATTGAATATATTCTTTGAATGTATATGTTTCTAAGCATTGGGTGAATATGTTATGCAAAAATCTGCTCTCTGTGTGGAAATATTTGACAAATAAAAATAAATGTTCTTTGAATATATTCTGGCCATTGGGTGAATATATATGCTTGACAAATATATATGTTCTGGGCATTGAATATTGAATATATTCTGGACATTGAATATGTTGTTTGAATGTATATGTTTTTAAGCATTGGGTGAATATGTTATGCAATATCATACATAATTCCTTAATCATGTTTTTGTAATATGACTTCTATTTTAATGGTCAAATACTAAAACAATATTATAGAAAATATAAGGCCAAAAAACTTAACTTTAGTAGTAATTTAAATCTCATATCAAGTATTAAGTGTGCAAACATAATTGAATGCAATATAGTCAACAGAATGATTTGAAAATCTAAGTACCTCATAATCACCAATATTTAGCTCGTCCAGCAGTTCAGTCATAACCTTTATGACCTCAAAGTCTGGCCCCATTGCCTCATATTGACCAGCAATATCAAAGTCACATTGATAGAATTCAAGGTATCTTCCCTTAGATGAGTTATCTCTTCGATAAACCTTCGTTATTTGATACCTTTTAAATGATGTAATACCATTCATGGCCACATATCTAGCAAATGGAATTGTTAAGTCATATCGCAACGAACAAAGCTCTCCACCCTGTCCTGAAGTCCAACAAAAAGTAACAAACTAGTTAGATATTCAAAAATTAACTCCATTTTTTCATCTAACAATTTTACTATGAATTTTACATCTGAAAAGAGCCGCAATCATTACTTTCACCTCCTTAATTCATGCTGCCAATGATAATTTTCTGTTGCCAAATTGCTTATTTTGCTTATTTAAAGTTGTTTACCTTTTACTTTGAAGCTAGAATGGATATTGATTCAAACAACAATTCATTCAATGTGAGTGACGAAGTTGAACAACAAGATAACAATGTTGAATTTAATGAGAGTGGTGAAGGTGAAGAATCAAAGAAGGGGATGTATTTTATGTCAAAGCAAGAAGTGTACGCATTTTATGCAAAATATGCGAAACAACTTGGATTTGCTATAGCATATAGAACACAAAATGTAACAAGGGATAGGGAAATAAAGTCCTTTGGAATTGAATGTACTCGGGCGTGAAATAGAACAAAAAGATCAGAAGTAAATCCCCTTGAACCATGTTTGTCATCAAAAATTGATTGTAAAGCACGGGTAAGAGCCAGTCTACAAAAAGATGAAAGATATAAGTTAACCACAGTTATGCTTGAGCACACTCATGATTTGATTCCGACTGACTCACGGCATTTTCCAATAAATAAGAGGATTCTTACTCCTGTGAAGAGGAGACTAGAAGTTAACGATGCAGTAGGGATTAGGGTGACTAGGAATTTTCATTCCATAGTTGTTGAAGCATGGGGATATGAGACATTAACGTTTGATGAACAAGATGCAAGGAATTATATTCAGAATGCTAGAAGATTGAGACTTAGGGTAAGAGACGCCGAATCAGTTACATTTTATTTTCATAAAATGCAACAACAAAATTCAAACTTCTATTCCAATTGACCTTGATGAAGATGGTCGCATGCGGGGTGGATGCAAGGAGTCGAGCGGCCTATAAAGCATTTGGAGATGTTGTCTCCTTTGACACAACCTATTTGACAAACAAATATGATATGCCGTTTGCTCCGTTTGTAGGAGTTAATCACCATGGACAATCAACTTTGTTTGGTTGTGGGTTGTTAAGTAATGAGAACACAGAGACAGTTGTTTGGCTAATTAAAGAATGGTTAAGTTGCATATCAGTTGCTCCCCCAAAAGCGATAATAATTAACCAGTGCAGAGCTATGCAAAATGCCATAGAAATTGTCTTCCCACAGGCTCGGCATCGTTGGTGTTTATGGCATATTATGAAGAAAATTACGGAGAAATTGCGAGGATATTTGCAATATGATTCCATAAAAGTTGCTTTGAGTAATGTAGTTTATGATTCATTCACAAAAGATAAATCTGAGGAATATTGGGAAGCAATGATTGAAAATTTCAATTTGAATGATAACGGGTGATTGGGGGTATTATACCGTGAGCGATATAGGTGGATTCCTGCCTATGTTAAAGTCATATTTTGGGCTGGCATGTTAACTACACAACGAAGTGAGAGTATGAATGCATTCTTTGATGGATATGTGAACTCCAAGACAACCTTGAAGCAATTTGTTGAGCAGTATGACAATGTGTTGAGAAGTAAGGTAGAGAAGGAGACAAAAGCAGATTTTAAGTCTTGTAACAAATTGTATGATTGCTTAACGGCGTATCGTTTGAGAAGCAATTTCGTGCAGCTTACACTAATTCAAAATTTAAAGAAGTTCAACTAGAAATAATGTGTCTAGTGTATTGTCGTGCAAATCTTATCAAAGAGGAGGGCGCAATTTGTACCTATCATGTGAGGGAGGCTGTTATTGTGGGTGAGAGGATGAAAAAAGTGGAATTTGTTATGTATTTTAATTCAATTGAATGTGAGCTGCAATGTATGTGTTGGTTGTTTGAGTTTAGAGGTATTATGTGTGCCCATTCACTTTGTGTGCTCACTGAGAGATCCATATATGAGGTGCCAAATAAATACATTATTTCGAGATGGAGAAAAGACTTGGAAAGAGGCTACACATGCATTCCAATCACATATACTAACTTTGGCTCTTCTCTATATCCAAAGTTGCATGAAAACTATCACAGCACGTCGGATGAGATCCTAGTACTTGCTACCAATGATGATGGTAAACACAAAGTGATTCAACTTGGGTTGATGAAAATCAAGGATGGAGTGAGAACAGTTCAATCAAGTAGTGCGAGCAATGTGCCATGTACTAGTACTTTACCACCTTCAAGTAGTACTTTACCACCTTCTCATACTTCACCAAAAAGTTTGCCTCGTATCAATACTACAAAAGAAAGCATGTCTCGCAAGGTACTCAGTCCTTTGGTTGCTCGCCGAAGAGGCCGTCCATGTACGAAACGGAAGGTTAGCAAGGTTGATGCAATAGTGAATCGGTTGAAGGGAAAGAATAAGAAGGCTAATCTGGTACAGGTACATTTTTCATTCTGCATTACATATGTATATTTCAGAATTTGTTAAACGTAAAATATTCATCAATGTCTGGTACTATGGGGTCAGAAGGTGTGTCAAGGTGAACCTCGTAAGTTAAGCTTTCCTTGTACGGGAGGCGTGCAACACACTATGTATGAACCGGTACGTGTTAAATATGAAGGTTGTTTCGTGTTTTTTTTGTCGAATTTAATTTTATTGCTTCAAATTACTAATTTACTTGTGTTACCATTTCATCATTAGGTGCTGCCAAATCAACCTTGCTATTTCCCTTGTATGGATGCCACACAACACATTATGTATGTACCGGTACGTGTTGAATGTATTCTTGCGACAAATTAAATTTTATATTGGTGAATATGTTTGTGGAATTTTTTTTTGTAATACTTACTTTATTTTTACAAGCACCGATTAGCACAATTGGGGATGACATTGAAAGCACATCTCATACTCAAACTGGAATGGTCAACAATATTAGCAGTCAAAGTTCGATAGTACCATCAAATTTTGTTGACTTGAACATCGACGGGGATCCGAATGTCCCATTTTTTTTTTTAGTTTTGAAGTGCTAATTATACGTGAATTTCATTTGTAAACTTCGGATTGTTTTGTTGACTTGAATGTCTTATTTTTTGTAAGCTTCGGATTGAGTGAATTGAAGGTCCTTGAACTTGTTGACTTAAATGTCTTATTTTTTTTGTTGAATTGAAAATTGGTGGATGTCCTTCAACCTGAATTGAAGTGAATTGAACTTGAATTGAAATGAATTAAAGTGAATTGAAGGTCCTTGAACCTGTTCAGTGAATTCACTCAACGAAGTGAGAAGTTGACTTGAATTGAAGTGAATTGAAGGTCCTTGAATCTGTTCAGTGAATGTCCCATTATTTATTTATGTTTATGGAATTGGTGGAATTTGATGAATCTGGAATGGTTCTTCAATACTTGAATCTGGAAGTCCTTCAATGCTTGAATCTGGAATGGTCCTTGAATCTGGAGTGGTCCTTCAATGCTTCTCATTTAAAAATAGAAACCTGTTGAGTGAAACTTGTTGAGTGAATTCATTTAATCCAACAGATTCGATCAAACAGAAATCTGTATTGATTTCAAAATAAAACATATTCATTCATAACATATTCAATCCAGTCCAACAGATTCATTCAATCCAACAGATTCATTCAAAAATACAACAGTTTCATTCATTCCATACAGATTCATTTAATCCAACAGAAACCTGTATTGATTACAAAATAAAACAGATTCATTCATAACATATTCAATTCAATCCAATCCAACAGATTCATTTAATCAACACAAATTCATTCAAAAATACAACAGATTCATTCAATCCAACAAATTGATTACAAAATAGAAACCTGTTTCAGTGAAGATGGTAGGCAATATTGATTACAAACTAGAAACCTGTTTGACTGAAGATGGTAGGCAGTATTGATTACAAAATACAAATTATAAAATAAAATACAAAACAAGTACATTCATAACATTGTCTAAAACCTAACAATTGATTGATTTAGATGATACAGTAAAAAAATACACAAAATACAATGACATAAGTCATTGCCTTGAAAATCTTCTCCATCATTTGAAGGCTTCTATCATGCTCATGAATTACATTATCCATCTCACCAAGCCTTCTCCTTAGATCATTAATTTCTTCTGTTCTTGTAGCTGTCCGAGGTCCAGCATTGGAACAGATTGTGGAGATAACGTCGTTGTGATCATCATCTGTAAACCTGAAGTAATTGCAGTGTTCATCTGCACTCTACAATGCACAAGAATCAATTAATCAAATCAGACAAATGAAATTTGTTAAAAGTAAAAGATTAATTTACGTAACAGATACTTACATATTTTGTTGGGCAAACAAAAAACACTCGTCATTGATTTCCATTCTCATTGGTTCGTACAATATACATAGAAGCTGTTCTTCCACAATCACACAGTCTTGGCTTTAATCTTATGTTCCTATTATTAGTTGAAAATGAAGCCATTTTTTTTCTGCATAAAAAATACCAACAGATTCAACTACCTCATATTGATGGATAAACGTCATACTAATGCATAATAATGCATTCATAGTGATGTGATCCATAAACAGAGTTCAATTTGTTTAAATTCTGAAAATGGAACTCTTTAAGTGTTCTTGATGAATGTTGAACTCTTTTAATTCAATCTGTGTTCTTCATAACATAGTTCAATCTGTTCAAATGTGTTCTTGATAACAGAGTTCAATCTGTTTATGAAGAGGATTCTTATCAATGAACACCACATATTCAACATTCAACATTCATAACAGTTCAACATTCAACATTCATAAGCGAAAACCCCAAACAGATTCAACATTCAACTTGTATCTGTTCGTTTGTAATCTGTGTTAGGGTTCAACGAACAGATTCATTTGTAGAGTTCAAACATTAGATTTTGCAGCGTTCAAACAAAACCCCAAACAAATTCAAAAAACAGAATCAAAATAACAAAATGATATTTCAAGAAAATATGAACACAGATGTATGAACTTCAAACCAAACCCATGGATGTGTACCTCAAACCAAATCAAACTCATCACAAATGTGTATTTCAAGCAAAACCAATCAAATATATACAGAGGATAACAGATTCAAAGGCAAATCCCAAACCCTAACAAATTAAAGCCAAATCTCAAACCCTAACCCAAATTGCAAGCAAAATCCTACCCCAAATACTCTTAATCGACTAATTTATACAAAAATTGAAGCCAAACATAAACCCTAACTTTGTTCGTCCTCAGATTCGCTAATTGAAATGTAAACCCTAATTTCAGGTTTACCTCAGATTCGCTGTCACAGGCTTTTGTTCATCCTCCGTCGTCGTTCGTCGTTCATCGTCCTTTGTTGTCCTTCGTCCACCGTCTCCTAGTCTTTTGTACTCCTTCAAGAGACAGGTGACAGAGACGAGACTGAAGAGATATAGAGGAGAGAGAGGTGATAGTAAATGGGAGGGATAAGACGAGAAATGTGAGATGGATGAGGATGAGGCGAGAGTGAGAGAGAGGTGAGAGTGCTAGTTTTGATTGGAGAGATCGAGAAGAGAGAGAAACTTACTTCCAAGCCATTCGAGCCCGTTTTATTCGAGCTATGGATCATTTTTGAAAGAAAAGTTTTGCAACTACTCGACATATGTGTAATCAGAGTGGGTGTTTGGGAAGTGGGTTTTTTTGTAGGTTTTTTTAATTGTAGGATATTATTGGATAAAAAAAAATTTGTGTTTGGAAAGATAGTTGGGTGTTTTCGTAGTTGAATGTGATGTTTGTGAGAGAAAGTGAAATGATTATAGGGTTTGATGTGATATTTTGTTTGGATTTATTTTTTTTGGTTTTGTAACTAATTTGTCTTTTAGTGAAAAAAACCAAAAAAAAAAAATCATTCCCAAACACCCCCAGAGTCATTCTGAGTGTGATATATATATATATATATATATATATTTTATTTAATTTTATATAATAAATTTAAATTTAAATTTTTTAAGTGCATAACATTTCCATTTTAATGTATCGTAATTTTCATATATGATTCATAGTTTGTGCTCATATACAGTGGTGGTGTTATGGTTTAAGTTAATTGAGAAAAACTGTATAGTTCGAGTTTGAACTAAAACGATTTATGCCACAGTATAAATGATGTTATTGTTGGAATTATGGTTTTTATAGATTTATTTTGGATTAATTTTGAGTTTAAATTTAAGTGGGTCCTACATGTCTTTTGGGATGGGTCTAAAGAGGTGATGTGTTCCTTACCGCATGGCAAGTCATACGGTGAAGACGGTTCGTCAAAACCATTTATGAGTGAATAGGAAGTTGACGTCGTTTTTGGATTCGTGGAATAGACTATTAAAGAATAAAAATGGGTTTCTTTGTAATGATAGTCCCACATTGAAAACTTAACAGAACTTATGTGTGTATATAAGTTCTAGGTAGTAACACTTAGATTGGGCCCCAAGGGGCACCTCAAGTTTTTAGAAGGGAGGAGTTATGGACAAAGTGATCTTTGGCTCAAACCACCACCACAAGCGTGCACCGTCGCCGGTGGGCGCAGGTCAGGTCTAACATTATTTTTTAGAAAAAATTTATTTGAATTTTTTCCAAATATTCTTGAGGGAAAAATTTATTTTTTCTGAATGAAATTAATTTGAATTTTGCGCCAAATTTTTCTGTCCAAACAATGCCCTTTTTCAATCCATTTTTCAGCAAGTTCAAAATTGGTCCAAACAGATTTTTCAACCTATTGCACCCGGACAGATTTAGTTTCCAGTTTCTTCCGAGAACAAATTCAAATCTGTGTTCAAACATATTTTGCACCTGTTCAATTTGAATTACACCTATTCAGTAAAGGCACCAATTTTCCTATAAAAGGAGACCCTCTTCCAACAACTTCATCATTCTGAAATTCTTTTTCCTTGCCTTCATTTGTGCTCTCTTGCATATATATTCTATATATTATTTTAGGAAAATTTCTGAGAGTATAGAACACAAGTTGTGTTCGCTGTACAAATTGTTTAGAGTGCTACTACAATCTGTGTAAAGATCATTGTATCCTAGGAGATAGACGTCATTTATCCGTAAGCACTAAAATGGGGCGAATCTGTCTTAAGGACAGAGTGTCACACACTCGACTTAATCTTTTTGTATTATTCAGTTCGGTATATAAATTCTGTAAGTAATTTATTTTTATTTGTTTGATTTGGTTTCAAGTTATTTATTTTACACAGAAAATTGTTTGAACAATTTTAAGACAGACTCGAATTATTCTGTTTATATAGAAAATTTTCGTTTGTTTCCTATTCTTCCTTTCTTCTTCTTACATAAATTTTTCTATGCTTATATAAAGTAATATTTTGGTTGGAAAAACAAATAGTAATAATATACTGTTTGAAAAATAGTAGTAATATACTGTTTATTTTCTTTGACAATTAGTAGTAATATACTGGTAGTCATTAACAATTCAGAATCTTTATTTGTGAAGTTGGTTAGAAATTAATTTTGGTTATCAAAAATAATTTCTAAGTTTTCATTAATTAAAATTCCGTTTTCAGTATTTTAATTTTTGAAGTGTTACAGAAATATTTTTCTGTGTGGAATAAATTTGTTTAAATAAAATTTTATTTTCAAATTAATTAGAAATAAAAGTTACAATTCATGTTCTTTTATTTTTACAGAATTAAAATTATGTGTTTATGGTTTAAATTTTCTGTGTAGTATAAAATTGTAATTATAATTTTATTTTATAATTTAGAATTCATGGCTACTGAAACTAATGCTTAAACAAGTACTGGTATGGTGACTGCAATTGCGCTAACCCCTCCTCCTGTTGTGATTGTGCCAGTCAATCATGTTGAAAAGCCAGAGAAGTTCTTAGGAACTGATTTTAAAATATGGCAGCAGAAAATGCTATTATATTTTACTACTCTAAACCTGGCGCGTTTCCTCCATGAAAATGCTCTTACTCTGAACGAGGATGAAACTGACCGACAAGTGGTTGTTGCGGTCGATGCCTAGAAACATGCTGATTTCTTTTGCCAGAACTACATTTTGAATGGGCTTGATAACACATTGTACAATGTCTACAGCCCTATCAAGATGGCAAAGGAATTTTGGGAGTCTTTGCAGAAAAAATACAAAACAGAAGATGCTGGCTCGAAGAAATTCGTAGTAGGCAAATTTTTGGACTTTGTGATGGTTGTTTCTAAGACTGTGATCAGCCAAGTTCAAGTTCTCCAACTCATTCTGCATGACATTTATGCAGAAGGCATGTCTCTCAGTGAATCCTTTTAAGTTGCTGCCTTAATTGAAAAATTACCACAAGGCTGGAAGGAATTTAAGAACTACCTCAAACACGATCGCAAAGAAATGACCTTGGAGGAATTGATTGTGCGTTTGAGGATTGAGAAGGACAATCGCAATTCTGAGAAGCGGGCTAGTAAGCATCCCATGGAGTCTAAGGCAAATGTGGTGGAACATGCTCCAAAAGCAAATAAACGAAAGTTTTCTGGAGAAAGTTCCACACAAGGCTCTAAAGGAGGGTAAACTAAAAAGTACAAGTTCAATAGCAAATGTTACATTTGTGACAAAGGGGGATATCGAGCCAAAGATTGCCATAGCAAGCGCAAAGGCAAAGAAAGATCAAACAAGAAGCCTGCTCAAGCCAATATGACCGAAGCGGACAAAATTTCCAATAGTGTAGATGACATAAATCTTTCTGCAGTTGTTTTTGAGGCAAACCTTGTCAGAAATCCTGAAGAATGGTGAGTGGACACTGGTGCTGCTCGTTACATCTGTACCGACAAATAGATGTTCACATCTTATTCTGTAGTGGACAACTAGGAACAACTTTTCATGAGCAACTCCTCGATTTCTAAAGTTGAAGGACAAGGAAAGATTATTCTGAAGATGACATCTGAAAATGAACTCACTCTCAACAATGTGCTACATATACTGGACATTCGCAAGAATCTTGTTTTCAGATCTCTGTTGAGTAAAAATGGGTTTAGGCTAGTTTTTTAAAGTGACAAATTTGTACTTACCAAAAACGGGACATATGTAGGAAAATGTTACATGTCTGATGGCCTTTTCAAAATAAATGTAATGACTGTTATACTCTCTGTTATTAATAATAATACATCTTCTTCTTACTTGCTTGAGATTTCAAATTTGTGGCATGGTAAATTAGGACATGTTAACACTACAAGAAAATACACCTTTGGCGACTAAATTTTTAGTCGCCAAAAGTCCCTTTTTAGTCGCCAAATGTCAAATTTCCACTTTCCCCGACAAAATCTTTTAGTCGTCGGGTTTGTCGCGAAGAGACGGTCGCCAATACCTTTGGCGACTAAAAAACTTTTAGTCGGCAATACACAGGTCTTCAGCGACTAAGATTTTAGTCGCCAATAGTCAATTCCATTTTTGGAAATTATACCTTTGGCGACTAAACTATTAGTCGCCAATAGTGAATTAATTTTTTATTATTTATACATTTGGCGACTATTTTTTTCATCGGCAATGCTCAATCTTTTGGCGACCACAGTGTTTAGTCGCCAAAAGCATTTTTGAAAAAAAAAAATTTCCCTTTGTGCCTCAGACCTCCCACACTTCGAACCTAAGACCTCCAGGTGGTTCCAAACCTTAACCACACACTCGACCCCACTATGCCACTAAACCATCTCATGACTATAGTTGCAACTTATATTATTTATACATTACTTTCACCAGTATTAATACAAAACTATATATATAAATGTAATTATATATATTCAATATAATTTATGTAAAAAATAAATTATTTATTAAAAAAATTTAGATCACTTTTGGCGACTAAAAAAATTATTTAGTCGCCAATTCTATTATTTTTGGGCTACTAATTAATTTTTCATCGCTAAAGAAAACTATTCCGCCTAAAAACCTACCCTTTTGGCGACTAAACCTATTTTTAGTCGCCAAAAACCTCCCCCTTTGGCTACTAAAGTGAATTTTAGTCGCCATAAACCTGTTTTTAGCTACTAATTTTTTTTTAGTAGCCAAAAAGCTTGACCTTCAGCGACCAAACTGTTTTTAGTCGCCAAAACACATACAATCAGCGACCAAAGTGGTTTTGAGTCGCCAAAACCTTAACGTTTGGCTACCAAATGGTTTTAGTCGCCAAAAACCCTAACCTTTGGCTACTAAAAAATTTTTTGTCGCTAAAACCCCTGTATTTGGCGACTAAATTGCCTTTTAGTGGCTAAAACCATTGCATTCGGCGACTAAACTCTTTTAGTCGGCAAAAGTGACCAATTTTGGCGACTAATTCCATTTTAGTCGCCAATTCTACGACTTTCAGCGACAAAAATTCCCATTTCAGTCGCCAATAGTGTTTTTTGTTGTAGTGTAATTATGGATTTTTGCGTAGATTAATTAATATGGAATGTTTACCTACATTTGACATTTATTTAAATCATAAATGTGAAATTTGCGTTGAGGCAAAATTAACTAAAACTTCTTTTCATTCAATTGAAAAAAGTACGGAACCACTTGAATTAATTTATAGTGACATTTGTGATTTTAAATCAATTCAAACTAGAGATGGGAAAAATTATTTTATCATTTTCATAGATGACTATACTAGATATAATTATGTTTATTTAATTCGAACTAAGGATGAAGCTTTGGAAACTTTCATTCAATATAAGAATGAAGTTGAAAATCAACTTGGTAAGAAAATTAAAAAACTTGGAAGTCATAGAGGTGATGAATATGAATCACCTTTTGGTGAATTTTGTAAAGAACATGGAATAATTGATCAAACCACCACTCTTTATTCACCTCAGTAAAATGGAATTGCTGAAAGGAAAATTAGGACTTTAAAAGAAATAATGAATGCCATATTAATAAGTTTTGGATTATCTCAGAACTTGTTGGAGGAAGCAATAATTTCTACTAATTATATACTTAATAAAATATCTCGAAAGAAAGTGAATCAAACACCTTATGAAATGTGGCATGAGAGAGTACCATTCTACAAATACTTAAAAGTGTGGGGGTGTTTGGCTAAAATAGTTATTCCTAGTCCTAAAAAGACTAAGATAGGTCCTAAAACTGTTGATTGCATATTCATTGGTTATGCCATGAATAGTAACACATATGGGTTTTTGATTCATAAGTCAGAACATTCCGAAATACATGTAAATATTATTATTGAACCTCAGAATGTATCTCTCTTTGAACATGTATTTCTTAATAAAACTAGACAAGAGACTAGTACTAATAAAAGATCTTATGATCCTATTACTAGTCGTGATCAAGAATAAGAGTAAGAGATAGATCAAAATGAGGAAGAGGAACCTAGGCGTAGTAACGTGGTAGAACCTCAAAATCTGTTGGTCCAAATTTTCTAACTTTTTTGTTAGAAAATGAGTCATTAACTTTCAATGAAGCCATGTCCAGTCCTGAAGCTCTTTTATGGAAAGAGGCTACAAATAGTAAAAATTGAATCTATCCTGCAAAATTACACTTGGGAATTAGTGGATTTGCTACAAGATTATAAACCTCTTGGGTACAAGTGGATTTTCAAAAGAAAAATGAAAGCGGATGGATCAATTGACAAATACAAGACAAGACTTGTGGTCAAAGGATATAGACAAAAATAAGGTCTTTACTACTTTGACACATACTCATCAGTTACTAAAAAAACATCCATTAGAATGCTAATTGCCATTGTATCTTTGTACAATCGAGAAATTCATCGATGTTAAAACAGCTTTTTTAAAAGGTGAGTTAAATGAAGAAATTTATATAGAACAACCAGAAGGATTTTCTATTCCAAGAAAATAAAAGAAAATGTGTAAATTGGTTAAATCATTATATGGTTTAAAACAAGTGCCAAAGTAATAGCATGAAAAATTTGTCGAGGCAATGATATCAAATGGATTTAAAATTAATAAATATGACAAATGTGTTTTATGTTATAGTATGTCTTTATGTGGATGATATGCTCATCATATGTTGTAATAATGACATGATTAAAACTACCAAGAAAATGTTGAATAAATATTTTGATATGAAGGACATGAGGATTGCTGATGTAATTCTTGGTATGAAAATTATCAAAATATCAGAAGGTTATGCTTTGTCACAATCACATTACATTGAGAAAATGCTTGCCAAATTTAGCAAAGATGATGATCATCTTGCTGGAACACCTGTGGATGTTAATTTGTTTCTTTCTAAGAATGTACAGTAAAGTATCTCTCAATTAAAGTATGTCCAAATTATTGGAAGCTTAATGTACTTGACAAATTTTACTCGCCCAGATATAGCCTATGTAGTAAGTAAATTAAGTAGATATACGAGTAATCCATGAGTAGAACATTAGAAAGCTATTATGAGGGTTTTAAGATACCTCAAATTTGCTCGTAATATTAGGCTAAATTATACTAGATATCCAGTAGTACTTGAAGGATATTGTGATGCAAACTGGATATCGGATACTAGAGACTCAAAATCCACCAGTGGGTTTGTCTTTACTCTTGGTGGGGCGGATGTATCTTGAAAATTTTCCAAACAGACTTGCATTGCTAGGTCTACTATGGAATCAAAATTTATAACTTTAGATAAAGCTGGGGAAGAAGCAAAATGGCTTTGTCACTTCCTTGAAGATATTCTAATGTGGCCAAAATCGGTGCCTGCTATATGCATACATTACGATAGTCAATCAGTAATAGGAAGAGCACAAAATCATATGTATAACGGTAAGTCACGATACATCCGTTGTCGAAAAAACACCATGAGACAACTACTCTCCAATGGAATTATTTCCATTGAATATGTAAAATTTAAAGACAACATAGTGGATCCACTAACCAAAGGGTTAGCAAGAGAGTTCGTTGAAAATTCATCGAGAGGAATGAGACTTAAGCTTATTAAATAAGAGTTACCACAACGACAACCCAACCTAGTTGACTGGAGATCCTAAGATCTAGGTTCAAAGGGACAACCGAGTTGTGTATGACTCATAAGGATCACTGGGGAGTCAAACTCCTACTCATTTCTATGATGAAATAGTGATGTCTACAGCATTTTAGGTTAAGTAATACTTTTAATGATTCTTATATCTAGGAATACCTAGTGGAATATGGTAATATATTCTTCATACGATTCACCTATATGAGTGTGAACTGGGCCGGTTCTAAGAGATTTGTGACGGGCTACAATTCTCTAGAGCACATATGAAAGACTAGGTTGTTCAAGGCCAAAATGAACACAATAGTGAGAACTAAACTGTGTTTGGTAATATAATGCGTGAGTTCTGTTGTCTTGGTTTACATAAATGGTTGAACATTTCAAGACATCATATTCACTGGTTAGCTAGTAAATCCGATAGTGTCACAAGGGAAGGTTCAAAGCCAAAAGTTACCTATTCTTTGTAGAATATTTTCAATTTATATATTCTTTTTAATTAGATCATGTTGTTGGATTTTCTCTCCGTCAAATTCCATTCATGTGGATGATTATTGGAATTATGGTATTTATAGGCTTATTTTGGGTCAAGTTTGAACCCAAATTTGAGTGGATCCCACACGTCTTTTGGGATGGGTCCAAAGAGGTGACGTGTTCCTTGCCGCATGGCGAGTCACACAGTGAAGACGGTTCGTCAAAACCATTTATGAGTGAATGGGAAGTTGACATCGTTTTCAGGTTCATGGAATGGACTATTAAAGAATAAAATGTGAGTTTCTTTGTAATGGTAGTCCTACATTGAAAACTTAAGAGAACTTATGTGTGTATATAAGTTCTAGGTGGTAACACTTTGGTTGGGTCCCAAGGGGTACCCCAAGTTTGTAGAAGGGAAGAGTTATGGACAAAGTGACCTTTGGCTCAAATCACCACACACGCGTGCGCGCTACTGCCGTCGGCTGGCCGAGCCATGTCGAGCGCAGGTGTGGGTCAGGTCAGTTCTAACATTAATTTTTTAGACAAAATTTATTTGAATTTTTTCCAAATATTCTTGTAAGAAAAATTATTTTTTTCTAAATGAAATTAATTTTAATTTTGCGCCAAATGTTTCTGTCCAAACAATGCCCTTTTTCAGTCCATTTTCCAGTAAGTTCAAAATTGGTCCAAACAGATTTTTCAACCTGTTGCACCCGGACAGATTCAGTTTCCAGTTTCTTCCCAGAACATATTCAAATTTGTTTTCAAATAGATTTTGCACCTGTTCAGTTTGAATTACACATGTTCGGTAAAGGCACCAATTTTCCTATAAAAGAAGACCTTCTTCCAGAACCTTCATCATTCCGAAATTCTTTTTTCCTTGCCTTCATTTGTCCTCTCTTGCATATATATTCTACATATTATTTTAGAAAAAAATTATGAGAGTATAGAACATAAGTTTTGTTCGTCGTACAGATTGTTTGGAGTGCTAGTACAATCTGTGTAAAGATCATTGTATCCTGAGGTATAGACGCCATTTATCCGTAAGTGCCAAAGCGGGGGGAATTTGTTTTAAGGACAGAGTGTCACACACTCGACATGATCTTTTTGTACTTATTCAGTTCGGTAAATAAATTCTGTAAGCAATTTATTTTTATTTGTTTGATTTAGTTTCAAGTTATTTATTTTACACAGAGGATTGTTCCAACAGTTATATCAATATTTTTTACACATTAAAAATTCAGATTTGTTCACTCAATTACAAAATCCATTGATCCATCAAATTTTGAGTCAGACTTAAAATTTCTATTTGGTTGAGTTTCCAAATTTATTTTTGGTTTATCTTAATAGAAACTAATTTGATAAAAAAAATAAATACAAAAAAATATTTTTTAAATTTCAAAAATCATTTTCACTCCATAAAAGAAGAAGAAAATCATAAAAAAAAAAAATTGTTTTTCCACAAAACTATTTTTTTAATTTTCAAAAAAAAAATGAAAACTCAACCAAACATTTTTAGACACAGTAATCTGTCAAGAAGATGATTAGTTGATAATTAAATATTATCTAATTATTTACCAATCATTTTCTTGACACATCACTGAGTTTGGAAAGTGAGTCTAAAAAGTAGATTTTTATATCATTTTCCTATATAAAAAGAGTAATACTGGAGGCCCAACATTTCTACAAACTATTTTACCAAATGTCTCACATTGGTGTGGGTCTAACATGAGTGTGGAGTCCACACTCATGTAAAATATTTGGTAAAAATGTTGGAGTCTCTAACATTTTCCTTATAAAAATATTAATATGACACAATCTAATAGTTAGATTAAACTCTTATTGAACCTCCAATTATAGAAAAGCCAAACTCTAGATTTTCTATGTCATACGGTTCAGCCATCAACTCTTTTTGTATCTTATTTTAATATACCATATCTAACTCAATAAGGTTCATCATAGACCTATTTCATTTTTTTTTAATTCTATTATGGAGGAAATGATTTTTTTTATTATCACATTATGTTTAAAAAATAGATTTATAAAGTGGATTTATATATCATGTTTCATAAATAAATATACAAGATTGAGGAGTGAGAAAGACATTGTTAGGTTATCAACACCAAACATAAAGAGAATACAAATCGATGAATTGTTGAATATATCAAATCGAATCTTTCTTGCTTTTAGAGAAGTTAAGCAAACCTTGTAGAATTTTTCTTTCTACACCCACTTCTTTTCTATTAAGCTTAATTTGGATTAAACTTCTTTGGTAGATTGAGTGAGTGCATGGTGATATAATGAGTCAACTGTTTGTCATATGTCATATGCACAATAATGCAAAACAAAAATGGTTTGTGTTGCACTAAAGCTTGCATGTACAACTTCTTTCTTCTTTATTTCTTAACTTGTTGCCACGTCTATATATATATTGCCACACTTTTTATTTTATTTATATCTAAGTAGTGGGTGTGGCATGCAAATAAAGCAAATAGAGATTTCAACATAACTAAACAAAAGGTGGCAGCTTATCTTCAATTAAGAAAATGGGTAAAATTTTAACTTGTGTGGTTTGTGGCAAAAGTATTTTACTCCCTTATCATTCAAATATAGTCTGAAAGTCTTCATGTAATTTTAGATTAAAGTACAACCGTTAACTATAGATGTAAAAAGACTATAATACTCTCAAATCTTATACTTTTTTGGTTCTTTTCTTTCTCTCTCCTTTTTCATATACATAATTTATAATGTATAGCATTAATTTAATTAAATCACAGTTCTTATAAAATTTTAATTATTTATTATAATTCTTAACATTTTATTCTAATTTTAATTTAATTATATTTTAGTGCACAATTAGTCCTAAATATTTAATTATTTATTGTAATTCCTTATTTTTTAATCTAATTTTAATTTAATTATATTTTATATCACAATTAATTCTAAATTCTTAATTATTTATTATTTTTTTCAACATGTTAATTTAATTTTAATTAATTATATTTTAGATCAATTTTTAATTATTATTTATGTATATTTTTATTTAGTTATATTTTAAATAAATTCTTAATTATATTTTAAGTCAATCATTAATTATATTATATTATATTATATTTTAATTAACATATTAATCTAATTTTAGGTTTGGAGAAAATTGATGTAAAATTGTCTTTTTGTTGTATTAATTTCACTTTATTTTTTCAAAAAATCAAACCTAAAAAAAATAGTGTTATACATCTTCCGTTAGTTTGGATGAAAAACTTAACAGTGACACTTTAGTCCAAAATCACATAGGAACTTTCTAGCTATATTTCAACTATAAGGGGAAAAGTGCTCAAGTCCCAAATCATACGGGGTAAAATGAATTTAACCTTGAAAGAAAAGACGGGACTCTATTGGCAGATTTTGTGGTTCATCACAAAGTCTACATTAATAATATGTTTCATTTTATTTATTTATTATTATTATTTTTAATATGGAGCAGATCATTAATAAAAAAAATTAAGTGATTTGATTATCATTACACTACAAGAATTTATACATTTGCCGACTACTTTTGCCGGCCAAAAAATTTTTGGTCTAAAAAAAATGACATTTGGCGACCAAATATTAATTAGTCGCGAATGATCAATATTTTTGGGGACCAAATATGAGTTGGTCGCAGAAGGTCACATTTTGGCGACCAAAAATGAGTTAGTCGCAGAAATTGGTATGCTTTTCGCGACCAACTACAAATTTGGTCGCGGAAGGTTACATTTTGGCGACCAAAAAAATTTAGTCGCCAAATTTGTACTTTTAGCGACTAATATTTTAGTTGCCATTGATTGAGATTTAGCGGCTAAAAAAATTTGTTGCCGAAGGTACTTTTTTTGCGACTAATATGATGTTTTGGTCACCAAAAGTGTTTGGAAGGGAAATTTGAAACAGGGAGGGGGGAAATGAAATTTTTTGGCGACAAAAAAAATTTGGTCGCCAAAGTAAAAACGACGTCGTTTTGTACCTGGAAAACAAAAAAAATAAAATAAAAAAAGGCCTTGATCTCCTCTTTGTCTCCGACTCTCCCTCTCTCTGTGTTCTCTCTCTCAATCGGCTTGCAACTGCTCAAGAATTGCAGCCAATTCCAGTCCAGAATCCAACATTTCTTCCTCAATCTTCTCTCTTGTCTCCTGATCCTCGGCCCTGGCTAGACGAGTACACCACACAATCTTCAATCGGTTCTGCAACAAACACTTAACAAGGCTGAAATTATCGAATTGGAGATGACCCAAAAGCTTGGTCTCAACTTTAAGATCATCATCATCAAAACCATTCTGTTCTTCTTCCTCGTCAAACACAACAGTAAAACCCATTCTCTTCCTCCTGTTCTTCTTCCTCGTCAAACACAACAGTAAAACCCACATTATCATCAATCATAACATTGTCTTCTTCTTCTTGGAAATCAGTGATTAGGTTCCCAATGGAAACCATCTGATCGAAAACATGATTCGACATAGGGTTCAACAATTTCTCAATCTCCTCCCTCTTGTTGGGGTTATTGTTCTTCAAAACACCCAAAACCTCATCAGCGGCGGCGGCGACTGTTCCGGGAGGCTGACCACCGCCCAATTGCTGCTGTACGAGGCTAAGCATGGTCTCATAGGGAACCCTAGTTTTCTTTGTCTTGGGCTCGAAAAAAAAGGCCCAAATTTGATTCTACTGATTATGGCTCGGCAATAATACCATGGGTTTCCTAGTCTTTTCCTTCTAAATTCTACCATGCATGTATGCTATCATGGTTCTCGGACCCTTGGTTCTCTTGTTTCTTTCTATGATGATGTTACTGGTAAGGCCTTACCCTGGAACTTTTCTGGTCATTGTTTAAAGGAAACTCACTTGAAGATCTTACATTTTTTTTCTGAAGATGTTGATTTCATTTATCCATAAGAACTTGTAGTATTTTGTTCTTTGCATTATTTGTGTCAAATTACTGAAGAAATTTCTCAAGCAATATCTAATGAAAACAAGGTCACTTTTTTAGGCCTTAAGACTGAGCCATTGAATGGAACATACTTGGAAAGAATTGGACAGTCATCTGATGATGGAAAAAACAACCACCCCGAGCAGGAAAGTTGCCCATTCTCATGGGCTAGATCTCCAGAGAATTTGCTTCAGCAGGAGACATATTTGGCCTTGGCCACTGCATTCGTGCTTTTGAGGTTGCTCTATTTCCTTTTACCAACTCTGTCTGCATGTACTCGATTGGTTTGGAGACTGTACATCCCGAATATGAAGTTAAAGAGCTTGTGGGAACATCCTCCGGCCTATCTGAATCGAGCAATCCAGTTATTCAATTCCCTAAAGGAGCCCTGCAAGAGAAGTAATTTGCAAGAGGGAGCGATGAATGCTAAGGCATGGGCTTCAAAGTCCTTAGCTTCGGTTTCATTTGGGGATGCAAACACCAGCCGGGTTGTGCCAGTAAGTTGATCTCATTTCACTTTTTCTGGCGAAATTAGGCTTTTAGATTCTCCTTTGCTGCAGAATCTTTTCTGTGTCCGTCTGCAACAAATTCATGATTTGATTTGGTTTTCCATTTGGGGCTCAATGTTTCATGGTAAGGTGGAAAATTTTACATTGGTTGGTTGTTGTAGCAACTATCATTTCTATGTAATTTAGAATAGAATTTGTTATCACCATCCCAAAAATAAGAAATGGCTTTAATTTTGTGAATAGCTTGTAAGCTATATAGCCTTGACTGGCTGGTTTGGACCCCCTCTTGTCATTCCAGATAAGTTTGTCATTTATATATCTCATCTTTCTATGTTATTAACATTTCTTGATAACTAATTTTAAGCAACAAGTTAAACAACAGTTTAGAAAATGCCTTAGTGTATGACTTTTTCTTTTCTTCTTTTCTTTTCTTTTCTTCTGGCAGCTCTTAGAACTTTACTTGTGTTTGTGTATATACTTAAAAGATGTTTAAAAACTGGTTAAACGGGGAATCTGATCTGAACTGGTTGAAATCGGGTAGTTTGGTTCTAGTTTTAAAAAATTTAGAATCATTGAATATGGTTTCGTTAGTAGATTAATGCTCAAAAGAATTGAACAAAACAAACTGAATTTTTTTGATGTTTTTGTTAATTTTAGTATTCATACGTATAGGATCTTCCATGTGAATAATGGGTGTTCTCTTCTTTTTTTTAATTTTATAATATGATGAGGAATATTGGACTGAATTTCTGGGCAGCCCCGTTTCTCTCAATCTGAGCCCTAATTTCAATGTCATCTTGTGAATTAATTTGAGCAGGGTTTTTAATAACAATGAACTCGGTGGCAAGATTCGTTCAACGCTAGGACTACTGCAGACTTTGGAGATGTTGTGAGTATCTCTATCACATACCCAATTAAAATCATAATAAGATGCTAGCTGTGAATACCCATTAAATTTTTTGAATTGAGTATACAGTGTTGGCAATGGATTTTCCTGGATATGGACTCATTGGTGGCCCTATCCTAATTTCAATCTCATTGTTTTTCGTTCTTGTAGTGACATGCCTGTTAACAAAGCACATACTTTTATGTACCATTGAGTGTAGTTAATCCTAATATGATCTATGTTTGTGCATTTATATCATTGATCTATAGACCTTATTCAAGTACCCAATAAAATAAGAAAGTTTAAATACATAGAGAATCAAACACATAATAAACACAAAAATATCTCTCAAATTTACAAATGTCTCACAAAAGCAGAAAGTCTATGTTTAGTTCTCTACATTTCTAACATTGCTCTAATTAAATTACTGCTCTGGACTTTGGCAAAACAGTTGACATCACATGAAGAATGTGTTCCTATAATTCTTTTTCTCTTACATGAGCATTTACTTACAATCTTTTTCTTCTAGTGACTTTTTATTTTCCCCAGTAGCCAAGATCACATCTGAGGCAGGTGCACAATGAATTTCATGAAAATGCCTTGCAGGTATGGACTATGAAACTATGAAGAAGCCTATATGTTGATATTATAAACATGATTCTAAAATGTGTACTGAATTAAATTTCAAATTCACATGAAACTAACAAACTGAAAAGAAAAAGACATGATCTTGGTTTTGTTTTAGAGTTTTTAACTGATTTGAGTATATACAAATGGCAGGAATTTCTATTGTGGATCGAAATTATTATGGTGTGTTCCCGTTGAGAGGTACATTGCTTAATGTGAGGGAAGCAAGCCATAAACAGATCATGGAGAACACTGAAATGACGAGCATCAAGCAGATTCTTGGACTTCAGCATGGAAAACAGTATGACAGTGTGAAGACTTTGAGATATGGTCATTTGATGATCATGACTGATCAGGTTTAAAACATTTAACTTCTTGTTTTGTTTTTTCTGTTGGTTTTATCTATATGCAATGGACAAAGGTGAAATTTTATATGTTACAAAAATGTGTTTAGAATGTTTAGAATCTGTTACCAAAAATCTGTTACTAAAATGTGGGTCCTCTAGTGATGTTTAGAATGTCTCATGTCATTTCTTTATGTCAGTAGCTTTAGGGGAATTGAGTTCTATCCTTTTTTTTATTTTTCTTTCATGATCTTGTCAATTGACCTTGCTTCGGGTCTTTGTCATTTTTGTAAAGCTATGGTTATAATTTTTTCATCATATTTGTTTTAGTATGATCTACCATTGTTGATTGTGTTATCCTTTGCATTAGATGGTTTCTCCTAATGCTAATTGCCTGTATGTGGTTGAAGCATCTATGGCACATAGATCATCAGATGAATCCTTAGTCTATGCTATATGATTTTTTTTCACTAGCACTTCATTTACCTTCAATGGCATCTGTTACAGCTAAAAATATTTGAAGGATTGGCCTTTCCTCCCCTTTACTTCTACAATGAAGGAGTTAGAGCGTTCCTTGCTACAATAAAGCAACATGTTTTTATTGCGAGGTAGGTTGTTTTTAATTTTAATTGTTCTTTTCAACTTGAAATCCTTTGATTGTGAGTAATGAGCATAGTTGAAGATAGAATAAATTTGTTTTTTGGACTAGAATATATATTTTTTGTTAAATATTAGGCAATTAAAACTTATCTACCCTGTTAAATTTGGTTTCTCAAAGAATTATCTATAATTAGAGATTAGTAAGTTGTTAGTTGTTAATTATTGGAGGGTTTGTTGAATCATGTACCTATAAAATATAATATGGTGCATAATTTGGATTCAAATAAAAAAAATCAATCTTCACCGAGAGGTTGTCCCGGGAACAAATATATAATGGAGCTTTAATTTTTGTTTATTATAGGTCATCAGATGTAATTTTGCCTATCACTATAAAAAAAAGGGAAAACTACATATCAGTGCATGTGATAAAAATAATTTGCAATATCTGGTAGTGCAACTCTTTTTGTGTAAAAAACACAGCAAATGTTACATCCCAAGAAGATTCTTACCATTTTAGCAAGTATTTGCCACACTTCCCACTGAATTGTAATCTCCCCTAGAAAAAATGGTGGAAATAAGGAAAAGCAAAGGAAAATGAGAAAAGTTCTTTAGAATCTGTTGAGATCCCATGCATGTTGTTTAACATAAATATGGTGCTAGTGTTGAAATTCCAAAAATATATTTACTCCAACAGTCGGATCCGCTGTTGAGTGTGGTTCAGTTCTTATCTGATCCACACTGCTCCAACAGTTTAGGGTGCTAAATTGTATTGAAATTGAATATTTTCCCCTGCTGTGCTTAATTGCCTTTACTCACAGTTTAGGGTGCTTCTTGATCCAGTTCACTTTCACTCAGTTCTTGAACTTGTGTACCAACAGGAAGATCGTGCAAAATGTGCTGCGCGCAAGAGAATCAGGAAAAGGGGTTCTCACTGCTCCTTTCAGGTTACTCAAATCAAATCGCCTGGGAGTCATATTGACTTTTGCTGTCTACAAGACAGATCTCCCCTCAAATGCAACATCAAGTGAGAGGATTCAAGCAACTGATGGGTATGTTGTCTGCCTAAAAATCAAACTTGTCATTAGCTCCTTAAGGGGGAATAGAGAAGAGAAGAAATAAATAAATATACAATGATGACAATTGTATAACTGATCCTATTCATAAAATAAATTGTATTTAAAAAATATAAAACAAATTTGGAGGTCATCGCAAAGTAAAATAGAATTAATTGAGTTGATGTACTGTCTTAGCTATAAATAATGAGTGCAGCTAGAAATTTCAGGATGTAGACAAGATTAGAAAGATTGAATTAGAGAAGAACTTCATTTAAAGTTTCACTACTGCCTATGAAGCACGGATACTTCAAAAAGGAAGACGTATCCGTATCGGATACTTATCGGATACCGATACTCCTTGGATACTCGTGGATACGTATCGGATACTTCTTAATTAATTTTTTATTAATTTGGAAGTATCGGATACTTAATTTTGAAGTATCGGATACTTGAAGTTACATATTACTTATAATATTTTGTTTAGCTCTTTGATAAGAGAAATATAGTAAGAGTTAAAGTAATATAATTTGTTAAATTGATGTATCCTTGTTGTCTCTCTCACTTCTCTCTCGCTTTCTCACTCTCTCACGTTTCTTGTTTTTTCTCTCATTCTTTTTTTGGTGTTGGCATGTAAGGATGATGTTTAATTTCCATTTGCTTTTGTTTTTAGTTTTGGATGTTTTATGAATGTTTGAAGATTTTTAGGTTAATAGGAATCTCTCTCTTTATTTATTAATTTACTTTAAGTTTTATTTTCATGCATATTACATTATTAAAATTATAAAAATATATTTTTTTTACGAACGTATTCCCGCCGTACCTGTATCATACTTTTCAAATTTTGACGTATCGCCATATCCGTATCCGTGCTTCCTAGGTTATCATTGATGACTTAAAAAAGTATATGTGCTGAAATTTTTATTTAATAATGGTTTTTTGGCTTTAGCTAAGGTCCTGTGATATTCACTGATGAAGGGAAACAAGTTGAAACTATTAACCTTGAAGACTCTTAGTTTTATAGGAATCTTTCTTCTTTATTAAGTTGTCTTTTGTTATAAGTTTTATTTTTATGCATACTGCATTACCAAAAATTGTAAAATAATATTTTTACGAACGTATCCCTGCCGTACCCGTATCCTAATTTTTCAAATTTTTTCGTATCGCCGTATCTGTATCGTATCGTATCCGTATCCCGTATTTGTATCCGTGCTTCCTAGACTACTGCCAAGCAAGTACCTTGGCAAGTCTTCGATATCGAATCAAATGTGGAGAGGTTGCTTCAACAACTTGCAAGCAAACAAACCATACTTGTAAATGTGTATGATACCACCAACTTTTCGCACCCTATCAACATGTATGGCTTGAATCTATCAAATGATAGGTTACAACATGTTAGCACACTTAACTTTGGTGATCCGTTCAGAAAACATGAGATGTGTTGCAGGTGATCTATGTAATCCTATCTGTTACTGTGTATTTTAGAGGGGTCAATGCGAGTTCTTAGATTGAGATTCAAAGTGATAAAATGGACTTACAACTAAGTTTGTTCTTGAAGCAGATTCAAACAAAAACCACCATGCCCATGGTTTGCGATGATGATTTCAATTGGTATCCTTGTAATTGCATTGCTTCTTGGGCATATAATCAACGCAACAGTGGGATGTGCTCGCCAAAGTTGAGGATGATTACCATGAGATGATGAAGCTGCAGAAACGAGCAGAGGCAGCTGATATTGCTAAATCACAGGTATTTAATAGTTGTAGTTCATGTATTGAAATTTTGTTAGGCTTCACCTAATATGTCTACATGGTTCTAATTGAATTTGAATCCTCTGTAGTTCCTTGCTACTGTGTCCCATGAGATCAGAACCCCAATGAATGGTGTTCTTGGTAAGTTTTTGTTATTGTCCTTTATCATTTAAAGTCATTTAAATACATTGCTTTGGGGAAAACATTAAAAAATTATTTAAAAATAAACAAAGAAAGTGGGGTTGTTGTGTGATGTTTGTATATATGTTTATTCAACAGGAATGTTGCAGATGCTAATGGACACAGATATGGATGTAACTCAACAAGACTATGTCAGAACTGCATAGGGCAGTGGAAGAGCGTTGGTTTCACTAATAAATGAGCTTTAGGACCAAGCAAAGATTGAATTTGGTAAGCTTGAGCTTGAGATTTACAGAGATATCTAAAGATCAAATCCATCAAGCTGATTCACAATTTCAAGCATAGTGCACTGATTCGTTTCACTAATATGATTGATTTTTGTTCATTTGGACTAGAATATATTTTTTTCATTTGTTGATAGCTGCGCATGGATAACAAATAGTTATGTTTCAAATTGTTATGCTAGATGGATGTGACTTGTGAATGAAAACTTAGAATAATTGTATTGTGTCGAATGCTAATGATTCAGTTGATTTGAATGATACTTTAAAATTATAGGTTTATTATGGATTGAATGAATTATTAGGAATTACAGGTGTATTGTTGTTTTCCTACTTTGGCGACCAATTTATTAGCCGCGACAAATAAATAATTTTTTTCGCAAAAAATGACAATTGCCGACCAAGAGTTTTGGTCGCAAAAAATACATCTATTGCAGACCAAAAAATTAGTTGGTCGTGGAAACTCACTTTTGCCGACCAAAAGTTTTGGTCGCGAAAAGTAACAAATGGCGACCAAATTTTTGGTCGTGGAATGTCACAATTGGCGACCAAACTTTTTGGTCGTTGAATGTGATAATTAGCGACCAAACTTTTTGGTCGCAAAATGTGTCAATTGGCGACTAAGATATTTGGTCGGGAAAATATCACTTTTCGCGACCAAAGTGTTTTAGCGACAAAATGAATTAGTCGCGGTAATTAAATATTTAGCGACCAAAAATTTAGTCGGCAAATCCAACTTTTGCCGACCAACCAAAATTTTGATCGCGAATTACTTTTGCCAACCCTCAATTGGTGACCAAAGTAGCGACCAAAAAAATTGGTCGCGGATAACTTTTACCGACCAAAAATAGACTTTTAGCGACCAATTTTTTTGTTGCCAAAAGTGTTAATTCTTGTAGTGTTATCATACAATTTTATCACTTTTATCTTTGAAAAATAGACGACAGGTGTGATTTTAAAAATAAACCATTTCTAAGACAAATGTGATGACATTTTATGGTTATAATTACTGAATCAATTCAATTTTTCATTTGTTAACCCAAAAAAATTCTATTTTTCATTTTTTATGCATAATATACTTGAGAGACATAAAAATGAATGGAACATCATTAAAATAGGAGTATCGCTATTGAGATTAAAAAATTAGACCTACTTTCTATACCAATGATATATCACTCTATTAAAATATCTAAATTAAATCTCTCTCTCTCTCTCTCTCTCTCTCTCTCTCTCTCTCTCTCTCTCTCTCTTATTTATTTTCTAATCATCAATCAATTATCTTGTTGACACATAGTCTAGAAAATGAACTTAAATATCATTTTTCTTAAAATAGACCTTGTGGTGGGCCCACAAGAGACAAATAGTATGGTTTAGTCTTCTCTTCTAACTGCAAAGCAACTTCACCTCAAACAAAAATAGGAAAAACAAAGAAAAGAAAAGTGGACTATGTAATGCATGTTTATAGTAGATACTTTGTTGTACGTTTTGCTTATAGTATAGGAGAATACATGCTTCAAACTTTTGCTTTTTGATGATGAATTATTATAAGCAAATACTTCTTTAGTACTGAAAATGTATTAAAAAGTTGCTTTAGAAAATCACTAATTATAATTGTTGTTAAAGAAATAAAAATCACTATTAATCTGATTTGTGAATAGAGTTATATTTTGAGTTTGTAAACTGTAAGTTTTGGAATTATGATTTGAAAAAAGAAAATTTGTTTGGTTATGAGTTTTGAATTATTGAGTTTTGAATTTTGATCAGCAAAAAAAGCTTTATTGATGGAAAATAAACATACAGAGCATGATAACTTACATCAATAAAGAGGAGGGTGCAAAAAGCATCACAGTGAAACATTCAGATCCCAACTAGGTTGGCACCTAGATGCACACCAAATCATCTGCTAGCACAAACTCCAAGCTCCAAGTTGGTGAGAAACCAACATGCAGAGAAAAACAAAACAAAACAAAACAAAACTAACAAAAACAACATAGCACACCCCTTGAATACCAAACATCCAAAAACCCCTCTGCTGGAGCATTAGATCAACATATCAAGAGTCCACAGCTAACAAAACAATCCACCAAGGGACAGAGCACCAAAACACAGCAACAACTCATCACCAACAGCAGCAACTCATCACCATCACCACCACCATCAACAGCAACTCATCACCAACAATAGCAACAATACATCAATAAAAGCTACCAACAGCCTAAGCATAATTGGGATCAGTATAACGGACAACAATAAGTAAAGCTACCAATAACCTAAGCATAACTGGGACCAGTATAACAGACAGCAAAGCACCAATGCAACAGTAACAGGATTAGCACTGCAACAGCAACCAATAGCAACATCCAAAACAACAACCATTAGCAGTGTAACAAAACACTCTCCATCCCTGAACAGCAAGTCACCACCTTTTAAGGCCCCCTTCAAAAAAATTTTTGCATGAAGTTCAATGACAATGCCTTTGGCTTCTTCTGATCACTTCATGATTCTCAGCCTCTTGCATGATCCAGTAAATCATCCCTAATAATATAAACCCCCATTCAACTGTGAACTCCACCCAGCAACACAGCAGTAGGATCAACCCAGAACACTTGTTGGAACTCTTTGCAGATAGTAGATAGGAGTAACGAGCAACTTCAATTTTTTGATATGACTTAACCCCAATTTGCTCCCCAATGTAGACAATATAAACCCCCATTTAGCTATGAACTCCACCCAACTGCAACCAAATACACCAAATCAGCATTAACAGTAGATCAGCAGCAGGGGCAACCCAAAATACCAACCCTCATCCCAAAACAGAACACCATCAGCAGCAGCAGCAGGAGCAACCCAGAAAATCTGTTTGGAACCCTCCACATCTTCAGATTCTTGATATGACTTACCCCAATTTGCTTACCAATGTAGACAATAAAACCCCCAACAATACCACCAAATCAGCCACAATGTAATGCATGCCTTACCTGATCCAAATAGGCCACCACATCATGCGCTGAGTATTGGAACTCACTAGAGGTTGCTATAATCCACAATGCAACTCTACTTTTAATTAGCTCACAAACCTCCTCAAATATAGGTTGTTTTTCATTAAAGATACACTCATGTCGAAGCCTCCACACAGACTAGAGGACTGCCAAAGGAATTGCCTCCCAGATTTTCTGTTCAATCTTTCTCCATTTGTACCCTCTCCACCAATCCAATACCCTTTTGGGCTTTTCAGGTATCACCCAAATCAAACCCCACCAATTCAGTAAATTTGTCTAGATCCTCCAACAAAAGGGCACAGCACCAGAACATGACACCCTGATTCCACCTTACAGCTGCAAAAAACACAATTCAATTGAGCCTCATTACTAAGACACCTCACTCTTTGAAGGAAAACTCTTGATTTGATTCGACCCTTCCAAGCGAGCCAACCAAAAAACTGAACTTTTGGTAGAGAAATATTATTCCAAAGTAGCCTTGATGTCCCCAAGCTCTGCTCCACACATCTTCTATTATAAATTGAATTAACTGTGAACATACCTGAAGATGACGCCCTCCAAGCCAATGAATCAGCTTTTTTTTGATAAAGATGGGTCACATGAAAGCAAAAGGGATTATAGTCTTTCCATCTCAACCTCCTCCCAAACTCTCAGATTCCTTCTGAAACTCAGCTTCCATTCAGATAAGCCATTTCTTTTATCCATCATCTGCTTAAGAGTGACCTCTTTTTCTACTGACAACTCAAATAATCTAGGAAAATCCTCCTTCAAGCATTCGTTGGTAGCCCAACTATCCTCCCAAAATCTAACCCTCATACCATTCCCTACTTGAATGACAGAATTATCCATAAAAAAGCAAAATAGGTTCGAATTGCTGTGTTCTAACCTGAGAATATCACTCCAGACTCTTGAACACTAGGCACTGCTACCAAAATCTGGTCTCCACCTTCCTCCAGAGCTGCCATATTTACTAATCAAAATGTCTTTCCACAACACACGGTCCTCACTACCACATCTCCACCACCATTTGGCTAGTAAACAATCATTGGCTTCCTTCAATTTCTTAATCCCCAAACCTCCCAAGTCCTTTGTTTTGGTAACCTCCTCCCATTTTACCAGATTGATCTTCTTTTTGAGTTCTGAATCTCCTCACAAAAACTTGGCTTGAATTTTGTCCAGCAATTTTGATACATTTGCAGGCAATTTAAACAAAGAGAGGTAGTACACTGGTAAAGAAGATAGCACTGCTTTGATCAGTGTTAGCCTACCTCTAAATGATAGTAATTTCCTTTTCCAAGACGCCAGCCTAGACTTGAATTTATTGATTACCGGCAACCATGTGCTTTTCCTCTTTGGGCTGGCCCCCAATGGTAAACCAATATACATGAAAGGTAACTTTTGGATCATACAATTCAATCTTCCTGCGAAAACATTTACCTCTGCCTCCTGTACACCTACTCCACAAACTGTACTCTTACAAAAATTAATCTTCAATCTAGAAAACACTTCAAAACACATCAAGATTCTCTTAACATTCAAAATGTCATTCTCTTCCGCCTCACAGAACACAATTGTATCATCTACAAATTGCAAATGGGTGACATTAACCTCCCTTAGGCCAATCACAACACCTTTGATTAACTCCAATGCTTTAGCTCTTTGAAATAATATATTCAAACCCTCAGCCACTATATTAAAAAGAAAGGGAGACAACGGACCCCCTTGTTTGAGTCCTTTTTCTGGGCAGAATTCATTAGTCGGGGAACCATTAACAAGAACTGAAACTCTAACTGATTGTATACACGCATTCATCCACCTAATCCACTTATCCTGGAAGCCAAAGCTTGACATCATAATAAAGAGATACTCCCAATTTAATGTATCGTATGCTTTTTCAAAATCTAGTTTCAAAATTACCCCATTCTTCTTTTTCTTCTTCCACCAATCCACTACTTCATTGGATACTAAAATCCCATCTAAAATGTTCCTCCCCACAATGAAAACGGACTGAGATTCTCCAATTATTTTAGGCAATACCTTTTTAAGTCTAGAAGCTAGAACCTTAGCCAAAATTTTGTACAGAGATCCAATAAGGCTAATTGGTCTATAAGCTGAAACACCACCTGGATTCTCATTCTTAGGTAATAATGAGATGAAAGGGCTATTGATACCTTTTGTTAAGCATCCATTATCATAGAATTCCTTGAAGAATTGCAAGATATCCTTTTTTAAAACTTTCTAACACTTTTGAAAGCAAAACAAGTTGAAACCGTCAGGTCTTGGTGCCTTATTTCCATTACTCTCTCTAATAGCTCTCCAAATCTCCTCATCTGAAAAAGGAGTGACCAGCCCATTAGAATCATTATCATTACCAATGGACTTGAAAACACCTTGGAGCTTAGGTCGAAATTTCCACTCTTCACAGAATCTGCTTTTAAAGTGTTTAGCTACCTCTTTGATCTTTTGTGGATCCTCATGAATCTCCCCATCCACTTCAATTGAATTCAGTAGATTTCTATTCTGCCTGCTTGTAGCTATGACATGAAAGAATCTTGTATTCTTATCTCCTTTTAAACTCCAATTAACTCTAGACTTCTGCCTCCATAACCATTCTTCTCTCTTATTTAATGACCATACTTCCTTTCGAACTTCTCTTCTTCTTTTAACCTCATTCTCCACAAGACTTCTAGATTCAGCCACTAGATCAATTGCATGGATCTCCTCCTCCGCTGCTTTCAATGAATGTGTAACATTGCCAAAGACCTCTACATTTCATTTTTTCAAAACTAAACGTAGAACCTTCAGCTTATTCATAATAATAAAACCTGCCCAACCAGTAAATGCAGAATCATCCCAGGACTTTTTCACAACTTCTCCAAATTTCAGATGTGAAGCCCAAGCGTTTATGAACCGGAATGGCCTTGGACCCCATTCCCTGCCATCCTCGACCAGTAACAGGGGGCAATGATCTAAAATACTTCTCTCTAGACCCCATAACTTTAAATTCAACATTTCCTTCCACTCCATTGACATAAGTACTCTATCAATTCTACTCCATCTTTCTCCTTCGTTAGAATTGCACCATGTGAACTGTCTTCCCAACATGGGTAAATCAAGAAGCTCCATATTTTCTATAAATAAATTAAATTCTTTCATCCCTCTGTCTTTTCTAGAACACCCCCTTCTTTCCCCAAGATTCCGTATCTCATTGAAGTCACCAGTTAGACACCAGGGATTACAGAAGCTAGATCTCAACCCATACAGCACATTCCAGAATCTACTTCTCTCATTAACTTCATTTGGAGCATGAACATTGACAAGGACACAGTTAAAATTTGGAAGAAGAGTACCTGAGAGTACAATGCAATGCCTTGTGCTACAACACTGGGATAGCTTGAAAACAGTTGGTTTCCAAATGCACAGAAGCCCACCAGCTCTCCCTTCAAAGTTGACTACCATGAATTTCATTTCATCCACATGCCATAATGATTTTACAAATCTGGTGTAACCTCAGTTTTTTTTGTCTCTTGGAAAAAAAACAAAATCAATTTTCCTATCCTTGAGCAGTAATTTGACCCTCCTTCTCTTTATAGATTTACCCATACCCCGTACATTCCATGATAAGAGCTTCATATAGAAACATTATATAACACCTGTAACCACCTGATACATTCAATCAATTTTGCACATCAGCTCCTAACTGTGCATCTACAGCCCTTGAAGCTGCCTGAACTTTATCCTTGATCTCCATAGCTTTTAATTTTTCCTTCACCTCCTCTTTCTTCCCACCAAAACATATGCCTAAGGCTTTGCCCATACATATTGTTGCTTCTTTCTCCTCCTGAGGTGTCAAATCTCTATGTAAGTTTCTCTCAATCACCTCCAATTTTGATCTTGCCCCAGACGTATCTTTACTTATGACTTTCCTTTGTGCATCCGATCTTGCTTTTAACCCAGCTTTACCTCTTAGGATAGCTCCTCTGCTCCAGCTTCCCATACCCACTGCACCTCATTTCCTTTCATTTCTCCCTCCCCTGGCTCTCCCTTGCTTGTTCACCGAGATTCTATTACCATTCCTCCGTACTAACTTTTTCCTCTGTTTTAACTCTCCTTTTTTCCCATCTGTGTTACCACTATCAAATGAAGCCTCAACATAAAGTGATGATGACCCAACATCTTGGGCCAGTGACACCTCATTATCTGAATTACAATTACTACCCATGAGCCCAAATCTAGGCCCATCACACTGGGTATGAACCAAATCCACTTCCAATGCTATCCCTGGGATATCAAGCCCATTCTCACTAATGCTTCTCATGAACCCATTACCATAACCTTCTACCGGCCCACACACTTCATTAAATAGTTAGATGGCACTCAAATTCTCTGAATTAGTTCTCGCCATGCCTGCTTTAATTACAATTTGGCTTCCCAAACCCACCTCCACTAACTCCTTCACTCTCAAGGTGGAGCCACCGTTAGACGTTTTCCCCTCTGCCACTGATACAATGTGTGCCAAATCAGCTCTCTGTGATCCTGCCATCTCAGCACTTATGTCCACCATATTACCGATTGGGCCTTCCACCTTAGCCTCGTTCACCTCTGCAAACTTTGCAGTCACCTGCTCATCTCCTCCAATTGCACTGCAAAGATCATCTCTCTTCTGGCTTGACTTACACTTACATGATATATCAGTAAATTTATTAACCATAATTTGTTCTTCGCACACTCTAACTAGATATAGCATACCTTTACATCTAATCTGTATTACGGTATTAATTAAGGACATAGTTCTTGTTGCAATCTTGACCCTCCCACAGCCGAAGGATATCTGGTTTGATGTGTTCTCATTATTCGAATAACTTCCCCCCAAATTTGACCTATTTTAATAAGCGTATCATTGTTCCAAAGGTTCAGAGGTACCCCATGGTAGCTTAACCAGACTGCCCTCTCCTGCTCTTGATGGATACCCTTCTGCCACTCTATTACAGATTCACACCATTCTTTTAGACAATCATCCAAGAGGACCAACTGAGACTTCTTGTCCTCCACTGATTTAAATGATACCACAGCTACTTTACCTCCCCCTTTTCTTACAACAATATCCTGAGAACCTCTTTGCCGGACATCCTTACAAAAGTCTGAGAAGGTATAATACCTTTTCAGTTTGATAATGACACTCTTATACGACCATCCATTACCTGATTCAACACCTATAATGACATGCCCTTCATTTTCAGATTTGTTGCCTTGTAACACAGCTTCTGCATAGGAACGATGTCACATCCTTGCCTTAAAGGCTTTTTCATCATTTCTTCTCAAATGGTCCTGTGGTCATCCCTTTCCATCATGCACATTCTTAATGGGCCCACCTTCCTTCTCATTTGTTCTTATCTTCTCAAACTCTGCTATCTTCACTTGTAATTCTTTATCATCAAACCATAATCCATTAGCTTTTTGAATTGCAACTTCAGCTGCCACTGGGCAATCATATCTAACGAATCCAAACCTTGTTTTGCTAGCCTTTCTAAGCTTGTTTGGGATGAAAACATCTTTCACAATTCCGAATTTTGAGAATAACGCGAACAAACCTTTTGGATTCATAGACCATGGAAGGTTGTCAACAAACACTGTAAAAACCCCTTCATTACCTTTCCTAGAATCCTCTCTTTGAGCATATCGTCTCTTTCCATACAAAACTGGTTGCCATCCCCCAACTGCTACTCTGCTTCCTCTACTCATAGTTGCTCTGCTTCCGCCGCCCACTGCTAGCTCTCTTTGAGAAAAGTTATTTGGTTATGAGTTTTGAAAAGAGTTTTAAAACTTAATTGAAAACTTATAATTCATAACTAAGCACACAACTTAAAACTTTATTAAAAATTCTATTCAAAACTCATAACCAAACTCTTTTTTAAAATTCAATTCAAAATAATAATTTGTCATTTTGGTCTAAAAAAATAATTTTTATATTTAAAAAATATCAAATATATATATATATATATATATAATTTTTTTCCCCAAATAACAGGTGACGATTGCCAATTGCAAAAATAAAAAATAAAAAAAAAATAAAAAAAAATACTGTTCCGGTCAACTGGCCAGATGACCGGTGGACGACGAGGTAGACCGAAAATTCAAAAACTATTTGGTTTACCCAACATATTTTCAAAATGTGTTTTGAAATTGATTTAGAATCATGATTTGAAAACTTAAATCAAATATAACATTATAATGTAAGGGTGGAATTAGTTTTAGAAAGTTAAATCAAAAGAAAAGTGGACTATATAATGCACATGTTTATAGTAGATACTTTGTTGTATATGTTTTTCTTATAGGATAGGAAATCTCCTATACTATAAGAAAACATGCTTCAAACTTTTGCTTTTTGATGATGAATTATTATAAGCAAATACTTCTTTAGTACTGAAAATGTATTAAAAAGTTTGTTTATAAAAATCACTAATTATAATTGTGGTTGAACGAGACTAATTATGTCTTGATAATTAATTAATTAATCACTGTTAAAGAAATAAAAATCACTATTTATCTGATGACATTCAGTCAGCTCTCATGGTCAGCATTGTTTTGTAAATAAATAAATAGAAAGTATGTTAAGTGCATGATATAATTAAGAATCTCTAAAAATATAGGTAAAAAAAACTTATATGTTTGGGATGATTTTTTGGCTAATTACGAAGAGCAAGGATCCTCTAGAGTGATTTTTCCCTAAAGTTTCCTAAAGTGCTATAGTGTATGGTTGAGATTTACTGGCAAGTCACATCAATTTTTCTGATGTGACTTGCCAATAAATCTCAACCATACACTGTAGCACTTTAGGAAACTTTAAGAAAATTTCACTCTAGAGGATCCTTGGTGAATTACGAAAAGATGGGCAAAAAGTAGAGAGAAAAGGGAATCTTTGACTTTTTTGTATGAGTTGTTGGCTTTTTGGCTAAAAAGGTAACTTTTTTGGCTTTTTGGCTAAAAAGGTAAGTCCCCAAACGGGCCCTAAATATACCTAAAAAGTAAAAAATTTGTGAAAAAAAATCTTTTAAAAATTCACTAAATATCAAAAATGCAAAAAAAAAATTACGAGAATTTAGTACATTTTAAAAATATTTTTTCACAAATTTTTTACTTTTTAAATACATCTAAGTAAGGTGCATCTAAAAAAGTAAAAAGAATGTTTAAAATTTAAAAAATATTCATTAAAAACAAAAAAACACAAAAATAAAAAAACTCAATTTTCAAAAAACGTAATTTAAAAAATTAAAACTAAACACATTAAATCTCCTATTTGTCCAAAATTTTTCTTCATAACTTGATAAGCTAAAATTACATGTAGAGTTATTTTGTTTATTTATTTTAACAATACAAGTGACCACGTTAAGTGTTGGTGATGATAATTGATGCTATTGAGTTCAATTCTTATGATAAGAGCATCTCCAACGGTGAATCAAAAATTTCATCAAATTTGAGTTAAAAAATGGTTATTTCCTGAATTTGATACTTCAGGCTCCAACGGTTCACCTTCACCAAATCTATCCCGGGACAACCGGGTGGTCGACCGGCCGGTTGACCGGTTAGGGAAAAAAATTTCTTTTTTTTTTTTGCGAATTGTCTGAACTTTTTTTGAACTTTCTGAACTTTTTTCGGGACAACCGGGGTGGTCAACCGGCCGGTTGACCGGTTAGGCAAAAAAAAAATTTTTTTTTTTTTTTTTAACGGTTTGAACTTTTTTTCCTGAACTGTTTGAATCTTTTACTGGTTGGTCAACCGGCCGGGCAACCGGTTGGTTGACCGGTGTACCATTTTCAACGGTCCGTAACAGTGATTTGGTAAAATCTGTGTCTTGATCTCAGTTTGATATCTTGTTTGCTGAATTCTCATTTTGGTATGACTTTGGTGCAACCGTTGGAGCGTGAAAAAGTTGATTTTTCATCAAAATTTAAATCTGATGCTGGGTTTGGTTCACCGTTGGAGATGATCTAAAACAACAAAACAATTAACAACAATGAAGGCCTTCATCACAAAACTAATAGAAGATATCAACGATAATGATCAAATGATTAATGTGATTGACACGTACAAAGTAATTGTCATATGTGTATATATATATTTATATATATCAAATGAGATACGTAGAAGAGATGGGATGGTGCTATTTGAAGATGCAACAACTATTGTTGTGTGGTCGTTACAACTCATTTTAAGACTTATTTTAATAATTCAAATCGTTTAAGTAGTGTTTAATAACGTTTGAATTTTATAAATTGATTTTTATTTATTTTTAGAAAAACATAAAATATAAATGCATTTCGTTTGAATAAAATGTTTAAAAAATTTTAAAAACATAAACTAAAAAATATGTTTGTTCAGGTCTAAAATATTTATATTTATTTTTTATTATTTATGACAATGGGATTATACACATTATAATTGAAAAAAATTAATTAGGAAAAAAATAAATGAAAAAAAAAATTTGTTAGTCAAATTTTTTAATTTATGTTTAAAAACCAACTTAAACTCATTTTTTGAATTTACATTTTTTTCTTCAAATTTATAAACTAAGAAAACCATTTATAAATCAAAAAAATTATTAAGCAAGTTTTTATGACAATTTTTAAAATTTTTATAAATATAAATTGAAAATTGAAAATTGAAAATGAAATGATTATCAAACATGCCTTAATTTTTATAGGGATACAATTTGGGCGGATTCAACCCGAGCAACCCAAACCCAACCCGAATTTTTTTAGGGCTTGGATAAGATATTTTCAAATTTAGTATAGGCTTGGGTAAAAATTCAGAAACCCGAATTAAATTTGGACGGGCTTGGGCGAAGACGTCAAATAACCCGAAACCTGAATTATACATATATAGATATATAAAAATATTAAATATACATATAAATTATTAGTCATTACATGATATTAAAGTAATTTAGATTATTAAATCATATTGAATATATATTATATATACAAATAACATAAATTTTTTTTTTTTTATTTTCACTCATAAATTGTAAGTACTATTATAGCGGCATCTCTCTTATATTATATAAATTATTTGTTTAAATGGTATTAGTAGTTTTTTATAATAAAAAAAATGTAAATAGAGTCAAATTTTAATAATTTAATAATGTAGCAGCAAAAAAAAAAAAAATTAAAATTCATTTACAATTCAGGCAATTCGGGTTTAACTTAGGCCGAGCTTGGGCAGTCAACCTTGGGTTACAATTCGGGCCCAGGTAAGTCTCAGCACAATTTGAACTAGCCTTAAATAACCTCTCAACCCGACCGAACCCGCTCGAGTTGCAGGCCTAATTTTTTAAAATACAATGAACCCATTAAGAGATAGTAAGGTTGCGAAACATTATGACATGAAGGAGTAGGAGAGAAATGAACCTCTCTGCATCGTGCACACTGAATGGCAAGCACCTGGGTGTTATAATTCCAAACAACCAGCCTGCAATAAAACCCACTGCAATAGGCTAATACAAAATGTCTATTCAGCAATTAAAAATAGCAACTTTATTTCTTATTTTAATTTAATCCTGCCCTTTTATAATAAACCTAAGGTTGTGTTTGGATATGGATAAAATTGTGGACAGAAAAATAAATTATAAATTTGTGAAAATTTTGGGCAAATCATTCCTGTAATCCCTATATCACTTATATTTCTGGTGACAATTTGATTTTTGTAGACATAATCGCATCAATTTATTTTTAAATTTTTTCTATTATATCAATTTAGTTCAATTAATAACAAAGTGATTGAGAAATTGACTCATTCCTTTCTAAGTGAACAATTTTTCCTTTAATTTCTGTCTATTTTTTAAAAGATGTTGTTATCAATAGAATTGACACAGTATGAAAAATTAAGAGATAAAATTGAGATAATTAAAATTACATAGATTAAATTGATATAAAAAATAAATTACAATGATCGCGCTAGTATAATTTGTCTTAAAAAAATTTCACCTTCTATTTTATTCACAAATTCCTTCCCTTCCTTTCTCTTCACAAATTTTATATAAATTATAGCCTAAGTGCAATTATTATTGCATTTATGGTCCCATTTGCCACCATAATATTCAACAAACTACAAGCTTTTATAATTGAGCCCAAGGATTACTTAACATTTCATAACAACAACAAACCTTTTTTATTTTTAACCTTTTTTAAATAAATGAAAAATAAGTGGTGATCACAAACATCATACAAAATCCAATTGCCTTGTGGCTAATTTTCCATGAATTAGCTTATTTTAATCTGGAAAAGGAAAAACACTATTTTGGATGAGATTGACAATTTTTTACCTTTATGTTGAAAGCCAAACAAGAACCGCTCACTTGGCTTTAACGTAAGCTTATCTTTCCCATGCACTATCTTCAATTATTTTGTTGGCTGGTCGGTTGTAAACATTGAAATCGATCGCAAAATTAGACATAAACTATATGAATAAATTTTATAAAATTTATCAATATCAGGTCCATTTTTTTAAATTTTTTTTAATTCATATACATTTTGTGACCAGTTTTGCAATTTGTTAAATTCCAGATGAGACCTACTCAACCACACCTTTTAGGAAAAAATTTAGTTAGTTTTGGTGTACCATGTGGTGATCCAAATGAGAGATTCGGGGGGCCTATCAAAATCGTTCAATTTGTGATCAAAATAGTTCAATTTGTGAGGCCTATCAAAAAGAGTATCTATACAAAAAATTATATAGATCGGATACAGATAGCTAGATAATCAAATAAAATGTATATTAAAAAAAAGTAGGTCTATTTTTAAATTTGAACCAATTTTACAAGATAAATGTGATATAGTTACTAATACCTAATAAATCTATTTTTTTTTCATGATTATTTTTTCTCTTGTAAATCTTATAAAATAAATGATTCGAATTATTAAGTCGAGCCTAATGGGTTCAAATATTGGAGAGAAACCATCTCCATAAGATGCTCTTAATAATGAGGAACCACAAGATACATCAAACGAGTCACTTCTCGCCTATGAACTATCTAATACAAAATTCCCATTTATAAAATTATCTGCTACAAGCATAGATGAAACATGGGGAAAATGAAGTGTTAAAATACATATGCAACATTTAACTGATGTATACAAACAAAATCTAATGTGTGCCAAAATGATCATTTTTTATTTGCAGCATTATTTCTCAAAGATTCGAAAATCATACTAAATACTTTATTAATTCTTTCTACAGCTAAATAGCCAAAAAGTTACTAAATTAGCATGTTCCCAAACGAGGCCTTATGTTAGGTACGTCTAAAAATTAAAAAAATTGCCTAAAATATTAAAAAAATTCAGTAAAAACAAAAAAACACGAAAAACAAAAAAAATAGAATTTTCTGAAAAGTATTTTTGGAAAACTCTAACCAAGCAAAAAAAAAATTCAATTGAAATGCTTACGATGTGAGTTTTAAATTTTGAAACAAATAAATAAATTATAAAGGTTGAATTTATATAATGCGAAAATATATTTAATTAATATTATAAATTATACATTAATAGAAGAAAATGGATAAACTTATTATATAATTTGATAAGGAGCATAGCATACTTAGTAAAAGATAATTTATAAAAATATCACCAAATTGGATAAATTTTTTAGTAGTGGTTTGGGATATCCTAAATAAGTATATTTTATGACTTTTTATAAAATATGGGTTGGGTATGGATTGAGTTTGAAGTGATGTGGTAGAAAGGTGATATGACTTAAATAAGATGATGTAATTTAAATAGGATAGTGACTTTTTGGATTTTTTAGTTTATGCCAAACAAGGTAGCCAACAAAAACATATATATGCAAAAAATAATTTTTACTTTTAAAAGGTAAAAAAATGTTTTTCAAACCAAATCTTATGAATACCACACTACAATTGCCACAATCATCACCCTATTGCCACTACCACACCACCTCCACGATAAACACAACCTCCACTACCTCCACCCCATCAACACTATCACTAGTACTACTTGTTGAGGATTGGCTCAGATTTGCTGTCAACAATGGTTGCTGTCAACAATGGCTGCTTTGTTTGTCAACAAAGGCTGCTGATTGAAGAGCTTGGTTCTCCCATTGCTTCTATAAATAGGTAGTGAATTGGAGGACTTTTGTGTGGTGAGTTCAAGAGAGAATACAGAGAGAGAGAGTGAACAACTATCAGAGTGTGTTTCTGTTGTAATTCTTCAATTTCTCTCAATATAGTGAAATTCGCTGCTGTGGACGTAGGCGACTTGCCGAACCACGTTAAAACTCTTGTGTTATTGCTTGTTTGTGCTTCCTGGTGTGCCCTCGATCCTCAACAATTGTTATCAGAGCCAGAGTGGTGAAAAATCAAATTTTTTCCGAAAGTGCCCAGATTTCAAAGTGACTGAAATCCACTTTTGAGCATACCATGAGGAAACCCTTGAGAAAAGGAGTCCAGAACAGCAAAGTCCAGCCCCAGAAGAGAAAGCACGCACTCTCACGCACCCTCTAAAGCAGGAGAGTGAAGCCCACTCTCACCACGCGCTTCACACGCCGTTTCAGCAACCGGCGAGTTAGTCAACGCGCAGCCACGAGCCCTCATGTGTGGCCAGAGGAAGAAGGTGAGTGTCGCGCGCGTGGGAGTGACGTCATCTCCACGTCACGCGCTAACTCAGTACATATGTAGCTGCCAGGTCAGCACCACGCCATTCGGTAGGCCACCTGTTAGCCGCCACGTCAACCAGATTGCGACGTCATCTGACACGTCATCGACCACGTCATCTGCCATGTCAGCCGGATTGCCGCGTGTCTGACACGTCAGTCACCCCGTCAGCGCCATGTCAGCACGTAGAGGTTTGATCCCGTGTTGCGCGGCTAAGGTACAGCCTCAAGAGAAAGGATCCAGTGCTTCGCGGCTAAGATGTTGCCGTGCATCTGAACCGTCCAAACTTTTTTGACCTGATCTGAGTTATTTGGAGTCTGTTTCTAACGATCCAATAGTACTTTCCAACTATTTGGAGTATTCCGGACACATCTGTACGGTCAGTTTTTTTAATCGGAGTTTCTAAAAAAAAAAAAAAAGTCTAAATGGCAGAATCTATAGAGACGAGATCAACCGAGTCCATAAGTAATCTAGCAACTACAAGCAACTCTAGGCATTGGACCCCGGTGTCTCATGCTAAGTTCGAGGTAGAAAAGTTTAATGGAAGCAGTAACTTCGGCATGCGGAGATGCGAAGTTAAAGATATGCTTGTCCAGATGAACCTGCACTTCACTCTGGGAGACAAACCAGATGACCCGGACGGGATAGAATGGGGGAAAGTGAATCTCCTGGCCTGCAGTTCCATCCGACTTTGCCTTGCAAAAGAGGAGAAGTACGCCTTCACAGAATATGATATTGCGAAGGATCTTTGGAAGGCGCTGGAAGACAAGTTCATGACAAAGAGCATTGATAACTAGCTCTACTTGAAGAAGAGGTTGTTTCATTTTGACTATAAGAAAGGTATTTCGATGAACGAACACCTAAACAATTTCAACAAAATTCTTACCGATTTGAAAAACTTGAATGATCACGTTAGTGATGAAGATAAAGTACTGTTACTGTTGAATTCCTTGCCTGACTCATATGATCATCTCACCACCACTTTACTGTACGATAAAGAAAAGATCAAGTATGTTGATGTTACAAACGCCTTGGTAAATAATGAGTTCAGAAGGAAAGATAAATCTGCAAACAGGGACTCAGCATCCGAGGCATTGACAGTTAGAGGCAGGACAAATAGCAGAAGATATACAGGGCAAGGAAAGTCTCGCTCAAAATCCAGAGGGAAATATCAGATAGAAGACGTCTTGCAAAAGACGAGTGTGCTGCTTGTCGCCAGAAGGGGCATTGGGCAAAAGATTGTCCCAATAAAGACAAGAAAGATGAAAAGGTGAACGTTGCACGAGATGGAGATAATGGTGAAGGATCAGCCTTCACAGTTTCATCATATGGCCAGTCTGATGATTGGATTCTAGATTCCGGATATTCCTACCACATGTGTCCTAACAAGCAGTGGTTCTCGAGCTTACGAGAGTTCGATGGAGGCGTTGTGTTGATGGGCAACGACCAAGCTTGCAGAACAAAGGGGATTGGAACAATTCGACTGAAGATGCATGATGGAACAGTCAGAATTCTCGAAGATGTTCGGTATGTACCAAATTTGACAAAGAATCTCATTTCAGTAGGAGTTTTAGACTCCAAAGGTTACAGAGTAACTGTGGAAGGTGGAGTCCTCAAAGTTGTTCGAGGAGCATTTGTTGCAATGAAGGGTACTCGACAGGGAAATTTATATTTCCTAGACGGCTCTATAGTCACAGGAAGAGTGGTTGTCTCCACCAGCTCAGAAGATGATGTATCAGACACTTCCAGACTTTGGCACATGAGCCTAGGGCATGTCGGCGAGAAGGCTTTACAAGGGTTGGTAAAGCAAGGCCTGTTGAAAGGTGCCAAAACAGGGAAGCTTGAGTTCTGCGAGCATTGTGTATTGGGCAAGCAAACAAGAATCAAGTTTGGTACTGCTATTCATCGTACCAAAGGGATTCTAGACTACGTTCACACCGATGTATGGGGTCCTTCCAAGAATGCTTCATTGGGAGTTAAGCACTACTTTGTGTCGTTCATTGATGATTTCTCAAGAAGAGTTTGGGTTTACACAATGAAGCATTAAGATGAAATATTAGAAATCTTTCTTATGTGGAAGAAAATGATTGAGACCCAGACAGGTAGAAAGATCAAGAAGCTCAGATTTGACAATGGCGGCGAATACACATCAGATCCCTTCTTTGAGGTTTGTCGGAATGAAAGGATAGTGAGACATTTCACAGTTAGTGGAACGCCACAGCAAAATGGAGTTGCAGAACGCATGAACTGCACTTTGGTGGAGAAAGTCCGGTGTATGCTGTCACATTCTGGATTGAGCAAGGCATTTTGGGGCGAGGTAATGAACTATGCTCGTCATCTTGTTAACCGACTACCTACTGCAGTACTTGATGGCAAGACTCTTATGGAGGTATGGTCAGGAGCGCCAGCTACTGATTATGAACAGCTACGTATCTTTGGATGTCCAGCTTATTTTCATGTTACAGAATCTAAGTTGGATCCTAGAGCCAAGAAAGCTATCTTCTTGGGCTTCAGTGACGGTGTCAAGGGATATAGACTCTGGTGCCCTGAATCAAAGAAAGTTGTCACTAGAAGAGACGTTACCTTTGATGAGACTACAATGCTGAAGCAGCTAAATCCTCAAGAGAATGAGGAAGCATTGAAGAAGTCAGTGCAGGTGGAGTTTGAGACTCTAGCGAAGACTGTTCAGACAGACAACAATCCTGAAGAAGTTTCAGTTGACAGCTCTGAAGAAGATTCTGAAGAAAGTTCAGATGAAAATGAAGATCCAGAGGCCCCACAACAGTCAGAACCCATTGCGATCAGAAAAGGAAAAAGAGTTACTAAGAAACCTAGTTAGATAACCGATATGGTGGCCTATGCACTTCCAATCATTGAAGACAATATTCCTTGCACTTTCAAAGAAGCTATGCAGAATCAAAAAAGTGTCAAATGGAAGGAGGCTATGAATGAAGAGATTAGATCACTTCACAAGAACCAGACTTGGGAGTTGTGCAACTTCCAAAGGAAAAGAAAGCAATTGGGTGCAAGTGGGTTTACACCAAGAAAGAAGGCATCCCAGGCAAAGACAACATCAGATTCAAAGCCAGATTGGTAGCTAAAGGCTATGCCCAAAAGAAATGAATAGACTACAATGAGGTATTCTCACCTGTTATGAAGCACACGTCTATTCGTATCTTGCTAGTTTTGGTTCCACAGTTTGATCTTGAGCTCGCCCAACTCGATGTCAAAACTGCCTTTTTACATGGAGATCTTGAAGAGGAGACATACATGTCTCAGCCAGATGGTTTCAACTTTGCAGGAAAAGAGAATTGGGCCTGTAAGCTGAAGAAATCGTTGTACGGATTGAAGCAATCCCCGAGACAGTGATACAAGAGATTTGATCGGTTCATGATAGAGAAAGAATACACAAGAAGTCAATTTGATCATTGCGTATATTTCCGTAAGCTTCCAGATGGGTCCTTCATCTATTTGCTCTTATATGTAGATGATATGTTAATTGCATCAAAGAGCAATGAGGAGATTGACAAACTCAAGGCATAGTTAGCAAGAGAGTTTGAAATGAAGGATTTGGGAGAAGCAAAGAAAATTCTTGGCATGGAGATCAAAAGAATCAGGAAGAAGGGCACGGTTTGTCTGACACAAACCTAGTATTTGAAAAATGTGTTAGACAGATTTGGCATAAATGGGAAAACAAAAGCTGTGAGTACACCATTGGCCCCTCATTTCAAGCTCAGTGCTTCGATGTCTCCACGCACAGAAGAAGAACGGAAGCATATGGCACAAGTTCCATATGCAAATGCAGTTGGTGCATTAATGTATGCTATGGTTTGTACAAGGCCTGACATTTCACATGCTGTGAGTATGGTAAGTAGGTATATGCATGATCCTGGGAAAGGTCACTGGCAGGCAGTGAAATGGATCTTAAGGTACTTACATGGCACAGTTAAGATGGGTTTGAAGTTTGAGAGAGATCATAGACTTGGACAGAATCTGGTTCGATATGTGGACTCAGATTATGCTGGTGACTTGGACAAACGCCGGTCAACAACAGGGTATTTATTTACGTTTGCTAAAGGGCCGGTGAGTTGGAGGTCAACGCTTCAGTCAACGGTGGCTTTGTCTACTATAGAGGTAGAGTATATGGTAGTGACAGAAGGCTTTAAGGAAGCTATTTGGCTACATGGATTAATTGAGGACTTGGATATTGTTCAGAAGCACGTTGAGGTGTACTGTGATAGTCAGAGTGTCATTTGTTTGGCAAAGAACCAAGTTCATCATTCCCGCACCAAGAACATTGATGTTTGTTTCCATTTCGTCCGAGAAATTGTGAATGAAGGGGATATTCTGCTTCAAAAAATTAGCACTGCAGATAATTCGGCCGATATTCTCACAAAAGTGGTTTCTGAGATCAAGTTCGAACACTGTTTGGACTTGGTCAACATCTCTCGGAACTGAGCACCTTCGGGTGAATGGCAGTGTTGATCGATCACTATATTGGATAGAGAATCCTCGCCAAGGTGGAGATTTGTTGAAGATCGGCTCAGATTTGCTGTCAACAATGGCTGCTCTGTTTGTCAACAAAGGCTGTTGATTGAAGATCTTGGTTCTCCCATTGCTTCTATAAATAGGTAGTGAATTGGAGGACTCCTGTGTGGTGAGTTCAAGAGAGAATACAGAGAGAGAGAGTGAACAACTATCAGAGTGTGTTTCTGTTATAATTCTTCCATTTCTCTCAATATAGTGAAATCCGCTGCCATGGACGTAGGCGACTTGCCGAACCACGTTAAACCTCTTGTGTTATTGCTTGTTTGTGCTTCCTAGTGTGCCCTCGATCCTCAACACTACTACCACCACCATACTCACTAAAACATCAATTTTAAGATTACAACCAATTATAAGGAAAAAAAAATTATGAAGAGGTTTTCATTGAAAAATAGATTCCAAAACAAATGGAGAATTGTATTAGAAATTCTAACTCCACATAACATATAACAAGTTTAACAATTATAACAACTACGAACTCATCTATGAAGGAAAGAAGTCGAAGGCAACCTCAACATAATACTATCTATAATTCACTGAACTCAACATGATACTAAAATTCACTTAGCTACATGAATACTTATTTTTATTTTTATTTTTTGCTCAAAGATTGATCCTCTACTGATTGAATATGCTTTTGTTTGTCTAAAAGCTTCAAGTCCAGAGAAATCTCCATGTTGACCACTTTTGGAAGTGATTTCTTTTAAAACAATCTTGTGTTCAATCATGCAATTATGTTATTCTTTCAATTGTACACTTGTAAATATCATAGTCACTTTTTTTTAGAATAACAAAGACTAGTATTAATTTGGGTCTTATAATATATATTAAAAAAAATTAATACTTTGCAACATATTAAAACAAAAACAAATTATGTAATGTGTGATATTATAGAAAATTTTAAATTTTTATGTAAACCATATGGGTGAAATGTTATGCTCCACTACAACATAAAAATATAATGACAAAGAAAGCACTTGAGTTTAGATATACATAAAATAGTGGATGATTCGCGAATCATGCAATGCAGATTCATTCATTCTCTAGATTTTTTATTTTTTATTTTTAGTTAGCCATGGAACAAGAGAAAAAGGATCATATTTTTGCAATCAAAATGAGCATGCATTATTGTTGTAGAAATATTTGAAGGTGTGAAAATAAAACGGGTGATATAGTAATCTTCAGTCATCTCATTCATAAAATTAAAAAAAAAAAAAAAAAAAAGAAGGTAGGGGATAACCTAATTATTTTTCATCAACATTATGAATGAAAAGTTAGAGATGATGAAAAGTTAGAGAAGTTAGAGAAAAGTTAGCGAAGATTTTCCAAAATAAGAGTATTGATTTAATGAAGTATTAAATAGGTGGACATTCTTTAATTATTCACTTTAATAAATGAGACAAATTTAAACATATTAAGTTGTTAACAAGACCCTTTACAATGGCGTATCCAAGGCTTTAAAATATTTAAACACATTTTTTATTTCTCGATATGTATCAACTCAACAAAATATAGCTTGAAAAATCTAGAAATCCCCCAGATGTTGATTTGTGATTATGTATCAATTTAAGTAGTAAACAGCAATCCCAATCAAACAATCAAGACAAAACAACACAACGATTTTAACGTGGAAAAACCACAATTGGATACCTCCAACTGTGATTAAAAAAATCACGGGCAACAGCCACAAAACAATCCACTAAGAAGATTTAAAATAATTACACAGGTATACTTTCAATTACCTAGCGAATCCACGCCTAATTGAACCAACCTCTATGTGCCTCTTCCAACCCCGTCTTCACCTCGGAATTGTCTTTACGATGAGCCACTCCAGAATCCACTGAAGCTTCAGGCTCGAATTCTTCAGAATCCACCGAAGAACAACTCTCTCTCTCTCTTATGTATAACAAACAAAACCTTTGATGTACTCTCTTTAAACCATGAGTTGAATACTCAATAAAACATCAAAGAAAACTAACAAAATATCCCCAGATATAAACCTTAAGAACCAAAAAAAAGATCTGGAGGAATTAAATAGTTTTGGGAGAAAACCAACTATTTATAGAAAATTCAAAAGTAATCCTAGTTTTGGAAGAAATCCAATTACTTTTGGATATCCTAGTTTTGGAAGAAAATCAACTTCTTAAAGAAATCCTTGTCAAACAGGATTGCCAATAATAAAACCTAACAATCTCCCCCTTTGGTAATGCCGTGACAAAACACACCTAACAAATAAAATCCTAATCACCCCAATCCATTACAACCAACAAACACAAACTTCTTTCTCAAGATTAAGATCTGCAAAACAGCTATTAGTGCCACAATCTCCAAAACAACTATTAGTCTCACAAGAGTATATGAAAAAGTAATAAACATATGGCTAGATTATCTTGAACCATGAGATGGAAAACATGAATAGATGAAAACTAAGACTCATGAAAAACAACTCTCAAACAACAATTCGACAACGCCAAATTCAGGAAATTCTGAGAAGAGTTCTGCATCAGACCATGTTTTTCCTCTCCAGGCCATCTATAAGCTAATGGGCAAGTCGAAGTCACCAATCACTCCCTTTTAAAGATTATCAAGACTAAATTGGAAGCCGCCAAAAGACTCTGAGCTAAGGAATTACCAAACGTTCTTTGGGCCTATCGAACGACAGCTCGCACCCCCACTAGAGAGACCCCTTTTCGCCTAACATACGACGTCGAGGCGATCATCCTAGTGGAAATTAGTCTGCCGACCCCCTAGGTGCTACATCCGAACCCAGAACTAAACGAAGAGCTGCGACGGGCTGACCCGAACCTAATCAAAGGGCTCCGAGAGTCAACTCTTGTCAGGCTGGCATCATATCAACAGAGAATGAGAACACATTATAACCGTAGAGTCAAATCCCAAGAATTTGCAATAGGCAACCTAGTCTTACGCGAAGCCACTCTCGCTACCAAAAACCCAACCAAGGGCAAGCTAGCAGCTAAATGGAAAGGACCTTACATCATCACAGCCAAACCCCGTTCAGGCACTTACCGTCTCCAAGACATGACGGAAGAGACCTCCTTCATCCATGGAATGCAGAGCACTTAAAGCGATATTTTCAATAAAATGGCTTCTGCTGCTTTTTGTATGGTTCAACCTGTTGTATGGTTCAGTTTGCTATTCAGAACACTTGTGCATTTTTGCTTTTGCCATACGATGTGTAAATCTATGATTGTAGGACTATGCTTTAATGACAAACATTTTCAATCTGCATTTTTTGTTGTTGTACCCCTTTTCTTGAAGAACAAGCCTCAGCCAGACTGATCACGATAATCCTCAACCAGACTGAGCCTGAAGAGCTCAATCAGACTGAGTTATATAAGCCTCAGCCAGACTGAGCATCATAAACTTCAGCCAGACTGAGCCTAAAGAGTTCAACTAGACTGAGTTACAGAAGCCTCAGCCAGACTGAGCACCATAAGCCTCAGCCAGTCTGAGCTTGAAGAGCTCAGCCAAAGTGAGTTTCATAAGCCTCAGCCAGACTGAACACCATAAGCCTTAGCTAGACTGAACTTGAAGAACTCAACCAGACTGACTTTCATAAGTGTAGACGTCCCCGAACGCCCCGGGAGGGTGAGTCTCGTTCTGTTCATTTGGGGTCACTACAGCTCGGACTCTCAAATCGTCACGGTTCTAAATCTGAACCAAAGAGTCCAAATCCGGCAAATCGTTTTGAGAAAACAGATTTTGAAAGAAGTGCCAAACATGGACTGCTTTCCCAGATACAGAGTCGCCACCTAAATATTTTATTTTGGGAAAATTTAAGAAACCCTGACTCGTTGCCTAAGGCCACGTGTCCGTCATCACCAAAGCTGCCTCGGCTCGGGAACTTGGGTACGATTGGGGAAGGTCACTTTGTGAGCACCCCCGCTCGCCCGATCCCGATCAAAGATCGGCCTCTACTAACCATGATATCAAGTTTTGAAAACATTGTGTGTTTTATTCCGATTTTTATCCTAGATTTACTATATGATGCGCACAACATACAAGTATAGACTGGATCGCCTGAATTGGAACAAAACATTTCATGTTTGTTTTTGAAATATGGTTTGCTACTCGCAAGTAGGCTTAAAATGCAGATTTTGCCACCCTCAGGTGGGCTTAAGAAAAGATGGTTTTGCCACTATCTAGTGGGCTTAAAACTCACAGTCAATGATTTGTTCCAATTTAAGTAACCCAGCCTTCACCCACAGGCATTCAGGCAGTTATATCACATAAGCAAATAGCCTCATGGTAAGCATGCTATTCATGGCAATCACTCACATGCATGCAAGGATGCTAAAGCATAAAACTCACCGAGTACTCCAAGCCAAAACAAAAGCTCATTAGAAATCCATGCATGATCCTAATTATACAGAAGTGCCTAATGCAACACATGCAAAAATGCAACTATAGCAGGCTCGGCTATTCTAAACATGGCATATGAAATGCTACAGCTAACATGTATTCAATTTGGAATTGAAAATACAATGCAGTTAGTATGATGCGCCGAGCCTGGTGCATGCAAAACAGATGAATGATGCAAACATGCTGTCATACTGTATGCTAATTGAAACATGCCCTAATCTAACCATCATAAGCAGGTAAATAAAAGGGAAGAAAGACGTGGGGTTGGAAGACATACAACACATACACGCACACTTATTACAGTTATGCCCTCGCGCAGAGGGTCCGAATAAATAGTACAGTCCAAATAATACAGTCCAACTAATACAGTCCGACTATATACAAATTCCTAATTAATTTACAAATTAACTAAGAAAAATGATAAACTGGCATACAAGCCAGGGACTGCCTTGACTCTTCTTTGGATGACGGATGATGCATGTCTGGGCTGCCTTGCGCGGAAATCCACTGGGATGTCCCAATTAGCCTCTGTTTTGCAATTTATTTTGGAAAGCGCGTCAAGCCCCGAAAGACTGCTGATTCTTAATTTGCTGCAACAGAGAGCAGGTAAGGGGCATAGCAATGTATTTTCACAAATGTATGCATACCTCGATCCTCATGCCACCAATCACGCATCTTGATGCATGATGGCCGAGGGGTCGAATTGTGCAACTCAATATAGAATGAATGCACATATAAACACAACAAGACCTAACTCCATTATGAATAATCCGGAGTGTCGGTGACTGGGGAATTGAGACACGTTCCGTCACTCGGAGTATGAAACGTACCTCGTTTCCCGTGCTCGGGCTAACCCCTATCCTAAACACGATGCAATATGCATGATATGCATGAAATGCAACTAAGATACAACCTAGCATACACAATGCTATGAGATGGCATACACAATGCACGATGTAACAAGGCATACGCAATGCTCTAACATACAACCTAGCATACGCAATGCTATGAAATGAAATGGCATACACAATGCACAATGGACTTACACCAACACAAGTGGACCTCAGCCACACTCACGTAGGAGGCCATGAGATGAAAATGAGACACTCGAGATGCGTGCACGCATGCACGCAAACCGAGGACCGACCCTAAGGCACCAGATGCCACTCTAACAAGTCATGGCAAGGCATGAAATATGATATGCAAACATGAAAATTTCAGCAGCAAAACATGACCCAAAACAGCCCCGAATCATAAACACATGGCACCCGATGCATGAAATGAAACCGAAATGCAAAACTAAGCCTATGCATTGGCCTATAGCTATACAAAACATGCACTATTTTCTTATGACATATGAAGACAGATTCAAGGTAGTCCAAAAATAAGCACATTTACAGTTTTAAGAAAGGCCCAAAAGCAAACAAAAATAGGGCAAAACTAGCATGCAAAAATGGCCCTAAATGTGAGATAAAGAAGCAACTCACAACTGCTGACCCCAAACAGATTAGGGCCCTTCAACAATGTTGAAGAGGGGACCAAAATATGATCTTTTACAGTTTATGGTAAACCACAAAAACCAGCAAAAATCAGCACAGGTATGGCTAAGCTCTCATGCAAGAAATGGGCCAAAAGAGGGGCAAAGAAGCAAGTGGCGGTTTCTGGCCTCAAACACAAAGGGACCCTTCAACAATGTTAAAGAGGGGCCAAAAATATTGCACTTTACAGTTGATGGCCGGACCCAAAACAGTATGCATGCAAGCCTAATATACTATGCAAAATGAGGCCAAAAAGAGAGATATAACACAAAGTGTATAAAGGATGCCTCAAACCATGAACTACCCTTAATGAAACATGAATAGGGGGTCAAAATAAGGTCATTTTCAGTTCGGACCAGAGTCCAAAAACAGAAGCAAAAGAGGCTAATAAATCATGCAAAAATATGGCCAAAAGAGAGATATAAAGGCAAGTAGAAAATGGAGGCCACAAACAGTGATGAGCCCTTCAACAATGTTGAATAAGGGCTCAAAACAAGCAACTTTACCGTTTATGACATGCCTCAAAACAGTCTACACGTAGGCCAAAAATACTACAGAAGAAATAGGCATACAAGAGGGATAATGAAGCAAGTGCAACAAGGAGGCCTCAAACCGGTAAATACCCTTAAACAAACATGAAAAATAGCTCAAAATAAGCATAGTTCCAGTTAGGGTCGGAGCCCAAAACAGCAAGCAAGAATGGCTTAGATAGGATGCAAAAATAAGCTAAAAAGAGAGAAAATGGTGCTTACCCTTGAAGACCAAACTTTAGGCAACTCTTGGCTTGAGTTTGGTGACTCTTTAGCTCTGGAAAACAACTTCAAACTGCTGCAATGGAGGTTGGAGGTATGGTGCTAGGTGGTGGTGAAGAAAAGGGTGTAGGAACTTGGAGGTTTTGGGCTTGGGAGTATAGAGAAAGAGAGATACAAGAAGGGAGCCTCAAGGGGAACTTTTGGTAACCTTAAACCAGCAGCTGGAGCTGCTGATATATAGGCCAAAGAGGGGGGAAAATGGGGGGGAAATGGAGGGAAAATGAGTCAAGTTTCCCTCCAAAAGTGCCAAACCCTCGGACATGGGTGAAGTGTAAAAAGAAATACATGGCGGGAATACACTCACAGGGGCAAAAATGGCCGGCCAGTTTAAAAGGGGAAAAAAAGTCATCCACCAGGTAAGTGGCCGGCCGGCTAGAAAAAGTGACCGGCCGGCCAGGTCAAAGGGGAAAAGTGGCCGGTCACCCTTTAGGATGAAGCCCTAGAAGTTGGCTTTCCAATGGCGCAAACCTTGCATTAAAATTCCTTCTGTAGAAAAAGTTATGCCCTTTTCCGTGAAGCCGCGCAGATTCGGTCCAACCGGACTTCAACCAACCACATCTCCCCCCCCCCCCCCCGGACTTGAACTTAGGAGATTCTTGAGTTCAAAATGAAGCCCCAGAAGTAATCTTTCCAATGGTGGTGGCCTCATATCTTAATTCCTCTTGTGCAAAGAGTTACGCCCATTTCGGTGAAGCCGCGCAGATTTTTCTCCTTTCCGGATTCATGCTGAACCACTTTTGACCAAAAAGAAGTTGGCTTTTCAGAAAAATTGCTAGCCTCCCACCCTCCTGCAAGCTTTCTAACAGTGAAAATATGGTCTCCACCAAAAATGAGCCCAAACCGATGCAAAATGAAGGTTCGGGGGCCGAAACGCGCAGCCCGAGGCCCCGAAAACTGACTGTTAGGCACCGGAAGTGGTGTTCGACCATGAAGTTGGTCTCTCAGACCACAGTGTCCCTCAAAAGGGAGTAAATAAGATGTATGCCAAAGACCAGAGCAAACAGAGATAGTTAAGCGGTCCCGAACCGAGGCACACGGCCAACGGCTCCGAAAAATAGAAAACCGGACTCCAAACGGGCAAAATAGCCTACGACCACGAAACGTAGCCTACGGCCACTGAGAGAAGATCTACGAGACCTCTCCCTCCCTTCAAGAAGAGAAAACAGAGAAAACAGAGTCTGGTTCGCAAACCGAGGCAAAGCACACAAGAGCCCCGAAGTCCGGAGGCAAAGCTCGCAGCCGAGACTCTAAAACCTCAGGATAAGCACAATATGCAATATCACCGAGCGCTCAATCGGTGACGTCTGAGTCTCAAGGTCGGTCAAAAATGGGGTGTCTACAGTTGCCCCTCTTTGACAGAACTCGAAAGTCATAAGTGACGGGAGTGAATGTCAAAGCCGAGAGACGACCCATTTTTGACAAGGCCGAAGACTTAGACAAACACACAAATGTGCCCGCAGGCATGCCCGCAGGCAGGGGCAAAATGCAACTGACAATGCAAGAAGCCAAAGGTAGCTCAAGGTCATGCAAATGCAGCAAGCTGTAATGAAGCACATATTCACAATAGATGCAACAGTTTTAAACAAGAATGCAAAGCAACCACTATATTTCATGCAGTTAAGAATGCAGGGATTTATTCAATTCTCGTCGCGTCTCACACGGAGAAGATATGATACCTGCGCGATTCGTCTGGTCGCACCAGCCTCAAATGAACGTACGTACAATATCGTGCCTGATGGTGCTGGGGATCTCTCGCTTCTTCTTGGTTGAACCACAGGTACTACTTTTCTCCTTGACTATGGTCGCAGCTTTCCCTATTCTCCAACAGGGTGACAGACTAGGTTGGATCAGTATCCAGAATTGAGGTGCATACAGATGCTATCTCAATCTATGGGGCTGCCATACAGATTTCAAGCCGAGGATATACCCCTGGGTATTTAAACCAGACTTTAGTCTCGGAAATCCCGAACCATTGCATTCTAGGCATAAGCCATTCGAACTCTAGTTTCCATCGTCTCAGTTGGTCTCCTAGGAACTCACCACGAACACAGGCAGGTGGCTACACCAGACCACCGGAAGTCGTTCAGGCACGACAAACACCAAAGGAATTGCACCTTTAGAGGATTTAAGGTCTCCTAGACCAGGGAGTGCACAAGACAGTGCGAAGAAATGCAAGTAAAATGCAAGTACGATACGCAAAAACAGCGCGAATGATGATGCAGGATTAAAGGTCTCCTTAGACCAGAGGATTTAAGGTCTCCTGGACCAGGGAGCGCACAAGACAGTGCGATGTAGAGTGAATGCACAAAACAGTGCGATACAGATAAGGTGCACAAGATAGCGCGAATGGTACAATGCACAAAATAGTGCGATACGCTAAGCAACGCGATTGATTTGAAATGCACAAGACAGTGCGATGCAGGTGCGCAAAATAACGCGAATGATAAACTGCACAAAACAGTGCAATGCGCAAAATAGCGTGAATGATAAACTGCACAAAACAGTGCGATTGAGGTGCGCAAAATAGCGCGAATGTAAACTGCACAAAACAGTGCGATTGAAGTGTGCAAAATAGCGCGAATGTAAACTGCACAAAACCGTGCGATACGCTAAACAACGCGAGTGATTTGAAATGCACAAGACAGTGCGATACGCTAAACAGTGCGAGTGATTTGAAATGCACAAGACAGTGCGATACGCTAAACAGCGCGAGTGATTTGAAATGCACAAAACAGTGCGATAAAATGCTAAACAGCGCGAGTGATTTGAAATGCACAAGACAGTGCGATACGCTAAACAGCGCGAGTGATTTGAAATGCACAAGACAGTGTGATACGCTAAACAGCGCGAGTGATTTGAAATGCACAAAACAGTGCGATAAAATGCATCTTCTATGCAAGTATGAAAGCACATTCTACGCAATATTGAAAGCAAGCATATTCTATGCATGAAACAAGCAAAGCATATTCTATGCGGAATCGAAAGCAAGCATATTCTATGCATGAATCATAACGATGCGCGGCACGCATACGACAACAGTGTATATGAAAGTTCACATTCTATGTAGTAGAGGAGCATCAAATATGTACTCTGGTGCCTCTGATTTACCTCTTAGAGGACTTTGCAACACACTCAGCTCAAAAAGGGCACACCCTATTCATATTGGCGAGAGATAACATCTGTTGCTGCTGCTTTAATTGCCATTCTGACTTGAAGCATGCTTAAGCTTGGAGTAGAGGCACACTCATTCTTCAGAGCACTGACAAGGCCTGAAGAGGTACATATGGAATGTAATCTCAGAATTTTCTGAAGGTGAAACACACTCAGATGCTCAAAATTTTCCCTATTTTCTTTTGCTTTGCAGTCCGGAACTTATATAGCTTTAGATAGGTCCTTGTTTTACCGTTCACACTTATCGGGGGTGGACCCTGCAGTTTTATGAAAGAACAAATCCTGTTTTGCACAAATGTGGCGAATGGCACAGCACTCTGAGCACAAGATGATTTTTTGAAATTGAGAAATGAGTTCTCGACCGAGTATTGAGCCTACAACTGAACACAGCAAAACGACTCAACAAGGAAATAAAAGGCACACAACCTAGACACATTGAGTAACACTCGAAACAACTCAAAACAAGAATCGAGATAAAACAAAAAGACACGACACTCAGACGTGCACAGGGAGCCTGTTTCACCAGGTAGTGTTTCCCACCCTTTCTCATTTGTGGTTCTCACATCACCCGGCCCTCAAGCTCTGTTTTTTTCTGAAAAAGCCCTTTTCTCACTTTTCCTCTCATCGCACATCTCTCTATTCTTCGATCTCTCATTTTTCATCCCTCCCCTGGGTGGTTGATGGATAAACAGCAAATTGTGGACTCGTACCCCTAGCATTCTGCTAGATTCTCTTTCTTCCGCTCACAGCTAGTGAATTCCTCCCACGGAAGGGTTGCGCTACAACTGGGTGTGTAGCAAATCTGCAGCTAACATCAGTTGATGATGCTTTGCTGGGGAGTTTGGACGTGATAAGATCTGTCCAGATGATGGAGTGGAATATCTTGCCCCATTCTAGTTAGTGCTTCGCACTTTGCTTGATACCTCGTTGCTTGGAGGATGTGAGAGCTTTCTGCCCTTTGTTATGCCCTTTTCTGGCGAATACGGTGCCCTTTCCGACAAGTAGAGTGCCCTTTCTGGCTAGTATTTTGACAAAGGGGGAAAAGACAGAACACCTGACTCAACTGTGCCCCTAGTTCATCATTTTGACCATTTTTTATTTTTGCTTTCTACTAAGACAGTTTTAACCAAAATGAGAGTTAGATTAACACGCTTGTTCAATTTTCTAATTCAAAATCACGCAAGTTAGGTCATGAGCACTGAAAATTTTCCTTTTTTGGGTCCAAGAAAAAGGTCTAGTTTTGGGAAATGGAATAGTTTTCGAGAGAAGATTAGTCAACCTCAGTAAAAATTCTCAAAAACTATTTTTGCAAACGACCACTGCTCAACAAGCACGGAACCTACTCTTGAGATGCACAACCTCGGATCCATAGCAATGGAAAATTGCCCCTTGTCTGAAGGACACTGCATGGCAACGGAAAGTTGCCCCTTGTTTGAAATGACACTGCGGCGTTTTGAATGGCAACGGAAAGTTGCCCCTTGTTTGGATAGTACCGCAGCGCATTGTAGTCAGTCCTCAGAGCGAGGAACACAACCAGACTCTCGGATACAGAGAAAGCGAAGATGATCAAAACCATTACATGGGCACAATCGATTTGGAGTGTTTTACGGCTGGACTTCAGAATGAAGTTGCCTACGTATCCTAAAGATGGGAATCAAGCCTTACGTAGTTCGGGGTTAAGGTACACTCGGGTATTAACCTCTCCTTTTTAGGCTCTAACCTTTGCCAAGGCGCCCGTCGCGGGTTTTCGACCTTACGAGCTTTGTTCTTCTTTCTTTCTCTTTTCAATTTTTTTTTTTTTGATATTCTTTTCTTTTTTTTTCTTTTCTCTTTTTTTTGCATTTTTTTCTTTCTTTCTTTTTTTTTCTTTTCTTTTTTTTTTCTTCTTTTTTGTTCTTTTTCTTCTTTTTCTTGCTCTAACTTTTGTCTGGGCCGCCCTTCCGGGTTTTCGGTCCAGAGCCTCTCAAGGGTAAAAGTGTAGCTTGGTCCATGCCAAATGGTGATAGGGTTTCGAAGCCATCCGTATCCAGGAGAGTGGCTGTTGATTTGCAAAAGGACTCATCTTCAACTCTTCGAGCATGTCTGATATCTTTGCCCCTTGTTCGAGGGGTACTCCTGTTCTAGCTTTGCAAGCTTCTTCTGATCTTCTGACCTTTTTGATCTGACTTTCCTGGCCTCTTGTTCGAGGGCTGCTTCAAATCCGGCCACACAGGCCTCACATCGTAGTTGACCATTGAACCTTCTGAATTCAAGTTCAATGTTTGGAAGCAAAGGGGTTGAGTCTCGAGGCTGAGAGCGATCCTAGGCTGCACAATCTCAAGAGCGATTCCACACAGGTCTTTGTAGGACCGCGCAAAACATTTTGTTTTTGAAAGTTTTTAAGAAAATGACAAATCGCTCGCGCTAAAGATAGTGTGAAACTAGTCTGAATCAAGCCAGGGTCCTTCTCAGTACTCATGCTAACAAGCATGATTTCATTCATTAAGGGCTTAGCACGCCTCTCTTTCTCTCAAATGATCAAAGTTTTGCAAATCCCAAGGAATTCCTTCCTCTTCGTTTTCATCGCAGTGCTCAAAAAAGTTTTGAAAAACTTAGGTCGATACAATGATTTCAAGGCACAGAAAAGACAGAGTTCTTTAGTCAAATACTGCTGTCTCATTCAGAACTTCCGGCATAACTGGCACAAGGCAGAAGCAAATGCGAGAGCGCGAACATCACCGCTGTTTTATTCAAAAAAACTGTTGGCACAACTGGCTCCCTGGCAGAAACAGACTCAAAACAAAACGAAAAGACAAACATAAAACAAAATGGTGACGCCCGAGGTAACACCCCCCGGAATCACCCGACTCCTATACAATAGGACTGACTCGATACAACAAGACAGACCCAAAACAAAAGAGACTGACTCAAAACAAAAAGACAGACTCAAAACAAAACAACAAAACAGACCCAATACCCAAGTCAGAAAGCACAAAAACTGGTATTTACACATTGCTCAGAACAGTGCATGCCATTCCCACGTCTGGAGTTAATCGAGCGCTGCCCGCAGGTGGTTCATCTCCAGATCACATGGTCATATTATCCCCCAAGTTCACCGATCCAGTGCCGATAGACTTTGCAGAGCTTGGCGCGACAATGACCCTGTTGTCAATCAGATCTTGCACTTCGTGGTGAAGACGAGAGCAATTGTCAGTACCATGACCGGTTTGTTGATGGAAGGCACAGTATTGGGCAGCATCATGCGTAGCCGGAAGAGGATTCGGGAGAGGCCGAGGCTCAAGGGGTTTGAGATGGCCTTGTCTTATAAGGATTTGGAAAGCTTTGGACAAAGGCATATGGAGGGCATGGAAGACCCTTTGACCTCGGGGTTGGTACTTCAAAGTTTGTGGATTTTTGCTAGACGCACCAGCAAAGTGCTTGGCAGGTGTTGGCCTGGTTTGTTGATCTCTTCTGAGTGCAGGATTATAGCTGAAAGGAACGTTTCTGATACAACGACCCTTCTCCCGGCTTGCCCCTTGATTCAAACTGCCCCCAACTTGAGTGGCAAAAATATCATCCACAGTTTTTGCAACCATTGCAAGCACTTGCTGTTTGTTTAGTCCTTCGGCTTTCAAAGCCTCAACAGCCAACAGAAGATGTTCATCGGGACCAATGCCTGTCCCTACCTTGTTCTTACCGTCTGCCTCCACTTTGCCAAGGGATTGGCATTCCTCAAATACAGCCCGTTCCAAGACTGGGGAACCTTTTGACATGAACTCCCTGGTATGTGATGTGGTTGATGACGGAGCCGATGTCCCAGAGGCGAAATCTGTCACAGTTCTCTGAAGATCTTCGATCATTCTCTTCAGGTCAGAAGTAGTGGGTTCACGGGTTTGAGATGATTGGGGTCCAGGTGCATCCATCATGCATAAGTCCATGCTTTCTGGAATGAACACCTCAGGTTTGGGTAGATGGACTGGGGTGATGTATATACTGGGGTCGAAGGTGGATGGTAGTGTATGGATGAGGTTGAGATAGGCAGGAGATGTTTGGTCATTGGGGTCTAAAGGTGGTGCTATCGTCCGGTTGTCGATGAGATTTTGGACCTCATGACGAAGGCGATAGCAACGGTCGGTGCCATGACCGCACTGCTAATGGTACATACAGTATTTGGCGGGGTTATGTCTGGCTGGGAATGGGTCGGGAAGAGGTTGAGGATCGAGGGGTTTGAGATGCCCTTTTTCCATCAGGAGTTTTAGTGCGCTAGTCAGGTTCATATAGAAGGGAGTGAAAGTTCTGCCCTGAGCTTGGGCTGGGGTGGCTGGTTGTAGGCTTAGTTTGGCAAAAGGGTTGGTTGTGACGACTGTGTTGACTTTAGTGGGTTCGGGAATAGTTCTACTTCCAACGTTGGTACTCCCTGAAATCACCCTCTTTGTCGGTTCCCTTGTTCTGGGAATGATCCCACTGTTGAACGCATTCTCGACCTAAACCCCCAGTTCATGTAGACTTTTGAAAGTGAATAGTGGAGCGACTATCAACTTTTGCAACATATCATGCTCGAGGTTTCGCACCATCATCTGCACTTGATCCCTCTCAGAAGGGCGACGATCTGTCATTTGTGCTGCTTTTGCTCTCCACCTCACAACGAATTCCACAAAAGGCTCTGTTGGGTTCTGGCGGGTTGCTTCAAGCTCTTGGATGGTCATTTCAACTTGGGTATTGTAAGAATACTGATCAACAAAGGCCTCAGCCAATTCTTCCCAGTTTTGTTTCACTGTATTCTCCAACTTAGCGTACCAAGTGGCTGCTACACCCGACAGGGTTCTCCCATATAGAGAGAGTTTCTGTGGCTTAGTCAGACCCATCGGCTTTAGGACATCCAAGAAAAGTCGGATATGTACCATTGGATCTCCAGACCTGTCGAAACGGTCGATATATGGCATTTTGAATGTGTCGGGGAGCCGGATGGCAGCCTCGGTGTGCCCATCTTCAATGTCAGGAATGGAGTTAAGGTCCTGTGCCTTTTTGAATTTCTTCTCAAGGTTTGCAATTTTCACTGCAGTCAGATTGAACTCATCAACATGAAAGGGTTGAGTTCTCTCATTAGGCTACACCAGGGGTCTGAGCACCTGAGCTTGAGTCAACCTTTCTCGAGGATTCGGATACTGCAAATCTTCAACTGGCAGAATTGGGTCAAAGTTTGGCTGGGGTCCCAAAGCTGGATGTGAGGCAGATGCCCCAGATAGGCGCTGCGTTTCAACACTGGTCTTAGCCTGCATGGCAGTTCCCTGATTTAGCGCTGCTATCACGGCCACAAATTCTTCCGAACCTTGTGCCATCACGGTCTGCTGAGTCTGAACAAAGGTGATGTGACTGGCGACTGACGGATTAGATGAACCGATGAGCCCTGACCGGCTTTTCTTTACCTTGCCTCAGCGAAAGAACACCGGTTTCCCTTGAATCGAACTTCTGACCTAACAAAGTCTATCAGCACTAGTCCAATGTACCCGGGGGATATTGGAGCCTTCTGAAGCTATGGTTCCAGGACTACCTAGCAAAAGGGAAAACAGAGAGCATCACAGCCTATTTTCACGATAACCCATATGAGCAGAGCTGAATGATTGTGCCTCTACAGAATTCTGCCCGTAAACTGATACCCTCAGGTAAACTGAATCCCAAAATACTGAACTGGTGCCCGCAGGCCAGATGCCCAAACTTGTAAACTGATACATGCATTCGTATAGAGACGCACTCTAAAGCACATAGCAAATAAGTGAGAGCCAAAACACCCCTATGTTGGGGTAGGGTTTCCCTGTCCTATTTTGTCAGGAGCTAGGGTTTCACTACGCACGCAGCGGTTTCAAACAACCTATAAACGAGTAAGCAACCTGTCCTAGTTTGGAATGGTCACTATGGATCCGAATATGCACTAGGTCGAATGGTCAAAAGGGTGCCCCGGTAAAACCGGGGTTTGTGTTCCCATACTGGCAGAGCCCACAACCGGTCAGCCTTATGGTCATGCCTTGACAAGACAAGCCTCCGGCAAACCGTTCAGGAATAGCAGATGGCAAACACGGTGTTCTAGGCGCACCAATGCAAATGCAATGCAAAGAAACACATAAGTGTAGTCAAAACCAGATATCATGAGTTCGAGTCAAGTTCTCTAAATCCCCAGCAGAGTCGCCAGAAACTGTAGACGTCCCCGAACGCCCCGGGAGGGTGAGTCCCGTTCTTTTCATTTGGGGTCACTACAGCTCGGACTCTCAAATCGTCACGGTTCTAAATCTGAACCAAAGAGTCCAAATCCGGCAAATCGTTTTGAGAAAACAGATTTTGAAAGAAGTGTCAAACATGGACTGCTTTGCCAGATATAGAGTCGCCACCTAAATATTTTATTTTGGAAAAATTTAGGAAACCCTGACTCGTTGCCTAAGGCCACGTGTCCGTCATCACCAAAGTTGCCTCGGCTCGGGAACTTGGGTACGATTGGGGAAGGTCACTTTGTGAGCACCCCCGCTCGCCCGATCCCGATCAAAGATCGGCCTCTACTAACCATGATATCAAGTTTTGAAAACATTGTGTGTTCTTATTCTGATTTTTATCCTAGATTTACTATGTGATGCGCACAGCATACAAGTATAGACTGAATCGCCTGAATTGGAACAAAACATTTCATGTTTGTTTTTGAAATATGGTTTGCTACTCGCAAGTAGGCTTAAAATGCAAATTTTGCCACCCTCGGGTGGGCTTAACAAAAGATGGTTTTGCCACTATCTAGTGGGCTTAAAACTCACAGTCAATGATTTGTTCCAATTTAAGTAACCCAACCTTCACCCACAGGCATTCAGGCAGTTATATCACATAAGCAAATAGCCTCATGGTAAGCATGCTATTCATGGCAGTCACTCACACGCATGCAAGGATGCTAAAGCATAAAACTCACCGAGTACTCCAAGCCAAAACAAAAGCTCATTAGAAATCCATGCATGATCCTAATTATACAGAAGTGCCTAATGCAACACATGCAAAAATGCAACTATAGCAGGCTCTGCTATTCTAAACATGGCATATGAAATGCTACAGCTAACATGTATTGAATTTGGAATTGAAAATACAATGCAGTTAGTATGATGCGCCGAGCCCGGTGCATGCAAAACAGATGAATGATGCAAACATGCTGTCATACTGTATGCTAATTGAAACATGCCCTAATCTAACCATCATAAGCAGGTAAATAAAAGGGAAAAAAGACGTGGGGTTGGAAGACATACAACACACACACGCACACTTATTACAGTTATGCCCTCGCGCAGAGGGTCCGAATAAATAGTACAGTCCAAATAATACAGTCCAAATAATACAGTCCGACTATATACAAATTCCTAATTAATTTACAAATTAACTAAGAAAAATGATAAACTGGCATGCAAGCCAAGGACTGCCTTGACTCTTCTTTGGATGACGGATAATGCATGTCTGGGCTGCCTTGCGCGGAAATCCACTAGGATGCCCCAATTAGCCTCTGTTTTGCAATTTATTTTGGAAAGCGCGCCAAGCCCCGGAAGACTGCTGATTCTTGATTTGCTGCAACAGAGAGCAGAAAAGGGGCATAGCAATGTATTTTCACAAATGTATGCATGCCTCGATCCTCGTGCCACCAATCACGCATCTCGATGCATGATGGCCGAGGGGTCGAATTGTGCAACTCAATATAGAATGAATGGACATATAAACACAACAAGACCTAACTCCATCATGAATAATCCAGAGTGTCGGTGACTGGGGAATTGAGACACGTTCCGTCACTCAGAGTATGAAACGTACCTCATTTCCCGTGCTCGGGCTAACCCCTATCCTAAGCACGATGCAATATGCATGATATGCATGAAATGCAACTAAGATACAACCTAGCATACACAATGCTATGAGATGGCATACACAATGCACGATGTAACAAGGCATACGCAATGCTCTAACATACAACCTAGCATACGCAATGCTATGAAATGAAATGGCATACACAATGCACAATGGACTTACACCAACACAAGTGGACCTCAGCCACACTCACATAGGAGGCCATGAGATGAAAATGAGACACTCGAGATGCGTGCACGCATGCACGCAAACCGAGGACCGACCCTAAGGCACCAGATGCCACTCTAACAAGACATGGCAAGGCATGAAATATGATATGCAAACATGAAAATTTCAGCAGCAAAACATGACCCAAAACAGCCCCGAATCATAAACACATGGCACCCGATGCATGAAATGAAACCGAAATGCAAAACTAGGCCTATGCATTGGCCTATAGCTATACAAAACATGCACTATTTGCTTATGACATATGAAGACAGATTCAAGGCAGTCCAAAAATAAGCACATTTACAGTTTTAAGAAAGGCCAAAAACAAAACAAAAATAGGGCAAAACTAGCATGCAAAAATGGCCCTAAATGTGAGATAAAGAAGCAACTCACAACTGCTGACCCCAAAAAGATTAGGGCCCTTCAACAATGTTGAAGAGGGGACCAAAATATGACCTTTTACAGTTTATGGTAAACCACAAAAACCAGCACAGGTATGGCTAAGCTCTCATGCAAGAAATGGGCCAAAAGAGGGGCAAAGAAGCAAGTGGCGGTTTCTGGCCTCAAACACAAAGGGGCCCTTCAACAATGTTTAAGAGGGGCCAAAAATATTGCACTTTACAGTTGATGTCCGGACCCAAAACAGTATGCATGCAAGCCTAATATACTATGCAAAATGAGGCCAAAAAAAGAGATATAACACAAAGTGTATAAAGGATGCTTCAAACCATGAAAGACCCTTAATGAAATATGAATAGGGGGTCAAAATAAGGTCATTTTCAGTTCGGACCAGAGTCCAAAAACAGAAGAAAAAGAGGCTAATAAATCATGCAAAAATATGGCCAAAAGAGAGATATAAAGGAAAGTAGCAAATGGAGGCCACAAACAGTGATGAGCCCTTCAACAATATTTAAGAAGGGCTCAAAACAAGAAACTTTACAGTTTATGACATGCCTCAAAACAGTCTACACATAGGCCAAAAATACTACACAAGGAATAGGCATACAAGAGGGATAATGAAACAAGTGCAACAAGGAGGCCTCAAACAGGTAAATACCCTTAAACAAACATGAAAAATAGCTCAAAATAAGCCTATTTCTAGTTAGGGTCGGAGCCCAAAACAGCAAGCAAGAATGGCTTAGATAGGATGCAAAAATAAGCTAAAAAGAGAGAAAATGGTGCTTACCCTTGAAGACCAAACTTTAGGCAACTCTTGGCTTGAGTTTGGTGACTCTTTAGCTCTAGAAAACAACTTCAAACTGCTGCAATGGAGGTTGGAGGTATGGTGCTAGGTGGTGGTGAAGAAAAAGGTGTAGGAACTTGGAGGTTTTGGGCTTGGGAGTATAGAGAAAGAGAGATACAAGAAGAGAGCTTCAAGGGGAACTTTTGGTAACCTTAAACCAGCAGCTGGAGCTGCTGATACATAGGCCAAAGATGGGGAAAAGGGGGGGGGGGAAATGAAGGGAAAAAGGGGCCAAAATTGCTGGCCTCCCACCCTCCTACAAGCTTTCTTACAGTGAAAATAAGGTCTCCACCAAAAATGAGCCCAAACCGATGCAAAATGAAGATTCGGGGGCCGAAACGCGCAGCCCGAGGCCCCGAAAACTGAATGTTAGGAACCGGAAGTGGTGTTCGACCACGAAGTTGGTCTCTCGGACTATAGTGTCCCTCAAAAGGGAGTAAATAAGATGTATGCCAAAGACCGGAGCAAACGGAGATGGTTAAGCGGTCCCGAACCGAGGCACACGGCCAACGGCTCTGAAAAACCGGAAACCGGACTCCAAACGGGCAAAATAGCCTACGACCACGAAACGTAGCCTACGGCCACTAAGAGAAGATCTACGAGACCTCTCCCACCCTTCGAGAAGAGAAAACAGAGAAAACAGAGCCTGGTTCGCAAACCGAGGCAAAGCACACAAGAGCCACGAAGTCCGGAGGCAAAGCTCGCAGCCGAGACTCTAAAACCTCAGGACGAGCACAATATGCAATATCACCGAGCGCTCAATCGGTGACGTCTGAGTCTCAAGGTCGGTCAAAAATGGGGTGTCTACAATAAGCCTCAGCCAAACTAAACACCATAAGCCTCAGCCAGACTAAGTTTGCAGAACTCAGCCAGACTGAGTTACATAAGCCTCAACCAGACTGAGCACCATAAGCCTCAGCCAGACTGAGCTTGAAGAGCTCAACCAGATTGAGTTACATATGCCCTAGCCAGACTGAGCACCATAAGCCTCAGCCAAACTGAGCCTGAAGAGCTAAACCAGACTGAGTTACATAAGCCTCAACCAGACTGAGCCTAAAGAACTCAGCCAGATTGAGTTATATTAGCCTCAGACAAACCGAACACCATAAGCCTGAGCCTGAAGAGCTCAACCAGACTGAGTGTCGCAAGCCTCAGCCAGACCAAGCCTGAAGCGCTCAACCAAGAATAAGCCTCAAGCTCAGCCAGACCAAGTCCAGTATAACATATTTCCACTTTTTATATAGCCGCATTTGTATGTGTGACATTCAGCTCAAAAATCTACATTCAACTCAACATCAAAGACAATTTGTGACTAGCAAATTCAAAAGCAAAACCAACAAAAAGACAATTCATAACAAAAGCCAAGTTTTATTATTTCATTAATACTGTACAACTTTTTATTAACACAACCTAAACCTTTATACAAAGACCAAAAAAAAAAAACAACAAAATAACAACACAAAGCAATCCACACCAGCTCAGGCCAAGTCTTCAGTCTCCTTCTCCTCCATCCCCTTCGTTGGATGCCAAGTCTTCCTCCTCTACCCCTCATCCAGTGGGGTTTGGGCAATGTCCTTCTCTCCTGGCTTCACAAGGTTAAAGTCCATGTCTGGGAATAGCTCCTACGCCCTGTACTTAAAGCTTGCCCAACCACTGTCCCAATATATGCTCAGCTCATACTTGTATTAGTCAGAGTCTTGGAAGTTTTGAATTATCTCCCCTTTGGTCTGCCTTTCTATCAATTCTGTCACCGATACGTTCGAAGGCCCAGTTTCCCCTTCTCCACCCCTTTAAATAGACTTGTGGCCACAGAAGCATCAATATCTATTTGGAACTCTAGGGTCTGCTTATACTGCTCCACAACTGTGACCTACATATCTGGGTAGGTCGCTCTCTCTGCTTGTAAAATCCTGGCCAGATCCGCCGACTTTTCTCTCTCCTCCTCTAAAGCCCTTTGTGCAGCAACCAGTGGCTTCTCTAATTCAGCCATTCGTGCATCTGCCTCTTCCTTGTCCTTCAAGGCCAGATCACACAGCTCTTTTTTATTTACCAGGGCCTCCTCCAATCTCTCTTTAGCGGTGGCACAAGCTTCCTGGGCTTCATTAGCCTTCTTCTGTTCACTCGCCAATTCAAACTCTAGCGACACCACCTTACGACGTGTCACTTCAAGCTCCGCCTTGGCGACTGATAGTTCAGCGGCGACCTCAGTTTGGCCTACTATGGCGCACTCAGTAAAGTAACTCTGCACCACCGCCAGCACCTCCATCTTCTTCGTTCTTTGAGTGTACAATAAGCCCTTCGAGCAGGCACTCCTTGTCGCCTTCCTCCAACCTGTTGTTTCCACTCTCATATTTTGTAACTGCGCCCATGCCTCCTCTAATTAGGTCTTAAGCGGCTCCATTTCCATCCTCGCCCCCACTCCATTGCCCAGTAATGCAGCCGCCAGGGTCACCTATTCCATCTGCACAGAGCAGAGCCCTCTCATGAGGTCTGCTTTTGTGAACTGTGACACCCCTCGCACGGCCGCATCCTTAATGACCCCTAGCACGCAGTTTGCAGTAGCCCTGGCCTCACCCCTGTCACCAAACCGAGCGGCCAACCACGGTGCACAAATGATAAGTGGCGGTCCCCAATGACCCCAACTCCTGCCTTGGCGGCTTTTCTCTTAAGGGCACGTCCTTGCAGGGTAGATCAGTACATTGGTCGGCCTTTGGTGACCCTTTTTGCTTGTCCACTCTACCTGTCACTTAGGTAACTGGGGGCTCAGCCAAACCTCCCTCTGCCTCTGCCCCAACTCTAGCCTCTCATCCCTCTAATTCGGGGGGCATTTCCATTGCCCCTTCTTTGGCTTTTTCGCAACGGTCCTTCTTCACTCCCCTCCGCTTCCACCCCCCACTTCTTCTTCTTCTTCAACACCAACTCTATCTCCTTCTTACTCCTCTCCCTCAATGGATCCACCAACGCTCGTAGAAGCACAAATGTTGCTATGTCCTTGTCTCCCAAGGGTTTAGGTCATGATCAGACAGACCTCTTTGCTACCAGCTTTGGCGTTGGGCCTAACTTTTTCTCCTTGTACTTGTCCGCCATGGAAAACACTCATACGTCTTCTACCTCTTGTGCCTTCCTCCTTGCCTCTACGTCCTCTGGAGCAGGATCTTCCTCAGACGGCTGAGGCTTTAAATTCAAGGCAAACAGGGCTGAAGGCTGGACAAGGTCGTTCCATTTTAGCCCTTCCTTCTCCCACCACTCTTTCACCTGTTTAACCCTCCTCGCCGCCGCAACATCTAACTTTGGCTCCAACGACTTGGTGGGGACCTTCCAAATCGTGCACACTCCCTTTCCGCCACTAGCCGACACAAAAACCACTTTGGCCGCCAACCCTTCACCGGCGAGAGTAGTCCCGTCACCAATCCCCTTCCTGTTATGGCTTGCAGGGTCATCCAACTCTCTTGTTGCCCTGAAGCCTTTTAGCGGGAAAAAAATTCGTCCACCGTCATTTCCTCTCTTCCGGTCGCCCTTGGCCATACGATTGCGCAGGCAAATAAAATCTTCCACAAGTTCGGCATTAGTTGTCTTGGGGCCATCTCCAGGCAATTCAGCATGTCAACCACTAGCTATGGGAGGGGCAACCTTAGAATCCCCAACAGCATTTCTTCATATAGTGTGAATTCCATCGGCCGTGCATCTGACTCCCTTTCCTTCGCCATGGGCAATCTCAACTATACATCGGCCTGAATCTGGTATTTGCTACATAACTCCTCCAGATCCTTTACCGTTAGCGTGGATTTGTCCGCTTTGGTATGCCAGTGGCCAGACGCCACTTGGCTAATTGGCTGGGTTGCCGAGATCATCATCGACTGTAGAGGTCGCACTGGCCGCTCCACGCCCCTTTTCCCAAGCCTCTTCACTCTATATTGTTCCACCAGAGCCACTCCACCATCCTCTCTTAACACGTCCGATGCCATGGTAGGCGCTTTGTCTGGTGCCACCTCCTTCACGTTTCTGTATATCACTTTGGTTTCAAGGGCTAGGAAATTTGCAATATGAAAGAAGGGTGAATCCACCGAGATGTAATAGCTAAAATCTAGAATGTGCTGATTTTTCGCAATCAGGTAAGAAAAACGCACAACTCCGAATGCCCAGGGTTTGCCTATATTTCAAGGGTCATGGTTAAATTTTGCCAGTTTGAAAATCCCACAATAGTTTAAAATCCCAGACTCTCCCCTTATCAACCCCTTCACCTCCTATAGCCGATTCGACATCCATCACTAACGGCCTCGATTTCTCCATGTATATGACCACGATCCCTCCATTTCCCCAGTAATTCTCATTCCTCTCTCCCGTCTGTTCCACTTCACATCACCACGTGCTTGCCTACCTCTTGAGCCCTGCGCACCATCAATGCGATTACTGTAGCCTTCACGGGCGGCCAACCTGACTGTCATCTTTCACGCTCGACCGCCTTCACGGTTGGCCAGCCCAACAATCATCTTTTGCACTCGGCTGCCTTCACGGTTAGCTAGCCCGACTGTCATCTTTAATGCTCGACTGCCTTCGCGATCGACCAGCCCGACGGTTATCTCTCACGCTCGGCAGCCTTCACGGTCAGCCAGCCTGACCACCATCTTTCTCGCTCGACCAGCCCGACGGTCTTCTCTAGCGCTCGGCCGCCTTTACGGTCGGCCAACAGGACCACCATCTTTCGCGCTCGGCCACTTTCGGGGTCAGCCATCTTGGCGATCGGTCGACTTTTTCTTACTACTGCACCACCCTTCCGCCCTACCCCTGCCCTCTTCCCAGCCCTTCGGGACTCCAAACACCTTTTTTATTCCCTTCGTTGGACTAAAGCTGTACTTGGGAATGGGGGACTACTGATACTGATGGGCACCCAAGAGAGCCCAGCCCACGGTCTAAGTAATACTGGACTAGGACTAACAACATAATAGGCACCCAAGAAGGCCCAACCCGCAACTCAGGGCCCAGTCTATGGTCTGGGTAATGTTGGACCAGGACCAACAGCACGTAAACGCAGGCAAGAAATTAGCCACGTAAGCAGACAAAGATCCTGCAAAGTTATTGCATCCACACATTAACCATTTAATGAGGTCCTCGCAACATTAAATACAGCAAGCCTTTCGCGTTGGAGGGAGAAGACTCACCATGAACGATGTAAACTAGACTATAGACTTTCGGCCAACAAGACAGTCTAGAATGGACAAGGAAATGATGAGCAAATGATATAAGGAAGCTTTCGAGATACGTTAAAGGTTAAGTTCCTCATCCCTCTCTTATTTCTATCTATAATCAATCTCCCCTAACCTAACTTGATTGTCGGAGAGTCCGTTGGGGGATCCCCTCCTCATCTGGACCTTTTTGCAGGCTTGTCTGGGGAACACCGAGGTCAGCAGACTCATTGGAAGTGTGGATCAATCCCACCCATCCATCGTTGGAACTGTTGCATCATCACATATAATTAAGGTTTTTGCAATTTATTTTATTTTATTTAGATTGATAAGTTTTTTGCAGTTTAGAGTATTGTGCAATACTAAAAAATGCTTAATTAAAGTCAAATTTTGGAAATGAATATGGTCAACATGCTATATTTAAAAACACTTTTCAACCGTGCAAATGTTATTATTTTCTCTTTTTTTTTACGAAAATTCAAATCAAGGAGAAAGAAAGAAGAAGTCTTACTAAAATTTATTGCCTGTTAAAATTTGGTAACACTTTCTAAAAGTTGGCAAGGCAAATTAGGCTACTATGAGGACTGTGATGAGTTTATTTTGGGCTTATTTTGATAATTTAAATTGTTCATCTTGTAAAATTTTTTGAGCAAATACTCATAGAAAAAATTAAGTTAATCAATATACATGATCAAGTCTTAATTGTTTGAAAAAAAAAAAAAAAAAAAAAAAAGAAAGATAATAGTCTATTAAATCATATCTGTCATTTATTTTTTAAAAATAAATGTGATTGTTCATGTGGCTATAAATATTTGATTAACCTTTTTATTTTTTATATATGATATGCTTAATGAATCTTATAAAATGAACAGTTCAAATTTTAAGCTTCCAGGCATGACAAGGTACATCAAGATCCCTCCCCCACTTTTAGAGAGCACAAAGATGAAATAAAGTTATATATATGTATATATATATTTTAGATGGAAACAATAATAAAGATTATAATCGGTCTCAATAAGGTGCACCCAAGATGTCTTAGAGCATCTCTAACAGAATTTTTAAAAAGGGCTTATTAATTATTATATACTTTTATTAAATTGGACGCCCTCTAATATATTATCACAATAGTTATTTTAACAAAATTCTTTCAAATAGTTACATTTAGAGAGTATTATGATGCTCTTCAAACAACTTGTATGGATAGTTAGATAAAATAAAAGATAATATTGAAATATATATATATATATATATATATGTACACTTTATTTTTATTTCAACTACTGAAATTATACTTAGGTAAGTTAACATATTTGCTCAGTCAGATTGTACTCCTGCTACACGCTAGTTTGAGATCTTCAAAGGGGAAATCACATCTCAGTGTAAGTTTAAAAAAAAATTTACAAATTAATAACAAACTTTACAAACATTAAAATAATAAATAATAAAACTTTCCATCAATTTGTAATTAATTTTGGAGAGCTTCACTGAGCTGTGTTTTCTCCAATCTTTAAATATGATATTCTCTAGCTTTGACAAAAAGGAAAGGAAAGAAAAGAAAAGAAAAAACCAGTGTGAATCCGCATAGATTTCATTCATGATCGTTGCTTGGTATCGGATTCAAAGTGTATTCCCCAGTGCACTTGACCTTTGTCTTTGCCAAAAAAGTATTATTAATTTATCTGACTATATTGGTTTTTGTGTCACCAAGAATTATTTTTTTGCTCGTATTACATACATTAATTGATATACTAGTTAGTATACTAACATATTTTATAATATTATTACTAACCACGTCTATTATAAATTATAAATACTTAAAACTTCTAAAATTATATCACATCATTTATTAATATATTAATTGATACACACAATAATATTATTATTCTTTTATTTCTAATTAATCATTACTAATCTGCTGGGATGTTGATGATTCCCACTTTGTTCAGTGCTAGGGTCGTTGGAATTGCTATTTTAGATTATAGGATGGGACATGAGTTAAAAATTTAAACATGCTTATTAAATGAATAAATTGTCTGCTTTGATTATATATATATATATATATATATATATATGTATGTATATATATAACCAATTTGAATACACCCATCAAGCTGTGAACTTGTAATGAAGAAATTTTGGATAAATTATATTCACATCCCTTGTGGTATAATTTTAATACAAATTTCTTTCTGAGATTTGCGAAATTACACTACCCTCCCTGAGGTTTCAAATCGTATTACAGTTTTGTCCATTCTATTAAGCTCCGTTAGGTGAAGTAACAGTTTTGGATGACATCAGCACTAAAAATGGTCAAAATGCCAGTTTTAACCTTATAAACCCAAACCCAAATCCAAACCCAAACCCAAACCCAAACCCAAACCCAATCAAATAACCCACTCCTGACCTATTTGTAAACCTAATTCAGAGCCAAAGACAAGAAATGAAAGGAAGAAACAAAAGAAGACCTCGACGCGCAAATCGCTTCTTCCATTGTCGTTCGTTGTGATGTTGTAGCAATGGGGTATTGCTCCATGGTTGAAGAGGTGCTAGAACTAGAAAACCCAATGACAACAAATCTCAAAAGTCTCTGTATAGTGTGGTTTTTGTAAAAGTGAGGAGGTGAGTGTGCAACATTGAAGATGTTGGTCTCTTTCTTTCTCTGGATTTATTTATTTATATTATCTTTTTTTTTTTTTTTTTTTGGTCTGTTGAATGTGGTAGTAGTTAATTCGGGGGTGGTTCATGTTTGATTTGGTAGTGGCGTGGCGTGGCGTGGGATGGGGTGGTATGGAGTGGGGATGGCATGGAAGAGTAGAAAAGTTAGTAGTAGGAGAAGAATCTCATACTTCAGATGTTTGATGAATTGCTGAAATGAACTGTGAAAAAGAAGATAATGGAGTTGCTAAACATGACTTTTGATATGAATTACCATTCAATTCAATGGGGTTATTGATTGAGATGCCAAATGTTGCAAGTGAGATGTAATAGGTTTGCAAATTACACACAGAAATGCATCTTTATTATCTCTTTCTTTTTCTTTTTCTTTTACTAGGAATGGCAATTTGAACCTGGCCCGACGAGAACCCAACCCCCCGATCCCGATTAGGATGGTTTTTTCTCAAAAAATACCCCCAACGGGTCGGGGATGGTATTCAAAAATGCATCCCCAATAATGTTCGGGCCGAGAACTGTGATACGTTCCCCAACCCCGGCCCTAGCCCGTCCCCATCCCCGTTTTCATCCATGTTTTTCTAAACTAAAATTACTAGTATACCCCTATATATATATAAATCAAACCCTAACATAACACAACCTCACGCATACACACACACACCCTCTCCCTCACCGTCTCTCTCTCATCTCTCTCTCGGTATCTCTCTCTCTCTCTCTAAAGCCTTCCCCTCACGTCGATCTTCCTCTCTCTAATCTCCATCACTAGCTTTCGTCTGTGTTTGCACCGCTCGCTCCTCCTTCACCACCGATGTCGCTCCTCCCTCACCGGCAGTATCTCTCTCTCTCTCTCTCAGGCTTCATTTTGTGTAATTTTGGTCTGGTCTGATGCCAAGATTCCTCTCTGTTATGGGGGCAAAATTCTGAGTGGTTTGACTTTGAAATATGGCATTCCGAACCCATCAATTGATGATTGGATTGGAATATTTCATCGGAAAATTTTAGGTTGAAATGATTTTTCTGAGATTAATATATATATATATATATATTAATTTTGATGGTGTTAATCTGAACAATCATTGTATTTTATTTATTTTGCAGTGCTTCTACTTGCAATGCTTTTACCATTTGATTTTTTTCCCTGTTGCTGCTCTTTTTGTTTTGGTGATTCTTCCCCATGTTGCTACTGTTTTTTTTTTTCTCTTGTTTTTCGCCAGGGAATTTTTGGGGTCGAGGAAACCCAATCCCCGTTAGGAGGCGAGGGCGAGAGGGGGTGATAGGTTCCCCGTCGGGGATCGAGACCGGAGATGGGGGAATTTTCACCATCGGGGATCAGGAATGGGGAGTGTGATCCCCAGCTCCACTCTGGCCCATTGCCATTCCTATCTTTTACCAACCACCACCGATGCCTATGACTTTTTTTATTTTATTTTGGGTAAATAACGCTTGAGATCTTTAGCTCCACAATTTGGTTTTTTCTCTCACTTCCTCCATTTGTTTTTCTTTATCTAAATTGACACTCCATGAACACGAGTGGTTTCGATTATGGAGTGATTCACCGAAGTTTTCATTCAAGTGAAGTGTTTATGCAATCACTAGATTTGTGAACACCTCTCTCTCTCTCTCTCTCTCTCTCTCTCTCTCTCTCTCTCTCTCTCTCTCTCACATAATGTGCAATTGATTTGTGTTGAGCTTGGGTTCAATTTCAATTTTGAAACCCACTTTGTTGATAGTGGTTAGAGGTGAATCATGGAAAGGGAAAGGTGGCAGGAGAGAATGATGTATATTGCATAAGGTGGAGATGAAGAGATTGTGTTGGAGTGTACAAGTTGGATAGATTGTGGGTGGGTGGAGAGTGAGATAAGGATGGTAATATACTAAATTCATATTTTCAATTGAGGATATTATGGTCATTACATCTTTTTTGTTATCTAGGTTAAAAGTCAAACACTGACAGGATCAATGTAATTTTCAAAATGTAATAAAAGAATTTGTATTAGAAACAAATCTCAAGAAATATCATTTTAATTTACTTATAAATTTTTTTTGTGCCAAGTTAACTAAGATGATGTTGATTTTTTATTATATTAGCTTTATTTTGTATATGATATATAGGTTTATTGAGCAGGCTTGGATTTGGGATTGGTCATGAATTTTTTTTAAACTATGTTTTAGATTAGGCCTAGTCTTATCAATGCCCACCCCAAATAAAGTAACATCCGATTGATAAAAATAAATAAATACATAAAATATCTTTTTTGTTACAGATACATAAAATATCTTGCTCAGTTATTAAAGCCTTAAGTTGGTCAAAGGATAATGGAAATTATTCCTGACTGTAATTGGCATTTGATTAACAGTATTACATTTCTAAAAATCATTTGTATTTATTTATTTCATCATTGTCCACTTCTTCCCCTACCTCCCCAATTTACCACACACCCAATATAATTCGCAACATAAACTATAAACAGTAATGATAGCGACCCTCATAATTGTTAAAATAATTTGAATTATTCATGTTACTATCAGAGATAGAAAAAAAAAATTCAAACACATCAATGATCAATACATCAGTAGAGATTAATGGGGGTCCTCCTTTATGAAATCCCAAACATTTTCCAACTATAAACCTGCCCTGTCCGATTACCATCCCTACAGAAAAATCCATCTAAATTTTATTTTTTTTATTTTTTAATCGGTGATGGAATAATGTGATGCTCTCCATTGTAATTTGTGATGATATTTTGTTGCAGTGATAACTACTCAACTAGTATAGCACCAAAAACAAAACATAATCACTGAACTATATTAGTGCCTAATAATAGCATTTAGCACCACACTGATACGATGGTTGACAACTGACTCAACATATTTTAATTAATTTAGGTATGTTTGAATTAAAATATTAGAAAAGACTTAACAAGAGATTTTTATTGCATCTCACCCAATTAAAACAATAAAAACAGTCTTTAATTTTAATTTAGACCCACAAATTTATCCATAATAATATTGTAAAGAGATATCATTGGGTTTATAATTAATTAAAAGTTGATACATATGATTCCACATCATAATGTACAATTACGGGAGCTTTTTTAAGGTCTTAAACTTATATATATATATATATATACTGTACGGAGAGCAAATGTTCGTCCCTGTCCGTACTCCTTTCGTCCAAACTCCTTGTCTATCCGATCAACCTGAGAACACAACGGCGGTGAGCTGCCCGACGGTGTGTTGCCGGAAAATCCCTCTGACGGTTAAGTTAGCACACCCTCAAGGAGAGAGAGGAGGAGAGAGATATAGCACAATGAGTGTTTCTTACCAAATGATGTTTCATGCTCCGCATGAGGGGCGCAGTCATACTTATATACTTTCTGCGCTCAACTCTGCACCCATTATTCTCTTGACACGTGGAGCTGCTCTCCCATCTGTCAGTACAAATCCAGCGAACACCACCTAACCAAACCGCCAGACAACATTAGCGGGAACTCGGCAGCCCGGCGGCATCCTCCTCGGCCTTCCATGACCATGCTGTGTAACGAGTCCAAGTGCTCCACTCGCCGAGCTCCATAACAGCCGAGTTCAGTAGTATTCCGGCAGAGCCGAGTTCAAGACAGGTCGAACTGATGAGTAGAAGGCCTTCCCCGCCAAGCTACACGTGCGAACCAAGGAACCCGGGTTGGCAGGCGATCATCTCGGCCAAGTAAGCTCTGTCCAAACAAGGGACCTGGACCTCAAGCTTGGGCCTCGACCGAGCAAGACCAACTCCAGGGAAGCCCCAGTTAGCTCGGCCTAAATAGGGGCCTGAGCCTCGACCGAGTAAAACCCACTCTGAACAGGCCCAAGTTAGTTCGGCCTAATCATGCTCGGCCCTATCCTGTCTGGCTTCTGCCACGGCCCAAAGCTAGATTATAAATCTCCCTCTCAGTTGCCCCTTAATTCTGTCCGCGCAAGCGTGACTGGGATTACGTGATCCGACCGGGGTAAACTCTCCCTCGGCTCTTAGTTCGCAAGACGTCAACTGCGCTAATCGATACGCTCAGTTTCTTGATTTGCTTGGTCGACGCCTCAACTCGCCTTTCTGTCTCTTCAATACTGATGTCGTCGTCAATAGGGACACGCATCGATCATTTATTGGCCTCGAGCAGTCAACCCAGACGTCTCTTCACATTCAAAATTTTGGCGGTTCTTTTCTCCTATAAACACGCCACATCCCCCTTTCATTTTCTTCATACTGTTTCACCTTTGTTCCAGACGAACCAAGGCTGTCGTGCCCTCCTTACTACCCAGCATCATTCTAGCTCTCGGCTACGTTTGTGCTCAAAGGTTCAACTTTTGCCTCATTCTAGTAAGTTCTTCGAATCTCTTCATTGCTTTTTCATTTGGTATTTCTCATTTTAGGGCACAAAAACTATAGGTTTTAGGATATAGCTCCCCAAAATCCTCTTCTACCCCTGCTCTCGTTACTGTTCTTCAACTTCAGTGACGAACACATGAAGATCTGGGGTGGACCGGGCTCCAGGTCTTCTTTTGATCCCAAAAAAAAAAATCAAAACCGAGCAAGTTATGAGTTTACGAAACTCGTGTAGAAACCGAGGTAACGGAGTGCTGGACCGCTCGACCAGGCTAAAATCTAGTTTGCTCTAGTGGCCAACCTTCTGGTTTACCTCTGTGACCGAGATGGACTGGCACACCATATGACCGAGCTAAAGTCAAGCTCGTTTTGCGCGACCACGCTCCCACTTACACTTACACTCCTTTTACTGCAGAGTCCAAGGGGACCGCGCACCAACACTAAGGCTCTGAAAGACCGAGCAGCCATCAAACGAGAGTTTTTGCCAAACCAACACAGCCGTGCTAAAACCAGCCGGCTACACATGGGGCGCTACCGCTTCCTAGTTGACACGCTGGTCGCATTAGCCGCGTTCCGAGAAGAATACAGTGTCCCCGCCGAAGTACATCTCGAGCTCGGTACCGAGGACACAACCCCTTGGGGCAAACTAGACCAGTGCCCTTTCACCGTGCTTTTCATTATCGAAGGCAGCCTCCGCTTCCCGGTCAATCCCCTCATGTGCGAGTTCTTGAGGCGCACCGGGCTAGCACCAACGTAAGTCTCAACCAACACTTATAGAATAATTAACGGAATAGCGAGCTGAACAACCGGCTAGGAGTCAGCCTAGGTTTAGCCGAGATACTTTGCCAGTACACCCTCGAGCATACAGGCGATGGACTAAACTACTACCTCAAGATCAGACCGGGCAAGGAGAAGATAGTAACCGGCACCCCAGACAAAGATATGCATGACGTTGACTTTTTCTGGGTGTCTGGAAACTATGAAACAACCGACGTGCCCGGCTGGTACATCAACAAGAATTTCAGTTCGACATGTAAGCCGTGTATGCTGCTCGGTCAAATTATTTTCCTTCACTATTCTGTACTAATGCCTTTTTTCTTTTCCTCTTTGCAGCCATCGAAGCTTTGCAAGCCAACTACCATAATCCCAACGAATCAGCCATCAGAACCGTACTACTGTACCGTGACCAGGATTGCCACGAACTTCTCAGCTACGTACCGACCTACAGATACTCCGCTCCGCGCAGAAGTAGAGTAACAGACTTCCTCCGAGAGCCGTCTCCACCTCCCAGTCCAACACTACCGGACGTGCCCCTAATCCGGCTGACAGAAGCAGAGGAGATGGCCAAACGAAGCCATATCAAAAATCTCACATCCACCGAGCTGCCGAGCATCCCTTCCCGCGCAGCTGCTGCCGGTCAATCAAGCGGGGCTGTGGTTGCGTTGGCGTCAACTGCCGCGGTGCAGACAAGCAAGGAAAGTTGCCGCGCTGGGAAAAGACCTCACGTCGCTGATCCCACAGCCAAGCTCATTGCGGAGCTGAATACCGAGCAACCAGCGGTCACAACTGAGCCAATACCTCCCTGGAAGCCTCAATTGAAGCACCGGGGAAAAGAGATCCCGGCCAGTGCTTCGGTCAAAGGAGATAAAGAACAACTCCTCTCCTTCGACCTCACAAAAGCCCTGCTCCTGCCGAGCGATGTGACCGGCAGCGACCACGTGCCAGACACCCGGCTCATGAAATCCTCGGTCAAGTCTATGACCCAGGTAAGAATTTTGAAAGCTTTACTCAAATTTTTCCAAGCGTTTGTTCGGTTTTCTTTCTCTAATCAAACTCTCTTCTTGCAGGCCATCCAGAAACAACATCTGGTGATGGAGCGGATCCATAGACTCTGGCAGAAAGCAACCGACGCTGCCAGCCAGGTTGAGCATCTGCAGACCGAGCTGGGATAGTCAAAAGCCTCTTTGGAGATTGCCAACACAGACAACTCCAAATTGCTCGATCAACTTGGAGCTGCCGAGAACGAAAGGGACGCTCTCCGGGCCGAGCTGGAAGTGTTGAAACAATCAAGGAAGGATGAAGTGGATGCGGCCAACAATGAAGGTTTCAAGGAGGCCGAAAAAAGCTACACCAAGCAGGTCGAGGCCACCAAGTACATATTCTTCAAGTCCGGTTGGAAGGCTGCTTGCAAACAGCTCGGCCAAGGATCTGGAACCGACTTGTTTGCCTCTCCCCCAGTTGCCTTTCTGCCGATGTACATGGTGCCATATGCCAGCGATGTCTTCAGTGCATTGCAAGCTAAGGCCGAGGAGGAAGACGGGGACGAAGCCGAGGAAAATGCCGAGGAAGAAAACCGCGCAAAGCAGGCCAGCCAGGTGGAGACCGGCGTCCAAGAAACCATAACCACGGTCAACCTGGAGGCAACTGCAACCGGGGATGACTTCGCTGACCTCACCCCCTTAGTTTAGTTTTCTTTTCTTTATTTTTTAAGAATGTAATAGGGCTGCCTGCCACACCTTATGTAATTCAGTTTCACATCAATGAAAAGTTTTGATTTCGCTAACTGTTGCACTGCTTGTTGGACTGTGTTTCATCAACTCGGCAGGAACTTTTAAACAAAACATCAACTACTTTAGCCGGGGTAAATCACCTCAGCTAAATCTTTTGAGTTGGACAACTCACCAACCAATTTAGCCGGGACAATGCATCTCGGCTAAAGCCTGAGTAAATCAACTCATTTAACCGGAGTAAAACATCTTGGTTGAAACCAAAGAGAGTAAATTGTCAACTCATTCAATCGGAGTAAAACATCTCGGTTGAAACCAAAGAGTTGAGTAAATCATCAACTCACTCAACCGGAGTAAAATATCTCGGTTAAAACCACAGAGTTGAGTAAATCATCAACTCACTCAACCGGAGTAAAGCATCTCTGTTGAAACCACAGTTGAGTAAATCATCAACTCATTCAACCGAAGTAAAACATCTCGGTTGAAACCACGGAGTTGAGTAAATCATCAACTCATTCAACCGGAGTAAAACATTAGTGAAGATAAGTCATTTCTATTATATTGACAAAAAGAGTATTACATTCAAAAGTACAGGGAGAGCAAGTCCTTCCACATAAAACATTACATAAGAACGTCAAATATTAAAAATAGTACAGTTTGAGGTTGACTACATTCCATGGTCGGGATATGCCTTTTCCTTCCAAATCTTCCAAGTGGTATGCCCCCTTACCCGCCAGACCAGTTATCCTGTAAGGCCCTTCCCAGTTCGTACGGGGAGAAAATGTTCATCCCCGTCTGTACTCCTTTCGTCCAAGCTCCTTGTCTATCCGATCAACTTGAGAACACAACAGCGGTGAGCTGCCGGTGGTGTGTTGCCGAAAAACCCCTCCGACGGTCAAATTAGCACACCCTCAGGGAGAGAGAGGAGGAGAGAGATATAGCACAATGAGTGTTTCTTACCAAATGATGTTTCATGCTCCGCATGAGGGGCGCAGTCATACTTATATACTTTCTGCGCTCAACTCTGCACCCATTATTCTCTTGACACGTGGAGCTGCTCTCCCATCTGTCAGTACAAATCCAGCGAACACCACCTAACCAAACCGCCAGACAACATTAGCGGGAACTCGGCAGCCCGGCGGCATCCTCCTCAGCCTTCCATGACCATGCTGTGTAACGAGTCCGAGTGCTCCACTCGCCGAGCTCCATAACAGCCGAGTTCAGTAGTATTCCGGCAGAGCCGAGTTCAAGACAGGTCGAACTGATGAGTAGAAGGCCTTCCCCGCCAAACTACACGTGCGAACCAAGGAACCCGGGTTGGCAGGCGATCATCTCGGCCAAGTAAGCTCTGTCCAAACAAGGGACCTGGACCTCAAGCTTGGGCCTCGACCGAGCAAGACCAACTCCAGGGAAGCCCCAGTTAGCTCGGCCTAAATAGGGGCCTGAGCCTCGACCGAGTAAAACCCACTCTGAACAGGCCAAGTTAGCTCGGCCTAATCATGCTCGGCCCTATCCTGTCCGGCTTCTACCACGGCCCAAAGCCAAATTATAAATCTCCCTCTCAATTGCCCCTTGCTTGCCTTCACCCGGCACCGGTGTGTTGCTCATCACCTTTCTTAAAACCCAATCCCCAACTTTGAACGGTCTGGGGTGCACCATTTTGTTGTATTTTCTGGACAGCTCTTGTTGGTATGCGGCCACGTAAATCAAAGCTTTTTTGCGGCGCTCATCAGCCAGGTCCAATTCTAAGACGACTGTTTCAAAGTTCAACTCAGGCTCAAAATTTTCACTGCGGATGGTAGGCATGCCGATTTCCAATGGGATGACCACCTCCATGCCGTATGTCAGGGCAAAAGGAGTTTCCCCAGTAGATCGCCTCGGGGTCGTCCGATATGCCCAATGGACACTTGGGAGTTCCTCGGCTCATTTTCCATTAGTTTTCTCTAGTCTTTTCTTCAACCCATCAAGAATGGTCTTGTTTGATGCCTCGGCTTGGCCTTTGGATTGCGGGTAAGTCGGGGTGGAGTTATAGAATTCGATCTTCAATTCCTCACAAAATCCTCTAAATAAGCGGCCGTCAAATTGGGTGCCATTATCAGAAATCAGAACCTTAGCGACACCAAACCGTGTTACCACATTCTGCTAGACAAATCGTTTGACGTCTTTCTCCTTGATAGTCGCTAAGGGCTCAGCTTCAACCCATTTGGTGAAGTAGTCCGTAGCTGCAATGAAGAACTTCTGGTTTCCCGGCGCCGTTGGGAGTGGTCCCACTAAGTCTAGCCCCCACATCGTAAAAGGCCAAGGGCTTGTGAGGGGAAGAAGTTCTCTGGGTGGCTGGTGAATTTGGTGGGCGAACTTCTAGCACTTCTCACATTTTCTAACATACTTTTGAGCGTCCGCTTGCATGCATGGCCACCAATATCCTTGCGAGATAGTTCGGTAGGCCAAAGATCTTCCCCCGATCTGACTTCCGCATATGCCTTCATGAATTTCATACAGGAAAGCTTCCACGTTGTTTGGGTGTACACACTTCAAGTAAGGACCGGTGTATGACTTCTTGTATAAAGCGCCAGATGAAGAGAGCCAAAACTGCTCTGACTTCACCCAGACTTTATGTGCTTCCTTTTTATCGGCTGGAAGGGTCCGTTCTTTCAGAAAGAGGATAATATGGTCCATCCAAGAAGGGCCAAGCTCGGTGCAGAGTACTTCTATTTGCTCGGGTTCCTCGATACTAGGCCTTGGAAGAAACTCAATCAAGTGAGGGCTGAGAGATGTTCTGTCGGCCATAGAAGCGAGATCGGCTAATTCATCCGCTCGGCCATTATCTTCTCTACCAATTTGTTGGACCCTTATTGCCTGGAATTGCTTGATGTGTTCTCTTACAAGAGCTTGATACTTGGCCATTCTGTCGTCTTTGGCTTCGTAGACCGCAGACACTTGGTTGACAACAAATTGGGAGTCACTGTATACCATCAGCTCGGATGTGCACAACTGAAGTGCGCTCTTAAGCCCGGCCAATAGCACCTCATACTCAGCCTCGTTGTTTGACGCAGGAGAATCCGAGGGTGATAGAGTGCTCTATGGTCAAACCATTTGGCAAGATCAAAAACTGTGCCCAGCCCGACGCTGTGAAAATTTGAGGCTCCATCTACAAAAAGTTTCCATATTTCACCGACGAACAGTTTCCAACACTCCGAAGGGTCTTGGGAGGCTTGAAGGTTGATGGGATCACGGGTACTCGGCTGTTCGATTTCAGGTTCGCTGCTGTTCGGTTCCATTTCATCCCCTCTCGGCGATGCGGTACTGGACCCAATAGGTGGGTCTGTTATGCCCGAGTCCGTCGCCACATTGCCGGGCTGCTCTACTATTCTGACAAAAGGTGCTATGGTCAAGCGCGCAAGTTCCGCGTCACCACCATCACCCTGTTGTGCAATTTCGACCGGAGAAATCCGCCCACTCGAACAAGGCTTTGAGAGGGAATTCAGTCAAAACAATGATTGTGTGAGCCTGAAAGTAGTGCGCCAATTTCCTTGAGGCCATCATCAACGCCAAAGCAAGTTTTTCCAGTGGCAAATACCTCGACTCAGCCGGTAGCAAGGTTTTGCTTACATAAAAGATAGGCAAATACTGGATACCTTCCGACCGGACAACCACCGCGCTAACTGCATTCTGTGAAACTGCCAGATAGAGGTAGAGTTCTTCGCCGGGCTTGGGTGTCACCAATAATGGAGCAGAAGACAAATAGGCCCTGAGCTCGGCCAAAGCCCTGTCACATTCCTCGTCCCATGAAAACTTGGATTTCAAGGCTCGAAAGAAAGGGCGGCAGCGATCTGATGACCGGTTTATGAATCGGTTAAGCGCGGCGGCCATTCCGGCCAGATGTTGCACGTCTTTCACCGAGTTGGGCTGCTTCAATTCTTGTATGGCTTTGATTTGTGTGGGGTCCGCCTCAATGCCTTGGTTTATGACTAGGAAACCCAGGAATTTCCCGGATCCCACGCCGAAGGCACACTTTGATGCATTCAGGCGTAGCTTGTGCTGTTTGAGAATGGCGAACATCCCAGCTAGGTCGGACAAGTAGTCTGTCTGATGCCTGCTTTTGACCACCATGTCATCGATATAAGCCTCCATCGTCCAGCCTAGCAGAGAGGCGAACATTTTGGTCACCATCCTTTGGAAAGTTATCCCGGCGTTCTTCAAACCAAAAGGCATGACTCAATAGCAGAAGAGTCCCCTCGGAGTGGTGAAAGAGGGAATCTCGCGGTCGAGGCCATGCATGGCAATCTGATGATAACCGCGATAGGCATCCAAGAAACTGAGCCTGTTATGCCCAGCCGTCAGATCCACCAGCTGGTCTATTCTGGGCAGAGAAAAGCTGTCTTTAGGGCAAGCTCGGTTGACGGTCTTGTAGGCAACGTAAACTCGCCACTTCCTATTCCTCTTGGGTACTACGATCGTGTTTGAAATCCACTGAGGGTAGTGCACTTCCTGAATAGCCTGTGCTTCAAGCAAGTTCCTTACCTCCTCCGCGACTACCTTGGCATGATGAAGAGCCGATCTTCTTGTTCTTTGAATGACGGGGCGTGCATCCGGGAAGACATTGAGTTGGTGGCAAATAAAACTTGGGTCAACGCTGGGCATGTCGTACGGTGTCCAGGCGAAGACTTCGATATCTGACATCAAGAAATCAACCATCTCGGTCCTTTCTTGGGCGGTAAGGCTTGAGCCTAGCAAAAAGAATTTGTTTGGACTTTCGGTGTCGATCTGTACTTCTACCAATTCTTCAACAGCCTTGTCCTGGGCCTTGGTGCCCACATCTTCAAGGACTCCCTGGTCTTCCGGTCCTTCTATCATTTGGACGAAGCCTTTGGCAGCCCGGCTCCTGTTTACTGCCACGAAGCATTGCTTCGACATGACTTGATCGTCCCAAATTTCCTCAATTTCTCCCATAACCGAGGGGAATCTCATAACCTGGTGGTAGGTTGACGCTACAGCTTGCATAGCATAAAGCCATCTCCTACCGAGGATCAGATTGTATGTAGACGGCACCTTTAATACCCAGAACTCCACCTGCTTGACCACGGATCCGGCTTTGACAAGTAAAATAATCTTTCCCATAGGCCACTCTAGTTGCGAGTTGAAACTAACCAGTGGCGAAGTTGCCGGAGCCAAGTCCGTATCCCGGAGTTTGAGTTGCTTGAACACATAGTAGTACATAATCTCAACCGAGCTTCCCTGGTCAATCAAGATGCGCTTGACATCGAACTCTCTGACGCGGAGGGTGACCACTAGGGCGTCGTTGTGCAGCATTTGAATGCACTCTAGGTCCCTTGTTGAGAAACTAATCACGTCTTTCTCCTCGGTCTTGCCCTTTTTGATCGCGGGCTGAACTAACAAAACTTCTCTAATATGTTCCGCCTTTTTGATCATTTCTCGGAGCTAGCACACACACACCGGTTCCACTATGTTGTGGATCACATTGACCACTCCTTGAGGGGGCGCCTCTAAGTCATCCAAACCATTCGGATTGGCCGGGGCAGGATGCACAGCATTGACGCCCCCATCAATGTAAAGGTCTAAGTGACCGGCGGCGAGTAACTCCTCCAAATGTTGCTTCAAAGGTAAACAGTCCTCTGTCCGGTGTCCTCGCTCCCTATGATAAGTGCAGCGGTACAACAGATTGAAGTCCTTTTGCGCATCGCCCAACTTAGCAAGAAACCGGACGTAATCCTCGTCACGGATCTCACTAAGTATGCGATAGATTGGAATTTTAAATACCGTGGTGATGCCCGTCCGGGCGTTCAACCTTCTGTTGGCATCAGTTGCATCATCGCGGGGATATTCCGCTCAGTCATTGCGGCAACCTCTACCCCAATTTCGATGATTTGTTCCATGGTTAGATTCCCCAGCGCGATCATTTGGACGGTTAGTCTCCTGTCCGACCGCGTGTACCTTGCCGGCCACCCTTTTGTCTGGCACCACCGGATTTGTCTTCACGGTTGATGCCGCTGCATCATCCTCTACTCATAGGTGCTCATTGATGCACTGCATTAGTTGCCCCATGGACATCGGCTGGTTCATTGTAAGCGAGTCCCTCAGTCTATGTCCGACCGGGAGACCGCGCTTATACTGAGTGATTGCCAAGTTGATCGGGCAATCTAGGATCTCATTGAAGGTTTCTCAGTACCTAGAGTTGTATGTCTTGAGGGTGTCGCTCGACTCCATCTTGACACTTAGAAGGTGGTCCACTTCCTTTGGCGTTTTGGTGTTAGTTTTGAAACAAGTCACGAATGCTTCTGCCAACTGTTGCCACCTCTCAATGCTCTCTTCTGGGAGTCTCTCAAACCATCTCAAGCCCAGTTCGCCCAAGCTGGATGGGATAATAAGGCACATAAGAGCATCATTACGCCTGTATCCGGCCATGACCTGCCGGAAGTGGATTACATGCATGTACGGATCGCTTTTTCCGTCATAAAGTGTAAACTTCGGCTGGCGAAAGCCCGCTGGGAGTGGCGTGGTCTCTATTTCAAGGGAGAAGGGGGAAGCGTTCAGCTTTGCCAAGTCGGTGTCCAAATGAACTGGTACGGCCAAACGGGGCGGCGGCATCATAACCTCCTCACTATGGCGACCTTCGTAAGATAACCGCTGGAACGCCGGCACCCTTCCGGCCTCCCGTCAGTGAGCTCGCTCCTTCAGGACATCCCTCAAGTCCTCTGAACGGACGGAGTAAGAATATCCCGAAGTGGTCGCCGGACATGACGGATGGTAGGTACTATCTTGCGCACTAGACTTCTCTGCAGGCGTGTCTAGGTCTCCACCCCTATAGCTTCTGGTGATAGAAAGTGAGGGAGTGCGCTGCTAGCTCTGACTGCCTGAACAGCGAGGTTGAGTGCGCTCACTGTGGTCTCCCACTCCAGCAACACCCTTCCCTTTGACCTGGCGTTTGAGAGCTTCCATCTCTGCCACCATTCTCTGGATGACGGTGTCTTGGTCCCTCAACTTGTGCTCCATGCGTCGAGCATGCACTCTTCGCCACCGGTGTCCCTCTGGGCTCCGTGAGCGACCAAAACTTTTGGAGCTCTTATCTCATGCATCTCTTGGAATTCCTCCTGGGGAAGTTTCCAGGTCCGCCATGTTCTGAACGGCGGGGAGTCCATCTCTCCGTCTGGCTGATTCTGGGGTAACACCGTCAATGGCAGACAACGGTATTTCGTCATTATTCGCTATTGAAAGCGATCGAATGAGCTTAGAAGACAAGGTTTTGTCTGTAAACTATTCCCACAGACGGCGCCAAATGAAGCAACTGTTCCCCGCCTTGCATATATTGTCCGTTTTGGCGAAACCCGCCACACGGTTTTGTTCCTCCCCTACTGGGGAAAAAGGTCTATGCAAGGTAAGAGGAGCCAGCTTGCTTATAAGGTGGGAAAGTAGTCCCTCACAGACCGATGTGGGATTTCCCTGCACATTAAAATGATGTAACCGCTCGCCGCCTTGCACATATTGTCTGCTTTGGCGAAACCCATTTCACGGTTTTGTTCCTCTCCCACTGGGGGGAAAGGCCTATGCAAGGTAAGAGGAGCTAGCTTACTTATAAGGTGGGAAAGTAGTCCCTCACAGACCGATATGGGATTTCCTCGCACATTAGCCCCCAACCGTGCTGGCTCCGGCACCGGCGCAATACCTCCAAATGCCGAAGGGAGTTCCCACAAACGGTGCGAAATGAAGCAACCGCTCCCCGCTCCCCACCTTGCACATATTGTCCGCTTTGGCGAAACCCGCCGCACGGTTTTGTTCCTCCCCTACTGGGGGAAAAGGCCTATGCAAGGTAAGAGGAGCCAGCCTGCTTATAAGGTGGGAAAATAGTCCCTCACAGACCGATGTGGGATTTCCCCGCACATTAGCCCTCAGCCGCGCTGGCTCCAGTATCGGCGCAATACCTTCAGATGCCGAAGGGAGTTCTCACAGACAGTGCCAAATGAAGCAACCGCTCCCCGCCTTGCACATATTGTCCACTTTGGCGAAACACACTGCACGGTTTTGTTCCTCCCCCACTGGGGGAAAAGGCCTATGCAAGGTAAGAGGAGTCAGCCTGCTTATAAGGTGGGAAAGTAATCCCTCACAAATCGATGTGGGATTTCCCCGCACATATATAATTTAGACCCTAAACGTATTTAAATATTTAGAGGGTGTATAAAGATGGGTAATTATTTATAGTTCCAAAACACTTTGTCCCATTGTCTATGTCATACTCTAAACCAATCACATCGTAAAAAATATTACTAGAATGACTTACCTTTGCTAGAGAGTTCGGAATCTCTTTGGTCCATTAAACTAGACTGTCTAGTTGGGCCAAACTTTAGTAATCCGATTAGTTCATTTTGTATATCGTTATGTGTCTACGAAAAATATTAAATTGATCTGATAATTATAATCATATTTTTTTTCTTTATATTTTTCTTCAAAAATATGGACAATAAAAATGATTTTGAAATTAAATTGTCTATTTTGTAAAAAACACATTTAGCAAAATAATATAATTACAATTATCGGATGAGGAATGTTAGGGATCCCAACTAAATTACCAAATATTCTACATAATACTCACATAGGTATGAGACCCACACCACCTGAGACTCACTCCCGTGTGAGTATTGTATAAAATATTTGATAATTCATTTAGAGTTTTTAACATTTTTGTTGTCAGATTCATATGATTTTTTCCATACACAATCTACACATAAGGACTTACAAAATAAACAAATTAAATTATTAAAATTGGGCCGTGGTAGGTCTCACAGGCCCCACTAAATAGTCGAATTATTAAAATCAGGCCGTGGTAGGTCTCACAGGCCCCACTAAATAGTCGAATTATTAAAATTAGGCCGTGGTAGGTCTCATAGGCCCAACTAAATAGTCTTGTCCATAGTTGTGGCATGGAAAGAAGCTATAACCTTTATTAGACACACTACGCCAAAACAGGGCATTAACGGCGATTTTTTAACGGCGATTTTTGTTACTGTCATTAAAGATACTATTAACGGCGGTAATGAAACCGCCGTTAATACCGCCGTTAATGTATCTTTAACGACGGTTTCGTTACGGCCGTTTAAAAAACCGCCGCTAAAGTATCTTTAATGACGGTAATGAAACCGTCGTTAAAAAAACTGCCACTAAAGCCTTCTTTTAACGGCGGTAACGAAACCGCCGCTAAAGCCCTCTCATTACTGCCGTTAATGACGGCGGTCTTTGCCAGCGGAGCTCCGGCGGAACTTCGGCGAGTGGCGACCACGCGCGGCCAGAGGTTGAACATGACCATCTACAATAAAGCAAAAGTAATGTTTAAATATTTATTTAGGGAACATATATCATATAGAGTGGTTTTGGTGGAGTGGTTGGTGTGTGTGGATTAGAGGTCAAGGGTTCGAAACTTGGGAGGTGCAAGAAGAGAGAATTATTTTTTTTAAAATTTGAATCTATTTACAGCGGCAAGGAATCACCGTTTTTGGTCCTATATTACTGCCGTTTTTTATCGACTTTTAACAACGATAATTTATCCTTTTACGACAATTGTACCTTTTCCGGCACGATTATAAACGGCGGTCCTAAATTACCGCCGTTAAAGGCTTTAATAGCGGTTTTACATCCTTTAACGACGGTAAAAACCCGCCGCTAAAGCCCAATTTTTGCGTAGTGACAGTTAAGAAATAAAAAATAACTTACTTAAAAATTTGTTGTGATTTCTTATTAGCCGAAAATAATCGCATGCATAATGACAAATAATACTCAGGAAGCATCTGATAGTTTTCTTATAAAGAGAGACCTAATTTGTAATTAATTAAGTAAAGTTTGAGACTTCAATTACTTTGTTGATTGGAGGTGGGAAATTTATCGAAAAGCCAAATAGTCTCGTCCACAGTTGTAGTAGGGAGAGAAGCTGTAAACTTTATTAGATAGTTAAGGGGTAAAAAATAATTTATCTAAAAATATGTTACGATTTATCATTAGCTGAAAATAATCGCATGAATAATAACAAATAATACTCTCAAAGTATCTAATAGTTTTCTTATAAAGAGAGACCTAATTTGTAATTAATTAAGAAAAGTTCGAGACTTCAATTACTTTGTTGATCGGAGGTCGGAAACTTACCGAAAAACTATACACTGCTTAAAAATATCCCGAGAATAAATTATATGTTGTAAATATAAATTAAATGTGATGTGGGTAATATTTAGAATAAATTTAATTTGCAAAAAAGTATTTTTAAATTTTTTTTAGAATAATTAATACTTAGAATATAAATTAAAATAATCGTATTTTTTTTCTATTAACATATTTTTTTAATAGGTAGATTTATTGTCCAATATAATTAATAATATTTTTCATTACACATTATTAAAAAACGGTCACTAATCATTAATTTTTAGCAACAATTTAAAAATTGTCACAAAAAATATCACTAATTATAAGTGTTAGCAATGTTTTAAAAAAATCGTCACAAAAAATGTCACTAATTTTTAACTTTTAGCGACAGTTTAAAAAATTCATCATAGAAAAATGTCACTATTTGTAACTTATAGCGACCATTTATTAAAAATATGTGATAAAAAGTAATTAATTGTTAATTTTTAATGACGTATGTTAAACATCGTTACAAAAATATATATTTAATAACAATTTTATTAAAATTTATTCTAAAATTTAATAAGAACTAAATCTAACTAGTAGAATTTCTCATTTTCTTTTTTGGAGTGCCTTATGCTGTATATTGGGCAAGAATCCATTCCAACTCCACACCACTAGACGTGCACAAGTTCTACCAGTGTTGCTTTTCAACCACAAAGGATGGAATCAAGATTCCCTCCTTAATTTTTCTTCTTAATTTCTTACTTGTTAGGCTATTAGACCCACTTTTGTGTCTAATTTTGATAATCCAAACCGTTTACATTTTAAGATTTGTTGAGTACATCATACCTATAAAAAATTAAGTTGATTGGATATCAAAAAGTATGTGTTCGGAAAACTGTTTATTAATTTTTTTTAAAAAATGGTTTGTAATTTGATGATCAGAACACATAGTTTTTGATATCTGATCAACTTAATTTTTTACAGTTATGATATACTCAACTAATTTTAAAATGTGAACAGTTCGGATTATCAAAATTGAGTACAAAAGTAAGCCTAATGACTTAGCAAGTAGGAAATTAAGAAGAAAAATTAAGGAGGAGATCCTTATTCCAAAAGATGGGTACTTAAATCTCTGAACATAAAGCAAATTCCTCTTTATGGCTGGGGCTTCCCTCCAGACTGGAATTGAGCTTATTTTTCTAATAATTTAAATTTATCATATTTAATTGCACAAATTTCATACTTTTTAATTGTATCTAGATTAAATGAATCAAAAAATTCTAATAACAAAAAATACAGATTAAAAATTCATAAAATTGTTTTTAAAAATTTCAAACTATAAATGTAAACCTTCCACGTATTCTATGGCCATTTCCAATACATGATTAATTATTTGCACACATTGTGAGTGTTTAAGAAGTGGGTTTTTATGTAAGTTTTTTTAGTTGTAGGATATTATTGGAGAAAATTTTTTTTGTGTTTGAAAAGATAGTTGGGTTTTTTTGTAGTTGAATATGATGTTTGTGAAAAAAAAAAATGAAATGATTATGAGGTTGGATGTGATATTTTGTTTGGATTTATTTTTTTTTTATTTTACAAATTTTTTTCTTTTATTAGAAAAAATTAAAAAAAAAAAGCCCAAAAAATATTCTTGCCAAAACACCGCCATTATGTGTGCCAAGAGACTAGTTGTGATTTTACTATCTAAAAAACAAAAAGAAAAAGGGACTAGTGAATTGGCACTCGTTGTGTGTCAAAATATTACCACTAAATCATATTATTAAAATTCTCACTTCCTATGTAATTTCTTACGTGATGTAATAAATTTTATTAACTTTTAAATACAGTAATTCTTGCATATACCCATGACTTTTATTACATAAATACACATACAAATATAAGCAAAGAGGTAAAATAAATCTTGTGAGTTGAATGTTAAAAGGAATTTTGAATTATGTGTTTGATTATGAGTTATAAGTTTTGAAAACTCTTTTTAAAATTCATAATCAAACAATTTTTTTCATTTCATATGTCACATCAAAAATTCAAAATTCTTTTTAAAACTCATGACCAAACAAATTTTTTCCTTTCAAACCCTAATTTCAAAACTTACAAATTCAAAATATAACTTTATTCTTAAATCATAATTCTAAAACTCTACCAAACCCTATCATAATTTCTCTCATCTCATATAAGTAGGAGTATAGTGGAGTTTGGGTGTTGTGGTAGTCTTCTTCTCTCGACTGAAGGCAAAGAGAGAGTGAATTGACATGAACATGAAGACGAAGAGTAGTAATTCAATATTGGGGTGGTCTTATTTGATGATGTTGATGAAGAACAATTTGCCTTATATAAGCATGGTGGTGTGCAATATTATATTTGCAGGGATGGCCTTGTTCGCAAAAGCTGTAATTTCTAAAGGAATGAACCCTTATATCTTTGGTGCTTATCGTCAAGCTTTTGCCACTCTTGCCTTGGCCCCTTTTGCTTTCTACCTTGAAAGGTCAGCTTTTATTTATTTTTATTTTTTATTTTTCATTTTTATTTTTATTTTTATTTTTGTTTTTTGTGTGTGTGTTTCGCTCACGATGGTGTTTAGAGTTTAAGCAGAGTATATATAATTTTTCATCCCCTATAGCAAGCGAATATGGTGCCTTTTGTCCTGAAACACCTTCAAAAGGAACCCATAACCAAATTTTTTACTATTGCTCCATTCTTAAAATTTGAGTTTGCGATTTTGAGAGAGTTTTTTTTTTTATCCGCTTTTGTTTGCGAGGGTGTCCAGTTTCACCCGTATACGTAGTTTTTCATCCCATATAGAGCAAGTGATTACTAGGCCTATGTCCTCGTAGCATCAAAAGGAACGAAGAAAGAAGTTTTTTACTATTGGTCCACTCTTAAAATTCAAGTCCGTGACTTTGAGAAACAAAAATTTTGCCCGCTTACTCACAACTTTGTCTAGAGTTTCACCTGAGTAAATGTAATTTTTCATCCCACATATATATAGGGATGGCAATTTAAATCTGGCCCAACGGGACCTAGACCACCCCGTCACGATAAGACAGTTTTTTTTCCAAAAATTACCCCCATATGACCGGGGTTGGTATTAAAAAATAGATCCCGGACAATTTTTGGGCCGAGGACAGAGATAGGTTCTCCCGCCCTGACCCTACCCCGAACCTATCCTTGAACCTATCCCCGTATATATATACTTTTCTATTCACTCAATCACTTCTCTTCTTTACACTACTCTCTCTCTCTCTCTCTCTCTCTCACACACACTCACACCCAAATCTAGATTTCGTTTTCGTCTTGGTCTCACCCTAAACCCCCCCTCTCTCTCTCTCTTCTCCTCACCTCCGTTGTTGCCTTGTAACCGACTTACCACTAGTCGTCAATCGAAGAACCACGGTTTTTATCGGTGGCGGTGTTGATATCATTATCGCCTGTGACATTAGTCGTCGTGATCGCTGAATTTGGGATGTGAAGGCTCTAGATCTGTTGGATCTGTGATAGATCTGAGATGTGAAGGCTTTGGATTTACACCCCACTTCCTCTGACAAGTTTCTCATCTTCTCTCTCAAGTTGTTGTCGGTCTCTTTCTCTCACCTAGGGTTAGGGTTTTCAAATACGGAAGTAGAGACCACACAAACCACCACCACCATCACCATGTGTCGACTTCGAAGACAATCATGGCACTCTCTTCGATCTCATCCTAGTTTGATCTCTTTGGTAGTTGATCTGTTGTGTATGATGATTTTGTTGTTTTTTGTCTCGATCTATAAGTTATTCGTTTAATTGTTTTTTTATTTATTTATTTTTATTTTCACTGCTACAAAAACAGATAAAGATCACATTCTTTTTTGTGTGATGTATGTTATTTAATCACACTCTTTAAGTTTTATTAAAGTGTGATATTTGAGAGTGTGATTAAAAGGGGTCATTTTTAATCACACTTTTTAAGTGTGATTAATAATATTTAGATCACGCATTTTAAGTGTGATTAATAACTTTTAGATCACACCTTTTTGTATTTGATGTATTGAGTTGGAGCTTAAATTTGCAGATTTTAGGTTGTTTTATGTAAATTTATAGTTTTGTAATTAGGGGATTGGTAAAATCCCAGATCTTGGTTGTTGCTTTTTTTGTCTTTTTTTTTTCCTTTCCTTGCAATTATTATTAATTTTTTTTTTGGTGGATTATATTGTTGAATCATGAACAGAAACTGTTGGAACAATCTTCTATGTACAATAAATAAATTGAAACTAAATCAAACAAATAAAATAAATAACGTATCGAATTTAGTTTACCAAATCGAATGAATAATAAAAAGATCAAGTCGAGTGTGTGACACTCTTTCCTTAAGACAGATTCGCCCCGCTACGGTGCTTACGGACAAGTGGCGTCTATCTCCCTGGATACAATGATCTTCACAAATTGTAGTAGCACTCCAAACAACTTGTACGGCAAACAAAACCTAGTGTTCTATACTCTATTTAATTTTCCTAAAAATAATATAAAAAGAATTTATGCAAAGGAACAAAATCCGACAGCAAAATGATGATTTTCGGATCTGGAAAAACCTGTTGGAGTGTCTAGGAATTTATAAGATTGAACAGGTTAAATTATTCAAACTGAATAGATGGAATTTGAATCTACCAAGTGCAGAACAATTTAAACAGATAACTGCTGGCCAGTTTATATTTGTTGGAAAAACTACCAGAAGATTTGAATCTGTCTGGCAGTTTTAAATCTGTTCGGGTTCCAACAGATCTGAAAACTGTTTGGGCTGTTTAACCTGTTTGGAAAAATTGGACTGGAAGAGGAAACATTGAACAGGAAATTAAATTCAAGTTTGAATTAATTTCGTTAAGAATTTTTGGAAAAAATACAAATAAATTTCCTCCAAAAATTAATATTAGAACCGACCCGACCCGACCCACAATCGCTCACCGCACAGCCGGACGGACGGCGCTCGCGTGTGTGGTGGTTTAGGCTAAGGTTGACTTTGTCCATAACTCCTCCCTTCTACAAACTTGGGGTACCCCTTGGGGCCCAACCCAAGTTAGTACACCAAGAGCTTATATACTCACAAAAGCTCTCTTAAAGTTTCAATGTGGGACAACCCATTTCATGGAAACCCACATTCAATTCTTTAAATGTCCATTCCACGAACCCAAAAACAACTTCAAGTTCTCATTCACTCATAAATGGTTTTGATGAACTGTCTCCACCGTGTGACTTGCCACGCAGTAAGGAACACATCACATCTTCGGATCCACCTCAAAAGACGTGTGGACCCCACTCAATTTTGGGTTCAAAGTTGGCCTAAAATAAGCCTATAAAAAACCAATTATTTCCAACAATACCCTACATAAATAGAATTTGACAGAGAGAAAATGCAACAACATGATCCAATTACAGAGAGCACAAAAATTGAAAATATTCTATAAAGGATAGGTAGCTGTTGGCTTTTAACCTTTCCTTGTGAGAGACACTATCGGATTTACTAGCTAACTAGTGAACAAGATGTCTTGAACTTTTCAGCCGTTTGTGTAAAGCAAAACAATAGAATTCACACAGTATATCCCCAGACACAGTTTAGTTCTCACTATTGTCTTCATCTTGACCCTGAACAACCTGGTGTTTCATGAGTGCTCTAGAGAATTGTAGCCCCTTACAAATCTCATAGAACCAACCCAGTTCACACTCACATAGGTGATTTTTATGAAGAGTATTTTGCCATACTCCACTAGGTTTACCTAGATATAAGAATCATTAAAATTTTACTTAACCTAAAATGCTGCAGACATCACTATTTCATCATAGAAATGGATGGGAGTTTGACTCCCCAGTGATCCTTATGAGTCATACACAACTTGGTTGTCCCTTTGAATCTAGATCTTGGGATCTCCAGTTAACTAGGTTGGGTTACTGTTGTGGTAACTATTATTTAATAGGCTTAAGTCTCATTCCAACGAATTTTCAACTAACTCTATTGATAACCCTTTGGTTAGTAGATCCGCTATGTTGTCTTTAGACTTCACATATTCAATGGAAATAATTCCATTAAAGAGTAGTTATCTTACGGTGTTATGTTGACGAATGTGTCGCGACTTACCGTTATACATATGACTCTGTGCTTTACCTATTGTTGATTGACTATCGCAAGGTATGCATATAGCAGGCACCGGTTTTGGCCACATTAGAATATCTTCAAGGAAGTGGCAAAAGCATTCTTCTTCTTTCCCAGCTTTATCTAAAGCTATGAATTCTGATTCCATAGTAGACCTAGCAATGCAAGTCTGTTTGGAAGATTTTCAAGATAGAGCCGCACCACCAAGAGTAAAGGCATACCCACTGGTGGACTTTGAGTCTCTAGTATCTAATATCCAATTTGCATAATAGTATCTTTCAAGTACTGCTTGATATCTAATATAATTAAGCCCAATGTTACGAGTAAATCTAAGGTATCTTAAAACCCTTATAATTACTTTCCAGTGTTCTACTCCTGGATTACTCGTATATCTACTTAATTTACTTACTACATAAGCTATATCCGAGCGAGTGCAGTTCATCAAGTACATTAAGCTTCCAATAATTTAGACATACTCTAATTGAGAAATACTATCTTGTACATTCTTAGAAAGAAACAAACTAACATTCACAGGTGTTCTAGCAAGATGATCATCATTTTTGTTGAATTTGTCAAGTATTTTCTCAATGTAATGAGATTGTGACAAAGCATATCCTTTTAATGTATTGGTAATTTTCATACCAAGAATTACATCAGCAATGCCCATGTCCTTCATGTCAAAATGTTTATTCAACATTTTCTTAGTAGTTTTAATCATGTCATTATTACTACGTATAATGAGTATATCATCCACATAAAGACATACTATAACATAACATTTGTCTGTGTTTTTAATATAAACACATTGTCACACTCATTAATTTTTAAATTCATTTGACATCATTGCCTTGTCAAATTTCTCATGCCATTACTTTGGTGCTTGTTTTAAACCATATAATGAGTTAACCAATTTACACACTTTCTTTTCTTTTCTTGGAACAGAAAATCCTTTTGGTTGTTCTATGTAAATTTCTACATCTAACTCACCATTTAAGAAAACGGTTTTCACGTCCATTTGATGAATTTTTAGATTGTACAAAGATGCAATAGCAATTAACATTCTAATGGATGTTATTCTAGTAATCCGTGAGTATGTGTCAAAGTTATCAAGACTTTCTTTTTGTCTAAAACCTTTGACCACAAGTCCTGCCTTGTATTTGTCAATTGATCCATCCAATTTCATTTTTCTCTTGAAAATCCACTTGTACCCAAGAGGTTTACAACCTGGTGGCAAATCTACCAATTCCCAAGTGTGATTTTACAAGATAGATTCAACTTCGTTGTTTACAGCTTCTTTCCATAAAAGGAGCCTCAGGACTGGACATAGCTTCTTTAAAAGTTGAAGGCTCATTTTATAACAAAAATGTTAGAAAATTTGGACCAAAAGATTTTGAGGTTCTAGTACGTTTACTACGCCTAGGTTCATCTTCCTCATTTTGATCTATCTCTTGCTCTTGTTCTTGATCTTGTTCTTGATCATGACTAGTAATAGCATCATAAGATCTTTTATTAGTACTAGTCTCTTGTCCAGTCTTGTTTGGAAATATATGTTCAAAGAACGATGCATTTCGATATTCAATAATAGTATTTACATGCATTTCAGAATGTCCTGCCTTATGAATCAAGAACCGATATGCACTACTATTCTTGGCATAACCAATCAAAATGCAATCAACAGTTTTAGGATCTATCTTAGTCTTTTTAGGACTAGGAATAGCCACTTTAGCCAAACACCCTTGCACTTTTAAGTATTTGTAGGATGGTACTCTTTCATGCCACAATTCATAAGGTGTTTGATTCATTTTCATTTGGAATACTTTATTAAGTATATAATTAACAAAAACCATTGCTTCCCCTCACAAGTTTTGAGGTAATCCAGAACTCATTAACATGGCATCCATCATATCTTTTAAAGTCCTATTTTTCCTTTCAGCAATTCCATTTTGCTGAGGTGAGTAAGAAGCGGTAGTTTGATGAATTATTCCATGTTCTTTACAAAACTCCCCAAAAGGTGATTCATATTCACCACCTCTATCACTTCTAAGTTTCTTAATTTTCTTACCAAGTTGATTTTTAACTTCATTCTCGTATTGAATGAAAGTTTTCAAAGTTTCATCCTTGCCTCGAATTAAACAAACATAACTATATCTAGTATAGTCATTTATGAAAGTGATAAAATATTTTTTCCTACCTCTAGTTTGAATTGATTTAAAATCACAAATATCACTATGAATTAATTCAAGTGGTTCCGTACTTCTTTCAATTGAATGAAAAAGGAGTTTTGGATAATTTAGCCTCAACACAAATTTCACATTTATGATTTAAATCAATGTCAAATTTAGGTAAACATTCCATATTAATTAATCTACGCAAAGATCCATAATTAACATGTCCAAGTTTACCATGCCATAAATTTGAAGACTCAAGCAAGTAAGAAGAAGATGCATTTTTATTAGTAACAGAGGGTAGAACAGTCATTATATTCATTTTGAAAAGGCCATCAAACATGTAACATTTTTCTACATACATCCCGTTTTTGGTAAGTACAAACTTGTCACTTTCAAAAACAAGCCTAAGCCCATTTTTACTCAACAAAGATCCGGAAACAAGATTCTTGTGAATGTTCGATACATGCAGCACATTGTTGAGAGTGAGTTCCATTCCAGATGTCATCTTCAAAAAAATCTTTCCTTGTCCTTCAACTTTAGACGTCGAAGGGTTGCCTATAAAAAGTTGTTCACCATTGTCCACCACTGAATAAGATGTGAACATCTTTTTGTCGACACAGATGTAGCGAATAACACCAGTGTCCACCCGTCATTCTTTAGGATTTTCGACAAGGTTTTCCTCAGAAACAACTGCAGAAAGATTTATATCATCGATACCATTGGAAATTTGTTCACTTCGATCATATTGGCTTGAACAAGCTTCTTACTTGATCTTCTTTTGCCTTTGCATTTGCAACGGCAATCTTTGGCCCAATATCCCTCTTTGTTACAAATGTAACACATGCCATTAAACTTGTACTTCTTTGTTTCCCCTCCTTTTTAGATAACATTTTCTTCTGTCATATTTTAAAAATAGTTCCTAAGAACTTCTCTGGTTTTTCACTATGATTGACTGGTATAGTCACAACAGGAGGAGTTTGAACAATTGCAGCCACCACACTAATACTTGTTTGAGTATTAGTTTGACCAGTTTCAGTAACCATGAATTCTAAATTATAAAACAAAATTATAATTATAATTTTATAATACTCAGAAAATTTAAACCAAAACCACAGAATTAAATTCTGTAAAATAAAAGAAACAAGAATTATAACTTTTATTTTCAATTAATTTGAAAAAAAACAAATTATTTAACCAAATTAATTCCACACAGAAAATTAAATTTATGTAACACTTCAATAATTAAAATACTGAAACAGAACTTTAATTAACGAACACCCAAAAATAATTTCTGAAAATCAAAATTAATTTCTGACAAAATTCCACAAATAAATATTCTGAATTGTTAATGATACCAGTATATTACTACTAGTTGTCAAAGAAAATAGACAGTATATTACTACTATTTGTCAAACAGTAAATTACTACTATTTGTTTTCCAACCAGAATATTATTTTGTAAAATCACAGAAAATAGTTTATGTAAGAAGAAGAAAGAGAAAGGGAAATAAACGAAAAATTCTGTAAATAGAATAATTCGAATCTGTCTTAAGATTGTTGGAACAATCTTCTGTGTACAATAAATAAATTGAAACTAAATCAAACAAATAAAATAAATAACGTACCGAATTTATTTTACCGAACCGAATGAATAATAAAATGATCAAGTTGAGTGTGTGACACTCTGTTCATAAGACAGATTCGCCCCGCTACGGTGCTTACGGACAAGTGGCGTCTATCTCCCAGGATACAATAATCTTCACAAATTATAGTAGCACTCCAAACAACTTGTACGGCAAACAAAACCTAGTGTTCTATATTCTCTTTGATTTTCCTAAAAATAATATAAAAGAATTTATGCAAATGAACAAAATCGGACAGCAAAATGATGATTTTCGGATTTGGAAAAATCTGTTAGAATGTCTAGGAATTTATAAGACTGAACAGGTTTAATTATTCAAACTGAACAGATGGAATTTGAATCCAACAGGTGCAGAACAACATAAACGGATAACTGCTGGCCAGTTTATATCTGTTGGAAAAATTGCTGGAAAATTTGAATCTGTCTGGCAGTTTTAAATCTGTTCGGGTTCCAACAGATCTGAAAACTGTTTGGGCTGTTTAACCTGTTTGGAAAATTTGGACTAGAAGAGGAAACATTGAACAGAAAATTAAATTCAAGTTTGAATTAATTTCGTTAAGAATTTTTGAAAAAAATTCAAATAAATTTCCTTCAAAAATTAATATTAGAACCGACCCGACCCACAACCGCGCACAGCATAGCCGAACGGACGGCGCTCGCTTGTGTGGTGGTTTAGACTAAGGTTCACTTTGTCCATAACTCCTCCCTTTTACAAACTTGGAGTACCCCTTGGGGCCCAACCCAATTTAGTACACCAAGAGCTTATATACTCACAAAAGCTCTCTTAAAGTTTCAATGTAGGACAATCCATTTCAATGAAACCCACATTTAATTCTTTAAATGTCTATTCTACGAACCCAAAAACGACGTCAAGTTCCCATTCACTCATAAATGGTTTTGACGAACCGTCTTCACCGTGTGACTTGCTACGCGGCAAGGAACACACCACCTCTTCGGACCCACCTCAAAAGACATGTGGACCCCAGTTAATTTTAGATTCAAAGTTGGCTTAAAATAAGCCTATAAAAAACCAATTATTTCTAATAGAAACAACTATAAATAATGAAATGTTTTCTTGGTGATGAATTGCTACTTGAATTGCCACAATCTCGGCCCTGTTTGGTGTAATTCATTAGGGTTGGTTATAGTTTTTTTTTTTTTTTTTTTTTGTGGGCCGGGGAATTTTCAGGGTCGGGGAAACCCGATTCCCGTTAGGGGGTGGGGGATGGGGACGGTGATAGGTTCCCTGTTGGGGATTGGGGCCAAGAATTGGGGAATTTTCACCATCGGGGGTTTCGGACGGGGAGTGTGATCCTCGGCCCCACCCCAGCCCATTGCCATTCCTACATATAGCTGGTGATTATCAGGCCTTTTTCCTGGGTAACCTTAAAAAGAAATGGGAATTTACATATAAGTCTTAATATATAGACTTATTGTTCAATAGAGTATATGATAATTAATGGCATTTTTTATCAAACACTATTAAAAAACATCACTAATTGTTAATTTTCAGTGACTGTTTAAAATTGTCACAAAAAATGTCACTAATTATAAGTTTTACCAATAGTTTAAAAAAATCGTCACAAAAAAGTCACTAATTTTCAACTTTCAACTACAGTTAAAACAATTTGTCACAAAAAAGTTACTAATTATAATTTTTTGCTACAATTTATAAAGGGATATTTACATACAAGTCCTAATTTATGAACTTATACTCCATTAAATCATAACTAAGATTATTTGGACATTCAAGTCCCATTAAATTTTTAATGGTCGAAATTGCCCTTCAAACAATGATTATTCATCATACATGATTATTCATCATTTATGATTATCTATAAAGGAACATGATGATTTGACAATTATTTTGATTTTCGAAACTTTAAAATATCAATTTTCAAATTGAAAAAACTAAAACAACATATATATATATATATATATATACATATGTTTTTCAAAAAATTGAATTATTTTTTTGTGCAAAACTGAAAAATAAAATTGAAAAAACTAATAAAATTCTCAGTTTTAAAACTGGAAAAAACTGATAATGTTCTCAGTATTATTGGATAACTGAATCAAACCAATATGTAGAAGGGTAAAAACGTTTAATCTCATGCTCTATTTTTTTTCATTAATAGTTATTGAAACAATTATTTGAAATATTATTATGCAAAATTGATAATTTTTTTAGTTTTAAAAATTAGAAAAACCGGATAATATTCTCAATTTTACTAAATAGGATTAATTGGTTCCAAAATCTTAAATAGAACCAGAGCCACCATAACATTTGCAAATAGGACTTTAAGTAATTAACTCATTTACAAAAATCGTGACAAAAAAGTCACTTATTGCCAATATTTAGTGACATATGTAAAAAATCGTCACAAAAAATTATTTTTAGCGACGATTTTATTATGACTTATTTTTAATAGAATTTGATAGAAATTAAGTCCATCTATTATAACCTATTGATAGTTCACCTTAAAAGGAAAATAGAGAATGAAAGTTTTACTGGTGGTCCACCCATAGAGTGGATTAATTTATGAAAACCAAAATTAATTTCTGACAAAATTTCACAAATAAATATTCTGAATTGTTAATGACACCAGTATATTACTACTAGTTGTCAAAGAAAATAGATAGTATATTACTACTATTTGTTTTCCAACCAGAATATTATATTGTAAAATCACAGAAAATAGTTTCTGTAAGAAGAAGAAAGAGAAAGGGAAATAAACGAAAAATTCTGTAAATAGAATAATTCGAATCTGTCTTAAGATTATTGGAACAATCTTCTGTGTACAATAAATAAATTGAAACTAAATCAAACAAATAAAATAAATAACATACCAAATTTATTTTACCGAACCGAATGTATAATAAAATGATCAAGTTGAGTGTTTGACACTCTGTTCTTAAGACAGATTCGCCTCGCTACGGTGCTTACGGACAAGTGGCGTCTATATCTCAGGATACAATGATCTTCACAAATTGTAGCAGCACTCCAAACAACTTGTACGACAAACAAAACCTAGTGTTCTATATTCTCTTTAATTTTCCTATAAATAATATGACAAGAATTTACACAAATGAACAAAATCGGACAGCAAAATGATGATTTTCGGATCTGGAAAAATCTGTTGGAATGTCTAAGAATTTGTAAGACTGAACAAGTGGAATTTGAATCCAACAAGTGCAGAACAATATAAATAGATAACTGCTGGCCAGTTTATATCTGTTGGAAAAACTACTGGAAGATTTGAATATGTCTGGTAGTTTTAAATCTGTTCGGGTTCCAACAGATCTGAAAACTGTTTGGGCTGTTTAACCTGTTTGGAAAAATTGGACTAGAAGAGGAAACATTGAACAGGAAATTAAATTCAAGTTTGAATTAATTTCGTTAAGAACTTTTGAAAAAAATTCAAATAAATTTCCTCAAAAAATTAATATTAGAACCGACCCGACCCACAACCGCGCACGGCACAGCCGAATGAACGGCGCTCGCGTGTGTGGTGGTTTGGGCTAAGGTTCACTTTGTCCATAACTCCTCCCTTCTACAAACTTGGGGTACCCCTTGGGGCCCAACCCAATTTAGTACACCAAGAGCTTATATACTCACAAAAGCTCTCTTAAAGTTTCAATGTAGGACAACCCATTTCAAGGAAACCCACATTTAATTCTTTAAATGTCTATTCTACGAACCCAAAAACGACGTCAAGTTCTCATTCACTCATAAATGGTTTTGACGAACCGTCTTCACCGTGTGACTTGCCACGCGGCAAGGAACACGTCACCTCTTCGGACCCACCTCAAAAGACATGTGGACCCGTCTTAATTTTGGATTCAAAGTTGGCCCAAAATAAGCCTATAAAAAACCAATTATTTCCAACAGAAACAACTATAAATAATGAAATGTTTTCTTTGTGATGAATTGCTACTTGAATTACCACAATCTCGGCCCTGTTTGGTGTAATTCATTGGGGTTGGTTATAGTTTTTTTTTTTTTTTTTTTTTTTTGTGGACCGGGGAATTTTTAGGGTTGGGGAAACCCGATTCCCGTTAGGGGGCGGGGGCGGGGACGGTGATAGGTTCCCTGTCAGGGATTGGGGCCAAGAACGGGGGAATTTTCACCATCGGGGATTTCAGACGGGGAGTGTGATTCTGGGCTCCACCCCGGCCCGTTGCCATTCCTACATATAGCTGGTGATTATCGGGCCTTTTTCCTAGGTAACCTTAAAAAGAAATGGGAATTTACATATAAGTCTTAATATATAGACTTATTGTTCAATAGAGTATATGACAATTAATGACATTTTTCATCAAACACTATTAAAAAACATCACTAATTGTTAATTTTCAGTGACCATTTAAAAATTGTCACAAAAAATGTCACTAATTATAAGTTTTACCAATAGTTTAAAAAAATCGTCACAAAAAAGTCACTAATTTTCAACTTTCAACTATAGTTAAAACAATTTGTCACAAAAAAGTTACTAATTATAAATTTTTGCTATAATTTATAAAGGGATATTTACACACAAGTCCTAATTTATGAACTTATACTCCATTAAATCATCACTAAGATTATTTGGACATTCAAGTCCCATTAAATTTTTAATGGTCGAAATTGCCCTTCAAACAATGATTATTCATCATTTATGATTATCTATAAAGGAACATGATGATTTGACAATTATTTTGATTTTTAAAACTTTAAAATATCAATTTTCAAATTGCAAAAACTAAAAATATATATATATACACATATGTTTTTCAAAAAACTGAATTATTTTTTTGTGCAAAACTGAAAAAAAAATTTGAAAAAACTAATAAAATTCTCAGTTTTAAAACTGGAAAAAGCTGATAATGTTCTCAGTATTATTGGATAACTGAATCAAACCAATATATAGAAGGGTAAAAATGTTTAATCTCGTGCTCTATTTTTTTTTTTTTCATTAGTAGTTAGTGAAACAATTATTTGAAATATTATTATGCAAAATTGATAATTTTTTTAGTTTTAAAAATTAGAAAAAACTGATAATATTCTCAATTTTACTAAATAGGATTAATTGGTTCCAAAAATCTTAAATAGAACCATAGCTACCATAACATTTGTAAATATGACTTTTAAGTAATTAACTCATTTATAAAAATCGTGACAAAAAAGTCACTTATTGCCAATATTTAGTAACATATGTAAAAAATCGTCACAAAAAATTATTTTTAGCGACGATTTTATTATAACTTATTTTTAATAGAATTTGATAGAAATTAAGTCCAACTATTATAACCTATTGATAGTTCACCTTGAAAGGAAAATAGAGAATGAAGGTTTTACTGTTGGTCCACTCTTATTAAGATTGAAGGAGAGATTTACAGAAGTAAACAAAAATATATGAGGAAAACAATAAAATATAAACTAAATTTGTGCCATTTTTTTCCTTATAAATCACTCCTTAAATTTTAAATCTAACTACAACCTTAAAGTCCGAGTCAGTGACTTCAAGGAGTTTTTTCACTATTGATCCAATCTTAAAGTTGAACTCCATAATTATGAAAATTATAGGCCTTAACCAATTAGGACAACAACTTGGTAGCTAATTAACCCAAATGTTAATTTGTTGTCTTGTGAATTTATTTATTTATTCTTTAATTCTACTGGTGCAGAAAGAACTCTGCTCCGCTATCATGCAGCATACTCTGCAAGATCTTCTTGGTTTCATTGATTGGGTACGTGCAAGGTTAATACAGAAATATTTTGATTAAATTATACTTTGTCATTTTTATGATTGGTTATTTTTTTAATTTGGTCCTTAAATTTTTTTTCTTCATTGTAGCTAGGGGTGCAACTTGGGCGGGTTTAGCCCGAGCAATCCGAGCCCAGCCCGAATTTTTTTAGGACTTAGACAAAATATTTTCAAATTTGGTACAAGCTTAGGCAAAAATTCAGAAGCCCGAATTAAATTTTGGAGGGTTTGGGCAAAGACGTCAAACAACCCGAGCAACCCGAAGCCCGAATTATATATATAGATATATAAAAATATTAAATATACACATAAATTATTAGCCATTACATGATATTAAAGTAATTTATATTATTAAATCATTTTGAATATATATTATATATATGTTGGCTTTTTGGCTTTTCGAAGGGTATTTTGTAAATGTGAGCGTGCCAGCAAGGATCAATCAGTCCTTACAGAAATTGTGATTGCCAGCCAATTATCAGACGATTGTGTTTTAGTTCTTTTCAGCCTCAATGAAGAGGACTTTTACTGGTGGCTTGACTTAGGAGAAATTAAGAGAAATAACAGTAATACGAAGAACAATTGAAGTATTTCATAAAAATGAACACTTACAATGGTCCAAACTCAGCCTCGGAGAGGTTTACAACAGCAATCTACTTGAATCTACTTGAAGCTACTCCTATGAATCGAAGTACAGTGCGGGTATTTAAAGTGCAGGTATTTAAAGAACAGGTATTTAAAGACTGGAAATGTAAAAGACTGGAAAAGAAAATATATGAAGTAAATGACTGATTTGTATGATCTGAGTCCCCCTTTTTTTTCTGGGGCTGCCCTGCTATTTATACTCGTCAGTGATGACCTTCGAACTGCACTTCGAACCGTCGAACTGCTCCTCCATGATTGCTGATCATGCTTCCTTACAAGTAGCTCCATTACGCCATTACTGGCAGTTGAGCTTCCCTCTTGTACTTGAATTTGAATATGAGTAACCGTTGAAGATATGTCATCTTGCATCCCGTTATTGATCTAGTGTTACTCAGATCATGTGAGGACCAATATTTATTGCCACGTGTACGATCAGGATTAAAGGCTTGAATAACCTTCCTTTATTACCCTTACTCTGCCACGTGTCGAACTGTAACTGGCTTTTACAAAATATGTAGCCAACATTACCCCCCGCACTAATATACCCAATACTTGGTGATATTAGTGGATTATAGTTTTCCCGCGCCTCTAGAACGTGTATGGAGTCCAAATTCTGGAAACACAACCATCATCCATTTGGTGATCATTTGCATTAACTCGTCGAACATCCCAATACCTTAGTATTCGAACAGGCTATGGCTGCATCAACTTCCCTTACTACTGATCAAGCATATGAAGAGCCTTTGAGTGATGTTATTCCCCCTCGAAAGAACCTCCACGCATTCATTAGCCACCTTTACCCGCCCTTCTCTATTCAGGTTATGGAGGCTTTTGCAGATTATAAACCTTTGGACTACGAACACATTGCCTTTAATCCCTTGGTTTATAAACTTACAGATACAAAGAGTTCTTCCCCTAAACTCCCTTTGTATTTTGACCGAACTACTCTCAAGCCTTTGCTTCGACAAGTTGCAAATATGGACTTAGGAAACTCTTCTTCACAGACCTCTGCATGGGATGAAACTGTAACCACTTCACCCTCTGGGGCTTCTGGCTGGACAAGCTAGTCAACTCTTGAGACTTATGATTTAAGGGAGCGAATCAATCACCATTTTGTTGAGTTCACTGACCCCTTGGAGTTTCCCTCCTACGCTCGAAGCTCAGTAGTCTACCCTTACGTGCCCATTGACCTTCGACGTAGCTTGGAAGAGACTCTGCTTGTGGCTTGGTATACTTCTTCCATGCCTACAAAGATAATGCACCCTGCCCGGCGTCCAGAAGAAGCACAAGGGTACACCCCTTCATTCTTAGCCAAGAAGGCGAAGATTTGTTCTTCTGATTGGCTTGATTACATTAATGCCTTTGTTCCTTCTGCTCCCGTGCCATCTCCCATGATAGAGGCATCCACACCCTCTTCTGCATCTTCTGAGATAGAAACATCTACTCCCTCCCCTTTGTCTTCTGAAGCAGAGCCATCTACTCTCTTCCCATCTTCCGAAGCAGGATCATCTTCTCCTTCTCCTTCTCCCATTCTTTCCTGGACAGAGAAACTAAGACTTGCCCTTCCAATGGACAAAGTTTTTCCACCTTACCAACCTCCGTCACCCCCTTCTCCAGCCGAGCGAAAGCAAGCTCAACTTTTGCTCGCGGCTTTCTCCCACCTGCCCTTCAATGTTCTTGAGGATGACATTCCTCTTAAGAACTTTCAATGGGCTTGTGATGTCCTGACTAGGGGTCATGTCCTCAACCCTCTTGCCCATGCAGAGCTTCATTTGTTTTTGGACCAACTCCCAGTGCTCCTCTACTGGCATCGGAATTCTAAGATCACCATCCAAAATCTGGATCAACTTTTATCTCTCTGAATTCATGCCCAGTATGAAGCAGAAAATTTTATCGAAGAGTTCGATGACTTCAAGAATAAAGATTCTGCGTACTGGGACGATTTGGTTATAGATGAATCGGAACAAAAATCGAGGGAAGAGGCTTTCGAAACAAAGGCTGAAGAACTCTATTATGAAGTGAGAGCTCATCAGCTTATGCAACCAACTTTAGAAGAGATAGAAGAAATAATAAAGAAAGAACAGAAATTTATTGACCATTGTTGGACAAAATTTCATGACCTCGTTATTTATTCTATTCCTTATTTTTATGAACTTGAATTTGTACCCAGATAGGGTCACTTAATGTAATCGTCTTGGCTTTAATATAAACAAAGTCTTTCTGTACTTAACACTGTTTGACTCTGTTTCCTTTTATCTCTAACAGCTAACTCATAACTTCGAATTGAACAATCTCATCCTTCGAGTCAATTGTTTAATGAAGTACTAAAAGAACCAACATGTCTTATTCCAATTTATGGAGTAAAATTGACAATTCTGGCCGATATCGTCTGGAATTAATGCTTTAAATTTTAACAATATTACTCCTCAAAACCAATTACAACCAACATATGGTCATGGTTAATATAATCAATCAATTCCAAATTGACCATTTTTTCTTTCGAAGAGTAATATGTATAAAAAACCAACAATTGGTTCTGATGCTTTGAACAGTGTTTCTCATACTCAGAGAATATTAGGGTTTGCTCCGAAGGTCGTTACTTTGATTCATAATCCCTAAACAGGTCTTTAAACCCTTTGAAATAGACCAATAATCAAGCAATTTAGCACCTTTACGCATATAATAGGCTTCGAAGCCGGCTTATGTATTTCGAAGCCGCTGTTATTTAATTTTTTAGCGCCAACTTCTTGTCTTCAAAGCCAAATATTTCATTTCGAAGCTGGCCCCAATCCCAGAATAAGCTCTTCCCTCCAAAACTACCAAAATTGGAAGAGACTCCTCGCATTCGTACTTTTAGTACTTAACGACTCACGGGGTATAATTTCGGACACAGAGATTTTAAAACCTTCTCGTTTCGTGTTCCGAAATCTCTTGCCTTTTACAAACCCTTCTCTCTACTGGTTCCTCTTTGCTTCGGTCTTCATCTTCTGAAGAGTGTATCATCAATGGCTTCTTCTTCACAAAAAGTACCAGCCCCAGAGCGCGTAAGCTCATCTTTAGCTTTGAAGAGGCTTATTGACGCAGAATGTGAGAAGTACAAGGCTGGAGAGAAAAGCGCTATCGATGGGCGTATCTTCGTCCCTCGTCGTCATGAGCAGCAGAACTACGTGCTTGGACCAATTTTCAAGGAAGTCCTTGCTGAGCTCCCAACCTTTTATCCGCGTCTGGTGGACCAACGTCTCCTTTATGAAGGTGGCCTTGACTGGAAGAACTGGAGAAGCAATCGTCCTCATCGATGCTGGCCCACGTTAAGACCGGAATGGCAAGAATGGTATGATCGGATCATTCCTGCTAAGACACTGGACCTCCAGGAGCTCTGCCTCCTCGATGCTCTTTGACTATCTAGGGTAACTATCTCAGAGGACCCTTTCCTAGTTCCTACTGCTTTGTGCTTTTGGAACCCCGTCTTCAATTTCTTTCAATTCAGATGCGGGATGATGGCCCCCACTATTCTTGATATTTGCCATCTATTAGGAGTATCCCCCATTGGTACCCCCATCACACCAGATTTTCCTGACTTAGCAGTCCCTTTCTCCCTCCTCTCTCTTAATTCATCTTACAGTGATTTTGTTAGAGCCGAGTCCAGTAACTGATAGGGAATTCTTTTCCTTTTTATTATATTGGCTTTGCAAATTTCTATTCTGCACCTCCTCCCAAAGAATCATGCCTGAATTTGCTCCTCTTGCCAAAGCCTTGGTTTTGCAGAAAAGAGTAGCCTTAGCCCCATACATTCTGGGTCATGTATATAGAGTTTGTTCCCTCTTTTGTGAGAAACCCTTAGATGCTAGTCAAGGGGGACCATTTTGGATCCTTCAGCTTTGGCTCTTTGCCTATTTTACTGAACTACAATCCAAATGCCTTAAATTTTCTGGGCTACACTCTCTCACTCATGGCATAAAACTAGCCAATGCTTCACTTTATCCAGCTACTTTTGCCTTTTATTTCTCCTTCTTTCATCAACTACCAGCTGTTCTTCCTGATCACCGTTTCCGTCCCTTCGAAGCTAGCATGGGTCCAGCCTGGTTGAATCACTTCCTCAGTGACAGGCTCTGTGCCTTGCCTATTCATAAAGACATGTGGGCTTCCCTACTGATCCCCAGAGAACTGTTTATTGGGACCACCAACCCCAGAGCCTATAAATGCATAGCTGAGCCTTATTGTCCTGCTCAATTTGCTAGACAATTTGGCCTCACACAAGGAGTTCCAATACCTCTCTGCAGCAACACCAACTTAACTCTGACCAAGAGAGATTTGAAGGTTCGAAAGTCAAGGCTAGAAGAGGCAACCTTCAAGTTTATGGATGATTTGGCCACTTTTGAGTACATCCCTTTCATACCTCAAGGCACCTTTTTGAAGAGATATCAGAGTTGGTGGGTGAGTAATATGGAAGTTTATTTAGTTGAAGGTGATCAGAAACAAAAGAAGCGGAGACTGCTTGAGCCTGAGAAGAAAACAATTAAGGTGCAAGAAGAAGAAAAAGAAGATGTCCAAGATCAAGAGCATGAGTCACCCTTGATGAGGAGGAAAAGGGCGATTGATTTGTCCCAAGAGGAGACAACCACTAGGGAAGTAGATGAGGAGATTATTTTTAAGGAATCCGAACCTCAAGCTGAAGGAGCTGAGAAAACAATTGAGGAGCAGACAATGCCAATTCAAAGAAAAAAGAGAAGAAAGATTACTGTCTCTTCTTCTGAGTTTGATATCTCCCCTTCCAACTTTGATGAGGATTCTGATTCTGAGACAATCGCCCAAGCCATAGGAAAGAGAAGGAAAATGGCTGCTTCAACTACTGCCTTGATTGAAGATCCCCTTCATGAGGCAGCCGCCAAGGCCGTGGAACAAGAACATTCCAAAGCCATAGTCGTCTTTGAAAGGGCTGAGAAAAGACGGCAACAACAAATTTTAAGAGAGAGAGTTGCTGCTGCTGATGCATTGCAAAGGGAACTAGCCAGAAAACAACGGACTGCTGGACACTATTCTCTTCGCAGTTCTCCCATCAGTACCAGTGCCTCTGGAACAAGTAATTCCTTTCATACCTCTACTGTTTTTTACTTTGTCAGCTTGTGGTATTGAAGTTCAACATTGTTCTGCATTTCTTCTTTTTGCAGCGACAACTACTGCACTCACCTTTCCAATAAGGCCTTCCTCAATTTCGGTTGAAGTTGATCAAATGCAAAAATGTCAGGGTTGTTCGAATCGTACTTCCACTTCCAAAACCTATATTTGACGTACCTTCCTTAAGTCCCAGTATTCCTGCATCTTCTTTTCTTGGATTAAAGCCATACCTCCCTTTTTTGGCTCGTGACCTACCTCAGTCTACTTTTCCTTCGAGCCATGCTCTTTTTCCATCCTTTACAGAAACTCCAACTGCTGCTCCATTCCTAGTGGCAGTTGATTCTTCCACAGAGGACACTGGTAGCTCTTCAATTCATGGCTCATCACCAATGCCAACTTCCAGCCCCTCTTCACTTGATTTGCTGGTGACTAAGACCATAGAGGCTGCCAAAGATGCTCCATCCGTTTCTCCCATCCCCATGCAGCCCTTTGTGTCTTCCACCACAACACTCTCTATGCCCTTCATGTCAAGGGACGAGGTAGACATCTTCGAAGGAAGACTAGCTAGTCTCTTTGACATACCTTTTACCTCTCCCACCTCTACTGCTGAAGCTGAACCATTAGCCTTGGCTGACTCCCTACTGGAAATCTTCAAGAGTTCTCCTTCCTCCAGCAACAAGCCTTTTGCACCTTCAGTAGATTTGGACACATGCTTGCAACTGTTGACTTCTTTTTCAAGGATCCCCTTCGAGGCTCTACAAAGGCCTATCATCAGGAATGGGTTCCTTCAATGCTGTAACATTGCTGAGCAGTCTGCCATGAGTGTCTCAAGTCATCTATCTCAGGCTGCAGCTACTATTGATTTTTATCTCAATATTTGTCATGCTGCTAAGACTGCGGATGAGAAGCTGGCTAAGGACCAGAGTTTTGTTTCTCAAGTGCATACTGAAGTATCGACTCTGAAAGAACAACACTCTTTTGCCTCCCACTTTCGAGTCCAACTTCTGGAGAAGAAAGCTCAGCTTGAAGAAGAGTTAGCCGCAGTAAACCATGCCTTGGTTCGAACTGATAAGAAACTGCACATCACCAATCAAGGGCTGGCTAATCGAAAAGAAGACATGGCTGTGGCTATCCAATTATTTCCTTCCCTTAGCAATGGGAAGGCTATTGTACAAAAACAACTAAAGCATTGTAATGATTTTTGGGCCAATTTGTGGCACAATGTACTTGATTCTTTATGAAAGCACAATATTTTGTATATCATTTGAGCAAGCTTGTGTTTTTGCATATGATGCTTGCATATGATGTTTACTCTATCCCTTCTGTTTCCCAAATGGTTGGAAAATAAGGTTTTAAATATCTGCCATTAATCTTTTTGGGATGTACATAACCATTCAAATTTCTTAAATGGTATGCTCCAAAAGGCAGAACCCTATGAATTTGATATGGTCCTTCCCAGTTAGGTGACCATTTGCCAAACTTATGGCTTTTAATCCCAATTGGGAGTATTGTCTTCCATACCAAATCACCTTCATCAAAGCCAATGTGTTTGACTTTCTTATTATAATTCTTGGCTGCTTTCTTCTTTTGGAAAAGAATGCTATTTAATGCCAAAATTCTGGCTTCATCTATGCCTTCTAATTCTAAGCACATACTTTGATGGTATTGTTCAGGATTCAATTGATCTTGACATCTTACTCTCAAAGATTTAACATTAATCTCTACTGGTAAGACTGCATCATGTCCATACACCAAGGCATAGGGAGTGACTCCTGTGCTTGACCTCGGTGAGGTTCTATATGCCCACAGAACATCCAATAATAGGTTATGCCAATCCCTGGGATTGTCATCCACAACCTTTTGTATTCCTTTTTTCAAGGACTTATTGGATGACTCAGCTTGACCATTAGCTTGTGCATAATAGGGTGTGGAATTAATAAGGCTAATTCCAAATTCTGCAACAAAAGCCTTCACCATCTTCCCATCAAACACAGTTCCATTATCAACTGTTATGGTTTGCGGGATGCCAAATCTATGGATCAAATCTTTAATAAAACCAATAACCTCTGTTTGGTCTACAGCCTTGTATGGCTTAGCTTCGACCCATTTAGTGAAGCAGTCAGTGGCCACTAGAATGAAACAATGATGCTTCGAAGAAGGTGGGTGTATTTTTCCCATCATATCCATGGCCCACCCTCTGAATGGCCAAGGCTTCACTACTGCATGTAGGTCAGTTATGGGCACGTGCCTTATTGTGCCATGCTTTTGACATGCCTGACACCCCTTTGCATATTCTATGCAGTCTTTAAGGATGGTTGGCCAATAATAGGAATGCCTTCGAAGCAACCACCTCATTTTTACACCAGGTTGATGAGCACTACAGATGCCTTCATGAACCTCAGCCATGGCTGTTAATGCTTCTTTCGGGCCTAGACATTCTAACAATAAGCCATCTCCCCCCCTTTTGTAGAGAGCATTACCATATATCATATATTGCATAGACTGCAATTTAACTTTTCTACTGGCCTTCGAAGATGGACCAGTCAAGTACTGCTTTATTGGATGCCTCCAATCTTGTTCTTGTAAGTCATTATGATTGACTTCCAAGATCACATTCCTTTTATTCAAAGGTTGTATTAATCTCTGATATGTTGTTTGGCTTATGTCCCTTTGGGTATTATCCCTTCTCTTGAAGTTCGAAGCCTTTTGAGCCACATCATTGGCTCTAGTGTTCAAGAATCTTGGAACATGGGTTACATTTGCTATTTGAAACTGAGAAAGCAAATGTAATGCAACAACATAATATGGCAGGATACTTATGCTTTGACACTTGAAAATTCCTTTCACTTGGTTAACCACCAATTGAGAATCTCCAAATATGTCAACTGCATGTACTTGTAATCCAATAAGAATCTCTAATCCCACAATTAAGGCTTCATATTCAGCCTGGTTATTGGAACAGGTAGCTTCATCTACTCTAAAACCATGGGTAGTTTCTGTCCCCTGTGGAGACTTGATTACAATACCAATTCCAATTAACCCATTTGCTTTCGACCCATCGAACCACATTTGCCATGGCTCAACACTGGCCATACCAAGTTCCATTATCTCCTGGCTCTCTGTTTGAGATGGATGATCTGCCAAGAAATTGGCTAAAACCTGCCCTTTTACTGCCCTTTGAGGGACATATTCTAGATGAAATTCTGATAAGGCAAGCATCCATTTGCCAATTCTTTCCCTCAACATTGGTCTAGATAACATATATTTAACCAAATCTGTGGTTGCAATTACCAAGACAGTTGTAGGCAAAAGATAATATCTTAATTTTATTGCTGCAAAATACAAAGCAAGACACAGCTTTTCAACAGCTGAATATTTACATTCACAAGAATTTAAAAACCTACTAAGGTAATAAATAGCTTGCTCCTTGCCTCCTTCATTGTCTTGGGCTAAGAAAGCTCCCAATGAATCCTCTGCTGCGGCTATGTACAACTTCAAGGGCTTGTTCCCCTTTGGTGGCATCAGCACTGGAGGGTTAGCCAAGTAGGCCTTGATACCTTCGAAAGCAATTTGATGCTCTGCTGTCCACACAAATTCCTCTTCATCTTTCAGCCTTAACAAGGAAGAAAATACTTTAGTTTTCCCTGCAGTGTTGGAAATGAACCTTCTAAGAAAGTTAACCTGCCCAAGGAACCTTTGTAATTCTTTCTTACTTGATGGGGGTTTGGCTTCAATGATTGCTTTGGCTTTATTCTGATCAATCTGTATTCCTTTCTTGTGAACAACATAGCCCAAGAAATTTCCAGATGATACACCAAAAGCACATTTAAGAGGATTGAGCTTTAACTTGAACTTCCTCATCCTTTCAAAAGCTGTTTCTAAGTGAAACAGGTGCTCTTCCATGGATTGGGATTTAACCACAATGTCATCAATATAACATTCCAAATATCCTCCAATAAGATCATGAAAGATAGTGTTCATGGCTCTTTGATATGTAGCTCCAGCATTCTTTAGACCAAATGGCATTTTAACCCATTCAAAGGTGCCAATATTCCCAGGACATCTGAATGCTGTCTTATGGATATCTTCCTCTGCAATGCAGATTTGGTTATAGCCGGAATGCCCAACCATCATTGACAAGATTTGGTGACCTGCTGAACTGTCCACCAGCAAGTCCACTATAGGCATAGGGTACTCATCTTTGGGAGTTGCCAGATTTAAATTTCTGAAATCGATACATACCCTCATTTTGCCATTCTTCTTGACTACAGGCACAATATTAGATAGCCACTCGACATACCTGGCTGTTCTAATAAAACCCTGCCTTGAGGAGTCTAAGGATCTCTTCCTTAACCTTCTGAATTACTTCTGGACTCATCCTCCTTGGTTTCTGCTTGTAAGGCTTGAAATTAGGCTTCATGGGGAGCCTATGTTCCACTAATGACCTATCCAATCCTGGTAGTTCATTATAAGACCATGCAAAGCAATCTTTGTATTTCTTCAGAACAACCAATAGCTGGTTTCTGTCCAGAGCATTCAAACAAGCACTTATATAAGTGGGCTGTTGTACAGAACCTTCCCCTAGATTTACTTCTTCTAAAGGGTCTTGTGCATGAGAACTCCCTCTGGTTTCTTCTACCTTTGAAGTGATCTTCAAGCTTGGTTCTGCCCCCAGGTTCTTCAATTCAATATCTCTGCCCTCCTCTTCATAGACAAAATCTGTCCACAAGGCTTCCTCTTCCTGTATCTCCTAGACTTTTGTTTCAATGTCCAAGGCATAGTACTTACCAAGAGTCAAGACTCTAGCCTGTTGCTTCTGCTGTTTGCAGCCAATTATCATGGCCTCTCTCTCTTGCTCCTGAACTTTCTGGACTATTGCTTTTATATCCAATGCTGAAAATTTAATCAAAGCCAAGGACTTGGCTTCTTGTGGTTCCTCTCTTTGCCTATAACCAGGCATCATTGTCATCTCTAAGGACAACCTCTTCATCAGCACTTTCTTGGACTAAGTGCTTCAGGTGTGTCACCTCCTCATCAGCCGTTACTTCGGCTGAACTGTCATCTTTCATCAGTATACTGAGTGGTGTCACTCCCTCAATATACAATTTAGCCTCCGCAAAGTCTGCACAGGCTATGAAGGGTTGAGGATCTGCATCGATTTCCTCTGTCTCTCCATTGCCTAAAGCCATCATGATTTTCTGATGTAAAGAAGAAGGCACACATTTGTTAGTGTGGATCCAATCCCTTCCAAGCAAAGCATTGTATTTAGCATTACTGTCGATTACGAAGAATGCTTTCATACAATCCCTGGTTCCCACACTTAAATTAATGGATAGAATCCCTTGAGCCATTTGCTTATCTCCTGCAAAACCAGCAATGGTTGTGCTGGTTGGTATCAACCTGGGATTCTTTTTTCCTAGTTTCTTCAAAGAAGATTTTGGGAGTAGGTTTACTGCTGCCCCATTGTCTATCAGGACTCGGTTCAGCTGTATCCCATCAAAGAAAGCCTTGATGTACAAAGGCTTGACGTGCTGCGTCATCGAACTCAAGGGGTACTCAAATGGATACGATAGATTGATGCTCATCACTTCCTCACTTTCATATTCATCTTCCATCGGGGTAACCATTTCGAAATTATCTTGCACCATATTTGCTTGTGAGTCTTCACTAGAGATCTGAACTGGATCAGCTTCCTGCCCCTCTTGATTTTCATCTCCAGCTTGGAATTCCTGTGGTAGTATGTGTACCATGTTCACTGATACTGGGGGAAACGAGCCAAACTGGATGGTTGGCTGTACTTGTTTCCCCTCTCGGTTACATTGGTCGACTCCCTCAGAAACATCCTGCATGATGCATTCTGGTATTTCATTGCTAACTGATCCCTTCGAAGGATCTTTCTCAACTGGCTCTTCAGTCAGAAACGTTTGTTCAGCCATGAAGGCTTCGAACATCTCTTCTTCCATCATTTCTTTCTTTTGGCTTGTGCCAATCTCTTCTTCCGTCTCACCATCACTCTCCATCAGAGTCTTCTCCAAACCAGCTAAACTAGACTTCTCTCTGGCTGCTAGTTCGGCATGAACCTTAGCCAATTGTTCTCGGCTGCAGACCACTTTGCTCTGTGGAACCGGCTTTGGAGCATGGTCTGACTTTGGGTTCTTCCTTCCTTCCGTTTTGACTGGTGAAGAATTTTCTCCACCCTTCAGATCTTTCTGGTACTGGGTGTACCTGCGCTGAATTTTTCTCCTCTGTGATCTTGAGATGACTGGGACCATGCCTGGTTCCCTCGTCTTTGGGTGTTTAAGCAGCACCCAGTTATTCGGAGCCACCATAGGAGGCCTGATCATCCTGCCTTGGTTTACAACATCTCCTCGAATAGGCAATTCCCTAGGTTTGTTTTGCATTACAAACCAGTCTGGGACTCCAGGTACCCATGAGCTTGCTGATTCAGATGCTGACCTGCCTTTTTCCACCTTCGAAGCCATCTTCGAAACTGGCCGTGAAGGTAAGTGCTTGGTTTTGTCCTCATGTTTTGAATCTGATTCAGACCTTCGATAAGGGTGACCATTTTCTGTCCTGCATGAAGCTGGTCTAGGGGGCCAATCTCTGGCTTTGATTCTATGAACTGAACCTCTCTCCAGTTTTCTTTCAGAATGGCTACTCTCCATTCTATAATAGTTATGTGGCCCGGATTCATGCAAGAGCTTCTTGCCTTTGTCATGCATTCTGTTCACCACAGGCTCAACCACTGGTGGTCTCTGCCTATCACTAGCCGGATACGACCTTTTGTTGTAAGCATTGGTTGACTTAGGACGTCTCTGAACATCCCTGTAGTATTGTTTCCCATCAGTTGGAAGCCCCTTCAACCACTTGTAACTGAGTCTGCACCTGGGGCACATTCTCTGCATCACCGCTGCTTCTAAAGAATCATCATCCAGTGATTCTTCATCAGAACGTTCCATCTGGTGCGAGAAACCCTGTTCAATAACTGGTGGGCTTCTAGTATTCTTCTTAATGTTGGTTGATACAAATAAGGTGCGCAAGATAGCGCGATACAATGCACTAACAAGTACAGGTGAGATGCGCAAGATAGCGCGATGGAATGCATGCAAAATGCAAGTAAGGTGCACAAAACAGTGCAATGCGCAAGAAAGCGCGAGTGATTTGAAATGCACAGGACAGTGCGATACGCTAAACAGCGCGATTGAAATGCACTAAACAGTGCGATTGATTCGAAATGCACTAGACAGTGCGATGCGCTAAACAGCGCGATTGATTTGAAATGCACTAGACAGTGCGATACGCTAAACAGCGCGATTGATTTGAAATGCACTAGACAGTGCGATACGCTAAACAGCGTGATTGATTTGAAATGCACTAGACAGTGCGATACGCTAAACAGCGTGATTGAAATGCACTAAATAGCGCGATTGAAATGCACTAAACAGTGTGATACGCTAAACAGCGCGATTGATTTTGAAATGCACAAGACAGTGCGATACGCTAAACAGCGCGATTGAAATGCAATGCACAAAATAGTGCGAGTGAGATACAACCACAAGATGCACAAGACAGTGCTAGTGAGATACAAAGTGTAAGTGTACAAGATAGTGCGAGTGAATGCATGTTCTATGCAAATGAGGTGCATTTTCTATGCAAGTATGGAAGAGTGCATTTTCTATGCAATATTGAAAGCAAGCATATTCTATGCATAAAACAAGCAAAGCATATTCTATGCGGAATCAAAAGCAAGCATATCCTATGCATGAATCATTACGATGCGCGGCACGTATGCAACAACAGTGTATATGAAAGTTCACATTCCATGTAGTAGAGGAGCATCAAATATGTACTCTGGTGCCTCTGATTTACCTCTTAGAGGACTTTGCAACACACTCAGCTCAAAAGGGGCACACCCTGTTCATATTGGCGGGAGATAACATCTGCTGCTGCTGCTTTAATTGCCGTTCTGGCTTGAAGCATGCTTAAGCTTGGAGCAGAGGCACGTTCATTCTTCAGGGCACTGGCAAGGCCTGAAGAGTTACATATGGAATGCAATCTCAGAATTTTCTGAAGGTGAAACACACTCAGATGCTCAAAATTTTCCCTATTTTCTTTTGCTTCGTAGTCCGGAACTTATATAGCTTCAGATAGGTCCTTGTTTTGCTGTTCTGACATGACTTGGGCTGAACCCTGCGGTTTTATGAAAGAATGAATCTTGTTTTGCACAGATGTGGAGAACGGCACGGCACTCGGAGCATAAAACGATTTGATTTTGGAATTGATAAATGAGCTCTCGACCGGGTATTGAGCCTACGACTGCACACAGTAAGACAACTCAACACGGAAATAAAAGGCATACAACCTAGACACATTGGGTAACACTCGAAACGACTCAAAACAAGAATCGAGATAAAACAAAAAGACACAACACTCAAATGTGCACAGGGAGCCTGTTTCACCGGGTAGTGTTTCCCACCCTTTCTTATTTGTGGTTCTCACATCACTCGGCCCTCAAGCTCTGTTTTTTCTGAAAAAGCCCCTTTCTCACTTTTTCTCTCATCGTACATCTCTCTATTCTTCAATCTCTCGTTTTTCATCCCTCCCCTGGGTGGTTGACGGATGAACAGGAAGTTGCGGGCTCACGCCCAACATAATCAGCTCGCGGCTATTTCCTTCGGTGACATCTGTCGATGCGCCGGATGAGGGAATGGAGCATCTTGATCCATTCCAATTCGTGCTTCGCACTCGGCTTGATACCTCGCTGCTTGGAGGATGAGAGAGCTTTCAGCCCTTTGTTGTTAACTTCGGTCATCCCCCTTCTTCTTTTTTGGCGGGTAGAGTGGCCTCTCTGGCAAGTATGTTGGCAATGGGGAAAAGACAGGAAGCCTGACTCAACTGTGCCCGTAGTTCATCATTTTGACCATTTTTTAGTTTTAGTTTTCTCCTAAACAAAAAAAAAAAATTTGACCAAAATGAGAGTTAGATTAACATACTTGTTCAATTTTCTGATTTAAAATCATGCAAGTTAGGCAGTGAGCACTGAGAGTTTTCCTTTTTTGGGTCCAAGAAATGGTCCAGTTTTGAAAATGGAATACTTTTCGAGAAGATTAGTCAACCTCAGTAAAAATTCTCAAAAACTATTTTCGCAAACGACCACTGCTCAACGAGCATGGAACCTACTCTTGAGATGCGCAACCTCGGATCCATGGCAATGGAAAATTGCCCCTTGTCTGAAGGACACTGCATGGCAACGGAATGTTGCCCCTTGTTTGAAATGACACTGCGGCGTTCTGAATGGCAACGGAAAGTTGCCCCTTGTTTGGATAGCACCGCAGCGCATTGAATGGCAACGGAAAGTTGCCCCTTGTTTGAATGACACCGCGGTGCATTGAATGGCAACGGAAAGTTGCCCCTTGTCTGAATGGCACCGTAGTGTATTGTAGTCAGTCCTCAGAGCGACGAACGCAACCAGACTCTCAGATATAGGGAAGGCAAAGATTATCAGAACCATTACATGGACATGATTGAGTTTGAAGTGTTTTATGGCTGGACTTCAGAATGAAGTTGCCTACGTATCCCAAAGATGGGAATCAAGCCTCACGTAGTTCGGGGTTAAGGTACACTCGGGTATTAACCTCTCCTTTTTAGGCTCTAACTTTTGCCAAGGCGCCCGTTGCGGGTTTTCGACCTTGCGAGCTTTGTTCTTCTTTTCTTTTCAATTCTTTTCATTTCTTTTCTTTTTTGATTTTTTTTTTTGTTCTTTTCTTTGCATCTTTCTTTTTTCTTACTCTAACTTTTGCCTGGGCCGCCCTTCTGGGTTTTCGGCCCAGCGAGCCTCTCAAGAGTAAAAGTGTAGCTTTGTCCATCTTAAATGGTTTTGAGATCCCGAAGTCATCTGAATCCAGGAGAATGGCTGCTGTTCTAGCTTCGTAAACTTCTTCTGATGAGACCTGATCTTCTTGACCCGACTTCCTTGCCTCTTGTTCGAGGGCTGCTTTGAATCTGGCCACACATGCTTCACATTGTAGTTAACCGTTGAACGTTCTGAATGGGCCCAAGGTTTAAAATCAAGGGCTCGAGTCTCGAGGCTGAGAGCGATCCTAAGCTGCACAATCTCAAGAGCGATTCCACACAAGTCTTCACAGGACCGCGCAAAACATTTTGTTTTTGAAAATTTTTAAGAAAGCGACAAATCGCTGGCGCTGAAGATAGTGTAGAACCAATCTAGATCAAGCCAGGATCCTTCTCAGTACTCACGCTAACAAGCATGATTCCATTCGTTAAAGGCTTAGCACGCCTCTCTTTCTCTCAAATGATCAAATTTTTGCAAAACCCGAGGAATTACTTCTTCTTCGTTTTCGCCGCAGTGTTCAAAAAGTTTTAAAAAACTTAGGTCAATGCAATGATTTTGGGGTGCAGAAGAGTAGGCGAAAAGTACTGTCGTTTCATTCAAACTTTCTGGCACAATTGGCACACGGCAGAAGCGAACATAGAAGTGCAAATATTACTGTTGTTCATTCAAATCTTTTGGTACAACTGGCTCCCTAGCAGAAACAGACTCAAAACAAAACGAAAAGACAAACACAAAACAAAATGGTGACGCCCGAGGTAACACCCCCCCGGAATCACCCGACTCCTGTACAACAGGACTGACTCGATACAACAAGACAGATCCAAAATAAAAAGAGACTGACTCAAAACAAAAAGACAGACTCAAAACAAAACAACAAGACTGACCCAATACCCGAGTCGGAAACCGGCATTCGCCAATGCTCAAAACAGTGCATGCCATCCACCATATCTGGAGTAAACTGAGCGCTGCCCGCAGGTGGTTCATCCCTCCAATCACATCACATTATCCCCTACAAATTCACTGATCAAGTGCCGATAGACTTTGCAGGACCTGGTGCGGGGATGACCCCATTGTCAAATAGATCCTGTACTTCATGGCGAAGACGGAAGCAGGGGTTGGTAGTATGGCCAGTTTGTTGATGGTACGCGCAGTACTGGGTAGTATCATGTGTAGCCGGAAGAGGATTCAGGAGAGGCCGAGGCTCAAGGGGTTTGAGATGGCCTTGTCCAACAAGGATTTGGAGAGCTTTGGACAAAGGCATATAGAGGGCATGGAAGACCCTTCGACCTCGGGGTTGGTATTTCAAGGTTTGTGGATTTTTGCTGGACGCACCAGCAGGAGGATTGGCAGATGCTGGCCTGGTTTGCCGATCTCTTCCGAGTGGAGGATTAGAGATAGCAGGATCGTCTCTGGTATGATAGCCCTTCCCCCGATGTTCCTTCTGATTCGGACTGCCTCCAACTTGAGTAGCGAAAGTGTCATCCACAGCTTTTGCAACAACTGCGAGGACTTGCTCTTTGTTCAGTCCCTCGGCTTTCAAAGTCTCAACAGCCAACAGAAGATGTTCATTGGGATCCATGTCCGCCCCTATCTTGTTCCTCCCACTCACCTCCATTCTGCCAAGGGATTGGCTTTCCTCAAATGCAGCCCGTCCCAACATCGGGGAGTCTCTTGGCATGAAGTTCCTGGTATGTGGTGTGGTCGATGATGGAGCCAATGTCCCGGAGGCCAGATCCGTCACGGTTTTTTGAAGATCTTTAATCATTCCCATCAACTCAGAAGTAGTGGGTTCACGGGTTTGAGATGGTTGAAGTTCGGGTGCACCCATCATGCATAAGTCCATGCTTTCTGGGACAAACACCTCAGGCTTGGGTAGATGGGCCAGGGTGATGTATATACTGGGGTCAAAGGTGGATGGCAGTATGTGGATGTGATTGAGGTAGGCAGGAGATGTTTGGTCATTGGGGTCCGAAGGTGGAGCTATCGTCCGGTTGTCGATGAGATTTTGGATCTCATGACGAAGGCGGTAGCAACGGTCGGTGCCATGACCGCGCTGCTGATGGTACACACAGTACTTAGCGGGGTTATGTCTGGCTGGGAGTGGGTTGGGAAGAGGTTGAGGATCGAGGGGTTTGAGATGCCCTTTTTCCATCAAGGCTTTTAGTGTGCTAGTCAGGCTCATATAGAGGGGGGTGAAAGTTCTACCCTGAGTTCGGGCTGGGCCAGCTGTTTGTAGGCTCGGTTTGGCAAAAGGGTCGGCTGTGGCGACCGTATTGATTTCGGTGGGTTTGGGAATAGCGCTACTACCAGCGTTGGTACTCCTTGAAATCACCTTCCTTGTCAGTTCCCTTGTCCTGGGAATGATCCCGCTGTTGAACGCATTCTCGACTTGAACCCCCAGTTCATGCAAACTTTTGAAAGTGAATAGTGGAGCGACTATCAACTTTTGCAACATATCATGCTCGAGGTTTTCGGACCATCATCTGCACTTGATCCTTCTCAAAAGGGCGACGATCTGTCATTTGTGCTGCCTTTGCTCTCCACCTTGCAATGAATTCCACAAAAGGCTCTGTTGGGTTTCGGCGAGTTGCTTCAAGCTCTTGGATGGTCATTTCAACTTGGGTATTGTAGGAATATTGATCGACAAAAGCCTCAGCCAGTTCTTCCCAGTTTTGCTTCACTGTATCCTCCAATTTGGTATACCAAGTGGCTGCCACACCCGACAGGGTTCTTCCATACAAAGAGAGTTTATGTGGCTTAGTCAGACCCATCGGCTTCAGGACATCTAAGAAAACTCGGATATGTACCATTGGATCTCCAGACCCGTCGAAACGGTCGATATATGGCATTTTGAATCTGTCTGGGAGCCGGATGGAAGCCTCGGTGTGCCCATCCTCAATGCCAGGAATGGAGTTAAGGCCCTGTGCCTTTTTGAATTGCTTCTCAAGGTTTGCAATTTTCACTGCAGTCGGATTGAACTCATCAACATGAAAGGGTTGAGTTTTCTCATCAGGCTGCACCAGGGGTCTGAGCACCTGAGCTTGAGTCGACCCTTCTCGAGGATTCAGACACTGCAAATCTTCAACTGGCGGAATTGGGTCAAAGTTCGGCTGGGGTCCCAAAGCTGGATGTGAGGCAGATGCCCCAGATGGGCGCTGCGTTTCAATACTGGTCTCAGCCTGCATGGCAGTTCCCTGATTTAGCGCTGCTGTCACGGCCGTAAATTCTTCCGAACCTTGTGCCATCACGGTCTGCTGAATCCGAACAAAGATGATGTGACTGGCGACTGACGGATTAGATGAACAGATGAGCCCTGACCGGCTTTTCTTTACCTTGCCTCAGCGAAAGAACACTGGTTGCCCTTGAATTGAATTTCTGACCTAACAAAGTCTATCAGCACAAGTTCGATGAACCTCGGGGGATATCGGAGCCTTCTGAAGCTATGGTTCCCAGACTACCTTGCAAAAGAGAAAACAGACAGCATCTCAGCCTAATTCCACCTGAATAGATATGAGCCTATTTGAATGAGTGTGCTCTCTACTGAATTCTGCCCCAACATTCTGCCCCAAATCTGAGTCTGATACCCACAGGTAAAGCTGACTCCCAAATACTGATAGTAATGCCCGCAGGCCTGATGCCAAAATTCGCAAACTGGTGCCCGCAGGCTTGACGCCCAAATTCATACACTGATACATGCATTCCTGTAGAGACGCACTCTAAAGCACATAACAGATAAGTGTGAGCCAAAACACCCCTATGTTGGGGTAGGGTTTCCCTGTCCTATTTTGTCAGGAGCTAGGGTTTCACTACGCACGTAGCGGCTTCAAACAACCTATAAACGGGTAAGCAACCTGTCCTAGTTTGGAATGGTCACTATGGATCCGAATATGCACTAGGTTGAATGGTCAAAGAGGGTGCCCTGGTAAAACCAGGGTTCATGTTCCCATATTGGCAGAGCCCACAACCGGTCAGCCTTATGGTCATGCCTTGACAAGACAAGCCTCCGGCAAACCGTTCAGGAATAGCAGATGGCAAACACGGTGTCCTAGGCGCACCAATGCAAATGCAATGCAAAGAAACACACAAGTGTAGTCAAAAACAGATATCACGAGTTCGAGTCAAGTTCTCTAAATCCCCAGCAGAGTCACCAGAAACTGTAACAAGTCCGCGGGGGACCTCGCTATAGCTCGGACTCGATTTGTAGTCACGGTTCTAAGTCTGAACCAAAGAGTCCAAATCTGGCAAATCGTTTTGAGAAAACAGATTTTTGAAAGAAGTGCCAAACATGGACTGCTTTGCCAGATACAGAGTCACCACCTAAATGTTTTTTAATGGGAAATTTAGGAAACCCTGACTCGGTGCCAAAGGCCACGTGTCCGTCATCACCAAAGTTGCCTCGGCTCGGGAACTTGGGTACGATTGGGGAAGGTCACTTCGTGAGCACCCCCGCTCGCCCGATCATAGACCGGCCTCTACTAACCATGATATCAATTTTTGAAAACATTGTGAGTTCTTATACTGGTTTTTAGTCTAGGTTACTATGTGATGCGCACAGTATACAAATATAGACCGGGTCGCCTGAATTGGAACGAAACATTTCATGCTTGTTTTTTAAAGTGGTTTGCTACCCGCAGGTAGGCTTTAAAACATTTGATGATTTATTCCAATTCAGATAACCCAACCTTCACCCACAGGCATTCAGGCAGATATATCAGATAAGCACATAGCCTCATGGTAAGCATGCTATCATGGCATTCACTCACACGCATGCAAGGATGCTAAAGCATAAAGCTTACCGAGTACTCCAAGCCAAAATAGAAACTTCATTAGAAATCATGCATGATCCTAATTATACAGAAATGCCTAATGCAACACATGCAAAATGCAATTATAGCAGGCTCGGCTATTCTAAGATGGCATATGAAATGTTACAACTATCATGTATTCAACTTTGAAATTGAAAGTACAATGCAGTTAGTATGATGCGCCGAGCCCGGTGCATGCAATACAGATGAATGAATGCAAACATGCTGTCATACTGTATGCTAATTTAAATATGCCCTAATCTAACCATCATAAGCGGATAAATAAAAGGGAGAAAGACGTGGGGTTGGAAGACATACATCACACTCACGCACACTTATTACAGTTGTGCCCTCGCGCAGAGGGTCCGAATAAATAATACAGTCCAAATATTACAGTCCCGAATAAAAGAATATTACAGTCCAAATAATATACAAAATCCTAATTAATTAACAAATTAACTAAGAAAGCTGTAAAACTGGCATGCAAGCCAGGGACTGCCTTGCTTCTGATGGATGATGCATGTCCGGGTTGTCTTGCGCGGAAATCCACCGGAATGCCCCAATTAGCCTCTGTTTACACCTGTTCTTGAAATGCGTGCCAAGCCCCGAAAAGTTGCTGATTCTTCGTTTTGCTACAACAGAGAGCAGGAAAGGGGCATAGCAATGTATTTGCACAGATATATGCATGCCTCGATCCTCGTGCCGCCAATTACGCATACCGAGGCATGATGGCCGAGGAGTCGAATTGCACAATTCAATATAGGATGAATGCACATGAAACTACAGCTAAAACCTAACTCCATCATGGATAATCCGGAGTGTCGGTGACTGGGGAATTGAGACACATTCCGTCACTCGGAGTACGAAATGTACCTCGCTTCCTGTGCCCGGGCTAACTCCTATTCTGGACATGACGCAAAATGCATGATATGCATGAAATGCGACTAAGATACAATCCTAACATACATAATGCTATGGAATGACATGCCTCGAAATGCGTGCACACGGGCACGTAAACCGAGAAAATGACAGAATGCAATCTAAGATACAACCTAGTATGCACAATGCTATGAAAATGATATGCCTCGAAATGCGTGCACACGGGCACGCAAACCGAAAAAATGACAGAATGCAATCTAAGATACAACCTAGTATGCACTATGCTATGAAAATGAGGTGCCTCGAAGTGCGTGCACACGGGCACGCAAACCGAGGCAATGGTAGAATGCGATGCAAATGACTAAAATGGCATGGAAAATGCAACAATGGACTTATACTAACATGAGTGAGCCTCAGCCGCACTCACATAGGATGCCGAATGATGAAAATGAAGTGCCTCGAAATGCGTGCACACGGGCACGCAAACCGAGGTAATGACGGAATGTGATGCAATGGCATGGAAACATGATATGGGCTTATAACAACATGAGTGAGCCTCAGCCACACTCACATAAGATGCCGACGGATAAAAATGAAGTGCCTCGAAATGCGTGCACACGGGCACGCAAATCGAGGCAATGGCATACGCAATGCAATATGGCAAAAATGGCATATAGAATGCAACATGGACTTATACTAACATGAGTGAGCCTCAGCCACACTCACATAAGAGGCTGGCGGATAAAAATGAAGTGCCTCGAAATGCGTGCACACGGGCACGCAAACCGAGGCAATGACAAAATGCGATGAAATGACATAGAAACAACATGCAATCATTCTAATGGAATTTCAGCATTAAAATATGGGGGAAAACAGTCCCGAAATGAGGCGAAATGACATGAAATGCAAGGAATTGTCCCGAAATGTGAATTTAGGCACCCAAAATGACCTATAGCTATGCCAAACATGCACAATATGGACATGCAATGCAAAGACAGAAGCTAGAAAGTCCCAAAAGATGCACTTTCACAGTTATAAACATGGCCAAACAGCAAGCATAGGTATGGCAAAAATAGCATTCAAGAATAGGGGCCAAAAGAGGGGTAATGAAGCAAGTGATATAAGCAAAACCCAAACTGAAAAATTTCCTTCTACAACATTGAAGAGGGACCAAAAATATGAATATTTACAGCATATTACAGCCCCAAAATCAGTATACAAACATGATAGAAATGTGATGCAAAATAAGGCTCAAAAGTGGCTATAACATGAGGTATACAAAATAATCACCAAACAGCCAAAGACCCTTAATGAAACATGTAGAATGGACCAAAATAAGAACTTTTCCAGAACTGTAAAATGGTCAAAAACAAAAGCATGGTAGGTTAACTAAACATGCAAGAATGGGGAATAAAAGAGAGATATAACATGAAGTGACCTATGGAGGCCCCAAACCATGAAAGGACCTAAATGAAACATGAAGTATGGACCAAAATAAGAACTTTTCCAGAACTGTAAAATGGCCAAAAACAAAAGCATGGTAGGCTAACTAAACATGCAAGAATGGGGAATAAAAGAGAGATATAAAGGTAGGTATAACATGGAAACCCCAAATGGTGTTGAGCCCTTCTTCAATGTTGAAGAGGGGCTCAAAATAAGCCTAATATCAGTTTACAACATGCTCAAAAACAGATTTCTCATGGGCAAAAAATAGCATGCAAGATTATGACATATAAGAGGATCAATGAAGCAAGTGTATCATGGAGGGCTCAAACAGGGTTGAGTCCTTAATGAAAAGTGAAGATGAGCTCAAAAGAGGGCCCTTTTCAGTTAGGGCCGGAGCTTGAAACAAAAAGCAAGTGGGGCTTACAAATAAATCAAGAAAAAGGGTCAAAAGGGGAAAAGTATCACTTACCCTTGAAGACTCAAACTTTTGTTGCTTCTTGGATCAATTTGCAGCTTCTTTGGCCTTTGAGAAACCTTCCTTGTTGCTGGAAATGAGGTGGTAGTGGTAGAGCTTGGTGGTGTAGAAGGAATGATGGTTAGGGACTTACAGATTTTTCAAGAAATGAGAGGTATGGAGATGGAGTTGTGTATGGAGGCTTAAAGGTGAAATTTTCTAACCCCAACAAAGGAGGCCACCAGCTGGTTATAAGGGTTCAAAAGGGGGTGTAAAGGTGGGGGAAAAGGAGAGCAAAATTCCCCCACAAAATATCCCCTGGATAAATATCTTGTCTGGGGGATATTGCCCCACAGTTGTAAAGTGCACAGTGCAAGGAACACGGCCGGCCTCTCACTTTTGTTGGAGGTGGCCGGCCGGCCACACCCCCTAGCCGGCCGGCTAGGGGTCAAAAGGTTCAATGAGATTTTCTGGCCGGCCAGCTACTGGGGAGGTATTCCTATGTGTGTACAACACAACCATGTGGTTAAAATTCCAAGAAAGTGGGTCTAAGGGGTTCAACATTAGCTCGAAAAGAGGGGTTCAAAAGGGTCAATTAACCTTAATGGCCGGCCACCAACTTTTAGGGGCCTCCCAGGTGTGTAGATCACAGATATGTGGTTCAAAGTTCAAGAAAAAAGGTCCAAGGGGTTTAACATTAGCCCGGAAGAAAGGGGTCAAAAGGGTCAGGTAACCTTAATGGCCGGCCACCAACTTTTAGGGGCCTCCCAGGTGTGTAGATCACAGATATGTGGTTGAAAGTTGGCAACACTAACCCTAGGGTGTTCAACATTAGCCCGGAAGTTGGAAAAACGGGCGCCGGGAGGCTCCGGAGGATGTATAACTGGCTGCTGCAACAATTGCTGGCCTCCCACCCTTTAGTGACCTCTCCAGTGATAAAACAGAGGTACCTGCCAAAAATGAACGAAAACCGTTGCAAAACGAATGCTCGGGGTCCAAAACACGCAGTTCGGGGTCCCGAAAATGGGCTGTTAAGCACCGAAAATGGCGTTCGACCACGAAGTGGGTTTCTCAGCCCCCAGTGTCCCTCAACAGGGAGAAAATAGGAAGTATGCCAAAAATCAGAGCAATAGGAGATGGTTAAGCGGTCCCGAACCGAGGCACACGGCCAACGGTCCCGAAAACCGGGAACCGGACTCCGAAATGGGCAAAATGGCCTACGGCCACCAAATGTAGCCTACGGACATTGAGAGACGGTCTACGGGACCTCTCCCTTCCCTTAGGAAAAGAAACAGAGAAAACCGAGTCTGGTTCGCAAACCGAGACAAGGCACAGAAGAGGGTTCGGAAGTCTGGAGGCAGGGCTCACGGCCGCGACTCTGAGACTTCTGAACGAGCACGATATGCAACATCACCAAGCGCTCAATCGGTGACGTCTGAGTCTTAAGGTCGGTCAAAAATGGGGTGTCTACGGATTAGCAACATGCATCTGCACATTGACTTCCTCCAATTCTGTCAAGGACAAGTTCTGGAAGTCTGATGTAATGACATTGGCTGCTGCCTCTCCAACTTCTGGAAAGGGATCACTGTCAATTCCCATGGCTTTTTCTGTTTTAGCTGAGAACTTCAAACTTCCTTTTCGAATCTGTTCTTGGATCCTGTCTCGAAAAACAATGCAGTTTTTAGTCGAGTGAGACCAAGAATTATGCCATTTACAGTATACTTTTCCTTTCAGTTCATCTGGAGATGGTAGTTTTACTCCTTTAGGTAACTTAAGGAAATTAGCCGCGAGCAAATGATCAAAGATGTCATCTGCTTTTGTTAAATCGAAAGAGTATTTTCTGTGAAAGTCTTTCTTTTTAAACTGCTGGTCTATAGTTGTATCCTTATGAATTAATGCTTCACAGATTACAGGTTCTTTGCCTACAATCTCTGCTGCATCTATTTCATAATTAGGATCTCTATAATATGTCTTATATGATGCATTATTTCGATCTTGTTCCTCTTCTAATAATGCTTTATATCGAGACACCTTATAGGTCAGTTCGACCAAATCTCTGAATTCAGTTGAATCAAACTTCTTTCGAAGCCTGAATTCTAAACCATTTTGAGCCAATCTGACGAATTCTGGCTCTGGCAGGATGACTCTACATTTATTTCGAGCCCTTTTAAATCTGGCAATAAACTGAGTAGCCTTTTCTTCAGGCCTTTGACTCAATCTAGCCAAATCTGCCATAGATACTTCTGGCTCTGATTGGAAGAATTGGGCATGAAATGCCTCTTCCATTTGTTGCCAATTTTGAATGGAGCCAGGTGTAAGGTTGATGTACCATACAAATGCTCCCCCCGTTAGGGAATTTGGAAATAATCTCAGTTTCATATAGTCATGGTTAGTAAATTCACCGCATTGAGCAGCAAACCTAGCAATATGTTCTATCGTTGATTGATTTCCAGTCCCATAAAAAAGGGTAAAATCTGGTATCCTGAATCCCCTTGGGTATTCATGTACCCTATCCACCCATTCTAGGTATGGTTTTCTGTATATAGGAGTCTGGACCCCCCGAGCCATTGGTCCACATATCTCCCTAACAATATCAGCAATCTGGTCTCTAGGGACCATATTTTGTGCCTGCTGAACCACTACTGGAGGGGCAAACACAGGATTTGGTGGACAAACTTGTGCTTGTGGTCCTCTTGGTCCATAAGGTGGTAAATTTGGGGCTGGTTGTCCTTGCGGTGCAGGTTGCTGTTGAGGGTATGGGTAACCTCTTTGAGCATGACCTGCGAAAGGACCTGCAAAAGGTGCTGGAACAGGTGTTGTGTCTCTACCATTTGTAGGAAAACCCTCCAACCCCCCGGGTGTAAATTCGAATAAGGGATTAGTGTACTCCCTTGTGCCAGGTATGGCTTCGAACATGGGATTTGTAACCATTCTTATGCCAGTTTCTTGTATTTGGCCAGATCCACCAACTTGTGTGGCTTCATTATTAAGTACTGAGGCATTTTGGCCTGCTATAGGTCTTGAAATGGGTTCATACCAAGACTGAGGTGATGGTCTTTCAAAGTTTTGGGTACTAGTTTGACCGTTAGAATGTCCATTAACTTGCATAGGCTGTTTTTCTCTAGCCAATCTTTGTTGGGGGACATTTACAACTTCCTCCGTGTGTCTTGTGTTTGTGGGTTGGTGGTTATTCATTCGATCCAAAAAGGATGTTGCCCACCTTTCCATTGTGTTCATTAATTGTTGTCCCATGGCATTTACTAAACCATCCCATGGATTTGTTGGTTGAGTAAATGGCACAGTGGATGGTCCAATTCCTTGGTTTCGTCCAGTAATATGAACATATAGTTCTTGTCCAGAAGTACTTGTCTGTTCGACCATAGGTTCTGACAATATAGGAGTTTCCACAGGATGTGTTACCACATTATCCTCTGGATTTGGTATTTCTACCTCTCCTTCCACGCCTTCTTCCAAGCGTTCATTTTCTCCTTGTCCTCTTCGAAGGGTATTTTGTAAATGTGAGCGTGCCAGCAAGGATCAATCAGTCCTTACAGAAATTGTGATTGCCAGCCAATTATCAGACGATTGTGTTTTAGTTCTTTTCAGCCTCAATGAAGAGGACTTTTACTGGTGGCTTGACTTAGGAGAAATTAAGAGAAATAACAGTAATACGAAGAACAATTGAAGTATTTCATAAAAATGAACACTTACAATGGTCCAAACTCAGCCTCGGAGAGGTTTACAACAGCAATCTACTTGAATCTACTTGAAGCTACTCCTATGAATCGAAGTACAGTGCGGGTATTTAAAGTGCAGGTATTTAAAGAACAGGTATTTAAAGACTGGAAATGTAAAAGACTGGAAAAGAAAATATATGAAGTAAATGACTGATTTGTATGATCTGAGTCCCTCTTTTTTTTCTGGGGCTGCCCTGCTATTTATACTCGTCAGTGATGACCTTCGAACTGCACTTCGAACCGTCGAACTGCTCCTCCATGATCGCTGATCATGCTTCCTTACAAGTAGCTCCATTACGCCATTACTGGCAGTTGAGCTTCCCTCTTGTACTTGAATTTGAATATGAGTAACCGTTGAAGATATGTCATCTTGCATCCCGTTATTGATCTAGTGTTACTCAGATCATGTGAGGACCAATATTTATTGCCACGTGTACGATCAGGATTAAAGGCTTGAATAACCTTCCTTTATTACCCTTACTCTGCCACGTGTCGAACTGTAACTGGCTTTTACAAAATATGTAGCCAACAATATACAAATAACATAAAATCTTTTTTTTTTCTTTTTATTTTCACTCATAAATTGTAAGGACTACTATAATGGTATCTCTCTTACATTATATAAATTATTTATTTTGATGGTATTAATGATTTTCTATTAAAAAAATTATAAATAGAGTCAAATTTTAATAATTTAATAATGTAGTTGCCAAAAAAAAAAAAATTAAAATTCATTTACAATTTGGGCAACTTGGACAATTCGAGTTTCACGCGGGTCGAGCTTGGACAGACAACCTCGGGGTTACAATTCGAGCTTGGGCAGATTTGGGCAGGTCTCAGCACAACTTGGGCTGGGCTTGGACAGCCTCCCAATCCAACCGAACCCGCTTAAGTTGCACCCCTAATTTTAGCCCTTTATATATAAAGTTTTTTTTCTCTTTTCAATTTATATTCCTAAAACAAATTTATGTTCAAAATTAGATATAAAATACCACGTTAGCCCTACATAAACCCAAACTTCAATATAATAATATACTTTTGGGAGATTTACGTGTAGTATAAATAGATTTATTATCTAATAGGTTATGTAAGAATTAATGGCATTTTTTATCAAACACTATTAAAAAATGTCATTAATTATTAATTTTAGCGACAGTTTAAAAAAATCGTCACAAAAAAAGTCACTAAATTTCAATTTTCAGCGACAATTTGAAAATTTTGTCACAAAAAAATGTCATTAATTGTAAGTTTTAACGACAATTTATAAAAATCGTGACAAAAAAAAAGGTTACTAATTATTAACTTTTAGCAACATATGTAAAAAATTATCACAAAAAATTATTTTTACTTATTAGGACTTATTTTCAATAAGACTTTATGGGAATTAAGTCTAGCTATTAGAACCTATTGGTAGTTTACCCTATATTTCTATGTCACATGTCAAGTAACGTGGTATTTTATGTTTAATTTTGAATAGAAATTAGTTTTAAAAATAATTTGGAAAAAACTTAAAACATGAAGGGTCAAAGTGGGAAAAAAAACTTCAAAAGCCGAAGTGAGAAAATAACCAAACATAAAAAAGGCAAAGTGTAATTTACCTAAATAATTTTAATATTTTAAAATAAAAAATGTTCTTTACCAAATAAACTTGTTTTCTATTGGTTAGGAAAAATATTTTTCATTCATTTTCAGTTTTCTGTCTTAAAAAAAACACTGTTTATTAAAACAAAGGATAACATGTCAAAGAATGTTGGATCCAAACGTGAAATTAATTTACTCTTTAATCTAACCATCCATGTTAATTATATGAAAAATTCTAAACGTACATAAAATTATGTAGGATTTATTTTATTTTGTTTTTATAGTATTACTCTAATTATATTTAATGTTTTCAGGATTACACTGTGCATAAATCTCTTGAATGCTTCATTTTGTTACGTCCCAGCAACATTTGCTTCTGCCACTACTAACACAATTCCTGCTATTACCTTTATCATCGCCATTCTTTTAAGGTACATCAAGAAATAAAATCCTAAATAAATTATATTTTTTATTTTTGTAATCTAATCCAAATTTTACTTTTAGTTTTATTGTTTTAATTTGAACCATGTTAATTACTTGTACTCCCATGTGACTCGTTTATGTCAAAAAAATTGTGATTTTTATTTCCATTTTGAACATAAAGGCCAAATTTAAACTTTAGGAACCAAATTGAATTTTGAAGCAAAATACAGTGTGAAAAGTATAATTTACACTAAACAAATAAAGAGTGATTTAGCGCACAAGCTCTTGGCACTTACTAAAGTCGATGTGATTCTCTCCTTTACATGAATAGAATGGAGATATATCTATTTCGTGATCAATAGTTATAAAAGAGCTACATCAACATATTTTTATTTTAAATTCAAAAGCAGTTAAGGGAGATTTAAAATTCAAATTGATGTAACAATTATAAACCCCTTGATTTTGGATTTTAATGACATATTGCAACTTTATGCATGAAATGAAAGTCTCAATTCCAATCATGCAATTGATAGAATATAAATCGTGCTAAACCAAGGTCTGGAAAGATAAGATGTGTACACAATCTTATTAATATTACTAAAGAAATTGATTTCACGATTCAATCTTGTACGCTAATAATAAATCTTATCGTTATTTCTAAAGGAATTATCTTCATAAGTACTACCAAGAAGCTAACGACAAACCTAGCGGTTGGCATTTTTTTTAGGATGGAAAGCGTTGCCATAACTGAATGGAGTGGAGTGGCAAAGGTATTGGGTACAATGCTATGTGTTGGTGGGGCTGTGGTGTATTCTTTTGTGAAGGGGCCTCCTGTGTATCCACAGGCTACCCAAGATCAAAATTCACACTCATATACAGGGTGTGGCACCAAAGCACAGTGCCTAAAAGGCTCTCTTTTTGCCCTCTCTGCCCAGGCTCTTTGGTCTTTGTGGCTTATTATGCAGGTTCTCTCTCTCTCTCTCTCTCTCTCTCTCTCTCTCTCTCTCTCTCTGCCTAGGCTACTTGATCTTTGTGGCTTATTATGCAGGTTCTCTCTTTCTCTCGTGAATCAGTTTTGCTACAAATATAAAAATTATTAAACATAGAAAATATATGAACGAAAAAGATTTTATTAAATTTCTTCATCTGTATACTTTTTTTGTCTAATCCTGTGATCAATTTTTGTATTCTTCTTAATCAATTTTGTAAAAAGCACAAAAATTAGATACAAAATACACATGGATAGATAAAATTTTATAGAATTTATTGGTGAGATTTGAAAAATCTTGGCCATTTCTATACATTCTATTAGGGGTGCTAGCGGATCCGATTTGTGCGGTTTGCGGTTCGGTTTTGATCCGTCCGCACGTATGTGGTTTGGGGAAAAGTCAAACCACAACCGCCCGCAGTGCGGTTTGCGATTTGTGCAGATAAGGTTTGCGAATGTGTAGGCGGTTTGCAGTTTGAATTTTTTTCTTTAAAATTTAATTTTTTAGTGTTTTTTCCCATTTTGTGAATATTTATTTTGGGTTATTTTCTTCTAATTTTCTAAAATGCTTCAACATTAATAATTGATGAATTAAAAATTATAAAATTAAAAACACAATAAAATCAATTCCTAAGACAAACAAATCATTTAAAATCCTAAAATCATTGAAAATTAATCTAGTACCCAACAATGCAATTAAAGTAAAATCATCCACAATCCTAAGCTAAATCATCAATCTCATTCTCCAACTACTTTGTTAACATTCTCCATCTACTACTACTACCCAATAATACAAAATTAAAATAAAATCATTCCAAATCCTAAACTTACCTAAAAGTAATTCTTCATTAACTATTACATTCACCCAAAATGCAATAAAAAAAATTAAAATTGTTGTCAAATAAAATAAAAACATTTGCAACACAATATCTCAAACTCCATCATCATGAATCACATCTAAGTTCCAAAAATTTCAATTCCATGCATTTGGTTGATGAACTCTGCACAAAAACAAACTAAAAAATAAAAATTTTAATCTTCAATCTTCATAATTCCTTTGACAAAAAAAGTGTAAAAGAATAAAGGAATGAAAAGATAAGCAAATGTCTATATATTGCATCTCAATATAATAAGAAAATGTGTTGAGTATATGAAAAATTTACCAATGAGCAAATGGATTAGAGTTCAATTATAGTATTAACATGAACATTATAGATTGAACTTGAAGATGAGCTTGACTCCAAAGTACCTAATTAAGAGTCAACAAAAGAAGATCAATAAAACTTACATTAGAAAATGAACAATACAAATAAAAATGAAGATAATTAAATTCTCATATTACCCGAGTCATATTGCTCAAATTCCTCTACATCATCCATCGCCTTTCGAAGAGAATTTGGAAGGTTTCTTCGAAGCCAATTTTTAGCACATACAAAAGCTTCAACCATAGAAGGCGAGAGTGAACTACGAAATGGGTCAAGAATACGCCCCCTCGTACTAAAAGCTGACTCCGACGCAACGGTAGAAGTAGGCATGGCCAACACATCCCTTGCAAGTTGCGATAGCACTCTATATTTAGTTGCATTCTCCTTCCAATAATCTAAAATCTCAATTGTTTGATTCTTCGCAAAATGTTCAATCTCGGACAAATATTGCTCCAATTCCAACTTAGATCCACTAGTGCATCGCCTCTCCAAATAGGAATTAAATTGGGAGTCAACCAAAGAATAAGGATCATCATCATCATCATTTTCCACCATATTCACAACTTCACTCACACTTGAAAGTTTCTCATTTGAAAGATAAAGTGTGACATAATGACTATACAAACGACTCAAACAACCCTTAACCTTGTTTACCATATTTTCCACCTTCTTATTATCTCCAAGAAATAAATTTGAAATGGAAAAATCCAAGTATATCATTTTTTTGGTAGGATCAAGAACAATTGCAACATACAATAACAAATTGATTTTACTTCCATCCCCCCAATACTTGCTAAACTTTTGTTTCATAGACTTTGTCATTGTGCTCAAAGTATCATCCTCCTCCAAAATTAATTGGTTAATTTTGCTTTCAATAACAAACATTTCTTTGTAAAAAGCATTGGAAGTAACAAAGAGAGACCTCGAAAACTTCTCAGTTACAAGATAAAATAATTTTAGAAACCTCAAAAACAATCTACATTTTTTCCAATCCAACTCATTAGGACTTCTCCTTATGCCACTATCAACATCCTTGAAATAATGTTCAAAATTAGAATCCACAAACTTCAAGCGGTTAAAATCCTTTTCATACTTTTCGGCTGCCTCCAACATCAAATAGGTAGAGTTTCACCTAGTTGGTACATCTTGGCATACAAGAGCTTTTGAATCAAGTTTGAGTGTGGCTGCACACTTCTTAAAAGCATCTGCCTATGAGGAGAAGACCTCACATATCTCACCGCAAGTCTAATGTTGGAAATAGAATCATCCATTTCTTTCAACCCATCACTCACAACGCGATTAAGAATATGTGCACAACAATGCATGTAAATAAACTCATGTTGCAAAATAGTCTCCTTCCAATCTTTGTTTATTGTTTTCAAATATTGAATGGTAAGATTATTAGATCAACTTTTAAGGTGAATATGCTATCAATGTTCTACTCAATCAAACATGACTCAATTTTCCTACCTAATGTTTCTCTTTTGTGATCTTTAACTTGTTGAAAATTTATGATTCTTTTTTGAAGTTTCCAGTTATCATCAATGAAATGAGCAGTTAAACACATGTAACACAAATTTTGATTAGATGTCCAAGTGTCTGTAGTAAAGCAAATTCTACGACCCTTCATGGCTTTCTTTAACTTATCTCTTTCATTCTTGAATATGCTAAGCACTTCTCTAGATATGGTATGATGAGAGGGGATTGGTGTGTATTTCGGTTGCATGACATTACAAAATCTTCTAAATCCAACTCCCTCTTCAAATCTAAATCAACTCATCAATGGCAACCATCTTCGCAAGAGACCTTTTATAAGCATCAAAATTAAAAGTTATTACTACAACCTCAACACCCTTTTCATTTTGTTTCGGTTTAAGATTTAATGTTTGTTGACCATCTCTATCCCTATTTGGATATTCTTTACAATTGGGTGTATGACACCTCAAATTGCTAGTCTCATGAAGTCTAGAGTCAGCCAAATACTCTTTTTTGCAATATTTGCATACGGCTCTACGCTTCCCATCGATCCTTATAGCCTTATCAAAATGATCCCAAACTGTGGATGGTGCTCTCCCCCCTCCACCCTCACTCTTTCTCTTTGGAGGTCTAGGAGGTTTAGGTTCAAGTTCGGGTTCGACTAAGAGGGGATTGATTTGAGAATTAAAGGATTCCAGAGGTAAAAGATTGATTGTGAGAGATTGAACACTATCCTCAATTTAAATTGGATTACAAAAATTACAAATTCAATTTCAATAACATAACAGATTACATATTCAATATCAACAACATAATTACAGATTTAATAACATAATAGATTCAATAACGTAACAGCTTTAATAGCAGATTTAATCACCCTCTAACAAATTCAATAACACATATTTCATAACAGATTTAATTCCAATAACACAGATTTAATTCTATTAACACAAATTCAATTCCAACTCTCAGATTTAACATAGATCAAATAACAGATTTAAAAAAATAAAAATAAAAAACAGAAATGATAATCCTCTAACAGATTCAATAACACATACTCCATAACAGATTTAATTCCAATAACACAAATTTAATTCCTATAAAATTGATTCAATTCCAACTCTCAGATTTAACACAGATTGAATAACAGATTTAAAACAAAAAAAAAAATGTTAACCCTCTAACTGATTCAATAACACATATATATTCCATAATAGATTTAATTCCAATAACACAGATTTAATTCCAATAACACAAATTCAATTCTAACTCTCAGATTTAACACAGATTGAATCACAAATTGAATAACAGATTTAAAAAAAAAAAACAGAAATGAACAAATAACCCTTTAATAGATTCAGTAACACATATTCTATAACAGATTTAATTCCAATAACACAGATTCAATTCCAACTCTCAGATTTAACACAAATTGAATCACAGATTGAATAATAGAATTTTTTAAGAAAAAAAAAACAAAAATGAACAAATAAACTCAAAGATAGAGATGAACAAAAAAAATAAAAAATAAAAAACAGACTTAGAGACAAAAATGAATAGAAGGTCGGGGAGGGAGAGAGAGAGAGAGAGAGAATCAGAGACAGAAAGGCTTACCTCTGTAAGTTACAAAGCAGATTCGATCTTGCGAAGGTCAATCAGTCTCTTCGCCGGCTGACACACACATACACACACACACAGATGAAAGAACAAGAGAGTGAGATTAGAAGAGAGGCTACACACAAAGAGACACATATCTGAATGCCCACATAAAAATAGAGATCGGGGAGAGAGACAGAAACAGAGACAAAGAGACACATAGCTGAAGAGAGAAATTCGATCTTGTGAGGTCGACCGGTGCGATGAGAGAGTGAGATCGATCGGTCGATCTTACGATGAGAGAGAGTTGATCTTTTGCGAGGTTGATCGGTCCAGATGAAAAACGAGAGAGTGAGAGCTGTGCAGATGTGTTTAGAGAGTTTAGATTAGGGTTTTTGTTTGTTTGGTTTGGGTATAGATGAAGTGAAGATGAACGGTCCATATTTGAAATATAAAAATAAAAATAAAAAAAATTAATGTGGGCAGGTTAGAAGGGTACGGTTCAAACCAGCGACCCGCCTGCAACCCGAAAATCAGCCAAAATCCAAACCACACCCGACCCTAATGTATTTTCGAAACTGCCCATATGCGTGCGAGTCGAATCGGGTAGGGCGGTTTGGGCGGGTTGGATAACCCTATGCCCAGCCCTATATTCTATTAGGATACTTACGTGCAAGTCCTAATCGGTGGACTTACTATCCAATAGATCCTATGATTATTAATGGCCTTTTTCATCAAACACTACTAACAAATGTCACTAATTGTTAATTTTCAGTGATAGTTTGAAAATTTTGTCACAAGAAATGTCACTAATTATAAGTTTTAGCGACAGTTTAAAATAATATCACTAATTTTCAACTTTCAGCAAAAATTTGAAAAATTCTTCATAGAAAAACGTCACTAATTGTAAGTTTTTAGCGATAATTTATAACAGTTGTGGCAAAAAAAAAATTGCTAATTGTCAACTTTTAGCGACTTATATTCAATAGGACTTAATGAGAATTAAGTCTAACCATTAGAACCTACTAATAGTTTTTTCCATTCTATGTCTAGTTTTGTGACCCGTTTTTGTGTTCCTAAACTCATTCCATGAACAATTTTACTTTAAACACAAAAGTAAAATATAAAATACACATGAATTGACAAGATTTTACAAAATTTGTTTTTATCTATATATACAATTTTGCAATCGATTTATTTGTTCCTAGACTTATTTTGTATGAATTGATTGGCTTTCAGGGTCCTCTTACAAAGATATATCCAGATAAACTAAGACTTACAACAATACAATGCTTCTTTAGCTGCATACAATCGGCAATATGGGCTCTGGCAGTTGAGAGGAACATATCAGCATGGAAACTTGGTTGGGATCTTAACCTTCTTGTTGTGGCCTATTGTGTAAGATATCTTCTTCAACCTTTTTTTTCTTCTCTTTTTTTTTTAAATTCTCTTTTCGGGTTGAATTAAGTGTTAATGAAAATGGCAGGGTGTAATTTTTGTAGCGCTGACATACTGGTTGAGAATTTGGGTGATAGAGAAGAGAGGCCCGGTTTTTTCAGCTGCATTTAATCCATTAGCATTCATTGTTACAGCCATCTTCTCAGCAATCTTGTGGAAGGAGACCCCTCATTGGGGAAGGTCCATTTTCTCTCTTCTCAACTCTTGTTTTATGCGTTTGTGTCCATGTAATTTCAATTGTTACTTATTTTATTTTTTGTGTTTGTTTGTTCGTGTTCGTGTTGTGTCAATGTGAGAGAAATAAAATTTTCATGTTGTGGCAGTGTTTGTGGAGCTTTACTGCTAGTGGGAGGCCTCTATGGTGTTTTGTGGGGGAAGCACAAAGAAGCAGAAGCCAAACTATTACTTGAACAAAAATCAGAAACAAAAGAAGCCAAATCAGTTGAACAGAAATTAGAAACAAAAGAGGAAAGCGTATAGCGGTGTACAATCAAAATACTGTGTACTCGAAAAAACTAACATGTCAAGAACTTGAGTGTGAGTCACACTATATTATTGACTTTCATAATTACCTTGTCCATGATTTCATGTCGAGGAAAAAAAATAAAAAATTTACCAATAAATCTCATATAGGGGAATGTTGATCATTTAATCGTAAGAGTTTTCTTATGAACCAATGAATTTATTTTTTTTTAGAAAGTTGTATTTATTTGATTTGGAGCCATTTAAGTTTAGGTGAATGTCCTTTTGTAATTCATTTTTCTAATTTTTTGATTCGTTTTTTAGATAGAAATGGAAAAGTGAGGTGTGGAAAATTCTTTTGGGGGGTTGATTTTTTTTGTGTGACTTTCTGGTGTTAATTGGAGTATTGTTATATTAGAGTGCTACGTTTGGAAAAAGTACATAAAGGAATTTTTGTGTATTACATTGATTTGAGTGTTCTGTTTGACAAAAATACACTAAGGAGTTTTTTTTAAATGTTACATTGTTACGTTTGAAAAAAATACACTATGGAATTTTTATAATGTGTTACATTAGAGTGTTACAATTGAAAAAAAATATAGTAAAGAGTTTTTGTGTGTTGCATTAATTGAAGTATTACGTTTGAAAAAATTACACTAAAGAGTTTTTTTGGGATATATATATATATATATATATATTTTATCAGCAAAAAAGAAAAACTTTATTAATGAAGAAGCTATATACAAGCGGAGAACATACATCAATAAAGCAAGGGAGTGCAACAAATATCATAGTTAAACTCAACAATCCCAACTAGGTTGATACCAAAGAGCCAACCTAATCATATGCCAGCACATTGCCTAAGATTAGAGAGAGTCCAATCAAACAGCCAGAAAAAAAAAAAAAAAAAAAAAAAAACCTCAACCAAACAAGCAAAAACAACTCTGCAGTAGCAACAACACCTAGCAGCAGCTTTGCATTCGCAAAAAACTAGCAATAACAGCAGCAGCAGCAAAACTGAGTCCCTACTTCACACAATAGCATACCTGATTCAAATTCTCCACAAAATCATGCACTGAATAAGGGATCGCAGGCAACCCAGACTTCACCCACAACCCAATCCTTACCTTTATAATTTCACCAAGCTTCTCCAAGTTCGGTTGCCTCTCATGAAAAACACAGTCATTTCTTAACCTCCATGCTAACCACAGCATTGCAACTGGTACAAGCCGCCAAATCTTCTTAACTGTCTTCTTGAATTGTGTTCCTAGCCACCATAGCAGCACTCCATCAACAGTAGCAGGTGTGACCCAAGATAAGCCCCACCAATTCAGCAGAGAGGACCAAACCTTCCAAACCTTCCAAACCATAGAGCACTGCAATAGAATATGATCTACTGATTCTTCTTCCAGCTTACAGAAAGGGCATAGATTCTCTACACTGCTACTCACAGCCCTAAACCTCTTTAACATACCAATTGTTTTCACCCTTCCTCTCCATGCCAACCAACTCAAGAACTGAGCTTTTGGTGGAGCTACACCTTTCCAAATCAACCTAGGGACCTGCAATCTTGGACCTTGATTCGACTCATACCATTCTCTTATTCCTGCCACAGTAAACTGACCATCCAGGGATGCATTCCACCTAATAAAGTCCTTCAGCCCCATATTAAGCCCAAGAGCATCTCTTATCAATACTTGCAACCTACTAACCTCATCTTCCTCCCAAGCAAGAAGTGGTCTTCTGAACAGTAACTTCCAAACCCCTAAGCTATCCCTCATTTGCATGAAAGAACTCAATGACCTTTCTTTTTCCATAGATATTGGAACAAGAAGAGTGTAATGATTATGAGTTGAATAGGATGTTTTGTTTTTTTGTAACTAAAATAATCTATTTTATCTTTTATGACTACCATAATCAAAAAAGTCCCAAATAGCACTTCCCAAATGGAGCCTTAGAACATTTCGATGGAGTCATCATTCTTCCACCCCGTCCACTATCTTTTTTTATTATTATTTTATTTTTTAATTGTTATTGCTCTACTTTCTTTTTTTCTTTTGTTATTGTAATTATTGTAGCTAGGTGCTGTCGGCATCATCAACTTCACCAGCTCACTTGTATATATAATAATAATATTTTTTTTATTTATTTTCTTTCTGGAGGTCTATCATTCCATCTATAAAAGAAATGAAGAGACCGTAAAAAGGGAGAGCAGAGTTCGGGGAGCTCGAGCAAGGAGCAGGCAGAGGTTTTGGCCAAAGAAGAAAGAGTGAGAGTGTTTGTAAATAAAATAATCTTCTTTTATTCAGATTATGTATTTAAGGTATTGAGTGCATATTATACAATGTGCATTAGGAAATAATCTTCTTTTAGGGTGGAGATAAAATCTTGATCAAGTAATTGGGATTTTATTATATTTGGTATTTTTAGTTTTGATTTGATTTAGATATAGTTGTATAACTGAGATTATTTGTGCATCAAAGTTTTTATTCAGATTAAGGCGTTGAGTGCATATTATAGAATGATTTTCAATGCTGTATATAAGAATTGTTAGACAAGTCATACCTAGAAAGAGGGGTCATGCAACAATCGTAGTATGGTGGTGATAGTCCGTGCTAAGCGAAGATGATTCGTGACTTTATGATTTTAATATACAAATCTTCTTGACGATATATTTTCTGATCAACTTTGTTAACATATATTATATTATACATTATAGTGCCTTTTGTATATATTATACTATGCATTGTAGTGCCTTTGTAGGCTGTAATTGTAGTGCCTTTGTAGGCTGTAAAGAGTTCACTCACTACCACCTTCAGACGCCTTTGCATTATCTTAATGTATATTTGTATGCTTTCGGTGAGCCAGTATTCCAACTGTCTCCTTCTCCTCTCTATAAAGAGAGCGAACTTATTCTCTTGTAAATACACAATAACATATATCAATATATACACAATTTATTCTCTCTTTATACATTTATTTTTTACATGGTATCAGAGCAAGGTTAAGATCTTAGTATTTCTCGCTTCACCGGCGGGCGGCAACCTCGCCTTGGCCGCTCGCCGGACCTCAACCTATTCCGCTGTCACCTCTATCAACACATAAATATACATACCTACATAGATACAACCTTGTAAGCCAAACACTTTCTGCTCTTTCCAGACGCTAAAGCTATTCTCATGTTTATTATTTCTCCATTGGATATTCCATCCTGGATCCCACCAGAACGGTTTGTTCTTGTCCTGATTCGGCCATTTTCATCTACAAAGAACTCATCATTATGCTCACTGCCAGTCACAAATGTACCTGCAAACCCCACTTTCTTTCTCTCTTTTTTTTTTTTTACTTTTCAACCCACCGCCCCACATGCACTTTATGATTCCTTATTCCACCCATTTTTTTTTTATTCACCCACCAGTGCACCTTCTTTCCCTTTTAATATCTTATTCTTATTATTCTTATTACCAAAACAAAAAAAAAAAAAACAAAAAAAACAAAAAAAAAAAAAAAAAAAAAGCAAAAACAGATTTGCACAATACACTCATTTTATTCATATTGGGATCAACCCTGATCCACATTTTACACAAAAAAAAAAAAAAAAAAAAAAACAACAACAACAACAGCTTTGTTTTCTTTTCTGCAGACGGGCCACCCACCGACCTACTCTGCCGCCGGTCTCTTCTTTTTGCCTCCGTCCTGGGCGGTCCTTGACGGTGCTGCCTCTGTGCTTCCTAATCCACCAAGCACATTCACTCCCTGCTCCTCCACTGTCGCATATGGCGGCCCTCCAAATCGGAACATCACGGTGGCCTTTCGCTTCAGCTCCTTGTTTTCCGCTTTCAAAACGCTTATCTCTGCTCGCGCATCCTTATACATGCGTTGGAGCAGAGCCAGCTGGGAGTTTAAATGCTGCACCTCATTTGTCCTACTCTGCAGCCGGTTCGACAAATTTGTGACCGCCGTCATGCTTTCCACGCATGCCTTCAAAGTATACTGATTCGCCTCCACATCCGTTTGCACTGCCATTTTTTGCTCCACCGACTGCATCGGAAAGTTCAACGGAGCAAACCCAGTGGTGTTTGGTTGAGGTTCACGGGACACCGCACCAGTTATCTCTCTTGTGGACTCGTTGAGGTCGGGAAAGAGAGTAAGCAGAGGGCGGGACGAAGAAGCCATTTTCTCTCACAACAGAGTGTTACAGACTCTCTCTCTCAGCACAACGGTATTACAGCCTCTCTCTCTCAGCACAACGAAGAGTTTTACAGAGGATTTCGCAGGGTTTTTTTTGCTTCTGCCTCAGCCTCAGCCTTCGTCTTGGTTATATAGCCAAGGCAGACACGCGCATCTTGCGCCGCTCGGCGCTCGCCGACAACCTGGCACGCCTTTTCATGGCACGCCTTTTGATGCATTTGGGCACGCCTTTTGATGGCACGCCTTTTGAGGGTGCGGGCACACCTTTTGAGGGCACGACTTTTGAGGGCTCGATATCTACATCCATGTATATCTTTTGGGCAGCCTATATACACACTCATGCAGTGTCTTCTACACCGGCCAGCTTTATCAATCCCTTTGTTTCAACCTCAAATAGGTTTCTATCTTCACACCTATTTGAGTTTGAGGGGGGGTTATACATGTGTCATGGTGAGCATGGTTACACACCATGGGAACCACTCAAGCCACCCCATGGCGCACTCCCTAAGTCGCCTCCTTGGTGCACCACCACAAGCTTTTACAACGGTCCGACATGACCCCATAAACTGTCTTCTACATCGGTCCGACATGACCCCATAAACTGTCTTCTACATCGGTCTGACACGACCACACAGTGTCTGCTACAACGGTCCGACATGACCCCATCAACTGTCTTCTACACCGGTCCGGCATGACCCCATAAACTGTCTTCTACATCGGTCTGACACGACCACACAGTGTCTGCTACAACGGTCCGACATGACCCCATAAACTGTCCCGACATTGATTCCGGTCAACTGCTACATCGGTCCGACATGACCCCGTAAACTGTCTTCTACAACGGTCCGACATGACCCCGTAAACTGTCCTGCTACAACGGTCCGACATGACCCCGTAAACTGTCTTCTACATCGGTCTGACACGACCACACAGTGTCTGCTACAACGGTCCGACATGACCCCGTAAACTGTCTGCTACAACGGTCCGACACGACCATACCGTGTCTTCTACAACGGTCTGACACAACCATACAGTGTCTCCTATCCCATTTTTTAATTTTATTTGTCAGCTTATTTTTCTGTTTTGTTACTCTCTCCAAACTCAAGTTGGTTAGTTCCTACCCTCCTTGAGTTTGCGGGGGGCTGTTAACATATATTATATTATACATTATAGTGCCTTTTGTATATATTATACTATGCATTGTAGTGCCTTTGTAGGCTGTAATTGTAGTGCCTTTGTAGGCTGTAAAGAGTTCACCCACTACCACCTTCAGACGCCTTTGCATTATCTTAATGTATATTTGTATGCTTTCGGTGAGCCAGTATTCCAACTGTCTCCTTCTCCTCTCTATAAAGAGAGCGAACTTATTCTCTTGTAAATACACAATAACATATATCAATATATACACAATTTATTCTCTCTTTATACATTTATTTTTTACAAACTTATATCACAATATCTAAATCAATGATTTTTTAAAAACTAGATATCAATAACTCCTTAAGGTTAATGGTGGATTCAAAATCCTAAGATATTTCTTATTTTATTTGATTTATTTTATGCTTTATTAATTTTAGTTTTATTATTTTCAAAACCAATCTTCTTTAAATTACTTTAATTATTATTTTTGAAACAACACAATTCGATTAGTCCCTAAGGATCGACACCTGGTCTCAATCGCTATACTTCGGAATAGTAGTTATTACTTGGTTTTAAATAGAATTTTTGGTGTGCAAATGATAGCGCATCAAATTATGGCACCGTTGCTGTGGACTAGAGGTAAGTTGTTTGGTTTAGAGGTAATTTGTATTGTAATATATATTTTTTATTTTAATATATATACATATATATATTTCTTGTGCAAGTGTTACTAATTTTTTCCCCCTTCTTGTGTGCAGATTGTCTTGTCCGGGTGAACCAAAAAATAAAAAATACCAAAAAAAAACATAAAAAAAATCCATACTGTGACACAAAGGAAATACCTGTGCTGGACATTATGGATGACCTTTGCTGGACATATAACTTCGAAGATTAAAAAAAAATTTTAAAAAAAAAAATTTCTGACTACTAACTGCTAACTACTGATTACTAACATTTATTTTATTGCAATTTAATTTATCGCATTTTTTTCCCTTCTTTGAGAGGTTTTATACTCCCTTTTATTTTATTACACTTTTATTTATCGCAAACTTACCCTTTTTTTTGTTCTATTTTGCTTTGTATTAATTTACAGGTTTCTTTAGCGTGCTTTTCAAAGAAAAAAAAAAGTGAGTTGAGTATTCTTGTAAAATCCTTTTGACAGAGGTAAAAGTTGGAATTGTCTAGTGTTTTGGAGCCTTGTGTATAGTGGAGTTATGGCGTATTTTGAAAATAATTTTTGGGGATATAAGAGTCAGCATGTCGATTACTTTGACACCCCTTTTGATTATTTTCAATATCAACATATTGAAAATATGTTGTAAAAGTTAGAATTATCTAGTATTTTGGAGCCTTGCGTATAGTGGAGTTGTGGCATATTTTGGAAATAATTTTTGGGGATATGAGAGTCAGTATGTCGATTATTTTGAAACCTTTTTTTGATTATTTTCAATATCAACATTGTACTCCATTACCTCAATATTCTCCCTATTTTCATGAGAGTGTGTTGCAAATTCTTCACTGTACACAAATGTTACACTCCCAAATCTCACCTCAACAAAATTTGAGAATAGAGTGTTAACATTTCTTCAAAGCACCTTAGATTCCACCTATGAGTTGTTGCATTTCTAGAGTCAATCTTTTGTCAGAATGGATGCCTATTTAGAGCAAATAGTTAAAATACTCGATAGGGAAAACGAGTTTGTCTCCTGTTTTCCGATAGAAAATTCTTTAGAAGAGTTTTTTCGTCTTGTGTGAAAGTATCGCATCTGGAGTCCGAACCATTACCCCTCAGATTATACTAATGAGATTTTAGATAGGGTCGAGACTATCTCCATGAAAACCCCTCCACCTGTTTATCCAGTGCCTAAGAAAATAATGAGTGAGTTGAATGAATTTGGCAGTGATTTAGACTGGGATTTTGTGATTGGCAATGAACTTTTAATTTCTGTTCCTAGGGTTTGTTTTCATGATTTTCTCCTAAAAGACATATACCCTAAATTTGCATATATTACTCATGCTCTATTAAAAGATGACTTTGTAACTCACTTTTATCCTCTCTTGGACGAGTCAAATAATTTCTGTTGGGATGAGCCATATCTCATAAATCATAAAAAGTGGAGAAAGTGGAATTGGTGCCCTTAGGTAAAATAGATTAGTTTATTTTGTTTTGTATGTTTTCAGTATTGTGTGTCAGGACAAAATAGACGAGTGCACCTTTGAGGAGAACTGATGAGTAAGACTAAATAAATTTGATCTGAGACGGATAACTTAAAGGAGAATAAAATTTCAACCTTAAACTATCTTGAAATCTAACGATAAAAAACCAATTTTTATTTGTTGTATTTTTCTTCTCTTGTTCTTGTTAGTCTTTTGTGGTGTGTCCCATTGGGGGGACAATGTCATATAAGTTGGGGGGAAGTTTATTGTGTGTTTTAATTTTATTTTTATTTTCAAAAAATTTGATTTTATTTTTATTTTCAATTGTTTAGAAGAAAAAAAAAACTGTCTTTGTGTGTGCTCTGCAGTTGTGTTTAAAAAAATAAAAATAAAAATAAATAAAAAAACATTTTTTTCTTTGTTTGCGCGGTTGTGTGTGCTTTAATTTTTGTTTTTTTTTTTTAAAAAAAAAATGTGTTCCTATGTGTTCTTGTTTGTGTTGTGATACAAAAGAAAAAAAAATGCGATTAATTGTTAATTTTGTTGTCTTAGCAATTTAATTATATCTTAATTTATTATCCTATCTTTTGGTTAAAAATAATTTTCTATCTCATATTCAGATTTTGCACATGCACATAGCCGCTGAAATATTCTTTGATTAGTTTTTAGACTTAGACTTGAAATCTTGATATCTAATGCGGAGACTATAACCCATGTGAGATTTTGACCCTATCATTATTTTTGGAGGGTTATTCGACATTTACTCTTAATTTTTCTTTGACAGATCATTATGTTGTTGTGAGTCTAATTATTCTTTCAGGTTGGTCGAAAAAATATTGAAATTGTCATTTTTCTGTCGTTTTGTCCTTGTAACATATGGATCATGCTATATTTTGAGAAATGATTTTAAGCTATCTTTCTTTGTTTAAGCCTTATTAAAAATATAAAAAAAAAAAAAAAATTGTTTCAATTATTCCTTGTTAGTCTGTTAAGCTTATACAAAAAAACTTGTTATTCATTTAGCCATTTCTTCTGGTGTCTCAAAAATGGATTTTATCTCTTATCTTGTGAGCAGAACAAGAAGATTAAAAAAAAAATTAATCGACAATATTTAAGATGGTTGTGAATCACATGTTAAAAAAGGAGTTAAAAGGGTGGGTTAGTGAAGTAGTGTTTTATATATGCTGATTTAGTTTAATTCATTTCATGGATACTTGTTTTCTACCCTATACCCAATTTTGTAAATAATTCCCTTTAACCTGACATTACAATAAAAAATAAAATCCTATTTGATCTCGGGATTAACATGATTTTTCAAATGACAAATTGGCATAATTTCATTGTTTTCGGCTTTCCTATCATGAAACTATATATTATTTTTTGTCTATACAACGTTCTTCATTTCTAAATGTGAGAAATTTTCATTTTGTTAAACATAAATCTTCTCTCACATACATATACTAGTGAGCTGAGCCATTTCAGAGTGTTTCATTTGTTGAGAGTAAATTAGAGAGATTTGAGTCAAAGCATACCTCTTATAGAACTAGAGTCTTATTCCATTTTGAGATTGAATAATATTTTTGTTGGCTATAATTTATACACACGCCGAATATAGAGATAGATAAATTATTTTTACTAATTGCTAGTATTCTGAACCTTGATAATTCTTTTGCTAATATATTAAAATTAAAAATAATCTCTGTAAATATTTTCTTTAAATTTAAAAAAAAAAAATTGTGGGTATATTCACGGTAAACCCTCATGAGATCACAACTCGTCCACTAGGGATAACCTAGGGGTTCAAAGACTAGTTGTATACGCTAAATGCAATCGTATTCCTTATGAAAATGGTTTGCTCAAGGACTAGCAAAAAAGTGTAAGTTGGGGGTGTGATCAGTATCTAAATGTTACACAATTGATTTGTTAATATATACTTTATTAGTCTATTTATTTATGTTATTTTATAATTTTATATAATTTTGTGTATTTATTCATATTTTGAATGTTTGTACATATTATAAATAATATATTTTAATATGATAATATTAATACAAAATAAGATAATAAAAATAATAATAAAACATTTCGGTGGAGACAACATAGTTCTCCTCCCTCCCCGTCCACCATCTTTTCTTTTTTTCATTTTATTTTAATTGTTATTGCTCTACTTTTCTTTTCTTTTGTTATTGTAATTATTGTTGCTAGGTGCTGTCGGCATCATCAACTTCGCCCGTTCACTTGTATATATAATAATATTACTTTATTTATTTATTTTCTTTCTGCAGGTCTCTCATTCCATCTTTAAAAGAAGTGAAGAGGCAGTGAAAAGAGAGAGCAGAGTTCGGGGAGCTCCAGCAAGGAGCAGGCAGAGGCTTTGGCAAGGAAGAAAAGCGGGGAGTGTTTGTAAATATTAGAATATGTGTTAGGAAATAACCTTCTCTTAGAATAGAGATGAAACCTTAACCAAATAATTGAAATTTTGTTGTATTTGGTATTTTAATTTTGATGTAATTTAGATACAGTAGTATAAATAAGATTATTTGTGCAATAAAGTTTTTATTCAAATTATGTATTCAAGGCATTGAGTGCATGTTATACAATAGTTTTCACTACTGTATATTAAAATTGTTAAACAAGTCATACCTAATAAGATGGGTCGTGCATCAATCATAGTAAAAAAAATGGAAATTGCTTTGTGCATCAATCGCAGAGAATGATGCAAGACATTACAATGACGATTGGTCTGATTTCGGCGGATTTGGTTACACCAATGACATGGTACAGTGTGTATTTAGTTGTTTGTGTGGAAATTGCTTTGATTTTTGCATTGGTTCACTGTTTGTTCGACTTTCTAAATTGGTTTAAGGAATGATTGGATTGAGAAATTGAGAAGCTTTTTTTTTTGATAACTGAGTGTCCGGGCCAGCTTTCGCGCACCTCGACTAATCTCAGGGCCCTGAAGTTAACGACCGGGCAAACCTCCAGTGGCCCCAAGGTGTGACTCGAACTCGAGACCTGTGGATTTTAGAAATTGAGAAGCTTTATTTGGTCATTGTGAAAAATTTGCCATTTTTAGGGCTTGGGTATAGGGTTTTATTGGAAATTAAATTAGTAAGACTAGTTGCTTGGGTAGTTAACTTGATGTCTGTATTCTCTTGTTATAAGATCATATATTGTGTATTGTCCATTTAGTATTTAAGTTAATGTAAAATATTTTGTTTTTGTTTTTTTTTTTTTTTAATTTTGGCTCCGTTTGTGGTGCTTTCCAGGTTTCTTTTCTCCGTTACACTCAGCAGTGGAAAAAAAAGAGAGTTGTGTTTGTGTTGAATAAATCTGATCTCTATTAGAATTCTAACGAGGTTTAATTATGCATTCTCTAGTTTGATTGTTAATTTTATTCGAAGGGATTTCTTGTAGGAAGGACTATAAAGAATGGACAAATTTCCCCTGCTTTAGGTTTGCTAATGAAGTAATAATTCTAATCTTCAATTCTTTTACATGATTTGATGCAACTCGAGGAAGCTATTGCTTTTGTCAAGGAAAATACATAGTAGTTGCTTAATTTAGAACATGTGACATTATATCCTATATCTACACAATCTGCCCTCGAAGCAAGACTCTCAGCTTACCATGTTCAAAAAGAGATTGAAGAACTATCTATGACTGATCCTCATTGGAGAACCTGTAGTTTCTCTGAATTTGAAATTTTTTTGTATAGCTTTTCAGATGGGTCAACAAGTACAGGAATTGAAAGAATGAAGCTTAAGCTTGAAACACCTATTGCGATTGCAAAGCAACTGCTTTCTGCTTGTCAAGAGCTTGTGAAAGAAAGTGCCAACATGCCAAGCAGGGCTTGATGTCAGTAAATGAACAAGTTCATAGTGTGAAAGAGTACGCAATGAAGATGGAAAGTGTTAGCATTTCGTGGAAGAGACAGACTTTATCATTGATTCACTGGTATGTTTATTACACTCCAAAATATTACAAGTTAGATGCAAACTTCTGGTGTCAAATCGATGTAATCAATCTATGTCTCTGACAATATTTATCAATCTTTTTCGTTCTTTTGTCCTGAATTTTATTTATGAATGCAAATTGATAGTACACTTGCATGTATTGTCAAGATTATAGAATTAACTCTACAATTATCAAATCTTGATATTGTTGCTTCATATACTTTCAAAGAGAAATCTGTTCCAATGCCTGCCACCTCAATTACTTGAAATAACATTATTGGTCCTGCACTTTCTGATGCACAAGTAAGTAAATGGTTCTAACCCATTTGGGATTTGTGTCGAGCTCTAAAATTAGTATTATCTATATGTGCTTATAAACTTTACATGTCTGTAATTGTCTTCTACATACACACACACACACACATATATATATATATGATACTTATGAAAATATAATTTAGGAGAATGTAAGGCATAAACCTTGAGCTTTAGTCTAGAGTACATATTTATATACTTTCAAGAAGAGTAACTTCTAATGGTCAATAATGTAGAAACCTCAAAAATATAAAACTATTTTTTATTCAACTGCTCTTAGTGGTCTCTTCACCAAACAACTCCAAATGATGAAGGGAACAAACAGCTCAAGATTTTTTAACACCTCTTTTATATTTTTTCTATTTTCTGTTTCCATTTTTTTATGATATGTGTTCTTTCATATATTTGTTGTTGCAAACCCAATTTATATAGTGCATTTTTAGAGGTGGCACTAGACTACACAATGTTTTAGATTGTTTTTGGAATATCAGTTGAAATAGTTGTAGTGAATTCTAATAACGTAGTTTAAATGCTCATAGTTTAAATTGCCAATAGTTTGTGGGTTTTGGATATAGGAAAATTGATCTGCTACATTGAATTGGATGATGAATAAAAGGATTTGCACACTTAAAATTTAAAAAGGTAAAAAAAAAGGAATATTTAGATAGAATTGAAAAAACAATAGAGTATTTTGGAGAAACTAATTGAAAAAGAGACTCCATAAAATAGAAAATTTCTTTTTAGCCCCACTCTGAGGTAAAAATCGGGAGTGTTGGAGTTTTTCTCTAAAACAAGAATTGGTTCAAACACTTGAGGAAGGACAAAAGCAACTTATAGAAACTCACAAAACAAACATGAGAATCCTAGTTTCAAAATTAAGCTCAAACTTGTATTTTTGAACACTTAAGACTTAAAAATAGGCATTTTCGAAGGGAAAATTTGTGTAATAGCTATGAAAATGCCCAGGAATTGGTTTGAGCACCTTATTAGGGAAAAAATGACTTGTAAAAACTCATGGAATAAGCACAAGACTCGCAGTTTCAAAATTAATCTCAAACTTTCGTATATGAACTTGACACTTAAAAATGAAATAAGTTTAGCTAATTCAATTAATTTTAACTATTTTTGTATATTATTTATGAAGTTAATGCATTGATAAAATACTCATGTTTTTATCTTTTTATTGACAGGTTGGTGATGGGTGTTCGTGGTTTGGGTAATGACATGGTTATTAAAGATACAAGAGTTTGTCGTTCGACAATGTAGTCGTTTATTTTATTTTGCTTTGTTTCATTTTATAGGTTATTTTGTTAAATATTTGAATATATTTTGGAATTATTATGTTTGGGACTGTTGGATATTTGGACACATTTTAGGATTCTTATGTTTGGCATTGTTGGATATTTGTACGCAATTGGGATTGTTTGATATTGGAATGCATTTCAGATTAATTTTGTTGCATTAGTAATTGTTACGATGTATAGCGTTAAGTTTAGTTTGTATAGTTTGTTATATATAGATTTGTTTGTATGTATATATAGGTTACGAGGAAAACAAATCACATAGAACATTTTATATAAAAAAAAATATCATATATGCAGTTTATATATGCCAGTGATTTATATATTTTTAGCAACACAATCAATCATTGATAAAAGAAATCCTATAGTCAATATAAATAATTTTTCATTGATTTTGCCGATGCAAATTTGTGAGAACCCGAATATAAAAATTAAGTAAATAATTAAATAATAATATTACAATCTCAAATATTTTGGTGGTGAATTCTAAAGTGCACATTAAATATTATTGGAGGATTCTTTAATTAATTTTAAACTTAAAATAAATTTGTGGTGAAAGCATTTAATTTAGAAGCAAGATTTATTATTAAAAAAAAAATGGAGAAGAGGGTGTGACTTGAACTCTAGACCACATAATTAATAAGTTAGGCTCTTACCATTTGAGTTGCATGTAACTTATATATGTATTTTGTATATTTATCTATCTATTTGACCTAAGTGTGCCCACCACTAGTATAAAATAAAATAAACACAAACCCTAACTCTTGTTATAACTGTTTTCCACAACACTAGCAGCCCTAGCAGCCGTGGGTTTATGAAGGAAAGAGAGGGGTTTTTCAATCATCAAGATTATTGTTGTAGCCAAGAAGGAGAGCTTTGAGTGTGTTGTGCTGTGTGGCCTCCTAGGTTTTCTTCTCTTCTTTCTTTGTTCTTTATCCTAATAATATTGTTATTTAATTCATTCATGGAGGTTGTAGGTTTATATATTTTGTATATATATATATATTGTTAAGAAATTTGAGGAGTTAAATTCATGTATAAAGAATGGGTATTATTCTTAGTTTAAAAAAAAAAAATTTCTGCGCATAATCACGAACTTTAAAAATCAAGAAACCATATCAAACGGATGAATTTTAATCTGAAATTTTTACAGTAGATCAATTACATATTGAATTGCATATCTGATTTTTTTCATAATTTTTGGGAGTCGAAATCCATATAAATTGAGGTATTCAAATCTGTCCAGGAAACCAGTCCGAAACAGTAAATTCGGGAGTGTTGTTCTCTTTGGGTATAAATCCAAAAATTATCAAATTACCGTCATTAGAACCGGTTACGAGTCTAGTTTCGTACCTTTTTGGCCTTGCATTGATTGCTCGTGTATATTAAGAGAACCGTCAATTTCTTTAAAGTGCTGCAGAAAACAACCTGTTTGGATATAATAAATTGTAGAAAATTATTTTGATAAGAAAATCAAGTGAAACCAATTGGGTTTGAAACTTAGGATATATTAGATCATATCTGGAGGTTATTGGAATTTTTCGAATAGCGTGGAGTGGATTTTGTAATTTTCAAAGTTAGCGAATAGATTGGGAAAACTTGTTTAAAACACTGTTTCATCTTAAAGTTATTTTTAGTTAAGTTTCGATCGGAATCTATGTCTTGGGTGATTTTAGACCTTGAAGAATATGAACTTAGGTAATATTTAAGAGTAACGGTGAGTTGGGTTGAGCCGTGTTAGTGCGTTTTAGTTTGAGATTACTTAGTTCCTATTTTTTTTTTAGTATTTTTAAAGTAGTTGTGACGCGTAGTTTTTATACTTGGTTCAGGTTACTAGTTGGACTTTTACACTGTATTCGAGGATTATATTATTGCGTTTCAGGTGAGTAGTTTCATGCTACGTATTTTTATAAATGTTCCCCTACCCTGAACTGTTGAAAAATTAAATTGTTGTTTCATGATTAAGCTGTTTTGATAAATTATTATATTATCAATTGAATCAAATTATTTCTGAAACATGTGTGAACTTGGCATACTGTAAACTATTTGTTTTGGTCTCATGTTTATAATGATGAACTACCATGTTTTGCGAAACTGATGTGTATTGATTATTGGGACCATGTGTGTATTTAGTCTAGGAAAATTATTCCACTGTGTGTGGTGACTCTGGCCACTAGGGAACAGATCCGGGTTGGGCCGTGATGACTCTAGTGCTCAACGATTGTAAGGAACAGACCTTTAAAAACAACTAGGTGACCTTCAATCGGATCGTCTTTGAGAAAAGGCCCAGGTGCCACCCTGAGGATGACTCTTAGTTCGGTATTGGATCCAACGGGGCTTATAGCCTGAGAAATGTGTGGCAGATTATTTGTTTTTATTGGTACCCAGAAAATTATTGGTGTTCATGTTATAATCTGTTTTAAGTGAAAAATGTCGTTTATCATATTCTTGCGAGACATGAGTATTTTAAGTGTTGAATTGTGGAACCTTCTTTTTGAAACAGATTGTATTTACCAAACTGTATGCCAATCTAGTTTCTGTGATATATATCTTATTTTGGAATTGAACCCTGTTTTCAAAATTGTATTTACTATCCATGTTGCTACTCACTGAGCTATCAGCTGACTTAGTTGTTTACCATTTCCAGGTGTTAGAAGGACTTAGAGTGGACTCATGGCGTAGCGGGGACTCAATTGCATGGACCTCTAGGACATTCCTTTAGTTTAGAGTGTTATGTCAAGTTTGTGCATATTTATATTTATTCTTATCAAAGTTCATTTAGGATTATTTTTGATATGTGGGTTGTTTATATCTCATAAGTTTGGATGGCTTTTGATTACGGTTGATTTTTCCGTTTATAATTGTGGCATGTCTGGATTGAGTTTTGGTTATTTATTATTGGACTATTGTTCAGTTGTTCAATGTGATTGGATTCGTGTTTAGGCTTACGTGTGCCTTAGGCTAAGTCCCTGTGGGCCACGGCCGGTCATGCCCGGATTTGGGGTGTGACAAAATTTGTCGTTGCCAAAAGTGAAGCTGTCTTGACAAACAACTCGTAGGCAAAAGGTAACATTTACCGATGTAAATGTATAGCCAAAAATTTACTTTTAGCAACTCATATTTTGTTGCTGAAAGTGTATTTTTTGCCAATGCAAATTTGTGTCGGAAAAAATGCCACACAGTCAACATATTTGAACTACTTATACCGACGCAAGGTAAATTGCCGACGATAGATGAAGGCTTTTATCGATGACTATGTTTGTCGCTAAAGGAGTTACTTTTACCAATGCACTGATAAGTTTTTGCCAACTCATTTTTGCCTACAGGCTGTCGACGTTGTTCTGTGTGACGGCAAAACTCTTTGCCGACGAGTTTTCCCTTTTAGCAACATATTTTGTTTCGCTGCAAAAAATGCAATTTCTTGTAATACCATCCCCATAATCACTAAAACATTAATTTTAAGATTACAACCAATTATAAGGAAAAAAAATTTATAAAGAGGTTTTCATTAAAAAATAGTTTCCAAAGCAAATGGAGCATTGTATAAGAAATTCTCACTCCACATAACATACAACAAGTTTAATAATTATAACAACTATGAACTCATCTATGAAGGCAAGAATTCGAAAGCAACCTCAACATAATACAATCTATAATTCAATGAAGTGTTGTGGTATTTTTTCAAAGCATTTTCTGAAGAAAGGAAATCTAGGCCAAAACTGGTAGGAAATTTTGCTTCAATTAGTAGATCAAAGGTGGTGGAGGTGTTGGAAGCAAAGTTTACAAGGACTCAGATATGGGAAGCAGTGAAAGATTGTGATGGTAATAAGGCACCAAAATCAGACGGTTTTAACAACTTGTATTCAAAAATGTTAGAAGTTTATGCAAAGTGATGTGTTCCAGTTTATGCAGGATTTTTACACTAATAGTAAGTTGGTCAAAGGGCTAAATAGTTCGTTTATAACCCTTATACCGAAGAAGATATGTCCTGAAGGGTTGGCAGATTATAGGCCTATATGTTTGGTTGGAGTGGTCTATAAAATTTTGGCCAAGGTTTTATCAAAAAGATTGAAAAAAGTTCTACCAAAGGTTATTAGCGAAGCGCAAACAGCTTGTTTGGGTGGTAGGAATATATTTGATGGAGTAATGATTGCGAACAAGGTGGTAGATTGGTGGAAGAAGTCAAAAAAAAAGGAAGTCATACTCAAACTCGATTTTGAAAAGGCCTATGATTCAATTAATTGGGAGTATTTGTTCTCTATGCTGAATAATCTTGGGTTAGGCGAGAAATGGATGGGATGGATGAGAATATGTATCACCACAGTAAGAGTGTCTATTTTAGTTAATGGGTTGCCAACGGAGGAATTTAGTCCACAAAAGGGGGTTCGGCAAGGAGATCTGCTCTCTCCTTTTTTGTTCAACATTGCAACGGAGGGGCTAAATGTGCTATTGGAAAGAGCAAAACAGTTGGGGCTATTAAAAGGGGCATCTGTTGGGACATTAGGCTTGAGATTATCACACCTCTAGTTCGCTGATGGTACGATCCTTTTCTGTGAAGCAGAGTGGATTGAAATGGTGAATATGAAAAGAATTCTGAGATGTTTTAAGGTAATGTCAAGGATAAAGATAAATTATCACAAGAGTATAGTGTGTGGAGTAGGGATTAGTGAGGAAGAGTCACAAGCCTTTGCTTCAGAGTTGTTTTGCTTATGTTAGAAACTACCTTTAAAGTACTTGGGATTACCACTTGGTGCAAATCCAAGAAGGAAAAAGACTTGGCAGCCTGTTGCGGATAAGGTTAGATCCAAATTAGCGCTATGGAAAAAGAAGTTGTTGTCATTTGCTGGTAGGTTAACTCTGATCAAGTCTGTCCTTGACAGTTTACCAGGATACTATATTTCTATATTCAAATTGCCTAAAAGAGTTGCAAGCATAGTTGTCAAATCGGGATTCGTATCGTGAATCGAAATGGCCTCGTACCAAATCGCGAATCGAATCGAATCGTGAATCGTAAAGATTTGGTCACTTTTTCTAAATTACTTAAAAACATATATCTACACATTTAGATGTTAAATATATCTTATGAATATAAAATATTTAGACTTAAATCAACAAAAATGTTATTTTGAATGATAATCACATAATTTAATAAGTAAGAAGTTGACAAAGATTCCTATGTAAAATCACCATCTTACCCTCTTTTTTTTTTTAGATATTTTTTATCAGCCATTCTTAATAAAGATAATAACCAAATAGACAAAATATTAATTTCTAAAGTAACAATAGTTAACAACGATATTGATATTTGGACAATAAGCATATATACTTTTCTAAGTAAGAGTGAGAAAATAATAAGAAAGAATTATTTAGGATATTTTATTTTAAAGCCTAAAACATTTTAAAAGGTATAACTGACCTCACACATATAATATTCAATTTAATAAAATAGTAATAAATAATTCATAGTGTAACTTTAATCTTAAACATCTTTAGAAGATATATTACAATTTTTTGAAGGGAAAAAAAATGAGAAGAAAGGTTAAAAATATGTTAGGTCTGACTGAATCTGATTAGATCCCATAAAAAACTCCATGATCACTAAAATAACAACAAATCATATATATATGTTGGTTATTTTGGCATTAAATGCTATTAGAAGTTGTATTATGTCATTTTCACTAAAAAGATGAAAAAAATGAGTCGAAAATATGTCGAACACAATAATTAAAAAATTACATGAATCGTAAAAAGTGAATCGAATCGTGAATCGATTGTGAATCGTGCGATTCACTAGAGATTCACTTCCAAAATAGATTCACTCATAGATTCGTATCGATTTTGCAAAAATTGCGTATCGAATCGCGAATCGTAAGATTCTGATAACAGAGGTTGCAAGGGAAATTGACAAGCTTAAGGCAGCATTTTTATGGGGTAGCTCAGGTTTAAAAAGAAAGATCCATTTGGTGAACTGGAATAAAGTAACAAGGAACAAGGAACAAGAAGCAAGGTGGGTTAGGAATTAAACGGATAAGTGATATGAATGTGTTCATGCTGGTTAAGTGGTGGTGGAGATATGGGGTGGAAGACAATTCATTATGGAAGCAAATAATCATTAGTAAGCATGAGACTAAAGGGGGGAGATGGTTATCGATGCAAGGAGAGATTGGTATTGAATCTAAAATGTGGAGTGATATTTTAAGTGTGGCAAAATATATTTCTGGTTTGTTTGAGTTTTTTGTATCAAAGTTCCAAATTAAGGTTGGAAATGGGAACAGGGTTGCATTTTGGCATGACAGATGGATATTGAATGTGCAGCTCAAAAAGGAGTTTCCTAGGTTATTTATGCTATCTGTGGAAAAGGAAGGCACTCTGAGGTCTCTTATGCAAGGGAGGGACAGTTCTGGGGAATGAAAGCTCTTGTTTAGAAGACCACTACTTGCTTGGGAGGAATGGGAGGTTAGAAGGTTGCAAGAAATAATTAGAGATGTTCCTTGCCTTAATTTGGAATTGCAAGATTGAGCTGGGATGCATCTTCCTCAGGTGTATTCACAGTGGCCTCTTTAAGAAACTGGTCCTTCGTTACAAGTCCCTAGGATGCTTTGGAATAATGTGGCACCTTCAAAAGCGCAGTTTTTGAGCTGGTTGGCGTGGAGAGGGAGGGTCAAGACCACAGATATGATGGTCAAATTTGGGGTGTTAAGTTCAACAATGGTGAATGAATGTCCCTTTTGTAATAATGAAGCAGAAACAGTGGATCATCTAGTTTTGCTCTGCCCTGAGGTGTGGAAGGTTTGGTCAAAGCTACTGCTGTGGTGGGGGTTAAACTGGGTGACACCTACTACTGTGGAGAGTCTATTGCTATGGTGGTTGGGAACAAAATTCAAAAAGCTGGTGTTGAAGCTATTGAGGTTTATTCCAATTGCAATGCTTTGGTCAATATGGCGACTGAGAAATGAATGTGTTTTCAATGGGAAACAGCATAATATGGAAGAGCTGGGTGAGACAGTTAAGGTGCGGATTGGGTTGTGGGTGAAGTATAATTTGTCTAATATACACTATTCAGTGCATGATGTTGCGAAAAATTTGAATCGAATCAGGTTGTGTTTATGAGTGGTTGGAATATATTTTGTGTAGGCTCTGTTTGGTAATAGAGGATGGTATCAGTGGGTGCTTTGGGTGGGGGTTGGAATGTATTCTATTGCTGCTTGATGTTGTTCTTGTTTAAACTCATGTTGCTGATGCCAATAATCTGCTAGTTCCAATTGCTGTAGCTGATTACCTACAGGGTTGGGGGTTATGTTACTTTGGGTGCATTCTGCTGTCCCTAGTTGTTTCTTGCTGCTAAAGAGCAGTATTAGACTTGGGGTGCTTATTTTGGGTGTTTACTTGCTGGTTAGGGGGTAATGTACTTTGGGTGTATTTTGTTTTTCACTGTTTTTTCTTTCCTTATTCTTGGTTGGTTGACTAGATCCTCACCAATCATGGATGTAGTGCTATCATATGATTGAGATACTTCTTCGGTGCCAACCTAGTTGGGATTGTTGAGTGTAGTTATGATGCTTGTTGCACCTCTCTCTTCTTTATTGATGTAAGTTCTCTGTTGTAAATTTTTTCTTCATCAATAAAGTTTCACTTTTACTGATCAAAAAATAATTCAATGAACACAGCATGATACTAAAATTCACCGAACTACATGAATATTTATTTTTATTTTATTTATTTATTTATTTTTTGCTCAAAGATCCTCTTCTGATTGAATATGCTTTTTTTAGTCTAAAAGCTTTAAGTCAAGAGGAATCTCTATGTTGACCACTTTTGGAAGTGATTTCTTTTAAAACAATCTTGTGTTCAATCATGCAATCAAGTTATTCTTTCAATTGTACACTTGTAAATATCATAATCACTTATTTTTAGAATAACAAAGACTACTGGTAATTTGGCTGTTGTAATATATATAATAAAAAAAAAATTAATACTTTGCAACATATTAAAAAAAAAACAAAAACAAATTATGTAATGTGTGATATTATAGAAAATTTTAAATTTTTATGTAAACCATACGGGCGAAATGATATGCTCCACTACAACATAAAAATATAATGGCAAAGAAAGCACTTGAGTTTAGATATACATAATATAGTGGATGATTGCCGAATAATGCAATGTAGATTCATTCATTCTCTAGATTTTTTTTTTTATTTATTTTTTTAAAATTTAGTTAGCCATGGAACAAGAGAAAAAGGATCATTTTTTTTGCAATCAAAATAAGCATGCCTTATTGTTGTAGAAATATTTGAAGGTGTGAAAATAAAATGGGTGATATAGTAATCTTCAATCATCTTATTCATAAAATAAAAATATTAAAAAAAAAAAAAAGTAGGGGATAACCTAATTGTTTTTCATCAACATTATGAATGAAAAGTTAGAGATGATGAGAAGATTTTCCAAAATAAGATTATTGATTTAATAAAGTAGTATATTCACTTTAATAAGTAAATGTACGACAAATTTAAACATATTATGTTGTTAACAAGACCCTTACAAAGGTGTATCCAAGGCTTTAAAGTATTTAAACACATTTTTTATTTCTCAATATGTATCAACTCAACAAAATATAGCTCTTTATATATCAAAATAGCAAAAAATAATTTATGTAACCGACCTTTTTAAATTGGGACACAAAGCTTAGTTGGCTTCGTTTGGACAACTGAATGTAAAAAAATGTTTCAAAATTGGATTATGCAACTGTTTTAGTCAAATCTCGTACATGTAGCTATAACTCTTTCTTTGTTTTTTTTTTTTTTCGTTCTTGTTTTTTCCCCCCACTGTCCCAATCAAAACGTATGGAACACTTTTTAATCAATCGTCTCACCTAATGAGTCACAAATGAATAATTGAGCAACTGATTTCATTGGCATATATATGATTCCCAATGGGGTGATTACTGAAGGCACTGAAAAAGGATGGTTAGATTAGGTTCATTCTTGTGTGCCACACTAATTAAATATCAGTTTGATTGATTAAACATCCCATATACACTTTTAACTATCACCCAATAACAAAGGCAAATTCTTGAAAATGCTGTATTTGAATAATAAATATTTTTAAACTAAGAAGGAAAAAGTAAAGAAAATGGAGGGAAAAAAATTAATATATCTAATTTAGATATGCTATGGACGCAGAAACATTTCACAGTAAGAAATATAGATATGGGACAAGAAAGAGATATATTTATCTCATATCTATGTCTCATTATGTAAAAATCATTTATTAGATTCACTCATTCAAATTATGTTCAAAGTGGTCATGATTATGACTTAAAGTGATTATGAAATCAAAGTGGGTTTGATCTTAGCTATAGGGTAAGGTGGTGTTTGATTATTAGGTAAAATAATATTGATTATGATGTCAAATTGTGAACAAGTAATGTTAGCTATGAACCAATTAGTTTGTCCCAGTTTATCATCGTCCGACCCCCATATAAAAAGCTATAAATCTAAACGTTAAAGTGTGAATTAATAGTTAAAAGGTTCATTTACTACTCTTTCCTTAAAACTATTGCAAAATATAGGACCGTTAATTCTATTATGATGCCTCTAGAAAAATGGTAAAATTTCCTACTCTTTCCTTAAAACTATTGCAAAATATAGGGCCGTTAATTATATTATGATGCCTCTAGGAAAATGGTAAAATTTCCTACTCTTTCCTTAAAACTATTGCAAAATGCCTCTAAAAAAAAAAAGGTAAAATTTTGTAGTATGCATCATTTTGGGTGAAGTCGTCCTACCGACATAGTGCGGGCCTCATTTTCGTTATAAATAGACAATAATATAAAAAATAGTATCTATAATGTTACTCTTTTCCAATAACAAAAGCCACATCACTACAATACGAAAAGTTTCCGTCACCTAAAAAATTAATGAAAAGAGAGTAAATGTTGACTGGTAGGTCCAAGGGCCTTTAATATTTTGGATACTTACATGTATGTCTTAATAAGTAAATTTATTATCCAATAAGTCCTGTGAAAAAAATTTATCATAAAAGAAGTCACTAATTATAAATTTTAGTGACAATTTATAAAAATCATGACAAAAAAGTCACTAATTATCAATTTTTAGTGACATATATAAAAAATTGTCACAAACTATTAGAACCCATTGGTAATTTATGTTAATTTTTAATTTTTATTTTTATTTTTTGGTTTTTAATAAGCCTAGGTAGGGAATTTGTATAAAAGTTATTCATGCACTATAACTGGGCTTGTGAAGATTTAAAATACTATTTGTGGTACCAAAAAAACATTAATACACATATCCAACTTGGGCTTCAATCATCTGTCAGAGAACATACAATCCAAGCCCAGGCCCAGGTTTTTATGGGCTTAAGATGCTCGAAGCAGATAGCATTCCAATAACAAACATGCCACCAAATGGTCCAATTCAATGTTCTTCTGGATAAACTGCATGGGCCTGAAGCGCAGCTCAAGTCTTACGTTGTTGCCCATTAACATTGTCCAAAAAAAAAAAACAAGTCCAAATCTTCTAGCTATGAAATCCAACCAAAACTATTTATAAATAACTTGAGCCCCATTACGTTCATTTAAAATTTATTTAAATTTGATTTATTTGTTAAATGACTCCTTGAGTAATTAAGTCAAACTCGAGTAGAACCCCAATTCAGTTCGAGTAGGCCTTATAAATACTGATATATATACTTATGTTTTTATTAATATATCAATTGCACTTTTATTAATTTATTTTTTCTTATTTTTGAAAATTTCAATTAATAATTTTTCTTAATGACATGAGACTTTTTTTATATTTTGCTCACAATTTTCTCCTTTCTCCCATAATGTGCATTTTAAACTTCACTTGATTTTTGTTTGAGATGGAATCAAATAGTTTATACAATAGACTACCCAATAGGCAGTGATTACTGTCAGTATATAATAAAAATGTGTAAAATGTATATTAAAATTTAACTTTTTTTTGTACTATTCTTTCTTTTAACAGAACCTAATGGCTTGTCAACAACATAATCCTAATAACAAATACCTATTGACTCTCAACACATCCGATTATTCAATCCAAAAAAATGATAGTTCTTTATGATATATATATATATATATATATATTAAAGAAATAAACTTAGATCGTTGTACTGTATAGGGTACAAAGTGTAGCTTATCCATCAAAAATTTTACATATTTATCTGTGAGGTGTTGGTTAAAAGTTTGCTGAATAATGTCATCTGATAATATATATCATCCTCAAGAATAATTTTGATTGGGAATAAGAATTATTTAAGCTTGTTAAAGCTCTACATGGATTTTTTCTCTTTGGTGACTGTTGAAAGTGATATTCAAAGGTGTGATTCATACTTTCAGGCCTGTGTTTAGGTCAATTTGGTGCATAATATTACTGTTTTGTTCTTCTCAAGCACTAAATTGATAACCACAAAAATTAAAAATATTTCCCTTATAATTTTCAGATTGATGCCGGTGGGCACTCAAGAGAGCCCAGCCCACGGTCTGGATAATACTGGACCAGGACTAATAACATAATGGGCACCCAAGAAGAACCAGCCCGCGGTCTGGGTAATGCTGGACCAGGACCAACAGCACGCAAACACAAGCAGGAAATTAGCTACGTAATCAGACAAAGATCCTGTAAAATTATTGCGCCCACACATCAGCCATTTAATGAGGTCCTCGCAGCATTAAATACAGCAAGCCCTTTGCGCCGGAGGGGGCAAACTCATCACGAACGATGTAAATTAGACTATAGACTTTCGGCCAACAAGACAGTCTGGAATGGATAAGGAAATGATGAGTAAATGATATAAGGAAGCTTTTGAGATACGTTAAACTTTAAGTTCCTCATCCCTTTCTTCTTTCTATTTATAATCAATCTCCCCTAACCTAACTTGATCGTCAGAGAGTCCGTCGGGGGATTTCCCCCTCCTCTGGACCTTTTTATAGGCTCGTCTGGGGAACACCAAGGTTAGCAGACTCGTTGGAAACGTGGATCAGTCCGACCCATCTTTCGTTAGAACTGTTGCATTATCAGTTAGCACCGTTTGTGGAAAATATATTTCACAAAGACAGTTGTGTTCATTGTCATCGGAAGGAACCCCGTTATCACCTACCTCTTACGTCAGGGTAGATGGTCACAACTAGGTCCATGGCTTCCCAACACAATGCTAGTAACCTTGAAGCTGAGTCCTTCAACCTAGATAACCCACCTCCATATTTCGCAGAACTCACCAACAACATCAATCGCTTAACCGAGCAAAACCAGGCCTTAATCAATGCCTTGCTCCAACGGGATCTCCTTGTTCCTCCTCCACTACCACCAGACATCCCTTCAAGCCAGCTACAAACTCCAAACCACCCATTTCAACCACATGCTCCTCGGGGATGTCTTCCCCCGCCTTTCATCCCATAAGCTCACCTGCCAAATTCGGAGGGTCTACGGCTTCCGACTCAGGAACCGCACCTCCCACCTCAGGGTTTGCATCTATCACACCACACTCCCGTCCCCGAAGGTGAGGCTAGCAGTGTTCAACCCCCATTTCCCTCCGGTGGTGACAATGTTCCTATATGGGACGCGGAACTGCGAGCCATGAAGCTTTAATTTTAGGAGGTCATACAAAACATGTAGAACAAACCTTCTACAACAGCCAACTCCCCCTTTGCCGCATCCATTAGGGAAAAATCGTTACCCTCCAAGTTCAAGATGCCACCGATCAACACCTTTGACGGCACAACTGATCTGGTCAACCATCTGGAAGCTTACAAGACCCTCATGATCCTTCTTGCTTTCCCTGACGAAATCATGTGTCGTGCTTTCCCCGTAACGCTCAAAGGGTCGGCACGAATATGGTTCAATTAATTACCATCGGACTCTATCACCATTTTCAAACAGTTATGTGACTACTTCCTGAGCCATTTCATTAGCACTCAGCATCAGCGACAACCGACGACCCAATTATTGAATATTCAGCAACCTGACGGGGAATTGTTACACAGTTTTGTCACTCACTTTAATTCAGAAGCCCTCCAAGTTGAGGAGAATGATGATAAGGTCATCTTTGAAAGCCTTCATAGTCGGTCTGCACTCGTTGGATTTCCTCTTCTCCCTTTCCAAAAATCCTCTGACAACCATGGCCACCTTCCTTGCCAAAGCGCAGAAATACATGAATGCCGAAGAGCCTTTAATAGCCCGCCAAGGCTCTACACCTAAACCTTCACAATCCAAAGACAAGAGAAAAGAGTCAGAACCTAGACATCCCCAATACACTCATCCTAACCGACCTCCACGCTTCGACCAAGTGGTTCTTCCTCGACCACCCGGCCGCTTCGAGCGGTACACCCTCTTAACACACCCATGGAGCATGTCCTAAACCAAATCCAGCAGGATTATAACTTGAAATGGCCCCAACCTTCCAAGTTTCCTTCCAATCGATGTGATCAGTCCAACTACTGCCGTTTTCAACGCGACCATGGCCATAACACAGATGAATGCGTCAATCTTAAGGAACAGGTTGAGAATAGTCCGTCAGGGACGCTTAACTCAGTTCACTGTGCCCTGACCTCACCAAAGGGCCGGGACTGACCTTGTAAAGTGGAACGACAGACGCACCCCACCAAGACCGACTGACCTACCCCGGCAGGAACGTGACAAGGCCCAACACCAACCTTGAGCTCCAGGAGCCCCCGCTCCCCCAGCTGGTGAAATCAGGGTCATTGCAGGTGGACTCGCATACGGCGGACCGTCGCGATTGGCACAATAGGCAAGGGTCAGACAAGGAAGTAACGCTGATCAACCAACCTCCCAAGCAATGGTCGGAATCGATTACCTTCACAGATGCAGATTGCGAAGACGTCTGATACCCCCATGAGGACCCACTTGTCATCTCCTCTCATTTCCAACTACAAGGTTCGATGTGTGCTCGTCAAGAATGGCAACTTCTCAGACATTGTCTTCCTCAATGCTTTCAAGCAACTCCAGATTGGTTAAGAAAAGTTATCACCTCTGAAAATGCCTTTAGTTGGCTTCACTGGGGACCGAGGTAATTTCTATAGGGTCCATCGACCTACCAATCATTATCGGTGAGTACCCAAGGCAAAATATGAAGATTCTTACCTTTCTAGTTGTCGACTGCCCCTCCGCCTATAACGTCGTCCTTGGACGCACAGCACTCAATGCTTTCCAAGCTGTGACGTCTACTTATCACCTAGCAATAAAATTTCTAACCGATCATGGGGTCGACACCGTAAGGGGCGAGTAGACTGTGGCTAGAGAATGTTATGTCACTTCATTAAAAAAAGTAAAAATGAAAGAAGCTATGATCATAAAAGGTCTTGATGTCAATGAGGAAGAAGAATTAATCAGAGGGAAACTAGTGGAAGAGTTAATAGAAGTGTCCATTGACTCTAATGATCCAACAAAGACGACTAAGATTGGTAGCCAGTTGTCTCCTTAGGCCAAGGCCAGCCTCACAGTTCTCTTAGCCGAGCACAATGGTGTCTTCGCTTGGACTCATTTGGACATGCCAGGCATCGACCCTGTTTTTATCACTCATCGCCTCAGTATTGAGCCCTAGTTCTAACTGTTCCACTGAAAGCAACGTATTTTTCATCTAGAGCACAACAACCTTATTGCCACTGAGGTGGACAAGCTGTTGAAGACACAATTCATCAGAAATGTGGACTATCCCAAATGGTTTTCTAATGTAGTCTTGGTTCACAAAAATAAAGGCAAATGGCAGCTGTGCATCGACTACTCCGACCTTAACTAAGCCTGTCCCAAAGATAGCTACCCACTTTCTAGGATAGATCTATTGGTCGACGTAACTGCGGGACATCAGATGCTTAGCTTCATGGATGCTTTCTCCGGCTATAATCAGATCTTAATACATGCAGCTGACCAAGAGCTCACCTCTTTCATTACTAACAAGGGTACTTTTCACTACCGTGTAATGCCATTCAGTTTGAAGAATGCGGGGGTCACTTACCAATGCCTAGTCAATGTTGTTTTCAAAAACTAGATAGGTTGGAATATGGAGGTTTATGTTGATGACATGCTCATCAAGAGAAAACTCTCCTCCAATCACTTAGCGGACCTGCGAGAGACTTTCCAGAACTTGCACAAGTACCAGATGAAGCTGAGTCCGAAAAAGTGCATCTTCGACGTCGGATTTGGTAAATTTTTGGGGTTCATGGTCAGCTACCGAGGTATTGAGGCCAATCCAGAAAAGATCAAGGCACAGATAGAAATGCAGTCTCCTAGAATGGTGAATGAAGTCCGACGGCTCATAAGCAGAGTTGTCGCCCTCAACCGTTGCATTTCCTGAGCAACTGACAAATACCTTCCATTCTTCAAAGTTCTCCGACAAGCCTTCAAATGGAACACCGAGTTTGAAGAGGCCTTCCAACAACTAAAATAATGCCTGGCCAATCCCCCTCTCCTTTCTCAAGCATTGCCAGGAGAGACCCTTTTTCTTTGCTTTGCTGTCTCCACCACCGTGGTCAGTGCTGCCCTCATCAGAGAAGACGACTCAGTCCAGCGCCCAATTTACTACATTAGCCGCGTATTTTGGGGAGCAGAATAGAACTACCCTTTATTAGAGAAGATGGCTCTGGCTCTGGCTCCAGCTCTGGTCATCGCCTCTAGACACCTCCGACCCTATTTCTAGGCACACTCAATTGTGGTCCTCACTAATCAACTTTTAAGGAAAATTATGCAATAACCAAAATCATCAGGCAGACTCATGCAATGGTCTGTCGAATTGAGTCAATACGAGATCTCTTACCGACCTCGGATAGCCATCAAAGGCTAAGCCATCGCGGACTTTATCCTGGAATTCACTAACCTTACCCCGCACATACCCCTTCCACGGCCACAAGCCATTCCTGAGACAATCGATTCCTATTTTTGGACCCTTAACGTAGACGGCTTATCCCGCAAAGAAGGTAGCGAAACCGGTTTAATCCTCACCACCCTAGAGGGCGAATACTTCAAGTGCGCCCTCCGTTTTCTATTCAACGTGAGTAATAACGAGGCGGAGTATGAGGCCCTTATAGCGGGTCTCTGACTGGCCAAGAACATTGAGGTAGACCACATCTAAGTGTTCAGTGATTCCCAATTTATTGTCGGGCAAATAATTGGGGAGTTTGACGCGAAGGAAGAAACAATGCTAGCATATAGGGACATCGTTCTTCCCCTCACCCACCTTTTAAGTAGTTTCCAGATCCAGCACATCCCCAAGTCAGACAATTCTCAGGCGGATGAAATGGCTAAATTAGCTTTCAGCCGACTAGTCGGATCTCAGTCACGACGTCTGAGTCGAATACCTGACCACTCTAGTTGTTTCACCAGGTCCACAAGAGGTCTACTTCTTACAAAATGAGCCTATCCCATGGGCCCAAGACATCATCTCGTTCTTAGAACACAGGGTGTTACCAGATGCTAAACAGAAGGCCGATAAATTCAAGGCTTGGTTGTATAATTATGTCATCATCAGTGGCCTACTGTACAAACGGGGATTCTCATGCCCATACCTCAGGTGTCTCAGTCCTACTCAAGCGAACTATGTGATGAGAGAAATACACGAGGGCGTTTGTGGAAACTGTGAAGCCCCTAAAATATGTATTCACTTTAAAAACCCCAATGTTTAAATTATTTTTTTAAAGCCCCTCATTTACTTGAATTAATTCGAATCTCGTCGGTTAGCATTACTATTTTTATTTTTATTGAAATAAAAATTTCCCTAACCTAATTTAATTCTACCTAAGTTACATATATTTAACTCCAAGCCCTCACTCTTTATTTAAATTCAAAACTTTCCCCAAACTAGTACTTGTACCTTGTACCTTGATGTACCATCAATCATGCTATATATATATATATATATATACGTATACACATAGAGGAGTTGCCTAGAACATAAAATAATTAAAAATTTGGCCCTTCACCCTTCCCCATGGCCGGCCCTTCCTAGGAGAAGGAGAGAAATCAAATACCCAAGAAACACCATCATGAACTTCTAGGAAAATACAACATAGTGACCTAGACCTAGGATGCAAAATCCAAGAACTAGTTTCATTACAACTAGGAGTTGCCTAAACCAATAAACAAGCCTCCCAAATCCCTTCCATTCCTTTAGAATTCAAACAAATCCTAACCTTTCCATCCATATCCAACTAAGGGACTTTTAGGACTTTTTGCCTCAAAGGTTTGTCTATAAATACCAACACACCCCCCTATCTTGCAAACACACACAACACACTCACTCACACACACATTTCAGTTAGAGAGAGCGAGGAGAGCAAGAAAGAGAAGTCTAGAGGAGAAAAAGGAGGAAGAAGAGAGCTTCTTGTGCAAAGTTTAGAAGGTAAGCCACAAACACAACCTTCTCTTTCATTTTATTTTTCTAATACATGTTTCTAAAGGTTCTAAATAATGTTTTCAGATCTGTTACTACTAATTTCTTATGTTAAAAATGCTAAGGGTTGAGTATTGATTCCATCTCTCTTGTATTTTCTCCATTTTGGCACAAAACCATCTTCTTTTTGTACCAACCGCTCAACTTTTCAAGGGCACTCTTTCAAACAAATTTTCCTAGTTAAACATGTGATAGTTAGCATATTTTCTTCACAAAAGAAATAAAACTTTCCCTTGGTGGAACCCCTTTTTCATAAACCTTCTTGTTTTGGGCAAAGTACCCTAGAATCTGTTTTTTCAGCCCACTTCCAGAAATTCTAGAAAAATGTAAAAAATTATTCTGGACCTCTATTTTATGTCAAAACCTTCCTTAAGATGTTAGATTTCAACTAAAATTGGTTTTATCGAAAAACATCAAGCGGTTTGCAAGAAAATCAAATTGTCGTAACGGTCGACGGATCTGGACAGATTCTGGACAGCGCTGGAATATTTTCTAAATAACTTAAAATCTGGAAGAGCGATCCCATTTCCGAAAAGTGTTCTAGAAACTATATCAAATTCTCTACGAACCATAGGAAGACCAAGTCCGGTGAACGATCTAAAATAGGCCTTTCATTTTAATCTTTATGAGATACTAAATCTGGAAATTTTGTTATGTATGGATGTTTTATACCCTTGAGTTCATGAGATTGCTTATTAGCTTATGATCATATCTTGGCATGATTCTATATGTGTTGTGATTATGTTATTTACCTTTCTCATCTTAAGAATGCATGCTTATATGGATATTATTGTCTTATAAGTTGAACTAACCTTGTTTTAAAACATTTAATTCAGCGGGAAACCTAATAGGGAGGGTATTGGGTTTTTGAACACTTGAGTAATGAAAGGATGAGAATATGTGATATTTGGATTGTTGGGAAGCGTTCCCTATTTGAAAGTTAAAGTCTTGCGCAAGTGGTTTTCGAAACCCTTGAACGGAGCAGTTGTATTTGGACCTTAGGTGGTTTGGTGTAAGGAGGAATTTCGGGAAAGGCCCTATTTTACCGTCTCTTTTGAGGCCCTGCGGTTGGCGCTACATGGTACATAACCGTTGGTAGGCATCCGAGGTTAGGTCTGCAACAAAGTAGCAAAAGAGGGGGCATACCGAATAATTCGTGTCCGATTCTTGTGGTTGGGAGGATGAAATCTCTTTGGGGGATTTCTAGTTGCTAACAATCTAACTTAACCCTTTATTTATTTAATTGAGTATTGTGCTTTATTACTTGATGCTATAATTGTGATTGTGTATTGGACTGGGAAAAGGGGGTAGGGTGTGTGTGTGTTTACTGGGCATTCAATCATGCCAAGTGACGAAGCGGAACTCATAGCTGGAGACGACGAGCCTGAAACCTTCGAAGACTTTTGGCTATCTTAGGAAAGTTAGAAATTCCTTTTGATATTTTGTAAGGCTCATGTGAAGATTAAATTTTCTTTTGGGATGTAATGTAATGGAACAAGCTTTTGAAATTAAGAGTATTCATGGTTGTTATGTACTTATGATCTATATATTTGTATACACCTTATCGTTGCTTATGAGACCTTGTGTCAATACCTGGTAAGATCTGTCAAAAGGGTAGTGCGCTGCGTAAGAAAGCCGGACTTAGAAGGGAGGCTAATTTGACTCCTCCGGCGATCTGGGATCTTATTTGGTTATTGATCATAGGACTCATTAGTGACTCTCCCTTGACTGCAACCAATAGTGTAGATTCGGGGCGTCACAATATGGTATCAGAGCCTAGGTTCAACCCTTACCCACGCGTTTCGGCGGTTAGAGACTACCCTGCCCGACTATGTTATATTATTACACTACCTATTCTATCAACTAAAAGACATCAAAAATAGAATCTTTCTTGACCTATCTTAGGGATTTTCTTCGAGTTTCGAGCACAGCAACATCAACTCATGAGGACCTACTTTAGGAATGTGAAATGGTTTTAACTTTGAGTGCGGCCTCACATCGCGCAATTGGGGGTACTATTAGTCATACGCGCCTTCTATTGATTGTCGTATCCTCATCTTGTATTCATAACCTTTATTCATTGTCATCCTTTTCCAAGATTAAGTCTTGTCCATCTAGTCCTGTTTTATATATTACTATTTGTAAATTTGACCTCATTTGGCCCTTGATTATTTTATTTAGCCCAAGGCTTCTTGTAAATAATTTCATTTTCTCTACTCGGTGATGAATCTTGGATATTCAGTTTGAAACGCGGATGGCCAACACAGTTTCAAGTTAAATATCTAGTTTAGTCACTACATTTATATCCTTGATCACATTGAAGTTCGAAACCATAACATCATACCGTTCATCCATATTTCAGTTAATCCTGATGTTATCACCATAACTGCTTCGTATTCTTCGTCTCCACTTCAATCCAATTTTAGGAATCTCGTAATTATTGTTATGTATATATGAAGTTGTGCTATGTGAACACCATAGGATAATTAAACTCTAACTTAAGATTAGGAATTGCCTCTGTAGTTAGAATTTGACTTACGCCTTACCCCATTCAAAGAAAAACAAATGGTGGACCCTACTTCGTGACAAGTAATAACATGAGCTTACAAGCAACAATAGAAATGTGGTACCAGGAAATCGAAACCTTAAGAATGGACTAGTAACCGTGGCTAAAATTCCAAACTATATCAAGAATCAAATTTTGGAGGAGTCTTACCATCCTTGTGGAAGGAGGTAGGATCCAAGGGGATTTGGAGCTTGTGGGAGGAAACTCAACTTCATAAAGATACCCTACTCCGACCTCATCTTAAAAATAAGATTCGTTACTCATACCTTAACAATTATCGATGGCTACCAGAAGAAGGAGATGACTTACCCATCCAATGGAGCATGTTTTCAGTTTAAGGGGGACAAACAAGACCCCGCGATCAACTTGCGGATAGGATAACAAGTCGGATTTTAAATGAGGAAGGCCAAGGAGAATTAGAACTTCCGTGCGTAGTATGCGAATATGCAGATGTATTTCCTACGGAATTATCGGGATTGCCACCAACCCGGGAGGTAGACTTTAGTATTAAGCTACAACCAGGGACTACTCCAATATCCATGGCCCCGTATTGCATGGCACCAGCAGAACTACGAGAATTGAAGACACAGCTACAAGAATTGCTCGAGAAATGATTCATTAGGCCAAGTACTTCGCCATGGGGAGCACCCGTGTTGTTTGCTAAAAAAAAAGGATGGATCGTTGAGGCTATGCATCGATTATCGTTAACTCAATCAAATCACGATTAAGAACCGATACCCACTCCCGAGGATTGATGACCTTTTTGACCAACTTAGAGGCTCAAGGTGCTATTCAAAGATCGATCTCAAGTTAAGTTACCATCAACTACGAGTCAAGGAGGAGGATATACCAAAAACTGCCTTTCGTACTAGATATGGCCACTATGAGTTTGTAGTAATGCCCTTCGGACTAACCAATGCATCGGCAGTATTCATGAGCCTAATGAATAAGATTTTTAGACCATACCTTGACCAGTTTGTAGTAGTATTCATTGATGACATCTTGGTATACTCAAGGCCTGAAGAAGAGCATGAGAAACATTTAAGGACTGTCCTCCAAGTTCTTAAGGATAATCGGCTATATGCCAAGGCGAGTAAATGTGAGTTCTGGTTGAATGAAGTGAAATTCTTAGGGCACGTGGTATCAAAGAATGTGATTGCGGTGGATCCAACCAAGGTGGAGGCAGTATTAGATTGGAGACAACCAAAAACCGTGTCAGAAATCCGCAGCTTCTTAGGATTGGCCGGTTATTACCGGAGGTTCATCCAAGATTTCTCCAAACTGGCTAAACCAATGACTCGTTTGATGCAAAAAAAGAGTAAAATATAAGTGGTTCGAGGCTTTCAAAAAAAAAATCCTTCCAAGAACTAACGAAGAGGTTAACTAGTGCGCTGATTTTGACCATCCCAGAATGGGAAGTGGGGTACACTGTGTATTACGATGCGTTTAAAAGAAGGATTAGGTTGTGTGCTCATGCAAAATGGAAAGGTAATCGCGTATGGGTCTAGGCAGTTGAAACCACATGAGCGCAACTACCCCACACATGACTTGGACTTAGCGGTCGTAGTTTTTGCCCTAAAGCAATGGCAACATTACCTATATGGGGAACAATTTGAGATTTTCACAGATCACAAGAGTCTGAAGTATTTATTCACACAGAAGGACCTTAACTTGAGACAGAGACAATGGATGGAGTATCTTGAGGATTTCCAGTTCACTCTCTCATATCACCCCGGTAAAGCCAATGTAGTAGTAGGTGCTCTAAGTCGTAAAAGCAGAGGGATGATGGCTAAGATCTCCGTCAAGGAATGGGATATGGTTAAGACACTCAATGAGTTCAGGATCCAAGTGGAATCTCGAGGTACGAAAACATATCTTAGTGCGCAAAAGGTGATGCCTAAGTTAATGAATGAGGTCATGGAGGCCCAGAAACACGATCAAGAAGTAGCCTATGTCATGGGACGTTTGGAATCAGGAGAACCAATGCCCGATTGGGTAATTCACCCCGATGTGAGTTTAAGATACCAAGGTAAGTTGTTTGTACCAAGTAATGAGTTGCATAGAGAAAAGGTACTTAAGGAATGTCATCATTCTGCATTTGCAGTACATCCAGGAGGGACTAAAATGTACCAAGATTTGACGAGGTAGTATTGGGGAATGGAATGAAGAAGGAAGTGGCTAAATTTGTAGCAAAATGTCTGACATGCCAACAAGTGAAGACGAAACATCAGAAACCAAGGAGAATGTTGCAACCTCTACCAATAGTCGAATGGAAGTGGGAGTACGTGACGATGGATTTTGTGACAGGGTTGCCTAAGTCACCTAGAGGGCGCAATGCTATATGGGTAATAATGGACCGTCTCACCAAGTCAGCAGATTTCTTATCCTATAAGATGACCGACACTTTAGAGTCTATGTGCAGACTCTACATTGGGGAGATCATTCGACTACATGGAATTCCGGTATCTATTGTGTCAGATCGTGATCCACGATTCACCTCTCAATTTTGGGGGTGCCTGCAGGAAGCTCTTGGTACTGAGTTATGTTTTAGCACCGCCCATCACCCAAAGACAAATGGACAATCTGAGTGCACCATCCAGACACTCGAAGACATGTTAAGGGCTTGCACAATGGATTTTCAAGGAAATTGGGAACGACACCTACCTCTAATTGAATTCGCCTACAAAAACAGCTTTCAAGCTAGCATCAGTATGGCACCTTTTGAAGCATTATATGGACGACCTTGTAGGTCGCCAACTTGTTAGACAGAAGTGGGTGACGCAAATCTGGTAGGACCCGAACTTGTTCTAGAAACTACTGAGGATGTCAAATTGATCCGACAATGGTTAAAGACTGCTCAGGACCGTCAAAAGAATTATGCAGACAGGAGGAGAAGACCATTGATGTTTGAAGTAGGCAGCCACGTGTTTCTAAAGGTGCAACCCAGGTGTGGAGTCATACGTTTTGGGAGAAAAGGGAAGCTGTCGCCACGATATATTGGACCTTTTGAGGTATTGAAAAGAGTGGGCGAAGTAGCATATAGATTAGCTCTACCCCCGCAGTTAGCAGGAATACACAACGTCTTCTATATATCTATGTTGAGAAAATACATTGCTGACCCGACACACGTCCTCAGATGGGAAGAGATCAGTCTTGACAAAGATGTTACGTTTAAAAAAGGACCGGTAGCAATACAAGATCGTCGAGAAAAGGACCTTAGAGGTAAGACGGTTCACTTGGTAAAAGTGCTATGGTGTCATCGGGAAATTGAGGAATCTACTTGGGAACGCCAGGATTGGGTGAAGGCAAACTACCCCAAGCTTTTCGAAGCCAGTGTGTTGTTGAATTTCGGGGACGAAATTGTTTTAAGGGGGATAGGTTGTGAAACCCCTGAAATATGTATTCACTTTAAAAACCCTAATGTTTGAATTATTTTCTTAAAGCCCTTCGTTTACTTGAATTAATTCGAATCTCGTCGGTTAGCATTACTATTTTTATTTTTATCGAAATAGAAATTTCCCTAACCTAATTTAATTCTACCTAAGTTACATATATTTAACTCCAAGCCCTCACTCTTTATTTAAATTCAAAAGTTGGCCCAAACTAGTACTTGTACCTTGTACCTTGATGTACCATCAATCAGGCTATATATATATACATATACACCTAGAGGAGTGTGCCTAGAACATAAAATAATTAAAAATTTGGCCCGTCACCCTTCACCCTTCCCTATGGCTAGCGCTTCCTAGGAGAAGGAGAGAAATCAAATTCCCAAGAAACACCATCATGAACTTCTAGGAAAACACAACCTAGTGACCTAGACCTAGGATGCAAAATCCAAGAACTAGTTTCATTACAACTAAGAGTTTTCTAAACCAATAAACAAGCCTCCCAAATCCCTTCCATTCCTTTAGATTTCAAACAAATCCTAACATTTCCATCCATATCCAACTAAGGGACTTTTAGGACTTTTTGCCTCAAAGGTTTGTCCATAAATACCAACACACCCCCCTAGCTTGCAAACACACACAACACACTCACTCACACACACATTTCAGTTAGAGAGAGGGAGGAGAGCAAGAAAGAGAAGTCTAGAGGAGAAGAAGGAGGAAGAAGAGAGCTTCTTGTGCAAAGTTTAGTAGGTAAGCCACAAACACAACCTTCTCTTTCATTTTCTTTTTCTAATACATGTTTCTAAAGGTTCTAAATAATGTTTTCAGATCTGTTACTACTAAGTTCTTATGTTAAAAATGCTAAGGGTTGAGTATTGATTCCATCTCTCTTGTATTTTCCCCATTTTGGCACAAAACCATCTTCTTTTTGTACCAACCTCTCAACTTTTCAAGGGCACTCTTTCAAACAAATTTTCTGAGTTAAACATCTGATAGTTAGCATATTTTCTTCACAAAAGAAATGAAACTTTCCCTTGGTGAACCCCTTTTTCATAAACCTTCTTGTTTTGGGCAAAGTACCCTAGAATCTGTTTTTTCAGCCCACTTCCAGAAATTCTAGAAAAATGTAAAAAATTATTCTGGACCTCTATTTTATGTCAAAACCTTCCTTAAGATGTTAGATTTCAACTAAAATTGGTTTCATCGAAAAACATCAAGCGGTTTGCAAGAAAATCAAATTTTCGTAACGGTCGACGGATCTGGACAGATTCTGGACAGCGCTGGAATATTTTCTAAATAACTTAAAATCTGGAAGAGCGATCCCATTTCCGAAAAGTGTTCTAGAAACTAGATCAAATTCTATACGAACCATAGGAAGACCAAGTCCGGTGAAGGATCTAAAATAGGCCTTTCATTTTAATCTTTATGCGATACTAAATCTAGAAATTTTGTTATGTATGGATGTTTTATACCCTTGAGTTCATGAGATTGCTTATTAGCTTATGATCATATCTTGGCATGATACTATATGTGTTGTGATTATGTTATTTACCTTTCTCATCTTAAGAATGCATGCTTATATCGATATTATTGTCTTATAAGTTGAACTAACCTTGTTTTAAAACATTTAGTTCAGCGGGAAACCTAATAGGGAGGGTATTGGGTTTTCGAGCACTTGAGTAATGAAAGGATGAGAATATGTGATATTTGGATTGTTGGGAAGCGTTCCCTATTTGAAAGTTAAAGTCTTGCGCAAGTGGTTTTCGAAACCCTTGAACGGAGCGGTTGTGTTCGGACCCTAGGTGGTTTGGTGTAAGGAGGGATTTCGGGCAAGGCTCTATTTTACCGTCTCTTTTGAGGCCCTGCGGTTGGCGCTACACGGTACATAACCGTTGGTAGGCATCTGAGGTTAGGTCTGCAACAAAGCAGCAAAAGAGGGGGCATACCAAATAATCCGCGTCCGATTCTTGTGATTGGGAGGATAAAATCTCTTTGGGGGATTTCTAGTTGCTAACAATCTAACTTAACCCTTTATTTATTTAATTGAGTATTATCCTTTATTACTTGATGCTATAATTGTGATTGTGTATTAGACTGGGAAAAAGGGGTAGGGTGTGTGTGTGTTTACTGGGCATTCAATCATGCTAGGTGACGAAGCGGAACTCATAACTGGAGACGACGAGCCTGAAACCTTAGAAGACTTTTGGCTATCTTAGGAAAGTTAGAAATTCCTTTTGATATTTTGTAAGACTCATGTGAAGATTAAATTTTCTTTTGGGATGTAATGTAATGGAACAAGCTTTTGAAATTAAGAGTATTCATGGTTGTTATGTACTTATGATCTATATATTTGTATACACCTTATCGTTGCTTATGAGACCTTGTGTCAATACCTGGTAAGATCTGCCAAAGGGTAGTGCGCTGCCTAAGAAAGCCGGACTTAGAAGGGAGGCTAATTTGACTCATCCGGCGATCTGGGATCTTACTTAGTTATTGACCATAGGACTCATTAGTGACTCTCCCTTGACTGCAACCAATAGTTTAGATTCGGGGCGTCACAGAAACAATTCAGGCAGACGGTCTTTTGCCCGTAAAATTCTCCGCATAGGCTACTTCTGGCCCATGATCAATCAAGATGCCAGTGACTTTGTGCTTTAGTGTGATAAATGCCAGTGCTTTGCCAACATCCCTCATACACTGCCAACGGAATTGATCACACTCAACAGTCCCTACCCCTTTGCCAAGTGGGGCATCGACTTAATCGGTCTCTTATCCACTGGCAGGGACCAAGTCAAGTTTGTTGTGGTTGCTGTTGATTACATCACCCTATGGATGGAAGCCGAACCTCTTACTACAATCATTGAACGAAACAAAACCACGTTTATCTGACAATCAATCGTGTGCCGATTCGGAATCCCCCAGGCCATCGTCTCAGATAATGGAAAACAATTCGACAATGCCAAATTCAGGAAATTCTGCGAAGAGTTCTGCATCAGACCATGTTTTTCCTCTCCAGGCCATCTCCAAGCTAATGGGCAAGTCGAAGTCACCAATCACTCCCTTTTGAAGATTATCAAGACTAAATTGGAAGCCTCCAAAAGACTTTGGGCTAAGGAATCACCGAACGTACTTTGGGCCTATCGAATGACAGCTCGCACCCCCACTAGAGACCCCTTTTCGCCTAACATACGATGTCGAGGCGATCATCCTAGTGGAAATCGGTCTGCCGACCCCCTAGGTGGTACATCCGAACCCAGAACTAAACGAAGAGCTGCGACGGGCTGACCTGAACCTAATCAAAGAGCTCCGAGAGTCAACTGCTGTCAGGCTGGCATCATATCAACAGAGAATGAGAACACATTATAACCGTAGAGTCAGATCCCAAGAATTCGCAATAGGCAACCTAGTCTTACGCGAAGCCACTATTACTACCAAAAACCCAACCAAGGGCAAGCTAGCAGCTAAGTGGGAAGGACCTTACATCGTCACAGCCAAACCCCGTTCAGGCACTTATCGTCTCCAAGACATGACGGCAGAGACCTCCTTCATCCATGGAATGCAGAGCACTTAAAGCGATATTTTCAATAAAATGGCTTCTGCTGCTTTTTGTATGGTTTAACCTGTTGTATGGTTCACTTTGCTATTCAGAACACTTGTGCATTTTGCTTTTTCCATACGATGTGTAAATCTATGATTGTAGGACTATGCTTTAATGACAAACATTTTCCATCTGTATTTTTTGGTTTTGTACCCCTCTTCTTGAAGAACAAGCCTCAGCCAGACTGAGCACAATAATCCTCAGCCAGACTGAGCCTGAAGAGCTCAATCAGACTGAGTTATATAAGCCTCAGCCAGACTGAGCATCATAAGCCTTAACCAGAATGAGCCTGAAGAGCTCAACTAGACTAAGTTACATAAGCCTCAGCCAGACTGAGCACCATAAGCCTCAGCCAGTCTGAGCTTGAAGAGCTCAGCCAGAAAGAGTTTCATAACCCTCAACCAGACTGAATACCATAAGCCTTAGCTAGACTGACTTTCATAAGCCTCAGTCAGACTAAACACCATAAGCCTCAGCCAGACTAAGTTTGAAGAACTCAGCCAGACTGAGTTACATAAGCCTCAACCAAACTGAGCACCATAAGCCTCAGCCAGACTGAGCCTGAAGAGCTCAACCAGATTGAGTTACATAAGCCCTAGCCAGACTGAGCACCATATGCCTCAGCCAAACTGAGCCTGAAGAGCTAAACCAGACTGAGTTATATAAGCCTCAACCAGACTGAGCCTGAAGAACTCAGCAAGACTGAGTTATATTAGCCTTAGACAAACCGAACACCATAAACCTGAGCCAGCCTAAGCCTGAAGAGCTCAGCTAGACTGAATGTCACAAGCCTCAGCCAGACCAAGCCTGAAGCGCTCAACCAAGAATAAGCCTCAAGCTCAGCCAGACCAAGTCCAATATAACATATTTCCACTTTTTATATAGCTACATATGTATGTGTGACATGCAACTCAAAAATCTACATTCAACTCAACATCAAAAACAATTTGTGACAGGCAAATTCAAAAGCAAAACCAACAAAGAGACAATTCATAACAAAAGCCAAGTTTTATTATTTCATTAATACTGTACAACTTTTTATTAACACAACCTAAACCTTTATACAAAGACCAAAAAAAAAAACAACAAAACAACAACACAAAGGAATCCACACTAGCTCAGGCCAAGTCTTCAGTCTCCTTCTCCTCCATCCCCTATGCTGGATGCCAAGTCTTCCTCCTCTACCCCTCATCCAGTGGGGTTTGGACAATATCCTTCTCTCCTGGCTTCACAAGGTTAAAGTCCATGTCTGGGAACAGCTCATGCGCCCTGTACTTAAAGCTTGTCCAACCACTGTCCCAATACATGCTCAGTTCATACTTGTAGTAGTCAGACTCTTGGAAGTTTTGTATTATCTCCCCTTTGGTCTGCCCTTCTATCAACTCCGCCACCGCTACGTTCGAAGGCCCAACTTCCCCTTCCCCACCTCCTTAGCTAGACTTGTGGCCACAGAAGCATCAATATCTATTTGTAACTCTGGGGTCTACTTATACTGCTTCACAGCTGTGACCTATATATCTGGGTAGGTCGCTCTCTCTGCTTGTAAAATCCTGGCCAGATTCGCCGAGTTCTCTCTCTCATCCTCTAAAGCCCTTTGTGCGGCAACCAGTGGCTTCTCCAATTCAGCCATTCGTGTATCTGCCTCTTCCTTGTCCTTTAAGGCCAGATCACACAGCTCTTTGTTATTTATTAGGGCCTCCTCCAACCTCTCTTTAGCGGTGGCACAAGCTTCCTAGGCTTCGTTAGCCTTCTTTTGTTCACTCGCCAATTCAAACTCTAGCGACGCCACCTCACGACGTGTCACTTCAAGCTCCGCCTTGGCGACTGACAGTTCGGCGGCGACCTCAGTTTGGCCTACTATGGCGCACTCAGTAAAGTAACTCTGCACCACCGCCAGCACCTCCATCTTCTTCTCTCTTTGAGCGTACAATAAGCCCTTCGAGCAGGCACTCCTTGTCGCCTTCCTCCAACCTATTGTTTCCACTCTCATATTTTGTAACTGCGCCCACGCCTCCTCTAATTAGGCCTTAAGCGGCTCCATTTTCATCCTCACCCCCACTCTATTGCCCAGTAATGCAGCCGCTAGGGTCACCGCTTCCATCTGCTCAAAGCAGAGCCCTCTCATGAGGTCTGCTTTTGTGAACTGTGACACCCTCGCACGGCCGCATCCTCAATGGCCCCTAGCACGCAGTTTGCAGTAGCCCTGGCCTCACCCCCGTGACCAACCGAGGGGCCAACCACAGTGCACAAATGATAAGTGGCGGTCCCCAACCACCCCAACTCCTGCCTGGGCGGCTTTTCTCTTGAGGGCACGTCCTTGCAGAGCAGATCAGTAGATTGGTCGGCCTTTGGCGATCCTTTTTGCTTGTCCACTCCGCCTATCACTTGGGAAACTGGGGGCTCAGCCAAACCTCCCTCCACCTCTGCCCCAACTCTAGCCTCTCCTCCCTCTAATTCGGGGGGCACTTCCACTGCCCCCTCTTTGGCTTTTTCGCAACGGTCCTTCTTCACTCCCCTCCGCCACCACCCCTTGCTTCTTCTTCTTCTTCAACACCAACTCTATCTCCTTCTTACTCCTCTCCCTCAATGGATCCACTGACGCTCGTAGAAGCACAAATGTTACTAAGTCCTTGTCTTCCAAGGGTTTGGGTCGTGATCAGACAGACCTCTTTGCTACCAGCTTTGGCGTTGGGCCTAACTTTTTCTCCTTGTACTTGTCTGCCATGGCAAACACTCGTATGTCTTCTGCCTCCTATGCCTTCCTCCTTGCCTCTACATCCTCTGGAGCAGGATCTTCCTCAGTCGGCTGAGGCTTTAAATTCAAGGCAAACAGGGCTGAGGGCTGGACAAGGTCGTCCCATTTTAGCCCTTCTTTCTCCTACCACTCTTTCACCTGTTTAACCCTCATCTCCGCCGCAACATCTAACTTTGGCTCCAACGACTTGGTGGGGACCTTCCAAATTGTGCGCACTCCCTTTCCGCCACTAGCCGACACAAAAACCACTTTGGCCGCCAACCTTTCACCAGCGAGAGTAGTCCCGCCACCAATCCCCTTCCCGTTATGGCTTGCAGGGTCACCCAACTCTCTTGTTGCCCTGAAGCCTTGTAGCGGGAGAAAAATTTGTCCACCGTCATTTCCTCTCCTCTAGTTGCCCTTGGCCATGCGATTGCGCAGGCAAATAAAATCTTCCACAAGTTCGGCATTAGTTGTCTTGGGGGCATCTCCAGGCGATTCAGCATGTCAACCACTAGCTATGGGAGGGGGAACCTCAGAACCCCACGCAGCATTTCTTCATATAGTGTGAATTCCATCAGCCGTGCATCTGACACTCTTTCCTTCGCCATGGGCAATCTCAACTGTACATCGGCCTGAATCTGGTATTTGCTACATAACTCCTTCAGATCCTTTACCGTTAGCGTGGATTTGTCCGCCTTGGTATGCCAGTGGTCAGGCGCCACTTGGCTAATCGGCTGGGTTGCCGAGATCATCATCGACGGTAGAGGTTGCACTGGCCACTCCATGCCCCTTTTCCCAAGCCTCTCCGCTCTATACTGTTCCGCCAGAGCCACTCCATCATCCTCTCTTAACGCGTCCGACGCCATGGTAGGCACTTTGTCTTGTGCCATCTCCTTCACGTCTCTGTATATCACTTCGGTTACAAGGGCTAGGAAATTTGCAATATGAAAGAGGGATGAATCCACCGAGATGTAAGAGCTAAAATCTAGAATGTGCTGATTTTTCGCAATCAGGTAAGAAAAGCGCACAAGTCTGAATGCCTAGGGTATGCCTGTGTTTCAAGGGTCATGGTTAAATTTCGCCAATTTGAAAATCCCACAATAGTTTAAAATCCCCGCCTCTCCCCTTATCAACCCCTTCACCTTCTATAGTCGATTCGACATCCATCACTAACGGCCTCGATTTCTCCATGTATATGACCACGATCCCTCCATTTTCCCAGTAATTCTCATTCCTCTCTCCCGTCTATTCCACTTTACATCACCACGTGCTTGCCTACCTCTTGAGCCTCGTGCACCATCAATGCGATTACTGCAGCCTTCACGGTCGGCCAGCCTAACTGTCATCTTTCACGCTCGACCGCCTTCATGGTTGGCCAACCCAACAATCATCTTTTGCACTCGGCTGCCTTCACGGTTAGCTAGCCCGACTGTCATCTTTCATGCTCGACCGCCTTCACGATCGACCAACCCAACGGTCATCTCTCACACTCGGCAGCCTTCACGGTCGGCCAGCCTGACCACCATCTTTCTCGGTCGGCCAGCTCGACGGTCTTGTCTCACGCTCGGCCACTTTCGAGGTTGGCCATCTTGGCGATCGGTCGACCTTTTCTCACTACTACACCACCCTCCCGCCCTACCCCTGCCCTCTTCCCAGCCCTTCGGGACTCCCAGCACCTTCTTTATTTCCTTCATTGGACTAAAGCTGCACTTGGGAATGGGAGACTACTGATACTGATGGGCACCCAAGAGAGCCCAGCCCACGGTCTAAGTAATACTGGACTAGGACTAACAACATAATAGGCACCCAAGAAGGCCCAGCCCGTGACTCAAGGCCTAGTCTATGGTCTGGGTAATGTTGGACCAGGACCAACAACACGTAAACGCAGGCAAGAAATTAGCCACGTAAGCAGATAAAGATCCTGTAAAGTTATTACATCCACACATCAACCATTTAATGAGGTCCTCGCATCATTAAATGCAGCAAACCTTTTGCGTTGGAGGGAGAAGACTCACCATGAACGCTGTAAACTAGACTATAGACTTTCAGCCAACAAGACAGTCTGGAATGGACAAGGAAATAATGAGCAGATGATATAAGGAAGCTTTCGAGATACATTAAAGGTTAAGTTCCTCATCCCTCTCTTCTTTCTATTTATAATCAATTTTCCCTAACCTAACTTGATCGTCGGAGAGTTCGTCGGGGGATCCCCTCCTCATCCGGACCATTTTGCAGGCTTGTCTGGGGAACACCGAGGTCAGCAGACCCGTTGGAAGTGTGGATCAATCCCACCCATCCTCCGTTGGAACTATTGCATCATCACATATAATTAAGTTTGTTCCAATTTTTTTATTTTATTTTATTTTATTTAGATTCATAAGTTTTTTTGCAGTTTAGAGTATTGTGCAATACTAAAAAATACTTAATTAAAGTCAAATTTTGGAAATGAATATCGTCAACTTGCTATATTTAAAAACATTTTTCAACCGTGCAAATGTTATTATTATTATTTTTTTTACGAAAATTCAAATCAAAATGTAATTGTGGGCTTTATTACGAGAAAGAAAGAAAGAAGTCTTACTAAAATTTATTGCCTGTTAAAATTTGGTAACACTTTCTAAAAGTTGGTAAGGCAAATTAAGCTACTATGAGGACTGTGATGAGTTTATTTTGGGCTTACTTTGATAATTTAGATTGTTCAACTTGTAAAACTTTGTGAGCAAATACTCATACAAAAAATTAAGTTAATCAATATACATGATCAAGTCTTAATTGTTTGAAGAAAAAAGAAAGATAATAGTCTATTAAATCACATCTGTCATTTATTTTTTAAACACTACAAGAAAAGTGACTTTAAAACACAGAATTTTTTGCGACGGCGTGTATACCGTCGCAAAAAGTCGGCTTTTGTGACGGCATTCAAAGCCGTCTCAAATAAATGTATCTGCGACGGTAATCGCCCCGTCGCTAATAAGCAGACAAGAAAAAGTGCCTTAAACATGGAAGTATTTGCGACGCATTGTGTGCCGTCGCCAAAAAAAATTCTTTTGAGACGGGTGGAAATTACCGTCGCAAATAGTGGGCATTTGTGACGGCAATTGACTATCGCAAAAGAACCTTATTAAAACGGCATCGTTTTAATAGTTGGATTTTATCAGTTGCGACCGTTATTCTATACTGTCGCAAAAGGTAATGAATTTTCAACTCCCTCCTTTCGCCCAAATTGGCGGTCGATCAAAACCCCAAAAATTTCATCCCCAAATCCCTAACACATTCTCCCTCACAATCACAGAGACTTCAAGTTCCCAATCTCAGAGACGATTTAGAGTTCGTGGTCACCGACGATCACAGAGATTTCGAGTTCCCAATCACAGAGATTTCGATTGTTCACCGATGATGATCTCTCTGTCGACGAGCGACGACGGCTAGCGGTGGTGCGGCGACGGCGTAGTACGACCCCTCTCTCTCACGTGACCTCAGTTAGTATGCTCTCTCTCTCTCATTTCAATCTCTCTATCTCAATCTTCTTTCATCTTTTGTCTCTTGATTTCGATCTCAATCTGTCACGCAATCACAATCGATTTCAAGACCTTGTGTTCTCTTAATCGATTGATCCTCAATCTCTCACTTTCGGCGTGAATCAGCCTCCGGCATAAAGAAGACAGTGGCGTGAATCACTCTCCGGCGTCTCAACTCTTCAGTGTCGATCTCCTCTTCGGCGTTGGTCTCCTTGAATAACATCTCATATGATCTAAGGTAATTTGAACTAAGTGATTTTTTTTTATTTTTTTTTTTACAAAATCAGTTAATAGACTAAGGTTTCTTAATCTGAGAATATGATAAATAAATTTTTGACTCTCTTTTTTATTTATGTTTTATTTTACTGCTCTTTGGGGGTGAAAATTGGGATTGTGATATTATTTTTTGCCTTATCAATAGCCAATAACAGAGATGTTTTGTTCTGATTACTTTTCTGCATTCCACGTAGAAGGTTAAAGTGCAATATTGTGTATGTTTAATTTTGGATTGTTGCTATGAACTGCTATGGAGTTTTCTTAAGTTGTTTTTCTACTCTGTACAAATTAAAATTTCAACCAAAAGATTTCACTTTCTTGATAGAAACTAATAAATCCAAATAGTAACTAATCTACTCTGCTCTCCATTGTTTCTATGAAACTGCTATGGTGTATTTTATTTTATTTTAAATTCTTTTATGTTTTTAATGGTTGTCCAAGATTTATTTTCTGATAGATTGATATAAATAATAAAAGTTATATTCGTTATTCATTACTTATATATATATATATATATTTGGAACAAATGCCAAAACCGGTAAACCGCACTGAACCAGACCGAAAAGGTACTTGCCGGTCCTGTGCGGTTCACTTGTTTGTGTCGGTCTGTTCGGTTTGGTCGGTGTAAAAAGCTGACCCTACCGGTTCTATCCAAAAAACATGCAAAAGCTGACCGAACCGAACTGATTTCACCCCTAGATATCAGTGCGATGACCATACCATTTTGGGATTGGCTTTGGTCAATCTGTCTTTACTATTGAAGGAGATCCAAAGAATCCTGTTAAAAGGAAATTCCAGAAATTTTGGTTTTAGAGATTGCAAAAGGCTGTCAGCTTCATGATCTGTCAAGGCTTCTATTGCCTAGTTGAGTTTTGCTTCTTGGAGATACTACATTATTCCATGTGTGGTTGTTCATGTAGCTAATGGAATGAACAACTAGAACCTACACGCGGTGAAATGATGAAGCTCGAGGAAGTGTGTATTAGAAAGAGGCTTTTAAGAGAAGAAATGTGCTCTTTGGGTAATTATTAATGTGATCTATTCTTCCTGAACTTAACCAACTCAGTTCTCTCAAGTAGCTAGCGCTAGAATTATTTCACAAAGCTATGTATCTAACCTCATTAATCACCAATCCTCATGTGAATATGGGTTGTGCTCTAGGGCTATAAATTAATTGGACCTGCCAATGGTAAGTAGCCATTTTATTTAATTTGCTTTCATTTTGAAAAGAAATCCCTTGTGTTTTGAGATAATAGTGATGCCATGACTGATCCATATCATTTCGATCTGTAGAATTGCATTCTTTTTTATTGTATTCGTGGTATTCAATTTTTTTCAAAGAGAAATATGATCCCCTGGTTCAGAATGCTCACTAGTCATCATTAGCCCTTGTTTATTTGTGTTGCTCGTTAGTCTTGTTTTATTTATCTGTGTTAGTTGAACTCATATTTTTTGAGTTGTAACAATACTTACTATTTGCTTGGTACTGATTTTTCATTTTGTGCTTGAACAATGTCAGAATAAGGGCTCATCTAGTGAAGGTTCCACCGCATCAACTGTGCCTGCAACTAAGGTAAGAACAAAATAATTTTCATGTTGCTTGTGTTGATGTTGTTGCTTATACAAATAAAGAGAAATGTGAAGGTGATCTTTCTCGTTATTTGAATTTGGTTGTCCCAATTATTTATGGTGGGCATTGGGTCATAATGTTGTCATGCCATAAATTATCATTGTATTTGTGCAGGATAAAGCTTTGGCGGCACTAGCAATTGAGGACAAGAAAAGGCAGTATGCTGCTGCTGAGAAGTACCTTGAAGATGTATTGCAGTCAGCTCTTTCCACTACGGAGTGAGATACCAATATTTGTGCTCTAAAATATTGTTTGTATATGCTCCTCCACCATTTAGAACATGTGATGGTGCATCATAACTGCTTTCTTTTTATCAATGGGGGTAATGATTTCCATAAATGCTAGCCATATCAAACTTTTATTCATTATGGAAATTTGGTTCTCATTTTCTTTTATTCAGGATTTGATAAATTTGACAAAAATCACCTGTACTTTTTTACAAATTCACCTACTCGTGTTTATCATTATTGAACGATGTGCCCACATTACGTGCATATTGAATAAATCCCTGGTGCTTTACTTGGCATTTGAAGGTAGAGTACATGTCATCCAATGTTAGTTATGAAGAGACTTGTGTCATTAATAGAACTGACGGTATGATGGTTGCTTTACTTGGCATTTGAAGGTAGAGTACTTATTTTTTTATATTTTTCTGTAATTAAAATATTAACACAATTATATTGTCATTAATTATTTTTATTTTGTTATTTTCAGATATTTTCGGAGTAGCAGTTTGTTTCTTATGGAATGCAGGCGTGTAAAGATTATGACTAACTTTTATTTTTGTAACCCACAGAAGAAACATGACGAAAACTTTTGTTTTTGATTTACGTTGTTTATATTTGTGAACAACATTATGTATGTATTATGCAACATTATGTATTGGGATAATTTTACTGATGTATTGTTATGAATGGAAGAATATTTTAATTATGGATGAATTTTTATTTATATACTAAACTTTTTATATTATTATGTAATTGTTGGTTTTTTTATAGTTATTTTTTATTTAATACAGGTTATTTTCATATTTTTAATTTTTTTTTTGAGACGGCAGCCCATTCACCATCTCAAATAGGGGTTTTTTGCGACGACAGTAACGCTGTCGCAAAAGATAGGGCATTTGGTTGAAAATGAGGACTTTTAGCGACGGTGCAATTTGCCGTCGCCAATAGTACTTTAGCGACGGCACCAAGTGCTGTCTCAAATAATCCTTTAGCGACAGTACTTGTGCCGTCGCAAATACCCCTTTTAGCGACGGCAAAACAGTGCCGTCTAAAAAAAAGTCAGATTTTCACGCGTTAATGGAGACGGCATTTTTCCGTCGCAAAAAGGCTTCTTTGCCGTCGCAAACCAAAGGCGACGGCGTCATACCGTCGCTAAAGCCCTTTTGCAACCCCCTCTGTTGCGACCCCCCACTTGCCGTCGCAAAAGGCCACTTACTGTCGCAAAAAACCTTTTGAGACGGCGTCTTGAGTATTTGCGACAGCATTTTACCGTCGCAAAAAATCACTTTTTTTGTAGTGAAAAATAAATGTGATTGTTCATGTGGCTATAAATATTTGATTAACCTTTTTATTTTTTATATATGATATGCTTAATGAATCTTACAAAATGAACAGTTCAAATTTTAAGCTTCCAGGCATCACAAGGTACATCAAGATCCCTCCCCCACTGTTAGAGACCACAAAGATGAAATAAAGTTTTATATATATATATATATATTAGATGGAAACAATAATAAAGATTTTAACTAGCCAATAACTCTTATAAAAGTTGTTTAGTTATTTTTATGTTATAAAATTATAATCGGTCTCAATAAGGTGCACCAAAGATGTCTTAGAGCATCTCTAACAGAATTTTTAAAAAGGGCTTATTAATTATTATCTACTTTTATTAAATTGGACGCCCTCTAATATATTATTACAATAGTTATTTTAACAAAATTCTTCCAAATAGTTACATTTGGAGAGTATTATGATGCTCTTCAAACAACTTGTATGGATAGTTAGATAAAATAAAAGATAATATTGAAATATATAGATAAATATATATATATATATATATATATATATATGTACACTTTATTTTTACTTCAACTACTGAAATTATTCTTAGGTGAGTTAACATATTTGCTCAGTCAGATTGTACTACCGCTACCACACTAGTTTGAGATCTTCAAAGGGGAAATTACATCTCAGTGTAAGTTTGAAATTTTTTTTACAAATTAATAACTAACTTTACAAACATTAAAATAATAAATAATAACATTTTCCATCAATTTGTAATTAATTTTGGAGAGCTTCACTGAGCTGTGTTTTCTCCAATCTTTAAATATGACATTCTCTAGCTTTGACAAAAAGGAAAGGAAAGAAAAGAAAAGAAAAGAAAAAAACAGTGTGAATCCGCATAGATTTCATTCATGATCGTTGCTTGGTATTGGATTCAAAGTGTATTCTCCAGTGCACTTGGCCTTTGTCTTTGCCCAAAAAGTATTATTAATTTATCTCACTATATTGGTTTTTGTGTCATCAAGAATTATTTTTTTGGTGATATTACATACATTAATTGATAGACTAGTTAATATACTAACATACCTTATGATATTATTACTGACCATATCTATTATAAATTACAAATACCTAAAACCTCTAAAATTGTATCACATCATCTATTAATACACTAATTGATACACACAGCATTATTATTATTCTTTTATTTCTAATTAATCATTACTAATCTTCTGGGATGTTGATGATTCCCACTTTGTTCAGTGCTAGGGTGGTTGGAATTGCTATTTAAGATTATAGGATGGGACATGAGTTAAAAATTTAAACATGTTTATTAAATGAATAAATTGTCTGCTTTGATTAAATACACACATATATATATATATATATATATATATAACCAATTTTGATGTTTGATGAATTGCTGAAATGAACTGTGAAAAAGAAGAGAATGGAGTTGCTAAACATGACTTTTGATATGAATTACCATTCAATTCAATGGGGTTATTGATTGAGATGCCAAATGTTGCAAGTGAGATGTAATAGGTTTGCAAATTACACACAGAAATGCATCTTTATTATCTCTTTTTTTTTTCTTTTACTAGGAATGGTAATTTGAACCTAGCCCGACGGAAACCCAACCCCCCCCCCCCCAATCCCGATTAGGACGGTTTTTTCCTAAAAAATACCCCCAACGGATTAGAGATGGTATTCAAAAATGCATTTCCGATAATGTTCAGGCCAAGAACTGTGATACGTTCCCCAACCCCGGCCCTAGCCCGTCCCCGTCCCCATCCCCATCCCTATCCCCATCCCTGTCCTCGTCCCTGTTTTTCTGAACTAAAATTATTATTATACCCCTATATATATATATAAATCAAACCTTAACATAACACACCCTCACACATACACACACAGCCTCTCCCTCACCGTCTCTCTCTTATCTCTCTCTCGGTATCTCTCTCTGTCTCTAAAACCTTCCCATCACGTCGATCTCCCTCTCTCTAATCTCCATCACTAGCTTTCGTCTGTGTTTGCACCGCTCGCTCCTCCTTCACCACCGATGTTGCTCCTCTTTCACCGGCGGTATGTCTCTCTCTCTCTCTCTCTCTCTCTCTCGCGCGCTTCATTTTGTGTAATTTTGGTCTGGTGTGATGCCAAGATTCCTCTTTGTTACAAGGGCAAAATTTTGAGTGGTTTGACTTTGGAATATAGCATTCTGAATGTAACGCCCTCAAAATTAACCCATTATATATCATTGACATGCATTATTTAAAGAAGACAATATATATTAATTCATTCATCAGAGTATTACTAAATAAAGCATTACATGTAACATCAAATAAAATGCCCTACAGGCTTATATCTTTCCAAGCCAACACTTGGATACAAAAATATGAGTTCTAACTCAATACAAGAAAAACCCTAGGCTTGAATGTTTACATGTAATAATAATTAAAGACAATTAACTAAAGGTAGTCTTCTCCAATCCAGAAGCCAAACCCTCCCAAGCTAAGTCCTTGGAGGTAGTTTATCACCTGAACCTGAAAATGATGTTCCCATATAGGGTGAGCCACAGCCCAGTAGAAATATACTAAACCACATATAAGCAATGAATAAAGCAATAGCATTCAACAGATGGTTAACCAAAATAATCAATTACTTCATTTTACAGACTCATGACATTATTGCCAAAGATACGTTTTACTTTCCAGTTTTATCAACATGGCTCAGAACCTGGCCAAACTTATAACAGTGAAATCACATATATCATATTCACATCCTTCCAATATTAACAACAAATGAGACTCAAGCTCAAATCAAACACTTCATACTTCCAGATTGATACACATTTTAGTGCTGTATCAATAAAACACTTCTATATAAATAAGCACACATAAAAGTGATGCTAATGGAGTCCATCCCCTATCTCCTCCCAAACAAAATCCGGTTTAGAGGTCCATCCCCTATCTTCCCCTAAACCGTGGAGTACATCCCCTATCTCCTCCCACACACAAACAATGTATGCAAATGCAATGCTCAATCAATACACGTATTATCTGTATCAATGCCACAGTCAAAAGTAATGACTTAACCAATGTGATTAGTTTCAGTTATTCCTAATTCACATGCACTGTCTACAACAATCACGACTATCCTCCACCGATAGCCCAAAACAGTTATTTCTAAACTGAAAATAACCATGTCAACAATTCAATGGACAAATGATACCAATTACCCAATTATGCCATTTAATCAATAAATTCCCCAATTCCGTGAATTTAACCCTCTTTTCCCAATTTCATGAATTACTTATACAAATTAATTCAATAATACAACTAGGGTTTTTCCCAAAATTTACCCAAGTATTCCCAACATATCAAATTACCAAAACTTAGAACAAAACCTATAAGATGGAGTAGGAAATCCCTACCTCAAAGAAAACAACCCAAAAGGTGAAGAAAGAGATGAGTGCCCAAATACCAAAGTGCTCCAAATCGCCAAATGCTCAGATTAAATGGTAGCCCTTGCCTCACTCTATCTTTTACTGAAGGATCTAGGGTAGAAACACACCCTAAGTGGATCAAATCTAAGAAAGAAGGTGAGTAGGGAGAGAGAGAAGTCGGACCTAGGGTTTGGAATCAAAAGAAAATGAAAAAGACTGATCAAATCCCGCTGCTGTGTATATAAACTGGACAGGCTCGCTCGAGCGAAGACTTGGTCGCTCGAGCGACCATACACAGAGAAACTACGCTCGAGCCAAGGAAGCCTTGCTCGAGCCAACAACTCAAATGCTCGCTCGAGCGAAAGAAAGCTCGGTCGAGCGAAGAACTCAAACCCTCAGGTCTGAACCCAGACACACGCTCGAGCGAAGGAACTATAGCTCGAGCGAAGGATGAACTAACTCGCTCGAGCGAAGAAAAGCTCGCTCGAGCCAAGAATGCACAGCTACAGGTCCAAATCAAACACTACCTCTCGCTCGAGCGAACAACTCCTCGCTCGAGCGAAGAACCAAAAACCTGGACAGCAACTCTTGGTTTCTAAACCCAACCAACCTGAAACAAACCTGCCCAACACATCCTATAATTCCAAATGAGAAAATAAGGAATAACAACAACAACCATTATACAATGACAGAATCTACGGAACAGTCCGGATACAATAATTAAATGGGAAAAGACCGGGGTCGCTATAACCTCCCCTCCTTCAAAGAATTTCGTCCCCGAAATTAGGCACAAATTTGAAAACAGGTTTTTTTTTTCTCAATACCCAAAGATAGTATATAACAATAATAAACAACTTGACCCAATACTGGTCACTTTATCTCTTTATCAAGAGGCATCCCACAATATATATAAAACAACATATATTTCAACCTGCACCACTATTATGCATTATTCCTTTCAATGTTAACAATTTCCATATCATATTCAACTGCATGATATATATACCACATCCAACAATGTAATCAACATATACAATGTTACACTAATCTTTCTATAATGAAACAAGTTTCAAGATACACCCATTTACCAAAACATACTCAATGTTTTACAACTTAAGACATATGTAAAGCTCTTAAGTTCAACAATATAACAGAATCTAATTATAAGATTACAAATCAACAAACATGTCCGGATATTTCTCGCGGACTTCCAATTCACGTTCCCAAGTGGCTTCCTCCATTCCGTGGTGTTTCCACAAAACTTTGACCAAAGGGATGGTCTTGCCTCGCAAAACTTGATCCCGCCTATCCAAGACTCGAATCGGTCTCTCCTCATATGAAACATCCTCATCAACTACTAAATCGGTCCAATCCAACACATGTGATGGATCCGGCTCATACTTCCGAAGCATACTCACATGAAACACGTCATGTACTCCGGACAACTGCGGCGGCAAAGCTAAACGATAAGCAGCCTCGCCAATCCTCTCAAGGATCTCAAACGGACCAATGAATCGAGGGGACAACTTCTCACTCTTCCCAAACCTCATCAAACCCCGTCTAGGTGATATCTTCAGAAAGACATGATCACCCACCTCAAACACCAAAGGTCTCCTCCTACGGTCGGCGTACGATTTCTGACGACTCTGTGCTGTAACAAGCCTCTTACGGATAAGCTCAACTTTCTCCGTCGTTTCCCTCACCAACTCTGGACCCAACAGAGGTGCATCACCCACCTCGGCCCAACACACAGGAGATCTACACGGTCGGCCATACAAGGCCTCAAATGGTGCCATACCGATACTAGACTGAAAACTGTTGTTGTAGGCAAACTCCACCAACGGTAAGTGCCTCTCCCACGACCCACTAAAGTCAAGAACACAACCCCGAAGCATATCCTCAAGTATCTGAATAGTACGCTCGGACTGTCCATCAGTCTGAGGATGATAAGCCGTGCTAAAGGTCAACTTAGTGCCTAAGGCACTCTGCAAACTCTGCCACAACCTGGCAGTAAAACGAGGATCTCTATCTGAGACGATCGTCACTGGGACCCCGTGCAATCTCACTATGTCCCGAATATACAAGTCGGCAAGATGATCTACCGAATCTCTCACACGCATAGAAATAAAGTGCGCCGACTTAGTCAACCGATCTACAACCACCCAAATAGCATCACTACCCCGCTGAGTCCTCGGAAGACCCACAACGAAGTCCATAGTGACGTGTTCGCACTTCCACTCAGCAATAGGCAAGGGTTGCAATAAACCCACTGGCCTCTGATGTTCAGCCTTCACTTGCTGACAAGTAAGGCACTTAGATACGAAAGTTGCCACATCTCTCTTCATACCCCGCCACCAGAACTGACGACCCAAATCCCGATACATCTTAGTGCCTCCCGGATGCACCGCAAGGCGTGAATGATGAAACTCTCGGAGTACCTCCTCTCGGCAAGACTCCGGCACAAGCAGACGGTCACGGTATCTCACACTCAGGTCGGAAAATACCATCAAACCCTTCTCAACCTTCCCACCGGAAATCTTCTCACGGAGAGATTCTACCTCAAAGTCACCTCTCTGAGCCTCTAACACTCGAGTCACAAGTGAAGGCTGTGCAATAACAGAAAACAAGGCCGCAGCCTCAACGGATTCGCCCATAAGTAAATCAAACTCTCCAAGTGCACCCAACATCTCCCACTCTCGGATGGCTATGCTAGCTATGTCACCAACAGGTTTCCTGCTAAGGGCATCGGCCACCACATTGGCCTTTCCCGGATGATAATGCAACTCAAAGTCATAATCCTCTATGAACTCCATCCACCTCCTCTGCCTCAAGTTTAAGTCTTTCTGTGTAAATAAATACTTCAAACTCTTATGATCCGAGAACACCTCGAATTTCTCACCATAAAGATAATGCCTCCAAATCTTCAAGGCAAATATCACAGCTGCTAACTCTAGATCATGTGTAGGGTAATTCTGCTCGTGAATTTTCAACTGACGAGAGCCATAGGCAACTACCTTCCCTTCTTGCATTAAAACACAACCCAGACCCTCTCGTGAGGCGTCACAATAGACCGTATAACCCAACCCTCTCTCTGGAATAATCAATACTGGAGCGGTAGTCAGTCTAACTTTCAACTCCTGAAACGACTTTTCACAAGTCTCACTCCATACAAATTTGACTCCCTTCCGAGTCAGTCTAGTCAACGGTGATGCTAACCTGGAGAAATCTTTCACAAACCGACGGTAATACCCAGCTAATCCCAGAAAACTGCGGATCTCAAATACACTCTTAGACTGTGCCCAATCCTGCACTGCCTCTACCTTGGATGTATCAACAGACACTCCTTCACCGGATACCACATGGCCTAAGAATTTGACTTCCCTCAGCCAGAACTCACACTTCCCAAACTTGGCATACAGCCTATGGACTCTAAGTAACTCAAGCACCACCCTCAAGTGTGCCTCGTGCTCCTCCTCAGAAGGCGAATAGATAAGGATGTCGTCCACAAAAACGACTACAAACCGATCCAAGAATTCCCGGAAGATCCGGTTCATCAAGTCCATAAAGACTGCCGGTGCATTGGTGAGTCCGAATGGCATCACCAGAAACTCATAATGGCCATACCGCGTACGGAATGCCGTCTTCGAAATATCCTCTTCCCTGACCCTCAACTGGTGGTAACCCGATCTCAAGTCTATCTTAGAGAAACAACGGGAACCCTTCAACTGGTCAAACAGGTCATCTATACGGGGCATAGGGTACTTATTCTTGACCGTAGCCCGATTCAACTTCCGATAATCTATACAAAGTCTCAAAGCACCACCTTTCTTTTTAACAAAGAGGGCCGGTGCTCCCCACGGCGAAACGCTAGGACGTATAAAGCCCTTATCTAGCAACTCCTGGAGTTGGATCTTCAACTCAACTAACTCAGCTGGGGCAAAACGGTAAGGTGCCATAGAAATCGGCGCCGTGCCGGGCACCAGGTCAATAGAGAACTCAATCTCTCGATGCGGTGGCAAACCAACAAGATCCTCGGGAAAAACATCCGAGTACTCACAAACCACCCTTGGCAACACAATCTGAGTCTCAACATCCTCACTAATCGACAGGTTAGCAAGTAGACCACTAAGCTCACTCCGTCCTCGTGGAACATACCCCGGTGGCAACACATCGCCAACCCGGTCCCCCAGAAAATGAAAATACTCTCCGCTCACGGTACAACAAGTGACCCTCTGGCGGTAGCAATCAATAACTGCCCGGTATGACGATAACCAGTCCATACCCAAAATAACATCGAAACCCCTCATAGGCATAACTACAAAGGAAAATGGGATTCTATGATAATCAACCTCTATATCACAACCCCTAACACCTTGTTTCAAAATCAATTCACCCCCAAGAGGTGACACTACACAAATAGGAGATGCTAGCTGTGCTAACTCCAACTCCAAAACAGATGCAAATGCAGCAGACACAAAGGAATGAGATGCACCCGTATCAATCAAAACATTAGCAACCGAGTTGCAAAACAAGAAGGTACCTCTCACAACTGATGGTGCTGGCACAAGATCCTGCGCGGTAACAGCATACACGCGCCCAAACGACCTCTGATCAACCTGCTCAACCCTAGGAGCATAAGATTGCTGCACCGACTGGGACGATGAAGCCCCCTGATTGGCCTTTGAGGCCTGACCCGACAGAGCTGGCTGCTGACCCTGAATCGGCCTCAAACTAGATGCACCAGATGTGCCACCCAACTGCGGGCAATACCTCTTCATATGCCCTGGCTGACCACACTGATAACACGAGAGTGGCTGACCTCTACCCTGACTCTGGCTCTGAGATCGAGCCGAAGAAGATGCTGCTCTCTGAACTCCTCCCCTTTGAGGACAAACTGGAGACTTGTGGCCCTGCTGGCCACACTGATAACAGGTAATGTCTCCCTGACTGCCTTTCCCCGAACTAACACTCGGTACAGGAAAAGTCGATCGAGAAAAGCTACCCTGAGACTGCTGGGGATTAAAACCCTTCTGTCTCCTACCATCATTCTGACCATCCTGACTCCTCTTGGAGCCCTTCTGCCCTTCCTCCTCCTCCTGGATCATGATTTCCATGTGGGCTGCAGCATCAACCATACGCCCATACTCCCGAATCATAGTTCCCCCAACTCTCAGCTTGAGGCCACGCCTCAACTTCTTCTCAAACTCAATACAACGGCGTTCCTCAGACGCCACCAACTCAGGTGCAAACCTGGACAAACTAGTAAATGCAGCCTCAAATTCGGCCACTGAAGAACTCGCCTGCTTAAGCTGACAAAACTGGTCTCGCAGCTTCTCCCTGACTGCCGGAGATAAAAACTTCTCCTGGAATGCATTCACAAAAGCCTCCCACGTACCTCCTATACGCCCCTTAGTAAACTTCCACCACTGACCCGCATCCCCCTTCAACTGGAAAGATGCCAAGGTCACTTTCAACCCCTCGTCTTCGATGCCAAGCATCTCAAACGTCTTCGTTGTCTGTTCGAGCCATTCATCTGCCTTAAGTGGCTCTTTAGGATCACCCACAAATTCATCCGGATTGGATCGGAAGAACTCCCTCTTCAGAAAGGAAGGTCCTGCATCCGCAATACCAGCCTGAGCTTGATTCTCAGCTCTAAGAATGCCTACTGACTCCCTGAATGCCCCTGCTATCTCTCGGGCTAGAGCGCCCATAGCCTGCTGGCCTACTGGCTCGGCCACATTGGCCTGGCCAATTCCCTCTTGAACTGCCGGAATCTCCTCTGGCACAGGCACCTCCTGCCTACCCGGCCTACCACGCCTACCGCGTCCTCGTCCTCGTCCTGACATCCTAATAAAGGAAACAAAGACATTAGCACATTAATAAATTTGCCGAAGCTAAACACTCGTGTCCTAATGCAATGGACAACAATAATTCATTCCACGTAAGCACATAATCACATAAGCACCTACGAATTTCATTCCCGGATAATGATAGTCCCAAAGGGTTACTATAGTTCCGGTTGGAAGCAGCAGTGATCAAGTGCCTTTCCAACAAGACTACAAGAAACTCAAGGGTCCAATCAACATCCTAGAAACTACATTCCATACCCACATAATCACATAAACATGTTATCACATAAGCATATAACATTACACTAAGTCTCTATCAAACGAGACGAACCCAATGTGATACTGATCACTTCCCACGTACCCAAAGTATTCAAACCCGGTACGCTCTGATACCAAGTTGTAACGCCCTCAAAATTAACCCATTATATATCATTGACATGCATTATTTAAAGAAGACAATATATATTAATTCATTCATCAGAGTATTACTAAATAAAGCATTACATGTAACATCAAATAAAATGCCCTACAGGCTTACATCTTTCCAAGCCAACACTTGGATACAAAAATATGAGTTCTAACTCAATACAAGAAAAACCCTAGGCTTGAATGTTTACATGTAATAATAATTAAAGACAATTAACTAAAGGTAGTCTTCTCCAATCCAGAAGCCAAACCCTCCCAAGCTAAGTCCTTGGAGGTAGTTTATCACCTGAACCTGAAAATGATGTTCCCATATAGGGTGAGCCACAGCCCAGTAGAAATATACTAAACCACATATAAGCAATGAATAAAGCAATAGCATTCAACAGATGGTTAACCAAAATAATCAATTACTTCATTTTACAGACTCATGACATTATTGCCAAAGATACGTTTTACTTTCCAGTTTTATCAACATGGCTCAGAACCTGGCCAAACTTATAACAGTGAAATCACATATATCATATTCACATCCTTCCAATATTAACAACAAATGAGACTCAAGCTCAAATCAAACACTTCATACTTCCAGATTGATACACATTTTAGTGTTGTATCAATAAAACACTTCTATATAAATAAGCACACATAAAAGTGATGCTAATGGAGTCCATCCCCTATCTCCTCCCAAACAAAATCCGGTTTAGAGGTCCATCCCCTATCTTCCCCTAAACCGTGGAGTACATCCCCTATCTCCTCCCACACACAAACAATGTATGCAAATGCAATGCTCAATCAATACACGTATTATCTGTATCAATGCCACAGTCAAAAGTAATGACTTAACCAATGTGATTAGTTTCAGTTATTCCTAATTCACATGCACTGTCTACAACAATCACGACTATCCTCCACCGATAGCCCAAAACAGTTATTTCTAAACTGAAAATAACCATGTCAACAATTCAATGGACAAATGATACCAATTACCCAATTATGCCATTTAATCAATAAATTCCCCAATTCCGTGAATTTAACCCTCTTTTCCCAATTTCATGAATTACTTATACAAATTAATTCAATAATACAACTAGGGTTTTTCCCAAAATTTACCCAAGTATTCCCAACATATCAAATTACCAAAACTTAGAACAAAACCTATAAGATGGAGTAGGAAATCCCTACCTCAAAGAAAACAACCCAAAAGGTGAAGAAAGAGATGAGTGCCCAAATACCAAAGTGCTCCAAATCGCCAAATGCTCAGATTAAATGGTAGCCCTTGCCTCACTCTATCTTTTACTGAAGGATCTAGGGTAGAAACACACCCTAAGTGGATCAAATCTAAGAAAGAAGGTGAGTAGGGAGAGAGAGAAGTCGGACCTAGGGTTTGGAATCAAAAGAAAATGAAAAAGACTGATCAAATCCCGCTGCTGTGTATATAAACTGGACAGGCTCGCTCGAGCGAAGACTTGGTCGCTCGAGCGACCATACACAGAGAAACTACGCTCGAGCCAAGGAAACCTTGCTCGAGCCAACAACTCGAATGCTCGCTCGAGCGAAAGAAAGCTCGGTCGAGCGAAGAACTCAAACCCTCAGGTCTGAACCCAGACACACGCTCGAGCGAAGGAACTATAGCTCGAGCGAAGGATGAACTAACTCGCTCGAGCGAAGAAAAGCTCGCTCGAGCCAAGAATGCACAGCTACAGGTCCAAATCAAACACTACCTCTCGCTCGAGCGAACAACTCCTCGCTCGAGCGAAGAACCAAAAACCTGGACAGCAACTCTTGGTTTCTAAACCCAACCAACCTGAAACAAACCTGCCCAACACATCCTATAATTCCAAATGAGAAAATAAGGAATAACAACAACAACCATTATACAATGACAGAATCTACGGAACAGTCCGGATACAATAATTAAATGGGAAAAGACCGGGGTCGCTATACTGAACCCATCAATTGATGATTGGATTGGAGTATTTTCATCGGAAAATTTTAGGTTGAAATGATTTTTCTGTTAATCTAAACAAATCATTGTATTTTATTTATTTTGCAGTGCTTCTACTTGCAATGCTTCTACCATTTGATTTTTTTCCCTGTTGCTGCTATTTTTTTTTTTTGGTGATTCTTTCCCCTGTTGCTATTGTTTTTTTTTTCTTTTGTTTTTGGCCGGGGAATTTTTGGGGTTGAGGAAACCCAATCCCCGTTACGGGGCGAGGGCGAGAGGGGGTGATAGATTCCCCGTCGGGAATCGAGACCGGAGATGGGGGAATTTTCACCATCGGGGATCGGGGACGGGGAGTGTAATCCCCGGCCCCACTCTGGCCCATTGCCATCCCTATCTTTTACCAACCACCACCGACGCCTATGACTTTTTTTTTTTGGGTAAATAACACTTGAGATCTTTAGCTCCACAATTTGGTTTTTTCTCTCACTTCCTCCATTTGTTTTTCTTTATCTAAATTGACACTCCATGAACACGAGTGGTTTCGATTATGGAGTGATTCACCGAAGTTTTCATTCAAGTGTAGCGTTTATGCAATCACCAGATTTGTGAACACCTCTCTCTCTCTCTCTCTCTCTTTCATAATGTGCAATTGATTTGTGTTGAGCTTGGGTTCAATTTCAATTTTGAAACCCACTTTGTTGATAGTGGTTAGAGGTGAATCATGGAAAGGGAAAGGTGGCAGGAGAGAATGATGTATATTGCATAAGGTGGAGATGAAGAGATTGTGTTGGGGTGTACATGTTGGGTAGATTGTGAGTGAGTGGGTGGGTGGGGAGTGAGATAAGGATGGTAATATACTAAATTTATATTTTTAATTGAGGATATTATGGTCATTACATCTGTTTTGTTATCTAGGTTAAAAGTCAAACACCGACAGGGGTCAGTGTAATTTTCAAAATGTAATGAAAGAATTTGTATTAGAAACAAACCTCAAGAGATGTCATTTTAATTTATCTATAAATTTTTTTGTACCAAGTTAACTAAGATGATGTTGATTTTTTATTATATTAGCTTTATTTTGTATATGATATATAGGTTTATTGAGCAGGCTTGGATTTGGTATTGGTCATGAATTTTTTTTAAACTAAATAAAATATCTTGCTCAGTTATTGAAGCCTTAAGTTGGTCAATGGATAATGGAAATTATTCCTGACTGTAATTGGCATTTGATTAACAGTATTACTCTTCTAACAATCATTTTTATTTATTTATTTCATCATTGTCCACTCCTGCCCCTACCTCCCCAATTTACCACACACCCAATATAATTCGCAACATAAACTATAAACAATAATGATAGTGTTAGAACATTTTAATATAGTATATTTATTTATTGATTTATCTTTTTCATGAATGGAATTTCATTACTTTGGTAACCTCTTGATCATAAATGGAGGTTAAATAGAATTCAGGAACTTGGTTAATTTTCATTATTTTGGTGTAACTATTTTCTCTTTATTATTTGGAGTCTCTCCATTTTCTCCTATTTAATGGTCTTTATTTTTGGTGTAACTATAAGGTCCTAGTAGCCTATAAATAGTTCCTCTCATCTACTATTTTCTATACCAACACACACCAATTATTTTCTATACAAGAAAGATTACTACCAAAGAAGGGTGTTTTTCTTGGTGGAGTTTTGGATTCACCATCTTGTGCAGAGTTGGCCTGAACCATACGACAAGTGGTCGGGCTGTTGTATCCTGGAGGGGACAAGTCATAGTTTTGTGACTGGTGCATCGGTATTTGGATTCTTCCTACCGCAGTGGGCTTGATCTCCTTAAAGAAAACGAGATATCCGTGCTTCAGCCTGATCTATTTGTATCTCATTTTCTTTGCATCATTTATCAAGAAAATATAATTTTTTCTGGTATTTTCACCAACAATTTTAAGGAGATCAATCATGAAACAAGTGCCAGAAAAAACCAATGATGGAATTGGAGATCTCAACAAGCCTTTCAAGTTCAAAGAAGTTCATTTTAAGAGGTGGAAAGGAAAAGTTTTTTTTACCTTAGCATTTTGAAAGTTGCATATGTTCTTATCGAGAAGAATCTAAACAAAATCTCAACCGAGAAGATGAATGATGAAGACTACAAGGCACATGAAGCAAAAGTGGCTTCCTATAATACAGATGAGTATTAATGTCGCTTTTATCTCTTAAATTTCCTTACTGATGAATTTTATGATTATTACTATGACACTGCTTACACTTTGTCTTCTATTAATTTTTTGGCATGCTCACTTGTGTCATATTAACAGTAAATATGTGGGAATCATGAGTAGTTTAGGATTAATTCCTAAAGTGACAAAAAAATTTGAGAAATGTGAAGTTTGCAGTAAAGCAAAAATTACCAATAGGCCTCATAAAAGTGTTGAAAAAAAATACCAAATTACTAGAATTATTTCAAACTGATTTATGTGAGTTTGAAGGAATTTTAACTCGGGATGGTAACCGATATTTTATCACTTTTATTGATGATTTTTCAAAATACACAAATGTATATTTATTAAAAAAATAAAAGTGATGCTTTTGAGAAATTTAAAGAATTCCTTCTTGAAATGGAAAATCAATTCGGTAAAAAGATTAAAAGAATTAGAAGTGATAGAGGCCGAGAGTATGAATCTCTTGGATTCAACTCTTTTGTTCAGTCTTTGGGAATTATTCATGAGACTACTCCACCATATTCACCTTCATCAAATGGCGTAGCTGAAAGAAAAAATAGAACGTTAATTGACTTGACGAATACTATGCTTATTGATTCAGGTGCTCCCTCAAATCTTTGGGCCGAGGCTATTTTGACAGCTTGCCATGTGATAAATAGAGTGCCGCACAAAAAGACTAAAATTGTCCCTTATGAGTTGTGGCGGGGGCATAAACCAAATCTAGGTTATTTGAGGTTTGGGGTTGTTTAGTTTTTGTGAGGCTTGCAGATCCTAAACAACCTAAATTGGGTGAACGAGCTACCACCTGTGCTTTTCTTGGGTATGCGTTGCATAGTACATCTTATAGATTTTTTGATATGAAAAATAATATTATTTTTGAATCAGGTGATGCTATTTTTCATGAAAATAAATTTCTTTTCAAATCTAGAAATAGTGAGGGTCAAATAATTTCTGAAAATATTTATCTATGTCTAGCTCTTCTACTCCTTCTCAAGTTTTTCAAGAAAAAGAAAATTTCCAAATCCAACCAAGAAGAAGTAAACAAGCTAGAGTTGAAAAAGATTTTGGCCCTGACTATTATCTTTACAATATGGAAGAAATTCCTTTTACGGTGCAAAAAGCTTTATCATCACTTGATGCTATTTTCTGGAGAGAGGCTGTAAATGATGAGATAGATTCACTACTTTCAAATAAAACATGGAAGTTAGTAGATTTACCTCCAGGTTGTAAAACTATTAGGTGTAAATGGATCCTTCGTAAAAAACTTAAACCGGATAGAACTATAGATAAATTTAAAGCGAGGCTTGTCGCTAAAGGTTTTAAGCAACAAGTTGATCTTGATTTCTTTGATACTTTTTCTCCGGTTACTAGAGTTACATCCATTAGACTGTTGATTACAGTAGCTGCAATTCATGATTTAAAAAGTCATCAAATGGATGTAAAAACAGCATTTTTAAATGGAGATCTAGATGAGGAGATTTACATGGACCAACCCGAAGGCTTTGTGGAGCCTAGCCAAGAAAGTAAGGTATGTAAGCTAACTAAATCCCTTTATGGTTTAAAACAAGCTCCTAAACAGTGGTATGAGAAATTTGATTCATGCATGCTTGAGAATTACTATAAGACTAATGAATGTGATAAGCGCATATATTATAAAAACTTGTGAAAATGCACATGTGATTATTAGCCTATATGTAGATGACCTACTTATCTTTGGCTCTAATTTGCATATTATAAATGAGACTAAAAATATGTTCAATAGCATTTTGATATGAAAAAACTTGGTGAAGCCAATTTTATTTTGGGAATTAAAATTACCAAGACTAATGATGGTATTTTTCTTGATCGGTCGCATTATGTTGAGAAAATTTTAAAAAAATATAATTTTCTAGACTGTAAACATGTTGCTACTCCTTTTGATGCAAGCATACATTTATCTGTTGTGACAAATGAAAAAGAAGCGATTAATCAAAAGAAATATGCTAGTATGATTGGTAGTTTGAGATATGCTATTGACTGTACTAGACCTGATATTGCATATGTTGTTGGAGTACTTAGCAGGTTTACTAGCAAACCAAGTCGAGATCATTGGCTACCCATGGAAAGAATTATGAGATATTTATCTGGTACCAAAAACTATGGTTTGTTTTATAACAAGTATCCTGCGGTACTTGAGGGATATAGTGATACCGATTGGAACACTTTGTCAGGTGATTCTCTCTCTACCTTGGGTTTTATTTTTACCTTGGGTGGTGGTGCTATATGTTGGAAGTCTAAAAAACAGACTATAATTGCTAATTCTACAATGAAAACTGAGCTTATAGCGTTAGCTTCAGCATGTGAAGAAGCGAATTGGTTGAGAGATTTGTTACATGAAATTCCTTTTTGGGAAAAATCAATTCCTCCTGTGTTAATTCGTTGTGATAGCACTGCTGCTATTGGTAAAGTGAACAATCATTTTTATAATGGTAAATCCAGACCTATTCGAAGGAAACACAGTAATGTGAAATCCTATTTGAGTAATGGCATCATAACTGTAAATTATGTAAGATCTTGTGATAATCTTGCGGATCCGTTAACCAAGGCCTTGGCAAGAGATAAGGTCTAGAATACATCGAGGGGGTTGGGTTTGAAGCCTATAAAATCATAAATCATGTATGAGGATACCCAACCTAGGGACCAGAGATCCTGTAACTAGGTTCAATAGGAAGAACGAATCATATGGTGGTTGTAAAAAATGCACTCTTTAATATTTTGTTATCCATCCATATGATGTAAGTGCATTTGTCCTGTAATGTTGGAGGGTTGAGTTTTTATACTCTTAATGAAATTCTGTAGCTCTTGTTCAGTGGGGTGTGTAAATTACAGGCACATCCTTAACAGATTTCACCTATGTGAGCATGAAAGTGGGGCCGCTTTCTATGAGAACGAGGCTTATTCTCAAATATGCTCATAAAAACTGGGATAAGCACAAGGCCATAATGTACTAGCTATTAAAGCTCATGTCAACACCTGAATTATTATGTGTGAGCAGTAATTTTTTATTTCCCCTAAGCAGTCATAATTCAAGTCTGAGACCACTACTGACTCTGAAGTAGAGGTTGTTGTTTCACTAATGAATGTTCAATGCAGAGCACACATTCATGATGCATACTAGTCTACCTTTGTTTGGTAATCTCTCTTATTCTTGTTGATATTAAAATGAGTAAGGGATTGTTGGACCATTTTAATATCTTATATTTATTTATTGATTTATCTTTTTCATGAATAGAGTTTCATTACTTTGGTAACCTCTTGGTCATAAATGGAGGTTAAATAGAATTCATGAACTTGGTTAATGGTCATTATTTTGGTGTAGCCATTTTTTCTTTATTATTTGGAGTCTCTTCATTTTCTCATATTTAATGGTCTTTATTTTTGGTGTAACTGTAAGGTCCTAGTGGCCAATAAATAGTTCCTCTCATCTACTATTTTCTATACCAACACACACCAACTATTTTCTATACAAGAGAGATTACTACCAAAGAAGGGTATTTTTCTTGGTGGAGCTTTGGGTTCACCATCTTGTGCAGAGTTGGCCTGAACCATAGGACAAGTGGTCGGGCTGTTGTATCCTGGAAGGGACAAGTCATAGTTTTGTGACCGCTGCATCGGTATTTGGATTCTTCCTACCGCAGTGGGCTTGATCTCCTTAAAGAAAACGAGATATCCGTGCCTCAGTCTGATCTATTTGTATCTCATTTTCTTTGCATCATTTATCAATAAAATATAATTTTTTCTAATATTTTCATCAACAATGATAGCGACCCCCACAATTTTTAAAATAATTTGAATCATTCATTTTACTATCAGAGATAGAAAAAAAAAATTCAAACACATCAATAATTAATACATCAATGAAGGTTAATGGGGTCCTCCTTTATGAAATCCCAAACATTTTCCAACTATAAACCTGCCCTGTCCGATTTCCACCCCTACAGAAAAATCCATCCAAATTTTTTTTTTTAATTTTTTAATCGGTGATGGAATAATGTGATGCTCTCCATTGTAATTTGTGATGATACTTTGTTGCAGTGATAACTACTCAACTAGTGTAGCACCAAAAAAAAACATAATCACTGAACTATATTAGTGCCTAATAATAGCATTTAGCACCACACTGATACGATGGTTGACAACTGACTCAACATATTTTAATTAATTTAGGTATGTTTGAAATAAAATATTAGAAAAGACTTAACAAGAGATTTTTATTGCATCTCACCCAATTAAAACACTAAGGCTCCGTTTGGGAAGAGTTATTTGGAATTTTTTTGACTATTTAACTACAAAAGACAAAATAGACTATTTTAGCCACAAAAAATAAAATATCACATCCAATCCATAATCATTACACTATTTTCTCACAAAAAAAAATTCAAAAAATCAAAAAGCCCTTCTCAAACCAAGCTTTTTAGCCCATGCTAAAATAACCAAAAAAGTCAAAAAGCCAACTCACTTCCCAAACAACACTTAAAACAGTCTTTAATTTTAATTTAGACCCACAAATTTATCCATAATAATATTGTAAAGGAGATATCATTGGGTTTATAATTAATTAAAGTTTGATACATATGATTCCACGTCATAATGTACAATTATGGGAGCTTTTTTAAGGTCTTAAACTTTTATATATATATATATATATATATAATTTAGACCCTAAACATATTTAAATACTTAGAGGGTGTATAAAGATGGGTAATTATTTATAATTCCATAACACTTTGTCGCATTGTCTATGTCATACTCTAAACCAATCACATCGTAGAAAATATTACTAGGATGACTTACCTTTGCTAGAGAGATCGGAATCTCTTTGGTCCGTTAAACTAGACTGTCTAGTTAGGCCAAACTTTAGTAATCCAATTAGTTCATTTTGTATATCCTTATGTGTCTACGAAAAATATTAAATTGATCTGATAATTATAATCATATTTTTTTTCTTTATATTTTTCTTCAAAAATATGGACAATAAAAATGATTTTGAAATTAAATTGTCTATTTTTTTAAAAAACAAATATAGCAAAATAATATAATTACAATTATCGGATGAGCAATGTTTGGGATCCCAACTAAATTACTAAATATTTTACACAATACTCACATAGATATGAGACTCACACCCGTGTGAGTATTGTATAAAATATTTGATAATTCATTTAGAGTTTTTAACATTTTTGTTGTGGGATTCAAATGATTTTTTCCATAAACAATCTACACATAAGGACTTGCAAAATAAACAAATTAAATTATTAAAATTGGGCCGTGGTAGGTCTCACAAGCCCCACTAAATAGTCGAATTATTAAAATCAGACCGTGGTAGGTCTCATAGGCCCAACTAAATAGCCTTGTCCATAGTTGTGGCATGGAAAGAAGCTACAACCTTTGTTAGACAGTTAAGAAATAAAAAATAACTTACTTAAAAATTTGTTATGATTTCTTATTAGCCGAAAATAATCGCATGCATAATGACAAATAATACTCAGGAAGTATCTGGTAGTTTTCTTATAAAGAGAGACCTAATTTGTAATTAATTAAGCAAAGTTTGAGACTTCAATTACTTTGTTGATTGGAGGTGGGAAATTTATCAAAAAGCCAAATAGTCTTGTCCACAGTTGTAGTAGGGAGAGAAGCCATAAACTTTATGAGATAGTTAAGGGGTAAAAAATAATTTATCCAAAAATATGTTACGATTTCTCATTAGCTGAAAATAATCGCATGAATAATGACAAATAATACTCTCAAAGTATCTAATAGTTTTCTTATAAAGAGAGACCTAATTTGTAATTAATTAAGCAAAGTTCGAGACTTCAATTACTTTGTTGATCGGAGGTGGGAAACTTACCGAAAAACTATATATTGCTTAAAAATATCCCGAGAATAAATTTTATGTTGTAAATATAAATTAAATGTGATGTGGGTAATATTTAGAATAAATTTAATTTGCAAAAAAGTATTTTTTTTAATTTTTTTTAGAATAATTAATACTTAGAATATAAATTAAAATAATCGTATTTTTTTTCTATTAACATATTTTTTAATAGGTAGATTTATTGTCCAATATAATTAATAATATTTTTCATCACACATTATTAAAAAAAACGTCACTAATCATTAATTTTTAGTGATAATTTAAAAATTTTGTCACAAAAAATATCACTAATTATAAGTGTTAGCAACGGTTTAAAAAAATCGTCACAAAAAATGTCACTAATTTTTAACTTTTAACGATAGATTAAAAAATTCATCATAGAAAAATGTCACTATTTGTAAGTTATAGCGACCATTTATTAAAAAAATGTGATAAAAAGTAATTAATTGTTAATTTTTAGTGATATATGTTAAACATTGTTACAAAAATATATATTTAATGACAATTTTTTTAAAATTTATTCTAAAATTTAACAAGAATTAAATCTAACTAGAAGAATTTCTCATTTTCTTTTTTGGAGTGCCTTATGTTGTATATTGGGCAAGAATCCATTCCAACTCCACACCACTAGACGTGCACAAGTTCTACTAGTGTTGCTTTTTGCGGGGATATATTTTCTAAGTACCAACATGTGACAAGGTGACGCCGACGTGTCAGCCGAGATGCCACGTGTCCTGGTCGTGATGCCGAGGTGATCTCGGCAAGGCTGAGGTTATCTCCGAAGATATCGGAATCCGAGATAAGTGAATAAGGGACAAGAGTCCTAGAATGAAAAAGGAACTCAACCTGGATGAGGGACAAGAGTCCTAGAATGAGAGAAGACTTCAGTTTGTATTAAGATAAGACTCTTAGAGAGTTTATCCTAATCTTACTGGGAGTCCAAGATTAGCAGTAATCCTGAGTCCATAGAAGTTAGGCTTCTATTGGAATTAGGTTTATGTTGGCTATAAAAGAGAGGCACCCACATGGGGTCTAAGGTATGCTTTTTAGGCTCAAGCTTGTGAGTTGAATAATTGATTATCTTTGAGAGATATACTGACTTGATTGTCGGAGTGCCCCCGGGTGGATGAACCACCGCGGGATTCTTATATTTCTATTGCAGGTCAGTCAGGTGCCATCTATTCTGCCAGTGCTCTCCAGCTGAATTACTGAGTTGGCAGTGTGGTCGGAAAATTTTCCACACAATTTGGCGCCGTCTGTGGGAAAGAAAAAAGAATAGATGGCCAATGACGGACAGATGGATTAGACTAGAGACAACGCTCCTATTGGGAATGTGAGATCTATCAACCTCGACGTTGAAGAGGACAATAGCAACACAGAAACTTGTGACCAGAGTCACGGAGTGAAAGACGCCATCCAGGAAGGTGACGCACCAAAGACAACAGATCGAAGCGGATACTACAACGAAGATGACCTCCAGGTATGGAAGGATAGATACCTGCGGAGGAACGAAGACCCTTCCAGAAGGGATGCAAAGACAGGGGGCATGAGCGCTCCCAAGGAGATAACATTCAAGTATAAAAAAACTCATCTTGAATGAGCAGATCCTGGATTCTAGATCCTGGATCTCGGATCCGAGAAGACATGATCTCAGCCTAGACAAGTAGGCCCGAGAAAACGAGAGCTCAACCTAAGTGAGCAGATCCCGAATTCCAGATCCCGGATCCTAAAACACATGATCTCGGCCTAAATGAGTACGTCCGAGAAGAAAAGAGCTCAACCTGAGTGAGCAGATCCAAGATTCTAGCAAATAAGATCTCGGCACTTAAGTCCGAAAAGAGAAGAGCTCAGTGAGCAAATCTCAGATCCCAGAAGATAAAAAAGAAAACACACAAGGTTGGACTGCAGTTAGCCAGGTTGAAGACCTTTTATAAGGTTCGCAAAGGAGTATGTGGAAGCCATGCAGGGGGCAGAGAGAAGAAGAATATGTTTACCACTTGTTGAAATTTGTAGCAATTTACAAGTTGGTTAAACCGAGATGATGTTTACCACTTGTTGAAATTTGTAGCAATTTACAAGTTGGTTAAACCGAGATGATGTTTACCACTTGTTGAAATATGTTTACCACTTGTTGAAATTTGTAGCAATTTACAAGTTGGTTAAACTGATATGATGTTTACCACTTGTTAAAATTTGTAGCAATTTACAAGTTGGTTAAACCGAGATGATGTTTACCACTTGTTGAAATTTGTAGCAATTTACAAGTTGATTAAACCGAGATGATATTTACCACTTGTTGAAATTTGTAGCAATTTACAAGTTGGTTAAACCGATATGATGTTTACCACTTGTTGAAATTTGTAGCAATTTACAAGTTGGTTAAACCGAGATGATGTTTACCACTTGTGAAAATTTGTAGCAATTTACAAGTTGGTTAAACCGAGATGATGTTTACCACTTGTGAAAATTTGTAGCAATTTACAAGTTGGTTAAACCAAGATGATGTTTACCACTTGTTGAAATTTGTAGCAATTTACAAGTTGGTTAAACCGAGATGATGTTTACCACTTGTTGAAATTTGTAGCAATTTACAGGTTGGTTAAACTGAGATGATGTTTACCACTTGTTGAAATTTGTAGCAATTTACAAGTTAGTTAAATCGAGATGATGTTTACCACTTGTTGAAATTTGTAGCAATTTACAAGTTGGTTAAACCGAGATGATGTTTAACACTTGTTGAAATTCTGTGTGAATTTACAAGTTGAAGTTAAACTGAGATCATATTTAACACTTGTTGAAATACTGTGTGAATTTACAAGTTGAAGTTAAACCGAGATGATATTTAACACTTGTTGAAATTCTGTGTGAATTTACAAGTTGAAGTTAAACCGATGTGATATTTAAACACTTGTTGAAATTCTGTGTGAATTTACAAGTTGAAGTTAAACCGAGATCATGTTTAACACTTGTTGAAATTCTGTGTGAATTTACAAGTTGAAGTTAAACCGATGTGATATTTAACACTTGTTGAAATTCTGTGTGAATTTACAAGTTGAAGTTAAACCGAGATGATGTTTAACACTTGTTGAAATTCTGTGTGAATTTACAAGTTGAAGTTAAACCGATGTAATATTTAACACTTGTTGAAATTCTGTGTGAATTTACAAGTTGAAGTTAAACCAAGATGATGCCTAACACTTGTTGAAATTCAGTGTGAATTTACAAGTTGAAGTTAAACCGAGGTCATGTTTAACACTTGTTGAAATTCTGTGTGAATTTACAAGTTGAAGTTAAACCGAAGTGATATTTAACACTTGTTGAAATTCTGTCTGAATTTACAAGTTGAAGTTAAACCGAGGTCGTATCTGAAGAAGATTGGTTTAAACACTTGTTAAAATTCTGTGTGAATTTACAAGTTATAATTAAATCGAGGTTATGATAAAGGAAGATGGTTTAACACTTGTTGAAATTTTGAGAAAAATTTACAAGCTAAAGTTAAGCCGAGGTTATGATAAAGGATGATGGTTAAACACTTGTTGAAATTTTTGAAAAAAATTTACAAGTTAAAGTCAAGTTCAAGCAATAACTGCGTACTTGTCGAGACTACCAGGTTGTCAAAACTTGAACTATGGAAAACTGAAGTCTTGATAGAAGACATTGAGAAAGTGACAAGTCCTAAGCAACACTTGTGAAAATATTTGTTACAATATTTTCAAGTTTTAGGACAAGGCCGAGATGAGCAAGATTAGAAGTTGTGACAGAGGTATTTTACCCGAAGAGATTGCACAGTCAAGGTGTACTTTGAAGACATTCAAATTATTCTAAGTATAGAATCATACAAGAGCAGAAAAAAGAAGACATACATTCAAAGAAGAAATCAGAGAAATGCATTTAAAGAAGAAAGAAGGCACTTCGGCCTGAATATTGAAAAATAAATTATTCAGACTACAAAAATGGCACGTCGGCCGGATTAAAAGCATACAAAGACGGACAAAGTACAAGGTACAAGGTACAAGGAGTAAAAGAAGGAAACAAAACTACTTAGCATCAATGGCAGGATATAGAAGACAGTTGGGAAGACTTCTCAGCAACCTTCTCGGCCTCGAGCTCAGCATCGATCTCCCGAAGAGTTTGATCAAGGCTCTTCTCGGCGATTGGCACCTCGGAGTTTGAAGGCAAGGATTGAAAGCAAGAATCTGGAAAAAGACACAGAAAACAGAAATAAGAATGTAATTCGTAATCAAGAATGGTGATGAAGCTATCAGGAAATCAAGACAAAAAGATTGCACAAGTGTGTCAAGCCAAGAATAGTGGCAGAAATCAACAGATGTGTGAACAGTGTGTATTCAAGAAGATGATTTGGAAACAACGGGTAAAACCGCAATGGTGATTAACAATGAAACAGAGCTTCTTGGAAAGCAACAAGAAATAAAACCAGGAGGAACAGTGGCTTACCAGAAAGAGGGAAGCCGGAATGAGAATTGCCGAAGTCTGACGACAATGACAGAATGACGTAAGCTTCACCGGAGGAAGGGAACGAAGACAGTTGCAAAAGCTTGAAAGCCTGGAACAATGACGGATTTAAGCAAAAGAGATAGAAAGAGAAAAGGCCAGAGGATTGAATGAAAAAAGAGAAAATAGTCAAGAAGACGACAAAGTTCAAGAATAAAGCCAAGTGCACAGTGTCACGACCCAAACCCGCCCCTATGGGTTTAGCACCATAACTGGCCAGTAATCCAAGATTATTAAAGGCCTGCTTAACAGTAATACAGTAATACAGAGTACAGGGGCTGGCGGAAGCCAATACAGTAAATAGACAATATCCAATGAGCTGTGACAGTCTGTATGCAAAAAGACTTTTCATTCAAATATATACAGTCAGACAAAACAGTATGTACATATATACAATCATTCAGTTCAGGGACCTAATCCCCATTAAACAGTACAGTATCGTATACAAAATAGATACAGAGACAGACGGGGAAATTAAAAACACCCCTAAGCCATAGCTTGACAGGCTCGGAACCTCGCAGTGAGGCACAGTGGTTGGCTTGACAAAACTGGAGCTTACCCCGACGCTTCTAACCACGGTCTGGTGCCTGTACACCTACATATATATATGAGCAGTGAGCTAAAGTCCAGTGAATAACACAATGCGTAAAGAGGTTAAGAATGAATGTCCTTACAGTAATAAAAACAGTTCATTAAATCAGTATTTCAGTCGTTCAGTCGATACAGTCATATGTGGTACATCCATTAGCATAACAGTACAGTAAACAGTAGGTCTTAAAAGACCATACAGTAAATGATGGCCATCAGTCAGTAAACAGTAGTGGTTCCAACAAGGGAACCGACAGAGATCTCTGTAACAGTAACAGTAAACAGTAGTTGCTAAGGATGCCACAATACAGTTCAGAATATAGGACATACATTCATTCAATTAACAGTATCAGTTCAGAAGGCAGTACAGTTCAATTGTTCAGAAGATAATCATTTTGAACATATCTTTACACAGTTGTTGCTCACAGAGTTCTGGGCTACAGCAAGCTAGAGCGCGTCCCCAGTCGCCAACCCTACACAATTACAGATTGAACACACACTAAGCTACACAGTTGGGAAAGATAACAACTTAATCCCTAATTTTCCTCGGTGTGTTCTATATCTATATCCTCATTAAGATGCCTTAAACTAGGCCTAATAATGCCTAGGATCAGATGAGGATGCAAAGATTCACTTTAAAAACATTTTCAGAATTTTCAGAAAATAAGGGTTACGCTCGAGCGTAGGTTACTCCGCTCGAGCGGCCATGCAGACAAAGGTTTCCACTCGAGCATAGAATTACCCGCTCGAGCGTTATGCAAAACAGTCAAAAGTGCTGGATAGGTGAAAATCACGCTCGATTGGGCGCTCGACACCCGCTCGAGCTTGAGACACAATGTCCCGCTTGAGCGTCAATTCTTCCGCTCGAGCGGACTTCAAAACAGAACAAAATGCTGGGAGCACGATTTCCACGCTCGAGCGCCAGTCACCCCGCTCGAGCATGAGTCCAAATTCTGGAAATTCCAGATTCGAACCTCAAGCTCAAAACCAAGTTTTAAACCATAAATTTCGATCCTCTTGGGCCAATTTTTCCAGAAAACGTCCCAAAACTCATACTTTAACATGATTCAAAGCTCAATTTGTAAAATCAAAGCCCAAGGGTGTTTCAAATAAATCCATTTCAAACCAATTTCCATGAATATGAAGAACATGCAAACATGCATGAATTTAAACACTTCAAAGCTTCAACTGCTAGCTCAATTGAGCCAATTCTTTCTAAAAACAAGATGAAAACATGGACTTAACATAACTATTAGCATGCATGTGACAATTCTCCATGCAATCAACTCAAAATTCAACAATTCAAACATGCATGCATGGAATGAGTTCCAATTCAACAACTTGAGCTAGTTCTAGGCTTAGATTACTAAGAACACAAGAACCATGGATGAACATTCATAAACGCAACACTAAAAGGTTGAATTTCCTTACTTAAGTCTTGAATTAGAGGTATGGAGGCTCAATGTTGCAAGAACTCCTTTAATCCTCCTAATCTCCAAGCAATTCTCTCAAGAACAAATCAATTCTCTCTCTCTCTCTCTCTTTCTCTTGGTCGGTTGAGACAAGGAAGGGCTGAAGAATTGTGTTGATTCAATGTGTATACAAGTCTCACAATGTGTAAGATAGTGGACACCAGTAGGGTAAGGTTATAATTAAGTCTAAGTTGTGCAATTTAACTTCATTTAATCTAATATAATCATACCAAATCAATTTTCAGATAAACATGCCATAAAATCCTATAAATTCTAACTAACACAGAACATTAATCAATTTCAGATTCGGCTGCCGATAAGGCCTTCAATTCGCAATTTACCCATAAAAACACGAACAGATCAATTAACAATCAACAGATAGAAAATGCATTTAAATAGATACAGTAAATCAATCAGTTTCAAATTTCAGTCAGTCAGTTCAGTATTTCAATCAGTTCAATTACTTCAGTTATCAATCACAATCAGTCTCAGTTTAGCAGTAGTCAGTGGTTATTTGGTAAACAGTGACGAGGGTTGTTACAGTCTCCCCTCCTTAAAAAGAGTTTAGTCCTCTAAACTCGAGTCACCTTCGTTTTGGAAGAAAACAGGATTCAGTGGAAACAGTTCAGGATATCTTTTAGCCATGCCATCTTCCCTCTCCCAAGTGGCATACACGCCACCATGGTTTTGCCAGTCAACTTTCACTAACGGGATCTCTTTGTTTCTCAACTTTTTGATCCGTCTGTTTACAATCTATATAGGTCGTTCCTCGTAAGTGTAGTTATCACTCAGCACTACACGAGTAGGCTCTATCACGTGGAAAGGATCTCGGAGGTAGTCCCTCAACATAGAGATGTGGAAGACGTTGTGCATATGCTCCATCTCAAGAGGAAGCGCAACTTGATACGCCACCGGATTAATTTTCTCAATAATCTCATATGGTCCGACGTATCTCGGCACTAATTTGCCTTTGACTCCAAAACGAGTCTGGCCTTTGATCGGTGTCACTTTCACAAACACGTGATCACCCACTTCATATTCTCTATCCCGTCTTCTGACATCAGCATAACTTTTCTGTCGGTTCTGTGCGGTTTTCAGTCTCTGTTGTATCAGTTTCACTTTCTCAGTTGTTTCGTATACAATCTTGGGCCCAAGCAAAGGCCCATCTCAAACTTCTGCCCAGCAAATCGGAGATCTAGATTTTCTGCCATACAATGCCTCGAAAGGCGCCATACCAATACTTGAATGATAGCTGTTGTTGTAGGCGAATTCAGCCAATGGCAAATGGCTTTCCCAGTTTCCCTGAAAATCAAGGACACACATTCTCAGTAAATCCTCCAGAGTCTGGATGGTCCTTTCTGACTGGCCATCGGTCTGAGGATGATAAGCACCACTCAGTCTCAATTCGGTACCCAATGCAGTCTGTAAGCTTTGCCAAAATCTCGATGTAAACTTCGAATTCCTGTCAGAAACAAAGGACACAGGCACTCCATGCAATCTAACAATTTCATCAATATAGAGTACAGCCAATTTGTCCGCATTATAAATTATCTTAACAGGTAAGAAGTGAGCAGATTTAGTCAGTCTATCAACAATAACCCAAATTAAGTCCATACCTTTACTGGAGCGAGGCAATCCCACAATAAAATCCATGGTGATATGTTCCCATTTCCACTCCGATATGGGTAAAGGCTGCAATAAGCCTGCGGGTCGTTGATGTTCGGTTTTAACTTGTTGACAATGAAGACATTTCGATACAAAATCAGCAATTTCTTTCTTCATTCCCGGCCACCAGAAATTCAGTTTCAGGTCTTGGTACATTTTCGTATTCCCTGGATGGATAGAAAATTTCGAATTGTGGCCCTCTTGCAGAACTCTTCTTTTCAATTCAGTATCATTTGGTACACACAGTCTTTCTTGAAATTTTAGTACATTATTTTCAAATTTGAAACCCGGTCTTGGTTTAGTTTCCTTTTCTTCGATGATCCTCTTCAAGAAGTCATCCAGTTGTTGTTTCTCTTTAATCTCTTCAATCAATGCTGGTTGAGCAGAAATAGCAGCTAAGGTTCCACCTTGTTCTCGTAAAACGATTTCAATTTTAGATTTTTCAAGGTCACAAAGCAATTCCTTCTGCCCGGTAAGCAAACAAGCTAAATTTCTAATCGATTTCCGGCTCAGTGCATTGGCAACGATGTTGGCTTTTCCCGGATGGTACAAAATATGTAGGTCATAGTCTTTAATCAGTTCCAGCCATCTCCGCTGTCTCATGTTCAGTTCTTTCTGTGTGAAGAAATATTTCAGACTCTTGTGGTCGGTATATACTTCACATGTCGCCCCATACAGATAGTGACGCCAGATTTTCAGTGCAAATACTACTGCAGCAAGTTCCAAATCATAGGTTGGGTAGTTCTTTTCATGCGGTCTCAGTTGTCGGGAAGCATAAACAATAACTCTCCTATTTTGCATTAAAACACATCCCAAGCCCTTATGAGAAGCATCACTAAATACAGTATAACCATCCGTACCTGAAGGTAGGGTAAGAACCGGTGCAGTCACAAGTCGAGTTTTCAACTCCTAGAAAGCAGATTCCCTTTGGTCAGTCTAGTCAAATGATATCCCCTTCTGTGTCAGTTGAGTCAAGGTAAGGCGATTTTGGAGAAATCTTTGACAAATCTTCTGTAATACCCGGCTAGTCCCAAAAAGCTTCGGACTTCTGTCACATTTGTTGGTTTAGGCCAGTTTACTACAGCTTTAATTTTCTGCGGATCAACAGAAATTTCATCTTTGCTAACAACATGCCCCAAAAACACAACATGATCAAGCCAAAATTCACATTTAGACAGTTTAGCATAAAGTTTCTGTTATCTTAGAGTCTGTAGGGCAAGTCTCAGATGATGTTCATGTTCTTCTACACTTTTGGAGTAAATCAGTATGTCATCAATGAATACTACAATAAAGTCATCAAGGTATGGTTTAAAGATTCTGTTCATGAGATCCATAAATGCAGCAGGTGCATTGCTAACTCCGAAAGGCATAACTAAAAATTCGTAATGTCCATACCTCGTTCGAAAAGCAGTTTTGTCAATGTCCTCTGGTTTAACTTTCAACTAATGGTATCCTAATCTGAGGTCGATCTTAGAGAACACTTGAGCACCCTGTAACTGATCAAATAAGTCATCAATGTGCGGTAATGGGTATTTATTTTTCACAGTTACCTTGTTCAGTTCACGGTAGTCAATACACAGTCTCAGTGAGCCGTCTTTCTTTTTCACAAATAAAACAGGAGCGCCCCATGGCGAAGTGCTAGGCCTGATGAACTTCTTATCCAGCAGTTCTTGTAGTTGCACTTTCAATTCTTTCAGTTCAGTTGGAGCCATTCGGTAAGGAGCTTTTGATACTGGCTGCGTTCCCGGAATCACATCAACGGTAAATTCAATCTCCCTGTCAATCAAATCCCCTAGCAGATTATCTAGGAAAACATCTGAGAATTCTCTGACTATAGGAATACTGTTCACGTTAGCATTATCATCAGTAGATAGAGTCAATACAGAACACAGATATCCCTTACACCCCTTTCTAATCAATTTAACAGCTTTCACAAATGAAATCAAATACGGAGGAGGTACTACTTCAAACCCATTAAACACAAATTCGGGTAAACCCGGTGGACGAAAAACTACTTGTTTCGTTACACAGTCTATGGTAGCATGGTATTTCGTTAACCAGTCCATTCCCAATATTACGTCAAAATGATCAATGTTTAGAGGCAGTAAGTCAATAAACAAATGTGCATCTCCAACAATAATTTCACAAGCAGGGTACATATATGCACAGGTCATAGATCCCCTAGTGGGTGATGATACAGCTAACAGATAATTCATGGGTTCTAATGGTCTATTCAGTTTTTGCGAAAAAGCATGCGACACATATGAATGCGTAGATCCTGAATCAATCAGTACATAAGCATTTTGAGTACAGATAGAGAGAATACATGATACAACGGTCTCGGTATTCTGCACGTCTCCCGTTACTAGGGCGAACACTCGGCCCTGCCTCATAGGCTCTTTCCCGGTAGCTTTGGGGTTCAGTTTTGGTGCAACAGTTGATGCTGCCACGCTTGGTGTAGCTTTACTACTGGTTTGTGGAGCAGAGAGGCAGTCTTTAACCATGTGGCCCACCTTGCCACACCTGTAACAGGCTCCAGATATTTTATAACAGACCCCTTTGTGCTTCTTGCCACACTCAGAATAGGGTGGTATGAAACCACTCCCTTGGCTGGGGCTAGTTGTTGACCCCGTATTCTGTTTCTTGTTCAATGGGTTATGCTTGCCTTTCTTGAATTTAAAACCCTGCCTTTTACCACGCCATTCAGACGCTGGTGTTTCAGTTTTCAATGCTTCGATGTTCAATTCAGCCATCAAGGCTCGGTCAAGAACATTTACATAGTTCGGTAGCTTCAAAACATTAATTTTGTCCAGTATTGCAACATTAAGACCGCCTTCAAACTTTCTGGCCTTCTTGTAGTCAGTGTCAACCCTATGTGGTGCATAATGGGCAAGTTCAGTAAATTTTGTTTCATATTCAGCAACAGACATTGTGCCCTGTCTCAGCTGTTCAAATTCAGTCACTTTTCTATCCCTAACACACTGAGGGAAATACTTCTCGAAGAAGGCTCCTTTGAATTGAGCCCAAGTCATTACGGTGTTGTTATCACAGATAAGCATCCACCACCTTTTGGCTTCTTCTTGCAGAGTAAAGGTGGCCAGTAGCACTTTATGTGCTTCAGAGCATGGAAAAACCTCAAACAATTTTTCAGTCTCAATAACCCATGCTTCAGCTTTTAACGGTTCAAGGCCTCCCTGAAAGGATGGCGGTTTCATTTTGCTGAACTTATGGATAAGAGCAATTATGTCCCCATCATTAACATTCACATTCTGTTCCGGCTGTACCGGAAGAGGAGGTGGGGGCTGTTGATTCTGTTGTTAATCTAATCTCTCAGTTATTAATTCCATCATTCTTTCCAGTCTTGCCATTCTTGCCTTAAAGGATGAGGATTCAGATTCATTTGCAATTCTCGTATTATCCATTTCACTATAGGCAGTTATAACAGTTATTAACATAGGCAGTCATTCATTTAAACAGATTAACACATTAGCATATATTCAGTCATGTCATAACCACAAACCTATCATGCTCATGTGATGCCTAATTTACTTTTCTAGGACGCCCTATAGCTCATTTGGACACGTGTGTACGATATAACTCGTGGTAAATATCACTCTGATACCACTCTGTCACGACCCAAACCCGCCCCTATGGGTTTAGCACCGTAACCGGCCAGTAATCCAAGATTACCGAAGGCCTGCTTAACAGTAATACAGTAATACAGAGTACAGGGGCTGGCGGAAGCCAATACAGTAAATAGACAATGTCCAATGAGCCGTGACAGTCTGTATGCAAAAAGACTTTTCATTGAAATATATACAGTCAGACAAAACAGTATGTACATATATACAATCATTCAGTTCAGAGACCTAATCCCTATTAAACAGTACAGTATCGTATACAAAACAGATACAAAGACAGACAGGAAAATTAAAAACACCCCTAAGCCGTAGCTTGACAGGTTCGAAACCTCGCAGTGAGGCACAGTGGTTGGCTTGACAAAACTGGAGCTTACCCCGACACTTCTAACCACGGTCTGGTGCCTGTACACCTACATATATATATGAGCAGTGAGCTAAAGTCCAGTGAATAACACAATGCGTAAAGAGGTTAAGAATGAATGTCCTTACAGTAATAAAAACAGTTCATTAAATCAGTATTTCAGTCGTTCAGTCGATACAGTCATATGTGGTACATCCATTAGCATAACAGTACAGTAAACAGTAGGTCTTAAAAGACCATACAGTAAATGATGGCCATCAGTCAGTAAACAGTAGTGGTTCCAACAAGGGAACCGACAGAGATCTCTGTAACAGTAACAGTAAACAGTAGTTGCTAAGGATGCCACAATACAGTTCAGAATATAGGACATACATTCATTCAATTAACAGTATCAGTTCAGAAGGCAGTACAGTTCAATTGTTCAGAAGATAATCATTTTGAACATATCTTTACACAGTTGTTGCTCACAGAGTTCTGGGCTACAGCAAGCTAGAGCGCGTCCCCAGTCGCCAACCCTACACAATTACAGATTGAACACACACTAAGCTACACAGTTGGGAAAGATAACAACTTAATCCCTAATTTGCCTCGGTGTGTTCTATATCTATATCCTCATTAAGATGCCTTAAACTAGGCCTAATAATGCCTAGGATCAGATGAGGATGCAAAGATTCACTTTAAAAACATTTTCAGAATTTTCAGAAAATAAGGGTTACGCTCGAGCGTAGGTTACTCCGCTCGAGCGGCCATGCAGACAAAGGTTTCCACTCGAGCATAGAATTACCCGCTCGAGCGTTATGCAAAACAGTCAAAAGTGCTGGATAGGTGAAAATCACGCTCGATTGGGCACTCGACACCCGCTCGAGCGGACTTCAAAACAGAACAAAATGTTGGGAGCACGATTTCCACGCTCGAGTGCCAGTCACCCCGCTCGAGCGTGAGTCCAAATTCTGGAAATTCCAAATTCGAACCTCAAGCTCAAAACCAAGTTTTAAACCATATATTTCAATCCCCTTGGGCGAATTTTTCCAGAAAACATCCCAAAACTCATACTTTAACATGATTCAAAGCTCAATTTGTAAAATCAAAGCCCAAGGGTGTTTCAAATAAATCCATTTCAAACCAATTTCCATGAATATGAAGAACATACAAACATGCATGAATTTAAACACTTCAAAGCTTCAACTGCTAGCTCAATTGAGCCAATTCTTTCTAAAAACAAGATGAAAACATGGACTTAACATAACTATTAGCATGCATGTGACAATTCTCCATGCAATCAACTCAAAATTCAATAATTCAAACATGCATGCATGGAATGAGTTCCAATTCAACAACTTGAGCTAGTTCTAGGCTTAGATTACTAAGAACACAAGAACCATGGATGAACATTCATAAACGCAACACTAAAAGGTTGAATTTCCTTACTTAAGTCTTGAATTAGAGGTATGGAGGCTCAATGTTGCAAGAACTCCTTTAATCCTCCTAATCTCCAAGCAATTCTCTCAAGAACAAATCAATTCTCTCCCTCTCTCTCTTTCTCTTGGTCGGTTGAGACAAGGAAGGGCTGAAGAATTGTGTTGATTCAATGTGTATACAAGTCTCACAATGTGTAAGATAGTGGACACCAGTAGGGCAAGGTTGTAATTAAGTCTAAGTTGTGCAATTTAACTTCATTTAATCTAATTTAGTCATACCAAATCAATTTTCAGATAAATATGCCATAAAATCCTATAAATTCTAATTAACACAGAACATTAATCAATTTCAGATTCGGCTGCCGATAAGGCCTTCAATTCGCAATTTAACCATAAAACATGAACAGATCAATTAACAATCAACAGATAGAAAATGCATTTAAATAGATACAGTCAATCAATCAGTTTCAGATTTTAGTCAGTCAGCTCAGTATTTCAATTAGTTCAATTACTTCAGTTATCAATCACAATCAGTCTCAGTTTAGTAGTAATCAGTGGTTATTCGGTAAATTGTGACGAAGGTTGTTACACACAGGCACAGAGTAAGTATGTGAAGAACAAGAAAGTAATGACCCAGACACGATGCTAGCAACAGAAAGCGGATATGACAAGAACAGTGCCAGGCATTCAAACAATTCAAAACTAGACAGTTGAAAGTAGAAGGCAACAGATGGCAAGTAAACAGATTCATAAGAGTTATGAAAGATTGAGCTTAATAGCAAGTAAAGAGTTTATGAACCTACCAAGTGAAATGAACGCCGATATAAAAATCGTCGGAGTCAAATAGATGACTGGAAATCGGGAACTCACCAGAGAGTGTGAGTGGAGCAGTTGCAAAGCTCTTGGAGTTTACGAATTAATGGAACCAGACCCTCGGCTAGGAGGTGCGATTTCAAGCAGCTTGGAAAGCATGAAACTTGAGTCTTGACACCAGTGGACAGTAAAGTCTAGGGAACTTTGAGGTCGGCGAGTTTGATCTCGGACAGAGGGGCATAGATAAACGAACAGTGTAGGTTCCATCACCTCATAATGCCGAGGTAATAGAACCTAGGGGGCAGTTGTGGGGATATATTTTATGAGTACCAACACGTGACAAGGTGACGCCGACGTGTCAGCCGAGGTGCCACGTGTCCTGGTCGTGACGCCGAGGTGATCTCGGCAAGGCCGAGGTTATCTCCGAAGATATCGGAATCCGAGATAAGTGGATAAGGGACAAGAGTCCTAGAATGAAAAGAGAACTCAACCTGGATGAGGGACAAGAGTCTTAGAATGAGAGAAGACTTCAGTTTGTATTAAGATAAGACTCTTAGAGAGTTTATCCTAATCTTACTGGGAGTCCAAGATTAGCAGTAATCCTGAGTCCATAAAAGTTAGGCTTCTATTGGGATTAGGTTTATGTTGGCTATAAAAGAGAGGCACCCACATGGGTCTAAGGTATGCTTTTTAGGCTCAAGCTTGTGAGTTGAATAATTGATTATCTTTGAGAGATATACTGACTTGATCGTCGGAGTGCCCCCGGGTGAACGAACCACCGCGGGATTCTTATATTTCTGTTGCAGGTCAGTCAGGTGCCATCTATTCTGCCAATGCTCTCCAGCTGAATTACTGAGTTGGCAGTGTGGTCGGAAAATTTCCCACACACTTTTCAACCGCAAAAGATGGAATCAAGATCCCCTCCTTAATTTTTCTTCTTAATTTCTTACTTGTTGGGCTATTAGACCCACTTTTGGGTCTAATTTTGATAATCCAAACCGTTCACATTTTAAGATTTGTTAAATACATCATACCTATAAAAAATTAAGTTGATCGGATATCAAAAAGCATATGTTCGGAAAACTATTTATTAAATTTTTTTAAAAAATGGTTTATAGTTTGATGATCAGAACACATAGTTTCTGATATCCGATTAACTTGATTTTTTACAGTTATGATATACTCAACAAATTTTAAAATGTGAAACAGTTCGAATTATCAAAATTGGGTCTAAAAATAGGCCTAATCAACCAGTAAGTAGGAAATTAAGAAGTAAAATTAAGGAGGAGATCCTTATTCCAAAAGATGGGTACTTAAATCTATGAACATAAAGCAAATTCCTCTCTATGGCTGGGGGTTCCCTCCAGACTAGAGGGTCCAGTCTGGCTCATTGAGCTTATTTTTCTAATAATTTAAATTGATCATATTTTAAAATTTGTTGTATATATTATTCTTGTAAAAAAATCACGTCAATCGAATGACGGATATTATGTATTCGGATCACTTTTTTATAAACCGTTAATTTTCTGACTGTCCATTTTTTTCAGATAAAAGTGATCTAAATACATAGTATCGTTATCCAATTGACGTGATTTTTGACAGGAATAATGTACTCAACAAATTTTAAAATGTGAACAGTTCTGATTATTAAAAAGAGACCCAAAAATGAGCCCAATAAGTCGAATTGAACCGAACTGTCTCAGATCTGGACCATGAAACGTCCAGACCTGTTTATATATTCCTGTTTTTTTAGGTGTTTACTATTCTCACTTTCCTAACTAGTTACAATGGTATAGGTACTCACAAAGGGTTATAATAAAAAGGATAAATTACACTTTTGTCATCTTTATATTTGGTCACTTTCTCATTTTAATTTTAAATTTTTTTTTTCACTTGTCCCTTTATATCTCAAGTTTTTTTTTTTTTTTTTTTTTTTTGGAGTTTACTTCTAAAACTAACTTGTGTTAAAAATTAGATAAAAAATGACATGATAAGTATCACATAATATAAAAAATATATTATTATATTAAAATTTAAGTTTGTATTAGATGTATGAGTTATATATAATAAAATATTTTTATGTCAGATGACTGTCAATGTGCTATTTTTTATCTAATTTTTAACAAAAGTTAGTTTTAGGAGAAAAATTGAAAAAACTTAAAACGTGAAGGACTAAAGTAAAAATATATATATATAGGAGTCAAAGTGAAAAAATAATTAAACATAAAAGGAATAAAATGTAATTTACCCTAATAAAAATGTCACAAAAGCTTGGAAACAAATCATATTACAAAATATTTATAAAAAATTTAAAATTTTGTAACCAATCATAACAGAAAAGATTCATAGCTCGAATTGTTTGGCTCGAAAATGGCCTGACTTCTACATACACCCACATATCTGTGTACACCCCCATTTATTCATCTCAGTTTTAACCCATACATTTCATTTCAAATGAAAAAGAAAAAAAAGAAAAGAACAGAGTAGAGAGATGGAGAGAGGAGATTTACCGTGCTGCTTCTGTGTGTGCCGACTATCCGAATGCCCCAATTTACAAGAGGTGGAATTTCATAACTTTTTTAACTCGTAACCACCAAAATCACAAATCAAACCATTAGACATTATGATTAAACAACTCTATGTGTGTGTGTATTGAACAACTCTGTGTATGTGTGTGTGTTTGAGCATTATTAGGGATCGTGAGAGGTGAGGAAATAACGGAGGTAGGAGGGGAGGGACTGAGGAGGAAGTGGAGAGATATGATTGAATGAAGATGAAATGGAGAGTTCTCTTTCAACTGTGTTTATGTGTGTTTGGGGTAGAGAGAGAGAAAGAGAGAGGGAAAGTGGTGAAGAAAGAGAGAGGGAAAGTGGTGAAAAAAGAGAAAGGGGGCCTGAGTGTCTTCACTCTGTTCTGTTCTTTTCTTTTTTGGTCTTTTTCTTGAATTGAAATGAGAGTTAAGTGGAGCACACGCACACACCAAATAAAAACTCAAAATCAGGCCACTCGAGCCGCAACCTATTCGAGCTACGTAGTGGAGCTCCAATCATAAATGCTTCTAACTCCACCTTTGTTTATGGTACTTACTTTCTGAACTATCATCACAAAAGTTCATACACTACAAGAATTAACACAATTACCGACCACTTTTGCCGACTAAAAATATTTTGGTCGCAAAAAAATCACATTTAGCTACTAAGAAAAAATTAGTAGGCAAAAGTTCATACTTTCACCGACTAAAGTAATTTGGTCGCTGAAAAGCAAGTTTTCGCGACTAATTTGAAATATTGGTCACCAAAAATTTAGGCGGCAAAGTGAAAAACTGGGAGGGAGATTAAAATCTTTTAGCGACTACCACAATTTAGTCGCACATTTCAAAACGACGTCGTTTTGTTTGTTAAATGCAGAGAGTCCAAGTAGCCGACCAACACAGTTTGTAGGGGAAAACAAATCAAACCCCTATAATATTTTACAAAAACGCGCCTAATCGATCCCACCCTCCCAGTTGCGTCACTCATCTCGCCTCTTCACCATCAACGCTGCCGTCCGCCGTCCTCGCCTCTCCACCGTCAGCGCCACCATCCGTCTTCGCCTCGCCACCGTTATCTAGGTATATTTTTTCAAGCTTCTGTCTCTCTCTGTCTATCTCTCTCTGTTCCACTTTTTCTCTTTGATTTCCCCTCTCTTTCTCATTCTCTTCTTGTTCTGAAGAGAGCATTTCAGTGGAAGAATGAGCTTTGTAACTCCGTACAGCTCATCGGCATCGTCGTTACACCTGTCCAAATCAAGGCCCCCAGCTCCGATAAGGCCGTCGCTTGGTCTCGCCTAGCCGTCAAGAAATCCTCTACCGACACTGCCTGGTAAACATTTCTTCATTTTTTGTTGAAACCAACCCATTTATTAAATCAATCAGTGTATGTAGGGTTTTCAGATTGTTTTGTTAGTCTTGTCTTGTTAATACCAAAATGGCATCATTAATGATTAGTGGGAATTTTGGCCCCAAATCCTGGGTTTGGGAATTTTGATGCTAGTGTCTGATTAGTGGTTATTTTGGCCCCAATTCCTGGTTTGGGAATTTTGTTGCTAGTGTGCCTCATGTTTTGAGCCTAAAAACAAATTGAGGTATAAATCCTCTCTCCCTCTCTTACTCATTCTCTGTCTGTCTCTCCCTCTCCCTCTCCCTCTCAATGTTTGTGTTCATGTTTTGTTTTTTTTTTTTGTTCTCGTTGTTTTGCCTAAGGTAAGAAAGCAGACTCAGATTTGTACTGTTCCTTTGATTTTGGGATGATGAAAATGCATTAAAAATTATTATTATCATCTAAGTTTTCTTGAATTATGTAGATGTATTTAGAAAGTGTTCGTTTACTTAATTAAATATAAGAGCCATCTTCTGGAATAGAAAAATAATGTTAATGGTGAAATCTAATCCGTTATTTGCATTTTATTAAAAAAAATTGTGGGTATGTAAATCTTTGATAGATTATGGTGTTTGGAGGCATCCCTTGGTAAGAAATTCAAATCCACTTTCTCTTCTCTCTCAATTTCCCATCCTTCCCTTCAATTTTCTCAGTTCACTGCTCTGTAGTCTGTAACACAAACCAGGATTAGGGTTTTTTATTTTTATTTTTATACTTGGAATGCAATTTGATAAGTTCTTGTTTTTCTTGTTTAGATTTCTTTTGATGGTGAAATTGTAAAGCTGGAGCTTTTCTTGAAATGATTTACTCTGTTTCATTAGGGTCGTTGTTTTGTCTATATACCTAGAAACCAAACTTTGAGAAATTTAGATGTTGTAATTTAAATGTCGCCGGAAGGGGTGAATTTAGGTGGTGATGGAGCAAAATACTTGTTTGCCATGGAGTACCATAGTAATGTCAGTACCTCTTTCTATCTCTAGGTTTCACTATCTTCAAGGCAGACTTCAGGTTCTTCCTTGTCCCCAAAGTTTGAGAGGGAATGATAAGATATCTGAGTCATGTGTAGCTACAGCTGAGCCATGTGTAGCATAGTAGCAGCCATGTGTAGCACAACAGCAACCATGCCTAGCTACAGAGCTACAGAGCAACTCTAGCTGCAACTCCAGCCTCAGCTCATTGCAGCAGTCTTAGTCATCCACACAGCAGCTATAGTTGCAGCTCCAGCTTCAGCTCAATGCAGCCTTCTCAGATCCAGCTATTTGTCTGTTAGAACTATGGTTAGTTAACTGTAAGAAAGTGTGGTTGGATTAGGTAGGTAGTAGTTACAGTGCATCAGATGTATATATAATGAACTAGAACCCCCTGGGTTTGTTAATGAATGAAATAAAGCTTAGTTTCTTTATCAGCACCCTCATCACATCCTTGTAGGCGAATTAAGGAGTGTCAGTTATGGGTCTGTTACATTTCTCTAATAAAAATTACATTGAGTCAATCTTAGGGAAACGTGTCCAAAATTCCTAGTCTATTCTCTTCTTTCCCTTTCTTGGCAATTGTAGCTAGTTTATCTCCCATATTAGTTTCAATAAAAACAGTGTGGGTAAAAATTTACACCACACATGCTGTGAGAGAAATATTTTCTTTCTAGATTTGGGTTATGATATATAATAATAAAGATGAATATCTCAAGATCTCAACCTACAAAGCCGAGGTTACAATCTATCCGGTCATATCATTGACCCAAGGGCACTGTTGCTGAACTTAGCAACAATTTTGTGGAGAATGATCAATAACACAAATATTTACGTCTTTTTATTTAAAATTTATTTTTCTCACTTTTTTAGATGAAAATTATTATTAGATATTTAAATTTAATTTTTAATATATTTTGGAATCTAATTGATATTTTGAGTATAATTTGAGAGGCAAAATGAAATTTCGATACCACATTAACACCTTCGGTTTAATTATAAACATTAAACAAAAGGAGTAAAACCTTTATATGTTGTAGTGGGGTAATATTGATTTTAACTGATAATTTAATGAATAAAATAAAATTTTCTTTTAAAATTATAAGGATTAAATTAAAATTTTAATTATCTTATAAAAAAATAATAAAAGATTGTAATTAATTAAATGTTTCGCCTTGAATCTCAAATAAGCTTGAATTGCATCTGCCCCCAACTATATGATTACAAAAGATTTTCTGGTAATAACTTGGAAGCTAGAAAAGTTACTTTTTCTAGAATCCACAGTCACAATAATAATGTCAGTTTTCTTTCTGCTAGATTTTCTGTTTACAAAATTATTGTTTGTTATTGGTAAGCTTGTCCACATCAATAGAATTCTCTCTAAATCACCTAAATTTAGTTATAGTACTCAGAAGAGACGTCTTAATTTTTTGTCAACTGATTTTGGACTAAATGTTTTAAATGACGACGGGGGATGCAGAATTTTTACTTAAGGGGGCAAACATTTAAATAACTAAAAAAATTAGGACAAATTACTATGTATAGTCACTGTACTTTGGCCTTTGTGTCAATATGATCCTTGTGATTTCAACTAACTCGATTTTGAGATTGAAACTAATCTACGGATGTTACAGGTTCATATGTCTAACTAAGGATGAGATTGAAACTAATCCACATGCATATATCTAATATTACTGTGTTGAACATTGTAGCTGGCAGGGGTCCAATGTGCTGGAAACCCACAGTTTTGCGTGAACGAGGATGGTTCATACTATGAAGAGGGACAAAAAAATACAAGAGGGTATATCTGGGGTAAGGTGTGTATCGATGTCCATCTACTTCTACATCTTTCTAACCACTCCCAAAAAAAAAAACAGCACTATTTTTTTTTTAAGTTAAACGTAGTTACCTTTCAGGCTGGTATAAAGCTGGTTTGTGCTGTACTATCCCTTCATGTTCCTTCCAAGTCTGCAAATCCTTGTGGAGAACAAGTGAATAATCTGGTTAGCCGAGCTGTGCCTGACTACACTGAGCAGAGAACCCTTCAAAAACTTCTTTTAATTGGATACAGTGGGTCTGGGACTAGTACTATATTTAAGCAGGTACTTTCCTAATGTGGTTATACAAGTTTCTTGCTTTCTCCATTTTGTTCCTTACTTATTTTGTTATTCATTTATACATAGAATAAAAGATATTTTAATTCTTAGTTTTTTAATTTATATTTCAATTATTTATAACTTCTTTCCAATAATGCATTTTTGTCCTAAAGAATAAATTTGACAAATTAGTTAATTTAATTAGTAAAAACTCATTTATTAATGAATTCTATAATGACTCAACATACATAAATCACTTTGCATTTTAACCATAACCACTTGTGCATAAATATTGTTATTGATATGAGTCATTTGTTTCCTCCTGATAGTTGTCATCCTACAGGATGTGTGATTATACTTACTAATTTATTATCTTTGGACATTAATTACAAGTGGATGACAATGATGCTTGTTTATACCATATTGTTTAAAATTTGTTTCCATTTTCTTTAATTTTAATGAAGTCATGTTGGCATTGGTTCTACACTGAATTGACATGATCTTTTAAATTATGTCTTTTATTGGTCCAACGCTTTGGACATTGCCACTGGGATTGTTGAGACCCCATGAAGATGGCTCTCTTTCACTAGGAATACGTGATATTCATTAGCAAGCGTCTGGTGTTGGCAAAGGCCCCCAAAATTAGTGTATTTATTAATATAAATTCTTGTGATAGGCCAAGATCCTTTATAAAGATGTCCCTTTCTCGAAAGATGAACGTGAGAATATCAATGAAAGTAAGCTTGAATAGGGCTAATTGAGCCTGAGCCAAGCTCCTCGTTAATCAATGAAAATTCCAGTGCTCTAAGCTTGGTACCTTCTTCTTCTTCTTTTTCTTATCTTTTTTTTTTTTTTTTAAATTCTAAAACAAATAGAATAAAGTTTTTAGAGTTCTTAGATGCAGACACTTAGCCATGATTCTCAAAGCATATCAAAGCATATTACTTATGCTCCATGTATTTGGATGTCTTGGTCAGGGCATTGGCCACATACTGCCGCAGGCCACCACCTTTGGCAGCCTCCCAAACCTCCAACTGCCCCCTCTAGTAACTCACAGAACCCAGGGTTTTATTTGAGTCCTCTGTTTGGTACTATTTCTGATCAAACATGAGTTTAAAAGAGAATAGCCAAGATAAATGAGAATAGGAAGTCCAAGATAAAAAGAAAAAAACAAACTACCCAAGAAGGTGCTTCTGCTTGTGCCGGTGCCGGTGCCAATGCTTTTTGGTTATTGTTTTCACTGTATCTAACACTTGTACTCAATAATTGTATCTAAATTCATGTAACAAAGAGGTTAAAGCATGTCTAAATACCCAAGTGTATATTTTGTGGACACTTTGGCTACAAATTGAAGTTATGAATGAAGGTGTAAATTGAGCTGGTGGTATAGAAAAATGTGATTTGGATTGAGCTCCCAATATGTGTCTGTCACTTGAGTGTGAGTTGGGGTCCATGGGGGACTTGGAGGGGAATGTAATATCATTAGACTGACATGGTTTGTGTACATGTAACTTTGTTGGTATGGGTGTATTAAAACAGAAACTTGCATTCGTATCTATAATGCATTTGTAAATTTTTTGTAGGTACTGTATGAGTTGGGGTCTGCTACCCTCTACAAAAAAATTACGGGAATGTGCTTGGAAAAAGCTTTACATCCAGGTATATTTAGGTTCGACTTACAGCTTTTTGGTGAGCATACCAAAATCCATATAAGACGTTGATTTTTTATACCCAGGCTCTTCTTCATTCTTTTTCTTCTAATTTATCAAGTGAGGAAGATTAGTTATTGACTTTAAAGAAACTTGTCTCTTTGAGCTTACTCAGAGCTCCTGTATTGCATCTCTTCTATGATATTCCTTGGATGATTTTATCCTCTTGTAATTGACACATTGGATGCTTATTGATGAGGGGGAATTGCAAGAAAATGGTATCAACTCAAAATAATTGCAATGTCACAGAAGTACAAACAATTCATGCATTAGATTGTGCAACTAAATCTTGTGTTTCCACCTCTTTGCTATTATTTTGAGTTTATATCATTTTATTGCAGTTGCCCCTATTGATAAAGCTAGATTAAGTTTAAAATTTGGTTTAGAAGAATTACTTTCTTCTTGCAGCGTGATGAAGAGGACATGGCTGAATTTGTTAGGAATTGCCCCACTGAGTTCAAAGAGTATTATGTCCAAATGCAGGCAGCAAAGAGAAGCCAAACACCTCTTCCTTCTCAGGTAAACAGGGGTAGCTATTGGGCTGAAACTTTTGCCTTCTAAGATTTAATAGGGTATTTGGGGAATCACTGTCTTTCATTCTTTCTTGTAAACTTTGTACAAATCAATAGGCCTTGGAATCTAATCCATAACTTGCTAATGCATGAATCCCCTTTTTGGATGAACCATGCATAGGGATTGACTTCTTCAAATGAGTCTCAATGAAAATTAGCAAATGCATTTCCTTAATTACTATTTATTCCTTTTTTCCCCCCCCTCTCTCTTTATATATCTGAAGGTGAATGATGACCGGATTATTCTTGACAAGACTCTTACTGATCAAGTGTCTATATGGAAAAGCAGCAGAGGCCTGACTGATAAGGTGGTCTTGGACCATGATTGCTCTGGAGAAACATGTACTTACTATCAAATTGGAGATGTATTTGTTTGTGAGAAGACTGGGCAGGTTCATGGTATGAAACACTAGTTGTGGTTATTGAATGTGGCATTAATGTTTGTTTGTTTAATAGGTACAATTACATAGATTTTTATTAATGGTTTATGTTCTTTGTTCATGCAGTTTATGATGATACATGTAGAGAAGCTGTTTTGGACCCTACAAATGAGCTTTTGGTTTGTACAATATCTGGACATTGTTTTGATAGATTGCTGTCACCAGCTGAAATGGAACCAGACATTGTAAGAGAGATCTCCTCTAGCTTACACTTTTGGCTTTTTGTCATAAAACACACTTAGACCTGTTAAAAATATGAAAAAATGAAAAAAGAAGAGCTAGACCTTCACTGTGCATGTCTATGGCTATCATGTGATGCTGTTGGCTCGTATACTTCACAATACATATATTAACTTATGATTGTTGGACCATCATCTCTTCATAGTGTAATCCTTTTCATTTGGTTAATCATATATGCATGTGTTTCAAACTGATATATGTATATAAGTGCATGTTATATATCTGTCGAATGTATATTTAGAGTATCCAAAAATATGTTAATATTGAAACTAGTGCCATATTCTAGTGACTTACTCATTGTTACTTGAGATGTAAAATTTAAAGTTAATCTCTAAAATAGTGAATATGTCTCGACATAGATACATCATGTGCATATTCCATGCCTACCCATGTTTTGTTGCGTCTCCTCGGAGTATTCCATATTTTTTGAAGCTTTAATTTGACATAGATCTGAATTTAGGAGAACATTGGAAGACTTGTGAGTAGATACTATCTGAATGTTCTGTGAACGAAGTTCTGGAGACATGTTCAGAAAGAGGATAAGAGCTCTTCTGTTGCTGTAATTTTATGCTTCTTTGGGGTATTTTGTTTGATAAAATGATAAATTGACTGCTAGTTACTCTATCGAGCTTTTTAGCTGGCTGTTATTATTGTTTATCATCATAGCGGGGACTGTACTTTTTTATTTATGGTTTGTTTGTTTGGGTGGAAAATGTTGTCCACTTTTAAAATGGGAAAAATATTTTCCGGATTAAAGTCTTACTAATACTACCATCACCTTCACCACTGCCACCGCCACTGCCACCACCCCCACCCCCACCACTACTTATACAACCATTAGTACATTAGTTTCAACAGGATGCAACCAAACATATTTGGAAAAGATCTTTTGAAACAAAGATTTTTGTAAAAAAATATTTTCTGCCAAAACAAACGGAGCATTAGCATGTCACCAAGTCTATGTCACCTAGTCTGCCCATTTGATTGCTTTTTTGTTAAGCAGGAGATAGGTGGCTTCGTGTATCATTTTTAGATTTGATACTCAAAAATCTTCTCTCTTTTTTGAAAATCCAGGAACAGCAGCAAGGTGGTGTTTCAGATGAAGCAGAACCATTCATGGGGTCTGGCCGTTTTGGTAAATCTCCTACTTCGCCTCTGCATCATGTTTATTGATTCCCAAAACTTTTTATTCATCTTGTGTGTGTGTGTGTGTGTGTGTGTGTGTGTGTGTGTGTGTGCAAGGTCAAGGTTGTCTCTTCCTCTTTTCACGTTGCACTTCAGGTCAACTTTTTATGTCAACTTTTTATTCGCCTCTGGCCAGATGGACGAAACTTGCAGCTGCACTTCAGGTCAAGGTTGTCTCTTCCCCTTTTCACTGGAGGAAAAGTAGAACAAAGTAAGAGGCCAGGCGCTTCTCGAAATGAACTTCCAATGGGCCCAGTCGATTATCCTACTTCTTTTGAAAATCAACTTCCCCAACAACGGTTAGCAGGCTCAGTTCCTCCTAAGCAGTCGTCAATGGATTCAAGTCTACTAATTGGAGGTATGCATGGCCTCTTTTTCTTTCTTTTTGGATTGGTTACGAATTGCTCCCCCCGCCTCCCAAAAGGAAAGGGGAAAAAGGGAAAGAAAACGACTTTTTTCTTAGGCTGTTCATGGGTAGGTGGTAGCAAGCCCATTGGATAAATGGGTCGAACTGTTGTATGGCATTTGAAGCTTAAACAGTTTGGCAGGTTGCACTGGAAAAATCTGAAACCACTTGCTTATTAGTCCGTCTACCCATGTACCTAAAATCAGTTGTTGAAATCCTCAATTTTCTCTTGTGCGTTTTGCTGTTCCTCTTGAAATGGATACCTCCACAATATTCTCAAATATTTTAATTCTATTATGATGTCAGTAGACTTGTGAAAATGATAATGTCCAATCCAAGAAATTGGAATCCTTGCCATGATTTATATAGGAAAAAAATGTGCTATATGGACTTTAACAATTTGCTGCTAAACAACCCGTAATTTACCTCTGCTAAGTAGTTAAAACCATATTGTGGTGTTGAGGATTAACTTTAGTCGACAAGTTCTTATGGTGCTGCAACTTTGCTCCAGTCTGGCACTCTTAAAATTTGTCAAACTTTAGAGTTGAAAATCATTTGACGAATAGGGGCAATCTTGACAACATCCAACTAAAGATAGGAACGAAATTGTTAAAATGTACAAATTAGTACCCACCTGATTTTTTGAGAATTGGTGAACTTGGTAAAGGGAATTAAGTTACTTAAGTTTTGTTAATAAAAGTAACGCATTAATTAAATCAAGGGTTCACCCCCCAAAACACGTTTAAGAAATCCTTATTGGTTTTAAGCCACAAGCATTAGTTTTCACTTGAATTCACCTCTCCATTGGTGAACTGGGTAAAGGGAATTAAGTTACTTAAGTTTTGTTAATAAAAGTAACTCATTAGTATAATCAAGGGTTCGCCCCCAAAAACATGTTTAAGAAATCCTTATTGGTTTTAAGCCAAAAGCATTAGTTTTCACTTGAATTCACCTCTCCATTATTCTGGTTACTTACTAAAGTTGTTAAGGCATTTCTAACTTCAATATTTCTGAAGGGCATATTTGTTTTACCTAAAAACAGTGGTAAAAGCATTTTTGAATAGCTTGTATGTTAAACAGTCTAATTTTATCTTATTAACAGAAAATGTCTCAAAACGGTGTGGAAACAGAATCCTCTCAAATATGAATTTGTTTGGTAAAATACAATTTTTAGGACTACCAAACAGCGTCCAAGGACCAAAACAGTGTATATAACTAATTTTTCAGCAGATGCGGTGTGAATTTTGCAAAATTTCATTTTTGTGGTTCAAAAGGTGTGTTCTTGAAACACAAATATTGCCAAGTTTGTCAAAAACATTTTTTTCATTTTAGGCATATGAAAGTCCCAATTTTCAAGTGATAGCTTGGTCTTTAAACATGCATGAATCCCTCAACATGCCACATTATCTTCTTTACTTTGTTTTAGCATCAAGGCCTATCGACATACATTGTAACAAACCTTCCAATTAAACATGTATTTCATATCATACATGTCAATATGAAAGCTAGACTTATATACAAGTCCAAGAGCTTTATAGTACCTCTATTACATGCCATAAATTCAAATTATACATAAAATAAAAGGATAGCTTTTCAACTCTAAATAATAACGAGACAAATCCTTCACAAAAGTGGGAAGCACCAAATGCTTCAAACAACCAAATTACCATCCATACCTGTAATTTGAAACGTTGACCCATGATGGCTGCATAGGAATAATACTAGGAAATCAAATATGCAAGTACCAAGTGTAAGCATGCAATATAACCATATATGCCTATATATTATGATGCTTCTTTTTATTTTGAAGACCGCAATTTTTACTTATCCAAAGGATTTTATCTCACGCCAAACTTTTTGAAATTTAAGAGTTCACAAAATCAACCAAATTTCACGAGATTATTCCAATACTTCAAAATCAACCAAAATCAATGAAAAACCAAGTTGTTTCAAACAAAGGGTTCCAAAATCAACTATTTGAGTCACAAACTACAAATTGTGTATTGTAACCCCACCAATGTTGCTAAGCACAGATTTAGGTAATATATACCTGTTTATGGGCTACTAACCCAAAAGGACCAAAAGACAAATTGTGTTCCCTTTTATAAGAGAGAGACACCTCCTGTTTCTGTCTTTTCTGTGTGGAATTGGGGTCAGCGGGTCTTTTATGAAACAAAATCAGCCTGTTTGGTTCCACTTTTTTGAAAAATTTTAGAAAAATTTAGACTTTCTATTTGGTTATCCAAAAAATCCAAAAAAAAAAAAAATGCCACAATTCACAGGGGAGTTTTTAAATGCCTGCTGCTGTATTGTTTTGGGGGACTGCAGCAGAGGGGTTTCTTGCTGAATTGTGTTGGTTCGGTCTTGTTTTGCTGTTGTGGATATTTTAATAGTGCAAGGGGTGATATTTATTTATGGTAATTGGTAAGTGGTAATTGGTAAGTGTGTTAAACCATATTTGATTATATTTATGTTCAAAGTATAGGCAAATAAACGTTTGATGAGAATATCATAGAGAAATGATTGTCTTTAAACTAATTTTAGTTCAATATTTAAAAGATGGAATTTACAGTTTAGTTTATGTTGACTAGTATAGAAACTTCAAACATTGTAATGTTCCACTGATCTAAGGATGAATAGTTAAACAAGAATTTTTGACTATTCCATGGAAACCAAAATGTGATAGAGAAGGCAAAAACGAGCCGGTTGGGGCAAAAAGTTGGAAACAGCCTGGAAACAACCCGAGATCGTAGCGGTCACCTCGGCCTAGATCAAACAAACTTGTGAAAGCATGCAACGGTTCAATAGGACGCATTATTAGTTATGTAGGACATAAAAGTGTGACAAAGTAGGCAAAACCGGGGCGTTTGGGGTCCAAAACTGCTCTGAATTAGCTCCTCTCTATTTCTTTTTTTTTCCTTTTTTTCTCTTCCTTTGGTGGTCTGCATGGTGAAGTATTGCATCAGTCATGAAGGTGGACTGATCTAGAGCAATTCTGGTGGTCTGCATCAGATCTGTCTGGATGCTTGTGGTTGTGTGCTCCAGATCAATTCTGGTGGTGTGCTCCAGATCTGTGATGCTTGTGGTGGTCTGCAGCAGATCAATTCTGGTGGTGTGCTCCAGATCTGTCTTGCTTTTTTCTGATCTATCAATCATCCTCATCTGTCTGGTCTGGATGGTCATCCTGATCAGTCTGGATGCTTGTTTTTGGAGTAAACTGGTGGTCTATATTGTGAAATTAGAAATTTTCACAAATTTTGTTCAAAAAAATGTCGAATTTCACAATTTCTCAAATTGAGAAACTAAAAAAATTACAATGTTTAAGAAACTGCAAAAGTGCACACTTTCTGTATAGAAATTGAGAAACTTCTTGATTTTTAAATATTGTGAAATTTCTAAATTTCAAATGCTACACATTAGAAACAACTAAAATAAAAAATGTTAGTGTTGAGAACATCATGGATTGTGGGCCTTATTAAAGAAAATATAGTACTGAGAACACCATACATTCTGTTGTATGAAAATGTTAGTGTTTGTATTTATTTTGATGGAATATGATCTGCAGGTGGTGATGTCAAATGACATCGTTACAGAGGAAAAAATATAAATTAATAGTCAACTATATATGGTGGTGACTATCAACACCAATTCATAGTTTGTATTTATAGGTGACAGTCAACTATAAATACAAACTATTAATCATCGATGTATCAAATTTATTAGAGAGCTGCTATATATTATTTTTTGTTTTAAACATTTTTTTATATCACTGATCAATACATGCATGATAAATATAAAGTAATATATTAGTATTTGCTTTTTCTAATACTTATCTCTAAATAAAAACGATTAGAAATAAAACTACTCAATAGTCACAAACTTAACTTTTTTCCAGGTAGTCAAAAGTTCTGTTTTACAAGTAGACTACCTACCTCCCCTTTGAGGAGTGAATTGGTTGGGTTAATCAATCGAACAGCCTCTGGGTAGTCAAGTGCCACACCCCTTATCTGATCTTCCGGCATTGGCATCTTCCTTTGCATCTGCTCCGATATTGCCATGTAATGAAACCTGTTCATCATCCATTCATTCATTATTTATCAATCTAGATATATAGGTTGCCAGAATAGGAGTTTAATTTAATTCACATGAAAGGTTCATTGAGGAAGATAGGAGTTATTGACAATATGGATCAATTTCAGTTGCCGTGTTTGGTTTCTGCTGTGTGGCACTATATTAGATCTGGAATGGTGGCTCATCCAATTTATTCTATAGACATGAGAATGCTATTGTTTTATTTACAATTTGATAATGGTAGTCATTTTAATTTGCCAATGTGACCTTTGCTTTTCATGGACATTTTTCATTATTTGTCCAATTTTAACTGACATTATTTCTCTTTTTCTTTGGTACAGATGGATGAACTCGTGCACAAAACTAAATTATACAAGACAAATTGGCACTTTTTGAGTTTTTGGAAGGATTATATATTTTTGTATAGATGTATATGGAAAATATTAGGTAGACTAGTAGTTATATTTTTTGATACACTACTAGTTATATTTTTGGATGGGTGTGTATAGAAAATATTTGGTAGACTACTAGTTATATTTTTGGGTTGATGTACATGGATAAAAATTTAAAACATAATAACAAGTACTTGTTATGTGTTAAATTTTTATGCTAGATGAAATATGTAGTTTCGAATTATTTGTGGATGTAAACTTATAATAGCTGCTGACTTTAATTAAACAGGTTCAGAAATGGTTGATATATGTATTTTGTTGAATGTTGATGATTCAATTTATTTGTTGATTTGAATGATTTCTTCTTTTTACAGATTATATTGAATAAATTGGATGAATTATTATAAATTACAGGTTTATTTTGTTGGATATTGGCGACCAATTGATTAGTCGCGAAATGTCACAATTGGCGATCAAAAAATATTTTGGTCGCAGAATGTCACAATTGGCGACCATAATTTCTGGTCGCGAAATGGCACAATTGGCGACCAAACAAATTTTCGTCGCAGAATGTCACAATTGGCGACCAATTGATTAGTCGCGAAATGTCACAATTGGCAACCAAATTTTTTGGTCGCGAAATGTCACAATAGGCGACCAAAAAAATATTGGTCGTAGAATGTTACAATTGGCGACCAAATTTTTTTGTCGCGAAATGTTATAATTTGCGACCAAACAAATTCTCGTCGCGGAAAGTCACGATTGGCAACCAAAATTTTTGGTCGGGAAAATATTACTTTTCGCGACCAAAGTGTTTTGGCGACAAAATAAATTAGTCGCGGTAATTAAATATTTAGCGACCAAAAATTTAGTCGCGAAATCCAACTTTTGCCGACCAACCACAATTTTGGTCGCGAATTACTTTTGCCGACCCTCAATTGGCGACCAAAGTAGCGACCAAAAAAATTGGTCGCGGATAACTTTTGCCGACCAAAAATTGACTTTTAGCGACCAATTTTTTTGTTGCCAAAAGTGTTAATTCTTGTAGTGATAATTAGCCTCAAAATGAATTTAAATCACATTATGTTTAAGGGAAAATTATAAACCTAAATCATACAAAGTGTTAAATTTGAATTACATATTTTTATTTTTTTTGAAATTTTCAAAAGTAATTTTCTGAGTTCTCAATCCATATTTTTTTATTTTTTTATTTTTAGTGAATTTTTAAAAATATTTTAATCAATTTTTTTTTAGTTTGTAAATTCACTTAATTTAAATATGCTTAAAAAGTATAAAATTTGTACAAATTTTTTTAAAAAATTTACTGAGTACAACAAAATACGAAGATATATTGAATTTTGATATTTTTTTTTTGTATTCAATGAAATTTTATAAAAAAATTTGCACAAATTTCATACTTTTTAAGTGTATCTAAATTAAATGAATCAAAAAATTCTAATAACAAAAAATACGGATTAAAAATTCATAAAACTGTTTTTAAAAATTCCAAACTTTAAATGTAAACCTTCCACGTATTCTGTGGCCATTACCGATACATGATTAACTATTTGCACACATTGTGGGTGTTTGGGAAGTGGATTTTTATGTAAGTTTTTTCAGTTGTAGGATATTATTAGAGAAACTTTTTTTTTGTGTTTGAAAAGATAGTTGGATTTTTTTGTGGTTGGATGTGATGTTTGTGAGAGAAAAAATGAAATGATTATGGGGTTGGATGTGATATTTTCTTTGGATTTATTTTTTTTATTTTGCAAAAACTTTTTCTTTTATTAGAAAAAATTAAAAAAAAAAAACCAAAAAATATTCTTGCCAAACACCACCATTATGTGTGCCAAGAGACTAGTGATTTTACTGTCTAAAAAACAAAAAGAAAAAGGGACTAGTGAATTTGCACTCATTGTGTGTGTCAAAAGATTACCACTAAATCATATTATTAAAATTCTCACTTCCTATGTAATTTCTTAGGTGATGTAATAAATTTTATTAACTTTTAAATACAGTAAATCTTACATGTACACATGACTTTTATTACATAAATACACATACAAATATAAGCAAAGAGGTAAAATAAATCTTGTGAGTTGAATGTTAAAAGAAATTTTGAATTATGTGTTTAGTTATGAGTTATAAGTTTTGAAAACTCTTTTCAAAATTCATAACCAAACAACTTTTTTTCATTTCATTTGTCACATTAAAAATTCGAAATTCTTTTCAAAACTCATAACCAAACAAATTTTCTATTTTCAAACCATAATTTCAAAACTCACAAACTTAAAATAACTTTATTCTTAAATCATAATTCTAAAACTCTACCAAACCCTATCATAATTTCTCTCATCTCATATAAGTAGGAGTATAGTGGAATTTGGGTGTTGTGGTAGTCTTCTTCTCTCGACCGAAGGCAAAGAGAGAGTGAATTGACATGAACATGAGTAGTAATTCAATATTGGGGTGGCCTTATTTGATGATGTTGATGAAGAACAATTTGCCTTATATGTGCATGGTGGTGTGCAATATTATATTTGCAGGGATGGCCTTGTTCGCATGAACCCTTATATCTTTGGTGCTTATCGTCACGCTTTTGCCACTCTTGCCTTGGCCCCTTTTGCTTTCTACCTTGAAAGGTCAGCTTTTATTTATTTATATTTTTTTTGTGTGTGTGTTTTGCTCGAAATGGTGTTTAGAGTTTAAGCCGAGTATACATAATTTTTCATCCCCTATAGCAAGCGAATATCGAGCCTTTTGTCCTGAAACACCTTCAAAAGGAACCCATAACCAAATTTTTTACTATTGCTCCATTCTTAAAATTTGAGTTTGTGATTTTGAGAGAGTTTTTTTTTTTTTTATCCGCTTTTGTTTGCGAGGGTGTCCAGTTTCACCCGTATATGTAGTTTTTCATCCCATATAGAGCAAGTGATTACTAGGCCTATGTCCTCGTAGCATCAAAAGGAACGAAGAAAGAAGTTTTTTACTATTGGTCCACTCTTAAAATTCAAGTCCGTGACTTTGAGAAGTTTTTTTAAAACAAAAATTTTGCCCGCTTGCTCACAACTTTGTCTAGAGTTTCACCTGAGTATATGTAATTTTTGTTAGACAATCTTCACTGTATTTAAAAGATTTAATTTTATTGTGTACACAACAACAATTAGAATTTAAATAAATAAAAAAAATGAGAGAATTTGTTTGATTACAAAAATCAAACTCGAAATAATAAATAAATAAATAAATAACATATTTTATTTTGTTACAAAAACAAAATTTAAATCTGATTTAATAAATAAAAACAACACTGAAAATAAATTAAATTGCTTACTTGATTTAATTTCTTCAAATTATTTTCTGATCAAGTCCAGTGTTTGACACTGTGTCCTTAAGACAGATTCGTCCTCTCCACGGTGCTTTCAGAATTTGGACGTCTATCTCCCAGGATGAAATGATCTACCACAAACAATAGCAGCACTACAAATTGTTTGCCTTACGAACACACTAAGTGTTTACACTCTTTCTTTCAGAAATAAAATGCAACAAAATGAAGAATAGAATAAGCAGAGGTGAAATACGAAATTTCTGAATCAATAACATCAAATGAGGGTGGTCCTATTTATAGATGTAAATGTGGCTCTTGGTTTTAAATTGAGCAGGTATCATACCTGTTGGTTTTGAATTCAAACAGATTTGAATCTGTTAATAATTCAAATAAATAGCAAAAAACGGGAAGGGCCCTGTTTGGGTGTGCACTAATTTCAAACTAGTTTATTTCTGTTTGAAAACGGGAAAGGCCCTGTTTGGATGTACAGAAAATCCAAATCAGTTTAATTTGAATTCTGAATTTTATTTTATCAAAAATAAAATTAAATTCAAATGTTTTTGGCCAAAAAAGATTTGTATTGTGCCGCCGCCGTCGTCCGTCCGGTCGGGCGGGTTGGGCTGGGCTGGGCGCGGGTGCGTGGTGATTTTGGGTCCAATGGGTCTAGCCCATTTTGCCCATAACCTCTCCCTCTAAAACACTTGGGTACCCCTTGGGGCACACCCCAAGTATTTCACCCAAGCCTTATAAACCCTTTCAAAACTTCCCACCAAAACAATGTGGGACAAGCCAATTTACAACCTTAAGGAATTTTCACCAAAACTCCATTTCCATGGAGCACACTTTGGCTTCAATTTTCCATTCACTCGGTAATGGTTTTGAGCAACCAAATATACCACGTGAATCACAACGCGGCATAGAACGCGTTACCACTTTGACCAGTAAAAATCGACGCACGGGGCCCACCTAAAAAATAGACCGAACTTAGGAAAAAAATTCTGGTTTTATCCAGAATTTTATAACCATTTCCAACAATTTTTCCTCCCACATATATATAGGGATGGCAATTTAAATCCGGCCCAACGGGGACACAGACCGCCCTGTCACGATAAGACAGTTTTTTTCCAAAAATTACCCCCATACGACCGGGGTTGGTATTAAAAAATAGATCCCCGACAGTTTTTGGGCGGAGGACAGAGATAGGTTCTCCCGCCCTGACCCTACCCCGAACATATCCTTGAACCTATCCCCGTACATATATACTTTTCTATTCAACTTCTTTACACTACTTTCTCTCTCTCTCTCTTTCTCTCTCTCTCTCTCACACACACCCAAATCTAGATTTCGTCTTCGTCTTGGTCTCACCCTAAACCCCCCCTCTCTCTCTTTCTTCTCCTCACCTCCGTTGTTGCCTTGTCACCGACTTACCACTAGTCGTCAATCGAAGAACCATTGTTTTTATCGGGTGCGATGTTGATATCATTATCGCCTGTGACATTAGTCGTCGCGATCGCTGAATTTGCGATGTGAAGGCTCCAGATCTGTTGGATCTGTGATAGATCTAAGATGTGAAGGCTTCAGATTTACACCACACTTCCTCTGACAAGTTTCTCATCTTCTCTCTCAAGTTATTGTCGGTCTCTTTCTCTCTCCTAGGGTTAGGGTTTTCAGATACGGAACTAGAGACCACACAAACCACCACCATGGCACTCTCTTCGATCTCATCCTAGTTTGATCTCTTTGGTAGTTGATCTGTTGTGTATGATGATTTTGTTATTTTTTGTCTCGATCTATGAGTTATTCATTTAATTTTTATTTTATTTTATTTATTTATTTTTTTTGTATTTGATGTATTGAATTGGAGCTTAAATTTGTAGATTTTAGGTTGTTTTATGTAAATTTATAGTTTTGTAATTAGGCGATTGGTAAAATCCCAGATCTTGATTGTTGCTCTTTTTGTCTTCTTTTTTTTCCTTTCCCTACAATTATTTTTTTTTTTTGGTGGATTATATTGTTGAATCATGAACAGAAACTGTTGGAACAATCTTCTATGTACAATAAATAAATTGAAACTAAATCAAACAAATAAAATAAATAACGTATCGAATTTAGTTTATCGAATCAAATAAATAATAAAAAGATCAAGTCGAGTGTGTAACACTCTTTCCTTAAGGCAGATTCGCCCCGCTACAGTGCTTACAGACAAGTGGCGTCTATCTCCCAGGATATAATGATCTTCACAAATTATAGTAGCACTCCAAACAACTTGTACGGCGAACAAAACCTAGCGTTCTATACTCTCTTTAATTTTCCTAAAAATAATATAAAAATAATTTATGCAAAGGAACAAAATCGGACAGCAAAATGATGATTTTTGGATCTGGAAAAATCCGTTGGAATGTCTAGAATTATAAGACTGAAACAGGTTTAATTATTCAAACTAAACAGGTGGAATTTGAATCCAACAGGTGCAGAACAATTTAAACAAATAACTGCTGGCCAGTTTATATCTGTTGGAAAAACTACTGAAGATTTGAATCTGTCTGGCAATTTTAAATCTGTTCGGGTTCCAACAGATCTGAAAACTGTTTGGGCTGTTTAACCTGTTTGGAAAAATTGGACTGGAAGAGAAAACATTGAATAGGAAATTAAATTCAAGTTTGAATTAATTTCGTTAAGAATTTTTGGAAAAAATTCAAATAAATTTCCCCCAAAAATTAATATTAGAACTGACCCAACCCACAACTGCGCACCGCACAGACGGACGGACAACAATCGCATGTGTGGTGGTTTAGGCTAAGGTTTACTTTGTCCATAACTCCTCACTCCTACAAACTTGGGGTACCCCTTGGGGCCCAACCCAAGTTAGTACGCGAAGAGCTTATATACTCACAAAAGCTCTCTTAAAAGTTTCAATGTGGGACAACCCATTTCAAGGAAACCCACATTCAATTCTTTAAATGTCCATTCCATGAACCCAAAAACGACGTCAAGTTTTCATTCACTCATAAATGGTTTTGATGAACTGTCTCCACCGTGTGACTTGCCACGCGGCAAGGAACACATCACATCTTCGGACCCGTCTCAAAAGACGTGTGGACCCCACTCAATTTTGGGTTCAAAGTTGGCCTAAAATAAGCCTATAAAAAACCAATTATTTCCAACAATCCCCTACATAAATAGAATTTGACGGAGCGAAAATGCAACAACATGATCCAATTACAGAGAGCACAGAAATTGGAAATATTCAGTAAAGGATAGATAGCTGTTGGCTTTGAACCTCCGTTGTGAGACACTATCGGATTTACTAGCTAACTAGTGAACATGATGTCTTGAACTGTTCAGCCGTTTGTGTAAACCAAAACAATAGAATTCACATAGTATATCCCCAGACACAGTTTAGTTCTCACTATTGTCTTCATTTTGGCCCTGAACAACCTGGTGTTTCATGAGTGCTCTAGAGAATTGTAGTCCTTTATAAATCTCATAGAACCAGCCCAGTTCACACTCACATAGATGATTTTTATGAAGAGTATTCTGCCATACTCCACTAGGTTTACCTAGATATAAGAATCATTAAAATTTTACTTAACCTAAAATGCTGTAGACATCACTATTTCATCATAGAAATTGATGGGAGTTTGACTCCCCAGTGATCCTTATGAGTCATGCACAACTCGGTTGTCCCTTTGAACCTAGATCTTGGGATCTCCAGTTTACTAGGTTGGGTTACTGTTGTGGTAACTCTTATTTAATAGGCTTAAGTCTCATTCCACTCGATGAATTTTCAACTAACTCTCTTGCTAACCCTTTGGTTAGTAGATCCGTTATGTTGTCTTTAGACTTCACATATTCCATGGAAATAATTCCATTAAAGAGTAGTTATCTTACGGTGTTATGTCGACGACGAATGTGTCGCGACTTACCGTTATACATATGACTCTGTACTCTACCTATTGCTGATTGACTATCGCAAGGTATGCATATAGTAGGCACTGGTTTTGGCCATATTAGAATATCTTCAAGGAAGTGGAGAAGGCATTCTTCTTCTTTCCCAGCTTTATCTAAAGCTATGAATTCTGATTCCATAGTAAACCTAGCAATGCAAGTCTGTTTGGAAGATTTCCAAGATAGAACCGCACCACCAAGAGTAAAGACATACCCACTGGTGGACATTGAGTCTCTAGTATCTGATATCCAATTTGCATAATAGTATCTTTCAAGTACTGCTTGATATCTAATATAATTAAGCCCAATGTTACGAGTAAATCTAAGGTATCTTAAAACCCTTACAATTGCTTTCCAGTGTTTTACTCCTAGATTACTCGTATATCTACTTAATTTACTTACTGCATAAGCTATATCCGAGCGAGTGTAGTTTATCAAGTAAATTAAGCTTCCAATAATTTAGACATACTCTAATTAAGAAATACTATCTTGTACATTCTTAGAAAGAAACAAACTAACATCCACAGGTGTTCTAGCAAGATGATCATCATTTTTGCTGAATTTGTCAAGTATTTTCTCGATGTAATGAGATTATGACAAAGCATATCCTTTTAATGTTTTGATAATTTTCATACCAAGAATTAAATCAGCAATGCCCATGTCCTTCATGTCAAAATGTTTATTCAACATTTTCTTAGTAGTTTTAATCATGTCATTATTACTACGTATGATGAGCATATCATCCACATAAAGACATACTATAACATAATATTTGTCTGTGTTTTTAATATAAATACATTGTTACACTCATTAATTTTTAAATTCATTTGACATCATTACCTTGTCAAATGTCTCATGCCATTACTTCGGCGCTTGTTTTAAACCATATAATGATTTAACCAATTTACACACTTTCTTTTCTTTTCTTGGAACAGAAAATCCTTTTGGTTGTTCCATGTAAATTTCTACATCTAACTCACCATTTAAGAAAGCGATTTTCACATCCATTTGATGAATTTTTAGATTGTACAAAGATGCAATAGCAATTAACATTCTAATAGATGTTATTATAATAATCAGTGAGTATGTGTCAAAGTAATCAAGACTTTCTTTTTGTCTAGAACTTTTGACCACAAGTCTTGCCTTGTATTTGTCAATTGATCCATCCAATTTCATTTTTCTCTTGAAAATCCACTTACACCCAAGAGGTTTACAACCTGGTGGCAAATCTACCAATTCCCAAGTGTGATTTTACAAGATGGATTCAACTTCGCTGTTTATAGCTTCTTTCCATAAAAGGAGCCTCAGGACTGGACATAGCTTCTTTAAAAGTTGAAGGCTCATTTTATAACAAAAATGTTAGAAAATTTGGACCAAAAGATTTTGAGGTTCTAGTACATTTACTACGCCTAGGTTCCTCTTCCTCATTTTGATCTATCTCTTACTCTTGTTCTTGATCTTGTTCTTGATCATGACTAGTAATAGCATCATAAGATCTTTTATTAGTACTAGTCTCTTGTCTAATCTTGTTTGGAAATATATGTTCAAAGAACGATGCATTCCGAGATTCAATAATAGTATTTACATGCATTTCAGAATGTCCTGCCTTATGAATCAAGAACCGATATGCACTACTATTCTTGGCATAACCAATGAAAATGCAATCAACAGTTTTAGGATCTATCTTAGTCTTTTTAGGACTAGGAATAGCCACTTTAGCCAAACACCTCCACACTTTTAAGTATTTGTAGGATGGTATTCTTTCATGCCACAATTCATAAGGTGTTTGATTCACTTTCCTTTGGAGTACTTTATTAAGTATATAATTAGCAAAAAGTATTGCTTCCCCCCACAAGTTTTGAGATAATCCAGAATTCATTAACATGGCATCCATCATATCTTTTAAAGTCCTATTTTTCCTTTCAGCAATTCCATTTTGTTGAGGTGAGTAAGAAGCGGTGGTTTGATGAATTATTCCATGTTCTTTACAAAACTCACCAAAAGGTGATTCATATTCACTACCTCTATCATTTCTAAGTTTCTTAATTTTCTTACCAAGTTGATTTTTAACTTCATTCTCGTATTGAATGAAAGTTTCCAAAGCTTCATCCTTGGCTCGAATTAAACAAACATAACTATATCTAGTATAGTCATCTATAAAAGTGATAAAATATTTTTTCCTACCTCTAGTTTGAATTGATTTAAAATCACAAATGTCACTATGAATTAATTTAAGTGGTTCCGTACTTCTTTCAATTGAATGAAAAAGAGTTTTGGATAATTTAGCCTTAACACAAATTTCACATTTATGATTTAAATCAATGTCAAATTTACGTAAACATTCCATATTAATTAATCTACACAAAGATCCATAATTAACATGTCCAAGTTTACCATGCCATAAATTTGAAGACTCAAGCAAGTAAGAAGAAGATGTATTTTTATTAGTAACAGAGGGTACAACAGTCATTATATTCATTTTGAAAAGGCTGTCAGACATGTAACATTTGTCTACATACATCCCGTTTTTGGTAAGTACAAACTTGTCACTTTCTAAAACAAGCCTAAGCCCATTTTTACTCAACAAAGATCCGGAAACAAGATTCTTGCGAATGTCCAATACGTTTAGCACATTGTTGAGAGTGAGTTCCATTCCAGATGTCATCTTCAAAATAATCTTTCCTTATCCTTCAACTTTAGAAGTCGAAGAGTTGCCCATAAAGAGTTGTTCACCATTGTCCACCACTGAATAAGATGTGAACATCTTTTTGTTGGCACAGATGTAGCGAATAGCACCAGTGTCCACCCGTCATTCTTTAGGATTTTCGACAAGCTTTTCCTCGAAAACAACTGTAGAAAGATTTATATCATCGATATTAGTGGAAATTTTATTCACTTCGGTCATATTGGCTTGAGCAAGCTTCTTACCTGATCTTCTTTTGCCTTTGCATTTGCAACGGCAATCTTTGACCCAATATCTCTCTTTATTACAAATGTAACACATGCCATTAAACTTGTACTTCTTTGTTTCCCCTCCTTTAGATAACATTTTCTTCTGTCATCTTTTAAAAATAGTTCCTAAGAACTTCTCTGGTTTTTTACCATGATTGACTGGTATAATCACAACAAGAGGGGTTTGAACAATTGCAGCCACCACACTAGTACTTGTTTGAGCATTAGTTTGACCAGTTTCAATAACCATGAATTCTAAATTATAAAACAAAATTATAACTATAATTTTATAGTACACAAAAAATTTGAACCAAAACCACATAATTAAATTCTGTAAAATAAAAGAAACAAGAATTATAACTTTTATTTTCAATTAATTTGAAAAAAAAATTATTTAACCAAATTAATTCCACACAGAAAATTAAATTTATGTAACACTTCAATAATTAAAATACTGAAACAGAATTTTAATTAACGAACACCCAAAAATAGTTTCTGAAAACCAAAATTAATTTCTGACGAAATTCCACAAATAAATATTCTGAATTGTTAATGATACCAGTATATTACTATTAGTTGTCAAAGAAAATAGGCAGTATATTACTACTATTTGTTTTCCAACCAGAATATTATATTGTAAAATCACAGAAAATAGTTTCTGTAAGAAGAAGAAAGAGAAAGGGAAATAAACGAAAAATTCTGTAAATAGAATAATTCGAATATGTCTTAAGATTGTTGGAACAATCTTCTGTGTACAATAAATAAATTGAAACTAAATCAAAAAAATAAAATAAATAACATACCGAATCTATTTTACCGAACGGAATGAATAATAAAATGATCAAGTTGAGTGTTTGACACTCTGTTCTTAAGACAGATTCGCCCCGCTACGGTGCTTACGGACAAGTGGCGTCTATCTCTCAGGATACAATGATCTTCAGAAATTGTAGTAGCACTCCAAACAACTTGTACGGCGAACAAAACCTAGTGTTCTATATTCTCTTTAATTTTCCTATAAATAATATGAAAAGAATTTATACAAATGAACAAAATCGGACAGCAAAATGATGATTTTCGAATCTGGAAAAATCTGTTGGAATGTCTAAGAATTTATAAGACTGAACAGTTTTAATTATTCAAACTGAACAGGTGGAATTTGAATCCAACAAGTGCAGAACAATATAAATAGATAACTGCTAGCCAGTTTATATCTGTTGGAAAAATTACTGGAAGATTTGAATCTGTCTGGCAATTTTAAATCTGTTCGGGTTCCAACAGATCTGAAAACTGTTTGGGCTGTTTAACCTGTTTGGAAAAATTGGACTAAAAGAGGAAACATTGAACAGGAAATTAAATTCAAGTTTGAATTAACTTCGTTAAGAATTTTTGAAAAAAATTCAAATAAATTTCCTCCAAAACTTAATATTAGAACTGACCCGACCCACAACCGCGCACGGCACAGCCGAACGGACGGCGCTCACGTGTGTGGTGGTTTGGGCTAAGGTTCACTTTGTCCATAACTCCTCCATTCTACAAACTTGGGGTACCCCTTGGGGCCCAACCCAAGTTAGTACACCAAGAGCTTATATACTCACAAAAGCTCTCTTAAAGTTTCAATGTAGGACAACCCATTTTAAGGAAATCCACATTTAATTCTTTAAGTGTCTATTCTACGAGCCCAAAAACGACGTCAAGTTCCATTCACTCATAAATGGTTTTGAAGAACTGTCTTCACCGTGTGACTTGCCACGCGGCAAGGAACACGTCACCTCTTCAGACCCACCTCAAAAGACATGTGGACCCCTCTTAATTTTGGATTCAAAGTTGGCCCAAAATAAGCCTATAAAAAACCAATTATTTCCAACAGAAACAACTATAAATAATGAAATGTTTTCTTTGTGATGAATTGCTACTTGAATTGCCACAATCTCGGCCCTGTTTGGTGTAATTCATTGGGGTTGGTCATAGTTTTTTTTTTTTTTTTTTTTTTTTTGTGGACCGGGGAATTTTCAAGGTCGGGGAAACCCGATTCCCGTTAGGGGATGGGGGCGGGGACGGTGATAGGTTCCCTGTCGGGGATTGGGGCCAAGAACGGGGGAATTTTCACCATCGAGGATTTCAGACGAGGAGTGTGATCCTTGGCCCCACCCCGGCCCATTGCCATTCCTACATATAGCTGGTGATTATCGGGCCTTTTTCCTAGGTAAACTTAAAAAGAAATGGGAATTTACATATAAGTCTTAATATATAGACTTATTGTTCAATAGAGTATATGATAATTAATGGCATTTTTCATCAAACACTATTAAAAAACATCACTAATTGTTAATTTTCAGTGACCGTTTAAAAATTGTCAAAAAAAATGTCACTAATTATAAGTTTTAGCAATAGTTTAAAAAAATCGTCACAAAAAAAGTCACTAATTTTCAACTTTCAACTACAATTAAAACAATTTGTCACAAAAAAGTTATTATAAATTTTTGCTACAATTTATAAAGGGATATTTACACACAAGTCCTAATTTATGAACTTATACTCCATTAAATCATAACTAAGATTATTTGGACATTCAAGTCCCATTAAATTTTTAATGGTCAGAATTGCCCTTCAAACAATGATTGTTCATCATTTATGATTATCTATAAAGGAACATGATGATTTGACAATTATTTTGATTTTCGAAACTTTAAAATATCAAATTTCAAATTGCAAAAACTAAAAATACATATATATATACACATATGTTTTTCAAAAAATTGAATTATTTTTTTGTGCAAAATTGAAAAAAAAAATTGAAAAAACTAATAACATTCTCAGTTTTAAAACTGGAAAAAGCTGATTATGTTCTCAGTATTATTGGATAACTGAATCAAACTAATATGTAGAAGGGTAAAAACGTTTAATCTCATGCTCTATTTTATTTTATTTTTCATTAGTAGTTAGTGAAACAATTATTTAAAATATTATTATGCAAAATTGATAATTTTTTTAGTTTTAAAAATTAGAAAAAACTGATAATATTCTCAATTTTACTAAATCGGATTAATTAGTTCCAAAAATCTTAAATAGAACCGTAGCTACCATAACATTTGTAAATATGACTTTTAAGTAATTAACTCATTTATAAAAATCATGACAAAAAAGTCACTTATTGCCAATATTTAGTGACATGTAAAAAATCGTCACAAAAAATTATTTTTAGCGACGATTTTATTATAACTTATTTTTAATAGAATTTGATAGAAATTAAGTCCAACTATTATAAACTATTGATAGTTCACCTTAAAAGGAAAATAGAGAATGAAGGTTTTACTGTTGGTCCACTCTTATTAAGATTGAAGGAGAGATTTACAGAAGTAAACAAAAATATATGAGGAAAACAATAAAATATAAACTAAATTTGTGCCATTTTTTTCCTTATAAATCACTCCTCAAATTTTAAATCTAACTACAACCTTAAAGTCCGAGTCAGTGACTTCAAGGAGTTTTTTTAATATTGATTCAATCTTAATGTTGGACTCCTTAATTATGAAAATTATAGGCCTTAACCCAAATGTTAATTTGTTGTCTTGTGAATTTATTTATTTATTCTTTAATTCTACTGGTGCAGAAAGAACTCCGCTCCGCTATCATGCAGCATACTCTATAAGATCTTCTTGGTTTCATTGATTGGGTACGTGCAAGGTTAATACAGAAATATTTTGATTAAATTATACTTTGTCATTTTTATGATTGGTTATTTTTTTAATTTGGTCCTTAAATTTTTTTTCTTTATTTTAGCTAGGGGTGCAACTTGGGCGGGTTTAGCCCGAGCAACACGAGCCCAGCCCGAATTTTTTTAGGATTTGGACAAAATATTTTCAAATTTGGTACAAGCTTGGGCAAAAATTCAGAAGCCCGAATTAAATTTTGGGGGGTTTGGGCAAAGACGTCAAACAACCCGAGCAACTCGAAGCCCGAATTATATATAGATATATAAAAATATTAAATATACACATAAATTATTAGCCATTACATGATATTAAAGTAATTTATATTATTAAATCATTTTGAATATATATTATATATACAAATAACATAAAATTTTATTTTTTTTTCTTTTTATTTTCACTCATAAATTGTAAGGACTATTATAATGGCATCTCTGTTACATTATATAAATTATTTGTTTTGATAGTATTAATGATTTTTTATTAAAAAAAATTGTAAATAGAGTCAAATTTTAATAATTTAATAATGTAGCTGCAAAAAAAAATTAAAATTCATTTACAATTCGGGCAACTTGGACAATTCGAGTTTCACTCGGGTCGGGCTTGGACAGACAACCTCGGGGTTACAATTCGGACTTGGGCGGATTTGGGCAGGTCTCAGCACAACTTGGGCTGCGCTTGGACAACCTCTCAATCCGACTGAACCCGCTCAAGTTGCACCCTGAATTTTAGCCCTTTATATTTAAAGTTTTTTTTTTCTTTTCAATTTATATTCCTAAAACAAATTTATGTTCAAAAATAGATATAAAATACCACGTTAGCCCTACATAAACCCAAACTTCAATATAATAATATATTTTTGGGAGATTTACGTGTAGTATAAATAGATTTATTATCTAATAGGTCATGTAAGAATTAATGGTATTTTTTATCAAACACTATTAAAAAATGTCATTAATTATTAATTTTAGCGACAGTTTTAAAAAATCGTCACAAAAAAGTCACTAAATTTCAATTTTCAGCGACAATTTGAAAATTTTGTCACAGAAAAATGTTATTAATTGTAAGTTTTAACGACAATTTATAAAAATCGTGACAAAAAAAAAAGTTACTAATTATTAACTTTTAGCAACATATGTAAAAAATTATCACAAAAAATTATTTTTACTTATTAGGAATTATTTTCAATAAGACTTTATGGGAATTAAGTCTAGCTATTAGAACCTATTGGTAGTTTACCCTATATTTCTATGTCACATGTCAAGTAACGTGGTATTTTATGTTTAATTTTGAATAGAAATTAGTTTTAAAAATAATTTGGAAAAAACTTGAAACATGAAGAGTCAAAGTGGGAAAAAAAACTTCAAAAGCCGAAGTGAGAAAATAACCAAACATAAAAAAGGCAAAGTTTAATTTACCTAAATAATTTTAATATTTTAAAATAAAAAATGTTCTTTACCAAATAAACTTGTTTTCTATTGGTTAGGAAAAATATTTTTCATTCATTTTCATTTTTCTGTCTTAAAAAAAATACTGTTTATTAAAACAAAGGATAACATGTCAAAGAATGTTGGATCCAAACGTGAAATTAATTTACTCTTTAATCTAACCACCATGTTAATTATATGAAAAATTCTAAACGTACATAAAATTATATAGGATTTATTTTATTTTATTTTTATAGTATTACTCTAATTATATTTAATGTTTTCAGGATTACACTGTGCATAAATCTCTTGAATGTTTCATTTTGTTACGTCCCAGCAACATTTGCTTCTGCCACTACTAACACAATTCCTGCTATTACCTTTATCATCGCCATTCTTTTAAGGTACATCAAGAAATAAAATCCTAAATAAATTATATTTTTTATTTTGTAATCTAATCCAAATTTTACTTTTAGTCTTATTGTTTTAATTTGAACCATGTTAATTACTTATACTCCCATGTGACTCGTTTATGTCAAAAAAAATTGTGATTTTTATTTCCATTTTGAACATAAAGGCCAAATTTAAACTTTAGGAACCAAATTGAATTTTGAAGCAAAATACAGTGTGAAAAGTATAATTTACACTAAACAAATAAAGAGTGATTTAGCGCACAAGCTCTTGGCACTTACTAAAGTCGATGTGATTCTCTCCTTTACATGTATAGAATGGAGATATATCTATTTCGTGATCAATAGTTGTAAAAGAGCTACATCAACATATTTTTATTTTAAATTCAAAAGCAGTTAAGGGAGATTTAAAATTCAAATTGATGTAACAATATTTTGGATTTTAATGACATATTGCAACTTTATGCATGAAATGAAAGTCTCAATTCCAATCATGCAATTGATAGAATATAAATCATGCTAAACCAAGGTCTGGAAAGATAAGATGTGTACACAATCTTATTATTATTACTGAAGAAATTGATTTCACGATTCAATCTTGTATTATCAGGACGCTAATAATAAATCTTATCGTTATTTCTAAAGGAATTATCTTCATAAGTACTACCAAGAAGCTAACGACAAACCTAGTGGTTGGTATTTTTTTTAGGATGGAAAGCGTTGCCATAACTGAATGGAGTGGAGTGGCAAAGGTATTGGGTACAATGCTATGTGTTGGTGGGGCTGCGGTGTATTCTTTTGTGAAGGGGCCTCTTGTGTATCCACAGGCTGCCCAAGATCAAAATTCACACTCATATACAGGGTGTGGCACCAAAGCACAGTGCCTAAAAGGCTCTCTTTTTCCCCTCTCTGCCCAGGCTCTTTGCTCTTTGTGGCTTATTATGCATGTTCTCTCTCTCTCTCTCTCTCTCTCTCTCTCTCTCTCTCTGCCCAGGCTACGTGGTCTTTGTGGCTTATTATGCAGGTTCTCCCTTTCTCTCATGAATCAGTTTTGCTACAAATATAAAAATTATTAAACATAGAAAATATATGAACAAAAAAGATTTTATTAAATTTCTCCATCTGTATACATTTTTTGTCTAATCCTGTGATCAATTTTTGTATTCTTCTTGATCAATTTTGTAACGAGCACAAAAATTAGATACAAAATACACATGGATAGATAAAATTTTATAGAATTTATTGGTGAGATTTGAAAAATCTTGGCCATTTCTATACATTCTATTAGGGGTGCTAGAGGATCCGATTTGTGTGGTTTGCGGTTCGGTTTTGATCCATCCACACCTATGCGGTTTGGGGAAAAGTCAAATTACAACCGCTCGCAGTACGGTTTGCGGTTTGTGCAGATAGGGTTTGCGAATGTGCAGGTGGTTTGCGGTTTGAATTTTTTCCTTTAAAATTTAATTTTTGAGTTTTTTTTCCCATTTTGTAAATATTTATTTTGGGTTATTTTCTTCCAATTTTCTAAAATGCTTCAACATTAATAATTGATGAATTAAAACGTATAAAATTAAAAACACAACAAAATCAATTCCTAACACAAACAAATCATTTAAAATCCTAAAATCATTCAAAATCCTAAAATCATTGAAAATTAATCTAGTACCCAACAATACAATTAAAGTAAAATCATCCACAATCCTAAGCTAAATCATCAATCTCATTCTCCAACTACTTTGTTAACATTCTCCATCTACTATTACTACCCAATAATACAAAATTAAAATAAAATCATTCCAAATCCTAAACTTACCTAAAAGTAATTTTTCATTAACTATTACATTCATCCAAAATGCAATAAAAAAAATTAAAATTGTTGTCAAAAAAATAAAAACATTTGCAACACAATATCTCAAACTTCATCATCATGAATCACATCTAAGTTCCAAAAATTTCAATTCCATGCATTTGGTTGATGAACTCTGCACAAAAACAAACTAAAAAATAAAAATTTTAATCTTCAATCTTCATAATTCCTTTGACAAAAAAAAAGTGTAAAAGAATAAAGTAATAAGAAAATGTGTTGAGTATATGAAAAATTTACCAATGAGCAAATGGATTAGAGTTCAATTATAGTATTAGCATCAACATTATAGGTTGAACTTAAAGATGAGCTTGACTCCAAAGTACCTAATTAAGAATCAACAAAAGAAGATCAATAAAACTTATATTAGAAAATGAACAATACAAATAAAAATAAAGATAAATAAATTCTCATATTACCCGAGTCACATTGCTCAAATTCTTCTACATCATCCATCGCCTTTCGAAGAGAAATTGGAAGGTTGCATCGAAGCCAATTTTGAGCACATACAAAAGCTTCAACCATAGAATGCGAGACTAAACTACGAAATGGGTCAAGAATACGCCCCCTCGTACTAAAAGCCGACTCCGACACAATGGTAGAAGTAGGCATGGCCAATACATCCTTTGCAAGTTGCGATAGCACTCTACATTTAGTTGCATTCACCTTCCAATAATCTAAAATCTCAAATGTTTGATTCTTCGCAAAATGTTCAACCTCGGACAAATATTGCTCCAATTCCAACTTAGATCCACTAGTGCATCGCCTCTCCAAATAGGAATTCAATTGGGAGTCAACCAAAGAATAAGGATCATCATCATCATCACTTTCCACCATATTCACAACTTCACTCACACTTGGAAGTTTCTCATTTGAAGGATAAAGTGTGACATAATGACTATAAAAACAACTCAAACAACCCTTAACCTTGTTTACCATATTTTCCACCTTCTTATTATCTCCAAGAAATAAATTTGAAAAGCAAAATTCCAAGTATATCATCTTTTTGGTAGGATCAAGAACAACTGCAACATACAATAACAAATTGATCTTACTTCTATCCCCCCAATACTTGCTAAACTTTTGTTTCATAGTCTTTGCCATTGTGCTCAAAGTATCATCCTCCAAAATTAATTGGTTAATTTTGCTTTCAATAACAAACATTTCTTTGTAAAAAGCATTGGAAGTAACAAAGAAAGACCTCGAAAACTTCTTAGTTACAAGATAAAATAATTTTAGAAACCTCAAAAACAATCTACATTTTTTCCAATCCAACTCATTAGGACTTCTCCTTATGCCACTATCAACATCCTTGAAATAAGGTTCAAAATTAGAATCCACAAACTTCAATCGGTTAAAATCCTTTTCATACTTTTCGGCTGCCTCCAACATCAAATAGGTAGAGTTCCACCTAGTTGGTACATCTTGGCATACAAGAGCTTTTGAATCAAGTTTGAGTGTGGCTGCACACTTCTTAAAAGCATCTGCCTATGAGGAGAAGACCTCACATATCTCACCGCAAGTCTAATGTTGGCAATAGAATCATCCATTTCTTTCAACCCATCACTCACAACATGATTAAGAATATGTGCACAACAATGCATGTGAATAAACTCATGTTGAAAAATAGTTTCCTTCTAATCTTTGTTTATTGTTTTCAAATATTGAATGGTAAGATTATTAGAACTAGCATTATCAACTTTTAAGGTGGATATGCTATCAATGTTCCACTCAATCAAACACGACTCAATTTTCCTACCCAATGTTTCTCCTTTGTGATCTTCAACTTGTTGAAAATTTATGATTCTTTTTTGAAGTTTCCAGTTATCATCAATGAAATGAGCAGTTAAACACATGTAACACAAATTCTGAATAGATGTCCAAGTGTCCGTAGTAAAACAAATTATACGACCCCTTATGGCCTTCTTTAACTTATCTCTTTCATTCTTGAATATGCTAAGCACTTCTCTAGATATGGTATGACGAGAGAGGATTGGTGTGTATTTCGGTTGCATGGCATTACAAAATCTTCTAAATCCAACTCCCTCCACAAATCTAAATGATAACTCATCAATGACAACCATCTTCTCAAGAGACCTTTTATAAGCATCAAAATTAAAAGTTGTTACTACAACCTCAACACCCTCTTCATTTTGTTTCGGTTTAAGATTTAATGTTTGTTGACCATCTCTATCCCTATTTGGATATTTTTTACAATTGGGTGTATGACTCCTCAAATTGCTAGTCTCATGAAGTCTAGAGTCAGCCAAATACTCTTTCTTGCAATATTTGCATACGGCTCTACGCTTCCCATCGATCCCTATAGCCCTATCAAAATGATCCCAAACTGTGGATGGTGCTCTCCCCCCTCCACCCTCACTCTTTCTCTTTGGAGGTCTAGGAGGCTTAGGTTCAAGTCCGGGTTCGGCTAAGAGGGGATTAATTTGAGAATTAAAGGATTCCAAAGGTAAAAGGTTGATTGCGAGAGATTGAACACTATCCTCAATTTAAATTGGATTACAAAAATTACAAATTCAATTTTAATAACATAACTGATTACATATTCAATTTCAACAACATAATTACAAATTTAATAACATAATAGATTCAATAGCATTACAGATTTAATCACCCTCTAACAGATTCAATAACACATATTCCATAACAGATTTAATTCCAATAACACAGATTTAATTCTATTAACACAAATTCAATTCCAACTCTCAGATTTAACACAGATTAAATAACAGATTTAAAAAAATAAAAATAAAAAACAAAAATGATAACCCTCTAACAGATTCAATAACACATACTCCATAATAGATTTAATTCCAATAACACAAATTTAATTCCTATAAAATCGATTCAATTCCAACTCTCAGATTTAACACAGATTGAATAACAGATTTAAAAGAAAAAAAAAATGTTAACCCTCTAACTAATTCAATAACACATATTCCATAATCGATTTAATTCCAATAACATAGATTTGATTCCAATAACACAAATTCAATTCCAACTCTCAGATTTAACACAGATTGAATCACAAATTGAATAAAAGATTTTAAAAAAAAAAAATTTGAAATGAGCAAATAACCCTTTAATAGATTCAATAACACATATTCTATAACAGATTTAATTCCAATAATACAGATTCAATTCCAACTCTCAGATTTAACACAAATTGAATCACAGATTGAATAATAGAATTTTTTAAGAAAAAAAAAAGAGAAATGAACAAATAACCCTTTAACAGATTCAATAACACATATTCTATAACAGATTTAATTCCAATAACACAGATTCAATTCCAACTCTCAGATTTATCACAAATTGAATCACATATTGAATAATAGAATTTTTTAAGAAAAAAAAAAGCAAAAATGAACAAATAAACTCAAAGACAGAGATGAACAAAAAAAATAAAAAATAAAAAACAGAGTTAGAGACATAAATGAATAGAAGGTCGGGGAGGGAAAGAGAGAGAGAGAGAGAGAGAGAGAGAGAGAGAGGGAAAGAGATAGAGAGAGAGAGAGAGAGAATCAGTGACAGAAAGGCTTACCTCTGTGAGTTACAAAGTAGATTCGATCTTGCGAAGGTCAATCAGTCTCTTCGACGGCCGACACATACACACACACACACACACACAGATGGAAGAACGAGAGAGTGAGATTAGAAGAGAGGCTACACACAAAGAGACACAGATCTGAATGTCCACATAAAAATAGAGATCGGGGAGAGAGACTGAGACAGAGACAAAGAGACACATAGTTGAAGAGAGAAATTCGATCTTGCGAGGTCGACTGATGCGATGAGAGAGTGAGGTCGATCGGTCGATCTTATGATGAGACAGAGTTGATCTCTTGTGAGGTTGATCGGTCCAGATGAAAAACGAGAGAGTGAGAGTTGCGCAGATGTGTTTTGACAGTTTAGATTAGGGTTTTTGTTTGTTTGTTTGGTTTGGGTATAGATGAAGTGAAGATGAATAGTCCAAATTTGAAATATAAAAATTAAAAAAAATGTTTAATGTGGGCGGGTTATGAGGGTACGGTTCAAACTAGCGACCCGCCCGCAACCTGAAAATCAGCCAAAATCCAAACCACACCTGACCCTAATGTATTTGTGAAACTGCCCATATGCGTGTGGGTCGAATCGGGTAGGGCGATTTGGGCGGGTCGGATAACCCTATGCCTAGCCCTACATTCCATTAGGATACTTACGTGCAAGTCCTAATCGATGGACTTACTATCCAATAGATCCTATGATTATTGATGACATTTTTCATCAAACACTATTAAAAAATGTCACTAATTGTTAATTTTCAGTGATAGTTTGAAAATTTTGTCACAACAAATGTCACTAATTATAAGTTTTAGCGACAGTTTAAAATAATGTCACTAATTTTCAACTTTCAGAAAAAATTTGAAAAATTCTTCATAGAAAAACGTCAGTAATTGCAAGTTTTTAGCGACAATTTATAAAAGTCGTGGCAAAAAAAATCGCTAATTGTCAACTTTTAGCGACTTATATTCAATAAGAGTTGATGAGAATTAAGTCTAACTATTAGAACCTATTGATAGTTTTTTTCCATTTTATGTCTGGTTTTGTGACCCGTTTCTATGTTCCTAAACTCATTCCATGAACAATTTTACTTTAAACACAAAAGTTAAATATAAAATACACATGAATTGACAAGATTTTACAAAATTTGTTTTTATCTATATATATAATTTTGCAATCGATTTATTTGTTCCTAGACTTATTTTGTATGAATTGATTGGCTTTCAGGGTCCTCTTACAAAGATATATCTAGATAAACTAAGACTTACAACAATACAATGCTTCTTTAGCTGCATACAATCGGCAATATGGGCTTTGGTAGTTGAGAGGAACATATCAGCATGGAAACTTGGTTGGGATCTTAACCTTCTTGTTGTGGCCTATTGTGTAAGATATCTTCTTCAACCTTTTTTTTCTTCTCTTTTTTTAAATTCTTTTTTTGGGTTGAATTAAGTGTTAATGAAAATGGCAGGGTGTAATTTTCGTAGCGCTGACATACTGGTTGAGAATTTGGGTGATAGAGAAGAGAGGCCCGATTTTTTCAGCTGCATTTAATCCATTAGCATTCATTGTTACAGCCATCTTCTCAGCAATCTTGTGGAAGGAGACCCTTCATTGGGGAAGGTCCATTTTCTTTCCTCTCAACTCTTGTTTTATGCGTTTGTGTCCATGTAATGTCAATTGTTACTTATTTTATTTTTTATGTTTGTTTGTTCGTGTTCGTGTTCGTGTTCATGTTGTGTCAATGTGAGAGAAATAAAATTTTCATGTTGTGGCAGTGTTTGTGGAGCTTTACTGCTAGTGGGAGGCCTCTATGGTGTTTTGTGGGAGAAGCACAAAGAAGCAAAAGCCAAACCATTACTTGAACAAAAATCAGAAACAAAAGAAGCCAAATCAGTTAAACAGAAATCAGAAACAAAAGAGGAAAGCGTATAGCGGTGTACAATCAAAATGATGTGTACTTGAAAAAAATAATAAGTCAAGAACTTGAGTGCTGGTCACACTGTATTATTGACTTTTATAATTACCTTGTCCACGATTTCTTGTCGAGGAAAAAATATGAAAAATTTATCAACAAATCTCATATATAGGAGATTAATGTTGATCCATTTAATCGTAAGAGTTTTCTTATGAATCAATGAATTTATTTTTTTTTTTAGAAAGTTGTATTTATTTGATTTGGAGCCATTTAAGTTTAGGTGAATGTCCTTTTGTAATTCATTTTTCTAATTTTCTGATTCGTTTTTTAGATACAAATGGAAAAGTGAGGTGTGGAAAATTCTTTTGGGGGGTTGATTTTTTTAGTGTGACTTTCTGGTGTTAATTGGAGTATTGTTATATTAGAGTGTTACGTTTGGAAAAAGTATATGAAGGAATTTTTGTGTGTTACAAAGATTGGAGTGTTCTGTTTGACAAAAATACACTAAGGAGTTTTTTTAGAATGTTATATTGTTACGTTTGAAAAAAATGCACTATGGAATTTTTATAATGTGTTACATTAGAGTGTTACAATTGAAAAAAGATATAGTAAAGAGTTTTTGTGTGTTACATTAATTGAAGTGTTACGTTTGAAAAAATTACACTAAAGAGCTTTTTTGGAATATATATATATATATATATATCAGCAAAAAAGGAAACTTTATTAATGAAGAAGCTATATACAAGCGGAGAACATACATCAATAAAGCAGGGGAGTGCAACAAATATCATAGTTAAACTCAACAATCCCAACTAGGTTGGTACCAAAGAGCTAACCTAATCATATGCCAGCACATTGCCCAAGATTAGAGAGAGTCCAATCAAACAGCCAGGAAAAAAAAAACAAAACAAAACAAAACAAAACACCCTCAACCAAACAAGCAAAAACAACTCTGCAGTAGCAACAACACCTAGCAGCAGCTTTGCATTCGCAAAAAACTAGCAATAGCAGCAGCAGCAAAACTGAGTCCCTACTTCACATAATAACATACCTGATTCAGATTCTCCACAAAATCATGCACTGAATAAGGGATCACAGGCAACCCAGACTTCACCCACAACCCAATCCTTACCTTTATAATTTCACCAAGCTTCTCCAAGTTCGGTTGCCTCTCATGAAAAACACAGTCATTTCTTAACCTCCATGCTAACCACAGCATTGCAACTAGTACAAGCCGCCAAATCTTCTTAACTGTCTTCTTGAATTGTGTTCCCAGCCACCATAGCAGCACTCCATCAACAGTAGCAGGTGTGACCCAAGATAAGCCCCACCAATTCAGCAGAGAGGACCAAACCTTCCAAACCATAGAGCACTACAATAGAATATGATCCACTGATTCTTCGTCCAGCTTACAGAAAGGGCATAGATTCTCTACACTGCTACTCACAGCCCTAAACCTCTTTAACATACCAATTGTTTTCACCCTTCATCTCCATGCCAACCAACTTAAGAACTGAGTTTTTGGTGGAGCTACACCTTTCCAAATCAACCTAGGGACCTGCAATCTTGGACCTTGATTCGACTCATACCATTCTCTTATTGCTGTCACAGTAAACTAACCATCCAGGGATGCATTCCACCTAATAAAGTCCTTCAACCCCACATTAAGCCCAAGAGCATCTCTTATCAATACTTGCAACCTACTAACCTGCTCTTCCTCCCAAGCAAGAAGTGGTCTTCTGAACAGTAACTTCCAAACCCCTAAGCTATCCCTCATTTGCATGAAAGAACTCAATGACCTTTCTTTTTCCATAGATAATTGGAACAACTTGGGAAATTCCACTTTCAATTGAAGGTTCCCAAACCATCTATCATGCCAAAAATCAATCCTACACCCATTGCCAATCACAATCTTACAGTTGGATACAAAAGAAATCAAATAGTCCAAAGTTAGACCTTGACACACTAAGTATGTCACTCCAAACAATAGATTCATTGCCAATCTCTTCCATCATTGGTAGTCATCTACCTCCTACTCTCCTATACTTGCTTATAATTAATTTTTTCCACACTGAATTATCTTCCACCCCATACCTCCATCACCACTTAGCTAACATAAAGTCATTTATGTCTCTCACCCTTCTTATGCCTAGCCCTCCTTGTTCTTTGCTTGGAGTTACACTTTTCCAACTCACTAAATGAATATTCCTTCTTATCTCTGAGCTACCCCACAGAAATGATGCCTTCAACTTATCAATTTCCTTTGCTACTCTTTTAGGGAGTTTGAAGATGGAAATGTAAAATCCCGAAAGGCTATCTAGAATAGATTTTATCAATGTTAACTTGCCAGCAAAGGACAACATCTTTCTTTTCGATAGAGCTAACTTGGTCTTTACTTTCTCCACCACAAGTTGTCAAGTCTTCGTTCTTCTTGGATCCCAAGTGGTAAGCCCAAGTACTTGAGAGGCAACCTCTGACATAGGCACTTCAGTTTTGAAGCAAAGGCTTGACCATTTCATCACAAATCCTAACTCTACACACCACACTTTTATGGAAATTTATCTTAAGTCCTAACATAAGCTCAAAGCATCTAAGGATTCTTTTGACAGTCACAATCTCCTCCCACTCTGCTTCGCAAAATAGAATAGTATTATCGGCAAACTGGAGATGAGACAAGTTCAAACCGGCTGGCCCAATAGTAGCTCCCTTTAATAATCCCAAAGCTTTTGCCCTTTCCAATAATAGGTTAAGTCCTTCAGCTGCTATATTAAACAACAAGAAAGATAAGGGATCACCTTGCCTTAATCCTTTTTGTGGACAGAACTCCTTGGTTGGCAATCCATTAACAAGTATTGAAAACCTTGCCGTTGTGACACAAGTTCGTATCCAACCCAACCATCTATCCCCAAGCCTAGTATTTACCATCATAGAAAACAAATACTCCAAGTTAACCGAATCATAAGCTTTTTCAAATCCAGTTTGAGTATCACCCCCTTCATTTTGGACTTCTTCCACCAATCCACCACCTCATTGGCAATCATTACCCCATCAAAAATGTTCCTACCTCCCAAAAAGGCAGTTTGCACTTCACTAATCACATCTAGTAAGACCTTTTGCAATCTTTTTGAAAGTGCCTTAGCCAATACTTTATTTACTACACCCACTAAACTTATAGGCATGTAATCAGCCAAACTTGAGGGGTTGATCTTTTTTGGAATAAGGGTAACAAATGAGCTATTAAGCCCTTTGACCAGCTTACTATTAATATAGAACTCCTGCATGAATTGGAATAGGTCACTCTTCATATACTTCCAGCATTTCTGAATGCACGCCATGTAAACCCATCTGATCCCAGCGCTTTATTCCCATCGCAACCTTTTACTGCATCTCATACTTCTTCCAATGTAAATTCTTTTTCAAGAAGCTCCACTACTTTTGCATTACTAACTTTCACAAACCTACCAGAAAATTTTGGTCTAGATGGCCAATCCTCTGAAAATGCCTTTGTAAAATGCCTTAGCACTTTCTGTCTCACCAGATCTGGATCTTCAATGCTAACTCCATCAATTAACACTAAGTCCACCAAGTTCCTTCTTTGTCTTTGACTAGCAATTATATTAAAGAACCGAGTATTTCTATCCCCATTTTGAGCCCAGTTCAATTTAGATTTCTAGAACCAAATTCTTTGTCTTTGGAATATTACGTTATTACGTTGAGAAAAATACATTCAGGAGTTTTTTAGTGTGTTACATTGGAGTGTTATGTTTGGAAACAAAGCATAATAAGGAGTTTTTGTATGTTACATTGATTGGAGTGGTACGTTGAGAAAAGTACACTAAAGAGTTTTTTTTTTTAATGTTACGTTGTTATGTTTGAAAAAAGTACACTAAAATTTTTTTTAGTGTGTTACATTGGAATGTTACATTTTTTTAGTGTTACATTAAAGTGTTACGTTTGAAAAAATACACTAATTTTTTTTTTTTTTTGAAGTGTTATGTTTAGTAATTTGAACATTATGATAAAACTCACATATGTCCCTCAACAAATAATACACGCACATTTATATTTGGCCCATTATGTAATTCATACTAGAATAAGACATTTGGGTTCATACGAGGGGGAAAAAAATAGAATCAAACAGTTCATAAAATTACTATTTGAAATTTATTGATACTTCATCCAAAAAAAAATTTGTAGATACATTTAACATTACTGCTGGAATCCAATATTGGAGCCCTGTATCGAACTATAAAACCCCAAATTTTGACTCAACAAAGCAAAGCCTACGAGATTTCAAATTTTGAATTTTTGAAATACTCACTCACAATGCTATAGAGACTAATCCAAAAATTCAAATTCTTTAGAAAATCCTCGATATTTTAGTTTCTACGTAGAGAAGTCATGAGACATCTACTATATAGCATTACAGAAACGTCAAATTTCTTAATGATGTGTTTGGTTAGGGGATTTGAGAAGGAATTTTGAAAGGAAAAGAGAAAAGAGAAAAGATAAGTAAAATGAAAATAAAATGAAAATACGTTTCATCTAGTTTCACACACCTTTTATCTTTCCATTTTTAAATCTTCCAACCAAACAAAGTATAAAAAAAACACTCAGTTGAACGAAAGAAAGTTGAATTCAAATGGTTAAGTCACTAGATTCAAGTTCGTGCTTAGGAACCAAAAACCAGTATGTTGTGCATTCAAACAAATAGATGATACATACTAATGTTTTTAAAATCGGACAGGCTGGTTTGACTAGTCCAAGATCCAGTCCGAGTACACCCTTAAATCCATTTCCTTTGAAAAACCGACTTCTTTTAACGAAACCAGTGAAACCTAGGGATAAACCAACTTAACTGCCAAACCAAAGCCGGGCAGAGCAAACCAGCCAAACTTCCATGCATCAAAAATAAGTTGCTGAGAGGGATCAAACTCAACACCTTGCATACTAATTGATATTTAATGTTACACACTTGACTTGTTAATATACACTTTATTAGTCTATTTATTTATATTATTTTATAATTTTATATGATTTTGTGTATTTATATTTATTTTGAGTGTTTGTGTATATTATAAATAATAAGTTTTAATATTATATTATTGATATAAAGAAAAATGTTTTGCATATTATAAATAATAAGTTTTAATATTATATTATTAATATAAAGAAAAATGTTTTGCAGCTCGAAACTCATTGCCTCGAATGTCGGAGACGACATCGTTTTGATTTTTTTTTCTTCCACTTTGTCGTTTCTCTCTCAAAGATTGAGAACCAAACCCAAACAAATAGAGAGAAAGAGAGAAATAGGGAAGAAGGAACAGAAGAGGAGGAGGAGAAGGAAGAGGAAGAGAGGACATCGGAGATGACTTCGCAGACCGAATGGGAAGCCGCGATCTAGCCATATCGGAGACGGAGAAGGAGAATGGGTTTGATTTTTCTTTAAAAAATCACATCTCAGATTAACTCAAAAAAAAATAAAAAATGTTGCTGTTTTGGTCTTGTTTTTGCTCAAATTGCTACTATTTTGGTGTTGTTTTGTGAACCTCTCTCTCTCTCTCTCTCCCTCACACACACATATTTATAGGAAGTGTTTAGGAAGTTGCTATTTTAGTAGGCTATGTTAATAGGCTAAAATATTTGTGTTTGGAAATATAGTTAGATTTTTTTGTAATTAAATGTTATGTTTGTGAGACAAAAAGTGAAATGATTATGGATTTGATGTGACATTTTGTGTTATTGGCTATTTTAACATATTTTGTCTTTTTGTGAATTTTAGTTCAAAAAGCAAAAAAATAGCCTTTGCCAAACAAGGCCTTAATGTGCGATTGATTTGTGTCCAGCTTGGGTTCAATTTCGATTTTGAAACCCACTCCCACTTCGCTGATAGTGGTTAGAGGTGAATCATGGTAAGGGAAAGGTGGCGGGAGAGAATGTTGTGTATTGTGTAAGGTGGTGATGAAGTCGTTGTGTTGGAGTGTACAAGTTGGGTAGATTGTGGGTGGGTGGGGAGTGAGATAAGGATGGTAACATACTAAATTTATATTTTTAATTGAGGATATCATGGTTATTACATCTTTTCTGTTACTTAGGTTAAAAGTTAAACATTGACAAGGAGTAGGTGTAATTTTCAAAATGTAAGGGAAGAATCTGTATTAGAAGCAAATCTCAAGAGATGTCATTGTAATTTACCCACAAATTTTTTTGTGCCAAGTTAACTAAGATGTTGTTGATTTTTTTATTATATAAGCTTTATTTTGTATATGATATCTAGGTTTATTGGGCAGGCTTGGATTTGTAATATAAGCTTGAGATAGATTTTTAGGTATAATGTGTCGGTTGGATTGGTCATGAATTTTTTTTGAACTATGTTTTAGATTAGGCCTAGTCTGATCGATGCCCACCCCCAAATAAAGTAACATTCGATTGATAATATTACTATTTTGCTCAGTATGTTAAAAAAATGAAGAAAAAAAAAATCTTGCTCAGTTATTGTGTGGGTGAAAATCTAACCACACTGCCCGTTTAGTGATCAGCTGGAGAGCACAGGCAGAATAGATGGCTTTAGCAACCTGTAACAGAAAGAAAAAGCTTCGGCGGTGGTTCTTCCACCTGGGGGCACTCCGACGATCAAGTCAGTATATCTCTCAAAGATAATCAAGTGCTAAACTGAATACTCAAAACATAAATTACATACCTTAGACCCACAGGGGTGCCTCTCTTTTATAATATACTCAATCCAAGTCCCACTAGAAGTATGACTTCTATGAACTCCAATTTACTGCTTACTCTGGACTCTATAAGAGATAAAGATAAAACTCCCTAAGAGCTTTATCCTTATCTTGGTTAAGTCCCCTCTTTGCCTTAGGACTCTTGTCCCTTATCTGCTTATCTCGGATTCCGATATCTTCGGGGATAACCTCGGCAACTCCGAGATCATCTCGGCTTAACTACCAGGACACGTGGCACCTCGGCTGACACGTCGGCGTCACCATGCCACGTGTTGGTATTCAGAAAATACATCCCCACAACTGCCCCCTAGGTTCTATTACCTTGGCATTCTGAGGTGATGGAACCTATTCCGATATTTTGCCATTTCTTTTCTGAGTAATGGTTCAAAAACTGTTTAGCCGAGATAATCCTCTTCCAGCCGACGTGTTCTCTTCGGAGAACAAGGTTTCGATCGTACTTTTCCACGCGCATGAGCTGTCATGCATTTCTAACCGTTCCTTTTCACGTGTTTTGTTTTCATTGGAGCGTGTCTATGACGCGCCTGAAAGCTGTCTGCCATTTGTCTGCGCTGTCTGACGCCTGCGTTGCTCTAGGCGTAATAATTGCCCTAATTTTGCCGCCGTTTCAAATTTTTGACAAAACTCTTTTTTGCCTCTACTTTTCCTTCACTTTTTCATTCTGTCTTCTTGCTCTTTTTCTCTCTGAAAGTTCTTTCATCTTCGAATCCGCCATTGCTTCGATCTCTCTTCTCGAACTGCTCTTAATCCCTCATTCTTGCAAAGCCTTCTTTGCTGTTGCAACCGGTTTCTGGGTTCGGCTAACATTACCTCGGCTTCATTTGTCGTGGTAAGACCCTTTCCTTTAATTCTTCTATTCTCTTTATGTGCTTTTGTCTGCCTGTTGCCATTACTGATCTTGTTTTGAAGCCTTGGATTTATTTGTACCTCGATTTGTGGCTACACCTTGAACTTCTATACTTTTTCACCATTCTTCTTGCCACTGTTCTTGATTTTTTTTTTTTACTTTTGTATCTCTATTGTTTCTGAGAGCTATACCTCTGTTCTTGAATCTGAAACTTCGTCTTTTTTTCTCTTTTTTGTATCTGCCCCAGATCTGTGCCTTCGATCTTGACCTTTATAGTTCTTAGGTTTGGGTTTTGTGCGTAGAACCTTCAAATTAGGGAAAACTGAAACAAGCCCTATCAGTCCTTTCCTGGATCTTTGCCGAGGTTCTTGTAATCCTTCTCAAAAAACGCCCATCTTCTGAAATATATTTCTCTTAGCTTAAGCCGACATAATGGGTATGTGGAGGCATAGGGTAAATACCCCAACAAAACTAGAATACTTTAGGCAGGAATTCTCTATCCCAGCCGATGTTCATCTTAAACTAGCTGGGGATAATGATACCATCATGCCCACAGATCATACAATGCCTTTCCCTATAGTAGCTTTTACCGAATGTGGACTTCAGCTTCCACTTCATCCCCTCTTTCGTGAAGTTCTTTATTTCTACAAGCTAAACCCCATGCAACTTACTATCAACTCTTATAGGGTGATTAATGGTATTATAGCCTTAGCTAGGCAAGAGAACCTTAGAATTACCCTGGCCGACCTTCAATACTGCTATACCATGTGCCCTCTTGACCTGAAGGATAGGGGTTTCGTTTATTACCTTAAGCCGAGATCTACTCAGTACAAAATTGTAGCCGACCTCCCAGACTCCAACAAGGGGGCTGGAGATGATTTTCTCATTGCTTCTGGAAATTGGGAATTTGGCCCAGATGAAGATGTCCACCTCTACCCTCTTCCTCGAACAATTACAGAGGGCAAGAGTAAGAGCCCTGAGTCAACACTTAGTTGTTTTTATTTAAGTCTTTAATATTTTTTTTTTTTTTGACGTTTGTTTCTTTGTCCTGCAGTTCTTCGTCAGCCACCGAAAAATTTTCGTCAATCCTTCTTCCCAGGAACAGATCTAAAAACACTCCTTAACCTTCCAATCCATAAACGAAAAGCCCCACTGTTACTAAACTTCATCCCTACATACAAATCCACTTTACCCGACGTCCCAAGAAAAAGGAAGAAGAGTCTTTCTCCACCCACAGCCACAACCTTAACTGCTTCTACATCCCGAACAGATCAAGAGTCCACATCTGACCCAGCCGATCTTCCATCAACTTCGGCCCCCTACTTAATACCAATTCCTGAACATAAACGTCGACGAAGGCTTGTAAAGACTGCCGAGATGGTTCGTCCAAGGCCTGTCGTTCAAGACCTTCTCGCCGATCTTCCAACTGACGCCGAAGCCGCACCAACGCAATCAATGCTCCCACCCAAACCAAAGAGAGTTAAAAAGGCTCAGCCTAAAGCCAAGGCTACAGATGCCGAAGCTGAGGATGCTGTGCCTATTTCAAAGCTGGCAGAAAGCAAAAAATCAACCTCTGTTTCCACCAAGAGGTCAGCTGAGGGTCAACCCTCAGGGTCTACTCAATCAAAGAGGCCAAGGTCATCGTCTGCGACGACCTCGGCTTCAAAGAAGCCCGACGTCCCCTGGGCCCCTGATCTATCCCTGGAGGATAGGCCCATTATGGCTAGTGAAAGTGCTGACGACATTAACGTTGGTGTCGCCCTCAGCACTGCTCTTCTCCTTCCGAATGACTTGGAACGAAATGCTAAGCTTAGTGAGTATGAGAATTATGCTCTCATGCTCCAACACTCTGTTCAAGTAAGTATTTCTGTTTGTACTTGTGATTTTTTCTTCCGTTCTTTACTGAAAGTACTGTCTCACATTTCTGTTTTTCTGCAGGCCATTCAGCATGCCCATTCATTTTCAATGCAATCTTTTGAAAATCGTCGAAGGTTGGTTGATATGAAAAGGGAAGCATCTTCCATGAAGAGAGAGATAAAGTCCCTTGAAGCAAAAATGAAAAAACTGGAGGATCAAGCCAAGGCTGCAACTAAAGTTCAAACTTTAGCTCTTGAGAAGGCCGAATCTGCTGAGGCCGTTAGAAAAGTTGCTGAGGCCGAGAAAAAAGAGGCCGAGGTTCAGAAGGCCCAAGCGGAGAAAGAACTCCAGCAAGCTCTGGCCACCAAAGAGGCCGAAATCAAAGAGGCCGATGAAAAGGCCTACGCCCAAGGTATGGCCGACGTCGCAGAAGATTATAAGCTTCAAGTCAGGCAGGCATGCAACAGGGGATTTTCCCTAGGTTGGATGTCCCTGATAAAGAAGCTTGATCTCCCTGTTGACTCGCCCCTTCGGAATGCTGATGCCATCCCTTTGCCATTTCCTCCACTTCCACCTGAAGATGGATCAGAATCTGATGCTGATGCTGAGGATGAAGATAAAGAGGTCAAAGAAGAAGCCTTGGTGAGAAAGCCCAAGGATGCCGTCGAAGCCAAGTCCCCTCCTCCTGCAGAGCAGGTTATGGACTTAACTTTGGATGAGGAGGGTGATGAGGCCAAGGAGGCAACCAAGGAAACTGCCACTGGGCATCTATCGTCCAATCTTCTCTTGATAGAAAGAAGTGTTGAGGAATCATTAGCAGAGATTGATGCCGAGATACAAGCGGAAAAAGTGGCCGACGAGGTTCCACCAGAATCGTCCGAGGTCCCAGTCCCTGCAGTGGCTAACAGCGAAGAATCTTGAGAAAATTGTCTTTTGTACTTTTTCCTTCTTTTTCTGTACCTTGCACTTTTGTACTCGTTTAATTTTTGGACAATGCAAAACTTCTTCTTATGGCCGACGTGGTTTTTTCAATATGTAATTGTAACTGTTCTTTTCTATGGATGTTTTAATCTTGTGATGTTCTGTTGACTGGTTTCTGCATAGTCTTGTATTTAGAAGTTCTTTGCATGCTTCTTCATGTCGCTTCCTTTGTGCAATCTTCTCGGGGTTACATACCTCGGGTATAACTACAAAACTTTCACTTCGGCAAGATACTAACCTGCAAACTTTTCATGAATTTCAACAAGTAATGAACAATATACTTAGTTTTAACTTTAACCTGTAATTTTCTGTTTACCTCAGCGGGTGATCATATGTCGGCTTAACATAAACTTGTAAATTGCTACGAATTTCAACAAGTGTTAAGCATCTGCCCTAGGGTTTAAGCAACCCACATATTGTTATGAGAACTTAAGCAATAACCTCGGCTTATTTTCAATTTGTAAATTGCTACAAATTTCAACAAGTGAAGATAAGGGATCAGTTTAATTCCAACTTGTAAATTGCTACAAATTTCAACAAGTGAATTAAGGAATAATCTCGGCTTAACTTCAACTTGTAAATTGCTACAAATTTCAACAAGTGAATTAAGGAATAATCTCGGCTTAACTTCAACTTGTAAATTGCTACAAATTTCAACAAGTGAAGATAAGGAATCAGTTTAATTCCAACTTGTAAATTGCTACAAATTTCAACAAGTGAATTAAGAAATAATCTCGGCTTAACTTCAACATGTAAATTGCTACAAATTTCAACAAGTGAATTAAGGAATAATCTCGGCTTAACTTCAACTTGTAAATTGCTACAAATTTCAACAAGTGAATTAAGGAATAATCTCGGCTTAACTTCAACTTGTAAATTGCTACAAATTTCAACAAGTGAAGATAAGGAATCAGCTTAATTCCAACTTGTAAATTGCTACAAATTTCAACAAGTGAATTAAGGAATAATCTCGGCTTAACTTCAACTTGTAAATTGCTACAAATTTCAACAAGTGAGGATAAGGAATCAACTTAATTCCAACTTATAAATTGCTACAAATTTCAACAAGTGAATTAAGGAATCATCTCGGCTTAACTTCAACTTGTAAATTGCTACAAATTTCAACAAGTGAAGATAAGGAATCAGCTTAATTCCAACTTGTAAATTGCTACAAATTTCAACAAGTGAATTAAGGGATAATCTCGGCTTAACTTTGCCTGAGTTTGACTTGGGTTTAATTATGTCTTCAATAAACATCAGTGCATAACTTTATCAATCATCCATGTTGAAAGGATTCTGAAAAGACTTTATTGATGATATCGGCCAAACAATGGTGTATATCTAATGATAGAAAAATTTTAAATTACAAGTATTCCAAGGTCTGGGCAATGCTTTGCCCTCATTGTCCTCAAGCCGATAAGCTCATTTGCCTAATACTGAAGTAATTCTGTAGGGTCCTTCCCAGTTTGGGCCAAGCTTGCCCTCCCTGGGATCCTTCTTGTTCCCGACGACTTTTCGTAGGACTAGGTCGCCAACTTGAAAATCTCTTGGATTAACCTTCTTGTTGTAAGCTCTGGCAAGCTGTTGCTGGTATACTGCGAGCTGAATTGCAGCTTTCTCTCTTCGTTCTTCCAACAAATCCAGGTCTCGGGCTAAGAGTATGTCATTGGTGCCATTCTCTACTCCCTGGGTTCTGATCCCTGGGATGCCGATCTCCAATGGGATGACTGCTTCTGTGCCATAGGCCATGGCAAAGGGGGATTCTCCTGTTGATCTTCTCGGCGTAGTCCGATATGCCGAAAGTACGTTGGGCAGTTCGTCCACCCACTTTCCTTTTGCTGCCTGCAGCCTCTTCTATATTCCATCCAGGATTACTTTGTTGGATGCCTCTGCTTGCCCATTGCTTTGAGGAAAACTTGGTGTTGAGAAATAATTCTTGATCTTGAATTTTGCACAAAAGTTTTTGATAAGTTTGCTGTCGAACTGTGTTCCGTTGTCGGCAACTATTGCTCTTGGAATCCCAAATCTGGTGATAATGTTTCTCCATATAAAATTCTTGACGTCCACATCTCGGATTTTGGCGAGAGGTTCTGCCTCTATCCATTTTGTAAAGTAGTCTGTTGCTACCAGTAAGTATTTTCTCTGCCCAGTTGCCTGGGGAAGTTGTCCGACCAGATCCATGCCCCATTGGGCAAACGGCCAAGGGCTGGATACTGGGTTCAGGTCGGCAGCTGGCTGATGTATCAAAGGTGCAAACCTTTGACATTGTTCACACTTCTTTACATAGGCTTCGGCATCCTTTTGCATGTAGGGCCACCAATACCCTTGGGTAATGGCCCTATGGGCTAACGATCTGCCCCCAGCATGGCTTCCACAAATTCCTTCATGAATCTCGTAAAGAAAATCTTCAACCTGCAAAGGGTGTACGCACCTTAAAAGTGGTCCAGTGAAGGACCTCCTGTAGAGATGGCCTTCTGCTGTTAGACTGAATCTGGCCAATTTCAGTCTAATTTTATGTGCTTCTTTATGGTCTTCTGGCAGCTTCCCTTCTTTTAGGAATACAATGATTGCATCCATCCAGCTTGGTCCCAAGTCTACGCACATTGCTTCTTGTTTGGTGCTTTGTTTGTCTATGCTCGGGGCCGACATGTAATCGATCATAATTGTCCTTGTTTTTCCAGTTTGAATTGAACTGGCAGGTTAGCCAACGCGTCGGCGTGGGTGTTGTCATCTCGGCTAACTTGGAGTAATCTGCAGTTCTGAAATAGGGCTGCCAGTCGGATGACTTCCTTTGCATATGCCGACATTCTTTCGTCTCTGGCTGCAAATTCTCCTGTTGACTGGTTAACAATGAGTTGTGAATCACAAAAAACAATTACCTCGTCTGCCTCCGCTACTGCTGCTAGCTTTAGCCCTGCAATTAATGCTTCATATTCTGCTTCATTGTTGGAGGCTTTGAACCCCAGACGGATGGACTGTTCTACTATTTCTCCATCTGGAGATATTAGCAGTACTCCTGCCCCTGCTCCCTGGCGGTTTGAACTGCCGTCGACGAATAGTCTGAATGAATCCCCAATGTAGATGCTACAGGGTCTGAGCTTCTCCTTCTCTTGCTTTTTCGGCTGGGATTCCTTTTGCTTATTGGGACAATGCTCATCTTGGCTCGGCGGAGCCCGATGTACGATGGCTTCAGGTGTGAGTTCTGCGACGAAGTCGGCCAACACTTGGCCCTTAATGGCTGTTCTCGGCCTAAATTCTAGGTCAAACTGGCCCAGTGTTACTGCCCATTTTGCTATCCTTCCTGTTAAGTCTCCTTGATGCAACAAGGACTTCAGTGGGTGCTCTGTTAGGACCACAATCTTGTGTGCCTGAAAGTAATGGCTCAATTTCTTTAAAGCCATTACCAAGGCTAGCATTAATTTTTCCAGTGGTAGGTATCTTGTTTCTGCGTCAGCCAAAGTCTTACTTATATAATAGACAGCCTTCTGCTCCCCATTTTCCTCTCGGATTAGCACTGCACTGACTGCGTGTTCAGAGACTGCTAAGTACAAAAACAATTCCTCCCCTGGAACTGGGTTAGAAAGGACCGGGGTTGTGGTCAAGTACTTTTTTAGGTCGGCTAAGGCAGCTTCACATTCCTCTGTCCATAGGAAGTCTGTGGCTTTCTTCACCAGGTTAAAGAAGGGTCTGCACTTGTCTGAGCTTCTGCTGATGAATCTGTTTAGGGCTGCGGCCCTTCCAGTAAGCACTTGAACTTGCTTTGCCGATGTTGGACTCTGTAGTTCCAGGATGGCCTTGATTTGGTCTGGGCTGGCCTCAATGCCCTTTCTTGTTACCAGATATCCTAGAAATTTACCTGACCCAACTCCAAAGGCACACTTCGAGGCGTTGAGTCGGAGCCGATATTCTTTGAGTATGTCAAAGACCTCTTTTAGGTCGGCAAGATGACCTTTTGATTCCTTGGTCTTTACGACCATGTCATCAATGTAAACTTCTACTGTTTTGCCAATCAGGTGTCTAAACATTTTTGTCACTAACCTCTGATAGGTTGCTCCTGCGTTTTTCAGCCCAAAAGGCATTACCTTGTAACAGTACAGGCCTTTCGAGGTGATGAACGCGGTCTTCTCCTCATCTGGAGGGTACATAGCAATCTGGTGGTACCCTCTGTATGCATCTAAAAAACTCATCCTTTCATGTCCCGAAGTGGCGTCTACCAGTTGGTCGATTTTGGGCAGAGGAAAGCTGTCTTTGGGGCAAGCTTTGTTGAGGCTGGTAAAGTCTACACAAACCCTCCACTTGCCATTCTTCTTTTTTACTACTACTGTGTTGGACAGCCATGTTGGGTACTGAACTTCTCGGATGGCCCTGGCTTCAAGGAGTCTGTCTACCTCTTCCTCTACTGCTTCGACGTGCATCAACGTCGGCCTTCTGGCTCGTTGAATCACAGGCTTTTCCGATCTGTCGACATTCAGACTGTGGCAGGTGACCTCGGGGTCAATGCCAGGCATTTCATAAGGTGTCCAGGCGAACGCCTCTATGTTTGCCCTTAAAAAATCTTCCAGTTCTTTTTCCTCTTCTCTAGCTAAGCCTGAGCCGAGAAGAAAAAATCGTTCTTCATCGCCCTCCTGGACGAGGATTTTCTTTAGCGCCTCTTCGCTTTTCTCGGCTGGTTCTTTCCCGACGTCTTCTAGGACTTCCATGTCCTCATCTTCAACTTCTGCTTTCTTTGGCTCCCGTATACTACAGGTGGATTTTATTGCTGCCATGGAGCAAGTTTTGGCTTGTAGTTGATCCCCTCTAACTTCTTCAATCCCATGCTCTGTTGGGAACCGGAGTAGTTGATGCAACGTCGAGGGAACTGCCCCCATTGCATGCAACCACGGCCTTCCCAAGATGATGTTGTATGGTGAGGGTGTGTCAATTACCAGGAATTCCGTCCTGATCTTCTTAGTGCCGGCTTGTACTTCTAAGCTTGTTGCACCCAGTGGCCATGTCGGTGTTCCATTAAAGCCGACCATCGGGCCGCTTGATTGTTCTAGGTCATCGAGGTGAAGGCCTAGCTCTTTGTAACATCTGACATACATGATGTCACAGGAGCTGCCTTGATCTATTAGGATGCGTTTTACTTGGCACTCCCCAACCTGGAGGGATACTACCAAGGCATCATTATGCGGATGTTGGACCAGTTCTAAGTCGGCTTCAGTAAAGGCTATCATTGGCCCTTGGCATTCTTCTGGCCGATGTCTCTTTTCCCCGACTTGGTAGATATGCTGTAAATGTCTTACCCTCTGGGTTTCTCCTCTGACTTCGTTTTCGTTGACCCTTGAGTGGATCACATTAACCACCCTCGGTTCTCCTGCTTGTGGTAGCTGTGCTGGGGGAGGGGGTGCTGCTGGTGCTTGAGGCAACCTTGCCTGCTCTTCCCTTGTTCTGGCCTCATCGACCAGGTCCCTCAGAAGGCCTTGTCTTACCAGGTCCTCCAAGTGTGCTTTTAAGGCTCTGCAACCTTGAGTTGGATGCCCTTCTTCATTGTGGTAGGCACAACGTCTACCAACGTTCCTTCCCATGAATTCCCCCGGTGCTCTTGCCGGAGCCCTGAAATAAGGTTGATTTCGAATCCGATCTAAGATTTTATGGATTGGGATCCGGAATACCGTGGTTACCGCCTGTTTATTTCTTAATTCTATTTCTTGTTTGGTCGGCCCATTGTTGACTCGGCCTCGCTTTGGCGAGCCGTTTCCCTTTTCTTGTTTCACCTCTTTGTTTCCCGATGTATCTTCTTCGGCCCTGGCGTATTTCTCAATTCTTGCCATGAGTTCTTCCATGCTTTTTGGCAATGTTTTTGCCAAAGACTTCCGTAGTGGGCAGTCATCTTTCAGGCCGTTCTTAAAAGACACGACTGCTACTTCCTGGTTACATTCGGGTATTCGGTTGAACACCTCGTAGTACCTCTTCGCATAGGCCCTAAGGCCTTCTTCCTTGGTGATTCGTAGAGCCATCAAAGCATCAACCCTCAGGGGTTGCAGCTTGTTGGTCACGAACCTGGCCACAAACATCTCGGCCAAGCCTTCCCATGTCTTTATGCTTCCTTTTGGTAACTTATGGAACCAATCAGATGCAATTTCCCCAAAGGATGAGGGGAATACTTTGCAGAGCAACGGCTCGTTCCCGCTATATAATGCCATTGAATTTAGGTATAGCCCAACATGAAAGTTTGGATCTGACTTACCATCATAGATTTGAAACCTCGGCATACTGAATCTCTTGGGCGGTTCGAATTTGTCCAGTTCCACCGAGAAGGCTGTCTTCGGTTTTATTGGGGAGTTTACCTCGGCTTCTGCATTCTGCTGCCTCCTTTTGAGGTAGTCCCTTAGGTCTTCTTTGCTCCTCCCTGGAGCTCGGCTGTCTTTGGATTTTAGTCTTTTTGATACACTACTTTCGGCCTCGTGGTGGGTCCGTTTGGATCTTTCTTCATGGGTTGTGTCAAAATGGAGTACTTGCCCCTGAACATGTCGATGTTCTTTGGGGTCTGGATTCTTCATGTGGTGTGTCCTTCGGGACTCTTCTTGCCTCGGCTTTTCCCGTCCGACTTCCCTGGAAGGCCGGTGAGAATGCCTTCCACTCCTGGTATGCTGAGGGACCTCGGGGATTGTTTTTCTTCCACCCTTCTGAGTGTTGGTCGCTGGCATCGGCGTATCTTGCAGCGGGTATGGTGGCTGCATAACATTATTCTGCATCATGAAGTTGACGACTGACTGAAGGTCCGCCAACTTGTTTGCTAGTTCTTTCACTTCCTCATCCCTCCGTAGGCACCTGTCCCTCCATACCTGGAGGTTATCTTCATTGTAGTACTTTCCTTGGTTTGTTCTTTTTGACGTGTCGCCTTCTGGGATGACGTCGTTCTCTCTGTGACCCTGGTCACGGGCTTCTGCATTGTGGTTGTCTCCTTCAATGTCAAGGTCAATTGGTCTGCCACTCCCAGTGGGGGCGTCATCCCCAATATTTTCCTGCTATCCGTTACTGGCCATCTATTCTTCCTTCGTTCCCACAGACGGCGCCAAATTGTGTGGGTGAAAATCTGACCACACTGCCCGTTTAGTGATCAGCTGGAGAGCACAGGCAGAATAGATGGCATTAGCAACCTGTAACAGAAAGAAAAAGCTCCGGCGGTGGTTCTTCCACCCAGGGGCACTCCGACGATCAAGTCAGTATATCTCTCAAAGATAATCAAGTGCTAAACTGAATACTCAAAACATAAATTACATACCTTAGACCCACGGGGGTGCCTCTCTTTTATAATATACTCAATCCAAGTCCCACTAGAAGTATGACTTCTATGAACTCCAATTTACGGCTTACTCTGGACTCTATAAGAGATAAAGATAAAACTCCCTAAGAGCTTTATCCTTATCTTGGTTAAGTCCCCTCTTTGCCTTAGGACTCTTGTCCCTTATCTGCTTATCTCGGATTCCGATATCTTCGGGGATAACCTCGGCAACTCCGAGATCATCTCGGCTTAACTATCAGGACACGTGGCACCTCGGCTGACACGTCGGCGTCACCATGCCACGTGTTGATATTCAGAAAATACATCCCCACAGTTATTAAAGCCTTAAGTTGGTCAATGGATAATGGAAATTATTCCCAATTGCAATTGGCAGTTGATTAACAGTATTACATTTCTAAAAATCATTTTTATTTATTTATTTCATCATTGTCCACTCCTGCCCCTACCTCCTCAATTTACCACACACCCAATCTAATTCGCAACATAAACTGTAAACCTGCCCTGTCCGGTTACCATCCCTACAGAAAAATCCATCTAAATTTTATTTTTTTATTTTTTAATCTGTGATGGATTAATGTGATGCTCTCCATTTTAATTTGTGATGATATTTTGCTGCAGTGATAACCACTCAACTATATAGTACTAAAAAAAGCATAATCACTGAACTATATTAGTGCCTAATTATAGCATTTGGCCCACATAGATACGATGGTTGGCAACTGACTCAACATATTTTAATTAATTTAGGTATGTTTGAAATAAAATATTAGCAAGGACTTAACAGAGATTTTTATTGCATCTCACCCAATTAAAACACTAAAACAGTCTTTAATTTTAATTTAGAGCCACAGATTTATCCATAATAATATTGTAAAGGAGACATCATTGGATTTATAATCAATTTGAAGTTGATACATATGATTCTATATCATTATGATTACACTTGTGAGAGCTTTTTGAAGGTCTTAAACTTTTTTTTACATAATTTAGACCCTAAACATATTTTACTATTTAGAGGGTGTACAAAGATGGGTAATTATTTATAGTCCCGGAACACCATATCGCATTGCCTATGTCATATTCTAAACTAATAACATAGTAAAAAATATTACTAGGATGACTTACCTTTGCTAGAGAGTTTGGAGTCTCCAGTCCATTGAACTAGACCGTCTAGTTGGGCCAAACTTTAGTAATCCAATTAGTTCATTTTGTATATCTTTACGTGTTTTATGAAAAAAATTAAATTAATCTAATAATTATAGTCATATTTTTTTTCTTTATATTTTTCTTCAAAAATATGGACAGTAAAAATGATTTTGAAATTAAATTGTCTATTTTTTAAAAAAATATATATATATATAGAAAAATAATATAATTACAATTATCAGGTGAGTAATGTTAGAGATACCAACTAAATTACTAAATATTTTACACAATAGTCACATGGGTATGAGAGCCACACCACCTGAGACTCACACCCATGTGAGTATTGTGTAAAGTGTTTAATAATTCATTTAGAGTCTTCAACATTTTCGTTATAGGATTCATTCGATTTTTTCCATGAACAATATACACATAGGGGCTTACAAAATAAACAAATTAAATTAATAAATTGGACCCGTGGTGGGTCTTATAGACCCAACTAAATAGTCTTGTCCACAGTTGTGGCATGGTGGGTCTCATAAAAAAATAACCTACATATTTTTGGCATGGTGGGTCTCATAAAAAAATAACATACTTAAAAATATGTTACGATTTTTCATTAGCCAAAAATAATCACATGGATAATGACAAATAATACTATGGATGTATCTAATGGTTTTCTCATAACGAGATACCTAATTTGTAATTAATTAAAGCTTGAGACTTCAATTACTTTGTTGATCCGAGGTGGGAAACTTACCCAAAAGCTATACACTGCTTAAAAATATCCCGAAAATAAATTATATGTTGTAAATATAAATTAAATGTGATGCGGGTCAAATTTAAAATAAATTTAATTTGCATAAAAGTATTTCTACTCTTAGGGACTTACGTGTAGATAGAATTAATGATATTTTTCATCAAACACTATTAAAAAACGTCACTAAATTTTAATTTTTAGCGACAATTTAAAAATTTTATCATAAAAATGTCACTAATTATAAGTTTTAGTGACGGTTTAAAAAAATCGTCACAAAAAATATTACTAATTTTTAACTTTCAGCGACAATTTAAAAAATTCGTCACAAAAAAACGTCACTATTGATAAGGAATAGCAATAATTTACAAAAATTATAAAAAAAAAAAAAAATCACTAATTATAAGTTTTACCACAGTATCGCTTTTCAACCACAAAAGATGGGTACTTAAATCTATGAACATAGAGCAAATTCCTGTTTTTATATTCCTTTTTTTTTTAAGGCGTTTACTATTCTCACTTTCCTAACTAGTTACAATGATATATGTAATCACAAAGGGTTATAATAAAAAGTATAAATTACACTTTGTCCTCTTTATATTTTGACACTTTCTTATTTTAACTTTAAAAATTTATTTTTTCTTACTTTGTCCTTTTGTGTTTTAAGTTTTTTTCAGTTTATTTCTAAAATTAACTTGTGTCAAAAATTAGATAGAAAATGATATGATAACTGTCATATAATATAAAAAATATATTATTATATTAAAATTTAAGTTTGTATTAGATGTGTGAGTCATATATAATAAAATATTTTTATGTTAGGTGACTGTTAATCTGTTATTTTTTATTTAATTTTTAATTTTAAGAGTAAATTGAAAAAAACTTAAAACGTGAAGGGCAAAAGTGGAAGGGAAAAAAAACGTTTAGAAATCAAAGTGAAAAAATAGTCAAACATAAAAGGAATAAAACATAATTTACCCTAATAAAAATTCATAACAAATCAAATAATTGCAAAATATTTATAAAAAATTTAAAATTTTGTGACCAATCATAAATGCTCCTAACTCCACCTTTGTTTATGGTACATACTTCTTAACTATCATCACAAAAGTTCATAATTAACCTCAAAATAAATTTAAATCACATTATTTTTAAGAAAAAATTATAAATCTAAATTATACAAAGTGTTAAATTTGAATTACATATATATTTTTTTTTTTGAAATTTTAGTTTTTTGAGTTTTCAATCCATATTTTTTATTTTTTACTTTTAGTGAATTTTTAAATATATTTTAATCAAATTTTTTTAGTTTTTAAATTCAATTAATTTAAATATACTTAAAAAGTATAAAATTTGTACAATTTTTTTTTTTAAAATTCACTGAGTACAACGAAAAACGAAAATGTATTGATTTTTTATTTATTTATTTATTTATTTATTTATTTATTTTTGTATTCAATGAATTTTTGTAAATAAAAAAAATTGCACAAATTTCATACATTTTAAGTATGTCTAGATTAAATGAATCAAAAAAAAATGGTTAAAATGTTTAAAAAATCACTAATAACAAAAAATACTGATTAAAAATTCATAAAACTGTTTTTAAAAATTCCAAACTTTAAGTGTAAACCTTTTACCGACACATAATTAATTATTGGCACACATTACGGCTGCCAAGAGACTAGTGATTTTGCCCTTTTCAATTATTTATTAAGTGATAGTAATATTAAACATATCTTTAATATTTTAATTATTTTTAGTTAGATTAAATAAAAATTTATTTTATTTTATTTTTTACACAATTAAATAAATTAATTTTTTTTAATTAAATAAATTAAATATCAATAAAAATATATTTTATTTTTTAATTAAAATCTTAAATAAATTTATTTAAAAAATAATAATAATTAAATAATGAAATTAAATAAAACATCTATTAAAATTTAAATAATGAAATTAAATAAAATATAAACAAAATTTTAAATAAAGCATCAATAAAATATCTATAAAAAATTATTTTAAAAAATCAAATAAATAAAACATCAATAAAAACTAAATCAAATTATTTTATTTTTAAATTGAGACATTTAAATTTTATTGAATTTTACTAAATATAATACATAATTAAATAGTAAAGGGTTAAAATAGTCATTTCACCACATAATCTCATATCCCCCTTATCCCCCCATTTGTGTCCTCCCCGTCCTTCGGGACACAATAGTCCAACACATTTGGGACTAATAGTCCAGAGAGTCTATTAATCCAAAACAAAATTGGAAAACCAAACAACCGTTTGAAATCCTATCCCACCTTCCAGCCCCTCCAAACAAACAACACCTTAATCATGGAAAGGAAAAAGGTAGGTAAAATGTAATAAAATATACTAATATTTCATCTAGTTTCACATACTTTTTCCTTTTTCCTTTTTCCTTTTTCTTCCCCCAGGACACAATAGTCCAATGCATTTGGGACTATCCCTCTCTGACTATTAGTTCGGAGCAAAATTAGAAAACCAAACAACGAATTTAAATCTTATCCCACTCTCAAATCCTATCTCACAGTTCAATCCCTCCAAACAAACAACATCTTAATGTTGTGTTTTGTTAGGGGATTTGGAAAGAGATTTAAAAACGGAAAGGGAAAAGGTAAGTGAAATATAAATAAAATATATCAATATTTCACCTAATTTCACACACGTTTTCCTTTTTCTTTTGTCCTTTCCAAATCCCTTCTCAAATCCCCAAACCAAACACAACATAAAAGAAAGGGAGACTTACCTGTAAGTCCTACTAGGTGGACTTATTGTCCAATAGATATTATAATAATTAATTACGTTTTTCATAAACACTATTAAATAATTTTACTAATTGTTAATTTTGCAATGGCAATTTGAAAATTATTATAAAAAATGTCACTAATTATAAATTTTAGCGACAATTTAAAAAAATCATCACAAAAAAGTATCATTAATTTTCAATTTTCAACAACAGTTTGAAAAATTCGTCAAAGAAAAACGTCACTAATTGTAAATTTTAGTGATAATTTTTAGCGTCACTAATTGAAAAGCATCACAGAAAAATTATTTTTAGCAATAATTTTATTAAAATTTATTTTTAATAGGAATTGATAAGAATTAAATCTAACAATTAAGACTTATTGATAGTTTACCCTAAAAGGAAATTGAGAAAAAATGGTTTTTACTGTTGGTCCACTCTTGATTGAAGTAAGATTTAAAGAGAGATTTACGGAAGTAAAGAAATATATGAGAAAAATAATGAAATATAAACTAAATTTATGTCATTTTTTTTCTTTATAAATCACTCCACAAATTTTAAATCTAACTACAACCTTAAAGTCCGAGTCAGTGACTTCAAGAAGTTTTTTTTACTATTGATCCAATCTTAAAGTTGGACTCCATTATTATGAAAATTATAGGCCTTGACCAATTGGGACAACAACTTGGTAGCTAATTAACCCAAATGTTAATTTGTTGTCATTTATTTATTAATTCCACTGGTGCAGAAAGAACTCTGCTGCAGCATACTCTGCAAGATCTTCTTGGTTTCATTTATTGGGTACGTGCAAGGTTAATACAGAAATATTTTGATTAAATTATATTTTATCCGTTTTATATTTAGTCATTTTTTCATTTTGATTCTTAATTTTTTTTTTTTTTCATTTTAACCCTTTATATTTAAATTTTTTTTTTTCAATTTATTCCTAAATCAAATTTTTATTCAAAATTAGACATAAAATCTAACGTTATACATAAACCCAAATTTTAATATAATTTATGTCATGTGTCAGGTAACATGGTAATTTATGTCTAATTTTAAATAGAAATAGTTTTCAAGGTAAATTGGAAAAAAATTGAAACATGAAGGGTCAAAATAGGAAAAAAAAAACTTCAAAAGATAAAGTGAGAAAATAGCCAAACATAAAAGTGGCAAAACCTAAATATTTTTCATATTTTTAAAATAAAAAAATTTCTTTACCAAATAAACTTGTTTTCTATTGGTTAGAAAAAAAGATATATTTTTCATTCATTTTCATTTCCTATCTTAAAATATATATGTATATATAACATTGTGTATTAAAAGAAAGCGTAACATGTCAAAGAAGGTTGGATCCAAACGTGAAATTAATTTACTCTTTAATCTTACTATCCATGTTAATTATATGAAAAAATTTAAGCACATATAAAATTATATGTGATTTTTTATTTGTATAGTACTCTTGTTTGTTTGGATAGATTGGATAAGGGGATTTATAATTCATCGGACTATTAGTCCCAAGATATATTGTCTCCGGATTATTTGGTTGGACTGAATTTGTATCCTATGTTTGTTTAGTCATAGGATTATATCTCTGGATTGGACTATTTTTAGTGAATCAAATGTTTGGTTAGACGGACTGGATAATGATAAACGTTCAAAAGACTATTTTACCCTTATAATTTATAATTTTTATTCAATATATAATTTTAAATTTGTAATCTATAATTTATAATTCAACAACACTAAAAAATTTTAATTTATAAGGCCATAATTTTTAATTTATTATTTTCAATTAAATTAAATTTATAATTTATATTTTTTATTTAATATATAATTTTAAATTAACAACAATAAAAAAATAATTTTATTTAATATATAAATTAGATTTTCAACAACACTAAAAAAAATTTAATTTATAAGGCCATAATTTATAATTTATTATTTTTAAATTAATTTAATTTATAATTTATATTTTTTATTTAATATATAATTTTAAATTAACAACACTAAAAAAATAATTTTATTTAATATGTAAATTTAATTTTTTAACAACACTAAAAAAATTTAATTTATAAGGCCATAATTTTTAATTAAATTTAATTTATAATTTATAATTTAAATTTTTTGTTTAATATATAATTTTAAATTAACAACACTAAAAAAATAATTTAAAAATGTTCAAAAGACTGTTTTACCATTTTTTAATTGTTTACTAAGTAATAGCATAGAGGGTAAAATGGACATTTCACAAAATAATCTAATGGGATACCAATCCCATGGTTTCTATCCCACCTTTCCATGGAATAGGATAGTCCCATATTTGTGAGACAAATAGTCCAGGGCAAAATTTTTTAAATAAACAATGGACTATTAATCCCACCGGACTAATAGTCCAATCTCACACCCTAATCCTTCAAAACAAACCCACCTAATTGTATTTAATGTTTTCAGGATTACACTGCATAAATCTTTGGAATATTTCACTTAGTTACATCCCAGCAACATTTGCTTCTGCCACTTCTAATACAATTCCTGCTATTACCTTTATCATCACCATTCTTTTACACTGTGCTTGGTTGGGGGATTTGGGAAAGGATTTAGAAAAGGAAAGAGAAAAGGTGTGTGAAAATAGGTGAAATATAGGTATGTTTTATTCACATTTCACCCATCTTTTCCATTTTCCTTTTCAAATCCCTCCTCAAATCCCCCAATCAAACACAGCATTAAGGTACATCAAGAAATATAATCCTAAATAAATTATATTTAATTTTTACAATTTGATCCAAATTTTCCTTTTAGTCTTATTGTTTTAATTTGAACCACGTTAATTACTTGTACTCCCATGTGACTTGCTTATGTTAAAAAAAAAAATGTGATTTTTATTTCCATTTTGAACATGAAGGCCAAATTAAAACTCTAGTGACTAAATTGAATTTTGAAACAAAATACAATATGAAAAGTGTAATTTACCCTAAAACAATAAAGTGTGATTTAGTGCACAAGCTCTTGACACTAATAAAGTTGATGTGATTCTCTCCATTACATGAATAGAATGGAGATATATCTATTTCGTGATCAATAGTTGTCAAAGAATCACATCAACATATTTTTATTTTAAATTCAAAAGCAATTAAGGGAGGTATTGGGTACAATGCTATGTGTTGGTGGGGCTATGGTGTATTCTTTTGTGAAGGGGCCTCCTGTGTATCCACAGGCTACCCAAGATCAAAATTCACAATCATATACAGGGTGTGGCACCAAAGCACAGTGCCTAAAAGGCTCACTTTTTGCCCTCTCTGCCCAGGCTACTTGGTTTTTGTGGCTTATTATGCAGGTTCTCTCTCTCTCTCATGAATCAGTTTTGCTACGGATGTAAAAATTATTAAACATAGAAAATATATGAATGAAAAAGATTTTATTAAATTTCTCTATCGATTGGACGGACTGGAAAAGGGGGGATTAGAATCCATCGGACTTGAGTCCTGGGACTGTGAATCCCCCGGACTATTTGGTCGGATTGGATATGTATCCTGTGTTTGTTTTTTCATGGGATTAGATGTCTGGATAGGACTATTTTCAGTGATTCCAATGTTTGGTTGGACGGACTGGATAGGATAAATGAACAAAAAACTATTTTGCCCTTTTTCAATTGTTTACTAAGTAATAGTAATATTAAACATATCTTTAATATTTTAATTATTTTTAATTAAATAAATTTGTTTTTTTAAATTAAATAAATAAATAAATAAAATATCAATAAAATTTGTTTTAAATCATTACTGTATAACAAATCATTATTTTTTTTTACATACAAAACTTTACTGTGTTTGTTTATTTACACAATTAAATAATTTACTGTGTTTGTTTATTTACACAATTAAATAAATTTATTTTTTTACACAATTAAATAAATAAATAACCACTAAATTTGTTTATATTATTTTTTAATTAAAATTTTAAATAAAACACCTATTACAATTTAAATAATGAAATTAAATAAATTATAAACAAAATTTTAAAATAAAACATCAATGAAATATCTATAAAAAATTATTTTAAAAAATTAAATAAATAAAACATCAATAAAAAGTTAAATAAAATTATTTTATTTTTAAATTGAGACATTTAAATTTTATTGAATTTTATTAAATATAATACATAATTAAATAGTAGAGGGTCAAAATGGTCATTTTCGCATCTAATCCCAACAGTGGATAGTCCCCCACTTTCTGTCCCACCCCCCCCCCAGGACACAATAGTCCCCCATATGGGGGACATGGAGTCCGGCAGACTAAAAAAAAATCAAACGGCGGATAAGGAGCACTATTTGGATTACAATCCAAATAGTGGATAGTCCCCCCCCATAGTCCCCCCAATCAAACAAGGCCTTTGTGTCTGATTCTGTGATTAATTTTTATATTCTTCTTAATCAGTTTTGTAACGAGCACAAAAATTAGATACAAAATACACATGGATAGATAAGATTTTATAGAATTTATTGGAGAGATTTAAAAAATCTTGGCCATTTATATACGTTCTATTGGGATATTTATGTATAAATTATAATAGGTGGACTTACTGTCCAATAGGTCATATGATAATTAATGGTATTTTTCATCAAACACTATTAAAAAATAGGGATAATTACATTTTACCTCCACGTGTTTTCACATTACCTCCCTGACGTTTATAAATGTACTCATAAACTCCCTGTGATTTTGACTAAAGTGCAAAAGTGACGAAATCTGGAAAACTTAACAGTGCGTGGGGCAGACGTGCCGGAGAAGCATGTCAGCACTGAAATTAATGTTTTTAGCACCAAATTTGGACCAATTTACCCTTCCACTTATATATATATATATATATATATATATATGCCTATGAAATATTGGAAAAACAGCACCAGAAAAACCAAACGCCATAGTACCACCGGAACCACATCTCTACCTTCAAACTTCATACAGACTCGCCGGCGACATAGACCCACTGGGCTTAAAACATTTCTTTAAGCACATCCAAGCTTTTGGCAGCGAACCCATTTTGCTGAAAACCCGATATAATCGTAGACTATGAAATCAAATTCGGCTTGGAGATTTCCTTAAACAAGCGCCATGCATCTTCTATCCGTGAATCTTGACAAAGTGCATTTCCTTCAGGACATTTCAAGAATGTCAAATTCTAACTTTTATAGACCCAAGACAATATGAGTACCAATAGAAAAATCAAATTTTTGTAAGTATGTTTCAAGACAAAATCTAGTAATGATAGATGGTATCTCAATAGTGCATGTTTGAGGCACATGACTGGAAATAAAGTTATGTTCGCCACACTCCAATCAAAGGATGACAGATATGTGACTTTCGGCGACAATAACAAGGGTAAAATCATTAGTATGGGTAGTATTGGTAAAAATCCTTCTCTTATTATTGAAAATGTTTTACTTGTTGAAGGTTTAAAACATAACTTACTTAACATTAGTTAATTATGTGATAAAGGTTATAGAGTTATTTTTTAGAAAACTCATTGTACTATTGAGAATACCCTAGAAAACAAAACCTTATTTGTAGGTTATAGACATGAAAATGTATATGCGTTTGATTTGCATATTTTTCTTCACATTTTAATATTAAATGTTTATCTGCTATAAATGATAATGGTTGGCTTTGGCATAGAAGATTAGGACATGCTCATTTTGATTTAATTTTCAACTTTCAAAAAATGAGTTAGTCATTGGTTTACCAAAAATTGTTTTTGAAAAAGACAAACTTTATGATGTATGTCAATTTGGAAAACAAACTAGCTAGAATTTCTTTCAAATTCAAAAAAGTTGTTTCAACTACTAGATCTCTTGAACTCTTGCATATTGATTTATTTGAACCATCTAGAACATTAAGTTTGGGAGGAAAATCTTATGCTCTTGTTTGTGTTGATGATTATACTAGATATACATGGGTATTATTTTTAGCATACAAAAATGCAGCTTTTTATAATTTCTCAAAACTATGTAAAAGAATTCAAAATGAAAAAAATCTTAATATTTGTAGTATTAGAAGTGATCATGGTAGAGAATTTGAAAATGATGATTTTATTATGTTTTGTGATGACTTAGGAATATATCATAATTTCTCAGCCCCTAGAACTCCTCAACAAAATGGTGTGATTGAAAGAAAAAATAGAATTTTTGAAGAAATAGCTCATACTATGCTTTGTGAGAATAATTTACCTAGATATTTTTGGGCTAAAGCCATTTTCAGTGCATGCTATGTTATAAATCGTGCTATGATTAGACCTATTCTTAAGAAAACCCCTTATAAAATTTGGAAATGTAGAAAACCTAATATTAGTCACTTGTGTACATTTGGTTGTAAATGTTTTGTATTAAATAACAATAAAGATAACTTAAGAAAATTTGATGCTATATCGGATAAAGCTATATTTCTTGGTTATTCAATTTCCAGTAAAGCTTATAGAGTATTCAATAAAAGAACTCTACTTGTTGAAGAATCTGTACATGTTGTTTTTGATGATCTAACAACATTATTTTCAAGAATCTTGTAAGTAATGATATTGCAGAAAATCAACCAAGCATGGAGAGCAATTACATAAAAGAAAATGAAGAAAATTCATTACGCAAACATGAAAAGGAAGTGGCAATGGAGAAACGTCAAGAAATATATGCTCTCCTAGAAAATGACTCGAATCTACCAAAGGAATGGAAGTATGCTCATCACCACCCCCAAAGACCTTATCATAGGTGATGCAACGAAAGGTATAAAAACTCGTTCCTCTGTTAAAAATGTTTGTAGTAACTTAGCGTTTGTTTCACAAATTGAACCAAAATCGTTTTTAGAAACTAAAAATGATGAAAACTAGATTTTAACAATGCAAGAAGAATTAAATCAATTTGAAAGGAATAAAGTTTGGTTTTTGACCACTCGGCCTAAGGATCATCCCGTTATTGGTACAAAATGAGTTTTTTGAAATAAAATGAATGAATTCAGAGTTGTTACTATAAACAAAGCCAGATTAGTAGCTTAATGTTATAATCAAGAAGAGGACATTGATTTTGATGAAACTTTTGTAAGAAATGGTTTTGCAAAATATGATTTTTCCTTAGCTTAGGTCTATTTTTTAGGTGGGACCCATACGCCAAAATTGGCGGGTCTAAGTAGTAATGCGTTCTATGTCGTGTTGTGATTCACGTGGTATATTTGGTTGCTCAAAACCATTATCGGGTGAACGAGAAATTAAAGCCAAAGAGAGCTTCATGGAAATGGTGCTTTTGGTGAAATTTTCTAAAGTTTTGGTTTAAGGCTTGTTCCACATTGATTTGGTGGACAAACTTTGAGTGGGTTTATAAGGCTTGAGTTTGGAACTTGGTGTAGGCCCCAAAGGGCCCCAAAGGGCACCCAAGTTTTGTTGAGAGGGAGATTATGGGCAAAGTAGGCTAGACCCATTGGACCCAAAATAAACACATGTGCACGCTGCAGTCCAACTGGGCTGGACTTGGGCGCGGGTGCGTGGTGTGATGTTGGGCTTGTACGGCCCAATACCTATCTCTTTAGGCCAAAAAAGATTTGAATTTAGTTTTTTTTTTTTTTTTGGTAAAATAAAATATGTCCAGAATTTGAAATTAATCCTGAAATCTGTCCAGTTTTCCCTCCACCCAAACAGGTCTATATCTGGCCAATATAAACCAGACAGATTCAAATCTGTTGAAACAGTGCCTTACCTGTTCAAATTCAAACCATACCTATTGGATTCAAATCTATACAGCCACCTTTACATCTATAAATAGACAATCCCTCACTTGGTTTTTTCACTTAATTTTCGTCCCAAATTCTGCTTACTCTCTCTACATTTTGTTGTATTATTTTCTTGTGAGAAAGAGTGTAAATACAAAGTGTTGGAAATGGTTATAAAATTCTGGGTAAAACCAGAATTTTTTTCCTAAGTTTGGTCTATTTTTTAGGTAGGCCCCGAGCGTCGATTTTCGCAGGTCAAAGTGGTAACGCGTTCTATGCCGCATTGTGATTCACATGGTATATTTGGTTGCTCAAAACCATTACCGAGTGAATGGAAAATTGAAGCCAAAGTATGCTCCATGGATATGGAGTTTTGGTGAAAAATCCTTAAAGGTTTGAATAAGGCTTGTCCCACATTGATTTGGTGGGAAGTTTTAAATGGGTTTATAACGCATGGGATTGGAACTTAGGGTGTGCCCCAAGGGGTATCCAAGTGTTTTAGAGATGGAGGTTATGGGCAAAATGGGCTAGACCCATTGGACCCAAAAATCACCACGCACGCCGTCACCGTCGGTCGGGCGGGCTGGGCTGGGCCTGGGTTTGGGCGCAGGTGCGTGGTGTGTGGTTAGGTTGGGCTTGTTCGGCCCAATACTAATCTTTTTGGGTAAAAAACATTTGAATTAAATTTTATTTTTTGAAAAATAAAATCCAAAATTCAAATTAATTCCGGAATTAAACTGGTCCGGTTTTTCCCTGACACCCAAACAAGGCCCTTCTCGGTTTTATATGTTCAAATTCAAATCCACCCGAATTTCAAACCAAACAGTGCCTTAAACAGATTTGTATCTGTTTAATTCAAATTGAACAAGTACTGTACCTGTTTAATCCAAAATGGAAAGCCACCAATCCATCTATAAATAAATCAGCCCTTCATTTGATTTTCATATTCAGAATTTTCGTACTTAAGAGCTCTGCAAATTTATTTTTCATTTTGTTGGATTATTTTCTTGTAAGAAAGAGTGTAAACACTTAGTGTGTTTGTAAGGCAAACAATTTGTAGTGTTGTTATTGTTTGTAGTAGATCATTTCATCCTGGGAGATAGACGTCCATATTCTGAAAGCACCGTAGAAAGGACGAATCTGTCTTAAGGACACAGTGTCAAACACTGGACTTGATCAGATTATTATTCAAGAATTAATCAAGTAAGTTATTTAATTTATTTTTGATGTTATTATTATTTATTTAAATCAGATTTTAATTTTGTTTTTGTAACAAAATAAAATCTGTTTTTATTTATTTTTTTAAATCAGATTTTAATTTTGTTTTTGTAACAAAATAAAATCTGTTTTTATTTATTTATTTTTATTTTTAGTTTGATTTTTGTAATCAAAAAAATTCTCTCATTTCCTTTATTTCTTTATATTCTGGTTGTTGTTTAGTACACAACAGAATTTAAACTATTTAAATACAGTGAAGATTGTCCAACAATCTTAAGACAAAATATTTTGGTATCTTCATTGTATTTAATTTTCTGTGATTTCATAAAGACATATTCTGGTTGGAAAAACAAATTAGGGGTGCAACTCGGGCGGGCTCGGTCGGGTTAGGAGGTTATCTAAGCCCAACCCAAGTTGTGCTGAGACCTGCCCAAGCCCGCCCAAGCTCGAATTGTAACCCGAGGTTGTCTGCCCATGCCCGACCTGAGTTAAACCCGAATTGACCGAATTGTAAATGAATTTCAATTTTTTTTTTCCCAGCTACATTATTAAATTATTAAAATTTGACTCTATTTACAATTTTTTTTTTAACAAAAATAGAAAATCATTAATACCATCAAACAAATAATTTATATAATATAAGAGAAATGTCACTATAGTAGTCCTTACCATTTATGAGTGAAAATAAAAAGAAAAAAAGTAAGATTTTATGTTATTTATATATATAATATATATTCAATATGATTTAATAATATAAATTACTTTAATATCATGTAGTGGCTAATAATTTATATATATATATAATATTTTTATATATCTATATATGTATAATTCGGGCTTCGGGTTGCTTGACGTTTTTGCCCAAGCCCACCCAAATTTAATTCGGGCTTCTGAATTTTTGCCCAAGCCCATACTGAATTTGAAAATATTTTGTCCAAGCCCTAAGAAAATTTGGGCTGGGCTCGGGTTGCTCGGGTTGAGCCCGCCCAAGTTGCACCCCTAAAACAAATAGTGTTTTATGCTATTTGACAGATAGTAGTAATATATTGTCTCTTTTCTTTGACAACTAGTAGTAATATACTGGTGTCATTAACAATTGCAGAATATTAATTTGTGTTACATAAAATTATTATGGTATTTTATTTTTCTAGTTTTAGTAACAAGGAAAATAAAATTATTTTGTGTTATAATTTATTTTCTGATTTTAGTAATTAAAAAATTAATTTGTGCTTTAATTTTTTCTGATTTTTTTAATCAGAGATTATGGCTACTGCAACTAAAACTGCAACTGGAAGTGGTACTTCGATTGTTACACCCACACCGGTCCCTATCCAAAACCATGTTCATGTACCAATCAATCATGGAGAAAAAGGGGAAAAATTTAACGGTACTGAGTTTAAGAGATGGCAGCAGAAAATGTTATTCTATCTTACAACTCTTAATTTGGCCCGGTTTTTCCATGAAGAGGCTCCAGCACTTAAAGAGAGTGAAAGTGATTGGCAAGTTGTTGCCGCTGTAGATGCTTGGAAACATTCAGATTTCCTGTGCAGAAACTACATCCTCAATGGCCTTGACAACATGCTGTATAATGTTTACAGTCCTTTGAAGTCAGTAAAAGAATTGTGGGATTCTTTGGAGAAGAAATACAAGACAGAGGATGTCGGCACGAAGAAATTTGTTGTCGGTAAATTTCTGGGCTTTATTATGGTAGACTCCCAAACGGTAATTTCTCAAGTTTAAAGTTTTCAATTAATTTTACATAATATTTATTCTGAGGGTATGTCTCTGAGCGAGTCTTTCCAAGTCCCTGCTTTAGTGGAAAAGTTACCACCGGCTTGGAAAGATTTCAAAAATTATTTAAAACATAAACGCAAAGAGATGACCATGGATGAATTGATTGTAAGATTAAGAATTGAGGAAGATAACCGAAAGGCTGAAAAAAGGAATGGGAACAATCCCATTGAGTCCAAGGCTAATGCAGTTGAACAAGTTCATAAACCACATAACAAAAAGAGGAAGTTTACTGGAGATGGTCCTAAACAAGGCGACAACAATGGCAATAAGAAGTTCAAAGGAAAATGCTATAACTGTGGCAAAACTGGACATCAGGCTTCTGACTGCTGCCGCCCTAAGAAGGATCATAGAAGTACAAGCAAGAAGAGTACCAATCAGGCCAATGTAACTGAACTAGATTACATCTCTGACGGGGTGAATGACATCAACCTCTCTCCTGTGGTGTCTGAGGCTAATGTGGTTGGAAATCCCAAGGAGTGGTGGGTTGACACTGGAGCAACTCGTCACATTTGTGCGGACAAGAAGATGTTTACTACCTACAATGAGGCTGCAAATGGTGAACAACTTTTCATGGGAAATTCTTCTACTTCTACTGTGGCTGGACAAGGGAAAGTGATTTTGAAGATGACATCAGGGAAAGAACTGACCCTCAACAACGTACTGCATGTACCTGACATCCGAAAGAATTTAGTTTCTGGTTCTTTGTTAAGTAAAAATGGTTTTAGGCTTGTTTTTGAGTCTGATAAATTTGTATTAACAAAGAGTGGTATGTATGTTGGTAAGGGATACATGAGTGATGGTCTCTTTAAGTTGAATGTAATGACAGTTGTACCAAAAGTTGCTATGAATAAGAATAACACATCTTTTGCTTATATTCTTGAGTCGAATTTATGGCATGGTAGATTAGGACATGTGAATTTTGATGCTTTGCGTAGATTAATTGGTTTAGATTATATACCAAAGTTTGAAATTAATCCTAATCATAAATATGAAGTTTGTGTAGAAGCGAAACTAACTAAGGCTCCATTTAAATCGGTTGAAAGGAAAACTAAACCTCTAGAATTAATTCATATTGATGTATGTGATCTAAATTTTGTTCAAACTAGAAGAGGCAAAAAGTATTTCATAACATTTATTAATGATTGCACAAGATATTGTTATGTTTATTTACTTAGAAGTAAAGATGAAGCTTTAGAAATGTTTAAACGCTACAAAACAGAAGTTGAAAATCAACTTGGTAAAATCATTAAAATGGTTAGAAGTGATAGGAGTGTTGAATATGATACACTTTTAAATGAATTTTGTGCACAACATGGCATTATTCACCAAACTACAGCACCTTATCCTCCACAGCAAAATGGTATTGCTGAAAGGAAGAATAGAACCCTTGAAGAAATTATAAATGCCATGTTACTAAGTTCAGGCTTACCACAGAACTTGTGGGGGGAAGCAATATTGTCTGCTAATTATGTTCTTAACAGAATACCCCACAAGAAAACCAACAGCACTTCTTATGAATTGTGGAAAGGTTGACCGCCTTCCTACAAATACTTAAAAGTGTGGGGGGTGTTTGGCAAAAGTTGAAGTTTCTGTTCCTAAAAAGACTAAGATTGGACCAAAAACAATAGATTGTGTGTTTATTGGTTATGCTCAGAATAGTAGTGCATATCGGTTTCTGACTTATAAATCAGAAATACCTGATATAAATGTGAATACTATTATAGAGTCAAGGAATGCTGTGTTTTTTGAATATGTCTTTCCTTATAAGAAAGGACATGAATTAAGTTCACAGAAAAGAACTTATGATTGTACACAAAGTCAAGAGACTACTGACAATCAAACACAAGAGACTAGTAATGGTCTCGACCAACAAGACTTAACTGATGATGAACCAAGAAGAAGTAAGTGAGCGAGAACATAAAAAGCTTTTGGTCCAGATTTTCTGACATACCTGTTAGAAAATGAACCTCAAAGCTTTAAGGCAACAATGACAGGTCCTGAAGCACCTTTGTAGAAAGAGGCTATTAATAATGAAATTGAATCCATTATGCAAAATCATACTTGGGAATTGGTGGATCTTCCACCAGGTTCTAAACCTCTTGGATATAAATGGATATTCAAGAGGAAAATGAAAGCAGATGGTTCAATTGACAAGTGTAAAGCAAGACTTGTAGTAAAAGATTACAGACAAAAGGAAGGTTTGGACTATTTTGACACATATTCCCCTGTGACAAGAATAACATCCATTCGCATGCTTATTTCTATAGCAACGTTGTTTAATTTAGAAATACATCAAATGGATGTTAAGACAGCTTTCTTAAACGGTGATCTAAATAAAGAGATCTATATGGAGCAACCCGAAGGATTTGTAGTATCGGGGCAAGAAAAGAAAGTTTATCGGCTTGTAAAGTCTCTTTATGAATTAAAACAAGCACCTAAGCAATGGCATGAAAAATTTGATCATGCAATGCTTACTAATAGGTTTAAGATAAACGAATGTGACAAATGCGTCTATGTTAAAAACACTGACCAAGGATATGTCATAGTTTGTCTTTATGTGGATGACATGCTTATCATTGGAAGCAGTCAAAACATGATCAAATCAACTAAGCAAATACTTAACAAAAGATTTGATATGAAAGATATGGGTGTCGCAGATATTATATTAGGAATGAAAATTACTAAAATATCTTATGGATATACATTATCTCAATCACATTATATTGAGAAAATTCTTAGTAAATTTAATTTATCAAGGATGATATGAATTTAGCTAGAACACATGTAGACGTCAATCTTTATTTATCAAAAAAAAAAAGGTGATACAGTGTGTCAGTTAAAATACTCCCAAATCATTGGAAGCCTAATGTACATAATGAATTGTACTCGTCCTGATATAGCTTATGCTATCAGTAAATTGAGTAGGTACATTAGTAACCCCGGAGAAGACCATTGGAAAACGATCATTCGGGTTCTTAGATATCTAAGATTCACCCGTGATCATGGTTTGAACTTTACTTGATATCCAGCAGTACTTGAAGGTTATTGTGATGCCAATTGGATATCGGATACTAAAGATTCAAAATCCACTAGTGGATATGTTTTTACTCTAGGAGGCGCTGCTGTTTCTTAGAAGTCCACGAAACAAACTTACATCGCACGATCCATAATGGAATCCGAGTTCATTGCTTTAGACAAAGCAGGAAAAGAAGCAGAATGGCTTCGTCACTTCTTAGAAAACATTCCAATGTGGCCAAAACCTATGCCAGCTATTTGCATTCATTATGATAGTCAATCTGCAATAAGCAGGGCACAGAATCATATGTATAACGGTAAGTCACGACATATTCGTCGTTGACATAATACCGTAAGACAATTGTTGTCAAACGGAATAATCTTAATAGATTATATAAAATCTAAAGAGAATATTGAGGATTTGTTAACAAAAGGTTTGACAAAAGAGCTAGTGTATAGTTCTTCGAAGGGGATGGGATTAAAGCTTATTACATAAGAGTCATCATAATGGTAACCCTACTTATATGACTAGAGATCCCAAGAACTAAGTTCAAAGGGACAACTAAGTTATGTATAGCTCGCCGAAATCACCAAGGGATTAAAATTCCTTACCCATTCCTATAGTGAGAGTGATATCTGCAACATTTGTTGTATGCAGGGGTATAAGGATAAACTTTGCTTTTAATGATTACTTATATCTTGATTGAGGCATAAAATCAAGACGGGTATAAAGAGATACTCACAATAAGAATCACCTATATGAGTGTCGAACTGGGGCCGGTTCTATGAGAATGCAAAAGGTTAAATCTTCTAGAAACACTCATGAAAACCAGTCGCATTCAAGGCCAAAATGAACACAACAGTGAGAACCACGATGTGTTAGAAGATATTTTGTGTGAAATCTGTTGTCTTGGCTTACACAAACGGCTGAACAATTCAAGGCATCGCGCCCATTGGTTAGCCAATAAGTCCGATAGGTTATCACTAGGAAAGGTTCAAGGCCGAAAGCTACCTATCCTGATGCAAGATATTTTCGACTTATACTCTTTCGATAAAGTCTGCATATTGTTGCATTTTCGTTGTCATCAAATTCCATTCATGTAGGGGATTGTTGGAAATGGTTATAAAATTATGGGCAAAACCAGAATTTTTTCCCTAAGTTTGGTCTATTTTTTAGGTGGGCCCCGAGCGTCGATTTTTGCAAGTCAAAGTGGTAACGCGTTCTATACTGCGTTGTGATTCACGTGGTATATTTGGTTGCTCAAAACCATTACCGAGTGAATAGGAAATTGAAGCCAAAGAATGCTCCATGGAAATAGAGTTTTGGTGAAAAATCCTTAAAGGTTTGAATAAGGCTTGTCCCACATTGATTTGGTGGGAAGTTTTGAATGGGTTTATAACGCATGGGATTAGAACTTGGGGTGTGCCCCAAGAGGTACCCAAGTGTTTTAGAGAGGGAGGTTATGGGAAAAATGAGCTAGACCCATTGGACCCAAAAATCACCACGTGCGCCGCCACGGCCGGTCGGGCGGGCTGGGCTGGGCCTGGGCTTGGGCGCGAGTGCGTGGTGTGTGGTTAGGTTGGGCTTGTTCGGCCCAATACTAATCTTTTTGGGTCAAAAACATTTGAATTAAATTTTATTTTTTGAAAAATAAAATCTAGAATTCAAATTAATTCCAGAATTAAACTGGCCCTGTTTTTTCCTAACACCTAAGCAAGGCCCTTCCCGGTTTTATATGTTCAAATTCAAATCCACCCGAATTTCAAACCAAACAGTGCCTTAAACAGATTTGTATCTGTTTAATTCAAATTGAACAGGTACTGTATCTGTTTAATTCAAAATGGAAAGCCACCAATCCATCTATAAATAGATCAGCCCTTCATTTGATTTTCATATTCAGAATTTTCGTACTTAAGAGCTCTGCAAATTTATTCTTCATTTTGTTGCATTATTTTCTTGTAAGAAAGAGTGTAAATACTTAGTGTGTTCGTAAGGCAAACAATTTGTAGTGTTGTTATTGTTTGTAGTAGATCATTTCATCCTGGGAGATAGACGTCTATATTCTAAAAGCACCGTAGAGAGGACGAATCTGTCTTAAGGACACAGTGTCAAACACTGGACTTGATCAGATTATTATTCAAGAATTAATCAAGTAAGTTATTTAATTTATTTTCAGTATTATTATTATTTATTTAAATCAGACTTTAATTTTATTTTTGTTACAAAATAAAATTTGTTTTTATTTATTTATTTTTATTTCTAGTTTGATTTTTGTAATCAAACAAATTCTCTCATTTCCTTTATTTCTTTATATTCTGCTTGTTGTTTAGTACACAACAGAATTTAAACTATTTAAATACAGTGAAGATTGTCCAACACAAAGTGTGTTCGTTGTGCGAATAATTTGTAGTGCTACTATTATTCGTAGTTGATCATTTTATCCTAGGAGATAGACGTCCACAATCTGAAAGCACCGTGGAGAGGACGAATCTGTCTTAAGGACACAGTGTTAAATACTGGGCTTAATCAATAAAATTTGCTCAACAAATTAATTTGGTAAGTAATTAATTTACTTTCAGCTTTATTATTTTATTTTTTTAGCTTTTGATTTTGTTTTTGTAACAAAATAAAAATCTATTTTTATTTATTTAATTTATATCCTAGTTTGATTTTTGTAATCAAACAATCTCTCTCATTTTCTTTATTTCTTTTGTTTGTTGTTAAGTATACAAACATAATTTATTCGTAATACAGTGAAGATTGTCCGACAACTTTTGCATAAGTTACTAGACTTGAAACTATTAGAATATTACTTACTTTTGCATGTTTTAAAGATTTTAAATTATATCAAATGGATTTTAAAAGCGCTTTTTTAAATGGGTACATTTCGGAGGAAGCTTGTGTTGAATAACCTCTCAGTTTTGAAAATCATAAATACCTGGATCATGTTTTTAAACTTTCAAAAGCCTTATATGGCTTAAAACAAGCTCCTAGAGCATGGTATGAGTAATTTTCTACTTAACAAAGGTTTTTTTAGAGAAAAAATTGATACAACTCTTTTTATAAAAACCAAAAAGGAGGATATACTAATTGTTCAAATTTATGTTAATGATATCATTTTCGGTGCTACTAATGAAAATTTGTGCAAAAAGTTTGCTAAAGATATGCAAGGTGAATTCGAAATGAGTATAATGGGAGAATTAAATTACTTCCTCGGTTTACAAATTAAACAAACCAAGGATGGAATCCATTTAAATCAAATAAAATATATCAAGAATCTACTCAAAAGGTTTGAAATGGAATCATCAAAGCCTGCAACAACTCCAATGAGCACATCAATAAAAATCAAGAAAGATGAATAAGGCAAACTGGTAGATGAAAAGAAATATCGAGGTATGATCAGTTCCTTACTCTATCTTACTCCTAGTAGACCCGATATAATTTTTAGTGTTTGTATGTGTGCATGTTTTCAATCCGCACCAAAAGAGTCACACATCACCACAATCAAACGTATTTTCAGATATCTTGTTGGCACTTCAAATTTGGGAAGGGAACTACTGTTGAACTTTTTGGTTGCTCGAATGCCAACTTTGCGGGATGTAGACTTGATCGTAAAAGCACTAGTGGCACTTGTCATTTCCTTGGACACTTACTCACTTCTTAGTTTTGCAAAAAACAAAACTCAGTGGCTCTATCAACTACTGAAGCTAAATACATTGCCGCCGTTAGGTGTTGTACACAATTGCTTTGGATGAAACAACAATTTCAAGATTTTGGATTTCACTATGATCATATTCCTATAAAATGTGACAATACTAGTGACATTAACCTTTCAAAAAATTCTATTCAGCACTCACATAATAAACACATTAAAATAATGCATCATTTTCTAAGAGATCATGTACTCATATGTGACATTGAACTCGAATTTGTGCCTATAAATCATCAATTAGCTGACATATTTACCAGGCCTATTAATGAAGAACAATTTTGTTATATTATAACTGAACTTGGTATGATGAATACTCCAATATATTGTTTATATTAAACATAAATTTTAAATAAAAATAAATTTAAAAATAATTAATAAATAATTAAATAAAATAATTGCAATTGTAATTATAATAAAAATTATATATATGTATATATATTCTCTCTCTCTCTCTCTCTCTCTCTCTCTCACCCACTCTGTCTCTATCTCTCACCTGCTCTCTCCCTCCCCCTCCGATATGATGGTTGACAACTGACTCAACATATTTTAATTAATTTAGGTATGTTTGAAATAAAATATTAGAAAAGACTTAACAAAGATTTTTATTGCATCTCACCCAATTAAAACACTAAAACAATCTTTAATTTTAATTTATACTCGCAAATTTATTCATAATAATATTATGAAGGAGATATCATTGGGTTTATAATTAATTAAAAGTTGATACATATGATTCCACGTCATAATGGGTACAATTATGGGACCTTTTTTAAGGTCTTAAACTTTATATATATATATATATATATATATATATATAATTTAGACCCTAGAAATATTTTACTATTTAGAGGGTGTATAAAGATTGATAATTATTTATAGTTCCGGACACCGTGTTGCATTGCCTATGTCATACTCTAAACCACTCACATAGTAGAAAATATTACTAGGATGACTTACCTTTGCTAGAGAGTTCGGAGTCTCTTTGGTCCATTAAACTAGGCTGTCTAGTTGGGCAAAACTTTAGTAATCCAATTAGTTCATTTTGTATATCGTTATGTGTCTATTAAAAATATTAAATTGATCTGATAATTATAATCATATTTTTTTTCTTTATATTTTTCTTCAAAAATATGGACATTAAAAATGATTTTGATATTAAATTGTCTATATTTTAAAAAACAAATATAGCAAAATAATATAATTACAATTATCGGATGAGCAATGTTAGGGATCCTAACCAAATTACTAAATATATTACACAATACTCACATAGGTATAAGACCTACACCACTTGAGACACACCCCCATGTGAGTATTGTGTAAAATATTTGATAATTCATTTAGAATTTTTAACATTTTTGTTGTGGGATTCATATGATTTTTTTCCATAAACAATCTACACATAAAGACTTACAAAATAAACAAATTGAATTATTAAAATCGGGCCCGCGGTAGGTTTCATAAGCCCTACTAAATAGTCTCGTCCATAGTTGTGGCATTGAGAGAAGCTATAGGCTTTATTAGACAGTTAAGAAATAAAAAAATAACTTACTTAAAAATATGTTATGATTTCCTATTAGCCGAAAATAATCGCATGGACAATGACAAATAATATTCAGGAAGTATCTGACAGTTTTCTTATAAAGAGAGACCTAATTTGTAATTAATTAAGCAGAGCTTGAGACTTTAATTACTTTGTTGATTGGAGGTGGGAAACTTATCAAAAAGCCAAATAGTCTTGTCCACAGTTGTTGTGACATCCCTGTTCTGTATTATGCTAAATTGGTCCTAAATCTGTTTATGGTCATGTGTTTAGCATGATTTTGTGTGCCATTATGTGATTTTGAATTCGTATCTGTCCATCGTAGGAATATCTGTTTGAATAACCTGCTTTGGAAACTAAATTGAGGGCTTTATCGACCACAGAACCCGAAATTGATTACGCCATTGTGGTTGGCATAATTTTTAGAGCCTACGATGAAGTTTAATTAAAAATTTATTTGGGCCAATTAAATTGATTAAGCTGGTAAAATGAGTGCCCAATTACTCTATATTATTATTATATTGTGACTTAGTGAGGCTCTATACACTCAAGTCCCTCTTTGTTATTCCTCTTGGCTGACTTAAACGTAAGAGAGAGAGAGGGGAGTCGGCTAGAGAGAGGGAAAAGAGGAGAGTTTGGTGTTTGGCTCAAATTTGTGAAGAATCGGAGGATTAAACTCAAGGAATTACTATAGTTTGGAAGATTGAGCCTCTAGGTAAGCATTTGGTCTTGAATTCATAAGTTTGAGATTGTGATCTTGTAAGCTCAAGGGTTGTTGTGATCAAGAGCATGTAATAAGTTGATTTTTGTTGAGTTTGGAGTCTTAGAACTCATGCATGTAAGAAATTGCTTTGAATTTGCATGTTTGAGCTTGAAACACATGATTCATGTAGAGTTTTGGTTGAAACTCATATTTTGATCACCATCTGTACCATCTAAGTTGAGAATGATGAGCATCTCCCACATGCATGTACAAATCATGGGAGTATAAGTCTTGAATGTTTGAAATTGAGCATGTTAATGATGGGTTTGAGATATTTTGGGACATGCATGTAGATAAATCAAGAGATTGAACTTCATAATGTTATGATCTTGCAAGGAAACCATGTTAGTATGATTATATTTGAGATTTGAGCCCTTGCATGCAAGAAAGGTAGCTGGGAAATCGAGTTGAAGCTCAAGAACACAATCTGGAATTTCCAGAATTTCTGCTTCCGCTCGAGCGGGGAAGTCCACGCTCGAGCGTAGAAAACGAGCTCCCAGCATCTTTTTGCAGACATGATTCCCGCTCGAGCGGGGGATTTGACGCTCGAGCGGGGAGCTATGTAGGCAGGCATTACGCTCGAGCGTCCGAGTTCACGCTCGAGCTGGAATTGAAGGCAACCAGTACTTTTGCAGACCTAAGGGTCCGCTCGAGCGGGGAAGTCTACGCTCGAGCGGGGACCCTATTTTCTGAAATCCTGTTTTTACATTTTGTGTTCTGTTTTCCGTTCTCTTTCACTTGCAAGCGCTCTTAGGCATATGTTAAGCATTGTAAATGAGTTAACGAGATAATAATAAAGCCTAAAGAGGAATATGTGAATTAAAGAACGGATTAAACTGTTAATGACCCCTTTTGTGTTCATGAAACGTGTAGGGTCAAGCTCCAGGGCAAATCAACAAGCCGATCACTGTGAGTAATATCGATATTTGAATGCTTGTGAATGTCCAATTGTTTACCCCATTTTTAAGCTTTATGAACTGCTAATTGGGATTGTGGACGTAAGTCCGATATGAATGCATAAATGAATGGGCCAAAGGCCGTTTTGACATGAATGAATGGGCCAAAGGCCGTTTTGACATGAATGAATGGGCCAAAGGCCATTTTGACATAAATGAATGGGCCAAAGGCCGTTTTGACATGAATGGAAATCTGAATGGGCCAAAGGCCAGAATGTTTAGAACTACAGTCACTTGGTTTGAATTTCGTATAGTTATATATCTGTTAAATAGAAATATGAGTTGGGCCTAAGGCCGTTTGGAACACGTTGTTCTACATTGTTATGTAACTTCTGTATTTGATTTGATATTATTCACTGGGCTATCGCTCACGCTCATTCATGTGTTTGTAGGTGAGCCAAGAGAAGTCCAGACCCAGTCTCAGTGAAGTCTGTATGGAACAACTAAGGTTTTGAGAGGGTCAGCCCTTGTGTCTCACGCACGAGACCCGTCTTCGCCCTTTTGTTATGTATTTACATTTTGTCAGGTTGGCGAAGTTTTGTATATGTCTGCTTATAGTTTTTATGGGTTGACTTAGTTTTGGATGATCCTGTCTGTACAGAACCTATGTCGCTATGTTTCTGTTGTGAGTTATTAACGTACATATGTATGGTTTGTTTTGATGTGCCATGTAAGCACAGCTCTATAGACAAAGTTTTAAATTTTGCTTCCCTTTTGGCCCCTTTACTCTGATGTGTTAAGTCTGTTTTGGTTTGAGGCCGTAGGTAATCCTAGGATTACTGGCCGGTTACGTCCTTAACCCATGGGGGCGGGTTCGGGTCGTGACAGTTGTAGTATGGAGATAAGCTATAACCTTTATTAGACAGTTAAGAGATAAAAAATAATTTATTTAAAAATATGTTACGACTTCTCATTAGCTGAAAATAATCGCATGAATAATAACAAATAATACTCTCAGGTCATGTTTGATTCACAAAATTAATAATGAAGTATTAATAATCTTATTAAATTAGTGTGGTATTCATTATCCAATTGGATTAATATTCATTCGATTAATAATCCTACCCTTACCCCATTACTAATAATCCTACAAATTTGTTGGATTAATTATCTATTGAATTAATAATCCTAAACCAAAATGTTAAAACAAACATAGAATAATTGGGCCCACGGATTAAAAATCTCAATCTCATGCTCTAATCCACCCAATCAAACATGCCCTCAAAGTATTAATAGTTTTCTTATAAAGAGAGACCTAATTTGTAATTAATTAAGCAAAGCTCGAGACTTCAATTACTTTGTTGATCGGAGGTGGGAAACTTACCGAAAAGCTGTACACTGCTTAAAAATATCCCAAGAATAAATTATATGTTGTAAATATAAATTAAATGTGATGTGGGTAATATTTAGAATAAATTTAATTTGTAAAAAGTATTTTTTTTTAAAAAAAATTAGAATAATTAATATTTAGAATATAAATTAAAATAATCGTTTTTTTTTCTATTAACATATTTTTTTAATAGGTAGATTTATTGTCCAATAAAATTAATAATATTTTTCATCACACACTATTAAAAAAATGTCACTAATCATTAATTTTTAGCAACAATTTAAAAAATTTGTCACAAAAAATATCACTAATTATAAGTTTTAGCAACGACTTAAAAAAATCGTCACATAACATGTCACTAATTTTTAACTTTTACCGACAGTTTAAAAAAATTGTCATTGAAAAATGTCACTATTTGTAAGTTATTGCAACCATTTATAAAAAAATGTGATAAAAAAGTAATTAATTGTTAATTTTTAGTGATATATGTTAAACATCGTTACAAAAATATATATTTAATGACGATTTTATTAAAATTTATTCTAAAATTTAATAAAAAATTAAATCTAACTATTAGAATTTCTCATTTTCTCTTTTGGAGCGCCTTATGTTGTATATTGGGCAAGGAAGAATCCATTCCAACTCCACACCACTAGACGTGCACAAGTTCTACCAGAGTGTTGCTTTTCAACCACAAAAGATGGGCACTTAAATCTATGAACATAAAGCAAATGGCAAATGATTAGTAGCTCGAAAAAAGTGGCCTGATTTTGGCTCGAATCGCAAAACGACGTCGTTTTGCGATTCTTTTTTTTTTCTTTCTCTTCCTTTTCTTTCTTTTCTTTCTCTTCCTTTTCTTTCTTTCTTTTCTTTCTTCTTCTTCGTTGAACACAGGAGAAGAACATAAGGGAGGAGGAGGAGAGAGGGAGAAAGAGAGAGAAGAGGAGAGAAGGGCCCCTCCTGTGCCTCTGCCGCCGCCGCCGATCGTCGCAGCATCTCCGATCATTGCAGCAACTCTGATCGTCGCAGTAGCAGCTCCGATCGTCGCAGCCCTGTGCAGCCCCGCTTCCTCCAGCCCGATTTTGATGGCCCCCTCCCCTCTAGTTCTCCTTCTTCCTCCTCCTTCCTCCTCATTTCTCATTCTTCTTCTTTTCTTCTTCTTCTTCTCCGAATTCGAGCCAAATTCGAGCCTCCGAATTCGAGCTACGAATCGGAGTCAAAAGCAAATTCCTCTTTATGGCTGGGGCGTCCCTCCAGACTGGAGAATCCAATCTGGCTCATTGAGCTTATTTTTTGGTTCTTTTTTGATAATTTAAATTGTTAACATTTTAAAATTTATTGTGTATATTATTTTTGTAAAAAAATCACATCAATCGGATAATGAATATTATATATTCGGATCACTTTTTTATGAACTATTAAATTTCTGACTGTCTATTTTTTTCAGACAAAAGTGATATACATACATAGTATCATTATCTAATTGACATGATTTTTGACAAAAATAACGTAATCAGCAAATTTTAAAATATGAACAGTTCTAATTATTAAAAAGAGGTCCAAAAGTGAATCCAATAAACCGAATTGAATCGAACTATCTCATATCTGGACCAGGGACAGTCGGACACAGTCGGACCCCATTTGCATATTCCTTTTTTTTTAGGTGTTTACTATTCTCACTTTCCTAACTAGTTACAATGGTATTGTTACTCACAAAGGGTTATAATAAAAAGGAAAAATTACACTTTTGTCATCTTTATATTTGGTCACTTTTTCATTTTAATTTTTAAAGTTTATTTTTTTTCACTAATTATAACAGATGCTACTCATATGTGTGTTTTCAATAAAAAATAACACTAGCAATTATAACAATTGAACCAAATTGAGACAAAATTATAAATTCAGGATCAAAATCGAGCAAATTAAAATTGCAAGGATAAAAATAACGCAAGAGTTAAAATATAAGGACTACCAATGTAATTTATTCTTTTAAGAATAACTACATAATTTCTTAATTGTTAATAAATATACCAAATAAATATGTACATAATTCCTATTTTTATTATAAATTTTTTAAAAAATATATTTACTAATTAAAAATTAAATAAATAGGTGAGTCTACTAACTCATGGATTGGACATGAATTAGACGATTCTCCAAGAACTAGGCTTAAATCAAGAATTATTGACAAAAGAATTGACTTGAACTAAATTTTCTTAGCTACTTTTTAGTGTTTAATCTAATATTAAAACCCCCCAAATTTGCTTATATCAGTCACAAATTGATAAATTATGATAAAATTTAAATTTATTAGAACTAGAATATGACCTACACTTTAGGGTGACTCTATCTTAGATAATTTTTTCATCCATAAATATATAAAACTATTCATTTAATTGTTTTAAACATAAATATATATAGTTTTTTTAAATAAAAAAAAAAAACTAGTTCAAAATTTTTAATTATTATAAAAAAATACTTACAAATATCTATTTACTAATTTAATAAATAGATAGGTCAAATGATTCATATAAGTTGGGAATAGATAAAGATAATTTTTAATGATTAGGTAAAAGACAAATTGGCGTAAATCTCATGTTAAACCTAAATTTAATATCACAAATGAATTCTAATCTATTTTTACGTAAATCTTATAACATAAGATAAATTATAATTTTGATGCTAGACAAATTTTTAGACTTTACAAAAAATGAAAAAATTAATATATTGACAAATGTAATTTACCACTATCATATGATAAATTAAATTTACGAAACTTATAAGACGAAATGTATTTATATTTTATCATAAAAATAATTTTTGTGATTTATTTTTTAATTTTTACCAATTAAATTATGACATGTATTTGTTATGAAGAACTTAGAACACACAATTAATGACACAAGAATAATTTAAAAAAATTCTCTTTTATGTAACTGTGATAAAAAAAATGAATAAAATTTAATTGATTCTAAATTATTTTTACTAAATATTCTAGATAAATTTTTTAGATTATTATTTAATTTTAAAAATTAGTTTTTGATTGTTTATTTATACCCGTGCACAACACAGGTAATTATGCTAGTTCATTTAAACTTAAATGACACCAAATCAAATAAATACAACTTTCTAAAATAAAAATAAAAAAACTAATTAGTTCATAAGAAAACTCTTACGATTAAATGAATCAACATTAATCCCCTATATATGAGATTTGTTGATAAATTTTTCATATTTTTTCCTCAACAAGAAATCGTGGACAAGGTAATTATAAAAGTCAATAATACAGTGTGACCATCACTCAAGTTCTTGACTTATTATTTTTTTCAAGTACACAGCATTTTGATTGTACACCGCTATACGCTTTCCTCTTTTGTTTCTGATTTCTGTTCAACTGATTTGGCTTCTTTTGTTTCTGATTTTTGTTCAAGTAATGGTTTGGCTTTTGCTTCTTTGTGCTTCCCCCACAAAACACCATAGAGGCCTCCCACTAGCAGTAAAGCTCCACAAACACTGCCACAACATGAAAAATTTATTTCTCACATTGACACAACACGAACACGAACATACAAACACATAACATAAAATAAGTAACAATCGAACATACAAACACATAAAATAAAATAAGTAACAACTGACATTACATGGACACAAACGCATAAAACAAGAGTTGAGAGGAGAGAGAATAAACCTTCCCCAATGAGGGGTCTCCTTCCACAAGAATGCTGAGAAGATGGCTGTAACAATGAATCCTAATGGATTAAATGCAGCTGAAAAAACCGGGCCTCTCTTCTCTATCACCCAAATTCTCAACCAAAATGTCGGCGCTACGAAAATTACACCCTGCCATTTTCATTAACACTCAATTCAACCCAAAAAAAAGAAATTAAAAAAACAAAAAACAAAAAAAAAAGTTTAAGAAAATATCTTACACAATAGGCCACAACAAGAAGGTTAAGATCCCAACCAAGTTTCCATGCTGATATGTTCCTCTCGACTGCCACAGCCCATATTGCTGATTGTATGCAGCTAAAGAAGCATTGTATTGTTGTAAGTCTAAGTTTATCTGGATATATCTTTGTAAGAGGACCCTGAAAGCCAATCAATTCATACAAAATAAGTCTAGGAACAAATAAATCGATTACAGAATATATATATATATATATATGGATAAACAACATATTTTCTAGAAGTGGATCTCACCAACAAATTTTGTAAAATCTTGTCAATTCATATGTATTTTATGTTTGATTTTGTGTTTAAAATAAATTGTTCATGTGGAATGAGTTTAGGAACATAGAAAAGGGTAACAAAACCAGACATAAAAAGAATGGGATAAGCTATCGATAGGTCATAATAGTTTGATTTAATTCCCATCAATTTCTATTAAAAATAATTCCTAATAAAATCGTCACTAAAAATAATTTTTTGTGACGATTTTTTGCATGTCGCTAAAAAATGATAATTAGTGACTTGTTTTATTCGCGATTTTTATAAATTGTTGCTAAAAATCACAATTAATGACGTTTATGTGACAATTTTCAAACTATTATCGCGGTTTTTTGTTTGTGACGATTTTTTTAAACTGTCATTAAAACTTATAATTAGTGACATTTTTTGTGACAAAAATTTTAAATTGTTACTGAAAATTAACAATTGGTGATGTTTTTAAATAGTATTTTATGAAAGATGCCATGAATTATCATAGGACTTATTGGACAATAAGTCCACTGATTAGAACTTACACGTATGTCTCCTAATAGAAGGTATAAGAATGGCCAAGATTTTTCAAAAGCAAATCTCACCAATAAATTCTATAAAATCTTATTCATCCATGTGTATTCTGTATGTAATTTGTGTGCTCGTTACAAAACTAATTAAGAAGAATACAAAAATTGATCATAGAATCAAACATAAAATGTGTACGGATGAAGAAATTTAATAAAATATTTTTCGTTCATATATTTTCTGTAATTAATAATTGTTATATTCGTAGCAAAACTGATGAGAGAGAGAGAGAGAGAGAGAACCTGCATAATAAGCCACAAAGACCAATTAACCTGGGCAGAGAGGGCAAAAAGAGAACCTTTTAGGCACTGTGCTTTGGTGCCACACCCTGTATATGATTGTGAATTTTGATCTTGGGTAGCCTGTGGATACACAGGAGGCCCCTTCACAAAAGAATACACCACAGCCCCACCAACACATAGCATTGTACCCAATACCTTTGCCACTCCACTCCATTCAGTTATGGCAACGCTTTCCCTCCTAAAAAAATACCAACCACTAGGTTTGTCGTTAGCTTCTTAGTAGTGCTCATGAAAATAATTCCTTTGGAAATAACGATAAGATTTATTTTTAGCCTCCTGATGATACAGGATTGAATCGTGAAATCAATCTCTTTAGAAATAGCAATAAGATTGTGTACATCTTATCTTTCTAGACCTTGGTTTAGCATGTTTTATATTCTATCAATAACATGCTTGGAATTGAGACTTTCATTTCAATGCATAAAGTTGCAATATATCATTAAAATCCAAAACCAAGTGGCCTATAATTGTTACATATTCAATTTGAATTTCAAAATCTCCCTTAATTGCTTTTGAATTTAAAATAAAAATATGTTAATGTGGCTATTTCACAACTATTGATCACGAAATAGATATATTTCCATTCTATTCATGTAATGGAGAGAATCACATCGACTTTAGTAAGTGTCAAGAGCTTGTGCACCAAAATCACACTTTATTGGTTTAGGGTTAATTGTACTTTTCATACTATATTTTGTTTCAAAATTCGATTTGGTCTTAAGTTTTAATTTGTCCTTTATGCTCAAAATGGAAATAAAAATCACATTTTTTTTTACCATAAGCAAGTCACATGGGAGTACAAGTAATTAATGTGGTTCAAATTAAAACAATAAGACTAAAAAGTAAAATTCGGATCAAATTATAAAAATTAAAATGTAATTTATTTAGGATTATATTTCTTGATGTACCTTAAAAGAATGGCCAAGATAAAGGTAATAGCAGGAATTGCGTTAGAAGTGGCAGAAACAAATGTTGCTGGGATGTAACCAAGTGAAATATTCCAGAGATTTATGCACAGTGTAATCCTGAAAACATTAAATATAATTAGAGTAGTACTATACAAATAAAAAATCATATATAATTTTATATATGTTTTGAAATTTTCATATAATTAACATGGATAGTAAGAGTAAAGAGTAATTAATTTCACGTTTGAATCCAACATTCTTTGACATGTTACGCTTTCGTTTAATGTAAAATGTGTTTTTTTTTTTAATTTTTTTTAAGATAGAAAATGAAAATGAAAGAAATTTTTTTTTTTCTAACCAATAGAAAACAAGTTTATTTGGTAAAAAACATTTTTTTATTTTAAAAATATTAAAAATATTTAGGTAAATTACATTTTGCCTCTTTTATGTTTGGTTATTTCCTCACTTTATCTTTTGAAGTTTTTTTTTTTTTCCTATTTTAACCCTTCATATTTCAAGTTTTTTCCAATTTATTGTTAAAACTATCTTCTATTCAAAATTGGACATAAATTACCACGTTACCTGATATGTGACATAAATTATATTAAAATTTGGGTTGATGTATAATGTGAGATTTTATGTCTAATTTTGAATAGAAATTTGATTTAGGAATAAATTGAAAAAGAAAAAAAAAAACTTTACATATAAAGGGTAAAAATGAAGAAAAAAAATTTAAGGATCAAAATAAAAAAAATAACTAAATATAAAACGGATAAAATCTATTTTATTCAAAATATTTTTGTATTAACCTTGCACGTACCCAATCAATGAAGCCAAGAAGATCTTGCAGAGTATGCTGCATGATAGCGGAGCAGAGTTCTTTCTGCACCAGCAGAATTAATAAATAAATAAATTCACAAGACAAATTTGAGGAGTAATTTAAGGTTGTAGTTAGATTTAAAATTTGGGGAGTGATTTATAAAAAAAAAAATGAAACAAATTAGTTTACATTTCATTATTTTTCTCATATATTTTTCTTGACCTCCGTAAATCTCTCTTTAAAACTTAGTTCAATCTAAGAGTGGACCAACAGTAAAAACCATCTTTCTCTATTCCCTTTTGAGGTAAACTATCAATAAATCTTAATAGTTGAATTTAATTCTTATCAAGTCATATTGAAAATAAGTCCTAGTAAAATCGTTGTTAAAAATAATTTTTCTGTAACGTTTTTCAATTAGTGACGCTAACAATTATTGCTAAAAATTATAATTAGTGACGTTTTTCTGTGACAATTTTTTCAAACTGTCACTGAAATTTGAAAATTAATGACATTTTTTTGTGACGATTTTTTTAAATTGTCGCTAAAATTTCTAATTAGTGACATTTTTTGTGATAATTTTTAAATTGTCTCTACAAAATTGACAATTAATGATGTTATTTAATAATGTTTAATAAAAAAACGTCATTAATTATCATAATATCTATTGAATAATAAGTCCACCTATTAAGACTTACAAGTAAGTCTTTCTTTCTTTTATGCTGTGTTTGGTTGGAAGATTTGGGAAGGGATTTAGAAAGTACAAAAAGAAAAAGTGAGTGAAATTAAATGAAATATTAATATATTTTATTTACATTCCACCCACTTTTTTTATTATTATTATTCTAAATTCATTCACAAATCTCCCAATCAGAAACAATGGCCTGATGATCACCAGCTATATATGAGGGATGGAAAATTACATATACTCAGGTGAAACTCTAGAGTGGACCAATAGTAAAAAAAAAATTTACTTGCTACGAGGACATGGGCCTAGTATCAAAGTCACGGATTTGAATTTTAAGAGTGGACCAATAGTAAAAAAAACTTCTTTCCTCGTTCCTTTTGATGCTATGAGGACATAGGCCTAGTAATCAATTTCTATATACGGAATGAAAAATTACATATACGGGTGAAACTTTTGGACACCCTCGTAAACAAAGCGGAGAAAAAAAAAAATCTCTCTCAAAATAACAAACTTGAATTTTAAGAGTGGAGCAATAGTAAAAAACTTGGTAATGCGTTCCTTTTGAAGGTGCTTCAGGACAAAGGCTCAGTATTCGCTTACTATATGTGGGATGAAAAATTATATACCCTGTTTAAACTCTGAACACCATCGTGAGCAAAACACACACCAAAAACTAAAATATAAATAAATAAATAAAAGCTGACCTTTCAAGGTAGAAAGCAAAAGGAGCCAAGGCAAGAGTGGCAAAAGCTTGACGATAAGCACCAAAGATATAAGGGTTCATTCCTTTAGAAATTACAGCTTTTGAGAGCAAAACCATCCCTGCATATACAATATTGCACATCACCATGCATATATCAGGCAAATTGTTCTTCATCAACATCATCAAATGAGAACACCCCAATATTGAATTACTACTCTTCATCTTCATGTTCATGTCAATTCACACTCTCTTTGTCTTTGGTTGATAGAGAAGAAGACTACCACAGCACCCAAATTCCACCATAATCCTACTTTATAGGATTAGAGAAATGATATTTATCACCGGATTTATTTTATCTCTTTGTTTATGTTTGTATGTGTATTTATGTAACAAAAGTTAGGTGTATATGTAGGATTTACTATATTTAAAAGTTAATAAAATTTATTACGTCACGTAAGAAATTACATGGGAAGTGAGAATTTTAATAGTATAATTTAGTGGTATATTTTAGTGGTATGCTTCGATCATTTGACACACATAATGAGTGCGAATACACTAGTCCCATTTTCTTTTTGTTTTTAGATAGTAAAATCACTAGTCTCTTGGCACACATAATGTGTGCAAATAATTAATCATGTGTCGTTAATGGCCACAGAATATGTGAAAAGTTTACACTTAAAGTTTGGAATTTTAAAAAACAATTTTATGAATTTTTAATCAGTATTTTTTGTTATTATTGATTTTTTTTTCATATTTAATCGATTTTTTTATTTTATTTTTTGATTCCCTTAATCTAGATACACTTAAAAAATATGAAATTCGTTTAATTTTGTTTTAATAAAAATTCATTGAATACAAAAAAAATAAAAAAATTCAATACATTTTCGTATTTTGTTGTACCCAGTGAATTTTTAAACAAAAAAATTGTACAAATTATATACTTTATATGCATATTTAAATTAACTGAATTTAAACCTTAAAAAAAATTGATTAAAATATTTTTAAAAATTTACTAAAAATAAAAAAATACGGATTGAGAACTCAGAAAACTATTTTTGAAAATTTCAAAAAATAAAATAATATATAATTCAAATTTAACACTTTGTATGATTTAGATTTATATTTTTTCCTTAAAAATAATGTAATTTAAATTCATTTTGAGGTTAATTATAACCTTTTGTGATGATAGTTAAGAAAGTATGTTCCATAAACAAAGGCGGCGTTAGGAGCGTTTATGATTGATTGGTTACAAAATTTTAATTATTTCAAAATATTTTGTAATGTGATTTGTTATGAAGCTTTTGTGACATTTTTGTTAGGGTAAATCACATTTTATTCTTTTTATGTTTCACTATTTTTTCACTTTGATCTGTAAAAGTTTTTTTTTTCTTTTTCACTTTGACCATTCATGTTTTAAGTTTTTTTATTTTTTTTTCCTAAAACTAACTTCTGTTAAAAATTAGATAGAAAATAACACATTAATAGTCACCTGGCATAAAAATATTTTATTACATATAACTCATACATCTAATAAAAACTTAAATTTCAATATAATAATATATTTTTTATATTATTTAAAAATTATCATGTCATTTTCTATCTAATTTTAACACAAGTTAATTTTAGAAGTAAACTGAAAAGAACTTGAAACACAAAGGGATAAAATGAGAAAAAATAAATTTTAAAAGTTAAAATGAGAAAGTGGCCAAATATAAAGATGACAAAGTGTAATTTATCCTTTTTATTATAAACACCTAAAAAAAAGGAATATATAAACAGGAATTTGCACTATGTCCATAGATTTAAGGGTAAATTACAAACACACCCCTTGAGATTTACTTAAATTATAAATTACCCCTGTGGTTCTAGAAATTACATTATGCCCCCTTGAATTTCTAATTTCATAACAAATAAGTCATTTTATTAATAAATTATCAAGTTAATTAACAGTTTTTAATAATGTTAAACTTTTATTTCAACTAATAATTCAGATAATTTTATTATTATATAGGTGAACAATTAAAAATATTACTTTTTTAACTAATTCTATTAAATAAAAAAATTTAATAGAGAGATATTTATAATTTTTCAAATCATAAAAAAATAATTCGTATTTTAAGTAAATTTAAAATGTGTATTTGTCATTTATCCTAGATTTTTAAGTACCCATCTTTTGTGGTTGAAAAGCAACACTGTGGTAGAGCTTGTGCACGTCTAGTGGTGTGGAGTTGGAATGGATTCTTGCCCAGTATACAACATAAGGCACTTCAAAAAAGAAAAGGATGAGTTTTAATACGTGGATTTAATTCATATCAAATTTTATTACAAATAAATTTTAATAAAATTGTTGTTAAAAATATTTTTTTTGCGATGATTTTTTTATATATATCAATAAAAATTAATTATTAGCGATTTTTTTTTATCACAATTTTTATAAATTATCGCTATAACTTACAAATAATGACGTTTTTCTGTGACAAATTTTTCAAACTGTCGCTGAAAGTTAAAAATTAGTGACATTTTTTTTATGATTTTTTAAACAGTTACTAAAACTTATAATTAGTGACATTTTTGTGACATTTTTTAAATTGTCACTAAAAATTATCAATTAGTAACGTTTTTTAATAGTGTTTGATGAAAAATGTCATTAATTCTATTAGACCATAAATCTATCTATTAAGATTTACACGCAAATCCCTAAGAGAAAAAAATATGTTAAAAAAAACTTTTGTGCAAATTGAATTTATTTTAAAAATAACCCACATCACATTTAATTTGTATTTACAACATATAATTTATTTTCGGGATATTTTTAAGCAGGGTATAGCTTTTCGGGTAGTTTCCCTCCCCCGATCAACAAAGTAATTGAAGTCTCAAGCTTTGCTTAATTAATTACAAATTAGGTCTCTCCTTATAAGAAAACTATTAGATATTTCCAGAGTATTATTTGTCATTATCCATGCGATTATTTTCGATTAATGAGAAATCGGAACATATTTTTAAGTAGGTTATTTTTTATTTCTTACCTGTCTAATAAATGTTGTAGCTTCTCTCCACGCCACAATTGTGTACAAGACTATTTAGTTGAGCCTATGAGACCAACCATAGGCCCAATTTTAGTAAGTCAAATTGTTTATTTTGTATGCTTCTATGTGTAGATTGTTTATGGAAAAAATCAAATGAATCCCACAAAAAAAAAAAATTTGTTAAAGACACTAAATGTATTATCAAATATTTTACATAATACTTACATGGGTGTAAGTCTCAGGTGGTATGAGTCTCACACCTATGTGAAATATTTGATAATTTAGTTGGAATTCCTAACATTGATCATCAGATAATTATAATTATATTATTTTGCTATATTTGTTTTTCAAAAAATAGACAATTTAATTTCAAAATCATTTTTATTGTCCATATTTTTGAAGAAAAATATAAAGAAAAAAATATGACTATAATTATTAAATCAATTTAATTTTTTTTTCATAGACTCATACAGATATACAAATTGAACTGATTGGATTACTAAAGTTTGGCCTAACTAGACAATCTAGTTCAATGGACCGGAGAGACTCTAAACTCTCTAGCAAAGGTAAGTCATCCTAGTAATATTTTCTACTATGTGATTGGTTTAGAATATGATATAGGCAATGCGACATACTGTTCCGGGATTATAAATAATTACCCATCTTTATACACCCTCTAAATAGTAAAATATGTTTAGGGTATAAATTATATAAAATAAAATAAAATAAAAAGTTTAGGACCCTGAAAAAGTTCCCACATTTGTACCAATAATAATGTGAAATCATATGTATCGACTTTTAATTAATTATAAACCCAATGATATCTCCTTTACAATATTATTATGGATAAATTTGTGGGTCTAAATTAAAATTAAAGACTGTTTTAGTGTTTTAATTGGGTTGAATGCAATAAAAATCTCTGTTAAGTCTTTTCTAATATATATTTTTATTTCAAACATACCTAAATTAATTAAAATATTTTTTTTTTTTGAACAAAAATTAATTAAAATATGTTGAGTCTGTTGTTAACCATCGTATCAATGTGCTGCTAAATGCTATTCAGAGTGTTTGGTTTCAGTTTTCTGAATTCAATTTTTTAAAAATTGAGTTTTTTATTTTTTGTATTTTTTTCTTTTTAGTGAATGTTTTTTAGATTCTAAGTCATTTTTTTTACTTTTTTAGATGCACTAATAAAATATTTGTGAAAATTATTTTAAAAAATTAATAAATACACAAAAAAATGAAAAATATACTGAATTTTCATAATTTTTTGTATTTTTTTTATATTTAGTGTATTTTTTAAAAAAAATCACAAATAGTATACTTTTTAAGTGTATTTATGTTAGGTGTGTCTAAAAATTAAAATAAATTGCTTAAAATATTAAAAAATTCATTGAAAACATTAAAATACAAAAAATAAAAAATGAAATTTTCTGAAAACTGTTTTCTAAAAACTGGAACCAAACAAGTTGATTATGAGGCACGAATATAGAAACTCTAGCTTAAGGATTTATATGAGTATATAAACTCTAGCTTTGGATACTTGGGATGGGCCCCAAGGGGTACCCAAGTTTGTGGAATGGTGAGATTATGGGTAAAGTGAGCTAGACCCATTGGACCCAAAACACATGCACGCCGCCGTCCGTCCATCCGTCCATCCGTCCGAGTGGGCTGGGCTGGGCTGGGCTTGAGCTGGGTGTGCGGTTAGGTTAGATTTGTTCGGCCCAATACTTATCTTTTTAGACCAAAAAATTGTATTTTATTTATTTATTTTTGAATTTCGATTTCAAAATTCAAAATAAATTTGTCCAGAATTTTTCCTACATCCAAACAGGTTCATACCTCTTGAAATTCAAACCAAACAAATCTGTTTCTGTTTAGATTTGTTCGAACAGGTCTTCTTTCCTTTCCATCTTCCTATTTTCTGCATCTGTTCTGCATTTATTTTTAAAAAGAAAAAGAGAAAGTCACAACATAGTTTTGGTTCACCAAACTTGAGTTTTTAGTGCTGCAAACCAAGTAGTAGTTGTTGCACCTTGGGAAGTAGACGCCGGTAAATCTCAAAGCACTGGAGCAAGGGTGAAATATACTTTCAGGATAGTGTGTCCAACACAAGCCTCGACGTTTAAAGTTTCTGTAAGCATTTAATTCAGAATTTAATTTATTAAATTATTTTCTGGATTATTTATTTTTATTTTGTTGTTTATTTTATTTAGTCGTTTAATTTACACACACGCATCCACTGTGGGAATAATATATATATATATATATGTGTGTGTGTGTGTGTGTTTTTCTTGTACAGGTGTTACTATTTTATTTTATTTTTCTTGTGTGCAAATTGTCTTGTGCAGGTGAACTAAAAAATACAAAAATACAAAAAATAAATAAATAAAAAATAATAGTAAAAAAACCCATATTGTAACACAAAGGAAAGACACAAGCTGGACACTGTGGATGACCTTTGTTGGACATATAACTTTGAGGACTAAAAAAAAAGAAAGAAGACTTTTGACTACTAACTGCTAACTACTGGCTACTGACATTTATTTTATTGTAATTTACTTTATCACATTTTTTTTTTCTTTGGGAGGTTTTATACCCCTTTCATTTTTATCGCACTTTTATTTGTCGCAATTTACTTACCACTTTTTTTGTTCTATTTTGCTTTGTAATTTGCAGGTTTCTTTAGTGTGTTTTTGAAAAGAAAAAAAAAATGGCTTGAGTATTCTTGTAAAATCCTTTTGACAGAAGTAAAAGTTGGAATTATCTAGTGTTTTGGAGCCTTGTGTGTAGTGGAGTTATGGCATATTTTAGAAATAATTTTTAGGGATATGAGAGTCAGTATATCGATTATTTTGAAGCCCCTTTTGATTATTTTCGATATCAACATATTGAAAGCATGTTGCAAAAGTTGGAATTATCTAGTGTTTTAGAGCCTTGTGTATAGTGGAGTTATGGCATATTTTGAAAATAATTTTTGGGGATATGAGAGTTAGCATGCCGATTATTTTGAAACCCTTTTTGATTATTTTCAGCATCAACATTATACTTCATCACCTCAATATTCTCCCCATTTTCAAGAGAGAGTGTTACAAATTCTTCATAGTGCACAAATGTTACACTCTCAAATCCCACCTCAACAAAATTTAGATCACGAGAGTAAAGTGTTAACATTTCTTCAAAGCACCTTAGATTGCACCTACGAATTGTTGCATTTCCAAAGTCAATCATTTGCCAAAATGAAAGCCTATTTAAAGCAAATAGCTAAAATTCTTGATAGGGAAAATGAGTTTGTCTCTTGTTTTCCGATAGAAAATCTTTTAGGAGAGTCTCAAGCTCATTTTGATTTTGATGACAGTGATATGGATAAGCCGTTATCTACCCCTTTCAGAGAATCACATTTTTCTTCCATTGAGGATGATCCACTCTCAACCCCATTTTTTTTCATTTTGTGTGGAAGTATCCCATCTGGAGTCAGAACATTTACCCTCAGATTATATTGATGAGATTTTAGATAAGGTCGAGACTATCTCCATGTGAATCTCTCTATCTGTTTATCTAGTGCCTACGAAAATAATGAGTGAGTTGAATGGATTTGACTGTGATTTGGACTGGGATTTCATGATTGGCAATGAACTTTTAACTTTTTGTGTGTGTCAATTTCCGACCACACTGCCAACTCAGTATTCAGCTGGAGAGCACTGGCAGAATAGAAGGCACTGATTGACCTACAACAAAAAAAAGAGATTCCGGCGGTGGTTCGTCCACCCGGGGGCACTCCGACGATCAAGTCAGTTATCTCTCAAAGATAAATCAAGTGCTTAACTCACTATTCAAGATACAAATTGCGTACCTTAGACCCATGAAGGTGCCTCTCTTTTATAGCCAACACTTACCTAATCCCAATAGAAGCCTAGCTTCAATTAACTTAGGATTACTGCTAATCTTAGACTCCCAGTAGGATTGGGATAAACTCTCTAAGAGTCTTATCCTTATCCAAACTGAAGTCCTCTCCCATTCTAGGACTCTTGTCCCTTATCCGCTTATCTCGGATTTCGATATCTTCGAAGATAACCTCGGCCTAGCCGAGATCACCTTGGTGTCATGACCAGGACACGTGGCACCTCGGCTGACACGTCGGCGTCACCTTGGCCACGTGTTGGTATCTCAGAAAATATATCCCCACAACTGCCCCCTAGGTTCTATTACCTCGGCATTCTAAGGTGATGGAACCTATATTAGAATTTCCTTCCAGTACATTGGCTTAAAATTTCTTTAGCCGAGATCATCATATAGGCCGGCATGTCTTTTTAAAGAACAAGAATTCCAAGAGCTCCTTCACGCATATGAGCTGTCATGCATAATAACTCAACCGTTTAGGCCACGCGTCTACCCCTTACTAGATCGGACCTGTTACGCGCCTGTAAATCGAATGTTTCTCGCGTGCGCCGTCTGACGCATACGTTCTTTTAGGCACATTAATGGCCTCTTTGCCACCGTTTTTGCCTTCTAATCAAAACCAATTTCTCTCTCTTCGTCTCTTCACTTTTGTATTTTCATTCTCAAGCTCTCAACTCTCTCTCCCTCTAGCTTCCTTCTTCAAAATATACCATTTTTGCTCCCCTGAAGCTTTCTACAACTACTTTCATTCACTCCCTTCCGGCGAGGGTTTTTGCTAATCTTTTTCGTTACTGCCGTTAGTCTGACTTCGGCGATCTCAACACCGGCTTCACTTTTTCTGGTAAGCCACTATTCCTCCTGGTTTTATCTCTTGTTGCCCTTCAAGAAGTTCCGCTTCATTACTTGTTGCCATTGTTGTTTTGCTCAAGTATTCAATTTATGAATCATGTGTCTGAGTGTGTTTATTGCATGACTTTGCTTTTGCCCATGTCTTGAATACACAAACTGCTCACAATTTTCTTGCACTTTTGTAATTGTTCTTGGCCTTATACCCTTGCACTAACTCTGGCACAGTGTTCTTTGATAGTTCATCAGTGTTCTTGATTCTGAAACACATTCTTGCTTTTCTGTTTTTTGTGATTTTTCCAGATTCGTGCCTTCAATCTTCGTTTCCATAGATCTGGGTTTGGGATTTTTTTGTAAAACCCACGAATCTTAGGAAAAACTGAAACGATTCCCCATAAATTCTGTGTATTTTTGGGTTTTAGCCGAGGTCTGTTAAACCCTCCGAAACACCCTCATCTGAAATCCAACTCCTCTAGCTAAGCCGATATCATGGGTATATGAAAGCATAGGGTAGACACCCCGACCAAGTTAGAGCACTTTAGGCGAGAGTTTGACATCCTGGCTGACGTTCATCTGAGGTTGGTTGGGGAGGATAACTCTATCATGCCCACAGCTGATTCTATGTCTTTCCCTGTTGTGGCCTTTATTGAGTGTGGTCTTAGGCTCCCACTCAACATTCTTTTTCAAGAAGTCTTCCACTACTATAAGTTGAACCCGATGCAGCTCGCCATCAATTCCTACCGAGTCATCAATGGCATAATAGCCTTAGCCCGACAAGAGAATGCTAGGGTTACCTTAGCCGACATCCAGTACTGTTATACTATGTGCGGCCTTTCACTGAAAGAGAAAGGTTATATCTATTACCTTAAGCCGAGGTCCACAGAGTATAAAATCGTGGCCGACCTCCCAGACTCCAACAAGGGAGCTGGGGATGATTACTTCATTACCTCGGGGAACTAGGAGTTCACTCCAAACGAGAACCTCCGCCTCTATCCTCTTCCTCGAACAGTTTTTGTATAGGGTAATGGTAAGAGCCTAGTGTTAACACTTACTTGTTTTTTAAAGTCTCCAATACTTTGATCTAATGTCTGCGCTATTCTTTTGTGCAGTTCTTCCTCAGCCGCCAAAGGGCTTCCGCCAGTCTTTCTTTCCCAGCAAAGACTTGAAGAAACTATTGGATCTGCCAGTCCACAAGAGAAGAGCCCCTTTGGTACTCAATTTCATTCCTACATACAAGTCTGTTCTTTCCGACATTCCAAAGAAGAAGAAGAAGAAGAGTCTGTCTCCTCCTTCCGCCACAACTCCTCAAGCTGTCTCCACATCTCGACCAGATCAAGGATCGACTTCTGATCTAGTGGAGCAGTCGTCAACTTCGGCTCTATATCTTATCCTAATATCCGAGCGCCAACGCCGGTGATGAACTGTTTTTGCTGCCGAGATAGGCCGCCAGAAACCAGTTACTAAAGATCTTTTAGCCAACATTCCCTCTACCGTAGACGCCCAACCTGAGCCATCTTAGCCAAAGCTGAAGCAAAAAAGGATAAAGAAGGCTCAGCCAAAGGCAACGGTAACTCAGATTGACACTGAGGATACCTTGCCAATTTCGAAATTGGCTTCGAGCGAGAAAACCACTTCCGTCCCCGAGAAGAGGTCTGCCGAGGCCGAACCATCTCAATCAACTCGGTCTAAGAGGCCGAGGTCAGAGTCTGCCACAGCGTCGGGCTCCATGCAGGCCGGTGCCCCCTGGGCTCCACCTATTACTTTGGATAACAGGCCAATCTATGTTAAGGATAGTACCGACAACATCAACGTCGGCGTTGCCCTTTCTACAGCCTTGCTCCTCCTTGGGGATCTCGACCGCAACCCCGAAATGACTGAGCATGAGAACATCGCCTTGATGCTCCAGCGTTCTGTTCAAGTAAGTCTTCACACTTGGTATCTTTCTTTCTTTTTTGTACTTAGCAAATTTTCTAATAACTTTTGCTCTGTTTACTTTCAGGCCATCCAGCATGTTCATTTCTTCTCAATGCAAGCCTTTGAAAATCGGAAAGAGCTGGCCGACAAGAGGAGGGAGGTCTCTAGTCTGCAGAAGACCAATAAAAGCTTACAATCAAAAATGAAGACTTTGGCAGACCAAGCCAAGGCTACTGTGAACTTAAGTTCCACTTGGGTTCTCATTATGCATGCATTCCAGGAACATCGGCAAGTATCGTATAATAGTAAAAAGTCAAGTTAAAACTTTATTTATTTACTTCGGCAAATAACAAATAACAAAAAAGTCTAATGATAGAAAATTTTCAAATTGCAAGTATTCCCAAGGTCTTGGCAACTCTTTGCCTTCATTATCTTCAAGCCGATATGCCACATTGCCCAATACCGAAGTGATTCTATAGGGTCCCTCCCAATTTGGGCCAAGCTTACCCTCCCTGGGATCCTTTTTGTTGCCGACGACTTTTCTCAAGACCAGGTCGCCGACTTGGAACTCCCTTGGGTTAAGCTTCTTATTATAAGCCCTGGCAAGCTGCAGCTGGTATGCTGCCAGCTGAATTGCAGCTCCCTCCCTTCTTTCTTCTAGTAGATCCAAATCTCGGGCTAATAATACATTATTGGTTCCATTCTCTACTCCTTGGGTTCTGATCCCTGGGATACCGACTTCCAGAGGAATGACTGTTTCTGTACAATAAGCCATGGCAAATGGGGATTCCCCAGTTGATTTTCTCAGCGTAGTCCGATATGCCCAGAGTACACTTGGCAGTTCATCCACCCACTTTCCTTTCGCTGCTTGCAGCCTTTTCTTTATCCCATCCAGGATAACTTTGTTGGATGCTTTTGCTTGTCCATTGCTTTGAGGAAAGCTTGGGGTTGAAAAATAATTCTTGATCTTGAATTTTGCACAGAAGCTTTTGATTAGCTTACTATCAAATTGTGTTCCATTGTCGACAACTATTGCTCTTAGGATCCCAAATCTTGTGATTATGTTCTTCCATATGAAGCTTTTTACATCCACATCTCGGATCTTATCTAGGGGCTCAGCTTCTATCTATTTGGTGAAGTAATCCGTTGCTACCAGCAGGTACTTCCTTTGCCCAGTTACTTGGGGCAGTTTTCCAACAAGGTCCATGCCCCATTGGTCAAACGGCCAAGGACTGGATATTGGGTTCAGGTCTGCTGGTGGTTGGTGTATCAGCGGCACAAACCTTTGGCACTTTTCACACTTCTTGACATAGGCCTCTGCATCCTTCTGCATGTTGGGCCACCAATACCCCTTGGTGATGGCCCTATGAGCTAGTGATCTGCCCCCAGCGTGGCTTCCACAAATTCCTTCATGTATTTCATATAAAAAATCTTCAACTTGTGAAGGATGTACACACCTCAAAAGGGGTCCAGTGAAGGATCTTCTGTAGAGATGTCCTTCTGCTGTCAAACTGAATCTTGCTGACTTCAATCTGATCTTGTGTGCCTCTTTGTGATCATCTGACAGTTTTCCTTCTTTCAGGAATGCTACTATTGCATCCATCCAGCTTGGTCCCATGTCCACACACATTGTTTCACACTCTGTGGTCAGTGGTTCGATGCTTGGGCCCGACAAGTAGTCGACCATTATCGTCCTTGCTTTTCCAGGTTGTATTACACTAGCCAGGTTGGCCAATGCATCGGCATGATTGTTATCATCTCGGCTAACCTGATGTAGTCTGCAATTCTAAAACAAGGCCACCAACCTTTTAACCTCTTTTGCGTAGGCCAACATTCTCTTGTCTCTGGCTGCAAACTCGTCTGTCGTCTGGTTAACTATGAGCTGGGAGTCGCAGAAGACTATTACCTCATCTGCTTCTGATGCTACTGCCAACTTCAATCCTGCAATCAATGCTTCATACTCTGCTTCATTGTTTGAGGCCTTGAACCCCAGATGAATGGACTGTTCCAATATCTGTCCATCTGGAGATACCAGTACTACTCATGCCCCCACTCCTTGTCGGTTTGAACTCCCATCAACAAACAGTCGAAAGGATTCACCGATGTAGATACTGCAAGGTCTGAGTTTTTCTTCTTTCTTTTGTTCCTTCGCCTTCGGCTGGGCTCCTCCTTGCTTGCTATGATATCGTTCACCTCGGCTCAGCAGAGCCCGATGTATGATGGATTCTGGTGTGAACTCGACCACGAAGTCGGCCAAAACTTGGCCTTTGATTGCTGTTCTGGGTCTAAACTCTAGGTCATACTGGCCCAAGGCCACTGCCCATCTGGCTATTCTCCCTGTCAAGTCTCCTTACTGCAACAGGGATTTCAATGGATGTTCAGTGAGCACCATAATTTTATGGGCTTGAAAGTAATGGTTTAGCTTCTTTGAAGCCATTACTAAGGCCAACGCCAACTTCTCTAGGGGTAAATATCTAGTCTTTGCATCAGCCAGGGTTTTGCTTACATAGTAAACAGCCCTTTGTTCCCCTTTTTCTTCTCGGATTACCACTGTACTTATCGCATGTTCTGAAATTGCCAAGTACAGGAACAGCTCCTCTCCAGGTTCTGGATTTGAAAGAACTGAAGCTGTGGTCAGATACTTCTTCAAGTCGGCCAAGGCAGCCTCGTACTCCTTGGTTCATAAGAAGTCTGTGGCTTTTTTCACTAAGTTGAAGAAAGATTTGCACTTATCTGAGCTTCTGCTCATGAACCTATTCAGGACTGCGGCCCTTCCAGTCAGCATTTGTACCTGTTTTGCTAACGTCGGGCTTTTCAATTCTAGGATGGACTTGATCTGATTTGGGCTGGCCTCAATGCCCCTTCTGGTTACCAGGTATCCTAAGAACTTACCAGATCCAACTCCAAATGCACACTTCGATGCATTGAGTCGAAGCCGATATGTTTTAAGGATTTCAAATACTGCTTTTAGGTCGGCCAGATGACCTTCAGGTTCCTTGGTCTTCACGACCATGTCATCGATGTAAACTTCCACCGTTCAGCCAATCAAGTGTCTGAACATCTTGGTTACCAATCTTTAGTAAGTTGCTCCTGCGTTTTTCAACCCAAAAGGCATCACTTTGTAGCAATATAGCACTTTTGGGGTGATAAACGCAGTCTTCTCTTCATCTGGGGGGTACATGGCTATCTGGTGGTATCCCCTGTAGGCATCCAGGAAGCTCATCCTGTCATGCCTTGAAGTGGCATCCACCAGTTGGTCAATCTTGGGTAGAGAAAAACTATCTTTGGGACAGGCCTTGTTTAGGCTGGTAAAGTCCATGCAGACCCTCTATTTACCATTTTTTTTCTTCACCACTACTGTGTTTGATAGCCATGTCGGGTAGTTTACCTCTCGAATGGCCCTGGCCTCCAGAAGTCTGTCTACTTCTTCCTCTACTGCTTCGACGTGCATCAATGTCGATCTTCTTGCTCGGTGGATTACAGGTTTGGCCGATCTGTCAACGTTCAGTTTATGGCAAGTGACTTCGAGGTCAATGCCAGGCATTTCCTAAGGCGTCCAGGCAAACACTTCAATGTTTGCTCTCAGGAAAGCCTTCAACTCTTTTTCCTCTTCTTCGGCTAAGCCCGAGCCAAGAAGGAAGAAGCGTTCTTCATCCCCCTCCTGGACGAGGATTTTCTTCAGTGCTTATTCACTTTTCTCGGCTAGCTCCTTGCCGACGTCCTCTAGGACTTCCACATCTTCGTCTTCGATCTCTGCCCTCTCTGGTTCTCGTATGCTGCAGGTAGATTTCATTGCTGCCATAGAGCAACTCTTTGCCTGCAGCTGATCTCCTCTGATTTCTTCTATCCCATGCTCTGTTGGGAACCGTAATAGTTGATGCAATGTTGAGGGAACAGCCCTCATTGCATGCGACCATGGCCTTCCCAGGATAGCATTATAAGGGGAGGGCGTGTCGATTACGGTGAACTCTGTCTTTATCTTCCTGGTGCCAGCCTACACCTCCAAGCCCATTGTTCCCAGTGGCCACGTCGGCGTTCCATTGAACCCGACCATTGGGCCATTGGATTGCTCCATATCGTCTAGGTGAAGACCAAGCTCCTTGTAACACCTGACGTACATGATGTCACAAGAGCTGCCTTGGTCGATTAGGATACGCTTCACTTGGCACTCCCCGACCTGGAGGGATACTACCAAGGCATCATTATGGGGATGTTGGACCATCTCAAGGTCAGCTTCAGTAAAGGACACTGCTGGTCCTTGGTACCCCTCAGCACGATGTCATTTTTTTCCGACCTGGTACACGTGCTGCAAGTGTTTAACCCTCTGGGTCTCCCCCCTCATTTCATTTTTGTTGACCTTTGAGTGAATTACATTAATTACCCGAGGTCCTCCTACTTGTGGTTGCTGTGCTGGGGAAGGCGGAGCTACTGGTGCCTGAGGCAGTCTTGCCTGTTCTTCCCTTGTCCTGGCCTCATCTACAAGGTCCCTCAAATGGCTTTGTCTTACCAGGTCTTCTAGGTGTGCTTTTAGGGCTCTGCAATCCTGAGTCATATGCCCATCTTCGTTATGGTAAGCACAATGTTTACCAAGGCTTCTTCCCATAAATTCTCCTGGCACCCTAGTTAGTGTTCTGAAATAGGGTTGGGATCGGATTTTGTCCAGGACTTTGTGGATTAGGATCCGAAACACAGTTGTGACTACCTATGCAGCCCTCAATCCTACCTCTTGCTTGCTGGACCCATTGTTACCTCGGCCTCGCTTTGGCGAGCTGTTACCTTTCTCTTGCTTTGTCTCCTACGTGTCTTCCTCGGCTCTAGCATACTTCTCACTTCTGGCCATGAGCTCTTCCATGCTTTTTGGCAATGTCTTTGCCAAAGACTTTCGTAGTGGTCAGTCATCTTTTAAGCCGTTCTTGAAAGATACGACCGCCACCTCTTGGTTGCACTCGGGTATTCGGTTGAACACCTCATAGTACCTTTTTGCATAAGCCCTAAGGCCTTCATCCTTACTGATTCTCAGAGCCATCAATGCGTCCACCCTTAATGGTTGTAGCTTGTTTGTCACGAACCTGGCCACAAACATTTCGGCTAGGCTTTTCCAGGTCTTCACACTTCCCTTTGGCAATTTGTGAAACCAATCTGATGCAATCTCCCCGAAGGATGAGGGGAACACCTTGCAGAGCAGCAGCGCGTTCCCACTATATAATGCCATTGAGTTCAGGTATAATTCAACGTGAAAGTTAGGGTCCGTCTTTCCGTCGTATATCTAGAACCTCGGCATACTGAATCTTTTTGGTGCCTCAAACTTGTCCAATTCCACCGAGAATGGTGTTCTCGGCTTAACAGGGGAAGTTACCTCGACATCGGCATTTTGTTGCTTCCTCTTGAGGTAATCTCTCAAGTCTTCTTTACTCTGCCCAAGAGCTCGGCTATCTCCCGACTTTAGTCTTTTCGGCATACTACTTTCAGCTTCGTTGTGGGCCCTTTTCGACCTTTCTCCATGAGTTGTGTTGAAGCATAGGTCTTGCCTTTGAACATACCGATGTTCTTTAGGGTCTGCCTCCTTGGTGTGATGTGTCCTTCGAGACTCTTCCCTCTTCAACTCTCCTCGCCCGACCTACCTTGAAGGCCGGTGAGAGTGTCTTTCACTCCAAGTGTGCTGGGAGGCTATAGAAAGTGTTTTCTACCCTTCCTTCTGGGCATTAGCCGCTGGAATCGGTGTGTCCTGCAGCGAGAACGGTGGCAGCATGACGTTGTTTTGCATCATAAAATTAACGACCGATTGCAGGTCTACCAATTTGTTTGCCATCTCTTTCACCTCTTTGTCCATCCGCATATATCTATCCTTCCATACCTGGAGGTCGTCCTCGTTGTAGTACCCGCTTCGATCTGGTTTCTTTGGCACGTCGCCATCCTGGCCGACGTCTTTCTTACCGTGATTCTAGTTCTGAGTTTCCTCGTTGCGACCATCTTCCTCCATATTAGGATCAATGTGCTTACCATTTCCAGCAGGGGTTTCGTCCCCAACCTTATCCTTCTGTCCGTCGCTGGCCATCTATTCTCCCTTCTTTCCCACAGACGGCGCCAAATTGTGTGTGTCAATTTCCGACCACACTGCCAACTCAGTATTCAACTGGAGAGCACTGGCAGAATAGATGGCGCCTGATTGACCTACAATAGAAAAAAGAGATTCCGGCGGTGGTTCGTCTACCCGGGGGCACTCCGACGATCAAGTCAGTTATCTCCCAAAGATAAATCAAGTGTTTAACTCACTATTCAGGATATAAATTATGTACCTTAGACCCATGGGGGTGCCTCTCTTTTATAGCCAACACTTACCTAATCCTAATAAAAGCCTAACTTCAATTGACTTAGGATTACTGCTAATCTTAGACTCCCAGTAGGATTGGGATAAACTCTCTAAGAATCTTATCTTTATCCAAACTGAAGTCCTTTCCCATTCTAGGACTCTTGTCCCTTATCCACTTATCTCGGATTCCGATATCTTCGGAGATAACATCGGCCTAGTGAGATCACCCCGGCGTCATGACCAGGACATGTGGCACCTCGGCTGACACGTCGGCGTCACCTTGGCCATGTGTTGGTATCTCAGAAAATATATCCCCACACTTTTGTTCCTAGGGTCTATTTTCATGATTTCCTCCTAAAAGACACATACCCTAAATTTGCATATATTACTCCTACTCTGTTAAAAGATGATTTTGTAACTCACTTTTGTCCACTCTTGGATGAGTCAAATGATTTTTACTAGGATTAGGGCTGAGCAAGGAATCTATATAATCCGTAATCCGATCCGGTCCAATCCAATCCGGTAGGTTTGGATTGGTTTTTTGAATTCGTGGTTCGGTTTTGGATTGAAAATTTAAAAATTCATAGGCCATGGATTGGTTCCGGATTGAACCCCACAGTTCTGAATGGGAACCAATCCAGACCATATGCAAATAGTTTATATTTATAATATATACCATCCCACATAATATCATTTCTTGTTTGATATAAAAGCTAAACCCTAACCCTAACTCAACATATCATACGCCACTCACTGTCTCTCATACTCTCATCTCTGTCTCGGTACTCTCTCTCTCTCTCTCTCTTTTCTCTTTCTCAGACTAAGTTCTGTCTTTATTCTTGTGATTTCATCTCAGATAATCCACCTCTGATCAAATCGGTGAGCTCAAATCGCGGCTTGTCTCTCTCTATTTGAGCTTTATTTCTCTCTCTCTCTCTCTATTATTGTTTTTGTTGGTTTGTTCTCATTCTCTGATGCAATCAACTCTCTCTATTTTGTTTCTCAGACTGAGTTCTCTCTCTATTCTTGTGATTTTGTCTCAGATAATCCATCTCAGATCAAATCAGTGAGCTCAAATCGCGGCTTGGTCTCTTTCTCTATCTTTCGGTGAGCTCTCTCTCCCCCCACAGCTTGTTGAAAGTTTAATTTGTACACAAGATTGGTTGCGTGATTCGCCATTGCCACTTGAGTTGCAAGAAAACTTTGCAGATTTGGAGGATATAGAAAGAGGTAATGGAATTTCAATATTTAATTTATCATTTAAATTACATTAATGTATTGTGTTATTTTTTACTTTAAACTGACATTAATTTTTTTTGCAGCTCTAACCAATGTCAACATTGTTATTGGAAAGTGATTTGGCAGGCTTGCTATGATGTGGAATTTGCTAGTGTTTCTGCTGTGTTATTGTTACTGCTGCTATGCTGCTGCTGCTATACTTTTGTTTGTTTGTTGCTTTTGTTCATAGAGTTTTTTTGTTGTTTTTGTTTGTCTAAAACCAATTTTGTTATTGCTTTTGTTTGATGCTATGTTAGTTTTAATACAAAAGAGAACTCTGCTTTGTGTAATGTATATCCAGTTTTATTATTTTTGTTTGCTGTTTTTGTTTGATACTATATTTATGTTTTTATAAAATTAAAATGTTCTATACTTTTTTTGTTATTTAATTATGTGAATCCATGGTCCTAAACCGATTCAATCCGTGTTTAAACGAATTGGTTCAGATTGGTTTCACGATTTAAACAGATTAGATTGGTTCCAATTTTTCAGGAACCATATATAATGAATTGATCCTGATTTTATCTCAATCCGGCCCATGCTCACCCCTAACTGGGATGACTTATATCTCATAGATCATAAGAAGCGGAAAAAGTGGAATTGTTATACCTAGGTAAAATAGATTAGTTTATTTTGTTTTGTTTTGTTTTATTTTCTTTTGTGTGTTTTCAGTATTGTGAGTCAGGACAAAATAGACGAGCACACCTTTGAAGGGAACCGCTGAGTACGACCAAAGAAATTTGGTTTGAGACAAGCTAATTAAAGGAGAATAAAATTTTGAACTCTCAACCGTCTTGGAATCAGACGATAAAAGATCAATTTTTATTTGTTGTGTTTTCTTTCTCCTGTTCTTGTCAATCTTTTGTTGTATGTACCATTGGAGACAATGTCATTTAAGTTTGGGGGGGGGGGGGGAAGGGCTTATTGTGTGTTTTAATTTTATTTTTATTTTCAAAATATTTTAATTTTATTTTTATTTTCAGTTGTTTTTGAAAATAAAATAAAATTGTCAGTGTGCTGTGCAATTGTGTTTTAAAAAAAAAATTCCTTTGTCTGTGCCATTGTGTATGGTTTTGTTTTTGTTAAAAAAAAATGTTTTTTTTGTTTGTATGTTGTGTTACAAAAAAAAAAAAAACAAAAAAAAAATTGTTTTGCAATTAATTGTTAATTTTGTTGTCTTAGCAATGTAATTATATCTTAGTTTATTATACTATCTTTTGGTTAAAATAACTTTCTGTCTCATATTCGGATTCGGTACATGCACATAGCCGCTGAAATATTCTTTGATTAATTTTTGGACTTAACTTAAAATCTTAATGTCTAATGCGGAGACTTTAACTTGTGTGAGATTTTGAGCCTATCATTATTTTTGGAGGGTTATTCGACATTTACTCTTAATTTTTCTTTGGCAGATCATTATGTTGTTCTAAGTCTCATTATTCTTTGCAATTGGTCAAAAAAATATTGAAATTATCATTGTTATGCCGTTTTGTCCTTGTAACATATGGATCATGCTATATTTTGAGAAATGATTTTAGGCCATCTTTCTTTGTTTGAGCCTTATTAAAAAATATATAAAAATATATATATATATAAAAATGTTTCAATTATCACTTGTTAGCCTGTTGAGCCTATACAGAAAAACTTGTCATTTCCTCCGGTGTCTCAAAAATGGATTTTATCTGTTAAAAAAGCTATCTTGTGAGTGAAACAAGGAGGTTTAAATATATGTATATATATATATATTATTTACTCCATTGTTAAAAAAAAAAATCAAAAACAAAGGAAAAAAAATAATAGCATGGACAGTATTTAAGATGGTTGTGAATCACATATAAAAAAGGAGATTAAAAGAATGGGTTAGTAAAGCAGCGTTTCATATATGCCTATTTAGCTTAATTCATTTCGTGGACACTTGTTCTCTACCTGTACCCAATTTTGTAAATAATTCCCTTTAACCCAACACTATAACCAAAAATAAAGTCCTATTTGATCTTGGGATTAGCATGATTTTTCAAATGACAAATTGGCATCATTTCATTGTTTTCGACTTTCCTATCGTGAGACTATATATTATTTTTTTTCTATACAGCATTTTTCATTTCTAAATGTGAGAAATTTTCGCTTTGTTAAACATAAATCTTCTCTCACATACATATACTGGAGTGTTTCATTTGTTGAGAGTAAATTGGAGAGATTTGAGTCAAAACATGTTTATGATAGAACTAGAATCTTATTCTATTTTGAGATTAAATAATATTTTTGTTGGCTAAAATTTAAACACACATTAAATATACAAATAGAGAAATTATTGTTAGGTTTTTGTAATTGGCAATCCCGTTTGACAAAATTCCTTTCAGTTGTAATTTTATTCGCTTTTTTGTTTCAGTGAGGCTATGAGTGTTTAGATACGAATCCAACCCGAATTGTGCATGTATAGAAGAATTTGTGATCTTAACCCTTTCATGTTTGCCACTTCGCTGACTAAGTACGGGTTCAAGCTGTTATTTGACCGAATTTACACACACACCGAATGTAGTCGAAGTTATTTGACAGCGCGAGCGATCATTTGCGTGCTCGAGCGAAGAAACAGATCATCTAGTATTTTTTGTAAAGCGCCTGAACTTCAAGAAAGAAAGTTTTACCGCTTGAGCGGTGAAAGTTGCGCTCGAGCAATCAGCCTATATGTTTCGCACTGCCTTTAGTCACACTGTTTGAGCGGTGAAGCGTGCGCTCGAATGATCTGCGCGATCTTATTTTCTATAAGGTGTGTTGTTCGCTGTTTTTAGGGTTTAAGCTGCCCAAATTTTCAGAGAAGAAAAAACAAAGTGTTTTATATTGGAAGATATTTTATATGAGTTTCCTTGGTGTATAGAAAGTGATCAATTGATTAACGGCCTTCAGATTGTCGAACATTAAGAGTTGTTATCATTGTTTTATTCACAAAAGAGAGAGTTGTTTTTCGGTGGATTCCGAGAAACTAGAGCCTGAAGCTTTGATAGATTCTAGAATGGCTCATCGTCGTAGATTCAACATCAATGTTGTGGATTCAATGTTGGACAAGACAATTCCGAAGTAAAGATGGTGTTGGAAGAGGCACATTAGGGTCAGTTCAATTCAGGCGTGGATTTGCTAGGTAATTGAGAGTATACTTGTGTAATTCTTTTTTGTCTTCTTAGTGGATTGTTTTGTGGCTTTGGCCTGTGATTTTTTATCACAATTAGAGGCACTCTAATTGTGGTTCTTCCACGTTAAATTGTTGTGTCGATATGTCTATGATTGTTTGATTAGGATTGTCATTCGTTATTTAAAATTGAAACATAATCACAAATCAATATCTTGCGTTTTTAAAATTTTTCAATTATTTTTATTAATTGCTACTATTTTGAACTCTAATAATTCTTTTGCTAATATATTAAAATTAACAATTATCTCTGTAAATATTTTCTTTAAAAAAAAAATCTGAATTTTGTGGATATATTCACTTTAAACCCTCACGAGATTACAACTCTTCCACCAGGGGTAACCTAGAGATTCAAAGGTTAGTTGCATAAGCTAAATGCAATTTTGTTCCCTACGAAAATGGCATAGATAGATTTGTTTTCTTTCTTTTTAATTTTGCTTTGCTCGTGGACTAGCAAAGTATAAGTTGGAGGGTGTGATTGATATCTAAATGTTACACATTTGACCTGTTAATATACACTTTATTAGTTTATTTATTTATATTATTTTATAATTTTATATAATTTTGTATGTTTACATATATATTGAGTGTTTGTACATATTATAAAGGGCAAACTTTACTTTACCTCCCTGTGTTTTGGGTCAGGTGCGGATTACTCCCTAACATTTGAAATCATCACATAACCCCCATGTGAGAACCCGAATGTATAAATTAAGTAAATTATTAAATAATAATAATTTTACAATCTCAAATATCTTAATGGTGAATCCTAAAGTGCAAATTAAATATTGGGAGGGTCTTTTAATTAATTTTAAACCTAAAATAAATTTATGGTGAAAGTCTTTAATTTGGAGGCAAGATTTATTATTAAAAAAAATATAGAGAAGAGGGTGTGACTTGAACTCTAAACCACAAAATAAATAAATAAAGCTCTTACCATTTGAGTTGCATATATATATATATATATATATATATTGTATATTTATCTATTTATTTGACCTTATGTGTGCCCACCACTAGTATCAAATAAAATAAACACAAACCGTACACTCTTATTTGTTCACAACACTAGCAGCCCTAGCAGCCAGTTGTGGGTTTATGAAGGAAGGTGAGGGGTGATTCAATCATCAAGACTATTGTTGTAGCCAAGAATGAGAGATTTGTGTGTGCTGTGCCATATGGCGTCTTAGGTTTTCTCCTTTTCTTTCTTTGTTCTTTATCCTTATTCTATTGTTATTTAATTCATTGATGGAGAGGTTGTAGGTGTATGTATTTTGTGTATACATATATACTGTTAAGAAATCTGAGGAGTTAAATTTATGTATAAAGAATGGGTGTAATCCTTAGTTCAAAAATTCTACGCTGAATCACAAACTTTAAAAATCAAGGAATCATATCAAACGGATGAATTTTGAATTGAAATTTTTACAGTAGATAAATTACATATTGAATTTCATATCAGAATTTTCTCATAATTTTTGGGAGTTAAAATCTATATTAACTAGTGTGTTCAAATCTGTTCAAAAAACTGGTTTAAAACAGTAAATTCAGAGTAAATTCGGAAGTGTCGTTCTCTTTGGGTATAAATCCAAAAATTATCAAATCAGCGTCATTAGAACCAGTTACGAGTCTAGTTTCTTATATTTTTTACCTTGCATTGATTTCTTGTGTATACTAGGAGAACCATTAATTTCTTTAAAGTACTACAGAAAACAACCTGTTTGGATATAATTAATTGTAAATAATTAGTTTGATAAGCAAATCAAGTGAAACCAATTGAGTTGAAACTTGGGATATATTAGTTGACATCTGGAGGGTTTTGGAATTTTTCGAATAGCATGGAGTGAGTTTTTAATTTTCAAAGTTAGCGAATAGATTGGGAAAACTTGTTTAAAACTCTATTTTATCTTAAAGTTACTTTTAGTTAAGTTTCAATCAGAACCCATGTCTTGGGTAATTTTAGACCTTGAAGAACATGAACTTAGGTATTATTTAAGATTAACGGTGAGTGGGGTTGAGCTATGTTAGTGCGCTTTAGTGTGGGGTACTTAGTTTATTATTCTCTTTAGTATTTTTAAATTAGTAGTGATGTGTAGTCTTCATACTTGGTTTAAGGCACTAGTTGGACTTTTATACTCTATTTGAGAATTACATTGTTTCATTTTCAGGTGAGTAGTTGCATGCTATATATTTTTATAAATGTTCCCTTACCCTGAACTATTGGAAAATTAAATTGTTGTTTCAAGACTAAACTGTTCTGATAATCTATTATATTATCAATGGTATTAAATTATTTCTGAAATATGTGTAAACTTGGCATATTGTAAACTATTTGTTTTTGGTCTCATGTTTGTAATGGTGAACTATCATATTTTGCGAAACTAATGTGTATTAATTATTAGGACCATCTGTATATTTTAGTCCAAGGAAATTATTTCACTATGTGTGGTGACTCTATCCACTAGGGAACAGATCCGGGTTGGGCCGTGATGACTCTAGTGCTCAACGATTGTAAGGAAAAGACCTAGGTTAGGCTAAATGACCTTCGATCGGATCATCTTAGAGAAAAGGCCCGGGTTGCCACCCTGAGGATGACTCTTAGTTCGGTATTGGATCCAACGGGGCTCATAGCCTTGAGAACTGTGTGGCATGTTCCTTGTTATTCTTGGTACCAGAAAATTATTGGTGTTCATGTTGTAATCTGTTTTAAGTGAAAAATGTCATTTATCATGTTCTTGAGAGACATGAGTATTTTAGCTGTTGAACTGTGGAACCTTCTTTTTGAAACAGATTATCTTTACCAAACTGTATGCTAATCTAGTTTATGTGATATATATCTTATTTTGGCATTGGACCCTGTTTTCAAAATTGTATTTACTATCCATGTTGCTACTCACTGAGCTATCAACTGACTTAGTTGTTTATCATTTCCATATGTTAGAAGGACTTAGAGTGGACCCATGGAGTAGTGGGGACTCCTTTGCATGGACCTCTAGGACATTCATTTATTTTGTTTTAAATTGTTATGTCAAGTTGTGCATATTTATTTTTATTTTTTTATTGGGGTTCATTTAGGATTATTTTGATATGTGGGTTGTTTATATCCCATAAGTTTGGATGGTATTGTTTGCAGTTGGTTTTGCCGTTTATAATTGTAGCATGTCACTGGATTGAGTTTTGGTTATTTATTACTGGACTATAGTATAGTTATTCAATGTGTTTATGGATTCATGTTTAGGCTTACGTGTGCCTTGGGCTAAGGCCCTATGGACCACGGCCGGTCATACCCGGGTTTGGGATGTGACACCCCCAAATGGTTTGTGGACCAAAACGCATACTAACTTCTATTAATAGAACATGTAAATTGACTATTATACCCTCATTTTCTTACTCTTCTCTATATCAATAGAGAGAGAAAGCTAGAGAGAGTGTGGAAACACCATTTGCAATGACTTTTTCCATTTCAGCTCAAATATGAAAATCACAAATCTTAATTCAGACCCTCCTCTGCTTCACTCCCAATCTCCACCTGTGACGACCCCGACCTGCGAACTAGTATATTATGTTATTTTAATGAGCCAAATTGCATGATTGTGTGTTTACTTATGTGATTACATGCTTAATTTTGTAATTATCTATTATTACATGGAATATCTGTTCGAATTGACAACTTCGAGACAGAAATTGAGAGCCTAAACGGCTTCAGAAATTGAAATTGACAAGCCCAATAGGCTAGTTAGAATATTTAGAATTTTATGACAACTTTAATTGAAAATTGATTTAGATCAAAATAATTAGAATAAACTGATTAAATTAATTAGAATTAAGCTTGAATTACTTAACCTTAATCATACTTGATTAGGCTAAGCTAATCACGCCATATATATAGCTCTAATTAAGCTCATAGGCTCATATTTACATCTTTTGTGCTGAGAATTTGAGGAAGGAAGCTAGGCTCAACACATTTAGAGAGAGAACAAGGTATATTGTAGAGAATTTGTGAAAGATTTAAAGATTGGAGCCATAATACACTTAAATTCACGCATTAGGTATGAAATTCATCTTAAATTCTTGGAATTGAGTCATATAGAAACTAAGTGCATGCAGTTATAGTATCATTTGTTTGAATTTGAGTAGGTTGAGCATGAATTACCATGAATATGATGAATTTGAGTTGAATTATGCACATGCATGCTTAATCTTTTATTTTTTAGTTAAGATTTCTTAAAATTTATACATGCATGAAGCTTAGGAGACATGAACTTGAAGATCATCCATGGATTCATGCATTTTATATCACTTACTGGTGTTTTAACATGAAAAGGACTCAATCCATAACATCCATGGTTTTAACTTGCTAGTATAAGCTCAAATTTGGACAATTGGAGCATGATTTTGAATAAATGGTTTCAAATTGGAAGTATTTTCATGTTATATAATGATTCTCCATGTTTTTGTACAAAAAATACAAGTTTTGAGGCTTTGAATATCATGTTTGAACTTCAAACACAGTTCCGGAAATTTCAGAATTCGGCTTGTCCCCTAGAGCATGAAAATCGAGTTCCCAGAAGTTTTGCAAAATTTTACAGATCGCTAGAGCAATCAAAGTGGCACTCGAGTGAGGAACCTTTTTACTCAATCTTCCGGTCGAGCAACCGTCGAGCGGGAATTTCATGCAACCAGTACTTTGGCCAAGTTTACAGACCGCTCGAGCAACAGAAGTTGTGCTTGAGCGACCACCTTTGTTTTTGAGCCCCCGCTCAAGCGAAGGAAGTTAAGCTCGAGCGGAGATCCTATTTTCAACAAATTTTGAGAAACTCTTTTAAGGGCATATTTGCATCCTCATGCCACTCCAAGTGTTCTTAGGCACCATTTGGACTCATATAATCATAGAATGAGTTAGAAACACATGAGAAGAATTGAATCAAAATGAATTGGTTCTTTAATTGTGCTTCTGTTATGTGTTTTGTTTAGGTGGACGTTCGAGGCTTAGTGACAACTCAAACCACTGTGAGTATTAACTTTATAAAGATATGTTCAAGTAACATTATTTTTGAAATTGTTATTATTCTTGAAATCAATATGTGATTGAATGAATGGTTTATTGAAAAGTTATTTTGTAATGATAAATGAAGTTCATTTTTGAAATGTATTTGTGGCATCCATTGAACATAGGCCCTTACCTGGGGGTAACAATACCACGGCTATTGATTGTAGGCCCTTGCCTGGGGATAACAATACCATGGCTATTGGATTATTTGAAACACAGAGATCTCTAGTGTTTGACCCTCTGTGGTCCATTGGTTTGACCCTCCGTGATCCATTGGCTTGACCCTTTATGGTCTATTGGCTTTCGCTTCACTGTGATTGGAATATTATTGTTTATGGGTGTGCCACTTATTTTGATATTGAATGACATCGATCATGACATTTATTGAATATAGAGATTTGAAATGAGAATTTGATTATCATGTTATCGAACTTTATTCATATAACCTTTTTATTCTGTTATTACTCAGTGAGTTCTAGCTCACTATTTATTTATATATATATATATATATATATATGTGTGTGTGTAAGTGGGCAAGCTGAACATCAAAGTTAAAAAGCCTTGAGTCTACCCGGGTTAGCCTTTTGAGGAGCTTCCAAGAGAAGTGATCAAGCTCAAGAAGAGCCATGCTAGTTGAACCCCCTTTTGTGTCTCTCGAAGGTTTTGTATTTGTATATAGTTGGGGTTGTATATTTATAAGACATGTTTTTGAGGGTGTACTTTTTGAATGAATTTTTGTCTATTATACTAGTTTTCTTCATACACGCACAGCTTAATGGATAATTTCTATGTCATATTTAACTTCCGCTAAGCCCCGTATTTTATATTAAGAGGTTAATTTGTATGGAAGTCATAGGTAATTTATGATTACTGGCCGGTCATGACGCTAAACCTACAAGGGCATGTTTGGGTCCTAACACCACCACTCTCTCCTTGTTTGCCCTCTTTTCAATCCCACACGAATCCAAAGCTCTCTGCCTCTCCAAAGATCAAATTGTCTCTTCTCTCAGCCAAGTAAGTCACATAAACTTACACAACTCTGTCTCTTAAAGCTGATTTTATTTTTATTTATTTCAGTTTTAATTGATACTCATTTGTTTGAATTGCTTGTTTGTGCTTGAATTTTAGGTGGAGAAGACAATTGATGGGTACAAGTTTTTTCGTTGTCGCACAGTGTGTTTTTCGAGGTGCACACCATGTGTTTGGATTTGGGCTCGTTCGAACAGGAGAGATTGAAGAAACGGAGGGGGATATGTTTTATGTATGTGTATATATATATTTATACCCATAATCAAGAAAAATGAGTTTGAATTTATATATGTGAGTGTATATAATTTACTCTAATTAACAATTTAAAAATATATACATTTATATATATAAATGTGCAAAGAGATACAAATATATATATACACTTAAATATATATATATATAGACATACACATATAATAACAAAATGGTCAATGGTATTAATGGAGAAGGAATCTGAATAATAAAATGAATTGTTGCATTTGCTTTGGACCAATGGCATGTGTTTTACGAACTTGTGGCATTTATGCAAATCTAGGGGCTATGCTCTGTGTGGCAAAGTTGTGTGTTGCAAATCTGCGAATCAGTGAGAGGAGATGGGACATAGTGGTGAGGGAGGAGAGAGGCGGTAGGGTGGGAGGTGTAGGGGGAGAGTGGTAGTGGCAGGCAAGGTTAGGGAAGTGCGGTACAGTGGGTTGGAGTGAAGGAATAGAAAAAGAAATAATAGAGAGAATGAGGAAGAAGAGTGGCATACTTTTATAAATTTGAAGATATGTAATGGATATTTTGGTTTTAAAATAAAAATTATTCTCTTTATGGGTGCGATCTGTTAATTTAAATGGAAAAGTAGGTGGTGCGTTTTGGTTCACAAATCACGTAAGAATTATTTAGTGATTTTTAAATATTAAGAAGTAATTCGCACCCGATTCAAACTATAAGGTAAAGTGAAGTTGGTTCTATTATAAATAATATATCATATTATTAATATAAAATAAGATAATAAAAAAATAATAAAACATTTCGGTGGAGACACCGTCATTCTCCCATCCCGTCCACTATCTTTTCTTTTTTTTATTTTAATTGTTATTGCTCTACTTTTCTCTTCTTCTTTGTTTTTATTGTAATTATTGTTGCTAGGTGCCGTCGGCAGCATCGTCAGGTTAGATAATGTCTCAATGGGATCACATAATTAAATGTGGTGTTATCATTTATAAGAAGCCTACAATTTAAGTGATTCAATTTAGTTAATAGACTTAAAGGTATATGTGTTATGGACCTAATGTGTAGATACTAGTTGTATAATTTCTATGTCTATGAGGGGCAGAAATAGAAATTAAAACATATTGGTTAAAGTTGGTTTTCATTACCTTTCAGTTTTAAAACCAATAATGATTAATTTATTGGTTTTCATTACCTTTCAGTTTTAAAACCAATAATGGTTAATTTATTGGTTTTCATTACCTTTCAGTTTTAAACCAATAATGGTTAATTTATTGGTTTCCATTACCTTTCAGTTATGAAAACCAATTACAACCTTTAAAAGGTTATGGTCCCTATTCCTTCCTAAGGTGAAAGATAAGAACACTGTTTTGTTTTTCTAAATCCTCTCAAGGAGAAACATAAGGCACCAAAGGGGAAATGATTAGAAGGCAATAACATAGTCAATATCAAAGGTTTTATTGACAATCAGACGCTTCCGTTTAACCGTTCATCGATGGATTCAGGTATGTCATTTTGTCTTGATTTCTTGATGATATACATGGTAGATGATCCGAAACATGAAGTTTCATGTTCTGAAATTTATGTTTACAAGTGGTATCAGAGCGGTTATATCATGTGTATTATCAGAATAGATATGCTTTTATTCATCCTATTTAGTTTCTTGGAATCAGATTCTGTTTTTTGTATTTCTGTTTTTCCCTCTGCTGCAAATTCTGTTTTGTTTTCTAGAAATGGAACATAATTCGGATGGGCGGTTCATTTTTCAAATGGTGAACATCATGTATATATATATATATATATGTATATAATTGGGATTGCTGCAGATTATATAACATATACGGGGTAACAATTTTAGAAATCTTTAAATTTAATGTAATTTCATACAACGTCTACGGAAATTTAATTTTCTAAATGTTTTAAATATAAGTCAATTCAAACAAGATGTCACAAAAGTGATCTCTCTTGTCTAGATTGTTTTATATGGAATGTTTTGAAATTCATGTTTGTGTATCTCATGCGGGTATTTATCGGTCCAAAGACATGATTAAGACTTGGCAGAATTACACACACATTTTGTGGTGATAAACATGTGTCAATTGTCAAGGAAACCTAATGTGAATAATAAATCCATCAAAAGATAGATTTGTTATTTGACATAACTTATTGTCAATGTTTGATCATTACAACAAGAATACCACTTACAGTTAATATCACTACCCAAAGGCTTGGTATTAATGTTGTGCTAGGTATCTTGAGATGTTGTCATTAAATTAATTTATTTAGAGATTATCTGTTTGGTAACTTAATGTGAGTATAATTATTTATTCCTTTTATTTTCTTTTCGATTCAGCTTTAATGTCGACTACTTCAATCTATGCCACCATGAACAATGTTCCAATGTTAAATGGAACAAACTTTAAGGACTGGAAAGAGAACATATTGATTGTTCTCGGCTGCATGGACATAGACTTGGCATTAAGGATGCCAAAACCGAATGCTCTCACTGCACAAAGTACTCCTGAGGAAACTGTGTACTTTGAAAAGTGGGATCGTTCTAACAGGCTAAGTCTTATGATCATGAAGCGTGGGATTCCAGAAGTTTTTCGGGGTGCAATAACAGAGGATGTTACCGTTGCCGGTGAGTTTCTTTTAGAAATTCAAAAGCGTTTTGCTAAAAACGATAAGGCTGAAACAAGCACGTTTTTAGCAAGCTTGATTTCAATAAAGTACAAAGGCAAGAGTAATATTCGCGAGTACATCATGGAAATGTCTCATCTTGCTTCAAAACTTAAGGCACTAAAGCTCGATCTATCTGATGATTTGCTCGTGCATTTAGTTCTCATCTCTCTTCCTGCACAATTTAACCAATTTAAGGTCAGTTATAACTGCCAGAAGGAGAAATGGACTCTCAATGAGCTCATTTCATTTTGTGTGCAAGAGGAAGAGAGATTGAAGCAAGAAAGGACTGAAAGTGCTCATCTAGTAAGCACCTCCAAGCATATGGGCAAAAGAACGCATAAGGGAAAGGAAGTTGCTATTCCTCAGGGTCCGGAACCAAAGAAACAGAAAACGCAGGATGGTTGTTTCTTTTGTGGCAAGCCTGGACACAGAAAGAAGGATTGTGCCAAATACGTCGCCTGGCGTATAAAGAAAGGTCCATTTCATGTTTTGGTCTGTTCTGAAATAAATTTAGCTTCAGTACCAAGAAACACTTGGTGGGTAGATTCTGGTGCTACTACTCACATATGTGTTTCTATGCAGGGTTGCCTGAACTACCGAAAGCCAACTGATGCTGAAAGATACATCTTTGTGGGTGATGGCAAGTCAATAGAAGTGCAGGCAATAGCGCACTTTAGATTATTACTGAAAACTGGTTATTATTTGGATTTATTAGACACTTTTGTTGTACCGTCCTTTAGACAGAAATTAATTTCTGTTTCTGTATTGGACAAATTGGGATATTATTGTTCTTTTGGAAATATGAAGTTTAGTATGTCTATTAATTCCAATGTTATTGGTACTGGTTTACTTAATGTGTTTGATAATCTATATTTGCTCAAAACTATTGCATCTTATAATGCAACCTTGCACGTGGAATCACGAGGTACAAAGCGTAAATTAACTAAGGAAAATTCAGTCTCATTATGGCACAAACGCCTAGGTCACATCTCTAAATCTAGAGTTGAGCGCCTTGTGTCTGATGGAATTTTGGACGCTCTTGATTTTTCAGATTTTGATGTCTGTGTTGAGTGTATCAAGGGAAAACAGACCAAAATAAAGAAATATGGTGCCCATAGGACTACAGATGTCTTAGAACTAATTCATACGGACATTTGTGGCCCATTCCCTATGGCGTCTTGGAATGGTCAACAATATTTTATCACATTCATAGACGATTATTCCAGATATGGGTATCTATTTCTTATCCATGAGAAATCACAGTCTTTGGACGTATTCAAAAGATTTAAGGCCGAAGTTGAGTTACAACTCAACAAACGGATTAAAAGTGTCAGGTTTGACCGTGGTGGTGAATACTATGGCAGATATGATGGATCAGGTGAACAACGTCCAGGACCGTTTGCAAAATACCTGGAGGAATGTGGAATCGTCCCACAATACACCATGCCAGGATCACCTAGCATGAATGGTGTATCTGAGAGACGAAACCGGACTCTTAAGGATATGGTAAGAAGTATGATCAGTCATTCTACTTTACCAGAGTCCCTCTGGGGTGAGGCTCTAAAGACAGCAACTTATATCTTAAATCGGGTGCCAACTAAAGCAGCTGCAAAAACACCTTATGAGCTTTGGGTTGGGCGAAAGCCTAGTCTAAAACATTTGCATGTGTGGGGGTGTCCTGCTGAGGCGAGGCCTTATAAACCTCATGAACGAAAATTGGACTCTAAAACCATTAGCAGCTACTTTATTGGCTATGCCGAACGATCACGGGGTTACAAGTTTTATGATCCCACAAATAGGTCAATATTTGAGACGGGAATTGCAACATTTTTTGAGGATGTTGAGTTTGGGGGAGAAATCCAATTAGAGACATTGTCTTTGAGGAGGAAGCAGGAGTAATCCCACTTTCTACTACTACTTTTGACCAATCATAGGTTCCTATACCTGTCATTGCTCGAGAAGTAATTTTGAATCCTCAACCAGACAATGTTGTTCAAGATAATATAGTTCAAACCCCCATTCAAGATGAGGTAATTGTTCCTGAGGAACAAACTCTACAACCTCAACCTCAAGAATCTGTGCCATTAAGGCGATCCACCAGAGAAAGGAGATTTGCATTTTCAGATGATTATATTGTATATCTCCAGGAACATGAGGTAGAAAATGGAATGTCAAAAGATGATCCAATCAACTTTCGTCAAGCCATGGAAAGTTCCAACTCTCATAAGTGAATAGAAGCCATGAATGAAGAATATAAGTCTATGCAAGACAATAAAGTTTGGGAACTTGTCTCATTACCAGTTGGTGCGAAGCCCGTAGGTTGTAAATGGATATTTAAAACCAAAAGGGATTCAAATGGTAATGTGGAGAAGTAGTGCAGAGTGGACAGATTTCCATAGAGCACATTGGGACAAACTCCATGATAGCGGATCCACTTACGAAGGGACTACCACCCAAGGTCTTTCATGAGCACACTGCTCAGATGGGTGTTGTTCTATTTGAGAACATTCTGGTTTAGTGGGAGTTTGTATTTATATTACTGCTTTATGTCAGCCTTGAGTTTTATCTATGTAATTAGATTAATTTCTGCAGAAATGAAGTATTCAGTTTATTACGCTCTGTTACGTATTGTGAAGTATTGATCTCAATAAAGTTAAGTAGGACCAGTTGGACATAGGTATGTATGGATCACATCACATGTAATTTCCATGCTACGCATCCATGATTGATCTATGTCATTTAGCTATATTTGTATACGTGACCATTGGTGGGTCGAGTTACGATTGATGTAACGAAGACCGCTTTGATCCTATATTAATATAGTTAATGGACAAGATTGTTTGGATACCCTCAAGTTATGATAACAAATTTCTGAGCTCACTAAAGTTAAGCACATTTTTCAAGATACATATGTGGTCCAGTAGGAGATTGTTAGATAATGTCTCAATGGGATCACATAATTAAATGTGGTGTTATCATTTATAAGAAGCCTACAATTTAAGTGATTCAATTTAGTTAATAGACTTAAAGGTATATGTGTTATGGACCTAATGTGTAGATACTAGTTGTATAATTTCTATGTCTATGAGGGGCAGAAATAGAAATTAAAACATATTGGTTAAAGTTGGTTTTCATTACCTTTCAGTTTTAAAACCAATAATGGTTAATTTATTGGTTTTCATTACCTTTCAGTTTTAAACCAATAATGGTTAATTTATTGGTTTTCATTACCTTTCAGTTATGAAAACCAATTACAACCTTTAAAAGGTTATGGTCCCTATTCCTTCCTAAGGTGAAAGATAAGAACACTGTTTTGTTTTTCTAAATCCTCTCAAGGAGAAACATAAGGCACCAAAGGGGAAATGATTAGAAGGCAATAACATAGTCAATATCAAAGGTTTTATTGACAATCAGACGCTTTCGTTTAACCGTTCATCGATGGATTCAGGTATGTCATTTTGTCTTGATTTCTTGATGATATACATGGTAGATGATCCGAAACATGAAGTTTCATGTTCTGAAATTTATGTTTACACATCATCTTCACCCGCTCACTTGTATATATAATAATATTATTTTATTTATTTATTTATTTTCTTTCTGTAAGTCTCTCAGTCCACCTATAAAAGAAGTGAAGAGTGAAAAAGGAGAGTAGAGTTCGGGAAGCTCCAGCAAGAAGCAGGTAGAGAAAGAGAGAAAGAGTTGGAGTAATCTACACTATATATAAAACCTTTTGTTAAAACTCTCTAAATATTTATTTTTAAATTCTCATAATTTTAAAACACTCTCTTTCCTATGTAGCAATCTTTTTTGATTGTCTTTCATGTTTTCTATTTTTCTTCATTTTTTATTTATTTGATTAATTAAAATTAAAATTAATTTCATTACTTATGGATAAAGATTTGAATTTCAAAATTTCTCCATATGGGTAAACATCTAAAAATTGAAATTAATTTTATAATCTACAGATAAAGATAAAAAATAAACAGTTAATTTAAAAAAATTAATTTCATAACTTATAGATAATTTAAAATTTCTTCCCATAAATAAACAAATAAAAGTTGATAAATAACTTATAAAAAAATAATTTCATGGCCTACAAATCAAGATAAAGATTAAATAATTGATTTTTTTTAATAAAAAAAATTACTCTCTTCCCCCCCCCCCCTCATTTCGTACTTTAATTAATTTCATTATAAATAAACATATAAAAATTCATAAATAATTTATGAAAATTTATTTCATGACTTATAGATAAAGATAAAAATTTTAAAAATTATTTTAAAAAAATAATTTCATGACTTATAGATAAATAAACATATAAAAATTGATAAATAATTTATAAAGATTAATTTCGTGGCCTACAGATAAAGATAAAGATTAAATAATTGATTTTCAAAAAATTAAAATTATAAAATTTAGATAAAGATATGATTTGTTAATCTATATATCTATCAAAAATATATATATTTAAATCTTTATTTTGGTTTACTCATTTTTGTTTCTCCTATCACATATTATCTTTTTTTATTTTAAATTTTTTATCTTATGAAATGCTCTTATCTATAACTTCTTATCTCCTATTAAATTCTTAACCTTCTCTTGATAATTTTTATTATTTGTTATTATCTACCAAATGATAAAGATTATATATAAAAAAAAATTATCGCTCTGAATAAGAATAGTATTAATAATGAAATAATAAAGGCTACAAGGGAGAAGGTAGCACAAAAATCTGACAAAATTAATTTTCTTCACTATATTTATAAAAGGTAATAATTTGAGATTCTTTCTATTAGTTATTAAAAATAATTTGCATTAGATCATTGTTATGTTTTTTTATTTATTTTTTATTTTTTATAAGGCTGTCATTCGTTATAGTATTTCTTCAATCTCATCTCTAAATTCTCTCTTTGAAATTTTTGTTTTTTCAATAATTAAGTTTAGAATCAATTTCTTATCAAATTTGTTTTCTTGATCCTTATTTTATTGAAGGATCGAGACGAATAAAACTTTCATATAATATATGAAATTAATGAATATAATACAAAGATGATAGGGAAGTACTACATATTTGTCAATATCTTTATGTTATTATTAGTTGATTTGCTAGACTATACTATCAATTTAGAGCCCATATGGTTTAATTCAATGTTCATGACTCTATTTGTATTTGACCATTTTTTCGTTGAGTAACCGATATAATTATTTTTTTTTTGGGGGGTATATAATGATTAAAGCTATCATTTGTTATATTTTTTCAAGTACAATTCAAATGATTTTTTATCATTTTTTTATAAATAAAATGGATTAAAACTATTCTCTTATATAATTTTTATAATACTATGACATTCTTATCTTGATTAATTTTTTTAAAATGACATAGGAACTATGCAAATATTATTCAAACTATGGAGAATGATTTATACTTTGATATGATATGAGTGTGTCATTGATAGAGGAAATCAAAGATAGAGAGTTGTTTGAGAAGTTCTTTTTATAAGCAAGGCAACAAACTTAGATTAATTTTTTTTTAAAATTACTTATAAATTATAATTAAAAGTTGATATTTATTCATAATTTGATCCCACAATAATAACATATACCACTGATTTAAAAGTCCAAGTAAATTTATGATAACTTTTCTGAGCTTAGAGAATTTCTCTCTTTTAATGTTTTGTTTAGTTTGATACAAGTTATTTATATTATCAAGTGATTATGATACTATTATTCTCAACAATTTTTATAATTAATAATTTCTTATGCATATCAAATTTTATTGTAAAATTTTGTGGGTTAATTTTTGTTAACATCTACCTAGATGGCTTAATATTATGGCTTGTCGCTATTAAGATATAATTTAAAATTAAGATGATTTATTTACCACACAGAATATATATAGTCTATTTTTTCGTGCATCGCACGGGTTACCGCTAGTTGTAAATATTAGAATGTGTTAGGAAATAATCTTCTCTTAAAGCAGTGATGAAACTCTTACTAAGTAATTGAAGTTTTATTATATTTGATATTTTTAATTTTGATTTGATTTAGATATAGTTGTATAGCTAAGATTATTTGTGCATTAAAGTTTTTATCCAAATTATGTATTCAAGGCGTTGAGTGCATATTATACAATGATTTTCACTACTGTATATTAGAATTGTTAGACTAGTCATACCTAATAAGACAGGTCGGGCATCATCGTAATTTAGTGGTGACGGTCCGTACTAAGCAAAAATGATTTGTGGCTTTCTAGTTTTAATATACAAATCCTTTTAACGATGTATTTCTAATCAACTTATATCACAGTATTCAAATCAATGATTTTTTAAAAATTAAATATCAATAACTCCCTGAGTATAACGTTAGTGGTGGATTCAAAACCTAAAAATATTTCTTATTTTATTTTATTTATTTTATATTTTATTAATTTTAGTTTTATTATTTTTAAAACCAATCTTCTTTAAATTATTTTATTTATTATTTTTAAGTCAACACAACTCGATTAGTTCCTGAAGATTGACATCTAATCTTAACTCTTATCCATTGAAATAATAATTATTACCTGATTTTAAATAGAATATTTTAATATATAAACGACAGCGCATCACACACGTAAGTTGGCCACATTTCCGCTAGACCAACGCACCGCATTCGTTATTAATAGTGGATGTATGTTATTTATTGTATTCAACATATTTTCTCTCAAATGCTATTTATACTATATATTAAGCAAAATAAAGTTTTTAATCCTAAGTCTTATGAGAGTTCTAATTTTCCAATCTACATTTCCTGATTTAAAAAAAAAAAATCTTAACATTTATTAACTTTTCCTAACTCCCAAATTTTATTCTCATAATAACACCTTAATGCATTAAGAACAAGTATAAAAAAAAAAATTTGAAATCCAACACATATGAATTCCTTGAAAAGTTCCAACACATATGATTATTATCCCTCATAGTAACATTTTAATGTATTAAGAACAAACATAAAAAAAATTTCTTGAAAAGTCCAACACATATGATTATTATCAAAATATTAAACTTTAATATAATTTAAAAAAGGAAAAAAAAGAAGACATTTAAAAAAATATATTTAAAAATCACAATTCACATAGATAGATAATTGTAAACACAATCCGTACATAACTCGAGTGATATGCTAGTTACAATTAAGGGAAATTATCAATACCACTTCGAGATTTGATTAAAATACAGATTCTTCCTAAAGTTTGAGAAATTATAAATTGTTTCTTGAGGTTTATAATTGCATAACAAATTTCTTTGTTATGTAATTACAAACCTCAAGGGATAATTTGTTATGCAAATATAAACCTTAGGAGACGGGATGTAATTTTTCAAATCTCAGAGGAGAATCTGTATCTTAGTCAAACCTCGAGGGGGTGTTGGTAATTTGCCCTTACAAGTAATATTTTTACAAATAACATCAACATAAAAATAGTTGTATAAATATATATATATATATAAAAATATATATTCGGTAAAAATATTTATATAAATTACTTATGTCTTAAAATATGAATAAATGTAATTTTTATTTAAAAATAATTATTAACATATTTATTAGATAATTATGACGTCACAATTTAATTCTAATTTATCTGACGATTGAACCAGTGAACCGTAATCCGATCACTTTTTCAGTTTGATCGACAATCCGACTTTCAGAACATTAACGCGTTAATTGACACCCAACAAAAATAGTATTCTCGTTTGAATGGTAAGGCATGAATTCAAACACAAATGTCGTTTGACCTTCGTCAAATTTATGCGTGAAAAAAGTAAGCCAAATTAATTATTGTCAAAATGCTGAAACCCAAATATAAAAACATAAAATTGTGTAAATACACATATACGAGTGTATAAATACCTGTAGAACTCAGAGGAGAAAACAAAATGGATCTTTAAGCTCATCCTTCAGATTGTATTGAGTTTGTCCCAAGCTTCACTCGAGTATTTATGAGATCAAAACTATGAATGCTCAAGGACTCAATCTAAGCTAAAATTAAAATATAAACTCAATTTATAATGAAATTGAAAACACCAAAGTGATGCATAGGATATCTCGAATTTAAATCATTTTGTGTTTTCAATTTCATTATAAATTATTTTGGATACTTAACTTGAAATTGAAATTTAAAAAGGAAGATGATACTCGCTCCCGTTTTTGTCTTTTAGGCCTTGTTTGGAGTAAATTAAAAAAGTTAAAAATCAAAAAGTTACTAAAAAAAATTAAAAAGTTTATACTATTTAATGATAGCTTGTGAAAAAGCCACTAGAACAAAAATATTATTTTGCCCTTTAAATTTAACTATCCAAAAAGTCAAAAAGTTAAAAAGAAAAAATTATTATTTTGATTTTATTATAATATTTTATTACATATCTTTTTATAAAAAGCTAAAAAATTATTCCAAACATACATTTAAGTCCTCATGGATGCCGTGGGGAATGTAGCTGTTATGACCTCAATGTTACAGCCACAATCAGTAACTTTTTTTGAATAATTCAATAGGAAAATGTTTGGGAACCCACAAAGGAAGATTCCCACGATCTCCATTAATATGTTGGACATTGATATGTTTGAATTTTTTTCAGAGATCATGTCTGATAGTGACATGAATGGTTCAGATCATTTTAAGGGTTATAAAGGTTGTATTTTGTAAGAATCTCTATCATTACTGTAATTCAATACAAACTAACACTATTACTTCCTAAAAGTACAAGGCGCGAAATATGATTAGTTGTCATAAAAAAACAACGATACTTGGTAGGTGTTTAGAAAGTTGTTATTTTAATAGGTTATTTTAATTTTTGACTATTTTAGAAGACTAAAATTTTTGCATTTGGAAAAATAAAATTAAATTTTTTTTGTAGTTAGATGTCATATTTGTAAAAAAAATAAATAAAATGATTATGAATTTGATATGACATTTTATCTTATTAACTATTTTAGCCTAATTTATTTTTTTTGTAAATTTTAGCTTGAGTAGGGCTAAAATAGCCCTTGCCAAACAGACATCTGAGGGTTGGACACAGTTTTAGTAAGAGTTTTAGGGCATATAGCATTACTTAATCTTTTTTCCCAACAATATATATTTGGAAAAACCAAATTCTAATCTACACGTAAACCCACAACACCCCATGATGTAGCACTAGCAAGAAAGAAGAGAAGAAAGAATAAGACAGAAGAAGAGAAAGAAAAGACAAGCTGAGAAAAGTTAGTCCCGAAAACTCAATCAATATTCAATATTCAATCTTCAATCTTCAATACACACGCTCCTATGTATAGGCTTAAAAGCATTATCCATTAAGGAAATTAAAAAATAAATAAATACATAAACAACCTTAAAAACCGAACCAAAATCCTAATGAAATCTAAATCATGTCGTCCCATGTATATCATGGGTTACTGCTAGTTCCTAAATATATTAAAGTCCTAACCTTTCATAGTTTTTTCATCCATTTACCTCTCGATTCCCATCACTCTCTCTCCCAATGCAGGGCAGGGATGATGGGGGAAATGGAGAAGAAAAGGTAAAAATATGGTACAGCAAAAATCAAAATGCTATTTTCTTGTGCCTTATGATCTTGGTGAACTCAATCAAAAACATGATTATAAAGTGAAAACCTAGATCAGTTTTTTCTTTCGAAAGAAGCTCTTCAAGTGCCACAACTGCAGACCCGAAACAACAATGCAGACACCAAGGGACATTATACTGAACCATGCCACTCTGGAATTGGTTCTTTCGCTGACTTCCCTCATCTCTGCTTCCCTGTGTATGCATATATCCAAGGAAAAAAAAGTATATTAGATTTAGATTTTCAAATATTAGTTTGAAAGAACTAGTTTTGTAAAATTAAAGATTCACTCGAAATTTTGTTCAGTTTGATCCCTTATATTTTTAAATACTTCTATCCATCTGCAGCTAATTTAGAAATTTATGTTCTATGTTCACTTTGCAGGGTCAGCCAGGCTGTTGCAAATGGTTAGGAAGAGGAAAAAAAAAACTTATTATACAAAGCCTAATTATATAACTCTGTCAAACAGCACATTAAAAAGAAACCCCTCCTTATTCAAAGACCAAGGAGACAAAGAAAACATTTCTTGTCCAAAAACCCCAATAGTAATGTATGATGAAGTCTTTTTTAGTTCAAAGGCCACCCTCAATAGTAAATGCTTAAAAAATATCCTCTTTCTCCAAAGGCTCCTTGTCCAAAGGCCGCAAATAGTAATTTCCATATAAATAACCTCTAAATAATAATTTGTTTTAGCACATTTACAAGAATAGAAGAGAAAATAATTTTTATATAATTTTTTTTATTAAAAAAACCATAATTTAGTTTTTTTGACAGCTTAGGCCCAGTTAAGAAAACTGTGGGTTATGTGTGGGTAGCGGTAGTCGGTCGTTGACCTCTAGGAAGATGGCAGGCACTTCAATGGCCTGAGATCACCGGAGGTGCAGAGGAGGAGGCCAAGGCAAGCTCGGAGGGCAGTGATGGACCTTGAACACTAGTGTTTAAGTGTGTATTCAAGTATGAGTACGAGTGTCTAAGTGTAAGACTTGTGTGTTGTGAATCTATGTTATAGTGTTGGAGTTGTGGTTATGTGTCTGCCTACTGCATATATGATATGTTATATAGGCTCTCAGAGTATTGGAGCCCAAGCAACCTGTTGGACAGGTGGCTCCTTCTTCCCAATCTTGCTAGAAGCTGATATAAGCCCTACTGCCATTTGTGATTTGATGGCAAGTGAGAGAACAACATATCATGCATGCATCAGACGGTGTGAGTGTAAGGTCGCTATTGCCTTTTCTCTAAGCTTAATCAAGATGGAGTTGATTTAGCAAGAAGGCAACCATCTTGACGATGCCATGACCTCAACCGCTAGTTCAAGATCCTCTTATGATCCCGAGCGGTAGTGCCTGGGTCCTGCTCCCAATCCAGGCAACTAAGTAGGTGAATAGGCTAGAGTCCATCTCAATGTTTAGGAGAGCCACAGGCTTGCGTCCAATCAACCAAGTAGGAGAATGGGCAAGGGGCCTATCTCAATGTTTAGGAGAGCCAAGGGCTTGCACTTATCAATCCAAGTCCAAGTAAGCCGAGGGTTGATTATATTGTTGTTTGGTCTTCAAGCGAGGTACAAAGGACAATGGGTTTGAGAGGGCTATGGTGCTGCCTGTTGTAAGGCTTTTCATATTTAGGCTTGTGTGTATGCTCCGGCTTAGGCTAAGCATATAGTCATGGTTTTGCATGGTACCTTGGCGGTCTACCATGTAGGTAGGTGTTGGTGACATATGTCCACATAGTGCCTTATCAGTCTACCGCATGGGCAGGGTTTGATGATGTGGCACCCGTAGAGCTTGCCATGTATTGGGCTTGATACAAGTACCCACAAAAGCAAACATGATATAAAGATTCAACGAGGGGAAAAAAAAAAAAAAAAAAAAGTCAGACAAGGCGTGCCGTGCGTGTGTACGTGGATATATGAGGCATCAAAACCAGTGGTATCCTGTATCCTAACAAAAGTATTCCTAGCAATAGAACCAAAAAAAAAAAAAAAAAACCTTACCTGTCCTTTAAATAAATTAAATTCTGATGGATGGCTTGGACTGCTCCTTCAAGTTTCATCAACTCAAGTTCAACACCCTACACACATCCTCACACACATGTAATAAGAGAGAAATTTGGGGAAAGGAAATAAAAAGAAAATTCAATTCAATTTTAAAAAAATTAATAGTTTACCTCAATCTTTTCTTTCCTAGCAACTGTTTCCCAATCCTTTGCGTTAACTCCAATTCTCCACTCAAGACTTACCAGTACATCTTGGCCTCCTTGGTGATTACCATCAACCCAGAAACATGCCCCATAGTTGCCTGCCTCCTTAGTTGTAAATGCAAATTGACCATGGGTCACATTCTCTTGGCGGTGGAGGTTGTTCCCAAAAGGCGATGTTACCTACATAAAATGTTCACAAACAGGATGCTTATTTTACAGTTTGTGCAGAACAGCTCTCTGACTCCAAAATATGCAGCACTACATATTTTTGGTGAAAAATATTACTTTATTTACTGCATTAAAAGTTGAAGTAAGTGTTTATGATTTTGAATCCACCAACATCTTTAGTTTTGGAGAAAATGTCCTTAATACTGCTTAATTAACTTTAATATTTCTCCAACCGGTGACAGTTTTCTGAACTTGTCAAGGCACATGCAATCATCATAAGCTATGAAGCACAGGTACGGGTACGAGTGCGGGTACGTCGATACGTCAAAATTCAAAAAAGTATGATACGACGGCTGCGGTACGCCAATAAATATATATATTTTTATTATATATGATAAAAATTATAATTTATAAAATTTATTATATTATTATATATTATATGTATCACCAATTATATTATATATCTTATATTATATATATTATATTATATATCTTATATTATTTATATATTATATGTATCACCAATTATATCATATATCTTATATTATATATATTATATTATATATCTGAGAAGAGTCAAAGACGAAGAGGAGCAGAGGCGAGAGAGCAAAGGCGATCGAGAGACGAAGAGAGAGAACAAGAGAACAGAGGCGATCGAGAGACGGAGAGAGAGAGAAAGGAGAGAGACGAAGACGATCGATCAACAGTGAGCAGAAGATCGGTCAAAGAGAGAGACGATTGATCGATCGATCGAAGAGAAAACCCTAGAATCCTTCATTGCCCTAGCACACAAAGGCGACGCCGCTCTACACTATTAGGTTCGATCTCTTCCATCTCCTCTGTCTCTCTCTCGATTCCCTCTATAGATGTGTTTATGGTATGTTTAAAGCACGAGGTTATCTCTCTCTCTCTCTCTATGTATGTATACATGTAGTTTTTGAGTATTTTTTGCCCCGGAACGTACCCATGGCGCACCCCCTCCGCACCCATGCCGTACCCAAATGTACCAGACGTACCAGACCCCTTTTGGCCGTACCCGGTACGCGTGCAGCCGTACCGGTACGCGTACCCGTACCAGGTACGTACCCGGTACTTGTACAGCAACATTTTAGGAGTACCGGTGCTTCATAGATCATAAGGTCCGCGTTTGAAGTAAACACTTAATACATTTGATGGATTTGATAGACAATCATGCATCTTCATGCAACATTAACCATTCTTACAAGACCCACTGGTACCAAGATGCCATGGCCACACGATGGCATTGCCACAAACTGATCAAAGTGTACTGTCCTGTATCCACACACAGCATAAATGCTCTAACATGTCACATCCAGCGTCAGGGAATATGTTGAAGCATACAAAAGTATAACCAAAACACTATGTAACAGAATTATATGCGCTGATGCATCATCCCTTTAAGGAGTGGCGGACAGTGTAGTAGGCACCCCCAAAATTCAGAAAATGCCATTTAGTCCTATACTTTTTTTTGGTACTTACAAGAAAAATTAGCATTTTAGCTCCTCCAAAGTTAAGAAAAATGCCTACAAGCCTTGTCCTATTTTAGGTTTATATACAAGATATTATCATTTTCACCCTCCAAAATCTAAAATTTATCCAGCCCTCCCAAAAACTAAGTAATTTACCTTGGCCCCCTTAGCAAAATTCCGAAGTCCATCGTTACCTTTAAGGCACTCTCTCTCTCTAGTTTGAGAGTTTCTCTCTCTAAACTTTTCTCCTCCTAGGGTTTCCGACTGTGAGACTGCCGGCAGTGGAGGAGGGGTTTCCGGCAGCCTCCGGCCTCCTCACCCCTCCCCCTACCCCTCTTTTGCTCTTTCCTTTCCTTATTTTGCTTTCCCATAACTTGGAAGCTTGGGTTTGCCATCCTCTCCCTCCTTTGTGAGGTATTTCTCCCACATCCATTCACTCCGGGAGTGGCCCCTCGGATCCGCGCCTTCTCCACTTCCTTCACCGCCCCGTCGTCTTCTCCATAGCTTGCCGCCTCTTCTCCGCCGCCTCTTCCTCTTCATCTTCTCCATTCACGCCGGATCCGCCTCCCCCGCAGCCTTCATCGCCCTTTTTCCACCTCTCCAGCCGTCTCCACCGCCCTTCTCCACCGCCTCTGCATCGCCGGTTGTCTCCACCGCCGGATCCGCCGAAGTCGCTGCTGGTTCTTGATTGGGTGTGGGTTTGTTTGTTTTGTTTGTTTTTCTTTTATTTTCCTTCATTTGGTTTGTGTTGGTTTTTGGGTTTGTGTGGTTCTGTTGGAGTCCATCTGTGCGATTTGTTTAGCTTACCCTCTTTGTGGTTGGGATCTTGAAATATTTCGGACATGCTCTAATGCCGAACTTTTATGATCGGCTCTGCTTCGCAATACGAGCACGAGTACGATATGTACGTCTGAATATTTTCATATTTCTTCTTCTTGAGCGCTTCTTGTTTTATTTTCACTTTGTATGGTGTAACTCTTGGTTTGTTTGGACTCCTCTAAGTGCCGTTTGGCTTCTTAATTGACATATTTCTTCCGATAAAAATAAAAAATAAAAAAAAAAATCGTTACCTTTAAGGCAACTCCATCTCAATTTCACCATCAAATGGCATTGCTTAAAAATAGATATCCAAAATGAAGGAGACAACGAAATCTTTGAACGTCACGAAATTTTCCAGTAAAATGACCATCCAATTCCATTCAGAAGTTCTCAAATTGATTTATTCATATTTTCTCAAAACTGCTCACACAAAGCTCTTTTTTTTTTCTCTCTTTTTTTTTGTGTGTGTGTGTATTGATTGGGGAAAGCCATAGATCATGTACAGTACAACTAAATGTAAATCAATAGCAAATTAAACAATTTCATTCACAAACAATATGCGAATCACAACATGAATCAATCAATCACGATTTAAGACCAATAATGATAATTTAAAACAAGGAACAATGATTCATCCCTCTAATTTGGGAGCTCTAATTGAACACTAGTAACGTGAAAATTCCAAGAAAAAAAAAAAAAAAAAACATTAAAACCAAAACATCACATTAATAATTGAGACCCAGAGCCACCCTAGAACTCCTTTAGAGTTCAGAGTTTACAGCTCCCAAACATTTTTCAACAAGGAATAATGAAACGCCATACCAGTAACAAGTGAGAAGACTTACGGAGGCAGAGATGGTGGGAAGAGCACCACGGTGGGTTTCATCTCCGACGACGCCGTAGTCGGCCAGAACGACGACGTTGTTCTGGATTTCCTCCGACACGCACTTTGTTCCCGAACTCGGAAGGTTCAACCATATAGCTTCAGCAGTAGGAAGAAGAAGAAGATGAGTCGTCGTACAACAGCAAATCACCACCACCACCAACCACCGCACCACCACCGCCGGAGTTCGGGCCATAATAATCCCCCCGACTCTCTCTCTCGCTCGCTCGCTAGAGAGAGAAATATATACATGCACATACACTGTACGATCGATGAGCCGTGATGAAGACAAGAGTTCATTTCCCCCGAGTCAAGAGCCTCTCCTTGCAAGCTTTTACTTGCGTTCGTCCTTGCAGGTCTTCGGGTCTACTTTTAGGCCCAATTTTGATAATCCGAACCGTTTATATTTTATGATTTATTCAGTATATCAAACCTGTAAAAAATCAAGTTGATCGAATATCAGAAAATATGTGTTTGAAAAATTGAACTAAACACTATTTTTTAAAGAATTTAATAAACAGTTTTCCGAACATATGCTTTCTGATATCCGATCAACTTGATTTTTTACAGGTATGATATACTGAATAAATCATAAAATATGAACGATTCGGATTATCAAAATTGGGCCTAAAAGTAGACCCGAAGACCTACAAGGACAGGCGCAAGCACGGAAGGAGAAGATCCTCGCTCCATTCCCCCCCACCCCCCTCTCTCTCTCTCTGTAATTAATTGTTTGTACGTGTAGAAGTCCACGGGTTGTCAAACTACGCGCTCGGTGATTGCTGGGGATTAGGTGGAATGAAGTTGGAAGCGACGTTGTGGCACGTGGTGGATGCGAGTAGGGAAGGAGTTGGAGAGGGTTCGCGCCACGCACTTCTCTTTCCTATTCTCCAATCATATTCGAGCGCGTGGTTCCAATTAGCACAATGTTACCCTATTGTTATGGGATGTAGCCACGCGCCTCTCCCCATCTATCTATCCATATTATGGGGTGTTTTAGCAACTCACTTTACTTTTAATTCATTTTAGGTCACATCACCTCTCACATAAAATAATGAAAAAAAATTTTAAAAGTTAAAAATTTAACTTTTAACCATCTTCTCAAAACACTCTTAATATAAAAAAAATAGAATTTCTAACTTACAAACCTAGTGAGAGCTCCAAACTCCTAATATAAATTTCATAATTTTTTAATTTTTAAAAATTTTTTAAAAAAATCATATTGGAAAAAAAAATTACCAAGTTCTTTTGATTTATAACTTTCAAACGAAAAAGATATCAAATTTTTTAAAAAAATAAAAAATATACTAATCCATTTCAAAATTTAAATTTGAAGGTCAGTTAATAGAGTTGTGAGCTGTGTTATATGGATTGGGAATAAATGGGAGGGGTCAAGATGTTATGGAGTGGTCTGGGGTGGGGGCTAAGAGGAGGTTTTCAGTTACATCTTTCTATAAAGGTTTGGTGGGGGATGATGGTTTTGCTTGTCCTTGGAATAGTGTTTGGTTACCGGGTGTTCCGTCTAAGGAGGTTTTCTTTATGTGGACGGCTGCTTTAGGCCGGAATCTTACTTTGGACAGCTTAATGCGGCGTGGTCATGTTTTAGTGAATCAGTGTTGCATGTGTTGTCGTGCTGCTGAGTCGGTGGATCATTTGTTTCTTCATTGTTTGGTGGCTTCCCAGTTGTGGGGTTTTATTTGTTCTCTTTTTGGGATTGCTTGGGTTCAACCTAAAGGGGTATTGGATATGCTTTGGGCGTGGCGGGGTGTTAGGTTTGGGCGTCGACGGCGGCGAGTTTGGGCGTTGGCGCCGTTTTGTTTGATGTGGCTTGTTTGGTTGGAGCGGAATCGGCGTACTTTCTTAGACGCTGCTCATGGGGTTGTTTGGTTACAAAATCGTCTTTTAGTAGTTATGTATAGTTGGTTGGAGAGGAAGGTTGATCCAGACTTATTTATTTTTTTGGATTTTCTAGAAGATGTGATTGATTAGCTTTGTTTATGGGTAGTTTTCCCCTAATTGGGAATGGCTTTTCTATATTGGTTTGCATCATCTTGATGTGTTTTTAATAAAGTTTGGTTTTATTTATCAAAAAAAAAAAATTAAATTTGAGGGTCACTAAGGCTCATTTTGGGAAGTGGGTTAAAGTCGCTTCCCAACTTTTAACCCATTTCCCTTTCTTACAAAAAAAGTCAAAAAATAACTTTTAACCATCTTTCCAAAATATCCCTAAATATGTAAAACAATCTATTCTTAATTTAAATTTAAAATTGACACAACATAAATTTAAAATTATAATAATCTATCCCATAATTTGTAAGTTTTAAATATAAATTTAAAATTTATCATAATTAGCTCATATTTTTTGTATTTAGGAGTAATAAAATTGACGTTGAAAATATTTATATATTTTATAAAAGAATACTTTTAAGAAAAGATATTACGAAAGTTTCAAAACCCCGTACAAAATCTAGGGAAAATTAGTCTAAGATCCATCTTCCATTTTTAGTTATAAAAGAGATCCACAATATTATTTTATGATGTCTAAGGTCCCTTAACCTTACACTAATATATCACAAAGAAATTTCACTATGTCAAATCAAAACTCATCTCTCTCTCTCTCTGCTTTCCCTATTTTGAGAGGGTGAAGATCTCAAGGTGAAAAATATTTGTAAGAATTTGTGACAATTGATCCAAAAGCTTATCGAAACCAGACCCTAAAAAAATTCCGACATACTTGTCGGTAATGGCCTCAACCCAAACACAACTCCATCGTCATAATATAACTCAAACGCTCTGCCGCCACCGTTGGTAGCGCCTTCAAAAATGCAGCCATCAGAAGGGCCACAAAGCACAATCATAGAATTGAAAGGCAAGCGATCTCCACCATTCCTTCAACTCCGACACATCATCATTTCCCATCTGGGTCTGATCATTTTATCCGATATTTGACTCAACAGAGACAGAAGAGAAACCCAAGGAAGTATCTAATCTGGATGGTGTATATGCTTACAGGGCATTTCACGAGCTTTGATTCCTAATTCAAAAGGTTCTTTGCAAACAGCATAGTATGATTCGATGGATATATGGCTTTCAACGATCTCAATTGTAGGCATTGATTCAATCGCAGCCTTGGAAGCTGGTGGATGATCAATTCAATCCCTCTCTCCTCATCTCCACAAAATCTTCTCTGGTTTGGACCAGAAAAATTCTCAAGTTTGGAATGAATTTTCTTTGGTTTGGAATGAATTTTCTCTGGTTTGGACTAGAGAAATTCTCTGATTTAAACTAAATTTTCTCTAGTTTGGACCAGAAAAATTCTCTTATTTGGATTGAATTTTCTTTGGATCGATTTGAGAGACCTTGGACATTATGAAAATATTGAATGTCATTTATGCTATAAAATCTTAATATCAGGGACCCTAAAAAAAATCCCCCCAAAATCTATATACTACTATAATTGAAATTTTTTTTCATCCTATTAAAACTTAAAGTTATAATTCTTTTTTTTTTATTTAGTTTTTGTTAATATGTGTCACAATATGATTGGTTTATAAATTAATTTTATATTCTTAAAATAAAATTTTAAATTTAGATTCTTCCTTAAATTATGTAATCAAAATAAGATCAATATCCATTCTTTAATTTATGCATCTTTTATTAAATTATAAAATAAAATTTTAAATTTAAATTATTTTTTAAATTAGGTTACTACAATTAAAATAAGATCAATATTCACATATGTCATAATGATGTGTCATAAATTATTGGTCTAAACATAATATGTTATTAAATACACATATTTAAATTATTAATCACTATTAAAATTGAATATTTATCTTTTTTGTTATTTTTTGTTTTAAATTTTTTTTTTAAAAAAAATTATGTCCTCCTAAACTACAAGGACCTAAACAATGAGTTTTTTTAATAAAAATATTTTTTTTAACAAAATACAAAAATATTAAGAAGATGAATTACTTTTTTAACAATTGCTAAACATAATGAATTCTATATCAGCTTGCTTGTTTTTGGTTTTCCAAAATTACTTTTCAGAAAATTCTACTTTCTTATTTTTTATTTTTTTGTTTTTTGTTTTTACTGAATTTTTTATTTTAAGTAATTTTTTTAATTTTTAGAAACACCTAACATAAATAGACATAAAAAGTATAATTTTTGTGAAAAAAATCTTTTAAAAATTCACTAAATATCAAAAATACATAAAAATACGAGAATAAGCAACATGAAATTTATAAAAGATAATATTAAAATAAATACAATTTAAATTAAGCAATAACAATGTGGAAGCAGGGAATTTATAAAAGATAATATTAAAATAAAGAAAATTTAAATTAAGCAATAATAATTTAAAACAATAACTTACAATTGTTTACTGGGAGTAACTTGAAAGAGTAGCTTCAAAATACATAACTTGAAAAATAAATTTACAGATTTAATATCAGAGATAGATGTAGGAAAGAAAGACTGGTTTGCTCTCAATTCTAACTCTGATTTGCAAATGACTGGAGTGGCTCATTTATAGGCAATGAAGATGACTGTGAGCCTTGTGAAGGAATCTTGACTGGAAAGGAGCAGGATGAGGTACATAGGTGCTGCCTGCTACTTTTGGTGATTCACTAAAGCTGTTTGATGCTTTTGATTGTGTTGAATTGTCTGATTGATGAATAGTGAATAGTAAATTTGACTTTTTACTATTCATTGCCTTCGGTGGAGGCATGTGATTGATGGGGAATCAATATACATACAAAACAGCAGCTTTTCTCAAAAGCAGAGTAGTGATTGAAGCTGATTTGCATATATATAGAATCCAATGACTTTTTAAGCATATGGGTCATAAGCATCCTGGAACTGGGGTCCATATGGATCATTATTGGTTGAAGCCTCGGAGGAATTTGATTCTTCAGAGGTTTCATCTTCAATTTGTGACTTGGCTTGGGCCATTAATAACTTGGTCATCTAGATTAATTCATCACTGGATGACTTGGGCTTGACCTTGGGCTTTGACTGAGCTGTTTTGGATTTGGATGACTTGGACTTGGAAGAGCTGGATATTGGGCTTCCAATTGGTCATCTAGATTAATTCATCACTGGATGACTTGGGCTTGACCTTGGGCTTTGACTGAGCTGTTTTGGATTTGGATGACTTGGGCTTGGAAGAGTTGGATATTGGGCTTCCAAGTCTGACTGGAGGAAATGGGCTTCCTTGTGTGACTGAAGTAGTTGAGTTCTGCTGAGCTTTAACCATGGCAGGAGTTTGAGCATGAATATTGACTAGGAATTCAAGCTGGACTTGTTCAACGATGCGTGGGGTTTTAAAGTTATCCTAACATTTAACAAAGTGTTGACGGATGACTATGTTATCAGAAATTTCATATTGCCATTTGAATATCCAAAGAACTTTGTACTTGGACATAAAAATGAGTAACTAGGGAAACTTTTTCTGTTGTTGATTGGGTTTAAACACAGAAGATAAATAGTTGACTTGTTCCATTAGCATTGGTGGAATGATCTCAGGAATAGCACCATACTAAGACCACCATCAGAGGAACCAGGTAGGGATTGTTGACTTGAATTGGTGATCAAACTGGAAGAACCAGGAGTGACTGTATGACTCATTTTGATACAAAAGAACTTTAAACCAAGCATCCATATAGTCATAGTAACTATATTGGATTGAATGACCAGGTAAGTCTCGAAGTTGGAAGGGAAGACCTCATTCATCAAGAGAAACAATATTGCGAATAAAAAGAGTATGATAAATAATTTTACTAGGGTAGACTCGATCATGAATTGGTTTAATAATGATTGACTGGTGATGGAAAAGAATATCTTTGTAAAAAGAAATTGACTTGTCAGGATGGAGAGGGACATAATGCCATCCTGGAGGGAAATATTGTTTAACTAGGTCAAGAACATTATGGATGTTCTTATGAACAGGTTCTTTGAAGAATAAATTGGTTGATTGAAATTTAACATAATCAGTTTGGGAAGTTCTGACTGGATTAGGTGGACATGGGGTAAGTGACTGAGAAGAAGAAACAAATGGGTCTATAGCAAGAGCAAAGGTGTAACTAGGTTTAGGAATATTACCAAGAACTTGGTAACGATTGACTAAATCAATAGGAGGAAGAGCAATAGGTTGACTAGTTGGCACAATGGCCTTACAGGTAAGTTTCTGAGACTTCTGACTAGACATCTGTAAGAAATGAACATAATTTAGCATCCACTGAGAATATCTAATTTGTTCATATGGTAATTAAGGTAGTTAGTATAATGAACAAGTAAATTGTGGCGATTGGTGATTTGGTGAAATTGTATGTATTGAGCACGGCGAGTAGTCTTTTTGGCTGACTTAAGGCAAGAAATATGGAAAGTAGTTTGGTAAATAAGGTTTCTATAATGGGTGACTTTTAATTTATGGTAGGAAATAAAAGAAGTTGCCATCCATATCCCCCCCTGTAAAAATTCTCGAGTAAGGAAATCAGGAATATAATTTTGACTACCAGGTATATATTCAATATCAACATCAAAAATACTTAAAATTGATTGCCATTTGGCAAAAATATGTTTAGTGGCAATATTTTGAACATCTTTTTCCAAAACATATTTAGCACTTTTGCAATCAACACGTAGTAAAAATTTTTGATTTAAAATATCATCTTGAAATTTACTAATACATAAAACAAAAGATAAAATTTCTTTTTAATAGTACTATAATTTTTCTAGGTTTTATTCCAAACATCAGAGTGAAAACAAACAATTTGTTCAGATGACTTAAGAGTGACTTTTTGAAGGAGGATGCCACCGTAACCAACAACAGAGGCATCAGTTTGAATAATTTTAAATGAATTTTCAGTAGGAATACCAAAACAAGGCAAAGTCTTGACATATTTTTTAACTTGTTGAACAATAACAGTATGAGTAGAAGACCAAGGAGGAGGATTATCTTTCAACCGATCAAAAAGTGGTTGACAAGTTTTCCTAAGGTCTTGGCAAAATTCAGCAATGTAATTGAGAGAACCTAAGAATCTTTGTAACTAGGTTTTATCTAAGATTTCATCAGGAAATTTAGAAGCAAATTCAATAGAGCAACTGATTGGAAGAATAGTACTCTAGTAAATATCATAACCTAAAAATTTGACTTTAGTTTGAAATAACATAATCTTAAGAGCAGAGATGACTAGACCATTATGTTTAATAATTTAAAAGAAAGAATGGAGGTGTTTCCAATGTTCATCTATTGACTTGGAGAAAATGAGAATGTCATCTATGTAGACGATGGAAAAATGACTAAAGGGGTTGAATATTTCATTCATAATATTCTAGAATTCACTAGGGGCATTTTTTAATTTAAAAGGCATGACATTCCATTCATAATGACCAAAGGGTGTAGTGAAAGCAGTTTTATACCTGTCTTTAGGATGAATTTGGATTTGCCAAAATCCACTTTTAAGATCGAATTTACTAAAGATGACAGCTTAACTAAATTTTTTAATTAAATCTTTTTTGTTAGGGATTGGATATCTAATCCATTCTAAAACTTTGTTTAATGGTTTATAATTAATAACTAAGCAAGGAACACCACGTTCTATTTCAACATTTTTGTTAACATAAAAGACAGGACAAGACCAAGGTGACTTACTTTTACAAATAATGTTATTTTTTAGTAAATCATTGATTTCTTTTTTACACATTTCAACTAATTCATTATTCGTTTGAATGGGTCTAGATTTAGTAGGGATTTGTCGTTCATTAAAATTTTTAATATGAGGTAAAGTAACCGCATGGTTTTTTCTGTGCCAGAAAGCATTAGGTAAAGTAAAAACAGTAGTTTCTAATTGTGCTTTAAATTTTTCAATCTTGGATTGGAGAATAGGATTAGTTAATTGAGTTTCAATTCTTTTATATTTGACTAATTCTTTGAGGAATTTAAGTTGTTTGGTTAACCGATTGAAAGATTGGGAAATAGAACATTCTTTTAATTGATTTAATTCTCTAATTTCAAGAGGAGATAAGAATTTAAATGTTACTGTTTGACCAAAAGCTTGTGTTTTTATTCCATGATTAGTGGTAGTGAATGGATATAATAAAAAGATAAATGGAGTTCCTAAGATGACTTTATCTGTTAAATTTTTGACTAAAACAAAGGATGTTTTAAAACATACATTATTTTGACAAATATGAACTTTAGGTAACTTATACTTAATATGCATCTGACTGCCATTAGCAGAACTTAATTGTTCAGTAGATTTATGATAATATTTAGTAAGGATTAAACTTTCTTGAATACAGTTTAAATCTACACCAATATCGATTAAGGCGATGACTCCTATTTCAAAATCATTAATAACTAATTTGACTTTTGAATGCCATTTTTGAACATTAATTCGATTGATTAAATTCAGACGATTACTATCGTGATTAGTATGATTACTATGGTTAGAGCAATTGTCAAAGATGACTTTGTCAGGATTACTAGAGCTAGATTCAGATTCATCCTTGGAAGAGGTAGTATTTGATTTTGTTAGGTCCCTATGTTGTCAAATCCGGAGACAAAACCTTGTGTTGATTCAAAAGTATTTTTTTGTGTTTTTGTACTGTCCGCTCGAGCGGAGATTTTTGAGCGCTCGAGCGTAGATTAGCAGGTCTCAGTATTTTGACAGGGCAAGCACAGATACTGGTGGGTGCGATTTTACGCTCGAGCGGATCATCATACGCTCGAGCGCATCTCAGCTTATTCATACGCCGTTTTTGGTCAGTCCGCTCGAGCGGGCTGTTGTGAGCTCGAGCGGAGATCGCGGATCCAGATTTCTATTTAAAGCTGTTAAAGGTGTTTTTGTGAGGGACGTTTTTCCTAGATCTGATCTAAACAAACTAGGGTTGTGTTTAAAGGTTTCTTGGGAGATTTTTGATAGTTTTTTTTTCTTGATGTTCTTAAGAGAGTTCTGAACTTATGCATTGAGATTCATACATCAAGGAGGTTGCTTCTTAAGTTTCAAGTGAGTTCTCTTCGGTGGATTCCGAAGATCAAAGCGTAGGATCCAAAAGGCGTTTGAGTCTACGCAGTCGTTAATTCGACAAGTGAAGTTGTGGTGTGGAATCAACTTCAGAATCAATTCCGTGACGAAGGTGTGGTGAAAAGAGTTACAGAAGATTCAGAGACAAATTGACTAGGGTTGGGTAATTTGTATGATTTCTTTGTAATCTTTTCGTTCTTCAGTAGTGGATTGATAGTGGCGGTTCGCCCGTGGTTTTTGATTACAATTGAAGGTTCTTCAATTGTGGTTTTTTTCACGTAAAAAATCGTTTGTGTTGATTTATTGTTTATTCTCAAAAACAAACAAACTAAAATCACTCTCGTAAGTGTTTGATGATTTTAGGTTGAGTGTTTTGAATTTATTGGGTTTTGGAATTAGTTAATCTTGATCTAATCACAAATCACGTAGGATTTTCAATTGGTATCAGAACGGGTCACTCTTTGTTTTTTTCAAAACTATAGGAGTGTGATTTTGTGTGATTAGTATCATGGATTCTATTCGTGAAGGTAACTCCACTCATAGACCCCCTTTACTTGACGGTACAAACTATTCTTATTGGAAAGCTCGTATGAGAGCATTTTTAAAATCCATCGATGAGAAAGTTTGGCACTCCGTAATCTTTGGGTGGAGTGAACCTACAATCACCATTGATGGGATTAATATTCCTAAACCCCTTGATAAATGGGACACAACTGATTACCAGAATTCGAGTTGGAACAGCAAAGCTCTCAACTCCCTCTTCTGCTCTGTCACACCTGAAGAATTCCGTCGAATTTGCACGTGTGAAATAGCAAAAGAGGCGTGGGATATTCTTGAAACGATTCACGAAGGTACTACCTCTGTTAAAAGGGCAAAACTTCAACGTCTCACGTCCGCCTTTGAAACCCTTTTTATGCGCGACGATGAGACGTTCGATGAATTTTATGCAAAACTCAGTGATATCGTGAATTCCTGTTTCACTCTCGGTGAGAAAATCCCAGAAGCAAAAGTTGTTGGAAAAATTTTGAGGTCCCTTCCCGAGAGGTTCCAACCAAAGGTGACAGCCATTGAGGAGGCTCAGAATGTTGATACCCTCAAGCTCGATCAATTGGTTGGAAATTTGCAGACTTATGAAGCCCACCAAATTTCTAAGAAAAAGCAAAAAGAAAATATGGCTTTCACGAGTGCCCATGAGACTGCAAAACCTCCGGAGACTGAATTTGATTTAGAGTCTGAGATGACGGCTATGCTTACTAAACAGTTTAAAATTTTTTTGAAAAAGAAGCCGAATTTCAGAGCCCCTATTTCAAAAGATAAGAGTAATGACAAACCCAAAACTGTTCCACCAAAATTTGCTCAAACTACTGAAAAAAAGGTTGTAAGGGGATCAGGGGTCAAGTGTTATGAATGCCAAGGGTTTGGTCATATGTCTCTTGAATGCCCTTCGAAAAAGAATCGGAAGAAAGTCTACACCGTAACTTGGGATGATGAAAGCGGGTCGGAGCAAGAACCCGAAGAGCCTGAATCCGGTGAAGATGGGGATAGTGCTTTCATGGCGTTTTGGTCCACTCTCTCTCAAACTCTTCCAAAGCCTCCAGAGCTAGCTCTTGGTCAGAACCTGCATCATGCTCCTACCTTTGATGGGAGTAACTACCTGTTTTGGAAAATCAGAATGAGAGCTTTTCTGAGAGCTTTTGATCCAGAAGGCTGGCAGGCCATTGAAGAAGATACAGACAGGGCTGACAATCCGAGCAATCAGAGAGACCTGATCACTATTCGTGGGGCAATTTCTCCTGAAGAACAGCAACGTGTTGTTCATTGCACAAAGGCTAAAGAGGCATGGGAAATTTTGAGCCAATTCCATGAAAGAGAAAATTCGCCTTCACTACCATCCAGCAACCTTCCTGTCTTAGTTGCTAGACTGGATGAGGTCAAGGAGAATGAAGAGCAAAAAGAGGATGATGAAACATCTGAGGATAATGATGAGATCAATGGCGATGAACTACAACAAGCCTACGAAAAGCTGTACGAGGAATCTTTGAATTTGTCCAAACTCAATGACAAACTCTCTCTCAAACTCAAGACATGTGAGAGTGAGAATGTCAGGCTGAAAGGAGAACTTGTAGCAGCAAAGCAGAATATCGTCAAGATCTCGAGTGACAGGCAAGACTTATGTGGAAAATTACTATCCTGTGAAACTGAAAGGAATGAACTTCTGAAGGTGTATTCCACATATGAAGAAAAGCTTGTAGGTCTTGAGCTGTCACAAGCAAGATTGGAAGAGATAGTCTGTCAAAAGGATGAAGAGCTTCGGGTTGCTAGAGCCACTATTGCCATGTGGAACAAAGGTTCAAAATCGTTAGAAGACATCCTCGGGTCTCAACAAATGGGTTGCGACAAAAGCGGGTTAGGCTATGGTGCAACAGCACACAAGGGACAGGCCTCTACTTCACATGACAAGAAGACTCAAGCAAAGGGAAAATTGAAGGTAGACCAGGCTGATCTCTCTCTCCGTCTACCGAAAGCTGGTAAAATCAACAAAAAGGAGGTAAAACCGGTTTTTATTTGTCATCACTGTGGTAGGTATGGCCACATTCGTCCTTACTGTTTTGAACTTTTTGGTAAGGTGTCTCAAAAGGGTAGAAATTCTAATACTTTTTGGGTTAGGAGACAACCTTACATGTCTAGGCTGAACACCAAGACTAAAAAGATTTGGATTAGAAAAGAGGATTTGACTTGTTTTGTTGCTCACACTGCTCTAAAAGCACGTGATTCACACATGTGGTATCTTGATAGTGGGTGTTCTCGTCATATGTCCGGTAACAAATCCTACTTCACCTCCCTTGAAAAATATGAAGGAGGAATTGTTACCTTTGGAGATGGCGGCACTTCGAGAGTCATTGGTAAGGGCTCTATAAGTGTTGCTGGTCTTCCCAAGCTAGATAATGTTCTACTAGTTGATGGTCTTAAAGCAAATCTTTTAAGCATTAGTCAAATGTGTGATTCCCATCATGAAGTATTGTTTTCTAAAAATAAATGTGAAATTTTGGATAAAAAGGGAAATACTGTCTTACATGGGGTTCGCACATCTGATAACTGCTATGGGATTGTTACTACTAATGATCTCACTTGTCACTCTGCCATCATTAGTAACATTGATTTGTGGCATCAAAGATTAGGTCACATGAATTTCAATGACCTAACTAAGATAGCCAACAAAGAGCTTGTGAGGGGAATACCTAAACTAGGTAAGAATTTGAGCCATGTGTGTGGACCATGTCAGCTTGGCAAGCAAACCCGTGCTCCTCATAAAAAGGTGAACAGCTTTACAACCAAACGTCCTCTTGAATTGGTTCACATGGATTTAATGGGTCCTACTCGCACTGAAAGCATCGGAGGTAAAAGATACATTTTTTTAACTGTTGATGATTTTACTCGATTTTCGTGGGTAAATTTTTTAAGGGAAAAATCTGATACGTTTGATGCTTTCCAGGCCTTAGTCCCTAAAATCCAAAATGAACAGGGTGCATCCATTGGGCGTATCATAAGAATCCGAACTGATCATGGTCGTGAATTTGAAAATAGTTCGTTTTCGGATTTTTGTGATATGCATGGAATCAAGCATGAATTTTCTGCTCCTATTACTCCACAACAAAATGGAGTTGTTGAGAGGAAGAATAGGGTTGTTCAAGAAATGGCTAGGGTCATGCTCCTTAGTAAGAAACTTCCTCCTAAGTTTTGGGCTGAAGCCTTAAATACTGCTGTTTATGTCATAAATCGCGTGTATCTAAGGCCCGGCACTTTACAAACTCCATATGAATTGTGGAAGGGTTTGAAACCCAATGTAAAATACTTCAAAACTTTTGGGAGTAAGTGTTACATCTTCAAAGATAGAGAGCCCTTGGGCAAATTTGACTCCCGAAGTGATGAAGGTATTTTTCTAGGGTATTCAACCACTAGTAGAGCTTTTAGAGTCTATAACCTGCGAACTTCATCTTTAATGGAATCTATCAATGTGGTTATAGATGACACAGGTGCACCTACTCCAGCAACAAATGAGGATGATAATGATGAGTCTCCAATCTTGGACACGGAATCACAAAATAAAGGAGAAGGTGCGGATCCATCACTAGAAATGGTTACAGAACCATCCTCACAGGTAAGGTCAAGCCCAAAGAGTGCTCCAAGGGACATCACTCCTGTTGCCCCTGTCATCGCAAGTCCTGAGCTTAAACCATCAGCTAGGGTGAAACTAAATCATCCAGCTCAACAGGTGATTGGAAGTATCTCGGATCGAATGAAAACCCGAAGACAGATTCGGGATGAGGTATCACATATGTGTTATGTTTCATTAATTGAACCTAAGAATTTTAAAGAGGCCCTGCTAGATGATAGTTGGGTCAATTCCATGCATGAAGAATTAGGTCAATTTGAACGTAACAAAGTTTGGACTCTAGTTCCCAGACCTAGAGACATGAATGTGATAGGTACCAAGTGGATCTTTAAAAATAAATCTGATGAGAATGGTACAGTTGTTAGGAACAAAGCTAGGTTGGTTGCTCAAGGCTACACACAAGTAGAGGGTGTTGACTATGATGAGACGTTTGCCCCAGTTGCACGTCTCGAATCTATTCGTATTTTGCTTGGTGTTGCATGTTTTCTTGGCTTTAAATTGTTTCAAATGGATGTGAAAAGTGCCTTTTTGAATGGGTACTTGAGAGAAGAGGCATATGTTGAGCAACCAAAAGGGTTTGAGGACCCTAAATGTCCTAATCATGTCTACAAGTTAGACAAGGCTTTGTATGGGTTGAAACAAGCCCCTCGAGCTTGGTATGATAGACTTACTACATTTCTTCTTGACAATGATTTTCAAAGGGGTAGTGTGGATAAGACTTTGTTTGTGAAACATACTAAGTCTCATATTCTTGTTGCTCAGATTTATGTTGATGATATTGTTTTTGGATCCACTGCTGAACATCTTGTGAAATATTTTTCGGATTGTATGACACATGAGTTTGAGATGAGCATGATGGGAGAGTTGTCTTATTTTTTGGGTCTTCAAATTAAACAGTCTCCTTCAGGTATATTTGTGTCTCAGTCTAAGTATGCGAAAAATCTTGTGTCTAAGTTTGGTCTTGAGTCTTCCAAGCATGCACGCACTCCAATGAGCACCAGTCTTCACCTCTCCAAAGACTCCTCTGGTATTGATGTTGATCCTACCCTTTATAGGAGTATGATAGGGAGTCTTTTGTATCTCACAGCCAGTCGTCCGGATATTTCTTTCAGTGTCGGTGTTTGTGCTCGTTACCAAGCCAGTCCTAAAGAGTCTCACCTTCTTGCGGTAAAACGCATCATCAAGTATGTTAATGGGACATTGGGGTATGGGGTTTGGTTTTCCACTGACACTACAGCCGAAATTACTGGTTTTTCTGATGCCGACTGGGCAGGGTGTGTTGATGATAGGAAAAGTACCTCCGGGGGGTGTTTTTACCTTGGGAATAATTTGGTTTCTTGGCATAGTAAAAAGCAGAATGCCATCTCTCTTTCCACTGCTGAGGCTGAGTACATTGCTGCAGGGAGTTGTTGTGCACAAATGTTGTGGATAAAGCAAATGCTTCATGATTATGGAATAGAACAGAATACCCTCACTCTTTTTTGTGATAACACAAGTGCCATAAACATTTCAAAAAATCCAGTCCAACACTCTCGCACCAAACATATTGACATCCGTCATCATTTTATTCGAGAGTTAGTGGATGAAGGCCTTGTTGTTTTGGAACATATCCCTACTGAGCATCAAAAAGCTGATATCTTTACAAAACCCCTTGATCTTCTTCGATTTGAGTTTCTTAGAAAGACCTTAGGTGTAATGCTCAGTAACTAGATTGTTTCCTGTGGTAGTGTGGTGAGTGTGAGTGGCTGACTTACTATTCTTAGATGTGTTAATCTCATTGTGATTGAGTCCTGGTATCTTTTGCATCAAAATATTACTTGAACACTGCTCATGTTTCTTACAAGATTTGTTTTACATCTTAGTTCATAGCTCATTCTGAATGCCTATACTCATTTACTTCGTGATCTCATTCTGTACACATTCTTGAGCTCAACTGTTGTCGGGGTTTCCGCATAAGTGATCAAAGTTCTCTATGGACCACTGACAGTGTTTCGTGTACGTTTGCGGAGAAATTGACCTATACTAGTATATCATGGGTGATGTTAAGTCTCTTAACCATCTACCGCCTTAGTTCACTTCCATGGCTTCTCCCTCAGTACATGAACTCCGGGCATTAGGAAAAGGCTACCTCAGAGGCACCAACCAGGCCATCATTTTGAATTCATTCTTCTCTGGTTGGAATCCATACTCTTGAGCGTGCATGCCACCAGTGAGTGCCCACAAACAACAAAAAAAAAAAAAAAAAAAAAATCTGAGGGGGAGCTTCCGCATTTACTTAACAAATACCTCGTGATTCCTAGTGGTTTGACTTTTCTCTATGATCGTCAGTTACTCGTGTCGGAGGTCCAGCCATCCGATCACAACTAGGATTAACTCTAGCTTGTGACTCTCAAGGATTGCACACACACACATTTTTACATGAGCTCTCATATGTGTTTTTGAGTAATGCATTCTCATGATGCGTGTGGCTTTGATTTAATACTATCTGTGTTGTTCATGAGCTGGTGTTTCATCTCTTTTCTAAACATTTGCCGGACTCATAATTTGATGGATTTTCTTGTCTTTGTGGTTTAGTCTACACTTGCTCTTCTTACTTGTTACAGGACCTTCTAGGTGTGTTTTGTTTTAAAAAAAAAAAAAAAAAAAAATGCTTTTTTCCGCTCGAGCGTGTTTTTCTCTCTTGCAGCAGTTTGTTCGTGATTTGGCAGTTCTGAGAGATGGTGTTTTGAGCTCGAGCGGCCCTTTGCACGCTCGCGCGGGAGTCTCCTTGCCTTGTTTCACGCTCGAGCGGTACTTAGTACGCTCGAGCGGACCTGTTTCATACTTAACTCCCTCTCTCGACTCTTCGAGGTATTTTTTCTCTTCCTGTTTCATTCTCTCGATCTAGGGTTTGTCTTGTGGCTGCATTGTGGTCGATTTTTCCTCACATCCATCATCCTACCCACCGATTTGCTCCTTGGTACGTTTTACCCTCTTTTATTTTTTTTTTTTGTTTTTATTCTTTTTGGTTATTGTGTTGTTGAGTTTGTGCTTTTGTGGGGTTTTGTGTGTTGTGTTTGTGATTCTCTCTCTCACACACTTTTTCTTTGTCCGATTGTCTGTTTTTTATGTGTATTTTTCTTTGTTGTGTCTGTGGTATTCGGATTTATCTGTGTTCCTCCTATAATGGGCTGTTGAGGTCTCTATGCGTGGGTATCAATTTGGGCTTGGATACATTGCTTTGATTTTCTCATGATTCATACTTATACTGTGCAATTTCACTCCTATTTGGTGTATTTGTTATGAGTTCTTCAATACCATGCTTTTGTGCCCTGTTTTTGTTATGCCCTGTTGTTATTTTGGTTATTGCACTAATGATTTGTTTTGGTTTTGTTTTGGTGTGGTTTGGGTTTTGGGTTTGTTGGTTTGTTGGGTGTCATAGTGTCCTCTTCGGTATGTCTGCTCCTGCTCCTAAACGCCGCAAGGCCACCGTTTCTCGCCCTACCTTTAACCCTGATAGGTTTCAGTCAGCCACACAATCCAAGTCCTTCCACAAATCTTTTGTGACTCGCACAGTTCATTTAGAACGGAATGTTCAACCTGATACTTTTGAGTCCATCCAAATTCGTCCATTGTTCGACCCTCTAGGTGGTGACCGTGTTTTACTGTTTTCTGGGCGTCAGAATCTCGATTGGGTTCGAGAATTCTATTGTAATATGGAGGGCATTCGGGATTATGAGCCATCTTTCACTACTTGGGTTCGGTCAAAATCCATTTTTGTCACCCCTGCTTTGATTCGCCAACTTCTACAGATTGAGCAAGTTTTTCCCCAATACTATCCGTTTCCTGTACCTGATCGTCCTACTTGTGACTTTGATGATGTGTCTTTGGAACTTTGTGGTGTTGCCCGTCATTGGCCTAAAGGCGGTTTGATTAAACAGTTTGAACTTCTTCCGGAGTTCAGACTGCTTAATTTGATTGTCTGCGCCAACATCATTGTCACCACACACTCATCCGAGGTCAAACAAGACCAAGAATTCATTTTGTCCTGTATATCCAATCACCGGTCTATTGATCTCGCATCTCTTATTATAAGAAAGATGATCGGTGCTCATGGGCATAAAAAGCTTGGCCTTCCCTACGGTTGCTTGATCAACCGCATTTTGTCTGACCTTGGGACCCCTATCCTAGATGATGATGAGTTTGCCTCTCCTTCTCGCCCTTTCACAAAGAAAACTGTCTCACAGAGTCGGGCTCATGTTAAGGGGGAGTCCTCTCGGGCTGATCCTTCTGCAGGTATCACTGCTGGCCTTGCTGAGGAGGCTGAATATGATGCTGCTGCCGCCGGGGGTGCGGAGGATCCTACTCCATCTGTTCCACCTAGCTCGTTTCCTGATCAGCTTCGGCATTTTGAGGCGGCTATGACCAGGCGGTTAGACTTTCTCGATGCGCGTTTTGATGCCTTTGATGGTCGTCTTGGTCAGCTGGAGCAGACTGCTGCTCACACTACTTCGCAGCTGGATCACATCATTTCCTTACTGACGCTTCAGCCGCCCCCTCCTCCCTCTGGTGCTTGATTTCTTGCTTTCTTCATTCCCGGTCAAAAAGGGGGAGAGTTTGGTTCCTGCTGTGCTATTGATGATACATGGATATTGATGGTATATTGTATTGATGATACATGGATTGATGGTATATTTTGTTTTGTTTTGTTCTTTTGGTTTTGTCACATCCTTTGGTTCTATTGAATGGATACATTTTGCTATGTTCTTATATAGTTCCACAGTTTTGGTTTTTCTGGTATGTTGCTAGTCTTTTCACAGGTGAATGTTGGATGGTGAATTGGATTGATGGATCGATATATGGCAAGATTGGAAAGCTTGTTTGTTTATAGAGTTGTTTTGAGTGTTTGAGTATTTGTTTTTTAATTTTGTCTAGTGCGTGTGTTTAAGGACATTTGTTTAGAAAAGTTTTGTCCGGGAATTGACAAAGGGGGAGATTGTTAGGTCCCTATGTTGTCAAATCCGGAGACAAAACCTTGTGTTGATTCAAAAGTATTTTTTTGTGTTTTTGTACTGTCCGCTCGAGCGGAGATTTTTGAGCGCTCGAGCGTAGATTAGCAGGTCTCAGTATTTTGACAGGGCAAGCACAGATACAGATGGGTGCGATTTTACGCTCGAGCGGATCATCATACGCTCGAGCGCATCTCAGCTTATTCATACGCCGTTTTTGGTCAGTCCGCTCGAGCGGGCTGTTGTGAGCTCGAGCGGAGATCGTTGATCCAGATTTCTATTTAAAGCTGTTAAAGGTGTTTTTGTGAGGGACGTTTTTCCTAGATCTGATCTAAACAAACTAGGGTTGTGTTTAAAGGTTTCTTGGGAGATTTTTGATAGTTTTTTTTTCTTGATGTTCTTAAGAGAGTTCTGAACTTATGCATTGAGATTCATACATCAAGGAGGTTGCTTCTTAAGTTTCAAGTGAGTTCTCTTCGGTGGATTCCGAAGATCAAAGCGTAGGATCCAAAAGGCGTTTGAGTCTACGCAGTCGTTAATTCGACAAGTGAAGTTGTGGTGTGGAATCAACTTCAGAATCAATTCCGTGACGAAGGTGTGGTGAAAAGAGTTACAGAAGATTCAGAGACAAATTGACTAGGGTTGGGTAATTTGTATGATTTCTTTGTAATCTTTTCGTTCTTCAGTAGTGGATTGATAGTGGCGGTTCGCCCGTGGTTTTTGATTACAATTGAAGGTTCTTCAATTGTGGTTTTTTCCACGTAAAAAATCGTTTGTGTTGATTTATTGTTTATTCTCAAAAACAAACAAACTAAAATCACTCTCGTAAGTGTTTGATGATTTTAGGTTGAGTGTTTTGAATTTATTGGGTTTTGGAATTAGTTAATCTTGATCTAATCACAAATCACGTAGGATTTTCAGATTTTTGAAAATCATTAAGGTTTTTATTAATTTTTAATATTGCAATTTCTTGGTCTAAAGATTTATCTTTATCTTTAATTCTTTAATAGTTAATTTGATTTGATTAATCTCATTTTGTAAATCCTGTAAAGTGACTTCTTTATGTTTTTCTTTTTTAAATCGTTCTAAAGTTTTAGTTAAGCTGATTATTGGTTTATCATGCTTAGGTTTCTTATCTTTATTCATTAGTAAAGATTTTAACTTATTAGTATATTGCCTTTTTAATTCAGAATTTTCTAATTTACTAATTAATTCTATTAGGGCAGTTCCTTCTTGTTGAGATTTACTAAGAACATTAACTTGTTTACAGCGAGTATCATTACATCCTAATTCAATGTCATTATCTGTATTTTCATTAGGAGAGTAATTACTAGAAGTATCACTAGAGGGAATAGTGTCGCTAGGTGTTTGACTAGAATAATCAGAAGATTGATTGGCTAGTTTAAATATATCAAATATTTGTTGTTGATGTTTTTCAATAATTTGTAATTGATTAAGCTTTTCTATAAGTTTTGCTTTGACTTTACATTTATTAGAGTAATGACCATTTTTACCACAATTGTAACAAGTAATATCTTTAGTAGATTGTAACTTTGATTTAAAGTTATTAGATTTCTTGTGGTATTTCTTTTTGGCTTTAGCATAAAATTTATCGGTTGATTTAGAAGGTGAATAATTCTTTTTATATTTAGTAAAATATTTGTAAGAAGATTTATTTTTACTATGTTTTTGTCGTGAAGGTGCGACAGGAGGTAAACCATATTGTTTACAGAAATTTCTTAATTTATATTTAGCTTTTTGCTTATCTTTAGCAACTTTTTGACTAAGTTTTAAATCTATACACATTCTTAATCCTTCTTTTTAAATTGTACTAATGATATCACCATAAGTTAAATTATCATATTCTATTATGCCTGTAGGTTGACTAAGGATATCTCTAATCTTATGAGCAAAAGATTAGGTAATCCATTAATAAATTTTTCTTTCCAAAATGACTTAGTGCAGTCATCGCAAAGCATGACTCTAGATGTAAAAACATCTTTATACCATCGAAAATCACTTAAAATGAGGCAAGTGAGGTTACTAAGTTGATCATGGATTCGGGAATGGATATTAGTGGGTGTGCCAATAAAATGTTTGACTATAGTATAGATTAAAGTATTAACACCATCAGGTTTACTAGATCCTATATCTTCATCAAAGATTGGGAAATCATTTTCATCCATTTGAACAGCATGTTGAATAGATTCTCAGTGATCGGAAGTGAGATATTTATCCCACCATGATTTGAGCATACCCATAAAACTAGAGGTAATTAAAATAACAATTTTAGGTTGAGTGTAATCAGGATAATTACTGAGGTAACTATTTGCAACCATGGATAAATGATTTGATTTTTATAGAATTTGATGTTCACTAAGACCATCTATATTTCATTCATATAATTTTTTAGCAAAAACAGAAAATTGATTACTAACATTGGTTTCTTCAAATTGTAGATCTGGGGGTGTAGATTTGTTATACCAATTTTTAGTAAGAGTAGTAGGATTAACTTTAGATTTGGAATGTGTGATTCGGTTAAGATTAGTAGTTTGAAATTGTTGGGCTAATTGACTAATTTCAGTATTTGATGTATCGGAGTCACTATTTATGTCAATAGGTGGTTTTTGTGTTAAGACTGTAATCTCTTTTTCCGTGGAAAAGGTAGACATTTTAGTAAATATTTTTTCAATGGCTTCAACAGTAGTATTATCTTGAGTAACTAAACTTAATCGTTTCCTGGAGCTAGGAAGATTAATAAGAGGATTATCTAAAGGTTTACTAGTAGAAGTATGACTAGTTGAATAATCTTCAAAAGTAGTTTTTATCTTATCTAACTGTTTACAAATAGTTTTTAAACATTGATTTGTATAATTATTTTGTTCAATTACTTTTTTAATTTCAGATTCTTTACCAGGAAGTTTAAATGGAGAAGCATGTACTATGGTACCTTTATGTTCAATAAAAATGGTTTCTAAAGGAGGGTGACTGGAGGAAACAGAAGTGGTAGGGGAAGTTTTCCATTTAGTTTTTGTAATAGTATTAACTTTTTGATAATAATTTTCTAAATAATCGAAGAAGTTGATTTCAGTATTGATTTCAATCATAAATTTATACCATTTTTTGGTAATTTTGAACTATTGTTTTTCATCATATTGATTCCTATAAATATGTCATTTTGACTTATTTGCTTTAGATTTAAATTCAGTATGAAGTTTATTAAGATCAAGAGTAAATGGTTTACTTAAAGTTAACAGTTGTGGATTAACAGGAGGAACTACTTCAAAATCAGTTTGAGTAGGTGAATCCTGAGAAGTGTCATCATCTTCAGGAAGATGTGTGTGTATGGAATAAACAGGTTTACTAATTCGGGAAATAGAAGAATTATCGATTCCTTTAAATTTACTATTTGTAGGATTCAGGAGCAATTTCCTATCATTACGAGTAAATAGCGGTGTACTAAAGATTTCATCATCTTCAGTATCAGTAGGGATACTAGATGCACTATGGCGAGAAGATTGACTATGAGATCTATTAAATCTAATATGAACAGAACCATCATTAAATTGTTGAATATCTTGAATATTTTGGCTAGTAGAAGATTGTTGATTTTGGAAATAATTTTCATTAACCGTAACCCAATCATCAAGGAGATTAATATCTTTCCAAGTAATCATTTTTGGGACAGAAATATTAGTTTCACTAGCACTACCTTGAATAAGTAATGTTTTTATCTTTTGGGCTTTTAGTTAAAGCTTGAACATTCAGATTAGTTTTAATACATTTATAATAGATTCGATAAATTAAGGCAATGTTATGAACACTTTCTAACATATTAGTATATTCACCAGATAATTGAATATTTAAGGTTAAACCTTTTAGTATATTCACCAGATAATTGAACATAAGGATCACGTAAACTTAAAGTAAAATCAGGAAAACAATTAAAATGGACAGGACCTTTTATGGAGTCTTGATTCTATCATACCCATTAGACTAGCTTGATAATTAATAAATCGTGCATCGCGTAGGCATAAAAGAACAGAAGTATTTTTATCTTGTTGGGTTAAGGGGTTGATTCCAACATGAATTAATCCTAAATGAATAAAGTTATGACTGTCTTTGAGATGTTTTCTGATTGACTCTATAGATAATAGTTGACAAGTCTCGTGAATTTTAGTTAAAGAATAAATTTTTTCAATAGTTTTAACTTGTAAATCGACATTAAAGGTTGATTGTAAAAAACTGGTTTTATAAATTTTTTTAGTTTTAACTTTAAGGATATTCTAACTTAAATCGATTTTAACATCTTGATATTCATATTCTTCTTCATTAATTAATAATTCCATACTAGGTATGGGAGCTAAAGTTGTAGATCTAGAGCTAACTGAAGAGTTACTTCTGAATAATCGACTCATTTTTATTCTGTAAAATTAATTCAATGTTCTTAAATCTTGTTATAACTTATCATGTTTTCACGTACCATGTGTTCGCTCATACCCTTTTTGGTGAACCCTTATGTCTATCACTGCCTAACCAAAGGACTTACCTAAGACTTGGGATGAAAGGTAGGTGGCTATTAGCAGAGCGGAAGACGGAGATAAGTTATTCAAAGAATAAGAAGACTGAGATTAAATTACAGGAATGAAATGAGAAGAATTAAGCAAAAGAAATCATATCAACATAAATGGCTCTGACACCAAAAAAAATACGAGAATTTAGTATATTTTTCGTATTTTTATGTATTAATTAATTTTTTAAAATATTTTTTCACAAATTTTTTACTTTTTAGATATATTTAAGTAAGGTGCATCTAAAAAAGTAAAAACAATGTTTAAAATTTTAAAAATATTCACTAAAAACAAAAAAAGTGAAAAACAAAAGACTCAATTTTCAAAAAATTTAATCCAAAAAACTCAAATCAAACACACACAAATTTTTTTTTATCTCAATTGTCAATTGAACAAATTAAAATAAATTTTTTTTTTTGACTTAAATAGTTAATAAGTGACTTTTGCTAAAATCAAATAGAAATAAATATTTTTTTTTTGTATAAAAAGTGATAGCTGGTTATTTTTTTATATAGTAAAAAAAGAAAATGGGAATTACATGTGATAATTTATTATTCCAGTAATGCTACAAACTCGCAGTTTCATCCACAATGATGTGACAATGGAGTTAAGCCCTATGTCATTGAATGCATAGCAAATCAATAGTTGACACATATGATACCACATCATTGTAGATACAATTGTGGGTATTGTTTTGTTGGTCTCAAACATTTTTCTTATTGTTCATCAAAACTTGTTTAGCACTTGCAAAACATGGTGGATCCTGCTAATTTTTTTTTTAAATCTCAGTTGTCAATTAAACAAACTAAAATAACAAATGAAATTTTTTTGGGCTCAAATTGCTAAAAAAGTGAGTTTTGCTAAAATAAATAGAAATAAATATTTTTTTTTTAAATAAAAGTGATGGCTTGTGAAATATCTTTTTTATTTAAAAAACAAAGAGGGTTATAGGTGATAATTTATTGGTATAATTATTTTTAGATCAAATGAGAATACCAATCTAAATTTTCTTTTTACCATGTTTTTATACAGATAGTTTTATTTTGTAGAAATTTAATTTTATTATATTTAAATATTATATTTTAATTTTTAAATTAAAAATAAATTTTAAAAAATCATATTTAAATTATTTTTACGCCATTATAAAATATATATTTTTTAATATCAAATTATTTGATGATCTATTTCTAAAAGGTGTATTTGCTTTTGTTCATTGTTATTAAATTTTTAATTAATCTTATTTATTATTAAAAAAATAAATTAGCAAATAATTTTATATATTTATATATACAATTTTGTTTCAATTGCTCGGGTTATTTGGTCTCTCTGTTCAAGTCCATTCAAATTTAATTGACTTTTTAATTTTATATAGGTTCTAACCGAATTAAAAATTATGTTAATCTTTAAAAATTTATAGGCTTGACTCAAGTTGCTTGGGTTTAACTCAACCAAATTTACAACTTTAACAAGGGGATTGCAAGTTACATTATTGAAGTTGTGATAATTTAAAAATTGATACATAAATTGTGATAAAATTGTAAAACTTAAATTATAAGTTTCAATATATATATATATATATATATATATATTAATTTTCATAATTTACATACAAACATCTAACTATTTATATAATTTCATATAAACATATCTTATTAATTTTTTTCACATCTCGTGCATAGCACACGTTTTTCACTAATATGAAATTCAACTTATGAATAATAAGTTGATAGGCAACATTTTGAGGTTTTCACTTGTTTATTAAAGGGTAAATTATACCGACATTCTGAAATTTCTGTTTAATACATATCTCTCCTCATATTTAAAAAATCATATTTTCTTTTTTGAGGTATATAATGTCATTACAAATTATCCCATGGATTGTTGGTTTCAAATTCTATATTTTTTTAAATGATCATCTTGCCCTTTTTCCTACCATTTCTTTTTCCTATCATTATAACTATATTTTATAACTTTCCATTGTTAAATTCTACTTGAATATATTTTTATTAAGTGATGATATACAAATATAAATTTTATATAGAATTTTCAAACACAATGATATAGCTTAATGGTGATATTTCACTTTAAAATAAAACACTCATAAACATTATTTATATTTACAACAATATCACTATCACAACATTTTTATGATATTTTTTGTATAAATTTTTATATATGAATATAATTTTTCATTTTTATTTTCACCATTATATCTAGATTAGATCAATTTAATCTAGATATATTTAAAAAATATAAAATTTGTACAAAAAAACTTTAAAAAATCATTAAATACAAGATAATGTATTGAATTTTTATATTTTTTGTAATTGGTGTATCTAAAAAATAAAAAAATGGTTTAAAATATTTTAAAAAATTCAGTAAAAAAAAACACACACACACACATATTAAAAAAAAATCAATTTTTTGAGTGAGTTAAACCAAAGAAAATGATTATTATTTTCTTTGAAATGATATGAACAAAATTTGAGTATTATTTTATTATTTTATATGTATAAAGGCTAAGAGACAAATATGTCATTTTAATATGATAGAGGGATAAGTGTAATTTTTTAAATGTAAGGAGAGATCTATATTAAATAGAAATCTTAGGGAGTGTCAATGTAATTTACCTTTTTTAAATTAAGAATTACTTTCTTGTCTTCAAGAATGGAACTATAAGAAGACTATGAAGGACCATGCACCCTGTTTTTGTAAAATATGCTTTGTCATAACATTTTAAATATATATATATATATATCATTTTATACATAAAATAATCTCCCAGTATAAAAAATAAATATTTCATTCTTATCCCACCTTGTATTCTCTTTTTATTTTGCATCAAAAAAACTTTTTCATCCTATTAGAAATTGTTTCTATAGTATTTGGATTTTTTTTTTTTTGTATAGATATAATTTATATATTATATTGGACATACATGTGTACTTATGTATGATGAAAAATTTTATTTGTCTTTTGGTCCATTCAGGGATGAAATCTTAATTTTGTCCCTGTTTGTCTTTTATCTCATCACCTATCTCGGTTTGTTGACTGATACATGAAGGGTTGTAAACGAACATAGTTGAATAAAGTTTTGTTAGGTTTGAGCTCGGGTTGTTTGTTTATCAAGCTCGATTATCTAGCTTGAGTTCGATTTGATAACTAACTAGCCTAAAACTCATATTCGAACTTGTTTTTATTTACTTAACAAACTGAACCGAATTAAGTCAAGCCCTTAATGAGCTGAGCTCCCGAACAGCTCGATTTGTTTGCAACCTTAGAACACGACAACACTACCTTTTGATGACATTCATGTCACTACTTCTCACTACTTATCAAATGTGTTTTTTTTATTTTTTTATTTAGAAAAAAATTGTGTAGACTAATTAAGTTTTTGTTTTTGTTTTTGTTTTTGTTTTTTTTTTATAAAAAAAAGAACAACTAATTTTTTTTTTAAAAAAAAAAAAACATACAAACATATATTTTTTTTAATTTTTAAAACAAAGAATACAAATAAAAGATTTACTTTTTTGATCATATAAAATAAAAACTTCAAATCACCCAATTAAATTATGATAAACTCATAGTAAACCAACAATTTAAAATATTAGAAAAAATTCCATGACAGTGAAATTTTTCCAAAATAATTACAAAATTATGAACAAATTTATGATTTTACTTTTTATCATTAATTTGAAAATACTTTTCTAAAGTCATGTTTGTTTAGCTTCTTAAAGGAAGGGATTGGATTAACAATCCGTGAACCCATCAAAATCATGTTTGGTTGTATTAAAATGTTATAGGACTATTAGTTCTGCTGAACTATCAATCCCCCCTTAATGGTAGGGTTAACATACCCATTTGGGATTTAGGATTGTTAATCCAATCCCCTTGAATTAAAAGTAACGGACCATTTTTTATTTTTATTTTTTTATATTTAGTGAATTTTTAAATAATTTTTAAACAAAATATACATTTTTTAAAATAAAAAATAATTGTAATATTAAAAAATTTAAAAAATATTAATTTTATATATTAATACCAATAACATATAAATAAATACTTTTTATTTTATATCTCTAACTTAATACTTTCATATTACTAATTTTTTTGTTCAATCTCTTCGCGCTTTTAAATCTCTTCATCCCATAGGTGAAACAAACGTGTGTGTAGATTGAAATGAATTTACCCAAAAAAAAAAAAAAATGTTTTAGAACACTAATTATAGAGGGGTTTAATGAGCTAATAATAGACCCATGATGTGATACATATATCTTTGTTTTTTTATTTTTTCTTTTCACCGCGTCAGAAGTAGGGATAGCAATGGAGGACAATAGAGTGGTTATTAATTCCCCATCCCCTAATGGGTTTGGATTTCCCCAACCCAACTTGACCTAATTATTTTTTTTTTCTCCTAAGGTTCACAACCAAAGCTAAATATATATTTAATTTAATTTTTTTGACTTAACAATAAAATCAAATATACATTAATTAATTAATTAAGAAGTTCGTTTTAAAGTAATCAAATATATAATTTTAAGACAATCAAATAAGTTTTTAGTGATTGAAAAAAAAAACTAAAAATTATATAATTATGAGCGTTTTCACCTGATGACGTCACATCAGAACACTTTAAAGACAATAAAAGAAAAAATAAAATCTTACAAGAATCATGTAAAAAGGATATTTAATATTAAATGAAATCAATAACGCAAATGTAATCAAACTCAAATTTCTTACAAATTTTTCAATCGAATTTCATTGACATCTATATTTACAACACACTAATTCAACTAAAAGCAAAAGAAATAAAAAAAATTAAAAAAAAATGAAGTCCACCAACAGTAGCAACACTGTAACAACAGTAGCAACACTCCAACAATAGTAGCAACAATCCAGCAACAACAGCATTTCATCAAGACTAATCTGTGCATAAGCCCTGTCAAGATTTGTCTGCACCAATGCTTCATTGCTCCAATATGTTCACTCTCTTGTACATGAAGAAATGAAGTCCCTAATTAGTGTAAATCCATATATTCAATCCAAACCACAAGTTAAAAGGAAAACCAATCCACCAAAACATCACTAATGACAACCTCACTTTCAAAAAAATTTACAAATTTATACTATTAACATGATAAGGCAGGCCAACACAAATCCACCAGCAACAACACCTTCTCACCCCCTTTCATATCAAAAAACCACCATAACATGGAAAAACATCTTGAAGAATCAGCAGCCCAACACAAAGAGGTATCCCTTTCTTGCAATAAGATTAAATTTTTGGTGGTGGCCATTTCTTCAAGACAAAACATTTGTTATTTCGGAAATCTAAACACTAAAGAACACCTAGAAAGCATGCTTTTAAATATCAGCCGTATAATATCCGTCGATACATTAGGGATTGGATACTTCTGATATCATTATTTACTTATATATCAGTCTGATACTATCCAATACAGCCTAATGTATGACTATATTGCCAATACCAATAGGTATATCATTATTGAAAACAACGAAGAAGAATATGATGAAATAGTGCCAAACTATTATTAATTTACTTGAGATAACGTCAACGGTACCAATGCATGAACTATTAAGAAAAGCCAAACTAGACACAAACAAAACCTTAAAAATAAAAAATAAAAAATAAAAGAGAGAGAGAGAGAGAGCAATAACAGCTTCTTGACTTTGTTGTCAGCAATGGTAATGATGAAAAATAGGTTTTATGTGGAGGGGAGGACTTAAAACTTAAATCTGAAACCTTTTAAGAATAAGATAAATATTGAATTAATATTACCTCAACACTACCAAAGGGAAACAAATTCACAAATAAGAATAAAATTAATGTACTAAAGGCATACCCAATGCAAAAGAAAGATCAACTTTGATTCACATCCATATCATCATATATAGTGGCGTAACCAACTAATTCTGATGTTGAATTTCCTGAAAAATAAGAAAAAAAAAGTATTGAGATTATTCAATGAAAATATATTTATTTTAAAAATAAATATATGTTGATTTATTTAAGTACCTTGCATCTCTATAGCCCACAACCAACCGTGCACACATCAATGCTTCCAAAGTATTTGGATGAAGTCTACTCCGATATGGGCTCACCAACCTACCACTAGTGCTAAATGCAGACTCAGAAGCAACAGTGGATATCGGAATAGCTGAAAAATCGCTTGCTATTGCCTGTAAGGTTGGATACTTCGATGTATTTGATTTCCACCAAGTCAACACATCAAAATGGGGAGTTCTTGTTGATAGAAAACTTTGCGGAACATAAACTAAAAACCATTAAGGATTCAATTCTATACATGAAAACTATATGAATTTCTACAATACAACTTAAGTAAATACATACCTTGATCCATGATAGTATGAAATCCTCTTGCAAGAAAGAGAAACCTTGAATGGAAAACCTTGATCTTTAAGTTCTTGACTTGTCTAAGATCTTCAAACCACTTCTCTCTCTCTAGGCGATGGGAGCCTTCTTGTGGTGACAACTTAAGTTTTTGATGGAGAGTATGGTTTGGAACCTTACACTATTTATACTAATATTCTTCCCATCAAAGAACCATTCATTCAATGAACTTCATTAAATAGATTAATGTATCTTATACATTCATGATACATAATGCATAGTATAAATAGTGTAAGATCCCAAACCATACTCTCCATCAAAAACTTAAGTTGTCACCACAAGAAGGCTCCCATCGCCTAGAGAGAGAGAAGTGGTTTGAAGATCTTAGACAAGTCAAGAACTTAAAGATCAAGGTTTTCCATTCAAGGTTTCTCTTTCTTGCAAGAGAATTTCATACTATCATGGATTAAGGTATGTATTTACTTAAGTTGTATTGTAGAAATTCATATAGTTTTCATGTATAGAATTGAATCCTTAATGGTTTTTAGTTTATGTTCCGCAAAGTTTTCTATCAATTGGTATTAGAGCGAGGTTCTCAATTCTGATGCATGAAGCGTATAAGTATGAATTTCATTTTATAATGATGTTTGGTGTAACAAGTGCAAAACCTTCATTTACACTTGTCCAATTTTATTTTATTTTTGGCCAATCTTTTATTCTATTGATATTAAAATAAAAATTGAAAATCATTGAACAAATGGTAATTAAGATAATGTTTTATGCACTTATAATATTTTGTTACACACTTTATGAGTTGAAACATTGTTGATCAGCCTAACGGAGGTTCAACACTATGTATGTTTGAACAACCGAGATGATTAGTATAATAAATATATCAATAAGTTTTTCTGCCCAACAGTGATAAACTTCTCTCGTGCTTTAGTTAATAAAATAAAATAAGAGACATTGAGTTTTTCTGCCCAACGGTGATAAACTCGTTATGGTCTTAATGATTATTTTATTTTATTTTATGTTGTTTATTTTTATTAGTCATCTCATTTACTTTTATGAATTGTTAAAATATATTGTTATTCGGCCCAACGGAAGGATAACTTGATTTCGTATCTAACTAATTATGTTTTATAGTTAGATATATTTAACTTGTGGTGTTATTTTTATGAGATGTGAAAAGTAGTTTTCTTGGTTATATTATGTAATGGATATTATGTGTTTGCAGCATTGAATCCTACTTCCATTAATAGTTACTTGTCTGGTATTGAAGCTTTGAGTGGAACTAATTTTAAGAAATGGAAGGAACAAATTGGAATTGTTTTGGGAATTATGGATTTAGACTATGCATTAAGAGAGCCTGCTCCTACAAAGACTAATGATACAAGTTCTAAGGAACACATGGCTTTATATGAAAAATGGGAACGCTCTAATCGCTTAAGTCTAATGATAATGAAAGGCTCAATTACGCCTGCAATTCAAGGAGCAATTCCTGTTTCTGAAAGTACAGTGAGCTATATGAAATCTATTGAAGAACAATTCATTGGAACTTCCAAATCCCTTGCTAGTACTCTCATGATTAAAATGATGACAATGAAATATGATGGTTTGAGTGGTGTTCGTGAACATATCTTAAAGATGAATGACATGGCCTCTCAATTAAAGGGAATGGACATGGAAATTTCTGAAGGTTTTCTTGTTCATTTCATTATGACTTCTCTTCCTGCACAATTTGGTCCTTTTAAGATCAATTATAATGCGCAGAAAGATAAGTGGAAGATGAGCGAGTTAATTGCCATGTGTGTTCAAGAAAAAGAGAGGCTTAAAGCTGAAAAACCTGATATGGCTCACCTTACCACTTTGGGTCCAACCAAAAAGATTTTCAAGAAAGGCAAAAGTAAGAAGAAGAAGAAGAATGCAAATGATGAAACTCACAAGGCTAATGAAGAAAATAAGATTCGATGCTATTTTTGTCGAAAGAAAGGTCACATAAGAAAGGATTGTCCCGGATTTAAAAGTTGGTTGGACAAGAAAGGTAACACTCAATGCTTTGTGTCTTATGAATCCCTTTTGGTAGATGTTCCACCAAATTCTTGGTGGATTGACACTGGTGCAAGTATTCACATAACAAATTCCTTACAGGGATACCTTACAAGTCGGAAACTGAATAAAGGAGAATGAACCATTACGGTTGGGAATGGAATAGAAGTGGACGCTGAGTCTATTGGCACCCTCCGTCTAATTTTAGACTCTGGTTTCATTTTAGATTTAGTAAACACAGTTTATGTTCCTGTTTTTACTAGAAACCTAATTTCTGTTTCACAACTTGATTCCTATGGTTATGAATTTAAGTTTGGAAATAATAGAGTCTCTTTATTTCACAATTCTCATATGATTGGTTCTGGTACTTTATATGGTAATCTTTATTCATTGAATTTAGATTCCACTTATGCACAATCTCTTTTATCCTTTAATGTAAACGACTTGGTAAATAAAAAGAGAAAGCGAGTGAATGAAAATTCATCCATATTGTGGCATAAGCGCTTGGGCCACATATCAAGAGAAAGGATGGAACGTCTTACTAAAGATGGAATTTTAAGTTCACTTGATTTTTCTGATTTTAGTACTTGTGTGAATTGCATTAAAGGAAAATACACAAAGACAAAGAAAAAAGGTGCTACTAGGACTACTGAATTATTAGACACAATTCATACTGATATATGTAGTCCTTTTACTGTTCCAACTATTTCTGGACATAAATATTTTATTACTTTTATTGATGACTTTTCTAGGTATACTTATGTGTATCTTATTCGTGAAAAATCAGAAGCACTGAATATGTTCAAACTTTATAAAGCTGAAGTTAAAAATCAACCTGGCAGACGAATTAAAAGTGTAAGATCTGATAGAGGTGGTGAATATTATGGTAGATTCACTAAGTCGGGTCAAAATCCAAGTGCTTTTGCTTTATTTTTGGCTGAGAATGGTATTGTTGCTAACTACACAATGCCTGGTACACCTGAGCAAAATGGTGTAGCTGAGCGACGAAACCGTACTCTTTTGGACATGATGAGAAGCATGATGAGTAACTCTTCTTTGCCAGATTACTTGTGGGGTAAAGCTTTAAAAACTGCTGTACATGTTCTTAATAGGGTTCCTAGTAAGGTTGTGCCTGTAACTCCTTATGAGTTGTGGGTTGGTAGGAAACCTAATTTGAATTATTTACATGTATGGGGTTGTCCTGCTGAAGCAAAAATTTTCAACCCACAAATAAAGAAATTAGACCCTAGAACTATAAGTTGTTATTTCATTGGATATCCTGAGAGATCAAAGGGTTTTAGATTCTATTGTCCCACTCATAGCACTAGAATTGTTGAAACTAGAAATGCCGTGTTCTTAGAGGATGAAAACATTAGTGGGAGTATGAATCTCAAAAACATTTCTTCGGAAGAAAATCCTAATTTTACGCATTCCACGATTATCCAAGAAAATGTTGTACCTGAACCTATTGGTACACAAGAGATTTCTCACATTGAAAAAGAAGTTGTCCCAGTTGTAGAACAACCTTTACGCAGATCACAAAGAGAAAAGAAACCAGCCATATCAGATGACTATGAGGTTTACCTAAATGAGTGTGATATAGGCTTGGAGAACGATCCTGTTTCTTATTAAGCCATGAAAAATGGAAATGTAACTCAATGGTTAAATGCCATGAAAGATGAGTTAAAATCCATGAAAGACAACAATGTCTGGGAACTTGTAGAATTGCCTAAGGGAGCCAAAACTGTTGGATGCAAATGGGTTTTTAAAACCAAGCGTGATCCTAAAGGCAATGTCGAACGATACAAGGCCAGATTAGTTGCTAAAGGATACACTCAAAAAGAAGGGATAGACTATACGGAAACTTATTCTCCCATTTCTAATAAAGATTCCTTGAGAATAGTCATGGCCTTAGTAGCTCATTATGATTTAGAGTTACATCAAATGGACGTTAAAATAGCCTTTTTGAATGGTGACTTGCATGAAGTGGTCTACATAGACCAACCTGAAGGTTTTCAGGATGAAAGCAAGAAAAATATGATTTGTAGGCTTAAGAAGTCCATATATGGTCTAAAACAGGCATCTCGACAATGGTATCTTAAATTTCATGAAGTTCTCACCAAATTTAATTTTAAGGATAATGTAGTTGATCAATGTGTCTACCTTAAAATCAGTGGGAGCAATATCTGCATTATAGTTTTGTATGTTGATGATATATTGCTTGCTAGCAATAATTTGGGAATGATACATGAGACAAAGAAATTCCTTACGAGAAATTTTGAAATGAAAGATCTTGGTGAAGCCTCTTTTGTCATTGGGATAGAAATTCACTGAGATAGGTCTCGTGGTATTTTAGGATTGTCCCAAAGAGCCTATATCGAAAAGGTTCTTAAAAGGTACAACATGCAGAACTGTTCAAGTAGTGTTACCCCTATAGTTAAGGGTGATAAATTTAGTGAATTTCAGTGTCCCAAAAATAATTTAGAAATGGAACAAATGAAAGAAATTCCTTATGCCTCTGCAGTTGGGAGCATTACGTATGCTCAAGTTTGTACATGTCCTGACAGAGCATTTGTAGTTGGTATGCTGGGTCGATACCAAAGCAATCCCGGACTTTATCATTGGAAAGCAGTTAAGAAAGTGTTGTGATATTTACAAGGCACTAAGGATTACATACTCACTTATCAAAAAACAGACAGCCTTGAAGTGGTTGGTTATTCAGATGCTGATTTTGCTGGATGTAAAGACACTCGAAAGTCCAATTCTGGGTACATTTTTATGCTTGCTAATGGACCCATTTCATGGAAGAGTCATAAGCAGACTCTGACAGCTTCTTCCACTATGGAGGCAGAGTTCATAGCATGTTATAAAGCCACATGTCATGCAGTATGGCTAAAGAATTTCATATCTGGATTACAACTTATCGATTCAATTTCGAAGCCCTTACAGATTTACTGTGATAATGATGCTGCTGTGCGGTTCTCCAATAATAACAAAACTTCAGGAGGATCAAAGCATATTGATATCAAGTATCTAGTTGTTAAAGAAAGGGTTCTGAATCAGACTGTTTCCATCTCTCATATTGGTACTACACTCATGTTAGCAGAACCTTTAACTAAAGGTCTCACACCTAAGCTCTTTCAAGAATATGTTGCGCGCATGGGCTTAGTAAAAAGTTTATCATGTTTAGATTTGAAATGAGTGTATTATGTTATGTTATAATCATCTTCTGTTAATAATGATTATGTTTGTTGTTTTCATTCTTCATACTTGTGCACAATTTAGAAGAAGATGTAAAAAAAACGGGACCGTTATAGATGAATTAGCATTAATCACCATTATGTTGCTAATGTCATCTCTGTGTTTTAAGATTCATTTATTCATGTTGATGGAAAATATTAACATTATAACCATTGTACAGTCTTGATCAATGTATAAATCACTGATTACAATGATTTGGTACTAATAATTTCATTGAACAGAATCTAATGGTGATGGTGCAATCTTCTAGTGGGAGAACGTTGGCCATATTATGATAATTTAGTGACGTAATATAATCATGCAAGCCAAGTGGGAGATTGTAAGAATTTTTTCAATATATGGCTTAATGTGGCTTATGCATGATTATACTAGATTCATGTCATTAAGTAAGATACATGTACATCAATTAGATGGTGACTAATTATTGATGAATGCACCTATATATACAATGTGTAGAAGACTAATGCTAATGCACATTGAATGTGATGGATTCATTATGAATGAATCTTAGAGATGCACATTCAATGTGATGGATTCATTATGAATGAATCTTAGAGATGCATTATGTATCTATTATGAATATGTAAGATACATTACGTCACTAAATAGATACATAATGCATCTCTAAGATTCATTCATAATGAATCCATCACATTCAATGTGCATCTCTAAGATTCATTCATAATGAATCCATCACATTCAATGTGCATCTCTAAGATTCATTCATAATGAATCCATCACATTCAATGTGCATCTCTAAGATTCATTCATAATGAATCCATCACATTCAATGTGCATTAGCATTAGTCTTCTATACATTGTATATATAGGTGCATTCATCAATAATTAGTCACCATCTAATTGATGTACATGTATCTTACTTAATGAGATGAATCTAGTATAATCATGCATAAGCCACATTATGCCATATATTGAAAAAATTCTTACACTTGTCACAACATCCTCTTCTAAATAATGGTCTAACTCTGATGTTACATTGTTGACTTTTTTTCTTTGTTTTCTACTAATAAACAAATCATAATCTGAAACTACCTCTGAATCCCCAAAATTTGAACTTGTAAAAGATTCAACATTAGCATCAGTCCCCAAACTAAGTTTTCTTTGATACTCTTGCAACAAATCATAACAAAGTTGGCGAATCTTCGCAATTTCCTCTTCAGCTATATCTCCATAAAGTTTATCAAAATAAAACTCCAATACACTAAGTTTGTACCTAGGATCAAGTACAACAACAACCCTTATACGACCATGTATAACAACCCAATAATTGTCAAACTTTCCCAACATTTTTGATGCCATTGATCCAATAACCTCAATTGAACAAGAGAGCCATTGGGAGATAGTTATCCTAATCTCACATAAATTTGGAAAAGCAACATTAGCTGTGGGATATTTAGTTCCAGAAAACAATTCAGTTGCTTTATAAAATATTTTAAATCTCCCACAAATTTCTCTTGCGAACTCTCACTCCTCTTCACTTGGCAATGTTGTATATTGGGTCTCTTTATATTTCAAACAGTAAAATCTATCCTTATATAACAAGGCAGTTTGAAGCATCAAATATGTTGAATTCCTCCTAATAGCATAATCAAGTCCCATTTTTTTAGTATTCAAATTTTTCACTTGACGAGCTGTTTCTTCAAATTTTTCTACTCTTTTAGGAGTTACTGTCCAATAAGTTATACTATCCCGAATTTTCTCTACACCTACTCTTATCACATCCAATCCATCTTTGACAATCAAATTGAGAATATGTGCACAACAACGCATATGAAACAAAGTCTCACCCAAAAGAAGAGAACTACTATCTAATTTATTCAACAAAATGTTAATCATCGCATCATTAGCAGAACAATTATCAACAATGATAGCAGATACTTTTCTATCAAGATCCCAATCCATCAAACAATTGAATAAAGTATCACAAAGAACTTTTTTTTTGTGTGGACATATAACACAAATGAACCTAAAATCATAAATTAATTTATATGCATATAATATATGATGCAACAACAATCTGTAATAAAGCATAGATTAATTTATATGCCAAAATATACCTCAAAATATGGCTTTGCAATGACCAAGAATTATCAATAAAGTGTGTCGTGACCACCATGAACTCTTTCTTTTGATTACTAGAAGTCCACATATTAGTTGTGATAGCCACTTTACTTTGATTACTCTGTACCAATCTCATTATCTTCTCATTCTCATTGTCATAGATCTTCAAAATATCACTTTTTATTGTGTTTCGAGAAGGTACTTTAAACAATGGTTAAAGTGCCATCGAATATCTTTTGAACCCAATATGATCCACAATAGACAAAGGGTATTCATGCAAGATTATGGCATTTGAAACTCTCTCCTAGCAATATCTTTATCAAAACTATAAGAGACTTTCGGACTCTCCTTGTTAAAGTTGCTAGTTAAAACTCTTTGCCTTATGTCCATTTCCTTCATTTTCTTAAGACAACTCTTATAGTGATCACGCAAATGTGAAGTTCTATGCTTCGGATTATCCCTAACATGCTTCTTACAATAATTACATATGGCTTTCCATACACCATCAATTTCTTCTTTCTTATAGTCTTGTCACACAAAACTAGGGTTTTTTCTAGTAGCTAAACTAGAATCAGAATCATCTACATCAAGGACATTTTGATTTTTTTTTTTGGGGGGGGGGGGGGAAGGCTGTGATGGTAGAGAGGTCTTACTCTTAATCGATATTGATGGTTGTAAACCATCAATGGGTAGTTGGGAGTTTGCTTGAGAGTTTGCTTTAACTTTTGACATTATCAATGCTTAAAAATCCTAGAGAACATAAATAAATAAATAAGATTAGGAATTGCAAACTCATATGACTAAAATCAACTCTAGAAAATAAATAAAACTTCTCAAAACAAGAAATAAAACTCAACCCCACTTGGTCTTGGTTTCATTGTAAAATCTAGAAAATGAAACATCAATAGTGGAGAAAGCAATTACAGTGGTCTCTCCCCAAACTACGAAAAAGATGAAAATATTTTTGTGATCTTTTTGTTTTTTTTTTGTTTTTATGTTCATTATGTTCTACACCAAATGTGAGAGATATAAAAGGGAAAAAAAAACACATGTACAAGGTTCACATATAACACAACCATCTCTTATTATTAGAATATTACATGTACATCTGTCAAAAATCTGCATTACTTCTATTCTATGCATGATCATTAATCACCTTACCTCCTAATAATAAATAAATAAAGCGAAAAGAGGAAGACATGATGACGAAGAGCTTTGATTTTAAATCAGTGAAATGTCTAATAAAACAATAACAGGTATTGGCATCCATTCAATTCCAACAGTGCTCTCAATTTAACATTGAAGATCTCAAATTTAGCAGTTAATATGAATTGGGAAAGAGGGGAATTTGGGGATACCTTCGTATCGACTTTTGTTATTGCAGATCAGCTAAGAACGATGAACTCAATTTCCACTTGAGTTCGAGAGGGGAAAATTGGGATTGAATCGAAGACAGATTATTAACTCTTTAACATCCTGCTAGTTACAAAAATGGCAGAACATAGATTCACATAGATGAAACTCCCTAGTTACTCTGTTTTCATGTTGAGAAAGAGTAAGAAAGATAAAACAAGGTCTATAATCTTCTATCTAATTCTACAATTTCATAAACTGTAATCTCCAATTTCAACTACCCAACCAATTATTAACTCTCTATCATCATGATGGTCAGAAAAATGATAGAACAGAGATTCACAAAGATAAAAATCCTAGTTAATCTGTTTTCTTATTGAGAAAAAAATCCATAATCTTTCATCTAATCATATGATATTAGTATATCTTCATAGTTCCAATGCGTGTGAAAGACAATAAAATAAAGACCAAGTCACAAAGATGACAAACCCAGGTCCCTGTTTGGTTGTCGAGAAAAATGAAGAAAAGCCCACAATGTTCTTGATATCTTGCAAGCTAATTCATCAGTACATGTTCATAAGTGCATCTACAAACATGTAAAAATAAATTATCCTAAAAAATCAATCATTAACTAGGTATTTGCCCTTATGGGTTTCTGAATCAGACCAAAAATAAAGCAAAAATAGCCGAAGAACAAGAGAGAACGAGAGAGAGAGAGAGAGAGAGAGAGAGAGAGAGAGTGCTCACCACGCTGGAGAACTGTGTTAAGCGCCAGTGAGATCCCTAGAGAACTCGGATCTCTAGCTGCTTTTGATGCTGGAACAGAGAATCTGGAACTCATCCACTGTTTACAACCCTCCCCATCCACTGTGTTCTCTTATCGAAACTCATCCATTGTGTTCTCTATACATCTCTTATCGGAACTCTGATCTGGAGTGGGAGTGGGAGTGAGAGAGAGTGAGAAAACCCTAGCTGTGTCAAAACATAGGGAGAAATGAGCCCGACCCAATCCCTGATGGGGAATTAAATTAAATCTCCTACTGACCTGATAGATAGAAAAATAAAAAAAAACCCATATATTTTGAATAGGATCTCCATGAGTAATCATTGGATATGATTTTTATTGCCATCGCTAGTCATAGACCTTAATTAGAGCTCCACCATCCCAATCATGATTGTATCCCAAATTTTTAACCAAGACAAGCCACTGCCTAAAAATAGGACAGTGGTGATTCAGATCACCAAGTAGCTGGCATGCACCTTAAAAAAAATAAAAAATAAATAAAGACAAAATATAAAGAAAAAAAAGATAAATTAGTGTTCTTTAATGCTTCTCTTGTAATGGTTTAAATCATTTTTTAAACAGTAATATTAGAGATTTCTAATTTAAAAGCTTAAAACACACCTCTAATAAGATGTGATGAAAAAAAAAAAAAAAAAAAAAAAAAAATCAAAACAAAACAAAACAAAGCAAAACAGACAGATCACTGACAGAGGTGGCACCTCTAGTTAGAGTCCAAACATTTTTCTTTTTCAAAACAGAAACACAGAGCCTTCCTCTCCTTAAATTACAGTCCTCACTTTGTCAGTCAGTCACCGTCGCCGCCACCACCATCATGCCAAACTACCACCACCACCTTCTCCTCTCAACTGTCACACTCTTCCTCTGTCTCCCTCTCCTCTCCTCCTCACCCCACCACCACCTCCAAGAAGAACAAGACACACCCATAACTCGCTTCCAACAATTCCTCAGAATCAACACAGCCCACCCAAACCCAGACTACTCCTCCTCAGTGTCTTTCCTCAAATCCCAAGCTCTCTCTCTCAATCTCCAAACCCAACTCCTCGAATTCTCCCCCAACAAGCCCCTCCTACTCCTCACCTGGCCTGGCTCAAACCCATCTCTCCCCTCCCTCCTCCTCAACTCCCACCTCGACTCCGTCCCGGCCGAGCCCTCCAAGTGGCTCCACCCCCCCTTCTCCGCCGTCTCCTCCGCCGGCAATATCTTCGCCCGCGGCGCCCAAGACGACAAATCCATCTCCCTCCAATACCTCGAAGCCATTCGAATCCTCCAAAACGATTTCAATTTCAAACCCGTTCGAACTGTCCATATATCCTATGTTCCTGATGAGGAAATTGGTGGGCTTGATGGAATGGCCAAGTTTGTGGAATCCCAAGTGTTTGATGAATTGAATTTGGGTTTTGTGTTGGATGAGGGCCAAGCTTCCCCAAATGATGAATTTAGGGTTTTTTACGCTGATAGGTCGCCGTGGAATGTGGTTATTAGGGCGTTGGGGGTGCCGGGGCACGGGTCCAGGATGTATGATAACAGTGCAATGGAGAATTTGATGAAGAGTATTGAGGTTATGAGTAAGTTTAGGGAGAATCAGTTTGATTTGGTTAAGGCAGGATTGGCCTCCAATTCGGAGGTTATTTCGGTGAATCCTGTGTATGTGAAAGCCGGGATTGTGTCCCCTACTGTGAGTTGTTGTGTTCATGTTATTGTGAATGCGTTTGATCACTTAATTGTAGCATTTTTTTTTATTGGTATGACGTTGGTGGTGGTGTTAATGGGCTTGAATTATGCACGGTTTTGCAATGAATTAACATGCTTTGTGTTTGTGTTATTGCAATGCGTTCGATCATTACTGTTTTGATTGATATGATGATAGTCGTGGTATTAAAGGGCTTGAATTATCCAGGCCTTTTTTGTTACGATGAATATGATTGATTCATGTTTGTGATTTTGCTATGCATTTGATCACTTAAATGTAGTGTTTTTTATTGTTATAATGTTGATGGCGGTATTATGAAACCAAACCATACCAAACCAAACCAAACGAAGCCTTAAGTCTCATTAAATGGAGTTGGCTACCTGAATCATTCTTCTCCACGCGGCTCTATCAAAAGGCTATTTTGTTAGTCAAATTAAGTAGATTCATATCTCTATTTATAACGTTAGCCAACGTCAATCTAGACCTACCTGGTCCCTTAACACTTCCATCTACCGTCACTGTATCGCATCTCTTCACTACTGTCTCTGTCTCTGTTGGTCTCTGTTGAATATGATCAAACCATCTCAATCGATTCTCTCTCAATTTATCTTCTATCGGTGCTACTGCTATCCATTCTTGAATACAATCATTCCTAATTTTGTCTTGTCTAGCCTTGCCACACATCCACTTTAGCATTCTCATTTCAGCCACACTCATCTCATCTATATGTTGTTTCTTGATTGTCCAACACTCCATCTCATACAACATTGTTAGTCTAATAGCCGTTCTATAAAACTTACTTTTTAGTCTAGTGGGTATTCGTTTATCGCACAGTATCCCAGACGCACTTCTCCACTTACACCATCCCGCTTTAATCCTATGGGTTACATCTGCATCAATCTCCTCCGTTGTTGTGATAATCGACCCTGAATAATGAAAATGTTCACTTGGCAGTATTAATGGGTTTGAATTATGTAGGGTTTTGTGATGAATATGCAACCTTCGGAGGCAGAAGCAGGATTTGATCTTAGATTAACACCAACAGCAGACCTGGATATTCTGAGGAAAAGGATCGCAGATGAATGGGCACCAGCTACCAGAAATATGACTTATGAGGTGAATAATTGTCCTCATGTTCATAGATTCAAATTTTCTCTTAGTATCTAATCATGCGGTGTTTGAATATCTCTAAGAAGGTGGACAACTGCATTGTGTGAGATCATAAATACAACGGCTTATTTGTGTTTTGAATGGCTATTAAATGTGGTGTTTTTTGGATACTTTTGACATGTTTGTAAGGGTGCTTCATGATTTCTACTATAACTACCTCAGGTTGTCATAATTTGTTGAGTTGACGTGTCTATTTGATAGGACGGCCATGGACATAGCAATGAGCAAAAACGAAATTTATATGTAAAGTCCATAAACTTAGCATGATAATTTTTCAGTGAATTAAAAATTAAATGCCTAATAAAATGGTCATGCAACTCTTGGGAAGATTTTATAGTTGAAGATTAATCAATATGGTTGGATGATCTACTTTCACAATTTTAATTCAAATGGTAAAATTACATAAATAAGTGAATCTTAGTGGATACCATTCATTTCATTCAAAACTAGTCTGCTCTTTAATGGTTAGCACCTGCTTATTCTCTCTCTCTCTCTCTCTACACACACACACTCACGTCTTTCTAAATGTCTCATATCTTATTGTAAATGTTTATATGAGCTACACATAGACTACTGTTTTGCATTATAATGCAGGGCCTAAAAAGTGATAGTAAAAATGGTCTTCATTATTGAATGCTTTTGACTTGTGTGTGGTGTGTTAGAGTTTCTTGAAATTGAGCCTTCTTTTTTCTTTTCTTGTCATACTTCTGTGGCTTTGGAAATGATTCTTTAAGGGAAACATCTAGTGTTTGACATAAAGTTGTCTTACAAGAATCATCCAAGGTTTTATCATATATAAAGCATGATCAGTGGCCAAATCTTAGATAATGGAGATCTGTTACCTTAATTCTTGCAGGCTAAATATATTTCTTAGACCCTTTGTCCGTTCCGTTGTGAGAATATAGTTCGGACATCAATTATAAATGATATACATAAATAGCTGAAGTTGCTTTGTCAGCAGAGGTATTCTATGGTTTAGTCATGCATGAAAGGAGTGCTTTGTTACTAATGGCTTTCAATTACCTTTTCTATATGTAAATCATTTCAATGTTAAAATGGAAGACTGCTATTGTTAATCTTCTACCCATTTATTTATTTATATAGTTGTGCTGCTGATGCTATTCTTGGGGCGTCAATGTTTCAGCTTAATTTTTCCTTGAGACTACACTTGAATCTTGATTTGACTACACTTGAATCTTGATTTAATTGGAAATAGTTCTAATAAAATGTTGGGCAAATTACCAAAAAAAACTCCAGAGTTTGATCCTTTTAACAAATCAAACCCACTAGTTTCAATTTCATCAATTTAAACCCTCAATTTTTTATTTTATTTTTTATTTTGGAGCAATTTCAACCATCTGTCCGCTTCTGTTATTTTGGCTGACAGAGTAGTACTCGTGTCACTCTTTGATTTGCCATCTTAACTTGATATTACTCTTATACTTCAGGCTCAATTACACCAAATTACTATCATTATTTAGCATACATGGTATCAAACCCCATTACTAAACATCACCATCTTCTCTCATTCATTCTGCAATACCCACTGTAGCTCCGTTTTCCTTTTTTCCAGCGATCATCATCTTCCCAATCCCTCTTCCACCACAACCATGGCGACTGCCACCCCTTCATTTATTCTTCTTCTTCCAACCTAGCCCAACCTGTCCTTGTGCTGTCACTGGAGATGGATTCAGCATAGTTCGCCATTTCCGGAAAATGTGAATCGGCAATGGACATGCAATTGCGTTTTCAACTTCAATCCAAACCCAGCCCAACCTCTGCCTTAGTGCCGTCAATTTTGGGGTTTCTATTTTGGCAAGGTGGAGAGATGAATCTGAGGGATGGGGGTTGTGGGGTAGGTTTGGCAAAAGAGGGAGGAGATGGGGTGGTGATGGAAAGTGGATCCGGGAAGGCGGTGGCGGTTGTCAAATAGAGCTGTGGCGAAAAAGGATGCCTTGTTTGGAACTATAGACACTTGGTTGATCTGGAATTTGATTGGAGGTGTTAATAATGGTTTGCCTGTTCGAATGCATCACAAACTTTGCTCATGGATCTGAAAACGCTTGATTGGGATAAACCAACATTGGAGAAACTCAAATTTCAAATGCATCACTTCTCCGGCTGCTTCTCTCCCTTGCTCTCTCACTCCGGCGTGACTCGCACCCCTTCTAGTCAGCCCAACCACTCCAGTGTTGTTCTCTCTCAATATATTGTATATATAATGTGTACATACATCTCTATATATATAAGATATATACAGTCTATAGCTTAGATTGACAAAAATACCCTAACTTCATTATATTTAACTGAAACAGATGGATGGCTTAAATTGTTCGGGAAAAAAAAATTTTGAGGGTAAAGGGTAAAACCTTGGGTTTTCTTTTTTTCTTTTTGTAATTTGCCCTAAAATGTTTTGTTAGTTTAGTTGTCAATGTGCTTGAAATCTTGACTCTCTTGCTGGTTGTGTATTTTCCATTTCTGAAGTATGCGATGTTTTGAATTTTTCTAGATGTGAAAACTAAGATTTCTTCACTCCATATGTGGACCTGTTTGAATATACACAGGAAAGCCGCAATTTAGCATCACTTGAATTTTTTTTCTTTTTTTGCTGTTCCTAATCTTGTTAGTTAAATAGGAAAGATGATTCATATAAGCAACCTATTAATCTGCTAAACGACCAACTTTGTATTAACAGTCCATTTACGATATCATTACGAATTTTTTTTTTAAAAACAAATTGTCAACATGTGACCTGACATTAGCAAATTCTAATATTGGTAGAGAATGAGTTTATCAAGGGCATAGATCAAGAAAACTAAGCAACTCAAATGATGGTTTTAGCTCCTTCAAATCCTTTCTTTTGGACTATACTTCCTGGGTATGTAAGATTAGGATGAGAAAATTTAAGAGATACTGGAGTGCATGTTATGGAGTTCACTCTTCCCCTCACTGTGTTCAAAAGAAAACACCTGAAGATTTGGACCTCCCAAGGGTAGATATATCGAGAGAAGAAAGCCTTCTTTCAATTAATTGTCTTCTCCATTCATATTTGTTGCTAGGAAATCAGGCAATATCTTTTTACTATATGTTTGAGAATTGGTAATTTTTGAAGTTGGACGGAGTGGAATGTTGACGAGCATCATAGCTCTAACGGGCTTTGTTTGATTCAAGTGACTGTCTTTGACCTGAAGTTTATTTTGATGTAGATGCTATTGAAAAAGTTTATTGAAAGCTTCTGTGGTTATTATTAAGTAGTTTCGTAATCTAAATACCTGTATATTATGTGATTTTGATTTTATTTTTCATATGATTTCTTGTAGATATGTTTATAAGCTTAGGTTTCAACTTGCAAGTAATGGCCAATTTTTGGCCAGGTCAATTATTTGAATTGAATTGACGAAATTAAGAATTTTGTAGTGTTCATGTATTTTGTGGGTCTTTTTAAGAATGATTTCCTATAGTTGTATAGGCGTTGGGTTTTCAAATCTCAAGCCATCTAAGGTATGGTTGGTACCTGTTGTTGCTTTCCTGCACCCAAACAACAAAATACAATAAATACTTTTAAACATACGATCTTCAGATTCAAGCAAATTAAAGCAATTGCCTTAAAAGTTTGATACCCATTAAATAAGTGTTTGACAACCCCATACATATAAATGTACTGTGGTTATTGAAGTGTCATCCGGCAGTGCTGACTTCTGTCTGACAACCTCATATATAGAACTGCAAATTGTGGTTATTGAAGTCTCAGCCAGCAGTACTTGCCACTTTCTGTTGACTCAATGTGATATACCATTTTGATCTAAGCTCCTGGAATTGGAATAAGTTCGGCAGCGGATCACAAAAACTTACTGATCTTCTCTATCTAATGAATGGGGAGTCTTTTCTTCTCCTCAATAACCATAAGAAATGGTTATATGACTCCAATTTTTTTCATTACAATTACTCTGGTTGATTATTTTTTGTAATTTTTGTTTTCATTTTCATTTTCATTTTTCGCTTTCTGTCTTCTTGCCAACTAAGTTCCGTAAGACTTCTGTTAATGTCATGTCAGATAATTGAGAAAGGACCGCTAAGAGACTATATGGGACGCCCCTTAATGACACCGACTAATGATTCCAACCCTTGGTGGTCGGTTTTCAAGCAAGCCATCACAGCTGCTGGCGGAAGACTTTCAAAACCCGAAATCCTGCCATCAACTACTGATGCTCGATTCATCAGACAGAAGGGAATTCCTGCCCTTGGTTTCTCCCCAATGAAGAATACTCCTATCTTACTTCACGATCATAATGAGGTCTGACAAGTTTACTTATCGTTCTTCTGTTTTCTTATTCCAAACACTACAGTTGATTATTGATTTTCTGTGTTTACAACTTTCTTGCAGTTTTTGAAGGATACGGTGTATTTGGAGGGTATTAAGGTATATGTCTCATTAATCAAATCTTTGAGTTCCTTTGAGGGAGCGACTTCTTTGTAATTTGTTAATTAATTGGAAAAAAATAAAAAAATAATAATTATCATGGCAATTTCTACTCAACTTCTCTCTTCTTTCTCTCTTCTTTCTTTTTTTTTTTTTTTTTTTTTTTTTTTTTTTTTTTTTTTTTTCCTACCAAATTTGTGTTGTATTATGCGTTGCTACTCTTCATTGATCACTTTGTTGTTACTGATCTTTATTAAACTTCAAGAAAGTGCCTTTGGCTTTGTGATTTTGCTCCTATTAATGCTGGGGAGTTTTATTGGTGTTTCTTGCCTAAATGTCTATAGTTTACTAGCCTTAATTTCTGTATATTGTTGTTTTAATTTATGAAAAGTGCTTATAAGTTGTTAAGCTTAACATTATGGTAATTCAAACTTAATACGCTGGTGTTGCTTATTATTTGGACAGTTGTTTGGGCTGTGTTTGGATTAAGATTTGCTAGGGGATTTGTGGAAAGGAAGGAAAAAATGAAAAAAATTTAGCTTTTATTTCATTCACTTTTCCTTTTCTTATCTCATTTTTTTTTTGGTTTCCCATTAATCACTTCTCAAATTCTTAATACAACACAATCTTAATAAAATGTCATTACTGTATGCTGTCTGCTTTTATCTACAAATCTGTAAAACTATATATATTGATTATAGATAATGGGCATAACTGTTGATTTCAGGATGCCTTTGTCATAGGTTTACAGAGGCCGTGGATGGGATGTGGTAAAACTCTTTTACATGTGTTTGGTGTAGTATGGTTGGATGTGTCTCAAGCTTAACTTAGGATCACTTGTTCCCTTCCATCTTGTTTTGTGTCGCAAATCCACGATCAGGCTGGAAAGAATTCTCGCGTGATTCAGAGAATTTTGGGTACTGCAGAAAGGAAAAGAGGATCCCAACTTGTTGAGCTTATACACGACATGCAAAATTTCACTAGGATGTTTCGAGTTGAACTCTCATCCTCCTCAATGTTTAAAAAAACAAAAACAAAAATGCAAGTAGCAATTGTGCATTTGGTGTCATGTAAAATTAGAACCTTTCCATTTTTGAGGAGGCGAGAAAGGAGAGTTGCCAAGTAGCTGGAGCAAGTGAACTCGCAACGGGTGACAGATGGTATAGACGGGAGCAACTTGAACACTTTAACCCATTCTCACCTCTATCGAAACTGAACCTCTCACAAGAAATTATTGAGGAAATGCCATTGGGTACAAAAATACAGTTCTCCAAAAAAAAAAAAAAAAAAAAAAAAAAAGAAAAAAGAAAAAAATCAAACAAACAGTACAAAACCACCGACAAATTTGAAGTTTAAAGAAAGGGTCCAACTATGGCACAAAATTAGTTAGTGTAGGTACCATATTAAAAAATATATATATTAATGAGTACCGTCATATAGGGTGGTAAGTAATCTGTAGGTCCTATTGTGTGGTAAGAAAATTCATATTATGTGATAAGTAGAATCAGTTTAAGTGGTAAATAAAGTTAAAAATTCATTTCATTTTCTGAAAAATTATTCATTTTTGTATTTGGTTTTACTCATTTTGATTAATAGCTTGATTTTTGCCTTATCCTGATCTAAGCAAGATGGGACTTACACCCATCTTGTTTTTTTTTGTATCCAATTGTACCAAATTTCAATCAATAGGTGAAAATGTTTGGCATTCTTTTTCTAAAAGAGCAATAGTAGTCATGTTGCTGAAATCCATGAATGATGCAACAAAGGCATTCTAGAATGTTAGCTTGTAAAGGGTATGTCCAGGTTGCAGTAAAGTTGATGATTTAGAACCATATTATCAATGTAGTGTTTTGGAAAGATAATTAAGCCTCCGTTTGGGAAGTGGGTTGACTTTTTGACTTTTTTAGCCTGGGCTATTTTAGCCTGGTTTGGGAAGGGCTTTTTGGCTTTTTTGGCTTTTTTTGTGAGAGAGGATTGTAATGATTATGAGTTAGATTTGATGTTTTGTTTTTTGTGGCTAAAATAGCCTATTTTGTTTTTTGTGGCTATTTTAGCCAAAAAAGCCTGGCTTTTTTCTTTCCAAACGGAGCCTAAAAGCAGCTTTTGGCTTTTTGGTGAGAGAAGAAAGTGGGTTAAAAGTTGGAAAGTGGCTTTTAACCCAATTCCCAAAACACCCCACTATATCTATTATTTGCACTATATTTTTATTGATATTGTTGTACATCTTTCTAAAGATACCATACCTGCATGAATTATTGAGTTTTTTTGTTTTTGTTTTTGTTTTTTTTTAAATTATTTGTTGTACAAATTTTGTGTACCTCATAGGAGGTTAGTTCCTCCTGGGCATTTTGAGTCAACAAAATTCGTCTCTTTAAAGATTATCTTTGTCTCTCTAACATAATAACCAGCTGGCACTACTACGTATGCCCATTACTTCTATGTATATGGATATGGTTGGTTGTTCATTCCATGAACCTTTCCTCCCCCCCCCCCCCCTCTCTCTCTCTCTCTCTCTCTCTCTAAATTGAAAATTGGATCTTGCTTTTTCATCAATACCCCCCCCCCCCCCCCCCCCCCCCAACATGACAAACTTCATGATTCAAACCCCCATTTTCACTCTCACCCATGCCCCCAACCCGAGGTTCAATTCTGTCTGAATCTTGATTTGTTCCTTGTTTCAAGCAATCTCTCTATTTGTACTCACTTCAAAATAATGGTATGGGCATATAGTATGGACAATGTAGTTTATATATCGATTGATATTGAACAGTATTGGCCTATATATTCCGTGATGATTGCAATATAGACAACTTGGTGAGAGAATAGTCATAATGTCCAACCTTACTTTTGATTTACTAAAAAATATTACAAATAAAATTATCACTCACCATTGTGAGAGAATAGTCATTTTATAAAGAAATTAGGAAATGATCATTTCATACCATTCAATTTTATTTTAATGAACCAAACACTATATTATAGTATGATTAGTTTAAATATGAAATTTTACATATTTAAAAATAATAATAATTGAATTGGTGAATTATTTAAAAGTAATTGATTGTTGTTCGACAAATATATGAATTATTTACATAATATTGTTGACTATACCAATTAAAATTGTTTTTGGAGAAATAATTTTTAAAAAAGTTAAAATAGATTAAAATTTACAATTCAATCTATTATGTAAGGAAAAAGCATGAATAAATTTATAATGTTAGTAATCGAAAATGTTCAAAATATATCTGAATAGTTATGTTTTACGTCTATCTCAATCTCAATGACTATGATTTATGATTTACATCAACTATAAAAATCATATGAAATCTTAGAAAATATAATATTATAACTATTGTGAAAAATAAATTATAATTGATTTACCTACTAACACAATAATTTAAAATTCAATTTCCACTTAACATTTTATGTGATTTCCATGGATAAAGAATGGTAATTTTATTTTTTACATATATAACAAATTTTGTGTAGGTACTAACAAAAATAAATAAAAATAAATTAGATATTGTTTCTATTTTACTAATGTATATTTTAAAATATATACGAAGGTGGAGTCTCATTTTTTGAATTCGCCTTGTGCCCCCAAAAATGTCAATATTGAAAGTCCAAAATCCTTTGCATGATCGCATAATATAGATATATTTTTTATTTTATTTAAATAAAAAAAATTGAATAGAATGAGGGAAATCCGGACGGGAGATCTCCTACCTCGCAAACAAATCTCATCCATTTTCTCAGGACAATTTGGAAACTTGTTAAAAAAGTTAATTTTTTTAGTTTTTTAGCTTTTTTACATTAAAAAAAAAAAAAAAACCCCCGCAAAAACCAACTTTTTTACACAAAAAAAAAAAAATCAAAAAATTAACTTTTTATCAACTTTTTAAAACATCATCCTCGGGTTTCTCTGAAGTAAGAATAGCTACCCATTTGATATCTAACTGATTGGGTCCTACTACCTCAGCTGGCTCGACGGCCCGCCAAAGTTTATTAATGAGGACTCTGCATTATTGTTACAAAATCTGTCCGTCTTTCATTAAAATGCCCAGGTACTACGGACAACGGCTGTCATGGGCCATTACAATTTTACGAGTGATTCTATTTGTACTTAAATAATAATTTTGATGAAAATTTTGAAATTTTAATTTTTATTATATTTTAATATAAATTTATTAATAAGGATAATATCAATTAAATCCTAAATTAAGATATATATATATATATATATATATTTTTTTTTTCTAATGGTATCACTTATATGTATTTTTCATATTCAATGTTCATCTTCTTCTCCAAATTTCAATTATTTTTTCTTTATCTTCTTTCTCACTCTAAAATTTCAATCTATTCCATCAAAACTCACAATTGTTATCAATATCATTATTTCTTATTGTGTTGTTACTTACAAATAGAATAATATAATAACAGAATAATATGTGCCACTGTAAAAATAAAAATAAAAAAATTGGAAATTGTCAAGAATACAATAATTTTTTTATTCAATTAATCAAATCAAAAAAAAAAAAGTCTATTGTTCAATTAATCAAATCAAAAAATAAGTAATGTCTCATTTAATTAATCAAACATCAACTAGTATTATCCTGGAAAGTTTTAGTTCTTGGGAATTTTTAGATGGTTATTCAGAAGTTTTAGTTCTTGGGAATTTTTAGATGGTTATTCAGAGATGCCATGGAGGTTTAACAACAACTGTGTTTTTCAATTTTCATGGAATTATCATGGGACTTTTCAACAAAATGTTTCATGGGGTTATCACTAATATAACAAGAATGCATATAAGTAAATATGATGTTATATAGACTAACTCACACCAATTGTTCTTTGTATGCGAATAAAATGGCTAGTTGTAATGAGAAATTTATTTAAGGGTTTTTGAATGGGTTTTTCAAAGTGGTATAATTTGGAATTTTTGATTAATTTATTATTTGGGTGTACTTTGAAGCGTAATTTGTGAAAAAATATAGAGTGTATTGAGAGTAAATCATAATCCTAAATAATTTACCGGAGTATATTGAAAAATTATGCATACTTAATAATTTTTTAAGTGTAAATAGAATCTCCCCATTTTTACCCACTTCATTTATATTATTGTTCTTGTTTCAAATTACAGTTCCTAATATAGATTTTTATGGCCTATTCGATGCAAATCTTATTTGGTTTTACTGGACATTATATTGGGCCGGTACAAATTTTCATTACTCGGTTTAATTAAACCAGTTTTGGGCATTCATGTTTTGGGCTATTACATTTTAATATGATTGACTCTTGTTGTACATATAAAAAATTATCGATTGATTTTAGTGCAGGGGAAGGATATGTCACAACCCAGGGGTGGGTGGTCTTGTGGTAAGAATATGAGGATTAAGACCTCAGGTCACGAGTTCAAATTCTCCTTGGGCCAATTTCTTCTCATCGCTCAGAACGGCTAACAGGACACCTTAGTGATCTCTACAAAAAGGCGCTGTCTTGGACCAACGGGAGAGTAGGGAGGATTTTCCTGTAACAAAAAAAAAAAAAGATATGCCACGCTTTATTATTGGGATAAACACCAAGGTCAAATAATAATAATAAAAATAAAATGCAAAATTAAGAAGACATTGCTTGACAATGTTTAAATACAATAACTCCTCATCAAGAAAAGAAAAGAAAAGAAGACAACTCAATAATTTCACAGTAGATTATATGATTAATAATTAAAGAGAGAATGTTGAAATCTTTTTAGTAAGATCACAACTACTTTGAAAAAGGAATTGGATTATCTCAAAATAAATGATTTAAATTATCAAAATAAATCCGAAATATAGCTCACAATTAACCGGATTGAACCATCCTATTTCTAAACTCATAATTGGGTATCCTAAAAATACCCCAACCCCCACTGCTCTTAATGGGGTTCAAACCTCTAACCACTTCTACGCTGACATTAGGGAAATGCCAGTAGGCCAATGCGCCATTGGCTCTGCTTCTCCTTTCAAAAAATGACACAGTTACGTCATTAGCTATGCCATTTTATAAGAATTTTATCTATTTATTTATTAATTTTTAGATACAATACATTTTTAGTATTTAAAGTATGCCTTATTTTTCATTTTATTTCTTAAGTTTTAATTTTGTTATTTTGATTCATAAAATTGTTAATTCGAATCAATTTGGTCTTTGGTCTAATGCCCATCAACATTAATTGAAAGAAAAAAACAATTTTAGTCCCTAAACTATGTGTTTTTTATTATTTTAGTCCTTCAAGTTTTAGTTTTTGACATTTTGGTCCTTAAAGTTGTCAATTTGGTCATAGTTCAAATTGACAATTTTGAGGATTAAAATGACAAAATTTAAAATTTAAGAGATTAAAATGACAAGAAACGCATACTTTAAGGATTAAAAGTATTTTTTATGCAAGGTTAAAATATTTTTTCCTTTGTCAATATAAACAAATGTTAGAGATAGGATTAAATTGACAACTTTGAAGACCAAAATGACAAAATATAACTTAAAGAACTAAAATGGCAAAAAATATATATATTTTGATAATTAAAATTATCTTTCATCCTTAATTTTTTTTAGTATGAAGAAAACTTACACAAGTCTTGATTTGACATAGTCATGTCATTAATTATGCAAGTCTGTGTAACAATTTTTTATTTTTTATTTTATTACTAGGAAAACTCACACAAGTCTTGAATTTTCCTACTACTAGGAAAACTTAAACAAGATGTAGAAAAATAAAACAATATCAAATTACGCATGTGAGATTTAAGCTCATGGAGGCATGGTGCATGTCAACATCTCTAGTACTAAACAAATAAATAAGTATTGACAGATGAAATTAATTTAAAGTATAGAGAGCTGCACATGTTGTAATCCACAATTCATGAAACTGCTTGGTGTGTTCAATTACTTGGTCAACCGTATCTCAATTAGTCTGGATTTCAGGATTCTGGGCCCATATAAATTGATAGGGGTAAGTGATTTACAGCATACAATGACACTTGTTTTTAACATTTAATTTTCAGCTAACAAGTTTGTTAGTCAAGGTCTAAGCAGTTGATTGAAGCAAAGTTTAGCCATTGGCTGGATTAATTAATTATGTACTAAACAAATTCACTAATTAACTTTGGGTCATGCGGCAATGATGCAATTAGTGAGCTTCTAATCATGGATGGACCCAATGGGCGGCTGGATGCGACCGCCCCTCAAAGTTTTGTTAGTTCCTCTAATTATTTATGTATTTATTTAGTTTTTTATTTTTATTTTAAACATTTGAAGTTTGCCTCCCTTCCCTTCTCAATATTTTTTTTTTTGGGTAAAAATATTAATATTATTGTAGAGCTTCGTGTACAAATTTTTTGGATACATATACATTCACTCTCGAGAGATTGAATTTTGGTCTATCTTTAGCTCTAACTGAGGTGCATGAAGTTGTCTTGGGGGAACACCAATGGATCCCTTGTGTGCAATAACCTCACATTGTCAAGTCGCTTAAGGGTCTTTTATCTAGCTCTGTAGAGAAATTCTAACACTAATAGGCATTTTGCCTATATATATAAGTATATTATGTATTTTGTCTAACCATTTTTCTTAGTGTATTCTAATAGTACTCTTTGCTCTTCAAATTTATTTCCCTAAGCTCTGAGGCTCTCCATTACAAATATAGAATAGAAAAGATCACAATCCCTCCAAATATAGCTAACCAAAAAAGGATAAGGCTAAATTGCCTAAAATGTTCCAAAAGTATGTCTTTTCCATTGGAGATGCCCTTAGCAGGCTCTTATGCTTATGTCCAATGAACAAATATTGAATATAATAGTGATATTATCTTATATCATTGACAATTAAACTATCACAAATAGATTAGCTATACATTCCTTGTCTCCACTAACCCTGAAATATTTGCCCTCACTATTGTAATATAAGATTCATCATTGGTTGGTGATACTACAATGTGATCACTGTTATTAGGAATGACAATTTCCCCCCATCTTCCTTTGCTCCTACATCCATCACTTGACACTAACGTTGCATTTGGTTGAAGGATTTATAGAGAAATTTGGAAAGGAAAGGGAAAAGGTGTATGAAATAAGTAAAATATAAGTATATTTTATTCACATTTCAACTACTTTATCCATTTCTCTTTCTAAATCCATCTTCAAATCCCCCAATCAAATACAGTATAACTGAATTTTCTATACCTCAATGAAAAAGTGTAATGGGGAGGGTTTCACTCCCCATCCCATTCTGAATGTATTAATTAAATATATTTTATATTTATATAATAATATTAAAATAGTACCTTTGAAATTCATTTTGATTTATTTATTTCTCATATCACATATTTTAATTCTCATCAATTTTAAACTATTATCGGTAATATACTATTTTATCATTCATTTTTATAGCATCTCTTTTTTAAAATTACAAAATTAATCTATTATGTTCTCACCTAATTTACCATGCAAAAATGCTTTAACCATTAATTGAAGACCAGTAATTGACTACTAATGACATGGCGTTGATGTGGATCCACCACTGATGTGATAGTTTGGCCTTTATTTGTTTGTTTGTCTTTTTTTTTTTTTAGTTTTTGCACTGCCAGCTCATTAGAGCTGATATTAGTGGTGAAAATTTAGAGTACTAAATCAGTGCTGTTTGCCATGTATCCAATATGATACAAGGCGGGGGCGGGACACCACAAACCAGCCCCCGCCCTACACGGTTCCCATCCCTCTTACCATTTCCTTATCCAGCTATATATGTGTGTGTGTGTGATGTTGAAATTTCCTTCAAACTTCCCAGAAAGAGAGGCCTCATTACATTCCAGGATTTATGAGTCTTAGCATGTGCGATACCTCTTAAGAAAATATATAAATGAATATTAACAAGATTAATAGTACTGTCAGCCACCTGAGAAACAAACAGCATGTTATTAATTTAATCCATGCAGTTTATGTATTTGTTTAATGAAGCAAATGATTCCATGAAGTTTGATATATTTTAAAGTTGTGTTCTCAACTGTGACTGGGAAGAGGAAGGAGAGAGGAGGGAGGGAGAGAAGATTTGTAGTTTGTACGGATTGACGACACGATTCTTGTCCCTCATGTTCTTCATCTTCTTCGTCGGACAATGCAAATCGTGTGCTTTTTCTTATTTTATAGATTTGTTGTTAAGGCCGCACCCAGTTTTTTGAATTAAAATTTGGATCTGAATATGAAATAAATATTAAGTGCAACAATAATATCGACTTATAAATTATAATGGGTCAATGAAAGATTAGAAATGAAATTAGATAGACACCTTTTATCACTCACTAAACAAATCATGTAGTTTCAGTTGCTACAATGTATAATTTCTTCTTAGGTAGTTTATGCTAAATATATATATATATATATATATATGTGTGAGTGATTTTCCGACTACACTGCCCGCCTAGTAATCAGTTAGAGAGCACCGGTAGAAAAGACGGCTCCAGCAAACTTGTAACAGAAAAGAAAAGGCTTCGGCAGTGGCTCTTTCACCGGGGGCACTCCGACGATCAAGTCAATATATCTCTCAAAGATAATCAAGTGCTAAACTCACTACTCAAAGTATAAAACTGCGTACCTTAGACCCACGGGGTGTCTCTTTTTTATAGTTTTCTCAATCCTAGTCCCACTAGAAGCTTGACTTCTATGGACTCCCATTCTGTACTTACTTTAGATTTCTCAAGAGATAAAGATAAACTCCCTAAGAGCTTTATCCTTATCTTAGCAAAGTCTTCTCTTTACTCTAGGACTCTTGCCCCTTATCCATTATCCGCTTATTTCGGATTCTGATATCTTCGGAGATAACCTCGGCCTCGCCGAGATAACCTCGGCGTCACAACCAGGACACGTGGCACCTCGACTGACACGTTGGCGTCACCTTGCCACGTGTTGGTATTCAGAAAATACATCCCCACAACTGCCCCCCCTAGGTTCTATTACCTCGGCATTCTGAGGTGATGAAACCTATATCTGTATTTTCTTCCAGCAAATCGGCTTAAGATTTGACAACCAAGATCATTCATTTCTGGCCGACATGCTTTCCCTAAAAAATCAAAGATTTTTAAGGAACTTTTTACGCCCATGAGCTGTCATGCACTTTAATTCAACTGTTTTAAACACGCGTTTCCTTCTTACTGGCTCGTGCCTGTGACGCGCCCATAAGCCATTTCTTCTTCACATGCGCCGTCTGACGTATGCGCTTTTTTAGGCGTATTGATTGCTTTTGCCGCCGTTTTCATTTTTTTTGACAAAATCTTTCCCCCTTTCTTTCGTCTCTTCACTTTTGCATCTGAGTTCTCTTGCTTTTTCTCTCTCTAAACTCTGTCTCTCGAATCCGCCATTGTTCAAGCTCCAGGCTCTGTAACTTCATTCGTCTCTCTGGTGAGGCTCTCGCTACTCTGTCACTTCTGTAACCGTCGTCTGTCTTCGGCAAACTTCATTCCGGCTTCAATTTCTCTGGTAAGCCACTATTCTTTATGTATTCAGTTTACTGATGTTCTTCTATCTTCTTGCTACCATTACTGTTCTGTTTAAACTGTTAATTCCGCAAATCATATTTATTGTTCACTACTTCTTGCATTTTTGCCATTGTTCTTGGCCCTGTAGTTCTTGTTTTCTTTATGCTTTTGAGAACCCCACTTCTGTTCTTCATTCTGAAACTGCGTTCTGGTTTCCTGTTTCCTGTGTTGTTTTCCAGATCTCTGCTTTCAATTTTTGTTTTCAATCTTTGCCATCATAGATTTAGGTTTGGGATTTGTCTATAGAACCTATCAATTCTTAGGAAAAAACTGAAACAATCCTTACTAGCATATACCTAGGGTTTCGCCGAGGTCCCGATAACCCCTTAAGAGCATCTTTTTCTGAAACCTAGCCCTCTGATTTTAGGCCGACATTATGGGTTTGTGGAGGCACAGGGTAGATATCCCGACCAAACTTGAGTACTTTAGGCAAGAGTTCTCCATCCCTACCGATGTCCGCCTGAGACTGGCTGGGGATGGCGACTCCATCATGCCTACAGAAAATGCCATGCCCCTTCCCATTGTAGCTTTTACTGAGTGTGGACTCCGGCTCCCACTAAATATCCTTTTTCGCGAGATTCTTCATTATTACAAGTTGAACCCCATGCAACTGGCAATCAACTCCTATCAAGTGATTTTTGGTATTATCGCCTTAGCTAAACAGGAAAACATTAGGATCACCTTAGCCGACATACAGTATTGTTACACCATGTGTGCCCTTAACTTGAAAGAAAAAGGCTTCGTTTATTATCTTAAGCCGAGGTCAACAGAATTCAAAATCGTAGCCGACCTCCCAGACTCCAACAAGGGGGCTAGAAATGATTATGTTATTGCTTCGAGAAATTAGGAGTTTGACGCAGACAAGGACGCCCATCTCTACCCTCTTCCCTGATCAGTTAAAGAGGGCAAGGGTAAGAGCCCAGTATCAATACTTAGCTGTTTCTGTTCAAGTCTTCAATATTTTATCTGTTTCTAATGTCTGTTTCTTCTTGCAGACGTTCGCAAACCAGCGAAAAACTTCCGCCAATCTTACGTTCCCAGTAAGGACCTGAAAAAACTCCTGGACTTGCCAGTTCACAAAAGAAAAGCACCTCTTCTTCTCAACTTTATTCCCACACACAAATCGATTTTGCCCGACGTCCCCAAAAGAAAGAAGAAAAGCCTTTCTCCTCCTACTGCCACAACTCAAACCGCCTCTACATCAAGAACAGATCAAGAGTCAACATCTGACCCAACCAATCAACCATCTACTTCGGCCCCATACTTGGTCCCAATACAAGAACGAAAACGTCGGCGTAGACTTGTCAAAACTGCTGAGATGGGTCGCCCAAAGCCCGTTGCTCAAGACCTTCTTGCCGATCTCCCTGTTGACGTCGATGCTCAGCCGACGTAAACCACCCCACCAAAGCCGAAACGAACCAAGAAAGCCCAGCCAAAGGCTAAGGCCACTGAAGTTGAGGCTGAGGATACCCTGACAATTTCACAATTGGCAGGGAGTGAGAAGACAGCTTCCGTTCCCAAAAAAAGGTCTGCTGAGACATAGCCATCAGAGTCCACACAATCAAAGAAGCCGAGGTCATCGTCTGCGACAACCTCGGGGTCTAGAATACCAAAAGTCCCCTGGGCGCCTGAAATTACTTTAGAAGATAAGCCTGTTCTTGCCAGTGATAGTGCCGACGACATTAATGTCGGTGTAGCACTCAGTACCGCCCTACTTCTCCCAGGTGACCTTGAGCGGAATGCCAAGATGAGTGAGTACGAGAACTATGCCTTTATGCTCCAACGTTCTGTCCAAGTAAGTGTCTTTACATGGAAACTTGTTTTCTCTTTTACTTTGTAAAATTTTGTAATAATTTTTACCCTGTGCTCTTTCAGGTCATTCAACATGCCCACTCTCTCTCTATGCAAGCTTTTGAGAACAGGGAAAAGTTGGCCGACATGAAAAGGGAGGTTTCTGCCCTTAAAAAGGAGAACAAAACTCTTCAATCAAAAATGAAAAAACTAGAAGACCAGGCTGAGGTTGCCACCAAAGCCCAAACCCTAGCCGAAGAAAAGGCTGAATCTGCTGAGGCCATCAAGAAGGTTGCCGAGGCCGAGAAGAGAGAAGCTGAGGACAAAAAGGCCCAAGCCGAAAAGGAACTTCAGGAGGCCTTGGCCACTAAAGACGCTGAAATCAAAGCAGCCGACGAAAAAGCCTATGCCCAAGGAATGGCCGATGTTACAGAGGAATATAAATTACAAGTTAGGCAGGCATGCAACAGGGGCTTTTCCCTTGGTTGGATGTCCCTGGCCAAAAAGCTCAATATTCCTGAAGATTCACCTCTGCGCAAGGCCGAAGCTATTCCTCTCCCATTCCCTCATCCTCCTCCACCTCCAAGTCAAGCTAAAGAAGAATCTGAATCTGAGTCTGAAGATGAGGTGGAAGGTGAGGATGAGGCTTTAGTAAGGAAATCCAAGGAGGCTGTTGGGCCTAAGTCTCCTTCTCTGAATGAGCAGGTCTTGGACTTGACTCAAGATGATGATGGTGATGTAGTTGCCAAGGAAACTACTCCTGAACAGGCTTCATCTGACGTTCCTCCAGCCGAAAAAAGTCTTGATGAAACCCTTGCGCAGATTGACGCCGAAATCGAGGCAGAAAAGACTGCCGAAGTAGCTCTTCAGGAATTAGCCGAGGTAGTTCTCCAAGAACCGGCCGAGGTCCGGTCTCAAATTGCGCCTGAAGTAGAAGAATCATAACTTTGATGTCCCTCTTTTCTTGTCTTTTGTACTTTTTTGTTTTCTGGACAGTAGAAGCTTCTCTGTACGGCCGATGTGCCTTCTGTTTGTGTTGGATATAACTATCTTTCTTTGAATGACTGCATTCTTTTTTGCCTTTTCTTTGACTGCCTCTGTTTGATTCTATACTTAGAATTTTTTGTATGCCTTTCATACTTTGCCTCCTTTGTGCAATCTTCTCAGGGTTACATACCTCGGGTATAATAGCTACAAAACTTTTACTTCGGCAAGATACTGACCTGCAAGCTTTTCATAAATTCTAACAAGTGTGAAACATATACTACTTAATGTTAACTTTGCAAACTTTTTCTCAAGTCTCAACAAGTGTTTAAACGGTGATCTCGGTCTAGCCTACTTGTAAATTGCTACAAATTTCAACAAGGATTAATATATACTGTAACAGGGATCAACAAGGATTAACATAACAAGTGTTAAACGATAATCTATTTGTAAATTGCTACGAATTTCAACAAGTGTTTAATCAACATACTTAGCTTTTTCCTCAACCTGTAAATTGCTGCAAATTTCAACAGATGATCATATGTCAGCTTAACGTTATCTTGTAAATTGCTACAAATTTCAACAAGTGTTAAGCATCTTCTTTGGTTTAACCAACCTGTAGATTGCTACAAGTGTTTAGTAATAACCTCGGCTTTGCTTTAACTCGTAAATTACTACGAATTTAAACAAGCGAAGAGAAACAGTAATCTTGGCTTAACTTCAACTTGTAAATTGCTACAAATTTCAACAAGTGAAGATAAGGAACCATCTCGGCTTAACTTCAACTTGTAAATTGCTACAAATTTCAACAAGGGAAGATAAGGAACCATCTCAGCTTAACTTCAACTTGTAAATTGTTACAAATTTTAACAAGTGAAGATAAGGAACCATCTCAGCTTAACTTCAACTTGTAAATTGCTACAAATTTCAACAAGTGAAGAAAAGGAACCATCTCGGCTTAACTTCAACTTGTAAATTGCTACAAATTTCAATAAGTGAAGATAAGGAACCATCTCGGCTTAACTTCAACTTGTAAATTGCTACAAATTTCAACAAGTGAAGATAAGGAACCATCTCGGCTTAACTTCAACTTGTAAATTGCTACAAATTTCAACAAGTGAAGATAAGGAACCATCTCAGCTTAACTTCAACTTGTAAATTGTAACAAATTTCAACAAGTGAATTAAGTGTTTCTGTCTTCTCTCTGCCCCCAATATGAACCTGAGTTCTACTTGGGTTCTCATTATTCATGTCTCCAAAAACACCAATATGTAACTTTATCAATCATATATGTTTAAAGAAAAGGGAAAAGATTTTATTGATGACATCGGCCAAAAATAATGCACATCTAATGACAGAAGAATTTCAAATTACAAGTGTTCCAAGGTCTTGGCAGTGCTTTGCCCTCGTTATCTTCAAGCCGATAAGCTCTATTGCCTAATACCGAAGTAATTCTGTAGGGTCCTTCCCAGTTTGGGCCAAGCTTGCCCTCTCTGGGATCCTTCTTGTTGCCGACGACTTTTCTCAGGACTAGGTCGCCGACTTGAAAATCTCTTGGATTGACCTTCTTGTTGTAAGCTCTGGCAAGCTGTTGCTGGTATACTGCGAGCTGAATTGCAGCTTTCTCTCTTCTTTCTTCTAAGAGATCCAGATCTCGGGCTAGAAATATATCATTTGTGCCATTCACTACTCCGTCGGTTCTGATTCCTAGGATGCCGATCTCCAGAGGGATGACTGCTTTTGTGCCATAAGCCATGGCAAAGGGGGTTTCCCCTGTTGATCTTCTCGGCGTAGTCCGATATGCCCAGAGTACATTGGGCAACTCGTCTACCCACTTTCCTTTTGCTGCCTGCAGTCTCTTCTTTATCCTATCCAAAATTACTTTGTTGGATGCTTCTGCTTGCCCATTAATTTGGAGAAAACTTGGTGTTGAAAAGTAATTCTTTATCTTGAATTTCGCGTAGAAGTTCTTGATGAGTTTGCTGTCAAACTGCGTTCCGTTGTCGGCAACTATTGCTCTTAGAATGCCAAATCTGGTGATGATGTTTCTCCATATAAAGTTCTTGACGTCCACATCTCGAATTTTGGCAAGAGGTTCTGCTTCTATCCACTTCGTAAAGTAATCTGTTGCTACCAGCAAGTATTTTCTCTGCCCAGTTGCCAGGGGAAGTTGCCCAATAAGATCCATGCCCCATTGGGCAAACGGCCAAGGGCTGGATACTGGGTTTAAGTCAGCAACTGGCTGATGTATCAAAGGTGCAAACCTTTGGCATTGTTCACACTTCTTCACGTAGGCTTCAGCATCCTTTTGCATGTAGGGCCACCAATACCCCTGGGTAATGGCCCTGTGGGCTAATGATTTGCCCCCAACATGGCTTCCACAAATTCCTTCATAAATTTCATATAGGAAATCTTCAACCTACAAAGGGTGTACGCACCTTAAAAGGGGTCCAGTGAAGGACCTTCTGTAGAGGTGTCCATCTGCTGTCAGACTGAATCTTGTCGATTTCAATCTGACTTTGTGTGCCTCCTTACGATCTTCTGGCAGCTTTCCTTCTTTCAGGAATGCAACAATTGCATCCATCCAGCTTGGCCCCATGTCCACACACATTGCTTCCTGCTTTGTACTCTGTGGTTCTATGCTTGGGCCCGACATATAGTCGATCATAATTGTCCTTGTTTTTCCAGTCTGCATTGATCTTACCAGTTTAGCCAACGCGTCGGCGTGGGTGTTGTCATCTCGGCTAACTTGGAGTAGTCGGCAGTTCTGAAATAGGGCTGCTAATCTGATGACCTCTTTTGCATATGCCGACATCCTTTCGTCTTTGGCTGCAAATTCTCCTGTTGATTGGTTAACAATAAGTTGTGAATCACAAAAAAGGATTACCTCATCTGCTTCTGCTGCTGCTGCCAGTTTTAGCCCTGCAATTAATGCTTCGTATTCCGCTTCATTGTTTGAGGCCTTGAACCCCAAACGGATGGACTGTTCTATTATTTCTCCATCTGGAGATATCAGTAGTACTCCTGCCCCCACTCCTTGTCGGTTCGAACTTTCATTGACAAACAGTTTGAATGAGTCGCCGATGTAGATGCTGCAGGGTCTGAGTTTTTCCTTCCTTTGCTCTTTTGCCTTAGGCTGGGATTCTCCTTGCTTGCTGGGACAATGCTCATCCTGGCTCAACGGAGCCCGATGTTCGATGGTTTCAGGCATGAATTCTGCCACGAAGTCGGCCAAAACTTGGCCCTTTATTGCTGTTCTGGGCCTGAACTCCAGGTCATACTGGCCCAAGGTAACTGCCTATCTTGCGATTCTTCCTGTTAAGTCTCCTTGTTGCAACAGGGACTTCAGTGGGTGCTGTGTGAGTACCACGATCTTGTGCGCCTGAAAGTAATGGTTCAATTTTTTTGAGGCCATTACTAAGGCCAGCATCAATTTCTCTAGTGGTAGATACCTTATTTCTGTGTCGGCCAAGGTTTTACTTACATAATAAACAGGCTTTTGTTCTCCTTGTTCTTCTCGGATTAGTACTGTACTTACTACGTGTTCTGACACAGCTCTTCCCCAGGTTCAGGAGTCAAGAGGACCGGAGCCGTGGTCAGATATTTCTTTAGGTCGGCCAAAGCGGCTTCACATTCCTCAGTCCACAGGAAGTCCGTGGTCTTTTTCACCAGGTTGAAGAAGGGTTTACATTTGTCTGAGCTTTGGCTTATGAACCTGTTTAGGGCTGCGGCCTTTCGAGTAAGCATTTGTACCTGTTTTGTCGATGTTGGGCTTTGTAGGCCTAGGATGGCCTTGATCTGATTTGGGCTGGCCTCTATGCCCTTCCTTGTTACCAGGTACCCCAGAAATTTACCAGATCCAACTCCAAACGCGCACTTTGATGCGTTGAATCGGAGCCGATATGTTTTGAGGATCTTGAATACCTCTTTTAGGTCGGCAAGATGACTTTTAGGCTCCTTGGTCTTCACGACCATGTCATCGATGTATACTTCTACTGTTTGACCGATCAGGTGTTTGAACATTTTGGTTACCAGCCTTTGGTAAGTTGCTCCTACTTTTTTCAACCCAAAAGGCATTACCTTGTAACAATACAGTCCTTTCGGGGTGATAAATGCTGTCTTCTCTTCGTCTGGAGGGTGCATGGCTATCTGGTGGTATCCTCTGTAAGGGTCCAGGAAGCTCATCCTTCCATGTCCAGATGTGGCGTCTACTAACTGGTCAATCTTGGGTAGAAGAAAACAGTCTTTGGGACAAGCTTTGTTCAGGCTTGTAAAATCTACGCAGACCCGCCATTTACCATTCTTCTTCTTTACCACTACTGTGTTGGATAGCCATGTCGGGTAATGAACTTCTTGGATGGCCCTGGCCTCCAGAAGTCTGTTCACTTCTTCTTCTACTGCTTCGACGTGCATCAACGTTGGTCTTCTGACTCGTTGAATCACAAGTTTTGCCGACCTGTCGACATTCAGTCTATAGCAAGTGACCTCGGGGTCAATGCCAGACATTTCGTAAGGTGTCCAGGCGAACACCTCAATGTTGGCTCTTAAAAAAGTCTCCAACTCTTTTTCCTCTTCTTCGGCTAAGCCCGAGCCGAGAAGAAAAAAGCGATCTTCGTCTCCATCCTGGACGAGGATTTTCTTTAGCGCCTTTTCGCTCTTCTTGGCTAGTTCTTTGCCGATGTCTTCTAGTATTTCCATGTCCCCATCTTCAATTTCTGCCTCTTTTGGCTCTCGAACGCTGCAAGTAGACTTCATTGCTGCCATAGAGTAACTTTTTGCCTGCAGTTAATCTCCTCTGATTTCTTCAATCCCATGCTCCGTTGGGAACCGCAGTAGTTGATGCAATGTTGAGGGAACTGCCCCCATTGCATGCAACCATGGTCTTCCCAAGATGATGTTATATGGTGAAGGTGTGTCAATCACCATGAATTATGTCCTGATCTTCTTAGTGCCAGCTTGCACTTCCAAGCTTGTTGCGCCCAGTGGCCACGTCGGCGTTCCATTGAAGCCGACCATCGGGCCATTCGATTACTCCATGTCGTCTGGGTGAAGGCCTAGCTCCTTGTAACATCTAACGTGCATGATGTCACAACAGCTGCCTTGATCTATTAGGATGCGTTTCACTTGGCACTCCCCAACCTGGAGGGATACTACCAAGGCATCATTATACGGATGTTGGACCATCTCTAGGTCAGCTTCAGTGAAGGCTATCATCGGTCCTCGGCACTCTTCAGGCCGAGGTCTTTTATGTCCGACCTGGTTCACGTGTTGCAGGTGTTTTACTCTTTGGGTTTCTCCCCGAATGTCGCTTTCGTTCACTTTTGAGTGAATTACATTAACCATCCTAGGTCTCCCTCTCTATGGTTGCTGTGTTGGGGGAGGTGGAGCCGCTGGCGCTTGAGGAAATCTTGCCTGCTCTTCTCTTGTCCTGGCTTTGTCGACGAGGTCCCTCAGATGGCCTTGCCTTACTAAGTCCTCTAAGTGTGCTTTTAGGGCTCTGCAGCCCTGAGTTGGGTGCCTTTCTTCATTGTGGTAAGTGCAACGTCTACCAACGTTTTTTCCCATGTATTCCCCTGGGGTCTTTGCTGGTGCTCTGTAATAAGGTTGATTTCGGATTTGATCCAGGACTTTGTGTACTGGGATTCGGAACACAGTCGTCACTGCCTGTTTTCCCCTCAATTCTATCTCCGATTTATTAAATCCGTTGTCACCTCGGCTTCGCTTCGGCTCGTCGTTCCCTTTTTCCTGCTTTACCTCCTTATTTCCCGATGTGTCCTCCTCGGCTCTGGCATATTTCTCAATTCTCGCCATGAGTTCTTCCATACTTTTTGGCAAAGTTTTTGCCAAAGACTTCCGTAGTGGACAATTGTCTTTCAGGCCGTTCTTGAATGACACGACCGCTACTTCTTGATTACATTCTGGTATTTGATTGAACACCTCATAGTACCTTTTCGCATAGGCCCTAAGGCCTTCGTCTTTGCTAATCTTCAGAGCCATCAATGCGTCCACCCTCAATGGCTGTAGTTTGTTCGTTACAAACCTGGTCACAAACATCTCGGCCAGGCCTTCCCAAGTCTTTACGCTTCCCTTCGGTAGTTTATGGAACTAATCTGATGCAATTTCCCCAAAGGACGAGGGGAATACTTTACAGAGCAACGGCTCGTTCCCACTATATAATGCCATCGAATTCAAGTATAGCCCGACGTGGGAGTTGGGATCTGACTTACCATCATATATTTGGAACCTTGGCATACTGAATCGCTTTGGTGCTTGAAATTTGTCCAGTTCCACCGAGAATGGTGTCTTCGGCTTAACCGGGGAAGTTACCTCGACTTCAGCATTCTGTTGTTTCCTCTTCAGGTAATCTCTCAAGTCTTCTTTACTCCTCCCTGGAGCTCGGCTATCTTTGGATTTCAATCTTTTTGGCACACTACTTTCAGCCTCGTGGTGGGCTCGTTTTGACCTTTCTCTATGTGTTGTGTCAAAGCAGAGTGCTTGCCCTTGAACATGCCGATGTTCTTTGGGCTCTTGGTCCTTCGTCTGATACGTCCTTCGGGACTCTTTTTGTCTTGGCTCCTCTCGTCCGACTTCCCTGGAAGGTCGGTGAGAGTGCCTTCCACTCCTGGTGTGCTGAGGGGCTTCGGGGATTGCTCTTCTTCCCCTCTTCTGTGTATTAGTTGCGGGCATCGGCGTATCTTGCAGCGGGTATGGTGGCTGCATGACATTATTTTGCATCATGAAGTTGACAACCGACTGAAGGTCTGCCAACTTGTTCGCCAATTCTTTTACTTCCTCATCCCTCAGTAGGCACCTCTCCCACCATACGTGAAGGTTGTTTTCGTGATAGTACTTGCCTTGGTCTGTTCTCTTCGAAGTACCGCCCTCCTGGCCGACGTCTTTTTCACTGTGGCTCTGGTCATGAGTTTCTGCATTGTGGTTGTCTCCTTCAATGTCAAGGTTAATTGGTCTGCCACTCCCAGCAGGAGTGTCGCCCACAATGTTTTCCTTTTGTCCGTTACTGGCCATCTATTCTTCTAAGTTTCCCACAGACGGCGCCAAATTGTGTGGGTGATTTTCCGACCACACTGCCCGCCTAGTAATCAGCTAGAGAGCACCGGCAGAAAAGATGGCTCCAGCAAACCTGTAATAGAAAAGAAAAGGCTCCGGCGGTGGCTCTTCCACCCGGGGGCACTCCGACGATCAAGTCAGTATATCTCTCAGAGATAATCAAGTGCTAAACTCACTACTCAAAGCATAAAACTGCGTACCTTAGACCCACGGGGGTGCCTCTTTTTTATAGTTTTCTCAATCCTAGTCCCACTAGAAGCTTGACTTCTATGGACTCCCATTCTGTACTTACTTTGGATTTCTCAAGAGATAAAGATAAACTCCCTAAGAGCTTTATCCTTATCTTAGCAAAGTCTTCTCTTTACTCTAGGACTCTTGCCCCTTATCCATTATCCGCTTATTTCGGATTCCGATATCTTCGGAGATAATCTCGGCCTCGCCGAGATAACCTCGGCGTCACAACCAGGACACGTGGCACCTCGACTAACACGTTGGCGTCACATTGCCACGTGTTAGTATTCAGAAAATGCATCCCCACAATATATATATATTTTTTCAAAATGAGTTTAGAATAATTACAAAATGATAGTAGGGGAATTAATGTATTCACAAAATAATTAAACCTTCTATTATCTCTTGCACATATGTTATAAGTAGAAGTTTTATGTAATGGATGATAGTATGATGTCTCCAAGTTTCTAAATCAGCATGGCCACCGATTGTAGGGACAAAAACTCATTTTCAATTATCGTAGACAAAGTGTTTGTTTGGTATAATTCTTACAAGTTAATTATCGATAAATAATAATAATAATAATAATAATAAATAAATTAAAAACACATATATTTCTCTCCTTTCTAATAATCACATTTTTTTAATTTATATAAATTATTTTTATCTCAAGTTATAAGTAGAAAATGTACCAAACATTCTGATATAAATTTAGAAAATAAAAAACACTATAAACAGTCTCATAAACTGCACCAAAGGGCTAGGTTTAGTTGGCTACTCTTTACACTTTTAATTAAAAGGTCATAGAGTCAATTTTTACCAAACATAAAGATTGATGATTTGATCACGGTTAGGGGATCTTTTTTGGTTGTTTATTTCTTATTTTTTCCATTATAGGACTCTTGGCTATTGGTGTTGAGTTTGTATTGTTCGACTTTCTTAAATAATTGATTTTCCAATTTGACATAAGATAAAAAAAAAAATGTAAATATTCTCTTGTTGATTGGTGACAAAAACAAACCAAAGACAAAAAAGATGTTTTGTCAAATTAAAAAATATTTAGATTTGAAACTCCAGAGAAAAACAAGGGCATGTTAAATATTTCTAACTAATTAAGCCTAAATTTGATATAAAAAATAATAAATCCAAAATGAAATTTGGCCATACAAATTAATATAAGCGAAACTTTTGAGTTATCAGACAATCTCATGTATGGTGCCCCGCTATTCCTATACTGTCACCTTGCACACAGTCGCCACACCAAAAGTGATTTAAAAACCTTTACAAATCGCAACTTATACCAAGTGAGGTAACTAGTATCACTCAATTACTTAATAAATGTGAATTACTACATTCTATTTATAAGATTTTGCGTGATATATGCGAAGGCAAAATAAAAGATTATTTTTTAATCCAAACACTTCTCGCCAATGAAGTATCTCTTTTTTAATTTGAACTAGGAATACTCATGGATTAGGTTGGATTGGGTGGTCTTTCATTTGTCATCCGTCCAAATTTAGGTAAATTGAAAAAAAATCAATCTATATCCATCCGCTTAGTTAATGGATGCGGGTTGAGTGAATCGTGTGGGTTGACAGATGGATGCAGATCGATTTAGCAGTTTGGACTTTACTATTTTATATTTTTTTGAAAAACTATTTTAGAGTAATTTTTTACTATTTTGAGCCTTAATTGAATCAGAATTTTTTTTTTATTCTTCATTTTTATAATTAAAATAAAGGACAAATTTTCATATTTCATAAGTAGTTAATATTATTACCAAATAAAATGTCTTTTTTTTTAACATAGAAAACATAAAAATATAACATCATTTTCTTAAGGGGATTGGTGGACACTACAAGAAAAAGCGTTTTTGGCGACCAAAATTTCATTTTTCTTCGCTGAAAGTAGTACAAATGGCGACTAATTTTAGTCGCCAAAATTGAACACTTTTGCCGACTAAAACACTTTAGTCGCTGAATACAATGGTTTTAGCGACTAAAAGGCAGTTTAGTCGCCGGATGTAGGGGTTTTAGCGACTAAAGGCTGTTTAGTAGCCAAAAGTGACAGTTTTTGGCGACTAAAATAATTTAGTAGCCAAAAGTGATGGTTTTGGCGACTAAAACGCAGATTGGTCGCCAATTGTAGGTGTTTTGCCGACTAAAAACAGATTGGTTGCTGAAAGTGAAGCTTTTTGGCTACAAAAAAAAATTTAGTAGCTAAAAACTGAGTATTGGCGACTAAAATTCAATTTAGTAGCCAAAAGGGGACTTTTTTGGCGACTAAAAATAGGTTTCGTCTCCAAAACTGCTGATTTTTAATTGGAACTTCTTTTTTTAGCGACAAAAAAATAATTAGTAGCCCAAAATAATAGAATTAGCGACTAAATAATGGTTTTAGTCGCCAAAAGTGGCCTAAATTTTTTTTAGTAAATAATTTATTTTTTTACATAAATTATATTGAATTAAAAAAAATTATATTTATAAATATTATTTTGTATTAATAGCGGTTAATATACTATATAAATAATATATATTGCATATATATTAATGTGATGGCGTAGTGGCATAGTGGAGGGAGCATTTGGCAAAAGGTTTGGACTGTGGTGGTCGGATGTCTCAGGTTTGAAACTTCAGAGCAACTGGTTCAAATTTTTTTTTTTTTTTTTAAATATGCTTTTGGCGACTAAAACACGTGGTCGCCAAAAGCTTTAGTATTGGCGACGAAAAAATAGTCGGCAAATGTATAAATTAAAAAAAAAAACATTCACTATTGGCGACTAAAACTTTAGTCGCCAAATGTATAATTTAAAAAATATAAATGAGCTTTGGCGACGAAAATTTTAGTAGCTACAGAGTTTGTTTTTGGCGACTAAAAGTGGGTTAGTTGCCCATACCTTCCGCGACTGTTTTCCAGCGACAAACATGGCGACTAAAAAATTTAGTCGGAAAAAGCTGAAACTTGACTTTTGGCGACTAAAAATTTAGTCGCCAAATGTGTATTTTCTTGTAGTGGGATCAGGTTGAGTTGTATGACTTTTTATTTGCCATTCGTCTGTACATAGACCGATTTGAAAAATTTTCATCCGCATTCATCTATTTATACTATCGAAACCGCTTAAAAATGAATGAAATAAGCCAAGTTTATCGATTTTGATGGATCAATTGGTTGTTTGGGATGTTCTAAATAAGTACACTTTTTGATTTTTTATGAAATATGAATTGGGTTTGAAGTGATGTGATAAAGAGGTGATGTGACTTAAATAAGATGATGTGATTTAAATAAGATAATAACTTTTTAACTTTTTATCTTTTTTCAGATATGTCAAACTTGGCCTCAGTGAAGACTCCTAATTTGAACTATCATGTAAACAATAGCAGACGTGTACCGGCTAAAAAAGAGACTCAGAACCTTAGCCCTACTACAGAACTTGAGAGTAGGAATGAACCGTGGTCCACAAGAGAAAAAGGGTACCTTTTGTACCAAAAAAGGCAAGTCATGTGGGTGGTGCCAATTTGCATTTCCCAAAGTATAGTAGTAGTTAAGCTCAAAAAAAAAAAAGTATAGTAGTAGTTGAATTTTGGTTGAACCCTCTTTACCCATTTCAGAGAATCTCATCAAATTAGGATGAGAAAATTAATAAGCAATTTAAGAATATAATATATTATTATTTATGTAATACACTCAATAAATAAATAAAAAATTTAAAACACATTATATATATATATATATCATCCTCCTCTTTATTCCACTTAAAATGAAAATTCTTATATATCTGCAAAATTTTCTTTTACCGGAGCACCACCTTGCCACGTGATATTTTGAAAATACTAAACATAAAAAGAGAAGCAAAAGTCAAGTGATGCAAGCGTAAGCTTTGGCCATGAAAAGGTTGTTGTGTTGAATTACTTATTAGTATTATTATTATTATTATTTTGAATGTGTCCCTCTCTATATGTACCCTTGATGATCATAGAAAGAGAGAGAAAAAGATAACCCTGAGAGAAAGAAGACAGTATGACGCGGTTTTGGAGCTGCGAGACAGTGAAGCACCAGCTGTAGTGTTTGTTACTGTTATATTGCGCGTGTTGTTTTTTTGAGAGTGTTGTTGTTGTTGTTATGCTTCTGTTTTTTATTTTTATTTGATGTTTGTGTTATTAGTACCGGCAAATTACATATACCTCCTTTGAGGTTTGGTTAAATTATAGATACTCTTAAAGTTTCAGAAATTATATCTCGCCCTTTAAAGTTTGTATTTTTATAACAATTTGTCCTCTAAGGTTTAAATTTCATAACAAATTACTTCCTAATTTGTTATGCAAATATAACATTCAGAGGAGAATTTATAATTTTTCAAACTTCAAGAAAGTATTTGTAATTTAACCAAACCTCGAGGGGTATATGTAATTTGCCCTATTATTACGTAAACACACAATCCCCCAACTCAACCCACAGCTGTATGTACGGAACCATTTCTCTCTCTCTCTCTCTCTCCTGCAAAATCGTGGAAGCTGCCTGTGACACAATCCTATGTTTCTCTTTCGCTCGTTGCATTATTGAATTAATAGAATAAAGGGAAAAATAATATATCAAATCAATAAAAAACAAACAAATAATTATATATTAATAAAATATTAGATAAATTACATTTTTACTCAAATTTTATTTTGATATCTCATTCTCTAAATGCAACAATTAAAATCTTTAGATATTTACTCATATTTCAATGTGATTCTCCCATCTCCCACAATTTGAAAATTAAGTGAAAATTACAATATGAGAGGTCACGGTAAAATTTGAGTGAAAATTAGAGATAAAAAGTGTATTTATCAAATAAATTTTGTTCTCCAATCCAAATTTTTAATGATAGGTAACAACCGAAATACATTAAAACATGACAATTAAAAGATGCAGGATCAAAATGAAATTCAGATAATAATTTGACGATGAAAAGTATAATTTCTCCTAAAATATATATCTAATTTTTTTGCAATTATTTCTCATTATTTTTTTTCTTATATGATATTCTCCCTAAAATAATAAATAAAAACAAGAGAGATGGCTAATAAAAATATTAATATATATGTATATAATAAGAATAATGTTATATGCACCAATTAGTGTATAATTTAAAAGATTTTTTATATTTGTAATTTGTATAATAAGTGGGGTCAATAATAATGTCATAACTAGTGTTGGTACATTAATTAATACATTAGTTGGTACATGTAATACCATCGATATAATAAAATAGATTGGTTTTCAAAAATGTCGCTCTAATCCAATTAGTTAGAATAGTTCGGATCAATTCATCTATGAGATTAATAGTTAAATTTGCTTGACCAAAATTAAAGCGCCCAAAGAATTTTCAACACTTTCATGGCACCTTCTTCTATTTCGTTTTTTTTTTTTCTTTTTTTGTCTCTCTTCCTAACCATTTGCAATCTATTTCTCATCTCTCTTCCTCTTTTTCCTTATTTTCTTCACAAAAACGTAGGATTATCTGTTTGTGTAAATTTGAATGAGTTGACTATAATAATTTGTTGTCCTATATTGATGGGTTTTTTTTTTTCGCATGTATTTTTAGACATAACATAAAAATATACATTACATATGTATTTATTTTATTTTATTTACATGTGCCATGCGAAATTTCCTTTTTAATTAATAAATGTGTCGTAAATATTTTAATAATTTTTTAGATGCCATATGTATTTTTTATTTTTTAAAACTAAAAAAAAAAATTGAAGTAAATATATTTAAATTTTAAAATTATATAAGCCACAACCATCATCTCTATGTTAAAATTCAAAAGATTCATGAAAAAAAACTAAATCAAAGGCTTAAAAAAATAATAGAAAAAAATATATTTAAAAACAATTCTATTATATTTTTACTTTTGGCCAAGCCATGAACAAGGCTCTTGTGTGGGAATGGGGAAATTATTCAATACTCCCGGAGCACCACGTGTCCATACTCCAAACCAATCACCAATCAATTAGTCCCATGTTGTCCCCCCATCTCCAACATAAATCGTGGGCCCTTGTGTCTCTCCACCAATCAAAACATTATGGCGCACCACGTGTCCATACTCCGGGAGTACTGAATAATCACCCGTGGGAATTACCAGTTTTAGTTAGTATAAAATTGTGTTATAAGTGTCTTTAGCTAGGGGTAATTTGCTAATACAATATATGTTATAGGAGGAATAATTTAAAAATTAAAAATTAGAAAATTAATTATAAATCAAATGAGTGTAAGAGAGAATTATGCCTCGAGCATACTCTTAACTTGCACCAGATACATATTTCAATTTCATTTATATGATATTCCATCAATATTATAAAAACTTTTTAGTAATAGCCCGTGTGGGCAAATGACTTAGTTGCCCTTGCATTCATACTAAAGCCATCTGTTTTACACATATTTTTCAGAGCAGTCACTTTCATATGGCATGACATATGACTTTGTTGTACCAAGTCAAAAAACTCTAAAGCACGCATTCATTAGTTTAATGTGGTTTCCTAGATGGTCAGTCAGTGGCATACATATGTGTTCCAGACTGCCCAAGACATTGCCTATTCTCTCAATTTTACTTCGGGGACTTTTAAATTTTTTTACACCATATTGAGTTGTTCAGGGTCATTTTGGTAATTGTCCCACCCAAGATGAGTTATTCTATGTTGGACATTATTGCAACAGACTTAGGAGCCGGCTAACTTCACAAAAAGTGGTCATTGGCGACTAATTTCGTTTTAGTAGTCGAAGATAAGATAATTAGCGATCAATTTAATTTTGATTGCTATTGATTATCGCCGATAAGGCTTCGGCGACTAAATGGGCAATGAAAAACTTTAGTCATCATTGACTTTCAGTGACTAAAAAAGAGTTTTCGATCACTAAAAATTTAATGACTAAAAGTGTAATTTTCTTATAATGGCCACACGATTATGTTAATCTCTATTCATGTGTTTCTTGAATATACGTTAATACAATGCAAAAGACACAATGCTTTTTTTTTTTTTTTTAAAGCAAAGTTCATTTACAAATATAATTAAAATATTTTGTTTCGAAAACTTCCTCCTTTTTGTACTGCAATGAAATTTAACCCACACACCCATGTGGGTTTGTCGTACGTTTGTTTTTATATATTTATTTATTTGGTTTTGTTGAAATTTTTATGCAAGGTTGAATATATGATGGGGTAGTGCAATTCATACTTTCCTTTTCATTAAAACACATCATATTTTGTTCTTAGTTTGTAATTTTGTTATAGAAGTTAAAGTTGCCTCTCTCATGAGGGAAATAAAGTGAATGTAAATGTGAGAGGACAATTAAGGCAGTTTGTAAAAGTGTGAAAAATTGTGAAAGTGTAAGATGTTAGAATTGAAAAACTCAGTTCATACTTCTCTTTAATATCTAATCAATAGAGATGGGATAATTTCAGGTGATGTAAGACACATTTCAGCACACTCTTCTCCTTAAAACTCAGGTTTAATATGAGACACATTCCAACACACCCTCCTCCTTAAAAACTCAGATATTAAGGAGAGGAAAACTGGAGTCTTATAACCAGCATAGATGGGACAACTTCAAGCGATGTGGGACACATTTCAATACACCATTTTCCTTAAAACCCTGTGAGACACATTCCAACACACTACTGAAACCTTATAACCAGCACACATTCTAACACACCATTCTCCTTAAAACCCAAGTATTAATATGAGACACATTCCAACACACCCTCCTCCTTAAAAACTCAGATATTAAGGAGAGGAAAACTGGAGTCTTATAACCAGCATAGATGGGACAACTTCAAGCGATGTGGGACACATTTCAATACACCATTTTCCTTAAAACCCTGTGAGACACATTCCAACACACTACTGAAACCTTATAACCAGCACACATTCTAACACACCATTCTCCTTAAAACCCAAGTATCAAGGAGAGGGAAACTGAAATCTTATAAAATTTCAAGCACATCAATCATAGGTCCAAGCAAACTTTGATACCAAATTGAAAAGCTCAACCCACACTTCTTCTTAAAACTCAACTATCACGGAGAGGGAAACTGAAGCCTTATAATCAGCACAGATGAAACAATTTCAAACAATGTGGGACACATTCTAACAGTTAGCAAAAATGTAAGACCAAGGGGACATTTTTGTTGTTCCAGTGGATGTGTTAGTGTTAGTGTTAGTGTTAGATGTTAGGGTTAGATTTTTTTTTTTTAGGTAATTTTTTTTTATTAGACATCACTTTTATTATTTTTTGTCAAATTGTCATATAATGTTCTAATGCACAATTTTAACATTTTCATTGGGTGACGATGTTATAACTTTACTTAATAAAAACAAGAAAAATAATGTGGCCATGACAGGACAAAATAGTCATTTTCTAAAACAATAATGTTCCGGACCCCCTTTTCCTCCCATCCTCTTTGACCCCCCTCTTAACATGATTAGCCAGTTTTTCTTTTTCTTTTTCTTTTTTTTTTCCTTCTCCTTCAATCACCACCCGCCACGTGTGTGTGGGGTGGTGAGGGTGGTGATTGGAGAGGGTCTCAATCATGACCTTTTAAAATCATGGGATATTAATATTCTATTCAATAAAATAACTAGAAAATACCTGTCACCCATTTCATATGACACATGGAACCTTACTATTCCTTGACCAAGGGGATCTGCTAGCCAAGTAAAAAAACCAAACCCCCATCTATAAATATGAGCCCCCTTCTTCCTCACAATCACTTACCAATCTTATTCCAATCCTCACATTCCAAAAGAACAAGATCAAAAGAATAATCACGAACATGCCATTTTCTTAAAAGTATCTGTACGTCTTAGGCAGTAATCCTTCAAATATCAAATTTGGTTGTAAAATTTCAACCAAAGAATCACAAATACACCATCTTCTTAAAAGCGTGTGTGTATCTTAGGCATTGATTCTTCAACTTCACATCTGCTTAACATTGAAGCTAGCCAGCCCTCCAACAATGGTGAAGAGTGAGCCCAAGATCATCCAGTCAGAGCCAAACAAAGCAATGCCATCATCATCATCACCATCATCACCACTGCCACCATCATCATCATCCTTGAAGAAGAAGTATAAGGGAGTGAGAATGAGAAGTTGGGGATCATGGGTTTCTGAGATTAGGGCACCAAACCAGAAGACAAGAATATGGTTGGGCTCTCATTCCACGCCAGAGGCAGCTGCTAGAGCCTATGATGCTGCTCTCCTATGCCTCAAGGGCTCCTCAGCCAATCTCAACTTCCCAATCTCACACTACCAACTTCCATCTGATATTACCATCTTGTCCCCTAAGTCCATCCAAAGAGTTGCAGCTGCTGCTGCTGCCACCACTCCACCACCATTGCCGCCGCCACCTCCTCCCTCTTCCTCCACCTCCTCTGCCTCATCGCCGTCCTTGTCATCTTCTCCCTCCAATCATATTGAGGATGACTTCTCATTAGTATCATATGGAGCTGATCATGAACCATTGTCATTGATCACATCATGGTACAACTTTGATTCACCAAAATACATTGACATGATCAATGGGACGTTTTTCGATCCAACAGTGATGGAAGATGTCTGCGAAGAAGGCGATATTCGGCTTTGGAGCTTCTGCTGATCATCAATTCAATCCAAATCTGCGAATCAAGACAACCCATCTCCTATTTTTGTTTTTGCTTTTTAATTTTTTATTATTATTTAATATTCATTGGATGATCTTCTGTTTATTGCTTGAAGACATTACTAACAGTGACAAATACTCATATATATGAGTAAGGGAGAAGGAATTCACAAAGAGAGAGTGACTAATTTTTCAACTCTGTCATGTGAGTTTTCTAGTTATTGAATTTATATGTAATTTCTGCAAAGTGTGTCATATGCAAATGTGTCATATTCATGGTCTATTTTGTGTAATAAGGATATTTTAGTTTTATCTTTGTACCTTTGTTATATAATAAAGTAACGTTATACAAATTTATGAACATGTGATGGAATTATCTTTTAATGACACTCAAAACGTATGATTAAAAATGATCATTTTTAACATGTGATTAAAAATCACTCTCAAATATCACACTTTAATAAAACTTAAAACATGTGATTAAATAATATATATCACATACAAAAATTGTGACCTATTTATAATTTTGTAGTAGTGAGATTTTTTAAAAGAATTCGTCCCTATAATTTGAAACGAATAATGTTAACATACTCACATTTTGTACCCATTAGACACAAGATATTATTATGATTCATATTAATAAACAGCAATTAAAATCCACATTTTGCATAGACTGTCTTTCCTAAAGACTTAAACTTACAAAATGAATTATTGTGATTATTGATGGACCCACTATGACCCAAAAACGCAGTCAAGTTGAGAAATTCAGCTGAAGACAAGTCTCATTTTAAGTATTCGTTATCTAGGCGCTTTTGGAAAGCATTGCACCCCTGAACATGAACAGAAGTTTGAAATGCCTTAATTGAAACAATTTTTTTCAAACATGTAAAGCAGTTATATTAAAATGAAAATAAATAGCATACAGATAAAAAAAGAAAAACAATAAATTTTCTACCCTACATTAGTTTTTCCTATCCTGTTAAGAAAGCAGAGGAACAAATTTTCTTTCCCTGCCCCATTTTACCGTGCATTTACCCTAATTATATTGATTAAATGTAGAACTATTTTTTTTTTAAATATGTATATACACATATTTTTTTTAGAGCGGCCCCTCTTTGTGTGCATATAATATGTATATAATTTATTTTTTAAATTAGTAATATTAAAACACTAAAATATTATACTGAACGCACTAATTTTTACTTTTTTATCTCTCATCTTATATTTTTTTAATCTTTATTATTTATTAATCATTATATCCATAATATGTTATATCATCATTCATTTTTATTAAGGTTATTATTCATGCCTGCCCCACCCATTGCATCTATATAGTAACTTGAAATAGTACTATAGAACTATAATGACATCTCAGCTGATATAGGCCCCATTTTAACAAGGTTTTGGGCTTCAGTCTTGGCTTTTTTGAATTTATTTGTATTTTTAAGAGAAATTTTATTCTTTAAAAAAATAATTAAAAAAAACCTCTACAAAGCCTAAAAAATTAGCTAAAGATTATTGTGAAATGAGGCTTTAATTAGTTTTTTTTTGTTTTTTTGGGAATTGCACCATAGTTCTTTTTCTTTTTTTTTTTATCAGCAAAAAAAGAATTTTATTGATGAATAATGAATTACAACATACATCAATAAAAATGATGGATGCACAAGTGGCATATCAAAGAAATATGATCTTAACTAAGTGGGCACCATAGAACAAGCCCAATCAACTGTAGTATCGCATCAAGTTGGTGAGAAACCAACCAAAAACAGAACAATATCAAAAGTACCAACACCAATACTCCTTAGCCATTAGCAGCAGCATGATCCATACTCAAATAAGCTAAATCCCTGCAGGAGCATCACTAACAACAGCAGCCAGTAACAACAGCCATTCAAATCCAAATCCATCAGCAGTCAAGCAAGACAAACCCAACCCAGCCACAGAGATGAAACATAACAACATAACTTCAACCTCCTCCAATTCAAACTTTGCTCTCATAGTAGAAACAAAACTTAAACCAGCAAATACTTGCAGACTCCTTCCCAACCCAATAGACCACTAACCTGCAATCAACACAACAATATCCTGCAGCACACCTTACTATGCCTCACCCCCTAAATCAAGACCAACTCAACCTCGACAAATGCATACTCTGATCTAATTAAGATTGAACATAAAGTCACTCATAGAATATTGAAGATTTTTGTAAGACGCTCTGAACCATAATGCAACTCTGGTTTTTATAAGCTCACATAATTCCAAAATTACAGGTTTGGCATCCCTAAATACACAATCATTTCTGAGTTTCCGTATGGACCACAGGGTAGTAAGGGGAATAATTGTCCATATCTTCTTCTCTAGTTTCTTCAGAATATGACCCTCCTACCAGAATAATACTCCTTCAACAAAACCTGCGATGGCCCGCTCAACACCCCACCATCTTAATAAGGTTGACCACACTTCCCAAACAAAAGGGCAATACAATAACACATGATTCATAGATTCCTCAACATTCTTACAAAAACTACAAGCTATGGAAGAGGTGCCATTGAAAACACCAATTCTTTGTAAAAATGCAGATGTCTTCACCTTGTGTTTCCAGGCAAGCCAACAAAAGAAATTCACTTTAAGACGCAGAACTAAATTCCACACCAATTTACACAAGCTGGGATAAGTGGCCCCATCCAAATTGCAAAAAGAATATAAAGAAGAAACAGAGGAAATACCTAAATCATTAGCAACCCACCTTGAAAAGTCACTGACCTCTCTAGTTGCAGGCCTCTTTGATAGATTTGTTACAAGTCAAAACCACTCAAGCTTTTTCCATTCAAACATCTCCCTTCTAGACAACGAGTTCCACTCCCCTAAAGCATCTCTCAGATCAAGGAACCTCCTAATGTTGTGTTTAGTTGGGGGATTTGGGAAGGGATTTGGAAATGGAAAGGGAAAAGATGTGTGAAATTAGATGAAATGTAAGTATATTTTATTCTTATTTCACTTATTTTTTTTCTTTCTCTTTCCAAATTCTTTCCTAAATACCCCAACCAAACACAGTGTAAGAGAGCCTTTCTTCTCCAAAAAGAGACTAAACAGTCTTGGAAATTCCAATTGCAAACATTAAGAGCCACACCAGATATCCTCCCAGAATTTTACTCTTCCCCTATTTCCAACTTCTATATTAAAATTATTCAAGAAACTCAACATCATATAAGGATTATAATTAGCCAGAGTGACAATATCAGACCACACCATTGAGTATCTGTAACTTACCTCCCTTGATGGTAACCAACTACCGGCATCGAGATCATATTTGCTGCATATTACTTTTCTCAAGAATGACTTAGTCTCATTTGCAAATCTCCACCACCATTTGAACAATAACGAAAAATTTACATCTTTGATCCTTCTAATTCCCAACCCACCATGATCAAATCTCTTTGTTACTTCCTTCCATTTGACTAAATGAACCTTCTTTCTTAGATCAGAGCCACCCCATAAGAATGTGGCTTGAATTCTCTCCAGTTCCTTAGCAACCCCTTCAAGCATCTTGAACAATAAAAAGTAATACATGGCAACCTAGCTAACACATACTTGATCCGAGCTAACCTCTCTACAAAAGAGAGATTTTTTTCAACCTGCCAGCTTAGCTTTTGCTTTATCTATGACTGGTTTTCATGTTTTCCTCCTACTTGGGTTAGCCCCTAAAGGAAGCCCAAGATACATAAATGGCATAGCTTGAGTCTCACAGTTAAGAAGATTAGCAAAGTCAGCCAATATGTCCTTCTCCATGCCCACCCTACTGACCACACTTTTATCGTAATTGATTTTTAGACAATATACAAGCTTAAAGCACCTTAAGATCCTTTTGATAATACTAATTTCTGTCCCCTTAGCTTCACAAAAAAGAAAGGAGTCATCAGCGAATTGTAGGTGAGACACCAATACCTCATTTGCTCCTATTTTCACACCTTTAACCAATTCCACCTCCACAACTCTTGATAGAAGCACATTAAGATCTTTAGCCACAATGTTGAATAGGAAAGAGGAAAGTGGATCACCCTGCCTAAGCCCTTTTTGGGGGTGGAGCTCATCTATTGGTGAGCCATTCACTAAGACAGATAAATTAGTTATGGACACACACTCATTGATCTATGAGATTCACTTCATTCCAAAACTAAAATTGGAAACATTAAAAAGAGAAACTCTTAATTCACTGAGTCATAAGCCTTCTCAAAATCAATCTTAAGAACCACACCCATTTTTTTAAAACTTTTTCCACCCCTCAACTACTTCATTTGCAATCAAAACACCATCAAGGATACTTCTAGCACTCAAGAAAGATGATTGAGTTTCACTGATAATTTCAGGCAAAACAAGTTTTAGCCAAAATCTTATACACTGAACCCACAAGACTAATAGGCCTATAATCTGCCAAGCCTACTGAGTTATCTTTTTCCGGGACTAGGGTTTTGAAAGAGCTGTTGATTCCTTTGACCAATTTGCCATGAGCATGAAATTCCTCCATAAACTGCATAACCTCTCCCTTCATTACCTTCCAATATTTTTGAAAACACACAAGATTGAAACCATCTGGCCTTGGGGCTTTATTACCTTCACAACTTTTAATGGCACTCCAAATTTCTGATTCTGAAAACTCTGCCTCAAGCCCTTCAATTGCACTGTTGTTACTAATACATTTAAATCTGCCACATATAGTTGGTCTGCTTCTCCATTCCTTTGTGTAATGCTTGTCAAACTAAAGATAAACTTCCTGCTTTACTCTCCATGGATCCTCATAAACAAAATCCTCAACAGTGATAGAATTAATCCTATTCATGCTCTACCTATTAGTAGCCATGACATGAAAATATCTTGTATTTTTATCTCTTCTCAAAGACCAATCTAATCTAGCTTTTTGAAGCCACATTAATTCATCCATTCTGCTCAACCTCGATGCTTCACAAACCACCTCACTTTTTCTTATCTTCTCTGGCTCAACTAAATCTCTATCTTTTGCTAAGATATCAAAGCTTATTCACTTCATCTTCAGCTGCCTTTAGCTTGCTAGATACATCCCCAAACACCTCACCATTCAATTTTTTCAAAGCCAACTTAAGTAATTTAAGTTTACTCTGTAGAATGTAACATGCCCATTGTAGACACCTCATTTTCGACCGATCTTAAGACTCAGACATCATCGATTGAGTACTTGGTGATTGTGCATTTTGTGTTCGTTTCGAGGTTTTCGGAGTTTCGGCTGAGAGCCTTGCCTCCGGGCCTCTGAACTCTTTGTGCTGTGGCTCGGTTTGCGGACCAAGCCTTGTTTCTCTTTCTTGGAGGGAGGGAGTGGTCTGTAAACCACCTCTCTGTGGTTGTAGACCCCTTTTCGTGGTCGTAGACCACTTTTCGCGCTTGGAGACTAGTTTTCGATTTTTGGAGCCTTCGGCCGTGTGCCTTGTCTCGGGACCGCTTAACGTTCTCCGTTTGGCTTGGTTTTTGAACCATGCCTTGTTGCCCCTGCCTAGAGGGACACTGTGGTCCGGGAGACCACTTTTGGTACTGGTAGACTAGTTTTCGAGGATTCCAGCTGGGTGCTTTGCCTCCCGAACTTTCGTTCCTGAACTTTCGTCTTGCATCCGTTTTGGTTTTTTTTTGGTACAAACCTTGTTTTCCTTGTTTGAAAGGTGATACAAGGATGGGAGACCAGTATTTCCCCTTGGAGACCACTTTTCTTCCCGCCAGCCGATTTTCTGGCCAGACAACTGGTTTTCTTCGTCTTTGGGCCACCTTTTCTGGTCGGCCACCACACCACCACCTTGCTTTGAGTGTGTAGACCACCTTTGCACAGTGGCCAACCACTTTTTCTTCTAGCCGACCACTTCAACTGGTCGGCCACTTTTCAGCTCATTCCTAGAGATATTTTCTTTACAGCTGTAACAGCTGGAGGGCACAGAAACCATCCTTTATACACGTGTATGGAGGGATGGCTCTAAGCCCTTAGCTTCCTCAAGAAGCTTACACTTTTGTTCTCTATATAAGAGGACCTCCTCCTCCCTTCTCTAGGTTCAGAAAAATTGCCTTGAGAGATATACATACACCTTTGTATCTATCTTGCTCTTGTTCTTCATTTTTGTGTTCAAAAGTGCATATTCTTCATACTTTAACACACAAACACACACTCGAACACCATCCCTTTGTTGCTAAAGTGCTTAGGAGCTGATTTTAAAGTTTTTGGTTTGGTTTAAGCTTGAAAAAGCTGCTGGAGTTGTGGTTTTGAAGGTGGTCTTCAAGGGTGAGCCTTTAACTCCTTAAACCCCCATTCTTGCTTAAGCTTTTATCCTTACTTGCATATTGTTTTAAGCTTAACTCTAAACTACAAAAAGTTCTGATTTTGTATGCTTAAGATCTTTGTTTAAGATCACTTTTGTGTTGGGGGTTGTTTACCCCCTCTTAGGCCTTGTTTGGCTTTGCTTTTGTGCCTTCTTTTTAAGCCTTTGGGACTACCTTATTTTGGCCTTCTCACCACTGAAACTCAGAGGGATTTCAGTGGTGGGAAGGGTGTTTTGAGATCCCAAAAAGGAGAAGGTCGGCCCCTCTCCTCGTGTCTTAACTACTTGCTTCTTTTGCCTCATGTTTGAGCATGTTTGTTAAGCTTATGTTGGCCATAGCTTAACTTATATTTGGGCTTATTTTAGCATGGCATGCCACTGTTTTTACTTGGTTTTGTCACTCCATGCATGCCTAATACACTTGTAGTGCATTTCTCATAAACTAGCTTTGTGTGCTTCATGAAGTAGCATATCATTTTAGCTTGTTTTGTTTCTATTTCAGCATGTTTTTGATGATGTTTTTCCATGTCATACCTCTGTTAGGGTTTGGTTTGGTCACCTCTTGCATGCCCCATGCACTTGTAGTGCAATTCCATGAAATAACCTAACATGCATCATGCTTTAACATGTCATTCTATCATGCTTTAGGCTTAACTTCAAGAAGCTTTTGTCCATGTTTTAGCATGTTCTAGCTCTTATTTGTGTTGTTTTGGCCATGCATGACTTGCTTTGTATAGCCATGGTTCAATTTAGCTTGTTAGCTTTGTGTATCAAGTCCACTAGCATGCATTACTTGGAATATTTGAATGATTTGGCATCATTTGTAATGTGATTTCAGTCCATGTTCATGCACTTGCATTTATCATTCATTCAATGCGTTGGAGGGTTTGCCCCTTTATGCCTTAACATGAGCCATCGTGTATGCCTTCATGCCTAAGCTTGCGAGCTATCATTTCAGTATTTATTTGGGGTTATTTTGCCATGATATAACTCTGATTTTTGTTGGTTAAGCCATCCCATGCTTGGTCTTGGTAGGTGTAGTGTAATCAACCCATATTGCCCTTGCATGATCCATGTTTTGGCCCATCATGTTGGCTTATTTTGGCTTCCTTCCATACATGTTTTAGACTCATTTTGACATGTTCTAAGACTGTTTTGGGTTTCCTTTGCCATATGCTTCATGCTTTGCATAACTGTAGTGCAATGGGCCTTGTTAGCCTTGTGTTTTGATGCTTCTTGCATGCTATCTTTGAGCTATTTAGATGATTTGGCATCATTTAATACTTCATTTCAGAGCATATAGCATTGCCATGTTCCCATTTCATTCACCCTTTGAGTGCCTCTAAGGGTTGTGCATTTGTTGCCTTGTTTTGGCCTAGTGTGTATGCTTGCATGCTTAGGTCTTTGAGCCCCCATCTTACCATGTTTTGGTCTTTGTTTAGACCTAATTTAGCTCTGTCCATGATTGGTTCAATCATTTGTGCCATGTATTGCATGCCCTTTGTGTAGTCCCTTTAATGGCTTTGTGCCTTAGGCCCTCTCGCATGCTTTACTTGTGTTGTTTGAATGATTTGACATCATTTCACACTTGATTTCAGAGCCTTTAGTGTTGTCACACTTATATATTTGTTGCTTCTTCATCATGCTTGAGAGTTGTGTTCTTAGGCCTAGTTGATGGGCCAATACTTGTACATGTTTGCCTTGCCCTTTTATGCCTTTATTCTAGCATTATGGCCTCTGTTTTGGGCATGGCTGAGGTCTGTCCATTTTGGTTTAAGTCCATTGAGCATTGTGTATGCCATGTAGTTCATCGCATTGAGTATGCCATGTTGTTCTTAGCATTGTGCATCGTGCATGCCATTAGCCTTGTTAGGTTATTCATCTTACATTGCATTGCGTATGCTAGTTGTTGTTGCATGATTGTCCGTTGCCATGTTATTTGCTTGCATTATGTTTGGAATAGGTGTTAGTCCAAACACGGGAAATGAGAAACGTTTCATACTTATAGTGATGAAACGTGCCTCAATTCTCGGTCGCCGACGCTTTTGATCATACATGATAGAGTTCTAGGTCTTATGTGTTTATATGTGCATTTATTTCATATTGAATTGTGCATTTTGACTTCTTGGCCATCATGCATTGAGATGCGTGATTGGTGGCCCAAGGGTCGAGAACTACATTCTCTTGAGCTTATGAAATGATAGGGAGGGTGGTTGTGCACACATATGTTGCAAATACATTGCCATGTCCTTTCTTGCTCTCTGTTGCAAAAAATTGGAGTTTGGTAGCAACAACTGGTCGGCCAGCCAGAAAAACTAGCTGGCCGACCACTTTTTCTGGTTTCTTGCAAAGATAGGTGGTCGGCAGTGGCTGGAAACACCCCTAGGTAGTCGGTCACCCTCCCTCAAGTTCCCAAGGTGGAGTTGAAGCCTTCTGGAGCTTGGTGCAAGGTTCTGAGAACAAATGAAAACAGAGGCAAATTGGGGCATCGCATTGGATTTCCGAACGAGGCGACCGGGCATGCATGCACTCCTTTTCTCGAGGACCTCTGTTTATTGTTTTCCTTAGCTAGTTTATGCTTTGGTTTTGTACCTAATTAGTTAATGCGTTAATTATTCAATTTATGTTGTAATAGCTTAATTAGTTAGCTAGTTCTGATTTGTAATAATTAGTTAATTAGCTTAGATTGGCTAGTTAGCTTCTTATTCGGACCCTCTTGCGAGGGGGCGTATTGTTGTAATAAGCGTGCGTGTGTGTGATGCATGTCTTCCAACCCCCATTTCTTTCTCCCTTTTACTTAACCGCTTACGATGGTTAGTTTTAGGGCATATTTCGATTAGCATACCTTATGCTCGCATGCGTGCATTCATTCATCTGTATTGCGTGCATCGGGCTCGACGCATCATATAAACCAGCATTGTATTTCAATACATTTACTTGAATACGTGTTCAAACAGCATGTTATCAAGTTGCATTTCACATGACATTCTAGAATAGCCGAGCTTATTTTAGTTGCATCTTTGCATGTGTTGCATTAGCCATCTTAACATAAACTAGGATCGTGCATGATTTCTAACTAGTTCTTTATTTTGGCTCGGAGTACACTGTGAGTGTTTACGCTTTAGCATACTGCATGTGTGTTATTGACTGCCATGTTAAGCATGCTTGCCATGAGGCTAACTGCTTATTTGATTAACTGCCTGAATGCCTGTGGGTGAAGGTTGGATTGCTTGAATTGGAACAATTCATCAAAACACGATTTAGCCTACTTGCGAGTAGCAAACTTCAAATCATTTTCACAAACGAACATGCAATGTTTTGTTCCAAATTAGGCGATCTAGTCTATACTTGTATGCTGTGCGCATCACGTAGTAAGATTAGCTAATTAACCGAAATAAGAGCACACGTGTTTTCAAAAACAAAATATCATGTTAGTAAAGGCCGATCTTTGATCGAGCGAGCGGGGGTGCTCATTACATGACCTTCCCCTCTCGTATCCAAGTTCCCGAGCTGAGGCAACTTTGGTGATGACAGACACGTGGCCTTAGGCACGAGTCAGGGTTTCCTAAATTCCTCCAAAATAAAATATTTAGGTGGCGACTCTGTATCTGGCAAAGCAGTCCATGTTTGGCACTTCTTTATAAAAATCAGTTTTTCAAAATGATTTGCCGGATTTGGACTCTTTGGGGATTTATCGGTCTTATATTGCACTTTGCGAGATTAGATTCAGAACCGTGACATTGAGTCTGAACTGTAGTAGCTAGAGAACAAAACGAGATTCACACCCCTCGCAGGCGCGGATATCGGAGAGTTCCCGGGGCGCGTCTACACCCACCCTTCTACTACAGATTCTTTCCAAGACTTCTCCAAAAAAGATGCAAAGCTTGGATGTAAGGTCCAGGCATTTATAAATCTAAAAAGCCTAGGACCTCAATCTCTATCATCCTCCATCAACAATAATGGACAATGATTAGATAAAAGTCTAGGCAGTCCTAATGACTTGAAATTAAACACCTTCAACCACGCAGGATTTACTAGGAACCTATCAATTCTGCTATATTTTCCCCCTTCCTAGCATTACACCAAGTAAATTTCCTACCTAGGAGAGGTATATCTGAGATCTCGCAATTGTCAATAAAGTTGTTAAAATCCCTCATTCCTCTATCTCTTTTTGAGCAGCCTCTCATTTCCCTCACACTTCTTATTTCATTAAAACTTCTCTTAAGCACCAAGGTGTAGGAAATATGGATTTCAAATTACACAGGGCATCCCACAACTTACTTTTACAACCTACCACATTCAAAGCATAAACACTCACTATGACACCTTCAAAAGAATTCAAAAAAAATACCTGAGAGTAAAATGAAATTCCTATTACTGGGGTAATCAAGAAGTTGGAAAATCCTTGGATCCCAAACGCACAACAGTCCACTTGCTGAACCATCTGAGTCCACACACATGAATTCCGTTTTATCCCTAGGACAAAGTGATTTCACTTCAATTAGAGAGAGGCGCTGACTCTTAGTTTCTTGGAGTAGAACAAAATCACTCTTCCTCTCATGAACTAGTTTTCTAATCTTACCACTCTTCTCCCGTCTCCCCAAACCTTTACAATTCCAAGATAAAATCTTCATGGACAAACAATAGCTACTTTGTAAATCAACCAACAGAACTACTTATGCCGTAGTCTCTATCTCACCTTGAATCCTTCATTTGTCCTTCAATTCCATCTCTATAACCATCATTAAAGCCTCATTTTCTTTTCCATTAGACTTGATCCCCAAAGCATAACCCACTTGAAGGGTAGCCATCGCTTCTTCACGAACTGAGGCTCCAACCTCTGAGCTGCTACTAGATGCCCCTGAAACAGAAATCGAAGCTGCTACTAGTCTGAAGACCATACCTTTAGATCCTTTGTTGCTAGTTAATGCACACTTATGACCATAATTTTGAACAAAACCCCCAAAAAAAAACCCCATCTGCAACTGTTTAACATACCTTGATTTCCTTTTATCTTTCTTCATATCTTTACTTTTCAACTGATCCCTTATCAATTGAGATTAAGTGAGCCAATTTGCCACTAAACTTGGCCTAACATCTCCTCATTCTTCAACTCCATTCGGCCCACCACTCAAATACTTGGTGTCACAACCCAAACCCGCCCCAATGGGTTTAGCACCGTAACCGGCCAGTAATCCGTGATTACCGAAGGCTTGCTTAACAGTCAAACAATAATACAGAGTACAGGGGCATGGCGGAAGCCAAAACAGTAAATAGACAATGTCCAATGAGCTGTGACAGTCTGTATACAAAAAGACTTTTCATATAGATTCACATTCTGAAACAAAATAGTATGTACAATGTATACAATCATTCAAGACAGGGACTTAATCCCTATTAGAACAGTGCAGAATAGTAACATTCAGTCTGTATAGATTATAAGCAAGAAGGGGAAATCTAAAACTCCCCAAGCAACCTCAGCTTGAACAGATCAGGAACCTCGAAGTGAGGTGCAAAGTTTGGCTTGACAAAACTGGAGTTTACCCTGACGTTTCTAGCAATGGTCTGGTGCCTGTACACCTACATATATATATGAGCAGTGAGCTAAAGCCTAGTGAATAACATAATGCGTAAAGAAGTTAAGAATGAATGTCCCTTCAATATTGAAAACAGTCAATTGATTCAGTGTATCAGTTATTCAGTTATAACAGTTATATGTGGTACATCCATTAGCAGAACAGTACAGTAAACAGTAGGTCTTGAAAGACCGAACAGTCAATGATGGCCATCAGTAATGGTTCCAAACATGGGAACCAACAGTGATCTCTGTAACAGTAGCAGTAACAGTAACACTAACAGTAGTTGCTAAGGATGCCACAATACAGTTCAGAATAGAGGACAAACACTCATTCAGTTAACAGTAAACAATTCAGAAAACAGTTCAATTGATCATTCAGAAAATATTCATTTTCGAACATATCTTTACAACATTGTTACTCACAGAGTTCTGGGCTACAGATAAGCTAGAGCGTGTCTCCGAAAGCCAATCCTACACAGTTGCAGAATGAACACACACTAAGCTACACAGTTGGGAAAATAATAACTTAATCCCTATCTTGACTCGTTGTGGTTCTACATCAATATCCTCATTAAGATGCCTTAAACTAGGCCTAAGAATGCCTAGAATGAAATAAGGATGCAAGGATGCACTTAGAAAACATTTTCAAAATTTTCAGAAAACAGGGGTCTCGCTCGAGCGTGGGATTCCCCGCTCGAGCGGACATGCAAACAAAAGCCTCCGCTCGAGCGTAAACATTCACGCTCAAGCGTACTGAAAAAGTACTAGATGTGTAAAAATCACGCTCGATTGGGCACTCGACATCTGCTCGAGCGTGTGACACAAGTCCTCGCTGGAGCGTCCAATACCCCGCTCGAGCGGACTGTAAAACAATGCAAAGTGCTGGGAGCATGAATTTCACGCTCGAGCGCCAGTCACTCCGCTCGAGCGTGAGTCCAAAATCTGAAAATTCCAGATTCGAACCTCAAGCTCAAAACCAAGTTTTAATGTACTAAATTCGATCCTTTTGGGCTAATTTTCTGGAAAACACTTCACAACCCATAGTATAACATGTTTTAAAGGTCAATTTGAGAAATCAAAGCCCAAAGGTAGTTCAATTAAATCCAATTTCAAACCAATTTTCATGAACAAAGCTCAAACATGACATACATGAGTTTAAACCAATTCAAAGCTTCAATTACATGCTCTAATGAGCCAATTTCTTCTAAAACATGGTAAAATCATGAACTATGATAAAAAAGATAAACATGCATGAAGCAATCTCATGACCAATAACTTCAAAATTCAAGAATGGCAGCATGCATGCATGAATTTAGCTACAATACAACATTATAAGGCTCAATCTAGGCTTAGATCACTAAGGACACAAGAACCATGCATGAATCAATTCAAAAACAAGTTCAAGAAGGTGGATATTCTACCTTAAGTCTTGTATTCAAGGTCTAGGAGCTCAATTTGCAATCTATACTTCAATTCTTCAAGTTCTTCAAGCCAACATGAGATGAAAACAAGGTTTTCTCCTCTCTCTCTCTCTCTCTTTAGTCGGCTAAAGACTTAAGAAGGCTGATGAAATGTTTTGTTTGAATGTATTGAGGCTCAAATATGTTTAGATAGTGGCCACTTTGAGTGGCAAAATTGTGAATAAGGCCAATTTTGCAATTTAACATTATTTATCCTAATTTAATCGTACCGAATCACATTTCAGATAAATATGCCATGAAATCCCATTAATTCTAACTAACACAAATCAACAATCAATTCCAGATTCGGCCGCCGACAAGGCCTTCAATTTGCAGTTTAAAGCATAAAACATGAACAGATAGTTTAACAGTCAACAGATAGATATGCATTTAAACTAGCACATTCAATTAATCAATTCAGTGATTTCAGTCAATTCGGTCAATTATCATAATCAGTCTCAGTTGAACAGTAATCAGTAGGATTATCAGTAATCAGTACTGAGGGTTATTATCGTCTCCCTCCTTAAAAAGAGTTTGGTCCTCCAAACTCGAATTACCTTCATTCTAGAAGAAAATAGGATTCAGTGGGAACAGTTCAGGATATCTCTTGGCCATGTCATCTTCTCTTTCCCAAGTGGCATACACGCCACCATGGTTCTGCCAGTCAACTTTCATTAACGGAATCTCTTTGTTTCTCAACTTCTTGATCCGTCTGTTTACAATCTGAATAGGTCGTTCCTCGTAAGTGTAGTCATCACTCAACACTACACGAGTAGGCTCAATCACATGGAAGGGATCCCGAAGATATTCCCTCAACATTGAAATATGGAACATGTTGTACATATGCTCCATTTCAAGAGGAAGCGCTACTTGATATGCCACCGGATTGATTTTCTCAATAATCTCATACGGTCCGACGTATCTCGGCGCTAACTTACCCTTGGCTCCAAAACGAGTCTGGCCTTTCATTGGTGTCACTTTCACAAAAGCGTGATCACCTACTTCATACTCTCTGTCTCGCCTTCTGACATCCGCATAACTTTTCTGTTGGCTCTGTGCGGTTTTCAGTCTCTGTTGGATCAGTTTTACTTTTTCTGTAGTTTCATACACAATCTCAGGCCCAAGCAAAGGCCCATCTCCAACTTCAGCCCAACAAATTGGAGATCTACATTTTCTGCCATACAATGCCTCGAAAGGCGCCATACCAATATTTGAGTGATAACTGTTGTTGCAGGCGAATTCAGCTAACGGTAGATGACTTTCCCAATTTCCCTGGAAATCAAGAACACACATCCATTGTAAATCCTCTAGAGTCTGGATGGTTCTTTCTGACTGACCATCTGTCTAAGGATGGTATGCATTACTCAATCTCAGTTCAGTACCCAATGTAGTCTGTAGGCTTTGCCAGAATCTTGATGTAAATTTTGAGTCCCTATCAGAAACAATGGACACAGGCACTCCATCCAGTCTAACAATCTCATCAATATAGAGTATAGCCAATTTGTCTGCATTATAAATTGTTTTGGCAGGTAAGAAGTGAGCAGATTTAGTTAGTCTATCAACAATAACCCAAATTGAGTCCATACCTTTACTGGAGCGAGGTAAACCAACGATGAAATCCATGGTAATATGTTCCCATTTCCACTCCGGTATCGGTAAGGGTTGCAGTAAGCTTGCAGGTCGTTGATGTTCAGCTTTAACTTGTTGGCAATGAAGGCATTTTGATACAAAATCAGCAATCTCCTTCTTCATTCCCGGCCACTAGAAATTCAATTTCAAGTCTTGATACATTTTTGTATTTCCTGGGTGGATAGACAATTTTGAATTATGGCCTTCTTGCAAAACTTTTCTTTTCAGTTCAGAGTCATTCGGTACACACAATCTTCCCTAGAATTTCAACACATTATTCTCAAATTTGAAATCCGGCCTCGGTTTAGATTCCCGTTCATCGATGATCTTCTTCAAGAAGTCATCCTGTTGCTGTTTCTCTTTTATTTCTTCAATCAGTGTCGGTTGAGCAGAAATAGCAGCTATTGCTCCACCTTGTTCTCGCAAAACAATCTCAATTTCAGATTTTTCAAGGTCACAAAGCAACTCTTTCTGTCCGGTGAGTAAACAGGCTAAGTTTCCAATCGCTTTCCGACTTAGTGCATTAGCAATGGTGTTAGCTTTCCCTGGATGGTACAAAATTTGCAGGTCATAGTCTTTTATCAGTTTTAACCATCTCCGCTGCCTCATGTTCAGTTTTTTCTGTGTGAAGAAATACTTCAAACTTTTGTGGTCTGTGTATACCTCACATGTAGCCCCATAAAGGTAATGACGCCAGATCTTCAGTGCAAACACTACTGCAGCAAGTTCTAGATCATGGGTCGGGTAGTTCTTTTCATGCGGTCTCAGTTGTCGGGAAGCATAGGCAATAACTCTCCCATTCTGCATTAAAACACATCACAAACCCTTATGAGAAGCATCACTAAAAATGGTAAAACCATCCGTACCTGAGAATAGGGTAAGAACCGGTGCAGTCACAAGTCGAGTTTTCAACTCTTGGAATGCTGATTCCTTTTGGTCAGTCCAGTCAAATGATATCCCCTTCTGAGTCAACTGTGTCAGTGGTAAGGTAATTTTGGAGAAGTCTTTGACAAATCTTCTGTAATACCCAGCTAATCCCAAAAAGTTTCGGACTTCTGTAACATTTGTTGGTCTAGGCCAATTTACTACTGCCTCAACTTTCTGCGGATCAACTGAAATTCCATCATTGCTAATAACATGTCCCAAAAACATAACATGATCAAAGCCAAAATTCACATTTAGATAGTTTAGCATACAGTTTCTATTCTCTTAAGGTCTGTAAGGCAAGTCTCAGATGATGTTCATGTTCTTCTCTATTTTTAGAATAAATCAGAATGTCATCTATAAATACAACAATAAATCATCGAGGAATGGTTTAAAAATTCTGTTCATAAGGTCCATAAATGCAGCAGGTGCATTGGTAACTCCGAAAGGCATAACTAGGAATTCGTAATGTCCATACCTTGTTCGAAAAACAGTTTTGTCAATGTCCTCTGGTTTAACTTTCAGCTAATGATATCCGGATCTGAGATCAATCTTAGAGAATACTTGAGCACCCTGTAACTGATCAAATAAATCATCAATACGCGGCAATGGATATTTATTTTTCACAGTTACCTTGTTCAGTTCGCGGTAGTCAATAAAAAGTCTCAGTGAGCCATCTTTCTTTTTCACAAATAAGACTAGCGCACCCCACGGTGAAGTACTGGGCCTGATGAACTTCTTATCTAGTAGTTCTTGCAGTTGCACCTTCAATTCTTTCAGTTCAGTCGGAGCCATTCGGTAAGGATCTATAGATACTGGCTGTGTACCCGGAATCACATCAACGGTGAACTCAATCTCCCTATCAATCAAATCCCCTGGCAGATCATCTGGAAAAACATCTGGGAATTCTCTAACTATAGGAATACTGTTCACATCAGTATTATCATCGGTAGGTACAGTCAATACAGAACAGAAATACCCTATACACCCCTTTCTAATCAATTTAAAGGCTTTCATGGAGGAAATGAGATACGGGGGAGGTACTACTCCTACTCCGTTAAACACAAATTCAGGTAAACCAGGTGGACGGAAAACTACTTGTTTCGTTACACAGTCTATGGTAGCATGATACTTCGTTAACCAGTCCATCCCCAATATTACATCAAAATGGTCAATGTTCAATGGCAGTAAATCAATATACAGATGCATATCCCCAACAATAATTTCACATGCAGGGTACATATAAGCACAAGTCATAGATCCCCCAACAGGTGAAGATACAGCTAACAGATAATTCATGGGTTCTAATGGTCTATTCAATTTTCGCGAAAAAGCATGTGATACATATGAATGCGTAGACCCCGAATCAATCAGTACATATGCATTTTGAGTACAAATTGAGAGGATACCTGACACAACGGTCTCTGTATTTTGTACGTCTCCCGGTACGAGTGCGAACACTCGGCCTTGCCTCATAGGCTCTTTTCCAGTCGCTTTGGAGTTGGGGTTTGGTGGAGCAGTTGATGCTGCGCTGCTGGCTGCAGCTTTACTATTGCCCTGAGGAGCAGAGGGGCAATCTTTTACCATGTGGCCCACCTTGCCGCACCTGTAACAAGCACCAGATAATTTATGACAAACCCCTTTGTGTTTCTTACCACACTCGGAGCAGGGTGGTATGAAACCACTTCCCTGACTAGAGCTAGTGGTTGACCCTAAGTTTTGCTTTTTGTTCAGTGGGTTGTTTCTGCCTTTCTTGAATTTAAAACCCCGTTTCTTCCCGCGCCACTCAATTGCGGGTGTTTCAATCTGTTTCAAAGCTTCGATATTTGCTTTGGCCATAATGGCTCGGTCAAGGACATCCACATACTTCAATAGTTTCAAAACATTGATCCTATCAAGGATTTCAACATTAAGGCCGCTTTCAAACTTCCTGGCCTTTTTGTAATCTGTATCAACCATGTGTAATGCATAACGGGCAAATTCTGTAAACTTTGTTTCATACTCTCCTACGAACATGGTACCTTGTTTCAGTTGTTCAAATTCAGTCACCTTTTTGCCCCTGACACACTGAGGGAAGTACTTTTCGAAGAAGGACTCCTTAAATTGAGCCCAGGTCATGACAGTATTCGTATCATGAATCAACATCCACCACCTTCTAGCTTCTTCTTGTAAGGTGAAGGTAGCTAGCAACACTTTATGTGCTTCAGAGCACGGAAACACTTCAAATAATTTTTCTATTTCAAGAACCCAAGCCTCAGCCTTCAAGGGTTCAAGGCCTCCCTGAAAGGATGGCGGTTTCATCTTACTAAATTTCTATGTCAAAGCTATGATATCATCATTAACAGGTGGCTCTGGTTGTACTGGAGGAGGTGGGGGTGTAGACACCCCATTTTTAACAGTCCTCAAGACTTGGATGTCACCGTTTGAACACCCGGTGATCCTCCTTGTTTGTGTTCGTCTTGAGTTCCTGGAGGCCTCGGCTGGGCGCCTTGCCTCAGAATCTCTCAGCTCGACTGCTTCGTGTCTGGTTTTGCACCAAGAGCTTGTGGATGTGTTCCTGAGGAAAGGGGGGAGCCTGTCGACCAAGTCTCCTGCCCACCGGCCACCTTGATTTTCAATCGGCCAAATGTGATGGCCGGCCAGCTAATTTGACTGCCAGTCGACCACTTTGATGGCCGGCCGGCCAAGTGTGGTTTTCAACAGATATCTCTGTAGACAGCTGGCAGCTGTCATTCCAGGCCATACCCCAGCCCATGCCTGGACGTGGGAGTTCTGAGGAGCTGCAGATTGATATATTTCTATATCAATCAAGCTCTCTCACATAGGAGAAGAGATACAATGAAGAAGAAGAGAGATACAACTTGAAAGAAGAAAAAACATTTTCCTCTCTCTCTAAAATTGTCAACTCTCTCCCTATCTCTCTCTTCCAAACCCTTCAAACCTTAAGGTTCTTGCCCCCCCTTTACACTACCACTCATAGCCTACAACTTGTAACAACGCCCGCGTGGGCCTCATGCTACAGTTCGGACTCGATTTGTGTCACGGTTCTAAATCTGAACCAAAGAGTCCAAATCTGGCAAATCGTTTTGAGAAACAGATTTTTGAAAAAGTAGTGCCAAACATGGACTGCTTTGCCAGATACAGAGTTGCCACCTAAATATTTTTTATGGGAGAATTTAGGAAACCCTGACTCGGTGCCGAAGGCCACATGTCCGTCATCACCGGAGTTGTCTCGGCTCGGGAGCTTGGGTACGATCGGGGAAGGTCAGCTATGAGCACCCCCTTTCGCCCGGTCCGAAGACCGGCCTCTACTAACCGTGATATCCAATTTTGAAAACGCTATGTGTTCTTAAACCAATTATTAGCCTAGAATTACTATGTTATGCGCGCAGCAAACAAGTATAGACGAGATTGCCTAATTTGGAAAGAAACATTGCATATCCGTTCATTTTGAAAATGCTTTGGAATTTGCTACTCGCAAGTAGGCTAAAACACGGATTTCAATGAGTTCTTCCAACTCAAACAATCCAACCTTCACCCATAGGCATTCAAAACAGTTTAACACATAAGCATCTAGCCACATGTTAAGCATACTGTCATGGTAACACTCACACGCATGCGGGATGCTAAAGCATAAACACTTACATAGTACTCCATGCCAAAACAAAGAACTTATTAGCAAACATGCATGATCCAAGTCCATGTTAAGTGCCTAATGCATCGCATACAAAGTGTTGCTAGAATAGGCTCGGCTATCCTAAACATGGCATGTGAGAATGCACAACTATCACATATTCAGTTTAGAATTTGAAATACAAATGCAGTTAGCGTGATGTACCGAGCTCAATGCATGTAATACAAATGCATGGATGCACGCATGCATAGCATAAGGTATGCTAATTTAAACGTGTCCTAATACTAACCATTAAAGCGGGTAAGTAAAAGGGAAGAAAGAAGTGGAGATTGGGAGACATACACACCACCCACGCACACTTATTACAGATTTGCCCTCGCTCGGAGGGACCGAATAAATATTACAAATTAATTAACTACGCAAGCTAATTAATATTACAAATTGCCTAATTTAATTAACAAATTAAATAGACTAAGAAAAACAGTAAAACGCCTCGAGAAGCGCGCCGCCATGTACAAGCTGCCTCTGTTTTCCTTCCTTCACTTCTCTGGAGGCTGTCAAAACCTCAGGGTTACATCCCTGGGCACTGGGGAGTACCACCGGCTGAGTGGGATCATCACCGGTATTGGTATGTGTCCATCGGCACAAAATTGAATCTGTCGGCAGAGAAAAGGTTGCCGGCCGGCACCTTACACTGCCGGTCGGCAAAGAAAGTCTGCAGGACCTGCAACTCACAGCAACAGAGGGCAAAACAAGGCATGGCAGCACAATTCAAGGCATGTATGCACCAACCATGTCTCTTATCATTGTAATGACTCAACGGGACATGTGCCTCGGTTCTCGGACCACCAATCACGTATTTCCATGCATGATGGCCCAAAGAAACAAGTATGCAACTTTGATTTCAAATGCATGCAAACCAATCAAACAAATTAGGCCTAATTCCTATCACAATTTCAAGGAACAAGGCATGCATGCAAGATGCAATGCAACCTAGGCATACAAGCTAAGAATGCAACATGGCATGGCAAGGCACTTATGCAAGCATACAAGCATACATATGGCAATGCAAATGGATGACAAGATGGGCTTATACATGAATTAGGCAGCTCTAATAAGGCCTAAAACAGTGGCCATTAATGCTAAAATGAGGGGCCAAATACACATGCACACATACACATGTTGGAAGGCCAACACTTGGGCATAAATTGAACAACTCCCAGACACATTTGAAAGGGGGAATCATGGACTAATTAGCATGCAACATAAGCATTGAAAATCATGCTAAAACAAACCTCAAGAATCATTTAAATGGCATTCAAATGACTCAAAACAAAAGCATAAATAAGCACCAAAACATGGAGCATTGCTACACAAGCTTATGAGGCATTAAAGAGACATGCAAGGCAATCCAACAAGCATGGAAATGGGACTGAAATGGCATGTAGGATGATCCCAAATCACCAAAACAATGCAAGGATGGCATGCTACACATGCACATACTCAAGGCCAATAAGCCCAAATACAAAGGAGCTATATCAAGCATGCCAAAATCAACCCAAACACTCTAGGACAGACCTAGAACATGGCAAAACAAGCACATAATCTTCACAAGACTAAGCCTAAAACATGCTCCAACAAAGGCTAACAACCTAAAACATGTTAAGGCATAAATAAGGCATTACATGGCAACTATGCTAAGCATGCATGGAGTTCCAAAACCAACTTAAAGTCATGTTATATTATGGATATATAAGCATGAAAAACAAACCAAACATGCTCAACACACACTTAAGCATAGGCTTCCTTAAGAGGCCAAAATGTATCCTTTTCAAGGACAACAAGGAGAGGGGGTGGCCCTCTCCTTCTTGGGACTTCAAGGCATCATCTTCACCACTGAAATCCCTCAAGATTTCAGTGGTGAAGAGACCCCAACACCAAAATCCCGGAGCTAGCACAAAATGGCTCAAAATGAGGCCTTTCAAGGCCTAAGGGTGGTCAACAACCCTTAAACAACAAAACACTCTTAATAAACAATAAAGAGGGCCTAAAAACAGAACTTTTTTATGTTATACAATAAGCACAAAAACAGCTCTAAGATAGGTATAAAATCAATGCAAAAATGGGGGAAAAATGGACTAGATTCTCACCCTTGATGACCCCTTTACAAATGGTGCTCCAATGGCCTCCTTTAGCTTGAATCTAACACAAAAACTTCAAAACAAACCCTTTAGAACCTCAGCTCCAAGAGGAAGGTGAAACACTAGGTGTTTGTGTGCAATAGTAAGACACAAAACACCTAGTGCACAAATGAGAGGGAAAGAGAGATAGAGAATGTATCTAACTCAAACCCTAAAACCAGAGCTTCTCTCTGTGTTTTTTCCTCTCTAAAATGTCTAAAGTCTCTCCCCTTAGCCCCAAGAGAGAGCCACTATCTATCTCTCTTGTAAAGCTTACAAGACAAGCTTTGCAAGAGGGAGATCCCTCCATACACGTGTATGGAGGGGAGCAAAAGCAAGACAGCTGTCTAAAAATATCTGCAAAAGCAGATGAACAGCAATCGGCCGACCAAAAATGCCATCTTGGCCAAAAAGAGTGCCGGTCGGCAACAAAGAGTGCTGACCGGCAACAAAGAGTGCCGGTCGGCAAACTATATTGCCGGTGGCAGAAAAAAACCAGCCGGTGGCCTCTAGCCAATGCCGGTGGTGGGTAGGGATGGTCTACAAGCCCCACCCTGCCTCTCAAAGGCAAAATACAAGTGTTTGGTGCAAAACCAGACACTAAACGGTCGAGTTCGGGGATCCTGAAGCAAGGCGCGCGAGCCGAGACTTCCGGGAACTCCAAACGAACACAAACATGGATAATCACCGAGTGTTCAAACGGTGACGTCCAGGTCTTGAGGACGGTCAAAAATGGGGAGTCTACACAACCTCCATACTCCATTCCAGCAACTTGAGGCTGATTTCCAGAGGCTAGAAGCTCATTTTCTTGGACCAAAAGCTGCTGTGTTGTTATTCTACAAGGGTAAGCTCCTATGTTCCCCTTTTTTGTACTATTTTGCTCTATGTTTTAGCTCCTTTTGATTACATTTTTGGGCTCCAACCCGAACTAGAAATAGTCATATTTTGAGCTCATCTTCATGTTTGATCAAGGGTTTTTCTCTGTTTGAATCCACCTGCTACCCCTTTCCCTTTATCTCTCTTTTAGGGCTATTTCTTGCATGATATGTTAGACCTGTTTGTAAGCATTTCTGGGCTTCAGGATAAACTGTAAAGTGCTTCATTTTGAGCTCCTCTTCAACTTTTTTGAAGGGCTCTTCACTGTTTGAGGCCAACTGCTGTCCCTTGTCTCTATTCTCTCTTTCAGGGCCATTTTTGCATGATAGATTAGCCCTATTTTTGATCATTTTTGAGACTTGTTATAAACTGGAAAAAGGCATTTTTTGACATCATCTTCATTTTTTATTAAGGGCATTATTTTATTTGAGGCCATATGCTTCCTTGTATGCTTGATTGTCCCTTGTTTTGAGCCTTACGCCTTAGCCCCAATTGCATGCTTTGTTTAGCCTTCTAGCCACTAAAATCCAGTGGATTTTTAGTGGTTGGAACACTGTTTTGAGAGCCAAGATTAGAGGGGGGTGACCCCCTCTCTCATTCTCTTGTTTGGTAGCCTTTTGGGCCTTCCAAAGAGACCCTACCTCCCATGCTTCGAAGTCACTTTCCAGGGTCAATTTGGTGAGTTTTGGGACTATCATATTTGATTTTCAGAGTTTATTTGGCTATACTAAGTGTCCATCTTGTATGTGCTTAAGAATCCCTTGCATAGCCCTCTAAAGGAGCTCATCATTTTTGCATATGTTGGCTTCATTTCAGTGGTTATTTGGGCCTATTTTCACATGTTTTGTTCACTGATTTTTGCTGGTTTGGTGAGATTCCATATGCTTCACACACTTGCCATGTAAACCGTGTTTGCTAGTCAAAATTGCATGCTACTTCAGTCCATCTTGCTAGCACTTTTTTGGCCATGCTTTGAACTAGAAATGTTCATATTTTGGGACTGCCTCAGTTCTATCTTCATGCTTCATGATCAAATAATGCATGCTTTGTATAGCTATAAGTCATTCTGTGTGCCTAGTTTCGAGTTTCGGGGTTCATCTCATGCATCGGGTGCCATTTTTCCATGTTTCGGGGCTGTTTAGCATCATACTTCAGTGCTGAAACATATGCCGTTGTATGCCATAATTCATCCTTTCAATGCCTTTGTGGAGTTATGTTTTGTGCCTTAGACTCGGGGCCATTGCATTGTGCATGTTTGCATGCATCTTGGTTGCCTCATTTTCATCACATGGCCACTGATTTTGGCATGCATGCAAGCTATCCATATTAGTTTAAGTCCATCATCGCATGTTGTGGCATGCCATGTTTGCTTACATGTTTAGGTTGCATGCCTAGTATACATTGCTCGTTTGCATGTTCATGTTGCATACTTAGCCTCCATGCCTAGGTTGCATTTCATTGAGCATGCATCCCTTGCCTCTTGATCAACCATGATAGGGGTTGGGGCCCTTTAATGTGTTTTGTGATTGCATTTCATTTGATATAGAAGTTACACACTTGGCTTTTGGGCCATCATGCATTGAAATGCGTGATTGATGGCCCGAAGGTCGAAGGCCATGCTCCCTTGAGTCCATTGCATGATAGGGAGTGTGTCCATGTTCACATTTGTTTGAAAATTCCATGCCATACACTGCTTGCCCTCTGCCGCTGCCAGCTGCAGGTTTCAGCAGGAAGGATTGGCCGGCCGGCAGTGTTGGGTGCCGACCGGTAAAACATGTTTGGCCGATAGCTTATTCAGTGGCCGGTGATCATCCCCTCCGGCCGGTGGCGTTTCTACTTGGTCGGTGGTACCCCCCCAGCATCCAAAGAGCATACCCTTGGACTTTGGCAGTCCTCGGGGGAGCAAAGCAGTGTTAACAGAGGCAACAGTGCTATGGCAGCGAGTTTCCGGGCGAGACGAGTCAAGCATGCATCATTCGGGCGTCCCGAGGCGGGGCTGTAGCCATCTTTCCTCTGCATTTAATTTGTTAATTAATTAGAAATTTTTGTAATTAATTATTTAGCTTGAGAGTTAATTAATTAGGTGGTTTGTAATATTTATTCGGACCCTCCGAGTGAGGGCAATTGTGTAATAAGTGTGCGTGAGTGTGTGTATCTCTCTCAATCCCACGTCTTTCTTCCCTTTTATTTACTAGCTTTCGATGGTTAGTTTAGGGCATGTTTTAATTAGCATACAGTATGATAGCATGCGTGCATCCATACATTTGTCTTACATGCACCGGACTCGGCGCATCATACTAACTGCATTTGTATTTCAATTCCAAAGTTGAATACATGTTAGTTGTAACATCATCATATGCCATCTTAGAATAGCCGAGCCTATTGTAGTTGCATCTTGTATGTGTTGCATTAGCCATCTAAACATGAGCTAAGATCATGCATTAATTACTAACTAGCTTTTGTTTTGGCTCGGAGTACTAGGTAAGCATTTATGCTTTAGCATACCGCATGCGTGTGAGTGTTGCCACAATAGTATGATTACCATGAGGCTAGATGCTTTTGTGATATAACTGCTTGAGTGCCTGTGGATGGAGGTTGAATTAACTAAATTGGGATAATGCATTAAAACTGTGAGTTTTAAGCCCACTAGATAGTGGCAAAACCATCTTTTCTAAAGCCCACTTGAGGGTGGCAAAACTTGCATTTCAGCCTACTTGCGAGTAGCAAACCATTTTCAAAACAAGCATGAAATGTTTTGTTCCAATTTAGGTGATTTGGTCTATACTTGTTTGTTGTGCGCATAACATAGTAATTCTAGGCTAATAACCGGAATAAGAACATATAACGTTTTTAAAAACGGATATCACGGTTAGTAGAGGCCGATCTTAGGATCGGGCGAGAGGGGGTGCTCATAGCTGACCTTCCCCAATCGTACCCAAGCTCCCGAGCCGAGGCAACTTTGGTGATGACGGACACATGGCCTTTGGCACCGAGTCAGGGTTTTCTAAATTCCCCCATAAAAAATATTTAGGTGGCGACTCTGTATCTGGCAAAGCAGTCCATGTTTGGCACTTTTTTCAAAATCTATTTTCTCAAAACGATTTGCCGGATTTGGACTCTTTGGTTCAGATTTAGAACCGTGACAATTTGAGAGTCCGAACTATAATGAGCCTACATACGAACAGAACGTGGGGACTCGTTCTCCCGGGGCGTTCGGGGACGTCTACAGGGGGCTGTTGGTTCTGTTGTTGTTCTAGTCTTGTGGTTAGTAGTTCCACCATTCTCTCCAACCTCACCATTCTTGCCTCAGAAGATTCAGTTTCATTAGCAGTGCTTGCATTATCCATTTCACTATATGCAACATAGTAATAATAAACTGTAACAACCCTCACCACTGTTTACTGATAAACTACCGATCACCGCTAAACTATGACTGATTATGATTGGTAATTGAACTGATTGAAATATTGGACTGACTGACTGGAATCTGAAACTGAATTGATTAAGTATACCTGTTATATTGCATTTCTATCTGTTGCTTGTTTGATTATCTGTTCATGTTTTTATGTTTAAACTGCAAATTGAAGGCCTTATCGGCAGCCGAACCGGAAATTGATTAGTGTTTTACGCTAATTGGGATTTATATGATTTTATGATGTATTTATCTGAAATTTGATTTGGTATAGTTAAATTAGATTAAATAACATTGTATTACAAAGTACATGTATTTACCAGCGTGCCATCCTTGGTGGCCCACTACCTCAACATATTGAACCTTGTACACACTTAGACAAACATTTTCTTCAACCATTTTGAGAGCTCTAGCCGACCAAGAGTGAGTGAGGAAGAGAATTGAATTGTTCTAGAGAATTGGCTTGATAGACTTGAAGAGATTGTAGGAGATTTGCCTAATTGAACTTCTACACTTGTAATTGAAGATCTAGGTAAGGAATTCAACCTCTTAATTGTGTCTTTAAGTTGATTCTTGCATGGTTCATGTCTAATTGAGGAGCCAAGTCATGATTTAGTTCTAACATATCGAATTATAGCTGAATTCATGCATGTATGCCTATATTATTGAATTTTGAGTTGATTCCATGGAAAATTGTCACATGCATGCTCATATTTATGTTAAGTCCATGAATTCATCTTGTATTTGAAGATATTAGCTTAATAGAGCATGTATTTGAGGCTTGTAAGCTGTTTAACTTCATGCATGTTGCATGTTCATCTTGTTCATGAAAATTGGTTTGAAATTGGATTTATTTGAACTACCTTTGGGCTTTGATTTTTACAATTGACTTTGAATCATGTTAAACTATGAGTTTTGAAGTGTTTTCCAGGAAATGGGCCCAAAGGAATCGAATTTGATACATTTGTAGTTGAATTTGAGCTTGAGGTTCAAATCTGGGAATTCCAGATTTTGAACTCACGCTCGAGCGGGGTGACTGGCGCTCGAGCGTGGAAATCGTGCTCCCAGTATTTTGTTCTGTTTTTAGGTCAGCTCGAGCGGGGTAATTTACGCTCGAGCGGGACCTTGTGTTTTACACTTGAGCAGGTGTTGAGCGCCCAATCGAGCGTGAATTTCACTTATCCAGCACTTTTGACTGTTTTGAAGTACGCTCGAGCGATTGAGTCTGCGCTCGAGCGGAAACCTTTGCCTGCATGTCCGCTCGAGTGGATTAACCTATGCTCGAGCGGGACCCCTGTTTTCTGAAAATACTTTTAAAGTGCATCTTTGCATCCTCATTTCATCCTAGGAATTCTTAGGCCTAGTTTAAGGCATCTTAATGGGGGTATAGATGTAGAACCACACCGAGGCAAATTAGGGATTAAATTATTATCTTTCCAACTGTGTAGCTTAGTGTGTGTTCAATCTGTAAACTGTGTAGGGTTGGCGACTGGGGACGCGCTCTAGCCTAACTGTAGCCCAGAACTCTGTGAGTAACAACTGTGTAAAGATATGTTCAAAAATGATTATCTTCTGAACAATTGAACTGTACTGTTTCTGAATTGATACTGTTAATAGAATAAATGTATGTCCTCTATTTTGAACTATATTGTGGCATCCTTAGTAACTACTGTTACTGACTGTTACTGACTGTTACTGTTACAAAGATCTCTGTCGGTTCCTTTGTTGGAACCACTACTGTTTACTGATTGATGGCCATCATTGACTGTTCAGTCTTTCTAGACCTACTGTTTACTGTACTGTTATGCTAATGGATATACCACATATGACTGTATTGACTGAACGACTGAAACACTGATTTAACAAACTGTTTTCATTACTGTAAGGGCATTCATTCTAAACCTCTTTACGCATTATGTTATTCACTGGGCTTTAGCTCACTACTCATATATATATGTAGATGTACAGGCACTAGACCGCGGCTGGAAGCGTTGGGGTAAGCTCCAGTTTTGTCAAGTCAACCATTGTGCCTCACTGCGAGGTTCCGAGCCTGTCAAGCTATGGCTTAGGGGTGTTTTAATTTCCCCCATCTGTCTCTATAACTGTTTTGTAGACTGTATAGGCTGTATAGACTGTTGCTGTACTGCTTAATAGGGATTAGGTCCCTGATCTGAATGCTTATAAATGTTGTACATACTGTTCTGCACTGTGTATATGTGTATATGAAAAGTCTTTTTGACATACAGATTGTCACGGCTCATTGGACATTGTTTATTTACTGTATTGGCTTCTGCCAGGCCCCTGTACTCTGTTTTACTGTATTACTGTTAAGCAGGCTTTCGGTAATCTCGGATTACTGGCCGGTTACAGTGCTAAACCCATAGGGGCGGGTTTGGGTCATGACATAAACGTAGGAAGTTGCATACTTTTAACATTTAAACATAAGCAGGTATATGTTTCAACACATTAACACATATTCATGTCATGTCCACACACACTTTTCATGCTTATGTAATGCCCTAATTGCTTTTCTAGGACACCCTATAGCTCATTTGGACACGTGTGTGCGGTATAACTCGTGGTTAAGTATCGCTCTGATACCACTCTGTCACGACCCAAACCCGCCTCAATGGGTTTAGCACCGTAACCGGCCAGTAATTCGTGATTACCGAAAGTCTGCTTAACAGTCAAACAATAATACAGAGTACAGGGGCATGGCGGAAGCCAAAACAGTAAATAGACAATATCTAATGAGCTGTGACAGTCTGTATGCAAAAAGACTTTTCATATAGATTCACATTCTGAAACAAAACAGTATGTACAATGTATACAATCATTCAAGACAAGGAGTTAATCCCTATTAGAACAGTACAGAATAGTAACATTCAGTCTATACAGATTATAAGTAAGAAGGGAAAATCTAAAACTCCCCAAGTAGCCTCAACTTGAACAGATCAGAAACCTTGAAGTGAGGCACAAAGGTTGGCTTGACAAAACTGGAGTTTACCCTGACGTTTCTAGCAACGGTCCGGTGCCTGTACACCTACATGTATATATGAGCAGTGAGCTAAAGCCCAGTGAATAACATAATGCGTAAAGAGGTTAAGAATGAATGTCCCTTCAATATTGAAAACAGTCAATTGATTCAGTGTATCAGTCATTCAGTCATAACAGTCATATATGGTATATCCATTAGCAGAACAGTACAGTAAACAGTAGGTCTTGAAAGACCAGACAGTCAATGATGGCCATCAGTAATGGTTCCAAACATGGGAACCGACAGTGATCTCTGTAACAGTAGCAGTAGCAGTAACAGTAACACTAACAGTAGTTGCTAAGGATGCCACAATACAGTTCAGAATAGAGGACAAACATTCATTCAGTTAACAGTAAACAGTTCAGAAAATAGTTCAATTAATCATTCAGAAATATTCATTTTCGAACATATCTTTACAACATTGTTACTCACAGAGTTATGGGCTACAGATAAGCTAGAGCGCGTCTCCGAAAGCCAATCCTACATAGTTACAGAATGAACACACACTAAGCTACACAGTTGAAAAAAATAATAACTTAATCCCTATCTTGACTCGGTGTGGTTTTACATCAATATCCTCATTAAGATACCTTAAACTAGGCCTAAGAATGCCTAGAATGAAATGAGGATCCAAGGATGCACTTAGCAAACATTTTCAAAATTTTCAAAAAACAGGGGTCTCGCTCGAGCGTGGGATTCCCCGCTTGAGCGGACATGCAAACAAAAGCCTCCGCTCGAGCGTAAACATTCACGCTCAAGCGTATTGAAAAAGTACTGGATGTGTAAAAATCACACTCGATTGGGCGCTCGACACCCGCTCGAGCATGTGACACAAGTCCTTGCTCGAGCGTCCAATACCCCGCTCGAGCAGACTGTAAAACAGTGCAAAGTGCTGGGAGCACGAATTTCACGCTCGAGCGCCAGTCACTCCGCTCGAGCGTGAGTCCAAAATCTGGAAATTCCAGATTCGAACCTCAAGCTCAAAACCAAGTTTTAATGTACTAAATTCGATCTTTTTGGGCTAATTTTCTGGAAAACACTTCAAAACCCATAGTATAACATGTTTTAAAGGTCAATTTGAGAAATCAAATCCCAAAGGTAGTTCAATTAAATCCAATTTCAAACCAATTTTCATGAACAAAGCTCAAACATGACATGCATGAGTTTAAACCAATTCAAAGCTTCAATTACATGCTCTAATGAGCCAATTTCTTCTAAAACATGGTAAAATCATGAACTATGATCAAAAGATGAACATGCATGAAGCAATCTCATGAACAATAACTTCAAAACTCAAGAATGGCAATATGCATGCATGAATTTAGCTACAATACAACATTATAAGGCTCAATCTAGGCTTAGATCACTAAGGACACAAGAACCATGCATGAATCAATTCAAAAACAAGTTCAAGAAGGTGGATATTCTACCTTAGGTCTTGTATTCAAGGTCTAAGAGCTCAATTTGCAATCTATACTTCAATTCTTCAAGTTCTTCAAGCCAACATGAGATGAAAACAAGGTTTTCTCCTCTCTCTCTCTCTCTCTAGTCGGCTAAAGACTCAAGAAGGCTGATAAAATGTTTTGTTTGAATGTATTGAGGCTCAAATATGTTTAGATAGTGGCCACTTTGAGTGGCAAATTGTGAATAAGGCCAACTTTGCAATTTAACATTATTTATCCTAATTTAATCGTACCGAATCACATTTCAGATAAATATGCTATGAAATCCCATTAATTCTAACTAACACAGATCAACAATCAATTCCAGATTCGGCCGCCGACAAGGCCTTCAATTTGCAGTTTAAAGCATAAAACATGAACAGATAGTTTAACAGTCAACAGATAGATATGCATTTAAACTAGTACATTCAATCAATCAGTTCAGTGATTTCAGTCAATTCGGTCAATTATCATAATCAGTCTCAGTTGAACAGTAATTAGTAGGATTATAAGTAATCAGTAGTGAGGGTTATTACACTTGGCTTGGCCCAAAACAACCTCTAAATTAATTCCAAGCCTCTTTTGTCCCAACCCACTAATGCTTGTTATGAAACTAGACGTATAAATTTGTCCATCCACCCTTTGACATACCTCACCAGCCTTCATTTCAGTATTTCCTAACCCTAACATTGAATTTTTTTCACATGCGCCACATTCACTTGCACTTCCTAAGTCACTTTTTGTTTCAGATATTACTGACGCATGCAACCAGCCATTATCATCCTCTAACTTAGCATTTTTTTTCAACAGATTCGGCTCATTAACCGGCTTTACATCATTCCCCCTATCCACCTCATTATGTGTGTCAGCTGCCTTGTCATCATTCTCTTCTACCATCTCCTCTCTCCATTGATCTTGTGTGTAATGCTCCCAAAATGATACAATAAATATGATCCAAAGCATAATTAACAATTTCATCAATCATAGTATAAAGTATTTTCATTAAATGAAGATAATAATACAAAAGAGTTTAACATAAATAAACGCCACATTGGCTTACACCTTTTTAAGTCTTGGCTTGTTTATAACAAAATGAGACTAACTCTTACAATTAAAGCATTTGGCTATACAAATAATGAAACAAAACATAAAAGCCCTTGATTCCCAAAAGAAGTCCCTCCAATGCTATTGCTTTGGTGGAGGCATGCCATTATTACCTGAAAATGGTTTTTCCCAAATAGGGTGAGCCACAGCCTAGTAGGAACAATCTAACACAGTATATGAGGTTTAACAAAGATAAGGACAAAGCGTTCACATTTTATATAGTCATCAAATATCAAGTCCATGTTCCATTTCATCTCTCTTTTATACATTTCAATACATGAGCCAACTTCGTTATTTTTCAATACCTAAATGATATTGCAACTCAAAGGTTCTACAATCATGTTATTAGAATACAAACACTTCAATCTTGCCATTTTACGGATATTTCGTTCGCGGGATCAGCACCTATGTATAATTTTGGGACTTCACCCAGGACACTCTGACTAACTTAATTATAATGGAGTCCATTCACTTTCTCCCCTCAAACAATCATACATATGCAATGTATTTAAATACATAATCACACATATGGAATACATCACATTTCTCCTTCCAAATAATCACACATATACAATGTATTCACAACATGATCATATTCAATGATAATCAACCATGGACTAGTTTCAATTCACTTAATCCACATGTAATTTCTACAATAATCAAAGCTATCCTTCACCGATAGCCCAATACAGATATTTCTAAACAGATATACAATCTCAAGACAGATAATTTAATCAAAATTTTCAAGGATGTAAAGCATTTCATTTTCAATTCTACCATCTATTCAAATACTCACCCAATTCCATGTTCACAACACCAATTCCAACTATTTATACAAAATAGATATGATAGCTATTTTAAGGCAAAAATCTCCATTTTCAAAATATCAATCCAAGTACCAAAATCACCCATTTTGACACCACAAGACTTCATTTTCAAACCCCATGTTAATTTATTTTGTTCCCCCAAAAACCCCTCTTTTACATTTCACCAAAACCCTAAGTTTGCTCAAATTACCCCCAAATACCACCATTGTTACACAATCACAAATAACTAAGTTAAAGCCCATAACAAAGTGTAGAAAACCCCTACCTCAAAGTGAGAAGATGAGCCAAGCAAGGATGGAACTTCAAAAATGTCGAAATCCAACTTCAATCTATTCAAAATGAAGATCTTTAGAAGTTCTACCTTTTTATCAAAGGAAATAGGGTGGATAGATCACTAGATCTATGTGGAAATCAAGAGAGAAGGTAAGTTTTAAAGAGAGAGGGTCTCACTTTAGGGTTCTGGAGCAAATGGATCTGAAAAAGTGATGTAAAAAGTGTTTTTTATGATATGATATACGCGCAGTCAACTCGAGCGAAGAAGTTGACGCTCGAGCATCAAACACAAAGTTTGATTCCGTTCGAGCGCAGAATACAAACATCCAGTACTTATGCAGACAACAAACAACCTGCTTGAGTGCAAGGAAGGCCGCTCGAGCGCCTACTCGCTCGAGCGTAGGAAATGTCGCTCGAGCGTGAAAAACATCCATCCAGTATTTTTGCAGACATGCAAAGTACTGAGAGTTTGTACATCTTGCTCAAGCGCAAGATCAAAATTCTAGACAACACAGGTTTGGAAAAACAAGCAACCAACCTGTTTTAAACACACAACTACAACCTGATAACCAAAATAAAGGAGAGACAAGGGAAACAAGATATGAATAACTATTCGAAACCACACAAACACAAGTCTGAACTACCGCAAGAGACGTGTCAAAACCGGAATCGCTATATTGTAACCAGAGATCAACCATGGTGTTGTAGTTTGAATATTTGTTGTCCCTTAGATGAACCTTACATTTACATGTTGCCTCCATTGCTTCCTTAGCCACTGTTTGCTCTTCACACACTCTTATTAGAAAGAGTTGCGTTTTACATTCAAGATTCACCACTTCATTAATTATCTCCATTTTCTTCGTGACAATACAAATCTTAGCACTGATGAATGTAAGTAGTTGACCTAAATCTCCATCCAATTGTACCACCTTCCCCCAAACACTCTTAATTCTCTTCAAGGTATTAACACTCCATAAGTTTGGTGGAATGCCATAGCATCTAATCCAAGTATACCTTTCCTGTTCTAATTATAGGCCCGACTTCCTTTCCGTCATGTACTCACTTCAAAAGTTGATCCATGGATAGAACGAGTGAAGTGTGGATTTCATGTCTTCAATGGACTTGAATGTAACGACCATATCTCTACGCCTCATCTCTGACCAAGACTCTCTCTACACCTTTCTTTTTAAGCTCCTCCTTCAAATCATAGACAAAGAAATTTGGTTTGAGCCTTATAATAATGCTCTGATAGGGCCATCCATTTCTCTCTTCCATTACTCTGACTATGGTACACGACTTGGTCAGTTTTTCCTTTTCATTAACTACCTCAACAAAAGTTCGTTGATCTCTGATCTAGGTCTTGATCTCTCTATCTTCTACCATTAGAGCTCTTCGACCAGTACAGCCCCTCGCTTGAGTCTGATGATGTGATTGAAAATCTTTACCTTCCTTACCAAACTCTGCATTCTTCACCACCAACACTTATCACCACCCATAATCTATCAACTTTTTGGATAGCTATATTTGTGGCTACTGGACAATCAAACCTCACAAAACCAAATCTTGTGTTCGTTACCTTCTCTTCCGAGGGATAAAAACATCCCTAACTAGGCCTGTAATAACCCTCATCACTGCTTACCGATAAACACTGATTACCGTCAAACTGAACGGATTATGACTGACAATTGAACTGATTAAAGTACCGAACTGACTGACAATTGAACTGATTAAAGTACTGCACTGACTGATTAAAAACGGGAACTGAATTAACTGCGTACATATGTTAATTTGTATTCTATCTGTTTGATTGATTATTTGATCTGTTCACGTTTTATGTTTAAACTGCTAATTGAAGGCCTTATCGGCGGTCGAACCGGGAATTGATTGATGTTTTGTGATCATCATAATTAATGTGATTTTACGGTGTAATTATCTGAAAACTGATTAGGTATGATTAAATTAGATTAAATATTGACCAACTGCAGAGTTTGACTCATTTACAACTTTGCCCTTGAGTGGGCCACTACCTATACACCTTTGAGCTACACCACACTTGAATCAAAGCATTTCCTCAACCTTGTTTGAGCTCTTGCCGACCTTAGAGAGTGAGGAAGGGAGAGTAGTGAATTCAACATAGAGATTTGGCTTGAATCTTGAGGAATTGAAAGCTTAAGTGCATAATTGAACCTCTAGACTTGTATTCAAGGAACCTAGGTATGAATTTCGTCTTTTCGATTTTGTCTTTAAGTTGATTCATGCATGGTTCATGTCTAATTATAGAGCTAAGTCTTGAATTGGTTCATTAATGGTGAATTGAAGCTCATTTCATGCATGCATGTTTGAATTGTTGAGTTGTGAGTTGATTTCATGGTAAAATGGTACATGCATGTCCATAACCTTGTAATGGTCCATGTTTTCAACTTGTTTTTGGATCAATCGGCTCCTTTAGAGCATCAAATTGAACTTTGAGGTTGTTTAAAATTCATGCATGTTTGCATGTTCATATTGTTCTTGATATTGATTTGAAATTGAATTTGAATTAAACACCCTTGGGCTTTGATTTCTCAAATTGAGCTTGAACCATGTTATTCTATGTGTTTATAAAGGTTTTCCAGAAAAATGGGCCCAAGAGGATTGGTTTTGATGCATTTGAACCTGGTTTTGGCTTGGAGGTGCAATCTGGAATTCCCAGATTTTGCACTTCCGCTCGAGCAGGGAAATTGGCGCTCGAGCGTGGAATCCGAGCATCTAGTATTTCTCTGCACTGTTTTACAGTCCGCTCGAGCGGAGGATTGGGCACTCGAGCGGAGGCATGTGTCTCACGATCGAATGGGCGTCGAGCGCCCGTTGAGCGGAGAATTCACCCATCCAGTACTTTTACAGTACGCTCGAGCGGGAGAGTTGACGCTCGAGCGTGTACCTTTGTTGCATGTCCGCTCGAGCGGGTAAACCTGAGCTCGAGCGGGACTCTGTTTTTCTAAAACTTCTGAAACTGTTTTCTGATCACATCTTTGCATCCTCATCCCATTCTAGGCATTCTTAGGCCTAGTTTAAGGCATCTTACTGAGGATATAGATGTAGAACACACCGAGGCATTAGGGGTTAAGTTATTATCTTTCCCAGCTGTGTAGCTTAGTGCGTTCAATCTGTTAACTGTGTAGGGTTGGCGACTGGGGAGACACGCTCTAGCATACTGTAGCCCAGAACTCTGTGAGTAACGATTGTGTAAAGATATGTTCACAAATGATTATCTTCTGAACAACTGAACTGTACTGTTTTCTGAACTGATTTACTGTTAACTGAATGAATGTATGTCCTATATTCTGAACTGTATTGTGGCATCCTTAGCACCTACTGTTTACTATTACTGTGACAGAATTCTCTGTCGGTTCCCTTGTTGGAACCACTACTGTTTACTGACTGATGGCCATCATTACTGTTCGGTCTTTTAAGACCTACTGCTTACTGTACTGTTATGCTAATGGGTGTACCACATATGACTGTACTGACTGAACAACTGAAATACTGTTTAATTGAACTATTTTCATACTGTAAGGACATTCATTCTCAACCTCTTTACGCATTATGTTATTCACTGGGCTTTAGCTCACTGCTCATATATATATGTAGGTGTTCAGGCATCAGACCGCGGCTAGGAGCGTCAGGGTTACTCTAGTTTTGTCAAGCCAGCCTATGTGCCTCACTGCGAGGTTCCGAGCCTATCCTGTTAAGGCTTAGGGGTGTTTTACAATTCCCCCTTCTGTACTGTCTTACTGTTTGTATAGACCGAATGTTTACTGTATTGTTATGCAGGGATTGAGTCCCTAGTCTAAATGATTGTAAATAGTGTGTATACTGTTCTGTACTGTTTATGTATAAATGTATGAAAAGTCTTTTTGCATACAGACTATCACTACTCATTGGACATTGTTTATTTACTATTTTGGCTTCCGCCAGGCCCTGTACTCTGTTTTACTGTTCTACTGTTCTGCAGGCCTTCGGTAATCTCGGATTACTGGCCGGTTACGGTGCTAAACCCATAGGGCCGGGTTTGGGTCGTGACAAAGTGGTATCAGAGCGATACTTAACCACTAGTTATACCGCACACACATGTCCAAATGAGCTATAGGGTGTCCTAGAAAAGTAATTAGGGCATCTCATGAGCATGGTAAGTGTGTGGTTATGTTATAACTGACTGAATATATTCTAATGTGTTAAACTGTTAGTTAAACTGTTAAACAAATGACTGCTTATGTTTAAAACTGTTATAACTGCTTATAGTGAAATGGATAACGCAAACACTGCAAATGAAACTGAATACTCGTCCTCTGAGGCCAGAATGGCTATACTGGAACAAATGATGGAACTGATAACTGCAAGACTGGACCAACAACTGAACCAACAGCCCCTACCTCCTCCTCCGGTAGTACCGGAACAGAATGTGAATGTAAATGATGGGGACATAATTGCTCTCACCCAGAAGTTCAGTAAAATGAAACCGCCATCCTTTCAGGGAGGCCTTGAACCATTAAAAGCTGAAGCTTGGGTTCTAGAGACTGAAAAATTATTTGAGGTTTTTCCGTGCTCTGAAGCACATAAGGTACTGTTAGCCACCTTTACATTGCAAGAAGAAGCTAGAAGGTGGTGGATGCTCATCCGTGATGAAAATACCGTTCTGACTTGGGCTCAATTCAAAGGAGCCTTCTTTGAAAAGTACTTCCCTCAGTGTGTTAGGGACAGAAAAGTAACTGAGTTTGAACAGCTGAGACAAGGAACAATGTCCGTTGCTGAATATGAAACGAAATTTACTGAACTTGCCCGATATGCACCACACATGGTGGATACTGATTATAAGAAGGCCAGAAAATTTGAAGACGGCCTTAATGTTGCAATTCTTGACCGAATAAATGTTCTGAAACTACCGAATTATGTAAATGTCCTTGACAGAGCCTTGATGGCTGAATCAAATATTGAAGCACTGAAAACTAAAACGCCAACGCCTGAATGGCGGGGTAAAAGGCAGGGTTTCAAGTTTAAGAAAGGAAAGCATAGTCCATTGAACAAGAAACAGAATACGGGGTCAACGACTACGTCTAGTCAAGGAAACCGTACAATACCGCCCTGTTCTGAATGTGGTAAAAATCACAAGGGAGTTTGTTACAAATTATCAGGAGCCTGTTACAGGTGTGGCAAGGTGGGCCACATGGTTAAAGACTGTCCCTCTGCTCCACAAGCTAGTAGTAAAGCTACACCAAGCGTAGCGGCATCAACTGTTACACCAAAACTGAACCCCAAAGCTACCGAGAAAGAGCCTATGAGGCAGGGCTGAGTGTTCGCCCTAGTACCGGGAGACGTCCAGAATATCGAGACCGTTGTGTCAAGTATTCTCTCTATTTGTACTCAGAATGCTTATGTACTGATTGATTCGGGGTCTACGCATTCTTATGTGTCGCATGCTTTTTCGCGTAAATTGAATAGACCCTTAGAACCTATGAATTATCTGTTAGCTGTATCATCACCCGTTAGGGGATCTATGACCTGTGCATACATGTACCCTGCTTGTGAAATCATCGTTGGAGATGCACATCTATTTATTGATTTACTGCCATTGAACATTGATCATTTTGATGTAATATTGGGGATGGACTGGTTAACGAAATATCATGCCACCATAGACTGTGTAACGAAACAAGTAGTTTTCCATCCACCTGGTCTACCTGAATTTGTGTTTAATGGGGTTGGAGTAGTATCTCTCCCGTATCTGATTTCATCTGTGAAAGCTGTAAAATTGATTAGAAAGGGCGGTAAGGGATATCTGTGTTCTGTACTGACTGTATCTACTGATGATAATGCTGATGTGAACTGTATTCCTCTAGTCAGAGAATTCCCAGATGTTTTTCCAGATAATTTGCCAGGGGATTTGATTGACAGGGAGATTGAGTTTACTGTTGATGTGATTCCCGGAACACAGCCAGTTTCTAAAGCTCCGTACCGAATGGCTCCAACTGAACTGAAAGAACTGAAAGTGCAACTGCAAGAACTGTTAGACAAAAAGTTCATCAGACCCAGTACCTCACCATGGGGTGCGCCTGTTTTGTTTGTAAAGAAGAAAGACGGCTCACTGAGACTGTGCATTGACTATCGTGAACTGAATAAGGTAACTATAAAGAATAAATACCCATTACCGCGTATTGATGACCTGTTTGATCAGTTACAGGGTGCTAAAGTATTTTCTAAGATTGATCTCAGATCCGGATACCATCAGTTGAAAGTTAAATCAGATGACATTGATAAAACTGCTTTTAGAACGAGGTATGGACATTACGAATTTTTAGTTATGCCTTTCGGAGTCACCAATGCACCAGCTGCATTTATGGACCTCATGAACAGAATTTTTAAACCATACCTTGACAATTTTATTGTTGTATTTATTGATGACATATTGATTTACTCCAAGAGTATAGAAGAACATGAACATCATCTGAGACTTGCCCTACAAACCTTAAGAGAATAGAAACTGTATGCTAAACTGTCTAAATGTGAATTTTGGCTTGACCATGTTATGTTTTTGGGGCATGTTGTTAGCAAAGATGGAATTTCTGTTGATCTGCAGAAAATCGAAGCTGTAGTGAACTGGCCTAGACCAACAAACGTGACTGAAGTCCGAAGCTTTTTGGGTTTGGCTGGATATTACAGAAGATTTGTCAGAGATTTCTCCAAAATTGCTTTACCGTTGACTCAACTGACTCAGAAGGGGATATCATTTGACTGGACTGACCAAAGGGAATCTGCCTTCCAGGAGTTGAAAACTCGATTAGTGACTGCATCGGTTCTTACCTTACCTTCAGGTACGGATGGTTATACTGTATTTAGTGATGCTTCTCATAAGGGTTTGGGATGTGTTTTAATGCAGAATGGGAGAGTAATTGCCTATGCTTCCCGACAACTGAGACCGCATGAAAAGAACTACCCGACCCATGATCTGGAACTTGCTACAGTAGTATTTGCACTGAAAATCGGGCGTCACTATCTGTATGGGGTGACATGTGAAGTATATACCGACCATAAGAGTTTAAAATATTTCTTCACACAGAAAGAACTGAACATGAGACAGCGGAGATGGCTAGAACTGATTAAAGACTATGATCTACAGATTTTGTACCATCCGGGAAAAACCAATACCATTGCCGATGCATTGAGTCGGAAATCGATTGGAAACTTAGCCTGTTTACTCACTGGACAGAAAGAGCTGCTTTGTGACCTGGAAAAATCTGAAATTGAAATTATTTTACGAGAACAAGGTGGAACCTTAGCTACTATTTCTGCTCGACCGGCACTGATCGAAGAAATTAAAGAGAAACAGCAACTGGATGACTTCTTGAAAAAGATCATCGAGGAAAGAGAATCTAAACCGAGACCGGGATTCAAATTTGAGAATAATGTACTGAAATTTCAAGAAAGACTGTGTGTACCGAACGATACTGAACTAAAAAGAAGAGTTCTGCAAAAGGGCCACAACTCAAAATTTTCTATCCATCCAGGGAATACGAAAATGTATCAAGACCTAAAATTGAATTTCTGGTGGCCGGGAATGAAGAAAGAAATCGCTGAATTTGTATCCAAATGTCTTCATTGCCAACAAGTCAAAGCCGAACATCAACGACCCGCAGGCTTGTTGCAGCCCTTACCGATACCGGAGTGGAAATGGGAACATATTACTATGGATTTTATCGTTGGGTTGCCTCGCTCCAGTAAAGGTATGGACTCGATTTGGGTTATTGTTGATAGACTGACTAAATCTGCTCACTTTTTACCTGTTAAGACAATCTATAATGCGGACAAATTGGCTATACTCTATATTGATGAAATTGTTAGACTGCATGGAGTGCCTGTGTCCATTGTTTCTGACAGGGATTCGAAGTTTACATCGAGATTTTGGCAAAGCCTACAGACTGCACTGGGTACTGAACTGAGACTGAGTAGTGCCTATCATCCTCAGACAGATGGCCAGTCAGAAAGGACCATCCAGACTCTAGAGGATTTACTGAAAATGTGTGTCCTTGATTTTCAGGGAAACTGGGAAAGCCATTTACCATTGGCTGAATTCGCCTACAACAACAGCTACCATTCAAGTATTGGTATGGCGCCTTTCGAGGCATTGTATGGCAGAAAATGTAGATCTCCGATTTGCTGGGCAGAAGTTAGAGACGGGCCTTTGCTTGGGCCCGAGATTGTGTATGAAACGACTGAAAAAGTGAAATTGATACAACAGAGACTGAAAACTGCGCAGAGCAGACAGAAGAGTTATGCCGATGTTAGAAGACGAGACAGAGAGTATGAAGTGGGTGATCATGTATTTGTGAAAGTGACACCGATGAAAGGCCAGACTCGTTTTGGAGTCAAAGGCAAGTTAGCACCGAGATACATCGGACCATATGAGATTATTGAGAAAATCAATCCGGTGGCGTATCAAGTTGCGCTTCCTCCTGAAATGGAGCATATGCATAACGTCTTCCACATTTCCATGTTGAGAGACTACCTCCGGGATCCTTTTCATGTGATAGAGCCTACTCGTGTAGTGTTGAGTGATGACTACACTTATGAGGAACGGCCTATACAGATTGTAAACAGATGGATCAAGAAACTGAGAAACAAAGAAATCCCGCTGGTAAAAGTTGACTGGCAGAACCACGGTGGCGTGTATGCCACTTGGGAAAGGGAAGAGGACATGGCTAAAAGATATCCTGAACTGTTTCCATTGAATCCTGTTTTCTTCCAGAACGAAGGTAACTCGAGTTTAGAGGACTAAACTCTTTATAAGGAGGGGAGACTGTAATAACCCTCATCACTGCTTACCGATAAACACTGATTACCGTCAAACTGAACTGATTATGACTGATAATTGAACTGATTAAAGTACCGAACTGACTGACAATTGAACTGATTAAAGTACTGCACTGACTGATTAAAAACGGGAACTGAATTGACTGCGTACGTATGTTAATTTGTATTCTATCTGTTTAATTGATTATTTGATCTGTTCACGTTTTATGTTTAAACTGCTAATTGAAGGCCTTATCGGCGGCCGAACCGGGAATTGATTGATGTTTTGTGATCATCATAATTAATGTGATTTTACGGTGTAATTATCTGAAAACTGATTAGGTATGATTAAATTAGATTAAATATTGACCAACTGCAGAGTTTGAGTCATTTATAACTTTGCCCTTGAGTGGGCCACTACCTATACACCTTTGAGCTACACCACACTTGAATCAAAGCATTTCCTCAACCTTGTTTGAGCTCTTGCCGACCTTAGAGAGTGAGGAAGGGAGAGTAGTGAATTCAACATAGAGATTTGGCTTGAATCTTGAGGAATTGAAAGCTTAAGTGCATAATTGAACCTCTAGACTTGCATTCAAGGAACCTAGGTATGAATTTCGTCTTTTCGATTTTGTCTTTAAGTTGATTCATGCATGGTTCATGTCTAATTATAGAGCTAAGTCTTGAATTGGTTCATTAATGGTGAATTGAAGCTCATTTCATGCATGCATGTTTGAATTGTTGAGTTGTGAGTTGATTTCATGGTAAAATGGTACATGCATGTCCATAACCTTGTAATGGTCCATGTTTTCAACTTGTTTTTGGATCAATTGGCTCCTTCAGAGCATCAAATTGAACTTTGAAGTTGTTTAAAATTCATGCATGTTTGCATGTTCATATTGTTCTTGATATTGATTTGAAATTGAGTTTGAATTAAACACCCTTGGGCTTTGATTTCTCAAATTGAGCTTGAACCATGTTATTCTATGTGTTTATAAAGGTTTTCCAGAAAAATGGGCCCAAGAGGATTGGTTTTGATGCATTTGAACCTAGTTTTGGCTTGGAGGTGCAATCTGGAATTCCCAGACTTTGCACTTCCCCTCGAGCGGGGAAATTGGCGCTCGAGTGTGGAATCCGAGCATCTAGTATTTCTCTGCACTGTTTTACAGTCCGCTCGAGCGGAGGATTGGGCGCTCGAGCGGAGGCATGTGTCTCACGATCGAGCGGGCGCCGAGCGCCCGTCGAGCGGAGAATTCACCCATCCAGTACTTTTACAGTACGCTCGAGCGGGAGAGTTGACGCTCGAGCGTGTACCTTTGTTGCATGTCCGCTCGAGCGGGTAAACCTGAGCTCAAGCGGGACTTTGTTTTTCTGAAACTTCTGAAACTGTTTTCTGATCACATCTTTGCATCCTCATCCCATTCTAGGCATTCTTAGGCCTAGTTTAAGGCATCTTACTGAGGATATAGATGTAGAACACACCGAGGCATTAGGGGTTAAGTTATTATCTTTCCCAGCTGTGTAGCTTAGTGTGTTCAATCTGTTAACTGTGTAGGATTGGCGACTGGGGAGACACGCTCTAGCATACTGTAGCCCAGAACTCTGTGAGTAACGATTGTGTAAAGATATGTTCACAAATGATTATCTTCTGAACAACTGAACTGTACTGTTTTCTGAACTGATTTACTGTTAACTGAATGAATGTATGTCCTATATTCTGAACTGTATTGTGGCATCCTTAGCACCTACTGTTTACTATTACTGTGACAGAATTCTCTGTCGGTTCCCTTGTTGGAACCACTACTGTTTACTGACTGATGGCCATCATTACTGTTCGGTCTTTTAAGACCTACTGCTTACTGTACTGTTATGCTAATGGGTGTACCACATATGACTGTACTGACTGAACAACTGAAATACTGTTTAATTGAACTGTTTTCATACTGTAAGGACATTCATTCTTAACCTCTTTACACATTATGTTATTCACTGGGCTTTAGCTCACTGCTCATATATATATGTAGGTGTTCAGGCACCAGACCGCGGCTAGGAGCGTCAGGGTTACTCCAGTTTTGTCAAGCCAGCCTATGTGCCTCACTGCGAGGTTTCGAGCCTATCCTGTTAAGGCTTAGGGGTGTTTTACAATTCCCCCTTCTGTACTGTCTTACTGTTTGTATAGACCGAATGTTTGCTGTACTGTTATGCAGGGATTGAGTCCCTAGTCTGAATGATTGTAAATAGTGTGTATACTGTTCTGTACTGTTTATGTATAAATGTATGAAAAGTCTTTTTGCATACAGACTATCACGGCTCATTGGACATTGTTTATTTACTGTTTTGGCTTCCGCCAGGCCCTGTACTCTGTTCTACTGTTCTGCAGGCCTTCGGTAATCTCGGATTACTGGCCGGTTATGGTGCTAAACCCATAGGGCCGGATTTGGGTCGTGACAAGGCCAAACTTCATGAACAGAGAGAACAGTCCTTTTGGATCCATTGTGTTTGGAATATTATCAATAAACAACGTGAACACACCTCTCCTTAGCCCATTGTAACAAGCCCGCGGGGGACCTCGCTACAGCTCGGACTCGACTTTTGTAGTCACGGTTCTAAATCTGAACCAAAGAGTCCAAATCCGGCAAATCGTTTTAAGAAAACAGATTTTTGAAAGAAGTGCCAAACATGGACTGCTTTGCCAGATACAGAGTCGCCACCTAAATATTTTATTTTGGGAAATTTAGGAAACCCTGACTCGGTGCCAAAAGGCCACGTGTCCGTCATCACCAAAGTTGCCTCGGCTCGGGAACTTGGGTACGATTGGGGAAGGTCACTTCGTGAGCACCCCCGCTCGCCCGGTCATAGACCGGCCTCTACTAACCATGATATCAATTTTTGAAAACTTTGTATGTCCTTAAACCGGTTATTAGCCTAGGTTACTATGTGATGCTCACAACATATAAGTATAGACCGAGTCGCCCAATTTGGAACAAAACATTTCATGCTTGCTTTTGAAAAGGGTTTGCTACCCGCAGGTAGGCTTGAAACATTTGATGATTTATTCCAATTCAGATAACCCGACCTCCACCCACAGGCATTCAGGCAGATATATCACATAAGCACATAGCCTCATGGTAATCATGCTATTCATGGCAACACTCACACGCATGCAAAGATGCTAAAGCATAAAACTCACCGAGTACTCCAAGCCAAAACAAAAGCTGTATTAGAAATCATGCATGATCCTAAGTATACAGAAATGCCTAATACAACACATGCAAAGTGCAACTATGGCAGGCTCGGCTATTCTAAGATGGCATATGAAATGTTACAACTATCATGTATTCAATTTTGAAATTGAAAGTACAATGCAGTTAGTATGATTCGTCGAGCCCGGTGCATGCAATACAGATGAATGAATGCAAACGTGTTGTCATACTGTATGCTAATTTAAATATGTCCTAATCTAACCATCATAAGCGGATAAATAAAAGGGAGAAAGACGTGGGGTTGGAAGACATACATCACACTCACGCACACTTATTACAGTTGTGCCCTCACTCGGAGGGTCCAAATAAATATACAGTCCAAATATTACAGTCCCAAATAAAAGAATATTACAGTCTAAAATATTACAGAATTCTAATTAATTAATGAATTAACTAGAAAGCAAATAAAAACTGGCGTGCAAGCCAGGGACTGCCTTGCTTCTGGTGGATGATGCATGTCCGGATTGTCTTGCGCGGAAATCCACCGGAATGCCCCAATTAGCCTCTGTTTACACCTGTTCTTGAAATGCGTGTCAAGTCCCAAAAAGTTGCTGATTCTGCGTTTTGCTGCAGCAGAGAGCAGGAAAGGGGCATAGCAATGTATTTTCACAGATATATGCATGTCTCGATCCTCGTGCCACCAATCACGCATACCGAGGCATGATGGCCAAGGAATCGAAATGCACAACTCAATATAGGATGAATGCACATGAAACTACAGCTAAAACCTAACTCCATCATGGATAATCCGGAGTGTCGGTGACTGGGGAATTGAGACACATTCCGTCACTCGGAGTACGAAATGTACCTCATTTCCCGTGCCCAGGCTAACTCTTATTCCGGACACGATGCAATATGCATGATATGCATGAAATGCAACTAAGATACAATCCTAACCTACTCAATGCTATGAAAATGAGATGCCTCGAAATGCGTGCACACGGGCACGCAAACTGAGAAAATGATATGTCTCGAAATGCGTGCATGCGGGCACGCAAACCGAGAAAAAATGATATGTCTCGAAATACGTGCATGCGGGCACGCAAACCGAGGTGATGATATGAAACAATGCGAATGACAATGAGATGCCTTGAAGTACGTGCGCACGGGCACGCAAACCGAGGCGATGGCAGAATGCAATGTAATGACATGAAAACATGATGTGGGCTTATACCAACATGAGTGAGCCTCAGCCACACTCACATGGGATGTCGGTGGATAAAAAAACAGGGTGCCTCGAAATGCGTGCACACGGGCATGCAAACCGAGGCAATGATGGAATGCTATGAAATGACATGGAAATGACAAGTGGGCTTATACCAACATGAGTGAACCTCAGCCACACTCACATCGGATGCCGGTGGCAGAAAATGAAGTGCCTCGAAATGCGTGCACACGGGCACGCAAACCGAGGCGATGACAGAATGATATGAAAATGACATGAAAATGACAAATGGGCTTATACCAACATGAGAGAGCCTCAGCCACACTCACATCGGATGCCGTCGGATAAAAATGAAGTGCCTCGAAATGCGTGCACACTGGCACGCAAACCGAGGTAATGCTAAAATGTGATGAAATATGGCAAAAGTGATATGCAAGCATACTAATGGAATTTCAGCACTAAAATATGGGGGAAAATAATCCCGAAATGAAGCGAAATGACATGAAATGCAAGGAAATGTCCCGAAATGCGACATTAGGCACCCGAAATGGCCTATAGCTATGCCAATCATGCACAATATGGACATGCAATGCAGAGACAGAAGCTAGACAGTCCCAAAAGATGCACTTTCACAGTTATGAACATGGCCAAACAGCAAGTATAGGTATGGCAAAAATAGCATGCAAGAATAGGGGCCAAAAGAGGGGTAATGAAGCAAGTGGTATAAGAAAAACCCAAACTGAAAAATTTCCTTCTACAACACTGAATATGGACCAAAAATATGAACATTCACAGTATATGGCAGCCTCAAAATCAGTATAAAAACATGATAGAAATGTGATGCAAAATAAGGCTCAACAATGGCTATAACATGAAGTATACAAAATATTCACCAAACAGAAAAAAAGTGTGAATGAAACATGAAGTATAGGCCAAAATAAGACCACTTTCAGTTCGGACCAAGGTCCAAAAACAGAAGCAAAGAGGGTTGCCAATTTATGCAAAAATGGGGCCAAATAGGGGATATAACTACAAGTGACACATGGAAACACCAAACAATGTTGAGCCCTTCTCCAATGTTGAAGAGGGGCTCAAAATAAGCCTTATATCAGTTTATAACATGCTCAAAAACAGATTTTTCATGGGCCAAAGATAGCATGCAAAATCATGACATACAAGATGATCAATGAAGCAAGTATATTATGGAGGGCTCAAACAAGGTTGAGCCCTTAATGAGAAGTGAAGATGAGCCCAAAATATGGCCCTTTTCAGTTAGGGCCGGAGCTTGAAACCAAAAATAAGTGGGGCTTAGAAATAGATCAAGGAAAAGGGTCAAAAGGTTAAAAGTGTAACTTACCCTTGAAGATTCAAGCTTTTGTTGCTTCTTAGATGGATTTGCAGCTTCTTTTGCCTTCTAGAAACCTTCCTTGCTGCTGGAAGTGATGTGGTGGTGGTAGAGCTTGGTGGTGTAGAAGGAATGAAGGTTAGGGACTTAGGGTTTTTTGAAGAATTGAGAGGGAAGAAGATGGAGTTGGCTATGGAGCTTTGAAGAATAATTTTTCTAACCCTTATGAAGAAGGCCACCAGCTGGTTATAAGGATCAAAAATGGGGTGTAAAGGTGGGGGAGAAGGAGGGCAAAACTCCCCCACAAAATATCCCCCGGATACAGAAAATATCTGGGGGATATTGCCCCACAGCTGGAAAGGGCACAGTGCAAGGAAGCAGGCCGGCCTCACACTTTTGCTGGAGGTGGCCGGCCGGCCACACCCCCTAGCCGGCCGGCTAGGGGTCAAAAGGGTCAAGGTGATTTTCTGGCCGGCCAGCTACTGGGGAGGTACCTCTATGTGTGTACAACACAACCATGTAGTTGAAATTCCAAGAAAGTGGGCCCAAGGGGTTCAACAATGGCTCGGAAAGAGGGGTCAAAAGGGTCAAGTTGACTTACTGGTCGGCCATGAACTTTTAGGGGCCTCTCAGATGTGTAGATCACAGATATGTGGTTCAAAGTTCAAGAAAAAAGGTCCAAGGGGTTCAACATTAGCCCGGAAGGAAGGGGTCAAAAGGGTCAGGTGACCTTAATGGCCGGCCATGAACTTTTAGGGGCCTCTCAGATGTGTAGATCACAGATATGTGGTTGAAAGTTGGCAACACTAGCTCCAAGGTATTCAACATTAGCCCGGAAGTGCGAAAAACGGGCGCCGAGAGGCTCCGGAAAAGAGATAACTGGTTGCTGCAACAATTGCTGGCCTCCCACCCTTCAATGACCTTCCCTGTGATAAAACAGAGGTACCTGCCAAAAATGAACGAAAACCGTTGCAAAACGAATGTTCCGGGGCCAAAACACGCTGTTCAGGGTCCCGAAAATGGGCTGTTAAGCACCGAAAATGGTATTCGACCTCGAAGTGGGTTTCTCAACCCCGAGTGTCCCTCAAAAGGGATGAAATAAGATGTATGCCAAAAATCAGAGCAATAGGAGATGGTTAAGCGGTCCCAAACCGAGGCACACGGCCTGACGGCTCCGAAAACCGGGAACCGGACTCCGAAATGGGCAAAATGGCCTACGGCCACCAAATGTAGCCTATGGACATTGAGAGATGGTCTACGGGACCTCTCCCTTCCCTCAGGAAAAGAAACAGAGAAAACCGAGTCTAGCTCGCAAACCGAGACAAGGCATAGAAAAGGGTTCGGAAGTCCGGAGGCAGGGCTCACGGCCGCGACTCTGAGGCTTCTGAACGAGCACATTATGCAGTATCACCAAGCGCTCAATCGGTGACGTCTGAGTCTTAAGGTTGGTCAAAAATGGGGTGTCTACAGTTGCCCCTCTTTGACAGAACTCGGAAGTCACAAGTGACGGGAGTGAATGTCAAAGCCCAGAGACGACCCATTTTTGACAAGGCCGAAGACTTAGACAAACATACAAGATAAACAGAGATGCGCCCGCAGGCATGCCCGCAGGCAGGGGGGCAAAATGCAAATGATATGCAAGAAGTCGAAGGTAACCCAATGATCGTGCAAATGCAGCAAGTTGTAATGAAGCAAGTATTCGCAAACAGATGCAACAGTTTTAAGCAAGAATGCAAAGCAACAACTACATTTCATGCAGTTAAGAATGCGGAGGATTATTCAATCCCCGCCACGTCTCACATGGAGAAGATACAATACCTGCGCGATTCGTCTGGTCGCACCAGCTTCAATTGAACCGTACATACAATATCGTGCCTGCAAAAGAGAGAAATTGCAACAAACACAATATGCTAACAATATGCATTCAATGTGACTTTGAAAATTCGACACATGCAGTGCCGGTGAGTGAATGCATCGCAATGCAAGAATGGAACATGCGTGACAACGCATGCTCAAACACGGAAGTATGATTAACATCAAGAAACGTGCATGTTAATGCAGGTATGTTCATGAAAATGGAAGATAATGTAACACGAGCAGGAATCAGGGCGCTTGTTTGTCATGAAACAACGAGTACAGAAACGCATGTTTCGGCGAAGGTAACTCAATCGCGGCCTCCGATCCGCTTCTTTGAAATGTTACCCCTCATTCAAAAAGGATACACTTTGATTTTGATGAGTGAAGATAAGACACATGTCAGAATTTGAAACCGAAGTCCCGACAGAGCAATTTCGCGACCGGAAGTGTACTTTTCTTGAACTTTTTCAGGTCCCGGGAACTCCGATCTTCCTCAAAATTTGCAGAGAGCTAGGTGAGCATGTGAGGATGATGGCCGGCCGTTTATCTTCCCAAGGGGAGGTGGCCAACCGGTTTCCACAAAAGTAGATGGCTGGCCGGCCATTTCTGCAAAAAGCAGATGGCTGGCCAGCTAGAAATAGGGGCCGGCCGGCCATACCCTTTTTCCGGGGGCATTTTGGTCTTTTTCCCTCCTTTTTGATGCTCTTGCAATCCAAGGCTTGAGGCCTATAAATGGCAGCCGAACCTCACTTCATTTCTTGCCTCTTTCAACACTTTTCTCTCCAGTTTTGAGTTTTACGCGCGTTTTCCAACGCCTCTCGCAAATTGTTTTCGCAAAAACACTCAGTTTTAAACACTTTGGAGCGATTAAATTCCGGCTTCGGAGCTTCCTTTTGCATTTTCACCACTTGAGGTAAGTTTATATTAATATTTGGAATATTTTCTCGGGAGTTGACTTTTGTTGACTTTTTATTTCCCGAGAGTTGACTTTTGTTGACTTTTTCCAATTTTGGCCCATTTTGCTCATTTTTGCTCCCCTTTTGCAGATTCCTGAAAATGGCGGGTACTTCTTCCCATGGTGGAGGTTTTCTGGGTGCCGGAGATGATTTCGATCCTATGACTCTACCTCCGAGGACCCGACCTTTCATTCCCGGGAGGTACCGTCCGCCAGCTCACGTCCTCCCGCGTGCCGTCTTCCATCATTTTACCAGTTTTGACAAGAGAGCACCCGTGGATCTGCTTCTTAGAGAGCCGGAGCAGCATCTCTCTCACGAGGCCCGAGAGGTATTTACCTTATCTTCTGTATTTTACATTTCGCACCTTTGCCATGCTTGAACATGTAGTTTCGACACTTGAATTTCTGAACACTCGGCTCATTAATTAATTGCGAACACACAGCCCACATTAGAACACACGGCTCAAATTTCAAATTTTCTGAACACGCAGCCCAGGTAGATAGTGAACACGCAGCCCACACTTTAAATGGAAGTTGAACACGCAGCCCAAACTTCAAATTTTCTGAACACGCAGCCCAGATAGATGGTGAACACGCAGCCCACAATTTAACTGAAAGTTGAACACGCAGCCCAAAATTCAAATTTTCTGAACACACAGCCCAGGTAGATAGTGAACACGCAGCCCACAAATTAACTGAAAGTTGAACACGCAGCCCAAAATTCAAATTTTCTGAACACGCAGCCCAGGTAGATAGTGAACACGCAGCCCACACTTTAAATGGAAGTTGAACACGCAGCCCAAAATTCAAATTTTCTGAACACGCAGCCCAGGTAGATAGTGAACACGCAGCCCACAAATTAACTGGAAGTTGAACACGCAGCCCAAAATTCAAATTTTCTGAACACGCAGCCCAGGTAGATAGTGAACACGCAGCCCACAAATTAACTGAAAGTTGAACACGCAGCCCAAAATTCAAATTTTCTGAACACGCAGCCCAGGTAGATAGTGAACACGCAGCCCACAAATTAACTGAAAGTTGAACACGCAGCCCAAAATTCAAATTTTCTGAACACGCAGCCCAGGTAGATAGTGAACACGCAGCCCACACTTTAAATGGAAGTTGAACACGCAGCCCAAAATTCAAATTTTCTGAACACGCAGCCCAGGTAGATAGTGAACACGCAGCCCACAAATTAACTGAAAGTTGAACACGCAGCCCAAAATTCAATTTTTCTGAACACGCAGCCCAGGTAGATAGTGAACACGCAGCCCACAAATTAACTGAAAGTTGAACACGCAGCCCAAAATTCAAATTTTCTGAACACGCAGCCCAGGTAGATAGTGAACACGCAGCCCACAAATTAACTGAAAGTTGAACACGCAGCCCAAAATTCAATTTTTCTGAACACGCAGTCCAGGTAGATAGTGAACACGCAGCCCACAAATTAACTGAAAGTTGAACACGCAGCCCAAAATTCAAATTTTCTGAACACGCAGCCCAGGTAGATAGTGAACACGCAGCCCACAAATTAACTGAAAGTTGAACATGCAGCCCAAAATTCAAATTTTCTGAACACGCAGCCCAGGTAGATTTTGCAAGTAGCTTATTTCACTTCATCGGCACACAGCCCAAACTTCATTCCATTGGCACACAGCCCTTTTTCATTTCATTGGCACACAGCCCATTTCATTTCATTGGCACACAGCCCATTTCATTTCATTATTGACACATGTATTCATTCTGAATGCAGGGTAGTTCCCGCAGTGTGCGGGGGTATGGTTCCACTGCGGCGAGGGATTGGTACGCCGAGCTCCCGGAGGGCGTCAGAGACTTGGTAGATTTGGCGGGGTTCGGCCCCTTCTGCGTCGGGTTGTCACGTTGTCCTGCCAGGAGGACGCTGATGGCAGCCTTGGTAGAGAGATGGTGGGACACCACCAATTCCTTCCATTTCTCTGCTACCGGGGACATGACCATGACCCCTTTTGATTTTGCTGTATTGACTGGCCTTGACGTCGGAGGTTGGTCCATCCCCTACGACGAGGACATGGGCGAGTGGGAGGCCGCCTGGATGTATTTATTGGGGGCTCACCCACCTGTTGACAGGGTCTCTGGGAGAGTCCGATACACTTGGTTCTCTTCCCATTTTCGGCGGGCAGAGATGGTGCCCGAGACTCCCGAGGAGACAGAGCAGTATGCTCGTGGCTTCCTGATGTTCCTCTTCGGGACTACCCTGTTCGCCGACAGAGGGAACACCATTGGGCTATACCTGCTGAGCGCTCTGGTTGACCTATCACAGGTCAGTAGATATGATTGGGGTGGCGCTGGCCTGGCTACCCTTTACTTTTACATGAGCGCGACCTCCCGCGGGCGGGGTGATTTGCTTGGCGGCTACTGGAGAGCCTGGGAGGTACTTTCTGTCCCCTTGATTTACATTTCTGCTTCTCATTACTTGTACATCGCATACACAGCGCACTTTTACAGTCTGTATTTTGCTCTCAGCATTTCGTACTTACATTCTGCACTGCTTCTCTCAGCTATGGGTTTATGTATACTTCCCATCATTAGCCCCAGAGCTGGAGGTGGTAGGGATTCCCGTGACCCCATATTCATTGATATTTGAGGGCCCGCACCGGGCGAGGCCTTGAGAGACCCTCCTTCGCCTGCGACAGTATTTCGACACGGTGCGACACTCAGAGGTACTCCAGAACTTTCAGTTCTTTTCGTTTTCATCTTTGATTTGCTCTGTATATTCTTGATTTCTGATCGGTTTATGCATTTGTCATCCGCAGATTACATGGCAGCCTTGGGCGCCCCTGGGTGATGATCTCCGACTTCAGTATACCGGAGCATCAGGCATCTCCCAGTATAGGGTCCTGCTTGAAGGGCCGGTTGGCAGGGCATGGTTCCTGGGGGAGCGCTTTCTGCGCCAGGTATGGGGGTATCTTTCTCAGGATATTCCCGCAGCACCCCCAGCTAGTATGCGGACCGCTGACAGGCTCTCTTACTCAGAGGTAGTTGGCGCCATGCTGGGTACTGAAGCCTTACTATATATTGAGGAGGGGGACTACGCCACCTACCGTCACATATACTTGATGCCCCCATTGACGGAAGCTCGTATCCCGATGATGAGGCCTGCCGGTACGTCATCCTCGGATCAGGCTCAGGCTCGAGCTACAGACATTCCTTCTTCTAGCAGGGCTGGCGCATCTAGAGGTGGGAGTAGACCGTTTCCTCCGACTCCGTCGATTCATCCTCATGTCGGATGGCCAGATATGCCTACTGAGTTGATGGCGTGGCAGTACGGGGCTAGCTCTCCGACTCTGATTCCACTAGAGCCCCCGATGCCCAGTGATCGATACGCCATTGATCCGGACTCACCGCCGGTATGCTCCACTTTTCATTCATCATTCAGATGTTTAGACACTCTTCTGTTCACTGATGATTATGAACTCGTTTTTGCAGCCATCGCGAGGATACATGGAGGAGGTGGTTGGACTGGTGGCCACACTCGAAGGCATGGTCCTACGCAGGGAGGCACAGTTGTCTGTTGCGGGCATTCAGGTACTCTTCAGTTTTCTGGCATTTATCATACTTCTGATGACATGCTGACTTTTACTGCATCGATAGACTATTTGTGTAGAGCACATCTGACACACACCCCACTTATACACTGTACTTACATGCACTCACTTCATGTAGCCTCTGCTTGTATCTGCATCTGATGTATATATTTGAACTGATGCATTTGAATTGAACTTTTTGTTTTCAGATGCCCTCATGGTCCGGCCAGCCGCAGACTAGGCCATTCGGGCCTCATTGGGGAGCTGGGCCATCTCGGCCTTCCAGAGGATCTGGGCCATCTAGGCCTTTCCGAGGAGCTCGAGGAGGGCCCGTCCGCAGACGCAGGGCTCATGTTGTGGAGGTGGAGTCTGATGAGGAGGAGGAGGAGGCTACCGACCGTCAGTTCGAGACATCTGTTGAGGAGGGAGGCTCCGATTTTGGCTCGGGGAACAGAGGCGAGGCTGAGGGGGATCCTGAGGACGACGGCTCCGACTCAGATGATGGTGTGGAGGTCGTCCCGCAAAAGAGGACGAGGCGTGCTTCTCGTTCCCGCTCCCGAGGACTTTGATGTTGTTATTTCCTGCTTTATTTTTCTTTTTGCTAGTAGTTTGTAACACCTTGCACATTGTTAGGCAGTTTTATTTTTTGTAAAACTTGTACCTTTGTATGTTGTAAAGCATGATGAAATGAAATAGCTTTTGAAAAGATGTTTGTATTTTTAGCATCGTATCGCATCAATTTATTTTGCACAAAAATAAAATTGAATGGAAATGCGCATTGTGTAATCACCAAGTCAGGTAGTGAACCGACGCAACAAACTAAACAACTCAACTTACTAAGATATAACAGGACCTTAGAAAGTTTACAACTCGATAAGCAAAATGCAACAACACCAATAAACCAGACTTGAACAAAAATTGCTTAAACAGAGAGCAATGACTCAAAAACACAAAACACGTCCGCTCGACGAACAACTCGATAAGCAAAAACAACAACTCGATAATCAAAACACCTTAACAAAAACAAAGTGTACTTCTGACGATCGGAGCGCATCCGAAACGGAGGGAGATGAAGGCCTTTGATTCTCCCGTTGCCTGGAAATGCTTGGAACTCTCCCTCGAAGGGTAAAGCAGGGTCAAGGAGATACACCGCAGCATTGCCAGCCATCCTTGGGAGCCGGCCGGCCATTTTTGGTGGAGAGAGGCAGCTGGCCGGCCATTTCTGAAAAAGTAAATGGCTGGCCAGCCAGAAAAAGTAGCTGGCCGGCCATTCAGTCCTGCAGCCACCAGATTTTTGACACGTGTCCCCGTGAATAGTGTTTTTCCTTCTATATAAGCCTCAACTTCGGGAACATTCATTTCATCTTAGTTTTAGGCAAAGATGGAGGCATTTCTCGCAGAAAATATCATATCTTGGATCTCTTCTCTAGATGGCTCGGAAAAGCTGAATTTCCGGGGTTTCGGCTTGAATGCACTATTCACGCTGAGCCGTACTCCGTTACATCTCCCTTTTCTACACGCCGCGGCAAGGTTCTGGAATCCAGTGACGCATGTTTTTAGCTTTGGTGGTCAAGAGATGTGCCCCACTTTCGAAGATTTTCAAGTTTTGATGGAGTCCGAGTGTTCTGAAGTGATCTTGCCCCAGTTCCGTTTTGGTCACGCCCAGGCTTTAGGGCGGATGTGTGGGCTCACAGCGCATGACGCTCGATCTCTGATCTGCAGTGGAGAGCTGGACATCCTCGGCTTGATCCATCGTTTTTCCGACGCTAGTGATCGCAGCAACCATTATTGGCAGGGTTTCCGGCAACACGCCCTCTGTTTATGTTTGTTGTCTCACTTCCTGCTTTCCTCGGGCTTCGGCGGGGCTAGCATTCGCCTGATTGAAGTCGCCCAAGGTTTGAGAGAAGGAAAGAGCTGTATTTCCATGACCTTGGCCGAGACATTGATGGGTTTAGATTCTGTCTATCGCCGGGAGGCGACTAGGTTCGCCGGGAGTCCACTGCTGCTGCAGGTAATGTTTCCCACCCGACCTCACATATATATATTTGCTCACATCACTCGGCCCTCAGGCTCGGTTTTTCTCACAAAACCCTTGTCTTACTTTTCTCTCATCGTACATCTCTCTATTCTTTATTCTCTCATTTTCCATCCCTCCCCTAGGTATGGTTAATGGATAAATTGCAGGTTGTGGACTCTTGCCCTGCTTATTCAGCTCGAGGCTACTTCTTTCGGCAGCGCCTAGTCAATGCTCTTGACGAAAGGTGGTGGTTCGATTGGATGTGCAATTTGTCCGCAGACGGCATTGCTTGGCGTTGTCTTTGGCTCAACCTCCCGGCAATGAGCTATAGTATGTCTCGGCTGATTGGGATCCAACTGATTGGTCTAACCCATTGTGTATTCTATTTTCCGTTCCGGTTCCTGCGTCAGTTTGGTTATGATCAGACCTGTCCACCGGAGGGGATTGAGTACCCAGCTGCTTTCCCAGTTCGGGGTGCACAGCTTGCCCGATATGCCACGGCATGGAGGACTAGAGAGCTCCTGGCCCCCGCTTCTTCTTTCAGTTGCACTTTGTCCGATGAGTGCGTGGATTGGCTCAATGAGGAGGCACAGGTTGGGCCCAGCTTGGCATCAGATGTTCCGCCCAGCTCTGGGAGGGGACGCAGAGATACTTGATTCAACTATGCCCCAAATTTATTGCTTTATTAGTATTTTCAAGTTTTCTTTATGAATGTACCAAAAAAAAAGCAACCTCAATTGTAATGCAAGAGTAGGAGAACTCTATTTTGAAATCAATGAAATTGAAAGTTATGGTACTGAAAATTTTCCACTTTTGGTCTAAAAATGGTCTTAGTCGTAAAAAGATTGATTTGAACAAAGTCAACTTTCATTAAAACTTTTCAAAACTATTTTCGATGTGGATCAGAATTGGACACACCGGAAATCTGTCACTGAGATGCACAACCCCAGATCCCTGCAACTGGAAAGTTGCCCCTAGTCTGAAGAACAATGCGGCACTTCATAGCAACGGAAAGTTGCCCCTAGTCTGAGTAACTTTGCATCGTCGCGGCAACGGAAAGTTGCCCCTAGTCTGAACAGCACTGTACCGGAGATCACGATAAATGCTGATGGATAAAGATGACTGAGATGATCAAAATGGACAGAGTTGATCGGGAAAAAGGTTTATGACTGAACTTCAAGGTGAAGCTGCCTACGTATCCCAAGGATGGGAATCAAGCCTTACGTAGTTCAGGCCCAGGTTCACTCGAGTATTTTCACTCTCCTTTTGCGCTCTAACTTTTGCCAAGGCCGCCCTTTGCGGGTTTTCAACCTTGCGAGCTCAGTTTTTATATTTTCTAATTTTTTGTGCTCTGACTTTTGCCTAGGTCGCCCTTTCGGGTTTTCGGCCTAGCGAGCCTCTCAAGGATAGTATTTCTTCAACTTGTCCATATTGATCGGTTGTGAGAACTCCAAGCCATCTAGATCCATCAGAACCACAGCCCCACCTAACCAGATAGCTTTGATGATGTAAGGACCAGTCCAATTGGGTTTGAACTTGCCCCTTGGGTCGTGGATGGGAGCTCGGTTGTCTTTGAGCACCAAATCTCCTTCTTTCAGATTCCTGGACTTAACTTTCTTGTTGAAAGCCCGGGCAATTCTGCGTTGATAGCCTTGGATGTGGTACAGTGCTTTCAGTCTTCTTTCATCAAAGAGCATGAGTTCTTCGAATCTGCTTTGCTGCCAATCTGCTTCGGCTATTTGGCATTCAGCCAATACTCGTAACGACGGAACCTCAATCTCAATGGGTAGAACAGCCTCCATTCCATAGACTAATGAATATGGAGTTGCTCCAGTAGAAGTTCTGATTGAAGTCCTATAGCCCCACAGAGCAAACGGCAACTTGTCTGGCCAATCTCGATAGGTTTCCACCATCTTCTGTAGTATATGCTTGATATTCTTGTTGGCGGCTTCAACCGCTCCATTGGTCTGCGGCCTGTATGTAGATGACTTGTGAAAAGCCACATTGTATTTCTCCAACAAGTCTATCACTTCTTTCTTGAAGTGGGAACCATTATCTGAAATTATCTCGTTTGGCACCCCGTAGCGACAGATGATATTGTTCCTGATGAACTTTACGATGTGCGACGCCTTCAACACTGCGTATGATTGGGCTTCGACCCACTTTGTGAAATAATCTATCGCTACCAGGATAAACTCATGCCCGTTTGACCCCTTTGGGGTAACAGCTCCGATCACATCAATTCCCCAGACTGAAAAAGGCCATGGTGAAGTCATGTTGTACAGTTTTGACGGCGGGATGTTCATGCGATTTGCATGAATTTGACACTTGTGGCATCGCCGAACAAAGCTAATACAATCCTCCTCCATGGTTGACCAGTAGTAGCCCTGTCTGAGGATCTTCCTGGCCAGCATTACTCCATTCATGTGTGCACCGCACTCTCCCCCATGGATGGCTTCCATCAGGCGTTTTGACTCTTCAGCTTCTACACAGAGCTTATGCATTCCCAGATGACCCCTTTTGTACAAATTTCCCCCGCAGATAACGAATTGAGCAGCCATTCTTCTGACAGCCCTCTTATCTTTGGCATTTGCCCCTAGTGGATATGTCTCCTTTTCCAAGAAGTTCCAGATGTCGTAGTACCAGGGGTTGCCGTCTTGAACCTCATCTATGGCGGAAATCGACTCGTATGCTGGCACGAACTTCTGATCAATAATGACTGGACGCATCCGGACTCCGGACGGGATGTCTATCATAGAAGATAGAGTTGCTAGTGAATCTGCAAACCTGTTGTTCTCTCTTACGAGGTGGGTGAAATTTAGCTTTTCAAAACGAGGAATTAACAAATCCAAGGTTTGGTGGTAGATTATCATCCTTTCCTCCTTGACTTTCCAATCTCCTTTTGCTTGAGACACAACAAGGTTCGAGTCCCCAATGACGTCCACTCGTCTTGCCCCTAGTTCCAGGGCTGCTTCCAGGCCAGCAATACATGCCTCATACTCTGCTTCGTTGTTGGAAACCTTGAACCGGAGCTTGAATGCTAAGGGGATACGGGAATCGTCAGGCGCTATCAGCAACACCCCTATCCCATACCCATACTGGTTTGACGCTCCATCAAAGTACATCGTCCAAGTTTCATCTTCGACGTGCAGAATGGCTTCATCTGGGAATAAATACTCAATCGCTTCATCCCCCTCAACCGGGTGGTCGACAAGGAACTCCGCTACCGCTCTGCCTTTTACTGATTTGCGCGTTACATACTTCAAATCAAATTCGAAGAGCAACAGCAGCCATCGAGCTAGCCTACCCGTAAGTGCTGGTTTCTCGAAGAGATATTTGATGGGATCCAAACGCGAAACCAACATTACTGAGTGGGCTAACAGGTAGTGCCGCAGCTTCCTGGTTGCCCATACCAAGGCCAAACAAGCCTTCTCCAGCGACGTATAGCGGGTCTCGTAATCCAGCATCTTTTTGCTCAGATAGTAGATGGCTCTTTCCACTTTGTCTTCTGACTCCTGCGCAAGCATGCAGCCCATGGTAGTCTCAGTTACCGAAAGATACAGTATCAACGGTCTCCCCGGCTTTGGCGGTGACAACACGGGTGGGTTCTGTAGATACTCTTTGATCTGCTCAAAAGCTGCTTGACATCGGCCGTCCCATTGGAATTTATTTCCTTTCTTCAGGAGACCAAAAAGTGGTTCACAAGTCAAGGTTAATTTAGAAATAAACCGTCTTATGAATTGCACTTTACCCAGAAAGCCTCGCACCTCCTTTTCAGTCCTTGGTGGTGGCATTTCTAAGATGGCCTTGATTTTGGAAGGGTCGACCTCGATGCCCCTTTGTGTGATCAGAAACCCTAGCATCTTCCCTGCTGTAACACCAAACGTGCATTTCTGGGGATTCAGTCGCAGCCGAAACTCTTTGATCCTTTGAAAGAATTTTTGTAAGGCGGTGTAGTGGCCCTCTCTATCTTTGGACTTGACAATCATGTCGTCCACGTACACCTCGACCTCTTTATGGATCATATCATGCAATATTGTAGTTGCTGCCCGTTGATACGTAGCTCCAGCATTTTTCAACCCAAATGGCATTACTCTATAACAATATGTCCCCCACGGGGTAGTGAACGCAGTCTTCTCCCGGTCTTCGGGTGCCATCACTATCTGGTTATAGCCTGAGAAACCATCCATAAACGAAAGCAAGGCATGTCCTGCCGTGAAGTCCACCAATTCATCGATGTGCGGCAAAGGGAAGTCGTCTTTCGGACTGGCCCTGTTCAAATCTCTGAAGTCTACACAGACCCGAATTCTGCCGTCCTTCTTCGGCACTGGAACTATGTTGGCCAACCAAGTTGGATATTCAGATACCAGCAGGAACCCTGCGTCAATTTGCTTGGTGACCTCTTCCTTAATTTTGAGAGCCCAGTCCGGGCGAATCCTTCTGAGTTTCTGTTTGACAGGGCGGGCCTCTGGATCAAGAGGGATCCGGTGCTGTACAATCTCAGGATCGATTCCAGGCATGTCTTCATAGGACCACGCGAAAACATCTTTGAAATCTTTTAATAAAGCGACTAAGCGCTCGCGCTCCTCTGAAGACAACGTGGACCCGATCTGGACCAGCCGCGGGTCCTTCTCAGTACCAACATTCACAGTAGTGATTTCATCCATTAAAGGTTTAACAAATCTTTCCTGCTCTTGATCAATTAATCGTTGCAAAACTGGGGGAATTTCTTCCTCGCTGTTTTCATCAAAATTTTGAAAATCCTGATTTAAGCAATAAATCAAAGGCACAGAAAAATACTCGGAAACCACATCCACATCATTCTCATTAAATACTTCCAAGCCGTCAGATTCCTCTGTTACAACAGACTCAAAAGAAAACGAAAAAGACGACCTAGACAGGACTGTGGTATCCGGGTTATCACCCCCAGGAATACCGGACTCAGACTCAGTCGAGCTGGAATCTGATTCCGACGCAGAAGATTCGGTAGAATCAGATTCCGGCTCACTACCTGACCCGGAACTGCTAGATAAAAAGCCTTCTTCATATTGCCAGATGAGAGAAGGTGCGATAGATGCATCCAAAATCGGCGCTGGAAAGCCCGCAGCTATTTCATCTCCAATCACAGAAACCGAAGAGTTATCCCCCAAGCACTCTTGGCCGATCGGAGGATCTGATAGTAGACTCGCTAGTGCTACCCCCATTTCAAGCTCTGTGCTCTCAGAATCCACTGCTTCACACTGCTCAGTCTCAGTTGGTGGGTCTGTCTGCGCTTCGGCAACGTCATCCCCAGATAATTGTATGTCAAAGAATATTTCAAAACCAGGCACGCGCGTCCCGTCCGCGTTTAGCCATGGCTCCGGGAAGTCGCAGAATGGAAAATCTTCCCCCTCCCGGACGAAACGTCCGTTTAGGGTACCCCAGATGGGCCTGTGCATTAAATCAAATGGCTTCCCAGCCTTCTTTGCCCTGGCCCTTCCGGCCATTTCTTTCCCTTTCCTTACCCAATCCTCCTTGGTGGGCAGATAACCCAGTCCAAAGGCGTGGGGGTTGTGTGGCACTTCGGCCAATACTGAGACGCCTTTCCGGCCGCTTCTCCCTAATCCCATCCCAGGGGTATGCTTTAGCTTGTTCATGAGGTATATGGATTGTGCACTAACATACATGCCCTCATTCGCAGCCATGACATTCTGCACCACTTGAGCCTCGGCCAAAGTGAACCCCGATAAAAATACATCCTCCGTGCCGTGCTCAATCTCCAAGACAGGTGTTGACACCTCCGGCGGCGGATGGATTGATGAATTTCCGAAAACTATCGCTACCCCTTTCCCGTGGGGGTACTTTAGCATCTGATGTAGAGTGGAAGAGACTGCTTTGACCTGGTGCAACCACGGTCGCCCCAAAAGTAGGTTAAAGGTTGCGGGAACATCCAAGATATGAAATTCGATGCTGTGTTGTCCTGGACCAACCTTGGTTTGAATTTTAACAGTCCCCATCACCTCTCTGCTGGTATTATCGTATGCTCTGATCACTTGGGTGGTTGGGACGAAGTCCAAGGGCTTCAACCCGATCACATATGCCGTTCTGGTCGGGCAGACATTAATCGCAGACCCAGTATCAACCAGTACCACCGGTATCCACTTATCTCTACATTCCACAGAAATATAGAGAGGTTTGTTATGGTTTGTGCCCTCAGGCGGTAGCTCCTTGTCCGAAAAGGTTAATGCCGGGGAACCTCCTCCCGGAAAAACCAGCCCAACCAGCTGTTCAGGCGTGGTGTCTATGGAGAGTTTGGACTTGTCCATGGCAGATAGGACAGCTTCTCTGTGTACTCGTGATGCCATTAGCAGTCCCCAGATGGAGATGTCTGCTTGTATTTTCTTTAACTGTTTCAACACAGCCTCATCTTCGATCTGCTTCTCCTTCTGTCTTTCCACTTCTCTATCCTTCCCGGATGCCTCGGGTTGGTCCAGGTGTGGGGGCTTGAAGTACCGCCCACTTCTTGTCATATGGTCCACTTCATCGAGGTACCAAGTATCATCCGGCTGGTTATTCCCCCAGTCTTCATCCGTGTGGGCAAGACACAAGTCGTCATCTTCCCACCACATTCCACTGGCAGCCAACAGACACCTGTCTGGCTCCGGTCCACTCGCACTCTCAGTGCTCTCTGTCCATATGCTCGCAGCATTGTTTGTCTTTGTGCACACAGCACTTTCGGTCCCTTCAGGGCCCTTTGCCTTTCTGGCTCTCTCAGCTTCCTCAAATTTTCCTTGTTCCAACTGCGTCAGTACAGCTGGTTGTTTAACAATTCCTGTATCTACAATGCCCATGTATTGAGCGGAATTCTTAACACCGGCGCTCTCCGGCGGTACAACTTGATTTTCGGCCGTTCCGGCCACAACTGATATTTCTACCCCCGCCGGGCTCTGTTCTGATTGGGCTTCCCCCACTGCATCTGGTTGATCTTCGAGCCATCCCGTGGCCTCCTCTGATTCCTCATAATCATACCAATTAATTGACGCCTCCCCCAGTTCCTGGTCATCAAGAAGTTGCAGGTTGGCAAAGTCCTCCCCTGCAGTTGTCAGCTCATCTGTCCATAGCCCAGATCTATCCCCCCGGATCATGCATAGCTCTCCTGTCTCTGGCAATTCTACACTTAGCCCAATTCGGCTCGTTGATAGGATGTGCTTGCTTGGATCATAGGCTCCCCCGACAAAATTCTGTCCAGTTTCAGATTCAACAATCTCATTTCCTCCCAAAATCTGCCCTGCCCCGTCTTCGACGGTCACCACCACCGGTTCTGCTTGGGTTTTGGAGATGTCCACCATGCACAAGAAATCAGTGCAATCGGGAAGGAGCACCTCTGGCTTGGGTAGGTGGGTGGTTGTAATGTAGATGCTAGGATCGTAAGATGCGACCCCAGTCTGGATAAAGTTAATTCTTTTGGGAGGAGGAGCTTGATTATGTGATGGGAGAGGGTTGGTTGTAACATTGGGTTGATCGAGAGGTGCGATCACCTGTTTGTCAATAAGATCTTGGATCTCATGACGCAGTCTGTAACAACGGTCGGTGTCATGACCGTGTTGTTGGTGGTATGCACAGTATTTTGACGGGTCGTATGAGGGGGGAAGTGGATTCGGTAATGGCTTTGGTTCTAGGGGTTTTAAATGATTCTTTCTGATCAGTATTCCTAGAACTTTGGTCAGAGGCATATATAGTTGGGTAAAGGTTCTTTGGCCTCGTGGTTGGAATCGGCTGTTGGCTTGTGTGTTGCTCCCGGACGCGCCGGAAAATGGTGTGGCAGTCATAGGTCTTGGAGGGGGAGGGGGAGTGGTGGTGACCATACCAACTTCCGAGGCTCTCGTATTTGCAGCGCCGCTCGGGCCTGCATTGTTATTGCGATTGAAGGTCCTCCTGGGTTGTTCTCTGTCTTGGTCAAACAGACCTTGCCTCATAGCATCTTCTATTTGCACCCCCATATCATGTAAATCTGCGAAAGTAGGGAAGGGGACTACAATCATTCTTTGCATCAGCTTCGGGTGGAGATTGCGCACAATCATCCGAATTTGATCTTTGTCAGTAGGCCTTAAAGTCATCGTTGACGCCTTTGCCCTCCATCGGATCACAAAGTCTGAGAAAGATTCCTTGGGCTCTTGTCTCGTCGTCTCAAGATCACGGGTCGTGATCTCGATCTGAGTGTTGTATGAATATTGTGTGACAAAGGCCTCAGCCATCTCATCCCAATTCTTCTTTACTTCATCTGGTAATCTTGCGTACCAATGGGAGGCCACACCCGACAGGGTTCGGCCGAATAGTGAGAGTTTCTGTGGTCGTGTTAGGCCCATTGGCCGTAAGACATCTGCAAACAATCGGATATGGACCATGGGGTCGCCAATCCCGTCAAAACGGTCTATTTGTGGCATTTTGAACCTATCGGGGAGTGTCACGGCCTCCTCGGTATATCCATCTCCGATATCCGGCATAGCCTTGGCCCCTTGGGATTTCTTAAAGAGTTTCTCCAATTTGCTCAATTTCAGAGCCGTATGATCAACCTCGACCTCGGATGGAGAGTCCGGGTGATTGGATGTATGGACCTTGGACAGTTGTGGTGGAAGTGGGGGCGGAGCTGGCCCCGTTGGAAGACTCGTGTCCTCTTGTAAAATTTGGACAGTTGGTACAGTATTCTGGGTATTCGGAGGAATATTCTGAACAACAGGTGCCTGCTCAGGTATTGGGGCTCCTGCCGGAGGAGGGATTGTTTGTGAAGGAGACGATGTATTCTGTTGTTGCAGTCTGGCAATCAACTCAGCCTGCTGGGCCATGACTGTGGCCTGCTGTTTGGAGAATTCCGCTTGACGGGCGGCATCATCGTGCATTTGCTTCATACTCTCCTGCATCTGGCGCATCAAAGCCTCCATCCCTGATGTATTCGGTTGATCCATCTGTCTAACCGGTATGTCTATTTCTACAGCAGTAATTGAGACCTCAGTCCTGTAGTCCTCTGATAAAGTAACCCACTATTCTGACAATCTTTGTTCTGACGTACTGCGCCTTTTTGGCTTCCTTCTGGTAACAGGGGGTAGAGAACGGAACACTGGCTGTCCGTCGATTAGATCCTCAGATCGGTGGAGTCGACGACCTCGTGTCCAAGGTGCTTGGGGAATGCCTGTTGGGTTGGAAGCAATCGTGCTAAAACTGACCTAGCAAAAGATAAATAAAGCGAAAAGGAAATAAATAAACAGATAAACGGACAGCATAACAGCTTAAAATAAAATGCAAGACGCACAGTCGGGCATAATCAACACACAGTCAATAAGCTGAAATACACACTGGCCTCGAACACTGATCATTATCCCTGTATCATTGTTCCCTGAAACAGAATCTGATATCCGCAGATAATTAATCCTCAAATACTGGCTGATGCCCGTAGGCTTGATACCCGTAATACAAAACTGACGCCCGCAGGCCTGATGTCGACAATACTGAACTGATGCCCGCAGGCCTGATACTGTCAATACTGAACCGTAGCCCGTAGGCTTGATACTCAAACTCATATACTGATCTGATGCCCGCGGGCCTGATACTGACAATTCTGAACTGAAGCCCGCAGGCTTGATGCCCAAACTCATATACTGATACATGCATTCCTGTAGAGACGCACTCTAAAGCACATAACAGACAAGTGAGAGCCAAAACACCCCTATGTTGGGGTAGGGTTTCCCTGTCCTATTGTGTCAGGAACTAGGGTTTCACTACGCACGCAGCGGTTTCAAACAACGTATAAACGGGTAAGCAACCTGTCCTAATTTGGAATGGTCACTATGGATCCGAATATGCACTAGGTCGAATGGTCAAAGAGGGTGCCCCGGTAAAACCGGGGTTTGTGTTCCCATACTGGCAGAGCCCACAACCGGTCAGCCTTATGGTCATGCCTTGACAAGACAAGCCTCCGGCAAACCGTTCAGGAATAGCAGATGGCAAACACGGTGTCCTAGGCGCACCAATGCAAATGCAATGCAAAGAATCACACCAGTGTAGTCAAAAACAGATATCATGAGTTCGAGTCAAGTTCTCTAAATCCCCAGCAGAGTCGCCAGAAACTGTAACAAGCCCGCGGGGGACCTCGCTACAGCTCGGACTCGACTTTTGTAGTCACGGTTCTAAATCTGAACCAAAGAGTCCAAATCCGGCAAATCGTTTTAAGAAAACAGATTTTTGAAAGAAGTGCCAAACATGGACTGCTTTGCCAGATACAGAGTCGCCACCTAAATATTTTATTTTGGGAAATTTAGGAAACCCTGACTCGGTGCCAAAAGGCCACGTGTCCGTCATCACCAAAGTTGCCTCGACTCGGGAACTTGGGTACGATTGGGGAAGGTCACTTTGTGAGCACCCCCGCTCGCCCGGTCATAGACCGGCCTCTACTAACCATGATATCAATTTTTGAAAACTTTGTATGTCCTTAAACCGGTTATTAGCCTAGGTTACTATGTGATGCTCACAACATATAAGTATAGACCGAGTCGCCCAATTTGGAACAAAACATTTCATGCTTGCTTTTGAAAAGGGTTTGCTACCCGCAGGTAGGCTTGAAACATTTGATGATTTATTCCAATTCAGATAACCCGACCTCCACCCACAGGCATTCAGGCAGATATATCACATAAGCACATAGCCTCATGGTAATCATGCTATTCATGGCAACACTCACACGCATACAAGGATGCTAAAGCATAAAACTCACCGAGTACTCCAAGCCAAAACAAAAGCTGTATTAGAAATCATGCATGATCCTAAGTATACAGAAATGCCTAATACAACACATGCAAAGTGCAACTATGGCAGGCTCGGCTATTCTAAGATGGCATATGAAATGTTACAACTATCATGTATTCAATTTTGAAATTGAAAGTACAATGCAGTTAGTATGATTCGCCGAGCCCGGTGCATGCAATACAGATGAATGAATGCAAACGTGCTGTCATACTGTATGCTAATTTAAATATGTCCTAATCTAACCGTCATAAGCGGATAAATAAAAGGGAGAAAGACGTGGGGTTGGAAGACATACATCACACTCACGCACACTTATTACAGTTGTGCCCTCACTCGGAGGGTCCAAATAAATATACAGTCCAAATATTACAGTCCCAAATAAAAGAATATTACAGTCTAAAATATTACAGAATTCTAATTAATTAATGAATTAACTAGAAAGCAAATAAAAACTGGCGTGCAAGCCAGGGACTGCCTTGCTTCTGGTGGATGATGCATGTCCGGATTGTCTTGCGCGGAAATCCACCGGAATGCCCCAATTAGCCTCTGTTTACACCTGTTCTTGAAATGCGTGCCAAGTCCCAAAAAGTTACTGATTCTGCGTTTTGCTGCAGCAGAGAGCAGGAAAGGGGCATAGCAATGTATTTTCACAGATATATGCATGTCTCGATCCTCGTGCCACCAATCACGCATACCGAGGCATGATGGCCGAGGAATCGAAATGCCCAACTCAATATAGGATGAATGCACATGAAACTACAGCTAAAACCTAACTCCATCATGGATAATCCGGAGTGTCGGTGACTGGGGAATTGAGACACATTCCGTCACTCGGAGTACGAAATGTACCTCGTTTCCCGTGCCCGGGCTAACTCTTATTCCGGACACGATGCAATATGCATGATATGTATGAAATGCAACTAAGATACAATCCTAACCTACTCAATGCTATGAAAATGAGATGCCTCGAAATGCGTGCACACGGGCACGCAAACGGAGAAAATGATATGTCTCGAAATGCGTGCACGCGGGCACGCAAACCGAGAAAATGATATGTCTCAAAATGCGTGTATGCGGGCACGCAAACCGAGGTGATGATATGAAACAATGCGAATGACAATGAGATGCCTTGAAGTACGTGCGCACGGGCACGCAAACTGAGGCGATGGCGGAATGCAATGTAATGACATGAAAACATGATGTGGGCTTATACCAACATGAGTGAGCCTCAGCCACACTCACATGGGATGTCGGTGGATAAAAAAACAGGGTGCCTCGAAATGCGTGCACACGGGCACGCAAACCGAGGCAATGATGGAATGCTATGAAATGACATGGAAATGACAAGTGGGCTTATACCAACATGAGTGAACCTCAGCCACACTCACATCGGATGCCGGTGGCAGAAAATGAAGTGCCTCGAAATGCGTGCACACGGGCACGCAAACCGAGGCGATGACAGAATGATATGAAAATGACATGAAAATGACAAATGGGCTTATACCAACATGAGAGAGCCTCAGCCACACTCACATCAGATGCCGTCGGATAAAAATGAAGTGCCTCGAAATGCGTGCACACTGGCACGCAAACCGAGGTGATGCTAAAATGTGATGAAATATGGCAAAAGTGATATGCAAGCATACTAATGGAATTTCAGCACTAAAATATGGGGGAAAATAATCCCGAAATGAAGCGAAATGACATGAAATGCAAGGAAATGTCCCGAAATGCGACATTAGGCACCCGAAATGGCCTATAGCTATGCCAATCATGCACAATATGGACATGCAATGCAGAGACAGAAGCTAGACAGTCCCAAAAGATGCACTTTCACAGTTATGAACATGGCCAAACAGCAAGTATAGGTATGGCAAAAATAGCATGCAAGAATAGGGGCCAAAAGAGGGGTAATGAAGCAAGTGGTATAAGCAAAACCCAAACTGAAAAATTTCCTTCTACAACACTGAAGATGGACCAAAAATATGAACATTCACAGTATATGGAAGCCTCAAAATCAGTATACAAACATGATAGAAATGTGATGCAAAATAAGGCTCAACAATGGCTATAACATGAAGTGTACAAAATATTCACCAAACAGAAAAAAAGTGTGAATGAAACATGAAGTATAGGCCAAAATAAGACCACTTTCAGTTCGGACCAAGGTCCAAAAACAGAACCAAAGAGGGTTTCCAATTTATGCAAAAATGGGGCCAAATAGGGGATATAACTACAAGTGACACATGGAAACACCAAAAAATGTTGAGCCCTTCTCCAATGTTGAAGAGGGGCTCAAAATAAGCCTTATATCAGTTTATAACATGCTCAAAAACAGATTGTTCATGGGCCAAAGATAGCATGCAAAATCATGACATACAAGATGATCAATGAAGCAAGTATATTATGGAGGGCTCAAACAAGGTTGAGCCCTTAATGAGAAGTGAAGATGAGCCCAAAATATGGCCCTTTTCAGTTAGGGCCGGAGCTTGAAACCAAAAATAAGTGGGGCTTAGAAATAGATCAAGGAAAAGGGTCAAAAGGTTAAAAGTGTAACTTACCCTTGAAGATTCAAGCTTTTGTTGCTTCTTAGATGGATTTGCAGCTTCTTTTGCCTTCTAGAAACCTTCCTTGCTGCTGGAAGTGATGTGGTGGTGGTAGAGCTTGGTGGTGTAGAAGGAATGAAGGTTAGGGACTTAGGGTTTTTTGAAGAATTGAGAGGGAAGAAGATGGAGTTGGCTATGGAGCTTTGAAGAATAATTTTTATAACCCTTATGAAGAAGGCCACCAGCTGGTTATAAGGATCAAAAATGGGGTGTAAAGGTGGGGGAGAAGGAGGGCAAAACTCCCCCACAAAATATCCCCCGGATACAGAAAATATCTGGGGGATATTGCCCCACAGCTGGAAAGGGCACAGTGCAAGGAAGCAGGCCGGCCTCACACTTTTGCTGGAGGTGGCCGGCCGGCCACACCCCCTAGCCGGCTAGGGGTCAAAAGGGTCAAGGTGATTTTCTGGCCGGCCAGCTACTGGGGAGGTACCTCTATGTGTGTACAACACAACCATGTAGTTGAAATTCCAAGAAAGTGGGCCCAAGGGGTTCAACAATGGCTCGGAAAGAGGGGGTCAAAAGGGTCAAGTTGACTTACTGGCCGGCCATGAACTTTTAGGGGCCTCTCAGATGTGTAGATCACAGATATGTGGTTCAAAGTTCAAGAAAAAAGGTCCAAGGGGTTCAACATTAGCCCGGAATGAAGGGGTCAAAAGGGTCAGGTGACCTTAATGGCCGGCCATGAACTTTTAGGGGCCTCTCAGATGTGTAGATCACAGATATGTGGTTGAAAGTTGGCAACACTAGCTCCAAGGTATTCAACATTAGCCCGGAAGTGCGAAAAACGGGCGCCGGGAGGCTCCGGAAGAGAGATAACTGGTTGCTGCAACAATTGCTGGCCTCCCACCCTTCAGTGACCTTCCCTGTGATAAAACAGAGGTACCTGCCAAAAATGAACGAAAACCGTTGCAAAACGAATGTTCCGGGGCCAAAACACGCAGTTCGGGGTCCCGAAAATGGGCTGTTAAGCACCGAAAATGGTATTCGACCTCGAAGTGGGTTTCTCAACCCCCAGTGTCCCTCAAAAGGGATGAAATAAGATGTATGCCAAAAATCAGAGCAATAGGAGATGGTTAAGCGGTCCCGAACCGAGGCACACGGCCTGACGGCTCCGAAAACCGGGAACCGGACTCCGAAATGGGCAAAATGGCTTACGGCCACCAAATGTAGCCTATGGACATTGAGAGATGGTCTACGGGACCTCTCCCTTCCCTCAGGAAAAGAAACAGAGAAAATCGAGTCTGGCTCGCAAACCGAGACAAGGCATAGAAAAGGGTTCGGAAGTCCGGAGGCAGGGCTCACGGCCGCGACTCTGAGGCTTCTGAACGAGCACATTATGCAGTATCACCAAGCGCTCAATCGGTGACGTCTGAGTCTTAAGGTTGGTCAAAAATGGGGTGTCTACACCCATCAATCCTTACTTCTTGACCTCCATTTTTTTTTTTGATTACATGTATCCACCCCCCTCTTTGCACTCCTCTCTGTTCTGCTCCTCTCATTGTCACATGTTCATCAAGATTTCTTTGTTAATACGTTCATTACCACACGTTCATCAAGATTTCTTTCAATGGTGATCCGTTGAATGAGCCTTCATTGTTTCATATCAGCAACATTTGATGTGCAGCCCATTGTGAGTTCTGTCAACCCAGATGTAGACCTCCCTCAATTGAGATATTCATTGCACCATAGTTATTTGTTATATATATATAATTTTAGAATCATAGGTGTGATATCATTTCAGAATCATATATTTGATATAATTTCATGGATTTAACGGAATGACTCACTCTATAATTCTTAAAAGTTACCATTTCACACAAGCCCACAACACTAAAATTAAGCGTTAACTTAGTCAATGAGTTTAGGTGTGATCTCTAGATTTAAGTTTTACCGCATGATGAAACTTTCTTTTTCCTTTCCCTATTCCTCGGAATGGCTCCCATTCTACAAATTATGAAAAAATAATATAATCAAAAAATACACAATACATTGCAAGCTCAAAAGATATCTCAGCAAATGTGTATATTGATTTTATCATTATAATGATTATTTTTCTGGATTTCATTTAAAAGGGAGGGCCAAAATTTGTTTTCAACTCGAATATACAATGAACTAGTGAGACGTGTGCAATTAATTAATTAGATCGAAAGAAAGTATTTTATGGAATTGGTATGTTAGGGTGACTAAAAATTACAATGGTATACCATTTCATTTATTATTTATTATGTAGCAAATATAAAATCTTAAAAGTCATTTTATACTCGGTCAAAATATTTGGTATTAGATCATATCAAATTCTAATCCCACTTTTTTATCACAAAACAAATAATGAGTAAATAAATATACCATATGATTACATAATATATTTATTATATAAAATACTTTCTCTGTAGTCTAAATGTTACATAGTCTAGTCATTTCAAAGCTATATCTATCCATTTAGCCCTTTTTTCAGGCCAAAACTTTGAGCATAGCAAAAGTTTGAGAACCATCTCTTCATACATAGTTACTCTTGTGCACATGGGATGGGGCTGTATGGTCCATATCGTGCCACATCATAAAAAATGACCTGCTAAACCGGTCATGTAACAGGTTACAGAAAGAATCATTACTTTTTTTTCAAATATCATAACAATACTAGAATGAATCATAACAATGTCATAATATTCACCAAAGTGTCATAACAAAGACACTATAAATCATAACAATATAATGATAACTCATAACAAATATTGTTATTTCTAATCAATTATCATAACATTTGAATCGTAACATTTTTTATTATAATTCACCATGACAAATCATAACTTTTGGTAGTACAAATCATAACTTTAACTAATGAATCATAACTACAACTTTTTTCTCCACAATCATAATAAGATTAACAAAATGTCATGACTTTTATTAATGAATCATAACCATAACTTTTTTCTCCACAATCATAATAAGATTAACAAAATGTCATAACTTTTACTAATGAATCATACACTACAAGAATTTTCACTTTTGGCGACTAAATTTTTAGTCACCAGAAGTTAATTTTTAGTCACCGAAGGGTTTTAGCAACTAAATTATTTGGTCGCAATAGTCGTCGTCAAAGAATTGTCGGTAAAAGTAATTAGCGAAAATAATTTTAGTCGCGAAATGTATACAATTTTCGACTAAAATTTTAGTCGTCAAAAGGTTGGACATTAAATTAAATTAGACCATTTTCGGCGACCAAACTTTTAGTCGCCTAAAGTTCTACATTTTTAGCTACTAAAATTTTAGTCGGCAAAGAGTTTTTCTTTTGGCTACTAAACATTTGGTCGCCTAAAGTCCCACATTTTTTACTACTAAAATTTTAGTCGGCTAAAATACTCTCTATTGCTTTATAATATTAAGAAATATGAATATTGTCCTTGGACATAGGAATTGGAAATCCAACTGACACTACACATTAGTATAATGGATGGTTTAGTGTATATTCCGACTCCAAAGCAATCAGTAAACCCCATTTAGATTGTATTTCTGAAGTAACAAGTGTTTTACTACTCTGCAGAACTAAGTTGCTTTAAATGTTGAAATATAGTGTTATATACTTAGCCACAGTTGATCTGAATTGTTGTACCTTTGTGTAACAGTTGTTGGAGAGCTTTCAGAAGGCTTTCCCCACATTATTTTTTCCACCCTTGCCCGAACGGGGAGACTTTGATCTCAAAGATGTATTAGAGTCACCCTACTTCTTCAACTGATCTGAACCAAAAGCAACTCCTTCTCTTACTTGCACAATGACACGGTGACTTTGATATGAGAAATGTACTACGGTCACCCTACTACAACTGATCTGAACCAAAACCTACTCTTCCTCTTATGTATACTGTGACATGGTGCCTCTGTGCATGTTTCATGGTCTCTGGTCTTTCTGTGTGCTACCATATATGGGCATGGCAAAGTAAGAGGGCAATGTCTGCTTATAATCTGGTAGGAGACTTGAGGCATGGATCGTTTGAGCATTGAGATGATCTCTCCAAGGTACAATACTACTATATACACAATTCAACCTGCAGCTGCAAACTCCAGTTTTCCGAGTACAGTCAACAAAGAGATTCGTTAGCGGTGCGTGTCTGCTCTGATATGGTTTAGAAGATTTTTTGAAGTAGATTCATTGTGCAAGAAGCTTCAAGAGGTCGCCAATGTACAATTTTGCAACAGTACACATTCTTCCTCAGCGAATCATGTCTTCGAACATGAAGGATATTAAGCTTTCCAATGGATACAGATCTGCAGAATCAGGTTGACAGGAGAAATGCCGAAAGTTGCGGAACCCATTCAGGATAGCTGACCTTGCATACACAGATGAATTACAATTTATAGTCTCATGAGGGGTTTTTGTGTGAAGTATGGTCCATATGGCTCACTAATTGTAATATTATATGCTTCTCCTGTCATGTAAATTTGTGTTAGTATTATGTTAATTGAAATTAATAGTTTCGGTAATGCAATTGTTGCCAGCAACATTATGTATTGGTATTATGTTTTAAAATTTTTTTTTCTCGTTTAAACAGCAATGAAATCAAGAGCATACACAATCTTTTCAATCCCTTCCACTCTACAGGTCTATACATCTTTTGGGGCACTTAGTCAGCTTAAGTTACTAGCCAACCAGGAGCTAAATCAGATTGATGAGGAAACCTATTTAAACAACTCTACCAAGAATATGTTATCCAGACATAAGCAGAAATTTTTATTCAGTGGAGCTCTAGGTATAAAATGTCCAAGCTTAATTCTAAAAATCTTTTTGATAAGATATCAACTATATCAGATAAGGATAGCTGCAGCATTACTTCTACTACAGATGCACACACAGTATCTCATCCATCAGTCAGTTAGAGTTTGTTAGAGTGTATACCAGATTTAGTTTCTAACTCTGTTAGTTGTAACTGATTGTAACTGGTTCTAAAGGTGTATATATACACCTTGTAAATGTGTTTACTGTATTGTGGATTTGAATAAAATAATACAATCTTTCATCATGGTATTAGAGCTTTGAGCTCCTCCGAGCACAGGCATCCATGGCTGCTTCGAATTCTGACTTTACACTTCCTCCAGATCTTTCTTTGCTTCTTTCCAATCTATCCTCCTTTGTTACAGTTAAACTTGATACATTAAATTTTGTGATTTGGAAATCACAATGGCAGAAAATTCTGCGAGCTACAGAACTTCTTGGATATGTTGATGATCCAAGCTCATGTCCACCATTAACTGTTCTTGATGATTCAGGTAAGAGTGTTTCCAATCCGGATCGAGTGAAATGGAATCGTGTTGGTGCACATCTGTTGAGTTGCATGACTGTTACTCTTTCTCCATCAATCTATTCCATGGTTTTACACTGTAATCATTGTTCTGAAGTATGGTCTATCTTGCATCAACGTTACACATCATTTTCTCGGTCTCATGTTCATCAATTGAAGAACAAATTGAATAGTATTTCTAAGAAAAATGATTCAATGACTGTATATCTTGCAAAAATCAGAGAAGTAATTGATCAGTTAGCTCTTGCTTCGGTGTTGATTGACGATGAAGATTTAGTGTTGATTACTCTCAACGGATTACCAGATGAGTTTGATGCATTCGCTACTTCCATTCGAGCCAGATCTGGTTTTATTACTATGGAAGAGGTGTCTTCTCTTCTTTGTTCTGAAGAAATCCATATGGAGGCTAAACTCAAGAAGTCTTCTTCTGATCCAACAGTTGCCTTCTCCTCTATTAAAGGCAACTCTTCATCTTGTGGTTCTGGTTACAGAGGAGGCAGATCTCAGTCTCGAGGTAATAGAGGTGGACGGTTTCAGTCTAGAGGCTATCATTATAATGGTAGAGGTGGTGCTAATCACGGATGAGGCAGATCATTTTTTCCTCAATCTCAATGCCAAATCTGTGGAGGTTTTGGTCACATATCCATTGATTGCAAGTATAGAATGGATTCTCAATTCCATTATTCTGCTGGTTCCTCCTCCTCACCATCTTCTTAACACTCCAAAGCATTTGTGGCTTCTTCCAATGCTTCAGTTACAGATTCATCTACTGCACCAGTGCCTTGGTATCTTGATTCTGTGGCCACTGATCACATTACCAATGATATGAGTAATTTGAGTTGCTACCAGCCTTACCAAGGTTCTGATCAAATTACTATTGGCAATGATAATTCTATACCAATTCACCACACTGGTAAAGGGCTTTTACCTACTCCTCACCATTCTTTCAAATTAAACACTCTTCTTCACACTTCTTCTATTTCTTCAAATCTGCTTTCTGTTCACAAATTAGCCAGAGATAACAATTGTTTTATTACATTTGATGATACTAACTTTGTGATTCAGGACAAGCATTCGAAGAGAGTGCTTCACAAAGGAAATAACATCAATGGTCTCTACCATTTCCTTCCATCTTCATTTGCTGCTGCATGTTGTCCACAAGCTCATCTTAGTTCTAAGAATTCCTCAGCCTATGCTACTGAGGACATTTGGCATAATAGACTTGGTCATCCAAGTTCACTAAAATTGTCTCATCTTAGGAAGCATTTGAATTTTGTTTCTAATAATGTTGCACATAAGACAGTCTCTTCAAATTGTGTTGACTGCTGTGTTGCTAAAAGCCATAGGCTTCCTTTTCATTTGTCTAATTCCACTAGCAATCAACCTCTTTCCTTAATTCATAGTGATGTATGGGGGCCTTTTCAATCTGCTTCTTCTTACAAATTTTATGTGCTTTTTGTGGATGATTTTTCCAAATTCACTTGGATTTATCCTTTATCTTTTAAGAGTGAGGTTTATTCCAAATTCATTGAGTTTAAAGCATATGTGGAAAAACAATTTTAGACTTCTTTACAAATTCTAAAAACAGATCGTGGAACTGAATTTTTTAATAACAAACTGACTCATTTTCTTGCTTCAAAGGGTATTGTTCATCAGCATTCTTGTCCTTACACACCATCTCAGAATGGTGTTGCCGAGAGAAAGCATAGGCATATAGTTGATACCACTATTGCATTATTACATCATGCTTCTATGCCTCTTAAGTACTGGTTTGATGCCATTGTTGTGGCTACTTTTTTAATCAACAGGTTGCCTTCTTCTCAGCTAACTCATAAATCTCCTTTTGAGTTGTTGTTTCACTCCATTCCTGATTACTCTCAACTTCGGGTTTTTGGATGTCAATGTTTCCCTTGGCTCAAGCCTTATGTGACTCATAAACTTCAACCTCGATCTGTGTCTTGTGTCTTCTTAGGGTATCATCCTTTTGCAAAAGGATACAGGTGTTTAGACCCTCTTACAGGTCGTGTATATCTTTCTAGGCATGTGCATTTTAATGAATCTTGTTTCCCTTTTCATACTCTTTCTCAGTCTGCCCCTGAGCCTTCTTCTTTGTCTTTTTTACATCAGTTTTTTTGGTATTCTCCTACTTTGCCTTCTAGGCAGCTTCGTTCTGTTTCTCATCAACATAGGTCTGCTGCCCAGCCTAGCTTTGCTTCTCTGCCTTCTCCTGTTCTGCAGCCTGACACTGCTGCTCCTCCTACTGCTTCTCCTATGCTGCCACCCAGATCTGCTGCTCTGCAGCCCAGTTCTGTTCCTCTGTCTTCTGCTGGTCTGCAGTCCATGTTTGCACCAGGATAGCATCATGCTACCCCAAGTTCACATGTTTCCTCTGTTCCTCTGCAGCAGCCTATTCCTATCCAGTCTATTGCCATTCAACTTCCTTTGCATCCTCCACCTAACACTCTTAATTCTCATCCTATGATCACTCGGTCTAAAGCTTCTTTTTCAGCTTTCACACCAACCTCAAAGCCTACTTCTTCTTTTTCCTTTGCCGATACTGAACCACCCTCCTATAAAGAGGCTCTTTTATCCCCTATTTGGCTTCAAGCTATGCAAGAAGAAATGAATGCCTTGCATGCTCAACGTACTTGGTCTCTTGTGTCTTTGTCTTCTGCAAAACAAGCTATCGGCTGCAGATGGGTCTTTAAAGTTAAGAGAAATTCAGATGGTAGTATTGCCCGACACAAAGTTCGGTTGGTGGCTAAGGGATATCTTCAGCAACATGGTATTGATTTTCAAGAGACTTTCAGTCCCGTTGCCAAACAGCCTACTATTCGCATTCTCTTGTGTTTGGCCCTTCATAATCACTGGCCTTTGAAACAATTGGATATTTCTAATGCCTTTCTCCATGGTTTGCTTGAAGAAGAGGTGTTTATGCTTCAACCCCTTGGTTTTGTGTCTTCTTCTGCACCAACTCATGTTTGTAAGCTTCACAAGGCTTTATATGGCCTCAAGCAAGCCCCCCGGGCTTGGTACTCCACTTTCTCAGCATTTCTCTTAACGCAAGGATTTCTCAACAGTAAATGTGATTCTTCTTTGTTTATTCAAAAGACTCCTACCACTATCACTATTCTTCTGGTTTATGTAGATGACATTTTGCTTACTAGCAATGATTCTTCTCATCTTCAATCTCTTATTACAAAGATGCATCAAGCCTTTTCCATGAAAGAATTAGGGAATATCTCCTATTTCCTTGGTATTTCTATCCAAGGTTCTCCATCTTCTGGCTATTTTTTATCTCAACAAAAATATGCTCAAGACATTCTCACTAAGGCTGGTTTATCTGATTGCAAACCGTGTTCTTCTCCTCTTGCTGTTAAACCTACTTCTCAGCCTCATTCTACAGCCCCTTATTCTAATCCTACACTCTATCGAAGTTTGGTGGGTGCTTTGCAATATCTTACCATTACTAGGCCAGATTTATCTCTTGTAGTTAATTAATGTTGCCAACATATGCATGCCCCTACCAATGGCCATTTCTCTGCTGTTAAGCGCCTTCTTCGCTTTGTCAAAGGCACCCTTCATCATGGTTTACAGTTTTCTCCTAACACGTTTGATGTTCATGCCTTTCTGACTCCAATTGGGCCGGGGATGTTCTTGACCGCAAGTCTACCTCTGGGTTTTGTATTTTCTTGGGTCCCAATCTTATTTCGTGGTCTGCCAAGAAACAGGCTACTATTTCTCGATGCCGAGATTTCAGTAACCAAAACGATCACTTAGTGAAGTCCGTCCATCGCCTGATTGTCCTGGATGAAGCATCGCAAATATACGATCGACAACAATAACATTAAAAATAAAAAAAATAAATAATAATAAAAACTCACAGTAAAGTGATAATCAATAAACCAAAGACAGTAGTTCACCTTTATGAGGCACCCAGGATTCATAATCCATTTTACCGTCAAGAAATGAAGGTCTCTCTTGTCTAAGCACTCTTTTCGGCATTTTATCGTCTTCAATGTTATGTCCTGCCTCGTCATCAGCTGCATGGTACCCTCTTTTATGTTTCAATAACAGTGCCACAGCATCTTCTGCCCTGATTTCATTTCCAACTGATGAAATTGTCGACTGTTCAGAAGCATTGGTTTCACTGAGCTCAGACCCCAAAGATTTGCTTTTCAGTGTTAAAAAGTCGTCACTTATCCAATTCATGACCGAATTAGATGTGTTCTTAGCTGCCAATACCAAAGAAGTTTGTGATTTCAAGGTTAAGGGAAGTTGGCTTGAGAGATCATGTGCCATACATCTCGGAAATACTCCAACCATCATTGCCCATGTGAATTTGCCTTAGATCAAACCCATCTAATGCCTTGTTTGGTTGCACGAATTGTTTTGTTTTAAATTAGTCAGTTGGGTTTACTCAAAACAGATTTCAATCCTGGGGTTACAAAAAAGTCTAGTTTCTGCCCTGGGAGTTCTCACCCGTTCCACACGCTGTAAGTATTTCTTCTCTCTTACACCTTCCCTTGAACAAACCCATTTCCTACTCTCTACAAATCTGTTGTCTCCACAAATTCATTTCCTACTTCTTCGTACGCTAAAACTGATGACCTTGGCTTATGCATTGTAGAAAGAATAAGCATCCTCCTCTGAATTAAATTTCATTTGCAAAACATCAACCTTAGTAAGCATTCGTAAACTATCATAGGTTTGAGAAGCTAACCCTTCTTCTTTCCCATTGACAACATCATCCTTACCATCCGGAGCAACTTGATTGTCAATTTTACTGTTGACCTCTTTCTGCCTACTTCTTTCAGGTTCATCCATCATATCTACATAGCAAATCGCATAGACAATAGATGTGCGTAGACAACAGATGTGCAGATTTGGCATCAGTTAAATGAAAATAATAAAAAAGTACACTCATAAATGTCATTATATAAATTAAAATCAAACAAATCAACAAAAAAGCACACCCACCAGTGCCCTCCTATAAATTAAAATCAAAAAAATAAATAAGCACACCTGCCAGTGCCCTACTATCAATTCAAAGCAAATTAATTCAAAAATACACCAGCAAGTACCCTACTATAAATTAAAATATAAAAAAGCACACCCGTCAGTGCTCTGCTTTCAATTATCAATTCTTAAAAGAAAATGAACAAATAAGCACATCCACCAGTGTTTTGCTATCAATTAAACGCAAATAATAAGAAAACACACCTTCAAGTACTCTACTATCAATTAAAATGAAAGAAACAAATAAAAAAGCACATCCATCAGTGCCCTGCTATAAATTAAAATCAAACAAATAAATAAGCACGCCTGCCAATGTTTTACTATCAATTCAAAGGAAATAAATTCAAAAACACACCCGCCAGTGCTCTGCTTTCAATTATCAATTATTAAACCCAAATGAACAAATAAGCACACCCGTCAGTGCTCTGCTTTCAATTATCAATTGTTAAAAGAAAATAGAAAAAAGCACACCCGCTAATGCTCTGCTTTCAATTATCAATTATTAAAACAAAATGAACAAATAAGCACACCCGCCAGTGCTTTGCTTTCAATTGTCAATTGTTAAAAGAAAATAGAAAAAAGCACCCCCGCCAGTGCTCTGCTTTCAATTATCAATTGTTAAAAGAAAATAGAAAAAGCACACCTGCCAGTGCTCTGCTTTCAATTGTCAATTGTTAAAAAAAAATAGAAAAAAACACACCCACCAGTGCTCTGCTATAAATTATCAATTCTTAAAAGAAAATGAACAAAAAAGCACACCCACCAGTGTTTTGCTATCAATTGAACGGAAATAATAAAAAAAACTGCAAGTACTCTACTATCAATTAAAATAAAACAAATTAACCAAAAAGCACACCTGCCAGTGCCCTACTTTAAATTAATATCAAACAAATAAATAAGCACACCCGCCAGTGCCCTGCTATCAAATATTAATTATCAAAATCAAATGAGTGAATAAGCACACCCGCTAGTGCCCTGCTATTTATTGAAAGAAAATAAATAAATAAAGCACACTTACAAGTATCCTATTATCAATTAAAATAAACAAATAATAAAAACACACCTGGCAGTGCCTTGATATTAATTAAAAGTAAATAAATTAAAAAGCACACCTGCCAATGCAACTGCTAGGGAGGGAAGGAGGGGGGAGGTATAGCTTCACTTCTACGTTAAGATGTAGAAATTGAGGACCTGTGACAAACAACAACAGAACATCGAAACAAAGTTAGTAAAGAAGACAATACTTAAGGAGATTTATGATTATGGGGCAAAAAGGAAGGATCTATGTATGAAAAATATTATTTTGCACATCTTTTCACATTAACAAACTGCATAACCAATAATAGAGATGAAACTGTACTACCTTTGTTCAAAGAATCAATAACCATTACGTAAACAGTTAAACAAATGCACCAACACCAATCGATTAACCACTTAAAAGATAAAAAATAAAAGATCTAGAAAGAAGAAAAAAAAAGTTTATTTGATTGGATGGACTATTGGATTATTTTTTTGATAACTCAGTAACCACATATTCCTAAATCTAGATTTTAGATTCAAAAGTTCAATAAGAGTGTGGGACACCTCTTAAACACCCATATATATTGCATATTGCATATTGCATAATATTTTTTGATAAAATATTGTCAATTATTTAGGAATATACTTCAATTTATATCTCTATTCGTTTGAGAAGAAATGTTTACTTGCTAATGTAATTGTCTTCTTCTTCAAATATTATATAAAATTAGAGAATTTAATTGAGTTTTTGCACCCTTAATCTTGTCATATCTAGTGAACACAAGTATAAATGGAAAGAAGTAAAAGAGTTTATGTAACACATTTGTTAACCTAATGTCTATTTTAGTACTTCGGATTGCAACATACAATTCTTATATTGAATGCACTCATGCCAATTGACAAAGAAGCCAGCCCACCACCCCTCACTATCCTATACAGGTACCTTCATTGGATCTTTACCAAAGTATTTAAAGATAGTTGCTTTCACTAGTATTATAATATATCATGAAAACAATGACATTTGAAGAAATTTTTAGTATATAGGACATAGTAGCAGAAGTGATGAGTATGTGTTGTCACTACCACTATTGCTATGAATAAAAAAACAAATAAAGTTGTCTCCATTAACTTGGGAGCTTGCTCCTTAGTGTTCACACCGAAAGTTCCATGAAAGCTCTTCTAAATCTTTCATTTTCATGGACAGCCTTGTTCTTGGTAATATAAACTAGTTTTATGAGTGAAGAGATGATATATGATCAATATCTTCTACAACGAAGTAGAGACGATAGTGGACATAGGACATAATGATTTTGAAAAAAATTAGGATGCCTACATGGTGGGCAAATTTTTTAAATATTTTTATTGTTTATGTATATGAATATAAATTTAGGGCATAGAAATATACGAGGCATCAACATATATGTACATGTATTTTTCTGTTTTTTAACTTCTACCCTTCTTTGTTTCTGTATAGTTTAAAATAGAGAAAAAAAACTAAGTTGCCAAATGAGACCGTAATATAAATATGAGGTTCAAGTACTAGTTCCTTCATAGGATTCCACACACAAGCACACAGTGCCCCCAAAATCTACAATGGGAGCTAGGCTAACTGCTTTTGAGAATAGGTGTACAGTGGAGATGGAAATCAGAGTTTTTGTTCCCCCAGCCCGACCTGACCGGTATCAACAAATCATTAGAATCAAATCAGGTGAAACCAAGAAAGTGAAGACCATGACTTTATGTTGCAAGGACACAAATCATGAGAATCCAACCTTCTTAATGGTTTTCATGGATGGTACTTACACTGGGGTTTCTTTACTGGCATTCCAAGGGGTGAACTACGCAAAAATCATTGGCTATCTTGATGAAAATGGACTTCTCATTTTGAAAGGCCTTACAATCGGATTACCTACTTTCTTCAAACTCAAGTTCTCTCTCGCTCTCCCTCATACACACACACCCCCAAAATTCTCATACAAAAATGTTTTGGACCTCTAAAATAGGAGCTCTTTCCGATTTGTCTTTTTTCCTATTATGATTTGTCTTTTTATTTTTATTTTATTTTTTTGGTCTTTACCCCTGCCAGATATGTAGAGCTCGATTTAGAACTCTACCCTTAGAGCTCTATATCACAGCTCATTCTCATATGTGATTTACTTGTATAACAACATTTATACTATATTACTTTGGAGTGATGTTAGCTAGGGTGACCATACTTGGGTGCTATCCGATGTCGGGTTACTAATCACATCATCAACAGTGAAATAAACGAAAAAAGTGAGAATTAGTATCAGATGTCATATCTTATAAAACTTATATATGATACTCTGATGGATTCAACTTTTTTTTTTTTTTTTGGAGGGGGGGGATTGGCACCGGGGTGTTCTGATCAAAGCAATGGATGGAACTTTTTTTCATCATCATTATGTATTGCATCTACAATATCTCAGCCTGGTTTAATTTGATATTGATGATTGGCACCACGGTGCTATATCCCACCGTGAAATTTTCCCTATGGGTGGTTGGGGATGGTAGGCTTGTAGGGCTCCAATGAGTTTCTAGAGCAGATTATGCTATTAAGGTGGGTGGGGGAAGTAGAGGCATATCCCTTGGTCACCCAAATGTGGCATTTAATGTGTTGATGGCTGCAAGAGAAAATTTTGATTATATTTAGTGTTTTTAATCTGATTATATTTAGGTAAGAAAAATCTGATGATCTTGACGGTGGTTTGTTGGTTTTTCCTCTATGGCCTTTCTTTCACCTATTTTATTTTAGTATTTACATATTTCTTGATCTGATTCTGTTTGCTTGATTTTGAACTGCTAAATTTCTAGTTCAACATGAGACCTTAAGAAGACTTGTAAACACACACAGCAACACACTAGATGTTTTATTAGAAGTTTGAAAACAAAGAATCCACTTTTGTTAATTTTGGATTCCTGTGTTAGTTTTTGAATTCTTTGGAGAGAAAAAGTAGAAGAAAGCATGAAGTTGAACTCTTAATTTAGTTTTCAGAGTTTGATACTAAAATATGGTTGCATTTTAGTATATATCCATAATTTATTAGTCATATATATGCTTCCTGAAGTTGGAAAGTAGGCTTCATTGTAATTAATGAATTTTCAGCCTTATCAATAGGACTAAATTTGTGTTTAATGTATCTTTCAGCACGTTGAAGTTCCTGTTCCTGCTCCAAAAAATAAAGAGGTTTTGATAAAAAAATAAAAGCAGCAAGCTTAAATCCAATCGATTGGAAAATTCAGAAAGGCATGTTGCGTCCTCTTTATCAACGGAAATTTCCTTATGTACCTGGTTAGTTAATCTTTAATCTATACCTAAATTGTCTTTTCACTGTCTTTTCTATTACAAGCTTTTATGTTGCTACATATCTTTTCTTTTTCTTTTTTGTTTCTTCTTTTAGCTGAACTATCCTGCCTCAACTATAAAGCTGATTTTCTGTTTTGAATAGAATCTGAAGCTCTTTGTCTTTCCAATTACAAACCGAATAACTTTGTTGGCACAATACAGTAGAATTTTTTAATGTGAGTCATAAAATAGTAGGCAATATCTCATACAAAACAGCTTTTATTACATGAAAGCTTTTATATATTCTGAACGACAACTTCTATAGTAGAAATTTTTATGTGGATTTGATTATCTGACGTTGTGATATCTCTGAGTAAAATTTACATAATTGTTCCCGAGTAAGGAGATGGTTTAAATCGAGTTTTGCTATCTTACTTCAGTGTAAATTCTAGGCTCATAAATAATCTGAAAGTGTGTTCTCTTTCGTTTAGTACCCATGTTGCATGTGAATAACTCATAAATTTGAGATAAATTTTTGTTCAATTGGACATATGTAATCGAAAACTTCCCTTTCCCCTGATTTGAGAGTTTTTGTTGATCACCAGTATGATTCTTGGATCAGGTGTTTATAATGCCTCAAGTCTCATGCTTGGGTATTTAATAATGTAAACTATAGATGAATCACAGGTTATTTTCCGGGCTGAAATTTTTCTTGTGGTTGGAACAAGTACTGATAGCTACAAATGTTGTTGGGCTTACATTAATAGATACACATACGAAATCCTAGAATCTATGTAGGTTCTAGAACACCCCCGCGAGGGGAGGGGGGGGAGTTCATTATGTCAGTACTCAAATAATTGTAAAAAATAGTTGTCACCATACATTTTAATTTTCAGTCGTTGAGTTTTAAGAAAAGTAAATTCAAATTATTGATTTTGAAATATGACCAAAGACCATTTTTATTAAAAAGAAAGTCACTATAATGAATCGTGATGAACACCACGTTGGGTTATAACTAAATATCACAATGGGTTGTGACCAACTTTGATTTGACAATTGGTTAGCTTGCACTCCATTGACAATTTGTTTTGACAATTCTCTTCTGATAAAAAAACAAAAGAAGCATACAATAAACTTAACCCAATTAATTTGTCACTGCACATTCTGATCCTATTTTCATAGAAAGCATCATTTTTCACATGAACATATTCAGCAGAAATGAATAAAATTGAAGTTTATTCCGTTTGATTACACATCAGATTTCACAAACTCAACCAAAATTTCAAGATATATCTATATATATGGAGTCAAAACAACTACCTAATCAAACAAACATTACAAACAAAAGCTATTCATATCATCTTTTCCTAAATTTAGAATCCAACCACTCCAAGTGAGTTCACAAACGTAAAAGGGGCATTTTGAAGAATGTGAAGCAAGAATCGATACAGGAAATAGGGGTTAACAAAAGGGATTTTGTAGAAGGGAATCAAAACAACTACCAAAGCAAACAAACATAAAAAAACCTAAACCTAATATTTTCCTATTTTTATAAACCAACCCAGTGAGTTCACAAACGTGAAAGGGGCAATTTCAAAGAAAGGGATTACGGTCTAGGGTTTCATAGAATGGATATGGAGAAAGAGGGAGAGAAAAAAGTTGCATAGAGAGAGAGAAAGGCATACCTTCAGGCGAAGTCGAGGGTAGGTCGTGTTCGCAGGGATGGTCTTCGAGGGCGAAGAAGAGTGTCTGCGTGCTATCTCAAAAACAAAGGGGCTTTGGGGAAAAAATTGAAGAAATTTGAAAAAAAGGTAACCGGTTGAAGAGGTTCTCACGATTCCTAATCAAATTATTCAGTGGTTGAGATTAATTTGTAAAAATCTAATGGCTTAAAATAAATGTGTATATGATGTGCACATCTTATTAGGTGCACATCTTAACAGCTCCCTCATTATAATGATTATTTTCTGGATTTCATTTAAAAGGGAGGGCCAAAATTTGTTTTCAACTCGAATATACAATGAACTAGTGAGACGTGTGCAATTAATTAATTAGATCGAAAGAAAGTATTTTATGGAATTGGTATGTTAGGGTGACTAAAAATTACAATGATATATCATTTCATTTATTATTTATTATGTAGCAAATATAAAATCTTAAAAGTCATTTTATACTCGGTCAAAATATTTGGTATTAGATCATATCAAATTCTAATCCCACTTTTTTATCACAAAACAAATAATGAGTAAATAAATATACCATATGATTACATAATATATTTATTATATAAAATACTTTCTCTGTAGTCTAAATGTTACATAGTCTAGTCATTTCAAAGCTATATCTATCCATTTAGCCCTTTTTCAGGCCAAAACTTTGAGCATAGCAAAAGTTTGAGAACCATCTCTTCATACATAGTTACTCTTGTGCACATGGGATGGGGCTGTTTTCTTTCTTCTGCAATTCTTGAGAGCTTATGGGCCTCCATTCCCCCATTTGTTTCTATTACATTGTATTTGGTCTCCCATCAATGCCTTTTCTTGTGGGTCATGCTATCAACCTCGGAATTCAAACTGGACCCTATTGTGCCTATTCAAAAGGAGTAGATATAAAAATACCCAAATCGATCTCAAAATTGTATATAAATTCTACACAATTTATATGATTGGATAAGATTTTTTAGAACTATGTCTCACTAACAATTCGGTGAAATTTTGTCCATTTATTTGTGAATATTTGAACTAATTGTTCCTTATTCAAGCAGTCTAATTGTTTGAGACCCTATAAAAATGCTCTCGCAATTTGACCAATAGAAATGTGACATGTTGTGTGTCAATTTTTTTATTTATTACACACTAAATCATACAAGGCCCAACTTCTGCCCATGTAATTAAAATAAATATATTTATATCACTACTTAAATAAAAACAATATTCATATTTCAGTGATTTGGTGCATTCTTATGCACTCAAAATTAAGAGGTTAAATTTTACTAATTCATTTATAATTTATTTTTCATCTCTAAAGACAAATTATTTTTAAACTTATGCATATATTAATATGTAGACGTATATACAATGACTATTAGTGGCATAAATATATAAAATTCAATACCATGCAAACATAACAAAATTAAATAATATAATATAAATATATTATATGTGTAAGTTATAAGTCTACCCATAATTCAATCTATTAAAAAAAAAATGTTAATTACCTGAAAGCTCTATTCACAAATACTGTAGTAACTCAGGTCCTATCTAAGGCTGTGTTTGGTTTGTAATTCAAACCGTGATTCCACACATGTTATCGACCCTTTGTTTGCTTATAGTTTTCAAATCACGATTCTAAATCATTTTCAAAACATATTTCAAAACATGTTTGGTAAACCAGAGAGTTCAGCCCAAACATCCGCATACACAGTGTTTGAATTTTTTGGTCTATCCGGTCGCCCCTCGGTTGTCTGACCGATTGACCGGAACAGTGATTTTTTTATTTTTTATTTTTTTTATATGAACTGGGATATGTTATCTGGAAAAAAAATTATACTTGTTTTTGATAATTTTTAAATATAGAAAATATTTTTTTGAGACCAAAATGACAAGTTAATTGGACATTTATTTAAAATTAACAAAAAAAAAATTGAAATAAAAATTAATTTGTCACAGTAATTTTTTTAAAAATAATAATAATAATTTTTTAAAAATATTTTAAATAAAAAAATATTTTCAAAATTTTTAAAATTTTTTGAATAAAAAAATTGTTTTTTTAAATAATTATTTTTGAATTAAATTTTGAAAAGAGTTTGGTTACGAGTTTCGAATATAATTTTCAATAGAGTTTTAAGTTGTGTGTTTGGTTATGAGTTATAAGTTTTTGAATTAAGCTTTGAAAACTCTTTTCAAAACTCATAATCGAATAACTTTTTACAAACTCAACCCTCATTTCCAAAATTCAACACTCAATTCAAATCATAATTCAAAACTCTTTTCAAACTCATAACCAAATAAATTTTGTCTTTTCAAATCATTATTCTAAAACTTACAAACTCAAAATACAACTTCACACTTAAATCATAATTCACTATTACAAAAATAGTTAAAGATCACACTTTGACAAAAAAAAAAAAAAAAAAAAAAATCTCACTTTTATTGAAAGTGTGATAAAAAAAATTAGATTGATATTTTAATCACACTTAATTTGATTAAGTGTGATAATATTCATTTTTTATGTCACTTTTCAATTAAGTGTGATTATATATATATTTTTTTAATCACACATTCTAATTAAAGTGTGATTATATATACACTACTACCTTTTAATCACACTTTTTAAATAAGTGTGATTAGATATATATTTTTTAATCACACATTCTAATTAAAGTGTGATTATTTATATATTTTTTAATCACACCTTCTAATTAAAGTGTAATTGTATATACATTACTACTTTTTAATCACACTTTTTAAATAAGTGTGATTATATATATATATTTTTTAATCACATATTCTAATTAAAGTGTGATTATTTATATATTTTTTAATCACACCTTATAATTAAAGTGCGATTATATATACATTACTGCTTTTTAATCACACTTTTTAAATAAGTGTAATTATATATATATATATATATATATATTTAATCACACTCCACTACAAGAAAAAGCATCTTTGGCGACTAAAAAAGCACATTTGGTCGCTGAAAGTATAGGTTTCGGCAACTAAAAAAGCATTAGTAGCCAAAAGTAAAGATTTTTTGCGACTAAAAAAATTTAGTTGCCAAAAGTATAGGTTTTGGCGACTAAAAATCTATTTGGTTGCCCATATATGCGTTTTACCGACTAAAAAAATTTTAGTAGCCAAAAGTAGGGCTTTTTGGCGACTAAAAAAAATTAGTAGTCTAAAGTAAGGTATTGGGTGACTAAAAAGATGTTTGGTTGCCAAAAGTGAGGCTTTTACCGACTAAAAAATTTTAGTTGCCAAAAGTAAGGCTTTTTGACGACTAAAAAAAAATTAGTAGCCAAAAGTATGGTATTGGGGAACTAAAAAGATGTTTGGTCGCCAAAAGTGAGGCTTTTACCGACTAAAAAAATTTTAATAGCCAAAAATGAGATTTTTTGGCGACTAAAAAATTTTAGTAGCCAAAACTAAGGCATTGGGAGACTAAAAAGATATTTAGTAGCCAAAAGTGAGACTTTTTGGCGACTAAAAAGAAGTTTAGTCGCCAAAAGTAGTAATTTTAGCCTGAGAATTAAATTTTTTAACGACTAAAAAATAATTAGTGGCCAAAAGTATAGAATTGGCGACTAAAATTATGTTTAGTCGCCAAAAGTGATTTTTTTTTTCTAATAAATAATATATTTTTACATAAATTATGTTCAATAAAAAATAATTATCTTTATATATATACTTTTATATTAATACGAGTCTATGTACTATATAAATAATATATGTTGCATATATAATTACATGGTGTTATAGAGGTGTAGTGGAAAGAGTGTGTTGTATAAGGTTTATGGTGTGAGAGGGTTGATGGTTTGAATCTCCAAGAGCAAATGAGAAGCTAGTGAGTGTAATATTTTTTTTTTTCATAACTAAATGTTATTAATCACACTTAAAAGGTGTGATCTAAATATTTTTAATCACACTTAAAATGTGTAATCTAAATGTTATTAATCACAATTAAAAGGTGTGATCTAAATACTATTAATCATACTTAAAAAGTGTGATCTAAATATTTTTAATTACATTTAAAATGTGTGATCTAAATGTTATTAATCACACTTAAAAGGTGTAATTAAAAATGACCCCTTTTAATCACACTTCCAAAGATCACACTTACTAAATGTTATTAATCACACTTAAAAGGTGTGATCTAAATATTTTTAATCAAACTTAAAAGGTGTAATCTAAATGTTATTAAACACAATTAAAAGGTGTGATCTAAATATTTTTAATTACATTTAAAATGTGTGATCTAAATGTTATTAATCACACTTAAAAGGTGTAATTAAAAATGATCCCTTTTAATCACACTCCCAAATATCACACTTTAATAAAACTTAAAAGGTGTGATTAAATAACATACATCACACAAAAAAAGTGTAATCTTTATCTGTTTTTGTAGTAGTGATTCTAAACATAAACCAAACGCTACACCTAAGATTTTTTTTAACCAATAAGTCATATTTTATGATATAATGACTTGTTTGTCCTTCTATCCTTTAGTTTGATTTGATTATTTAGTAAAATTGAAAAATATTATCATTTTTTTCTAATTTTAAAACTCAGAAGATTATCAATTTTGCACAGCAATATTCCAGATAATTATTTTGCTAACTGAGAAGGAAAAAAAAATTGAGAAGGTAAAAAAAATATAGCATGAGATTAAACATTTTTTCTTTTTTGCTTTTTGATTTGATTCGACTATCTGATAAAGCTGAGAACAATATTAATTTTTTTTTAGTTTTAAAACTAAGAACATTATCATTTTTGTATAGCAATGTTCTATATGGTTGTTTCGCTTTGAGAAGGAAAAAAAAAAAAGTACATGAGATTAAATAGGTGATTTTATTCTTATGAATTGGAAATTTGAGAAGATTCGCAACAATGATACCAAAATCAACATTGAAATTGAAATTAAAATAAAAAATGAGGGTTTTGAAATTGAAAAGATTTCTTAAAAAATTAAGGTTGAAGATATTTGAATTTTACTTGTTTTCACCATTTCGTTTCATCGAATATGAAAAGTCAAATTCACTTCCATCATAGCATTGAAACAGGTCTCTTGATTTATAATAACAGCTTTTATAAACATTTTTCGCATCTATAGAAGATATCGAATCATGGAGTCAATCTATATCATTGTCGATCATAGTTTTGCAAACCTCAGGGTATTAGGAAACAAAGTGATTTTCAAGAGCCTGTCGAAGACCACTTGCAATGAGAACTCTTACTTGTTTTCACCATTTTGCTTCTTCGAATTTGAGAATATTCCAACTGAATCAATGTTTGATGATAGTAGATGATTTTCTAACTTTGTTAGTTTAAAATTTGTAAAGAGACAGAGAGAGAGGAATAAAAATAGTAGAGAAATTTGAAATTTGTGGAGAGAGAGAGAGGGGAACAAAAACAGTAAAGAAATCAGGGAGTATTTTGTGTTTTTGAATTTATAAAAATAGATTGGCTATATAAAATTAACTGAAGACTTATAAATTTAAAATTTTGTGAGTAGAATCTAAATTATTATTATTTATCAAAATAAGATTTTACTGTAAATTTTCCAAAAAAAAATGTCTGCCCTTAATTTTTAAACAGGCCTGAAATTAAGCCCATTAAATTATAAGTGAATTTGGGAGGGCCTTCGGGCCGTGAGGGTTAACGGGTCGGGTCGAGTTCGCCAATGAACTCCCCTTTCAATCGTGCTGTCAAAAGCTTTCAGTTCAGAAGAGAGAGAGAGAGAGAGAGAGAGCGAGCAAGAAGGGAGGAGAGAGAGAGATGGGTTATTCCAAGGATCAATTGCTCGCATGTTTGCAGCTCTCTCTTTCTCTCTCTCTCTCATATTTTATACCTATTGATTTTCACTCTTATCTCTTATCTCTTTGCTTTTGCTTTTTTATTTTTTTTTTCTCTGCTGTTGATTTGATAATGCATTAGTTTGCTCTAATTATATTCTCACTATTTACAATTTTAATTGATTTTTTTCTCCTTTTTTTTTTGGGTTATTGGGTCTTCATTCACTAGCATGGTGATGCTCTGTTGAAAAGGATTAGAAACTGTCTTCTGAATTGAGATTATGATTACTGAACAAGAAGCACATGAGGGATTCTGACTATAATCATAATCATAATAATATTTAGATTTAGGTATTATTGTAAAGCACAGCTTTATCCGTGGTAAAGCATTAAAATTTGTAGAGTTTCTTTTCAGATTTTTCCTCTATGTTCCTTATTTTGCTAGCAAATTTTGAAGATATCTCAAATCATGACTATTTTCTTGTTTTGCAACTTTACAACTTGTTTAGTTTGGTGAGAAAAGGAAAGAAAAGATATGGAGAGGAGAAGGTGAGAAATGGTGAGAAAGGGAGAGAAATGGAGATAAAAGAGGTCTCTTAAAACTCAATGTTTTGTTTCTCACCAAAATTGGTGAGATTTTGGCTCCCTTTGTTTCGCAGTAAAATATTTTACATGTAAAATAATTTTGCCCAAAAAAAAATTTCTGTTTTTTGTTTTTTGGTGTTTGGTTAGTACTTAAAATATTTCTACATCAAAAATCTTAATAAATAACCACTTGTAGAATAAATTTTAAAAGGAAAATGATATTCATACATAATTTTCATGTAGAATTGAACACAAATGATGTGGCAATATTATTCTTACAAATTATAATAATAAGAATTTTAACTTTCAGTAAGTGATTATGATTGTGACACATTATTATATATAAATTTTTTGTGTACAGATTCTGTTTGTATATCTACTAAAGAATAAATAAGTCAAAGATTGAATGTAACAAAAATAACAATTCTAGAACCTAATTCCGATCAATTGCTCAACCATAATATATGTATATGTATAAGCATATATATATGTAGAGAGACTTCATATGTTCAATGTGTATGAAAGTAGTGAAACTTGTAAGAAAAAAAAAATTAATAATAATAATAGTGAAACTTGATATGTACTTCAAGTAGTATCAACTGTGACGAGGAAAAAGAAAATAACATACGAAATTTTAAACGTAAATCATTTTACGCTTTATGATGTAAAATATGGTACTTACTTTTTAGCCAACCAAACAACGGAAACTAGGTAAAAATATTTTACGGTGAAACAAACGGAGCCTTCGTGAGAAACAAAAACTTTTGTTAGCCAGTGTTTGGATCATGGATTTGGGTAGGGATTTGGAAAGGGAAAGAAAAAAGGTGGGTGAAATGTAGGTATATTTAATTCATATTTCACCTGTCTTTTCCTTTTCCCTTTCAAAATTCTTACCAAAAGCCATAATCCAAACACAGCGTTAGAGCAAATCCTTTGGGTTCAAGTCCTTTACCTGGACATTTGTATTAATTTTTGAGATGGGGATTAATTTGCTCCAGGCATTTTCAGCGCCTCCTTACTGTAATAGTAACCATTTTATCAATCAAAGTTGTTTCTTTATACAACTTGGTTTCATCAAATTCATGGACGGGAGAGGTTAAGCCATCCCTTAGGTTATATTTGCACATATAGAATAACATGTTTCTGTGCGAAATAACTTGTTTTTGTTGTTACTCCCCACTCCCATCTCACTTCTAGGATTGATATAAAAAAGAGATAATTGTAATAGCTAGCTGTATTTTATAATTGTAATAGCTAGATAATTGTTTTGCACATATCATATTTTGTTTGAACCAATCTATAGCTTACAATACATTTAGTTAGTGGCTACAATTTATATTATTTTTGTGATGACGACTTGATTTTATGAACTAGGAACTTATCTTAGGCTCCCTTTAGATGAGTGGCTTTGAAATTAAGGGATGTGGATTTGAGAATGAATTTTATAAATTATATGAAAGTTAGCTATTAAAGGTAATTTGATAATTCTAAAATAGAGTTAGGGGTAGGAGAAATGTATTTGGTTAAGATCTTTGTATAAGTAGCATCCTTTTTGGAAGGATTTCAATTCGCCATGGGTTTTCAAATCCATCAATGCAGAACTCTCAAGTTCATTCGTGAAATTTAAATGTAAATAAGGTTATAAAACTCTTTAAATTAGTAATGCCAAATCCATTCATTTCAAATTAATACATCCAAATGCAACCTAAACTTTGTAGCACATAGCTATTTTATATTTTGTGAATAGCTTGATATTAAGTCTTGATATGAACTGGTGATAAGTGAGATTTTCTATCTTTTATTCTCTTGAAATTTTGTATATTCTGTTCTGTTGAAACTGATTGTACGTTGGATGTGGTTAGGAGCTTCAAACTGACTTTACCCAATATGATAATCCTATTGCTTTGACGGTAGAAGCTCAGGTAAAAGAAAATTGCAAAATAAGTTATTCCCGCCTCTTTTTTGTACTTTGAAGCAACTTTGTTCATTCCTCATCAGGCTAAATATGTTGGTCATGCGAAAGGTGCATTGAGTAAAAATCTATTCTTAAAGGTATAATATTTTAGGACCTGGAAAGTCACTTTATTTATCCTCCTTCCCTCCCTCTTGGCAGTAACTTGTGCACTTCCCTTTTCCCTCTATATTAATGGTTTCAAACTGCATACTTGTACTTGTTATTACATGCAGGATAAGAAACATAGGTTTTATGTTGTTTCTGCTTTGGCGGATACCAAAGTAGATCTGAAGGGTAATATATTTTCTTATATTAATCACTTCTTTTCTATTCCAAAGTTCGACTGGCTTAGATAGATGTCTCCAGACTCAGTTTTTTATATGTTTATATGATTGCACTTTTGGTTTTGAGCCTTTTATTATTATTTTTAGTATCCTAGATGTTCATTGGAATTTTTTGTGGCCTTGAAGCTGAGCAGTTCTATCTCAGAGACTTGGTTTGAGAAAAGCAGGTTTAAGAATGGCGCCTGAAGAAGCACTGCCAGAAGTACTTCAGGCATGCATATGCTATTAAGTCCTTTGACGTATGTTGTTATATTTGATCAATTGAGAATGTCATATGTTGTCTTTGCTTCCTTTGCAGTAGCCCAGTAATCCCCTCTCCTGGCTACCCAATGCTGTTTCTGATTTAAACTGCATTTCATTTTGAAGTCTATGTCTAAGCTGTATTCCTTTCATGTTTTAAACCAAACCCATGTATTTCTAATCTCTAAATCCAAACACATTTATATTTAGATTTTCTTGTAGATGTGCAAAATTCTTTCTTATACAAGAAGGGACAAAATTAAGTTAATAAAAACTTGGCAAGGGATTTCAGTTACTACTTTTTTCTTCTGAAACTCTCCTGAAACAAAATTGTAAGATTGTTGCTAAGCATAAATACTGAGATAAAGAAATTAAAAGGTATAATTTTTCTCATCCTATATCTTGTTGGCACTCATGAATTCGTCTTATGTTCTTGTAACCCATCTGTCTCATTATCCTTTTGATGTGCTCCTTTTTTTTTTTTTTTTTAGCAGCCAAAATAAACCTTCATTGATGATCAAACCATACACGATGAGATTACATCAAAAAAGGAGGGGAAGGGGGATTGGAGAGGAACCAAACCGAAACAGGAAAAGAAGAGAGACAGAGAAGAGAACAAACAGAACAAAGAGCAGATCACACCAGAACCAACCCCATTCTGACACAGAATTGAGAAGAACCTGAGGCTCAAAACAGCAGCCCACATACAAGCAACAATAGAACAGCAACCAACCCCATCCTGACACAGAATTGAGAAGAACATGAAGCTCAAAACAGCAGCCCACATACAAGCAACAACAGAGCAGCAGCCCATAACACCCTTTGCACCAAGCGAGCAGCCCGGAACAGAACTTAACCCAGAACAGTAGAAGCCATAGAACTGAACCAGAACACTGAGATCCAAATTAGCCACACCAGACAGACTTACTCCCCAAACAGTACTTGATTTGTCTTAAATTGGTCAGGAAGTCCTGGACAGTGAAGTTAAAGGCCTTGAATCTCTGGTTCAACCACAATGCCACTCTGATTTTAATCAACTCACACAGGTCCTCCAAGTGAGGTTTAGCAGCCTGAAAAATACACTCATTTCGTAGCTTCCACAGAGACCAAAAGACAGCTGAGGGAATGACTTTCCAAAGCAATTTTTCTTTCTTGCTCAGCTTCACACCTTCCCACCAGTGAAGAACAACTTCCACAGATCCGGGTAGGGCTCCTAGCACCTCCCACCAATTCAACATTGCAGACCAAACCCTCCAGGAAAATTGGCAGTGCAACAGCGCATGGCAGTTAGACTCAGCCACAGTTTTGCAGAAAGCACAAAGAACTGGTGAAGAAGTTTGAAGGACTCCAATTTTCTGAAGAAAGTCTGCTGACTTTACTCTGTTTTTCCATGCTAACCAGCAAAAAAAATAGACCTTTGGGGGTGCGAGATTGTTCCAAACTAACTTGCTAGTAATAAGGGAGGGGCCAAGGGAGACAACTTCACTCCTAAAGGCAGATGAGACGGAAAACATACTAGAGCCTTCAGCTAACCAGACTGGTTTGTCCTCCAGATTATCACAACAATTTGAGCCAGACATCAAAAGCACCTTGAGCCTACTAACTTCCCTCTCTTCCCAGTCATACAGCCTTCTTCTAAAAAGAAGGCTCCAATCCCCTGCTGCATCCCTCCTATCATGCATTACACGCAAAGTTACCTCCTTCTCCATCACTAATCTGTAGAGAGTAGGGAATTCATCTTTCAAGCAACTATTGGAGCACCATCTATCCTTCCAGAAGATAATTCTTTTCCCATTTCCTACCTGAACAAGAAAATTGTTGTGATAGAACAACATCAGATTACCACTCCTCTCCGCTATGGAGATGATACCTTTCCACACACTAGAATAACTGTTGTTAGAAATAGGAGAGGTACACCAGCTTTTAACATCCAGTTTATATTTGCTGCAAATGATCTGTCTCCACAAAGCATCTTTCTCTTTGGCAAATCTCCACCACCATTTTAATAACAAGCAATCATTAACCAGCCTTATTCTTCTTATGCCCAAGCCCCCTTGATTCACACTCTTTGCTACATCATCCCATTTAACCAGGTAGATTGGTTTTCTAGACCCCGACCCACCCCAGAGAAAAGCAGCTTGAAGCTTCTCACATTCTCTTGCAACTCCCACTGGCATTTTAAAAAGAGATAGATAATACATAGGCAAGGCACAGGTTACAGACTTAATTAGAGTGAGCCTACCTGAAAATGATAGCAACTTTCTTTTCCAATAAGCTAGTCGGATTTTGATTTTATCAAGAACTGGTTTCCAAGTTGCCTTCTTATTTGGATTGGCCCCCAAAGGCAAACCCAAAAGAGGAAGTGCCTTAGATTTACAATGCAGCTTTGAGGCAAACCTAGATAAGGATTCTTCAGGAACATTAATACCGCACACCTGACTCTTATGATAATTTATTTTCAGCCCTGAAATCAATTCAAAGCACCTTAAGACCCTCTTAACATTACTCACCTCCATCTCCTTAGCTTTACAGAATAATATGGAATCATCTGCAAATTGTAAATGTGATAACAGCACCCCATTTGAACCAATCGTCACTTCTTGAATCAAGTCCAACTGCTGTGCTCTTGACAAAAGAATATTAAGACCCCCAGCTGCTACATTAAACAGAAAAGGGGATAGAGGGTCACCTTGCCTTAGGCCTTTTTGAGGGCAAAATTCCTCAGTTGGAGAACCATTCACTAACACAGAGAGTTTTGCTGTAGTGACACATTCTTTTAACCATGTAATCCATTTTGCACCAAACCCAAAATTGAAGAGCATGGATGATAAGAAACACCAATTAACACAATCAAAAGCCTTTTCAAAATCAAGCTTGATAATCAGACCTCTCTTTTTGGTTTTTCTCCAGCCATCAACCACCTCATTTGCAATTAGCACACCATCCGGAATGTTTCTTCCACCCATGAAGGCTGATTGAGAATCGCTGATGATATGAGGAAGCACTCTTTTTAGCCTACTAGACAAAACTTTTGCAAGGACTTTGTATACTGAACCCACTAGGCTGATAAGTCTATAGTCTCCAAGCCCCACTGGATTTTCAACCTTAGGGATTAGTGAAATAAATGAGCTATTAAGACCCAACACCAACCTTCCATGCCTATGAAATTCCTTAAAAAACTTCAGTAAATCAGCTTTCATCAACAGCCAAAATTTTTGAAAATAAGCCAAGTTAAAGCCATCTGGTCCAGGGGCCTTGTTACCATCACAATCCTTCACAGCAGCCCTAATTTCTTCCTCTGAAAAATATGCTTACAACCTGTCAAAACCAGGACAGTCTTCGACTGATTTAAATTGGCCACCTAGCTTAGGTCTAACTCTCCAATCCTCTGTGTACTGCTTGCTAAAGTGGTCAAAGAGTTCTTTCCTAATCTGAGTAGGATCTTCCAACACAGAAGCCCCGACAGAAATGGAAGAGATCGCATTTCTACTTTGCCTACCCTTGGCAATTACATGAAACAATCTAGTATTTCTATCTCCTTTCAAGTTCCAATTGAGTCTCGATTTTTGCAACCACAACCATTCAACCATTTTGCTAAGCCTCCACACCTGATCTCTGACTATTCTACTTCTTGCTCTTTCTGCCTCATCCAAATCTCTGGATTCAGCAGCTAAGTCCAGAAAGTGCAGTTCCTCTTCAGTTTCCTTCAACTTCACAGCCACACTACCAAAAACCTCTTTATGCCATGCCTTTAACTCTAACTTTAGAATTTTAAGTTTTTTCAGGAGGACAAAACCAGCCCAACCTTCAACTTCTGCCTCTTTCCAAGTCTTTTCCATAAAGGCTGGAAAGCATGGGTGTAAACTCCAAGCATTGATGATTCTGAAAGGCTTAGGACCCCAGTCTCTTTCATTCTCCATCAGCAACAGAGGACAATGATCATATATGAGCCTAGGAAGACCCCAAAGCTTTAAATTAAACACCTCCAACCATTTGGGATCCACTAACACCCTATCAATTCTACTCCATTTATCCCCTACTATTGAGTTACACCAGGTATATTTTCTGCCAAGTAATGGTATATCATTAACTTCACATTGTTCAATAAATTCATTGAACTCTCTCATGCCTTTATCTCTTCTAAAGCAACCCTTCCTTTCACCTACACTTTTTATCTCATTGAAATCTCCACATAAACACCATGGATTAGGAAACTCCCTTTTTAGCCTTAATAAGCAATCCCACAGTTTGGCCCTATTTCCCACCTCATTAGGAGCATAAATATTAAGTAGTACACAGTCAAAAGAATTAAAGAGAGTACCAGAGAGGAGGATGAATCTTCTATTGCAACAGCAGTCCTTAAGTTGAAAAACCTCCGGATCCCATATGCAAAGAAGTCCCCCAGCTAGGCCTTCAGAGTCCACAGCAGTGTACTCCATTTTGTTTCTAGCCCACAATGCTCTCACATCCTTATCAGCTACTACAAATTTTTTAGTTTCTTGAAAAAAAGCTACATCCACATTTCTTTCCTTCAGAATATTCCTTATTTTCCCCCTCTTTTCCTGCCTACCAGTTCCTCTAATATTCCAAGAAAGCATCTTCATAAGAACATAACAAACTCCGTATAAACTCCTTCAATGGATACATGTTAGTCTATTGCACCATTACCCCTATCCATCCTGCATATATCTTTAATTTCAAGCTCCACAATTTTATTGAGAACCTCCTTTTCCTTTCCCAACATATCCACACCCCGCAACTTTCCCATCTGCAAACATGCTTGTGCCTCATCCAATAGATGCTGACTCCCTTCCCCTCCTTTCTCAGTTAAAGCCAATAGCGAAGCTTCAGCAACAGATGCTCTAAATAGAGATCTTTTAGGGGCTGATTTGCTTGTTGAGGCACCCTTCAAACCGGCTTTATTTTCCAGACCTAAGAGTCCCTTTGGTGGCCGAATGTAGCTGGTCCTCCTTTTACCTTTTGCTTGCTCCTTACCTTTACTTTACAAGGCTGCAGACTTGGAAATTTGATTAGCATCCTAAGTCTGAGTCTGAGAAACACTAGACTCTCTGATAACAGGCCCAACATCCATGGCCATGTCATTTAGATGGGCATCATATAACACTGGCCCATTGGGCCCTTTATACGGTTCAACCAATTCATAATTCAACTTATGATGGCCCAGAACCACTTCCAAACTTAGGCCCGGCTTCTTTAGACTTGAACCACTCAAACTTCTCATAAAACCAGGCGTGTAAACTTGCCCATCATGACCCTGAGCAGCAGCCCTTGTGCCATTAAATGCTGAGCTAACAGTTACCAGTGCTTTGCAGGCTTCTGCCTCGAGCTCCTTACCCATCATGCTGCAGGTCTCTGCCACTGTCGTATCACTATTCCAAACTTCCCCTTTGTCCACCTCTGCTACACTTATATCCCCACGTGGCTTCTTTCCTCTGGCCTCCATCTTGGTTTGAGCAGTCCCCAGAGCTGACTCTCCTCCTAAGTGCCGAGTTAACTCATTAACATGGTTTTGAGATGGCTCAGCATCTCTGTTGAAGTCGAACTTCTCTTCAGAACCTCTAACCTCATTAGAGCTGTGACGTTCCTCCACATCTTGAGGTGGCGAACATCTGCAGCACTGCTTGAAATTTTTTGCCACAACTATCTGATCTTCCAAGACTCGCACTGGGTAAGAAAACTGATTAGTCTCCAAATGGATGAGCTTATTAACAGGCTCCATGCATTTGGTTAAGATCCTGAGTTTACCACAGTCGAAAGATCGAGGAATACCTTCTTCTCCTTCCAAAACTTCTCCCCATAAACTTCCAATCTTCATAAAATTGGACCTGTTCCATAATTGTAATGGAACGCCAAAGCAGGTAATCCATACTAGCCTTTCCGGTTTGAGGACAAGGTCTGGCTGCCATTAGATGATGAGTTCACACCAATCTTGAATAATATTTTTTATGGCTTTCATTTTTATCTCCCTTTCCTCCTTGGTTTGAAATGATAACAACACATCTCTTCCTCCACATTTCCTGACTGAAAACCCTTCTATTCCTCTTTCTTCAAGCTTAATCTTCAGACTGATGTTAACATAACTGGCTTTCAAGCGAACTACCACACTATCATAGAGCCACCCATTACCAAACACCTCTGCCTTGATTGAAACAGAGCCACTGCTCAGTTCCTTAGTGCCTTTTACTGCTGTAGACACTCCATTTTTGACAGCCCATAAGACTTGGGCGTTACTGATGGTTTACTTGGTGATAAAAGGTGTGCAGGGCAAAGACCCAGTTTCTTCGGCAAGGGGAGAGACAAGTCTCAAATTCACACCCCATTTTGGACCAAAGCTATTTTGGATGGCTTTTAGACCTTAAAACCCTCTCTTTCAAAACTTTTTTTGAAATAAAGTTTCTGCGTTGTTCCGAGGCTCCCATTTTGTCAAACGTTGCGCTTTTCGGTAAACTGAGCAGGGACGGAGTGGAAATGAATGAAAGAGAGATGAAATCTTTGAAAAATCTTTCAAAACACCTTGCTTAGGGGTTTAAAGTTGAAGAAAGGAGGGGAAGAGAGAAGAAACCAAGTTGGAGGAGAAGACAGGCATGAATCTGGGTAGAAGGGAGTCGAGCAGTCCTCGCTGAATCGGGCTTATTAATCTGCATACTTGGATTTAAGATATGAGGCCACCACCGTTGGAAAGAAGACTTCCGGGGCTTCATTTTTCATTCAAGAATCTCTTAAATCCAAAACCGGAGGGCGGAGATATGATTGGTTGAAGTTGGGCACCATCCCGGTTGGACCAAAACTGAGCAGCCTTCACTAAAACAAGCATAACGTTTTGCACAGTTGGAATTTTGATGCAAGGCTGGTGCCATTGGAAATATTACTTCCGGGGCTTCAATTTTGACACAAGAATGACCTGAAAAGGAGTTTATATGAAGAAGTTATGCCCGTTTGAAGTTGGACCTGCAGAGCAGATTTTTCCTGCCGATCGGCCAAAACAAATGGTCGACCGACCAAATAGATGGCCGACCGGCCAAATAGATTGCCAACCGGCCAGAAAAGATGGCTGACCGACCAAGTTTGCTAGCCGATGACCTTCCGGAGTATTCTACAGATTGAATGGATGCCAGCTGTGCCAGCTGGAATGCACAGGCTCTGCTCCCCATGCACGTGTATGGCTGCTTTGCACCCTTTGCACCCCTTTTGACCCTCTTTTTTGCACCCTTTGCTCAAAGCTTCTTGAGGAAGCTTTGACCCCTTGTCTTGGCTTCCTCAAGAAGCTTGCACCTTTGCATTAGCTTCTCTTAGAAGCTTGGTCCCTTTGACCCTTTTGTATAGCTTCTTTGAGAAGCTTTATGCCATTTCCTTGCTCTATAAAAGAAAGCCATCCTCCTCCATTGTTTTGGTTCAGCAAAATCAGACCTAATACATACATATAACATATATATCACCCTCTCTCTCTATATCTCCCTCTCTCTCTACATTTGGGTGTGTTAGAGTGTTCAAAGACCCTTGTTCTTGGCCTATTTGCACTACACCCTATAGCACCACACCACCACTCCATTCCAGCAGCTTGGAGGGCCTTGTCAGAGGCTAGGAGGCAATTTTTCTTGGTCCAAGAGGTAGCAAAGGATTGGTCTTCAAGGGTGAGTTGATTTCTCCCTCTTTCTAGCTCATTTTTGCAAGTTTTCTTAGCCCCTTTTGCTTGCTGTTTTGAGCTCCGACCATAACTGGAAATATCATTTTTTTGAGCTTATTTTTCTGTTTCATTAAGGGTCTTACCCTGTTTGGGACCCCCATCTTGCACTTGCTTCATTACCCCTTTGTATGCCATAATCTTGCATAGTATTTTTGGCCTATGTGTGATCTGTTTTGGAGCATGATGTAAACTGTAGATAGGCTTATTTTGAGCCCTTCTTCAACATTGAAGAAGGGCTCATCACTGTTTGGGATCTCAATGTGCCACTTGTCATTATACCCCTCTTTGGTCCCTATTTTTGCATGATTTATTAGCCTATTGTGTCTCTGTTTTTGGACTTTGGTCCGAACTGAAAATGGCCCTATTTTGACCCCCTCTTCATGTTTCATTAAGGGTCCATGGCTGTTTGAGACACCCTTTGTATACTTTATGTTGTAGCTCTTTTTTGGCCTTAATCTTGCATAGTATTTTGAGCATAATTGTATACTGTTTTGGGCTTGGCCATCAACTGTAAAAGGTCATATTTTGGGCCCCTCTTCAACATTGTTGAAGGGCCCTAATCTGTTTGGTGTCAGCAGCTGTGAGTTGCTTCTTTATCTCACATTTAGGGCCATTTTTGCATGCTAGTTTTGCCCTATGTGTGTTTGCTGTTTGGCCTTGTTTAAAGCTGCAAAAATGCTTGTTTTGGGGCTGCCTAGAATCTGTCTTCACATGTCGTAATCGAATAATGCATGTTTTATATAGCTATAGGCCAATGCATGGGCCTAGTTTTGCATTTCGGTTTCATTTCATGCATCGGGTGCTATTTTGCCGTGATTTGGGGCTGTTTTGTACCACATTTCAGTGCTAGAATTACATGCTTGTATGCCATATTTCATGCCTTGCCATGCCTTATTAGAGTTGCATACTATGCCTTAGGTTTGGTCCTCGATTTACGTGCATGCGTGCATGCATTTCGAGAGTCTCATTTTTCATCTAATGGCCACTGATTTTGGCATGCTTGCAAGCTATTCATGTTAGTTTAAGTCCATCATCGCATGTTGTTGCATGCCATGTTTGCTTACATGTTTAGGTTGCGCGCCTAGTATACATTGCTCATTTGCATGTTCATGTTGCATACTTAGCCTCCATGCCTAGGTTGCATTTCATTGAGCATGCATCCCTTGCCTCTTGATCAATCATGATAGGGGTTGGGGCCCTTTGATGTGTTTTGTGCTTGCATTTCATTTGATATCAAAGTTGCAAAACTTGGCCTCTTAGGCCATCATGCATAATTGATGGCCCGAGGGTCGAGGGTCATGCTCCCTTGAGTCCCTTGCATGATAGGGAGTGTGCCCGCGCATACATGTGCTTGAAATTCTATGCCATGCACTATCTGTCCTTGTTGCTGTCAAAAACCAGCTTCTGCAGGAAGTTTCTGCCGACCGGCACTGAAGAATGCCGACCGACAAAGGATATGAGGCCGATGGACTTGAAAGCAGCCGATGGAAATTTCCCGTGGCCGGTGGTCATTTCACTTAGCCAGTGGTGTTATGCAGTTCTAATTGAAGATACCCTGAGACTTTGGCAATTTTCAGAGGAGCAGGGCAGCATTAACAGAGGCAGCAGTGGCATGGTATGGGTTTCTGGGCAAAATGGAGCGAGCATGCATCATTCGCGCATTTCGAGGCACGGCTGCGGCCACCTTCTGTCTGCATTTATTTTGTTAATTAATTAAGGGTCTGTAATAATTAATTAGCTAGGATAGTTGATTTGTTATTCGGACTGTATTATTCTTTCGGTCCCTCCGAGCAAGGGCAAATTTGTAATAAGTGTGGGTGCGTGTGTGCGTGTCTTCCAACCCCACGTCTTTCTTCCCTTTTATTTACCTGCTTATGATGGTAGACTAGGGCATATTTAAATTAGCATACCTTATGCTATGCATGCGTGCATTCATACATTTGTCCTGCATGCACCAGGCTCGGTACATCATGCTAACTGCACTCGTATTTCAATTCCAAGTTGAGTATTTGTTAGTTGCAGCACTTCACATGCCATGTTTAGGATAGCCGAGCCTGTTTAGATTGCATCTTTGCATGTGTTGCATTAGCCATTTCAAATATGAACTAGGATCATGCATGTGATTACTAACTGGTTTCTGTTTTGGCTTGGAGTACTAAGTGAGCTTTTATGCTTTAGCATACCGCATGCGTGTGAATGCTATCATGACAGCATGTTTACCATGTGGCTAGATGCTTACGTGATAAACTGTTTGAATGCCTGTGGATGAAGGTCGAATTGCTTAAATTGGGATAATTCATTAAAACTGTGAGTTTTAAGCCCACTAGATAGTGGCAAAACCATCTTTTCTAAAAGCCCACTCGAGGGTGGCAAAACCTACATTTTAACCTACTTGCGAGTAGCAAACCATTTTCAAAACAAGTATGAAATGTTTTGTTCCAATTTAGGCGATTTGGTCTATACTTGTTTGCTGTGCGCACAACATAGTAATTCTAGGCTAATAACCAGAATAAGAACACATAACGTTTTCAAAAACGGATATCACGGTTAGTAGAGGCCGATCTTCGGATCGGGCGAGAAGGGGTGCTCATAGCTGACCTTCCCCGATCGTACCCAAGTTCTCGAGCCGAGGCAACTTTGGTGATGACGGACACGTGGCCTTTGGCACTGAGTCAGGGTTTCCTAAATTCTCCCATAAAAAATATTTAGGTGGCGACTCTGTATCTGGCAAAGCAGTCCATGTTTGGCACTTCTTTTCAAAAAAAATTGTTTCTCAAAACGATTTGCCGGATTTGGACTCTTTGGTTCAAGATTAAGAATCGTGACACAAATCGAGTCCGAACTGTAGCGGGGTCCCTCGTGGACGTGTTACAACTGCTTCCGCAAATGACTTCTTATTTGTAAAAGGATTTGGGCCTCTCCTAACCTCTACTCTGTATTTTGATTGCTTTGGTGGTTGAATATGAGTCTGCCCGTGCTCTTTGTTTCTTTCAAACTCAACAAATTTCACTCCCAACTTTTTATCATCCACCCAAAGACCATGAGCTTTTTGCACTGCCACCTGTGCTGTTACTTCACTACTAAATCTTACAAAGCCAAATCTTGTGTTGGTGATTCTTCTTCTCTTTTGCGATATGAATACATCTTTTACAACTCCAAACTTCCAGAAAAGATTAAACAGACCTTTGGGATCCAATGAGTAAGGTAGATTATCCACAAAAACTGTAAAGATTTCCGAGCTAACCATGTTCCTCCCTGCTACTGGTTTTCCTCTATGCTTCAACACCGAGATCCAGCCTCCTTTTTCTCTCATTGCGTTCTATCGACTTCTCTGAGTTTCTGATGTGCTCCTTTAATGGATATATTTCTTGACTACCTTGGATTTTGCAGCAGAAAAGCATCTTTTTGTATTATAAAACCGTCTTTCTAAATTTGGTATTAGTGGTTTGTCCCATCATGTTTTTTGATATTTATTCAGTTATTCTAGGGAGGAAGAATATTTCTATCTGGGCAATTATCCCGGGCATGTTGTTTCATCAACTCATGTTTGGGGAGGAGGTTTCATTCTCATGAACAATAGTCATTCCTTATGTATTATTCACACACATATATGTATATATTTAAATATGTATGCATAGATTACAATAGATTTGATTATGATTCAATCTTTGACACTGTTTCTTACCCTATTATTTTCAAGGTGCCTCTGGGTTGTGTTACTCTATTTGCACTAGTGAATGATTCAGCCCAGTATGTTTCTAAGCTTCTGTAGGCTGTTAGTTGAGATCATTTACCTGTGTTGCAATATCCATTGAGATAAATAAATACATATTTATTTGTTTTATTTTTTTTTTTGTTGGTCTAAATGATTTCCTGCCTTCTCTTTTGTGAAGGCATGTCTCTGTAGACACAAATTTTAAAACATGAAGTGTTTCAACACATTTCAAAATTTATGTTACAAATGTTCACTATTTAGTTTTTGGACTAAACAGTGTTGATTATTTGAATAGCAGGTTCTTATTTCCGATCTGTATTTCAGATCGTTAATTACACATTTTATACAAATGAAACCTTCGATTAATGAAGAACAAAATAAACAACAAATGACAAATTAAAAAAAAAAAAAGAAATATTTTATTGAGATTGTTATGGGTTTTGAACCCTCGAATACAAAATACAGTTTGGGTTTGGAACCCTTTACCTATTCATCGCCATTAGCGTAGGCTCTTCAGTTCTCTAGGCTTCTCTTCTTCTTCTTTTTTTGTAACGACTTCTTTAGCTCTCAATTTCTTTCTCTCTCTCTCTCTGATCTTTTCCCTTTTGATTTTTCGATCTCTCGTCTTGTGTGATGGTCCTCATATTTATGGAGGGCCATCAGGTGATAGGAATGCTTCATCTTCAATTTGAATTTCAAATTGAATGATAGCGCCATTTGAATTTTGAATAATAGCGCTATCTGATTAATCGTATATCTGATTAACCGGATTGATCTTTGGGGTTTCATCCTATGTGGTGTCCTTGCTGTAGGCTCTACAGGTGTTATCTTCCGTAGGCTTCACGTGTCATTTGAGTATCTTGAATAACGTTGTTGAGATACAACGTTGTTTTATTTATGTACTTCAATGAATCATATTGATTTTTTTTTAGGGAGTGATTACCTACAACCTTTCTATCATAGGCTCTATATATGTCATAAATTTAGTTGAAATTTATGTGCCAACAAATGCCCCTCGTGACTTGCACAAGTGAATTTTCTTAACTGTGCGAGTCACGACAATTTTGGCACTTTTGTCTGGATGATCTTTAGGTCTTGGATGGAATTATTTCTTTGCTTTGGTCCCTGGCCTTTTTTCTTTTTTCTTTTTTTTGAGGGGGGTTGACGGCTCTTTTTTCATGGGCCCTTTTACTTTTGTTGCATGGGTCCTTTTTGTGGATTTGATCTTTTTTTAAAAAAAAAATAAAGGGTTAATTGCCCTTTATAGTCCATGGGCCATTTACTTTTGTTGCATGGGTCCTTTTTATGGACTTGATTTTTTTTTTTTTTGAAGGGTCATGTGTAAGGTCCAAGATTTAATTAGGCATTTCCTTTTGTGGGCCTCCAACTTGCCACCATTTTTTTTACGGTAGATTTTTTTCTAGGCCATCATGGATTTTTCTAGACCATCATGGATCTTTCTTTTTCTAGGCCACCTGTAACAACCCTCATACTGTTTACCGATTAGTGACTGATTGATTACCGATAACCATCGATTACCGTTAAACTGAATTGATTATGACTGATGATTGAACTGATTAAAAGTACTGAACCGACTGACTGAAATTGAAACTGAATTAGCCAAGTATAACTATTGTGTTGCACATTCTATCTGTTTAATTGATTAATTATCTGTTCATGTCTTTGTGTTTAAACTGCTAATTGAAGGCCTTATCGGCGGCCGAATCCGGAATTGATTGAAGTTTTATGATCATCATAATTAATGTGATTTTATAGTAAAGTTATCTGAAAAAGGATTAGGTATGATTAAATTAGATTAAAACGAGTTAATTGCAAAGTTTGCCGTAATTACCAACTTGCCACTAAGTGGGCCACTATCTCACACACCTTTGAGCCTTGTATACACTCATACACTTGAATCAAAAACCATTTCCTCAGCCCTTTTTCCTTACACTAGCCGACCAAGAGAGGAGATAGGAGAGAATTGAGCTCAACTTGAGAATTGCTTGCTAATTGAAGTGTGGATTGCTAGATTGAACCTCAAGACTAGTAATTAAGAAACCTAGGTATGAATTTCATCCTTTTGGTTTGTCTTTAAGTTGATTCTTGCATGGTCCATGTTTAATTGTAGAGCTAAGTCATGTTTTAGTTCATACATGTTGATATAGAGCATAATTCATGCTTGCATGTGTTCTTGGTTGAATTTGGAGTTGAGTTCATGGCAAAATGGTGCATGCATGTCCATAATTGTGTAATGGTCCATGTTTTCAACTTGGTTTTGGATCAATTGGCTCCTTAGAGCATCAGATTGGAACTTCCAAATGATTTGAATTCGTGCATGTTTGCGTGTTCATATTGTTCATGAAATTGGTTTAAATTAAGTTTGAATTAAACACCCTTGGGCATTGATTTCTTAAAATTGAGCTTTGAAACATGTTATTCTATGTGTTTATAAATGTTTTCCAGAAAATGGGCCCAAGAGGATCGGTTTTGATGCCTTTGAACTTGGTTTTTGGCTTGGAGGTGCAATCTGGAATTTCCAGATTTTGCATTTCCGCTCGAGCGGGGGAATCGCCGCTCGAGCGTGGAATCCGAGCATCCAGTATCTCTGCACTATTTTACAGTCCGCTCGAGCGGAAGATTGGGCGCTCGAGCGGAGTCATGTCTCAAGCTCGAGCGGGCGTCGAGCGGAGATTTCACCCATCCAGTACTTTTACAGTACGCTCGAGCGGGAAAGTTGACGCTCGAGCGTGTACCTTTGTTGCATGTCCGCTCGAGCGGGGAAAAATGCGCTCGAGCGGGACTCTGTTTTTCTGAAAACTCCGAGACTGTTTTCTGATCACATCCTTGCATCATCATCCCATTCTAGGCATTCCTAGGCCTAGTTTAAGACATCTTATTGAGGATATAGATGTAGAACACACCGAGGCAAATTAGGGTTTAAGTTGTTATCTTTCCCAACTGTGTAGCTTAATGTGTGTTCAACCTGTGAACTGTGTAGGGTTGGCGACTGGGGAGGCACGCTCTAGCATACTGTAACCCAAACTCTGTGAGTAACAATTGTGTAAAGATATGTTCAAATGATTATCTTCTGAATACTGAACTGAACTGTTTACTGAACTGATATTGTTTACTGAATGAATGTATGTCCTCTATTCTGAACTGTATTGTGGCATCCTTAGCAACTACTGTTACTGTTACTGTTACTGTTACAGAGATCTCTGTCGGTTCCCTTGTGGAACCACTACTGTTTACTGATTGATGGCCATCAATACTGTTCGGTCTTTAAGACCTACTGTTTACTGCTATGCTAATGGATGTACCACATATGATTGAATAACTGTTCTGACTGAAATACTGATTTAATGGACTGTTTTCATTACTGTAAGGACATTTCATTCATAACCCCTTTACGCATTATGTTATTCACTGGGCTTTAGCTCACTGTTTATATATATATGTAGGTGCTCAGCCACCAGATCGGAGCTAGGAGCGTGGGTTAGACTCCAGTTTTGTCAAGCCAGCCTATGTGCCTCACTGCGAGGTCCCGAGCCTATCGTGTTAAGGCTTAGGGGTGTTTTACAATTCCCCCTTCTGTACCGTCAACTGTTCTGTATAGACTGAATGTTTACTGTATTGTTATCAAGGGATTAGGTCCCTGTACTGTGTGACTGTAAATTTTGTATAGACTGTACTGTTTGTATATGTGAATGCATGAAAAATCTTTTTGGCATACAGACTGACACAGCTCAATAGACATTATTCATTTACTGTATTGGCTTCCGCCAGGCCCTGTACTCTGTTTTACTGTACTACTGTTAAGCAGGCCTTCGGTAATCTCGGATTATTGGCCGGTTACGGTGCTAAACCCATAGGGCCGGGTTTGGGTCGTGACACCACCATTTTTTTAATTGGGCCTTTTCTTTTGTGGACCTCCAACTTGCCACCATTTTTTTTACAATAGATTTTTTTGTAGGCCATCATGGATTTTTCTAGACCAACATGGACCTTTCCTTTTCTAGGCCACTATTTTTTAATTGGGCCTTTTCTTTTGTGGGCCTCCAACTTTCCACCATTTTTTACAGCAAATTTTTTCTAGGTCATCTTGGACCTTTCCTTTTCTAGGCCACCATTTTTAATTGGGCCTTTTCTTTTGTGGACCTCCAACTTGCCACCATTTTTTACAGTAGATTTTTCTTCTAGGCCATCATGGATTTTTCTAAGCCATCATTTTTTAATTGGGCTTTTTCTTTTGTGGGCCTCCAACTTGCCACTTATTATTTTTAGGATTTTTTTACAACATATATATATATATATATATATATATTTTAGGAGTTTGTCTAAATGGAATAGGATGGATTGGCATTGGTAGGATTTCTAATCCTATACAAACTCTTACTTAGTATTTCAAATCCTACCTAAACTCTTGTTTGTTTTAAGTATTTTAGGAGAACACTACCTCCTTTCTTAAGCAAGAATTTTTGCTTATATGACACCTATCCATGCATACAACCCACATATTTTCCCTGTAACTTTTTTTTTCTTCCCAATAGATTGTTTCCAGCAGCCTCTTTTTTTTTTTCTCTACAGATTTTGTGGTGCATATTAGGTCTTCATTATTTTAGTATCTTTCCAGCAGCAATTGCTCTTTGAGTATACAAAAGAAACAGCCCCATATATTTTCCCTGTAGCTTTTTTTTTCTCCCAGTAGATTGTTTCCAGCAGCCTCTCTTTTTTTCTCTGCATATTAGGTCTTCATTATTTTAGTATCTTTCCAGCAACTTTCCACCAGCAACTTTCCAGCCATTATCTTTCTTCTTTTTCCAACAAAAGTTGTTCTTCTTATAATTTAAAGAAGACACAAAAGAATCTCTTCAAACTCCTTTAAATTAGGTATGCTTTCTTCTCCATAAAATATTTTCTTTCAGCATGTATATCACCATGTGACAACCCTTCCCAAAAATTTTTACTAGACCCTAAGTCCAAGTAGTCCCAACAAAGACCCTTCTTGAAAGCATGAATAACCTACTGCCTTATTTCATAACAAAAGCTGTAGCTTCTTTTCTTTTTATTATTTTACTATTTTTATTTTTACTTGAACAAAAAAACCTGTTGCCTTTCCAGCAGATTTTTTTTCCTAGCCCAAAGACCTTTTTTTTTTCACAGTTTAATCTGCTCTCTTTTTTTTTTTTTTTTACCTTCCAGCAGAAATTTTCTTCTCCATGAACCTTTTTTATAACCCATGAAAATTTCCATGAACCTTTTTATAACCCATATGAACCTTGTGTATAACCTGCTGCCATTAGCAAATATGGCCTAGAAATAAAGAGAGCCCATTTTTGCTAGACAACAAACCTAAAACAAAAAACTGCGGCCCCTTTTTTTAGCTGTTGCCCCATTTTTTTCTTGTTGCTTCTACTCTTCAGACCAAACAGACTTTTTTTTTTTATATGATGGCAACAAAGACGGCCCATTTTGCTAGACCCAAATACTCTAACAAACAAAGACCGTGTAAAAAAAACGGCAACCCTTTTTAGCTGCTGCCCCTTATATATTTTGCTGTTAGATCATGAACTTAGCTAGCCCAAATAAAGTTCTTGCCCTATACAAACAAAAGAGCCCTCTTTTTTTATAAGCAGCAAGAATTTTTTCTTTCTTTTTTTTTTATTTTTTAGTTTTTATATTATTTTGATAGAACCAACCAACACAGGTTGCTTTGCCTATCATTTGGGGAACAAACTATCTATTTATTTAGCAAATTTTTGCAAAGACAGCCTCTTTTTTTTACAGCAGCAACTTATTTGTTGCTGTGTTGTATAGCAGATTTTTTTTTTTTTGAACAAATTTTTTTTTTTAAGCTTGCTACCTTTTATTTTATTTTGTATTAGTAGCAGCCCTTTGTACAATTGGCCAAATTTTTTTGTTAAAAGTCGAATCGGCCTTACCCCCTCGTGATTCGTGCAAGTGAATTTTAATTGTACGAATCATGATGACTAATTTCCCTCTTTTTTTGGTTAACGGTTATTTCATGTCTTTTTCCCTCTTTTATAGGCAACCTGCATGGTGTCAGAGTTTGTTTGCAGGTATCATTGCCCATTTTAGCCTAATGGCAATGAGTGGCTTGAATCCTTGGCAGTGATTGTGTCCTTCACCCCAATGGCTTGAAACCTTGGCAGTGATTGTGTCCTTCACCCCAATGGCTTGAATCCTTGGCAGTGAATGTGTCCTTCACCCCAATGGCTTGAATCCTTGGCAGTGATTCTGTCCTTCACCCCAACGGCTTGAAACCTTGGCAGTGAATGTGTCCGTCACCCCAACGACTTGAATCCTTGGCAGTGTATGTGTCCGTCACCCCAACGGCTTGAGTCCTTGGCAGTGATTGTGTCCGTCACCCCAACGGCTTGAAACCTTGGCAGTGATTGTGTCCGTCACCCCAACGGCTTGAGTCCTTGGCAGTGATTGTATCGGTCACCCCAACGGTTTGTGTTTGTCACCCGAACAGCTTGAAACCTTGGCAGTGACTGTGTCCGTCACCCCAACGGCTTGAGTCCTTGGCAGTGATTGTGTCCGTCACCCCAACGGCTTGAAACCTTGGCAGTGATTGTGTCCGTCACCCCAATGGCTTGAGTCCTTGGCAGTGATTGTGTCCGTCACCCCAACGACTTGAGTCCTTGGCAGTGATTGTGTCCGTCACCCAAACGGCTTGAAACCTTGGCAGTGATTGTGTCTATCACCCCAACGGCTTGAGTCCTTGGCAGTGATTGTATCAGTCACCCCAACGGCTTGAAACCTTGGCAGTGATTGTGTCCGTCACCCCAACGGCTTGAAACCTTGGCAGTGACTGTGTCCGTCACTCCAACGGCTTGAGTCCTTGGCAGTGATTGTGTCCATCACCCCAACGGCTTGAAACCTTGGCAGTGATTGTGTCCGTCACCCCAAGGGCTTGAAACCTTGGCAGTGATTGTGTCCGTCACCCCAACGGCTTGAGTCCTTGGCAGTGATTGTGTCCGTCACCCCAACGGCTTGAGTCCTTGGCAGTGATTGTGTCTGTCACCCCAATGGCTTGAAACCTTGGCAGCGATTGTGTCCGTCACCCCAACGGCTTGAAACCTTGGCAACTATTGTGTCCGTCACCCCAATGGCTTGAATCCTTGGCAGTGATTGTGTCCGTCACCCCAATGGTTTGAAACCTTGGCAGTGATTGTGTCCGTCACCCCAATGGCCTGAAACCTTGGCAGTGATTATGTCCGTCACCCCAATGGCTTGAAACCTTGGCAGTGATTGTGTCCGTCACCCCAATGGCCTGAAACCTTGGCATTGATTGTATCCATCACTCCAACGGCTTGAAACCTTGGCAGTGATTGTGTCTTTCACTCCAATGGTTTGATTTCTTGGCAAGGGGCTTTCGTCACTTTCTTTATATTAGGACATTTTGCCTCGACTAACCCCCCCCCCCTCCCCCCCGTTTTTTTTTTTTTTTAGGAAGCATGGAAAAAACACTCGAATATCTTCGACGTGACGAGAGGAATGTATTGGATAAATCTGGTCCGAAAATAATTCGGCACAAACCTATCACTGCTTTATTGTCACCTACTGAGTTGGACCCCTACATCCCTTTACATACGGCTTCCGAAGACTTGGTCTATACAGGAATTCGAAACTGCTGTGAGATTCTCGAGAAAGGGCACTCCAAATCAATCGGTTCATTCCCTGTCTCAATCCTCCGTCCATTTTCTGAAGACCTTGATTGTTCTGAATTTAATACTCTTTTTAAGAGAATGAAACATGAAAAATTGAAGTGGGATAATTCTTTTAATGTCCGCGGTATTTCTACCCATTAGCAATCCCCTATATGGATTTTTTGGTTGAATGACGTTCTTTCGACATTTGCCCCTATTTTGAAGAAGTGTGGGATTTATGCTGCAATCTATGTATCCCAATTTGCTTATGCTAGGAATGTTGCCCTGCTCAAAGGATTCTTCGAGCGGTGGTCACCCGACACCAACACTTTCCACACCATTTACGGTGAACTTTCGTCACACCAGTTACCTTCGGGACAGCCAAGAGCTTTCGCTCCGGAGCCCCTTGGGTGATAGGGGAAAGAAGTGCATCTTTCCAGGATTTCGCTGGTTCTACCTTTGGGATAGCCAAGAGCATTCGCTCCGGAGCCCCTTGGGTGATGGGTGCTATCTCCACCCTTGGTGATTTCAGAACCACTGGAGTGTAGGTTTGTCTCTTGACAGTTGCTTCAGCATTCCTATAACAAAAGAATACGTCAGTAAGTTTCAACTATATACATATATATATATTTTTGTTCTTCAAAAGATGGAAGGAGAAATAAGTCCCACTGGGCGTGCCAGAATTTGGGGACCTTCATCGCATTAGTGGGCTCCCCATCCATGGTGAGTTTTATGAGGAGTTCACCCCCTCCAATGACATTCTATATTCATCCCAAACATCCAAGGCATGCTGTGGGCTTTTCAACATTTATGCTAGCTCTTCTCAATCCAAGAAGTTTAACCACTGGACTTTCAAATTCATTGATGAATCCCCAACTTTGATTAGTGGTTTTCAACGAAAAGATAGAATTCCTGATGATGTGTATCTTTCTGGTTTTTTGGCGAGCTGGCTTAGCGGATTTGTCTTCCCTCACTCTTCCGGGGAAATTCATTCGACGACCTTTCATGTAGCCACCAAAATGGCAGGTGGAACCTTATTTAGCCTGGCCATCCCCGTCCTTGCATACCTCTATCATTCTCTTGGAAAAATGGCATCATCATCTTCACTTGGGAAAGAAAATATTCAGGGTCCTTTACATTACCTTTTTGGATGGATTTCATTATATTTTGTTAAGACTTACTCTCATGGGGATCCTCAGTCGATTTGTCCGATTTCTGATATTCATTTCATGCCATATCTTCGGTTTATCGGAAACCAATCGGCTGCCCAGTTTTTTATTGATAAGTTTCCATTTGTGGACTCTCTCCTAACTTATCGTACGGAGTGTCAGTTTAGGGCTCTTACCCATGAAAGTGAACCTTCAGGTGTTCTGGTCGACTCTGAAAGGATATCACAGTTCCACCTTGGCTATCTTATATCTTTGTGGCAAGGAATTTTAACTTTTAAAATGGGATTTAATTTCATTTCTAAACCGTACTCCCCTAGCCGATATGGTCGTCAATTTGGGTTTGCTCAAGCGTGCCCTACACCGCTTAATGTATCTTGTCGGCAGCCCTCTGAGTGGTCTAAATTTTATTACAACTGGCGCCATATGCTACGTTACAGTACAAAAGTCTCATTGGAGTTACCAGGCTCCCGATCTACTTCTCACGTAACCATGCCTTATGCCAATTGGTGGTTGGGAACTTCCTTTACCGTGCTTCAATATGTTACTCATACCCAGCCAAAATCTTCACGCAAGAGAAAATTGGATATGTCAATTAAAGACCGAAAGACGAAGAATCCTCCTTACTCTAGAGTTAGGTCATCATCTTCACCTATTGCTCTAGAAGCATCATCACCTCAGAGAATGGATAGTAGTCGATCACTTATTGCTCCTTCTCGATCTAGTTACTCGGTTTCAGATCTCCTTCATCTTTTCGAGGATATGTGTAATTCTCAATTTAAAATGAGATTTAGCTTTGAGCAAGTAGATTCTGGTCCTCAATTTTCTAATCTCGCAAAGCTTTTTCCAGAGACTATGTTTGTTAGTGATTGTACAGGAACTTCCCAACCCACCGTAGCGACCAAAACCCCAATGGATCAATTTCGCACATACTTGTACTCTTTTCTTGAAGATAAAGATGAGAATATGATTCAAGAACTCTTTGAGGGAGATGGGTATGAATTAACTGCCTTGGGTCGTATTCGCATTAAGAGTGTTGAAATTCCTTCTCCTACCAAATCTTTTGATTGTTCTCTCAATGGAAGTAGCGAGAGTGAAGATGATTTTTATGACTACACCCCTCTTTTAGATGGCACATCGACTAAGATGAGTAAATCGCCTTCAGCAAATGTAGCTTTTTCTTCTCCTTCGAACGAGTCATCCAAGCTATTAGAGAAAGGTATAATTCTTTTTTTTCTTTTTATTTTTTTATTTTTTTATTTTTTTATTTTTATTTATTATTATTATTTTTTTAATACCTTTCATTTTCTTAGACACTTTGCCTCGGACTTCCCCAACTGCCTCGCATATGCCACTGGCGACCTTTGAGGGTATTCTTATTCATTTCTTGTACCTCATTTTATTTCATCATGTATAGATACTCAAAGAACTCTTTTCTCTTTAGATCATGCCACATTGCAAAATCCATGGTCCACTTGTGGGAATCACAACTTGTCTCCTCCACCTAAGTCTCTTCAAGCCGTACACCAAGGTATACTTCATTCATCTATATATATATTGTTTTTACCTTCTGCGTTTTCATTGAGTATCTCCTTCTATTTTCACAGAAAATACTTCTGACACATTAGAAGAGACAGACGAAATTACTTCTGATACCTCGAAAGAGGCCCAAATTCTTGCAGGCTTACTTGAAGCAAATGGGGTTAACAAATTATTTGACAAACTTGAAGCACCCTTTGCTCCATCTAACCTTCTTTTGGGAACTTCCTCTAACGAAGCAGCCACCCATATTCAGAAAGGTCTTACTATTTCTCTCCAATCAATGACGGATGTTAATGGCATGATTGCTGTAGCAAACAACGTTTTCATGATTTTGAAAAGTTTGGGTGTAGACTTCATCTCCTTTTATGAGAAGGTGAAGATATTCCTTGGATGCTTTGCTTTGAAAACCCAACTTGTAGATTCTTTAAACTTGTCTACTGCAGAATTTGAGGTCCAATATTATGAGAAGAAGCTACATTTCAACAAAGTTTCTGGCGAACATGAACAATTGTCTGCTTCAATTATCAAGTCGGATGAGCATATTGCGGGTCTTAATCAAAGGATTATTCAAACCAAAGAGTTACTCAAACAACTTGAAGAAGAATTGTCATCCACCCAAGCGGAACATGCATCCTTTATGTGTGATTTTGCACAAGCTTCCAAGAGTGTTTCTAAATCAGAAGAAGACGTGCAAACTACTCTGAATGTTTTGAGCCAACACAAGAAGAAGAATGGACAACACAGTGTTGTGGAACGTACTTTTGAAAGGGCTAAGGCTTCTCTTAATGAATGAATGCACTTTTATTTTTTTATTCATCCGAACATAATGTATTTATGAAATTTCGCCCAATGATAGATTTATTTTTTATATGAAATTTCTCAATACAATACATTGATTTGTCTTATTTTAGCCGTACACAATAGATTTATTTGTTTATATGAAATTTCTTAATATAATACATTGATTTATCTTATTTTGGCCGTACACAGTTTATACTCTTGCGGGCCAGGAGTATCCAATGTTTTATCACCTTAGATTTCGGTGAGGTATTTTAGCAGTTTAACCACATACAATACCGTTGGTGGTGTTTGACTTTTGTTTGGCCGTACACAGTTTATACTCTTGCGGGCCAGGAGTATCCAATGTTTTACCACCTTAGATTTCGGTGGGATATTTTAGCAGTTTAATCACATACAATACCGTTGGTGGTTCTGACCTTTGTTTGGCCGTACACAATTTATACTCTTACGGGCCAGGAGTATCTAATGTTTTATCACCTTAGATTTCGGTGAGGTATTTTAGCAGTTTAACCACATACAATACCGTTGGTGGGTGTTTGACTTTTGTTTGGCTGTACACAGTTTATACTCTTGCGGGCCATGAGTATCTAATGTTTTATCACCTTAGATTTCGGTGAGGTATTTTAGCAGTTTAACCACATACAATACCGTTGGTGGGCTTTTTTTTTTTTTCCTAGGCCGCCCTTTCGAGTTTTCAACCTAGCAGACTTTTTTTTTTTTTTCCTTTTTCTTTTTCTTTTTCTTTGCCCTAACTTTTGCCTAGGCCGCCCTTTCGAGTTTTCAACCTAGCAGGCTTTCTTAAGGGTAATATCTCTTCAAGAACCTTGCATTGGTTAGGGGAATGATTCTGTCACCATCCATTGTTATCAACAAATAGGCCCCATTAGAATAAACTTTCTTAATCACATAAGGTCCTTCCCATTTGGGCTCAAGCTTTCCTTTAGTTCTTCGTGAGACTACTATGGGTGTTCTAACCATTAGTACCAAGTCTCCCTTTTTAAAGGAACGAAGCCTCACTCTTTTATTGAATGCATTTGCCATCCTTTGTTGGTAGATTTCCAAGTTCTGTTGAGCATACAACCTTCTTTCATCCAGGGTCTCCAGCTCAGCCAACCTCACTCTTGCACTTTCATCTTCTGTTAAGGACTCTTGTATTGCCACTCGTAATGATGGTATTTGAACCTCAAGTGGTAACACTGCTTCTCCTCCAAAAACCAACGAATAAGGGGTTGCTTGAGTAGGAGTTCTGTGCGAAGTTTGATAAGCCCACAAAGCTTCTTGTAACTTTTCGTGCCAAGCTTTTTTGTTCTTATCCACCATCTTCTTAAGAATTTTGCACAATGTCTTGTTGAAAGCTTCTGCCAAACCATTGGCAGGTGCATGATATCTTGATGAATGGTTGTTTTTGATTTTGTACTTGGCAAATAACTTGTTCAAAGCATCACTCCTGAATGGCTGTCCATTATCCATGATGATACTTTCTGGAATCCCAAACCTGTAAATGATATGGGTTCGGATGAACTCGGAGACAACTATACTTTTTATATCCTTTAAAGCCACAGCCTCTGTCCATTTTGAAAAATAGTCAGTTGTAGCTAGGATGTATCGATATCCTGCTGAAGATGGAGGTACAAAAGGACCAATAATGTCCATACCCCATGCTGCAAATGGCCAAAAACAAGTTGTTAAATGTAAAGGCTCTGGGGGTTGGTGGAAAAAGTTCCCATGGAATTGGCAGACTTGGCATCTTCAAGCATAATCTATGCAATCTGCAATCATAGTCGGCCAATAGTATCCCAACCGTTTTAGCTACATATGTAATTTAGGACCACTTTGGTGTGCCCCACATACACCTGCATGTATTTCTGCCATTACCTCTTAAATACGCCCCTTGGCTATACACCGCATGAACATTCCATCCAAAGACCTTTTGTATAACGTTCCATCTTTCCACAGGACGAATTTGGTAGCCCTACGTCTCACTTCAATTCTTTTTACTTTATCTTCAGGTAGCCTACCATGTTGGAGGTAAGCTATGAATGGTTCCCCCCAATCCTCCTCGTTTTCTCCTTTCGTGGTGACGACCAAAATTGGAACCAAGTCAGAAACCTCTTTTAAAGGTTGTAACACCCTTCTTTCACCTACCGTGATAGTAATTGTTTTGCTATCTGGTAGGGTGAGTGACGCAGCCAAACTTGCAAGTGAATCAGCTCGAGCATTTGTTCTTCTCTTCACATGGAAAATATGTGTTTTCCTGAATTGCGAAAGCAATTGATCAGTCATTTCATGATACGGGATGAGACTTGTTTTCTTAACAATGTATTCTCCACGGAGTTGCTTTACCACCAGTTCCGAATCTCCATAAATTGAGAGTTCTTCAATAGGAATTTGTAATGCCAATTCTAATCCAGCAATTACAGCTTCATATTCTGCCTCATTATTGGAGCATCCTTCACTTAAGGCGAAAGAATGGGTGATTATAGCATTGTCTGGAGTCACAAACACAATTCCAATTCCAGATTTATTGTTTTTAGGATTTTCTTGCTTCTTGCCATCTGGACTCCTTGAAGCTCCATCAAAATACATCTCCCATCCTTTCTGAATTTCTACTTGCATAACCTCTTCATCTGGTAAATCAGTTACTAGAGGTGAGTCTTCAGGTATAAGATATGCTGCCAAAAAATCTGCTAGAGCCCGCCCCTTTATAGCTCTTTGGGGAACATATTCAATTGCGAATTGTTGGAGAATTACAGCCCACTTTGCAATTTTCCCTAAAAGTATGGGCCGTAAAAGTATATATTTCAAGGGGTCTGCTTTTGACATCAACTTGACTTCGTGTTCCAAGACATAGTGCTTTAGTTTTTGCAAGGCGAACACCAAGGCAAGACATGTCTTTTCGATAGGAGAGTAATTGACTTCTGCCCCAACCAAAGTACGACTCAAGTAATACAAGGCATTTTCTTTCCCATATTCATTGTGTTGTGCCAACAGTGCCCCTAACGAACCATCCAAGACTGTTATGTACAACAAAAGTGGTTTCCCTTTTATTGGGCTCATGAGTACTAGAGGCTTCAAAAGATATTCCTTAATACTATTAAAAGCATTTTGGCACTGCTGATCCCATTCAAATGGAACACTCTTTTTCATCAATCTTGAGAATGCCAGGCATCGACCAGCCAAGTTCGAAATAAATCTTCTGATATAAGCCAACCTCCCTTGTAGCCCCTTCAATTCTCTTAAATTTTGCGGAGGAGGCATTTCAGCAATGGCTTTAATCTTAGTAGGGTCAATTTCAATCCCTTTGTTTCGAACCACAAACCCTAGAAACTTTCCTGAGGAAACTCCAAATGCACATTTTAGTGGGTTCATCTTGAGTTTGTATCTCCTCAAACGTTCGAAGATTCTTCTCAAATCTTCCACATGGTTTTCCTTCTCCTTCGTCTTGACAACAAGATCATCAACATAGCATTCAATGGTGTCATGGAGCATATCACTGAAAATTACAGTCATCGCCCTTTGATACGTGGCCCCAGCATTTTTCAGGCCAAAATACATTACCTTATAGCAAAAGACTCCTCTCGGAGTCCTGAATGTAGTCATTTCTTCATCTTCAGGTGACATTCGGATTTGATTGTATCCTGGGTATCTGTCTATAAAAGACAAGGTTTAATACCCAGTAGTTGCATCTACAAGAAGCTCAATGATGGGCAAAGGAAAGTCATCTTTAGGACAAGCTTCATTGAGATCACGGAAATCGATGCAGACCCTAATTTGACCATTCTTTTTCTTGACCGGCACTATGTTTGCTAGCCAGGTTGGATATTGGACTTCCCTGATGAATCCTGCATTGATAAGCTTGTCAACTTTGGCTTCAATTTGGGTTGTAAGCTCTGGTCGAGTTCGCCTTTGAGGCTGTTTAACTGGCCGTTTCTCAGGGTGAATTGCTAGCTTATAGACTGCAATCTCTGGATTAAGACCAGGCATCTCACTCTAGTTCCATGCAAATATGTCACGATACTCCCTTACGAAGGAAATATATTGTCGAGCTTCTTCTTCCTTTAAATTTGTACTAATGAAGGTTGGTTTGTTTTCTCCTTCATCACCCAGATTTATTTCACGAAGGTCATCCACGGTGGCTTGGCCTCCTGCTTCAAATTCTATTGGTGCAGGTTGAGCTTCATCTTGGTCAACATCTTCCAACACATCTTGAGTGATAGTAATGCTTACTGGAAATTTTTTCTCATCCCCCTGATAGCCTAACCCTTCTGTCCTAGCGGTGATAATACCGCCTTGCTGGATAGCCTACCTCTGCAAAGGTCTTAATGCAAAGTCAAAAGGTGTCATTGTTCCTGGTATTTTTTCAGGATCTAAACCAACTTTTACCAACATCTGTGTAATTTCTGCACTGAAGGTAGGCTTCTCAAAACTCGAGATGTTTTCTTCTGGCACTTGTTCAACTTGCACTTTCTGTTCAACATCTCCAAGTGAGTGGAATATGATGGGTTTCAACCTTTTTCCTTTAGAAGGGACCACAATCTTATTATATTTCTCCACATAGGTGCATTCTGTCCTCCTTAATGGCAATGTGAACTCACCCTTGAGATCCAAAATTGGATTTATTGGGGCTATAGCCTTTGCCCCCAGTTTCCTTTCGAACTTTGGCACATATCGAAAAGTTCTTTTTGTTGAAACTGGAGTAGACTCTAGAGTGTCTTTGACATTCGGAGTATCTTCAGACTTTTTCACATTTTTTCCCTTTCTTTGTGAAGTCTTTGTATATAAGCGAGCATCAGCATAATAGGCCTCTACTTCTCCAAATGGATCATTGTTAGCCACAATTGTCCCCTCTTTTTTGGGTGAAGGCAACGGGTACTTGATACATTGGTGATAAGTTGATGGCACTGCATGATGATTATGCATCCATGGTCTCCCAAGCAAAGCATTGTAGGAGGTGTCTACATCAATGACCAAGAACTCAGTGCTTTCTTCAATATCTCCAAACTTGGTTCGCAATTCAATCTTTCCCATTGGGCGTTGTTCATTCTGATTAAATCCTTGAATGACCAGACGATTTGGGCACAGTTGTGAAATTCGAATCCCAAATAGGTTTAAGGCCCTTCGAGGTAGGAGGTTTATTGCAGATCCTCCATCAACCAAAATTCAAGAAATTTTCACATCATGGATAAGCCCAGTTATAAACAAAGGCCGATTATGGTCTGCCATTTCAGCACACATGTCATTGTCATCAAAGGTTACCATAGCCGTGCATATAGTTGTCTTCTCTTGATTTCTACCCTCAATTTCTTTATGGAAATCCTCTAGCTTGGACAGGGCATATATTAAAGATTTTCGAAGCTCTGGAGACATATTCAGTGCATCATATACGCTCAACAATGCTGGAATTTTCTTTAGATGAGCTAGTACATCATATTTCACTTGCTCTTCCTCCTGTAAAACCTGTGGAACTTCTGATGTTTGAGGGTCCTGAGGATTTCGTAATTTCCTCCGGTAGGTCAAGTAAGTCTAGCATACTTCAGTAACCACCTTTTTGTTGACCTCAACTTCTTTTATTCCCTCACTTATTTGGACCATGTTAATTGGTCCAGCTGCAGGGTGATCATCATCATCAGTCACTTCTCCATCTTCTTGGAGCTGCATTCTTCTCCCATTTCTTAGGTACCGAGAGTCACGCCTATAAAAGCATTAAGATTCTTCAAAACCATTCTTCATGGCCTCCTAACTAGGCACCACGACTCCATCGAGGGAGCAATACCAGTCAAAGGCGATCCCCTCTAAGGAAAGGGGGAATTGATTTAGGCAAAGTGCTTCATTTTGAGCTGTTTCCCCACACTGTTTCAAAAAACGCCTAATATGTTTTTAAGGATCTCCATACCCCTCATATAGGACAAAATTTAGAAGTACGTATCCTTCAGGAAATGGTGTTTGCTCTACCCATAAAGGGAACAAATCCCTTGGGCGATAAGTGCCCATCTCTCGAAGGTTAAGGGCAGTTTCAATCTTCTCCTCAATTGTGCCTTCTATGAAATCATATGTTTGAGAAAATGTACCTTCGTCATCCAAATGTTCTGACATCTCAATTTCTATTGGCCATGATTTATAAAATGTCCTATAGAATCGATCAGCCATGGTGTCCCAATCTGGGATTGAATTAGGTGGCAGGCTGAAGTACCAATCCGCTGCCCATTCTTCCAAAGAAAGAACGAACTGCCGTAGAAGTAATGCCTGGCTTTTTACTATGTTTCCACATTGTGCAAGGAAATGAACCAAATGGTGCCTTGGACAACCTGTCCCATTACATAAAGGAAAACGAGGTACTGCATATCCTCGTGGAAGCTGAACCCATTCGACCCAATTAGGGAAAGGGTGTCTAGAAATTTGATTTCTTTCAATACTCAAATTTTGATGGGCTTCAAAACCCTCATCTTTCAAAGAGACTGTTACTTTTGCCTGATGTTCCGTTTCCCTTCTAGCTTCAATTTTTTCTTTCTCATCATCACCTGGATTGCGAATGATATGTATTTCTCACTCTTCAAAATTTACGTCTACAGTGATGACATTACAAGGAAAGTCAAAGTGGTCACTTGATACACTTTCTCCATCGTATGTCCTAGCTGGGGATGTGTATGGTGAACCATCAGGGGAAAAGTCAAGTTCCCAATCTTCATTAGGATCCTCAACTTGAGATAACTTTGCTTGTTTACTTGAATGCTTCCATACTTCATCATCCGACTTACACCTGCCATTCACCTCATCATCCTTGAAGTGTAGTCGTTTTTTCGCCTTTTTCACAAGCTCAGAGTCGGACCTACACCCAGTGTCTCTTTGTTTTGTTCCCCTTACATAGTCTGGAGTGCTTTGATAGTACATTGGTGGTACTGACGAATACTCTGGAGAAAAGGCTTCTGGTGTATACTCTGGAGAAGCTGGTGTATATTCTGGAGAGGCTGGTGTGTATTCTGGAGAAGTTGGTGTATACTCTGGTGAGTCAGGTATACAGATAGGAGATGTAATGCAATCCCCTTCCCTAACTTTTGAACCAACTTCACCCTCATCTTCCTCACCATCACTCAAAACAATGATGGTTAGGCAAGGGGCCAAAGTAAACTTTTCCTCCCTTCTTTTATCAAAGTATGTCTGCAACTCCACAGATTGAAATTTTGAAGGTAGAAATTCCTCCAATGTGACTGGGACAAGAGGACCTTGCTCTAACTGCTCATCAGGGACCAATTTCTCCCCATTTTCCTTCTTTGGGTTCTTTTTTCCTTTTCTCTTACTTACTTTGGTTTTTTCTTGTTTCCTAGAAAATTTTGGTTTTTGCTTTTTGGAAACTTTTGGCCCTTGTGTTGTTGAATCAACCACACTTCTAGCTTTCACTGTGGCATTTTGTTTTTTCTTCATGCTTTTTGACTGATAAACAACCCATTCACCTTCATTATCATTGTCGATAGTGATTGGGTTAGCAGATGCTTTCTCTTGAGGAGGGAGTTCGATAATTTTAGAGTCCAAAAGTTCCTGAATTTTATCTTTCAGAACAAAGCACTCTTTTAACGAATGGCTAATCAAACGATGGTAGGGACAATACTTTGGATCGTTGGTCTTTCCTACCTCATGTGGTCTTTTTACCTCAGGGAGAGCAATCAACTTTTGCTCCAACAGATCTTCAAATAGGTCTTCGACCAGATCATCCATGAAGGAATATTTCTTCTCCAACCTCTCTTTCATAGTCACTTTTTTAAATTCCTTGGGCTTTTTAGCCCCTACTACAACGGGACCCTTCTTTCTGGTTTCGATTGTAGCTGCAGTCGAGGACTCAACCCTTTCAACGGCCCTAGACCTCCTTCGTTTAGCTAAATGCAGCTCCATATCATGAGCTTTAGTGCATAGATCATTGAATCCTTCAAAAGTTTGAGCCATAAGAGCCGTAGAGAGCTCATGTCGGAAGTTGTTAAGGCACATCCGAATTAACTCTAATTGTGTAAACTTTTGAGGACAAGCAAATGTCAAAGCTCGCCATCTTGCAATGAAATCTGTAACAGACTCATTGTCACGTTGCTTGGTCTCAATCAGTTCTGGTACTCCAACTCGTCTTTGTGTGTTGCAGAACTGTTTAAGGAACTCCTTCACCATGGAATCCCAATTTAGGATTGATCCCTCAGCAAGATTAGCATACCAAGTAAATGCAGAACTTTCAAGCGATTGGACAAATAGCTGCAGGCACAGGGCCTCATTCTGGACTATTGGCCCGCATCTTGAAAGGAAATGAGCCACATGTTGTCTTGGATCTCCTGTTCCATCAAACATTTTGAAATCTGGTTGGGAAAAACCAGAAGGGAATGGAACAGCATCTACCTATGCTGGGTAAGGTTTTGTAATTATTCGAAAATTCTCATCATCTTTTTCTTTGACTTTCTTTACTTGTCTCCTCACCATATCATCAATCATGGCCATGAGCAATGGATTCATACCACCACTGGTTAGTTCGGAGTAACAAGGACCATTGCCCCCTGGGGCTAGTGTGCTTTGTATGCCTATGGATGTCCCCACAATAGGTTGTGTCATTTGTTTGGGTGCACTTCCTGGTCCTGTCATTTGGGCCTGTAACTGTTGCATTTGCTCCAACATAGCAGCCATTTCCCGTTCTTTTCTCTCAAGTTGTTCCTGTAAGGCCATCACTTTTTCCTTGAGACCTTGGTCTTGCTGGACCTGCGAATTTTCACCTTCTTTCTCAACCTCAGTCATCATAACTGTGACTTTGTTAATATCTTTCAATTCATTGTTTCCAATATTCGTTGAAACAAACGAGATAGAATCATCTTGTTCGTATAAAGGATTATCAACCCCCACAACATTATTCATATTTGAAGCATCTGACTGCGACGTTTTGTTTTGAGCCTGACGGGTTATGGACCTTGTCACAGGCCCTTTTCTTATTCCCTCCATAGATAGTTCAACCAAAGTAGAAATATTTACCAAGGGTTGCTTACCCTCCTCCACCTTGAATTTTCCAACAAAGACAGGACTTTCAATTTGTTTTTGGGGTTCATCTTTCGAGAGAGCCCTTTCAATAGCTCCTATAACATTTGTTGCCACTGTTCTTAGTTCCAGTTTCTTTAAAGCCTTATTTCTTCTTCGCCTTTGTCTTTTCGAAACTGGACCGAATGACATATCAAGTTGAGCCCCCAAGGGCATAGAAGGAACCGTTTGCGTTTTTGCAAACTCCTCATGAATTTTCAAAACAGTCCCTACATTTTTAGAGTGGACCAATTGATGTTGATTCAAATCCCGTTGGGCCAACAGGTGTTCGTTATTCGAACCTTGTTGGGCCAACGGGCGTTCCTTATTCAGTCAGGCTAACAGGTGTTTCTCATTCAAACCCTGTCGAGCCAACGAGTGTTCCTTATTCTGTTGGGCCAACGGGTGTTCCTTATTTCAACCCTGTCGAGCCAACGGGTGTTCCTTATTCAAACCTTGTCGAGCCAACGAGTGTTCCTTTGGCTTCTGAGAGTTGACTGAGATTTGGTTTGACCGATTTTGTGCTCTGAACAGAACTATCGGTTCGTAGGCAGCAACTGTTTTTTCAACAACAGGGGCCTTTTTTCCATCAACAGGAGTTTGGGTCATTACCCTCCTCCTAATGGCCCTAATGATGGCCATGTTTTCAACAGAAGCTTTCTTCTGGGCAGACTCCACCATTTTAACGGAGTCTTCTACCCTTTTGAGTAGTTGGGCCACAACATTTTTTGTTGCCCCCGTTGAAGCTGCAACAAAAGTCGCAGTTGCAAACTGATTAGCCTCCTTTGCCTGAATTAGAAAGTTCTTCGTTCGGGCTGTGGCCCTCACAATTGCGTACTGCTTTGACACTTTCACATAATCTTCAGTAATCTTTCTCAAACTTTCAGCTTTCTGGAGAAGTGTGACTTTCTTCGTCACACCAGTTACCTTCGGGACAGCCAAGAGCTTTCGCTCTGGAGCCCCTTGGGTGGCAGGGGAAAGAAGTGCATCTTTCCAGGATTTCGTTGACTCTACCTTTGGGACAGCCAAGAGCATTCGCTCCGGAGCCCCTTGGGTGATGGGTGTTATCTCCAACCTTGGTGATTTCAGAACCACTGGAGTGTAGGTTTGTCTCCTAACAGTTGCTTCAGCATTCCTATAATAAAAGAATACGTCAGTAACTTTCAACTATATATATATATTTTTTTGTTCTTCAAAAGATGGGAGGGGAAATAATGTCCCACTGGGCGTGCCAGAATTTGTAGACACAAATTTTAAAACATGAAGTGTTTCTACACATTTCAAAATTTATGTTACAAATGTCCACTGTTTAGTTTTTGGACTAAACAATGTTGATTATTTGAATAGCAGGTTCTTATTTCCGATCTGTATTTCAGATCGTTAATTACACATTTTATACAAATGAAACCTCCGATTAATGAAGAACAAAATAAACAACAAATGACAAATTAAAAAAAGAAATATTTTATTGAGATTGTTATGGGTTTTGAACCCTCGAATACAAAATACAGTTTGGGTTTGGAACCCTTTACCTATTCATCGCCATTAGCGTAGGCTCTTCAGTTCTCTAGGCTTCTCTTCTTCTTTTTTTGTAACGACTTCTTTAGCTCTCAATTTCTTTCTCTCTCTCTCTCTCTCTGATCTTTTCCCTTTTGATTTTCCGATCCCTCATCTTGTGTGATGGTCCTCATATTTATGGAGGGCCATCAAGTGATAGGAATGCTTCATCTTCAATTTGAATTTCAAATTGAATGATAGCACCATTTGAATTTTGAATAATAACGCTATCTGATTAATCGTATATCTGATTAACCGGATTGATCTTTGGGGTTTCATCCTGTGTGGTGTCCTTGTTGTAGGCTCTACAGGTGTTATCTTTCGTAGGCTTCACGTGTCATTTGAGTATCTTGAATAACGTTGTTGAGATACAACGTTGTTTTATTTATGTACTTCAATGGATCATATTGATTTTTTTTGAGGGAGTGATTACCTACAACCTTCCTATCATAGGCTCTATACATGTCATAAATTTAGTTGAAATTTATGTGCCAACAGTCTCCTTGTTAATGGATAAAGGATTTAAAGATCAGGAGTGCTGCTTCTTCCATCCGCTGTTAAATGATACATCAATCTGTAAGTGACAAGGATTTCTTAATGAAGCCATATTTCTTTTAGTTATTTGTATTACATACATCAATCTGCTCTATTTCCCGCATGACATGACATTTTTAATCTCTGCACTGATATACTATTTTTGGCAACCAGTGCTTCATTGGAAAATTCTTTTTCCAATTATTGTTGATAGTCTGTGGCACTGCCTTAATATATGAAAATTACTTTCTTGCCTGCATGTTTACCTGATGATTATTTGGTATCTGAATTGTGCTGGTTCCAGCACTAAGTGTCCATGATCTTGACAAGTTTCTCAAATCGATAGGAAAAGACCCAACCTATGTTGATCTGGAGATAATTTGTTTGTTTCCTGAGTGAATTTATCTAATTATTTTGGGTGGATTTGGAGATTAAAAATGATTCTCCTTTCTTTCTTTCAGGCTAGCCCTTCAGTAGGGAAGGATTAACCTCCTGATCTAGCAGCCTTTGTTCCATCTAATGCCATAGTCCTGCAAGAAGATCCAGAAAACGCAGCTCCCCCTCAAGTTCCTGGAAAAAAAAATTGTTGCTGCAAATAATAAGTCCACAACTGTTACAGGTATGTGATTCAACAATCAGAATTTATTTGGCTCAGTAAAGCAATTTCGGTGTTTTAATTTGTTATTTTTTCAAACATAATATTTTCCATGGATTAATTTTCTCTATGCACATTGCACGCTCATTTTGGTTCCTTCTGGAACGAAATTCTTTCACCTTTTTTTTTTTTTTTTTTTTTTTGATCAGCAAAAGGAATTTTATTGATGAATATTGTAAAACACCATACATCAATAAAGAAAAGGTGGATGCACAAGCATCATAGCCAAGGAATATGATCCCAACTAGGTTGGCACCATAGACAAAGCCTAATCATCTGCAGTATTGCATCAAGTTGGTGAGCAACCAACTAAAAGGACACCTAAAACCAACCCACAAAAGACAGCAAAAAGTCAACACCAAAAATCCCCAAACTACAACATCGGCAAACACATACTCAAAAAACAAACCAAAAACAAGTAACAGCAAATCTCCAAGTAGACCTGGCTACCAAGACTCTCAACTCCATCAGTCAGCACTCCCTTGAATAGCACATAAAACTAAGGCATCCAACCCAAACTCATTACACTGTCTCAAGGTACACCCCTTGAACCACCTCCCAAGCAAAATCTAATGTGTTCTAGATTAAAAATAAAATCATTCACTGTAAACATATGATCCTTAAACACTTCCTTGAACCAAACAGCCATTCTAAACTTAATCAGATCCCTCACACCTACCACATTTGGAACAACATCCCTAAACAAGCACTCATTTTGATGATTCCACATTACAACTAAAGGAACAGCTTTCCACATCATCCTCTCTTTTTTGTTAAGCCTCATCCCTGCCCACCAATTAAGAATAGCCTCCATTGTATCTGCCTGGCAATGCACCTTGTATATCTCACCATCTTAGCATTTCTGACCACACTCTCCAAGCAACTGGACATGACAGTAATACATGGTTAAGTGACTCATCCACAGATTTGCACAGACTGCATACCGAAGATACATCAGCATTCATACCACCAATCCTGATAAGAAAGTTTGCAGTCTTTAACCTTCTTTTCCATGCTAGCCAACCAAAAAATTGAACTCCAGGGGGAATGTACTTGACCCAAATCCTTTTGCTAATTGGACTAAGGCTTCCAAAACCACCTGCCATAAATTTATACACTGATTCAACTGTAAATCTCCTTGTTTTAGAAGCATTCCAAACTAGTGTATCTTCTGAGGATGGCCTAATAGCAGGACCTGCCTCTAGCTGGCTTACCAATCTAGTGGCCTCCACTCTTTCCCATTCATATAATTCCCTTCTAAACTGGAACCTCCACTCACCAGTGTCCTCCTTCCTTTCTGCCATAGCAGATAAAGACACTTCCTTATTTGCTACGAATCTATACAAGAGTGAGAATTCATATTTAAGACGTAAGTTATCACACCATTTATCAACCCAGAACTTACCTCTGTGGCCATTACCCACTTGCACCTTACAATTATCTAGAAAAAACTCCTCCAGTCTGCTATTCTGTTCATTGCCTAATATTTTATCCTTCCAAATTTTAGAGCACCTGCTATTTAGGCTAATTGAAGGCCTCCAATTCCCCTCCTCAATCCTATATTTACTACAAATAACTCTTCTCCACAATGCTTTGCTCTCAACACCAAACCTCCACCACCATTTCAATAAAAGACAATCATTGACCTCCTTAACTCTTCTAACCCCCAAATCCCCTTGCTCAATTGGTTTGGATACTTCCTTTCATTTTACTAGGTGAACCTTCTTTCTCAATTTAGATCCTCCCCAGAGGAATGAGGCCTGAATCTTGTCCAAGTCTCTACCAACTCCCTCTAGCAATTTATATAGAGACATATCGTGTATAGGCAAAGAAGAAAGAACAGATTTTATTAAAGTGAGCCTCCCTGCAAATGAAAGTAATTTCCTTTTCCAACCTGCCAATTTGCTTCTAACTTTGTCCAAAACAGGTCTCCAAGATGCTTTTCTTCCTGGGTTAGCACCCAATGGAAGTCCTAGGTATTGAAATGGTAGACTTTTCACTTTGCAATTTAACACTGATGCAAACTCATTCATATCTTCAATTGGAACACCCACTTCACTAACTACGTTTTTGTGGTAGTTTATCTTCAAACTCGACAGCATCTCAAAAAACCTCAGTATCCTCTTCAGATTACTAACTTCCAAAACATCAGCTTCACACAATATTGATGAATCATCTGCAAACTGAAGATAAGAAAGAACTACCCGACGTGAGCCGATCTTCACCCCTTGTATCAACTACAGATCCAAAGCTCTTGACATTAAGATGCTTAAACCCTCTGCTGCTATGTTAAACAAGAAGGAGGACAGGGAATCCCCTTGTCTGAGCCCTCTTTGTGGATTGAATTCATCTGTTGGTGCTCAATTAACAAGTACAGATAATCTAGAAGAGGTAATGCACTCCTTTATCCACTCCACCCACTTTCCTCCAAACCTAAAATTTCTCATCATTGTAAACAGATAATCCCAATTCAATGAGTCATAAGCTTTCTCAAAGTCTAGCTTTATGATCAAACCTCTTTTCCTAGATTTCTTCCAACTATCTACAACCTCATTGGCCACCGACACTCCATCTAGTATGCTCCTTCCTCCAATAAATGCTGATTGATTTTCACTAATTATTTGAGGAATCACCGCCTTCAACCTGGAGGATAGAACCTTAGAAACAATTTTATATAGTGAACCAACCAAACTAATTAGTCTGTAATCAGCTAAACCCACTGGATTCTCCTTCTTAGGGACCAAAGAGATGAAGGAACTGTTGATCCCTTTAACCAGTTTACTGTTTTTATGGAATTCTTTTACCTTGATTACATAGCATTTGCAATGAGTCTATTTGATTATCAATTGCAACTAAAATGGCCTGTACTCAAGTATTGAACGTTTAAATAGGATTCTTGTAGTGTTTGATATACATTTTATCATCTCATCTTTTTCAAAAGCCTTTTCTTTTATTAATGGGTGAATTACACTAACAATCCCTGTAGTTTGGAACTTGTGTCACTTTGGTCCCTGACTTTTTAATTATGATACATTTGATCCTGAATTTTGAATCTTGCTTTAAACAAGAACAATCAAAGATGTTTTCTTTGCAAATGATCCATTTCAAGGGCAAAGTTGTCGTACAACTTATTTTGTGTTGGTTAACTCGTATGTTGTTTGATAATGACATTTTTTTAATTGAATAATGGTGGAACTTTCTTGGTTATAAAGTTCTGTTTGGCTTGATTTTCATAATCTATTTTGAATTTTTTTTTTCTAAGAAACTAAAAATTAAATTGGTAAAAAAAAATAAAAACACATCATTTTTATATAATTTTATCTTTTGGGAGGGTAGAAATAATTTTTAAAAATATTTTTTTTTATATTTATTTTCGTTAAATTAGTTTCTATTTTTTTAAAAGTCAAACATGGCGACAACTTTGATATCATTATTAAACCAATCCATTAAATCAAAAAATTCAAAACTAAAAATATTTATATATTAAACATGTCGATTACACATTAAAAGTCTAAGAACTATCCATTACATGATAACCATCCAAAAATATCGACAAAAATAGTCACCCATTACATGATCATTATCCAAACGCATACTAAAAATTAATTTGGTAAAAAAAATTAAAAAATAAAATGTAAAAGAGTTATTATTTTTATATAATTTTATCTTTGATGGTAGAAATAATTTTTAAAAATTTAGAAATAACTTTTGACATTTATTTTTATCGAACTAGTTTATATTTTATTAAATTGGCGACTTTGCCCTTGAAATGGCGCAACGGTGTCTTCAATTGTCCTTATTTGGAATGAGATTTAAAATTCAGAATCAAATGTATCACAATTGAAAGGTCAGAAATCAAAGTGACACAAGTCTCAAACTATAAGGACTACTAGTGTAATTCGCCTTTTATTAATTCTAAAACCACAGTATTTGTTTTGGTCTGGGATTGTGAAAGGATTAGAAAGGCTTTAGTACCTTAAAGTCTTGGTATCCAATGTTTGAAAGTGTCCGTCCTATGATGCAAGTAAAGAACAAGCCATCTTAAATCATGTATGAGCTGTGGGGGCCTCATGAAAGCCACTAGAGATGTGCTTCTGGAAAAAAATCATTTCCTGCTTGAGATATACAGTACTTTCCAAGTCTTTTACTTTATCAACTTATTTTGATCAGCTGGCTGGAAACATACTCTAAACCCTAAATCCTAAAAAAAGAAAAGTAAAGGGAGAATGTTTCCTTTTGATTTATGTGATTTTGCTAACTACTCTTTCTGGGAGAAATGTTCAGTGGGGAAAGCGATTTAAAGCCTAATCTTGTTCCAACTCTTGTGCAAATTAAAACCTAAGAGCTTGAATAGTCTGGATGACTGTTGCATAAGAAAAAATGGGAGTTGTTTCATAATTTTGTGTAGCCAACCTCACTTGAGTAGGACACTTGGTTTGGTTTGATTTGTTTTAGTTATTAACTTCTTATTCTTCTCTCTTTGATGTAGCAAAAGCTGGTAAGCCATCCAATGATACACAAAAGGAGAAATCTGCCAATGTGAAATTATCAAGTTCCTTTACCAATCCTGAGAAATTCATTGAAGAAATACTAGAGAGAACATCTACTATCACTACAACAAAAGTTGGCTATAACCACGTTTGTTAGACAACGTTTTTTGAAAAACGCTGTGGAATAAAGTGAAATTACGCGTTATCCTTTATTATAAACACGCGTTCCATTTATAACAGTGCTCACTCTCCCCCAGTCTTTATTTCTCTTATCGTTTTCTCTCACTGTCCTAGATCTAGGGTTTATGTGTCTCTCCCCAGTCTCCTTGAGAGATTCACCAGGTTCGATTGCGATGACTTGTTCAGATCTAATTCTAAATCCATCGATTCTTGAATCGATTTGGTTGAAATTTCTTGACGGTTTTTGTTTTTCTTGATTCTAATTCTAATAATTTTGCAGAGGAAGATAGACCAATTGAGTGAAGAAGGATCGAGATCAGTGGGATCAAGACAGGAACCGGGACTGAGATCGGTCGAGTCGGAGCAAGGGGAGGAGAGGAGATAAGTTGATTCACAGGAGTAATAGAGAAGATGGTGGTGAGGACAGTTCAGAAGAGAGCGTGAATGATGAGGAGGACGATGACGATGACAATGACGATGGAGTCGCCGCCACCGCCGCGGTGAGGATGTTGCCGCCTAATCCAACGACGTCGATGTCGTCTTCATTACTGAACCACCACCATCAGCACCGGAAGAGCTTTCCTCTGCAACTACAAAATCGTCGATGTCGTCGATGTCATCTTCAATGTATCTCTTTAATTAATTGTCAATGTGTAAATTTTAAACTTGGCCATCCTCATTTCATGTCTTTTGCTTGTTTCTGCTATAAATTTTGATCGTTCCAAGCTTTTGAGGCATAATTTGCAGAAGAAGAGCATGGAATCTATGTTAGTTAGGGGTAGTTTTTATGTGTATCAGATCTCTTTTAACCTCCCATCTGTAGCTTTATTCCTTGAAAACCCATGTTTATTGTTTTGGATGATTCTTTTAACCTCCCATCAGGCCACCTTTAAAGTAGTTGATTTGGTGAGTTTGACCTTCTTTTTTTTTTGTTTTTATTTAAAGGTTTGATTGTTTGATGGTACTGATTATCGATGTTGATGTTTTTTTTTATATATCAAATTATGTATATGGTTCATAGGATGATTATGCGGCAGATGATGAGGAATATGAGGAGAAGTCGAAGAAAGAGAGTTTGGCATTTTTCTTTTTAGCTATGTGAGTTTTTAATTCCTACCTTCCTCGTTAATCACATACAGACATGATGTATATATATATCTGATTGTTTGTAACTTTGTGCGTAGGTGTAGCTATGTATTAAATTTATTTTCTTGTTTGTTTGTGCTGTAGATATGAAAATGGTGAGCCAACGGACAATGCTGCAAGGTTCTATAAATGGTTTACAGAGATAAATTTGAATAATTTCAGTGTATATTGATAGTATGGTTCTTTGAGAAAGTAGATTTGGGGGGTTCATTTTTTGTTATATATGATTTTTCATAGGGTAAAGACAGAGGGGAATGGCTTCAGAATCTTACTTATGGAGTGTTTGGCCTTGGCAATAGACAGTATGAGTACTTTAATAAGGTCTTAATTGAATTTCATCTCATCTTTTTATCAACTTAATGTATATCTATGTGTACATGTAGATGTTGCTAATTGGCTAAGAAGTTTGAATTTGTATGTTGTTGGGAAACAGATAGCAAATGAGGTGGACGAGCACCTTGCTGAGCAGGGTATGTTTACGCCCTTCTAGTGACCTTTTTTGTTATTTTATGGAAACACTTGTTGTAATTCTTATTAGTTTGTGATGTGTACTTATTGTGCACTTGTTACCTTGAGTTGGTGTTTAATAAATACGTGTACTTATTGTAATGCTTATTAAGTATTTAACATGTTTAATAAACCCTTGAGTTGTTGATTTTCCCTTTTGTCCGTTACTTTCAGCAACAGGTAGGTTGGTCCGATGGCAATGGAGGCTGAATTTGGAATTTCTACTCCGCGAAACCCTTCTCAGGTTTGATTGAGCCTCTTTCTGAATTATTATTATTATTATTATTATTATTATTATTATTATTATTATTATTATTTCTCTGCATTCTATAGTTTGATTTGTTTTCTTTAATTCTTTATTACCTTCTTACTGCTTGTATTTGATTTATGCTAATGATGCAAAAGTTTTGTTTTAAACATTGTCAATTCTAAACTTTGACATGTGCAGGGTATAAATTCAATAAGGGAATCTGCACAAGTCTAGTTTTGTTGTCACTACTAGTTTTGAAAAGGATTACTTCTGGTAATTTGACTTTCTAAATCAGCAACTAATATCTGCAGGGGTGGTGGTGGTGACTTGTGCACTCATTGTTTCAGTGCCTGGGAAAAAAAGAAAGACAACACTGGAAACGGAAGGAGTTCAGCAAAAAGGAAGTCTTGTTCGATATGGATTTTTAACATCAGCTAGTTCAGGTAATGAATTTTTTTAGAACAAAATTTTTTTTAAATTCTTTCTTTAAATTTTTCATACCTGTTTGAGATCTATATATATATGTGTGAATGAGTGAGTGTGTTTTCTCTGAAAGTTTTAAGTTGTATTATTGGTCTGTCATAAGTTGGGTCACCATACAAGAACAAAAAGGTTCTCATCCAATTCCCATTTGTACCATTGCTCTGTTTTTGTTGATGTGCAGAGCATTATGAAACTCCGCTTACATCGTGTTGGGTCACCATACTGTTTTTGTATTATTGGACTATCGTATTCTCTTTTTTCTTTTTTGTCTCTTTTTGTAGCTTTTAATTTTTGGTGGTGGAAAAATAAGACACACTCATAGTCAGTAGCAGAACTTCATATAATTGGATTAGAATTATATGACATAATTGCTTCTTTTTATTTTATTTTTATTTTTTTATATCATAATAATGTGCTAGGCTTTAGAAGTTTAGGTTGCTGTTAGAGAGGAGCTGTATTAAGATGTTACACCAACAACTCAGTTCCTACCCTTTTAGCAGTAAGTTTGTAGTTGTGAGAGGGTGGTGGCCACCTTCTTTGGTTTGAAGCTTTCCATTGTTTTTGTCAAATATTATCATTGTATGTGGTTAGTAGTTTTTTTTTTTTTGGTGAATATGTGGTTAGTAGTTGCTGATTGAATAGAATTGAAAGTGCAAAACATATGCGGAAATGATGTACCTCTGAGCAGTTACAATGGGAAATGAGCAATTACAATGGGAGGTTGTTCTGATTATGAATGTTGCTTCAAAATGGCAAGTGACTTTATATATCCTAGTTAGTCAAATCTATTATATTTACATGGTTAATTTGCCTCTTCTTCTTCTTCTTCTTCTTCTTCTTCTTCTCTTTTTCTTTTGATAATCATTCATACGTAAAAAATTATTTTTTTTTTGTTTTTGTTTTTGTCCTTGCTGTTAATTACTTTATTGATCTTTGGGCATATTCTTCTTCTTTTATTTCCCTAGGAATATTCAGAGCTCTTTGGATTTATTCATAATGCTACTTCTTTCTTGAAACCTACTTTGTTGCTTGGTATATGACTTCTTGTTTATTGTTTGTTTGAGTTTACAAAGATAATATAGACTACAAAGTTCTTTTAATCATATTCAAGTTGTTCAATTCAAACTAACATAAACTTTTTTGACCTTTTTTGGCTCCCTTTTGCAGTGGCTAAACAACAATCAAACTACAAAGAATTGAACATTTTATATGAAAAATATAAAGATCAAGGTCTGTTAGTTATTCAACTCCAGTTATTTGTATGTCATTGGCAAGATGGAACCAAATTATTGGTGCTTGGATGGATGAGTTGGATGATGGTTTTATAAAGATGTACTTTGATGGTATTTTTTGTACGAATGATTGAGATAATTTTTATGCACTATTTCCTCATTTCCGTATAATGTTTTTATGGATGTGTTTGATTACAATATATTGAATATGTAAAAATTGTGATCTTGTGTCGTGCTATATTTCAAGTTGCGTTCTTTGTTAAATTGTTTGACCCTGTGTGTTATGCAGAATCAGTCCCACACACCCACCCCCCCTCCCAAAAAAAAAAAAAAAAAAGGTAGAAGGTGGCGTTTTTTTAAAAATGCCACTAAATGACGTCATCATGATGTCAAACGTTATTTGTGACGGAATTGTAAGCGGCTGTCAAAGTTTTTGTGGCGTTTTCAAAAACGCCGCCTAATGTTTTTAGCGACGTTTTCCAAACGTTGTAAAGCTATTGCAACGGCCGTATCAGCGACGAAAATATTGAACGTTGCTGTACTCTTTTATGGCGTTTTTCAGGATTTTACCGGCGTTTTTAAAACGCCGTTAAAACTCAAAATTCCTGTAGTGTATATAGTTCTTTCAGAGGTAAGTAGAGTATATGCTATTTGCAATTTCAAAGCCTCTTCTGGTCTAGGACTAAGAAAGCAAACAATACAGATCAAGGAGGAGACTATCAAGCAACATGGGGAACAGCTTGGTACTCTTGTTTCAAAGTATCAGAAAACATCTAGGCTTGGATTTCATTAACCTGGCTGTAAGTCATTTCTTCTCTTTCTTGCTATTTAACACCTCATAAACTCTGAGTACTTAATTGTAGATACCTCATAAACTGTGCTATGCCTTCAAGGCTAATCAGATATGTTGTGAATTATGATCATTGCATTTTTCTCAGTCCTTTCATTTTTGTTTTCCCAGCCCTTTCTAGTCAATCAATTTCAATTTTTCTTTCCCTTGACAGCTTATAGTAATGAGCGGAAATATTTATTGCAGACAATATTAAAAAACACAGCTTATACGGAGGGTTTTCATGCTGGTACTCACCACCAAGGTTCGAGATGTCTCTAATGGTGTCATTTGTGTTAATCATTGCCAAAGGGGAATCATTTATCAGAGCACTGAGTGTTTTTTTATTCTTGCTAGAAAATTGGAACATTAGCAATAACCTCATGTTCTTGCCTTTTGGAGAGAGATTTGGAAAGAGCAAGGGAAAAGGTGTGTGAAACTAGGTGAAATATAAATATATTTTATTTATATTTTACCTCCCTTTTCCATTACCCTTTTCAAATCTTTCCTCAAATCCTCAACTAAACACAACATGAATGAATTTTTTCATAATACCTCAAAGGCATTATTTGATACCTGTACTGATTTTCATATTTATTTTCAAGTAAGAGCTGTGAGGTTTTTTTTTTTTAGCCAATGGGCGTAAACGGATGGTGTGTTTATTAAGTCTAGTTTTAAAAAAATGATCAATTTTAGCCTGTTTATCCTTTGAGTTGATTTCAAATGATTTTTAATCAAGCCAACGCCAAGTGGCTCGGTTTAGTATATTTTTTTTATATGAGCTTATTGAGTTGAGTTCAAAAACTAACAGCCTTCAAAATGTGTTAAAGTGTGATCTGTTTACTTGATAATCCGATCTTGAATAAACTTTTAACAAATCAAACACAAATCGAGTTTGAATAATTTGTTTTGCAATAGTAACTTGGTTGTGCTGGAAAATACAGTGGAACCCAATCGTTAGTTGAGATGGGTCCGAGTGGGGTTGTGTTTTTTTAAGTGGAAAGATTATAATATAAAAATAGTGAGTTGAAACTATTAAATTGTAAATGAGAATTGTCTCATAAAAGGGGTATCAATAAAATTTGGACTTAGTCTTAGCTTGGACTGGGCCTAGGCTTATACTTGTGCATGTGTTGGCTTTGGTCTTGGATTTGGACTTAGACTTGGACTTAATCTGGAGTTTGGGTTGAGCTGGGCTGTGTTGGGCATAGCTTATGCATGCGTTTAAGATTGGGCTTAGATCGGGTTGTGATCAATATCTATATCCATTTTGCAACCCATTTAGTTAGTTTATTCAAATATCATTATATACATATTTATTTGTATATACTAAGCACATGTGAGGTTTAGACTTTTGTAATTCTCATCTTTTAATGATGGAGTTGATGACCAAATTAGTGGTTAAGAATTTTTTAACCTTTGTAACTCTAGTCGATGCACTACAAGAATTATCACTTTTGGCAACAAAAAAATTGGTCGCTAAAAGTCAATTTTTGGTCGGCAAAAGTTATCCGCGACCAATTTTTTTGGTCGCTACTTTGGTCGCCAATTGAGGGTCGGCAAAAGTAATTCGCGACCAAAATTATGGTTGGTCGGCAAAAGTTAGATTTCGCGACTAAATTTTTGGTCGCTAAATATTTAATTACCGCGACTAATTTTTTTTGTCGCCAAAACACTTTGGTCGCAAAAAGTGATATTTTCCCGACCAAAAAATTTGGTCGCCAATCATCATATTCAACGACCAAAAAGTTTGGTCGCCAATTGTGACATTCCGCAACCAAAAATTTTAGTCGCCAATCATGACATTCCGCGACCAAAAAATTTTGGTCGCCAATCGTGACATTCCACGACCAAAAAATTTGGTCGTCAATTGTGACATTCCACGACCAAAAAAGGTTTTGGTTGCCATTTATTACTTTTCGCGACCAAAACTTTTGGTCGGCAAAAGTGAGTTTCCACGACCAAAAACTGTTTTGGTCGGCAATAGATGTATTTTTTGCGACCAAAACTCTTGGTCGGCAATTGTCATTTTTTACAAAAAAAAATAATTTATTTGTTGCGACTAATACATTGGTCGCCAAAGCAAGAAAACAATACACCTGTAATTCCTAATAATTCATTTAATCCATAATAAACCTATAATTTTAAAGCATCATTCAAATTAACTGAATCATTAACATTCGACACAATACATAATTCATTAACATTCGACACAATACAACTATTCTAAGTTTTCATTCACAAGTCACATCCATCTAGCATAACAAATTGAAACAATACATAATTCAAATTTACAGCATCAAGAAAATTGCTTAATCCACTAATTTGCCTTGATAGCCAATCAAAAAGATCCTTGCGCCCTTCCGTGCCACGCTTCGCATCCATCAAAGCAGTAGTGTCGTAAGGCACCTAATAAAGAAACAGAATTGGAAGAAAAAAAATTCAGAGAAGCATGATAGTGGCAGCAACACTGGATTGCAAATCCGTATCTTTGCAAAAATCAATTAAATCCTATCAACATGTACATCGTATTGAGACAACTAGGTGGCATAATAAAATTATACCTGTTGCTGTACCAGCAAATTTCAGTACACAATGATTAATAAGCTAACAGCCATAACAAATACAGGCATAGTTAACTATCAAAGCTCCATTGATTCAGTTCACTTTTACATATGATTTTTTAATAAAGTTGGTAAAGTTTATTTTAATGAATAATACCACAGATTAATTAAAACATGAATGATTCTGATGTTCTTAGTTTTAGATTAAACTTTGGGTTGTAAATGAGCAGCTTGAGCAGACATTCAATCAGCACTGATGATCAAGGCCCCTAATCTAAGTAATCACACACAAACGATTAACGTGTACCAAAAAAAAAATATAAATTTGCAGTTCACATAAATAAGGTGGCATAACATTTGTGCCTCCTTTCCGTTCTCTTTCCCAAGACATCAAGGGAAAGCATATTCATCCATTCTGCTACCCTACCTACCAGATATGATATGAATGAATACATCTGACGAGTTTTCCTTAAAAATAATAATAGAAAACAAAATTCCTTAACCATAATCAGGGAAAACTCCAAAAAAAAAAAAAAAAAAATCACATTCATTTGTACAATGGTCAGAAGTCACTCACTTTCCTATAACAAATTAGAAACTAATGGCAAAAAAAAGATATATTTTAGCAGAAATCCTTCAATACAGAACAAAAATTTCAAGAAACAAACAAACAAACAAGAAATAACCAAGCATCATATATAGATATCAAAGTAATGTATAACGCAAAATTCTTACAAAATATATGCTTTCTGTCAAAAAGTTTAAGAAACAAATAAATTCATTAATCTAATACTAATAAAATGCCATAGGAATTTTGAATTAAGCTCACAGTTTTCATTGTCTTGCCTTTTTCTTTTCAACAAAAAATGGAAACGAATAACAAGAATAGACAAATAGTCAAGGTAAAAAAGGCCTTATAATTGACAATTTGGACCCATATCACTAATTATTTAGATATGGCTTTTCTATACCAAGAACAATCCTAGAATTCAACTAAACTGATTTATTAAAATGGTAACATCATAAATTATTAAACCTGGTTCAGTGTAACCAAGGCTTTTAGCAGATTTGACAACTTGGCTGAATGGCTTTCCATCTTCTACCTCACTCATTACATAACCCATCGTACCTATTCACATACAAGGATATGAAACAAAATGATAAAATTACAACTTAAAAAACAAAGCATGTTCGATATATGCAAGCAAGCATGAAGAAGAAATAAGACATTTCAAAAATAAAATAAAAAAATAAAAATAAATGCTATACCACTTAAGCTCCCAATGATATGGTGCACGGGATCTCCAGATGAAAGTATACGATTTAAGGATGCTATAACAGGGAGGCCAGCACCAACCTGCCAGTTGTCATAGCATGAAATTATTATTTTTCATTAAATATCACAGCATGAAATTATGCAGACTATAAATGATTAGTCCTATCAAGCTCAATTTTTATAAACAAAAACTAACAGAAACAATGAAATTTTTATAGTTATAGGAGAAGCAGAAGCAGGTTTAGGGAGCAAGATCTACTCAAGATAAATGGTTTTTCCCAAATGAAACAACTAATTGGCCAAAACTATTTAGAAGAGTTTATATTAAAAACAAGACTCCGTAAAGAGGTTTCCAATTTATTACAAACAGTGTCTTCCAAGTACCACCAAAACCACTGAAGAATTTATTACAAACCGCTTACAAACAGTGTATGGAAGACATTCATAAGTCATAACTGGTTGAATGCTAATATTGGCAGACCCATCTCTACATCAAACAGAAAGCATACAAGCTGAAATATTTAAACCTACATTAAGAGACTTTATACATCTTAACTGGTTCGTAATTGCAGTAATATGTGAAAGAATGCAACAATGTATTTCAATTTAGTATAATTTCATCAACTGAATCACAATTTCAGTCTTGAATACTAGCTCTAAAAGACAAAGAAGAGATTAGCAAAAATTTCAGTTTTGATCTGCAAGTCATAATCATCTGTCCACTCACTATTGCACAACAATAGTCTCCGACCATCACATTCATATGTTATCTATGTTCCAAGGTGTAAAAACACTTCTATCTGCACCAACCAAGTAAAAAGCACACTCACAGTTGACTCATGTCGAATGCGACGTGGATATGCAAGCAACTTATCATAATCTTCCTACAATCCAGACAAAAAATAACTTTTCTTCAGACAACAGAAAGCAAATGAAATATTATATGAAATTTTTCCCCACAATTTGTCATGGTAAGCAGAACAATCAAACAGCAACCACATACTATCATTACCTTTATCACAAACAGAAACATCAAAAGGCATCCATTAACAAACTAGGGTGCGTAAGAAATACATAAAAGGATTAGTTACCATTGAAGAACTAAGAGGCTTCTTATTGGCCATCACAACACAACAACCCAAATCTACCACTCAGTTTAGCACTCCAATAGGCTCAGAACTGGCAGAGCAATCAATGAATGCCAAACCTGTTGCAACAATTATTTCTTGCAATCATTCCAGACTGATCTGAGGCTAAAATTATGATGTACAAACTCTAGCTCAAGATATATGGAGACAAAGTTGAATGCTGGCACTTCTTTTTTAAGCTCACATGGGATAGTAAATAGAACACATGCTGGGAAGATAAACTGCTATGTCACCACCTTATGCAACACCATCTCTAAAAGTTTGGTAACGTTCAAACGCACAACAAGAGAACCAACATTACAGCTCAAATGTGCACAAACCTCTAGATCTACCCAGAAGAGTTGCAACATCGATGATTTTTCCCATAGCTTCAGGGTTTGAAAATACCTTGCATTGACCTACACAAGTACCCGACAATAACAAGAAGTGTAAGCATGTTGATTGGCTCTGATAAGCCAATAGCACTAGTTTGAGCTTTTTCAGTTTTTTGTTGTTAGTATGCTAATATATCATTTATAAAACACTAATTACATATACATATAAGAAAAGGTCAAAGATCAGACAAAAATTTATTCTTCCTCTTTTTTATGAGTAGCACCATCACCATTTTGTCCCTCTGTATGTATAATCGAGCCTAGGTACTTTGGTTATTAGCCTGCAATTATAACTACCACCTCATTTGTATTTCAGGTTTTACAAAAGTAACATTTCATACACTCAATTTTAGTCCAACTTATCTTAAACCTTCTTCATTTTAGAGCTTCTTTCTAAACTTCTAATTTAGTATTACCCCTTCTCTTCTCTTTTTTGTCAAAGCGTACAAGTGTTATACTTAAAATAGGGCTGACTGTTTTGATTTTCTGTTATGTCTCTGAAATTTTTCTACACCAAAATTCACTCCAAGTGATACATGAAGCACCTCAGACATGAAAAAGTGAAATACAGGACACACCCACACTGCGGTCACTACCATATCCCTAATGCAAACATACAATAATTAAAAAATCACTAGGTTCACTTACACTTGTTTTCATTATGATCATAGTTCTATCATACATGTTGATGTAGGACAAATAGGGACAGCGCTGTAAGGGCAGTTCTGGGGCTGTGAAAGTGCTGAAATCTAAGAAAGAAAGAAAGGAGAAGAAGAAGATAGGTCTAAGAATCACTCCTAGAATCCCTTAGGCATCACATAATCCATAACTACATCTAAGCATTCAAAAAATCCAGCCATAGACTCAAGATTAAAACACTGATGAAAAATGGCTTACATTTCGGAGATATTTGTTTAAAAAAAGTTGCTCCTATCAAAATATATTTTTTAGAGCCTAGCAAATTGGAATCAATAATGTTATTGTATGAAATCTATCATGGATCATTGATTTATCAACAGAAGAATGAAAACAATAATGGTATAATAAATTGTATTGCAAACAGTTTCAGTTATATGTTTTGCCCAAAGCCCATACCTAGATGATTCTGAACAATCACCATGGTCTCTAATACATTCTTGTGTTTCAGTATTGCTTGTGTTTGTTGATCGACATATGGCAGAAAGTCCTGGAGACAGAACAAAACTACTAGGTTTTCCACATATGTTCCACAAAACTTTCTTAGGAAACTTCAACTTTAATGTCCAGAGATGTCCATCACTCTGTTTACCAAACTCAAGTGCTGGACTTGTACCATGTAATCTAGTGTGCTGCGGTGACTTGGCAAAAATATAATTGCTTCCTTGTAAGTTATTGACAGTTGTTGCATCAATCGCTACAGAACCTTTTGAAACCTTGGTTGCAGTGAGAGCCATAGAAGGATCAAGATAAGCTTACAATCCCAGCCAGCATATCCTTTGAGTAAGCTGAAAGCTGAAGCAAATTATAAAATGGAATTAGGAGGTCAACACTGAAGAAAGTACAAATAAGTGCTTCTAAGAAACTAAAATCATCAGGCAACAAACAACTTTACCATGTCAATCTTTTTCAGAAATACGTAATGGTTCTGCACTATAGGCTTCAAAAAAAACTCATTCAGTTCAATATTTTAGAAGTAGTGCTCTCTCTTTTGTGAATAACACCATATCAATGTCCTTATGCAAGTTCCTTGGGGCACACAAATTGATACTTCGATTACAAATGCACAATATTGAGGCACGTTAAAGTCATAAAAGTGCCATTGAGCCAGTGAAGTTATAATCAAACCAACTGATGTTTTCCACAAAGGTATTTTCTAAAACTTCAATTGCATATGTTTCATGTTTAAGGTGTAACTGCATTGTTTGTGTAAAATTTTAACAACCAGGACATACACTAACAACTATAGGAATAGATTGCGTTCACTTTCAAAATAGTTGCGACACTCAGTGAGTTCAAATTAATTGCTAGTTGATACGATACTGCTTAAAGTTTGTTAATTCAGCCTGGATTAGCAAGCAAGCACAAAAGTCTAACGAATTGCGAAAGATATCTACACTTCTACGAGTGATGGCTTTCAATGCTGCCAATAAATTATTATGTCACCATCATTTTAGACATTGAGAAATTTGCATCATTGTTGTATTCATAGCTCTCCCTCTCTCACATTATGGGATTTGCACGCAAGAGGGAAGGCTATGAATTAAAAACCTTTTCACTTTCTTACTCTAATTTGTTAGCTATATTACATCAACCACCCAAAAACTACTTGATGCCAATGGGGTCTCGACATCTATAAATAGTTATATTATATCTTGTTTTAAGTTGCCATCATTTGGGCAAAAAAGCAATAAAACTCGACTCCACGACTTAACTACAGTGTTATTGTTTATGTTGAGTGGTGTTTTGTCGTAATCAAATAATTCTTCAAAGCTTGACCTTTATCTTATCTGCATATTAAATCAAAAATTAAAATTAAATTAAAATAAAATCCCTTCAAGGATGGGCTGACAGTCCTCAATAATGATATACACCTCAGAGCAATTGCATAACAAGTAGTGAATCAAATTAAATGTACTGAAAGAAGTTCAGATTTCTATATATGGGAACACACCAAAAAAAAACCCCAAAGAGAAATTGAAGCCCAGATGAGGAAACCATCAGGAAGTAGCATATTATGAATTCACTCACAGAATAAAAGACCTCATATTCTTTTCTTCTAGCTTTGTTCTATAAACAGATAGTCACAAATGATGAGCTCTACACAAATGTTGGATTATTGTCACCAGAACAAATGAAATAACAGAAAATTCAAACAAACCTGAACAGTAACTAAAAAGAAAGAGCGATATATATGGTGACTGAGAGATTGAAACAGTACTGATAATAGAATACCCACATATCAATGAAGTTAAAAAAACATCACAGAATTAGACAATCCACTAAACAAAGTACAGTGAAAAGACAATCAAGATTCAAGAATGAAGGGTAATGCAGATCCTGAATACTCAACGAACAAATGCAGCACTTACCTCACTCTAGAGAGAGAGAGAGAGAGAGAGAGAAGGGGGTGGGTGAGGAGGTAAAGAGAGGGACCATGCAAAGATGTAACGAAATTTCATCCACAAGCTGAGCCTGTGGCCCCCGGATTGCCAACTACACTAAGCCATTGCAAATTGAGAAAATATTATTTTCTCCCCTAAATTATCATTTAAAAATTAATTTAATCTATATCTTTTAATAATATTAATTTTATATTTAAATTATTTGATTTTGTCTCGATTTTAACCTTCACCGTTAATTGCCGTTTTTTATTAAAGGGAAGTTGTTGCTGTGGCATCTAAAATTCAATTAAAATTTTATTTCAATCTCAAATTATCTCAAAATATCAATTAGACTCTTGAAAAAAATAAAATTTAGATGTCTAATTGATATGTAATTAGTGTTTTGCTTAATTTAATTCTTACCTTCAACATCCAAATCACCACACCCAACAGCATGTAGCTCTCTAGCAAGTTCCTGTGTCTTCTCATATGCCACTGCTAGCATTCTAAGATACTGTAACCTCAGGCGAATACAAATGAAATCACAATCCAACTTTATCTTCAAATGGACAATGGGGTGAAGGAAGAACAAAAACATTAACAATTATTCAACTCACCAATAGAAGTCCGCCTTCTTCCATAGTAGGTGGGTTAACGAGAGATGGTTTTATCAACAATTTGTCAAGAAGTGTTGTAAGTCGCTGCTCCAAAACTCGCTGCATACAAGCACAGAAACTGGTCAAAATTATGAAACTGCCAACCAATATGATCCTGGTATCTAAACTTCATCCAAGTCCACTGTCATGAAACCCATATAGGACAAAAGAAGGGACTCCTTGTCAGAATACCTGAACCAAAATCGACATAACATCTTTCGGAGAAGGAAATACAGCTGTTATTGTGGCTGCTTCTTTACGCACAGTATCTGCAAATCAATAGTAACAGATTGGGGTCATGCTAATGACAACCCATTGTGCTATCAGTTAGGGGAAGTAAAGGCCAAAAATATTAAGACTCTCAATCTATATAAGATGTCTTTTTTATTAATATTAAATAAATACATACATATATATATATTATACATATTAATCAGGGAGAGCAAGAGAGAGAGAACGAGAGACGCGAGCGAGAGGGAAGGCAAGAGAGAGAGAGAGAGAGAGAGAGGCTTACGGTGGTCGAAGTCGACTGGATGGAGGTCGAGGTCGATGGCTTCGTAGACGATTACTATGAATGTTACTTAATGTGGCCTACTTAATGTTACTGAATGTTACTTAATGTTACTTAATGAGGTTGTGTCCATGCTTCGTAGACGATTACTATCTAAATTTAGAAATGCTACCCACTTCTTATAAGCCCATATAACTATATGAATGTTACTTAATGTGGCCTAAGTGGTCCCTTTTAAAAATTATAGAAACCCACATAAAAAGACCAATTTATAGTCGGCCACCTTCTGTTTTAGTTACACGCACGGTATTCCCAAGTAAGTGAATTAAAACTAACCTCTATTGATGAACACAATCACTCACCAGATGTCAGATATTATTTATTTCCTTCTATCCCTAACTCCTTTGAGTTGAGACTAAAACCCACAGATGTGAGCAATCACCTTCAACATTTCAGCTACTGTTGTTAGTTGATGGATTGTCAGTTGTGTTCTTCTGCTGTTCTAAGTTTACCGGGTGTATACCATCAGATAAATGTGCTTTCTTTGCTAAATATGTAAATTTTTTTTTTTTTGGCATTAAACCCCAACCTTCTCCTGTGCACCAAGCAGAACATAGAAACTTTAAGAGGGGAAAAAGTAGTAACCTCCATTATTGAATGATCTCGTTCAGCAAATGCAGAACCAACACAACCTTGGAAAAATTTAACCTGCTTCTCCGCTTCCATATTCTGAAAAGGAAAAATAAATAAATGGAATCAGATTACAAGGATCAATATTATGATGGCCAACCTACCCTGAAAAATATCCCTATTGGATGCCTTTCTCTGTCCCTACTGAAAACAATGAACCATACCACTGTCAATTTAGACTATAAAAGCCAATCATTAGTTTTCATGCAAAAACAAGACCATCTTATCTTACAAAAATAATGGAACAAAGAAACTCTCCAGAAAGTGGGAAACGTCATTGGCATAGTGTTTCATCACTTCAATCAATATGCAATCTAAAAGAATAAACCAGTAGGCATTCTTTGCCCAAAAACCCCAGATCCAAATTCTTAAGAACAGTTTTAAAATCATAGAACTCTTCACAGAGGTTACATTTAATGATGTACACAGTACATGGGTGTATCATATACACACAACATACATATGATGTTAACGGAGAGTACAATTCATGTCATGAACAGTACCAGATATTCATGTTTCATGAAGACCCACACCCTAAATTCCCAGCACTATGCTACAGATTCTACCAGAGTACAAAATCCTGTGCATGCACACAGCACCTCAAGTGATGTTTTGTTAAGCAATAAAACTTGACTTAAACCCTTCACCACTTTTATCCACATTTCAGTTTAGCTATTAGTTTCAACTTGTCTTTGTAAAGAAAATAGCAATCAAGATATTATAGTCAGTAGTAAGTTCCACTAATGAGAATATATTAGATCCTTGAAAATATAGTTAGATTATGATCCTTATTTTTCGCTGCAACAGAGAAAGGTAACAACTATTTGAGAAATAATTGGTGAATTTCAAGATAAATGAGTAAAAGTAATTTATGGTCAACTTTACATAAATAATGTCAAAATGCCAAAATAGCCATCAATTCCAATAGAAAGGAACCCAATTCAGAACTCACTTTGTTCTTGTCCACTTTTGATAAGTTCAGCTCCTCTTGACAGAATTTATTCAACTTCAGTTCCTCTAGGAATGGAAAAGAGATCAGGCGAGAAATTTAAGACGACAAAATGTGATATTACAATTGGACATTGAAAGAGTAGGGAAGAACCTTGTAATTTTAGCTGAATATTTGCTAACTTGTCACGTTCTTTCTCAAGTTCTAAGCCCAAGTTATTTATTTCCGACTCATGAGCTGCCTGAATCGCTGCCAGAGACATGTTTTTCTCTTCTAACAAATATGCAAGCTCCTAGAAAGCATTCATATATGTGTTGTCAACTTCAATCATTATGGACAAAGAACAAAAATGAAACACACTAACTAATCGACTTCAAGAGAGGAAACATGAAAAAAAGAAAAAAAAAAAAAAAAAAAAAAAAACAGAAGTTGCATCATAAACACAGCGAAGTGATAACTTCTCAGGGAATGTGCTGATCCCAAAATTAAATTTTAATAAAAAATATTTAATCCATACAAAGGTTCCTAAAACTAAGAAATTTTAGCAAGCTAGCCAAAAATCAATTTGGAAATTGTAACATTAGGATCCAATCTAAGACACAAAATAGGTGATACATATAAATAAACTATATCTCACTCAAACTATGATATATAATTGTCAGAACAAAACAGAACAAAAGGTACCATTACCTTTTCATTGCCCTGAATACCAGATTGTTTTGATTCTATCTTCGAATGATTTCAGGTTGCATAGATTGTGCAATCCCATTGCTTAGTCCATCCTGTTTATAGACAATTCCATTGTGTGTTTGATCACCAATAGAATGAAATTTTACAAGAGCTTTATGCTGCCAATTGGGCGACTGATCACTACTCTCCTGGACAAATTCTAGATAAGATCAGCCAATGATGCCCAATTCAAAGATGAATATTTATATTAGTGAAAATTTTATGATGAGGCTCATCCTAAAAAGTTTAAATGTTTATTAATTTGGCAAAAAAAATGGAACAAATAGAATTATATTCCTAACCTAAGTTTGGAAGGACTACTATCTCCCACCTATCATTAACCTTTTCAGCAATCCTGATGAAATTGTTGAATTTGAATAGTATTTTGATTAAAATTATGAGAAGTAAAATGAATCAATAAATATTGAAATGAAAACCCTGGGAGGGCATCTAGTCTGGCTTTGGAGGCAGATTGAAGGTAGAGATTAACATAGTCAAGAAAAGACTTTACTGGAATACGTTGCCCATTAAGCTCAACCTTCACAGTCTTTCCAAGGCATCCTGCCAAGTCAATCACCCGCTTTTTCATCAGGGCAACAACATCATCTTCAAGATGAGTCATATTGAATTTTGCTAAGTCAGGCTTAAATGTAACTTTTGTCCAGTTTTCGCTGTCCTTGCATTTTGTTATGACGGGCTCAGATTTCTTTCCCATATTGTTGGAGAAAACCTTCATAGGAGTGGAAGGAACTTGCCAGTTAGCAAAGCACATGAATCATAATAAGGCTTTGTAAGGAAAACTATATGTACAAACAACAGAATATGCTACCAACTTTTTTTTATAAAAAAGATTCAAATTAGAATTTACATATTAGCAGGCAAGCGAAACATGCATGGTATGACTTAAATTTGGAAGAAACCCCAATTGTCTTAGAAGGCTTTTACAGCCTTTACAAGGTTGGAAACCAGATAGCAAGTAATAAGTTCAATATTTGATGATGTTCTGCGTTTGCTATGCTTTGTCACTGGACCAAACAAAGCAATTGACGCATCTCTCAAAGGAACCCAACAAAATTCAACACAAATGAAGGTTATGTAATTACTCCTACTATATGGTTATGATGTAAACAAAAAACCTCAGTTTCAGACACATTAGAACAACATACCAATAACAGAACCCTAACAGAAACCTAAATTCCACATGAAAAACTTCAAAATCAAAAATCCAAGTGCTCTGTAGTCAAAGCCCCTAGTTTATTTCTATTGAATTGGATCGGATAGGATAATCAATAACCAGAATTTTTAAAAAATAAAATAAAATAAAATAGAATTCAATATCTTCATTGACCCTAAAGTAAAGATATGCCTGCATTGTATAGATAAACATCCAAACATCAATAATTGCAAAGCAACCCTCAAAGTATCAGGAAAAGCATTACCTCAATTCCACTCTGTAATCGATTTACTTGACTGATTATTGACAATAATCAGTCTTTACCATTACCTCAATTCCACCAACAAATATCGATTTACTTGAAGCATAGAGAAGCATAGAGAGAGAGAGAGAGAGAGGGATAGAGGTACCGGAGAGCTCCCATGGGGGTTCGAAGCAGAGAGAGAAAGAGAAGACAGCGGCGTCAATGTAGAATTTGAGGAAGCTGATGATGATGACGGTGGCTGTGGTGGTGGAAACCCTAGCCTTCGGTGACCCAATCGAAGCACAGTGTCGCAATTCACAATCGGAAACCCTACCTTGCGAGTGGGAGGATTGCGACTTGAAGACACTGAGAGAGAATGGGGGAGAGGCAGAAATGGAGGCCAGCGTCGGGAGCGAGCACAAGAGGGAGGGTAGGAAAGAAGAACAGAGAGGGAGAGAGAGACAGAGAGGGAATGGGAGGAGACGAGTTAAACCAAATTACCCCAATCTGGGTTCGATTGATGCTCGATTGATGCATCAACAGTGTGTGAAGTAAAAAATTACCCCAATCTGCAATTTTTTTTCTGAAATTCAATTCCCGCCCCACGATTTAAATTTCCCCCAAACTTTTGGCGACCAAACTCTCAAATTAGTCGCAAAAATAGGTTCTTTCGCCGACAAATTTTTTTAGTCGCCAAATCTCAATCAACGGCGACTAAAATATTAGTCGCTAAAAGTACTAATTTGGCGACTAATTTTTTTTGGTTGCTGAAAATAAGTTTTTCGCGACTAAATTTTTGGTCGCCAGAAAATATGTGACCTTCCGCGACCAAATTTGTAGTTGGTCGGCAAAAGTATACCACTTTCTGTGACCAACATATTTTTTGGTCGCAAAAATATAACCTTCTGCGACTAATAAAATTTGGTCGCCAAAATTAATGATCATTCGCGACTAATTAATATTTGGTCGCCAAACGTCATTTTTTTGCGACCAAAATTTTTTTAGTCGGTAAAAGTGGTCGCAAAATGTGTAAATTCTTGTAGTGATGGCCTTAGTAATGGCAATTTAATGACCCTATTAATGTTAGCCTTCATAGCTAAGGCTCTTCCCCACAAGCATAAATAGAGGTTTTTTCCCTCTAACTTAGGCCTTGTTTGGCATGATCTAAAAAATTCAAAAAGTCACTATCCTATTTAAGTCACATTCACATCACATCTCTAACACATCACTTCAAAGCCAACCCATACTCAACCCATATTTCATAAAAAGTCAAAAAGTGCACTTATTTAGATCATCCCAAGCCACTCTTTAGTAAGTTGTTTTTAAAGAGATTTTTTGTAATGAAAAATGAGATAGTGTTTAGAGATAATAAAGTTGGAGATGATTTTTATATCAAAGAAATTTTTTCTATGGTCTTTTTGCTAGCCTTTTTTTTTTTTGTTTTTGTTAGAGAGAGAGTACTGCTATTGTCAAATTCACCAAAGCTATTCAAAAGATACTTCTACATCAGCTAGTTTCAACCATCGCATCTTGGGAGACACCAGCGTACCTCCAACACCCAACGGGAGGCGATGAATCTATCTTAAGGAAACTGTGATATCATATGGGTTTCGGTTTACGTCTCTTATCTTTTGTTCATCAAACTTCTAGATTTAAATTATTTCTTGCATATTATTTTGTATGTCTATGTGGATCCGTATTGTAATATGTTTATGATATAATCTAGTTCATTCCTATATTCGTAGTTTTGTAGTTTATTTTGTATTTTATTCTTTAATAAAAAAAATTATTTTGTCATTTCTATTTAATTTATTTTATATATTTTTATAGTATTATTATGAAAAAATACCAACAGTTTGTTTATACTTTTGAGCCAAAAACTCGCTTTGTCATTCATTATAACAATCAAAAACAATTTTAAAATGCTTTCTAAAAGTGGGTAGGGTGTAAAAATGGTCCGTGGCCCGAAACCTGCCCAAGGCTCGAGGTGGGCCCACTCAAAGCTTGGGACCTCTGCACGGGCTATCATTTTGAAGCCCGGCTTGGCCTGTGGGCTTAGCTTGCCTGGCCCAGCCCGTGGCCCCGCCTATCGGCCCACTCAAGACCCACTCAAAGCTCAGCCCGAGACCCAGTGTCATTTTTAGTGAAAAATAATAAAATTTTAGTAGAAAAAATAGAAAAAAAAAAATGTTCAGGCATGCTCAGGCCCAGCTCAAGCCCGAGCCTAGGCGTAGGCCCGAGGCCTGGCCTGTACAAGACCTAGATACCCCCTGGGCCCGTGCCAAATTTACACCTCGAAAAGCGGGATATTCTAAATAAAATAAAAAAATCATGAACAGTTTGTCAAACGTTTTTTTTTTTTTTTTTTTCTTCTCTTCATTTTCCTAGTTTGCAAGAATATAAAACAATTTTAGCAAAAGAAAATTGTTTGACACACGAGTATTTAAAAATAAAATAAAATAAAAAAACAGGTAGCCATAAAATGATAGTGAAAATAGTGGGAAATACTTTAAACCTTCAACAGTAACAAATTTCAAGTGGTTTATTATCAATCAGAACAATAATCATTCTACATATTAAAAAAGAAAAAAGAAGAAAACCAAACGTAAAATTAATCTTCTTTTCTTTTCTTTTCTTTTTTTGTCGGAGGATCCTTGTAGAAATTGATGTACACGAAGTAGTCAAAGGCCTGCAGCAACAAACTATCGCCCTCATTAGAGAAAAAGAACGCCATTCATTGAGAAAATTCACCTATATCTTGACATAAAGAAGAAGGAATAAATCATTGAACAAAAATGTTAGTACATCACCGGTTGGATGCTTGGGATTGGTTTTTGTGTTTGGAAGAAATTATATAAGGGAAAAATAACGGAGAGTGATCTTGCCATATATGCAGTGAAATTAAAAGATAATAAAAATCATGACATATAACATTTCGCACCATCGAATTATTCGATGATAGTAACATGGAGCGATTAACAATATACAGCAGCCAAAAGACATACCATATAACCCAACATTGAGACAGTAGCTTCGTTTTGCTGATGCCCATTCATATTTATGTATGCAATTAGCCGTTGTTTCAATGATGAACATTACTTCTTCTGGCATTGAGTGTAACATTATGGGCTAAAGAATAAAGCAAGAGCCCGACAGTGAGTCAGCTGCTGGAAACAGGCAAAGATCACATGAAGGGTTCAGAACGAAAACAATCATTGAGGTTATAATGAACTAAATAGCAGTCAAAAGACTATAGTTTGATTGATCCTACTAAAAATTTATGTCGAAAGATCATCTTCCTAAGACAAGCAAGTTCATCGATTTGGTGTTCTATGCTATTAATTTTGCCAACAAACTGCTAGGTTTTCATCTTCCTAAGACAAGCATGTTCATCGATATGGTGTTTCCTGCAATCACTTTTGCCAACAAACTGCTAGGGTTTTCCGCTCTATGTAAGGATTCACTTCGTTGAGTTAATGGTGAAAACAACAGTATGATGTATATGCGTTAAGATTAGGCAATTTCTTTTGAATCTATCCCTCATGAAAGTTCAATTCTTTTCAACTTCCTTCCATTATTCCTTTGATTATAAACACAATTTCATTTTGTCATTCCAACTCGCAACAAAAATGAAGAAAACTGAATATCTTTCAATGGAGTTCATGGAAGAGAGATATAGTAGTGATCGATGCATAAAACTTGATATGACGATGTCAGTATATTTCATCAAAAATACCATTTACTTGCACTTCTTGATTATTCATTGGACATTTGATCTACTACTTTGAGTTTCTATTAACATTAGGTTTTTTTCATGAACAAATCGCTTTCTAGAATTAATATTACTTAATAAAGAGGAGATATTGTTCCCATCCCTCACAAATAGATATCAATGCCTTCTCAAGAAACAAATTTAATTTAAGTTTTTCAGAGTTCAGACAAACTTTTTCTATTCAGCCTGCTAATATCATCTTCATTGCTAGTTGGGCTCTTAATTTCTAACAGATACAATCTACTTGCTACATTTGGAAGATGAACCAGAATAGAATCATAAATTTCACGGATTAAAACTTGCACAGCTATGTCAAAGCTAAGAAAACTTAACTCTCACTGCCATGAGTAGTAATGTTACCGCTGTGGGGATTCGATTGCTGTCTCAACCTCCAGCACCGTCTGTCCCTAAGTCGTCCTCCAACAATCGAATCCTCAGCTTCATTGTTATCTTCAACTCTGCCCTCAACTGCAACTGGCAGTTCATGCCGACAAACCGGACATGAGTTGTGAAGCTTCAACCAAGGATCAATGCAATCAGAATGATATATGTGCTTGCAAGGAAGTTCCTTCGCATCACCACCGACCTTAAATTCCTCCTTGCAAACAGGGCAATGCGCATCGTTAACCAAATGGTCCGGCATGATTTTCACAATCGGCAAGGCATCGATAGCTGAATCGGGTGCTGGGGGAGGACCTTGTCGGTCATTCTGTGTCAGTTGTTCGATCAACTCGCTTAACCCCGGCCCAATAAAGTAATCCCGAGGATTAACCGTCCGAGGCATCAAACCTTCCTCTTGGGAATTTTGTTGAATAGGTAGAGGACCAGCAGGCCTGAGGATAACCCAGGTTCGGGGACGAGCAAGAATTCCTGTTTCCGATCCCCAATCATCATCAAAAACCCGGTTTCGCCTCCACGGCCAAGGCCAATGCCAGCCCCGAATTCCACTCTCCGGCAACCTATGATCTCTTCCATGGAAATCATTTCGTCGCTCCCAAGGGGCACGAAATCGAATATCCGTTAAAGGACTCTCCCTCGGCTCGATAGGGCGATTTTGCTGCCCCATCAAAGGATCAAACATGAGAGAGAGTGCTTCCAATATACGGGCCTCCGGGGAGGGATCGAATTGGGTGAAATCATCAACAACAACCACAGGTCTGGCTCTGTCAATTTCATATAGAAACTGTCCGAAACAGCGAGGGCAGGCGATATCAGATGGGTTTTCAGATGCAATCCTGACAGTCCTGTGGCACTGGTAACACCAGTAGAGCGGGTAGTTTCTGTTTCCATTATTGGTCTCGCGAGGAGGGCTCAAAGACATGAATGGGATTGAGTGAGATCTTTGAAATTGAAATGGGTTTCACTGTTTTTGGGTTGAGAGAATGAAAAGTAGATGAGCAATTGAAATGGGTTGATATATATAGCCTGTGTTTGGCAAGTGGGTTTGCAGGTTTTTTTTGGCTATTTTAGTCACAAAAAATAAAATAGGTTATTTTAGCCATAACAAACAAAAGATCACATCCAACCCATAATCATTACATTCTTCTCTCACAAAAAAATTCAAAAAAGTCAAAAAGTCAAAAAGCCCTTCCCAAATCAAGCTTTTAAGCCCAAGCTAAAATAGTCAAAAAAGTCAAAAAACTAAAAAGTCAACTCACTTCCCAAACGGAGCCATAATGTATAAAGAATGGGGTAATGGAAGAAAGAATAGCATTTTGGAGTTGCAGAAAGAGATTTCACTTTCTTTTTTCTCTGCGAAAGGCAATTTGGGTTGGCGTTTCTTCATCGATTCTGTTTCTTGATTAGAGAGGAAAGGATGAGTGATGTACTGGGCAAAGGCTTCTCAATCTCGTTGAGAGGTTTTGTTATTCTTTTTGTATGTTTAAATTTTTTTGTTATTCTTTTTGTATGTTTAAATTTGGAGGGAATGGTAACGGCTAACTTACACAGCAAGAGACGTTAGAATCTCTCCTTGGAGCAATTTTTGGATCGCGGTTACGTTCTTGTCAAACAATGCTAGTCTTAAATTCCAGTCAACTACATGGCACTATATGATTGTTCGGTTAATTTTAAAAGGGGATATTGACTAACAAGTCTTATGTGCATGTTTGGTAGCACTTAATTTCGGTTTAAATTCATTTTTAACTTAAAATAAACTATTTTAGAGTCTTTGGTTGAGCTTATGAGAGATATATTACAGCTTAAATTAATTGATTTTGAGTTAAAAGTTGTAAGCTGAGTTTGAGGTGCTTTTTTTTTCCAGCTTATGCGCACAGTTGGTTGTGGAAGGGTGAAATGATTTAAATGTCCCTCCAAAATTTCAAAAATTACCAAAATATCGATATATAAACCTAACAATCAAACACTTCACACGTAGAGAGAGAGAGAGAGCGCGTGAGAGGCGATTTCCGATGACGATTTCCGACTAGGATTTCGAGCTGTTCTCTCTCTCTCTCCGATGTTGATTCGTCACTCTATTCTCTCTATATCTCTCTCTCTCTCCAGTGTTGGTTTGTCGCTCTGTTCTCTCTCTATCTCTCTCTCTCTCTCCGGCGTTGGTTCGTCGCCATCGTGATCTCAACCAACGTCGTCCTTGCGATTTACGTTGTTGTTGGTCACTCTCTCTCTCTCTGTGCCTCCATCGTCACCCCCCATCCCTCATCGCGATCAGCCATGCGAGGCGATCTCAAATCCTAACGCCGCCACGTTGTCGCTGTGCTTGCCAAAGCTAGGGTTTTCAATGTTTTTTTTTATTTTTTATTTTGAGGTTTTCAATGTTTTTTTAATAATAATAATCTAATAATAAAGCATTTTAGTCATTAATGAAATAAATTTTATATTAATCGATACTAATTAATAATTTTAGTATTAATTAATGATAAATTAAGCCATTAATTGACACTAATTAATTTATAATGAAAAAAAGAAATAATTTTATAGTAATTGATACTATTAATGAAAATAATATTTTTTAATACTAATTATATTAACTTTTATTAATGAAATAATTTTTTTTAAATTAAAACTGTAAAAAATGACAAAATAATCATTTTTATATCATTTAAGGGCAAAAAGGACAATTATGCAACAAAACGTTATTTTTCAGCTTATCAACCAAACACTACTCTGCTGCTTAAATCCATAATCTCACAACTGCACCAAACAGGTTAATTGTTTATGTTCACAGGTATGAGTTATAATCTATTAAGTTATAATTTATAATCACTTTTCCATAACTCTACCAAACAGGGCTTATATTTTGGACTTGTAATCTATATAGTCTCATATAATTTTATTTTTTTTGGATCCATTTAGTCCTTTTGGATCGACCATGCTACGTAGCTCGAAAACGCGGCTCGAAATCGCGGCTCAACACCAAAACGACATCGTTTTGGTGTCGAATTTTTTTTTTTTTTCTTTCTTTCTTCCCTGGTTTTGTTACAGAACGAAGAAGAAGAAGAAGAAGAAGAAGGGAGAAGAAGAGAAGAGAGGAAGAGGAGGGAGGGGAGGAGGAGGAGGAGGGAGGAGAGGGGGCCATAAAAACCGGTTGGAGGAGGAGGGGAGGCTGGGCAGATGACGGTGGTGCTGCGACGTCTGCGGGGCTGGGCAGACGACCGGGGCTGGGCGAGGCGACGGTCTGCTGCGACGATCGGCGACGACCCACGGCGACGAGCCCTCTCCTCTCTCTTTCTCCCTCTCTTCTCCTCTTCCCTCTCTTTCTCCACTCTTCTTCCATTTTCGAGCTCGACCCTTTCGAGCTACGAGACATTTTCGCTTTTGGATATGTAATGACTCATTTACCTGTCACATTGGAGTGTCACATTTAGAAAAAAAAGTACACTAAGGAGTTTTTAAGTGGCACATCATACTCCCCACGTTAGAATGTCACATTTAGAAAAAAGTACGTTACAGAGTTTTTAATTTTTTTAGATTGTCACATCATACTCGTCACGTTATTACGTTTGAGAAAAGTACAATAAGAATTTTTTAATTTTTTTTAAAGTGCCACATTATACCTGTCACATTGTCACGTTTGAGAAAATTACACTAAAGAGTTTTTTTTTTTTTTTTTTTGAAGTATCATATCATACCTGCCACATTGTCACGTTTGAAAAAAGTATACTAAGAATTTTTTTTTGAAGTGTCACATCATACCAGCCACTATCACATTTTAAAAAGTACACTAAGGAGGAATTATTTTTTTTAGAGTAAAAGTTTTGGAATGTGACATCATACCCCGTCACGTTGTCACATTTAGAAAAAGTACACTAAGGAATTTTTAATTTTTTTAGAATATCACATCATTAGAGTGTGATATTAATACCTGCCATATTTGAGTATCACATCATACCTGTCACATTAATAAAATGGTATAACTATCTACTAAAACACTATCAAAATAAAAAAAATAGGACCACATGGAAAGAAACCCTCCACTTATAGGACTTAATAGATTAATAAAAAAAATTTAGAATTAATTAGAGTACTTGGGATTTATTATTAAATATCCCATTTTTAAAATCTTAAAATTAGTTGAAACACACCCAAACTTCAGTTATCTTCAGGGGTGTAAATTTGGCCCAACCCATTTCGGGCCTCGTGAGTTTTAGCCAAAATTCGGTTCGGGCCGGGCTGTGGGTCCGAAAAATTAGACCTAGGCCCAGGCCCAGAGGATATTTGGACCTTGGATGGGTCAGTGGGCCTGAGTCTAGGCTCAGACTTGGACGGGCCTGAATATTTTTTTTTGTTTTTTTAAATTTTTTTCTACTAAAATTTTATTATTTTTCACTAAAAAAGACACTAAGCTTCGGGCAAGTTGGGTGGGCTGAGCCTCGGGCAAGGTATTGAGTGGACCTTAAGTGGATCGATGGGCTGGGCTAGGCGGGCTGAGCCAAGTTTGAAAATGATAAGCTAGGCCCAAAGTCTCGGACTAGGCTCAGGCCTGGGCCTATCCCGGGCCGCAAGCGAGCTTTGCGCCACCCACGGGCCGCATGCCATTTTTACACTTCTAAATACCTTGTTATCTATGGAAAAAAACAAACAAACAAACAATGCTGGATGAGTAACTGCACATAATATGCACATATATATTAATTGGGACTAGAATCTCTCCAATTAGTTATTCTAATTCGACGGTTTAGTTTGGCTTATTTTAGATTTATTTTGTGTTTGTCTTAATGATTCAACCATTCAATATGTAGAACTTGTTGAGTTTTTCATATTTGTAAAAATCACGTTGCTAGAATATCAATAGCCAATTGATCATATCACATTTATGTCAACAATTTATTTTTGAAATCATACTTATCATTGACATAAATTTGAATAGATCAAGTGGCTATCAATATCTGATTAACATGATTTTTTGTATGGATGAAATACTTGACGAGCACTATACATTTAACAGTTCGGATTATCGATATAGGTTCTGTGATAGGCCCACAAAAGCCCAATAAGTTCATGTCATATTAATTTATGTTATTGAAATTTAACCTTTGAAAAAATGAATTCTAACTAAACATCACATTGGGCATAACCAAAGAGTTTTTGGATTATAACCAAAATAATATCATAATCTGAGGCCTCGTTTGGGAACAAGCTAATTTAGTAACTTTTTTGGCTATATGGCTAAAATATGAGCTAAAAAAAACTAGTATGTTTGAGATGACTTTTTAGCTTTTTACGAAAAAATGTGTAAAAAGTAGAGAGAAAAGAGAATCTTTGACTTTTTGGTATGAGTTGTTGGCTTTTTGACTTTTTTAGTAACTTTTTGACTTTTTGACTAAACGGGCTGGTTCACAAAAAGTTATAACTAACTTCATAATATGTATAATTAACTCATAATTAACAATATAATAGATCATAACTAAAAACTACAAAGGTTGACACACACCCTTTTAGAAATTCCCAATAACTAATATTATACTTATGGGGGATTCAACTGCCTAATATAGTTTTGGTGCACATAATGAGACATATTTTATTTATGTTAGTATTTTATCTAACTAGAAGTAAGCACACATTTCACGTGTGAAATTTAAAAAAAAAATAGTTATTTGAAGTAATTGTTTCTGATAATTATAGAAATTTTATTTGAAAGAATTAAAATAATTTAGAACAGTTATAATGTTTTTGGTATTTTAAGAAAAGAAAAAAAAAGTGTGACAATTTACACCAAAAATTATTGGTTCACTTTCATTGTCATTTCTTGTTTTTTAATGAGGAAGTTTCTATTCTGTGATTTTGTGCCATGATGTTGCTGTACATAGGCAATAATAATAATAATAATAATAATAATAATTCAACTGTTAAGTTTAAAACTGAAATAAAATGGTTTTAGAATTACATATTTTAAAATGGCAGACTTTAAACCAATGACACTTCTTTTAGTGATAGTTCAGTGGCTAGCCCATGGGCCATTCTCAACCTAATGGGCTTGCATTGCCCAAATGGAATGTTTTCAGACAATTCTTTGTTAATAAACCTAATCCTAATTTCAACTCTTCATTAGAGCTACGCTCATAAACCCAAATAAATATATGTTAGTTATGATAATCAATATTTTAAGCTTGACTGTACATTTACTCTTTGGTCCATACATTGAAATTGCGAGGTGCAGTTTATTTGAATTGTTTATAACTTATTTTCCTTTGAGAATTTGTTTTAGATTGTTTAATGGTATAATTTCTGCTTACAACTTATAAAACAGATATGACTTAAATACGTTTAAAAAATTTAATTATTTAAAGGCTGAAGAGAGATACTTTTATTAATTTTTACTTTATGATTATTAAATTTTAACTTGTTTTATGATGTAACTTCTGCTTACAGCTTATAAAGCAGATATAACTTAAACAAGCTATAAATTTTAATTATCTAAAAACTAGAGAGAACTACTTTTAATTTTTATTTTTTAATTATCAACTTTTAATTTACAATACATTGGTGTCGTTTGGCAATTGGGTTGGGTTGGGTTAGTTTTTTGGCTAAATTAGTCACACAAAAAAAAAAATTAAAAAGTCAATAAAATAACATGTCACATCAAAATTATAATTATTTTATTTTTTCTCTTATAAAAGTCAAAAAAAAATTAATCCAAACAATTTTTTTAACCTAAACTAGGAAAGTTAAAATATAAAAAAGCCAGTCCAACTTTCCAAAGGAACAATACCGAACATGCCCATTGTGAAGTTCCTGTGACTGTCCATAAGCCCCTACTTTCAACAATCTCTAGACATCTCATCTCGTCTTTTGTTCAATGTTTCATTATCCGAAACTATCTTCTTCAATCACTCTAGAACAAAATTAATAATAAATAGATAATAATAATTAAAAAAAGGGTTAATTAAACTTTACTCGGCCCAATTATAACTAATTATCACTCGACCCTTTTCAACTTTACAATTGTACATATAAATCACTCAATGCATTTTAGGAAGAAGTTAAAAGTCAACTTTTTAATTTTTTAATTTTTTTAGCCAAAGAAATCAGTTTTTTTGGCCAAAAAAGCCACCAAAAAAGTCAAAAAGTCAATTTTTTATCAATTTTCCAAAGCACCATTAAAATTGCTTCATTTTCACCCCTCCAAAAAGGTGTCTTTGTATGATTTTTCATAATTGAAAAATCCAAATACATGATTTTAAAGGTGAAAACATGATGGAACTAATTCATAATAATTCTCACATTTATTTTTAAAACTAGTCAAAATTGGTCAACTAAAAACAATTAATCTTAAACGTCATATTTTTTAGACTAAATCGATATAATAGATATAAATAAATCAAAGGAATGACACTTATTTAATATTCTTTGTCGCTTACACTTTATTTAATAAATCATAAATTTTGAAACTATTATTTTATTTTATTTTATTGAGAATTATTTTATTGATGATATAAATACTCTTATAACATCCTTAACCTTCTGCATATAGTGTAAGAGAGCTTAATGCTGTGTTTGGTTGGGAGATTTGGGGAGGGATTTGGAAAGGAAAAGGAAAAATGTGTGTGAAATATAGGCATGTTTTATTTACATTTTACCTACCTTTTCCATTTCCCTTTCCAAATCCCTCTCCAAATCCCCCAACCAAACACAACATAAGGCAAATACCCAAACTTGATTTTTATTTTTAGTAAGTCACCGTCATCTGAAATGTTAAATTGTAGCGGTGAGAATATAATATAAATAATAAAATTGTCAATTTCTCTAATAGTTTGACTTTTTAGATGAGTTGGTAGTAATCAGTGACAACTTTAGGAATTTTTTCTAAGTTGTTCACGGTGGGTGTTTCAGGACATTTTTTTTTAGGATAGACATTTAAGAATTAAATTTTTTTAGACTTTTCAAATCACACACATATAAATAAATAAAATAAAAATTTAATATATTGATTTCATTGTTTCAAAAAATAAAATGTAGATACACAAATTTACATAAATATATTTTGTTTTTATCACTATAAAAATAAAAAATAAAAAATAAATAAATAAAGCTCCTTTAATTCAAATTGATATAAGCTATAAAACTGTTGATCTACATTAGCATTTAAGTAGTACACTTGTTGGAAATTGTAAAATTACTTAATTTTGTCAAAAAAGTAATTCACTGTATGAGGAAGCTCCAAAATATATTGTGTGTTCACTTGTCACGACCCAAACCCGGCCCTATGGGTTTAGCACCGTAACCGGCCAGTAATCCGAGATTACCGAAGGCCTGCAGAACAGTAATACAATAAAACAGAGTACAGGGCCTAGCGGAAGCCAATACAGCAAGTAAATAGTGTCCATTGAGCTGTGACAGTCTGTATGCAAAAAGGCTTTTCATACATTTATACACAAGCAGTACAGAACAGTATGTACAATATTGACATCCATTCAAACTAGGGACTCAACCCTACATAACAGTACAGAAAACATTCCGTCAGTACAAAACAGTACGGTCTATACAAAGTTTACAGTCACACAGTACAGGGACCTAATCCCTTAATAACAGTACAGTAGACCAAACAGTACGGAGACAGACGGGGGAAGACAAACAAAACACCCCAAAGCCATAGCATGGCAACTCGGAACCTCGCAGTGAGGCACAAAGGCGGGCTTGACAAAACTGGAGTAACCCTGACGCCTCTAGCTGCGGTCTGGTGCCTGTACACCTACATATATATATGAGCAGTTAGCTAAAGCCCAGTGAATAACATAAAGCGTAAAGAGGTTTAGAATGAATGTCCTTACAGTAATGAAAACAGTTCAATTCAATCAGTATTTCAGTTGTTCAGTACAGTAAACAGTCATATGTGGTACATCCATTAGCATAACAGTAACAGTAGGTCTTAAAAGACCGAACAGTAATGATAGCCATCAGTCAGTAAACAGTAGTGGTTCCACGAGGGAACCGACAGAGATCTCTGTAACAGTAACAGTAACAGTAAACCGTAGGTACTAAGGATGCCACAGTACAGTTCAGAAAATAAAGGACATACATTCATTCAGTAATACCAGTTCAGTAAACAGTTCAGTTCAGTATTCAAAAGATATCAGTTGAACATATCTTTACACATTTGTTACTCACAGAGTTCTGGGCTACAGTATGCTAGAGCGTGTCTCCCCAGTTGCCAACCCTACACAGTTCACAGGTTGAACACACACTAAGCTACACAGTTGGGAAATATCATAACTAAATCCCTAATTTGCCTCGGTGTGTTCTACAACGATATCCTCATCTAAATGTCTTAAACTAGGCCTAAGAATGCCTAGGATGGGATGAGGATGCAAAAATACACTTAGAAAACATTTCGCAAAGTTTGCTGAAAATAGGAGCCTCGCTCGAGCGAGACTTTCTACGCTCGAGCGTAAGTCCAAAATCAAAGGCTTCGCTCGAGCGAGGAATCCTTCGCTCGAGCGGTCTGCAAAACAGTAAAAGTACTGGATGCTGAAATTTTACGCGCGATCGTCGCTCGATGGTCGCTCAAGCGGAGCCCTGGACAAAGGTGCTCGCTCGAGCGGGGAATCCTTCGCTCGAGCGAGGAAGCCAAATCTGGAATTTCCAGATTTGCCTCCCAAGCTCAAACCAAGCATTCAACCACTCCAAACTCGACCTATTGGGCCCAAATTCTGGAAAACATCATTAAATTCAATGTATAACAAGTTTCAAAGCTCAATTTATGAATTCAAGCCCCAAAGGTGAGTCAATTAAAACCATATTCAAACCCATTTTCAAGAACAACATTCAAACATGTCATGCATGAGTTTTTAAACCAAATTAAATCTTCAAAGCTTGTTCAAATGGGCTCATTTCTTTTCAAACCAGTTGGAAACATGGTCTATAACAACAATATGAGCATGCATGCACTAATGTCCATGTACTCAACCTCAAAATGCAACAATACCAACATGCATGCAAGAAATGATCTTCAATCCATCATTAATGAACCAAATCATAACTTAGCTCTACAAATTAACATGAATCATGCAAGAATGAACTCAAGAACAGCAACAAGAAGATGGATGTCCTACCTTAGTCTTGTAGAATTAGGAGTGAGGGAGCTCAAATATGCAAATACACTTCAATTACCAAGCAATTCTTCAAGTTTCCAAGGAATTCAAGGTGAATTCACTCTAACTCCCTACCTCCCTCTCTCTAGTCGGTGGTGTGCTCAAAATGAGCTGATGAAATGTGTATGTGTGAGCATAATGAGAATCAAAGATGATCCAAGTAGTGGGCCACTTAAGTGGCAAAATGGTAATTAAGTCCAACTCTTTAATTAGCTTAATTTAATCAAATTTAATCATACCTAATCAATTTTCAGATAATTATACTATAAAATCACATAAATTATGAGGGTCACAAAACACTAATCGTTTTCAGATTCGGCCGCCGATAAGGCCTTCAATTAGCAGTTTAAACATATGAACATGAACAGATAATCATACAGTCAAACAGATATAATGCAATTTAACTAACATATACTCAATCAATTCGGTTTCCAGTTTCAGTCAGTCAGTTCAGTACTTTTAATCAGTTCAATTATCAGTCAGTTATCAGTCATTATCCGTTTCGTTTAACAGTAATCGGTGATTATCGGTAATCAATCAGTCATTAATCAATAAACAGTATGAGGGTTGTTACATCACTTCACAAAACATATATGTTGTAAAAATTATTCTATGTCCCATGTGACTGTCACGCCCTACTTTTTATACCAACGGATACCATTATCAAATCCTTTATTATTACACAATTTCAGAGATCATGCGCGAAAATTCAATACAATAACGAATACTATTATTAAAGGTTCTCTCACTCGAATATGAAGTGAATGCAACATGAGTTAAAAATAAATAAATTGCTCGTGGGTTTACATATTTTAAATTTAAAAAAAAAAAGGTTTAACCCTTTTACATCAATGGCATTCCGCCTACAAATAAAAGGTCTCGTGGCCAACACATAAAGAAGATCCTCAATCTTGAAACACTTCTCGACTTTTACTTGAAAAAGAATTAGCAACATGGGATGAACATAAAGTTTAGTAGGGATCTCAATATGATCCTAAACAATAACAACATACAGATAGCTATGATCATGAATGCTTTATATCATATCATGTACATAATGTGACGGTTTATATAAAAATATACTTATATAAGAACTTTTCTCAAAATCATTCATTTCATTCAACAACATAGGCAATTCACTTTTCTTTCTTCTTGTTACCTTTTATCAAAATTCATATTACAATAACAAATTCTTGAAAACAATTTCACAAAACCCATTACGCTTTCTCCCACTTTCCAGACTTACACCTGATTTACCTTTTTGAAACATGTTCACAAGTATAAGACGTCATTCACATTATTCACAATTTCAATACAGTACCTACATCCGATTCCAACACATTCATATTTGTACATATATACATCTAATACAAAAGGAAAACAACAAGCAATCAACAATTATCTACTCAACAAATGAGACAACTCGGCCTTCTTGAACCATAACCATCATAACCCATAATATATACAGATACACTGAGACAATAATGATAAATAAGTTCTGCTTTAACTACCTTAAGCACGGTAAACCAATGATATACCTTTCCATGACGAAATGCCAATTTACCAGACACAAGCTGGAAGGTAATGGTATCTCTTCCAATTTACCAGGCACATGTTGGGAGGTAATAGCACCTCTGCCAAGTTCTCTAGGCGCTAGCTGGAAGGTACTAGTACCTCTCATTCTAAGTGCAACCAATTCTCCGGCGCTAGCTGAAAAGTAATGGTACCTCTCATTTGAAGCGCAAACACATTCCCAACCATCACATAATTCAATAAAGATAAATAACCCGAGTATACTACATACACATAATCTGTTCAATATCACAACATCATCCTCCACCAATAACCAAGGATAAAACCTCTAAGCATAAATATTTAAACACACATAATACAATAATCTGATGTTCACTTGACCTTAAGTCCCAACAATAATAATAATAACGATATTCCAAGCTTTAAAATCCATCCCCAAGCATCGATTCTAGATTTACAATATGCCATGGTTTCTTTCTCTTATGAAAATCATCACTTTTGTTTTCCAAGTTAACATGTTCAAATCTTCATCCATAATTCATCCTCTTTAATTTACAAAACTAAATCCATTCTCTTTGTTTTGCAAAACCAAAATCGATTCCCTTTGTTTTAGAAAACTAAAATCCATGAATTTCAAAGCCATAGCTCAACTCAATTTAACATAATTAATCAAGATTAATTCTAATACCATGGTTAATCCACCCTTTTATCAATTAACACAATTACACAATCCATCAAGCACAAAATTTTACACAACTTTCTCTCATCATTAATCGTTTAAGTCTATAATATTAAATTAGATCTTTTTCTCTCTCCAACATCAACATGCTAAACTTCTCTCCAAAGAACCCAAACAACAATTTATATAATGATTTCCAACCCCCAAGTAACAAACCCTAAATATCTCTCATATGATTTTTTAAAAAGAACTCCAATATAAATGGCTTTTATGCAGTAAAAATCTACCACATATCTATCTATAGACGAAGCATTGAAGAGGAGCAAGAAATCGCTACCTCTTGAAGCAAAGAGGAGACAACCCAAAAATCATCAGCGACGAAACCTCGAACTACTCGAATCACAGATCTACAACCTTTCCCAAAGGACCAAGGTGAAAAGATGGCTCTAGGTGAGTATATCTGAAGATCTAAGTATGAAAAAGTTAAGTTTAGAGAGAGAAGAGAGAAGTTACGGTTTGAGAAAAAAAGTAATGAGAGGAAAGTGTTTTGGAACCTATTAATAGTGGCTAGGCACTAATAGAACAATAGCCTCAAAGTCAAATGAAAAGAACAAGTCAAAACCCTCCAAACCGACCTAAAAATCTGAAAATTACACACAAGGGTCGACTCTTCAGACAAAGGTGTCGACCTTTCAGGAAGAAAAACTGAGACACTAATGTGTGCAGCAGGCAAGGGTTGACCTTTGAAACCCTTGGTGTTGACCTTAAATTTCAGCAGCCAATTCCAGATTCAGCAATTGACAAAGGTCGACCCTTTCCAGATCGGTGTCAACAATTGAGGCCAACAACAGAAGGTAAGTGTCGACACCACCAAGATTGGTATCGACCCCATAACAAGAATTTTACGTTCCTAAACAACTTTTCAACGTAAACAAGCATGAAAGAACAATCCCAACAAGTTTAAATCGATTTGTACTCCTCCAAAACCAAGATACAACAATACTAAAGATTTTCAAAATAAAATAAATGATTCAAATACACTTCCCAAAAGTTTTAAATGATACAAGTGCTACAGTGACATTGTCACAAATCAATCTAAGTCATTCATAGTATTGCCACGTGAATGCCTTTGGGACAATGAATAATTAGTTTATATATTGATTAAAGGGTTATCGATTTGGTTAAGTTGAGTGTTTAAGAAAGTGAACTAGCTATTCAATAAAGTGGGCTAAGATGTTCAACATAAAGTTTTAGGCTGAGTTATATATATATATATATATATATTCCAGGGTGTTCAATTGAACCCCCACCTGTGCATGTAAAGTTGCCCCTAGTAGTAATCAACAATTCAATATGGCATCAGAGTAGCTAAAAGATCGTGGGTTCAAATCTCACCGCCTCCCCAATAATTTAAATTTAATAAAAATATATATTTTTATTTTTTTAATTATTTAAAGTGTCTATATATAACAATGAAAAAAAGGCATAGTTTCAAATTCATGTTGAATTCAAACTTATTCATAATATAAACAAGTCTTAATTTCAAATCCATGTGCAATACAATTATAACACATTATATGACATTTATTTCTTGCTTGAACATAATTTGTTTACTTTAATTAGTATATGAAAGTAAATACATAATAGACTTTTATCACATCATAAACTCATGGGGTTGTGTTTAAGGGCATACAAAATCATCTTCTATTTATGTTTTGGTTTTTTACAATTTATCACTCAATTCGAAATCTCTCCCAACCAAATTAGAGAAAATTTGAAAAGTGATTTAGAATTTAGGGTTTAATAAATAATTTCAGATTCTCGATGTTAACATATAATATACATATAATATATCCCCCACTATGTATAGCTGTATCCTTGCATCTGTAAAGGCTCCATGTGTAGCTGTAAAGAAGGGAACTTCACTTTAGCTTTAGTTAATTCCAGGCATCCGATGCTAATTGTCTCCCTCTCCTCTCTATAAAGAGAGGGAGCTTGCTCTCTTGTAATTACACAGAAACATAATACAATAACACCAACTTTCAGTCCCTCTCTTTTTCTCTCCCTCGTTACCAAACTCACATGGTATCAGAGCTTAGAAACACAATTCTGGCATCCCTCAATTTTAGGTCTTAGTTCCGTACACAGTGGACTATACCAAACAGCTCGGAATTTCCCTACGATCCCAACGGCACCAAGCCCATCACCAAACAAGCCTTCACGCGCTCTCACGCGCCGCTTCTTCTCTCGGCGCGTCTCTGCTTCCGTTGCCACTCTCACACGCGCTGCCACGCGCCTTCCATCCTGCCCTGTCGTGCGCCGTACCTGCTACCGTGCACCAGCGTGCGCCGTTCGACTACCGTGAGCCGCGTGTGCGCCGTTCCGCTATTGTGCACCCGCGTGCGCCATTCTGCTAACATACGCTGCCAGTCCCCTCTGCTACCGTGCGCCGCACGCCCTTCCTGCTAACGTGCGCCGCTGACCTCATTTTCCACCCTGCTGACATCATCCTTGCACAGCCCACCTTTCCTAGCTATTTTCGACCTTCCGGACTCACTGGTACACTCTGTTTTACCTAATTTTGCTCCTACAGGTCTCTCCCTATCCATTTAGACCTCCTCATCTATTATTATGGATCGTCCTGATGCCTCCCATCCTATTTCCGTTATTTTGGATGGTTCCAACTATGTTCTATGGGCCCAAGCCATGTCTTCCTTCCTCAAAGGAAAGAAGCTCTGGCGAATTATCACCGGGGACATCACCCAACCGGTCAAAGACACTGCTGAAACCACTATTTCCCCTGCTACTCCTACATATGAAGATCGCCTTGAGGAATGGGACAGTAAGAATTACCAAATCATTACCTGGTTTCGGAATACGTCTGTTACCTCTATCAGTCTTCAGTTTGGCCGCTTTCAGCTTGACTCTGTCACCACTCCTGCCAAAGATATCTGGGATTTTTTGAAAGAACGCTACCAGACTACTGGTCTTGCTCATCAATATCAACTTCAGAGCCAACTTCATCGGATGCGCCAAGAATCTAGTCAGTCCATCAATGACTTCCTCTCTCAAATGTACTCCGTTTGGGACCAGCTTGCTCTTTCTGAACCAACTTGGCCTCACCAAGAAGATGCTGTTTTATTTACTGCTTATCGTAATCAGCAAAGGTTGGTGCACTTTCTTATGGCTCTCACTTCATCTTTTGAGCCTGTACGTGCCTCTCTTCTTCATCGCCATCCCTTGCCCACTCTGGAACAAGCTATTTCTGAGTTGCTATCAGAAGAGACTCGTCTTGGTACTCTCCAACCTCATCATGTGGACTCTGTTCTTGCCACTCCCCCGTACCAACCATCATTCCCCCAGCGGACCACTGCCTGTCTCTACTGTCAGAATCGGGGCCTTCCTTCCACACATCTCCTGGTCAATTGCCCAGTCAGAACCTGCCGATATTGCAACAAACTTAGTCCTGGTCATCTGCAACAGGATTGTCTTCGCCATCCATCCCGCTCATCCTCCAACAACCACTCTTCTCGCGGTGGTTCTTCTCGGGGGAGCTTTCATCGTTCCAGAAACCAATCTCATCCTGGGAATCAGTTTCCTCACACCGCCACTGCTGCTGCTGCCGCCGAGGGTTTTTCTGAGTCTCCGGCTCCGTCTACCCCTCTCTTTTCTCCAACAGATGTCGAGGCCATGTTCAAACACCTTCTCTCCCCTTCTGGTACACCTCCTCCTACTGCTTTGTCTGTAATTCCAGGTAACTCTTCTTGGTATTTTGATTCTGCCTGTTGTAATCATATGACCTCCAGTTCAACTATATTTTCTTCTATCTCTTCCTCTCCTCATATTCCCTCAATTCAAACTGCTGATGGTTCTCTCATGACTGTCCGTCATCTTGGTACTGTTTCCACATCTTCCTTAACTTTACCTCAAGTTTATCATATCCCTGCTCTCACTTTAAACCTTATCTCTATTGGTCAATTATGTGAACTTGGTCTAACTGTCACCTTTTCTGCTACTCATTGTTTGGTGCAGGACCCTCAGACGAGGCAGACTATTGGGATCGGCCGTAAGCATGGACGTCTCTATGAGCTCATTCACCTTCATGTTCCTGCCTCTCCTCAGATTGCTGCTCCTGCCTCTGCTTCCTCATTATCTCCTTTTCAGCTTTGGCATTGTCGCTTAGGACATATTTCTATTACTCGCTTAAAGTCTTTGGTTTCTAGTGGACAATTGGGTCATGTAATTCCAGATACTTTCGATTGTATACCCTGTCAACTTGCCAAACAACCTGCTTTATCATTCAATAAAAGTACTTCTGTTTCCTGTGCACCTTTTGATCTTATACATTCGGATATTTGGGGCCCTTCCCCTACCACTACTATGGGGGGATCTCGTTATTTTGTTGTTTTCATTGATGATTTTTCACGGTTTACCTGGATTTTTCTCATGAAAACTCGGTCTGACCTCAAAACTCTTTATTATCGATTTGCCCAAATGATCCACACCCAATTTTCTAAAACCATCAAACTTTTTCGCTCCGACAATGCTATGGAATATCGGGATTCAGATTTCCTTTCTTTTCTTCAGAGTCATGGTACACTGCCTCATCGTTCCTGTGCTGGCACGTCCCAGCAAAATGGCCGTGCTGAACGGAAACATAGGCATATTCTTGACACTACTCGCGCTCTCCTTCTTTCTTCTTCCTGCCCTGAAAACTTTTGGGGGGAAGCTGCCCTCACTGCTGTCTACACTATCAATTGTGCTCCTTCCCCTGTCATCCATAATCAAACTCCATTTGAACGTCTGCATGGCACTCCCCCTCCCTATGCTAATCTTCGGGTTTTTGGCTCTGCCTGCTTTGTTCTCCTTCAATCTCATGAACGCACCAAGCTTGAACCGCGTTCTCGTCTTTGTTGCTTTCTTGGGTATGGAATTGAACATAAAGGCTTTCGCTGTTGGGACCCTCTCTCTAAACGTCTTCGTATCTCCCGCCATGTAGTTTTTTGGGAGCACCAAATGTTTTCCTCCCTATCCTCATTTCACTTACCTGCACTTTCCACTGATGTACTGTTTACTAATCCTTCCATCGATCTCTTCTCTGATGATTTTGATACAGGTCCCTCCGTCATTGAGACGCCCTTGCTTACTCCTGCTCCCCACCAGACTGCTCTCCCTGAAGGTCCACCTCTCCCTGCACCACCTCCTTCTCCACTGGTTCTTCCTCCCACCGATCCTCCTACGGGTCGACCACACCGGGTAACTCAACCTCCTATCCACCTTCGTGATTATATTGTTGGGTCTGCTGCCTTTTCTACTTATGAACCTACCTCCTATCGTGAGGCTTGTACTAATCCTCTTTGGCAGCAAGCTATGACTGATGAACTTCAGGCTTTGGACAAAACTCATACTTGGGATCTTGTTGACCTTCCTCCTGGCAAAACTGCGATTGGCTGCAAATGGGTTTACAAAATCAAGACTCATTCTGATGGCTCGATTGAACGCTACAAAGCTCGTCTTGTTGCCAAGGGTTTCAACCAGGAATATGGGATTGATTATGAGGAAACCTTCGCTCCTGTTGCTCGGCTTACCTCTGTTCGCAGTTTACTGGCTGTTGCTGCTGCTCGCCACTGGGAGCTTTTTCAAATGGATGTCAAAAATGCCTTCCTCAATGGTAATCTTCTTGAGGAGGTCTACATGCAACCTCCCCCTGGGTCTACTTTTCCCCCTCATAAGGTTTGCAAACTACAGCGTGCCCTCTATGGCCTCAAGCAAGCACCCCGTGCCTGGTTTGCTAAGTTCAGTTCTACCATTCATGACTTTGGGTTCACCTCCAGCTCCTATGACTCTGCTCTTTTTATCCGGACTACTCCTCATGGTACCACTCTTCTCCTTCTGTATGTGGATGATATGATTATCACTGGTAATGATGCAGCTGGTATTCTCCACCTCAAACGCTTTCTCCACCGACAGTTTGAGATGAAGGACCTTGGTACTCTCAACTACTTTTTAGGCCTTGAAGTCTCTCATGATCCTACTGGCTCTTACTTATCTCAGGCCAAATATGCATCCGATCTTCTGGCTCGTGCTGGTCTTACTGATTGCAAAACTACATCTACTCCAGTTGATCCTCAAATTCGTCTCACTCCTCTCGACGGGGCTCTCCTCCCTGATGCTACTCTCTATCGTCAGCTCGTCGGCAGTCTTGTCTATCTCACAGTAACTCGTCCTGACATTGCCTATGCTGTTCACATTGTTAGTCAGTACATGTCGGCTCCTCGCACTCCCCACTATACTGCTCTCCTTCACATCCTTCGGTACATCAAAGGCACCCTGTTCCATGGCCTTCACTACTCTGCTTCCTCATCTCTGGAACTGCGTGCCTTCTCTGATGCTGATTGGGCTGGGGATCCTACGGATCGACGCTCCACCACGGGCTTCTGTTTCTTCTTAGGGGATTCTCTTCTTACTTGGCGTAGCAAAAAACAATCCCTCACTGCCCGTTCTAGCACCGAAGCTGAATACCGAGCTCTTGCCGATACTACTCAGGAACTTCTCTGGCTTCGCTGGCTCCTCACTGATATGGGTATTTCCTCTTCTGGCGCTACCGCTCTTTATTGTGACAATCAGAGTGCTATTCAGATTGCTCACAATGATGTTTTCCATGATCGCACCAAGCATATTGAGATTGATTGCCATTTCATTCGACAACATGTTACACGTGGTACTGTTCATCTTCTCCCAATTGCTTCTGCCGATCAACCTGCTGATATCTTCACCAAGGCTCATTCTCCTGGGCGCTTTCGTGATCTTGTTTCCAAACTCAACTTGGTCGATGCCTACCCTCCTTGAGTTTGCGGGGGGCTGTTAACATATAATATACATATAATATATCCCCCACTATGTATAGCTGTATCCTTGCATCTGTAAAGGCTCCATGTGTAGCTGTAAAGAAGGGAACTTCACTTTAGCTTTAGTTAATTCCAGGCATCCGATGCTAATTGTCTCCCTCTCCTCTCTATAAAGAGAGGGAGCTTGCTCTCTTGTAATTACACAGAAACATAATACAATAACACCAACTTTCAGTCCCTCTCTTTTTCTCTCCCTCGTTACCAAACTCACACTCGATAAGGGTTCTTGTGTTTGATTTTGATTCGAGTGATGGATTCATATGAGTACGCTTCGACAGACTAGGTCCTCGAAGAATCCGAAATGATGAAAACTGTAGCGGTATCCCGATGCACAACATGTCCACTTCTTTGTCACCATCAATCTTTGACACAGACTCCAATACTGATTCAAAAGCCACAGCCAAATTCGATTATTTCCTGAACTTGCATTTATCAATTGCTTTCTTCTTCTTTTTCTATTTTTCCTATGTGTTTTGATTTCTATTTCTTGAACTCATCATGATTCTCACTGAGAAGTTGATCTAGAAACCATTAGTGTGCTGGTATGGAAGATGGTGATTTTTTTTATATATTTCTTGAATTTGCATTTATCAATTGTTTTCTTTTTCAATATCTAGTAAAAAAAAAAAAATGACATTGCATACAAAATACCACTCTATATTATCACTCTAAAAATAGGCAAGTAGGCCAAATGGTGAGACTTTATCCATTCTTATTTTTTATTCAGAACAACAAACAAAACTTTGCTTTTATTGGTGCCATCCTTGAAGACGACCATTACTTTCTTTATTTACTTATGTTTATATTTATATATAAATATATACATACCAAATCAAGGATAAAGCCTCTGTCCATATCCTCTTTTTCCAAAATCCCATTTTCAGCACATTCTCCCTCTAGAGACACCATACCAAACCGCTTGAATCTTGCTCCATTTGTCTTTCACTTCAACTGGGAATGGAGACTCTTTTTTCTTTCTCTTCCTTTCTTGAGAATAATGCATCAGAGCTTGGTCTTTCCTTTGCAATCGCCGAAGACCATTGCCATTGCTGCGATTGACCAGCGCCGACACTAGCTTTCCTGCAACATTATCGTTGTTACTTGCTTGCGCCGTCGTCGACCTGTCCCAGCCAGCTCGCGTAGCCTGCGCACTCCTCGGCCAACACCTGTGACATCATCGCTGTTCCTAGCCACGACCAAACAGCGCCGACCACGTCGCCCACTCAATATGACGTTGGTCTGCCCAGCTGCTTTCTTGTGCACTACTCGTGGTTACTGCTATTGGTTTTACCATTGGCCTCAACATTTTCTTACTCTGACGTCGTCTCTCGCCAATTTAAATCTGTACTACTCGGAATTTGATTTTACTTTCTTGGATCCATGGGTAAACTCTGCTCAAGTCTATCTCCCATCTCTTGGTAAGCACAAAATCCTCATTCTCTTGATTTTCTGGTTTCAAAGTCCAAGTAATCCTTGTTCAACATGCTCTTCTCCTTCTTGTAAGCTTGGATCTGTGAGTAAGCCTTGAAGACACTTGTGATTTTGCTTTTGACAATAGCTTGTGGCATTTGCTTGTATGTATGAGATTTAAATTGAGGTTGAGCCTCCTAATTTTGAACACAATACATCCGTTGACAATGCTAATCATTTGCTGAACTATTGTTATAAAATTTGTTGAAAATGGTAAGACCATTTTCTAGAAACCAATCAAACAAGTTATTGTGGAAACCATTTTGTCCAAAATCTTTTAAGGGAATTGGACCAATATTGTTGACTTTGCTTTCTAAGAGCATCTCCAACGGTGTACCAAATGTTTCACTAAATCTGAGTCAAAAATGGGTCATTTCTTTATTTTGATACTTCGCGCTCCAACGGTTCAACATCAAATCCGTTTCATCAAATTTGTGCTGGGCGACCGGTTGGTTGACCGGCCGGTCGACCGGTAACGGCAAAATTATTATTTTTTTTTTTTTTTTACCGGTTTGAACCTTTTTTTTTGAACTTTTTCAACTTTTGGTGGTCGACCGGGTGGTCAACCGGCCGGTCGACCACCTAGGCAAAAAAAAATTTTTTTTTTTTTTTTTTGACTGGTTTCAACCTTTTTGTGAACTGTCTGAACTTTCTCTGGGGCGACCGGTTGGTTAACCGGTTGGTCAACCGGATGGTCGACCCGTTCGTCTCATCCCAACGGTTAGGAACAGTGTTTTGGTGAAATGCTTCGGCTGCACTCAGTTTGGTACCATTTTTGCTGAATTCTGGATTTGATATCGATTTGGTGAAAACGTTGGAGCTTAAAAAAGTGGCTTTTTCACCAAATTTTAAATTTGATGCCAGGTTTGGTTCACCGTTGGAGATGGTCTAAGCAATCAAAAACTGATGCCAAGAACCCATGATGCCAAATAGAAAAGAATGTTGCACTTCAATTTATTATTACTTCATATAACTTGGGCTATTCCATTTGTAGAACAAACAAGCCTTGAGGTTGCATTCTTGTAGTCATATGAATTCTACCCTCTATATTTAGCATAAATAAAATATTGATATCGCCAAGGGAGAATGACGTTGAGAGAGAGCATGTAACATGCGAGTGTTGTTGTTGCTAGCTAGAACAAGGATGTTGCTGTAATTGTCATTGACTTCATTGTAAGGAGTAAACCCATGTATACTGATTATTGGCTTTGCTAGGAATGCTGAATAATAGTATTAGCCTCATAAAACTGATCTTATCATTGTTTGTTGGAATCCGAACAAATGAATTTATTGATCTATTATGCTATACATAAATCTCATTCATTGAATATTTGATCACTGTTGTTTTGAAAATAATGGATGTTGTGCTTGAATTCCTAGACGTAAATTTTGTTGATAATACTAGAGTACCATACTTGAGCTTCGTATAATTAATGAACAAATTTTTGATGCTTGAGCCTCATGAACGCTTTGCTTAAGACGATAATGTTTGTAATAAATCATAAAGTCATGTATTGTTATTTGTTGAATTTGTGGATACTTTGAGCAATAAATGGTTGATGTCGAAATTTTATATTTAATCCTTGATGATTTGTGTTGACACAATTCTGATAGTCTGAATTTGATATGGTTGGCTTCTACTTGTTACCTATGTTGTTACTAAGACGACGGTCCTCCTTTGCAACTGAGCGAGGAGGGGAACATCTGATAGATGAGGAGGCATCCTTAGTCACAATAGGTCGGTGACGACACACATGTAGGACAATATCACAAAAGTGATCGAAAAGCTCATCATCATCATCATCTATAGCTGCTACTAGAGGCGTTCGAATCTTCACAGCCTGGCGAACAAAAGAAAAGTGTCATCTGGGTCTGGGTGCAACCCGGCAAGGCAACATGGCCAATATCCGCTGTACCAAGAACATCAACAACCGTAGGATCAAAAGACGAAATAGGGTCCTATACAACAAGAAAAGTAAAGAGTGTTTATTTAAGAAGATATAGCCGCAAAAAGGAAAATAACCACAAATCAGCAGAAGAACTAAAAATGTCTATCTAGTACTAGATGGAGCCTTTTAGAAAGGTAAGGAGTAAAACGATTGGCATCGGAAGCTTGCATATATATAGGCCATTATCTTGAGCCAGGTCATCCGAGGACTAGAAGCCTAGTTCAGAGGGACTAGCTCCAGGACAACAATCGCCAAGATAGTAAGCAAGAGGGTCAGCCGAAGTAGATGAAGCGAAGAAGCTCTCATATATATGATCAGACTTCCTACTCTCAGGTAACCGAAGAGTTGAGTCTTTCTTATAAATCAACGAAGGCAGACATATTGTTGGTTTACTCTAGACAAACTCAATGAAGGCATCGATGTTCTTCCACCAATATCTCCTAAAAGAGGGAGAGAAACCCCCTACCCAACTCAAACCTGGCAGTGTCAAAGAGCCAGGTATAAAAAGCAAGGTGTATACAAGTCCACGAGTAAAGCTCCCGTAACTTTCTGAAAAAGACAATAAATAAGGTGCTGGCCCAGGACACACTGGTCAAATCCAAATTGGCATGTGTAGACGTGCCCGAACGTCCCAGTTCCACGAGCGAAATGGCGCGAAATCCGTTTTGTTCATTAGCTTACTACAGTTCGGACTCAATGTCACGGTTCTGAATCTAATCTCGCAAAGTGCAATGCAAGACCGATAAATCACCAAAGAGTCCAAATCCGGCAAATCGTTTTGAAAAATTGATTTTTATAAAGAAGTGCCAAACATGGACTGCTTTACCAGATACAGAGTCGCCACCTAAATATTTTATTTTTGGAGAAATTTAGGAAACCCCGACTCATTGCCTAAGGCCATGTGTCCGTCATCACCAAAGTTGCCTCGGCTCGGGAACTTGGGTACGAGAGGGGAAGGTCATGTAATGAGCACCCCCGCTCGCCCGATCAAAAGATCGGCCCTTACTAACATGATATTTTGTTTTTGAAAACACATGCGTTCTTATCCTGGTTATTAGCTTAGAATTACTATGTGATGCGCACAACACACAAGTATAGACTAGATCGCCTAAGTTGGAACAAGACATCTCATGTTTGTTTGAAAGTGGTTTGAAGGTGTTACTCGCAAGTAGGCTAAGACGTGAATTTTGCCACCCTCAAGTGGGCTTAAAACTCGCATTTCGATGAATTGTTCCAATTCAGGTAATGAAGCCTTCATTCACAAGCATTCATGTAGTTATATTAATTAAGCAGTTAGCCTCATGGCAAGCATGCTATCATGGCAACACTTACACTCTTGCAAGATGCTAAAATATAAAAGTTTACCTAGTACTCCGAGCCAAAACAATAGCTACTTACTAATCAATGCATGATCCTGGCTATATTAAGATGGCTAATGCAACACATGCAAAATGCAACTAAAAATAGGCTCGGTTATTCTAAAATGGCATATGAGATGCAACTATTGATACATGTATTCAACTTTGTTTTGAAATACGATGCAGTTAGTATGATGCGCCGAGCTCGGTGCATGCAAGACAAATGAATGGATGCACACATGCGAAGCATAAGTATGCTAATTGAAACATGTCCTAGAACTAACCATGGTAAGCGATTAAGTAAAAAAGAGAAAGACGTGGGGTTGGAAGACATTCACACACTCACGCACACTTATTACAAAATTTTCCCTCTCGAAGGAGGGTCTGAATGAATTTAGCTAACTAGTTACGCTAATTAAACTAATTATTACAAACCAACTAATTAACTATGTTAAGCTAATTGATTATTACAAAACAATAAAGAAATAGCTAAACTAAGCTACTTAATTATTACAACATTTAATTAATTAACAAATTAATTAAATTACAAATTGAAATGCTAACTAACAAGTAAAGCACTAAATTCTACTACTTTAGCTCTGTTTGAAGATGAAAATGATGCATGCTCGCACTTGGTTTCTCGCCTCGAAACACCTTCCGGTTGCTCTCTTGAGGCTCTGTTTGCAGGGTGTCTTCAAGAACTTGCTGCTGGATCTCACCAAAACAGTGCTGAGGAGTGCACCAGTGGCCTGCCGGCCATGAATGGTTGCTGTCGACCCTCCTGTCGACCAAGGATGCACACTGCCGACCACAAGTGAAGAGGTGCCGGCCAACAATAAGGGGGTGCCAGCCACTGGTGTGTTGTGACACCAAGCTGCAATAGAGCACAAAACAGAGGAAATTGAGGGTCTCCCAAGAGTATGTACATACTATGCCACTCCATATCATCTCGAAACATCAATGGAAAGGCATAATTGGATCAAGACCATCAATCGACCATCGCAATGCGTGATAGCCAAAGATCCAATTTGTACAAACCCAACAAATGCATGACAAACAAGACACTAAGACCACAGCCTTATCATGAGTGATCAAAGGCAATGAAGACCAAAGGAAGATTGGCTCATTTCATCACTTCAAGTATGAAATGAGCTAATCCACCTTGTGTTCAAACATAACACCGGGTTGAACACAATGCAATGCAACATAAATACGTAAACAACATGCAAGAATCATACAATGCGACAAGCATGCAACAACATGCAATGCGACAAGCATGCAACAACAACACAATGGAACAAGCATGCAACAATATGCTATATACCAAGCATGCAACAACATGCAAAAATGGACTAGCATGTAACAACATGCAACAACATGCAAACTAGCAAGCAGGCAACAATATGCAATGTGACAAGCATGCAACAACATGCAAAAATGGACTAGCATGTAACAATATGCAAACTAGCAAGCATGCAACAATATGCAATGTGACAAGCATGCAACAACATGCAAAGATGAACTTAAACCAAAATGGACAGACCTCAGCCATGGCCAAATCAGTGGCCAAAACATGTTAAGACAGAAGATCATAGGACTATACAAACATGCATGCATATTAGCCCAAGCTTAAGGCACAAAAAACAACTCTCTAAAGGCATTGAAAGAGTGAAGCATGGAGTATAATGGCGTATGTTCCAACACTGGAATGGCATGCAAAATGACTTGGAATCATGCAAACAAACCATGTAATGCATGTTGAAAGACCTAAGCATCAAAGCTAGTGAAGTGCATTACACTAGAGATATGCAAGGCAATGCTCAAATGGCCAAACCAACCCCAAACAGACCCTATGCAGTCCAAAACAGTAGCAAAAATGGACTGAGACGATGGCTTGAAAGGCAAGAAAATGAGACTCATGCAATGGCTCACAAATAAGGCATAAATGTGTAACTCTCAAGAGCACTTAAAGAGTGGAAAATATGGAAGTGCAACAACACTATATGCTCTGAAATATCATTCTAAATGATGCCAAAACATGCAAATACTTCAAGTTAAGCATGCAAGATTCCTTAAAACTCAAGGCTAGTCAAAGCTTTTGCACTACAAGCATGCATGACAAGTATCATTCAACCAAGAAGCCTCAAAACAGAGCTAAAGCATGCCAAAATATGAACAAAAGTATGCTGGAGTATAGCCAAAATGAGCTAGAATAATAGGCTGAAGAGACAAACATGTTAGGTTAGCAAGGCAAAATTACACTACAAGTGTATGAGCCACTTAAGAGACAACCAAACCAGCCAAAAACAGAGTCATGCTAGACCTAAAAACTCACAAAAACAAGCTCACACCATGCCTCAAGAGTATAGAGATGCATGCTCATTTGATAGGCAAATAATACAAGCAAACAAAAACAAAAAGAGAGGGGATCACCCCTTCTGATTTAAGGCCTCAAAACCACATGTCTACCACTAAAAATCCACTGGATTTCAGTGGCTAAAAGGCCAAATAAAGACTAACTCAAAAGCCTTAAGACATGGCACAAAACAAGGCCAAACAAGGCACACAAGAGGGTAGAACACCCTCAACACCAAAGAGGCCTTAAACAACCATCAAAAGCACTTAAAAACAAAACTTTTTTTAGTTGAAAGCAAGGCCTAAAATAATATGCAAGGAGCCAAAATGGTATACAAACAAAAGCTTAAATGGGGAAAATACTCACCCTTGAAGCACAATTTCGAAACCAGCAAACTCTGAGGCCAAAAACCAACTTTCAGAGCTCAAATAACACTCCCAAGAACCTCAGCTCAAAGATGGTGGTGTATCACTATGTGTTGTAGTGCAAAAGTGAGAGGAAAATGCACTTTAAGGCACAAAACAAACACAATATAAAGAGAGAATGAGAAATATAGAGAGAGATATATCTTCTCAAAATATGCTGAACCTCCGTAAGGGAGGAGGAGCCTCTCCTTATATAGAGGAATGCAATGCAAAGCTTGTTAAACAAGCTTGAAAAGGGCTTCATCCCTCCATACACGTGTATGGAGGAGGGATGAGTGAAAACTAGCTGGCTCAAAAGATCTTGCACAAAATCTGCTGAGACAAGGTGTTCTGTCGGCCATCAGTGGTGGCTGACAGTGCCTCATTGATGGCCGGCAGGCTTCATTAATGGCAGGCAGGGACAAAACCATGGCCGGCAGGGCCAAAAGGTGGTCGGCAGTGCCTCACAAGAAGCATGTAGAAAGGACCAACACATGGTCCAAGAATGGGGCAGAAAGGATACAGGGTTTAGAAAGCTCAAACCCATGACGTTCCACCGCGAAAGTCGAGTACTCGACGAGCAATCGAACTTGTGGCTGGATGTACCTGCAAGCACAACCAAGTCTTGAGGACGGTAAAAAATGGAGTGTCTACAGTATGCTACTCTGTCAAGTTTGTAGACGGCGTTACCAAGGCCTTCTTCGTGCCATACGATAGCGAGCTGGGGCAGACCATTACCAACATATCAACAAGGTTCACAGAAATGCCTTTCGGCAAGGGAAATGACACTAGTCGGGAGGAAGCATGAAAAATAAGTGGCGTCGCTACACCCACCGATGGGCATACATAGAGGTGAGCCACAAAGCACCGAGGATAAGAGTTCTAAATCAATTAAACTCTGAAAAAAGCTTGTGTGTATTGACTAAGTCTTTGCTCTATTGCTAATGAAGGTTGAATCTAGTTGTGTCATTTACATTTACATTTACATTTATATTTGCAGTTGTATTGCTTCACTAAAAGATGCAAAGCATAAGAGTGCTAAAAATAATGATATGATAATCACATTTTGTTTATTTTGTTTCTTATGTCAACACTGTATTAATAATAAATATAAGTTATAGGACCCCTTAAATCAATACACTATAAACATATGAAATGATAAATGAAATATAATAAAATATATATATTATTATATTATTGTGAAAAGAATGACAGTTGTAGAGCAAATGTTATTTTTGGTTGTTTTGGAAAATTGGTTAAAAGTTGATTTTTTGACTTTTTTTGAAAAAACATGTAAAAAAATAGAGAGGTGACTCTTATCCTCGGCGCTTTGTGGCTCGCCCCTATGTATGCCTACCGGTGGGTGTAGCGATGTCACTTATTTTCCATGCTTCCTCTCGACTAGTGTCCTTTCCCTTGCTAAAGGGTGTTTCTGTGTACCTTGTTGATATGTTGGTAATGGTCTGTCCTAGCTTGCTACCATATGGCATGAGGAAGGCCTTGGTAGCACCATCTACAGACCTGACAGAGTAGCATGCCAATTTGGATTTGACCAGTGTGTCCTGGGGCCAGCACCTCATTTATTGTCTTTTTCGAAAATCTACGGGTGCTTTACTCGTGGACTTGTACATGCCTTGTTTCCTGCATCTAGCTCTTTGACATTACTGAGTTTGAGTCGGGTAGGGGGTTTCACTCCCTCTTTCAGAAGATATTGGCGGAAGAACATTGATGCCTTCATTGAGTTTGTCTAGAGTAAACCAACTATATGTCTGCCTTCATTGATTTATAAGAAAGACTCAACTCTTCGGTTATTTAAGAGTCGGAAGTCTGATCATATGTATGAGAGCTTCTTCGCTTCATCCACTCCGGCTGACTCTTTTGCTCGGACGTCTACTACTACCTTGGCAGTTGTTATTCCGAAGCTAGTCCCTTTGAACTAGGCTTCTGGTCCTCGGATGACCCGCCTTAAGATAATGGCCCATAAGTAGGCTTCCGATGCTAGTCCTTTTACTCCTTGCCTTTCTAAAAGGCTCTATCAGGTACTAGATAGACATTTTTAGTTCTTCTGCTGATTCATGGTTATTTTCCTCTTTGTGGCTATATCTTCTTAAATAAACACTATTTACTTTCCTTGTTGTACAGGACCCTATTCCGTCTTTTAATCCTACAGTTGTTGACGTTCTTGGTACTGTGGATATTGGTCATGTTGCCCCTACCGGGTTGGACTCAAACTCGGATAACACTCTTCCTTTGTCCACCAGCTCGTGAAGATTCAAACCCCTCTGGTAGCAGCTATAGATGATGATGAGTATGAGCTTTCTTATCACTTTTGTGATCTTGTCCTATGTGTGTGTCATTACCGACCTATTGTGACTAAGGATGCCTCCCTATCTGTCAGATGTTCCCCTCCTCGCTCCGTTGCAAGGGAGGAGTGCCGCCTTGGTAACAACATAGGTAACAAGTAGAAGCCAACCATATCAAATTCAGACTATCAGAGTTGAGTCAACACAAATCATCAAGGATTTAAATATAAAATTTTGGCATCAACCATTTATTGCTTGAAGTATCCACAAATTCAACAAATAACAATACACGCTTTATGATTTATTACAAACATTATCGTCTCAAGCAAAGCGTCTAGGAGACTTGGGCATCGGAAATTTGTTCATCAATTATATGAAGCTCAAGTATGGTACTCTGGCATTATCAACAAAATCTACGTCTAAGAATTCAAGCACAACATCCATTATTTTCAAAACAACAGTGGTCAAATATTCAATGAACGAGACTTATGTGTAGCATGATAGGTTAATAAATTCATTTGTCCGGATTCCAACAAACAATGATAAGATCAGTTTTATGAGGCCGATACTATTATTCAGCACTTCTAGCAAAGCCAATAATCAATATACATGGGTTTACTCTTTACAATGAAGTCAATGACAATTACAACAACATCTTTGTTCTAGCTAGCAATAACAACACTCTGGCATGTTACATGCTATCTCTCAACGTCATTCTCCCTTGGTGACGTCAATATTTTATTTATGCCAAATATAGAGGGCATAATTCATATGACTACAAGAACGCAACTTGTTTGTTCTACAAATGGAGTAGCCCAAGTTATATGAAGTAGCAATAAATTGAAGAGCAACATTATTTTCTATTTGGCATCACGAGTTCATTGGCATCAGTTTTTGATTGCTTAGAAAGCAAAGTCAACAATATTGGTCCAATTCCCTTAAAAGATTTTGGCAAAATGGTTTCCACAACAACTTGTTTGATTGGCTTCTAGAAAATGGTCTTACCATTCTCAACAAATTTTATAACAATAGTTCAGCAAATGATTAACATTCTCAATAGATGTATTGTGTTCAAAATTGGGAGGCTTAACGTCAATTTAAATCTTATACATACAAGCAAATGCCACAAGCTATAGTCAAAAGAAAAATCACAAGTGTCTTCAAGGCTTACTCACAGATCCAAACTTACAAGAAGGAGAAGAGCATGTTGAACAAGGATTACTCGGATTTTGAAACCAGAAAATCAGGAGAATGAGGATTTTGTGCTTACCAAGAGATGAGAGATAGACTCGAGCAAAGTTTACCCACGGATCCAAGAAAACAAAATCAGATTTCGGGCAGTGCAGATTCAAATTGGTGAGAGACGACGTCAGAGTAGGCAATTGTTGACGTCGGCGGTAAAACCAGTGGCAGCAACCACGAGCAATGCATAAGAAAGCAGCTGGGCAGACTAGCGTCGCATTGAGTGGGCGACGTGGTCGGCGGTGTTTGGTCATGGCTAGTAGCAACGATGATGTCGCAGGTGTTGGATGAGGAGTGCGCAGGCCACGCGAGTTGGCTGGGACAGGTCGACGGCGGTGCGAGCAAGAAGCAACAATAATGTCACAGGAAAGCTGGTGTCGGCGCTAGTCAGTCGCAGCAATGGCGATGGTCTTCGGCGATTGGAGAGGAAAGACCAAGCTCTGATGCGTTATTCTCAAGAAAGGAAGAGAAAGAAAAAGGAGTCTCCACTTCTAGCTGAAGTGAAAGATAAATGAAGCAAGATTCAAGCGGTTTGTTATGGTGTCTCTAGAGAGAGAATGTGCTGAAAATGGGGTTTTGGCAAAAGAGGATAAGGACGGAGGCTTTGTCCTTGATTTTGTATGTATCTATTTATATATAAATATAAGTAAATAAAGCACGCAATGGTGAGACTCTATCCGTGTACTAGGTTCGAGTGGTGGAAATATAGAGGAATGGAGGGAGGGTTGAGTACACAATACTAACCCTAATTGATTTTAGACGAAAGATTATCCTCTCATACACTTCACACTTCACTATAGAGAATTTGAAAGTTTATAGGATTGCTTAGATGATTTGGGCAAATGAGGTTCACCCTTATATAGGCATTCAAAAATACAACCAATGGTCCTGATTTATCTTTAGTGTCTATAATTTAAACAATGAAGAACATTGTAGATACTTCTCCCCAAAAATACAACCAATGTATTGATCTATCCTCGTGTCTATGATCTTAACGGTGAAGAACACTCTAGATACTTCTCCCACCTTGGTCTACCTCTATCCAAGTGTATACGATCAAGCGTTGAGGGCATTCTATATACTCCCCCCAACACCTCAAATGGAATAGTCTAGAATATACAAGTGAATTATTGATAAGAATAGAAACATTGGCTTTAGACCTCCATTTTTGGATTTTTTTTCTAAATATAACTTAGGTTAAACTGACTTTTAAGTGCTAATCCCAAGTTCTATGAGAATATAATTGAACCCTAAAATTTAGCTAGATCCGACTCTACACACCTCTACACTGATTCCAAACTAAATAATCAAATATTATATAAACATATTGGCCATAAATATGTAATAGCAGCTGTCAAACCTATAAGCTTTTAAATAATTTGGTGATTAACAGCTAGCAATAGATTTTGCATATGAAACTCACCGTCCTTTGTTCAAAATTCCCCATTTACCAAATAATTATAATATTTGTATATGAGAGATATGTTTATGAAGTAGAGACTTACACAAATGATAGAGCGTGTTGAGAATATAAAAAATAAAATTATCCCTATATCTAACAATTTAAATTTATAGCTGAGTTGATTAACAATTTTACAAAGTCTAATCATCTTTCATTTTTTTCCATATTTATTTAAGAATGTGACAAAAAGTATTTATGTACAAGACCACGTTGCAAGTGATAAAGATTTCGTTTGAGTACTCATAAGTCAACTTATTTAATTTTTTTGTTTAAAAATTTGACTAATGTTGTTTGGTTACAATTCTAAATTATAATTATTTGAATTTTTCAACTTATTTGACTAATAAAAATTAAAATTTTCTTAAGTTACAGTCTGTAATTTCTTTTTATTTTATTAACATACATATGGACAAAAACTCTCATCTCTTTTATCTTAATTATATAACTTTTGAGAATTTTTTGGATATTTACACAAGTAAAAATTTATGTAACAATTTATCTAATCAAATGGGTTTAACTTTTTTTCACAAATTATCAAAAGCTGCACGAACCTGATTTATAATTTATTGTAAGTCGTTTAACCAAAAAATGTTAGCTTGATAAAGTTTGGTTATCCCCATCTTCTGTTCTTGTTAACTTGAAAAGGTAGATGGTCTCTTGGTTTTAGCCTTGAAACCTTATTTAAACATAATTCTTTAAGGTAATTAATTACAAAGACTATTTTACATAAGTTTCAAAGAACATAGATCTATACATAACAAAAAAGTCAAATAAAGGTTTTAATGATATTGGCTCAATCTTTTCTCTGCCCTTGAATATGATTTAGGTGGGAGAAACTTAGGAAGGAGATATCTGTGATCTCATTAACTAACCTCTACCTCATTAGACCGACACCTTCATAGAAGTCAACAAAGATGACTCAAGTTAGGTGACTCAACCACAAACAAAAGACACGATAGGAGAAAGTCCCGTAATGCTAGAAATTTTAAAAATTTTATCAAAATCTTTATCAAATGTCTCACATGAATATGAGATTCACATAGAACACACATACTGTGGGTTTCACATCCATATAAGACATTTAGTAGAAACTTTAATAAAACTTTTGAAGTTTCTAATATTATTGGAGAAAGTCATTAATATGAAAATTTTCAAAGTATCTTTGATGTCCCCATCACAATATGACTTGGGGGAATGACCTTTCTTCAATTTTTTTAACATAGAAAAGTCAATTTGGGTGTTTTGTTTAGGATGGAATCTAAGATCACTTGTTCTCTTGTATGTTTCATTCTTTATTTTCTTGATTTTATTAATTTAGGGATGGTTTATGTTAGTAAAAGTATAGAAAGAAAGGGGCAGTGAAGGTAACGACAAGTGATCTAAATTCTTTCGGATCACTTCGGGCCTATTTGGTAACGTTTACGTTTTCAGTTTATATTTACAAAAATTTTATAAATCGGTTTTTGTTTATTTTTAGAAAAACATAAACTACAAACGCGTTTGATTTAGACAAAATATTTAAAAAAATTTAAAATTTTTAAAAAGAGTGAGAAATGGCAAGTGGTGGCGGGTGGTGGGTGGAGACGAGCGGTGGCGGCGGAAGACGGTGGTGGAAAATGATGGCAGGTGGTGGTGGCAGAAATCGGTGGTGAAAAATGGTAGCGAGCGGGTGGTGGTAGTGGTGGTGGGTAGTGGTGGTGGCAGGTGGGTGGCGAATGACGGGTGGTGGTGGTGGTGGTAATGGTGGTGGCGGTTGGTGGGTGGTGGTGGCAAGTGAGTGGCGGATGGCGGGTGGTGGCCGGTGGGTGGTGGTGGATGGATGGGTGACGGTGGGTGGGTGGGTGGGTGACGGTGGCAGGCGGTGGGTGGTAGCGAGTGGGTGGTGGTGGTGGTGGTGATGGTGGCTGGTGGTGGATAGTGGTGGCAAGTGGGTGGCGGATGGTGGTGAGTGGTGGCGGGTAGGCGACGGGTGGTGGTGGTGGCGGGTGGATGGGTGACGGTAGCGGGTGGTGGGCGGTAGCGAGTGGGTGGTGGTGGTGGCGGTGGTGGCAGTAGCAAGTGGTGGGCGGTGGTGGTAGTGGCAAGTGGTGGGTGGTGGTGGCAAGTGGGTGGTGGTGGCGGGTGGGTGGTAGGTGGTGGCAGAAAGGTAGTAAGTGGTGGTGGCGGGTAGGTGGCGGGCGGTGGATGGTAGTGGCGGGTGGGTGGCAGGTAGGTGGTGGTAGTGGTGGTGGTGGCGGCGAGGGGTGGGCAGTAGTAAAAGTGGGTGGCAGGTTGGTGGTGGTGGCAGGTGGGTGGTGAGTGGTGGTGGCAGGTGGTGGTGAGTGGTAGTGGCAGGTGGCGGTAGGAGGTGGATGGTGGCGGCGGAAGACGGTGGTGGAAAATGGTGGCGGGTGGTGACTAGTGTTGGGTGGTAAAAAAAAAAAAACTAGAAACTCAAAACATAAAATCATTTTTTGAGTTTATATTTTTTTGCCAAATTTATAAACTTAGACCATTGATTTATAAATCAAAAATTTACCAAACAAGTTTTTATTTGAGTTTTAAATTTTTTGTAATTATAAACTGATTTACGTTTTCAATTTTCAGTTTATATTTACAAAAATTTTAAAAACTGTCATAAAAACTTATTTGATAAATATTTTGGTTTATAAACCAATGGTCTCAGTTTATAAATTTGGCTAAAATTTGTAAACTCAAAAAATGAGTTTACGTTTTCAGTTTTTTTTTTTTTTTTGACCACCCACCACTCGCCACTACTTGCCACCATTTTCCACCACCGTCTTCTGCCACCACCACCCACCACCACCCTCCACCACTGTCTTCTGCCGCCACCACCACTTTCCACCACCGTCTTTCACCGCCACCACTCGCTACCTACCACTACTTTCCACCACCATCTTCTGCCGCCACCACCCGCCACCACCATCTTTCTCCACTACCACCCGCAATCACTTTCCACCGCCACCACCTGCCACCTGCCACCACTTTTCACCACCGTATTTCGCCGCCACCACCCGCCACCTGCCACCACTTTCCACCACCGTCTTCTGCCGCCACCACTCGCCACCACCCGCCACCACCATTTTTCGCCACTACCATCCGCCACCACTTTCCACCACCTTTTTCCTCTGCCACCACCTGTCACCACTTTCCACCACCGTCTTCCACCGCCGCCACTTTACACCACCGTCTTCCGCTAGCACCACCTGCCACCATCTGCCACCACCGTCTTCCACTGTCACCACCTGCTACCACTTTCCACCATTGTCTTCCGCCACCACCACCTGCTACTACTTTCCACCACCGTCTTTCGCCACCACTCTCCATCACTGTCTTCTGCCGCCACCACCCACCACCTGCCGCTATTGCCCATTATCTGCCACCTGCCATCATCGTCTTCCGTCACCACCACTCGTCACCACCCACCACTATCGTCTTCCGTCGCCACCCACCCGCCACCACCGTCTTCCGCTGCCATCATCTGCCACCACTCGTCACTACCCACCACCCGCCATGCCACCATTCGCTATTTTTCACTCTTTTAGTTTATATTTTTTTAAATTTTCAAACATTTTGTCCAAACCAAACGCGTTTGTAGTTCATGTTTTTCTAAAAATAAACAAAAATCAATTTATAAAATTTTTGTAAATATAAACTGAAAACGTAGTGTTTGCAAACCCCACCAATATATTTGTGGTATTAATTTTGGGTCTTGTTAATATTGTAAAGAAATTTTTTAAATAATTATATATTTTTTTACTGTACTCACTTTTATGCAAAATATATTATATTAATATGTGTATTAAAAATATACGTTAACAAAATCTTTAAATTTTTTACTTGGACTAATAAAATATGTCATTTGCTGACATGTCTTATTGTAGTAAAAGTTATAATAAAAAAGAATGACAAATGATCAAAGTTTGTTCTTATTTTTTGATAATTATTAACAGGCGGATTAGCTTTCCATAATTATATGAACGTGAAAACTGGGTCGCTTGTATTAGAAGCTAGAAAAAACACCATAAGTAGTGTAATTGAAAATGTCAGAACTCAAATCCAAAGGTCATGACGAATTGTAATGTTGTAATGTAATCACTAATTGTCATAAAATTGAAAACACAAGCACTGGAAAACCATCATGGTGTTGCCACAATAATGAACCCTTTCCATATTTTTGGCGCCTATTTTAAGCTCTATGTCTACACTGGAACATGCGTGTTATTTGGATTTGTAGAGTGCACTACTAATTCAATTATAATAATCTCAAAATTCTAATAGAAAATGAAAAATCTCAAAATTTAAACGAGTAACTATTACTTAGAATCATCAACTTAACTTTTGTTTTGTTTTGTTTGTTTTTGTTTTTTTTTTTTTTGTTTTTTTGTTTTTTTTTTGTTTTTTTTTGTTTTTTTTTTTTTTGTTTTTTTTTTTTTTGTGAACAAAACACCATGTGAACTTATTCTAAAAATACCAAATAATTTCTCTTATAAAACATACGTAAAATTCTCCATGTTGAACAAGTTGAGCCTGTTGAAAAGTAAATTATAAGATTGGTGGTTGTTAGGCATTAATTAGCTTACACATAAATGCCAGTCCAAAGATGGAAAGTCTCAACTTATCACAAGTCAAATAGCAAACCAGGAATAGTTAGGTGACCAAAATTTGAATTTGCGCAATTGCAGCTTGTCACATTCTAAACATATAACATTCTTACCCATCTTTTGTACCCTTGTTTTCTTAGAATTTGAGGTATTATCTATAGCTACAAAACTATCATTAGATGCTATCCTCCTTAAATTTGAATTAAGGATTTTTTGTCTTCGAATTTTCTATTAATTTATATTAATGTATTACTAGACATAAGATTAAATGAGAATTTTAGAATATAAGAATATATATATGTGTGTGTGTGTGTGTTGTCACTATATTGAGACTGAAAGACAAAGTGATTTGAAAACATATGAGTTTATGCCTTAAGTTTGGCTCTAAAAATAAACTTCTCTAAGTTGATATTAGAATTGTGAATGTGTCGTTTGGTAACACTAAAATTTATTTTTTATTTAAACTACACAATTCAAAACAACATAATTTTGCTTATATTTTGAACTTGAATGATTAAATTTTATTTTATTTTGATTGATGAACGTCAATTGTTAATTGTTAATTGTTAGATTAACATTTATGAGAGTTAACTTGAACAATTAAATTAACATAGCATTCATTTGGGATGTGAGTTGGTTTTTTGGCCTTTTGACTTTTTAGCTATTTTAGTCTGGGACTAAAAAATTTCGTTTGAGATAGGCTTTTTGATTTTTTTGATTTTTGGGAAAGAAAAAATAAAATAATTATGATTTGCATGTGACATTTTATTCTATTTTGCTAAAATAGTCAATTTTATCCTATAGGACTACATTAGCTCAAATGGGCATGCCAAACGGAGCCATAACAAAATGATTTATGGTTAGTGGAGTTTACTGTGTATGTTTGATTATTTTTGTACTTAGGCCTTGTTTAGGAACAGGTTTTTTTAGTAATTTTTTGATTTTTTGACTAAAATGTGATCCAAAAAAAATAAGTATGTTTGGGATGACTTTTTAACTAAAAAAATCACTTGCCAAAAGAGACCTTATGAGAAGTGAAAAATTAAGGGGAGCACTTTAATAATTCTGATAAAGCAAAACTCTCATTGTAAGGTCTCGTTTGCAAACACACTATTTTAATAATTTTTTAATTTTTTGATTAAAATATGAGATAAAAAAATTAATATGTTTGGGATAATTTTTAATTTTTTTATGAAAAGATGTACAAAAAGTACAGAGAAAATAGAATCTTAGACATTTTTTTTGTATAGTTTGTCGGATTTTTTACTTTTTTAATGACTATTTTGACTTTTAAGCTAAAATATAATGTTGCCAAACGATGCTTAAATGTACAAAAAAGTCTTTTTAATCAATTAAGCATTCAAACAATGTCTTACAAAATGGTCTTTTGGGAAGATGGCAATTTTGGGCTTTTAACTTATTTTGGATCACATCACCTTTTTTTTTTTTTTTACACGATTTTTCAAAAAAAAAAAAAAAAAAAAAATCAAAAGTTCAATTTTTAATCAACTTTCCAAAATAACCAAAAATAACATATCCTTTACAACTGTCATTCTTTTCGCAATAATATAATAATATATTTTTTTTATTATATTTCATTTATCATTTCATATATTTATATTGTATTGATTTAAGGGGTCTATAACTTATATTTATTATTAATACAGTGTTGACATAAGAAATAAAATAAACAAAATGTGATTATCATATCATTATTTTTAGGGCAAATTACATATACCTCCCTCAAGGTTTAGCTAAATTTCAGATACTCCTGAGGTTTCGAAAATTACAAATACCCCCTGAGGTTTATATTTTTATAAAAAATTGTCCCTTGAGATTTATATTTTCATAACAATTTGCCTCCTAATTTGTTATACAAATGGTACCTTCAGGAGGATATCTGTAATTTCTTAAACCTCAGAGAGGTATCTATAATTTTGCTAAACCTCAAGGGGAATATATGTAATTTGCCCATCTTTTTAACACTCTTATGCTTTGCATCTTTTAGTGAAGCAATACAACTGCAAATGTAAATGTAGATGTAAATGAGATAACTAGACTCGACTTTCATTAGCAATAAAGCAGAGACTTAATCAATACACACAAGTTTTTTTCAGAGTTCAATTGATTTAAAATTTTAAAATAAAATAAAATAAATAATACGAAAACTTTCAAATTTCAAAATCAAATTATATCAATGTAGTCCCAAACTTCTAAAAATTCCATTAACTAGCTTAGAAGAATCTTTCATCTAATTATTACATATACGCTACAATTTTTAATTTTAAATATTGATTAAATTTTTTGGATTTTATAAAATAGAGAGAGATAGGCCTCGTTTGGAAACATGTTAATTTAGTAATTTTTTGGCTATTAGGCTAAAATATGAGCTAAAAAAATATGTTTGGGATGACTTTTTGACTTTTTATGAAAAGATGTGCAAAAAGTAGAGAGAAAAGAGAATTTTTGACTTTTTGGTATGAGTTATTGGCTTTTTGGTTAATTTAGTAACTTTTTAACTTTTCGACTAAAATGGAGGGTTTCCAAACGAGGCCGAGTGGTTGAGATTGAAAATTGCAACTTCAACAAAAATTTGAGTGCATGTCTAAGTAATTAAACAATGAAGGTGAGAATCCCCCAAAACAAGAGAGGATTTTTATTATCAAATTAAAAAATTAAACTATTAGAAGGGGACAATCCTTTTAAACATAAGAAATTGGGTTTAAGATTTAATTCTTAGCAATTTAAAAAGTTCTTAAAAATATTATTTTTACAAAAACGTAGAAAGAGCCCCAAGAATTAAACAACTTAAGAAAAAAAAAATTAAAAGGTAAAGATTGACTCATGACTTTTCAATTTAGTTGTTTAGTATCAAATGTGATGCTGTTCTGGCTGTTTGAAATAGACTTCTATTTTAGTATACTGAGAAGGAATTTATTATGGTCACAGTGAGATTTGTGAAACTAAAAGGGTATACAGGAATGGTTAATGAATTAGTTGAATCATTGATTGCATCTCACTTCTCAAACAAACATCTCATAGGAATTCCCCTAAGTATGTTGACCGGATCAGAGATTCAAAAATATGAAACAAAACCCTAGAAATAATTAGTTCAAGCATCCTCCCACAGAGGTCAGAGATTGATCCCTTCCATGCAAAAGAAGAAAACTAACACTTTTTTAATCCTAACCATAATAACAACCAAAATTAATTCTTTTTCTATAGTAATAGTAGCGACATGCTACATGACATTATATGCAAAAAAAAAAAAAATTAAAAAAAAAGGGAGAGAATAATTTTAATGCATTCCCCCTTCTTTCTCTTTGTACATATATACAAACTAAATTGTGATACATATTTGTTTGTGTGTCTCTCTTTGAATAATATTTATTGATTAAATGAAACTAACAAGAGGGCTTGGTCATGGCAGAGGTAGTCCCTATACAGGTATTGGTTTTCAAACCAAACCCATAGTTTGGATTAGTCAAAGAATAGCATATATAATCTCCATGCTGACCCCAAAATAATCTTATTAAACAGTACCTTTCTGGATGTGATTTACTTTTGTGACATGCATGTGGAGTAGTTGCAACTTGGAAGTTTAAAAATAGAGAGAGGAGGGGTGTTTGAACATGGAGAGATTATTTGGTAGTTTTAGGACATAGGTAGTGTTTTAAGAGTATTGTGATTGGTGAAGAGAATGTAATCTACAATTTTGTGTGAGGGTGATGAAAGAATGACAGAGTATATGACATTTTATAATTAGCAAGAGCATTGTCATGTGATGTCCTAAGAGCACCTAATAATTTTTCTTAAACATGGGTTAAAAAAAAGAAAGGTATATATTATCAAAATTTTTTAGTGTTAAATATTATTAGGTACATTGCAAGATATCATTTTATTTTTATTATTTTTAATAAAGAACTAATCATGAATATGCATGTAAAAAAAAAAAAAGAACCATCTAATATCTCTCCAATTGGAGGAGAAGATTGGACAATATTGTTAGGCTTTTGTGAGCTCACCATAGGTTCATTTTAATAATTCAATTTATTTATTTTGTAATTCTTTATGTAGAGATTATTTATATAAAAATCAAGCTGGTTTGATAATCGTAGTCACACAATTTTATTACATTTTTAAAAAATCAACCATCTATTTTAAAAATTATATTTATTATTTATTTTTTAGATTTTTATTTTCATCTTTAAAAATTGATGAAACAAAGACTGTGGATCAAACATGCTTGAAAAGTTAGAGATTTTTTACCAAGAACCCCACCACAACCACAACCACACCATGTGCTTGTTGCAAGCATAATGACACAATCCCACACATTATCGTAAATCAAGAAGGAAGCACATGGCTCCTTCATTAGTTTAATCAAATATATTACTTAAACTAATAACTTCCATTTTTTGGTTTGTTTTAATATATGTCCCAACTTGTTTGTTTTTTTTATTTGCCACATACAACTCCAAACAAAATCAAACCCAAATATATAAAGATTTCAAAGGAGTTGATGATGAATATTTTGGAAAATATAAATACTTTCAAGTCCACTGTGAGTTGGGGGTGTGTTTGAAAGAAATGAGCAAAGCTTTTATGATGCCAAGATTCTTCACGTCTCTCTCACGATACTTATGTCGACATATCTTAGGACATAGGGATGGACATGGATCAGTTAGCAACTTATGAAGGAAGCTCCTTTCTTTGAATAAGTATCTCGTGTCCCGGAAATATTACATTGGTTATATATCCACTTAATAGTAACAAATTAGATGCTTAGATGATTTAAAAAATAAGAAATATATAGCCCGACAAATCATAAAATATTATTAAACCGACATGTAATTAAGGGGCTTTTTGGGAAGTGGGTTATAATCCACTTTCCAGATTATAACTCACTTTCCTCTCTCACAAATGGCTGATTATAATAAGATTTTAACTAAAAAATTGATTATAACCATAATCTCAAAATAGTCCTAAGTTGTGATTTCAAAATAGTCCGAAATTTGGTTCGAATATTTTCTTGGTATATATGGAATGAAAGTTACATATATCTACAATTTAGGAATAAACATAGAGCGGATCAGTTTAAATTAAGCGTACACTACATAATAAAGATACAAGTATTATTCCAAACTCAACCTGACTTTAGAATCTAGCCATCACAAATTGTGATCCAGAACTATTTAAATTATAATCTCACCTACTTGTTAGTTAAAACATAATGTTGGGTATAATCAATAAGATCTAATGACTAAAAAGGGGGATGCACCTAATATGCATATTTTTCAAAGAGAGTAGTAAAATTTTCTTTTCTTTGAAAGGTAAGAATTGTTGGGTAACACTTACTGTTAATTATTATTATTATTTTATAGAAACGAAAATAAAAATATGTTCAATAAACATATGTTTTAAAAAGTTTATTGCTTTTAAAAATAAGAAAATGGGATCACAGGCAAGAGGTGATAGCCTTGAAATGGTGGCCAACAGTGGGTGAGGGGAAAGAAAATATAATGAAAAATTATTTACAGAACATGAAAAACTACACTTTTTATGTTTTGTACAATTAATAAAGTTATAATTTTTTATTTTATTTTATTTTTTTTAGAAGTGGCAAGTTTTTTAGTTTCAATTTCAAAATATTTAAGAATATAAACAGAAAACTAACATCATCAAAACAGAACGTAGCAATCTCTAACATTTGGAGACAAGGCCTTGCCATACCAGTTGTGTTGTGGATAATGATGATTCTGTAAAAGAGACGCTATGTGATCAAACCTATGATCTCATTATTGTTTTGCAAAATACAACAATAATGGAGCTTCATGGTCCATCCCAAACAACGATCACAAAATCAAGATCAAGATATACAATAAAAAATAATAAAAAAAATAAAAAGAAGAAGAAGAAGCTCTGAAAAACTCATCTTCCATTACTGTACATATGGATTTATATACAAAGTTACAGTGTGATCAACCAAACTCAGAACACACTCTTCTCTTTCAACCTCAGATGAGCTTGTGCTTACTGGGGTGGTTGGTTCATTGTCGAAGTAACAATTTAGTAAATTTAGATGTCAGTATCACAAAATTTACCATCCATTCTGTTTTGAACGGCTCTGACAGCAGCGACTCTAGCAGCAGTGGCAGCTCTGTTTGCAGCCAGGACTGCCTTATTCACTTGTTCATCCACTCGCCGAAGGTGAATTGCATTCTCAGCTGTTTTTCTAGCTGCCTGCAAATTGTGACACAAAAAATGAGACCATTTATCTTGCACTTAGCAAGGATCGGATTTAATTTGAATCTGATTCACAAAATCAGAATTCATTAACAAATATCTGATCCAACAATCATATAAAATCAAGGACGGATCTAGAGGGGTGCGGATGGGGGCAACACCACCTCCAAAAATTTGAAAAATATCAAATATTATATTGAAAATTTTAAAATAATTTAAAATTATAAAGGTTTGCACACCAAACATACTTTCGCATAATTTTGGATCCGTCCCAATCTGATTCATCTAGTTATTTATTGTCTGATCGGATTCAATCCGATTTTAATGTTTTAGTTTTTATATGTATATTATAATACAGAAGTAATGGCTGACAACCAGAAAAATCCAAAAAAGAATGTGAAATTCAAATAAACAAATGGAGAGTCAGGTTTTCAAATAGGAAACCTAAATAGACCAGATTCATATTCAGATGATCGCTCATTGAATTTGTCATAATCAGATCAAGTTCAGATTTGGACTTTTTTTATAACTGTATTAGATTCAGATTATGCCGAATCCAGCCCAACCAAACAATGGATAATTTTCCGTGCAAAATCCAAACAAAAGAAAACAAGTCAATTTAACGGAAAATGTTTTCTGCAGAAAATGAATCAGATGAGAATGTTTGGAGAATACCTGAACTGCTCGAAGGACGGCATCAGTCAGTGGCGGTAGAGGCATCTTAAGATTGCCACAGTCCCATTCGCCACACCTTGTATCTCTGTTTCGGAATGAATACATGCCATATCCTTGCTTACGGCCTTCGTGCCATGACCCCTCGTAACAGTGGCCATTAGCAAAGTGATAAACACCAAAGCCGTGGATTTTGTCCCCAAAGTATTCCCCAGCATATCTATCCCCATTTCTACAAAACCAATCATAAAGGCATATCAACATTAACTTTCCTCAACAAAATTAAACAATTAAAGAAACAATGAGCAATCAGTCGATATTTCCTCCTCTGTTAAGTTTTCCAAACAAGATGACATCAAGGGAACCATGCAAGTCAAAATCGACAAAATTAGCACCTACTACAACTATATTTTGGATGACATAAGTGCATTATTAAACTGCTCTAAATAGGGTCAAAAAAATATAAAACATTCAATTCCTTCAACAGAATTACATGTTTTCACTTAGGAACAGATCTCAAATCTTACCCATAACAAGCAATTTGAAAAGTAAGAAAATGAAGAAGAATAAATAGGCTTTAGAAACTATTAAAGAAAAAGAAAAAAAGCAATCAATCGATATTTTCTCCTCTGTTACAATTTTCCAAACACGATGACATCAAGGAACTGAACAAAGTCAACAAATTTAACACCAACTACTACAACTATATTTTTGATGATATAAATTGATTATTAAAATGCCTTACAATGACAAGTAAATACATGAACACAACGGATTTGTAACAGAAAATTCCATTCCCTATATATGATGTCTCTACATTTTCTTTTTTAATTTATATTTTATAATTAAAAAGTCTACATTGTATTCATCAAGATCAAATCAAGAAAAATGAAATCTTGGGTACAAATTAAAAACTAAAAACTCATATCATATATCAAGAAACTTTCATCAAATGACATGAACTAAACAAAGATGAAATCTTTCATCTTTGTATGAAACTGATTCCCCAAAAAAAAAAAGTATTCCTCTCAAGTTACACAGATCAAAACAATCATATTCACATACAATCATAAACATAACACAATAAATTCCATTGTTGTATTAATCATTAACAATGTCCAAATAGTATATCTTCCCGTCTATTCTTCGTTTTCATTTTTGTGTCAACACAAATTTTTGAAAATTACAAACTAACTTCCAATAATATTTTCTGAAAAAAGGGTAGTTTAATTTTCGAAAACAGATCACCAAACAAAAAATTATATATTGTAAGAAAACAGATAAAAAACAGAGTCGAATCGAAGTTGAAGAATTCACCTAAAATGGTAAGAACCGAGGCCGTGCTTGACTCCACACTTGAATTCACCAACATAACTGCTTCCATCGGAGCAACTCTGCATTCCAACACCATGGCTCTGCCCATTACACCACTCCCCTGCATAAGCATCCCCTGTATAAAACCTATAAACTCCATAACCATGCCGGAGACCTTGCCGATACTGTCCTCGAAACCGACTACCTCTCGCCCAGCTCTCAATCCCATACCCATCATACCTCCCATCAACCCAATCTCCCTCATACCTCCCATTCACAAAGTAATTGTACACTCCACTCCCATTACACCTCCCCTTGTGAAACTCCCCTTCATAGAAATCACCATTGCTGTAAAATTCAACCCCTTCTCTGACAATTCGCTTCGATTTTCGGTCTTTTTTCGACACAATCGACTCGCCGATGAACCATTGGACCGGTTTGTGGTTGTTCTGCGAGAACCCAAGTCGCTTGGAGAGAAACAAAAAGCTTTGGTGAATCAAACCCTTGTTTTTGCCAGCGAAGAAGAGAGCGATGGCGACGAAAATCAGGGCTAGGAGGAGGTTTTCCGAGGTGGGTATGTCGTCTCTGCCGAAATAGAGGAAGAGGGTGCAGAGAGAGAGGGAGAGGAGGGCGAAAAACGGGGCGAACCGGCCAGAATGGCGGCGAACCGGGGATGGACCGGGTTTGTGGGGCTTTTGTTCCTCTTCGTCTTCTTCGTCTTGTCTGATCTCGTTTACGGAAGATAGGGTTTGGATTGAGGATCTGATGGTCGGAGATGAGCGGAGGAGAGAGGACTGTGTCCTCTTCAGCTTCGCCGTGCTCTGCTGACCGTCCATTTATGTGGGTCCCACTACACTCTTGATCTATCGACCGTCTGATCTTATCTTCCCTAGTGGGCCATCATGATGTAGCTTTGATATTCTAATCACATAAACCACCGCCGGCGACATCTCAGGCTGCGCAGGATAGGCAGTTGTCTGTGCGCAAGTTAGCAGCTACCAACTGAACAAAAACAGAACAGAGAGAGAGAGAGAGAGTGTGTTTTAGAGAGAGAAAAAGTGCAAGGCAGGAGGGAGAGAGAGAGAGAGAGAGAAATTGGGGGGATTGGACCGGGTTTTAATAATTTCTGGTGGCTTTGGGAGGAGCCACTTGGATTTAATTTGGGCCGTTGGATGAGGATCTATGGTGAGATTTAGTTTTGGCCGTTGGATGGGGCTTCTTTGGGAATTCGCGGTATTGACGGGAAGAAATGGTCGTCCAATCATTTGGCCTTTTTCTTTTCCTTTTTTTTTTTTCATTTTATTTGTTGCATGCTGGGACTTGCAACGCACAGGTTATTTTAACAAAAAGGGTAAATTACAGTCTCACATTTTGAAATTTAGGTTTAATATTCTTGACATTTAAGAAATTATACTAATTTTTTTGTCATTATAATTATTTAAACGGAATAAAAATATTGAACTAATGCATTTTCTTTTTTTTTTTACTTTACTTTACTTTCTTTCTTTTTTTTCTCTGTCATTTGTTTTACTTTTTTTTTCAATGTAATTTCTTATATTTTTCTATCAAGAGTTGTTGCATTTTATGTAAGTAAAGGATTTGTAAAATGAGACTATTAACTATAGGGGTAAGAATATAATTTCTAAAACATCAAGAGGTGAGATGTAATTGGACAAACCTCAAGAGATGTCAGTGTAATTTATCCTTAAAAAAATTTGTGTTTATTACACTTTTTATCCTTAAATTATTACCAAATTGTTTATTTGGTTCTTGAACTATCGATTGAGACTAAGTTCTTAATTTTTTTTTTTTTCAAATCTATTTAATCCCTAAAAAGATTACAAAAATAAAATATAAGCTCATAAGTATTATAAATTAGTAAAAAAATCCTATCTACTTAAAATATAAGCCTTTTATCTAGTATTATGTACCAAATTTCATTTATAATTTTTTATTGATTGTTTTTTAATTTTTCGTTAAATTCTTGTTATAACTTAATTAATATATCATTTTGTTCTATTATAATTTGTAGCGAAGTGTTATTATTCAAATTATTTAGTTCTATTTCATCAGAATGTTTAATACTCATATAATTTTATTGGTAAGACTGAGAACAAAACTCTAATACTAATTTAAAAACAGAGAGAAAAAAAATATTTTTTGAAGACAAAATTGAAATTTAAGATTTTTTTTGAAATAAAATCTTAACTTGATAGAGTCTTTTACTAATTTATAATACTTATTGCGTATATTTTATTTTTATAATTCTTTTAGGGACTAAATAAGTTTAGGGCAAATTACATATACACCCCTCGAGGTTTGGCTAAATTACAAATACCCTCCTGAGGTTTGAGAAATTACGAATTCCCCCCTGAATGCTATATTTGCATAAGAAATTAGGGGGTAATTTGTTATGAAATATAAACCTCAGGGGGCAAATTGTTATGAAAATACAAACCTCAGGGGGCGGGATGTAATTTTCGAAACCTCAGGGGGGTATCTGTAATTTAACCAAACCTCGAGGGGTGTATATGTAATTTGCCCATAAGTTTTTAAGGACTTAATAGATTCAATCGATAGTTTAAAAACTAAATATATGTTATTTTATATATTTCATGGACTAAGCAAACTAAATCGATAGTTCAGTAACTAAATAGATAATTTAGTGATAGTTTAGGAGCAGAAAGTGTAATTAACGCAAAAAAATTATTCATTCTTAATCCATCTAAAACATATGAGTTTAGATTAATCTCATCCTAAATAAGCTTTTTTAAAATATTATAAATCATTATACATGAGTTTGCTTACATATATATATATATATATATATTGAAATTGTCTCTCTATTATTATTTTTTTCTTCAATTTTTATCACTCATTTTTTTTAAAAAAAAATTTCCTCTCTTTGTCATATCTCTTGATATTTTTGATCAAATTGCACAAAAAAAAAATTTAATTAATTAAAATAGGAGAAAGAAGAAGAAGAAGAAGAAGAAGAAGAAGAAGAAGAAGAAGAATACTCTCTTGATAAAATTTTATACCTACTACTACACCAAAATGTTAGGTCTACCCCTAGATGTGTGGTTAATAATTTACAAGAATGAAAAAAGGATTATTCAGTGTGTTTGGTTTGAGTTTTTTGAATTAAATTTTTTGAAAATTGAATTTTTTAGTTTTTGTATTCTTTTATTTTTAGTGAATATTTTTTAAATTTTAAACATTTTTTTTTATTTTTTTAGATGCACCTTAGTTAGATATATCTAAAAAGTAAAAAATTTGTGAAAAAATATTTTGAAAAATTAATAAATATATAGAAATATAAAAAAATGTACTGAATTCTTGTATTTTTTTTTATATTTTTGGTATTTTTTGAATTTTTAAAAGATTTTTTTTTTTACATTTTTTTAATTTTTAGGTGTATTTATGTTAGGTGTGTCTAAAAAGTAAAAAAAATGCTTAAAATATTAAAAAAAATTCAATAAAAACAAAAAAAACACAGAAAATAAAAAAATAAAATTTTCTAAAAAGTGATTTTTGAAAAGAGAAAACAAGCAAGCTGAATTCATTAAAGAAAAGAAATCTTAGCACAAAAAGTTTTTGAATAAATTTTATCACTACTATTCGGTGTGTTTAGTTTCAATTTTCTGAATTTAGTTTTTTGAAAATTAAATTTTTTGTTTTTTGTGAATATTTTTTAAATTTTAAGTAATTTTTTTACTTTTTTAGGTACACTTTATTTAGATGTATCTAATTAGTAAAATATTTGAAAAAATTAATAAATACACAAAATACAAAAAATGTATTGAATTTTCATTTTTTTTGGTTTATATTTTTTAGTATTTAGTGTATTTTTTTATAAAAAAAAAATCATAAATATTATATTTTTTAAGTATATTTATGTTAGGTGTGTCTAAAAAATTTTTTTAAAAAATTGCTTAAAATATTTTAAAAAATTCATTAAAAATATTAAAATACGAAAAATAAAAATATAAAAAATTTTAAAAATTATCTTCTGAAAACTAAAATCAAACAAGCTGATTGTGATTTTAGAGTAGATATTATATTGAACATTTTTTCCATAATTGGTGAATAACTGATTAATTACCTCATTTGATTCTTATCAACGAAAGAATTGAAACGTGAAGATTCTCTTTGTAAAATGTTACAAGTGATGATGAAAACTCAACCAATTGTTTTTTACCCCCTTTTTTTTTTTTTTTGTAAGCTTAAGCCTCCATTTGGGAAGTGTGTTGGTTTTTTCACTTTTTGACTTTTTTGACTATATGAACCTGAGCTCAAAAGCTTGGTTTGGGAAGGGCTTTTGACTTTTTGACTTTTTTGATTTTTTTTGTGAGAGAAGAGTGTAATGATTATGGGATTGGATGAGATGTTTTGTCTATTGTGGCTCATGAGTCTATTCTGTCTTTTATGGCTCATTGAGCCAAAAAAGCCCAATGAGCCCTTGCCAAACCAACCCTAATTATCTTTAGAATAAAGATTGAGAGCTTTAATTTTAGAGTTTTAGTGATATAACAATGAGTAAGATCCACATGTGATGTGATATGTGTACCTATATTTTTTTATTATTATTTTATTTTTTTTCTCTTATTACATCACTAGAGCTCTTTTTATAATTTCAAAATTAAAACTTTCTATCATTGTTATTCTCTTAATAGGCCATCAGTTAAACCATCTCCAACGGTTCATCAAAGTTGATATCAAATTTAAAATTTGGTGAAAAAGTTACTGTTTGGTGCTCCAACGGTTGTACCAAATCGATATCAAAATGAGATTTCACCAAACAATTCATCAAACTGAGGACAGAATATTGATTTCATCAAAACACTGTTTGTGACCGTTGGGGGAGACCAACCGGTCAACCAGCCGGTTGACCACCAAAAGGTTCAAATAGTTCCAAGAAAAGGTTCAAACAGTAAAAAAAAAAATTTTGCCTTACCGGTCGACCACTAAAAGGTTCAAAAAGTTCAAAAAAAAAAAATTCGCCTAACCGGTCGACCAACCGGTTGTCCCGGCGCAAATTTGATGAAAGTTCACCGTTGGAGCGAATGATATCATATTTGGTAAAATGGGTCATTTTTTACTCAGATTTGATGAAAAAAGAAATGCACCGTTGGAGATGCTCTTATGAAGCTCCATATGTTTCATTCAGGGTTGGTTTGGAAAGTTGGTTGATTTTTTTATTTTTTGGTTTTTTTAACTATTTTAGCCTGGGTTAAAAAGCTTGGTTTGGGAAGGACTTTTTGGCATTTTGACTTTTTTGACTTTTTTGTAAGAGAATAATATAATGATTATGGATTTGATGTGATGTTTTGTTTGTTGTGACTAAAATAGCATATTTTGTCTTTTGTGGCTATTTTAGCCACAAACCATCTTGCCAAACGAATATATATAAATACATATGTAACATATCATTTTGTTCTATTATAATTTGTAACGAAGTGTTATTATTCAAATTATCTAGTTCTATTTCATCAATATGTTTAATACCCGTATAATTTTATTGGCAAGACTAAGAACCAAACTCCAATACTAATTTAAAAATAGAAAGAAAAAAAAACTTTTTAAAGACAAAATTGAAATTTAAGATTTTTTTGAAATAAAATCTCAACTTGATAGGATATTTTATTAATTTATAATACTTATTGCTTATATTTTATTTTTATAATTCTTGTAGGAACTAAATAAGTTTGAATTAAATACTTTAAGGACTTAATAGATTCAATCGATAGATTTTAATTTATATATTTTATGGACTAAGCAAACTAAGTCGATAGTTCAGTGACTAAGGCCTCGTTTGACAAGTGACTTTTTTAGTTAAAAAGTCAAAAAAGTTACTAAAAAATCAAAAAGTCAACAACCTATACCAAAAAGTCAAATATTCTTTTTTTCTCACTACTTTTTGCACATCTTTTCTTAAAAAATCAAAAAGTCATCCCAAATATATTAGTTTTTTTTACATCACATTTTAGCTAAAAAATTAAAAAGTTACTAAAAAAGAAAATAGATAATTTAGTGATAGTTTAGGAGTAGAAAGTGTAATAAATCCAAAAAAATTATTCATTCTTAATCCATCTAAAACATGTGAGTTTAGATTAATCTCATCCTAAATAAGCTTTTTAAAAATATTATAAATCATAATACATGAGTTTGCTTCTATATATATATATATATATATGTTGAAATTGTCTCTCTATTTTTTTTTTCCCTTCAATTTTCGTTACCTTTTTTTTAAAAAAAAAATTTCCTCTCTTTGTCATATCTCTTGATATTTTTTTTATCAAATTGCACAACAAAAAAAATTAAAATAAAATAAACTAAGGGAGAAGAAGAAGAATAATAATACTTTCTTGATAAAATTTTGTACCTACTACCAAAATGTTAGGTCTACCCCTGGAAATGTGGTTAATAATTTACAAGAATGAAAAAGGATTATTGTGATTCATTAAAGAAAAAAAATCTTAGCACAAAGAGTTTTTGAATAAATTTTATTACTATTATTCAGTATATTTGGTTTCAATTTTTTGAATTTAATTTTTTAAAAATTGAGTTTTTTATTTTTTGTGTTTTTTGGTTTTTAGTGAATGTTTTTTAAATTTTAAGCAATTTTTTTACTTTTTTATATGCACCTTACATAGATGTATCTAAATAGTAAAATATTTGTAAAAAAATATTTTTAAAAATTAATAAATAAAAAAAATATGAAAAATGTACTGAACTTTTATTTTTTTATATATATATTTTTTGGTATTTAGTGTATTTTTTTTTTAAAAAAAGGAAAAATTATTTATAAGTCCTATTAGGGAGACTTATACTACATATGGTCCTACTAAAAAACTTATGTTCCCATAAGTCCTGTGGGAAATTTGTTGACACATTTACCCTCAATATTAGTTGTTAATTTCATAAATAATAGTAAAACCATATATAGGAAATTGAATATTACCATAGATCATGTCTATATAAACGTAACGTAACGTAACGTGACACCTACATAAACGTAACGTGATACCTATGATTTATGGTAACATGCAATTTCCTATACGTTACGTGACACTTACATAAACGTAATGTGACACCTGTGATCTATGGCAACATTCAACGTAACGTGACACCAACATAAACCAGTAACATTTTCATATTCAATTTTAAAAAATAAAAACTCATTAAGTTTGCGAAACGTAACGTGACACGTTACGTTACGTTTATGTAGGTGTCACGTTACAATACGTTTATATAGGTGTCACGTCACGTCACGTTTATGTAGGATCTTGTGGAATGCATTCCTATCTAAATAGGACTTGAAACTCTATAATAAATTACACAGGACTTAACCTACCATAAATGTCTGAAAAAGGACTTATAAATAAGTTTCTAAAAAAAAAATTCAAAAATATTATATTTTTTAAGTGTATTTATGTTAGGTATGTTTAAAAATTAAAAAAAAAAATTACTTAACATATTTAAAAAATTTATTGAAAATATTAAAATATAAAAAATAAAAATATAAAATTTTCTAAAAATTAAAACCAAACAAACTGATTGTGATTTAAGAATAGATATTATATTGAGCATTTTTTCCATAATTGGTTAACTGATTAGTTACCTCATTTGATTCTTATCAACGAAAGAATTGAAACGTGAAGATTCTCTTTGTAAAATGTTACAACAGGACAACAAGGATGTGATGTGATGGTGAAAACTCACCCAATTGTTTTTTACCCTTGTTTTTTTGTAAGCTTAATTCTCTTAATAATAAAGATTAAGAGTTGCGATTTTAGAATTTTAAAAAGAATTCTACTGATTCGTTAGGGAGTGAAACTCACTTGTGATATGATATGTGTGTCTATATATATTTATTTTTTTTCTCTTACCACATCACTAAAACTCTCTTTATAATTTCAAAATTCAAGCTCTTTATCATTATTCTTAATAGACCAACAGTTATGAAGCTTCATATGTTTCATTCATCATTGTACAACTTTTAGGTCATGGGAAATGTTAAGGGAATGTGGTTTATGTGTAAGAACAGAATGAGGATTTCATTTATGTTGCGTTTGTTTGAGAGATTTGGAGAGAGATTTAGAAAGAAAAAGAGAAAAGGTATGTGAAACTAGGTGAAATGTAGGTATATTTTATTCACATTTCACCTAATTTTTCTCTTTCCCTTTCCAAATCCCTCCTCAAATCCTCCAACCAAACACATCGTTAAGGGGCAATAGATGAATAAAATTATTTCATTATATCTATAAATACATATATATATATATATATAATATGATAAAAATTAAATATTACAGAAGCAATTTCTAACATGATGAAGAAGTTTAATAGAAAGAGAATGTAAAATGAGAAAAAAAATGATATATATTTTTTATGTTGGGGGGCTATTTTATATATAAAATTATATATCTATATATATATATATATTTTTTTTAAAATGTTATGGCAAATAGCATTTTTCACAGAAAAATGGAGGTCATGATTCCCCCATAATCTTTTCGTAATTCCGTCCCTGTTGATGTGATGAGTTACAAACGAGTTGAATCAAGTTAAGTTAAAAAATCGAGTTTAAATTTGATAAAAATAATTAAACTGAAATTAATATATATATTAAAAAAGTAAGAGATTAAAAAAATATTAATAATTGTCATCAATCAAATATATAAATTTACAAAAAAAAAAATACCAAATATATAGAGAAATGAAATAAGTTAATAAAAATATACTTGATATGTTATTAAAAATAAATATAAATTTATATTGTTTGTGTTCACTTAGAATCAAGTTTGGTAGCACTCAAATGCAGCTTGAATACTAAAAAAAATTTTGAGCTCAAGCATGTTTAGCAAATAAAATGAGCTCTAACGAGTTTTAAACAGGCTCAGTTCAAGTTGTTCATTTACAACCTTAGAGCACTATATATGTTCACAACTCTTCTCGTCAACTGATTACTTTTAAACCAAATTAACATATTTTGTGTTCACAAACCTATCTAAACTCGACTAATTATTAAATGAGCTTAAGAATTGAGTTATGAATTTATTTATTTGTCAAATAAAGTAAGTTCAAATAAACCCTAATCAAGCAAAATTTGAATTGAACTGAATCACTATACATAAACAGCTCGGTCGATTCGTAACTTTTAGGTACAAATAATTTTGTAGGTGTGTGAATACTGCTAGTACAATGAATCATTTATGTGTGTTTGCCTCTAGAGATGTGAATCGAGTGTCACGTGTGTAGGCCTCAAGCATCTTTGGTGTAACAATAATACAAATAATCACTGGACGGTGGATGCAACTATCAACTATGAGAGTGGGTGGTGGGTGGGTAGAGAGAGGTCCTATTGTGGGGAGGTGGGGGTGATTTTCATGAATCAATTCTCAACCTCTCTTTGTAGAAGGTATATTTATTGGGTTTCTTTATAACTATTTTAATGAATTCTTTTTTGATAATTCAATATCTAACTTAATGGAGCGATCATTCAGAAACTAATCCTGCAGTTCATTAATGGAAAACCCATTTAAAATCAGGACCAAAGCCTTATATAAACTAAATTTTCAAGAAATTAATTTTACCTATGAGATTTTAAACTTGAACCCTTCAATAAAACTCTTAAATTAATCACTAGACCATCCCTTTTAGTGAAACTCTTGGATCTAATATGCTACTCAACACCCACCCACAAAACAAAATAAAACAAAAAAATAATAATAAAAGTCAAGGGCAAGGATAAATAAAGACCCATCAAAAATACTTAGGGAACAAAGTCAGTAAAAAAGTTCTTTTTTTTTTTTTGTCATCTATATTGAGTTATAAATGATAAAATTTATAAGATAATCAATCTATTAAAATGAATTATCTCACCGTTTATAATATAATTGACATTAAAATATAGAACAATGTTTTTCTCAATAACTAATCAAGTGATTTGAGGACTCTCGCCTTCTTTTCTCCTCTCTACAAATTGTAAGAACGAAAATGAGTTAGACCCCTAGTGGAGGTGCTGGGGTCTCCTCCCATTGGTCAAAAACTGTTGTTGTTGTTTTTTTTTTTTTTTATTGCCACCCCCCCCCCCACGTGGAGGTGGGGGTGCCTCCATACTGGGGGTCGGAATCACGGCTCTTGTAAAAAAACAATTTGACACGATTCCACCTTTTCATACGCATCGAAAAACAAAAACAAAAACAAAAAAAAGGGGGGCAAGATTATCTTATTTATTACTCTCAAATCTTAGTAAAAAGGAGTCAAATGCAGTAACAAAGTTACCTAATAATCCTACTCTAGGGGGTCTTGGATGTCACTGGACCAAACAGGTCTTGTCTTATTGCCACATCAAAATTCAGTTTTTTGGAAAAATGTTAAATAGTTAGAGCAATATGAACAATTAGTGCTTCTAGCCAAAAACAATTCCCATTTACAATTAAACCTACCCTTCAATGGATCTCTCTCTTTCTCTCTAATCTTTTCTTTTCTCCAATTTTCCAATTTTTCTCCAATTTGGCCTCCATGGTATTGTCGATTTGGATGTTGAAGGCTTGAAGGATGGGACTAATACTAGCAACAACATTGATGGCATTGCTAGCGAACTGAGTTGCGTTGAGTGAACATTTTACATTGGAGTCTAGTATTGGAGCATTTTCGAGTTGGTCAAAGCACATTTGTTGGTTCGAGACCACAACAATGAACCAGATCAAAATTTCAAATACACGATCATTGACGGTGTGCAAGTCGCTATCACCTAGCATGAGAACGAGGCTTTTAGTTCGTCAATAGAGCACATTGCAATAATTCACTGCCTCTTCAATGGTGGCCTAAACAACACCTACAAGGCTACAATGTAGTCCTTTAGTGTAGTGAGGCTATTCATGTGAGCGACCTTGACATCAATTACTTTGACTAACCTTGAAGATGGTGTATCATTTAGGATGATATGTATCGATATTGGTATAATTCTGAGTACAGTTTTAAATTTCACACTATTAAGTTTAATATTTTAAATATATTAATAAAATTTGACATGCATAACAATACAATTTTTGATATGGAAACACAATAATATATATTGGTCTATTTATGCATAAAGCCTATGATAGTAAACACCACTTGTGGCTATACGCATTTGGGTGTGTTTGTTTAAACGGACTGGATAAAAGAGATTAGAATTTACCGGACTGTTAGTCTTAGGATACATTGTCCCCGGACTATTTAGTTAGACTGAATTTGTATCCTATGTTTGTTTAATCATGGGATTAGAGGTCAAGAAAAGACTATTTGGTTAGATAAGATATGAATCCTATGTTTATTTGGAATATTATGGAAAAAGAAAAATGTTTAAATGACTATTTTACCTTTTTCAATTGTTTATTAAGTAATAACAATATTAAACACATCTTTAATATTTTAATTATTTTTAACTAGATTAAATAAAAATTTATTTGATTTTATTTTTAAAACAATTAAATAAATTTATTTTAAATAAATAAAATATCAATAAAAATATATGTTATTTTTTTAATTAAAATTTTAAATAAATTTATTTTAAAAAACAATAAAATTAAATAAAACATCTATTAAAATTTAAATAAAATATAAACAAAATTTTAAAATAAAACATCAATAAAATATCTATTAAAAATTATTTTAAAAAATTAAATAAATAAAACATAAAATAAAAATTATTTTATTTTTAAATTGAAACATTTAAATTTTATTGAATTTTACTAAATATAATACATAATTAAATAGTAGAGGATCAAAATGGTCATTTCACCACCTTATCCCATATCCCCGGTCCCTCCATTTGTGTCCCACCCCCCATGGAACGCAATAGTCTAATGGATTTGTGACTAATAGACTGGTGTAAAAATTTTGAACCAAACAATAATAGTCCGATCCTTCAAAACAAACACTACCAAAGTGAAGCAAACAATGCTGATAGTAATCTGCCAATTCACTCCCTGTGCTGATGTTTTCCAACTATCTTAAGTAAATAAAAATGATTTCAATGAGTAAATTTGCTACTTCATTTCAATTTATTCAAAATGTATATCAATTCACATAAACTGGCCTTGGAAAAAGAAAAAAAGAATTTACCTCTAGTACCGAATGCTTATCGCTAAACAACATAAATCTATTTGGTGCACAATAGATCCGGGGTCAAACAATATCCATTTCGGATCTTCACTTCCTCAATAGCTTCTCTTTCATCCTTTCAACTGCACTCCTCAGCGTGCCCTCATCTTTGCAGAAAGTAAACCTCACAAGATTCTTTCCATCTTCCGGGTTCAAGTAAAACACGCTTGTCGGAATCGCTACCACCCCGACTTCCTTGATCAGATACTCACAAAATGCAACATCATTTTCTTGCCCAAATGGGGTGTGATCGACCACCACAAAATAGGTTCCACTTGAGGGGTATACCTTGAAACCAACAGCCTTTAGCCCTTCGACCAAAATCGCCTTCTTTGCTGAGTAATCCCTCTTTAGCTCCTCGTAGTAAGACTCGGGGGCTCTAAGAGCCGCTGCAGCCGCATGCTGCATTGGAGTGCATGTGGCAAAAGTGAGGAACGAGTGTGCTTGACGCACACCCCAAGTCAGGTGCGGGGGAGCTATGGCCCACCCAATCTTCCAACCTGTTAAAGAGAATGTCTTTCCCAATGAATTCAAAGTAACGGTCCGCTCGTACATTCCAGGAAGAGAAGCCATAGAAATGTGGTCCATTTCAAAAGCCAACTTGTCATAAACTTCATCGGTGAAAACCAACACGTCATTCTCAATGCATAGCGATGCAATCGTGTTGAGTTCTTCCCTAGTGAACATTTTCCCCGTGGGATTGTGTGGGGTGTTTATGAGAACAGCTCGAGTATTCTTTGAGATTGTCGACTTGAGCTCATCAAGAGGCACCGAAAAATTTGGGGGTCGTAATGTGATGCATTTGATTTTGGCACCGGCCATTGACAGGGTGGCTTCATAAGAATCGTAGAATGGAGCGAATACAATCACTTCATCACCGGGATTTATTAAACCCAACATGGTCGCAGCAATTGCTTCGGTGCATCCTGAGGTGACGGTAACTTCCTTTTCTGGGTCCACCACAAGTCCGGTATCTTTTTTGAACCTTTCAGAGATAGCAGAGTTGAGGTCAGGAACTCCATATCCACGGGCATATTGGTTTTTCCCGGCTTTAATGGCTTCAATGGCTGCTTCTTTCACAAATTCAGGACCGTCAAAGTTGGGGAAGCCCTGTCCAAGGTTTATTGCTCCGTGTTTGATGGCAAGCATACTCATTTGTGTGAAGATCGTAGTTTTGAACTTCTCCAAACGCTGTGCAACCTGGAAAAAGGAAATAAAAAATGTCAAATACTTAAGGATCAATAAATAGACAATAAAAATGGTTAGATGCCATTCAGTCATTCTATCATCTTCAAAAGATTAAGACAGAGACTACAAAACTTGGCTGAGAATATCTTCGACAAGGTATTCGACAATGGCAATTATGATCTCAAAATCGGACGAAGTTCAGAAATCAAAAATATTGTAACTCATGGACTAAGAAGCACAAGCAATTGTACAAAAATGCAGGGTCTGTCTCCATATCATGTTCAAAACTAAAGTCAAGGGGAACTTTTCAACATAGACAGGAACTCAAAAGGTCATATAGTAGAAGTAATAGCGATATACATAATATAATCATCAAAATGAACCTGTCAAGCTTTAGCTTTACTAGAAATTACTCACATAGAAGTTTAATGTATTAATCAATATTATATAATTGATGTATCTAGAAGAAACACGTGTATTGCCATGTTATCGCCAGTTCCATGTCCTACATATTTTTAGGATTTTCTTCGTCCATCTGTTCAGATCGTATCATATTTGTACCCCACATTTATGTCTATGTTATTTAGCTTGTGGGATCTCGAGGAGAAAAATAAGGATACAACATACTTCATGATTATGAGCCAAAACAAGAGGGAAAAAAAGTTAAGAGTCAAGGAAGCAAATCTAAATAGAAGCACTCAACAAGACAAGGCAAGTGATTATGTGCAACCAGTTACAGTGCACATAAGTTTTCGAAGCTTAGCCATTAAGTTAGAGATTGGTGTTTCATTGGTCACAGTTTAGTTTGGTTCGATTTTCACTGACTCAAGCTCAAGGTTAGACATAACAATCAACTCAACCCCAACACATGATACACTTCTCAAGCCTATAACTGACCTAACTTACACCAGAGGAATGTGCAAGACCTCAAGACCCAAAGTACCAAGCCAAGTGAAGTTAACCCTCAAGTCAGGTACCACTTCGCTTACTGCAACAAATAATTGCAAGAGCATGAAAAACTGAACACAAAACAAAGAAAGAGAAAACAAAAGGGTAAAAGGCAAAAGGTTTCTAGAAACCATGATAACGTCATATTAGGTCTCATTTCAATCTGATCAATTACAAAGTAAGCACATGCTTTCTGATAGCAGTTCAACATACTGTTAAGTAAATTCAACCAGATTCAATACACAACATGATAAAAGATGCAAGTTTACTATAACTTCCCCTGCACCCAGCTTGAAAATGGGAAAACACCATAATATCATTTCAATATCACAAACTGAGTTAATGCATTCCTGATATTCAGGTATCTAATTTGGTTCTACTAGCATGTCAAGCATATTTAAGTGTTGCATTCCATTGTGTAAAGAACATTGGAGTAGAAAAATAGTCTTACTATGATGATAGAAAGATACTTTTTTTAAGTTAGGTCCAATAGCAAGAATTAAAACCCTAGAGTACTAGACTTTTTAAATAGTTTAGCTCGTACTTGGATGATAACAAACCAATAATGTGGAGCATAAAATAAAAGGAAGAGATCTCCCAAAATAGAAGAGCACAAGCCACTAGTGAAATGCACAAAATGCTAAGGAAGCATAGCACCGAAAAAGAGTTCTCTGAAATAGAGACATGCAAATTTTTTTTAGTTTTATCGTCGGCTCTAAATGATCCTCATGAGTTCTGATTGGAGATCAGAGTTTTTTTTCCTTGGAGATAGAAAATTCAACTCCATTATGTGGCTGGCATTGACATGACATCTCCACGTCACCTCCACTACAAATCAAGTTGGCGCCATGTGATTGTCATGTGAGGCAACATGTGGGTCAACAATGAGCCTCCACGTGCTCTTCTAAGAATCAAGCTTAAACAATCAAGATAGATACGTGCCTACCCAAAACTCAATCGAAACACCCCTTGACTCAGCCAATGGAATCTCCACTCGAACGATCACCTATCTCTATTGAGCCATTGCACATCACAACTCACCTCCAACCGACTGTTCGGTAACCCTGCAAGAAGAGAAGGTTTCGTCCACCAAGCAGGGCATATTATAACCCCTAATCTCTTACCTTTTTAGTCAGTTACTGGAATTTCCAACTTTAAAGTCCATCATAACTATCGTATAAATATATAAATCAACGTCTTTTTTCAAGAAATGGACAACATACGAAGATCTACTTTCTATTCTTTCACCCACATGACATTTCAATAACCCCCCAAAACTTTAGGTTCATTTAACTACACACCAATCAATTTACATTTAGTTCATTAAGAAGGAATGAAAAATGAATCTTAGTGCATTTGACATGATAAACCCTGTTAGGAAGGTTTATCTGAACCTTCATCGAAGTATAGATTTTGTCAATTCCCTTCATATGTAAGAATTTATAGGCCTTCTTTTGTATGAGCAATAAAGGTTAGCATAGCTTAACATGCTCTTTTATACGCTGGATCCCCATTTGATATTTTTTAATATAATTTGTTTTAATTATCAAAAAATACATAAAGGTATTTTAGTAGTTTCATAGTATTCCCAAATCTTTTAGAGTAATTATATTCAATTGGAGAAATTCAAGAAGTGATGTTCCATAGATGTTCAAGCAAATTAGGTGATTTGGACCATTTTTCCATATTCCAAGTTCCAACCCTAGTGATTTCTATTTTCATGGTAATGTTCTAATTTCGTATTGAAAATAAATGACGAAGAAAACCCCAATCATGATATCATTCACATCTGTAGTTGGTGTTCACATCCCAGCTGAAGTTCACGTGCTCAGCCTTCATGCATGTATGCCACCTGGTAAGCCCACCATCTTAACATGTTCGCATCTAAAGTAACATTTATCTCCCACTTCACGCTTGTATAACTATGTCGGACAATACATTTCTTTTCTACAAGAAATCAATCTTGCATTCAGAAATACCTTGACAATTTTAATGATCTCATTCATATGCCTAGCCCCATGGTTCCATGTTTATTAGTACATGCCACATAGTATATCAGTTTTTGTCCATATTGTTAAATATTTGAGAACCAATTGCCCCGAAAGTTTGAGCGGATAGAAAATGGATAAAACTAAGCTACTAACACCCCTTCCTCCTGTGTAAGTCCATCTTATATGTGGTGAACAAGATGCACAAACATGTATAGAGAAAAGCACACAAATATAACAAAGGAACAAACATACTATGCAACATAAAACCCAGTTACTCTTGCAACCAATGTTCTGATATCATGTTAAATTATGCTACTTTAACATGGTATCAGAGCATTGATTTTGAGAGATCTTGAGTTCAAGTCTTTACATGTGAATTTGTTCCCCCTTCCATTTGTCTATGTGGACTTTGTTTCCTTTGTGCAATCGAACATTATACTGTTTGTTTGTTTGTCCTTCTATCATTCCACATAAAAGTGGTGGTTGCACGTGAGCTACAGAGTTAGAGCTCAATACACATTGCCCATTTCCTAAAAGCTTAGATTACTTTCGATAACATTGTTTGTTTTCAAATGAAAAGAATTTTCTACAGTTTTCTTCTTAGGCCTCGTTTGGGAACAGGCTAATTTAGTAACTTTTTGGCTATTTGGCTAAAAAGGTAAGTAAAAAAAACTTGTATGTTTGGGATGACTTTTTAGCTAATTACGAAAAGATGTGCAAAAAGTAGAGAGAAAAGAGAATCTTTGACTTTTTGGTATGGGTTGTTGGCTTTTTGGCTAATTTAGTAACTTTTTGGCTAATTGGCTAAAATAGCCTCTTGCCAAACGAGGCCTTAGTAAGAATTTGTAGGCTTTTTTTCTCTTTAAGAGTGTAGAGGCCTTATTTTGTTTTGAGCAGCAAATGTTAGCATGCTTAACAAGTTCTTGTATAGGCCATCTCCTTTTGATGGTTTTTTAATATAATTTATTTTAAATACCCAAACACATTTTAGGAGTTACAGAGTGTTCCGAAATCTTTTAGAACAATTAGTTAGAGAAATTAAAGAAGTGATATTCAACCGAGGTTCAAGAAAATACATTTGAAAGTAGATTGATTGATTTGGACCACTTTCTGAAGCTCGAGTAACCAGCTTAAGGGTGTGATAGAATATCACCCCCTATTTATAAAATGAAGATTAGGGTTTACAAGAGAGTCAATTACAAAATAATCCTTGAGGGCACAAAATGATTACAGACAGACCTTAGTGAAACTTTCGGCTAATATAATATGCTAACACTCCCCCTCAAGCTGGTGCGAAGATATCTCTCATGCCCAGCTTGCCTAATATGTCATGAAATGGTTTATTCCCAATCCCCTTGGTGAGAATGTCAGCAAGTTGTTCACCAGACTGGACAAAAGGAGTACAAATGGTACCACTAGTGAGTTTCTCCTTAATGAAGTGGCGATCAATCTCAACATGTTTTGTCCTGTCATGTTGAACTGGATTGTGAGCGATGTTGATGGCGGCCTTATTATCACAGTATAACCGCATGGAGTCCGTCTGATCAATACCTAGATCACGCAACAATAATTTGATCCATAAAAGTTCACACACACCTTGTGCCATAGCTCTAAACTCAGCTTCTGCACTTGACCTGGCAACCACATTCTGTTTCTTACTCCTCCAAGTAACTAGGTTGCCGCCAACAAATGTGCAATACCCTGAAGTTGATCTCCTATCAGTTACTGACCCAGCCCAGTCAGCATCTGTATAGGCTTCTACACGAAGATGATCATACTTTGAAAAATACAGACCCTTACCAGGAGCAGACTTCAAATACCTCAAGATTCTCATGACAGCATCAAAGTGAATCTGATGAGGAGCATGCATAAACTGACTAACTACACTGACAGCAACAGCAATATCAGGACGGGAGTGAGATAGGTAAATGAGCTTACCCAATAATCGTTGATAGCTCCCCCTATCCACAATTTCTCCTCCTTCATCATCCCCCAATTTCTGATTGGGTTCCAGTGGGGTGGCACATGCCTTACAGCCAAGCATCCCAGTTTCCTTCAACAGGTCAAGCACATATTTTCTCTGTGAGATAAATATCCCATCCTTAGAGCGAGCAACTTCAATTCCCAGAAAATACTTCAAGCTTCCCAAGTCTTTGATTTCAAATTCTTTAGCTAAATATTTCTTCAACAGAGGTATTTTCCCACTATCATTGCCTGTAAGAACTATGTCATCTACATAAACAATAAGTGCTGTAGTCTTACCGCGTGAGAAATGTTTCACAAACAATGTGTGATCTGCCTGACTTTGTTTGAAGCCATATTTAAACATAGCCTGAGTGAATCTCTCAAACCAAGCCCTTGGAGACTGTTTGAGACCATATAATGACTTCCGTAGTTTGCATACTTTGCCTTCTGTTTGATGATCCTCAAAACCCGGAGGAATGTCCATATATACTTCTTCTTCGAGGTCACCATGGAGAAAAGCATTCTTGACATCAAATTGATAAAGCGGCCAATCTAGATTAGCTGCTAGAGAGAGAAGTACTCTGACTGAATTCATTTTAGCCACTGGTGCGAAGGTCTCCTGATAATCAATGCCATATGTCTGAGTAAACCCTTTTGCCACAAGTCTTGCTTTGTAACGCTCAATAGACCCATCTGCTTTGTGTTTCACAGTATATACCCATTTACATCCCACAGGTCGTTTGCCCGTAGGTAACTCAGTCAATTCCCAAGTGCCATTCTTCCTAAGTGCTTTCATTTCCTCAATCATGGCTAGTTTCCACTCAGAGGTAGCAAGAGCATCCTGAAAATGGTTAGGAATGCTAACAGAGGAAATATTGGACACAAATGCTCTATATGAGGATGACAAATGAGAGTATGATACAAACTGTGAGATAGGATGTTGAGTACAAGATCTCACACCCTTCCTCTTGGCAATAGGAACATCAAGATCAATGGACTCAAGAGGTTCAAAGTTACCCAGACTCTCATCAGAAGCAAGAGATGGCAGTGGAGTAGCAGAAACGGTCCCGTGTATCCAGTTAACTGGTTTTCTATCTATGTCCCGGACATAAACATGCCCGTCCTTATTCTTGGTGACAGTGGGTTCGATAGTCCCAGTAGAAGAGGGGGGTGCAAGAACAACTGGTTCCACCATAGGAAGCACAGTAGTAGAGGGTGGTGCAAGAACAACTGGTTCCACCATAGGAGGCACAGGACTCACTTCACACCAAGGCTCCCCCGGAAATGAGGACGGTGACACCGGAGAGGACAAGAAATAGGACTGGGACTCAAAGAAAGTTACATCCATGGACACAAACCACTTACGAGAAGAAGGGTGGTAACATTTATACCCCTTTTGAGTAGGAGAGTAATCAAGGAAAACACATTTGAGGGAGCAAGGGTCCAACTTACCACGAGAGGGAGAGTGATTATGGACAAAACAGACACAACCAAATATTTTGGGAGGAATAGAAAACAAGGACGGAGAACCGAGGAGGACGTGAAGCGAAGCCTGTTTGTCCAAGACCTGGGTAGGGAGACGATTAATAAGATGGGCAGCGGTGAGAACAGCGTCGCCCCAATAGGGCCGAGGCACATTCATAAAAAAACACATGCACCGAGCCATGTCAAGAAGATGCCGATTCTTGCGTTCGGCCACCCCATTTTGTTGAAGGGTATTTGTGCAAGAGGTCTGATGGATAATGCCATGAGTAGAGAAATATTGTCCTAACCCAGAATCTATGTATTCCCCGCCATTATCAGAACGAAATATTTTGATAGTAGCCCCAAACTGAGTACAAATCATCTTATGAAAAGTGCGAAACACAGAGAAAACCTCACTCTTATCTTTCATGAGATACACCCAAGTAGCACGAGAAAAATCATCAATAAATGTAACAAACCAGCGATGACCTTTCACAGACAGAACACGAGAGGGACCCCAAACATCAGAATGTATTAATGAAAAAGGAACGAAACTTTTATTCAAACTGGGAGCAAAAGAAGCTCTATGTTGTTTGCCAAGTTGACAAGACTCACAAAGAAAGTCAGACACATGATGATTTGCGAAACTAGAAGGAAATAAATGCTTAAGTAAATGAAATGAGGGATGCCCAAGACGCCGATGCCATAGCCATAAATCAGCGGGGGTAGTAGAAGACGTGGTGGAAGAATAAGCAAGTTTGTCCGATTGATCTAGGAAGTAGAGACCATTTTCTGCACTACCACTGCCAATCGTCCTCCCCTCCCCGTGACAAGGTCCTGAAAAAGACAATGATCAGAAAAAAACGTCACACTACAATTCAAATCCTGGGTAAGACGACTTAAGGATAACAGATTAACAGAAAACTTGGGAACATGGAGAACAGAAGATAGATATATGGTAGGAGTGACTTGGACTAAACCTTTTCCAGAAATGGAAGAAACAGTACCATCGGCAATCCTAACTTTGTCCTGACCTGAAGAGGGCTTATAAACAGAGAAAAGATCAGAGGAGCCAGACATATGATCTGAGGCACCAGAATCAATAATCCAAGGCAAAGATGTATGAACCAGGAAAGCACAAGGAGAAGATGCTAAGTTACCTGAGCGGGCAAAGGACGAGGAAGCGGTACTGAGAGCAGTACAAGATCGGCGGTCCAACAATTGGCGCAAAGCATCCTCCAGCTCAGTATCAGAAGCTTGGGTAACAGAAGTAGAATTAAACTCAAGGGTATCAACGACACTAGACTGATGAGCCCGGGAATAGGAACCACGTCCTCGAGATTGGCCGAACCGACCTCCTCGAGAACCAGACCGATCACCTCGACCCCCGGATGGAGTCCCATGAAGCTTCCAACACGTCTCACGAGTATGCCGCGGCTTCTTGCAATAATCACAGAATACAGACTCCTTAGCAGCAGACGGAGGAGGCAGGCTGCGGCCATCTCGAGGAGTAGACAGTAATGCGGAACGGTCAATAGAGACAGGGGACATCATAGCAGACCGACGACTCTCCTCATTTTGGACATAGGCAAATGCCTCCTGAAGTGAAGGAAGAGTGTCCATACTCAGAACTCGACCCCTAGCTGGATCATACTCCACATTTAGGCCGGCCAAAAATTTAAAGACCCGTTCCCGTGCGATGAACTTCTTGTACCCGACAGAATCAGCAGGGCAAACGGGCTTATAGTCTTCCAGGTGGTCAAGGCGTTTCCAACCGTTGGTGAGGAAAGTGAAGTACTGAAGAACAGTCTGCTCCCCCTGAAGTGAGCTCTCAATAGATCGGCGCAACTCAAATGCTTGTGAAAAATTTCCTTTGGGGGAATAGGTAACAGCCACAGCCTCCCAAACGTCCTGGGCAGTCTCCATAGACAAGTAGCCCTCACCAAGTTCTGGAACCATCGAATGGATAAGCCAACTCATAATCAAAGAGTTGGTAATCTCCCATTGGTCATAACTTGAGTCAGTGGTACTAGGTGCCTGTATCCTGCCATCAACATACCCCATTTTCCCTCTGCTTTTCAAAAACATAGTCAAACTTTGAGACCATGCTAGGTAGTTCTGACCATTGAATAGAGAGGTGGTGATTTTCAAACTAGGGTTGGGGTTCTCAGTTATGGTAGTAGGTAGAATGGGACTCTCACTCTTTGGTGTTTGAGAAGAAGGGGACACACTAGTGGAATCTGTCATGGATACAATACTACCAAACCCGCAACAAAACTAGTGGAAATCACAAATCCGGAAGGTGGTAGTGAGATAACAGACACAATGACCACTATAAAGACATAACAAAATTAAGAAACTATTTTTTGTTTTTTTGTTTTTGTTTTTGTTTTTTTTTTGTTTTTTTTTGTTTTTTTTTTGTTTTGTTTTGTTTTGTTTTTATGTTTTTTTTTTGTGTTTTTTTTTTTATATATATATTGATTTATTTATGTATACATGTATTTATATATAAATATATATAACAGGCTATATTTATATATATATCAGGATATATATATATATATATATATTTATATATACCAAGGCTGAGATCATACCACAGTGACAGAGGCTGAGGACGATGACGACGAGCGACGATCGACAGAGGAAGGCGAGGAGATCGACGAGGTGAGGGAGACGACAGAGGAAGGCGAGGAAGACGAGCTGAGGAGATCGACGAGGTGAGGAAGACGAGCTGACGAGGTGAGGGAGACGACAAAGGAAGGCGAGGAAGACGAGCTGACGGCTGAGTGAAGATCCACCCAGGTAAGCTTCCAACCCTAGAGTGTCGTTGGTGTAAAGGTCTACCAACGAGGATGAGCCGAAACCCTAGAGGTTCTGCTCTGATACCATGAAGCTCGAGTAACCAGCTTAAGGGTGTGATAGAATATCACCCCCTATTTATAAAATGAAGATTAGGGTTTACAAGAGAGTCAATTACAAGATAATCCCTGAGGGCACAAAATGATTACAGACAGACCTTAGTGAAACTTTCGGCTAATATAATATGCTAACACTTTCCACATTCCAAGTTCCAACCCCTTTGTTTTCTTCATCATTACTTTTAATATGAAAGTACAATTTACAATGAAAATATAAATATTTGTACAAGTTGTTCTTATACAAAACCCCAATCATGACATTGTTGTCTCCAACTTTATGCCTCCATAACTATGTTTGACAATTCATTTCTTTTTACAAGAAATCAAACTTACCTTCAAAAGTATCTCGACAGTTTTAACAATCTCATCCATATACCTAGCCCCATAATACCATGTTTTTTAGTACACACCAAGTGGTAAATCAATTTCAATCCACATTGTTAAATTTTAACAACCAACCAATTGCCTCAGAATTTTAAGTAGTTAGAAAATGGATATAACTAAGCTACTAACAAACCTTCTTCTCACGTCTCTCATCTGTGGTGAACAGGGTGCACAAACATGTATAGAGCAAAGTGCACAAATATAACAAAGGAACAAACATATCATGAGACTTAAACCCATTAACCCTTCAAACCAATGATTCTGATACTATGCTGAATTTGTTTTCAACATGGTATCAGAGCCATTGGTTCTGAGAGGTCTTGAGCTCAAGTCTCTCTATCTGAATTTGTTTGCCCTTCCATTTGTTCGTGTAGACATTTTTTCAGTTGTACAATCACGCATGGTTCTGGTTGTTTGTCTATCTTTCTGTCATTCCACATACAAGTGAGAGTTGCATATGAAAAATGAAGTTAGAGCTTAATATATTGTGCCCAATTCCTAAAAGCTCATGTTGTTTTTGATAACATTATTTGTTTACAAATGACGAGAATTTTATACAGTTCTCTTCATTAGTAAGAATTTATAAAACTTTTGTGTAAAAGCCTTATATTTTTTTAGCATCAAAGGTTAGCACGGCTTAACAAGTTCTTGCATAAGCCCGCATTCCCTTTTGATGCCATTTTAATGTAATTTGTTTTAAATACCCAAAGATATTTAGGAGTCACAAAGTATTCCAAAATCTTTTAGAGTAATTATATTTAGTTGGATAAATTCAGGAAGTGATGTTCAATAGATATTCAAGAAAATACATTTGAAAGTAAATTAGGTGATTTGGACCATTTTCCATATTCCAAGTTTCAACTCCTTTGCTTTCTTCATCATTACTTTTAATATGAAATTACAAATTTACAATGAAAATATACATATTTACAAGTAGTTCTTATACAAAACCCTAATCATGACATCATTATCTCCACCTTTACGCTTGTAGAACATCTAACAATTCATTTCTTTTTTATAGGAAATCAAATTTATCTTCAGGAGTACCTCGACATATGCCTAGTCCCATGATACCATGTCTTTTAGTACGTACCACGTGGTATACGAGTTTCTATCCTCATTGTTAAATTTTAACTACCAATTGCCACAAAAAATTAAGTGGTTAGAAAATGGATGACTAAACTACTAACAAGACTTTGTTCAAAAAAAAAAATACTAACACAACTTCCTCCCATGCATGTCTATCTCATACGTGATGAATACGATGCACATACACATATAGAGTGGAGTGCACAAATATAATAAAGGAACAAACATATCATGAGACTAGAATCCAGTAACTCTTGAAACCAAAGCTCTGACGAAACTATGTTAAATTATGTTACTAATCTCAACACGATATCAGAGCCTTTGGTTCTAAGAGGCCTTGAGTTCAAGTCTCTTCAAAGAATTTGTTCTTCCTTCCATTTGTCTATTTGGACTTTGATTCTTTTGCACACTATTCTACTTGTTTGTTTGTCTTTCTGTCATTCCACATACAAGTAACAGTTGCACGTGAGATATGGAGTTGGAATTAATATATATATATATAGCCTATTTCTTACAAGCTTAGATTGCTTTTGATAACATTGTTTGTTTTCAAATGAAGAGAATTTTTATAGTCCTCTTCAGCAATAAGAATTTATAGGCCTTTTTTGTCTTTGAAGTGTAAAGGCCTTATTTTGTTTGAGCAACAAAGGTTAGCATGTCTTAACAAGTTCTCGTATATGCCCGCATCCACTATCAATGTTTTTTTTAATATAATTTATTTTAAATAACCAAAGGTATTATAAGAGTTATAGAGTATTCCCAAATCTTTTAGATTAATTACATTTAGTTGGAGAAATTCAAGAAGATTATTTCAATAGATGTTCAAGTAAATACATTTGGAAGTAGATTAGGTGATTTGGACCACTTTCCATTTTTCAAGTTCTAAACCGTTTTGTTGTCTTCATCATTACTTTTAATATGAAATTACAAATTTACAATGAAAATATAAATATTTGTACAAGTTGTTCTTATACAAACCTAGAACTATGTTTGCCAATTCATTTCTTTTTACAAGAAATCAAACGTACCATCAAAAATACCTCGACAATTTTAACAATCTCATCTATATACCTAGCCCCATGATACCATGTTTTTAGTAGGTACCACGCAGTAAATGAGTTAAGTTCAAATCCTCTCCTTGGTCTCTCTCCTTACTTCTCTACTTGTAATAGTGGAGATGCACCCCAAGATGATCTCACGGTCCAAATCTGGTTATTTCCCAAAAAAACAAAAAAAATTAAACTAATTGAAATAGTCAGATCTGGACTATTGGATCATCTTATGGTGCATCTTCACCATTGCAAGTAGGGAGGCAATGAGAGAAACCAAGGAGAGGATCTCAACTCAAATGAGTTTCTATCCACATTGTTAAATTATAACAACCAATTACCCCAAAAAATTAAATGGTTGGAAAATGGATACAACTAAGCCACTAACACACCTTCATCCCATGCAAGTGTCTCTTACGTGATGAATAGGGTGCACAAACATGTATAGGGTAGAGTGCACAAATATAACAAAGGAACAAACATATTATGAGGCTTAAACTCAGTAACTCTTGAAACCAAAGGCTCTAATATCATGTTAAATTATATTAATAATTCAACATGGTATCAGAGCTCTTGGTTCTAAGAGGTCTCGAGTTCAAGTTTGTCCATGTAAATTTGATCCCCTTCGTTCGTGTGGACTTCGCATCCTTTGTGCAATCGCACTCGATTTTGTTTGTTTGTTTGTCTATATGACTCATTCTACATACAAGTAGATGTTGCACATGAGATACGGAATTAGAGCTTAATATATTTTGCCCATTTCCTAAAAGCTTAAATTACCTCTGACATCATTGTTTGTTTTTTAATTTTTTACAATAACAAGTAACATAATTGGTACACAAATGTTTTGAAAACAAATGAAAATAAAATTAAAAAAAAAAAAGAAAAAGAGAACATCTTTGGTAAACCCAATCATGTTTTGTGCTTTTGATAAATGGCTAAAATATTTTTGCACATAAGTAACCTCATTGTGTAAATCATATGATATTTTCATCATTTTTTTGTGACTCAAAATACACTTTACCCCCTTGTATTTTTCTCCGTATGCAGTTTACCCATGAAATTTGGATATGAGCTCATACCCCTAAATAATAGGGGACAAACCGCACACAGAGCAGATCATATGGAGGTAAAGTGAAGTTTCCAATGCACAAAAAGGATATGTCAAAGATCTATCTACCACAGCAACCACAATAACTTTGAATACGCCCATAAGTAACAGAAAAGCAAAGCGATCTAAACAAACAAAAAAACAAATCAAGGATAATTTCAAGGAAAAATGTTTTCCCCCTTGTGCTTTGAATACTTGAGCTTAGAGGGGGAGAGAAACAACCAAGAGACCACATCTAAATTACAAGATCATAAGGCCCATTTCGAATTTGAAGCAAACCCATCAATAAAACGCCATGAATCAAGCAAAGTTATAAGAAACAACCATTTTTTCGTACCTGTAAAGAGCTCATGAGTCTTCTGGGTCAAACCCAAGAGACCAAATCTAAATTACAAGGACTAAAAACCCACAGCAATCAAATCAAATCACAAAAACAGCCAAAACCCATTTGAAATTCGAAGCAAAACCATCAATAAAATGCCATGAATCAAGCAATTATGCAAGAAACAACAATTTCCTCATACCTGTGAGGGCTGAAGGGTCTTCTGGGTCGGCTCGTCCTCGTTCAAAACGGGCTCTTTCTGGGTAGAAACAGTCGACATAGCCGCCATGAAAGACGGGTAAGTGGTGATTCGGCTCCTAATGTCACCAAAACTTGGGAAGAAATTTGTGTGGGGGGAATGAAGTAGAAAAGGACCAAAGCTCGGCGGCCTAAGTCTAGGCATTTGAAGGGGTGTCCAGGTACATTGAATTGCAAGTGACATGTGCATTAGGAGGAGGGTTATATATGTAAGAATCCTATATTAGGGTTTTGAAGATAAGGAACAGAAAAGTAGAGGAATATGATCTGAGTAGGAGACTGTCGTCGGGGAGAGAGAGAGTGAGTGGAAGTGAGACCTGGCTGTTGGTGTGGTTCCCAACCCAACTCGTGTTTCGCATGACTCATTGGCAAGGCATCCATCCTCCCACCACACCCCCAAAAGAGATTTAAAAAAAAAAAAAATCCTTTGTAATAAAATAGATTTTTAATTTTTAATTTTTAATTTTATTAGTTTAAATTATTTATTTACTTTTATTAATTAAAACTGATAAAAAAAAATTACTTATTTTTCTTGCCCTCTCTACCCCTTTGGTGTTGTTTAGCCTTAAAATACTTGACTAATATTTTAAACTTTTGACCTTTTTTTTCTTTTCTTTTTGGGGGGTCCAAGTTTGACCAATTCATATTGAACAAATAGTTTTTATGAAGAGGCTGCTGCCTATTAATTAATCAAGTCTTATTGGCTATGAGAGACATAGGTGGCTACTTGGGCTCTTGCTTTACTACCTTAGCTGAGACTACAATGAACTTGCAAATTTTGATCCATGTGAAAAATTTTGGGCTTGGCTTTTTGTGGTTTGAATAAATGCTGATGGGTGTTCACAATTTTGGGCTTGGACTTTGTAGTTTGTTATTCAAACCTCTCATCTACTTTCTATTCTCTTCAACCCTTCTCATTCACTCCTCCTGCCAATGTTGACAATGTGTTAACAGATGGATTCAACTTCGTCAAAAATATATTTATCGTCTATTGTTTACAAAAAAAAGCAATATAAAGAAAAAAGTATAATAATCTACTGAACTTAATTTTTTTATAAATAATATACATAAAAAGTCATGTTATATTAATGATTTGAATCATTAAAACAAGATTGATAGTGGATTTCATAAACCCGAACAGATTTCTCAAGCCCAACCCTTAAAAAGATTATTATTCTAGAGATAGATTTGAATGCATTTGACAAAAAAAGAAAAAATTGTCCTTATGCAAAAAAATATATCAACTCACATTTTCCTAAATCGACTCAACCTAATTCTTGCAATTTGATAAGGTGAGCAAGTTGGGTTGAGCAACTTTGATGATAAAAACTAAAAGTCAATCAATTTATGAGCTAAAATTATCAATCCGCTTATAGGTCAATACAACCCAACCGCTTATAGGTAAAATTACTAAGGTGAAAATTGTAATTACCTAAATTCAAGTGGAATTTGTATTTGAGTGAAACTCTTTTGGTAAATACATTTTTCACTCAAATTTCATTTTCATCTCTTATATTTTAATTACAACAATTAAATTCTCAAAATTCATTTCAATTTTGAATTTGATTTTTTTTTGTCACATCTGCTAAAAATTTGAATGAAATGTTCTCACATAAACACATTCTATGAGCGTTGATAGAGGAAGAAATTTGCATGTAAATTACACTTTTCACTTTTCAATTTTCACAAAAACTTCAATTTAATTCTTATATTTGAGCGTTCACCAAATATCAAACTGTGGGGTGATGGAAAGACCTCATTAAAATACTAGTTAAATTTTGATGATTTAATTATTGCAATTAAAATATAAGAAATCAAAATAAAATTTGAGTGAAAGTATACGAATTAAAAATGCAATTTACCCTCTTTCTTTTTTAATGCAAATGACAGAAATAGACAGACATATTCATTGTTTGAATTAGCACTTGTTTAAATACTATGGTAATTTAACCTTGAACTTGATAAGCCTGCTGATGATGCAACGAAAGAGACATAGTTCTTACCGAGCTATATATGTAATCTATATTGGCAACCCAAAAATATATAAATTAAATAAACAAAAATAATAATCTATATTGGCATGCCAAAAAAAGTGGGCTACCATGGCTGACCTCATGTATGCTTTCAGGAGTTTCTTTCTGGAAAATACCTAATTAACAAATCAAATTGTGTGTTTTTTATTATATAAGAAGCTCTAGGAGAAGGATATCTCTGGCATAAAATTTAGAATCTTTTATTTTTTTTTATTTTATAAAAAATCAAAATTATTTTTTGAATTGAAAAACAAATATGAGGAATCTTGATATATAAACTACCTATTCTGGGAAAATTTTGTAACTGTCACACACACACATATATACATATAGTGTATTTATTATGTCTGTATATATATATTTTTTTTTTTTGAGCAACAAAAGCAACTAAACTTTATTAAAAAATAAAGCGTGGTTACAACATGGTTTAGAGAAAAATTGCATCATTGTCTAAACTAAGCATCCCATTTATGTTGACACACAAAATTAGACCAATCATGTTCATGTGCATCCTCAAACCCCAAAACAAGTTAGAGAGATTCCAAACTTAAAACAAAAACAGCCAACGTCCAACATCTTACAAGAGTGCCTCACAATCTACCACCGGTACATTTTCTAATCTGTGAAAAATTAAGCAAGAAATCAGTAATAGAATACTTATACTCCTTGACAGAGGCTTTCAACCACGTAGCTAATTTGATGATGATTCATTCCAGCAATTCTTTCATCCTTGGTTGAATTCTATTGAACGAGCATTCATTTCTATACTTCCATATGGACCACGGTGCAACTAACGGTAAAGCCTTTTAGATTTTCGTATGATAGTTTGGTATTAGATAGTGATACTATGTTATTATTACTAAGAGTATGCACAGGTTAGTTTGCATTAATTTTGAAAACAATGCCCTTAGCGGATTGAGAATTTTTTAACGCACCGTCACTTTATCCTCAAAATTGTGGGGTCGATTGAATATTTTTGACAGATTCAAACCAATGATTGGAGTGAATTGAGTGAGTTAGAAACACAAAATAGAAAATACGTCACGGACCATTCAATCTTTTTTTGTTTTTACAATTTCAAACAAAAAAAAAAAGCTATTTATTTATTCCAAATTCACGTTAGTCAAAACCAATTTCATAAATTAATATACAAAAAAATCAAATTAGAAAATATATATATATATATATATATGAAATGAAAATAAGGGGTAAGTATCGATTGTGTATACCTATAGGCAACTTAGGTCAGTTTGTAGGTAAGTTTATTAATTTTAACCTGCAAACTAAGTAACCCATCAATTTGACTAGTCCACAACGCCAAAAAAAGATAATAAAATAAATAAGATACAGAAAATGACTCTGCTTCTATTGCCCAACCTGCTCACCTTCTAAAATCGCACAAGTCAACTTGGGTTGATGTAGATTGACATTTTTTTGCATATAGTGATGACAATATATCAGTGTGCTATCTACGTAATTATTTAAGAAAAGTGCTTTGATAAGATTGATTTGAATACTAACTAATCGGGGTGATATTGAGTTCTATCATAACGTTGAGCAGTTAAATCAACAAAAGTCGTGATATTTGGATTTCTAACCCGATGAGAAATATTGATTGGTTTGAAGTTGATATAGATTAATTGCTTGAGTGATATTGAGTTTTACTATTCTACGTTGCATTTTATATTCTCCTCCTATTGTTAAATAATAAAAAATAAAAAAATCCTTAGGATTGTGTTATCAAAGGAGTAGAATATTACAAGGGGATAAGCTACTAGTGATTGTCATCATTTTTTTCAAATTTACAAATTAGAATCTGAGGTGGTCCAAACAGAAGCTGAAAGAAGACGACGTGTTTTCCACCGTAAAACGAGTCTATTGTTAGCTAATTCCTCTACCTTGTACCCATCATTGAATAGTCCCAACAACAACTTGGCTTGACAGTGATTGGCGAAGCTTACGTTAACCGGATGGAACCCCACCGCACCCAACCATTCCCCCCAAGAGCAGCTTTCCTCCTCCCCACTCTCACGATAGATTCGGGCTAACGACCCGGATATTTGGGGTCCCAAAAAAACCCGCTCCACCAATTCCCGAGCCCGGCTTTGCATGGGAAACCCGGCCTCGAGTGAATCGTAAACCGCCGAATAATGGTGCAAAGAGTCCATGAATCGACCCGCAAACCCTCCATCGCCTACGGGTCCCACTTCTTCCTCCGCCAAGGTCACTAATCTCGGGTTTAGGGTCTTGGCTCCGGATAAAAAAGAAGCAATTGAGTCTGATGCACAATAATTAAAGTGGGATAAGTATAGCATACAATTGAACACTAATGCTTCCCCTCTTACCAATTTTAAATTGGACGGTCGAAATGTCTCATTTGAGTCTAACCTGCATTGATGAAAAGTTAATGATTGACCGATTGATGCAGCGAATGCGATCAAACGTCGACCGGTCTCTTGGACAGTCCCGATTGATCGACGGCTAGCCCCACCTCTTGAGATCGCGGTGATCCTAAGGTGTGGTGCTGGTGGACCATCCTTCCTAGACACCAAAGCTTGCATCAACGATGCCCATTGGATCCCCTCCATGATATCATAGTCCACTACGTGGACCCGCTTATCTTGCGCCACGGCTTCTAAAATGGCTTGATTGGCTGTGAAGTGTCCGAACTTGACGTAGGGTGACATGTCCTGTAACAGCTGAAATGCTGCAAGGACGTCCGTCTGATGGAGATCATGGTGGGAACCCATGTACTTACCACCGGCGCCTTCTAGCAGGCCTTGCAAGGCGTGGGTAAAATGCGCCGCTAGCCTCTCCATGTTAGTACCATCAGTTGGAGAAGCCAAGTCCTTGAGCCGAACCAATATCACCCGAGCCAATTCGTGGCTCTTGTTGACCCCGGTCAAGGCCTCCGCAGCGGCCATCAAGAGGTGGACCAGCCTCAGTCCTTTAAAATCTCCAATACCACCAGTCATTTCCTCCTCCTCCTCCTCCTTCACTGCTATAGTGGCGGTGGTGGACAAAACCCTAACTTCAGGGTCGTGTTGTTGCTCGCTGTTGTTGTTGTCGTTGTCCATCATGGATTCGATGAGGTCATGGAAGTTGTCGTGGTTGCCAGAAAGTGAGTCCCAGTCGATGACTAGTAAGTCGTCGATTGGGGACCAATCATTCCAGTTGGACCACCAACGGTCATCTGGTAATGGGGTGGTGGTGGTGGAGGTGTTGGGTGTGGTGGTGGTGGTTGTGGGGGTACTATTGTTATAATTGGACAAGTCTAGTTCGAATTCAGTGACAGTGTCCACCACCATGTCCATATCTAAGCTAAGTGACGGGGGGCTTATAGGTGAGAGTGTTTTAAGCGTTTGAAGGATTGGGATTTAAATGGGTTATTGAGAGAAGAAAGAGCTGAAACAAGAGACAGGGAGTGGAGGTGGAGGAAGTAATTAAGGCATTAACAAAGTGTTTAATCAACTAAGATGGGCTGCAGATCCTAAGCTTGATTTATATATACGAGTGGTGGGTCTTACTTATTAATCACCATGCTCAAGTAATGTCCCTAGTTCTTTTACATTGTCACCCCTAATTTTGAGTAATATTTTATAAATAACAATAAAAAATATACACAAAAAAAATTATATAAAATGATGTGATTGTACTATGAGCCAATCATTTTAAAATAATAAATTTATCAAAATAATTATTAACTATAAAAATATATTGTGGCATCATTTTAATAAAAAATTCTATGTAAATTTTTTAAAGGTGTAAACTTTTTCGTTTAAAAAATCTCATCCCACTCATGTACTGTTTTCCTTTCCAGTCTAGCTAAAATTGAATAACTATCCTAGGTGAATTTCACTACTTAATTGCTGTTCCGTCAAACACAATTCGATAATTATTATATTTAAGTAAAATTTATTGTGATCGCACGATAATTTATTATTAAATTTTGATATTAAATATTATATGTTAATAATATTAATGTGATATCACACTACATTAAACTTTTTCTCTATATTCCTTGGACCACCTGAAAGTATGAGTTCTTTATTTTTTTTATTTTTTTTTAAAGTAAGTTGTTGGAGCTTGGAAAGAATAGTTCTACTAACCTACAAAGTAGAATCCAAAAAATTGTTTAGTATATGCAATCAAAAATCAAGATTTTTTTGATGATGTGAATATACACTATAAATTTAAAATTTTGAATCATTTTCAGATTTTTTGTGTGAGTGCATAAATTTTTTGACTTGAAAAATCCCTGGGAAATAAATAGCCTCATTTGGTACATATGGTTTTCTATTTTATGTTTTTTTATAAATTGAAAACAAAAATTTGATTGATATATTATCAAAATTTACAAAATTTTAAGAAAGAAAAAAAAAAAAGTGCATTTACTTGTTTTTAAAACAACTTTTCACGTGATCAACGTTCATTACCGGTGACCTCTATCTAGTCACCCTATACCTCCAACAACTCAAACCACCAACTTCGATGGCCATCTTGGGCTAATCCCACCTTTAGCCACCACATCTGAATATCTTTTACCATCAGTCACCACGTCTATCTACCTTTTTACTATCAGCCACTATCTCTGGCTACTCATCAAAAAATTTCTTTATTTTATGTTTTTATTTGTTTTCAAAAAATTTCTTTATTTATGATTTTTGGTTTTTATTTTTTGCACCACAAAAAGAAAAAAAAAACTTGTTTCTTGTTTTTAGAAAATAGAAAACTAGTAGTAATGTTATCAAACGACATCTAAAATAATCAAAAATAAAATATGTGGATCAAATTTATTATGAGTGTGACCCATACAACTTTAAATTTAAATTTAAACTATACATTTCATTTTTCATTTTTAAATTATTTTCTTAGTACTTTTCAGGTATATAACGTTTCTAATTGAAATATTAATTTCATTACTTCATTAAATGATATGGTGTAACTTGCTCTTTGAAATTACTCTGAAAGCCTTAGTGCTTTTTTTGGTAGCTTTTGCTTACAAATTAAAAACAAAAAAGAAAAAGGAAAAAGGATGAGTACAATTCAGCAAATTTGTTAGAAAAGACACAATCGGCTGAAATTTTCGACTACATGATAAATGTAATTTTCGATAGACATCCACTAAATCAACTTAGACAAGAGTTTAACTGTTTGAATGTTTCATACATATAGTCATATACTAAAAGACTTGCTAACACACCAAAAATTTCATTTTTTAACCAACCAAATTATGAAAAGTCGCAAGAGTACTTAGATTACGTATGAGACGTAACTACATACAAATTGACACACAAAAATAGAATTTTTCATACAAAATTCTCATTCAAAATGATATGATATTAGAGATAGTCATGACAATTATTGAGTGTTTTGTTTAGAAATAAAATCAACACAATGAATCACATTTAGATAAATGATTTTGTATGAATTTATAATTGCACAACACTTTCCGAAATCAAAGGTGGTAATTATTCAACAGTTTTAAAGGGATCCAGTGCATAACAGTGACTGTTGTGCAGCCTGTGAAACTCATTTTGGGTCCTATTTTGATGATCTGAACCATTGAAAATTTAGAAAATATAGAGAATAATATACTTGTAAAAAATCAAGTTGATCAGATATTAATAACATCCTCATCAAATAACATTTGTATTTAGTTTGATACATACATATTCATTTTTATATATATATATATATATATATATCTATAAAGATGTTATTTGATGAACAAATTATTGATATCTAATTAACTTTATTTTTTGCAAGTATATTGTTCTTGATATTTCTTAAAATTTGAACGATTCAGATTATTAAAATAGGATCCGAAATGAGTTTCACAGGCCGCACAACAGTTATTGCTGTGCGTCATGCACAGCAGTGCACTGAATCCGTTCTAAAGCACTAGTGTGACATTATTCACGTCGTGCTCTCAACCAATGATTGTTACAGAAAATTTACGAACAAAACAATATTGTTTCATTTTTTTCGGATAATTGAAATATTAAGAATAACTCACCTAGTGTATTTTTGTGATTTCTTATTTCTATTACAATGCTACCTTAATCATTGTCCCGAAATAAATATAGAGGACATAAAAGTAAAATAAGAGTAAGATCCAATAGAAACAATAAAAAGGAAATGCACGTATTTGTACAAGTTGAGAGAAAGAGAGATTGATTCCAAATAACTTCGAAAACATCAAAGTGAAAGCTCAGTTGAAAAAAGACATTTTAGTTTTGTTTTAATGTATGGCGTTTTTAACCTCCTAGGATCACCCTTGTCGCCTTTATTATAATGATGGTATTATATATATCAATTAATTTATTAATTAGTGTATTAATATATGTCATGATATTATTACTGAGAATAATGCTTGGGACCCCCTTTTGGGGGTCACCCCCTCACCCCCCCCTTTGCCACGTGGCGGGTGGTGATTGGAGGAGCAGGAAAAAAAAGAAAAAGAAAAAGAAAATGTAATCAATGAGAGAGAGAGGGGGTCAAAGGGGGTGGGAGGAAAAGGGGAGATGAATCATTGTTGTATTACTGATCTCATCTATTATACAAATTATAAATATTTAAAATATCTAAAATTATACCACATCATCTGTTAGTATACTAATTAGTTTACCAATTGATGCATATAATATTGTTCTTATTATAAGTATAACATAATAAATATTAAAATTAATTACAATAAGACTCTTTTTGCTATTAGTAAATGTGTGAGTGATTTTCCGATCACACTGTCAACTCAGTATTCAGTTGGAGAGCATTGGCAGAATAGATGACACCTCGCTGACTTGCAACAGAAGGAGAAGATTCCGGCGGTGGTTCGTCCACCCGGGAGCACTCTGACGATCAAGTCAGTATATCTCTCCAATATAATCAATAGTGCTAAACTCACTGTTCAGAATATAAATTGCATACCTTAGACCCATCGGGGGTGCCTTTCTTTTATAGTTAACTCAATCCTTGTCCCAACAGAAGCCTAGCTTCAATGGACTTTAACTCAGTACTTATCTAGGACTCTTTAATAGATAGAATAATAAACTCCCTAAGAGCTTTATTCTTATCCAAGCTGAGTTCCCTCTTCATTCTAGGACTCTTATCCATTATCCGCTTATCTCGGATTCCGATATCTTCGGAGATAACCTCAGCCTAGCTGAGATTACCTCGGCATCACGACCAGGACACGTGGCACCTCGGTGTCACCTTGGCCACATGTTGGTACTCAGAAAATATATCCCCACAACTGCCTCCTAAGTTCTATTACCTTGGCATTCTGAGGTGATGGAACCTATATATCGCTACTTCTTGCCAGTACGTCGGCTTAAAAATCTTCTAGACGAAATCATCATATAGGCCGACATGTCTTTTTAAAGATCAAGACTTCCAAGTGCTCTCTCATGCATATGAGCTGTCATGCACAACAACTCAACCGTTTTAGCCACGCGTCTTTCTTTTACGGGATCGTACTCTGTACGCGCTTGCAAGTCGTCTCGCGCCTACATGTGCCGTCTGACAAATCCGTTTTTCTAGGCTCGTCAATTTCTTTTTTGTCGCCTCTTCACGTTTTGACAAAATCAGTATCCTCTCTCTTCGTCTCTTCAGTTTTCACTTCTGAAGCTTTTTTCTCTTTCTAACTTTTCCCTTCAAGATCCTCCATTGCTCAAGCTTCTAAAGCTCTGCAACTTGCTCCGTCCATTTCCTCCGACGAGGTTCTTGTCAATCTGTTCCACTGCCGCCGTTCTTCTGCCTTTGGCGATCTCAACATCGGCTTCTTTTCTCTGGTAAGTCACCATTCCTCCTGGTTTTAGTTCTTGTTGTGTTCCAAGAAATTTTTGCTTCATCATTAGCGGCCATTGTTGTTTTACTCAAATATTTGATTCATGAATCATGCCTCTGAGTGTATTTATTTCACGATTTTACTCTTTGCCTATGTCTTGAATACTCGCAATGCTCACAACTTTTCTGCTTTCACCATTGTTCTAGGCCTTGTACCTTTTCACACACTTTGTCACACAGTGTTCTTTGGTAGTTCACATTTGTTCTTGATTCTGAAACACGTTCTTGTTTTCTGTTTTCCAGATTTCGCGTCTTCAATTTTCGCTTCCATAGATCTAGGTTTGGGATTTGTTTGTAGAACCCTCAAATTTTAGGAAAAACTGAAACTATTTCCATAAATTCTTTACCCAGCAAATTTTTAGGTTTTTGCCGAGGTCCATAAAACCCGTTAGAAACACACCCTTCTGAAATCTAACCCCTTCAGTTAAGCCGATATCATGGGTATGTGAAAACATAGGGTAGACACCCCGAGCAAATTAGAGCACTTTAGGCAGGAGTTTGACATCCCGGCCGACGTTCATCTGAGGTTGGCTGGGGAGGATGACTCTATTATGCCCACAGCTGATTCCATGCCCCTTCTTGTTGTAGCTTTCATCGAGTGCGGATTTCAGCTCCTACTCAATATCCTTTTTCGTGAGATCATTCACTACTATAAGTTGAACCCAATGCAGCTTGCCATCAGTTCCTATCGAGTTATCAACGGTATAATTGCCTTAGCTAAACAAGAAAATGCTAGGATTACCTTAGCCGACATCCAATATTGTTACACCATGTGTGGCCTTAAAAAAGATACAGGCTATATTTACTACCTTAAGCCGAGGTCCACAGAGTACAAAATCGTAGCCGACCTCCCAGACTCCAACAAGGGAGCTGGAGACGATTACTTCATTACCTCGGGGAACTGGGAGTTCGCTCCAGATGACGACCTCCATCCCTATCCTCTGTCTCGAACATTTTTTGTAGAGGGCAATGGTAAGAGCCCTTCGTTCATACTTACTTGTTTTCAAAGTCTTCAATACTTTATCTATTTCTAACGTCTGTTTTTCTTGCAACTCTTCCTCAGCCACCAAAGGGCTTCCATCAGTCTTTCTTGCCCAGTAAAGACTTGAGGAAACTTTTGGATCTGCCAGTCCACAAACGGAAGGCCCCTCTTCTACTTAATTTCATTCCTACGTACAAGTCAGCTCTTCACGACGTCCCCAAGAAGAAGAAGAAGAAGAAGAAGAAGAAGAGTCTATCTCCTTCTTCCGCCACAACTCCTCAAGCTGCCTCCACATCTCGGCAAGATCAAGGATCAACTTCTGACCCAACCGAACAGCCGTCAACCTCCGCTCCCTATCTGATCCCGATATCCCAACGCCAACGCTGGCGACGAACCATTTTTTCTGCCGAGATGGGCCGTCAAAAAGCCGTCGCCAAAGATCTCTTGGCCAGCATCCCATCAACCATTGACGCTCCACCAGCGCAATCTCAGCTCCCTGCGAAGCCGAAAAGAATAAAGAAGGCTCAGCCAAAGGCAAAGGTGACTCAGGTTGACACTGAGGACACCTTGCCGTTCTCCAAACTGGCTGAGAGTGATAAGTGCCACTCTGCTGCGGAGAAGAGGCGTGCCGAGGCCCAACCATCTGAATCCCCAAAATTAAAGAAGCCGAGGTCATCCAATACTGCCACCTCGAGGTCTTCAAAGCACGATGCCCCCTAGGCCCCCCAAATCACACTAGAAGATAAGCCAGTTAAGGCTAGCGACAGTGCCGATGACATTAATGTCACCGTTGCCCTCAGTACCGCTTTGCTCCTTCCTGGCAATCTCGACAGAAACGTCGAGTTGAGTGAATATGAGAACTATGTTCTGATGCTTCAGCGCTCTGTCCAAGTGTGTGTCTTCATTTGGTCATTTTTCTTTCTTTCTTGCACTTAGAAAATTTTCTAATGACTTTTGTCTTGTTCACTTTTAGGCCATCCAACACGCTCATTCCTTCTCAATACAATCCTTTGAGAACCGGAAAGAACTGGCCAATAAGAAAAGAGAAGTTTCCAGTCTGCAAAAGGCCAACAAAAGCTTACAATCAAAAATGAAGAAGTTGGAAGACTACGCCGAGGCTGCTGTTAAGGCCCAAAATGTCGCCGAAGAAAAGACAGAATCCGCCGAGGCCATTAAGAAGGTTCTCAAGTCTGAAAAGAGAGAGGCTGAAGAAAAAATGACCCAGGCCTAGAAAGAACTTCAAGAAGCCCTGGCCACAAAAGAGGCCGAAGTCAAGGCCGCCGATGAGAAAGGCTATAACGAAGGGGTGGCCAATGTCACGGCAGACTATAAAACGCAAGTAAAGCAAGCATGCAACAAGGGTTTTACCCTTGGTTGGATGACATTGCTAAAAAAGCTTGAAGTCCCCGAGGACTCGCCCCTCAGAAACACCGACGTCATTTTTCTTCCATTCCCTCCAACTCTAAGTCAACCCGACGATGAATCTGAATCTGAGGAGGAGACCTTGGTGTGGAAATCAAAGGAGGCTGTTGGGACCAAGTCCCCTTCTCTGAATGAGCAAGTCCTAGACTTGACTCAAGATGAGGAGGACTTGACTCAAGATGAGGAGGGTGAGGAGGTTCCCAAAGATGCCACAGCTGAGAAGGCATCAGTCGACGTGCTTCTTGTTGACAAGAGCCTTGACGAAACCCTTCAAGAAATTGATTCCGAGCTTGCGGCGAAAAAGGCTGCCAAGGTGTCTTCCCAGCAGTCGTCCAAACTTCAGACCCAACCATCTATCATCGCCGAAGAGTCTTAACTTTGACATCTTTTTCCTCTGTACTTTGTACTTTGTACTTTGTTTTTCTTTTTGAAGTAATGTAAACTCTTTACATCGCCGATGTGCCTTTAATTCAACTCTTTTGTTTTGAATGCTTGCATGTTTGCCTTGTATTCTTTCATACTTAGAATATTTTGTACATCTTTAATATATACTTCAATCCTTGTGCAAACTTTTCGGGGTGACACACCTCGGTTATACAAACTGATGATTTATCTCGGCAAGTACCCAAGTATCTTTCTTGGTACAACCTTGGTTTCACTTGTAAATTTTTTCATAAAGTTTCAACAAGTGTTTAACCTTAGTCTTCAACTTGTAAAACTTTTCTCAAGTTTCAACAAGTTTAAACATAATCTTGGTTTAACTTCAACTTGTAAACTTTTCTCAAGTTTCAACAAGTGTTAAACATAATCTCGGTTTAACTTCAACTTGTAAACTTTCTTCAAGTTTCAACAAGTGTTAAACATAATCTTGGTTTAACTTGAACCTGTAAACTTTTCTTAAGTTTCAACAAGTGTTAAACATAATCTCGGTTTAACTTCAACTTGTAAACTTTTCTCAAGTTTCAACAAGTGTTAAACATAATCTCGGTTTAACTTCAACTTGTAAACTTTTCACAAGTTTCAACAAGTGTTAAACATCATCTCGGTTTAACTTCAACTTGTAAACTTTTCTCAAGTTTCAACAAGTGTTAAACATCATCTCGGTTTAACTTTAACTTGTAAACTTTTCACAAGTTTCAACAAGTGTTAAACATTATCTCGATTTAACTTCAACTTGTAAACTTTTCTCAAGTTTTAACAAGTGTTAAAACCATTTTTCTTCTCTCTGCCCCCTAATGTGAACCTAAGTTCCACTTGGGTTCTCATTATACATGTATTCCAGAAACAACGTTATGTATCTTTATCAGTCATAAAAACAAGCGAAAACTTTATTTATGTACTTCGGCAAATGACAAAGAACAAAAAATTTCTAATGATAGAAAAATTTCAAATTGCAAGTGTTCCAAGGCCTTGGCAACTCTTTGCCCTCATGATCTTCAAGCCGATATGCTCCATTGCCTAATACCAAAGTGATTCTATAGGGTCCTTCCCAGTTTGGGCCAAGCTTGCCCTCTCTGGCATCCTTTTTGTTGCCGACGACTTTTCTCAAGACCAGGTCGCCGACTTGAAACTCCCTGGGGTTGACCTTCTTATTATAAGCTCTGGTAAGCTACTGCTGGTATGCCGCCAGCTGAATTGCAGCTTTCTCCCTTCTTTTTTCTAAAAGATCTAGATCTCGGGCTAAGAGTACATTTAGTCCCATTCTCTACTCCCTGAGTTCTGATCCCTGGGATGCCGACCTCCAGTGGAATGACAGCTTGTGTACCATAAGCCATGGCAAAGGGGGATTTCCCTGTTGATCTTCTCGGTATAGTCCGATATGCCCAGAGTACACTTGGCAATTCATCCACCCACTTTCCTTTCGCTGCTTGCAGCCTCTTTTTTATCCCATCCAGGATAACTTTGTTGGATGCTTCTGCTTGTCCATTGCTTTGAGGAAAGCTTGGGGTTGAAAAATAATTATTGATCTTGAATTTTGCACAAAAGCTTTTGATTAGCTTGCTGTCAAATTGTGTTCCATTGTCGGCAACTATTGTTCTTGGAATCCCAAATCTGGTAATGATATTTCTCCATATGAAGTTCTTCACATCAACATCTCGAATTTTGGCAAGGGGTTCATCTTCTATCCACTTGGTGAAGTAGTTTATTGCCACCAGCAGGTATTTTCTTTGTCCAGTTACTTAGGGCAGTTTCCCAACGAGGCCAAGGACTGGATACTGGGTTCAGGTCTGCTGCTGGTTGGTGTATCAGAGGTGCAAATCTTTGGCAGTTTTCACACTTCTTCACATAGGCTTCTGCATCTTTCTACATGTACGGCCACCAATACCCCTAGGTAATGGCCCTATGGGCAAATGATCTGCCCCCAGCGTGGCTTCCACAATCTTCAACTTGTGAAGGATGTACACACCTCAAAAGGGGTCCAGTGAAGGATCTTCTGTAGATATGTCCTTCCGTTGTCAGACTGAATCTTGCTGACTTCAATCTGATCTTGTGTGTCTCTTTGTGGTCATCTGGCAGCTTCTCTTCCTTTAAGAATGCTACAATTGCATCCATCTAGCTTGGTCCCATGTCCACATACATTGCTTCATGCTCTGCGATCGGTGGTTCAATGCTCGGGCTCGACAGGTATTCAACCATTATCGTCCTTGCTCTTCTAGGTTGTATTACATTAGCCAGATTGGCCAGTGTATCGACGTGACTGTTATCATCTCGGCTAACCTGATGTAGTCGGCAATTCTGAAACAAGGCCACTAAGCTGTTGAATTCATTTACGTAGGCTGACATCCTTTCATCTAGGGCTGTAAACTCGCCCGTTGTCTGGTTGACTATGAGCTGGGAGTCACAGAAGACTATCACTTCATCTGCTTCTGCTGCTACTGCTAGCTTTGGTCCTGCAATCAATGCTTCATACTCTGCTTCATTGCTTGAGGCTTTGAACCCCAATCGGATGGACTGTTCCAATATCTCTCTATCTGGAGATACTAGCACTACTCCCGCCCCGCTCCTTGTCGGTTTGAGCTCCCATCGACAAACAGTTGAAAGGAATTGTCGATGTAAATGCTGCAGGGTCTGAGTTTTTGTTCTGTTGCATTTGGCTGGACTTCTCCCTGCTTGCTTGGACATCGTTCATCTCGGCTCAATGGAACCCGATGTACGATGGATTCTGGTGTGAACTCGGCCACGAAGTCGGCCAAAACTTAGCCTTTGATTGCTGTTCTGGGTCTGTACTCTAAGCCATACTGTCCCAAGGCCACTGCCCATTTGGCTATTCTTCTTGTCAGGTCTCCTTGTTACAGCAAGGACTTCAAGGGGTGTTCAATTAGCACCACAATTTTATGGGCCTGGAAGTAATGGTTCAGTTTCTTTGAAGCCATTACTTAAGCTAGTGCTAATTTCTCTAAGGGTAGATACCTTGTTTCTGCATCGGCCAGGGTTTTGCTTACATAGTAAACAGTCCTTTGCTCCCCTTTTTCTTCTCGGATTACCACTGCGCTTACTGCGTGTTCTGAGACTGCTAAGTACAAAAATAACTCTTCCCCAGGTTCTGGATTTGAAAGAACTGGAGCTGTGGTCAAATACTTCTTTAAGTCGGCCAGGGCGACTTCGCATTCTTCTGTCCATAAAAAATCTGTGGTTTTCTTTACTAAGTTGAAGAAAGGTTTGCACTTGTCTGAGCTTCTGCTTATGAACCTATTCAGGGCTGCGGCCCTTCCAGTCAACATTTGTACCTGTTTTGCCGACGTCGGGCTCTTTAATTCTAGAATGGCCTTAATCTGATCTGGGCTGGCCTCAATGCCCCTTCTAGTCACCAAGTATCCCAAAAACTTACCAGATCCCACTCCAAATGCACACTTTACTGCATTGAGTCAGAGCTGATATGTTTTAAGGATGTCAAAGACTGCTTTTAGGTCGGCCAGATGACCTTCAGGTTCCTTGGTCTTCACGACCATGTCATCAATGTAAACTTCCACCGTTCCGCCAATCAGGTGTTTGAACATCTTGGTTACCAGTCTTTGGTAAGTTGCTCCTGCGTTTTTCAACCCGAAAGGTATCACTTTGTAGCAGTACAGCCCTTTGGGAGTGATAAACGCAGTCTTCTCTTCGTCTAGATTGTACATGGCTATTTGATGGTACCCACTGTATGCATCCAGGAAGCACATCCTTCCATGCCCTGAAGTGGCGTCTACCAGCTGGTCAATCTTGGGTAGAGGAAAACTGTCTTTGGGACAGACTTTGTTCAGGTTGGTAAAGTCTACGCAGACCCTCTATTTACCATTCTTTTTCTTTACCACCACTGTGTTTGATAGCCATGTCGGGTAATTTACCTCTCGAATGGCCCTGGCCTCCAGAAGTCTGTCTACTTCCTTTTCTACTGCTTCGACGCGCATCAACGTCGGTCTTCTTGCTCGTTGGATTACAGGTTTTGCCGACTTATCAACGTTCAGTTTATGGCAAGTGACCTCAGGGTCAATGCCAGGCATTTCGTAAGGCGTCCAAGCAAACACCTCAATATTTTCTCTCAAAAAGGCTTCCAACTCTTTTTCCTCTTCTTCGGCTAAGCCCGAGCCGAGAAAAAAGAAGCGTTCTTCATCCCCCTCCTGGATGAGGATTTTCTTCAGTGCTTCTTCACTCTTCTCAGCTGGCTCCTTACCGACATCCTCTAGGACCTTCATGTCCTCGCCTTCGATCTCTGCCTTCTCTGGCTCTCGTATGCTGCAGGTGGATTTCATTGCTGCCATGGAGCAATTTTTTTCCTGCAGCTGATCTCCTCTGATCTCTTCTATCCCATGCTCTGTTGGGAACCGCAATAGTTGATGCAATGTTGAGGGAACAGCCCCCATTGCATGTAACCACGACCTTCCCAAGATGATATTGTAAGGGGAGGGTGTGTAGATTACGGTGAACTCTGTCTTTATCTTCTTGGTGCCAGCCTGCACCTCCAAGCTCGTCGTTCCCAGTGGCTATGTTGGCATTCCATTGAACTCATCCATTGGGCTATTGGATTGCTCCATATCGTCTGGGTGAAGGCCAAGCTCCTTGTAACATCTGACGTACATGATGTCACAAGAGCTGCCATGGTCGATTAAGATGCGCTTCACTTGGCATTCCCCAACCTGGAGGGATACTACCAAGGCATCGTTATGTGGATGTTGCACCATCTCAAGGTCGGCTTCAGTAAAGGACACTACTGGTCCTTGGCACTCTTCTGCCCGATGTCTCTTCTCCCCGACTTGGTAGACATGCTGTAGGTGTTTTACCTTCTGGGTCTGCCCCCGAATCTCGTTTTCATTGACCTTCGAGTGAATCACATTAATTACCCGAGGTCCTCCTGCTTGAGGTTACTGTGCTGGGGGAGGCGGGGCTACTGGTGCTTGAGGCAATCTTGCATGTTCTTCCCTTGTCCTGGCCTCATCAACAAGGTCTCTCTGATGGCCTTGCCTCACCAGGTCTTCTAAGTGTGTTTTCAGGGCTCTACAACCTTGAGTCATGTGCCCATCTTCATTGTGGTAAACACAATGCCTGCCAAGGTTTCTTCCCATAAACTCTCCCGGTGCCCTTGCCGGTGCTCTGAAATAGGGTTGGCTCCGAATTTTTTCCAGGACTTTGTGAATCGGGATTCGGAACACAGTTGTAACTACCTATGTAGCCCTCAGTCCTGTCTCTTGTTTGCTGGATCCATTGTTACCTCGGCCTCGCTTCGGCGAGCCATTTCCTTTTTCTTGCTTCGTCTCCTTAGCTCCTGATGTATCTTCCTCGGCTCTGGCATATTTCTCAATTCTGGCCATGAGCTCTTCCATGCTTTTTGGAAATGTCTTTGCCAAAGACTTTCGTAGTGGACAGTCGTCTTTTAGGCCGTTCTTGAAAGACACGACTACTACCTCCTGGTTGCACTCAGGTATTCGGTTGAACACCTCGTAGTACCTTTTTTGCGTAGGTCCTAAGGCCTTCATCCTTACTGATTCTCAGAGCCATCAATGTGTCCACCCTCAATAGTTGTAGCTTGTTTGTCATGAACCTGGCCACGAACATCTCGGCCAGGCCTTCCCAGGTCTTCACACTTCCCTTCGGCAGTTTGTGGAACCAATCTGATGCAATCTCCCCGAAGGATGAGGGGAACACTTTGCAGAGCAACGGCTCGTTTCCACTATAGAATGCCATTGAGTTCAAATATAATCCAACGTGGAAGTTGGGGTCTGACTTACCATCGTATATTTGGAACCTCGACATACTGAATCTCTTCGGTGCCTCAAATTTGTCCAATTCTACCGAGAATGGTGTTCTCGGCTTAACAAGTGAAGTTACTTCGGCATCGGCATTATGTTGTTTCCTCTTGAGGTAATCTCTCAAGTCTTCCTTGCTCTGCCCAGAAGCTCGGCTATCTCCCGACTTCTTTCTTTTCGGCATACTACTCTCAGCTTCGTTGTGGGCCCTTTTTGACCCTTCTCCATGACTTGTGTCGAAGCACTACTCTTGTCTATGAACATGCCGATGTTCTCTGAGATCTGCTTCTTTAGCGCGATGTGTCTTCCGAGACTCTTCCTTTCCTGGCTCTCCACGCCCGACCTCCCTTGAAGGCCGGTGAGAATGTCTTTCGCTTCTGGGGTGCTGGGGGGCTATAAGGATAGTTTTTTGTCCTTCTTTCTGGGCATTGGCCGCTGGAATCAGCATGTCCTGCATCCGGAATGGTGGCTACATGACATTATTTTGCATCATGAAATTGACGACTGATTGTAGGTCCGCCAATTTGTTCGCCATCTCTTTCACCTCTTCGTTCCTCCGCAAGCATCTATCCTTCCATATCTGGAGGTCGTCCTCGTTGTATTATCACGATTTGTTTTCCTTAGCACGTCGCCATCTTAGTCAACGTATTTCTTGTCGTGATTCTGGTTCTGAGTCTCCTCGTTGCGGCTATCTTCTTCTACATTTGGGTCAACGTGTTTTCCACTCCCAGCAGGGATTTCGTCCCCAACCTTATCCTTCTGTCCGTCGCTGGCCATCTATTCTCCTTTCTTTCCCATAGACGGCGCCAAATTGTGTGAGTGATTTTCTGATCACATTGCCAACTCAGTATTCAGTTGGAGAGCACTGGCAGAATAGATGACACCTGGCTGACTTGCAACAGAAGGAGAAAATTTCGGCGGTGGTTCGTCCACTCGAGGGCACTCCGACGATCAAGTCAGTATATCTCTCTAAGATAATCAATAGTGCTAAACTCACTGTTCAAAATATAAATTGTGTACCTTAGACCCATCGGGGGTGCTTTTCTTTTATAGTTAACTCAATCCTTGTCCCAACAAAAGCCTAGCTATAAAAGAAAGGCACCCCTGATGGGTCGAAGGTACGCAATTTATATTATGAACAGTGAGTTTAGGACTATTGATTATCTTGGAGAGATATACTGACTTGATCGTCGGAGTGCCCCCGGGTGGACAAACCACCGCCGAAATCTTCTCCTTCTGTTGCACGTCAGCTAGGTGTTATCTATTCTGCCAGTGCTTTCCAGCTGAATACTGAGTTGACAGTGTGATCGGAAAATCACTCACACAATTAACTCAATCCTTGTCCCAACAAATGCCTAGCTTCAATGGACTTTAGCTCAACACTTATCCAGGACTCTTTAATAGATAGAAATAAACTCCCTAAGAGCTTTATCCTTATCCAGGCTGAGTTCCCTCCTCATTCTAGGACTCTTGTCCCTTATCCGCTTATCACAAAATTTGATATCTTCGGAGATAACTTCAGCATCACGACCAGGACACGTGGCACATCGGCTGACATCTCGGCATCACCTTGGCCACGTGTTGGTACTTAGAAATTATATCCCCACAGTAAATATCATTTTACTCTTTCATTTATGAACTCATACAAATGTCCCCTTAAAGGTACTCTGAAGGGAGCCAAAATATATAAATTCATAAATAAAAAAATAAGTTGATATTAATTAATAATTGTGAAATTCTTGGTGTAATTAACTCTTATAGTTATTTAGTTTCTGATACTGATGGACACCTAAGGGGGCCCAGCCCATGGCTCAGGGTCATCTTATGGCCTAGGTGTTAAAGCTTAGTAAGCCCAGTAACTTTGAGAAGCCAATGCTGACATAGGACCAATAGCATTTAAACACTTGTCAAGTAGGGAACTAGCCACGTGAGCAAACAAAAATCCTGCAAAATTATTGCTCCCATACATCAGCCATTTAATGAGGCCACTATAGCATTAAATGCAGCAAGACCCCTTACGCCGGAGTATGCAAAATCACCATGAACGATGTTAACTAGGCCATAGACTTTCAGCCAACAAGACAGCTTAGAATGGATAAGGAAATGATAAGCAAAGGATATAAGGAAGCCTTCGAGATACATTAGAGATTAAGTTTTTACCCCATTTATTTTTCTCTCTCTCTAAAATAAATCTGCCCTAACCTAACTTGATCTTTGGAGCGTCCGTTGGGGGACCATCTCTCCCTCTGGACCTTTTTGCAAGTACCCTTCGTGGACATCAAGGTCCGCAGACCCATTAGAAGTGTGGATTAGTCCGACCCATCCTCCATTGAAGTTATTACATTATCAGTTGGCACCGTCTGTGGGAATTCATCTCTGGTCGATAGTTGTGTTCATTGTTGCTAGAGGGAACCCCATTAACACCTATCTCCTACGTCAAAGAGGATAGTCACGACTAGGCCCATGGCTTCACAACACAATGCTGGTAACCTTGAAGCCGACTCCTCCAACCCAAATAACCCACCTCCACATTTCGCAGAACTCACAAACAACATCAACCTCTTGACCGAGCAAAATTAGGCCTTGATCAATGCCTTGCTCCAGTAGGATCTCCCTGTCCCTCCTCCACCACCACAAGACACCCCTCCAAACCATGAATAAACACCAAACCACCCATTCCAACCACATACTCCTCAAGGATCTCTTCCCTTACCTTTCATCGCACAAACTCACTTGTCAAATTTGGAGGGTCTACGACCCCTACCTCAAGGTCTACACCCCCTCACCTCAAGGCTCGCATCCATCACACCACGCTCCAGTTACTGAAGGTGAGACTAGTAGCGCTCAACCCCCACTTCCCTCTAGAGGAGACAATGTTCCTATTTAGGACACAGAACTACAAGCCATGAAGCTCCAACTTCAAGGGGTCATGAAGAACATACAGAACAAACCTTCCACAAGAGCCAACTTTTCTTTTGCCAAGCTCATCAGGGACAAACCCCTACCCTCCAAGTTCAAGATGCCGTCAATCGACACCTTTGATGGCACAACTGATCCAGTCAACCATCTGGAAGCTTACAGGACCCTCATGATCCTCCATGCTTTCCCTGACGAAATTATGTGTCATGCTTTTCCTGTGACACACAAGGGGTCGGCGTGACTATGGTTCAGTCAATTACTGCCGGATTCTATCACCATTTTTCAACAGCTAAGTGATTCCTTCCTGAGTCATTTCATTGGTGCTCAGCGTCAACGATGTTCGGCGACTCAGCTGCTGAATATTCGCCAAATCGACGGGGAATCATTGTTTAGCTTTGTCACTCGCTTTAATTCGAAAGCCCTCCAGGTTGAGGAGAATAATGATAAAGTCATCTTAACAGTCTTCATGGCCGGTCTACATCCGTCGGATTTCCTCTTCTCCCTCTCCAAAAACCCTCCAACGACCATGGACACCCTCCATACCAAAGCCTAGAAGTACATGAACGCCGAGGACTCTTTGGCAGTGTAATGACCCAAACCCGCCCCTATAGGTTTAGCGTCATGACCGGCTAGTAATCATAGATCACCTACGATCTCCATACAAATAAACAAATAATATAAAGTACGGGGCTTAACGGAAGTCTAAAATGTTATAGAATTCATCCATTGGGCTGTGCATATATGAGGAGAGCAAATATGTTAAGTAAGGTTTTGTTTCAAGTTACACCCAACATAAGTACAAATTCATATCTTACAAAAACACAACCCCAACTATGTACAACATACAAAACCATTAAACCACACAAAAGGGGTTCGACAAGCGTGGCTCCACCCAAGCCTGGTTACTTCACTTGGAAGCTCCACAAAAGGCTGACCCGGGTAGACTTGGGGCTATCTAACTCTGATGATCAGTTAGCCCACCTACAATTACATATATAAATAATTAGTGAGCTAATGCCCAATGAGTAATAACAGAATAAAGAGGCTTTATGAATGAAGTTCGACAATATTACGAATAACAAATTTTAACATCAATACTTATTCAAACTAACATGTATTACATTCGATAGAATAACAATGTTGTTATACCAATAGAACCCCAAGGGCCAATCCAAATATCATATCCGATTATCCAATGGGCCACAGTATTATTTTTCCCCGGGCGAGGGCCAATAGGCCATGGTATTAATCTACCCCAGGCAAGGGTCAATGTGCCATGGTATTAATCTCCCCCAGGCAAGGGTCAATGGTTGAGTCATGAATACATTTTCAAAAGGGAACTTCATTCATTTATAAGAACTAGAGTTTCAGTAACCAATTCACACATCGATTCCCATAATAATGACGCTCTCAAAAATAAAGGTAATTTGAACATACCTTTATAAGTTTATTACTCATAGTGGTTTGAGTTGTCACTACGCCTCGGTCGTCCACCTAAATGAAACACATAACAAGGTACAAATGAAACTTCATTCGTTTTAATTTAATTCTCTTCATGCTTCTCTAACTTATTATATAATTATATGACCCCAAAAAGGTGCCTAAGAATGCTAGGAGTGGCATGAGGATGCAAATATGCACTTAAAAGAGTTTGTAGAATTTGGTTGAAAACAGGGTCTTCGCTCGAGCACAACTTTCCACACTCGAGCAGGGGTTCAAAACATCGGTGGTCGCTCGAGCGTGACATCCGTCGCTCGAACGGTCTGCAAAAGTACTAGATACAAGAAATTCCCACTCGATGGTCGCTCGAGCGAAAAATTGAGAAAAAGGGTCCTCGCTTGAGGTCTACTTCGGTCGCTCAAGTGGACTATAAAATTTCAGAAACTTCTGGGAGCTCGATTTCCACACTCGAGCATGGCTTCCCTCGCTCGAGTGGACATCACGAATTCTGGAATTTCCAGAACTGTATTTGAAGTTTAAACATGGTTTTCAAAGCTTCAAATCTTGTGTTTTTGGTATAAAAACATGAAGAGTCACTATGTAACAGGAAAACACTTTCAATTTAAACCCATTTATTCAAAATCATGGTAATTTCTCAACCACTAACTTCAATTTCAAGTTGTAAAATAAGTCTAACTCAATTTGAGTATACATTTCACCATGTTCAAAATATGATCAAGTGACATAAGAGGCATGAAGACATGGTGGGTTCTCTAAAATGATGTATAATTGTGCCATGCATGAATGAATTCCATGAAATTCCAACTCAAATATGCATGCATGTAAGCTATTCAACTCCATTCTTCCATTTCTTGATATTCATAGCTTCTTTTCTTCAATAACATGCCAATAAGTTTAAAGATGAGAGGAATTTAACTACTACATGCCTTATCAACATGAATTAGTGATGAATGTCATACCTAGTGTTGAATTCAAGTGTGTTATGGCTCCAATCTTTGAATCTCCCTCTAAATCTCTACAATTCTCCTCTTTCTCTCTCTAAATGTTGAGCTCTCCTCTTCTCTCTCTCAATTCTCAGCTGAGTGTATACATAAAAAATGAATTCATAAGCTTAATTGGGGTCTTATATAGGGTGTGATTAGGTTAGCCTAATCAAAGGTGGTTAGGATTAATTAATTAGACTTAATTCTAACTAAGTCAATCGGTTTATTCTAATTATTTTGGTCCAAATCAAATTTCAATTAAAGTTGCCATAAAATTCTAAATATTCCAATTAACCTATTGGGCTAGTCAATTTCAGTTTCTTAAGCCGTTTAGGCTCTCAATTTTAGACTCTATGTCATTAAATCAAACAGATATTCCATATATCAACAGATAATTATAGAATTAAACATGTAATCACACAATCAAGCACATAATCATGCAATTAAACTCATTAAAACTATACAATATACTAGTTTGGAGGTCAGGGTCGTCACAGTCTCTCCCCCTTAGAAAGTTTGGTCCTCCAAACTTAAGTTACCTTATGATGGAAACAAATGCGGATATCGTTGCCGCATCTCTTCCTCTTCCTCCCAAGTGGCCTCCTTCCCATAGTGTTCTCTCCATTCAACCTTCACCATAGGATTAGTTTTGTTTCTCAATTGCTTCACTTGCCGGTCAATGATTTGCACGGGGCCATTCTTCATACATCATATCTTCATCTAGAGCAATCCGGTGGTAATCAATCACATGAAACGGATCTCTAAGATACCCACGAAGCATGGATACATCTAAAACATTATGCACTTGTTCTATTCCCGGTGGCAAGCCAATACGATAAACAACAGGACCCAATCTCTCAAGGATTTGAAACGGTCCAATGTGGCGAGGAGTCAGTTTTCCCTTTTTGCCAAACCTCATATGCCCCTTCATTGGGGTCACCTTGATGAATATATGATCTCCCACTTCGTACTCTAAGTCCCTTCTTCGTTGATCTGCATAGCTTTTCTGTCGACTCTATGCAGTTTTGAGCCTTTGCTAAATGATTTTGATCTTTTCAGTCATTTTTTGCACAAGTTCAGTGCCATAAATAGCTCTATCACCAACTTCTGTTCAACAAACTGGCGATCTACACTTTCTGTCATATAGTGCTTCATATGGTGCCATACCGATGCTCGTGTGAAAATTGTTATTATAAGCAAAGTCGGCTAATGGCAAATAAGTTTCCCAACTTCCTTGAAAATCCAATACACACATACGAAGCATGTCTTCTAAGGTTTGAATAGTTCTCTCGGTTTGCCCATCAGTTTGTAGATGAAATGTTGTACTAAATCTCAATTCTGTTCCCATCGCCTCTTGCAAACTATGCCAAAATCTAGAAACAAATTTAGGATCTCTATCTGATACAATAGATACTGGAACCCCATGTAGTCGAATAATCTCATCAATGAAGATAGTGGCAAGTCCATAAGCAGTAAATGAAGTCTTTATAGCAAGAAAGTGAGTAGATTTAGTCAATCTATCAACTATAACCCAAATAGAGTCCATACATCTAGGTGTCCGAGGTAGGCCAACAACAAAGTCCATGGTGATATGTTCCCATTTCCATTCTGGGATAAGGAGAGATTGAAGCAAACCTGCTGGTTTCTGATGTTCTGCTTTTACCTGCTGGCATTGTAAGCATTTAGAGTTGAAGTCGGCAGTTTTCCTTTTCATGTTGGGCCACCAATACACTAACTTTAAGTCTTGGTACATTTTGGTGTTTCCTGGATGCATAGTAAACATGGACTTGTGAACTTCTTCCAAAATTTTCCTTTTCAAATCCACATCATTTGGGACACACAATCTCCCCTGATATTTCAACACGGAGTCTTCAATTATGAACCCCGGTTTAGGCTTGGCGTCAAGCTTATCACAAATTTTCTCCAAAAACTCATCGTCCAACTGTTTCTGTTTAATTTCTTCAATAATAGCGAGTTGGGAAAATATGGCGGCTATCAAGCCATTTGGTTCAAAAGGCACCATTTCAATTTCGAGTTTTTCAAACTCCAACAACAGCTCTCTTTGACTTGTGAGTAAACAAGCAAGATTCCCCACATTCTTTCTACTAAGTGCATCCGCTACAGTATTAGCTTTGCCTAGATGGTAGTGAATCTGTAAGTGATAATCTTTAATTAATTCAAGCCATCGCCTTTGACGCATTTTCAACTCCTTCTGAGTGAAAAAGTATTTCAAACTCTTATGATTTGTATATACTTCACATATGACCCCATACAAATAGTGTCGCCATATCTTTAATGCAAACACAACTGCAGCAAGTTCCAAGTCATGTGTAGGGTAATTCTTTTCATGGGTTCTCAACTATCAAGAGGCATATGCAACAACCTTGCCATTCTATATTAAAACACAACCCAAGCTCTTATAGGATGCATCACTAAAAATCACAAAATTTTCAATACCTGAGGGAATAGTGAAGATTGGGGCTGCAGTCAGTCTTGTCTTCAGCTCTTGAAAGGTTGTTTCTCTCTGATCCGTCCACTCAAGTAGTTCCCATTTTCGAGTCAATTGAGTCAATGGCACAGTAATTTTGGAAAAATCTTTAACGAATCTTCGGTAATACCCTGCCAATCCCATAAAACTACGAACTTCTGATACATTAGTTGGAGTAAGCCAGTTAATAATAGCTTCAATTTTATAAGGATCCATCTATATACCATCCTTATTAATAATGTGCCTCAAAAATGCAATTTCATCAAGTCATAATTCACACTTTTTGAATTTCCCGTACAACTGTTTTTCTCTAAGAGTTTGAAGAGTCAGTTTCAAATGCTGTTCATGCTCCACTTTACTTTTCGAATAGATCAAGATGTCATCAATGAATACAACAACAAAGTCATCTAGGAAAGGTTTGAAAGTTCTATTCATTAAATCCATAAATGATGCAGGCGCATTTGTAACCCCAAATGGCATGACTAAAAACTCATAATGTCCATACTTGGCTCAGAAAGCTGTCTTTTCAACATCCTCGGCCTTAACCTTCAATTAATGATATCCTGATCTCAAATCAATCTTCGAAAATATCTGTACGCCCTGCAACTGGTCAAACAGATCATCAATACGCGGAAAAAGGTATTTATTTTTCACTGTTACCTTGTTGAGCTCTCGGTAATCAATGCACAATTGGAGAGTGCCATCTTTCTTTTTAACAAAAGTACCGGTGCGCCCAATAGGGATGTACTTGGTCTAATAAACCCTTTTATCCAGCAATTCCTGCAACTGAATTTTCAATTCTTTATTTCAGTGGTAGACATACGGTAGGGAGTTTTAGAAATTGGTCGAGTTCCTAGTATTACATCAATTGTGAATTCGATTTCTCTATCAATAAGTTGGCCAGATAATTTATCCGGAAACACATTAGGAAAATCTCTCACCACTGGTATATTGTCTAGAGTAATGTCTACCGTTGGTTCGGTTATCACACTACACAAATACCCTTGACAACCCTTATTCATTAGTTTTCAAGCTTTCATGGTAGATATAAGGTATGGTGGTGAGACTACCTATTTTCCCTCAAAATAAAATTCCTCTTGCCCGGGAGGTCAGAATATTACTCGTTTCAAGACATAATCAATTGTCGCATGATATTTAGCTAGCCAATCCATTCCGAAAACAACATCAAATTGTCCCATGTCTAAAGGTAAATCAGCATACAGAGTAGCATTCTCGAGAAATAATTCACACGCAATAAATACAGTTGAACATAGCATGGATCCCCCCGTAGGTGATGCAACACATAGTATATAATTCAATGTTTCCATAGGTCTATTCAAAGTTTCAGCAAAAGCCATAGAAATGAACGAATGTGTAGACCCAAAATCAATTAAAGTATAAACAAGTTTACCACAAATGGAGATTGTACCTGACACTACTACCTCAGTATTTTCAGTATCCCCCGGAACCAGTGCAAAAACCCTCCCTTGCCTTTGTTCATTCCTTGTGGTAGACGGTGTTGTGGTTGGTTTCGTCATGGGTGCGGATCCAATTGAGCTTGTGGCTCCTCGATTGCCATTCGGTCGTGATTGTGTGCAATCCTTTGCCATATGTCCTATCTTCCCACATTGGTAACAAGCCCCCATCGTGTGATAGCATACACCTCCATGTTTCTTTCCACATGTTGTACAAGCTGGTGTTGAGTTACCACTTTGGCTTGAACCAGTATTATCAGAACTCCCCGACTTGAACTTCTTGCTCATTGACGTGGTCCCCTTGTTAAAATTCTGTTTTTTGCCCTTCCATTTAAAGTTTTGCTTTCAGTTGGTCACATTCCTTTCCACTGTTAGTGCCTTGTCAAGTACATCCACATACGTCGGCAATTTGAGTACATTAATTTTATCTGGAATTGGGTCACGTAGCCCTCCTTCAAACTGTCTAGCCTTCTTGTAATCTGTGTCTACCATGTGGGGTGCGAAATGGGCTAATTCTGTGAATTAAGCCTCATACTCAGCAATTGATTTGTTTCCCTACTTGAGTTTCATAAATTCAGCTACTTTTCTATCCCGCACACATTGTGGAAAATATTTTTCATAGAAGACTTCCAGTAAACGAGTCCAAGTAACATCCTTATTATCGTTCCGAACCAACATCCACCAACGCCTTGCATCGTCTTCCAATGTGAATGTAGCTAGTTGCACCTTCTGGGCTTCGGTACATGGAAACACTTCAAACAATTTCTCAATTCCCAATACCCAAGCTTCGGCCTTCAACGGTTCAATTCCACCATGAAACACTGGTGGCTTCATCTTCTTAAATTCTCTAGTCAAGGCAACAGTGCAGGTCTCTGGTTGACACCTTGGAGCTGGAGGTAGTACAGGCATTTGAGATGGGAGAGGTGGTTGTTGTTGTTGTTGCTGCCATTGCTGTTGTTGTCTTATGGCTTCAGCCATGTCTTGCATCATCCGTTCCATTCTATCCAGTCTTGAGGAGGTTGCCTCCTCTATTTCATCACCTCTGGTTCTCACCATTTTCTATATGAAAGTTTGTATTATAACAAACAAAATATATATATAGATACACATGGTCATGTACACAATTTCATATACCATCACAAGGTTATCTTACTTAACATATCAATGCACATGAATGCATTCTTGAAGTCTCTTCTAGACCCTCTATAGCTCAATGGACAAGTGAGTGAGATATAACTCCTGCTTTGACACCATTATGTCACGACCCAAACCCGCCCCTATAGGTTTAGCGTCATGACCGGCCAGTAATCATAGATCACCTACGACCTCCATACAAATAAACAAATAATATAAAGTACGGGGCTTAGCGGAAGTCTAAAATGTTATAGAATTCATCCATTGAGCCGTGCATATATGAGGAGAGAAAATATGTTAAGTAAGGTTTTGTTTAAAGTTACACCCAATATAAGTACAAATTCATATCTTACAAAAACACAACCCCAACTATGTACAACATACAAAACCATTAAACCACACAAAAGGGGTTCGACAAGCGTGGCTCCGCCCAAGCCTGATTACTTCACTTGGAAGCTCCACAAAAGGCTGACCCTGGTAGACTCGGGGTTATCTAACTCTGATGATCAGTTTGCCCACCTACAATTACATATATAAATAATTAGTGAGCTAATGCCCAATGAGTAATAACAGAATAAAGAGGTTTTATGAATGAAGTTCGACAATATTGTGAATAAAAAATTTTAACATCAATACTCATTCAAACTAACATGTATTACATTCGATAGAATAACAATGTTGTTATACCAACAGAACCCCGAGGGCCAATCCAAATATCATATCCGATTATCCAATGGGCCACGGTATTATTTTCCCCCAGGCGAGGGCCAATGGGCCATGGTATTAATCTCTCCTAGGCGAGGGTCAATGTGCCATGGTATTAATCTCCCCCAGGCAAGGGTCAATGTGCCATGATATTAATCTCCCCTAGGCAAGGGTCAATGTGCCATGGTATTAATCTCCCCCAGGCAAGGGTCAATGGTTGAGTCATGAATACATTTTCAAAAGGGAACTTCATTCATTTATAAGAACTAGAGTTTCAGTAGCCCATTCACACATCGATTTCGATAATAATGACGCTTTTGAAAATAAAAGTAATTTGAACATAACTTTATAAGGTTATTACTCACAGTGGTTTGAGTTGTCACTATGCCTTGGTCGTCCACCTAAACAAAATACATAACAAGGTACAAATGAAACTCCATTCGTTTTAATTCAATTCTCTCCATGCTTCTCTAACTTATTGTATGATTATATGAACCTAAAAAGGTGCCTAAGAATGCTAGGAGTGGCATGAGGATGCAAATATGCACTTAAAAGAGTTGGTAGAATTTTGCTGAAAACAGGGTCTCCGCTCGAGCGCAAGTTTCCACGCTCGAGCGGGGGTTCAAAACATAGGTGGTCGCTCGAGCGTGACATCCGTCGCTCGAACGGTCTGCAAAAGTACTAGATACAAGAAATTCCTGCTCGATGGTCGCTCGAGCGGAAAACTGAGAAAAAGGGTCCTCGCTTGAGGTCTACTTCGGTCGCTCGAGCGGACTATAAAATTTCAGAAACTTCTGGGAGCTCGATTTCCACACTCGAGCGTGGCTTTCCTCGCTCGAGCGGACATCACGAATTCTGGAATTTCCAGAACTGTGTTTGAAATTCAAACATGGTTTTCAAAGCTTCAAATCTTGTGTTTTTGGTATAAAAACATGGAGAGTCAGTATGTAACAGGAAAACGCTTTCAATTTGAACCCATTTATTCAAAATCATGGTAATTTCTCAACCACTAACTTCAATTTCAAGTTGTAAAATAAGTCTAACTCAATTTGAGTATACATTTCACCATGTTCAAAATATGATCAAGTGACATGAGAGGCATGAAGACATGGTGGGTTCTCTAAAATGATGTATAATTGTGCCATGCATGAATGAATTCCATGAAATTCCAACTCAAATATGCATGCATGTAAGCTATTCAACTCCATTCTTCCATTTCTTGATATTCATAGCTTCTTTTCTTCAATAACATGCCAATGAGTTTAAAGATGAGAGGAATTTAACTACTACATGCCTTATCTACATGAATTAGTGATGAATGCCATACCTAGTGTTGAATTCAAGTGTGTTATGGCTCCAATCTTTGAATCTCCCTCTAAATCTCTACAATTCTCCTCACTCTCTCTCTAAATCTTGAGCTCTCCTCTCCTCTCTCTCAATTCTTAGCTAAGTGTGTACAGAAAAATGAATTCATAAGCTTAATTTGGGTCTTATATAGGGTGTGATTAGGTTGGCCTAATCAAAGGTGGTTAGGATTAATTAATTAGACTTAATTCTAACTAAGTCAATCAGTTTATTCTAATTATTTTGGTCCAAATCAAATTTCAATTAAAGTTGACATAAAATTCTAAATATTCCAATTAGCCTATTGGGCTAGTCAATTTCAGTTTCTGAAGCCGGTTAGGCTCCCAATTTTCGACTATATGTCATCATATCAAACAAATATTCGATATATCAACAGATAATTATAGAATTAAACATGTAATCACACAATTAAGCGCATAATCATGCAATTAAACTCATTAAAACTATATAATGTACTAGTTTGGAGGTCGGGGTCGTCACAGGCAGCCTACCAAGACTCTACACCTAAACCCTCACAGCCCAAAGACAAGAGAAAAGAGTCGCAAGCTAGACATCCCCAATACACTCATCCCAACCGACCTCTACGCTCCGACCGAGCGGCTCCTCCCTGATTGCCCGGTCGCTTCGAGTGGTATACCCCTCTTAACACGCCAATGGAGCACGTCTTAAACCAAATCCAACAAGATTACAACTTGAAATGGCTCCAACCTTTCAAGTTTCATTCAAACCGACGGGATCAATCCCAATACTGCCGTTTCCACCTCGACCATGGCCATAACATGAATGAATGCATCAATCTTAAGGATCAGGTCGAGGACCTGGTCTGTCAAGGATGCTTAACTCGGTTCACTGTGTCCCGATCTCACCAAAAGGCCAGAACCGACCCCCCAAAGCAGACTGACAGACGCACTCCACCAAGATCAGCTGATCAACCCCGGCAAGATGATGATAGAACCCAACACCAACCTCAAGCGCCAGGAGCACCTACTCCCCTAGCTGGAGAAATCAAGGTCATTACAGGTGGACTTACGTACGGCGAATCATCTCGGTCGACACAGTGGGCTGAGCTCTGACGAATTAGATAAGCGTCCGACAAAGAAGTAACAATGGTCGATCGACCTCCTAAGCAACCCAAGCAGTGGTCGAAATCGATTACCCTCACAGATACAAATTGTGAAAGCGTCTGATACCCTCATGATGACCCACTGGTCATTTCCTCTCTCATTTCTAACTACAAAGTTCGACATATACTCATCGACAATGGCAGCTCATCAGACATTATCTTCCTCAATGCTTTCAAGTAGTTCCAAATTGGTGAAGAAAAATTATCACCTCTGCAAACACTCTTAGCGGGCTTCACTAGAGACCGGGTAATCTCTATCGGGTCCAGCGACCTACCAATCACTATCAGCGAGCACCCAAGGCAGACTATGAAGATTCTCACCTTTTTGGTTGTTGACTGCCCCTCCGTCTACAATGTCATACTTTGACAGACAACTCTCAATGCTTTCCAAGCTGTGATGTCCATTTATCACCGGCAATAAAATTCTCGACCGATCATGAGGTCAACACCGTCATGGGCGAGCAGACCATGGCTAGAGAATGTTACGTCGCTTCGTTAAAAAAAGTAAAAATGAAAGAAGCTATGATCATAGAAAGTCTTGACGTCAGGGATGAGAAGGAATTAATGAGGGGAGAACCAGTGGAAGAGTTAATAGAAGTGCCCATCAATGCTTATGATCCAACGAAGAAGGCTAAGATTAGTAGTCAGCTCCCTCCTCAGGCCAAAGTCAACCTCATGGCTCTCCTAACTGAGCGCGGTGATGTCTTTGCTTGGACTCATTCATGCATGTCAGGCATTGATCCTTCTTTCATTACTCATCGCCTCAGCATCAAGCCTCAATTTTGACCGTTCTGCCAAAAGCAACGCATTTTCCATCCAGAGCGCAACAATCTCATCGCCACTAAAGTAAACAAGCTATTGAAGGCCCAATTCCTTAAAAACGTGAACTATTCCAAGTGGTTATCCAATGTGGTACTGGTTCAGAAAAGTGACGACAAATGGAGACTCTGCGTCGACTACTCCGACCTTAACCGAGCTTTCCCTAAAGATAACTACCCACTACCTAGAATAGATTTATTGGTCGACGCAACAGCAGGACACCAGATGCTCAGTTTTACGAATGTGTTCTTAGCCTATAAACAAATTTTAATGCACGCAGCCGATCAGGAGCACACCTCTTTCATTACTGATAAAGGGAGTTATCATTACCGTATGATGCCTTTCGATTTAAAGAATGCGGGGGTCACTTACCAACGGCTAGTTAATACCGTTTTCAAAAATCAAATTGGAAGGAATATGGAGGTCTACGTTGATGACATGCTCGTCAAAAGCAAACTCTCCTCAAATCACCTAACTGACCTACGAGAAACCTTCTAGGCCTTGCACAAGTATAAGATGAAGCTCAATCCAGAGAAGTGCGCCTTTAGCGTTGGGTCTGGTAAGTTTTTGGGGTTCATGTTCAGCCACAGAGGTATTGAAGCCAATCTCGAAAAGATCAAGGCCTTGATAGAAATGCAATCTCCAAAAACGGTAAAAGAGGTTCAATGGCTCACTGACAAAGTAGCAGCCCTCAATCGCTTCATATCCAGAGCAACCGACAAGTGTCTTCCGTTCTTCAAGGTTTTTTCAACGGCTTTCGACTGGAACGCCAAGTCGGAAAAGGCATTCTAACAACTAAAACAATACATGGTGAACCCTCCTCTACTCTCCCAAGCAATCCCAGAGGAGACACTTTTCCTCTACCTAGTCGTTTTCAACACCGCGGTCAGTGCTGCCCTAATTATAGAGGAAGACTTATTCCAGCGCCCGATTTACTACATCAGCCGAGCACTTCGGGAGGCCGAACAACACTATCCCTTGTTAGAGAAGATTGCTCTGGCTCTGGTCATTGCCTTCCGACGCCTCCAACCCTATTTCTAAGCCCATTCCATCATGGTCCTTATTGACCAACCTTTAAAGAAAATTTTACAACAACCAGAGTCATCAGGCAGACTCATGCTATGGTCTATCGAATTAAGCCAATACGAGATCCTCTACCGACCTTGAACAGCCATCAAAGGCCAAGCCGTTGCCGACTTTATCCTAGAATTCACCAATCTTACCCCACAAATTCTCCCTCCACAGCCACAAGCCATTCCTGAGGCAACCAATCCCCATTCTTGGACCCTTAATGTTGACGGTTCATCCCAAAAAAAAGGTAGCGGAGCAGGTTTAATCCTCACCACCCCAGAGGGCAAATACTTCAAGTGTGCCCTCCATTTTCTGTTCGACGCGAGTAATAATGGGGCTGAGTATGAGGCCCTAATAGTAGGTCTTCGACTAACCAAAGACATTGGGGTAGACCATATCCAAGTGTTCAGTGATTCCAATTGGTTGTCGAACAGATAACTGGCGAGTTCGACGCGAAGGAACGTACAGGGACATCGCTCTTCCTCTTGCCCAGATTTTCAGTAGTTTCCAGATCAAGCACATCCTCAGGTCAGAAAATTCTCAAGCGGATGAAATGGCTCAATTAGCCTCGGCCGACCAATCGGATCTCAGTCACGGCGTCCGAGTCGAATACTTGACCCATCCAGCAGTGTTGCCAGATCTACAAGAGGTCCACTTCCTCTAGAACAAGCCTATCTCATGGGCCCAAGACATCATCTCGTTCTTAGAACAAGGAGTGTTACCTGACATTAAGCAAAAGGCCGATAAAGTCAGGGCTCAGTCGTCTAATTATGTCATCATCAATGGCCTCTTATACAAACGAGGATTCTCATGCCCATACCTCAGGTGTCTGAGTCCTACTCAAGTAAACTATGTGATGGGAGAAATACATGAGGGCGTTTGTGGCAACCATTCAAGAGGACGGTCTCTGGCCCATAAAATTCTCCGCACAGACTACTTCTGACCCACAATCAATCAAAACACCAGTGACTTTGTGCTCAAGTGTGATAAATGCCAGCACTTCGCCAACATACCTCATGCACCGCCAGCGGAATTAATCACACTTAGCAGTCCCTACCACTTTGCCAAGTGGGGCATCGACTTAATCGGTCCCTTGCCCACAGGCAGAGGCCAAGTCAAGTTCGTTATGGTTGCCATTGACTACTTCGCCAAATGGGTGGAAGTAGAACCTCTTGCTAAAATCACTGAATGGAGCACCACCAAGTTCATCTGGCAGTCAATTGTGTACCGATTCGGAATCCCTTAAGCTATCGTGTCAGATAATGGCAAACAATTTGACAATGCCAAGTTCATGCGAATGGCTCAGAATCAGACCATGCTTTTTCTCTCCAAGTCATCCCCAAGCTAATGGACAAGTCGAAGTCACCAATCGCTCCTTGTTGAAGATCATCAAGACTAAATTAGAAGCAGCCAAAGGAGTTTGGACAGAGGAATTACCGAACATACTCTGGGCCTATTGGACAACAGCACGAACCCCCATTAGGGAGACCTCTTTTTGCCTAACATATGGCACCGAGGCGGTCATCCTAGTGGAGGTCGGCCTGTCGACCTCCCGGGTACTACATCCGAACCCGAAACTAAATGAAGAGCTGCAACGGGGCAAGCTAGACCTAATCAAAGAGCTACGCGAGTCAGTTACGATCAGACTGGCCACGTACCAATAGAGGATGAAGCATTATAACAGTAGAGTCAAACACCGAAGCTTCGCCATGGGTGATCTAGTTCTCCGAACAGTAACTTTGGCCACCAAAAATCCGACCGAGGGCAAACTGGCAACTAAATGAGAGGGGCCTTTCATTGTCAAATCTAGGCCACGGCCTGCCACTTATCGCTTTCAAGATATGGAAGATCAAGATCTCTTCCACCCGTGGAATGCTGAACATTTGAAATAGTATTTTCAGTAAAACGAAGTCCTCCCCTCCTTCGACATCTCTTTTGCCCTTTGGCTAGCTCAACTCGCTTTTTAACTTACTAACTTTTTGTCTTTTCAATATACTATGTAAATCCACCATCGCAAGACTTCGTCTTAATGAAAACCGTCCTTAAACCTTTAATAATAATGTTTCATACGCCAGGAATGTACATTTTCGCTCAAATCAAGCCTCAGCCAGACAAAGTGTGAAGACCTCAGCCAGACTAAGTTCTATCAAACCTCTGCCAGACTGAGCATGCAGACCTCAGCCAAACTAAATGTGAAGACCTTAACCAGACTGAGTTCTATCAAGCCTAAGCCAGACTGAGCATACAGACCTCAGCCAGACTGAGTACGTCGACCTTAGCCAGACTGGGTACGCAAACCTCAGCCAGACTAAGTGTGAAGACCTCAGCTAGACTGAGTCTATCAAACCTTAGCCAGACTGAGCGCGCCAACCTCGGCCAGACTGAGTCTATCAAGCCTCAGCCAGACTAAGCATGCAGAACTCAGCCATACTGAGCGCGCCAACCTCAGCCAGACTGAGTGTGAAGACCTCAGCCAAAATGAGTTCTATCAAGCCTCAACCAAACTAAGCATGTAGACCTCAGCTAGACTGAGTGTGAAGACCTTAGCCAGACTGAGTGTGAAGACCTCAACCAGACTGAGTTTTATCAAGCCTCAGCTAGACTGAGCTCCATCAAGCCTCAGCTAGACTGACTTTTGCACAAGTCCATTTTTTAGCTAGTTGCATGCTTTATTAATTCACTTTTAAGTCAAAACCCATGTCACTTTTCTTTACTAAAATTCATTCTCCAAACCTCATTTTTTCAATGAACACACACAACAGACAAATCAATACAAGTTCACAATGTTCACAATCTTTTCTTATAATATCACTCGTTTCATTACCATTACATGCACAGATTTATTTTAAACCAGGTAAGTTTTTACAAAAAAAAAAAAAAAACCACAACCAACCAAACAAAACAAACACAGAGACCATTCGTCTATGCCCTACTAGAATTACAAGACCAATTTTTATAAATTAGACTTCTTACAAACTATACAACTTTTTATAAATACAACTTAAATCTTTACACAAGCAACGTAAAGTAAAACAAAACACGCCAGCTTGGGCCAAGTCTTCATTATGCCCCCCCCTCCATCTTCTTCACTGGATGCTAAGTCTTCCTTCTCCACACCCTCATCCAGTTGAGGTCTGACCAATATCTCCCTCTCCTGGCTTCAAGAGGTTAAAGTGAATGTCTAGGAAGAGCTTTTGTGCCCTGTACGTGAAACTCGTCCAACCACTATCCCAGTACATGCTCATCTCGTGCTTATAATAGCCAGACCGCTGAAAGCTCTGGATTACGTCCTCTTTTGTCTGTCCCTCCACCAGCTTAGCAATAGCCACGTTGGACAGCCCAACACCACCTTCTCTTTCTCTGGCCAAGCTCCTTGCCACGGTTGCATCAATGGCCATTTGAAACTCAAGAGATAACTTAAATTGTTCCACTGTAGCGGTACACAGGTCTGGATAAGCAGACTTCTCAGACGCCATCTTCCTGGCTAACCCTGCTGTCTTGGCCCTTTCTTCCTCTACGACCCTCTCCAACTCAGCGATTTGTGCCTCGCTTTCTCTTTATCTTTCATGGCCTGATCGTGCAGTTCTTCATTATTTACGAGGGCCTTCTCTAATCTCTCATTGGTGGTGGTGCAAGCTTGTTAGGCCTCGTCCGTTCTCTTCTGCTCTCTCGCCAGCTCGAACTCTAGCGACACTGCCTTGCGACGCACCACTTCAAGCACAGCCTTGACAACTACCAGTTCCGCAGCAACTTCTATCTGGCCTATCCTGGCGCGATCAGCCAAATAACTCTGCACCACCGCCAACACCTCCATCGTCTTCGCCCTCTCAGCGTAAATCAAACCTTTCGCGCAAGTGCTCTGTGTTGTCTTCCTCTAGCCAGCCGTCTTCACCCTTACATTCTGCAATTGTGCCTGCATTTCTTATAACTGGGCTTTCACCTGCTCCACTTCCACCTTCATTCCTATTGCCTTGCCCAGCAAGCGGCTGCCAGGGTTGCTACCTCCATCTACGCTGAGTAGAGTCCTTTCATAAGGTCAACCTCTGTAACTATGCAACACCCCGCACGGTCGCGTCCTCAATGCTCCCCAATAGACTGTATGCACCAACCCTGGCCTTACGTTGCACCTTAGAGAGGTCTCCCAGATCCATCATTAAGCGGCCAGCCACCGCATTCACATGATAAGTGGCAGTCCCCAAGAACCCCACAATGGTGCTCCTCTCTGGTTCACTCACTTGCTCCTTCCCGAACTTTCGGCTGGGAGGCAAATCTGTTAAGGGCAAGTCCATTGCAAGCAGGTTTGCCAATCAATCCCCTAATACTCCCCCTTCCTGATCTACACTAGGCACCCCCTCTACCTCCAAACCAATATTGGCCCCTTCCCTACATGTCATGCCCAAAATTTGGACAATTAAATATTAAATTAGAACTATACCCCAATCAATATTCCATCATCCAAATCCTAGGGTGAAACAAAATCTAAACATTCACGTCTCCAAAGGGTTTAAGTAAATTTTCGTCCTCAAAAGATTACAAGGGATAAAAAAAAAAAAAACTAGCAAAATGCCAACTAAACCATCCACTATAATTTTATAACTAACCAAAACCTCCAATATTAAAGTAACAATAAATAGTCAAAATAACTTAAATAATGTAAAGTTATAAACCATGCCAAATTATCAAAATACTAAGGTCATAAAAAAAAAAATACATAAACTAATATCAACCCTAAGCTTAAGAAAACAAAAGAAGTCCAAACAACATGTCCAACAACTATAGTTATTTTTCTTCACCACCATAGTCCTAATTAATCCTGCAAAGGAAGCTCGACTGCGCTCAAACAGAACGCACCCAAGTTGCCAAGAGACAAAACAGGTCAGTATATAGGTATACTGGTATGAGTACAAGATTTAACACCCACATGTCCACCAGACACAAACAAAAACACATTCAATTCTTATTACGAGACAAGACAAGTAGTTCCATCCGCACCGAGACGAATGGGTAGTTTCCCGAGATACAGTGACATTTAATTTCTTGCCCGTACACAACGAAATATAAATTGAGTATAAAATAAACAAAATAGAAATAAAAATATGGTGGGTCAGCCCTGCATAAAAGGTTAGTAAGACCCACCATTCTGCAAAAAATAAAGTTAGTATAATTTAATCATAAGTAACTTGCTGAAGAAGTATAAAAATGTACCGTTTCATGCTTAAATAATTCGAATTGACCAAAACTTAAAGAACAAAGTTTCATATAATCAAATTTTATAAAAGGAAACGTGAACGAATTTAGCAAAAACTGAACAGGTTGAGAGAAAAACTTGATAGAAGAACCTAGACAGAATTCAACCAAAAAATCTGAAGCTAAAAACGAACAAAAACTGCCCTAAGATGATTTTTTCGGAAAAGTTTAAAACATGAAAAGTGTGCAGAATAATTTTTTACTTCATTTTACGTGAAACCAATAAAAATAAGCTCGTTTCGTGGGTTAAAACAGCATCTAAAGTTTGTCCTGCTAAAATGAATAAAAACTATTGTAACTAAGATCATCTACAAGTTCTAATCGATCTTTTTAATAAAAAGTTAAAACACAAAAGTTGTCTAGAATCACGTATATATGCCTCTGCTCAAATTTCATGATTTATCAAGGTCGTTTACTATTTTTCAAGATATACAAATCAATACAATTCACAATATATCAATAAACTTATAATTAAATTCTTTGTACTTTAATTCCACCACTTCAGCCTCCACTTCTGGCTTACACATATATCCCATGTGCCTCTCGTATACCTAACACCGCTCTGAAGCCAAACTTTCATGGGGATGTCGTCCTGAGTTTGACCCACACTCCCCGAATGGTTAGCATATACGTACACGCGTAAATCAAACCACTCGTCTACTCATGAGAACGAGACAACAATATATATATATATATATATACACAATCTCTCATCTACTCATGAGAACAAACATAATAATGCCAAGTCTAAGGCATTTAAATAAATCTCATAATCCTCACATTTTTTTTTATACACTCTTTCTCACCAACACTCAAATAAAATAACAATCCATGAAGTCATGGTGGAGTATAAGGAATTTATCTATGGGTTCCTAATTAATTTTAATTTCATATATATATATATATATATATAAGTGTGATTACAACTAAAAAATAAATACATATAAAAACCCTAAACCTGACATACACAACTAATCAAAATAATTAAAATCAATCTATCATCTACATACAAATACAAAATCAAACCAACATCAAATAAATTAAAAAATAAATAAATAAAAATAAAGAATCAATCCATCATCTAACCAATATCTATGGATTCTAAATTTATTTCAATTTCATATAACCATGAATGTGATTACAACATAAAATAAATACATAAAAAAAACCCCCCTAAATCTTGGATACACTACTAATCAAAATTGAAATCAATCCATCATCTTCATACGAATACAAAATCAAACTAATATCAAATCAATAAAAATAACAAATTAAACATAAATCAGAAGAAGTAGGTTTTGTACTCACAATATTTTTTTGAAAATCAAAAAATCACTTAAAGAATTAATAAAACCACCAAAATAAAATCCTACTTTTTTTTTTTTAACACCTCACTTTCTCCCGACTTTCTTAGATGAAACACATAACACTCTTTGGTTTTCTTTGATGATCACACAGTCCCTTTCTCTCTCTCAATTTTTGTTCTCTTTCTTAATTAATCTCTCTCTTTCTCTCACTCTTGCTCTCACGACTGCTGCTTTTTCTTGGAAAACCTTCGCACACACTTTTATGATTACAACTTAAAAGTATATTATAAACATAAGTCTAAATATATAACAACCTAATTTTCTATTATATTATATTATACAAATAAATCATAAATATAATATCTATAAATATGAATATCTTATATAAAATCTATGTCAATAATTTCTTTTCTTTTTAAAAAAAATATATATAAATATAAATATTCAAATTAATTATATATAATTAACTAATACATTAATTTACCTAAATTCTCAAGTAACCACACAATTAATGAAGTCCCAAAATAAAATAAAGTAATAATAAATAAATGATGACTTACGAAAAATCAAGGTCGCTACATTACAACCTCTAGGCGTATCTCCATCACCCATTCCTTCATCTTTTTCCTCACAAGCCCTTCTTCTCCACCCTCTCCAGCCACCTTCCTCTTCTTCTTCTTCTTTAACACCAACTCCACCTCCTTCTTGTTTCTCTCCTTCAGTAGATTAACCAGCGCTTGCAAGGGCACAAAGTCGGTTAAGTCCTTATCTCCCAAGGGCTTTGGTCGTGGTCGAACCGACCTCTTCGCGACCAGCTTAGGTGCTGGGCCTAATTATTTCTCCTTGTATTTTTCGGCCATCGCAAAAATGCGCTTGTCTTTCGCCTCTTACAAGTTTCTCTTTGTCTCTACTTTCTCTGGAGCAGGATCTCCTTTAGTCGGCTCAGGCCCCAGATTTAGGGCAAATAGGGCTGAGGGCTGGACAAGGTCGTCCCATTCAGTCCCTCATTCTCCTTTCACTCATTCACTTGCTTGACCTTCCTCTCCGCGCAACATCCAACTTTAGTTCCGCCGACTTGGTGGGAACTTTCCAAATCGTGTGAACTCCCCTCCCGCCATTTGCCGACACAAAAACCATTTTGGCCTCCACTCCTTTACTGATGAGGGCAATCCCGCAGCCAGTCCCCTCCCCATTATCGCTTGCAGGGTCACCCAAGTCTCCTGTTGCCCCAAGGCCTTGTAGCATGAAAAAAAACTCATCCACCGTCATCGCTTCCCCCTCGGTTGCCCTCAGCCACGCAATCACGCAAGCAAACAGGATTTTTCACACATTTGACATTAGTTGTCCTGGTGCCATTTCTAGGCGGTTCAACACATCGACCACTAGTGGGGGCAGTGGCAACCTCAGGCCCCCGCGCAGCGCCTCTTCTTACAGCGCAAACTCCATTGGTTGCGCGTCGGATGCTCTCTCCTTCGCCATAGGCACTCTCAACTGTATATCCACTGGAATCTAGTATCTGCTACACAGCTCCTCCAGATCCTCTACCGTTAGCATGGACTTGTCAGCTTTGGTGTGCCAGTGGTCAGGTGTCACCGGACTAATCGACTAGACCGCCGAAATCATTGTCATTGGAAGGGGCAGTGCTGCTCGCTCCGTGCCCCTCTCCATTCACCTCTCCACCCTGTACTGTTCTGCCAGCGCCAGCGCCAGCGCCATCCCATCATTCTCTCCCAATGCATCCGACGCCATAGCTGGCGCTTTGTTTTGTGTCATTCCCCTTATGTTCCTATATATTGCTTCCATAGTAGGGGCAAAAAAGTTTGCAATATGGTAGAGCGGAGAATCCCACGAGACAAATGCAGTAAAGTCTTGGATGTGTTGGTTTCTCGCAATAAGGTATGAAAAACGCACAACTCCAAAGGCCTAGGGTTTGCCTATCTTCCAAGGATCACGGTTAAAATTTGCCAATTTGAAAATTTAACATGAAGTACAAATCCCTTCCTTTTCCACCTCCCCCCCCACCAACCCCTTCATCTCCTACAAACGATTCATATCTCTCACTAATGGCCTACATTGCCCCACATGTACGGCCACAATCCCTCCCTCCCTCTACTAATTCTCTTTTCTCTCCCCCGTCTTTTCCACTTCACATTATCACGTGCTTACCCGCCCCTCGAGCCCCGTGTGTCGTCGAAGCATTTACGGCACCTTCGCGATCGGCTCTCCTCACGATCGGTCATCCCGTTCGGCCACCTTTGCGGTCGGCCCTTGTAGGCGCGCCCTTGGGCTTCATGCTACTACAGTTCGGACTCAAATGTCACGGTTCTTAATCTGATCTCATAATGTGCGATGTGAGATTGATAAATCACCAAAGAGTCCAAATCCGGCAAATCGTTTTGGAAAACTGATTTTTAAGAAAGAAGTGTCAAACATGGACTGCTTTGCAAGATACAGAGTCGCCACCTAAATATTTATTTTGGGAGAATTTAGGAAACCCTGACTCGTTGCCTAAGGCCACGTGTCCGTCATCACCAAAGTTGCCTCGGCTCGGGAACTTAGGTACGATTGGGGAAAGTCATCTATGAGCACCCCCGCTCGCCCGATCAAAGATCTGCCTGTACTAAGCATGATATTTTGTTTTGAAAACATATGTGTTCTTATATCGGTTATTAGCATAGAATTACTATGTGATGCGCATAATACACAATTATAGACTAGGTCGCCCAAGTTGGAACAAAACATCTCATGTTTGTTTGAAAATGGTTTGAAGGTGCTACTCGCAAGTAGGCTAAGACGTGAATTTTGCCACCCTCGAGTGGGCTTAGAAAACATGATTTTGCCACTCTCAAGTGGGCTTAAAACTCGCATTTCAATGAATTGTTCCAATTCAAGTAATCTAACCTTCACCCATAGACATTCAGGCAGTTAATCACGTAAGCAAACATTAGCACACATGCAGTATGCTAAAACGTAAACACTTACCTAGTACTCCGAGCCAAAACAATAGCTAGTTAGAAATCATGCATGATCCTAGCTATGTTAAGATGACTAATGCAACACATGCAAAATACAACTAGAAATAGGCTAGGCTATTCTAAAATGGCATATGGAATGCAACTTGACAATCATGTATTCAACTTGGAATTGAAATACTATGCAGTTAGTATGATGCGCCGAGCCCGGTGCATGCAATACAAATGAATGATGCAAACATGCGAGCATAGGAATGCTAATTGAAACATAACTGTAGACACCCCATTTTTGACCGTCTTCAAGACTTGGACGTCACCATTGGAACACTTGGTGATTATCCATGTTTGTGTTCGTTTGGAGTTCCCGGAGGTCTCGGCTACGCGCCTTGCCTCAGGATCTCCGAACTCGACTGTTTAGTGTCTGGTTTTGCACCAAACACTTGTGTTTTGCCTTGGAGGGGCAGGGAATGCTTTGTGAGGCATCCCCACACACCATCGGCAGTGGCTAGAGGCCACCGGCTGGTTTATGCTGCCATCGGCAATGTATTTTTCCGGTCGGCACCTTTTGTTGCCGGTCGGCACTATTTTTTGCCAAAATGGCATTTTTGGCCGGCCGACTACTGTGCATCTGCTTTTGCAGATATTTTATCACAGCTGTCTTGCTTTTGGCTCCCCTCCATACACGTGTATGGAGGGATCTCTCTCTTGGAAGCTTGTCTTGTAAGCTTTACAAGACAAGAAGCTCTATAAGAGAGAGCCTTGTCTCTTTGCTTTAGGGTTAGAGACTTGAGAGCCTTAAGATATTCTTAGACAGCCATTTTTAGGGTTTTGAGTTCTAGGGTTAGAAACCATACACTTTCTATCTCTATATCTCCCCCTTGTGTGTGTTAAATTGCGTTTGTGTCTTACTATTGCACACAAACACATAGTATTTCACCTTCACTTAGCTACTGAGGTTCTAAGAGGTTGATTTTGAAGTTTTGGAGCTGTTTTCAACCTAGAAGGAGCTGTTGGAGCACCATTTGTGAAGGGGTCTTCAAGGGTAAGAAACTAGCCCCTTTATTCCCCAATCTTGCGTTGTATTTTTACCTGTCTTAAAATCATTTTTGAGCTTGGTGTATAATAAAAAAAGTTCTGTTTTTTAGTCCTCTTGATTGTTTATTAAGAGTGTTTTTTGGTTTGGAGGTGTTTGACCCCTCTTAGGCCTTGAAGGGCCCCATTTTGAGCAAGTTTCGAGACTTTGGTGTTTGGGCCTCTTCACCACTGAAATCTTGAGGGATTTCAGTGGTGGAGATGGTGCCTTGAAGTCTCTAAAAGGAGAGGGCCACCCCCTCTCCTTGTTGTCCTTGAAATGGACCCCTTTTGGCCTCTTGAGAGAGCATCATGTTAGAATGTGTATTGATCATATCTTGGCTGTTTTCCATGCTTATTATGCCATGATATAACCTTGTTGTGTGTTGGTTTTGGTACACCATGCATGCTTAGTATACCTACCATGTAACGCCATGTTATTACCTTAATATGCCTTAGGTTGTTAGCCTTCGTTCGAGCATGTTTTAGGTCTAGTTTTGTGAAGCTTGTGTGCTTATTTTGCCATGCTAGAGGTCTGTCCATAGTTGTTTGGGTCGGATTTGGCATGCTTAGTATAGCTCCTTTGCATTCCGGCTTGTTGGCCTTAAGTGTATGAATGTATAGCATGACATTCTTGTATCGATTTAGTGATTTGGGACTATTCACCATGTTATTTCAGTCCTCTTATCATGCTCATATGCTTGCATTTCATGACCTTTTTGATGTTTCAAGAATTGATGTTTCATGCTTCATGTTTATGCCATTGTGTATGCCTCTAAGATTTGGTCATTTGGATGCCATCTAAGTGGTTCTTGAGGCCTACTTTTGCATGATTTGGGGCTGTTTTGATTCAATTTGGTCATTTGCATCATGAGTCATATGGTCATGTTTTAGGTCCCTAGGTTTGGACTCATGCATAGCTTGCATTGGTAAGTTAATTTGACATCATTTCCTACATGTTTTCAAGGCTTATAATGCATGTCATTTATCCATGATCATTCCCTCCTAAGTGTGCTTAGAAGTAGTCTTTTGATGCTTAAGCATTTAGGCCTTCAACATGTGCATGTGTGTATGTGTTTGGTCCCTTATTTTGGTCACTTTGGCCACTGTTTTGGCCCTTTTTAGAGTTGCCTAAATCATGTTTAAGTCCAATCTTTACATGTTGTTACATGTCTCACACTTCGCATGCTTTGATTGCACCGTGTCTTGCATGACCATTAGCTTGTATGCTTGTTCATTGCTTGCTTGCTTGCATTGCCATGTTGCATCCCTAGCTAACATGCCTAGGTTGCATTGAACATGCATGTTTTGTCCCTTGATTTAGTGACAGGGATTGGACCCCTTTGGTTTGTTGGTTTGCATTACACTTAACATCAAAATGTGCACACTTGGTCACTTGGACCATCACGCATGGAAATGCACGATTGATGGTCCGAGAACCAAGGAGTATGTCCCTTTGAGTCACAAACATGATAAGGGACATGATTAGTGCATATATGCCTTGAATTGCGTTGCCATGCTCTGCCTTGTCCTCTGTTGCTGTCAATTGCAGATTCTGCAGGAACACTCTGCCGACCGGCAGTACCAAGTGCCGACCGGCACTCCTATCTCTGCCGATAGCTTCACCAATGGCCGGTAGCTATATATCACTGCCGGTGGTAATCCCACTCGGCCGGTGATGTCTTCCAATATCCAGAGAAGCAATCCAGAGGTTTTGGCAGCCTCTAGAGGAGTAAAAGAAGGAAAACAAAGGCAGACTAGGCATGGCGGTGCACTTCCGAGCAAGACCCGAGCACGCGCTGCATTTGGCTTTCCTCCTGAGGCGGTTTACTGTTTTTCTTAGCTTAATTAGTTTGTTAGCTAATTAGGCAATTTATAATATTTAATTAGCTTGCGTAGTTAATTAATTTGTATTATTTATTTGGTCCCTCCGAGTGAGGGCAAATCTGTAATAAGTGTGCGTGAGTGTGTGTATGTCTTCCAACTTCACGTCTTTCTTCCCTTTTATTTACCTGCTTATGATGGTAGATTAGGGCACGTTTAAATTAGCATACCTCATGTAATGCATGCGTGCATTCATACATTTGCTTTGCATGCACCGGGCTCGGCGCATCATTCTAACTGCATTTGTACCTCAATTCCAAATTGAATACGTGCATCAATTGGTTGCATTTCACATGCCATGTTTAGGTTAGCCGAGCCTACTCTAATTGCATCTTGCATGTGTTGCATTAGCCACTCTAACATGAACTAGGATCATGCATGTTTGCTAACTAGTTTATTGTTTTGGCACAGAGTACTATGTAAGTGTTTTCCTACTTTAGCATACTGCATGCGTGCGAGTGTTGCCATGACAGTATGTTTGCCATGCGGCTAGATGCTTATATGAGATAAACTGTTTGAATGCCCGTGGGTGAAGGTTGGATTGTTTGAGTTGGAAAAACTCGTTGAAATCCGTGTTTTAGCCTACTTGCGAGTAGCAAATTCTTAAGCGCTTTTCAAAACAAACGGATATGCAATGTTTCTTTCCAAATTAGGCAATCTAGTCTATACTTGTTTGCTGTGCGCATAATATAGTAATTCTAGGCTAATAACTGGAATAAGAACACATAAAATTTTCAAAAACGGATATCACGATTAGTAGAGGCCGATCTTCGGATCAGGCGAGAGGGGGTGCTCATAGCTGACCTTCCTCGATCGTACCCAAGCTCCCGAGCCAAGACAACTCCGGTGATGACGGACATGTGGCCTTCGGCACCGAGTCAGGGTTTCTTAAATTCCCCCATAAAAAATATTTAGGTGGCGACTCTGTATCTGGCAAAGCAGTCCATGTTTGGCACTTCTTTTCAAAAATCTGCTTCTCAAAACGATTTGCCGGATTTGGACTCTTTGGTTCAGATTAAGAACCGTGACACAAATCGAGTCCGAACTGTAACGAAACCCCAAAATCGAACAGAACGGGAGCTCAACCCTCCCGGGGCGTTCGGGGACGTCTACAATAACCTAAAACTAACCACTGAAAGTAGGTAAGTAAAAGGGAGAAAGACATGGGGTTGAAAGACATTCACACACTCACACACACTTATTACAAAGTTCGCCCTCTCGACGGAGGTTCCGAAAGAATAATACAAATTGACTAATTAACTAACTAACTAGCTAATTAATTATTACACAATACTTAACTAATTAAACAAATTAATTAAGCTACTAAAGCGGTAAAGAGGCCTCGGAAAGAGGGACAAATGCATGCATGCTCGGCTCTGCTCAGAAATCTATCGCCATGCTCATGCTGCCTCTATTTACACTGCTCTGCACCTCTGAAAACTGTGCAAGTCTCAAGGATGCTTCTTAATCACCTTCTGGGTGCTGTGACAGGCCATCGACCAAGGGTAACTGTTCATCGACCAATAATGGAGCTCTCGGCCAGACACATTTAGCCGATCAGCACTGAATATGGTCGACCGACCATCTATTCCTGCAAAATGCTCCTGCTGCAGCAGAAGACAAACAGAGCATGGCAATGCATTTTTCAAGACAATGTTTGCACAACCACCCTCCCTATCATGTTATGAACTCCAGGGAGTGTAGTCCTCGACCCTCGGGCCATCAATCACGCATTTCAACGCCTGATGGCCAAAGGAGCCAAGTGTGCAAATGAATATGGAATGAATGCACAAAACACATGAAGGCCTCACACTCTATCATGTTGGATCAAGAGCGTCGGCGACTAAGGATTGAGGCACATTTCATCACTTCAAGTACGAACACTCCTCGCTCCCCGTGTTTGGTTTGACACCCCAAACCAAACACAATGCAATGCATGCAAGTATGCCAAATACAATGCAACATGGAAATATAATGCTATGCCATCTAAGCATGCACAAGGCTAAGGTAACAAGCATGCCAAATGCAATGCAACCTAATCAAGCATGTGACGAAATGCAAACTAGCAAGCATGCAAGATGCAATCTAAACGTACAAACATGCAATGTAATAGGCATGCGACAACAATACCAATAAAAAGGATGTGACAACATGCAACGCGATAAGCATGCAACGACACACAAACCGCATGATCCATGGACTTACATTGAAAATGGATAGGCCTCAGCCACGCCAAAAAACAGTGGCCAAGGTGATGAAGTGATAGAATGAAATGCACAATGAGCATGCACATGTAATGGTCCAAGAGTTAAGGCATAAGGTCACAACACCCAAACATGAGCGAGGGGTGACAATCATGGTAGTATGGTGACACCATAAGCTCTGAAATTATGTTAAGAGTGATGCCAAATCAAACACATAACACAAGCAAGGCATGCTAATGGACTTCAAGTTCAAAGCTAGCCAAGGTACTTGAACCATGGCCATGTCAACCAAGCCCCAAAGGACCAAGGTGACCCAAAACAGTCCCAATGAAGTCCAAAACAAGGCTAGAACATGCATGGGATGAGGCCAAAACATGCTAGAAAGGTGAGCACAAAACAAGACGCATACAAGGCCAAAAGGGGCGATTGCACTACACCTATTACAACCAAACATGGCACGACTTAGGCCAATAAAATCAGAGTTATGGCATGTTAGAAAGAGCCCAAAAACCCACTTAGATGGCATCCCAAAGGCCTAAGTATGATGGCATGCACAATGACCTATTCTTAAGGCATGAAACACAAACTATCCAAAGCATGGAATAGGTGATAAATGCAAGTGTGTGACCATGAAACATGGACTGAAATTACATTTCACATGATGCCAAATCATGAAAATACTTCAAGTAACACATGCTAATGAACTCAAGGCACAAAGCTTACAAGCTAGAATGAACCAAGGCTATACAAAACAATGCATGCATAACCAAGGCAACACCAAATAGAGTTTAATCATGGTAAAACATGAGGGAAAACTCCTTGGAGTCGAGCCAAAACATGCAAGGATAGTGGTCAAAACACAAGATGCATGTTATGCAAACATGCAAGATCACTCTACAAGTATGTGAAGCATGCAAGATGCCATCAAACCAACATGGAATATAGTTAAGGAAGGTCCTAAAAGCCACTAAAAAGTGCTAAAATAGAACCAAGACATGCTAAGTAAACATGCTACTCTTATAAGCCAACAACACAAGCATATGAGACATAAAGAGAGAGGGGTGTCCTCCTCCTATACAAGACTCCAAAACCACTTCTTTACCATTGAAAATCCTCTGGATTTCAATGGTGGGAAGGTCAAAATAAGATGATCCCAAAGCTCAAAAGTAAAGGCACAAAACAAGGCCAAACAAGGCCTAAGAGGGGGTAGACAACCCGCAACCAAAAAGTGACCTTAAGCAACCATAACAAGCATACAAAATCAGAACTTTTTGTAGTTTAGAGTTAACCTTAAAACAACATAGAAGTATGTGTAAAAGCTTAAGCCAAAATGGGGTATCAAAAGCAAGTTAACTCACCCTTGAAGAACAACTTCAAGAACACAACTCCAGCAATCTTTTTGGATCAAAAATAGCCCAAGAATTCTAATATCAACCTTCTAGTGCCTCAGCAACCAAGGATAGTGTAACTCTAGGTGTTTGTGTGCAATAGTAAGAACAAAACACACTTTTGAGCTCAAATACACACACAAATCTAGAGAAAGGGAGATATAGAGAGAGAGATATATCTAACTTGTATATCAAATTTTTAGAACCCCTGGAAAGGGAGAGGAGGCTCTCCTTTTATAGAAAACCAATTTTGCAAAGCTTCTTAGAGAAGCTAAGCAAGGCTCAAATCCCTCCATACACGTGTATGGAGGGGGGAATTGTGCGTGCCAGTTACTCCAGCTGGCACAAAATATCTGCCAAAAGCAGATGAAAATGGGTCAACTGAAAAATATGGCCGATTGACCAACAAGGGTGGTCGACTGACCAAAAACAATGCCAATCGGCCAGCACCTTTGGCCGATGGCAAGAAAAATGGGCCGATGGCTTCAAGCCTTGGCTGATGGGTTGAGGGGATGGCTAACAAGCCACCCTCTTCCCTCAAAAGCAAAAACACAAGTCTTTGGTCCACAACTAAGCACAAGACAGACAAGTTGAGAGATCTTGCTGCAAGGCTTGTGGCCGAGACCTCTGGGAACTCAAAACGAACACAAGCATGGATGATCATCCAGTGTTCAGACGATGACGTCCAAGTCTTGAGGATGGTCAAAAATGGGGTGTCCACAGCCCTCCTTACGGTCGGTCATCTCGCTCGGTCCCTTTGCGGTTGGCCACCATTGCCAGCCAGTTGTTCATCCTGCTCAATCACCTTCGCGGTCGGCCTCCTCGATGATCGGTAGGTCCTTCGTCTCCCACCTTCGCGGTTAGTCATCCCGCTCGGTCCATTCGCAGTAGGCCACCCTTGCCGACCCATCATTCATCCCGCTTGATCTCCTTCACGGCCGGCCACTCTTGACGGTTGGTGGGTCTTTCGTCTCCACTCTACTATTCTCCCAGGGCGCCCCCCCTTCCGCCCCACCCTTGCCTCTTACCCAGGCTTGGGGGGCTACCTCCACATTTCCTATTCCCTTCGTTAGACTAAAGCTGCACTTGAGAATGGGAACTACTGATACTGATGGGCACCCAATGGGGCCCAATCCACGGCTTAGGGCCAAACTCACGGTGTCACGACCCGTTTCCCGTATCCAAGGGTTAAGCATCGTGATGGCCAGTAACTGAAATTACCTCCGGCCAATTCTTAAACAAATTACTAAACGCAAGCGGAAAAGATATTTAGGTGAGGATACCAAAATAATCATTGGAGCTTCCATTTTATTAAATTGTCAGAGCTGAATTATGTCTACAAGGTACTTTGTGTCTACCCCACGCGCTAGCCCATACATGTCACCTAAAAGTGGTAAACAACTATAAGCACATGGCAGAGTGAGAAATATTATACTAAGAGCATAAGAGCATAAAATTCACCATGGATAATTATGGGGCTAAACAAAGCTTGATATTAAAATACATAATATATAATACGGAAATCATTTGACAGAAATTACGTAAATAACTATAACTACTGTACAGAACAAAACAGGGGTCACCGGAGTGACCATCAGAATAGGGGTCATTGGATCCATGACAAACAGAGGACCACAAAGTGGCCAAATAGGGGCCAATGGTTATTTAAGTCCCCCAATGCATAGGACCTCCATGGTGGTAATTGTAAAATAATTACTCAAAACACATTTTAATAAACAGTTATATCCATGGATATTCCTTATTATATAAAATAAGATTCATAAAATAAATAACATAATTAAAATACAATTACATAAAATAAATTATGGTAACTCAAAACGTACGTAAAATATATTATGGTGACTCAAGGTATAATATAACTCACTTTAATTTTAATTTCTACATTTTCTACAAGCATTCGTGATATCCTAAGATTCTCTTCTTTTCTTACCAATTCCGTTGAGTCCTATGTCATCTACTGTTTTCCTTTTATACTAAGGCTTGGAGGTGACTAATCATCCTATTCAAGTGCTGATTCAAGGGTCTATTCCATAGCTTCCACTAATAAATCCCTCCAGCCAGCTGCTTACGTTTCAGTATAATTCTTTATTGGCCCAACTATTTATATTAGTTTTATAGTTGTTTTAATTTAGCCCCAAATCAATTTTATTCGATAAATATAATGATCCCTAATTAAATTACATTTTAATACATATAATTATAAAATTAAATATTCTTTTCCAAGTATCAATTTAACTATTTTATATTAATTTAGCTTAAAGTATTGAAAAATAGGGATGTTACACACGGCTCAGGTGTTAAAGCCTAGTAAGCCCACTAACTTTGAGAAGCCAATGCTGGCCTAGGACCAATAACATTCAATCACTTGTCACGTAGGGAACTAGCCACGTGGACAGAAAAAAAATCCTGCAAAGTTGTTGCATCCACACATCAGCCATTTAATGAGGCCACTATAGCATTAAATGCAGCAAGACCCCTCAGGCCAGAGTATGCAGAATCACCATGAACGATGTTAACTAGACCGTAGACTTTCGGCCAACAAGACAGCTTAGAATGGACAAGACAATAATGGACAAAAGATATATGGAAGCCTTTGAGATATGTTAGAGGTTAAGTTTTTACCCCCTTTACTTCTCTCTTCCTTTCTCTCTCTAAAATCAATCTGCCCTAACCTAATTTGATTTTCAGAGTGTCTGTTGGGGGACTATCTCCCCCTCTGAACCTTTTTGCAAGCATCATTCGTGGATATCAAAGTTAGCAGACCCGTTGAAAACGTGGATCAGTCTGCCCCTTCCTCCATTAAAATTATTGCATTATCAGTTTCTAATTATTGATTACTAGAATTTCATTGAAGAGTTTTCTCTTTATATTTGCGGGAAAGTGGGGGCCATCCATTATTTCAAAAAATCGTTTCATATACTAGTATTAAATATTAATTATTTTTAAATTATACATAATCGCTCCTTCTAAGTTTTGAAAAAAATTAAGTGGTTGCATATCTAGTATCGATAGATTGTTCTACAATTGTTATATTTTGTAATTTAACATCAATATAAGAAAATATTTTTATTAATATATATTTTTAATATTATCTTTCACTTTTTATATTGGTAAAAATTGATATTGTAATCTATATTTTGTTTTAAATTTTTTTGTTAAAGTACATATTCATCCCCTCTATGTTAAAATCCTGAATCCGTCCTGAATCCGTCCCTGATTCCTTGTATTACTAGGTAGAACTGGAAATTCTCCAACTTTATTTTTTCTTGCCATGTCGGAAATTTTATTTACTGGTTTCGCAAAATTGATAAATTTCTATATGCAGCAACTCAATGAGTTAATTAACTGATTTAACAGTTTCATCATGTTAATTTAAGCGATGCAGTCTTCATGAATATATATATATATATATATATATATAAATGCAGTGACAAAGTTTACCTTGAGAGAAAGTTATCGATCCTTTCAGGATTAGGTCATCAGCGCAAATATCGGCTGTATAAGTCTTTGACGATGACAGTAAAATTCTAGCAAAAGTAAAAAAAATACACAAATAAATACGATAAATTATATATTTTAGACAAATATAATTAATTTTATATTTTTGACATAATTAATTACGCTGACTTTTATTTTTAGTAAGACTATATTCACTGAAACTAATGCAAATGGTGGATAGATACTGAAATAAAAAAAGATAAACATATATTTTATTAGTAGAAAATAGATGACGATATTATTTTTTTCATTTATATAATTAACGTTTTTTTTTTTTTTTTGTTGGTTAGTTGAAACTCACGCCCATACAAAATTATCTTATTTTATATATTTGTAAAAATTTAATATAATCATGTGCATAGCACTTGACAATTTTTCATCCAAATATCTAACAAATGACTAATAGAAAGACTTAATGTTCAAATTCAAATAATTTTAGGGAGATAATTGTTGAATTTAAAACATTAGAAGGGTAAAGTGTAAATAGTCGATAGTTTAAGGAGATTTAATATAATTTACCCTAGAATTTGTATTAAAAAAATTAATATATATTTTAAATTCACTCTAAATATAAATCTCACGGTTAGTTAAATCTAATTTGAATCCCACGTGATCTTTTTGGGTAGAATTCATGCTGAAAATTTTGGACACTTGGGTTTCATTTGGCAAAATTTATAGTTTATTATTTTTAATTTACGTGAATTATTAAATATGTTTATATTGATTTTTATTAACAATAAAAATAAAAAAAAATATGCTTGGTATACACATATTTAAAAAATAAGTGACAATATTAACCCGCTAGAGGTAGTTGATATTGGTTGGAGATAGCGGCCAAAGGTAGTCATTGGTTGCAAGAGGTGGCAATCAAAAGTAGTTGTCAGCGATAAAAGGTGGTTGGTTGTGGTTGAGAGTAGTTGTCAACTGTAAGAGGTGATATGGTGACCAAAAGTGATTGTCGATAATCAAAGATAGTAGTTGGTCAATTGCCTAAAGTGGTAACTAAAAGGTAATTTTAAGCAACATGTTTTATAGATTGTTTACAACCAATACAAAATGAGTTTTTATTTATAATGGGGGTAAATTACACATACACTCTTTAAGATTTGTTTAAAATACGAATTGTCTCTTGTGATTTAAAAAATTACAAATACCTTCCTGTCATAATTTTTTATTTAACAAAATTAATTAAAAAAGTAAAATTTATAACTATTCACCAATACAATAATAAAATCATCTGAATTATTAATTGAAATAAAATTTTAACATTATTAAAAACTATTTTAATTTGATGATTTATTAATAAAAATGACCTACTTGTTATGAAACTAGAAACCTTAGGGACATAATGTAATTTTTAAAACTATAAGAGATAATTTATAATTTAAATAAATCTCAAAGAGTGTGTTTGTAATTTATCCTATAATTTTCAAAAAAAAAAAAAAAAAAAAAAAAAAAAAAAAAAAAAAAAAGGAGCTAAATTGTGACCTGAAGAGATGGCACTATCAAGATGGTTCGTAGAAGCGCCGGCATGCAGTGAAAGTGAAACCAGAGACATCATCATGTTTTTAAAGTCCTTTCTGGAAACTAAGCACGCGGCACCTTCTCTCGTCACCTCCTATTTCTACGGTTTCTCCCTCTCATATTACTACCACCTTTTAGGTTTTTTTTTTTTTTTTTTTTTTTTTTTTTTTTTTTTTTTTTTGGATAATTAAAATATAAACTAAAATTTGTAAGAATATTCTCAAAAATAAAAAGTCATAGACCTAAATAAAGGTGAGCATGATTCGTTCAGTTTAAAAGTAAAATCATGATTAAGCCTCCGTTTGGGAAGTGGGTTGGCTTTTTGGCTTTTTGGCTTTTTTGGCTATTTTAGCCTTGGCTAAAAAGCTTGGTTTGGGAAGGGCTTTTTGGCTTTTTGACTTTTTGGCTTTTTTTTGTGAGAGAAGAGTGTAATGATTATGGGTTGGATGTGATGTTTTGTTTGTTGTGGCTAAAATAGCCTGTTTTGTCTTTTGTGGCTATTTTAGCCCCAACCCACTTGCCAAACACCACCTAAATCATCATTACCTAGGTTTTTAAGAAATTTAGAATCAAATCAAATCATGAAAATTTTAGAATCAAATTAGACCAAACTATTAAACCACGGTGCAGCTCGGTTTAAAATTACAATTTTTATAAATATATCATTATTTATAATATGATCATAAAATATTATTCATAACTTAAGAATTGTTTTGATAATTATTTCGAATTAGTTCTAGCAATATAGAAGAACAAATTTGCAAGAGTAAAAGATTACAACTTATGTATATATATTTGACATTAGTAACATATTTGAGTGTTTATGGTAAATAATAATTTATTTATAAACGGTTCAATTCGGTTTCAAACTGGATTTGTAATATAAAATTATGGATCAATCCTGTGCATTAAAAACAAATCAAACCAAACCGTGTGTTTTGGTCTGAATCGGACCGGTTTATAATTTTTTAAATTTTTTTGTTCAGCCCTAGGCCTAAAGATGAAAAATAAAATAAAATAATCTAAGAAGTCCAACTTTTTCTTTTTTAGAACATGAAAAACAATTATATTAAAATTAAAACAAACAACATACAAATCAATAAAAGAAAAATAACAAGATCTTAAAGGGTCAAACAAACAATCATACAACAAAACAAGAACAAAAAAATAAAAAATAAAAAAATTAACAAATTCGTCAAAAAAACCAGTTACACGGTGTGTCCTTTCAAAACACTCCGTTTGGCAAGTTGGGTTGGGGGCTTTTTTGACTATTTTAGCCACAAAAGACAAAATAAGCTATTTTAGTCACAAAAATAAAACATCACATCAAATCCATAATCATTACACTCTTCTCTCACAAAAAAAGTCAAAAAAGTCAAAAAGCCAAAAAGTCCTTCCCAAACCAAACTTTTTAGCCCAAGCTAAAATAGCCAAAAAAATTAAAAAGCCAAAAAACCAACCCACTTCCCAAACCAAACAAACATAGTGTATGCTATAAGTCCAACTTATAACATACACAGTATGTCTTATCAGTAACAGAAAAATATATTAAGCATTTTGTTTTTTTATTTTCCTGACAAGATAATATTTGTCCCTCTAATTTTTTTTTTGGGTAGATAACTAGGTCTAGGTGTTCATGTCAGTTTATGCATGCTATGACCTTATGGTAAATTAAACCTATCTTCTAATAAAGATGAGTAAAATTATGAGAAAATAATGTATTTGCTTGGAAAATAAAAAAACAGGTAGTACTTTCATTTGCTTTTGGGTCTATGTATTGTAGAATTTATCTTTTTCTTCCTTAAAGTTTCTTGAAAAACAGTTGTATTCACCCACCAACTTTTTTAGTACTTAGATGTACAAGAAAAATGGAACAGAAATTGGGATATTTAATTTAGAGAGTGAATGTAAATGCACTAAATAAATTGAATTGTCATCCATTCTTATTATTAGACATTTGGTTCAATCTCATTTGAAAGTATTATCTGTTACGATTCAACTTTTATAAATTTATATTCAACTTAAAGGGCACCTCGATATTAAAAACATCCTCAATTGTCCTATAACTCTACCAAGAACATCATTCCCTTTCGATGTTTGATATCAATAATTTCATTTCTTAAAATTATTTGAACATAAATAAAAATTGTAAAACATTAAAGCAAATGTGATGTTTCTAACTACCACTTGTGGTAAAGGACTTATTGGGGGATGATTCTACACCTAGGAACCTCTTCTTGCCTTAAAATACTATGGAAATCGAATTTACTCATTGCATCTTCCTTGATAGACACCTACAAGAATTATAGAAATCTTCCAATAGATTAAAAATCTATACGTTTCACTCCAAATTAATTATTTTTTTGTCAGCGTCCAATTATTTATTTATTTTTTATTTTTTTATTTTTTATAGATTCATTTAATATTGAAGTTGTTTATTTGTTAATCCTTTGATTTTTTTTTTTCCTCTATTGTCTATAATATTTTCGCAAACCTAACACATCGCCATCGAAACCCAAATTGATGGATGGTGATGAAAACACAATGATTAAACATTCACAAATCAAGTCAAAAGCACCCTATAATTGGCCTATTTCCAAAAACAGACATTATTTTCAATGAATATCTAAAAAACATTAATTTTATTATATTCATATAGAGTGAGTGATTGTCAACTCCTATAGTAATAAACTTGTTGAATCTAAATATAACCACAAGCATATGCTCCCAAGTAAGAGATGAAATACTTTTGTCTTTTTTATAGATTTGAGATTCTCTTCTTTAAATATAATTTTCATACGTACATAAATAGTACATTTCATGCTCATGAGATCATCTCTACGCAAAAGTGATGCAATGCGGTTAGTAATAAATTTTTAGAGCAATTTGAACCGTTAATAATATTAAATCGTAAATTGATATACTATTCAGGGTTGTCAAACGAAGCTTGAAGTATCAATATTCGATTCAAAATAGCTAACTAACTCAATTCACAGCTAACCTACGCCGGATTTTGGTCACATTCCTATTATTTTAAAAAATATTTGATTATTCGATTTAAAGTTATAATCAAATCCATTTTGTGTTAAGATTTTTTTGAGAAATTTGTTTGTTTGTTAGTTTATTTATTTTTTTTTTTAGATTCTAGATTCCAAATTTGAGCTCAACTCAAATTTATTATTTTTGATAATTTGCTATAATGGTGGCATTATTGTAATTCTAATGTGGATTATGGCATGGAGTGGTATGATTAGCAAGCCATGAGATTCTTTTTTTTATTTAAATAACTTTCATAAACATCTCATGCTCATGCATGAGAACCGTATCTTTATGCAAAAGCTTCACAATCAAGGTTTAAGAATATTTCAAATAGTTTTCTTAGATGTTTCCAGCCGTAGAATTTTTCTATCAGAAACAAAGAAACAAAAACAGTTGCTCAGGTTGTTAAGCTCGATTTGTTTAATAATATGCTCAGAATCACGGGTCACAATTGGTTTACTATGTGTGTGAGTGATTTTCCGATCACACTGCCCAACTCAGTATTCAGTTGGAGAGCACTGGCAGAATAGATGACACCTGACTGACCTACAACAGAAAGAGAAGATTCTGGCGGTGGTTCGTCCACCCTGGGGCACTCCGACGATCAAGTCAGTATATCTCTCAAAGATAATCAATAGTGCTAAACTCACTGTTCAGAATATAAATTGCGTACCTTAGACCCATCGGGGGTGCCTCTCTTTTATAGTTAGCTCAATCCTTATCCCACTAGAAGCCTAACTTCAATGGACTCTTGCTCAGTGCTTATCCTGGACTCTCCAAGAGATAAAGATAAATTCCCTAAGAGTGTTATCCTTATCCATGCTAAAGTCCTCCCTTATTCTAGGACTCTTGTGCCTTATCCGCTTATCTCGGATTCCGATATCTTCAGAGATAACCTCAGCCTTGCCGAGATAACCTCGGCGTCGTAACCTGGACACGTGGCACCTCGGCTGACACGTCGGTGTCACCTTGGCCACGTGTTGGGACTCAGAAAATATATCCCCACAACTGCCTCCTAGGTTCTATTACCTCGGTATTCTGAGGTGATGGAACCTATATCGGTACTTCTTGTCAGTATATCGGCTTCTGCCGAGATCATCATTATAGGCCGACATGTCTCTTTAAGGTTTAAAAGTTTTCAAGGTCTCCTTCACGCGTATGAGCTGTCATGCATCACAATTCGACCGTTTCAGCTACGTGTCCTTCTCTTACTGGATCGTACTTGTGACGCGCTTGTAAGCCGTCTCGCGCATGCGTGCGCCGCCTGACAAATCCGTTTTTCTAGGCTCATCAATTTCTTTTTTCCGCCCTTTCACGTTTTTGGACAAAACCAATATCCCTCATCTTCGTCTCTTCACTTTTCATCATTTCTGAAGCTTTCTTTCTTCCTAGTTTTTTCAAATCTTCCATTGTCTCAAGCTTTCAAGTTTTGCCATCGCTGTTGCTCACCTCCTCCGGCGAGACTCTTGCTACTCTTTTCCGTTGCCATCGTTCGCCTGACTTTGGCGAACTCAACACCGGCTTCCTTTGTTCTAGTAAGTCACCGTTCCTTCAGTTTCTTGTTGAACTTTACTGTTTTACCTGCTGTCTTTGCAATCTTGTCCATATTTTTGATATTTCATCTTTCTACCATATATTTGAACATGTTTGTTTCATGATTCTGCGTTTACCCAAATCATCTTCTTGAATATACACTGTTCACACTCCTGTTGATTTCTGCCACTGTTCTTGGCCTGATACACCTGCGCAAACTTTTGTCTTGATTTCTTGATGGCTTCATCATCATTCTTGATTCTGAAACGCATCCCTATTTTTCTGTTTTCCAGATTCGTGCATTCAATCTTTGTTTCCATAGATCTAGTTTTGGGATTTGCTTGTAGAACCCTCGATTATTAGGAAAAACTGAAACTATTTCCACAAATTCTTACCCTGCACATACTTTAGGTTTTTGTCGAGGTCCCAATAACCCTTTTAAAACACTTTCATTCTAAAATCCAGTTCCTCCTAGCTAGGCCGATATCATGGGTATGTGGAAGTATAGGGCAGACACCCCGACAAAATTAGAATACTTTAGGTGAGAGTTTTCTATTCCTGCCGACGTCCATCTGAGGTTGGCTGGAGATAACGACTCCATCATGCCCACCACTGATTCTATGCCCTTCCCTGTAGTGGCCTTTATCGAGTGCGGACTTCGGTTCCCACTGAACACGCTTTTTTGTGAAATACTTCATTACTATAAGTTAAACCCTATGCAACTTGCCATCAATTCCTATCGAGTTATTAACGGTATAATTGTCTTAGCAAAACAAGAAAATGCTAGGATCACCTTAGCCGACATCCAATATTGTTACACCATATTTGGCCTCAAAACAGATACAGGCTATATTTACTATCTTAAGCTGAGGTCCACAGAATACAAAATCGTAGCCGACCTCCCAGACTCCAACAAGGGAGCTGGAGATGATTACTTCATTACCTTGGGGAACTGGGAATTCGCTCCAGACAAGGACCTCCATCTCTACCCTCTTCCTCGATCAGTTTTTGTAGAGGGCAATGGTAAGAGCCCTGTGTTCATATTACTTGTTCATTTCAAAGTCTTCGATACTCTATTTGTTTCTAATGTCTGTTTTTCTTGCAGCTCTTCCTTAGCCACCAAAGGGCTTCCGTCAGTCTTTCTTTCCTAGCAAAGACTTGAAGAGATTACTGAATTTGCCAGTCCACAAGCGGAAGGCCTCTCTGCTTCTCAACTTCATCCCCACGTATAAGTTGGCTCTTCCCGACGTCCCAAAAAAGAAGAAGAAAAGCCTTTCTCCATCTTCTGCCACAATTCCACAAGTCGCATCCACATCTCGGACAGACCAAGGATCAACCTCTAATCCAGCCGTGCAGCCGTCAACCTCGACCCCATATTTGATCCCGATATCCCAACGCCAACGCCGGCGACGATCCGTTTTTGCTGCTGAGATGGGCCGTCAAAAAGCAGTTGCAAAAGACCTCTTAGCCAGCATCCCTTCTGACGTTGACGTTCAGCCAATGCAAATCCAGCCTCCACCAAAAAAAAAAAAGAATAAAAAAGGCTCAACCAAAGACAAGGGTGACTCAGGTTGATATTGAGGACACCTTGCCAATTTCCAAATTGGCTGAGAGCAAAAAGACTGCCTCTGTCCCCGAGAAGAGGTCTGCTGAAACACACCCATCTGAATCCATCAGATCAAAAAGGCCGAGATCATTTTCTGCAACAACCTCGGGGTCTCAAAAGCATGATGCCCCCTGGGCCCCCAAAATTACTCTGGAGGATAAGCCAGTTATGGCTAACGATAGTGCTAATGACATTAACGTCGGCGTAGCCCTCAGTACCGCTCTGCTTCTTCCCGCCGATCTCGACCGAAATGCCGAGTTGAGCAAGTATGAAAACTACGCCCTGATGCTTCAACGCTCCGTTCAAGTAAGTGTCTTTATCTGGCAACTTTTTCTTTCTTTCTGTTCATTCCATACTTGTATTTTTTTCTAACAACTTCTGTTCTGTTTACCTTCAGGCCATCCAGCATGCCCATTCTTTCTCAGTACAATCTTTCGAGAATCGGGAGAAGCTGGCCGAAATGAAGAGGGAGGTCTCCAGTCTTCAAAAGGCCAACAAAAGTTTACAATCAAAAATGAAAAAGTTGGAAGACCAGGCTGAGGCTGCCATCAAAGCTCAAAACGACGCCGAAGAAAAGGCGGACTCTGCTGAGGCCATAAAAAAGGTGCTTGAGGCCAAGAAAAAGGATGCCGAGGAGAAAACGGCCCAGGCCCAAAAAGAACTGTAAGACGCTCTGGCCACCAAAGAGGCCGAAGTCAAGGCAGCCGATGAAAAGGGCTACAATGAAGGGGTGGCCGATGTCACAGCGGACTATGAAAAGCAAGTGAAGCAGGCATGCAACAAGAGTTTCACCCTTGGCTGGATGACCTTGTTGAAAAGGCTTGATGTCCCCGAGTACTCCCCCCTTAGGAATGCCGATGTCCTTCCTCTGTCATTCTCCCAAACTCCAAGCCAGCCCGCCGACGACGACTCTGAGTCCAAGGAGGAGGTTTTGGTGAGGAAGTCAAAAGACGTTGCTGGGGCCAAGTCTCTTCCTCAAAATGAGCAAGTCCTAGACTTGACTCAAGATGAGGAGGTTGAGGAGGTCCCTAAGGAAGCTACCCCTGAGCGGGCATCTTTGGACGTGTCTCTCGCCGACAAGAGCCTTGATTAGACCCTTTAAGAGATTGATGCTGAGCTTGTGGCCGAGAAGGTGGCCGAGATGTCCTCCCAGCAGTCTTCTGAGATCCAGACTCAGCCTGCTAATGATGCTGAGGAATCTTAGTTTTGATGTCTTTTTCCTTTGTTTTTTACACTTTGTACTTCTTTGTTTTTGAGACAATGTAAGCTCTTCAAGTGGCCGACGTGCCGTTTAATGAATACAACTTCCTTCTTTCTTGAATGTTTGCATGTTTGTCTTCCCTTTATTGCTTCTTGTATGACTTTCATACTTAGAATAATTTTGTGTCTTCAAGATGCACCATAGTCTTGTGCAACCTTCTCGAGGTGAAACACTTTAGTTTATATCGGCAAGTACATAAGTACTTAGCGTAATACTCCCTTGGTTTCAACAAGTGTTTTAATATTATCTCGGTTTTAACTTTAACTTGTAAACTTTTCAAGTTTCAACAAGTGTAAAATATCATCTCGGTTAAACTTTTCAAGTTTCAACAAGTGTAAAACATCATCTCGGTTTAACATCAACTTGTAAACTTTTCTCAAGTTTCAACAAGTGTTAAACATCATTTCGATTTAACTTCAACTTGTAAACTTTTCTCAAGTTTCAACAAGTATTAAACATCATCTCAGTTTAACTTCAACTTGTAAATTTTTCTCAAGTTTCAACAAGTGTTAAACATTATTTCTTCTCTCTGCCCCCTAATGTAAACGTAAGTGCCACTTAGGGTCTCATTATGCACGTATTCCGAAACAACGTTATGTATCTTCATTAGTCACAAATATAGAAGAATTCTGCTAAAATTTATTCATTACGTTGGCAAATAACAAGAAAAATCTAATGATAGAAAAACTTCAGATTACAAGTATTCCAGGGTCTTGGCAACTCTTTGCCCTCACTATTTTCAAGCCGATATGCCCCGTTGCCCAATACCAAAGTGATTCGGTAGGGTCCTTCCCAGTTTGGGCCAAGCTTGCCCTCCCTGGGATCCTTCTTGTTGCCGATGACTTTTCTCAAGACTAGGTCGCCGACTTAGAACTCCCTTGGGTTGACTCTTTTATTATAAGCTCTGGCAAGCTGCTGCTGCTGGTAGGCTGCGAGCTGAATTGTAGCTTTCTCTTTTCTTTCTTCTAGTAGGTCCAGATCTCGGGCTAAGAGTACATCGTTAGTCCCATTCTCTACTCCTTGGGTTCTGATCCCAGGCATGCCGACTTCAAGCGGAATGACAGCTTCTGTGCCATAGGTCATGGCAAAGGGGGATTTCCCCGTTGATCTTCTCGGCGTAGTCCGATATGCCCAGAGCGCATTTGGTAGTTCATCCATCCACTTTCCTTTTGCTGCTTGCAGCCTCTTCTTTATCCCATCTAGGATAACTTTGTTGGATGCTTCTGCTTGTCCATTGCTTTGAGGAAAGCTTGGGGTTGAAAAGTAGTTCTTGATCTTGAACTTTGTGCAGAAGTTCTTGATTAGCTTGCTGTCAAATTGTGTTCCATTGTCAGCAACTATTACTCTCAAAATTCCAAATCTGGTGATGATGTTCCTCCATAAGAAGTTCTTCACGTCTACATCTCGGATCTTGGCTAGGGGCTCAGCTTCTATCCACTTGGTGAAGTAACCTGTTGCTACTAGCAGGCACTTCCTTTGTCTAGTTGCTTGGGGCAATTGCCCAACGAGATCCATGCCCCATTGGGCAAACGGCCAAGGACTGGATACTGGGTTCAGGTCTGCTGTTGGTTGGTGTATCAATGGTGCAAACCTTTGGCATTTTTCACATTTTTTGACATAGGCCTCTGCATCTTTCTGCATGTAGGGCCACCAATATCCCCTGGGTAATGGCCCTATGGGCTAGTGATCTGCCCCCGGTGTAACTTCCACAGATTCCTTCATATATTTCATATAAAAAATCTTCAACTTTTGATGGGTGTACACAACTTAAAAGGGGTCCACTGAAAGATCTTCTGTAGAGATGTCCTTCTGCTGTTAGACTGAATCTTGCCGACTTCAATCTGATCTTGTGTGCTTCCTTGTGGTCATCTGGCTGCTTTCTTTCTTTCAAGAATGTAACAATTGCATCCATCCAGCTTGGTTCCATGCCCACACACATTGATTCATGCTCTGTGATCAGTGGTTCGATGCTCAGGCCCGACAAGTATTCGACCATTATTGTCCTTGCTTTTCCAGGTTGTATTGCACTGGCCAGGTTGGCTAATGCATCGGCGTGACTGTTATCATTTCGGCTAACTTGAAGTAGTCGGCAGTTCTAAAACAAGGCTGGCAGTTTGATGACCTCCTTTGCATAGGCCAACATCCTTTCATCTTGGGCTGCGAACTCGCCTGTTGCCTGGTTAACTATAAGTTGTGAGTCACAAAAGACTATTACCTCGGCCGCTTGTACTGTTGCTGCTAGCTTCAGTCTTGTAATGAGTGCTTCATATTCTGCTTCATTATTTGAGGCCTTGAACCCCAAACGAATCGACTGTTCTAGTATCTGCCCATCTGGAGATACCAGTACTACTCCTGCCGCCGTTCCCTATCGGTTGGAACTCCCGTCAACAAACAGTCAAAAGGAGTCGCCGATGTAAATGCTGCAGGGTCTAAGTTTTTCCTCTTTGCTTTGTTCTTTCACCTTTGGCTGGGCTCCTCCCTGTTTGTTTGGATATCGTTCACCTTGGCTCAACGGAGCCTGATGTTCGATGGATTCTGGTGTGAACTCCGTTACGAAGTCGGCCAAAACTTGGCCTTTGATTTCTATTCCAGGTCTGTACTCTAGGTCATACTAGCCCAAGGCAACTACCCATCTAGCTATTCTTCCTGTCAGGTCTCCTTGTTGCAGCAAGGACTTCAAGGGGTGTTCAGTTAATACCATAATTTTATGGGCCTGGAAGTAATGGTTCAGCTTCTTTGAAGCCATTACTAAAGCCAGTGCCAATTTCTCTAAGGGTAGATACCATGTTTCTGCATCGGCCAGGGTTTTGCTTACATAGTAAACAGCCCTTTGCTCCCCTTTTTCTTCTCGGATTACTACTGCGCTTACTGCGTGTTCTGAAATCGCTAAATATAGGAACAACTCCTCTCCAAGTTCTGGATTTGAAAGAACTAGAGCTGTGGTCAAATACTTCTTCAGGTTGGCCAAAGCGGCTTCGCACTCCTCAGTCCATAGGAAGTCTGTGGCTTTTTTCACTAAGTTGAAAAAAGGTTTGCACTTATCTGAGCTTCTGCTGATGAACCTATTCAGGGCTGCGGCCCTGTCAGTCAACATTTGTACCTGTTTTGCCGACGTTGGGCTCTTCAATTCCAGGATGGCCTTAATCTGATCTGGGCTGGCCTCAATGCCCTTTCTAGTCACCAGGTATCCTAAAAACTTACCAGATCCTACTCCAAATGCACACTTCGCTGCATTGAGTCAGAGCCGATATGTTTTAAGGATGTCAAAGACTGCTTTCAGGTCGGCCAGATGACCTTTAGGTTCCTTGGTCTTCACGACCATGTCATTGATATAAACTTCCACCGTTCTGCCAATCAGGTGTTTGAACATCTTGGTTACTAGTCTTTGGTAAGTTGCTCCTACGTTTTTCAACCCAAAAGGCATCACTCTGTAGTAGTACAAACCTTTTGGGGTGATAAATGCAATCTTCTCCTCATCTGGGGGATACATGGCTATCTGATGGTATCCCCTGTAGGCATCCAGGAAGCTTATCCTTCCATGCCCCGAACTAGCGTCTACCAGCTGGTCAATCTTGGGTAGAGGAAAACTGTCTTTGGGACAGGCTCTGTTCAGGCTGGTAAAGTCTACGCAAACCCTCCATTTACCATTCTTCTTCTTCACTACTACTGTGTTTAATAACCATGTCGGGTAATCTACCTCTCAAATGGCCCTGGCCTCGAGGAATCTGTCTACTTCCTCCTCCACTGCTTCGACATGTATCAACGTCGGTCTTCTTGCTTGTTGGATTACTGGTTTTGCTGACCTATCAACATTTAGTTTATGGCAAGTGACCTCGGGGTCAATGCTAGGCATCTCATAAGGCATCCAAGCAAACACCTCAATATTTGCTCTCAAGAAAGCTTTCATCTCTCTTTCTTCTTCTTCGGCTAAGCCCGAGCCGAGAAGAAAGAAGCGTTCTTCATCCCCCTCCTGGACGAGGATTTTCTTCAGTGTTTCTTCACTCTTTTCGGCTGGCTCCTTTCTGACATCCTCTAGGACCTCCACGTCCTCGTCTTCGATCTCTGTCTTCTTTGGTTTTCGAATGCTGCAGGTGGATTTCATTGCTGCCATGGAGCAATTTTTTGCCTGCAGCTGATCTCTTCTGACCTCCTCAATCCCATACTCTATTGAGAACCGCAATAGTTAATGCAAAGTTGAGGGAACAGCCCTCATTGCATGCAACCATGGCCTTCCCAAGATGATGTTGTAAGAGGAGAGTGTGTCAATTACGGTGAACTCTGTTGTTATCTTCCTAATGCCTGCCTGCACCTCCAAGCTGGTTGTTCCCAGTGGCCATGTCGGCGTTCCATTGAACCCGACCATTGGGCTATTGGATTGCTCCATATCATCTGGGTGAAGGCCAAGCTCCTTGTAACAACGGACGTACATGATGTCACAAGAGCTGCCTTGGTCAATCAGGATGCGCTTTACTTAGCATTCCCCAACCTGAAGGGATACTACCAAGGCATCATTATGCGGATGCTGCACCATCTCAAGGTCGGCTTCAGAAAAGGACACTATTGGTCTTTGGTTCTCCTCTGCCCTATGTCTCTTCTCCCCGACTTGGTAGACATGCTACAGGTGTTTTACCTTCTGGGTCTCCCCCCGAATCTCGTTTTCGTTGACCTTCGAGTGAATTACATTAATTACCCGAGGTCCTCCTGCTTGTGGTTACTGTGCTGGGGGAGGTGGAGCTGCTGTCACCTGAGGCAATCTTGCTTGTTCTTCCCTTGTTCTGGCCTCATCAACAAGGTCTCTCAAATGGCCTTGTCTCACCAGGTCTTCCAAATATGTTTTCAGGGCTCTACAGCCCTGATTCATATGCCCGTTTTCATTGTGGTAAGCACAATGCCTGCCAAGGTTTCTTCCTATGAATTCTCCTGGTGCCTTTGCTGGTGTTCTGAAATAGGGTTGATTCCGAATTTGATCTAGGACTTTATGAATTGGGATTCGGAACACAGTTGTCACTGCTTGTGCAGCCCTCAGTTCTGTCTCTTGCTTGCTCAATCCATTGTTACCTCGGTCTCGTTTTGGCGAGCCGTTTCCTTTCTCTTGCTTTGCCTCCTTAGTCCCCGATGTATCTTCCTCAGCTTTGGCATACTTCTCGATTGTCGCCATGAGCTCTTCCATACTTTTTAGCAATGTCTTTGCCAAAGATTTTCGTAGTGGACAGTTGTCTTTTAGGCCGTTCTTGAAAGATACGACCGCCACCTCTTGATTACACTCTGGTATTCGGTTGAACACCTCATAGTACCTTTTTGCATAGGCCCTAAGGCCTTTTTCCTTATTGATCTTCAGAGCCATCAATGCGTCCACCCTTAATGGCTGCAGCTTGTTTGTCACGAACCTGGCCACAAACATCTCGGCCAGGCCTTCCCAGGTCTTCACGCTTCCTTTAGGTAGTTTGTGGAACCAATCTGATGCGATCTCCCCAAATGATGAGGGGAACGCTTTGCAGAGCAACGGCTCATTCCCACTATACAATGCCATTGAGTTCAAGTATAATCCAACGTGGAAGTTGGGGTCTGACTTACTATCGTATATTTGGAACCTCGGCATATTTAATCTCTTCGGGGCCTCAAATTTGTCTAACTCCATTGAGAATGGTGTTCTCGACTTTTCAGGGGAAGTTACCTCGGCATCGGCATTCTGCTGCTTCCTCTTGAGGTAATCTCTCAAGTCTTCTTTGCTCCGCCCAGGAGCTCGGCTATCTCTTGACTTCAGTCTTTTCGGCATACTACTCTCAGCTTCATGGTGGGTCCTTTTCGATCTTTCTCTGTGAGTTGTGTCGAAGCAGAGCGCCTGTCCCTGAACATGCCGATGTTCTTTGGGGTCTGCCTCCTTGGCGCAATGCGTCCTCTACGACTCTTCTCTCCTTGATTCTCCTCGTCTGACCTCCCTTGAAGGCCGGTGAGAGTGTTTTTCACTCCTAGTGTGCTGGGGGATTTCTGGGAATGGTTTCTGCCCTCCCTTCTGTGCATTGGCTACTGGAATCGACGTGCCCTGTAGCGGGAACGGTGGCTGCATGACATTGTTTTGCATCATAAAATTAACGACCGATTGTAGGTCTGTCAATTTGTTCGCCATCTCTTTTACTTCATCGTCCCTTCGAAGACATCTATCTTTCCACACTTGGAGGTCGTCTTCGTTATAATACCTGCTTTGTTCGGGTTTCTTTGGTACGCCACCGTCCTGGCTAACGCATTTCCTGCTGTGATTCTGGTCACAAGTTTTTGTGTTGCGATTGTCTCCTTCAACGTCAAGGTCGATAGGTCTGCCACTCCCAGCAGGAGTGTCGTCCCCGATCTTCTCCTTTTGTCCGTCACTGGCCATCTATTTTTCTTTCTTTCCCACAGACGGCGCCAAATTGTGTGAGTGATTTTCCGATCACACTGCCCAACTTAGTATTCAGTTAGAGAGCACTGGCAGAATAGATGACACATGGCTGACCTGCAACAGAAAGAGAAGATTCCGGCGGTGGTTCGTCTACCCGGGGGCACTCCGACGATCAAGTCAGTACATCTCTCAAAGATAATCAATAATGCTAAACTCACTGTTCAGAATATAAATTGCGTACCTTAGACCCATCGGGGGTGCCTCTCTTTTATAGTTAACTCAATCCTTGTCCCACTAGAAGCCTAGCTTCAATGGACTCTTGCTCAGTGCTTATCCTGGACTTTTCAAGAGATAAAGATAAACTCCCTAAGAGTGTTATCCTTATCCATGCTAAAGTCCTCCCTCATTCTAGGACTCTTATGCCTTATCTGCTTATCTCGGATTCCGATATCTTCAGAGATAACCTTGGCCTTGCCGAGATAACCTCGGCGTCGTAACCTGGACACATGGCACCTCGGCTGACACGCCGGCATCACCTTGGCCACGTGTTAGGACTCAGAAAATATATCCCCACACTATGATGATGGAATGACTCACTAGGAGGACACTGTTTATAAAACAAGAAGCAAATCAATGTAACAGTTCATAGAACATAAAATATTTGAAGATGACGACAACCTAAGGAGAGGTTGAATTGGTTTGGTTTGGTTTTGTTTTTCTGTTTGTCTGTTTCCGACAATGAACAATGAGTTTAACAAAAAAAAGAATTGATAAAAATTAACAGTTATTTGAATAATTAATTATAGGCTTATATAGAGCATATATAATAATCTTGACTAGCCTAGATAGTAACTAAGAGTGAGGCTTCCATTTTCCTTGGAGTTAATTAAATAAAATTTAACTGTTGGAATAAATATTTGCAAATTGATTAGGTAGACGCTGTATTGCAGCATGCCCTTCCAAGGTTTGTGACTATGTTTATTACATTTGATTTTTTTTTTTTTTTTTGTTAAATCTTTTAGTAAGCTAGTGAGTCAACACGCAGATTAATTAACTAATTTGTAGCTCAGTAAGTTGTTTAATGGCTACATTTTTTATCGAAGAAAATATAAGATTTTAGCTAGGAGAATGCTATATTGTCCATGCATGAGTATTCTTGGAACTGGTAATAATATTGATTAAATTTGGCAAAAAAGTTATAATTAAAACTCAAAAGGTTACATGGAAGAGTTGTTGATCACATATTCCCAATGATTTAAAAAGTGTTGCAAACCATGTCAAGCTTGCAACATTTATTTTCCTTTTCAATTTTGATCAATCTGTAACAAGTAATCCTATGTATCGGAAATTTTGTTCTTCTGTCTCTAATGCACTCCAAATTATACACTGCTGGACAAATGACTTTTAGCGGCGTTTTAAAAATGCCGCTATATGTCTGAAAAACGACGTTAATTCCTTTAGTGACACTTACTACTAAACGCCGAGGACGCGGCCGTCGCTGTAAGTTTATGACGCTTTAAAAGCGTCGTAAATTTAGTATAGGCGGCATTTTTAATGTGGCAGTCAACGGTAACATGACATCACGTAGGCATTTAGCGACGCTTCAAAAACGTCGTAATAGCTTTTTTGTTATTTTAAAAACATAACTATAGTGGCATTTTGAAAAACACCGCAACAGATTTTTTTTTTTTTGAACTACTAATTTTGTGAGATTTAACTTCAAAAATATACCTGTAAAATAGCAATAATGAATAAAACTTTGTATAGACATATATTTATGTGAGATTACTATTCCCTCACATCTATATAGTACCCCATACAACATCCTTCAAGAAAAAAATCCAATAAGTTCAATCCCAAAAAATAAAATGAGAATAATTTAAAGATAAAAGTGAAATTAACAGTTGAATAATAAAAAGTAATAGTGCCTAAGGCAATAGGGTTGGGAAGAAGTTATAATGATTTCCACTGCTCAAATCAATACCATAAATTAGGACAGATAACATTTGTCATTGGGTCAGATTACCACCTTAAAAGTTGTGTTTAGCCAAGAAATAATTATGCCTTCATATTCATTGGGTCAGACACAAAGCATCAAGCATTCATGTCCAGATTTTCTAATCAATGTCTCCAAATTTCCAGAATTGAACAGAGTATTAATAATACACATCAAATATTACCCTTCCTACATAAAGCAAGAACCACCATACTGCTAGAAATTTAATTTTTCACCCCAAGTCACGCACCTATACCACCGCTTCTGAAGCATTTGGAATCTCTGCCATAATCATGTGCATATTTGAAAGACCAGCATCATCACCTTTTGTACAGCCAACCTGCTCAGAGAGAGAGAGAGAGAGAGAGGATGAACTTATACTAATGGTAAAACTAGGAGGTTCAATCATTGTTACCGCAATAAAGATTCAAGCTTAATTCTATAGGTTTCCAACTCCAATTTTCTGCACTTCAACCTTGAGAGACTTAAGGTACCTGACAGCTTCATCGAAAGTATTTAAGAACCAAAAAAAGAACATGGAAACTCAAACATGGCAAAGCAAAGGCAAAAATATCAACGAAATACCTGGTCACACAGTATACTTGTCTGAGGGCCAAATACTGATTTGCTGAAACCATGGCCCCTGCATGCATCATCAATGTGTAGAAAAATATAAGCTCACAAATGCTGATTACGAAAGAAAAAAATAAATAAAAGAGAAAGAGACAAAACTGAATTGCAAAATTTAGCAAAAAGACACCACACAACAGAGTTTTTGCATGCATTTGGTCCATGGGAGGCAAGAATTTCTATAACCAAATTGAAAAATGTTTCTATTTGGTGGAACCATTTTCAAGAGCCTTCTATTGGTGAAGGCTTATGTAAACTATTAAGAGACAGCTTAAGCTTCTAAAGAGAAATTATGGTGAATTGACCATCTGAAGAGACAACAAGGTGCTTCACTGGGAAAGCGTTGCTTCCACAAAAATAAAATAAAAAATATGCTAATTGTTTAAGACATTTGATCTTTATAAAAAGCAACATAAACATGTCCTTAAACCAAAATAATAATATCTATGTGCTCATCTTAACAACCTGCCCACGAACAAAATAAGACAAACTTGTGCAACCGCAGATCTCTTTTGAGAAAAAGACAAAAATCAAGTATTTAGTCCACTAAATCAGCCAACTTAATCAATCAAACCAGAAATGATGACGAAGATACATCCACCCATGACACAACTTAACAACTTCAAGAACATATTCAATCAAATCGCAAAATGATGTTTATTTTTCCATTGACCTCAAATACTCTGCATATTAAAACATACGAAGTAAGAAATTACCAAATGTTCTAAAGTATGGACACAAATAGAGCACATATACAGATTCTTTTTGGCCCATCAAGTAACTTCATCAATTAGTTGTCGAGCCTTTCTGAAAATCAACAATAAAATTCTGCTCTCAAAGAGTTTATCTTGCAAAGCATATTAAGCAAAATATAATAATTTAATTTTTTCCTCAATTCTGAAACTAGTTTACTCAAATTGTATTCAATATGCCAATATCACTTGTGTTCAACTTAAAATCTCAACAACCTGTAGCAGTACTACATTTCATCGTACTAGAAGGTGAGGCACACACTGTGTGCCAAATTAACAATATATATATATATATATATAAAGTAGTTGTTACTATTTGTAAGTGGAAAGTCAGGTTTTACTTTTGGAAAATAAAAGTCCACAAAACTTCATGAACACCAAATTGGGTGCTCCCTCTATATATATATATATATATATATATAAGTATATAGCTAACATTTGTTTCTATTTCAACAAGGTACTGCTAAGGACAAAAAAGATATGATGGAACTTAAGGCTTAGTTTGGTTTGGTTTGGTTTATATAAATACTTTACATGGAAGAATTTCTTACTTCACATGGCGACTGCGTTGTCACTTCTTTTAAGGTACTGCTCCTATAAGGAATGATACTTTGCAAGGATATAATCCTGGAATTTGTTAACAATGACAACAAAAAGATTGAGATCCAGGAATGCTAAGGCAAGCACATAAAAGACTTTCCACAAAGATAGTTATTGAGTGCAAAAGGAAATTCCTTGATAGGAAGTTAATGGGATTATAGGAAAAACTGAATAACTGCAAAACATAAACTGCAGTCAGATTCACCAAAATAAACACAAATTAAAGAATTTGTACCCAATACTTATAAACAGTACTTAAAACTTGTTGCCAAAAAGAATTTTATCTTCTGAAGATCTCAAATAATCATAAATTGTTGGCATATATGCTTATTGAAGTCTTAGATTGGTAATATTCCTACATATTGAATTGATGGTGGAATCCTACATTCTTTTGGTGTAGTGAATAGAGTGGAAATTGGAACCTCTCATATTTGGTTCAAGTGAGTTTAAAAGAAGATTGCCAATTGATGTAAAAAATTATTAGTTTTCATGTCATCAAAAAAGTTAATGAAAAGCACTCCATCCTTTATAGAGATGCTAATATCTCATGTTTGTGGTTTATGGAATTGTGTTTCCTTTCAGGTGGGATTCTTCCATTTCAAAGTTTAGAACGACTAATGGTGAAAGAGAAGAGTCCAAGATGAACAATGAAAGGAAGGGTATACCAAAAACCCTATAGCCTGTCTGATATGCTTTAGCTCATCCCAAGCTGAACCTGCATACTGCAATATGCTTTTGCTTACTAAAATAGAAATTATACAACACAAAGTGAAGTGGTAATAAATCAATGCTGGTGCTACCTCATCTGTTGCATTATAACACCAATGTTCGAGTTCAGTGAGTCCTACTTTAACATATTGTAGACACTCCATTTTTGACCGTCCTCAAGACTTGGACGTCACCATTGGAACACTTGGTGATTACCCTTGTTTGTGTTCGTTTGGAGTTCCCAGAGGTCTCGGCTACGCGCCTCACCTCAGGATCTCTGAACTCGACTGTTCAGTGTCTGGTTTTGCACCAAACACTTGTGTTTTGCCTTGGAGGGGCAGGGAATACCTTGTGAGGCATCCCCACACATCACCGGCCATGGCCAGAGGCCACCGGCTGGTGTTTTGTTGCCATCGGCAATGTATATTGCCGGTCGGCAGTACATTTTGTCAAAATGGAAATTTTGAGCAGCCGACTACTGTTCATCTGCTTTTGCAGATATTTTAATATAAGGCTTACATTTTGTTCCCCTCCATACACGTGTATGGAGGGATGGCTTCCTTGTTAGCTTCTTGAGTAAGCTTTTCAAGATTGGCTTCTTTATAAGAGGAGCCCCTCTCTCTTGGCTTAGGGGTTAGACATTTTAGAGAGAAAAACATTATTAGAAGCTCTGGTTCTAGGGTTAGAGCTTATATATATTCTATCTCTATATATCTCTCCCTCTTGAGTGTTCTAAGTGTATTTGTTCATAGTATTGCACACAAACACCTACCATTACACCTTCCCTTGGCTATTGAGGTTCTAAGGGATTGTTTTCAGAGTTTTGGAGCTAGTTTGGAGCTCAAGAATCTGTTGGAGCTTCATTTGTGAAGAAGGTCTTCAAGGGTAATAATCTTACCCCTTTTTACGCCATTTTTGCATTGAATTTTTGCCTATCTTAGAACTGTTTTTGAGCTTAGTGTATAATATAAAAAAGTTCTGTTTTTAGGCCCTCTAAATAGTTTGTTTAGAGTGTTTTGTGGTTTGGAGGTGTTTGACCCCTCCTAAGCCTTGAGAGGCTCCATTTTGTGCTATTTTGTGTAAGCTCCGAGACCTTGGTGTTTGAGCCTCCTCACCACTGAATACTTGAGGGATTTCAGAGGTGAGGATGGTGCCTTGAGGTCCCAAGAAGGAGAGGGCCACCCCCTCTCCTTGTTATCCTTGAAAAGGGCCATTTTTGCCTCTTTAATGAGCACCTAGCTAAGCCGCATGTTGACCATGTCTTGGCTGTTATTTATGCCTATTTTGCCATGAAATAGCATTTTTATATGTTGGTTTTGGTACACCATGCATGCTTAGCATACCTACCTTGTAATGCCATGTTTAGGCCTTAACATGCCTTAGATTGTAAACCATTGTTCTAGCATGTTTTAGGCCTAGCTTTGTGAAGCTTTTGTGCTTATTTTGCAATGTTAGAGGTTTGTCCTTAGTCATTTTGGTCGGCCATGACATGTTTAGTATAGCCCCTTTGCATTTTTGGTTTGTTGACCTTAAGTGTGTGAATGTGTAGCATGCATCCTTGCCTTAATTTAGTGGGTTGGGACCATTTGCCATGATATTTCAGTCCCTCTAACATGCTTGTATGTTTGCCTTGAATGCCTCTTTGATGCATTATGAGCTTGTGTGGTATGCTCCTTGAAAGTGCATTTGTGCATGCTTTTGAATTCAAGCCATTTAGATGCCATCTAAGTGGTCTTTTGGGCTGGGTTTTATGTGCTAAAACTCTGTTTTTGGTCATTTAAGTCTTGCCATGTGTGGTCATATCAAGTGTAGTTCAATACTTCATTAGCTTGCCTTGAATGCTTGGACCATTGATGCATGCAATGTTTGTCTTGTTTAAGTTGGTTTGGCACCTCCTATAGCATGATTGTCAAGACTTAATTTGCATGCTATATGTCCATGTTTGCATCCTCTTAAGTGTGCTTGAGAATTGCTCTTTGACGTTTGAAGTGTTGGAGATCATTTGCATGCATGCTTGCATGACATTAGTCCTTCATTTTGGGCACTTTGGCCACTGTTTTTGGGCTTGGTGAGGGCTGCCTAAACCATGCTTAAGTCCACCATTTGCTTGTTTGCATGTTTGTCTCGCATATTTGCTTACATAATTGCATGAATGCATTGCATTGCCATGTCGCATCCTTAGCTCACATGCCTAGGATTGCATTCCATTTGCATGCATGCTTGGCCTCTTGAAATGCTTGTGATAGAGGTGGAGTCCCATTGGCTTGTTCATGTGCATTGCATTCCATATCAAAATGCACACTTGATTCTTTGGGCCATCACGCATTGAAATGCGCGCTTGATGGTCCGAGAACCAAGGACCATGTCCCTTTGAGTCATACACATGATAAGGGATACGATTGGTGCATACATTGCTTGAATTGCATTGCCATGCTATGCCTTGCCCTCTGCTGCTGTCAATTGCAGATTCTGCAGGAACTTTCTACCGACCGGCAGTGTTCAGTGCCGACCGGCAATCCTTCCTGGGCCGATAGCTTCTTCAACAGCCGACGATCACAAACCACTGCCGGTGGCTATTCTACCCAACCGGTGGTGTCTCCCAATGTCCAGGGAAGCAATCCTGAGACTTTGGCAGTCTCCAGAGGAGTATAGCAGGGAAAGCAGAGGCAGCTTGTGTATGGCAGTGTACTTCCGAACAAGACCAAGCATGCATTGCATTAGGCTCTCTTCCCGAGGCAGTTTATCTGCTTTCCCTAGATTAGTTAATTTGCTTAGCTAATTAGATGGCCTGTAATATTTAATTAGCTTGTAGGTTAATTATCTGTAATATTTATTTGGTCCCTCCGGGCGAGGGCGAATCTGTAATAAGTGTGGGTGCGTGTGTGTGCATGTCTTCCAATCCCCACTTCTTTCTTCCCTTTTATTTACCTGCTTATGAAGGTAAATTAGGGCACGTTTAAATTAGCATACCTTATGCTATGCATGCGTGCATCATTCATCAGTATTGCACGCACCGGGCTCGGCGCATCATGCTAACTGCATTGGTATTTCAAATCTAACTTGAATACATGCTACTTGTGCATTTTCACATGTCATTCATAGGTTAGCCGAGCCTACTCTAATTGTATCCTGTATGTGTTTTATTAGTCAAATTGACATGAACTAGGACCATGCATGTTGGCTAACTAGTTTATTGTTTTGGCACGAAGTACGGTGTAAGTATTTTCATGCTTTAGCATATCGCATGCGTGTGAATGCTATCATGACAGCATGCTTACCATGTGGCTAGATGCTTATGTGATAGACTGTTTGAATGCCTGTGGGTGAAGGTTGGGTTGCCTGAGTTGGAATAACTCGTTGAAATCCGTATTTTAGTCTACTTGAGAGTAGCAAATTCCAAAACATTTTTTCCAAAACAAACGGATATGCCAATGCTTATTCCCAAATTAGGCAATCTAGTCTATACTTTTGTGCTGTGCGCATAACATAGTAATTCTAAGCTAATAACCGGTTTAAGAACACATAACGTTTTCAAAAACGGATATCATGGTTAGTAGAGGCCGGTTTTCGGACCGGGCGAGAGGGGGTGCTCATAGCTGACCTTCCCCAATCGTACCCAAGCTCCCGAGCTGAGGCAACTTTGGTGATGACGGACGCGTGGCCTTTGGCACCGAGTCAGGGTTTCCTAAATTCCCCCATAAAAATATTTAGGTGGCGACTCTGTATCTAGCAAAGCAGTCCATGTTTGGCACTCCTTTTTCTAAAAATTTGTTTTCTCAAAACGATTTGCCAGATTTGGACTCTTTGGTTTAGATTAAGAACCGTGACACAAATCGAGTTCGAACTGTAGCGAGGGCCCCACGCGGGCGCGTCTACACATATTCACCGTTACTGAATGAACAGCATTCTCTCTTTAATAGTTCTTGGTGCCTATTTTTTCATATTCCGAAAGAAATTTTATACATAAATAATTTACCAAGTAAATTAATAAAATAACCCATAGAATAAAGAATTTCATTCCTCCTGTTACAATAAATTGTGCCTCGTAATTTAAGAATCGAACAGATTCAATTACCTGGATGCACAACCCAAGCAATGGAGAAATCTCTTTCTTAAGGTTATCTCAAATCATTCCATAAATCTTTTCTACAAATGCTGTAAGTTACTGCTTGAAAAGCAAAGTTGGGTATTTGGCTTCAACTTGGTGTAAAGTTTCTGCTCCACCAGTCAAACCACCATTTACAAAGGAAAGATTAACTCCTTGCGGAGTTCCTCGGAAACTCTGTAAATAAAAATAATAGCAAACACCTGAACTAACGAAAGGACTAAAACTTCGTTTGATGATAGAACATGGAAATTCAAATGGGAACTTTAAATTACCTGTGTCATCCTTCCAAACAGAGTAGCCGAGGATGATCGACGGCACTGAGAAGCCATTCCAGCAGCACTAAAAAGCAAGTCTCCATTGGAGCTCTATAGCTTGACTAAAGATACCTCAGACTATGCTTTGTACAACACCAGGTAATCCTATCTTACTCAACTTTCACAATTTTCTTTCTAAACTTTCCACAGATCTGACATGTTTTTTGAGTTCATCTTGCAGTATACATTTTGACTGCCTTGACTTACCAATGCGTTCTGATATTAACCCAGTCCTACAAGTAGCAAACCTTGGCCACCAATGGTTGCATTTGTAAATGGTGAATATATAGGTAATTACATGAACACAGGCAAACAAATGTTTGTTTTGTAGCTTAGTGATCTAATATGTTTTTCCAGAATATTGATTCACAATTACGGTTAAATTTTTGTTGAACTATCATCTTTTTTGGCCCAATATTGTGTCCTATTTATCCAAATTGTCGTATGAAAATTAGTGTAGAAGTTTCTTTCAGTTCAAAAAAGAACCTAACAGATCAATTCAACAAACACACATATTGATGTATACAAATTTTATATATGCAGTAAAATTCGAAAGAAATAGAGAGAGAGAGTATCGATTAAAGTTCAGTAAATGAGGATCAAGTCAGAATGCCTCTCTCTAAATCTCTGCAAATGAGGTTCAAGTAAGAATGCCTTCAAAACATTGATTTCATAGATCTAGAGAGAGAGAGAGAGAAAGAGAGAGAGATGGTGGAGCTAGCTATCTCGCCGGTGCAGATGACGGTGGCGATGGAGCTTCGAAATTGCTCTGAATCTCGAAATCGATCTGAATCTTCGAAATCGCTTCGAAATCGCTTTGAATATTCGAAATCGCAGGTGCAGATGGAGCTTCGATGAAAAAATGTGTGCGTACAAGGATTGAGAGAGAGAGAGATGTGTGCATATTCAAGCTAAGACTCAGTGTTATATATTCAAGCTTCAAGAACAGCTGATTGCTCTCCTCCGTCTTCTTTGTCGCTGAGAGAGAGAGAGAGAGAGAGAGAGAGAGAGAGATGTGCGCGAAATTTGCACTCAGATTAAAAAATAAGGGTTTCATAAAGGGGCACGTGTACCTACAACATTCAGAGGCGCTTTTAAACGCCTTCAATTAGAAACAGCGCCGTTTTGGTTTTAAAAAATATGCAACGGTTACAAAACGCCGTTAAAAATTAGCAAACGTGACGTTTAATAAAACGCCGTTAATTGCCTCATTTCCTGTAGTGATAAACATTTATATGATCATCATTTTTCATCTATTCCCACTCACAGACTAAGGGCCTAATTGGTATATATTTTATTGAGGTTATTTATGGTTTATTTTTAATTTTTTTTTATAATTTTGGGAATATGTGGCAGAATATATAGCACATGTTTATAACTTATGATGCAAAAATAACTCAAATAAATTGACAAAAATAACTTAATAAAAGTGATGGCATACAAATTGGCTATCTATCTTCCATATGGAGCGATTAACTTAATTTCATGAATTTTTTTTCTTCTTCCTGCAATCGTCATGGCTACTTAATTGAGTTTATAATGCAATTAACAAATAAAAAATAGATAATATGGAACAGAATGGACTTCTCAGCAATTATCTTATTTGGACTAAATGGTGGCTACCGTAGATCATTGTGTGTAAATCATCTATAAAAAGATTTCATCATATTTGTCTTTAGAACATAAGCTGTCTCATTTTTAAGACAAAGACATTGAAAATCATATATAAAAATTATCAAATTAATCTAAATTTTTTCGTAAATAGTTTAAATCACCAAAATAGAACTTGTGATGGAGCCAACAAACTGGACTACACTGTGCAATCCAAAAGGCTACTGGTGTCACTTTAAGATCTATTATACTTAGAGAGAGAGAGAGAGTTAAATTAATGCCTAATAAAACTAAATAGTGGGCTATGATCTCTACCTAATCTTGTTTAAAGTTAATAAACTCATAGTTTTATGTGGAAATTGTAAGCAATTTGTGGTCCTAAGAAGTATCATTGGCAAAATTTAAAAAGACAAAGACTCCATTATTAAGGAACTAATTGAAACCTTTTCTTATTCATATCAACAATAATACATACTCAAAAAATTAGTACATTTACGGATCACAATCTTTCTAATGCACCTCATTTTCAGGGTAGAATTTGGAAGACGAAATCATAATACATAGCATTTTCCTAGTCAAATATGGGGTTGATTTTACCTTCAACAAAAAAACAAAAATAAAAAAAATATTTGAACTTTAAACATTTTCCTAGTTATTTCTTCATTTTGTTAATTTGTAACAATTGACATTTCTCATTACCAAATTTCCATTGTCAATTGTCTGTTAGATGTTATAAAGCAATGGAATAAAAATAATTGAACCAAATGGGATTTATTATTATTGTTATTACAACCAAATGGGATGATTGAACCATAGATATTTAGACTTTACAATTTCATTTGGTTGAATATAAAATATTTTTAAGTGATATTTTCTATTTAGATGCATTTTCAACAAAATATTGCGTAACCAAATTGGGAAACTATAATGATCATTGTCAAGGCTTATACTGAAAGCAACTTGTTCATAATCAGATGAATAAGTTTTAAACTGACCTAGTTGATTATTTGTATTTATTTGATGGACAATATATAAATACTATTGTTGATTAAAAACAAAACTGTGATGTGATCCCATGGTTCATGGCATAATATAAAGTGTTCTAAAATAATCGTTAACAAGTTTGAAATTGTTATGCATTCTTTACAATAGTGTGCATTGTAAATAATTTACCACTATTTTAAGCATTGTTAACCAATACCATTAAGACATTTGTTGACAACACCCTATAACTAATTGAGGACTAACTGATATTATTGGGTACAAGAAGCCAAGGGGTTGGGAAACTAAATTAAGGTAAAATTGCATAAGTAGTTGCTAAAATTTCACACTAGTATCAGTTTAATTCCTAAAATTTCAATTGGGATACATTATTTCAAATAAGTCCAATTGCTAATGGGCATTAGAAGTTTTGACCACAGAGGTAGAGTGCAGCCATCTTTCAAGGGCAAAAAAGACATTTTTCTTTCCCCCCAATATTTTTAAAAATTACATTAAAGTATACCGAAAGAGGCTTGTCCATTATGTTTCTAATTCCACCCACATATTGAATGAGGGCACTCACTATAAGAATTTTTAATTTTGGCGACTAAATTTTTAGTCGCCAAAAGTCAATTTTTAGTTGCCGAAGGGCTTTAACGACTAAATTTCTTGGTCGCAAAATTAGTAGCCGAAGAGTAGTCGGGAAAGCTAATTGGCAACTAAAATTATTTTAGTCGCCAAATGTATTCATTTGCCGACTAAATATTTAGTCGCCAAAAGATTGGACATTACATTAAATTAGACCCTTTTCGGCGACCAAACTTTTAGTCGCCTAAAGTCCCACCATTTTAGCTACTAAAATTTTAGTCAGCAAAGAGTTCTTTTTTGGCTACTAAAAATTTAGTCGCCGAAAGTCCCCATCTTTGGCTACTAAATGTTTAGTCGGCAAAGAGTTTCTCTTTTGGCTACTAAATATTTAGTCACCTAAAGTTCTACATTTTTTGCTACTAAAATTTTAGTCGGCAAAAGTGTGTTTATAATTTAGTTTTTTGTTTTTAGCTACAAAATATTTTAGTCGTCAAATGTTTGATTTTCTTTTGGCTACTAAAGTTTTAGTCGCCAAATGTCTGTTTTTTTTTTTTTGCTACAAAATTTTGAGTCGCCAAATGTCTTTTTTTGCTACAAAACTTTTAGTCGCCAAACGTCTTTTCCCAATTTCTTTTTAGCTACTAATTGTTTAGTCGCCAAAAACATGATATTATGTTTTATTGCGAAATTATAATTTCTCCACAATCTGTCTATATATAATGCAACCTGTAATACGTATAAAAACAAAATGATACATAGTATCAATCATTCCACAATCTACATCCATATACCAAAAATAAATGACATTAAATATCAAAGTCCATACAAATCAACTATTGTCCAAATTAAAATAATAATTCCATACAAAATATATCATACAAAAATCAAAACCCTCCGTACACAAAAAATAACATTTACGTCCAAGTGAAATTACCATTTGGCATGGTACAAATTACCATCGTAATCTGTACCACAACAAAAAGTGATATATCACGACAAGTTTTCTATGGACCATGACAAAACGTCCTATATGTACGCCAACAAATGGTATATATGTACCACGACAGAAGGTGATCTATGTACCACGGCAGTCATTATCTGTTGATTGCCAAAATTTTTCTATATCAGCAACAATGAACTACACAAAAGCTGAGGACGACAAAAGTATTATATTAGTTCTATACAAAAGTGAAAATTCTTCCCCATACACCAATATGGATTATCCACAAGTCCACGCAACTAAGCCATCTACAAAGAAAAACAAAAAATGAAACATTAGAATTGGTTACAAAATATCAATTCAGTCAGTCATATGGAACATGTTCTAACATGCATTTAAGGTAGAACAATCGATAAATGCCTTTTTGGAAATAAAAGAAAGTATATATATATACATATATATATGTATCATGCAATATTTATTCCACCCAACTGCACAAACAATGTAATATGTAATTTCTTCGTCCTATAAATATATAAAGACAATTATTAGAATATGTAGATGTTATTTTAATAAAATTGTTGCTTTTTTAACTAAGTGTTGCAAGTTTTTTGACTAAATGTAAGGTGTATTCGGGGGCTGTTATGAATTTTCGCCTCCGGAAAGCCCTTTTTCAAGTAAGTTTAGGTCGTATTCGGCTCTAACTCCCAACCTACGAGTCCGAATTACGTTCCGTCAGATCTCACAAGTCTTATTTGTCATGGCAAAGCTACCCGTGTGAGCCACACGATCGTTCGGGGGCTATTTTGAATTTTCGCCCTCATAAAGTTTTTTTTCGACTAAGTTTAGGGCGTATTTGAGTCTAACTCCCAAAATACGGGTCCGAATTACGTTCCGTCAGTTCTCACAAGTCCTATTTCTCATGGGGGAACTGTCAGTGTGAGCCACACGGTGGTTTGGGGGCTGTTTTGAATTTTCACTCCCGAAATGCCCTTTTTCGACTAAGTTTAGGGCGTATTCGGCTCTAACTCCCAACCAACGGGTCCGAATTACGTTCCGTCAGTTCTCACAAGTCCTATTTGTCATGGGGGAACTGTCCATGTGAGCCACATGATGGTTCGGGGGCAGTTATGAATTTTTGCCCCCGGAAAGTCCTTTTTCGACTAAGTTTAGGGCGTATTCGGCTCTAACTCCCAACCTACGGGTCTGGATTACGTTCCGTCAGTTGTCACAAGTCCTATTTGTCATAGGGGAACTGTCCGTGTGAGCCACATAGTGGTTTGGGGGTTGTTTTGCATTTTCGCCCTCGAAACGCCTTTTTCGACTAAGTTTAGGGCGTATTCGGCTCTAACTCTCAACCTACGGGTCCGAATTACATTCCGTCAGTTCTCACAAGTCCTATTTGTCATGGGAGAACTGTCCATGTGAGCCACACGGTGGTTTGGGAGTTGTTTTGAATTTTTGCCCCCGAAACGCCCTTTTTCGACTAAGTTTAGGGCATATTCAGCTCTAACTCCCAACCTACAGGTTCGAATTACGTTTCGTCAGTTCTCACAAGTCTTATTTGTTATGGGGGAACTGTCTATGTGAGCCACACGGTGGTTCGGGGGCTGTTATGAATTTTTGCCCCTGGAAAGTCCTTTTTCGACTAAGTTTAGGGTGTATTCGGCTCTAACTCCCAACCTACGGGTTTGAATTATGTTCCATCAGTTCTCACAAGTCCTATTTGTCATGGCGAAGCTGTCCGTGCGAGCCACACAGTGGTTCGGAAGCTGTTTTGAATTTTCGCCCCCGGAAATCCCTTTTTCGACTAAGTTTAGGGCGTATTCGACTTTAACTCCCAACCTACAGGTCCGAATTACATTCCGTCAGTTATCACAAGTCTTATTTTTCATGGGGAAGCTATCTGTGAGAGCCACATGGTGGTTCGGGGACTATTTTGGATTTTCTCTCCCGAAAGCTCATCTGCCAATAATGTTGATTTCCAGTTCCACAACAAAAACTCATCTCTAAACCATAAGGATGCTCAACGTCCTAATACTTACATTGCTATGATTAATAAAAAAAAATTAACAAAAGGATGTATAATTATCTGCACAAAAATAAGGAAAAGATTTGTCCCACCTTTATATTTGAACAAGGCAACTTTACGACAATTGTTTCCCTTCATCCTTTTCATATACACACAGCATTATTATACATATCCACACAGCATTATATATATACACACACATTCACCAGCATATATTACACATTCGCCCCTCGAAAGCCCTTTTTTGACTAAATTTAGGGTGTATTCGGTTCTAACTCCCAACCTACGAGTCCGAATTACATTCTGTTAGTTGTCACAAGTCCTATTTGTCATGGGGAAGCTATTCGTGAGAGCCACACGGTAGTTCGGGGGCCGTTTTGAATTTTCGCCCCCGGAAAGCCCTTTTTCGAGTAAGTTTAGGGCGTATTCGACTCTAACTCCCATCCTACAGGTTTGAATTACATTCCGTCAGTTGTCACAAGTCCTATTTCTCATGGGGAAGTTATCCGTGAGAGTCACACGGTAGTTCAAGGGCTAGATATGGACAATTAATTTTTATCTGAGATCATAATTATATTTGTTTCTGTTTCTCTAGGCAATCACGCTAAAGACATATCCTGCTGAGCTCTCCCTCACTGCTTGGATATGCCTATTAGGAACAACTCAGGAGGCCATAGTGGCGCTTATAATGGCGAGGGGAAATGCTAGCGTCTGTTCTATAAGTTGGGACACCAAACTCCTAACAGCTCTTTACAGTGTAAGGAGACTAAATGGGAAAACAAAATTTTCTTTCTTAATGTTAACCAGGGATAAGAAAATCATCTTAGAAATAACCCCTACATAAGTTCATTCAACATCACTACATCTTCTTAGAAATATAATCAGAAATGGACATAGGTGCACATGCATGCTGCTAATTTAAGAGAAATTTGCACAGTTGTACTACCAAAATATATAAAATAAACATTAAGTAGTTACAACAACTTGCCTTTCAACATCACCCCCGAACGCCTTTTTTCGACCATGGTTATCAGAATCCCGATCCGGATCTTACGATCCTACGATCTTACGATCCATTTGAGTGCAATAGATCCGGATCGTGTAAAAAACTCCTTATAGGCAGGATCTTTCAATCCTGGTAGTGGGATCTTATAAGATCGTGGAATCCCGATCCGAATCCGATCCTATCCGATCCAATTTACAAGCCTTGTTTTGTATTGTATGACATATTTTGTTGTAAATTTTATATTTGTTGTCTAAATATCAATTTATGTTGTCAAAATAAATAATAAAAATTAAGTAGTATTGAATCAAATAGACTAAGAAAAACAAACTAGGAAACAAACATTCAAATATTACGATAATTTAAGAAAATTAAATAGTCAGAAAAACAAACTTAGCTTTAGCGGAGTCTAAGAAGGGTAAGATGATTGTAACTTTATCCCAATTTCTGGAGAAATTATTTTTGTAACTCGAATCCGCTCCACCAGGGATGCTAACGACAAACCTTATCATTCGACTAAGCTACCCTTTTGAGTTCTTAATCTATTTTCATATCCAATTTTGTTAAATATTTTTTCTTCACTTTTTATGCATTATTGTACATTGTAAAGTATTTTGTTATAGAATTCTTCTTCTTCTTCACCTTCTTTTTTGATAAAATACAGAACTTTTACCATCGAGTTTTCTATTGCATAATATTATATGTACATTTTACATGGAGTATTATATTTTTCACAATATCTTTACTTCTTTTTAATAAAATATAGGTTCATTTTGTGTATACTTTATAAGAAATATTTATTTAAATGAAATTATTATGTAATTTGTCTTTTTCGGTAGGATCTTACGATCCTCGATCCGATTCTACGATCCGATCCTATAAACACCTCCAACGATCCAACGTAAGATCCCGATTTTAACAACCTTGTTTTCGACTAAGTTTATGACATTTGCAACTCAAAGGTATTGTTTGGTATTGTTTGTTAGGATTCAAGAATTAAAGAAAGAAAGCAATATGTTTCGTGCTTATCACTGTCTCCTCCAATTACTCAAAGCCCTCATCTTGTTCTGCTTTCAAGGCATAAGAATCCATGATATAGAAACCAAAAAAAATATTAAAAAAAATAATTCTAAAGAAGTTACAACAACTTGCCTTTCATTATTTGTCTTTGAAGACCAACAATGCCACAAATTCAATAAAATATAAATTTATTAAGATAAATATTTCATCATCATTGATTATGAAACAAAGATCTTAATTGTATTTATAAAGCTGATAGCATTAGAATCCATGACAGAAATTCAATAACTAAATGAAGGATTAATAATGAACAATATATATATATATATAGGTCCAGTGGGAAAGCATATCTATATTATACGTTCAAAAAGAAATGTTCATAGTGCCAAAAGCAATTCATATGTCACATAACATCAAAGCCAACCAATAGGGAAGGGTTTATTTTTGTTTGTTTTTATCTTTTATTTATTTTTTGTTGGGACCCTTTAATAATGTGACATTCCCATTGTTGATCCATCTCCAAGCTGAGCAGCTTTTCATATGATACAAGCAAAGCAACCCATTATCTCATGCACACACACCTGAGAGTTTTCAAAATTAATTTTTAACTCCAATTTTTTTGGATTTTAGTATTTTTTTTAAAAATGTTTTAATCAAATTCTTTTAATTTTTATTTAGATGCAGTTTAAAAGTTTTAAAAAAATGCTAAAAATTCTTTTAAAAATTTACTAAATACAAAAATTCAGTACATTTTCGTATTTTTTATTTTATTTATTGAATTATTTTTAGATTACTTCACAAATATTTTATTTTTTAACTACATTAGAATTAAAAAAAAACTTTGTTTCATAACTTGAACGGAAAAGAAAATAATGATAAACATTTAGTCATGCAAGGCAATCATGAACTAATTAATTGCATAGAATGAGAGGTTGGGTCTTCAAAGCTACATATTCTTATCCCTTCTTTAATTTTGAAAACTGCATTTAAATGCATCAATTGAATGAAGGATAACCACCCAAGCATATCTTCAAGTAATGCTCCCATGGAAGGCATTGCTTTGTTTCATGCATGTATCAGCTGACATTAGTATAGGCAAGAGATGTAATGGAAAACATCACATTACCATCTAATGCCTCCCAAGCAGACTTACTTCAACTTGAATTAAATTTGTATTAGGAATATGGATTGAAGAGAGAAAGAAGGGCATCCTAATTAAAATTCCTTCAGCTTCAACCTCCAATGTTGGATGGCTTCACATATCAAACATGTGAGCATTGTCCAGTTTCGTTTGAACATTTCGTTAAACACATGGTAAGTAAAAGAGCCAAAAGACAACAACAAATACAAGCATGGACGAATTTCGTTTGAACATTTTTTCAGATACATGGTGAGCAAGAGGGTGAAAAACAACAACAATTACAAGCATAGACCAAACAATAGTAATACATACACTAAGAAATTACATAAATCAAAACAACAATTACCCTAAGAAATTACATGTTCCTTTAATCATTGGTTCATTGATTTCACATAAATCAAAACCCTACACCATAAAATAAAAAATAAAAAAACCTAGATGTAGAGTGAAATGGGGAAATAGAGAAAGAGAGACAGAAAAACAGAACCGAGAGGAAGAGAGATAGAGAGAGTAAGAGAAATAGAGAGAGAAAGATAAAAACCTCACTGTCGAAGCAATGCAATGCGAGGAGCTACGAGGCGAACAACGGCGGTGGCGGTGTGCGACGATGGAAGATCGACAGTGAACGATGGTGGAAGATCAACGGTGAGCGATAGGGGCTAAAGTGATGGTGAGTCGTCCCTGAGAGAGAGGGAGAGCAAGAGTCAAGAGTCTTCTGGGTTTGGTTTGGGTGGATTGATAAAAACAAATATGTACGAAAAGAAAAAGTCAAAATGAATTGCCTCCAAATTTGAAAAACTTTTCCCCAAAAAAATCTATTATCAATGCCGACCAAATAAAATTTTTGTCGCCAATTGTAGCAGTTTTGGCAACTGAAAATATTTTAGTTACCAAAAAATAATATTCACCAACTAAATTATTTTGTTGTCGCTGAAAAAATAAATTTTTTATTTTTCATTCGGCGACTAAATATTTTAGTAGCCAAAAATCAATATACGGCGACTAAATTTTTTTTGTCGCTGAAAGTAAGTTTTTGGCGACTAAAAGTTTAGTCGCCAAAGAGGAAAAATAATTTTTTTATTTTTCATTCGGCGACTAAATATTTTAGTAGCCAAAAGTCAATATAAGGCGACTATTTTTTTTTGTCGCTGAAAGTAACATTTTGGCGACTAAAACTTTAGTTGCCACAGAGAAAAAATAATTTTTTTATTTCCCATTCGGCAACTAAATATTTTAGTAGCCAAAAGTCAATATACAGCGACTAAGTTTTTTTTTGTCGCCAATTCTAGCATTTTTAGCGACTAAATTTTTTTTTAGTCGCCAATAATGAATATTCCCTAACTAAAAAAAATTAGTAGCTAAATATTTTACTTTTGGCGACTAAAAAAAATGTTAGTCACCAATTCTATAACTTTTGGCAACTAAATTTTTTTTAGTCGCCAAAGGTACATTTTTTTGTAGTGACTATAGTTTCTTTACCAAAGATGAGTAAAGAAAAAAGTGGCAAGGCTCTGCCAAAAATCTCATTTTCACTTAGCAATGTATTATTGGTACCATTATGTTTCACACCAGAATGATGTAGTTGTTGCATTCTACAAATTATAACCCATATTAATGGGTCCTTTATGTTAAAGTTTGTCTCAGTCTACCATATCATTTTGTATAAAATTTATATGTATCTTGTTGTTTTCACTCTTACTTGTATAGGCCTTGCATGTCGTAGAAATCAGTTGTTTAGTTTGTGTAATTCTTTTATTTATATAGATCTTTTAGTCACCAGAAAGACAAATTTTTAAATGCAACAATCTTACTACTGTTAAAATTAATGCCATATTTACATTAGATACATTTGATGCACTGCATGCATTGGATACATTGAGCTCATACATTCTTTGTATTCATGTATTTTTATATTCATGTATTTTATATTTATTAAGTACATTGTCTAGATTATATTCATGTACCTAGTTAACTGTAAGGTTATTTAGGCTCATGGATCTTATTCATTGAACTTATTTATAACCTTCTCTATATAAAAGGATGTAAGCCTTTGGGCAAAATATATGAATCAATAAGTGAGAAAAATTCAATACAAAATATAGTTCATTCTAAAGAGAGTTTTATCAAAAGCTAACATAAGTGGTATCAGAGCTTCGGTTGGGTCAAGAACAAGCTAGGTGTAGAGATCGGATACGGGAAAACAAGTCCCGAAGAAGAACAAACCAACTTCCATGGCGAATCCCAACAACCAAAATGTATCCACTCCTATGTTTAATGGTAAAAATTTTGATTTTTGGTATGTGAAAATGAGAACTATTTTTGTCTATACAGAGCTTTAGGATCTTGTTGAGAATGGGTTCGAGGAACCTGAAGATGAGGGAGCTTTGACAAATCCCCAAAAGAACCAATTAAAAGAGCAAAGGAAGAAGGATTCAAAGGCTCTCTCTTTTATTCAACAAGGAGTTTCAGAAGCAATCTTTCCAAGAATTATCAATGCAACAAAAGCGAAGGAGGCATGGGATATTCTTCAGAAAGAGTATAGAAGCAACTTGAAGGTAAGAACCATTAAACTTCAATCATTGAAAAGAGATTTTGAAAATTTAAAGATGAAGGATATGGAATTGTTGAAGGATTATTTTTCTAGGGTTATGGAACTTGTAAACCAAATGAAAATTTATGGGGATAATATTACTAATCAAAGAGTTGTTGAGAAAATTTTGATAAGTTTGCCGGAGAAATACAATCCCATTGTTGTTGTCATTGAAGAAACTAAAGATCTTGCTGATTTGAGTATTGCAGAATTGACGAGTTCAATTAAAGCATTTGAGCAAAGGTTGAGTAGGCAATCTGAAAAGTCAATTGAAAATGCCTTTCAATCCAAGCTCAATGTTAGTACCTTTAATTCCCAAGGAAGAGGAAAAGGAGGAGCAAGAAATGCAACCGGAAGAGTAAGAAATGCAACCGGAAGAGGAAGGTCTAATTTTCAAAGAAAGGAAAATGAAGAGTCCACTCAACAAAAGTGTGGAATTTGCAACCGAAGCAATCATGTTGATAAAGATTGTTGGTTTCAAGGAAAGCCAAAATGTTACAATTACAACAAATTTGGGCATGTCAAGAAGGATTGCCTAGTCAAGAGCACTCAACAAGCTAATTTTTCCGATGAGCAAGAAAGTGAAGGGCACATGTTCTATGCTTGTCACAAGGCATCGGATCAAACCAAGGATGTATGGTTTCTCGATAGCGGATGTAGCAATCACATGACAGGAGATGAAAGCATTTTTGTGAAAATGGATGCTTCCTCTAGTTCTCAAGTTAAAATGGGGAATGGTACCTTAGTCCAAACAAAAGGAAAAGGTACTATCGCTATAGAAACCAAGATGGGTACAAGATTCATTTCCAACGTTCTCTTAGTTCCAGACTTGGAGCAAAATTTGCTAAGTGTTGGACAACTTATGGAGCATGGATACCTTGTTCACTTTGAAGACAATTTTTGCAAAATTTTTGACAAAGGGGGGAAAAGCCAAGTTGTAGCAAAAATCAAGATGGAGAAGAATAGAAGTTTTCCTCTCATTTTCCGGTATAGCAAAAATGCGGCTTTGAAGATGGATGTGATTGATAATTCATGGCTTTGGCATAGAAGATTTGGGTACTTGAATTTTCAAAGCTTGAAGCATCTACAACAAAACAATATGGTTTTTGGGTTGCCAACCATTCATAAAGTGCAACATATTTGTGAAGGTTGTGCACTTGGAAAGCATCACCGGGAGTCATTTCCAAAGGAGAAAGTATGGAGAGCTAAAGCACCATTGGAGCTTGTCCATACCAATGTGTGCGGACCTATGGATACACCAACTCATGGAGGTAACAAATACTTTATTATCTTCGTTGATGATTTTACTAGAATGACTTCGGTGTATTTCATGAGACAAAAGAGTGAAGTTTTCTCTATCTTCAAGAAATTTCAAAATCTTGTTGAAAGACAAAGTGGTTATTTGATGAAAGTATTGAGAAGTGATAGAGGCGGAGAATACAACTCAAATGAGTTTATGAAATTTTGTGAAGATATTGGAATGGAAAGGCAATTGACTGTCGGGTACACTCCACAACAAAATGGTGTCGTGGAAAGAACGAATAGAACCATAGAGGAGATGTCAAAGTCTATGTTACATGGGAAGGGGCTACCCAAAACTTTTTGGGGTGAGGCCGTGTGTACAGCAGTTTACTTGATGAATAGATGTCCTACAAAAGCTCTTAAGGACAAAACTCCATTTGAAACTTGGAGTGGAAGGAAACCATCGGTGAATCACTTGAAGGTGTTTGGTTGCATTTGTTATGCTCATGTTCCAAAAGAAGTAAGGCACAAGCTTGATGAAAATAGTAAGAAATGCATCTTTGTGGGTTATAGCTCAAAATCCAAAGACTATAGACTCTTCAGTTTGGATCAAAAGAAGGTGATTATTTGTAAAAATGTTCTCTTTGATGAGAAGGCGTCTTTTGATTGGAAGGAAAAGAAAGTCCAAGATCAAAGCATTGCTTTCAATGAAGAATCGAAAAGTCTACAAGTTAAAGATGTTGCAACTCTTGAATCTCCACAAAGAGTGTCACCAATTGCTAGTTCACAATTTTCTCCAAATTCAAGTTCAAGTTCAAGTTCTTCACCTCCAAGTTCAACTCCAAGAAATATAAGGAGTCTTAGTGATGTGTATGCAAGATGCAATTTATGCATTGTTGAACCTGAAAATTTTGAAGAGGCAATTAAAGATGAAGCATGGAAGAAAGCAATGGAAGATGAAATTCATGTGATTGAGAAGAACAAGACTTGGGAGTTAGTGGAGAAACCGAAAGAAAAAGAAATAATTGGTGTGAAGTGGATTTTCAAAACAAAGTTCAATCCGGGTGGCACTATTCAAAAGAACAAAGCAAGACTTGTGGCAAAAGGGTATTCACAACAACTTGGAATTGATTTCCAAGAAACTTTTGCTACTGTGGCCCGACTTGATACAATTAGAGCTATCATTCCTTTGGCAGCTCAAAAGGGTTGGTTGTTGCACCAACTTGATGTGAAATTAGCATTTTTGAATGGAAAATTAGAAGAAGAGGTGTATGTTGATCAACCTCAAGGCTTTGTTGTCAAAGGAAAAGAAGATAAAGTGTACAAGTTGAAGAAGGCTTTATATGGCCTAAAGCAAGTGTACATGGTATAGTGAAATTGATGCTTACTTCAATAAAAAAGGGTTTTCAAAGAAGCAAAAGTGAGCCAACTTTGTACATCAAGAGGCAAGGTACAACCGGTATTCTCATTGTTTCACTTTATGTTGATGATTTGGTTTTTACCGGTAGTGATGAAAAATTGATTGAAGATTTTAAAAGGGAGATGATGAAGAAATATGAAATGAGTGATTTGGGACTATTGCATCATTTTTTAGGCATTGAAATTTACCAAAACAATGGTGGTGTTTTTATTTTCCAAAAAAAGTATGCTCAAACACTTCTTGAGAAATTCCAAATGAAGAATTGCAAATCAGTTGCTACTCCCTTGATTGTGAATGAAAAGTAGTTGTCAAAGGAAGACGGAAGCAACGAAATTGAAGCATCTTGTTATAGAAGTTTGGTTGGAAGTTTCTTGTACTTAACTGCTACAAGACCGGACATCATGTATGCTACAAGTTTATTGTCTCGGTTCATGCGCAATCCAAGCCAAATTCATTTTGGGGTTGCAAAAAGAGTGTTGAGATACATTCAAGGTACACTTGATTATGGAATTTTTTATGAGAAATTTCTTGATGCAAAGTTAATTGGATTTTGTGATAGTGATTAGGCCGGATGTGTTGATGATATGAGAAGCACTTCTGGGTATGCATTTTCGCTTGGATCGGGCATAATTTTATGGTCATCCAAGAAACAACAAATTGTGGCACAATCATCTGCTGAAGCCGAATATATTTCAGCATCATTGGCAACTACACAAGCAATTTGGCTAAGAAGAATTTTGGATGATTTTGGTGAGAAGCAAGGTGAAGCTACTCCAATTATGTGTGATAATAAGTTTGCTATTGCTATGGCAAAGAATCTCGTTTACCATTCTCGTACCAAACACATTGCTATCAAACATCATTTCGTTAGAGAAGCTGTGGAAGATGATGAGATTCAAATCAAGTATTGCAAGACTAAAGATCAAGTTGCGGACATCTTCACCAAAGCTCTACCAAGGGACAAATTTGAATTTTTTAGAGAAATGTTGGGTGTCACACAATATGGCATTAAGGGGGAGTGTTAAAATTAATGTCATATTTACATTAGATACATTGGATACATTGCATGCATTGGACACATTGAGTTCATACATTCTTTGTATTCATGTATTTTTATATTCATGTATTTTATATTTATTAAGTACATTGTCTAGATTATATTCATGTACCTAGTTAATTGTAAGGTTGTTTAGGTTCATGGATATTATTCATTGAACTTATGTATAACCTTCTCTATATAAAAGGATGTAAGCCTTTGGGCAAAATATATGAATTAATAAGTGAGAAAAATTCAATACAAAATATAGTTCATTCTAAAGAGAGTTTTATCAAAAGCTAACAACTACAGTCTCTTGTTGGAAATTTATTCAAGTAGGCTTCCATTGCCCTCCTATATGATTTGTTCTTTCCTACTTAATCTGATCCAAATCTCAAAACTATTTTTTCTGGTGCAGTGATCGATTCATCTATGTAGTTAAACTCAACCATTTATCAAAGCATTGGTTATAGATATTGGTTCTAGTGTGAAAAATAAATCTACTCTTGTTTTGAACAATCAACATCCTTTAACAATTAAGGCAGGAATACAACTTAAACTCTTTTAACATATGAGGCATCACGTCTTCATTCTAGTATTACCTATTTCAATATTCAACACACTTAACTACTTCAAATTGAAAAAAAAAAAAAAAAAAACGAAGGGGGAAAAACAGTGCACCTCTACTATGCCATATTTCTCTTTTCCAGACCAATGCCAAACACTTCAATAACAGGAAGAATGGGTCGACATTCCGCTCCACATGCACAAAAGAAATTTAATTTCCTTCAATCTTCTTTTTCCGGCCTAGTATTTGATCATGGTTGTTGAATGTTCTGACTAGTCTGTCAAATGATCCTTCACCGGTTAAGCGAGTCGTGGATGGCTTTCGCTGCTGCTGTGGTAGAATCCCCTCTCTTGATGACTCTCTCAAGGTCCCCAACCTTCTCTACTAGCAATCCAACGTGAGAGTTGATTGAATGGACAAACTTGCTTGCAGTTTCTAGAGCCGTCCACAGCTGGGACCAAAAAAAAAAAACAATAATTTCCAAAATATAATTTAAATACCCTTTGCTCAAGAAGATAACAATTATTTTCAAATTTTTAGACATAAATCGATGCCCATGTAAGTGTATCCACAAAAAAACCATTAAAATTTGTTTTCAACACTCATGTTAGAAAGTAATGCCTATAATCAACAAACCACAAAGAAAGTAAAAACTTTATGAGCATCCCATGATTTTCAAAAAATTTAGAAGCGAGTAAATAAGAGCCCATTTATGAAACATGTACTGGAGTTGATTTGTATACTGCATCAGAGAATATCCTACATAGAAAAGCAAAAGAATTACAAACACTGCATTGATATCCTTAAAAACAGATCATCCTTCACCCTAAGTGTTAAAGTTGTCCATGAGTGGTCTATACCAACAAGTGCCTCGTTCAGTTGTCACAGTTTTCCTAAAGCAAGATTCTAGGAGTTAAAAGGTCTGTCTCATACAAAATAATAATTATAGTAGTTATGAAATTAAAATTAAAGAAAATAGTGTAGTGAGAGGGTAATTTGTAAACAAATTGGGCCGAGTTAGGAAAAGTCTTCTTTGGAAGTTAGGCCGCACAATGGGCCGAGATAAGAGCTGATGTAGCTCGGTCTTAGGCTAAAAAGACACTAGGTCGGTCAGAGATGGGTTGCTTGGGGCTGGACCTAGCTATCTGAAGGTAGTCCTTTATCGGACTGAGATGTTGTCAATGGAGAGGGCCAAGCTATGTGTAGCTCGGCAGAGTGCAATTCAGTAAATCAGCTTTCGATCACATGGCCCGAACGATAGGGGACTGAGATAAGGCAGCTCGGTCAAGAATGTATATCCGAGCATAAGGGAGTGGCTATCTCACTTGGCTTGTAGTGATAAGGGTCTTTTAAGGATAAGCATTATCCTTGGACATGAGACTCTTAAGGGGACTCTGTATAGAGTTCTACTAGGATTGTGCAAACTATCTCACTTGGTTGGTAGTGAGTAGAGTGTGATCAGGATAGACACTCTTCACTGGGAGTGTGATTCATAGGAGGACTCTTATAAGAAGAGTTGGAATCCTACTAGGATTATGCCAGGAAGAATCTATAAAAGCTCATAGCATGACCTATGTACAGGTATCACAATTCTTACTCTAGAATACACAGAGCTTATTGTCTATTGTCTAGTTGCTGACTTAGACATCGGAGAGGTTTCCGACACACACCCGCCAGTTAGCTCACGTTTGTATTTTCAGGTGGCAATGCAACGTTGTTTGGAGGAGTGCACTCATACAATTGGCGTCGTCTGTGGGAAACCCAATCACAAAGAATGAACCTCTTAATTAAGCTTTCTTTCAACGGATTTCAATGGCGCACAATGAAGACTTGCCACACTCTGCCATTGATGGGCAAACCCCAGAGGGGGGTGGAAGGCGCAAAGGCTGACCTTTTATCCAGCCCATCGCAGAGTTAGATCCCTAGCAACGGAACCCGCGGAGGGATACCCATGAAAGACGGGGCACCAGTCCTCGTCACTCCCAAAGCCCTGAAAGACAGAAGCGAAGGTTGGATCCTCAGGTTCTAGAAGAACAGGTAAGGGAGCAAGACGAATTGATACAGAGGATGGCAGCAAACATGGAGACTACGAAGCGCCAGATAGAGAGCAAAGGGGCTACGGAAGAAAAGGTGGGTAAGAGCAAGGCGCACCCTCACCACTCAAAAGATCGTGACAGACAAGTCACACCATCACAAGCTGAGAGTAGAAGCCTCAGGTTAAGCGATACACAATCGAGGACTTCTAGAACTCGTTACTCCAAGTCTGAGAGAATGAGGACTGAAAGGTCTTACACAGAAGGAAGCAGCTATCGGCCCACACATTCGCAAGAAACGAAATCTAGGCACATGGAGTTGCCTAGGTCGGCGAACCTGCAGAAAGTGCTTGAAGAAAGGGCTCGAAGAAGAGAAGACACTCAGGCTTGCGACCCTGCAGAGTCTCCGCATTACAACAGTTGGCTCCAAGAACACATGGGAGTATCGAAGTTGGAATACTAGAGCCACGCCTTGCCTATGAACCAGCAGACAAAGCGTTAGTAAGGTTGCAGAACTCGCCATTTGTTCCGGCGATAAAAAACGCACCATTACCCTCAGGCTTCCACCAGCCCAAATTCACTATTTATAAGGGGAAGTCGGACCCTTACATGCACTTGAGCCACTTTCGCCAGGTTATGGCCATGTATCGGCAAAACGAGGCTCTAATGTGTATCCTATTTTTTTCCAGCCTTGGTGACCTACGTTTAACGTGGTTTGAAAGGTTGCCAGAAGGTGGCATAGCTTCATGGGCACAACTAGTGGAGGCATTTGTGACCAGATTCAGAACAAACATCAAGACGCCAGTGGAGATTAACCAGCTTCTCTCCATAGACATAGACAAGAAGGAAACATTGAGGTTCTACAATAATCGGTATTGGGAGACTTTTAATCAGATTGGAGATTGCCCCACAAACCTAGCTATCACACAGTACAAACGAGGTTTGTCGGTTGGCAATAAATTGAGGGATTCAATGACAATGACGCCGCCCCTTACTATGGAAACCCTGATGGAGAGAGTGCACCAACACATCCAGGTAAAGGAAGATAAGGCGCACATCAAGGAAGAGTCTGACACAACAGCGATGCCAGACAAAAAGCTTTTAGCGAGAGTTACCACGGTTAACAAGTAGGACCGACCGTGTAAAAGTCTTTGCCCAACTGGGGGCAAAATGGGTTGGCAGGTTTGACCAACTCTTTCTAACAAATCTGTGCCTAACAAGGGGCAAAGGGGGTTGGCAGGTTTGACCAACTCTTTTCAAAAAAAAATTTTAGAGTCCTTACCCAACTGGGGGCAAAGGCGGTTGGCAAGTTTGATCAACAAAATTTTTTTGCACCCTTCAGCCGAGATCAGGATCTAGGCTAAAGGGGGTTGGCAGGTTTGACCAACAAAAATGTTTAGACTCCTTGCTCGACTGGAGGGCAAAGGCGATTAGCAGGTTTGACCAACAAAACTTTTTTACACCCTTCAGCTAAGATCAGGATCTAAACTAAAGGCGATTAGCAGGTTTGACCAACAAAAATTTTTAGACTCTTTGCCCAACTGGAGGGCAAAGGCGGTTGGCAGGTTTGACCAACAAAACTTTTTTGCACCCTTCAGCCGAGATCAAGATCTAGGCTAAAAGCGGTTGACAAGTTTGACCAACAAAAATTTTTAGACTCCTTGCCCAACTAAGGGGCAAAGGCGGTTGGCAGGTTTGACCAACAAAACACTCTTTGACTGGGATGACAGTTACCTCGGCCAAAGCAGGTTAGCAAGTTTGACCAACTAAATTTTTGCACTCTTTAGCTGGGATGAGAGTTACCTCGGCCAAAGTAGGTTGGCAGGTTTGACCAACAAGTTTTTTGGATTCTTCAGCCGAGATACGTATCTCGGCCAAAGAAGGTTGGCAGGATCAGGTAAGGCCAAGCTAATTAGTTTGGCTAGACATGCAATTGGAATGATGCAAAACATTGAAAAAGAAACACAGTAACCGCACCAAGAGATCAAAAATTTTCATTAATTGGAAGATGATTACAAAAAGTGGGGCATATAGCCCAGTTACATAGAAAGAACGACTCGCCGTACGATTGCAAACTCGAAGGATATATACGTTGAAGGCAAAAAGATGGGATTATTCAAATTTTTGGCATGACGGCTGTAACAAGAGAACGGGGCTAATGGGGGCATGCCACATATCCTAGGAATGACGTCATGTTAGACATGCTAGATTAATGGAAGGACGTGATGAGAGACTAACAAGACTTATTGAAATCGAACAACTTTTCTAACTCAACAAAGTTGGGCGTTCTTAGCTCGGCTAAAGGAAAATAATCCCAAACATGCTACACAAATGGAATTAAAGGGCAATTGAGAGGGTAATTTGTAAACAAATTTGGCCGAGTTAGGAAAAGTCTTCTTTGGAAGTCAAGCCGCGCAATGGGCCGAGATAAGAGCTGATGTAGCTCAGTCTTGGGCTAAGAAGGCACTAGGTCGGTCAGAGATGGGTTGCTTGCGGCTAGACCTAGCTATTTGAAGGTAGTCCTTTATCAGACCGAGATGTTGTCAATGGAGAGGGCCAAGCTGTGTTCAGCTCGGCAGGGTGCAATTCGGTAAATCGGCTTTCGATCACATGGGCCAAACGACAGGGGACCGAGATAAGGCAGCTCAGTCAAGAATGTATATCCGAGCATAAGGGAGTGGCTATCTCACTTGGCTTGTAGTGATGAGGGTGTTTTAAGGATAAGCATTATCCTTGGGCATGAGACTCCTAGGAGGATTCTGCATAGAGTTCTACTAGGATCGTGCAAACGTCTCACCTGGTTGGTAGTGAATAGAGTGTTATCATGATAGACACTATTCACTAGGAGTGTGATTCCTAGGAGGACTCTTATAAGGAGAGTTGGAACCCTACTAGGATTGTGCCAGACAGAATCTATAAAGAGCTCATAGCATGACCTATGTACAGGTATCATAATTCTTACTCTAGAATACATAGAGCTTATTGTCTACTATCTAGTTGCTAACTAGGGCATCGGAGGGGTTTTCGGCACACACCCACCGGTTAGCTCACGTTTGTGTTTTCAGGTGGCAAAGCAACGTTGTTTGGGGAAATGCAAACTTGATCAACAGGATTATACAAGAAGATTATTTCGCGCTCGTACATGTAGCTTCTGTGATATCTCATGGGAAGAGGAAAATGGGAGAAAACATAGAAAATAGGTTTGGTTGAGTTTTCAAAATCTGCTATTTTTTTTTAAATAAAATTCAAAATCTAGTTTTGTTATAAAAAATAAAAAAACAAAAAACAAAATATGCTCATTATTTTCATGTGGTTTTCTTTTTTTCAGGGAGGGGATTTTTTTGAAAATTAAAAAATATATATCCTTTTGTGTTTATTTTTGTTACTTTTTGATTTTTCAAAAAAAAAAAAAAGAATTAGAAAACATGTACTGAGCAGCAAGTCACAATGTTAAGATTACATCAGGAACCATTAAGCAGTGCATGTCCTTCGTGGACAAAAAATTATGAGTCATTTTGCATGATATACAGCAACCTTATGCATGAATTCTTCTCCAAAAATGGCAATTTGTTTGGTTTTAAAATTTATATCAATCAATTCAATAAGTTTCGATTAATTTATAATGCGGCTAATCATCTGATATCACAAATAAGATAAGACAATAATATATGTTATACAATACATTTAGGTATTTCTAAATAAGAAATTAAATTTAATTTGAAATTTCAATTACTTATGGAATATGATATCTCTGTTTATTTTTTTCAAATTATTCATGTAAGATATAGAGTAAGTCTATCCCAAGATATGTGATGTTGGTGAAGTTTTGACTTCCATTCATGTCTTTTCGGTCTGTTTGTAAAAGATAAGATGTCTCTTTCACATGTTGCCGTGTTCAGGCTGATCAAGTTTGGTTAGCAGCAGCGTAGCAATCTCGGGCATTTCACCTGCTTTTTTTGATTAGTGGTTTCATTGTTGTTCGTTTTTGTTTTCTATTGAGCTCTAGGGTTCAGTTTTGGTAGGACATTGGCTTGGATTCCGAGTCAGTTGTATGCATGATTTGTTGATTTGAGTCACATGTTCTTAATGATTTTTTGAGTGCTTTACTGAATTTCACATGTTTATATTTGCTAGAGATCATGATGCACTTTGGAAACAGGTGTTTACTGGGTCTTGGCATATGCGGAGATGTGGTGTATGGATGCAAAGTGTAGTATACAACATCAAGTCTTCACTGAAGTTAAAATTCGTGTGTTACCAAAACTCTTGGGCTGTGAAAGATTTTCATTTAGACTACACTTTTTGTATGTCCTTTTAAGAGTGTTTACCCGAGGTACCCATTTTAGGGCTGTGTATTGCGTTACATTGTAATATTATTGACTTTTTTAGCTTTCGAGGGTTAATAGTATAAAATTAAGCGTGTCAGTAATGATCAATCAGTCCTTACAGAATTTTAATTGCCAACCAATTATTAGACGATTGTGTTGAAATTCTTTCATCCTCAATGAAGAGGACTTTTACTGGTTACTTGTTTTAGGAGAAATTGATAAGAAATAACAAGTACAAAACAATTCAGAAACTGAATTTTATTAAGCAAATGAGAACTTACAATAAAGTTACAATGACTCAGCCTCACAAAGGTTTACGGCAACGACTATTTGAAACTACTCCTAGGAAATGAAGTGTAGTATAGGAATTAAAGTATTGGAAATGTAAAGAACTAGAAATGTAAAACTGGAAAGAAATATGAAATAAATAAACTGGTTTCTAGATCTGAGTCTGGGTTCTTCATTCTGGAGCCTTCTTTTCTATTTATACTTTCCAATGGTAACCGTCGAAGTGGGTTTCCAATTATCGAAGGGTCCTCCCATGATCCGTGATCATGTTCTCTCACAATTAGCCTTCACTACGTCATTCTTGTAGTCAGGTTTCCCTCCTGAATTTGAATTTGAATTTGTGAATAACCATTGGGCCACGTCATCTTGCGCCTTCTTGCTGCTCCAATGCTGCGCAAATCCATTATTACCAATATGAACCGCCACGTGTCTATTGCTGATTAGAAGCTTACATTAACTCTTCAAATTACCCTTTACATGCCACGTGTTAAGCTGGGATTAGCTTATACAAAATATATAGCCAACATTACCCTCTACACAAATATACCCAATGCTTGGTGATATTAGTAGATTAATGTACTCTATCCACATCCTAGGACGTGCATGGCCTTTGTTTATCTTAGAAGTGTAACCGTCTTCTTAGAAATGAAGCACTGAACTTCATTCAATTCTCCTTTACGCTTGAACACTTCCTCCACTATCTGTGTATACATCTTCAATGGCCAATCAAGTGCTCTCCTATGTTGATCGAGCATACGAGGAGGTATTTGATAATGATAACTAACCTCGAAAGAACCTTCATGCATTTATTGGCCATACTTATCTGCCCCCATAAGTTTTTGCACCGTACGAACCTCTAGACTAAGCATTTGCACAAATGGATCTTGGAAGCTCTTCATCTGCTCCAAAACTCTCTTTGCATGGGATGAAGCTGCTTCATCTTCTTATGGAAATACTGGCTGGGATACTTGGTCAACACCAGTTTAACCTCAAATAAGGAAGCAAACTCACCACAGAATTGTTGAATTTGATGATCCTCTTCTGGTGCCTTTTTTTTCTCAAAGCTCAGTAGTATATCCCTACGTATCCACTGATCGTCGTCGCTATTTAAAGAATAGCCTACTTTCGGTGTGGTACACCTCTTTCCTGCCGATGAGAATAGTATAAAAAACTCCTAACCCAACTGAAGCATTGGGATTCAGTCCCTCATTCTTGGCTAAGAAGGCAAAATATTGCTCTTTTGACTGGCTAGAGTGTGTGAATGATTCCCAATTTCCTCCTTCTTTTGGGATGGATTCTTCTGCATCCTCTCTTCCTCATAATCCTAATTGGATGAAGGAATAAAACTTACTCTCTTCAAGGGTCAGCACTTTTCCTCCTATCAACCCCAGTTCCTCCAACTGCGTTCCAAAAGTATAAAGCTCAACTTCTGCTTGCCGCCTTCTCTCATCTACCTTTTGAAGTCCTTAGAGATGATGTTCCTTACAGAAACTTCTTATGAGCTTGTGATATTGTATCTCGAGGTCATGCTCTTAACCCCATAGCCCAAACAGAACTCCATACCTTTCTGGACCAACTTCCTCTCCTACTCAGTTGGTATAAAATTTCCCGGCCACTAGTGACTCTTTGGATGAAATTGACGCCATTCAAATTCAAACTCAGTACGAAGCAGAGAACCTCCTTAAAGAATATGATGCCTTCAAGAACAAGGACTCAACATACTGGGATGATGTAGATATGGACGAGATGGATCAGAGTTTGAAGGAGACTGAGTTTGAAGTGAAGGCTGAACAGTTTTTCCACCAAATAAAAGCACATCAACTACAAAAACCCAGTTTAGACAGAACTGAAGATAGGATAAAGAAAGAACACAAGTTTATAGAACACTGCTGAACTAAATTCAATGAACTTATTACTCTCTCTATCCTTTATTATTATGAAATTGAATTTGTAGCCGAATAGGCCCTCTAATGTAAATATTTTATATATCAATACAACTGGGTTCTTCAAATTTCATTCGCATGATCTGGTTTTGTATTCCAATTACATGATAAACTGTATGGTTAATGTGACCTTATTCCTTACTTTGTTCACAGTCTATGAATAGTCGCTTCGAAGCAACCAATCTTGCTTTGAAACCTGGTTTTAAATGCTTCGAATCATGGAATTTCTCATAGGAGTGATAGTATTTGTCTTAAGTTTTCACATTCCAATTGTATGGTTAATATAATCTATGTAAATAACAATTTCGAACTAACTAATCTTGCTTCGAGGCTTGGTTTCAATGTTTCAAAGCATGAAACTTCTCTTAAGAACGACCATATTTGCCTTCGAGTGGTCCTATCTAAGCAAAAAGTGCAAGAAAGTGCTTTTATGCGTAGATAAGTCCTTTGATCTTTGAACTTTCCAGATTGCTTGATCAAGAATTGGTTCCATAGTGCTTATTTATGCTGAAAGACCAGGCAAGAACCCTATCTAAACACAGAACATTACAAAGACCCCTTCGAAGGAAATTTCCTTTGATGGAAAGTCTAAAAGCATACCTCCAAGACTTTCGAAGTGAACAAATCCCAGCTTACGCTTGAATTTAAGGTATAAGACTGGCTTCAAAGCCAATTACCTATTTTCAAAGCTAAGCTAAGTATTTGAAAACTAGTTTTGAAGCCAACTAACCATTTTCGAAGCCAAACTGAGTGTTTGAAATGTGTTTTCCTCTTTCATAAGGTATCCACATACTGGTTTGAAGATAGATTTCTTTCTTGTTTTCTCAGGAATTTTAAAATAAAAGTCTTAATCACACATGGGTTAGAACTTGGGTCTGTTTGAGCCGTTATATAAAATGGGTAATTTTGGACATAAAGGTTTAAAACCCCCTTCTCCTTGCGTTTTAACTTACTCTCTTGTCCAATATTTCCCACTCTTCACTGCTGTCGACTTTGAATCCTTACCTATCTCACACTTGCTTTCTTTGCCCTCCCTTCAACTCCCCACTAATGGCATCTTCCTCCCTGAAAATGCCAGTTATTAAGTGCGTAAACCTGTTTGTGGCTTTGAAGAGGTGTATTGATGAGGAGATAGCTAAGTTCAGAACTGGTGGACCAGGTGCTATAAATGGACGCCTCTTTATTCCTCGCCATAGTACTCAAGAAGAATACGTCTTGGGACCTATCTTCAAGGAAGCCCCTACCCAACTTCCTACTTTATATTCTCGTTTGGAGGATCATTGCCTTCTTTATGAATGGGGTCTTGGCTGGGGGAGCTGGAGAATGAATCAACCCCACCGCTGCTTGCCCACATTGAGGGTCGAATGGGAGGAATGGTATGACAGAGTTGTGCTTGCCAAAGAATGAGACCTACAAGAGCTCTGTATAGCGATCCCGGGTTTACCCTTGTTGTATAGTGATCCGGACATGTGTCCGTGGATGTTGGTAGTTGTTTATTATCTTGTTTACATCCTTTCTTACTTTGTATTTGAGTTATAGGATGTGTTGAGCGGGTTTGTTACAGGTTGGTTGAGTTTAGAAACCAAAACTAGTTGCCCAGATTTTTGGCCTGTCCGCTCGAGCGGAGGTGTTGGCGCTCGAGCGGGGAATACATCCATCCAGTATCTTGTTGTGCAGTGTTGTGAGCTCGAGCGTAGGGTTGGGAGCTCGAGCGTAGGTCTGTTTCTGCAAAAGTGCTGAGCGAGTGCATTCTGCGCTCGAGCGGGAGGTTGGCCGCTCGAGCGTAAGTCTGTGAGTGGCCGCTCGAGCGGGGTGTTTTACGCTCGAGCGGAGACCTGGGTTAAAGACCCGAAGTTGTGACTTTCCAAATCACTTTTTGCTTTCTCTTCTCTCTCTTACTTTTCCAAAATCACCATTGTTGAGCCTCTCACTCTAGACTCTACCTTCTCTCTAGGTTTTGATCTAGTAGGAGTGATTTACTCACCTTTGGCCTTTACAAAAAGGTTGTTGATCGTCGAGGGCTTCATTTTAATCTGAAAATCTCGGGTTTTGGAGCACGTTGGGTTTTGTCGTCTTCTCCTTTGGGACTCCGAATTTGAGGTAGGGATAACCTACTCCTCTCTATGGGTTTTGTCTTTAAATTTTGGTATTTTGAGATGTTGGGCTTGGTTGGGTAATTTTGTGAAAGTTTGGGGCTTTTGTGTAATTTTACAAAGGTTGGGGTTTTATTCATAATAAACCTAGATGCATGTTTGGCATGAAGAAAATGGAATGATTGGTGAATCATTGATGAAAATGGGACCTAAGGGTTGAAATGGTAATTATGGAAAATGGCCTAATTACATTGTTTAATTAATTGGGATAATTAATTGATGAGAAATGAGGAAATGAAATGTTGATTGAATATCCATTTGTGCATTTATTTTCTGTTTTAGAAATAACTGCTTTGGGCTATCGGTGGAGGATAGTCGTGATTGTTGTAGACAATGTATGTTGATTAGGCGAATTGAAACTAATCAATGGAATGTGCTATGAAACTTGACAGTTGCTAGAATACATTAATTATTTGTATTGTGTGATTGTATATAGAACCAATGTGTTTATATACGTTATGTGTAGAGGAGGAGATAGGGGATGTACTCCGCGGTTTAGGGGAAGATAGGGGATGGACCTCTAAACCGGATAGGTATTTGGAGGAGATAGGGGATGTACTCCGTAGACAGAGCTCATATGCTTGTCTAGAGAAGTGAAGATAGAGCTCATATGCTTATCTTTGTGAAGTATGAAGTGTGGATACAGCTTGTATGCTTATCTGTGGATATTGTTGATATACATATCTGTTATGAAGTGTGGATACAGCTTGTATGCTTATCTGTGGATATTGTTGATATACATATCTGTTGAGAATGTGGATATAGCTTTTATGCTTATCTGAATGTGAGATATAGTTTTTATACGTATCTGTGGAAATGATGATAGAGCTAGCATGCTTATCTGTTGAAAAGGGGAAAATGAAAAGTAATTGGGACTTGTAAGTCGTTGACATAAATATGTAATTTATGTGATTGAATCAGTGGTGACCAACTATCAATTGCTAATGTTTTAGTCATTGTCCATGGTTGGTTTAGTGTATTTCTACTGGGCTGTGGCTCACCCTATATGGGAATATCATTTTCAGGTACCGGAAGCATGCCACCTCCGAGGACATAGCTGGGAGGCTAGTGGCGGGCATAGTTTTGTCGTTTTACTTTTGATGTATTACATGTAATTTCAAGCCAAGGGCTTAATGTGTAAACGAGTTAGAACTGATTGTTGTAACCAAGTGTTAACTTGGAAAGCTGTAAGCCCGTAGGGCATTTTGTTATGAGATTAACATGTAATACTTATGTAATTGAACTCGAATGAATGAAAGAATGTGGTGAGTTTATAAGTCTTATTCGATGGGTTTATTGTTATTATTTTGAGGGCGTTACAACTTGGTATCAGAGCGTACCGGGTTCGAATACTTTGGGTACGTGGGAAGTGATTAGGATCACAATGGGTTTGTCTCGCTTGATAGAGACGTAGATGTAGTACCATATGCTATGTGTTTATTTGATAACATGCTTATGTGACTATGTGGGTATGGGATTTAATTTCTGGGATGTTGATTGGATCCTTGAGTTTCTGGGAGTCTTGTTGGAAAGGCACTTGATCAATGCTGTTTCTAACCGGAACTCTAGTAACGCCTCGGGACTATCATTATCCGGAAATGAAGTTCGTAAGTGCTTATGTGTTTATGTGCTTATGTGGAGTGAATTACAGTTGTCCATGCATTAGGACGTGAGTGATTAGTTTCGGCACACCTATGAATGTGCTAACGTTCTGTGTTGCCTTTATTAGGATGTCAGGACGAGGAAGAGGTGCTAGGCGTGGTAGACCTGCGAGGCAGGAAGTACCATTACAGGGTGAGATTCCAGCAGTGCAGGAGGGAGTTGGGCAGGCCAATGTGGCCGAGCCAGTGGGTCAGCAGGCTATGGGTGCCTTGGCCAGAGAGATAGCAGGAGCTTTGGGTATTCTTAGAGCTGGGAATCAGGCAGCTGAGGCAGGGCCTTCCTTCTTGAAGAGGGAGTTCTTTCGGTGTAATCCGGACGAGTTCATCGGGGATCCTAAAGAGCCGCTTAAGGCAGATGAATGGCTCGAACAGACAACGAAGACGTTTGAGATGCTTGGCATCGAGGACGGAGCACTGAAAGTGACCTTGGCATCCTTCCAACTGAAGGGAGATGCGGGTCAATGGTGGAAGTACGAGAAAGCTCGTGTTGGTGGTACTTGGGAGGCGTTTGTGAATGCTTTTCAGGAGAGGTTTTTATCAGCAGCAGCTAGGGAGAAGCTGAGGGATCAGTTTAGCCGGCTTAATCAGCAGGGCTTGTCAGTGGCCGAGTTTGAGGCTACTTTTACCAGTCTGTCTAGGTTTGCACCTGAACTGGTGGCGTCTGAGGAACGCCGTTGCTATGAGTTTGAGCGGAAGTTGAGGCGGGGCCTCAAGTTGAGAATTGGTGGGTCTTATATTCGAGAATATAGACACTTAGTGGACGCTGCAGCTCATATGGAGCTTATGATGCAGGAGGAGGATGAGGGGCAGAGAGGCTCCAAGAGGAGCCAAGATAGTCAGAGTGATGGCAGGAGGCAGAGGGGTTCTAACCCTCAGCAGTCGCAGGGTGGTGTGGCTAGATCGACCTTCCCAGTGCCGAGTGTGGGCTCAGGGAGAGGTGGTCAGGGGGACTTCACTTGTTACAAGTGTGGCCAGCTGGGTCACAAGGTTTCAGTTTGCCCGCTGAAGGGTGGGGGTCAGAAAGCTGCTTCTTCTTCAGCTAGACCGCAGAGTCAGAGTTTGGGCAGGGGGCAGCTCTTGATTTGTTATCAGTGTGGACAACCTGGGCACATGAAGAGGTTTTGCCCACAGTTGAGTGCCACTTCGGGAGCGTCTGGTTCTAGGCAGACGCAGGGTTTTCAGCCAGCTCAGTCTGTGCAGGCCTCGAGGGCCAATCCGGGAGCTTCGTCATCCCAGTCTGTGCAGCAGTCTTTTGCTCCGAGAGGAGAGCAGGTAGACCAGGGGCCTACGGGGCGCGTGTATGCTGTTACCGCGCAGGACTTAGTACCGGCTCCATCAGTAGTGAGAGGTACTTTTCTGTTTTGCAACTCAGTTGCTAATGTGTTGATAGACACGGGTGCATCTCATTCTTTTGTATCTGCTGCATTTGCATCTGTTTTGGAATTGGAGTTAGCACAGTTAGCATCTCCTATTTGTGTGGTATCACCTTTGGGTGGTGAGTTGATTCTGAAACAGGGTGTTAGAGGATGTGATATAGAGGTCGCCGACTATAGGCTTCCTTTTCCGTTTGTTGTCATGCCCATGAAGGGTTTTGATGTTATTTTGGGTATGGACTGGTTATCGTCATACCGGGCTGTTATTGATTGCTACCGCCAGAGGGTTACATTGTGTACCTTGAGCGGGGAGTGGTTCCATTTCTTGGGAGACCGGGTTGGTAGTGTTTTGCCACCGGGGTATGATTCGCGAGGGCGAAGTGAACTTAGTAGTCTATTTGCCAGTTTTGAGAGTGGTGAGAGTGGTGAGACCCAGGTTGTATTACCGAGGGTGGTTTGTGAGTATTCGGATGTCTTTCCCGAAGATCTTGTTAGTTTGCCACCTCACCGAGAGATAGAGTTCTCTATTGATTTAGTGCCTGGTACGGCGCCGATTTCTATAGCACCTTACCGTTTTGCTCCAGCAGAGTTGGTTGAGTTGAAAGTTCAGCTCCAGGAATTGCTCGATAAGGGCTTTGTTCGCCCTAGTGTTTCACCGTGGGGAGCACCGGCCCTCTTTGTTAAAAAGAAAGATGGTGCCTTAAGATTGTGTATAGACTACCGGAAGTTGAATCGGGCTACGGTTAAGAATAAGTATCCTATGCCCCGTATAGATGATTTGTTTGACCAGTTGAAGGGTTCCCGTTGTTTCTCTAAGATAGACTTGAGATCGGGTTACCATCAGTTGAGGGTCAGGGAGGAAGATATTCCTAAGACGGCATTCCGTACGCGGTATGGCCATTATGAGTTTTTGGTGATGCCATTCGGGCTTACCAATGCACCGGCAGTCTTTATGGACTTGATGAACCGGATTTTCCGGGAGTTCTTAGACCGCTTTGTGGTTGTTTTTGTGGACGATATCCTTATCTATTCGTCATCTAAGGAGGAGCACGAGGCACATTTGAGAGTGGTGCTTGAGTTACTTAGAACCCATAGGCTGTATGCCAAGTTTGGGAAGTGTGAGTTCTGGCTGAGGGAAGTCAAGTTCTTAGGCCATGTGGTATCCGGGGAAGGGGTGTCTGTTGATACATCCAAGGTTGAGGCAGTGCAAGATTGGGCACAGCCTAAGAGTGTGTTTGAGATCCGCAGTTTTCTGGGATTAGCTGGGTATTACCGTCGGTTTGTGAAAGATTTCTCCAGGTTAGCGTCACCGTTGACTAGACTGACTCGGAAGGGAGTCAAGTTTGTGTGGAGTGAGACTTGTGAAAAGTCGTTCCAAGAGTTGAAAGTTAGATTGACCACCGCTCCGGTATTGATTATTCCGGAGAGAGGGTTGGGTTATGCGGTTTATTGTGATGCTTCACGAGAGGGTTTGGGTTGTGTGTTGATGCAAGAGGGGAAAGTGGTAGCTTATGGCTCACGTCAGTTGAAAATACACGAGAAAAATTACCCCACACACGACCTAGAGTTAGCAGCAGTGATTTTTGCCTTGAAAATCTGGAGGCACTACCTTTATGGTGAGAGATTCGAGGTATTCTCGGATCACAAAAGTTTGAAGTATCTGTTTACACAGAGAGACTTGAATCTGAGGCAGAGGAGATGGATGGAATTCATCGAAGACTATGATTTTGAGTTACATTATCATCCGGGAAAGGCCAATGTTGTGGCCGATGCCCTTAGTAGAAAGACCATTAGTGATGTAGCTTGTATAGCCATCCGGGAATGGGTGATGTTGGGAGCACTTGGCGAGTTTGATTTGCTACTGGGCGAATCTGTCGAGGCTGCGGCCTTGTTTTCTGTTGTTGCGCAGCCTACACTTGTGATTAGAGTGTTAGAGGCACAGAGAGGTGACCTTGAGGTAGAATCCCTCCGAGAGAAGATCTCTAGTGGGAAAGTTGAGAAGGGTTTGACGGTGTATCCCGACCTGAGCGTGAGATACCGAGACCGTTTGTTTGTACCGGAGGCTTGCCGAGAGGAGGTACTCCGAGAGTTTCACCATTCGCGCCTTGCGGTGCATCCGGGAGGTACTAAGATGTATCAGGATTTGGGTCGCCAGTTTTGGTGGCGGGGTATGAAAAGAGATGTGGCTGTTTTCGTATCGAAGTGCCTTACTTGCCAGCAAGTGAAGGCCGAGCATCAGAGGCCAGCGGGTTTGTTGCAACCCTTGCCTATTGCCGAGTGGAAGTGGGAGCATATCACTATGGACTTCGTTGTAGGTCTTCCGAGGACTCAGCGGGGTAGTGATGCTATTTGGGTGGTTGTAGACCGGTTGACTAAGTCGGCGCACTTTATTCCTATGCGCGTGAGAGATTCGGTAGATCATCTTGCCGATTTGTATATTCGGGACGTAGTGAGATTGCACGGAGTCCCAGTGACGATCGTCTCAGATAGAGATCCTCGTTTTACTGCTAGGTTGTGGCAGAGTTTGCAGAGTGCCTTGGGCACTAAGTTGACCTTTAGTACGGCCTATCATCCTCAGACTGATGGGCAGTCCGAGCGTACTATTCAGATCCTCGAGGATATGCTTCGGGGTTGTGTCCTGGATTTCAGTGGGACGTGGGAGAGGCACTTGCCATTGGTAGAGTTTGCCTACAACAACAGTTTTCAGTCTAGCATCGGTATGGCACCGTTTGAGGCCTTGTATGGCCGACCGTGTAGGTCTCCAGTTTGTTGGACCGAGGTGGGTGATGCACCTTTGTTGGGTCCGGAGTTGGTTAGGGAGACGACGGAGAAAGTTGAGCTTATCCGTAGGAGGCTTGTTACAGCCCAGAGTCGACAAAAGAGTTATGCCGACCGTAGGAGGAGGCCTTTGGCGTTTGAGGTAGGTGATCGTGTCTTTCTGAAGATATCACCTAGGCGAGGTCTGATGAGGTTTGGGAAGAGTGGGAAGTTGTCCCCTCGGTTTATTGGTCCTTTTGAGATCCTTGAGAGGATAGGTGAGGTTGCTTATCGGTTAGCCTTACCGCCGCAGTTGTCCGGAGTGCATGACGTGTTTCATGTGAGTATGCTTCGGAAGTATGAGCCAGATCCATCACATGTGTTGGATTGGACTGATTTAGAGGTAGATGAGGATGCCTCGTATGAGGAGAGACCGGTTCGGGTCTTGGATAGGCGGGATCAGGTCCTGCGTGGCAAGACCATTCCTTTGGTGAAAGTCTTGTGGAAACATCACGGAGTGGAGGAAGCCACTTGGGAACGTGAGTTGGAAGTCCGAGAGAAATATCCGGACTTGTTTGTTAATGTGTGATCTTGTATTTAAATTTTACATTATGTTGAACTTAAGAGCTTTTATATATGTCTTAAGTTGTGAAACATTGAGAATGTTTTGACTATTGGTAGTATGTTTTGGAACTTGCCTCATATGGAAGTTGAATGTAACACTATATATGTTGAATATATTGTTGACATTGGAAAGTTAGTGCATAATGTGGGTGCATGTTAATAATACATATGTTGTTTACATATTATGATATGTCTCTTGTTAAAGGGATGGGATGACCGGTAATGGGTCGAATTGTTGAATGTTAAAGTGTAACATTGTTTAAAATAGAGGAAAACTTGTTTTTGAAAACTTGTGCTTAATTTCGGGGACGAAATTCTTTAAGGGGGGGAGGTTATAGCGATCCCGGGTTTACCCTTGTTGTATAGTGATCCGGACATGTGTCCGTGGATGTTGGTAGTTGTTTATTATCTTGTTTACATCCTTTCTTACTTTGTATTTGAGTTATAGGATGTGTTGAGCGGGTTTGTTACAGGTTGGTTGAGTTTAGAAACCAAAACTAGTTGCCCAGATTTTTGGCCTGTCCGCTCGAGCGGAGGTGTTGGCGCTCGAGCGGGGAATACATCCATCCAGTATCTTGTTGTGCAGTGTTGTGAGCTCGAGCGTAGGGTTGGGAGCTCGAGCGTAGGTCTGTTTCTGCAAAAGTGCTGAGCGAGTGCATTCTGCGCTCGAGCAGGAGGTTGGCCGCTCGAGCGTAAGTCTGTGAGTGGCCGCTCGAGCGGGGTGTTTTACGCTCGAGCGGAGACCTGGGTTAAAGACCCGAAGTTGTGACTTTCCAAATCACTTTTTGCTTTCTCTTCTCTCTCTTACTTTTCCAAAATCACCATTGTTGAGCCTCTCACTCTAGACTCTACCTTCTCTCTAGGTTTTGATCTAGTAGGAGTGATTTACTCACCTTTGGCCTTTACAAAAAGGTTGTTGATCGTCGAGGGCTTCATTTTAATCTGAAAATCTCGGGTTTTGGAGCACGTTGGGTTTTGTCGTCTTCTCCTTTGGGACTCCGAATTTGAGGTAGGGATAACCTACTCCTCTCTATGGGTTTTGTCTTTAAATTTTGGTATTTTGAGATGTTGGGCTTGGTTGGGTAATTTTGTGAAAGTTTGGGGCTTTTGTGTAATTTTACAAAGGTTGGGGTTTTATTCATAATAAACCTAGATGCATGTTTGGCATGAAGAAAATGGAATGATTGGTGAATCATTGATGAAAATGGGACCTAAGGGTTGAAATGGTAATTATGGAAAATGGCCTAATTACATTGTTTAATTAATTGGGATAATTAATTGATGAGAAATGAGGAAATGAAATGTTGATTGAATATCCATTTGTGCATTTATTTTCTGTTTTAGAAATAACTGCTTTGGGCTATCGGTGGAGGATAGTCGTGATTGTTGTAGACAATGTATGTTGATTAGGCGAATTGAAACTAATCAATGGAATGTGCTATGAAACTTGACAGTTGCTAGAATACATTAATTATTTGTATTGTGTGATTGTATATAGAACCAATGTGTTTATATACGTTATGTGTAGAGGAGGAGATAGGGGATGTACTCCGCGGTTTAGGGGAAGATAGGGGATGGACCTCTAAACCGGATAGGTATTTGGAGGAGATAGGGGATGTACTCCGTAGACAGAGCTCATATGCTTGTCTAGAGAAGTGAAGATAGAGCTCATATGCTTATCTTTGTGAAGTATGAAGTGTGGATACAGCTTGTATGCTTATCTGTGGATATTGTTGATATACATATCTGTTATGAAGTGTGGATACAGCTTGTATGCTTATCTGTGGATATTGTTGATATACATATCTGTTGAGAATGTGGATATAGCTTTTATGCTTATCTGAATGTGAGATATAGTTTTTATACGTATCTGTGGAAATGATGATAGAGCTAGCATGCTTATCTGTTGAAAAGGGGAAAATGAAAAGTAATTGGGACTTGTAAGTCGTTGACATAAATATGTAATTTATGTGATTGAATCAGTGGTGACCAACTATCAATTGCTAATGTTTTAGTCATTGTCCATGGTTGGTTTAGTGTATTTCTACTGGGCTGTGGCTCACCCTATATGGGAATATCATTTTCAGGTACCGGAAGCATGCCACCTCCGAGGACATAGCTGGGAGGCTAGTGGCGGGCATAGTTTTGTCGTTTTACTTTTGATGTATTACATGTAATTTCAAGCCAAGGGCTTAATGTGTAAACGAGTTAGAACTGATTGTTGTAACCAAGTGTTAACTTGGAAAGCTGTAAGCCCGTAGGGCATTTTGTTATGAGATTAACATGTAATACTTATGTAATTGAACTCGAATGAATGAAAGAATGTGGTGAGTTTATAAGTCTTATTCGATGGGTTTATTGTTATTATTTTGAGGGCGTTACACTCTGCATCCTTAATGCCCTCCGTCTCTCCAGGTTCATTATTCCCGAAGACCTTTTTTTGATCCCTGCAGCCCTTTGTTTTTGGAACTTAGCTTTCAATTTTTTCCAGTTTCAGTGTGGTATGATGGCCCCCACCGTTCTTGGTATCTGCCATCTCTTAGGGCCCTCACCAGTTGGTGCTCCCTTCACGTCTGGTTATCCAGACCCTCCGAGCAGTTTCACCATTCCCTCCTTGAACTCTTCCTTCAGTGATTTTGTAAAGGTTGAGAATAAGAAGGAAGGTCTAGTAAACGACCGAGAGTTCTTTTCTTTTATTCTATACTAGCTATGTAAGTTCCTTTTCTACACCTCATCTTAATGGATTATGCATGAGTTTGCTCCCTTTGCCAAGGCTCTTACTTCGAAGAAAAAGATTGCCTTGGCTCTTTATGTTTTAGGCCATGTTTATAGGGTTTGCACCCAATTCTGTGTGAAACCTCTAAATGTTAACCAAGGAGGCCCACTCTAGATATTGCAACTCTGACTTTTTGCATACTTTACTGATTTACACTCCAGGGGTTTGAGATTCTTAGTACAGGATCCCACCACCTATAGAGAAAAATATGCTAGGGTTTCCCTATACCCCTCTAGTTTTGCATACTATTTCACTTTTTTCCATCAACTCGCGATTTCTTCATTTTATACCTTTTTCTGCCCCTTCGAAGCCAACAAAGGGCCAGCCTGGCTGAGGACATTTTTGGCTGATAAGAAGTGCTCTAAGCCTTTGCACAAAGATATGTGGGTTTCCATCTTGTTGCCAATGGAGCTTTTTATTGGTACTCCGAACTCTCAAGCCTACAAGTGCATTTCTGAGACTTATTGCCCCTCTCACTTTGCTAGGTAATTTGGGCTCACTTGTGGGATTCCTCTCCCTCTCTATAGCCTCTCCAACACAAATCTTACAATCAGAGATTTGAAAGTGCCTAAAGCCAGGTTGGATAAAGAAACCTTTAAACTAATATAAAATTTGGGTGAGTTTGAATTTACTCAATTCATCCCACATGGCACAGTTTTGAAAATATTTCAAAATTGGTAGACAGCCAATGTGGAGGTGCACCTGGCAATATCTCCAAAAGATCTGCTGATAGGTTTAGATGTGCCCGCCCAAGCTAAACCCAAGGAGGCTGGGACCACTATTACTGCCTTCACTGTTCCTGCTGCCCCAATTCCTGCTGCCACTACTACAAATATAGATAAAGATCACACTTTTTTGGTGTGATGTATGTTTTTTAATCACACCTTTTAAGTTTTATTAAAGTGTGGTCTTTAGGAGTGTGATTAAAAATGGTCATTTTTAATCACACTTTTTAAGTGTCATTAAAAAATGCTTTCATCACATCTTTTAAGTGTGATTAATAATATTTAGATCACACCTTTTAAGTGTGATTAAAAACATTTAGATCACACATTTTAAGTGTGGTGTGACTAAAAACATTTAGATCACACATTTTAAGTGTGGTTAAAAACATTTAGATCACACCTTTTAAGTGTGATTAAAAACTTTAGTTCACACCTTTTAAGTGTGATTAAAGACTTTAGATCACACCTTTTAAGTGTGGTTAAAAACATTTAGATCACACCTTTTAAGTGTGATTAAATACTTTAGTTCACACCTTTTAAGTGTGATTAAAGACTTTAGATCACACCTTTTAAGTGTGATTAAAAACATTTAGATCACACCTTTTAAGTGTGATTAATAACTAATAAAACCTGCTTTTAAGTGTGATCAAAAACATTTAGATCACACATTTTAAGTGTGGTTAAAAATATTTAGATCACACCTTTTAAGTGTGATTAAAAACTTTAGTTCACACCTTTTAAGTGTGATTAAAGACTTTAGATCACACCTTTTAAGTGTGGTTAAAAACATTTAGATCACACCTTTTAAGTGTGATTAAAAACTTTAGTTCACACCTTTTAAGTGTGATTAAAGACTTTAGATCACACCTTTTAAGTGTGATTAAAAACATTTAGATCACACCTTTTAAGTGTGATTAATAACTAATAAAACCTGTGATAAAAAAAAAATTGACATATTTAAAGAATAATCAATATTATTTTTGCACGCGCATTTGAATAATGTAATACACACTATATACTATATTTCGAATCACAATCATATATTGAATGAAATAATATCATATATTTCATAAATGAAAGTTAAATGTTTAAAAGTATATACAAAGAAATTAATAAAAAAAAATTAACTGTGATTACATACATTAAAAAATAAAAAATAAAAAACTTGAAAAAAGTAAGTTCTTGAATTCTTTGACCATATTTTGCATCTCTCCAAGAAATTTCTGACCTGAAAAATAAAAAAACAAATTAATTTAAAAACCGCCAGAAGCATATGAATAAACTTACTAATTAATTTATAAACTTACATTTAGATCACACCAAAAATAATGTAATTTATCCAGTTGTTAAACTGCCCCCAATCCTTTCCCCACAGCCACCAAAAATGACATAATTATTTTGATTCTCCACATAAATATCAGTAAAACAGCACCACAAAAGAAGACAATATGCAACAATGCAGAAAGGATCACATAAATGATAAAATGGAGTATTATATGGACAATCAAAATCATATGATATCAACATATAACTCACTAAAAACTATAAAACAAATAAGGATCAATAAAGCTTATTGGTCTTAAAAGCAGAAACCACATAGCCTGAATAATTACAAATTGGTACACCCATCGATGGAAACATCACCGTGAAAGGTTTTCCTCAAGATCAATAGTACACCCATCAAATTTCCAAATATAACTGCATGCTTAAAAAATAATTCTATGTAGACAAGATATTTTAACAGAACTGGTAAAATGCATACTTCTCTGTTAGTACCAAACTACCTATTCATATGGGTTCAACTCTGACACAAACTGAGATGCACATGAGATCCAGAACCAATATCATCTAATGCATACCTGGGGCAAACAAAAAAATGGAGATAACAGTTAAGAGACATAGCTTGAAGAAGAAAATTCTGCAGGTGAGGAAATGAGTGAAGTTTAACCAATATCAGATCCTTGTCAAGGATCTTCACCTCTCCCCCAAGATGTTCTAGCCAACACAGAACAGGGAACATATATGGTCTGGTTCCCTTAACAAACCTGAGTTAGATTAAAATTCACATCAAACGGATCGAGAAATACCTATAATTAAAATTCACATCAAAAGGATGAAGTAAACAAAAGTCAATTAAAATTCACATCAAACAAATCGAGAAATACCTATAATTAAAATTCACATCAAAAGGATGAAGTAAACAAAAGTCAAACAGAATCAGTTAAATTAATTTTATTAATTCAACATTAAAACTAATTTTTGGCTACAATCTGTATTAAAAACTCAATACTACTTGAAGGATAGAGAAATACCTTGATAGAGAGTGAATTAACCAATCGATGTCTTCAAAGTAGCAGAAATCTGCAAAAAATGAAGAAGAAGATGAAGAATCAACCTATAAAAAAACTGCATCCATGACAATGTGCAGGCCAATAGAACAAAAATGTGAACTACTTATTGTGTTATTTATAGATCTACAATATATATATATATATATATATATGAACATATTTTCAAAATAAAAAACAAACAGGTTCAAACAGAAAGAGTCATATGCACATATTTTCATTCGAATTTTAGGTTGGTAGATAAGATTAGATATATGATGCGTAATTAGTACATCAAATAATTTAAATGAAGTGAACATAAGAATATGCCTCTGTTTATTAATGGATTCCAAGTATCATTGTCAATAATAGCTCCATTGAATTGACTAATTGATAGATGAAACTTGTTTATTAAAAAGTCAAAGACGTCATCAAATATAAATCTGTGTAGGAATTTGTCAACCCAATTTTAATTGCACACCATAAGGTGGAAAAGATGGTTAAGAAAGTTAAAACAATTGGGAAAAGAAAATCAGTACATGTAGATGTTAAAATGTAAAGAGAAGGGTTGATACCTGGTGGCCTTCTTTTACAAGAAGTCCCGACAAAAACACACCAATAAACTGAGTCCCTTCCATTATCAGGATTTTCATAAGATAATCATTAGATATTGAAATGCTAGAAACAACATATTCTGAATAATGATCATCATCCATCTAGAAAATACAATAAAGTCAATTAAAAAATAAGATGAAAGTTGTGATATCCAACGCTGATGAAAATTCTCGAACAAGATTAAGGTCTATACTCGATAAAAAGAGCCCATAATTTATTCATCATTCTGAACAAATAGGATTTTGGAGTTAGTTAACTAAATCTCACATACTTACTTGGGGAAGGTAACAAATAAAAAAATGGGAATAAGCATCACAGAGTAGAACTAGACAAAACCCCTTATGCATAACAACAAATGTTAACAGAGCCATGAATGATATGTATAATTCTAAAATTATTAAAAATTATAGGATGGCTAAAGAAGAACTTGACATAAACAAGGGGATTTATATTACGAATTGCTGAAGGTCACTAGAAACATTGACTACAAACTTGAGCATTATTTGTGTTCACTCATAAGTAATAACTGATCCTTCCTAGTTTATCCATTAAAATCATAGCAATAACTGATCCTACATAAGTAACCAAAAAAAAACTGATAAAGAAATAGTTAACTAGAGTTTTAAAATGCATGAGATACTTGAGAGTAAAGACACATTACCTGATAAATTTGCAATTCCGACACATATGTTTGCAATGTCTGAAGGTACTCCTACACTTCTAAAGACGGCAGAAGAGAAATAGAACACAGCATTTATACCGGATAATTGTTGCAAAGCAAAAAGGGTAGACCCAATAAAAACAACTGGAAAAGAAGTGATTAATATATCATTTAAAAAGGAAACAAATAAACATCATGCTGAACAAATGATAATTATAAAATAAAATAAAATAAATTTTTAAAAAAATGATAGTGTAATTAATGAGCATATGTACCTTTAAAGTGGCGGCCATAGAATAATTCTGAAAATTTTACAGCATCTGCCTCATCCCCTCTGTCCGATTTTGACAACTCTGACACTGCAGATTTGAAATGTGATCCTCCTAAAAGCTTCTCAAATTCAATCTCAGCTTCAGCAATTCTTCCTCTCTGAGCTAAGCCAAGTAGCAATTTTAAGTGAAAATCAATGAAGAAAGGGACAATGAAATATTTTTGAGCTCTAAGAAAAAGTAATAACGCACCAAAGTGGAATCATGGTAATTGATCAGCAATTTGATTCAAAATTGTAACTGATTGGAGAAAGGAAAGAAGCATCTTCAAGGGGAAATGAACAATTGCACCGAGCAGATCAAAGGTCAAGAGTGGAAAGCAAGAAACTCACAGGGATTGAAAACATTAAAGACAGAAATCAATTAAGTTCTGGATCTATTCTGAATATTTCAATTGTGCTAAAGATTCAAAACCCAATTTTCATTTACCAAAATGGAACAAATTCAAAGGATTTAGTTACCTAAAACAAGTTCATAGGACTTAAAACAACAAAAAAAATAGTGGAATATGTTTACAATTGAATATCTCTAAACACTGCATTCTGCAGATATTTCAGCTCTTCATGGAATATTTGAGTCAAGTTATACATAGTTTGCAAGCACAAAAAATAATATTTCTATGGAAGGCAGTCTGAGGTAAAAAATAATTGTGCAATGTCTCAACATAGTGCTGTTTAAAGCCCACCTCAGAACCCAATCCTAATAGGATCCTAATCCGAGAATAGTTATATATTGAACAGACTACTAAACTAGTTATTCAAGTCCAGATACAGATCATGAAATTTAATCACTTGCAAATCAAATTCCATTCTACATGAAGATCAGATTAAATATATTATCTATAATAGATTTATGCGCAGCAGTTGGTATCATGAATGTAAGGTATGGGCGCATAAGTCAGTAGGAACACATTATGTTGCTCCCCTATAGCATAGATAACCAAATTTGGATTTGGAATGGATTTATGTCTAGATCAATACAAATCAAATTTGTCAAGAGCCTTATGCAATATGGAGTATCAATATTGCATTCAATCACAAGAAACTAAATGTGGTGGACACACGAGAGCAACTAACCTTAAAAAGCCAATGAGGACTCTCTGCACAGAATTCCATTAAAACAGCAAGTACTGCAGCAGGAATGGCAGATACCCAAAAACACACTCGCCACCTGTGCACATGATCAAGATATTTATAGTTATTAGTCAATAATATAATCCAATCAAACAACCAACAGAACAACATGCCTTGAGCAGGTCTTGACAAATTATGTATAAGATGCAGCAAATCTATCATACTTATATCAATTTCATGTCTTATCATGAATCTTGTAGATCTTTTACTCTTTTCTTTTTTATTTATTTTTTTATATATTGTAGATCTTTGCATGTGAACATGTGATGCAATATTCAAAAGAAGTGAATGTTTTGAGGGAACAATAGTTCATCTATTTATAGACAATTTTCAGAAAGGATATCAGTTTCCAGACAGTTTTCAGAAAGGATATCAGTTTAAATTGTTATTAAAATATTTTTAAAAATATTAACAGAAAAATAAAAATGATATATAAAGGTTAGTGTTTCTGATTTTGAGTGTACATGGTTAAATGGGGGGTGTAAAGAATTGCTTTTCGGGTGGAAATAGAAGCACCCCATCCATAATAAAGACAGAGCAGATAATAAAAACTCCAAAGAGATGAGAATAATAAGGTCCGGTCTCAGAGTACCTGCACAATTTTGTTAGACTTGGCCTAGGCATTTAAGCAGGCCCATCTCTGCAAGAAACATTGAACTTAGTCATTGTATTGATTAGATTAAGTAGTTAATAAAGGTTTATTGAAAATCGGTTAAAATTTTGAACCAAAAGGGAAAGTCCAATGATATCATATTGTTGATTAAGAGTGGTAAGAAATATTGCAGACAAGGAAAACAAACTAATAAACAATAAGTTGTTTTTCCTAATCAATAACAGTAAACAATCAATGAAAGTATGTTATTATTGGTTTAGGCATATTATCAAATACATGGTGAGCAGAAGATAAAATTCTAGCAAAACAACAAAACAATGACAATACATAGGCTGAGCCAAATATTAAATAGAATTGGGGTAATAACAAGCATCAATCTAATACAAAAGCATAGAAATCAAGTATTGACATCTCCATAGAAGACAAAGAAATAGCAAACCAAAAAATTACATACCAGATTCTTTGGATTTGCAGCTGGTTTGTGAAAGAAAAAAGCATACAGAGTTCAGCCCAAATGCTAACTGCAGAATAAAAGAAGATACAACACTCAAACGAACATTCATTGTAAGAAATTGAACAATTTCTTTGATAAACTTGAGAGTAATTTGCAGAAAACAAATTAAACAATTTACACCTCTTAATATCTCACGACTTGAGAAACAAGCTTGGGTGAAAAGCACACCACCTAATCTGTAAGGGCACAGGTGGCTGGAATTGATGAAGAGCTTGCTGGAGAAGCACAGAATAGAGGTCAGCCAGTGTCATCATAGCTTTCCTAGCAATCTTCAATGAGGGTGATTTCGCAATTTCCTCTTTCTTAGATGAACTGTTGTTAGACTCAAGTTTTGCTTGTTTTATAGATAGTTATATATATATATATATATATATGCATACGTATATAAACACAACCAAAAGAAACCTAATTTAAAAAAAATAAAATAAAAATCAGATTGTGGTTCTTCTCAAAATAAAAACCAAATTTATAAAACAACCTTCAATTCATTGCCTTTTATTGGTAAATTTTTGTATGGGCATGATTTTTTTATTTTATTTTTTTGAACTAGTATGGGCATAAATTAACTCCCTATAATTAACAGCTCTTTCTCAACTTCTTTGCAAAACCTAAATAATTCCAAGGCAATGTTCTATCAACATTCCTTGAAAAGAAAAGAAATGAGAATTATTGCCTTGTATCCCACAAGATTTCAAGCAATTCAAATTTGCCAACATAAGGAAGTAGATGATATATCCTTAGATTAAATTAAGTTAGGGTTAGGGTTTTGAAACTTTGAAGGGTTTTATTCCTTATTCTTCACTTTTCATTCTTTATTCTTCCATATTGAGAGAGTTTATAAACTAATTTTAGATATAGAATCAGAAATAAAAAATCCATTGGATATGGAGATACAAAACCATAGTTGAAAATTTTGAATGGCTTTAAAATTATTTGGTAACACTAATTCAAAATCAGATTGTATACCTTGAATTATGGTGCAACAATTGAATATAGATTCCAGAAACCCTTGACGACAAAAAAAAAAATGAAAATCGAAAAAAATACAAAGCAGATAGACAAACAGAGTTCAGTTAAGAAATTGGGACAGAGAAGCAGATGAGGAGTGAGATACAGAGAAAGAGCAGACAAACCTACTGAGCCAGAATGAAGCGACGATGGTCACAGCAATGGCAAACTGCAGAAACTCGACGGTTGATAAATGTTTGTGCAGACAAGCGATTGTGAGAGAGAGAAAGAGAGAACTACAAATCGTAAGAGAACAGCTATGCAAGGGTGAAAATCATGGAGAGAGATGAGGGGTTTTACCTACTAGCAAATAAAGAGGTGATTCTGAGTCTCCCAAAGATGGAAGATGTAGATGGAGAGAGAGAGAGAGACAGAGAGAGAGTTGAGCGTGAAAATGAGATAGGGGGGAAAAGAAAAATCAGAGGGAGATTTGATGAAATTTGGGAATTTTGGGCGCCAAGGGTTTCAGAAGGAGCCCCTTTTTTTTTAACGCCAAAAAAAAAAAAAACTATTTGTGACGGGAAGAAAAAGTTGTCGCAAAAAACGACGTCATTTTATATAATAAAATTATAGGAGACGGAATTATTTCCTTGCAAAAAATTTTGTACAATGGTGACGAAAATTTTCGTCTCTGAAATGGCACCCAAATATTCCCCGAAATTTTACAAGGGCGGGAATTTTTTTGCCACGAAAAATAAAATATAGAGACGAATAAAATTTTCCTCACCTATTGTTTTATTGATTTTAAGTATTTGATAACGAAATTTAGTTTTTCTCTGTGAAAATATTATAATTGGAGACGAAATCTTACTTTTATCTCTAAAACATGTATATTTAGAGACGAAATTATTTTTCGTCATGCGTTTTCGTCACTAAAGACCTTTTTTGTTGTAGTGGTAGATCGGCTGTGCGATGATGATCGGTGCGATGAGATGAACAACGAGAGAGTGAGAGGGTGATCGGTGCAGAAACGAGAGAGTAAGAGAGACAGTGATGTTGAGATTAGGGATTTTGGTTTTGCGCCCGGGGGGTGGGGGGGATAGCAAAAAAAAAAAAGCGGGAATGAAAAAAAAAAAGAGGGAGACGGGGGGTGGATAAAAAAAAATTAAAATTTTTTTTTTGGGGGGTCACAAATAAAATTTAAACAATAAAATAATATCGTTTAATTCTTCTTTTTTTTTGGTGACGCGGGTTGCTGTCGTTAAAAAAATTTATTTTTTGTTAAAATAATTTTTTTTTGTAGTTAATGAAAAAAATTTCATTTTTTTTAATTACTAAGATTGAAAATTTATTTGTTTCATTTTTATTTTAATTAAAAAAAATATTATTATTATTTTTTATTTGGTAGAAGTAGGGGTAATATTTTAATGAAAAATATTTTCCACTAAAATAAAAGTTTATTTTCTGTGGTCAATAAAAAATATTTTTCTACGGCCTATTTTTTTTGGTTAGTAAAAATCTTGAACTATTTTTTTGTGGTAGAGGAAAGGGGGCGACATTAGTGGTGGAGGTGGTGGATAAGAGATGATGGTGGTGGTGGTGGTGGTGGTGGCAAAAAATATTAGTGGTGAAGTTGTGGTAGTGGTAGTGTAAATGGAGTGGCAGGGGTGAAGGAGAGGTAATGGTAGTAGTAGTGGCAATAGTGGTAGTGGTGGTAGTGGAGTGGTGGCGATGGTAGTAGTAATGGTAGTCGTAGAGGTGAAGTGGCGACAGTAGAAGTAGTGGTGGCGGTGGAATGACGTTTGCAGTAGTGGTGAAGGTGGTAGAGGAGATGGGTGGTGAGAGAGAGAGAGATGAGTGAGAGACGGATAGAAGAGATAGAGAGAGAGAATAGAGCGGGAATGGAAAACAAAAACAGGCGGGAATAAAAAATATTTTTTTTTTGTCAGAAATGAAATTTAAATAACAAAATAATGTCGTTTAACTTTCTTTTCTTTTTTTTTGCGACGGGAGTTGCCGTCGTCAAAAAAAAATATTTTTTGTTAATATTTAATTTTTTTGTAATTAATGATTTTTTTTTTTTTTTTTTTGGTAGAGGATAGAGAGTGGCAGTAGTGGTGAAGGTGGTGGATAAGGGATGATGGTGGTGGTGGTGGTAGCGGCAAAGGAGATTAATGGTGAAGTTGTGGTAATGGTAGAGTAGATGAAGTGACAAGGGTGAATGAGAGGTAATGGTAGTAGTAGTGGCAGTAGTGGTGAATGTGGTGGATAAGAGATGATGGTGGTGGTGGTGGTGGTGGCGAAGGAGATTAGTGGTGAAGTTGTGGTAGTGGTAGAGTAGATAAAGTGGCACGGGTGAATGAGAGGTAATGGTAGTAATAGTGGCAGTAGTGGTAGTGGTGGCAATGGTAGTAGCAATGGTAGTTGTAGAGGTGAAGTGGCGACAGTGGTAGTAATGGTAGTAGTGGAATGACGTTTGCAGTAGTGGTGAATGTGGTAAAGGAGATGGGTGGTGAGAGAGAGAAAAATGAGTGAGAGACAGATAGAGGAGAGAAAGAGAAAGAGAGAGAGAGAGAGAGAGAGAGAGAAAGACAGAGTGATGAGCGAGAGAGAGACAAAGTGGTCGCTAAAAATGCATTTTCTTGTAGTGAATAGATAAATCGAGAGGGAGCTCAGTAAATAGAGAAGACAGAAGGGAGAGAGTGAGCAACGCGAACATAGTAGGAGAGGAAAAGAGAGAGAAAGAGAAGAGAGAGAGAGGGACAAAAAGATAGAGAGTGAGAGACAGAAAAAAGATAGAGAGAGAAGAGAGATGAACAAGAGAGAGAGATAAAGAGAAGAGAGATGAGCGAGAGAGACATAGAGAGAAGAGAGATGAACGAGAGAGAGAGGTGAAAGAAATGAGCGAGAGAGACAGAGAAAGATGAGAGAGATAGAGAGAAGAGAGATGAGCGAAAGAGACAGAGAGAGAAAAGAGATGAGAGAGATAGAGAGAAGAGAGATGAGCGAAAGAGACAGAGAGAGAAAAGAGATGAGAGAAGAGATAGATGAGTGAGCGACACAGAGAGAAAGAGAGAGAGACAGATAGACAGAAAGAAAAGAGTGATGAGTGAGAGAGAGAATGAGAAGAGAGAGAGGAAGATGAAAAAATGGGTGAAAAGATATAGACAAAGAGAGAGGGAGAGAAAAAAAGAGCGAAAAGAGATAAACGAGAGAGAGACAGAGAGAGATGAGCGAGAGAGATAAAGAGAAAAGAGACAGAAAGAGATAGACAGAGAGAAAGAGAGAGAGAGAGAGAGACAGACAGACAGACAGACAGACAGACAGAGAAGAGTGATGAGTGAGAGAGAGAGAGAGAGAAGAGAGACAGAGACAGAGAGATAGAAAGATGAAAAAATGGGTGAAAAAGTTCCGTGTCTAAAGCCCCATTTTCTAGTAGTGAGTCATCTCTATCATTCATGGGTAGAATAGAGGCGCGGATTTGGGAATTGCATATTTTATATAAAAATCAAATTGAAATATTTTATACAATCACACCTATTTAAGGAGTGTGATTAAAAAGTAGTAATATATATATATATATATATATAATCACACTTTAATTAAAATGTGTAATTAAAAAATATATATATATAATCACACTTACTTAAAAAGTGTGATTAAAAAGTAGTAGTGTATATATAATCACACTTTAATTAGAAGGTGTGATTAAAAAATATATAAATAATCACACTTTAATTAGAATGTGTGGTTAAAAAATATCTATATAATCACACTTATTTAAAAAGTGTGATTAAAAAGTAGTAGTGTATATATAATCACACTTTAATTAGAAGGTGTGATTAAAAAATATATAACTAATCACACTTTAATTAGAATGTGTGGTTAAAAAATATCTATATAATCACACTTATTTAAAAAGTGTGATTAAAAAGTAGTAGTGTATATATAATCACACTTTAATTAGAAGGTGTGATTAAAAAATATATAAATAATCACACTTTAATTAGAATGTGTGGTTAAAAAATATCTATATAATCACACCTATTTAAAAAGTGTGATTAAAAGGTAGTAGTGTATATATAATCACACTTTAATTAGAAGGTGTGATTAAAAAATATATAAATAATCACACTTTAATTAGAATGTGTGATTAAAAAATATATATATAATCACACTTGTTTAAAAAGTGTGATTAAAAAGTAGTAGTGTATATATAATCACACTTTAATTAGAAGGTGTGATTAAAAATATATATATATAATCACACTTAATTGAAAAGTGACATAAAAAATAAATATTATCACACTCAATCAAATTAAGTGTGATTAAAATATCAATCTAATTTTTTTTATCACACTTCCAATAAAAGTGAGATCTTTTTTTTTGTCAAAGTGTGATCTTTAACTATTTTTGTAGTAGTGCTGTTACTACCTCATGTCCTCTTTCTAGAGTCACTAGGGCCACTGCGAAGAAGAGTATGCGTTCTGTCTCTACTACCCTGTGACACCCTAAATAAATATCACATATATATATATATATATATATATATATTTGGAGTGTATATTGAATGGTTAATAAAGTGAAATGTTAATAATAAAAAATAAATAAATAAATTTTTAAAAAAAAATGGATATATACAACCTGTCACCACCCTAACACATAGGGTGGTGAATATGCCTATTTAGATAAGCACATGGATAAGTCATAATAGGGAAGAAGCAAGTGGCAAGTGATTTGAGTGACACGTGGCGACAAATTTACCATAACTGTGCACATTTCCCCTCATAAATAGAGAGTCGCCGAGCTTCGGAAAGAAACAAGAAAGAAATATATAGGTTCAAAACAAGTACAGCATGCTAGTAAACAATAATAGAGAAGTAAAGGCTAAGGGTCGATAATAAGGTGAGGAATATTATACCTTGAGTCACCATAACATATTTTACGAATGTTTTGAGTTACCGTGAATTATTTTATATAATTTATGTTTTATGGTTATATTAATGTTTCAATTACGTGGATTATTTTCCGAACTCTATTTTCTTAAATTAAAACCCATGGATATGTTTGTTTAAATTTTAGAAAATATTTGACAATAATTTTATAAACATTTGTTTTGAATAAGTACCACTACGGAGGTCCCATGCCTTAAGGGACTTAAATAATTACTGGCCCTCTAAATTGTCACTTTAGTGACCCTCTGACAGTCCCATGCCTTGGGGGACTTAAATAACCTTTGGCCCTCTGATTAGTCACTTCGTGACTCTCTGTTTGTCATAGATCCATTGACCCTCTGTTCTGTTCTGTACCATAGTTATAATTATTTTGTTTATATGATTTTGTATTATGGGTCTGTTATTAAAAATAATTTATTCGAACCAAACTATTTATCATTTAGCCTAAATAATTATCCATGGTGATTTTATACCCTCATGCTGTTAGTATAATATTTCTCACTCTGTCATGTACTTATAGCTGTTAAAACCCTTTTCAATAGGAGAAATTTAAAGAAGGATGGTTTTACCCTGTGGATCAGAACCTCAAATTTGATATGGATATCATGTTTTTTTTCTTGTAATCATTATCAGATTAATGTTACATCGTTACATAAATAATAATTTCTATGTACGCTTTAGATATTTATCTACACCTTTTATTTTAGTACATAAAGAATAATAATTTCACGTACATATGAGAAATACATCAAGGGGAACTTTCTTGGCTTGGCTAGTAAATAATTGGGTGTAGGAAAGGAAGATGGAGAAAGGAGGATGGATTTCGGTATTGAGTCAAAGATGCAGAAAATGAGGATGGAGAAAGGAAGCTAATGCAAGTTTTTTCACGATTTTTGTCAATGATTTACCTAGATCTATGAACTCAAAGATGATGGGTGACATATTCAGGAAGTTTGGAGTGGTGAAGGATGTCTACATCCCTCTGAAGAGAAGGAAAGTGAGGAACACTAGATTTGCCTTTGTCCGTTATGACTGTGAAGTGGCAGCAGAAATAGCAGTGCAAAAAGCCAATGGGATATGGATGGAGGATAAGCAATTGGTAGTGAAGCATGCAGACTATGGCAAAAAAGCTATGGAAGTCAAAACCCAATATCATCCTCAAACAAAAGGTTTTCCAAATGGTAGAAAGGATGAATGCAGTGTGTGGAAGCCAGCAGCAGGTGTTCGTATGTTTGCAGAGGTCATTAAGAACAATAATGGTATGGAAAGAGGAATCGTATCAGTCCAAGTAGAGGAAAAGCAATAAGCAGGTTGTCACGCATGGTGTTGTCAGTAGTTTGAGTGGCTCTAGTCTACTTAAACCGGGAGTCCATCTAAAGGTGGTACTGGATCGGAGCAATGAGGTGGGCCTACGTAATGGGCTTGTGGATATGAGGGCAGGGGTGGAGATGCACACCCAGGGCCTCAAGGTTGGACTTCAGTGTGGGCTTCAAGATGGATAAGTCCATTAATGATATGTTCAGACCTATCACAAACATAGTGTAACGAATTAAGCTCAAGTAAAAAGCACCAGAAGAATAAAGGGAGGAAAAGAGTAGTTAGTAAATCTAGTGGGAAGAAGATCAAAGAGATGAAGCAGGGATATCTTCAGCTTCCAAAAAGATATAGTCACAAAGGTGCCTCCTCTAGTAAATTGGGTCCGAAAGGGGTTTTATGGAGAGCAGCAGCTGTGGTAGCATCTGGTTCAGAATCAACTACTAGTGGAATAGCTAGAAGCAGATCTCTGCTTAAAGAGGCTCAAGGAACTATTCAGATGGGAAAGTTGCTGGGAATAAATTACAAAGGCAAAGAAGAGGAAGTGTTGGCCAGAATTATGGACCTTGAGGCAAAGGATAGAGCAAGAAGGGGAGGGGTTTTAGTTCCTGCGGCTTAAAATAGCTTTTAGGGGTCAGAGTTCAGTGTAAATGGCAATGATGAAGCGTATCAGAGGTTTGGGGAGAAAGGAAAAAATGAGCAAAATAAAGAGGATGTTGAAAGATAGAGGTATTGATATTGTTTTTTTTCAGGAGACAAAAAAGGCCTCTATGTCAAAAAATGAGATAAAAGAGATTTGGACTAGGGATAGAATGGAATTTATGACTATGGATGCTAATGGCTTTGCTGGTGGCCTATTATGCATATAGGATCCAGGAGTTTTTCAGGTGTCAAGTTGCTGTTGTAATAGAAGGATCATCCTTCTCTCTGGGTCCTTATTCTTCTCTTTTGATTGTATCTTGATCAATGTGTATGCACCAAACGAAGAAGGCCAAAGAGGTAAACTGTGGGAGTGCCTTCTGAAGTTAAGGGAGGAATATTCTAATCCCTGGTATATAGGGGGGATTTTAATGAAATTAGAAATATTGGAGAGAGGAAAGGCTGTTCTAGGAGGGATAAAGGGATGAAGGATTTGAATGACTTTATTGATAAAAGTGAGGTGAATGATTTGCCCTTATTAGGCAGAAGGTTCACATGGTGTAATGCCAGGGAATGAGAGAAATGGAGCAGAATCGACAGGGTCATGGTGGATCCAAAATGGGTGGAAACTTTTAATTTGAAGTTGTGGGGGCTTCCTAGATAAATGTCTGATCATAGTCCTTTACTGTTAATGGAAGATGAGAGAGATAGGGGCCCCAGACCCTTTAGGTATATAAATGCTTGGACTTTACATCCAAAATTCTTACCTTTTGTGGAAAAATGGTGGAGAGAGCATCAGGTGGAGGGATGGGCTGGGTTTAGGCTATTCCAGAAACTGAAAGAGTTGAAAATAACACTTAAACAGTGGAATAGTGAAGTTTTTGGCAATATAAATACTAAGTTGAAGAAGGTAGATGATGAGCTTCATATGTTTGACTTATTAGCAGAGGAAAGAGAGCTGGAAGAGGCAGAAAAACCAAGAAGAAGAGAGGCCAGAGTTGAAGCTTACAGTTTAACTAGAATGGTGGAATGGTTGTGGCTTCAAAAATCAAGGCTCAACTGGAATTTTAATGGTGATAAAAAAAACACAAGATATTTTCATGTGTTAGTTAAGTGTAAGTAGGGGAGAAATGAAATAAATTCTATAACTGTTGGAGATGTGGTGTTTGATGATCCATGTATAGTTAAGCAAGAGGTCCAAGCCCATTTTCAGAAACAGTTTTCTGAGGATTAGTAGCGTAGGCCTATATTGGAAGGACCATTTAAGTCAGTGAGGGAAAGTCCTTTTTTTGATCTGTTGGAAGCAAAGTTTTCTGAGGTAGAGGTCTGGAGAGCTATTAAGGGCTGTGATGAGAATAGGGCTCCAGGCCCAGATGGGTTTAACTTGGCATGCTTTCAGAAATTATGGAAGGTAATGAAGTCTGATGTGCTGAATTTTTTTTCTGAATTTCATAAGAACTGTAAGTTGGTTAAAGGAATTAACAGCTCTTTCATCACTTTGGTGCCTAAAAAGGAGAATCCAGTGGGGTTGGCTGACTATAGACCTATCAGTTTGGTTAGGTCATTGTATAAAATCCTGACTAAGGCTCTATCCTTAAGGTTGAAGGCAATGATTCCCTAGATTGTTAGTGAAAACTAATCAGCTTTTATTGGAGGAAGGAACATTCTGGATGGTGTTTTGGTGGCTAATGAGGTTGTTGATAGTTGGAAGAAGTCTAGAAAGAAAGATTTGATCATTAAGTTAGATTTTGAGAAAGCTTATGACTCACTGAACTGGGAGTTCCTGCTCTCCATGATGGTTAATTTTGGGTTTGGAGGAAAATGGGTTGAGTGGATTACGGTATGTGTTACCTCAGCTAAACTATCTGTGCTTGTTAATGGCTCTCCAACTAAGGAATTCAGTCCACAGAGAGGGCTAAGTCAAGGGGATTCCTTGTCCCCATTTCTGTTCATCATAGCTGCAAAGTGTTTCAGCATTTTGATGTCTAGAGCTTTGGATCTGGGGCTGATAAAGGGGGTGAAGATTGGCTCTGATAGGTTAGTTCTTACTTATCTTCAATTTGCAGATGATTCTCTGTTATTGTGTGAAGTTGATGCACTGGAGGTAAGAAATGTAAAGAAGATACTAAGGTGCTTTGAGATGATATCAGCTGAAGATAAACTACCATAAAAGTGTAGTTAGTGATGTGGGTATTCCGGATGAGGAAATGTTGGATTATGCATCAGTGTTGAACTGTGTAGTAAAATCTTTGCCATTTCAGTACCTTGGTTTACCGCTGGGAGCTAACCCAAGTAGGAAAGCAACTTGGAGACCTGTATTTGACAAATTTAGAAGTAAACTAGCTGGTTGGAAAAGGAAACTTTTGTCATTTACTGGGAGACTCACTTTGATTAAACATGTCCTTTCCTCTCTGCCTCTTTATTACCTGTCAATGTTTAAGTTGCCTCAGGGGGTTGCCAGAGATTTAGACAAGCTTCAAGCTTCGTTTCTCTGGAGTGAATCTGAATTGAAGAAGATGGTCCACTTAGTAAAATGGAAGGAAGTAGCTAAACCTGTTGACCAAGGGGGCATGGGGGTTAGGAGAGTTAAGGAGGTTAACAAATGCCTTATGTTGAAATGGTGGTGAAGGTTTGGTGTGGAAAATAAAGCTCTGTGGAGGAGAGTCTTAAGTAGTAAATATAAGATTGAGGAGGGGAATTGGAGCCCTCAGGTAAGCTCTAATGTTAGGTGTTCTAAAATGTGGGAGGATATACTACTACAGCCTGAACATAGTAGCAGTCTGGTGGGTTTTTTTCTGGAGAATTGTAAGGTGAAAGTGGGTAATGGACATAGAATTAAGTTTTGGATGGATAAGTGGTGTGAAAACTTGTGCCTCAAAGATGTATTTCCACTGTTGTACAGGGTGGTAGTTGATAAGAGAGTGACCTTATCTACTATGATGGTCAGGAAGAAGGAAGCTGGTGAGTGGGTATTTCAGTTTCGTAGGGCTTTGTATGACTGGGAAAGAGTGGAGGAAATCAGATTGGTAAGTCAGATTGAGGCAGGTCCTGCTATTAGGTTCTACTCTGAAGATTCACTTGTTTGGAAAGCTTCGAAATCTGTGAGGTATTTGGAAAGCTGCTGAAATACCCATTCACTTGATTGATGGTTTTAGTAGTTTCAGCCCAATAAGCAAAAGGATCTGGGTAAAACATGTTCCACCTAGAGTTCAATTTTTTGGATGGCTCGCATGGAGGGGAAAATTAAAAACTGCAGAGTTTCTTCACAGGATTGGTGTTTTGCCTTTTAGTGCATCTGTAGTTTGCTGCCTATGCAAATCTGGGGATGAGTCATTTATCCATGTGCTTTTATTATGCCCAGTGGCTTGGAGAGTGTGGTCTGAAATGGTTAAATGGTGGAAGGTTCAAGGTGCACTGCCAGCTTCAGTGGAGGCCATTCTTGACTGGTGGTCAGGGGTGGGTCTTAGTGTAACAGCGCCCGCGTGGGCCTCATGGTACAGTTCGGACTCGATTTGTGTCACGGTTCTTAATCTGAACCAAAGAGTCCAAATCTGGCAAATCGTTTTGAGAAACAGATTTTTGAAAAAGTAGTGCCAAACATGGACTGCTTTGCCAGATACAGAGTCGCCACCTAAATATTTTTTTTATGGGAGAATTTAGGAAACCCTGACTCGGTGCCGAAGGCCACATGTCCGTCATCACCGGAGTTGTCTCGGCTCGGGAGCTTGGGTACGATCGGGGAAGGTCAGCTATGAGCACCCCCTTTCGCCCGGTCCGAAGACCGGCCTCTACTAACCGTGATATCCAATTTTGAAAACGTTACGTGTTCTTAAACCGGTTATTAGCCTAGAATTACTATGTTGTGCGCGCAGCAAACAAGTATAGACCAAATCACCCAAATTGGAACAAAACATTTCATGTTTGTTTTGAAAATGGTTTGCTACTCGCAAGTAGGCTAAAATGCAGATTTTGCCACCCTCAAGTGGGCTTTTAGAAAAGATTATTTTGCCACTATCTAGTGGGCTTAAAACTCACAGTTTTAATGCATTATTCCAATTTAGGTAATTCAACCTCCATCCACAGGCATTCAAGCAGTTATATCACATAAGCAGCTAGCCTCATGGTAATCATACTGTCATGGCAACACTCACACGCATGCGATATGCTAAAGCATAAAAGCTTACCTAGTACTCCGTGCCAAAATAATAAACTAGTTAGCAAACATGCATGTCCTAGTTCATGTTAGATTGACTAATGCAACACATACGGGATGCAATTGAAGTAGGCTCGGCTAACCTAAGCATGGCATGTGAGATGCAATCAATTGATGCACATATTCAATTTTGAAATTAAAGTACAAATGCAGTTAGCATGATGTTCCGAGCCTGATGCATGTCAACAAATGCATGAATGCACGCATGCATAGCATAAGGTATGCTAAAATAAATGTGCCCTAATCTACCATCATAAGCAGGTAAATAAAAGGGAAGAAAGAAGTGGGATTGGAAGGCATACATCACACGCACGCACACTTATTACAAATATGCCCTCACTCGGAGGGACCAAATAAATATTACAAATTAATTAACTACGCAAGCTAATTAAATATTACAAATTAATTAATTAACAAATTAACTAATTTAGGAAAACAGTAAAACGTCTCGAGAAGCGCGCCGCCATGCGCAAGCTGCCTCTGTTTTCCTCCCTTTCCTCCTCTGGAGGTTGTCAAAACCTCAGGACTACATCCTTGGACAGAGGGGATCATCACCGGCTAGATGAAATTTCCACCGGCAGTGTTGTATGGCCATCGGCACAAAGTTGAAGCTGTCGGCAGAGAAAATGGTGCCGGTCGGCACATTACACTGCCGGTCGGCAGGGTATTCCTGCAGAACCTGCAACTCACAGCAACAGAGGGCAAAACAAGGCATGGCAGCATATTTCAAGGCATGTATGCATCAACCATGTCTCTTATCATTGTGATAACTCAAAGGGACATGTGCCTCGGTTCTCGGACCACCAATCACGCATTTCCATGCATGATGGCCCAAAGAACCAAGTATGCAACTTTGATTTCAAATGCATGCAAACCAATCAAACAAATTAGGCCCTATTCCTATCACCAATTCAAGGGACAAGGCATGCATGCAAGATGCAATGCAACCTAGGCATACAAGCTAAGGATGCAACATGGCATGGTGGCACTTATGCAATCATGCAAGTATACATATGGCAATGCAAATAAATGGAAAGATGGACTTATACATGAATTAGGCAACTCTAAGCAAGGCCTAAAACAGTGGCCATAATGACCAAAACAAGAAGCCAAAACACATGTACACATACACATGATGGAAGGCCTATACTTGGGCACAAATCAAGCAACATTCAAGCACACTTGAAAGGGATAAACAAGAGCAATTAGCATGCATTATAAGCTCTAAAATCATGCTAATACATGGTGCCAAACCAAGCAACAAATCAAGCCAAGCATGCAACAAATGGCCTAAGTGTTCAAAGCAAATCAATGAGGCATTGAACTACACTTAACATGACCAAACATGGCATGTAAAGAGGGACCAAAATCAGAGGTTTAGCATGTTAAAACAAGGCTAAAGGATTCTTTAGATGGCATCTAAATGGCCTAAATACAAAGGCATGCACCATGGCCAAAACATGGAGCATTGCAACACATGCTTCTAAGGCATTAAAGAGGCATGCAAGGCAATCAAACAAGCATGGAAATGGGACTGAAATGGCATGTAGAATGATCCCAAATCACCAAAACAATGCAAAGATGGCATGCTACACATGCACATACTCAAGGCCAACAAGCCCAAATACAAAGGAGCTATATAATGCATGCAAAGATCAACCCAAACGATTATGGACAGAGCTAAAACATGGCAAAATAAGCACATAATCTTCACAAATGCAAGCCTAAAACATGCTCCAACAAAGGCTAACAACCTAGAACATGTTAAGGCACAAATAAGGCATTACATGGCAACTATGCTAAGCATGCATGAAGTTCCAAAACCAAATTGCAATCATGTTATATCATGGATATATAAGCATGAAAAACAAACCAAACATGCTCAACACACACTCAAGCATAGGCCTCCTTAAGAGGTCAAAATATGCCCTTTTCAAGGACAACAAGGAGAGGGGGTGGCCCTCTCCTTCTTGGGACTTCAAAGCATCATCTTCACCACTGAAATCCCTCAAGATTTCAGTGGTGAAGAGACCTCAACACCAAAATCCCGGAGCTAGCACAAAATGGCTCAAAATGAGGCCTTTTGAGGCCTAAGGGTGGTCAACAACCCTCAAACAACAAAACACTCTTAATAAACAACAAAGAGGGCTTAAAAACAGAACTTTTTTATGTTATACAATAATCACAAAAACAGCTCTAAGACTAGTAGAAAATCAATGCAAAAATGGGGGGAAAAGGGACTAGTTTCTCACCCTTGTAGTCCTCTTCAACAATGGTGCTCCAATGGCCTCCTTGAGCTTGAATCCAACACCAAAGCTTCAAAACACACTCTTTAGAACCTCAGCTCCAAGAGGAAGGTGAAACACTAGGTGTTTGTGTGCAATAGTAAGGCACAAAACACCTAGTGAACAAAATGAGAGAGAAAGAGAGATAGATGTGTGTATCTAATCCTAACCCTAGAAAACCAGAGCTTCTCTCTGTATTTTCCTCCCTCAAAAATGTCTAAAGCCCCTCTTCCTTTGCCTTAGAGAGAGCTCCTCTCTATATGCCTCTTGTAAAGCTTACAAGACAAGCCTTGCAAGAGGGAGATCCCTCCATACACGTGTATGGAGGGGAGCAAAAGCAATACAGCTGTCCAAAAATATCTGCAAAAGCAGATGAACAGCAATCGGCCGGCAAAAAATGCCATCTTGGCCAAAAAGAGTGCCGACCGGCACAAAAGAGTGCTGACCGGCAACAAAGAGTGCCGGCCGGCAAACTATATTGCCGGTGGCAGCAAAAACCAGCCGGTGGCATCTAGCCATTGCCGGTGGTGGGTGGGGATGGTCTACAAGCCCCACTCTGCCTCTCAAAGGCAAGACACAAGTGTTTGGTGCCAAACCAGACACTAAACGGTCGAGTTCGGAGATCCTGAGGCAAGGCACGCGAGCCGAGACCTCCGGGAACTCCAAACGAACACAAACATGGATAATCACCGAGTGTTCAAACGGTGACGTCCAAGTCTTGAGGACGGTCAAAAATGGGGTGTCTACAGTTGCCCCTCTTTGACAGAACTCGAAAGTCATAACAATGACGGGAGTGAATGTCAAAGCCCAGAGACGACCCATTTTTGACAAGGCCGAAGACTTAGACAAACATACAAGACAAATAAGGTATGCGCCCGAAGGCAGGGGCAAAATGCAAGACAATGCACAGGGCCGAGCATAACTTATGATCATGCAAAGAAAGCTGTAATGAAGCAAACATGCGACAATTTTAAGCTAGCATACCAAACTACCCTACAATGCAGAAAGGATGTAAGAGAATTATGGAATTCTCAATACGTCTCACTCGGGAGATACAATACCTGTGCGGCTCGTCTGGTTGCACCAGCTGCAAATGAACCGTACATACAATATCGTGCCTACAAAGAAAACAAACTTAACAGGTACAATATGGTTAGCAACATGCATGACAATGCAAATGTGGATGCAAAACGAAATGCAATATATACAAAACAATGTATAAACAATGCAAATGAAGATGCAATGTAATTGAAACAATGCAAGCTACATGCAAAGCATTTGAATCGTGATCCAATCACGAGCAGTTCGAAACCACACCTATGTCAAATAGATTGATGGAGGTAACAAGTCTGTCTACCATAGAACGGTCAACTGAACTATGAGTATTGTAGACAGACGCAAGAACAAGTATTGGGTGGAATTGACATAAGTGGGGAAACGACCCGCTGGAGAAAAGACTACGATCCTAATGCCGGATGCAAAAATTATACTACAATGTAATATGTAAACATGGCACGCAGGCCAAACCAAATCTTGCCTAGGAAAGGCATGCATACATACGAGCCATGTGTAACACAGAAAAGGTGCCGCAACCCTCAACCAACATATCAACGTGGAATCGGCGCGATACACATACAGAACTGTGTTTTAACATGAAAAGTAAGGGCACATACCAGACCAAGCTCAACCTGGAAAGGCGCAAGCCATAGGCGGAAGGTGATGCAATGAATGCATGCAATCTACAATGCAATATCTACAAATACGCAATGGAATGGATACAATGGATATGGCATACAAGCCAAACCAAATCTTGCCTAGGAAAGGCATGTACACGTACGTGCCATGTGTAACACAGAAAAGGTGCCGCAACCCTCAACCAACATATCAGTGTGGAATCGGCGCGATACACATGCAGAACTGTGTTTTAACATGAAAAGTAAGGGCACATACCAGACCAAGCTCAACTTGGAAAGGTGCAAGCCAAAGGCGGAAGGTGATGCAATGAATGCATGCAAACTACAATGCAATATCTACAAATACGCAATGGAGTGGATATTTACAACATGCATGACAATGCAGTGCAATGCGACCTACTGGGGAAAATGCAATGGATGCATGCAAGCTACAATGGAAATGCATGACAATGCACTATGATGCAATGACTATGATTGCGACTTTCCCTATCTTACCAACAGGGTGATATACTAGGTTGGTTCAGTATCCAGAACTGAGGCGTAGACATGCCGCCTCAACCTATGGGGCTTCCATACAGATTTCAAGCCGAGGGTAAACCCCTGGGTATTTAAACCAGACTTTAGTCTCGGAACTCCCGAACCTTTGCGTTCTAGGCATAAGCCGTTCGAACTCTAGTTTCCACCGTCCCAGTTGGTTTTCTAGGAACTCATCGCAAACACAGACAGGTGGCTTTACCAGACCACCGAAAGTCGTTCGGGCACGACAAACACCGAAGGAATTGCACCTTCAGAGGATTTTAAGGTCTCCTAGACCGGGATGCAAAATGTATGCATGACAATGCATGTTTTTGTTTGTTTTTTTTTGAAATGCAAATGATGTATGAAATGCATGTTGCATGGAATGCGCGACAACACGCGGCTCTCGAAGTGTACGACAATGCGAACACTAAAGGTCTTACACCTTCCAAGGATTTAAGGTCTCCTAGACCGTACGTGTTTAAGGTCTCGCCAGACCATGCGTGTTTAAGGTCTCGCCAGACCATGCGTGTTTAAGGTCTCGCCAGACCATGCGTGTTTAAGGTCTCGCCAGACCAGCGTATTGCACAACGGTATGATGCGCAAAATAGCGCAATGCGTTAGGCAACGCGAGTGCACAGGACAGTGCGATGGAATGCATGCAAAATGCAATGAGATGTGCAAAACAGCGCGAAATTTAAAATGCACAGAACAGTGCGATGCGCAGAACAACGCGAACAATTTTGAAATGCACAAAACAGTGCGATGCGCAGAACAGCGCGAACAATTTCGAAAGGCACAAAACAGTGCGATGCGCAGAACAGCGCGAGGTTTGAAATGCACAAAACAGTGCAACGGTTTGAAATGCACAAAACAGTGCGATGCGCAGAACAGCGCGAACAATTTTGAAATGCACAAAACAGTGCGATGCGCAGAACAGCGCGAGGTTTGAAATGCACAAAACAGTGCAATGGTTTGAAATGCACTAAACAGTGCGATGACAAGTGTGACATGCATGCCACACGGGATGTAAATGGGCTTAAATGCGCGACAACGCACGTATTCCGGAATGCATGACAATGCATGGAATGGAAATGCAATGATGATGCATGAGAAATGTGCACGACAATGCAAAGGGGTGCGTGTTGCAACGCATGTAACACGTGCATAACAATGCAAATGTGTGGCGCGCGACAGCGCGATGTAATGCACCGAAGTAGTGTGATGAACTTGTGCAACACACATGGGGTAACTTTTGAATTCAAAAGGATACAAAAAGGATACACCTTGCACGAATTCGAGTGCCACGCACTGGAGACACGGCCCGCGGTCAGAACGGAGGCCGGTTGAACATCGGAGATGCACTTTCTTGCACTTTCTTGAGCTAGGAAGACCACGAACTTCTCATATGGCCTAAACAAGGCTGTGGGAACCCCACCGGCCGAAAGATGAGGCCACTGGCTGGCCATCGGCACAAAAACAATTCCATCGGCACAAAAAAGTGCCGGCCGGCACAAAACATTGCCGACCGGCAAACAGTTGCTGGTGCGGGGCAGTTTTGTCTTTTCACCTCGGGTGTTATAAAATAGGGCTTCATGCCCTATTTTCTCATTCTTCTCACGCCGAAATCTCTTGTTCTCTCTCTCTAGAGTGCTTCTCTCTCATTTTTCGCCCGTTTCTTCGCGTTCTACGCTCGTTTCGTCGTCGGATTCGCGATCCTCTTCGCGTTTCGGACATTTTCCACCGATCACATTCTCGTTTCGGTGCCTCGTTCGGCGTTCTCGCCTTTTCGGGGTTTGTTCCCCTCACTTTCCTCTTCGTTTCCGTGCCTCTTCACATTCCGGCCTTCCCGGCCATTTCCGACCCTCTCGGGAGTTGACTTTTCAGTTGACTCTTCGCATTCCGGCTCGGTTTTCCCTTTTCCGGCCATTTTCACACCACTCTCTACATGGCGGACGACATTCCACGTGGCGGGACTCCCACGGACCACGAGATGGATCCCGGGGTCGAGCTCTTACCACTGAGCGAGCGCCCGTTCGACCCGGCGACCTACCGGCCGGCGATCCACGTTCTGCCCCCAGACGGCCTGCGTCAGTTCCGGAGCTTTGAGAGGTACGCGGCGCCTGAGCTACTGCTGCGTGAGCCTACCTCCCACCTTTCATTCGGCACTTCCGAGGTAACTTTTCATCTTCTACTTTACTTTTTGCAATGTAGGATACAAAACTGCCATAGTTAGTTGTACTCTTTAACTGCTGAAATCTGATATGCCGTAGACCGTAGTTGACTGTAAACATACATACAACTGATATCTGCTTGAGACTGACACATGCACACACACTGCACTAGCCCTGAATCACTCAAACACACTGCACTCACTGTATTCTACTGCACACACACTGGCACCCAGTATTTGTCTGAATCTGTCAAACTTGCACACATGCCACATCTGTTCTAAAACACCCAAACACGCTGACACAGCACACGTATTTCACTGCAAGCACACCGGCACCCGGTATTTGCCTGAATCTGATAAACTTGCATACATGCCATATCTGTCCTTTCAAAACTGCATTTTGAATGTTGTCTTGCCATTGTCATTTTCTGTTTGCAGGAGGGTTCCCATACCATTCGCGGGTATGGGAATACTGGTGCGCGGGAGTGGTATGATGAGCTCCCTGATGCGGTCCAGCGCATCGTGGATCGGGCGGGCTTCGGCACCTTCTGCCGAGGGCTCTCTAGGCTCTCCACATGCAGACCTCTTCTCGCCGCTCTGGCGGAGAGATGGTGGGACACCACCGATTCTTTCCACTTCTCTGCTGCAGGGGACATGACGATGACCCCTTATGACTTCTCGATGCTCACAGGCATCGGGGTAGGGGGGGATCCGATCCCTTTCGACACAAACATGGATGAGTGGACCGCCGCTCAGGTCCATCTACTGGGGGAGGCCCCACCGCTAGCTCGTCCAGGCTTCGTCCGATACTCCTTGTTCGAGACACAGTTTTGGGTCCAGCCCGCATTGGGGGAGGAGACTCAGATGACCGAGGAGGACGTGGAGAGGTATGCCCGCGGCTTCCTCATGTTCCTGTTCGGGACTACCATCTTCGCCGACCGGGCGAACACCGTGCCTCTCTGTCTTCTCAGCGCACTGGTGGACGTCCGGGACATCTTGCACTACGACTGGGGCGGCGCTGCTCTGGCCACCCTGTACGGCTATATGAGCTCGGCTTCTCGCGGCAGCGGCCAGCTGCTTGGAGGCTACTGGCGGGCTTGGGAGGTACATTCCTTCTCCGCTTTTCATTTCTGTCTCGCACTTTCTCTGTACTCTGTACACTGCACACACTGCGGTCTGCTTTACACTCACTGTATACTGTACACACGGCACACACATACATTCTGCTTTACACTGACTGTACACTGCTCACACTGTACACTGCACACAATACACTGCACAACACACGGCTCTGCCATTTCTGCTTTATTCTGTACATTCTGCTTTATCTGATGGTCATACTGACATCTGTTTTGCAGCTGTGGGTTTACGCCTACTTCCCTAGGCTTGCACCCGTACCAGTCGCGGAGCCTCCTCCGACTGTCCCGTTCTCGAGTCGCTTCGACGGGCGATGCACCCGGCGACCACGGGAGACATTCGGCTTCTTCCGTCGATATTTCGACACCATCACCCCCACGGAGGTATGCTTTACTTTCAGTTCGTTTAGCTTCGCTTTCTCACTGCATATTTCAATAACAGTAGATAACAAACTGTCTGTTACTTTCAGATCACAAGGCGGCCATGGGCTTCCTTGCCGTCGGCGATGCGGGGTCGGTTCCCTGGTGCTGAGGAGACCTCGCGTTTCCGGATCTTGCTAGAGGGCCCGGTCTGTCGAGCTTGGTACCTGGGGGAGCGTTTTCTACGCCAGACCCGTGGGTTACCTGAGCAGATAGTCCCGGTTCACCCTCCTGCAGAGATGAGGGAAACCGAGGGGCTGACCCCTGAGCAGCTGGATGATTACTCCATCGGCTGGGAGGAGGCCGGCTTCCGAGGCACCGGCGACTATCAGGAGTACGTGCGGACGTACCTGATGCGTCCCTTGAGCGGCCGTCGAGCAGAGGGGGCCAGGCCTGTAGCATCGGCGGCTGGGGCCGGAGCGGGAGCAGAGGCTGGATCTTCGAGGAGGGCCCGGGTCCGTGGTAGGGGTGGAGTGCAGAGAGGACGAGGAGCTGGCTGGCCTGCCCTGCCTGCTGTACTGACTTTCCAGGGGCAGGGTGGGTCGACCTATCAGATCCCCTTCGCCCCTCCACCGGCTGATCATGAGTTCACTGATGTCCCCGACTTACCGCCGGTATGTTCTACTGCATTTTGTATAGTTATTTCATTTCAGTTTACTTAATATTCCACAGAATACTAATGCATCTGATACCTTTGCAGGCTTCTTCTGAGTACACCCGTCAGTCGTTGGCGATGAATGCCTCGATGATGGGGATGCTCCAGCGGACATTTGACCTCCTAGCCGTCTACAGCATACCGGTATGTCCTTCTGACACTGGCCTCAAACCATTCATACACTGCTTTACATAATCTGATGCACGGCACGACACCCGATACACTGATCTCATAGCATCTGATACACTGCATACACTGCACTCTGCACTGTACCCTACACTGATAAACTGCTCACGGCATTCTCATACTGCACTCGACATTGCATTCTGCACTGATAAACTGCCCACGGCATTCATACACTGTACTCACACGCTGTATTCTGCATTGCTAAACTGCTCACGGCATTCATACACTGTACTCATATACTGCATTCTGCATTGCTAAACTGTCTACAGTATACTGATGCATTTCCTTTTTTATGTACTTTTTCAGCCTCCTTTCCAGATTTCCATGGCAGGAGGTGCTCCGGCTAGACCTTCTGTCCCTGCTCGGGGGAGAGATGAGGAGGGCAGGACATTTCCCCGTACCAGGGGAGGGCGTACTCACGTCGGGAGTAGCTCGCGAGTTCCAGTTCCGGACGACGACGAGGAGTCAGAGGCGGAGGCAGGGTCATCGGAGGAGGAGACCGGAGACGGTTCTAGCTCGGGCTCTGACGACGATGCTGATGATGCTCCTGGACCTTCGTCCAGGAAGAGGACCAGGACGGACTGACAGCCTTTGGAGTCGCTGGACATAGATGCAGATTTTTGCCATCTTTTCTTTCTTTCTTTGTACTTTTCTTTTTGTTGGTAGATAGATTACCTTGTACTGCCGCAGGCAGATTTTTGTTTCCAAAACTTGTACATTTGAAAAGATTATGAAATGAAACGGACTTTTTACTTAAAAAGTGTTTACATTGACACATTTCATGCATTGGATCGCATCTCATCATGTTACACCTCAATGTAAATGGAACTGATTGGTTGTCTGAAAATTGAACACTCGCACTGTAATAATCAGATAACTAAACAGCCAACAGCAAAATAACCCAAGCAACCCACTGCCTGATTCTGGACACACAACCCTTGCTTTACTGGGGATTAATCTGCACACAGCCCATAACACAGCATTCGATTCATCCTGCACACGGCAATTCTCAAGCAAACAGCCCAGTCTAACAGGACGGACCTCAAAGATGGAACCGGTTGGAGTCGAAATGCGTTCAAATGTAGAGAATGGCACAGCATTCTGAGCATAAACGATTTTTGAAATCGAATGAGGGTCTTTCAAACCGGGATATCGAGCCTACCACTGAACACAGCGAGGAGGACTCAAACAAAGAGGTACACAACCTAAACACAACGAGACACGCTCGGGAGAGACTCAAAACAAAAGACGAGACCGTCGAATGAAGGAGACACGACACACAGACGCGTAAACGAAGATGGGGGACCTCGGACCACGAGGAGCCAGTTCAATCTGGGTATTGTTTCCCACCCTTTCTGATTTGTGATCCTCACATTACTCGACTCTCAAGCTCGGATTTTCTCTCAAAACCCTTTTCCTCACTTTTCTCTCAACTTACACCTCTCTATTCTTCAATCTCTCATTTTCCATCCCTCCCCGGGGTGATTGATAGAAAGGTGTGGGTTCACGCCCGATGCCGTTAGCTCACAGCTATTTCTTCCGGCGGGCAGAGCGCTCTTCTGGTAAGTACGTCGATGACGGGGGAAAGACAGAACGCCTGACTCAACTGTGCCCCTAGTTCATCATTTTAACCATTCTTTCATTTTTGCTTTCTACTAAAACAGTTTTGATCAAAATGAGAGTCGGATTAACGTACTTGTTCGACTTTTGATTTGAAAAGCATGCAAGTCAGGCAGCAAGCACTGAAAGTTTTCCTTTTCGGATTCAAGACAATGGTCCAGTTTTGGAAAATGGAATAGTTTTCGAGAAAATAGTCAACCTCAGTAAAAATTTTCAAAAACTAGTTTTGCAAACGGCTGATGCTTAACGAGCATGGAACTTACTCTTCGAGATGCGCAACCTCGGATCGGAGGCAGTGGAAAATTGCCCCTGGTTTGAAGGGGGGGTAGGAGGCAACGGAAAGTTGCCCCTAGTTTGAATGGCGTCTCACGACGGCTTGTGGCAACGGAAAGTTGCCCCTTGTTTGGATGGTGCCGCAGCAATCCGCGGACAGTCTTCATTGGCGGTGGTCGAACTCTCAGACACAGAGATGACGAAGACGATCACAACACATATATGGACACAGTCGCCTTGGGAGCGTTGGCGACCAGACTTTGAGATGAAATCGAAACCATTGCATGGACTGAGACGCTTATGAAAGCGTTGGGGGCTGGACTTCATGATGAAGTTGCCTACGTATCCCAAACATGGGAATCAAGCCTTACGTAGTTCCGGTTAAGGTCCACTCGGGTATTTTAACCTTCACTTTGTTTAGCTCTCACTTTTGCCAAGGCGCCCAATGCGGGTTTTCGACCTTGTGAGCTTCTTTTCATTTTCTATTTTTTTTTTTCTTCTTTTTTCTTTTTTTCTTGCTTTTTTTCTTTTTTCTTCTTTTTTCTTTTTCTTTCTTTTCTTGCTCTAACTTTTGCCTGGGCCGCCCTTCCGGGTTTTCGGCCCAGCGAGCCTCTCAAAGGGTAAAAGTGTAGCAAGTTCATGCCAAATGTTTTTTTTTTTTTTGAAATTGAAGCCTCTCTGTGTCTAGGAGAACGGCTGTTGCACTGATTTGCAGAGAATCCATCCCGGTTGCTCTACGAGCTTCTTCCGACGAGATCTACTCCTTCTGATTCGGCTTTGGTGCCTCCTGCTCGAGGGCTGTTTCGAACCTGGCCACACGGGCCTCCATGGCGTTTGTCCGTTGAACTTTCTGAACATTCTGAACGGGTTCAAACTCGGAAAACAAATAGGTTGAATCTTGAGGCTGAGAGCGATCCTAGGCTGCGCAATCTCAAGAGCGATTCCACACAGGTCTTCGCAGGGCCGCGTAAAACATTTGCTTTTGAAAGTTTTTAAGGAAGCGACGAATCGCTCGCGCCGAAGATAGTGTGGAACCAATCTGGATCAGGCCAGGGTCCTTCTCAGTACTCACGTCGACAAGCATGGCTTCATTCATAAAAAGGCTTAGCACGCCTTTCTTTCTCTCAAAATGATCAAAATTTTACAAAACCCGAGGAATTCCTTCCTCTTCGTTTTTATCACTGCAGTGTTCAAAAGGTTTGTTTTTTGAAAAACTTAGGTTAATGCAATGAGTTTGGCGCGCAGGAGAGCAGGCGAGATGTACTGTCAGCCCATTCAAATTCTCTGGTCCTTATGCTGAAAGCAAGCATGAAGTTGAGATAGCAACAGCTGTTTTGATCGGCTTTGTTGGTGCAACTGGCCCCTCGGCAGAAACAGACTCAAAACAAAAACAGATAATAATTACAAAATAAAATGGTGTTCGAGGCAACAACCCCAGAATCACCAGGTGTTATATACAACGGGGACTGACTCGATACAACCAGACAGACCCTTAAGCAAAAAAGACTGACTCAAGACAAAGAGACAGACTCAAAACAAAAGACTGACTCGATATCCAAGTCAGGATTTACAAAACTCGGTTTCACCGGTGCTTAAAAATGCGTGCCAGACGCTTCAAAAATACACCAAATGTTGCCCGCAGGCAGTTCACTTTACATACTCGCAGTATCTGAGCCCTCGAAATCCAACAACTGAGTGGTGACGGGCTTGCCTGAGGTAGGTGGTAGGATAACCTTGTTATCAATCAAATCCTGCACTTCATGACGAAGGCGGGAACATCCATCGGTACTGTGACCGGACTGTTGATGGTACGCGCAGTACAAGGTAGCATCATGAGTGGCGGGGAGATTCTTCGGGAGTGGCCGGGACTCCAAAGGCTTAAGATGCCCATTCTTCGCCAATATCAGCAATGCCCTAGACAAAGGCATGTGGAGGTCGTGAAAGACCCTGCGCCCTCGGGGCAGGTACTTTGCAGTTTGAGGATTCATGCCAGATGCGCTGGCGAAAGGATCAGCTGGCACTGCCTTGGCTTTTTGAACCTTCCCCGGTGCAGGGTTGGGAACTACTGGAACTGTCTGGGCATGACGGGCCCATCCCGGTTTTCTGCCTGGCTTGAACTGCCTTTGATCGGAGTGGGAAAAGCATCATCCACAGCTTTGGTCACTATTGCAGATGTTTGTTGCTTGTTCATCCCTCTGGCCTTCAGAGCCTCGACTGCCCACAGCAGTTGTTCAATAGGGTCGGCGTCTACCTTTGCCTTGTCTTTTCCTTTGGCCTCAGCCTGATCAAGGGTCTGGGTTGGTGCTGACATGCCGTGGCTATAGCCGGAAGCCACCTCTGGCTGGCTGAGCTCTATCACAATCCGCCCCAGTAGCGGGGGCTCCTGTGGTACAAAATTCCCGGCATACGGCGCCGCTGGCGGTGAAGTCGATATTCCATAGGCGAGGTCTGCCACAGACCTTTGGAGATCGCCTATCATCCCCATTAATTCGAAAGTGGTGGGCTCACGAGCCTGGTATAACTGGGGAGCCCAAACTGGGTGCACAACGGGCATCCTGGGCGGGTGTGACATACTGATGCTGGCTTCACTTTGCGGAGCGGTCCCCTGCTCTAATGCAGCCGTCATAACCACAATTTCTTCTGAACTTTGTGTCGCCATAAATCTTGCCTCAGCAAAGGGGAGACACTAGCTGTTCTGTATCAACTCTGCCACTCTCTGAACCTTGAAAGGAAAACAGACAGCATTTCAACCCAAACTGATCAAACACGGGTGTAGCCAAACAACTGTACCCTACTGCTGATCAATGTTCCCAGAAGTCATTGTTCCCGAAAGCTGAACCAATACCCGCGGATAATTGATTCTCACAACTGACACTGATACTGGTGTCCCCAGGTTTGATACTCAAACTTGCAAACTGACATGTGCGTTCCCTGTAGAGCAACACTCTAAAAGCACATAGCAAGCAAAAAGAACAAAACACCCCTATGTTGGGGTAGGGTTTCCCTGTCCTATTTTGTCAGGAACTAGGGTTTCACTACGCACACAGCGGTTTCGAACAACCTATCGGGTAAGCAACCTGTCCTAGCTTGGAATGGTCACTATGGTTCCGAATATGCACTAGGTCGAATGGTCAAAAAGGGTGCCCCGGTAAAACCGGGGTTTGTGTTCCCATACTGTCAGAGCCCATAGCCGGTCAGCCTTATGGACATGCCTTGACAAGACAAGCCTCCGGCAAACTGTTCAGGAATGGCAGATGGCAAACACGGTGTTCCTAGGCGCACCAATGCACATGCAATGCAAAGAAACACATAAATGAGATCAAAACAGGATATCACGAGTTCGAGTCAAGCTCTCTAAAATCCCCAGCAGAGTCGCCAGAAACTGTAACAGCGCCCGCGTGGGCCTCATGGTACAGTTCGGACTCGATTTGTGTCACGGTTCTTAATCTGAACCAAAGAGTCCAAATCTGGCAAATCGTTTTGAGAAACAGATTTTTGAAAAAGTAGTGCCAAACATGGACTGCTTTGCCAGATACAGAGTCGCCACCTAAATATTTTTTTTATGGGAGAATTTAGGAAACCCTGACTCGGTGCCGAAGGCCACATGTCCGTCATCACCGGAGTTGTCTCGGCTCGGGAGCTTGGGTACGATCGGGGAAGGTCAGCTATGAGCACCCCCTTTCGCCCGGTCCGAAGACCGGCCTCTACTAACCGTGATATCCAATTTTGAAAACGTTACGTGTTCTTAAACCGGTTATTAGCCTAGAATTACTATGTTGTGCGCGCAGCAAACAAGTATAGACCAAATCACCCAAATTGGAACAAAACATTTCATGTTTGTTTTGAAAATGGTTTGCTACTCGCAAGTAGGCTAAAATGCAGATTTTGCCACCCTCAAGTGGGCTTTTAGAAAAGATTATTTTGCCACTATCTAGTGGGCTTAAAACTCACAGTTTTAATGCATTATTCCAATTTAGGTAATTCAACCTCCATCCACAGGCATTCAAGCAGTTATATCACATAAGCAGCTAGCCTCATGGTAATCATACTGTCATGGCAACACTCACACGCATGCGATATGCTAAAGCATAAAAGCTTACCTAGTACTCCGTGCCAAAATAATAAACTAGTTAGCAAACATGCATGTCCTAGTTCATGTTAGATTGACTAATGCAACACATACGGGATGCAATTGAAGTAGGCTCGGCTAACCTAAGCATGGCATGTGAGATGCAATCAATTGATGCACATATTCAATTTTGAAATTAAAGTACAAATGCAGTTAGCATGATGTTCCGAGCCTGATGCATGTCAACAAATGCATGAATGCACGCATGCATAGCATAAGGTATGCTAAAATAAATGTGCCCTAATCTACCATCATAAGCAGGTAAATAAAAGGGAAGAAAGAAGTGGGATTGGAAGGCATACATCACACGCACGCACACTTATTACAAATATGCCCTCACTCGGAGGGACCAAATAAATATTACAAATTAATTAACTACGCAAGCTAATTAAATATTACAAATTAATTAATTAACAAATTAACTAATTTAGGAAAACAGTAAAACGTCTCGAGAAGCGCGCCGCCATGCGCAAGCTGCCTCTGTTTTCCTCCCTTTCCTCCTCTGGAGGTTGTCAAAACCTCAGGACTACATCCTTGGACAGAGGGGATCATCACCGGCTAGATGAAATTTCCACCGGCAGTGTTGTATGGCCATCGGCACAAAGTTGAAGCTGTCGGCAGAGAAAATGGTGCCGGTCGGCACATTACACTGCCGGTCGGCAGGGTATTCCTGCAGAACCTGCAACTCACAGCAACAGAGGGCAAAACAAGGCATGGCAGCATATTTCAAGGCATGTATGCATCAACCATGTCTCTTATCATTGTGATAACTCAAAGGGACATGTGCCTCGGTTCTCGGACCACCAATCACGCATTTCCATGCATGATGGCCCAAAGAACCAAGTATGCAACTTTGATTTCAAATGCATGCAAACCAATCAAACAAATTAGGCCCTATTCCTATCACCAATTCAAGGGACAAGGCATGCATGCAAGATGCAATGCAACCTAGGCATACAAGCTAAGGATGCAACATGGCATGGTGGCACTTATGCAATCATGCAAGTATACATATGGCAATGCAAATAAATGGAAAGATGGACTTATACATGAATTAGGCAACTCTAAGCAAGGCCTAAAACAGTGGCCATAATGACCAAAACAAGAAGCCAAAACACATGTACACATACACATGATGGAAGGCCTATACTTGGGCACAAATCAAGCAACATTCAAGCACACTTGAAAGGGATAAACAAGAGCAATTAGCATGCATTATAAGCTCTAAAATCATGCTAATACATGGTGCCAAACCAAGCAACAAATCAAGCCAAGCATGCAACAAATGGCCTAAGTGTTCAAAGCAAATCAATGAGGCATTGAACTACACTTAACATGACCAAACATGGCATGTAAAGAGGGACCAAAATCAGAGGTTTAGCATGTTAAAACAAGGCTAAAGGATTCTTTAGATGGCATCTAAATGGCCTAAATACAAAGGCATGCACCATGGCCAAAACATGGAGCATTGCAACACATGCTTCTAAGGCATTAAAGAGGCATGCAAGGCAATCAAACAAGCATGGAAATGGGACTGAAATGGCATGTAGAATGATCCCAAATCACCAAAACAATGCAAAGATGGCATGCTACACATGCACATACTCAAGGCCAACAAGCCCAAATACAAAGGAGCTATATAATGCATGCAAAGATCAACCCAAACGATTATGGACAGAGCTAAAACATGGCAAAATAAGCACATAATCTTCACAAATGCAAGCCTAAAACATGCTCCAACAAAGGCTAACAACCTAGAACATGTTAAGGCACAAATAAGGCATTACATGGCAACTATGCTAAGCATGCATGAAGTTCCAAAACCAAATTGCAATCATGTTATATCATGGATATATAAGCATGAAAAACAAACCAAACATGCTCAACACACACTCAAGCATAGGCCTCCTTAAGAGGTCAAAATATGCCCTTTTCAAGGACAACAAGGAGAGGGGGTGGCCCTCTCCTTCTTGGGACTTCAAAGCATCATCTTCACCACTGAAATCCCTCAAGATTTCAGTGGTGAAGAGACCTCAACACCAAAATCCCGGAGCTAGCACAAAATGGCTCAAAATGAGGCCTTTTGAGGCCTAAGGGTGGTCAACAACCCTCAAACAACAAAACACTCTTAATAAACAACAAAGAGGGCTTAAAAACAGAACTTTTTTATGTTATACAATAATCACAAAAACAGCTCTAAGACTAGTAGAAAATCAATGCAAAAATGGGAGAAAAAGGGACTAGTTTCTCACCCTTGTAGTCCTCTTCAACAATGGTGCTCCAATGGCCTCCTTGAGCTTGAATCCAACACCAAAGCTTCAAAACACACTCTTTAGAACCTCAGCTCCAAGAGGAAGGTGAAACACTAGGTGTTTGTGTGCAATAGTAAGGCACAAAACACCTAGTGAACAAAATGAGAGAGAAAGAGAGATAGATGTGTGTATCTAATCCTAACCCTAGAAAACCAGAGCTTCTCTCTGTATTTTCCTCCCTCAAAAATGTCTAAAGCCCCTCTTCCTTTGCCTTAGAGAGAGCTCCTCTCTATATGCCTCTTGTAAAGCTTACAAGACAAGCCTTGCAAGAGGGAGATCCCTCCATACACGTGTATGGAGGGGAGCAAAAGCAATACAGCTGTCCAAAAATATCTGCAAAAGCAGATGAACAGCAATCGGCCGGCAAAAAATGCCATCTTGGCCAAAAAGAGTGCCGACCGGCACAAAAGAGTGCTGACCGGCAACAAAGAGTGCCGGCCGGCAAACTATATTGCCGGTGGCAGCAAAAACCAGCCGGTGGCATCTAGCCATTGCCGGTGGTGGGTGGGGATGGTCTACAAGCCCCACTCTGCCTCTCAAAGGCAAGACACAAGTGTTTGGTGCCAAACCAGACACTAAACGGTCGAGTTCGGAGATCCTGAGGCAAGGCACGCGAGCCGAGACCTCCGGGAACTCCAAACGAACACAAACATGGATAATCACCGAGTGTTCAAACGGTGACGTCCAAGTCTTGAGGACGGTCAAAAATGGGGTGTCTACACTTAGCAAAAAGGAAAGGATGATGTGGAATGCCCTCCCTTTAGTTGTTATGTGGTCCATATGGAATCATCGCAATGAGTGCTTATTTCGGGATGTTGTCCCAAGTGTGAAAGGGGTAACGGATCTGATTAAGTTTAAAATGGCTATGTGGTTTAAGGAAGTATTTAAGGAACATATGTTTTCAGTGCATGACTTCATTTTTAATCTAGAGCGCATTAGATTCTGCTTGGGAGGTGGTAAGAGTGTGTGAAGTTATGTGGAGTCCTACCATTGTAGCATTCCTTCTGCTGATTAGTGGTCTGAGCAGTGGTTATGTGACTGGGGTATAGATGGTGTATAGTGATGGTGGAGCTGCTATACTTGGTTTGGCTCTCAACTTCTGATTATGCTGCTATTTCGAGTTTGTATTTTGGTATTTTTGCCTTCTGCTGGCCGTGTATTGAGGTGGTATGCTGCTAGGCTCTGCAGTTTTGCTCTCAACTCTAATGTTGGTTGGGTTGGGTTAGCTTGGGTAAAGCTTGGTTCCTTTGTGTTGAAGCTTGGCACCTTTTTGAGGTGGTTAGAGCTTAGTGCTATGAAGGCCTCAAATAAACAGCTGCTACAATTTAGCTACATGTAATGTGTTGAATGGATGCTATGATGCTTGGGTACTGCTTGGGTGCTGTTGTTGTGATGGAAGGGTGTGAATTGGTGCTTCATGTTCTAGGCCTCAAATAATCTGCTTCTTGTTAACTGTTGCTGCATGCTTTATTCTAGTTTGTGATGTTATTCAGACAAAGCATCTCTGCTTTTTGTAGTAGTGATAGAGGCACAGTTTGCAGGTCTGTAGGGTTGTTGTGATGTTGTCTTCAATACCTCATGAGGCTTTGTTACATGTCTATTTTAGTAACTAGGAGGTTGGAGCATGTCTATCTGCTGGTGATTTTGGAAATTAATTACGTAGTGTGGAAATTGATCTGCTGCTGCTTGTCTATCTGCTGCTGCTGTTGTCAATTAGGTGTTGCTTATACTTTGTTATGGGTTGTTGGTTTCTCACCAACTAGGAGGTTAGAGCTTTTTCTAGCTCCAAGCTCCTCTTTATTGATGTTTTCCTATCATATGTAATTTATATGTGGTTCATCAATAAAGCTTTCTTTTGCCAATCAAAAAAAAAAAAAAAAAACATAAAGAATAATTTCTATGTACGCTTTATATATTTATCTACATCTTTTATTTTAATACATAAAGATTAATTTCCATGTACGCTTTAGATATTTATCTATATCTTTTATTTTAATTCGCTGCATTATTCAATTACTTGGAATTAATCTAAGAAATTTTATAATTAGCTAGTTGCGAATCCAGCCCTGGTCACTGGGATGGGTTATGACAAAAGTGGTATCAGAGCAATGGTTAAAAAATAAAAATAAAAATAAATCTTACCTTCGTCCTTATGGTCTCACCTTAGCCCTTATAGTGATAAGTGTTTTTCTATAGCTAGGTTGGGCATCCTGTGGTGTAGGCAATGTTAGAACTTAACTTTAGCGACTCTTTTTGGTACGGGCCTGATCCCCCGAACGTTGAAGGAATTTTTTAAAATAACAATTACGTTCCAAACTTACCAGAGGAAATAGGTGATTCAGAAGCAATAGTTACGCACGCAGACCCAACCCTCAACCGACTGATGGGCCGACCAGTGTACTTAAGGGCCGTCTCCACAAAAGTAGACACACAGTGGTGGAGGGTTAACGCTATGAGTACCTTAGACAAGTTTTTAGGACCTACACGGGCAGTAGGCATGGCCCCGAGTCAGGGATATCCTCGTTGTTTAGTGGCACCTTTACCTTCAAAGTTTATGGCTCGACGAGGAAATGCCTTCTTAAGTGATCACATTCAAGCAAGAGTCCCTCCCCCTCAAAACCTAATTGATACTCAAACGATTGAATTTGATGACATTACGACGCATGTGGAGGTACCTGTGTGTATCGCAGGATGATAGCTATGGGGTTACGAGACAGGCATCCCCATATACCAAGTGGAGGTGGTATGGTGATGCTTTTGGCATCGAGCAAAGTGGTTGGGAATTTGAGCATCACATGCAACTGCAGTATCCATGGCTATTTTCAACCTAAGATCTTGATAACAAAATCCTTCCTTTTGTTGTTTTTGTTTTTTCTTTTTCCTTGTGTTTGGTGTCCAAGTGAGCTGACCATGACCTAGTTCTAACCCGTTTTGTCATGGAGGGTTAGGCACAAAATTGACATAACTACAAGTGATGTACCAACACCATTATACATGAATAAAACCGATGTTTTGTGAATAATGTATACATTGTCTATGTTTTGTAGATTATGTGAATATGTTTTGATTTAGGTAATTAATAGAAATCATGCACCACGTTTATTAAAATTGTTTTATAGCTATGGCTAACGGTGGAAATGGTACCGGGTCATGATCCAATGGAGCCGATCTAATGGAAAGGATTGTGGAAAGAGCTATTACCAGTTTATTGCAAGCCTTGCAGAACAATGGGTCACCAGAACATCGAGAAGGGACACCTACGATTAAACAGTTCCATGACCTGAACCCTTCCATGTTCACAGGAGGTTCAACCCATTAATAGCTGAAGCTTGGGTTAAAGAAATGGAAAAGATTTTTCGTGCCCTACCCTGCACAGACGAACAAAAAGTATCCTTCGCCACTTTTATCTTCAAGGAAGATGAGCAGGAATAGTGGCTTCTCACCTTAGAAAAAGAGGAGATTGTGACTTGGGAGAGATTCCTAGAGGTGTTCTATGAAAAGTATTTTCCAGAATCACTACGGGAGCAGAAGGCATCCAAGTTCCTACATTTGAGGCAAGGAACAATGTCGATGGCGGAATACGAAAGTAAGTTCACGCGACTAGCTCGATTTGCACTGTATGTTATTCCGACAGAAGCCCAAAAAGCAAGGAAATTTGAACCAGGATTAGATGCAAAAATCAAAGATAGGCTTGAGGTTCTGAAACTACGAACCTATACAGAGGTGGTGGATTGAGCATACATCACCAAAAAAGGAATTAAAACCGCACGTTAAAGTGGAATGGGTCAAAAGAAGCGATTTTGGAAACCAGTCGGAGGATCAAGGGCAACCTCACCAAAGAAAGTAAATCCCGGATCTACGAGCTCAACTGGTTCAGCCAACCAAAGTTTTACTATTCCCAAAGGTAGCACCATTCTGAATCGTCCGAGTTGTAGAAAAGCTCATAAGGGACAATGTTATTGGCAATAGGAGCATGTTATAGATGTGGCCAAGTTGGCCATGTGATGAAAGACTGCCCAAAATTCACCAACTTTGTGATGAGTACCTCTGAACTAGCTCAGAAACCAAAAACCGCCACAAGAGGGAAAAAGAAACAAAGGCGCCAAATGAGAGCTTTTGCGTTAGTACCATAAAATTCTGTGACAACCCTCACCACTGTTTACTAATAATACTACTGATTACTGCTAAACTGTGACTGAACATAATTAAGTAACTGATTTGACTGACATTCTGAACTGATTGATTGAGTGTATTAGTTTAAATGCATTTATATCTGTTTGACTGTTAATTGATCTGTTCATGTTTTAAGTGTCGAACTGTGAATTGAAGGCCTTATCGGCGTCCGAATCTGAAATTGATTAGTGTTTCATGATTATTAGAATTTATGTGATTTTATGGTATGTTTAATTGAAATTTGATTTGGTATGATTAAATTGGATTAAATAATGTTGAATTACACTAGTTATGTTTATTACTCTTTTGCCACTTAGTGGATTATTCTAGGACCATTTAGTTGACTCATATATGTTAGCCTTAGCACCTCTTCAGCCATTATTCAAGACCCAAAACCGAGAGAGAGAGAGAGAGTGTGTCTTGGGAGAGAATTGATTCATCTTGAAATCTTGGCTTGAAATTTAGAGAAATTGAAGGATAATAGCAAATTGAGCTTTCATTCTTGAAATTGAAGACCTAAGGTAGGAGAATCATCTCCTTGAACTTGTATTTAAGTTGTATCTTGTATGTTTCATGGAAGTTTGGTGATTAGAGTCTAGAATTGGTTCAAAATGTTGAATTGAAGCTTAAATCATGCATGCATGTATATGTTCTAGCATTTTGAGGCTGTTTTCATGGATATCACTTCATGCATGTCCATATCTTGATTATAGTTCATGAATTCATCATGTTTTTGGAAGTATCAACTCATTTGATTATGTATTGGAAGCTTTGATTTCAATTGAACACTTGCATGTCATATATTCATCATGTTCTTGAAGTTTATTTGAAATTCTGTTTAATTGACTCACCTTTGGGCTTTAATTTTGCAAATTGATCTTTGAAACATGTCATGTTATGAGTTTTAAAGTGTTTCCAGAAAATTATCCCAAAAGGATCGAATTTGGTGCTTTATAGATTGAGTTTTGTGCTTGGAGACAAATTTGGAAATTCCAGATTTTGGATCCACGCTCGAGTGAGGAACTTCACGCTCAAGCGTACACTCTGAGTTCATGCAGTCCGCTTAAGCAAGTAAAGTAACGCTCGAGCGTGAAATGCGTGTATCCAGTACTTTGCATGTGTTTACAGTCCGCTCGAGCGAGGGAATGCACGCTCGAGCGAGGACTTGTGTCTCACGCTCGAGCGAGGGTCGAGCGCCCGTCAAGCGTGAATTTCATGCATCCAGTACTTTTTCAGTCCGCTCGAGCGAGGAAAATCACGCTCGAGCGGAGCTCCTTTGTCTGCATGTCCGCTCGAGGGTAGAAAGCCACTCTCGAGCGAGACCCCTGTTTTCTGGAAATTCTGAAAAGTGTTTTAAAGTGCATCTTTGCATCCTCATTCTATCCTAGGCATTCCTAGGCCTAGTTTAAGGCATCTTAATGAAGATAATGCTATAGAACCACACCGAGTCAAGATAGGGACTAAGTTATTGTTTCCCAAACGTGCAACTTAGTGTGTGTTCATCCTGTAACTGTGTAGGGTTGGCATCCAGGGATGCTCACTGGCCTATCTGTAGCCCAGAACTCTGTGAGTAACAATGTTGTAAAGATATATTCAATCATGAATATTTTCTGAATGATCAACTGTACTGCTTTCTGAAATGATATTTCTTACTGAATGAATGTTTGTCCTATTTGCGAACTGTATTCGTGGCATCCATAGCGATTTACTGTTACCGTACTGTATTGCTACTATTACAGAGATCTCTGTCGGTTCCCATGTTGGAACCACTACTGTTTACTGTTATGATGGCCATCAACTGACTGTTCGGTCTGTTAAGACCTACTATACTATTTGCTATTGGATGTACCACATATAACTGCTATGGTTTCTAAATGACTGATATGACTGCTTATTGACTGAAAGAACATTCATTCTTAACCTCTTTACATAACTGTTATTCACTGGGCTTTAGCTCACTGTTTATATATATATATATATATAGGTGTACAAGCACCGGATCGGAGTTAAGAGCGTTGGGTTAAACTCCCTTTTTGTCAAGCCAACCAACGTGCCTCACTGCGAGATTCCAAGTGTATCCAAGCTTAGACTCGTTTGGGGTGTCTCAGTTCACCCTTCTGTCTCTGTTTTGTAATACTGTATAGACTTGTGTTGTACTGTTATGGTAGGGATTTGGTCCCTAACCTGAATACCTATATATGATGTATGTACATATTGTTTTTGTTCCGAATGTGAATGTGTTATGAAAAGTCTTTTTGCATACAGACTGTCACAGCTCATTGGACATCTTTCATTTACTGCTTTGGCTTCCGCCAGCCCCTGTACTCTGTATTACTGTTATTACTGTTAAGCAGGCCTTCGGTAATCACGGATTGCTGGCCGATTATGATGCTAAACCCATAAGGGCGGGTTTGGGTCGTGACAAATTCCAATGCTACAGAGAACGTTGTGACAGGTACACTTTCTGTCTGTGGTCACTTAGCTCATGTCCTCTTTGATTCTGGTTCCACTCATTCGTTTATTGCACCACACTTTGTTTCCAAGTTAACATCAACACCTGAACCATTGAGATATGTATTATATATGGCTTTTCCATATGGTGTCTTCACGCTTAGCACAAAGATATATAAGTCCTGTGTTATATCCCTAAAAGATGAAACTTTGTATGTCGATTTGATTCCACTCCAAATTAGTAACTTTGACATAATCTTAGGAATGGATTGGCTTGTTGCCAACCATGCCTCTATTGATTGTATGACCAAAAAGGTCTTTCTTCGATTACCTGAACAATGCGAGCTGGTCTTCGAAGGAACTAGAGTTTCTACTCCTCCGTATTTGATATCCTCCGTAATAGCCTAGAGACTTTTGAGAAAAGTTTGTGGTGGTTGTATTTGTTATGTGGTCGACGCTCAACAAATAGACCTAACACTCGATTCAATACCGGTAATTCGAGAATTTTCTAATGTTTTCTCTGAAGACTTACCTGGTACCTTAGTTGATCGAGAAATCGAATTCCCCATCGACACTAAACGCAATACACAACCGATCTTCAAAACCCCTTACCACATGTCGTTGGTAGAATTAAAGGAACTAAAAACCCAACTCTAGGAACTCCTGGACAAAGGTTTCATTCGACCAAGTACCTCACCATGAGGAGCTCCAGTACTGTTCGTAAAGAAAAAAGATGGCACAAAGAGATTATGCATCGATTACCGAGAGCTGAACAAAGTCACCATCAAGATTTGATACCCCTTGCCAAGAATCGACGACTTGTTTGATCAACTTCAAAGCGCCCAAGTATTCTCCAAAATCGACTTGCGTTCCGGCTATCATCAACTAAAAGTCAAAACGGAAAGCATTGAGAAGACAGCTTTCAGAACACGTTACGGACACTATGAGTTTCTTGTCGTGCCATTTGGCATCACAAATGCTCTAGCAGCCTTTATGGACCTCATAAACCGAGTTTTCAAACCATATCTTGATGAGTTAGTCATCGTCTTCATTAACGACATTCTCGTATACTCCAAGTCACCAAAGGATCATGAGCGACACTTATGAACAGTGCTACAAACATTACATGATCACAAACTTTATGCCAAGTTGAAGAAATGCGAATTCTGGATCACTAGTGTACAATTCCTCGGTCACGTCATCAACAAAGATGGTATCTCGATTGACCCCCAAAAAGTTGCAGCAATCATGGATTGGCCACGACCTACTAACTTGTCCGAGATTCGAAGCTTCTTGGGTCTAGCCAGTTATTACTGACACCTCGTTCAAGATTTCTAAGATAGCATCACCCTTGACCCAGCTAACTCAGAAGAACACATCCTTTGAATGGACTGACAAGCAGGAACGTTGCTTCCAGGAGTTGAAAAATAAGCTTGTGATAGCTCCTATATTGGCACTCCCCACAGGAACTGATAGGTTTGTAATTATAGCGATGCCTCATACAATGGTTTGGGTTGTGTTCTTATGCAGAATGGGAAAGTCATTGCATATGCCTCGCGACAACTAAAGACTCACGAGAAAAACTACCCAACTCACGATCTAAAATTGGCTGCAATAATCTTCGCCCTCAAGATCTAGCGTCATTATCTCTACAGTGCAACTTGCAAGATATACACAGATCACAAGAGTCTTAAATATCTGTTTACACAGAAGGAACTGAATATGCGACAACGTCGATGGCTAGAATTTATGAAGGACTACAATATAGAGATCCATCATCATCCGGGCAAAACTAACGTGGTAGCAGACGCATTGAGTCGAAAGACTACCAGAAGTTTGGCATATATCCTCATCCCCCGCAAGATCAAAGGACTGCTTGCCAACGTAATCATGGAACCCACATTGATTAAAGAAATTAAGGCGCATCAATGTGAAGACAAACTTTTGAAGAAAAAGTACGAGGAGTAGAAAACTACTCCTAATCCTAACTTCACTATAAGCGATGGGATGCTAAAATTTCGAAATCGAATTTGCGTACGCGACATACTAGAGCTCAAGAAGAAGATATTGGTGAAGGCTCATAGCTCGAGGTTTGCAGTCCACCATGGCAACACCAAGATGTATCATAATCTGAGAGAACACTACTGGTGGACAGGAATGAAAAAAGACATAGCTCCAAATGCTTGCAATGTCAACGTGTTAAAGCAGAACATCAAAGACCTGCAGGAATACTGCAACCACTCCCTATTCCTAAGTAGAAATTGGAGCACATTACTATGGACTTCATGGTCAGGCTACCACAGTCAGTTTCAAAAAATGATGCGATATGGGTTATAGCAGACCGATTAACGAAGTCGGCACATTTTCTACCAATCAGAATCACATACTCCCTTACTAAGTTCACCGCTTTATACATCAAAGAATCATTCGATTGCATGGTACCCCAGTTTCAATCATGTCTGACCAAGACCCTTGCTTCGTATCTCACTTCTGGAACAAATTGCAAGAAGCTTTGGGAACAACGCTAAAGTTTAGCACTGCTTATCACCCGCAAAGTGATGGCAATTAGAAATAACAATCCAGACTTTGGAAGACATGCTACGGATGTGCGTGTTGGACCTCAAGGGTAATTAGGATGAACACCTGTCTTTAGTAGAGTTCGCCTATAACAACAGCTACCAAGCAAGCATTGGTATGGTACCATACGAAGCATTGTATGGAAGGAGATGTCAGCCACCTCTATATTGGGCAGAAGTCGGAGACAAGAAACTATTAGGCCCTGAAATCGTGCAAATAACGAGTGATAAGATTCAACTTATCCAACAGCGAATTCGCACAGCTTAAAGTCACCAGAAAAGCTATGTGGATACACGGAGACGAGATTTAGAATTTCAAGTAGGAGAGCACGTTTTCTTAAAGGTCTCACCAACAAGGGGAGTCATTCAATTTGGAAAACAAGGAAAGTTGAACCCACGTTACATCGGATCATTTGAAATATTGGAGAAAATTGGCCCTGTAGCATACCGTCTTGCTCCTCCACCAGAACTGTCCAATGTTCACAATGTGTTCCACGTTTCAATGCTTCGACGATATCTTCAAGATCCAAAACATGTTGTCAATTATGAGAGCCTCAAAGTTCAAGAAAATCTCTCTTATGAAAAATAACCAGTGCAGATTCTCGATCGTCATGATCAAATTCTCTGAAACAATACTACACCTCTTGTCAAGGTTTTATGGCAAAATCATCGTGTCGAAGAAGCTACGTGGGAAACAGAAAGTCAAATGTGAACCAAATACCCGCACCTTTTCAAAAACCAAGATATGTCAAGTTTGAGGACAAACTTCTATTTAGGAGGGGAGAAATGTGACACCCTAAATAAATATCACATATATATATATATATATATTTGGAGTGTATATTGAATGGTTAATAAAGTGAAATGTTAATAATAAAAAATAAATAAATATTTTTTTTAAAAAAATGGATATATACGACCTGTCACCACCCTAACACGTAGGGTGGTGAGGTGGTGAACATGCCTATTTAAATAAGCACCTGGATAAGTAATAATAGGGAAGAAGCAAGTGGAAAGTGGTTTGAGTGACACGTGGTGGCAAATTTACCATAACTGTGCACATTTCCCCCTATAAATAGAGAGCCGCTAAGCTTCGGAAAGAAACAAGAAAGAAATACATAGATTCAAAACAAGTACAGCAAACTAGTAAGCAATAATAGGGAAGTAAAGGATAAGGGTTAATAATAAGGTGAGTAATATTATACCTTGAGTCACCATAACATATTTTACGAATGTTTTGAGTTACCATGAATTATTTTATATAATTTATGTTTTATGGTTATATTAACGTTTCAATTACGTGGATTATTTTCTAAACTCGATTTGCTTAAATTGAAACCCATGGATATGTTTGTTTAAATTTTAGAAAATATTTGACAATGATTTTATAAACATTTGTTTTGAATAAGTACCACCACGGAGGTCTCATGCCTTAGAGGAATTAAATCATTATTGGCCCTCTGAATTGTCACTTTAGTGACCCTCTAACAGTCCCATGCCTTGGAGGATTTAAATAACCTTTGGCCCTCTGATTAGTCACTTCGTGACCCTCTGTCTGTCATGGATCCATTGACCCTCTGTTCTGTTATGTACTGTGGTGATAATTATTTTGTTTATATGATTTTGTATTATGTGTCTATTATTAAAAATATTTTATTCGAACCAAACTATTCATTGTTTAGCCTAAATAATTATTCATGGTGATTTTATACCCTCATGCTCTTAGTATAATATTTCTCACTCTACCAAGTGCTTATAGCACCCCTTTCAGGTGAAGAAATTTAAAGAATGATGGTTTTACTCTATGGATCAAAACCTCAAATTTGGTATGGATATCATGTTTTTTTTCTTGTAATCATTATCTGATTGATGTTACATCGTTACATAAATAATAATTTCTATGGACGCTTTAGATATTTATCTACATCTTTTATTTTAATACATAAAGAATAATTTCTATGTACGCTTTAGATATTTATCTACATCTCTTTATTTTAATCCGCTGCATTATTTAATTACTTGGAATTAATCTAAGAAATTTTAGAATTAGCTAGTTGTGAATCCAGCCGTGGTCACTAGGATGGGTCGTGACATACCCTTTTCCTTTTTTACGATGCACTGTCTGTTTTACTCATGGCTACCATACTTGGTGCTAGAACTCCACAGGAAGAATCTCCCAAGAGGACTCAAGCTTTAGCTCTTCTTAAGGGCAAGCAATAGCAACAAAAGAAATGAAAACTTTTGCTTGACCTTGAAAAAGAGGTACCTGAAATTCATATAGAAGATGAGGAAGCAGAAAAGAGAAAAGAAACACCATTAAAAATGAAGAAGAAAATGACAGTCTTTCCCTTTGATCTTGTCGATGTTTCCACCCATGAGACAGCTGCCAAAGTAGTAGAGATGGAACAATCCAAAGAGATTAATGTCTTTTAGAGGTCCGAGAAAATGAGGCAACAACAAATACTAAGAGATGAAGCTACTGTTGTTGATATATTACAAAAGGAGGCTGCAAGGAAGAAACAAAATCCTAAGCATTATACCCTTCGCAATTCTCCAACCATCATTACCACCACCTTTGAAGCTGGGAATTTCCCTTAGTCCCTTTTGATAATTTCCTTTTCCAAGATTTTAGCATAAAATTAATATTTGCTCTTTATTTTCTGATGTGCAATAGCAGTCATTCCAGTTCCTTTTCCTTCAACATTGGCTTCCTCTACTTTGCCTATAGATGAAGGACCCTTCCTAACTTCTGCAGAGCTAAAGGCAGCCTTAAAGGGAAAAATGAAGGTTAACACTAAAGTGCTAGTGAGTGTAGAGCCCATCCAGATGATACTTCTCCCTTCCTAGCTCCACACTCTCCATGCCTTCTTCCCTTCTTTCCTTGAGGCTAAGCATCACAACTTCCCTTTCTCCTAGCCTTTTTAATTCTTTGGACTTGCCTCTGGTTTCCATTGCCTCACCTCTGCAGGCCCCTTCCAAAGTCCTGGCTACCCCACCTGAGAGAACCCCAGTTGTCACTTCTTTAGTGGCAGCTAGTACTTCCAAGAATGACACTAGCAGCTCACCAACTTCTTTCCCATCATCCAACTCTAGTCCCTCTGCTCTTAACTTGCTAGTGGCCAGCACAATAGATACTGCTAGGGAATCCTCAACTCCTTCCCCTATCCCCATGTTTCCATCGCTTCCTTTAACCAGTGACTCCTCTGTACTGATAATGTCAAAGAAAGAGATGGACATCTTCGAGGCTCAGTTAGCCAGCTTATTTCGCATATCTTTACCAGTTTGAGCACCAAACAGTGAGACTGAGTCATTGATCCTTGTTGACTCCCTCTTGGAGATTATTGAGAGCTCTTCCACTGCTACTGAAGCCTCCTTGCCTCTGGTGGACTTAGGCACCTGCTTGGATCTACTACAATCATTCTCAAGGATTTCATTTGAAGCCTTACAAAAGCTTATTATTAAAAATGGTTTTCTCATGTGCTACAAAGTTTTTGAGCAATCCAATATGGCCTTCTCAAGTCACTTATCCTAGGCAACAGCCACTATAGATTTCTATATCAATATCTACCATATAGCCAAGGCTGCAGAAGAGGAGCTGCTGAAGGATAAAGAGTTTGTCTCCCATATGCATGCTGAGGTGTTTGAATTAAAGAGATAACATTCTTATGCCTCTCAATTTCGAACCCAACTCTTGGAGAAAAAGGCCCAACTGGAAGAGGAGCTAGCAACAGTCAACCTAACCTTAGATCGAATTGCTAAAAAATTACAGATTACTAATCAAAGGCTAGCTGACAGAAGGCAGGATATAGCTACAGCCATTCAGTTGTTCCCATCTCTTAGGAGTAAAGAATCAATTGTAAGGGAACAACTGAAACATTATACTGATTTTTGGACCAATTTATGGCTACATGTACTCAAATCTATATGAAATAAAAACTCTTTATTATCTATCTGAGTGTTCCATGATCTTTACCTAGCACTTTCTACACTCCTTGTGTTTTCCACATAGTTGGATAATAAGGTTTCAAATACCTGCCATTGATCTTCTTGGGACGTATATAACCATTTAGATTTCTCAGATGGTAGTCTCCCCCGGGCAAAACTCTATGAATTTGATATAGTCCTTCCTAATTAGGTGACCATTTGCCAAATTTATGGCTCTTAATTCCTATTGGTAATATTGTCTCCTTCATCAAAGCTGATGTGCTTGACTTTCTTGTTATAGCTTCTAGCTGCCTTTTTTTTTTGGGAAAAGGATATTGTTTAATGCCAAAATTTTAGCCTCATCCATATTTTCTATCTCCAAGAACATGCTTTGATAATATTGCTCAGTAGTTAACTGGTCTTGGCATTTTACTCTCAAGGATTTGATATTAATTTCTATAGGCAATATTGCATCATGCCTATATACTAAGGCATAAGGAGTGATCCATGTACTTGACCTTGGAGAATAGCACATCTAACAACAAGTTATGTCAATCCCTAGGATTGTCTTCCACAACTCTTTGTATTCCTTTTTTCAAGGACTTATTAGATGATTCAGCTTGACCATTTGCTTGTGCGTAATAGGGAGTGGAATTGATAATACTAATTCCAAATTCTGTTGCGAAAGATTTCACCATCTTTCCATCAAACATAGTCCCATTAACTATAGTTATGGTCTATGGGATGCCAAACCTATGGATTAATTCTCTAATAAATCCAATAACCTCAGTATGATCCACAGCCTTATAAGGCTTAGCTTCGACCCATTTAGTGAAGTAATATGTGGCCACTAAAATAAAACAATGATGCTTCGAAGAGGGTGGATATATTTTCCCTATCATATCCATTGCCCATCCTCTAAATGGCCATGGCTTCACAACTTCATGCAAGTCAGTTATTGGCACATATCTTATCATGCCATGTTTTTGGCATGCCTGACATCCCTTTGCATACTCTATACAATCTTTAAGAATGGTTGGCCAATAATAGGAATGCCTTCGAAGCAACTATCTCATCTTCACACCAGGTTGATGGGCACCACAAATACGTTCATGCACCTCAGCCATAATAGTAAATGCCTCTTTTGGCCCTAAACACTCCAATAGCAATCCATCAGCTCCCATTTTGTAAAGAGCGTTGCCATATACTATATATTGCATGGATTGTAACTAAATCTTTCCGCTGACCTTCAAAGAAAGACCAGCCAAATATTTGATGATTGGATGTCTCCAATCATGCTCTTCTAAAGTAAGTTTGGGAAGTTGGTTTTGGTGGGTTAGGGGCTAAAATAGCCACAAAAAACAAAATAGGCTATTTTAGCCACAAAAAATAAAACATCAAATCCAACCCATAATCATTACACTCCTCTCTCACAAAAAAAGTCAAAAAAGCCAAAAAGCCAAAAAGCCCTTCCCAAACCAGGCTTTTTAGCCCCAGGCTAAAAAAGCCAAAAAGCCAACCCACTTCCCAAATGGAGGCTAAGTTATTCTGGTTAACTTTTACTATGATAGCCCTTCTAGCCAAAGGTGTTATTGACTTCTGATATGTTGCTTGACTTATGTCCACCTAGGTGTCACCCATTCTTCTGAAATTCGAAGCCTTCTGAGCTACATCATTGGCCTTGTGATTCATGAACCTTGGGATATAAATCACATTGGCTATCTAAAACTGAGAAAGCAAATGTAATGCAGTAACATAATATGGTAACATGCTTGCACTTTGACATTTGAAAATTCCTTTTACTTGGTTAATTACTAATTGGGAATCCCCAAATATGTCAACTGCATGAACCTATAATCCAATAAGTATCTCAAGTCACATTACTAAAGCTTCATACTCAACTTGGTTATTAGAACAAGTAGGCTCATCAACTCTAAACCATGTATGGTTTTTACCCCCTGTGGTAACTTAATCACAACACCGATTCCAACCAGACCATTGGCTTTTGATCCATTGAACCACATTTGTCATGGCTCAATATTGACCATACCAAGATTCATTATCTCTTGGCTTTCTGTTTGACATGGATTAGCCAAAACCTATCCTTTTATTACTTTTTGGGGAACATATTCTAGATGAAACTCTGATAGAGCTAATATCCATTTGCCAATTCTTCCTCTTAGCATAGGTCTAGATAACATGTATTTAACCAAGTCTGTGGTTGCAATTACCAAGACAACAGCAGGTAAAAGATAATATCTTAGTTTCATTGCTGCAAAGTACAATGCTAGGCACAGCTTTTCTACAGCTGATTATTTACATTCACAAGAATTTAAAAACCTACTAAAGTAATAATTAAACTTCTTGTTCCTTGCCTTCTTCATTGTCCTGAGCCAGAAAAACTCCTAACGAATCTTCTACTGAAGCAATGTATAGCTTCAAGGGTTTATCTCTCCTTGGTGGTATCAACACTAGAGGCTTGGCCAAGTGGGCTTTAATTCCTTCGAAAACAGCTTGATACTCGGCTGTCCACACAAACTCTTCTTCATTTTTTAGCCTTAACAAAAAAGAAAATACTTTAGTTTTCCCTGTAGTGTTAGAAATAAATCTTCGAAGGAAATTAACCTGACCAAGAAATTTTTGTAATTTTTTCTTACTTGATAAAGGTTTAGCCTTAATAATGGCTTTGGCTTTATTCTAATCAATCTATATTCTCTTCTAGTGCACTACATACACCAAGAAGTTTCTAGCTGATACACCAAAAGCACATTTGAAAGGGTTAAGTTTCAACTTGAACTCTCTCATTCTGTCGAAGGCTGCTGTCAAATGAATTAGATGCTCTTCCATGGACTAAGATTTCACAACAATATCATCAATGTAACACTCTAAGTACCTCCCAATGAGATCATGGAAGATAGTGTTCATTGCCCTCTGATATGTTGCTCTAGCATTCTTCAACCCAAATGGCATTTTGACTCATTCGAAGGTGTTAATGTTTCCAGGGCACCTGAAAGCTATCTTGTGGACATCCTTTTCTGTTATTCAGATATGGTTATAGGTAGAATGCCTATCCATCATGGACAAAATATTGTATCCTGCTGAGCTATCCACCAACAAGTCAACTATAGGCATGGGATACTCATCTTTTGGAGTTGCCAAATTTAGGTTTCTAAAATCAATGCATAACCTCATTTTGCCATTCTTCTTGAGCACAGGCACAATATTAGACAACCATTCAACATACCTGGCTGTTCTAATAAAGCATGCTTTAAGGAGCCTAACAATCTCCTCTTTCACCTTTTGAACCACTTAAGGACTCATCCGTTTTGGCTTCTGCTTGTGTGGCCTGAAATTTGGCTTCATTGGAAGCCCATGTTTCACCAATGATCTGTCCAACCTAGGCAGTTCATTATAAGACTAAGCAAAACAATCCTTGTATTGTTTCAAGACAACCAACAACTGGTTCTTGTCATTAGGATCCAACCAAGCACTGATTTAGGTGGGTTGTTGTGTTGAACCTTCACCCAGGTTAACTTCTTCCAAGGGGTCTTGCACTTGGGCTCTCACTGATGCTTCACCCTTGACTTCTTGTATCTTGGAAGCAGTCTTTTCATCTGGTTCTACCTCTATCCTTTCTGGTTCAACATCCCTACTTTTTTTTTCATAAACAAAATATGTCCATAAAGCCTCCTCTTCCTAAATTTCTTGGACTTTTTTTCAATGTCCAATGCACAGTATTTTCCAAGAGCCAAAAGTTTGGCCTTATGTTGCTCTTGATTACAACCAATCATCATGGCCTCTTTCTCTTTTTCTGCACTTTCTGGACTATTGACTCTACGTCTAATGCTGAAAATTTGATTAAAGCCAATGGTCTGGCTTCTTGGTCTTGATTTTTTTGCTTACAACCAGGCATCATTGTCATCTTTGATGATGAACTATTTATCAGCACTCTCATATACTAGATGTTTCAAGTGTGCTACTTCCTCATCAATCGTCACTTCAGTTATTCCATCAGACTTCCTTAGCACACTGAATAGGACCACCCCTTCAATGTATAGCTTGGCCTTTGCAAAATAAACACAAGCAATAAAGGGTTGTAGATCTACATTAATCTCCTCTGTCTCCCCATTGCACAGTGCTATCATTGTCTTCTAATGTAGAGAAGAAGGCACACATTTGTTGGTGTGGATCCAATCTCTGCCCAGCAAACCATTATACTTAACATTGTTGTCTATAACAAAGAATGTCGTCATTCAATCTCTAGTTCCCACACTCAGGTTGATAGGCAGAATACCCTGAGCCATCTACTTATCCCTAGTAAAACCAACAACGGTTGTGCTTGTTGGGATCAACCTAAGGTTTCTTTTCCCCCAACTTCTTCAAAGAGGACCTCAAAAGCAGGTTCATTGTTTTCCCATTGTCCACTAACACCCTATTCATTTGTATCCCATTGAAATAAGCCTTGATATACATGGGCTTAATGTGCTGGGTCATAAATACTGTAGGGTACTCGAAGGGGTATGAGAGGTTAATACTCACCTCCTCGCTTTCTTCATCAGTTTCCATTGGCTTGGCCACTTCTGACTCATCTTGAACCATGCTGGCCTGTGAATCTTCACTAGAAACTAGAATAGGGTCATCTTCCTGACCTTTTTGGTTTCCCTCCTCAGCTTGGAATTCTTGTGGCAGCACATAAACCATATTTACTAGCACTGGAGGAAATGAGCCAAACTATACTACTGGTTACAATTGCTCTCCTTTCATATTAGTCTGCTCTGAAGCTTAGGAGGCATCCTCCATACTGCACTCTTATACCTCAGTGCTGGTGGGTTCCTTCGAAATTTGTTTATGATCTGCTCCTACTGGCTTTTCGACCAGGAAGGTCTGCTCAGCCATAAAGGCATTGTACATTTCATCTTCAGCCAATTCTTTCTCTTGCCCTAGTTCAACCTCTCCATCTGTCTCATCATCACTTTCCAATAAGGCTTTTTCAAGGCTTGCTAGGCTGGATCTTTCTTTGGCTTTCAATTCAATATGAGCTTTAGCCAACTGTTCTCTATTGACACCCTCTTTGATCTTAGGAGCAGGCCTTGAACCTTCTCATTCTTCTATCTGGCCTTTTAACTGTGCCAAAGAAGTATTTTCTCCACTTTCTTTCAAGTCCCTCTGATACTGAGTGTACCTTCGCTGAATCTTTCTCCTTTGGGACCTAGAAATTACTAGAACCATGTCTGGTTCCCTTGTTTTGGGATTTTTAAGCAGAACCCAATTATTTGGAGCCACCAAAGGAGGCTTAATCATCCTTCCCTTGTCTCCGAAAGTCTTGCTTTGTGCCAGTACAACTTTAGGTTGCTCTGCATTTCAAACCAATCTGGAATCCTAGGGACCCACGAATCCACTGCTCTATTTGCTGGGCCTGCTACCCCTGTCTTCGAATCAGTTCTTGGAGGCCAATCACTAGGCCTAGTTTCCTGTCTTGAGCTAAATTCAAGCTTCCCTTCCGGTTGATTGCCCACCTTGTAATAGTTAGGTGGCCTGGTTTCATGCAAGGGTCTTTTTCCCTTTGATTGCATCCTAGTGTCTGGTAAGCCAACCAAGAATAAATGTTGTCTAGGACCAGTTGGATATGGCCTTCTGTTATAGGTGCTAGCTAGTTTTTGGTCTCTCTACATATCTTTATAATACTGCTTCTTTCCCCGATATCATTTTACAATATTAATTCAATTTCACTGTTCACAGCCTCTCTCCACAATGGAGCTTCAGGACTTGACATTGCTTCCTTGAAGTTTTGAGGCTCATTTTTTAACAGGTATGTCAGAAAATCTAGACCAAATAATTTAGAGATCCTAGCCCTCTTGCTGCGTCTAGGTTCATTTGCTTTATTATTATTGTAGTCTTCACTGCTATCCATAGCAGTATCAAAAGTTCTTTTATTTGAACTTGTCTCTTCAGTTTCCTTGCATGGAAAAATGTGTTCAAAAAATGACGCATTCCTTGACTCAATAATAATATTTACATACATATCAGGATTTTCAGATCTATGAACTAAAAATCTATATACACTACTATTATTTGCATAACTAATGAACACACAATCAACGGGTTTTGGTCATATCTTAGTCGTTTTGGGACTAGGGACTGCCACCTTGTCCAAACACCCCCACACTTTGAGGTAATTGTAGGTAGGTCTTCGACCTTTTCATACTTCATAAGGTGTTTGATTGATTTTCTTGTGGGGTACCCTATTAAGGATAAAATTAGCAAAAAAAATCGCCTCCCCACACAAGTTCTGAAGTAACCCTGAACTAATCAACATGGCATTCATCATCTCTTTAAGAGTTCGATTCTTTCACTCAGCAACCCCATTTGACTGAGGAGAATAGGGTGCAGTGGTTTGGTGAATAATACCATGTTCAGAACAAAATTCCTCAAATGGTGCATCATACTCACCACCTCTGTCACTCCTCACTATCTTAATAGTTTTGCTAAGTTGATTTTCAACTTCAAGTTTATATTGCTTAAAAGCTTCTGAGGTTTCATCTTTACTTCTCAATAAGTAAACATAGCAATATCGAATGTAATCATCAATAAAAGTACTTCTTACCTCCTCTAGTTTGAACAAATTTTAAATCACATATATCTGTATGATTAAACTTAAAGGTTCAGTACTTCTTTCTACTTTATTAAATGATGCCTTAATAAGTTTTGCCTCAGCACAAATTTCACATTTATTATTAGAATCAAATTCTAAGTTTGGTAAACATTCTAAAGAAACAAGTCTACGCAAATAATTAAAATTAACATGTCCTAATCTACCATGCCATAAAAAAGAAGATTCAGCAATATAAACAGAAGATGCGTTCTTATTATTAATATCCAAAATTGGTACAATAGTATTCACATTGAACTAAAAAAGCACATCACTCATATAACCTCGCCCCACATACATGCCACTCTTGGAGAGTACAACCTTGTCAGATTCAAAGACTAATTTAAACCTATTCTTGATCAACAATGACCTGGAAATCAAATTTTTGCGAATTTTTGGCACACGAAGTACATTGTTGAGCATGAGTTCTTTCCCCGAGGTCATTTTCAGCACGATTTTTCCTTGTCCTTCCACAGTTGAAGTGGAGGAGTTTCTCATAAAAAGTTGTTCCCCCATTTCCATCATTTTGTAAGTTGTGAACATCTTCTTATCTACACAGATATGGTAGGTTGTTCCAATATCCACCCACTTCTCTTTGGGATTGCCCACCAAATTTGCTTCAAAGACTACTGCAGCGAGATTGATGTCTACCACTCCATCGGAAAGATAAAAATCATCGGCTATGTTGGCTTGTGCTGGCTTTTTGCTTGAACTCTCTTTATCCTTGCGAACATGACAATCCGTAACGCGATGTCCATATTTGCCGCACACAAAACACTTGCCTTTGAATCTCTTGTTGAACCTGTTATTGATCCTTTTGTTGATCTTACTTGTGGATCCTTGTTTGGGACCATTGTCATCATTTTTCCACTTCTTGTTGTTGAATTTTGACCCTTGTCCATGTTCCACAGCATTTGCTTTAGCCTACATGATATGGTTTCCAAACTTCTTTCCAAAACCACGGTTATCCTCCTCAATTCTGAACCGCACTATCAATTCCTCCAATTTCATCTCCTTGCGCTTATGCTTTAGACAATTCTTGAATTCTTTCCAAGATTGTGGCAATTTTTCAATGATTGCCGCTACTTAGAAAGATTCACTGAGAACCATCCCTTCTGCATGTATGTCATGGAGAATTAATTGGAGATCTTGAACCTGGCTAATAACTGTCTTGGAATTTATCATTTTAAAATCCAGAAAATGACTGACGACAAATTTCTTTGTACCAGTATCCTCTGTCTTATATTTATGATCTAGAGATTCCCATAGTTCTTTTGCAGTACTTTTGACACTATACGCATTGTATAGTGTATTGTCCAACCCATTGAGGATATAATTCCAACACAGAAAATCACCATGTTTCCATGCATCCACTACGGCAACCACTTGCCGGTCAGTTTCTTTCTCGTTCAATGCTGGTGCTTTTTCATGAGTAAAGCGAGCCAAATTCAATGTGGTAAGATAAAACATCATTTTTTATTGCCATCTTTTAAAATCATTTCCATTGAATTTTTCTGGCTTCTCCCCATGATTTACTGGTACTGGCGGAGTCATCGCTGGTACAACAGGTGTAGGGGTCGGAGTAATAACAGTCTCAGTACTGTTTATCTCAATTTTCATAATTCTGAGGAAATAATAATACACTAATCACAAATTTATACATAAAAGAATTTACACACAAAATAAACAGAATAATATTTTGTAACAAAATTCCAATGATAAATAGTATATTACTACTATGTTATCAAAGAAATCATTAAACAATATATTACTACTATTTAAGAAATTAAACAATATATGACTACTATTTAATTTCTCGAAACAAAATATTTGTCTGTCTAACATAGAAATAAATAAAAACCGAAAACCTACTTTAAGATTGTATCCAATTCCAACCTCGACTTAAAATTTCTGTAAACGTTTAATTCAGAATTCAATTTATTATTTTCTGAATTATTCATTTATATCTTTTTTGTTTATTTTAATTATACATTTAATTTACACACACTCACCACTAAGTGTAACAAAAATAAGCACCTACACAGACACATTTGATGCCTACAAGTACATAAACATATTTACAAACTATAAATCAAAAATGGAACATAAACTGGAACTCAATCAATCATGAATACTAAAAATAAGCAACAAAGGATTCAACCACTATAGTATATACATACATATATATATATATATATATATATATTCAGACAGAGACAGAGACAGAGAGAGAGAGGAGTCCCCTTGATCGCTATCTCTGACATCACTGAGCAAATCGCTAATGCAGAGCAACGGCGGTCCGATTCCTCTCATCTCTTGCTCTCTCTTACCCTCTTGACGTTTCCAGAGATTTATGACTAATTACACCTTTTCCCGTTAAGTCTATTAACATTGCATTAACGTGATCATCAAAAGTCGGGGTATGAGTGTCATTTTCTTTTGAAAGGTAAATTACATTGACCCCTAAGGTTTATAATAAAAAAAAATTGATTGCCTGAATTACATAAATCGAACGTCCGGCCGGATGACTTTCTAGACGATCGGCATCACCCTTGTTAACCTTAATTATCACCCTTGTCTACCAATATATTAATCGACATTCGCCCAAATGACTGATCGGACAACCATTATGCACAAATTCAAGCAATTTAGGCGAGTTAAAATTCGGTAAATATAACAATCTTATAATAATTACAAAGATATCCAGAGATGTTTATGAAATATAAAGCCAAACTCAAGACCCCACTTTATTTCATTGAACCCCTTACCGTTTAATAATTTTTTTTTTTTTTTTATTTCCATTCTATGTTAATGTAAAATTTCAACCTAGTTTATATTTATAATCTTTCAAATCTAATTTATGTTGGAAAATTTGAATTACAATTTACTCCAATGGTTGTATCTCTTGAGATGAAAGGGTGTGTCCTTTTGAAGGGCCACAACCTTTCTAAAGAGTCATGGTGGAATCTATATATTCTATCCCCCTCACTTCATTTTGAAATAGAGAATTTCAATTTTCTTCTTCACTTTGCATTTATTCTTCATTTTTTCTGAGTCTAATTTTCCCATAAAGAGAATACATGCACAGCGAAGTTCGCTAGGCTTGTAATAGTAATGCTGCTAGTGCAAGATATTGATCGTTGTATCCTTGGAGATAGATGTCCATTGAATCCTAAGCACCGGTGGGAGGACCAATCTGTCTTAAGGAAAGAGTGTCACACACTCGACTCGATCAGGTTTTATCTTTTTATGTACTGTAAGTTTTGTTACATTTTTGTCAATTTATTTCAGTTTTGGTTTTGCCCAAAAACCATTTACATATTTTTTAAATTATATTTTTCAGATAGTTTGGTACTATTTTTCTAACAATCTTAAGACAAAATCGTCCTGTTTATGGTTTTGGGTGCAAAATAAGTGATATGCCTGATCTTTTCATAACTAGGAATTTGAAAGGAAAAATATGAGAAACGTTTCTTATTATTTGGAAAATCTGAATCTTTTTTATGATCTTGATTGTTGCTTGTGGTCGAGAATTTATTACATACATATGTGTGTGTGTTTGGGACATTGAAGGTTTCAGATATCTTGGGATGATGGGTTTTTTTTTTTTTTTTTGTTAAAATTTGTAGTGTAGGTTGTCAAAAAGAGTGATATAACCCACAATGAAGTAACTTGAATAATCAGATTCACATCAGAATAAGAAGGGTGAAGTTCTTCCTAGATTAATTTTAATCGGTTACACACACCTCTCTTCTCTTTCCTCTATTTATTTCTCCACTGAAACACCACACAACACAAAAACAAAACTGAAATCGAAAAAATTGAACGTTACAGAGCCACCACAGAGAGAGAAATGTCTTATACCGTTGCAATCTTGAACTCACCTGTGTTCTCTCCATCTAGGGTTTGTTCTTCTCATTTCTGTAAATCCTCACTCTCATCTTCCCCAGATAAAAACCTTTCTCTAACCCTAACCCACTGGCCTTCTTCTTCTTCGCTGTTTAGGCTTCGGCTACAGAAGCCCCCAAGCAGGCTTAATAGGGCTTCTAATGATTGTGCAGTTTCTACTTCATCTTCGTCTTCTTCTCCACCGGTGCTGTTGAAGAGGAAGAGGCCGGCAAGGCTGGATATTCTGAATTCAGGAATGGGTTTTGGTGGTGGTTGTGTGGTGACGCCGGTAGTGGGAATGGAGAGGAGGGAGGTTATGGAGGTTGAGAGTGATGGGTATTCGGTGTTTGGTAAGAGGGAAAGAAGGGAAGCCATGAAAGATGGGCACTTAGCCCTCCTCAATCTTCAAGGAGTTCCCAAACAGTGATGTGTTAATCCGTCATTGGAAACGGAGAAATCAATCGGCATGATGATGTTCCGTACAAAGGTGACATTTTTTTTTTTTCAACAAACTCATAACATAAATTGGCAAGACTGAGTGTTTGTCAATAAACTAGTAATGAAATTTTATGTCAATACTTTTGAGGCAAAACTTCAAACCATTTGGTCATGGCAATTATTGCACAATTGGAGAAAACTATTGGTGTGATGGTTTGTTTTAAATCACTGTTTCTTTTTGTCATTAGATTTTGGATATGGGCCAATCTATTTGGTACCATTCAATATATTCTGGGCTTAGATTTGGGTCCAATAGTAATGACAAATTATTGGGCTAAGCATTAATGGGTAATGATTTAAAATTTTATGAAGTGGCTTATATTTTTTGGGTAAGTGTTATGATTCTATTTATAACTTGTTTCTTTTTATTTAAATAAATGTTCTGATTGGGTATGACCATGATTAACTTTTATTTGAGGAATACTATACATTTAAATTTTTATAATTGTTAGAATTTCAATTATGTATATTTGTTTATAAGTTAGTATCTCAAGTTCCTCTAAGGAAAGGCACAAATATTTGACAAATATTTTGTGGAAGTTTTCAAGAATGTGTTTCTAAAATAAAGATATGATTTTAATTACTAAAATCTAGTATGATTTTTGGTTTGTGAATTCTTAAAACTTGAGAAAATATAGAGTATATGTTATATACTTGGGAAAATTTTTTGAATGTAATTTGATGTCATTAATTGATATATTTGATATATCGATTTGGTATGTGGTATATTATAAATGGATGTCAATTATTTTATAAAGGTGTTGATAAAAATGTGAACTTATGTGTTTTGACATAAGGGGAATTCTAACATTCATTGGAATAATGACTGTGAAATTGGTGTAATGACCGATAACTCCGTAATGAAATATTATATGAGTTAAAATATTTTATGGGTGAAAGACGCTTTGGTAATTGTCGACGTAGTCACCAATACTGGATAAAACAAATAAGATGTAAATATAATTATACAGTGATATTTATATTCCATGTTGAGATTGGAATTAAAGGTTACAGTAAACAAAAAGAAATAATGTATGGCTAAAGAAATGTTATTTGACAAAGTGTTGTGGCCACAACCGGTATTAGCCATTTTTTCTTTGTACTGCAAAAGCAAGTTATGAAATCTAATTGTATTTTAGACAAATTAGTATTATGATTATATTCACAAAGCAATTTACATCTTGTTATTTAGTTCAAGCACGCCAATTAATGATATATTCTGATTTACCTCAGAATTGTGGAGGTGTATTAATATTTTTGTGTAATTATACATCAGCAAGAGAAATTAAGTTTCTTTGGAATGCTTAAAATGTGGGGGTGCTCGGAGGATTTTACCAAAGAAACGATTCCAATAATAGGTCCACAAAGAATCTCAATTCTTTCTACTAGACAAAGTTGGAGTAGAAGCAAAAATGGTTTCATTAATTCCTAAGGAACAAATCTATGTTTATTATTTAAATTTGAAAATGGGAGTGACATAGAGTAACAGTAATTCTCAATGTAATCAAAGACTTTTAATATCGTAGGACATTTGCTTTCAATTGTGACTATTTCCTAAGGATGATAAAATGGATCCACTAACTACTCAATGATATATACCTAAGAAGGTCAAACGAATAATAGTAGCCGCCAAAGAAAAAGTTTGACCAGAGAGCCAATGAGGGAAAGTTCATTGAGGGGAATGTAATTAAAGCCTATTACATCAGAGTTATCATAATAGTAACCCTACTTGGATGACTGGAGATCCCAAGAACTAAGTTCAAAGGGACAATTAAGTTATGTGTGGCTCGCCAGAAATCACTAAAAGAGTCTTAACTCCTATTCATTCCTATGATGAGAGTGATATTTGCAACATGTGTTGTATGCAGGGAACTTACGCTAAGTTATGCTTTTAATGATCACTTATATCTTGAAAACCTTAGACGGGTATTTTTCAAGAGGAGTATTTAAGAAACTCGAAATAAGGATCACCTATATGAGTGTGAAAGGGCCGCTTCTATGAGAATCGATAAGGCAAAATTCTCTAAAGCACTCATGAAATACTAGGAGATGCCCAAGGCCAAAACAGACACAACCATAAGAACTAAACTGTGTCTGGAGATATTCTGTGTGAATTCTATTGTCTTGGCTTACACAAACGGCTAAATAGCTCAAGGCATCACGTCCACTGATTAGCTAGTAAGTCCGATAGGCTTTCACTAGAGAAGGTTCAAAGCCAAAAGCTACCTATCTCGATGCAGGGTATTTCCTTAATGTACTCTCTCTTCGTCTGCCTGTTGTTGCATGTTCTTTCCATAAATTTTATTCATGTGGGGGATTGTTGGAAAATTTGAATTACAATTTACTCCAATTTGAGATGAAAGGGTGTATCCTTTTGGAGGGTCACAACATTTCTAAAGAATCATGGAGAAATCTATATATTCTATCCCCCTCACTTCATTTTGAAATAGAGAATGGCAATTTTCTTCTTCACTTTACATTTATTCTTCATTTTTTCTGAGTCAAATTTTCCTATAAAGAGAGTATATGCACAGCAAAGTTCGCTAGGCTTGCAATACTAGTGCTGCTAGTGTAAGATATTGATCGTTGTATCCTAGAAGATAGACGTCCATTGAATCCTAAGCACCAGTGAAAGGACAAATCTGTCTTAAGGAAAGAGTGTCACACACTCAACTCGATCAGGTTTTATCTTTTTATGTACTATAAGTTTTGTTACGTTTTTTGTCAATTTATTTCAGTTTTGGTTTTGCCCAAAAACCGTTTACATATTTTTTAAATTATATTTTCTAGATAGTTTGGTACTATTTTTCTAACAATTTAACCCTACACCACTCAACATTCTTCACTTCTAAGGACCACTGCTACCAATCCATAAAAAAATTACCACTACTATCTCCAGTCGTTCCCGTTACCTCGTTATCTAACTTTTCCATCCATTCTATGAAATAAAATAAAAATAAAAATAAAAATAGAGCAACAAAGAGAAAATCACGAAGGAGAACACAAAGAGAAATAAAAATAATAATAAGAATGTGGTCACAATGGTTAGAAGGAATGCTAGGAATCATGGTGGTGTAGATGGATAGAAGTAGTGAAGAGAATGAAGAGAGGTTGGGTATGGTGGATAAGGCAAGAATGGGCAGTTGAAAGTAACAATAGCAAAATGCTAGATAGAGTTAGAGCTTCACAAGGTTATGAATAATAGTGGAGCTGGAGTTAAAAATGTGGATATTCCAAGAAGCGAAAAAGAAAATTTCAAAATATTTTAGTAGAGAAAAAAAAATTAAAAATATAAATAGGACACAAATTTAACATTAGACTTATTAAATTGATAATTAAAAAGTAAAAGGTAAAAAAAAATACATTTCTCCTAATTTTCAGAAAATCAATTTTTTTTAAAAATTATTTAAGTTATTCATACCTAATACATTATAAGCATACCCTGCAATAAATAATCGATCACAAAATTTTAAATTAAAATAAATTATAATAAGCTTATTTAATTTACAATAAACAGAATCAATATGAGATTCATAAGATATAGGTTTCGCTTGGGATGTGGGTTAGTTTGCTTTTTGATTTTTTAGTTATTTTAACATGAAGTTAAAAAGTCTCGTTTGGAATAAATTTTTTGACTTTTTTAACTTTTGTGAAAGAAAAAATAAGCCTGCGTTTGGTTGTGTTTTGTAAATGTGATTTGAGAGTATGAGTTGTATTTTGAGTTTGTGGGTTGTAGAATTATGATTTGAGTGTAGAAAATTTGTTTGGTTATGGTTTTTAAATGGAGTGTTGAATTGTGTTTTGAATATGTATTTTGAATTAAGTTTTGAAAGTTTGATATGACATGTGAAATGTGAAAATTTGTTTGGTGATGTGTTTTGAAAATAGTTTTCAAAACTTAATTCAACCAATAATTTATCATCAAACACACAACTCATATATCGATATTCATATTTTTTTATCAACAATAATAACCAAACTATTTTTAAAATACTGAGATTAAAAATTGATTTTTTTTGTCAATTAATTTTTTTTAGTAATTTTTTTGAATAATTGTTTTTTCCAAATAATTTTTCCATTTTAAAATAAAGGTTCAAACAGTTCTCTTCGTGCATAATATCAAACAGTTCAAAGTAGAGAAGTTGGCAGGAAGGGATGACCGGTGGGATGACCTGGGGGATGACCGGCCGGATGACCCGGGGGATGACCGGCCGGATGACCCGGGGGACGACCGGCCGCGTGTCCCAGGTACTGCGCCTCAGGTTTTCTTCGTACAAAGGTTCGAACAGTTCGGAGTTTAAAATACCAACAGATCTGAAATGAAAAAAACTCATCTACAAATTCTCAGAAATCATTTGGGAACTGATTTCAACTTCTCTGAAATCATTTATACATAATAGATGAAGATTGATTTACCAGATTAGTGGGGAAAAAGTTGAAACAGTTCGGGAAAATCGGAAAACATCTGAAACAAAAAAAAAATAGTCGGCTACAGTTCTCACAAAAGATTTGAGAACTGATTTCGACTCGTCTGAAATCATTTGCACATAATAGATGAAGAATTTATTTACCAGATTAAGAGAAAAAGAGGAAGAAGACAGACACGTTGAAAGCGGAGAACTGAACTACGAGATGCCAAACGGATTTTCAAATTGTAATTTGAATTAACACGCGGAATCAACTTTTGAACATCATATCCAAACGTCATGCGCGAGCTCACGTGTTGAAAATTGATTTGAATTCACAACCAAACAGAGTCTAAAATAATTATGAATTTAATATAATATTTTGTCTTACTGGACTAAAATAATCAGTTTTATCTATTTTAGCCCAGGGCAGTATCCAAACGGAGCCATGGTATAAATTTACCAATAAACTCTCGGCTTGCAAATCTTGTTTATATTGGTCGGATTTGATCCAATCGGGTCGGGTCAGTAACTGGACTGCCACTGCCTTCCATTGTCAGGACTCAGGTGCTCCGCGGCAAGCCCTAATGTTCACCTCTCTCTCTCTCCCCGCTGTTTGTGGCTTCTTCTCCTCCGATCTTGTAAGTTTCTTTCTCCACTGTTGCTTACCTTCACAGAGTACTCCTCTACTATTTTTATATATCCCTTTTATGTGTGCTTCTATGAACTGGAATTTCTGTTGCACACTCCTTGTTGGGTGTTTGTGGAGATTAATTGCTTTGATTTCTCAGTTTGATTCATAGTTTTTTTTTTTTTTTTTTGGGGGGGGGGGGGGGGGGGGGTGGAGTTTGGGTATCTTTATCTTCTATGTTTGTTTCTACATTGCATATGAGAATTGTGAACCGAGCGAACAAAAATATTCAAACAGGTTTGAAGAGGACTTCCCTTCTTTGAATACACAAAGAAAGAGATGGCAGGCCAAGAGACTGAGAAGTACCTTGAAGACTGCTCTGTTTCCAAGTCAGATGTTTACCCTTTTTCTCTGCTCACCTATTTAGCATATATAGGGTGCTACTTGGGCGGGCTCAACCCGAGCAACTTGAGTTCAGCCCGAATTTTTTTAAGGCTTGAACAAAATATTTTCAAATTCAGTATGGGCTTGGGCAAAAATTCAGAAGCTCGAATTAAATTTGAACGGACTTGGACAAAGATGTCAAACAACCCGAGCAACCCGAAACCCGAATTATACATATATAGATATATAAAAATATTAAATATAAATATAAATTATTAGTCATTACATGATATTAAAGTAATTTATGTTATTAAATCATATTGAATATATATTATATATACAAATAACATAAAATCTTACTTTTTTTCTTTTTATTTTCACTCATAAATTATTAGGATTACTATAGTGGCGTCTCTCTTATATTATATAAATTATTTGTTTTAATGGTATTAATGATTTTCTATAATAAAAAATAATAATAATTAAAAAATTAAAAAAAAAACTGAAATTCATTTACAACTCAGGCAATTCGGGCAACTCGGGTTTAGCTCGGGTCGGGCTTGAGCAGACAACCTCGGGTTACAATTCGGGCTTGGGCAAGTCTCAGCACAACTTGGGCTGGGCTTGGACAACCTCCCATCCCGACCGAACCCGCCCGAGTTGCACCCCTAAGCATATATATGATGTGTATTCATTATGCCTAATTAAGTGAAAATGATGCTTTGAAAATCACAAAGTATGCTCTCTAGGTTTGTTTCATAGTTTCAATTATCTGAAAGTAAAATGGAAATTGCACAATGGCTATTCAGATTTAGGATATAGGAAAATTCGTGTTTGAAATATTTTTGTGGGATTTCAAAGTTCAAAGTTTAAAACTTTTGAAAAGAGCATATGATCCCAAAATTTGATTAGGGAGATGCCAATGGAAATTTTGTTTTTCTTTTTTACTTTTCCATGTATTTTTGAACAATTTGTTTGGTTTACTAGCGTTTGAGAAAAGAAACGAAATAGGTTGTGTACCCAGTGCACTTGACTTCTGCATCCTATAGGGTCGGGGAGAGGTAGTATAGGTAAGCAGAGATTACTTCATTTTTTTCTAGGAGATTGATTCTATTACTCAAATCTATGCCACAGTGATGGGGGAAAATAGTACTAAATATTGCGGGGTGCCAGATCACAAATTATAGATCCAATATAGAAGGTTTTGGTGCATGGGGGCTTTATTTGTAACTTTCCGTGTATCTTGCATTGCATAAATGTAGAGGATATATAATACCGCCCCCATTATATCATATTTTCTTGGTTGGATATGATGTAAAAAGTTCAATTTACTCTTTTGTCTATCTAACATAATATAATTTAATATATTTTTTTGAATTTAATATAATATAATTATTGAATTTAATTTAATATTATTGAATTTAATATAATATAAATATTATTGAATTTAATATAATATAATATAATATTGTTTTATTTAATTTAATTTAATATAATATAATTTAATACAAATTTTGAATTTAATATAATATAATATTATTGAATTTAATTTAATTTAATATAATATTATTTAATTTAATTTAATATAACATAATTTAATATAAAATTTTGAATTTAATATAATATAATTTAATATAAATTTTGAATTTAATTTAATATAAATATTATTGAATTTAATTTAATATAATATAATATTATTTAATTTAATTTAATATAATATAATATAATATAATTATTGAATTTAATTTAATATAAATATTATTGAATTTAATTTAATTTAATATAATATTATTTAATTTAATACAAATTTTGAATTTAATATAATATAATATTATTTAATTTAATTTAATTTAATATAATATTATTGAATTTAATTTAATATAATATAATTTAATATAAATTTTGAATTTAATATAATATAATATTATTTAATTTAATTTAATTTAATATAATATAATATTATGAGGGCAATCTTGGAAATTACTTGTTATATCCCACAATATATTTTGTAAAACAAACATGCATAACATATATCCAATCTTATATATCAAGTCAACAAACATGACCTGGGGGTAGGGGTGCAACTCGGGCGGGCTCAACCCGAGCAACCCGAGCCCACCCCGAGTTTTTTTAGGGCTTGGGCAACTATATCTTGTAATCTGGACGGGCTTGGGCAAATTTTTAATGCCCAAATTGCAATTCGGGCCGGGCTTGGGCAGAACCAATGACCAACCCGAGCAACCCGAACCCGAATTGAATTTAATATATTATATAAATTACATAATATATAATATAAAATATATATATAATTTAATAAATTATATAATATATATAAATTAAGTAAAAGAGTTAGTCTTAATTTTTATTTTTTTATTTTTTTTTTGTTAGTCTTCTATTAAGTAAAAGAGTTAGTCTTAATTTTTATTTTTATTTTTTTTTTGGTTAGTCTTCTACCATTAGATTAGCATCTTTTATGTCTACCCTTAGATCTACCTACAGGTTTCTGGACTCGGGCAATTCGGGTAATTCAGGCTAACCCGAGTTCAAAATACAAAGCTTGGGCCGGGCTTGGGCAGCAATGCTCGGGTTCATGGTCGGGCTTGGGCAGGCTTGGACACTGCCAAATACAATTCGGGTCGGGCTTGGGCAGACCCCCAACCCGACCGAACCAGCCCGAGTTGCACCCCTACCTGGGGGATATACTATCCAATACCTATATCCTATTCATTACATATCCTGACTAAATGTCACATTATATTATATCCTCCATTTTATATCGGCCCTGTTTGATTCCAGGATATAAAGGGTGGGATTGGATATTATATCCTGTGGGGTCCACGTATCTCATGTTTGCAATTTTTTTTTCAAAGAGGATATAATATCCCATGGGATTGTATATCCCCAAAAGTGGAGGATATACAATACCACCACCCCCCTCTATTATATCATATCCCCTTGCTTGGGATATGATTTAAAAAGTCCAATTTACCCTTTTGTCTATCTAACACAATCTAATATATTTTTTGAATTTAATATAATATAATTATTGAATTTAATATAATATAATATTATTTAGTTTAATTTAATATAATATAATATAATTTAATACAAATTTTGAATTTAATATAATATAATATTATTGAATTTAATTTAATTTAATATAATATTATTGAATTTAATTTAATATAATATAATATAATTTCATATAAATTTTGAATTTAATATAATTTAATTATTGAATTTAATTTAATATTATTGAATTTAATATAATATAATATTATTGAATTTAATTTAATTTAATATAAATATTATTGAATTTAATTTAATATAATATAATATTATTTCATTTAATATAATATAATATAATTTAATACAAATTTTGAATTTAATATAATATAATACTTTGAATTTAATTTAATATAATGTAATTTAATATAAATTTTGAATTTAATATAATATAATATAATATTATGGGGGCAATCTTGGAAATTATTTGTTTATATCCCACAATATATTTTGTAAAACAAACATGGATAATATATATCCAATCTTATATATCAAGTCAACAAACATGAATTGGGAGATATATTATCTAATACCTATATCCTATTCATTATATATCCTGACTAAATCTCACATCATATTATATCCTCCATTTTATATCCAGTGAAACAAACAGAGCTTTGGGGATATACAATCCCACCGGATATTATATCCCCTTCAAAAAAAAATTACAAATATGGAATATATGGACCCCACCAGATATAATATCCAATCTCAATCTTCATATCCCCCAATCAAACAATGAACACATAATCAAGGTTGCCTAAGCATATTTTCAAATAATTTTGTGTGGATACAACTTGAACATATTGATGATATGTGTTCAATTTCAAATCTCAATTGGCACTTGATATTAGTTATGCAATGTACATGTGATTGTGGCAACCATGTCTCTTGACAAGACACACTGGAATTTCATGTAATGATGCATACCTTGTTTGTCATGTTCCTCATTGAAACTCGTTTTTTAATTATTACTACGAACAATCGCCTTTTCTTCTTACAATTTTCTGTCTTTTTTATTTTTTATTTTTATTTTTTTATGGGTGTTTATGGGGTGGGTGGGTGTGCATGTTTTTAGGTTGAATCATGACAAAAGCCTTTGGTTCTATAATTATCTAGAGAGGAATTGGAATTTGGTTACTAATGGGGAGAAAAGGTTGACGTTGAGTTGGAAAAATAGGAATCTGTGTCGTGACAATGGAAAAAAAAATATGGAAACAAGGATAATCTTTATTTGAAATTTTATAATTCTCGCAAATAATATGTGAATGATTTCTAATAAATTGGTTATATTTGTGTAAATTCGCGTTTCATTGAATTAAATGCAATAAGTTCAGGTTGTGAATGGTTGATGGCAATGTGAATAACAATTTGGAACTTGAATAAAAATTTAGAGGATTTTGCTGAAGTGGTTAAGCTAAAATATTGACGATTGAATCGTTTAGTCTATGTCATATATGCTTTGCTACTTGTCTTGTGTATTAGTAAGCTGTAGTTTTCCTTATCAGCTTTGAACTAGTTTTGATGTTAGAAATCTAGTTGAATGTCACTTTGGCCATCGGTTTGACACATCAACCATGTGGAAGCCCATTATTGTAGTTTAATTCCGTTGCTTCTATTTTAAGCCAAATCTATTGTATCTCGTTATTTGAAATTATACTGGTTGCTAGCAGCAGCCTGTGAATTAGATGACATGATCCAAGAAGTTGTACACTTTCATTTATTTGACAATGGGTAGTTGGAAACCTCCGGATTGTCGAACCAAGCATGACTTTTAAACGATGGTTTCAATGGTTTAATTGAAAATCATCAGAACTGCAGTGTCGCTCATTTCTATATAATTTCTGGTAGAATAAGCTGTTAAAATTGGTTTGAGTAAAACATGCTTTGTTCATTAGTTGGTTTCTGCTAAATATTTGCATATATGATCATCACATTGAATTTTGGTTTTGACATAATAGATGTCCATCTTTTATTTTTGAGTCTTTTTAGTTGAATTGTCATGCATCGTAAACTTACTAAATGTGGGATTGTCTGCAGTGCACTGGGCACATGGGTATTCTCCGTTGCTGGTGCTTTGCTCGCAATACCGGTGGGGATAAAGCGGAAATCTTTGGCACCCCTCGTGTTCTTTGGCACAACTGGTACGATGCTAGATATAATCATGGGAATTAGCCAATGTGAAAGGGAACATGCAGAACGCCAAATGAAGCTTTTAGAAGAACAAAATGCTGCTGCCATGGGCGCTTTGACAGAGACAGGAACCGAGTCTTGATATGAACGTCATGTTCTCATGTTGAAAATTTGTTCTCCACTTGTGTGGTTGTCTTCATAGAGTTTTTTTTTTTTTTTTTTTTTCCACTCTGATATTAAATAATGTTATTAGTTTCGAAGGAGTTCCATTTATGCTGTAAGATCATGTTCTGAAAAGCCATGAAGTTGTTACAGACGCTGAATCAGTTTGAATCCTCTTTGGAGCAACTGCATTTTTAGATGAATATCTTTACAGAATCCAACGTCTTTCTTTGAATCCTGTTTCACTGACCTAGCTTTGATTCATCTCATCTAATATCTTCATTTTTCAGGGATCTGTTTAACAGAAATTACATCGTCAATTATTCAATGGCAAACCAAGTAGAAATTGTTACCATGACCAAAAATAGAGTTGAAGGCATACGGACTGTTAATGAGTTTCCCTAAAATAGTTCCTCAAAAACAATTATTCAAATGAGTTTCTTGTGTTTTCCAGAAAATGAAAATCGAAAACATAACGAAAATACAACCAAACTAATTGGTCAGTAAACAATAAGAACCTGCAAACCAACAAAGCCTTGTATTCCAATCAATTAGACTTGGATGCATGAGTTGTTTTTTGCTATTTTGTTGCTACTATATGCTCATATATATAGATATAGATATAGACATAGAAATAAGTATAACTGTAACCTAAACCGAGGACGCCATCATTCCAAAGCATGGTATCGACACAGAAACCATTTCAAATCTCCCGCTTTCCCAATCTCTGCCCACATTGACTGTAACTTTGAATTTCAGAGGACTATTCTTCCCTTGTTGCATCAAAACTTTAAGCAATACTAACCAAATCAAATACAAGTTTGGGGCTTCAGACTTCTGTTTTCCCTTTTGTCCCAAGCTCTTACCTTCCCGTGGAGGGTGAAGACAGTTAACTTCACTCTCGGCAGCATTCAGCTGAGTAGTAGTAGCTCTTGCATCAGAATGATCCGTGTTCTGAACATTGTTTGGATTAGGGGTTTGATCATGATTTCGCTCTCTATAGCAGGAGTATACTCTCTCAGCCTTGATGTTTCCAAACAAGAGTTCAGCAGCCTTGTTTTTGACGAGGAGAGGAATATATTTCGAGTCATCCCATACGTATAACTGCAAATGAAGACAGAAATCAGTTATGCTTGGCAAGTTTATAGGAGATGACCACATTCAAAAATAATATTAAATAAATATATAAAATTGTACGAATCTTGTACGAAGTCCAAAGATAATATTCCAATGCTCGCATGGTGACAATCAGTCGCCAATTTATTTTCAAAATAATGAAGAAGAATCAATTGCAAATTTATCAAGAAGAAGAAAAAACACCTACCACTTTATTCCAGTTGATCCATATTTAGGTTCATTGATGTTATAGTTAGGAAGATCACCAAGAATTTCAAGGTGTATTAAGATTTGGGGCTTATCTCTAACCGTGTATTTCCATATCTTTTTTCTTTTCTTTTTTATTGGCATTGGGGTGTCCAGATCGAGGCCCGACTAATCCCCAGGGTGCATAGGCCCTTGGCAAGGAAGGTTTCGATCCCTAAACCTTGGAGGGAGCACACCTCCAAGACCAAGGGCTTGCCACCAGGCCAACCCTTTGGGATTAACTGTGTATTTTCATATCTTACCCTTAAATTCAACAAAGACGGAACTCACTGAACTGTGAATAACAAATTTGTATTTAGATAATTTGGTGAAATGAAAAATTGACACGACTTCAAAAAAAGGGGGAACACCAAACTGGTGTTCACCCTTTATATATTAGTATAGATTACAAGCCAAGCTGCAGCTCAATGTGGTACTTGGTATTCAAAGGGTTTTCAATGGACCTTCGATTAAGAGATGCAATGTTCCACAAAATGAAGTATGGTAGATCAGGAGAGTTTAGAAATTATCTTTTGAAATTCTTATCCTTCAGGATGATGATACAAGTAAATGCATAAAGAGAATAAGCCAATTATGAATAATTAAACAGAAGAATCAAGTAAATTTGCAACCCTGGACAGCAAGTTTTTTCCGCAAAGTATACAATATTCATAATGTCACAAGTAAGAAACTCTCCCATAAAGATCAAATTAAGACCAACAAGCCAGCCATACCATGAAGGGTCTGTATATTGAGGTTATTAAATGGAGGTGACTAGTGCTTTTTGGACAATAGAGTGGAATGTTGGTTTGGTCGAACGTAGTAGACCTGCAAACAAGGATGGATGACACGCTAATTCAGTAACTAATATGATCATGATAAATCATGAAACAGTTGAAAGCAGAACTGAGTCTTCTCTATGCCCCAACTCAGAATTCAATGGAGAGCCGCATAGTTGGCAACCAGAGCAAATGAGATCTTCAGTCAAATTATTCTCTCCCGTTGTCCATAATCTCCTACTGATGAACATTCTCTCCTCCTCAGATTCATGAAGATGTTTCAGAAAAATTTCACCAATGGATGCATAGAAAGTAGCCTTGCAAGAATCAGTTAGATGTGACACTTCTAAAAGAGAAAAGAAGTCCTGAGAGCCTCTCTCTCCATGCACTTTCCAGTTTATAGATTGTTGCCTCATAGGCTGCAGAAGTTATAAACAGTGAAAATCAAACATGTATCATGCACGAAACAAGGAACTCGCTGATTAAAATACTTCTTTCTAAGAACTTAAAAGTCAAAGAGAATACTTGGTGCCTGTGCAATTGCACATTGCAAAGAGCGGACCCAGTTTGCTGCACCCACTCAATAACTTTCCTAAGCTTTTCCTTTGTTCTTACACCAACTCGACATTCCCCTATGATGCCCTCCACACCTAAAACATGAAGATAACATCTTATATCCCATTTATCGAGTAGAGTTAAGTAAGTTGCATTTGCTATGATAGATTAACAGAAACATAACAAGGCAATCAAATGAGACATCATTATGATTTCAATCCTAATATCCACTTCAATTGAAACATATGCATAAAATAATATGAATAAATTCAGAGAATTCACAGCAAGCAACATCCCAAGCAAATAAAGCCATTTCAAACTACCAAGTAACCTTAAGCAACAGAGAAAGGACATTATGCCGCCTCTACCACAAAACCTACAGAAATAAAATAAAAAATAAATCCCTTAAAACAAGAGGAAAAGAACACATACCCTTAGAAACAAGTGATTCACTAGGGTGGACTAAACATTGTAAAGATGAGCATTGGATGGTTCTGGCCTCAACAAAATCTCCAAATTTTGTAACCTTGACATCTGTATGATGCACAAATATATCAAAACTCCACGTCAGACAAGAATCAGTTATACTATTTGTTGGAAAAATGGTTTAATATAAGCATATTTTTTTAGCCCATTTTTAAGTGGGCCCCAAACGTTGGTTGGAGTGGGTCCGAAGAGGTGAAGTGTTCCTTGCCACATGGCAAGTCACACGGTGAAGACAGAACGTCAAAACCATTTATGAGTGAATGGGAAGTTGACGTCGTTTCGAGTCTAACATTAATTTTTTAGATAAAATTCATTTGAATTTTTTCAATAAAAATTATTGTGGGAATTTAATTTAATTCTAAATTTATTTTTTGGTTTCCTTAAGTGGTTTCCTAAAAATGATTAAACTATTCAAATAATTATATATATATATATATATATATATTCGGACCCACCCCAACCAACGTTTGGGGCCTACTTAAAAATGGGCTCAAAAAATATGCCTATATTAAACCATTTTTCCAACAATTCCCCACATGAATGGAATTTGACAGAGAGAAAATGCAACAACATGATCTAATTACAGAGAGTACAGAAATTGGAAATATTCTGCAAAGGATAGGTAGCTTTTGGCTTTGAACCTTCCCTTGTGAGACACTATCAAATTTACTAGCTAACCAGTGAACATGATGTCTTGAACTGTTCAGCCGTTTGTGTAAACCAAGACAATAGAACTCACACAGTATATCCCCAGACACAGTTTAGTTCTCACTATTGTATTCATTTTGACCCTGAACAACCTGGTCTTTCATGAGTGCTCTAGAGAATTTGTAACCCTTCACAAATCTCATAGAACCGGCCCAGTTCACACTCACATAGGTGATTCTTATGAAGAGTATCCTGCCATACTCCACTAGGTTTGCCTAGTTATAAGAATCATTAAAATTTTACTTAACCTCAAACACTGCAGACATCACTATTTCATCAAAGAAATGGGTAGGAGTTAGACTCCCCAGTGATCTTTCTGAGTCAATCACAACTCGGTTGTCCCTTTGAACCTAGATCTTGGGATCTCCAGCCAACTAGGTTGGGTTGCTGTTGTGGTAACTCTTATTTAATAGGCTTAAGTCTCATTCCCCTCGATGAATTCTCAACTAACTCTCTTGCTAACCCTTTGGTTAGTGGATCCGCTATGTTGTTTTTAGACTTAACATATTCTATAGAAATAATTCCATTAGAGAGTAGTTGTCTAACGGTGTTATGTCGACGACGAATGTGTCGTGACTTACCGTTATACATATGACTCTGTGCTCCACCTATAGTTGATTGACTATCGCAATGTATGCATATAGCAGGCACCAATTTTGGCCAAATTGGAATATCTTCAAGGAAGTGGCGAAGCCATTTTGCTTCTTCCCCTGTTTTGTCTAAAGCTATGAATTCATATTCCATAGTAGACCTAGCAATACAAGTCTGTTTGGAAGATTTCTAAGATACAGCCGCCCCACCAAGAGTAAAGACATACCCACTGGTGGACTTCGAGTCTCTAGTATCCGATATCCAATTTGCATCACAGTATCCTTCAAGTACTGCTGAATATCTAGTATAGTTAAGCCCAATGTTACGAGTAAATCGGAGATATCTAAGAACCCTTATAATTGCTTTCCAGTGTTCTCCTCCCGGATTACTCGTATATCTACTTAATTTACTTACTGCATAAGCTATATCTGGGCAAGTGCAGTTCATTAAGTACATTAAGCTTCCAATAATTTGGGCATACTCTAATTGAGAAATACTTTCCTGTACATTCTTAGAAAGATACAAATTAACATCTATAGGAGTTCTAGCAAGATGATCATCATCTTTGCTGAATTTGTCAAGTATTTTCTCAATATAATGAGATTGTGACAAAGTATATCCTTCTGATGTTTTGGAAATTTTCATACCAAGTATTACATCAGCAATGCCCATGTCCTTCATGCCAAAATGTTTATTCAACATTTTCTTGGTAGCTTTAATCATGTCATTATTACTACCAATGATGAGCATATCATCTACATAAAGACATACAATGACATAACCTTTATCTGTGTTTTTAATATAAACACATTTGTCACACTCATTAATTTTAAATCCATTTGACATTATTGCCTTGTCAAATTTCTCATGCCATTGCTTTGGCGCTTGTTTTAAACCATATAATGATTTTACCAATTTACACACTTTCTTTTCTTTCCCTAGAACAGAAAACCCTTCTAGTTGTTCCATGTAAATTTCTTCATTTAACTCACCATTTAAGAAAGCGGTTTTAACATCCATTTGATGAATTTCTAGATTGTATAGAGATGCAATGGCAATTAGCATTCTAATGGATGTTATTCTAGTAACCGGTGAGTATGTATCAAAGTAATCTAGACCTTCTTTTTGTCAAAAATCTTTGACTACAAGTCTTGCCTTGTATTTGTCTATTGATCCATCCACTTTCAAGTTTCTTTTGAAAATCCACTTGTACCCAAGAGGTTTACAACCTGGTGGCAAATCCACCAATTCCCAAGTGTGATTTTGTAAGATGGATTCAACTTCACTGTTGACAGCTTCTTTCCATAAAGGAGTTTCAGGACTGGACATAGCCTCTTTAAAAGTTAAAGGCTCATTTTCTAACAAAAATGTTAAAAAATCTGGGCCAAAAGATTTTGAAGTTCTAGCACGTTTACTACGCCTAGGTTCTTCTTCCTCATTTTCGTCTAACTCTTGCTCTTGATCATGTTCTTGATTCTGACTAGTAATAACATCATGAGATCTTTTATTGTTACTAGTTTCCTGTCCAGTCTTATTTGGAAATATATGTTCAAAGAATGATGCATTCCGAGACTCAATAATAGTATTTACATGCATTTCGGAATTTTCTGATTTATGAATCAAAAACCGATATGCACTACTATTCTTCGCATAACCAATGAAAATGCAATCAATGGTCTTAGGACCTATCTTAGTTTTTTTAGGACTAGGAATAGCCACTTTAGCCAAACACCCCCACACTTTTAAGTATTTGTAGGATGGTACTCTTCCATGCCACAATTCGTAAGGTGTTTGATTCACTTTCTCTCGGGGTACTTTATTAAGTATATAATTAGCAAAAAGTATTGCTTCCCCTCACAAGTTCTGAGGTAATCCAGAACTTATTAACATGGCATTCATCATTTCTTTTAAAGTCCTATTTTTCCTTTCAGCAATTCCATTTTGCTGAGGTGAGTAAGGAGCAGTGGTTTGATGAATTATTCCATGTTCTTTATAAAATTCACCAAAAGGTGATTCATATTCACCACCTCTATCACTTCTAAGTTTCTTAATTTTCTTACCAAGTTGATTTTCAACTTCATTCTTATATTGAATGAAAGTTTCCAAAGTTTCATCCTTGATTCGAATTAAATAAACATAACTATATCTAGTATAGTCATCTATAAAAGTGATAACATACTTTTTCCCACCTCTGGTTTGAATTGATTTAAAATCACAAATGTCACTATGAATTAATTCAAGTGATTCCGTACTCTTTCAATTGAATGAAAAGGAGTTTTAGATAATTTTGCCTCAACACAAATTTTACATTTATGATTTGAATCAATGTCAAATTTAGGTAAACAATTCATATTAATTAATCTACGTAAAGATCCATAATTAACATGTCCTAGTCTACCATGCCATAAATTTAAAGACTCAAGCAAGTAAGAAGAAGATGTATTATTATTAATAACTGAGGGTACAACGGTCATTACATTTAATTTGAAAAGGCCATCAGACATATAACATTTTCCTACATACATCCCGTTTTTGATAAGTACAAACTTGTCGCTTTCAAAAACTAGCCTAAACCCATTCTTACTCAACAAAGATCCGAAAACAAGATTCTTGCGAATATCCGGTACATGCAGCACATAATTGAGAGTGAGTTCCTTTCCAGATGTCATCTTGAGTACAATCTTTCATTATCCTTCAACTTTGGAAGTTGAGGAGTTGCCCATAAAGAGTTGTTCACCATTGTCCACTGTAGAATAAGATGTGAACATCTTTTTGTCGGCACAAATGTGGCGAGTAGCATCAGGTCCACCCACCATTCTTTAGGACTTCCGACAAGATTTGCCTCGGAAACAACTGCAGAAAGATTGATGTCATCTACACCGTTGGAAATATTGTCCACTTCGGTCATGTGGGCTTGAGCAGGCTTCTTGCCTGTTCTTCTTTTGCTTTTGCCTTTGCTACGGCAATCTTTGGCCCGATGTCCCTCTTTATCACAGATGTAACATTTGCCATTAAACTTGTACTTTTTATTTTCCCTCCCTTTAGAGCCTTGTGATGAACTTTCTCCAAAAGACTTTCGTTTGTTGGTTTTTGAAGCATATTCCACCACATTTGCCTTAGACTCCATAGGATGCTTACCAGTCCGCTTTTCAGAATTGCGGTTGTCCTCCTCAATCCTTAAACGCACAATTAACTCGTCCATAGAAATTTCTTTGCGCTTGTGTTTGAGGTAGTTTTTGAATTCCTTCCAACCTTTTGGTAATTTTTCAATTAAGGCTGCAACGTGGAAGGATTCACTGAGAGACATACCTTCTGCGTAAATGTCATGCAGAATGAGTTGGAAATCTTGAGCTTGGCTGATCACAGTTTTTGAATCAACCATTACAAAATCCAAGAATCTGCCAACCACAAATTTCTTTGAGCCGGCATCTTCTGTTTTGTACTTTTTCTCCAACAATTCCCAAAGTTCCTTTGCTGTCTTGATTGGACTGTAGACGTTGTATAATGTGTTGTCAAGTCCGTTCAAGATGTAATTCTGGCAAAGGAAATCGGCATGTTTCCAAGCATCAACCGCAACAACCACTTGCCGGTCGGTTTCATCCTCTTTCAGGATAGGAGCATCTTCACGGAGGAAACGAGCCAGGTTCAGAGTTGTAAGATAGAACAACATTTTCTATTGCCATCTTTTAAAGTCAGTTCCTGAGAACTTCTCTAGCTTCTCTCAGTGATTTACCGGTACTATTACAACAGAAAAGGGGATTGGCGTCATTGCAGCCGCCACAGTAGTACTTGTTTGGGCATTCGTTTCAGTAGCCATCAATTCTAATTTATAAAACAAAATTATAATTAGAATTATACTACACAGAAAATTAAAGCCAAAAAACCACAGAATTTTAAATTCTATAAAAATAAAAGAAACAAGAATTGTAACTTTTATTTCTAATTAATTTGAAAATAAAATAAAATTTTATTTAACCAAATTAAACCAAAACTACAGAAATAAATTCTGTTAAAATAAAAGAAACAAAACAAAATGTAACTTTTATTTTCAATTAATTTGGAAATAAAATAAAATAAAATTTTATTTAACCAAATTAATTTCACACAGAAAACTAATTCAAATTCACAGAATTAAATTCTGTAAAAATAAAAGAAACAAAAATGTAACTTTTATTTTTTTAATTAATTTGGAAATAAAATAAAATTTTATTTAACCAAATTAATTCCACACAGAAAATTAATTTCTGTAACACTTCAATAATTAAAATACTAAAACATAATTTTAATTAATGAAAACTCAGAAAATAATTTCTAAAAACCAAAATTAATTTTCTTACAAAATTCCACAAAAATATATTCTGAATTGTTAATGACACCAGTATCGTACTATTAGTTGTCAAAGAAAATAGACAGTATATTACTACTATCTGTCAAATAGCATATAATCACTATTTGTTTTTCCAACCAGAATATTATTTTGTAAATCCACAGAAAATATTTTTTTTTTCCCGAAATTATTTACGAAGAATGAAAAAGGGAAACAAACGAAAAATTCTGTAAACAGAATAATTCGAAACTGTCTTAAGATTGTTGGATCAATCTTCTGTGCAAAAAAAATAAATTGAAATAAAGCCAAACAAATAAATAAATGACGTACCATATTTATTTATCGAACTGAATTAAAAATTCAAAGACCAAGTCGAGTGTGTAACACTCTGTCCTTAAGACAGATTCACCCCGCTACGGTGCTTACGGTTGAGTGGCGTCTATCTCCCAAGATACAATGATCTTCACAAACTTGTAGTAGCACACCAAACAAATTTGTACAGCGAACCAAACCTTGTGTTCTATACTCTCTTAATATTTATTCCTAAAACTAGAATGAAGAATAAATGTACTAGAGTAAAATCTGGACAACAAAAACAAAAATGCAGACTTCAAATTTTTTCATTCTTCAAACTGCTGGAAAATTGATCTATATATAGGCACGAAAGGTGACCAAAAATTTGTCCGAACAGGTGCAAAGACAGCCTAACAGATGTGACAAAATTATTGTTAGAATTTACCATTCACACTTACCTACTACACTCCACCTACCACCAATTTACCCTCACCTACTCCTCACCTACTACCCAAACCCTCTCCTATATAATGCCACTCTGATTTGTAATATAAAATATTAAGATCAAACAATCAATAATACAGTATTTTTAACGTGGTATCAGAGCAATAAGATTTAGGCCTATTTTTTTTCTCACCGGCGGGCAGCCGGCCGGCAACTTTGCCTTCGCTGCCCGCTGGAATTTTCTACACTTTAACTTCGAGTTTTTCGCCATATTGCTCCCGAGTCTCCGGCGGGTTTGCCTTCATATCGCAGCCCGACTCGGAGCCTTCCTTGCACTGCCGAAGGAATACTTTAACCATCAGTCAGCAACTTTTTTTCCGACAAGTCATTCGCCGGAAAGTCCATCGCCGCCGTACACTCCGGCCTCACAGACATGGATCAGCTGGCAGACACCCCCACCCGCTGCTCCCACCACCGTCGCGCCCAGTTCGCGACCTTCTTCCGGTTCCCCGACGACATCCTCCTTGACGACGACGACTTCCACCTCGCCTCCCTCGACTTCCCTTATGTTGCAGAACACCGCCGTGAGCTGCCACTGCCCCTTACCACACTGTCTTGTGCCCGTCGTCCCACGCGAGAGCCAGCCGTCACACTGCCCTGTGTGCGCCACTCCTCACCTCGCTTGACCTGCCCGTTTTGCCTCCAACCTTTGCGATATTGACGCTGCTTCTGGCCGTGATTGGCCCGCGCCGACCACGCACACTCTGTTGTGTGTGATGTTGGCTTGCCCAGCACCTGCACCCGCAACTAACATACATGCGCCTGCTACTGGGACACATCCCTGCAGTAGTGATGTTTGTGCCAACTATGTCCTTGAATGTGATGAGTTGGACAACTGGAAGTGCATCCGGATCAAATTTCTCATCTGGGTGAGAATCAAATTGACCTGTAGCCTCAATAGCAATATCAACATTTACCATCTCCACATCTGATATAAGAATGTCTTTTACATAACCGAAAGAAACAACCCAAACCAAAGAAAGAATAAAACCAACAGCACCTGTAAATCCCACCTGTAAATCTCCACCATCTTTTTTTCCACCATCTTTTTTTTCTTTTTTTATTCTTTCCACTCAACTTTCTTTTTCTTTTTTTATTATTTTACTTCAAAAGCCTGAGCCATTCCACCATCTTTTTTCTTTTTCATTCTTTCCACTCAACTTTTTTTTTTATTATTATTTTACTTCCTCTTTTGAAACAAAAACAACACGGCACCCAACTTTCTTTGTCCCCCTTCTTTTCCTTTCTTTTATTTTATTTAAACAAAAAAAAACAAAAAAAACAAAAAAAACAAAAAAAACAAAAAAAACAAAAACAAATTACACATTTGCACAACACACCCTATTTTATTCATCTCCGGGATCGACCCCGATCACCATTTTACATAAAAAAAAAAAAAAAAAAAAAAAAAAAAAAAAAAAAACACAACAAAACAAAACAAAACAAAACAAAACAAAAACAAAAAAAAAAACACATCCGCAGGCGGGATTTTTCTTCTCTACTCTGCTGCAGGTCTCTTCTTCTTGCCTCCGTCCTGGGCGGCCCTTGACGGTGTTGCTTCCGTGTTTCCTTGTCCACCGAGCACGTTCACTCCCCCATACTCCTCTACTGCCGCATATGGCGGCCCTCCAAATCGAAACATCACGGTGGCCTTCCGCTTCAGCTCCTTGTTTTCTGCCCTTAGCACGCTTATCTCTGCTCGCGCATCCTTATACATGCGTTGGAGCAGAGCCAGCTGGGAATTTAAATGCTGTACCTCATTTGTCCTACTCTGCAGCCGGTTCGACAAATTTGTGACCGCCGTCATGGTTTCCACGCATGACTTCAGAGTATACTGATTAGCCTCAATATCAGTTTGCATCGCCATTTTTTGCTCCACCGACCGCATCGGAAAGTTCAATGGAGCAAAACCAGAGGTGTTTGGTTGCGGTTCACTGGCCACCGCCCCAGTTATTTCTCTTGTGGGCTCGTTCAGTTCTGGAAAGAGCGTGAGCAGGTTCTGGGTAGCTGGACGGGAAGAAGAGGCCATGTTTTTTGAGTTGCTAAGTGTTTCAGAGAAGGGTTGGTTTCCGGGTGTTTCAAGATTTGCAGAGACAAGCTCTCCGAGCGTTCAGAGGTTTCAGACTCATATGCACAGCCTTCGCCTCAACCTTGTTTTAAATAGCCAGGGCCAGCCACGCGCATTGCGCGCCTCTTGCCGCCCGACAAACTGGCACGCCTTTTCATGGCACATCTTTTGATAAAGTGGGCACGCCTTTTGATGGCACGCCTTTTGATGGCACGCCTTTTGATGGCACGCCTTTTGAAAAAAATTGGGCACACCTTTTGAGGGTGCAACTTTTACAACGGTCCGACATGACCCCATAAACTGTCCCGACATAGATTCCGGTTAGTTTCTACACGGGTCCGACAAGACTCTGTAAACTGTCCCGACATTGATTCCGGTTAGTTTCTACAAGGGTCCAGCAAGACTCCGTAAACTGTCACAACAACTGTCACAACAGTGTCTGCTACAACGGTCCGACATGACCCCATAAACTGTCCCGACATAGATTCCGGTTAGTTTCTACACGGGTCCGACAAGACTCTGTAAACTGTCCCGACATTGATTCCGGTTAGTTTCTACAAGGGTCCAGCAAGACTCCGTAAACTGTCACAACAACTGTCACAACAGTGTCTGCTACAACGGTCCGACATGACCCCATAAACTGTCTTCTACACGTTATGACACCCCCATACAGTGTCCTCTACAATGTTATGACACCACCATACAGTGTCCTCTACCACGTTATGACACCACCATACAGTGTCTTCACCCATGGTCTGACACGACCATACAGTGTCTCCTATCCTTTTTTATTTTTATGTATTTTCTTGTTTTGTTCCTCTTTTCAAACTCAAGTTGGTTAGTTTCTATCCTCCTTGAGTTTGCGGGGGGCTGTTAGAATTTACCATTCACACTCACCTACTACACTCCACCTACCACCAATTTACCCTCACCTACTCCTCACCTACCCAAACCCTCTCCTATATAATGCCACTCTGATTTGTAATATAAAATATTAAGATCAAACAATCAATAATACAGTATTTTTAACGATTATGAACAGGTTTAGTTCAAATTTTGAACAAAACTGCAACCTGTTATAATACAAACAATTCCGGACCGTTGCACAACCAACACCAATTATTCAAATTTTGAAAAGTGAACCGCAAAGGACCAAGTCAACCTGATGGAACTTTAATTTTTTTTTTTTAAACTATTGAAATCTAATTTTATATATATATTAAACTATTTAAATATATATGTATTAAACTATTTGAATATATATATATATATATAAAACTATATTTCAATAGTTTTAAAAAAAAAAATTAAAGTTCCATCAAGTTGACTTGGTCCATTGCGATTCACTTTTCAAAGTTTGAATAATTGGTGTTGGTTGTGCAACAGTCCGGAATTGTTTGTATTATAACAGGTTGCAATTTTGTTCAAAATTTGAACTAAACCTGTTCATAATTTTGTCACATCTGTTAGGAGGTCTTTGCACCTGTTCGGACAAATTTTTGGTCACCTTTCGTGCCTATATATAGATCAATTTTCCAATAGTTCGAAGAATGAAAAAATTTGAAGTCTGCATTTTTGTTTTTGCTGTCCAGATTTTACTCTAGTACATTTATTCTTCATTCTAGTTTTAGGAATAAATATTAAGAGAGTATAGAACACAAGGTTTGGTTCGCCGTACAAATTTGTTTGGTGTGCTACTACAAGTTTGTGAAGATCATTGTATCCTGGGAGATAGACGTCACTCAACCGTAAACACCGTAGCGGGGCGAATCTGTCTTAAGGACAGAGTGTCACACACTCGACTTGGTCTTTGAACTTTTAATTCAGTTCGATAAATAAATACGGTACTTTATTTATTTATTTGTTTGACTTTATTTTAATTTATTTTTTTTACACAGAAGATTGATCCGACACTATTTACGATACAAAACTTCAAAACTGACATAGCATAAAAAGAAAGGAATTAAATACATTGACTACCTGAGAGAATAATATTTCAATGAATAAAATATGCAGCTAAATTCCAAGAATGAAAAAACAATCAAAGATTAAAAAATGCTAATTAAAAAAAACAATGGACGCAGAACAACCTGCACCACTGAACAGAAACGGAAACTGAAAGAAAGAAAAGAAGCAGCACTAACTGCATTAGATATACAACCCCATCTACTCAAATAGTTTCTATATCTTATGTATGCTATACACTTAAGTTATTACAAATTCAATAATTCCAGAAGCTATATTACATGAACTTTTCTAAATCAAATGGATGAAGTACTCATGTTGGATGCTCAACACTTAGGTAAGGGTATGAGATATGTGTCCAACATGTGCAGTTGAACATTGACCATAGAAAATATTTAATAATTCAAGTTTAGCATATAAGTATGCATTAAACTTCATATTATGCATAAACTGCTTGCTGTAAGACATTTTGCAAATACCATTTTTCCCTAGAAAAAAAAGAGTATATATTAAGTAATATGCATATTTTGCAATGTCCACATGTCCTTGGACATGAGAATTAGATGAATCTGACACACATGCTCGCACTCAATACCCATACCCAAGTCCACTTAACATAAACCAAAGAGAAAATGTATTCCACTCGTGACTCTTTTTTCATCATGTGATCTCACATTGATTCCTCATCCCAAGCAGGAGGTTCCTGATACTAAGTTCTAGATAGAGCCTTTGATTTCGGCTTTATTTAGAAGGTCTCTTAGTGAGGCTCTTTTTAGACCAAATTAGAATACTAGACGAGGTTCTTCCTGATGGCTCTTGAGGGAATCGCACCCTAACTGTCTTGACGCTTTGGGCTTGGATATTTCCCCTTTTTGCTTGTTAACAAGCTTCAGAGGGTTTTGCAATTTGATTTCTTCAAGTTTCTAAATTTTTTTTTTTTTAATTCTCCTAGATTGGACCTTTTGGGGGTTTTGAGAGCATCTCTCATGCTTTTATTAATTCCCATTAATGTAAAATTCGGCAAGAATCCACAAACCTCATAGCTGTTTGCTTGTCAAGAGTTTATTTCCACTGAACTTACCTCAAATTTGTCACTCACTGCCTTGCCAAGTTGCCACTTTATAAACTCAACATCAGTACGAAAAATGTAGGTTTTCCAATGAAATGTAAAGCCAAAATGGGGCAAAAAAAATGTTCTCAAACCAATAGGACTAAATGGTGAAAACCCAACCACGACAAAACATACCCAGAAACAAAAACAACGAAAAATCACAGTAACAAAATAATCAAGCAAACAGAGTAGTGAGTACATATATACAGCTATGCTTGCGAAATCGAGCATAGTTGAAGCACAAGAGAGCCCAATAATCACATGCTGCTTTCAAATATATGTAATTGTCATTAAATAAAGCTTAATTAGGAGCACAAAACAAGACCTTACTTTGCAGCAAAACAATATCACCAGCAAAAACCATGGAACCAATTTGCTTTTGCCAAATGGATACAGAAAAAAATCTGCGTGTATCGTCACCGACCTGAATGTCTGTCCTAATAACTTCTCCACCTCTTTTCGCCATCTTATACTGCCCAAAATTGAAATCTTTCAAATTTACAATACCAAAATCAAACCAACTAATTTTATTTCTTCAAAGCTACAATTTCAAGAACACACTATAAAATAATTGAGCAAATAACAATGCTTGAGCGAGCGAGAGAGAGAGAGAGAGAGACCTGAATGGGAGTAGATCTGTGAATGAAAACGAGTAACTGAACGTAATCGCCAATGTGAGAAGAAGCTTTGGAGAGATCGATCAGAGGTCCGTACCATCCGATTGCGGCCATAATTACGTACTACTACTCTTCACCCAAGAAGTTTGTATATATATATATAAATGTATCGATGTATATATAATGATAATCCTATCATTCTTCTTCTTCTTTTTCTTGGCTCTGAAAATATTTTGGCGCGTAAATTTCTGTTTAGGGATTTGAGGGAGTGTTTGGCTGCAAAGGTAATTCTAGCCACTACTAGTTGGGGGATAACCTTATGTAGGGCCAGGATTTTTCATTTTGTATAAATGTTATTAATTAAATTATTATTATTTAAAATAAAAATAAAAAAACTCATAAAAAGTCAAAAAGTATTAAAAAAATCAATTTCCAAAATGAATCTCTTTGGATTTGGGGCTTTGATTTTTTTTATTCATTTTATGATTTTTTTTAACTTTTTAATGAGATTAAAAAAAATTAATAATGTGTTTGAGAATATTTATTTTTTCTAATTTGTTAAAAAATAAAAAAGTGAATACCTGATATATACAATTGATCGGTTTTAATTGCGCTAACATTTCTTATTACAATTTTTCCATCATTTTTACTTAATAGTTTTGATAGAAAACAAATAAAAATATTATAATTTAAATTGACAAAATTTAAAATTTAAAATTTATTTTGTTACAAAAGTTAACACTCTTCTTCTTCTTCTTTCCGTAATTTCTAAAAAAATTTACATGTAAATGAAACTCATATTATGCATACATGTATTGTGCATCATTAGACAAAAAAATAGTGAATCCCACGTGTATATTTTAATAAGAACTTCAAAATCTGGGGCTTTTTCCAAACTAAGCCTCTTTTGCATCCTATTTCCCAAACTAAGCCTAGTTTGGACGGAATTTTCAAACTAAGCTAAAGCGCTATTACAAATCGCACTTTTACTGTTTGGAGCCCAAAATTTGATGAATAGTGAAAGCGTTATTGTAAAATGCACTTTTAATTAATAAATCGCTGTTTTAAATCGCGCTTTTAACATAAAATTTTTTTTTTAAAGAAAACGCTATTTGAAATAGCGCTTTCACTGTGCATATAATTTTTTTTTTTATTTTTTTAGAAAACATTATTTGAAATAACGTTTCTACTGTTGACCAAAACCAACCCCCTTGACATACGCACACACCCACAAACACCCAACCCACACTCTTAACCATTAAAATAATATAATTTTTATATATAATAATAAATTATATAATTTTTATAATTTTCATAAATATAAATCATTTTTAGGTTATGGATGGTTTGATTTATAACACGTATTTAAGGGTAAAAATTTTTATAATCAAAAATAATTTTTGCAATTTTTATAATCAAAAATAATTTATAAATTACCAAAAATAATTTATAATACGTATGTATTATAAAATTTTTTATAATAATTTATAATACATATGTATTTACTTTAAATAAATTATATATAATACGTATGTATTATATATATAATTTTTATATATTTACTTTAAATAAATTATTTTTGATACGTATGTATTATATATATACTTTAAATAAATTATTAATAAATATATAATAATTATTTTATAAAATAAATTATTAATAAAATTTTATAACACGTATGTATTATAAAATTTTTTATAATAATTTATAATACGTATGTATTATTTAAATCTTTACATTTTTTATTTAAAATTTTTTACAGTAAATCCATCTTCACATTTTATAATACGTATGTATTATTCAAAAATAATTTATAAAAATTTATAGTTAATACGTATGTAAATAATTTAATACGTATCTTCACATTTACATTTACAGTAAATCCATCTTCACATTTACATACAGTAAACCCATCTTCACATTTAATACATACGTATCAAAAATAATTTATTTAAAGTAAATATATAAAAATTATATATATAATGCATACATATTATATATAATTTATTTAAAGTAAATACATACGTATTATAAATTATTATAAAAATATTTATAATACATACGTATTATAAATTATTTTTGGTAATTTATAAATTATTTTTTATTATAAAAATTGCAAAAATTATTTTTGATTATAAAAATTTTTACCCTTACATACGTGTTATAAATCAAACCATCCATAACCTAAAAATGATTTATATTTATGAAAATTATAAAAATTATATAATTTATTATTATAAATTATTATTATATATAAAAATTATATTATTTTAATGGTTAAGAGTGTGGGTTGGGTGTTTGTGGGTGTGTGCGTATATCAGAGGGTCAACAGTAGAAACGTTATTTCAAATAACGTTTTCTAAAAAAAAAAAAAAAAAAAATTATATGCACAGTGAAAGCGCTATTTCAAATAGCGTTTTCTTTAGAAAAAAAATTTTATGTTAAAAGCGCGATTTAAAACAGCGATTTATTAATTAAAAGCGCATTTTACAATAGCGCTTTCACTATGCATCAAATTTTGGGCTCCAAACAGTGAAAGCGCGATTTGTAATAGCGCTTTAGCTTAGTTTTGAAATTCCGTCCAAACTAGGCCTAGTTTGGGAAATAAGATGCAAAAGAGGCTTAGTTTGGGAAAAACCCCTCAAAACCTGCTTGTCCAGTAGTAAAAAACTGTTTATGTATATCAGACACTGTTTATATGTAACATACATAATTTTTAATGAGATTGAAAAACTCAATCCGGCAAATAGTAATAAGTTATCATGAGATAAGCCCCAAATATATTGTCTAACACTATGTTGGTTTCGCGACTTGAGGGGTCGGATTAGACTATTATGGCTGTGAGTCCCATTCAACACATGTTTAGTAGTAAAATGAGAGGACAGATTCCTAATCCAAGGGATTCAGTAATCCTCTCAATAAGGGATTAACTTGACTGAATTTTGATTAAGATTAAGAAAATAGTAAGGAGATAAAATCTATTTTATATAAAAATAAATTAATTAATTAATTTAATTATTTTTTTTTTTTTACTAAGTGCACCGGTTTGTTTTAATATTTGTTTTATTTTGTTTAATATAAAAAAAAATATTTATTAATTTTATATAATAATAATTTAACAATCTCATCACTATCTATCTCCCATACTATCATCAAAACAAACACACGTTTACTTAATTCCCTCACTAACAATCTCCACATTAACAATCTCTTCATTAACCATTATTTCACTAATAATCTCATCCAACCTAATCCACCAAACAAACTTGACGTAAGGGTTAATGAAGACATATATGATGTACCTGCATCAAGCATGTCTAGTAGTAAAAATCTGTTTATATACATAAGACACTGTTTATATATAACATACATAATTTTTAATGAGATTGAAAATATTGAAAAACTCAGCCCGACAAATAGTAGCAAGTTATCATGAGATAAGCCCCCACATATGATGTCTAAGTGTTATTGAAGACATATATGATGTTTTCTTAACACCAAACAAACAAACAATGTTCACAAGAATGGCCCAAACTGCTCCTATGAAAATATGAAACATAATTAACTGACACATCTTTAGCATTGCAACGACACAATGTCGGTTTAATTGTCCCTTCAAAAATTTGCTAAATTGCTTACCAACAGAAGCACAGCAATACACATATCCCAAAAAGTTCAAGAAAAGATTGAAAGAGTACATGAAACCGCAACAGTCACCAAACTCCAGAGAGCCAAGATAGTGCATCAATGTCTTGGAAACTAATTCAACTACAACAGACCACCCAACATTAAAAACTAGTTGGGTTGTGCAGTCTAACAAAGCTAAAGCTTCCGATACAAAATGAATTAGACTTGGACTCGGACTCAGACTCAGACTCAGACTCCAACTCCAATGCATGGCACTGAAATAGCAGACACAGGCATGTCAACCGAGTTATACCGGATGGAAATGGCCAACAAAAACAAAGGCCTATTCCACACAAGATGTATATCCAATATCGAACACATAATTGCATCAGCCATAGATTATTCAGTTTCAAAAACTACTTCAACGATATACTATTTCATATCTACAACAGAGATTCCATTCCAAAAACAAAAAAAGAAACTGTGTTTCAACATCCTAAGTCCGTCAACTGCAACAACTAGTATATGACTCCCAAACTCCAAATTACCTGAAATATGAGCTCATGTACAGTCTTGCAACTATATCAATAGGACCATCATCCCCACCAACCGCATGAAGGGCAATAGGAATTGTTGAGAGAAGGTGCAGCGTGAGGGGGAATACAGAAGGCTCAATTTCAATGGCTTCTGCAATTCCCGATTTTGATATGGGTGCCAGATCCAGTGATGCTACACCAGTATCCCCTACTATTTGAGATGCACAGCCACTGCTACTTGGTTCAATATTCCCTTTTGCACAGCCCATGTCACCACTATCTCCAGGAAAATCCAATGGCAACTCTAATGGACTCACAGTAAGTGCAACATCTTCAAGTGTCCTGTAGTTACCTGGGCTACCTCTCCTCTGGAAGCGTTTATGTGTATATAAATTGAGCAACAATGTGGATATTGATTCAAGCCATTCTACGTTCAGGTCGTCAACTTCATCATAATATATACGCCGCTCAATCTAGAAGCATGTTAACAAGCAGGACACGCATTAACTAAATGGAGAAGGAAATAAATAAATAAAATGGGTTAGTTACACCAGAATGCCACCAACTATTAGTGAATATTAGTTTAACCCCTCATCCATAAACCCATATATTTTGAAGCCATCAACTATAAAAATGCATCACTCTTATCCCCTCCAAATATGGGGACATCTTACGGTTTTTATAGTTGACAGGTCAAAATGTACAGGTTCACAAATGAGGAGAGTAAACTGATATTCATTAATAGTTGAGGAGGTATTGGTGTAATTAACCCTAAAAAAAAAAGAGATGGGTAGGGAAACTACTCACAGCTAACTTGTGGACATATATTGACATGAATCTTGGCCCCAGACCCAGTACCCTTGCTTCACTCAATATAATCTGCACAAGACCTAACAACAGTTAGGAGAATTGACAGATAAGCAAATAAAACTATGGTAAATCATAAGGAAGAGAAACATAATTTAAATGCAGTACAAGTTCAGTTATAAAAGTGGACGAGGACTACATTCAAAAAGAGAACAAATACCTCCTTTTTCTTGAGAAGAAACCACATGTAGAGTTTATCACTAGCATCTTTGACATGCTTACTAGCCAGCTTCCTCTCATTGCAATGAGCAGCAACGTCCGCAAGTATTTCCATGCATGGAATTCTGTGTTTTGATGCTGCAGCAGATAATGCTTCCTGACCTTCACTCGATTCTGCTGCATCTTTATCAAAACAAATACCAGTGAAGCACCATCTTGTCAATTCCTTCCCATTCTTCAGTTTTTGCCTAGTTCTTTTATACTTCAAATACATCTCTTCAGCTTCAATTGTAGCAGCCAATGTCCGGTGTACTACAATATCCGGATACCTACGCAGCGGTGAAGTAAAATGAGTGTAGAGAGGAACAGCCAAAGCATAGTGCCCCCAATCATTTTCACTGTCTTTTAAATCTCCACTACAAAAATATGTTGCCAATTGCATTGGCTTCGTAGCATACGACAAGAGAATATTAAACAACACAGAATCATTCTTGAGTGTTTCTCTAATCCGCTCTAATGAATGATGAATGTGACCTGAAGAAGAAGTGTCCAATTCGAAACCATGTTTGCTACAAAAAACTTCAAACTCTCTGAGCTTCCGCAAGTTAGGTTCCGGATGCCTACGCAACAATGCACTATCAGGATAAGCTCTAGTTATTACTTCTGCAGCTGTCACATTGGCCAAAAGCATAAACTCCTCAACGAGGAAATTTGAGTCCGTCCTTTCTGAAAGTATACCATCGTAAGGATTTCCATCTTCGTCAAATAAGAAAACCAGTTTGGAGCTTTCCAAACGCAATGCCCCATCATCAAACCTCTTCGCCTTCAATGTTTTCGAAATTACATGAAGGCTTTCAACAGATCTAATAACATCAGACCATTCAAACTGGCCATGCAATTGAGGGCAACCATCTTCTAAGGTACTAAAACTACCCACATTAAACAGCCCATCAATAATGGCCTGAGCATTTTCATACGAGAGTTTGCAACAAGATTTTATGACAGTACGGCCAATCCACTGGTCCAGAATCTCACCAGCAAGAGTCATGTCCCAGAAAATTGAGAAGGTGAGTCTGTCTACTCCAGGATTAAGTGATCCTAGTTTCTCTGAAAGCAATGAGGGCAACATAGGTAATTTACCCCGCAATAAATAGACATTAGTAGATCGAATTTGAGCTTCTATGTCTAATGATGTGTCGGGTTGAACAAAATATGATACATCAGCGATGTGCACACCGACTCTGAAAATGCCATTGGATAGCCTTTCGACCGATAGCGCATCATCAAGATCAGTCGCAGTGGAAGGATCAATAGTAAATATGCACATATTTCTTAGATCTATTCTGCTCTTAAGTTCCTCCGGTGGAACCTCCCAAGGAACACGTGGAAGGCAAGAAAGTGATTCAGCAGAAAATTCAGAAGACTGAATTGCATTTTCAAATAAAATTGCAGCAATATGTGATTCAATCTCTCCACCCCTCCCAAAAACATGCATGACACAAGCTTGTGGGAGATAATTTTCTTCCCTCCAATCATCAATTTGTGCAGCAACAAGTTCCATTTCTGTTGTTTCATCTCCATCCTCCAATCTTTTCTTGATGACATCAGGCAAGTCTCTCACAAATACCATCATTTTAGGAAACTTTGGGTCAGTTGGTGTCAACATAATGTACTCCCGGTTGGTAGATGACAATAAATTCTTTTTCTTCTTATTTTCCTTTCTGCAACCTTCCCTATAAGAAAGGCACTGCTTAACACTAAGAAATCCAACAACAGCATCCCGACGAGGAGACCTTTCAATAATGGCCACAACTCTGCCAGTTGGTCTCTTTGATGGGAATGAGCTTATCAACGTGCACAACTTCTCTACTGAACTTGTAACATCATTCCGGTCATTGGAACAACCTGCCTGTGAAAGATCCAGTGCAGAAGGACAGTGTCCGTTAACAGAACTATAACTATATTCTGACACAGAGTTGTGCTGTCCAATTACTTCCGGACCAACATTTGCACCAGAGGAAGTACCAACCTCGTATTGAAACCCCTTCTCTGGAGAAAATGAGCCATTTCTACCATTTACATACTCATAAACTGCATCTACCTTGTTTTTTCCTTTGCAGCTATCACCAACCAACTCAGTGGCATCAGAGACAGAGTTATAATCCTCCAATGGAGCAGAATTGTTGAAAGTCCCAGTAGACCCTTTCATCTTAGTCCATGCTGAGAAAGGATCAACTTTTATCACAACAATGTCTCCTTCAACCTATGTGACAGAAAATGTTCCATCAAAAATACATCGCTACAGGGATCAGCATATAAATTAAAAACACATTTAATGTGTGAACTATAATTTATTTATTTTTTAAGGAAATGAAAAGAAAAAAAAAGGCACAATTTGGGCGCACATGCTGTTTGTCAGAAGAAGCTATTAATTTTTCAATATGAACCACCATAATAACAATAGTAATCTTCCTTTTAAGCATCTGGTAACAATGTAAATGTAAAGTATTGCCAGATAAAAAGTCCAAAATTAGTCACATGACCAATTAAGTAAATTGCATGTTTCATTCCCTTGAATTTTGACCCCTTGTTGCTTCAAAAGGAAAGGCAAAAAAACGGTTTCCCCTAGACTGTAAAAAGTTGTGAATGCATACCCATCCCCAAAAAAATGTTATTGCATTTATAATCTAATGTAACAGCTCACTAATTGCATCAGCAGTGTTTGCATAGACTAACAAATCAAACTTGTTAACTTCTGAAGCGGAAAAAACAGTGAAGTACAAATTTGAATCATTGACTATCTTTCTGGATGCACAAATAAATGCTTTCAGATAATAGTTTAAAAGATCTAAAAAATAAAAATAAAATGGACCTCAAGTAAGGATAATCCTGATCAACCCAACAGTTTGTATTTTATGATATTACTAAGATGTCATTCTTTGGCAATGAATTAAAGAAAAAACGGGACTGCCAATGATTAACAGTATACAGCTGATGAAGGAACAGAAAGCAAACAAATCAAGATTAGTGAGTTAACTTCCTATCACTTTACATCCATTAAATGCACAATGTACAAAAAGTACGCAGACAGTTGAAGTCAACAACACTTCATTTAGAAAATTATTAAAAGCAACCCCAGACTTACAGCTCTATTCTGAGCAGCAATTCCACTGATGAGAACATCTGTTTGAACTCCATCGATTTTGCAATAGGCCTAACAACACAGAACAGTGCATAATATTTGCGTCATAATAGAACAAGGAGATGCAACAGAAATACGTGGAAAAAATTATAACGCACCTCAAGTCTGTTGTGAGCATTCACACGAAACAGCGCTTTAAAGACATTGCCTTTCTGCAGAATTAAACACTGAATATGATAACAACCTTCTTCTTCTTCTCCATGATGTGTTTACATGGTCTAAAAAGATCAATAATTCGGTGCAATAATAAACAGCATCAAAACAAATACTGATTGAAATATATTGGCAGACTGACCTCTAATGCCTCACTAACAGATTCAACAGACCAATGAGGAGCAAAATATTTTCTCTGATGACAGGTCTGATGCGACATAAGAAAATCCTTACTTGCATATAACCCCATTGACTCCTTGCAAGCAATTGTCTTGGGATATGATTTTAAAAGCATTCTTCCACCAGAATCAGACGAAAACAGTAGCTGATTTTGCATACTTCTAACCTCCTGTAGTGCTGTTTGTTCATTTATATGTACTGTTGGCAATGAATTAAAAGCAACATTACATGCTCCAGGCAGTCGTTGCTCGTTTGGTGTGCCACTACCTCCCATTATTTCTGAAGGTTCTGCTGGTAATTCATTTAGCGAACAACAACAATCTGCTCCAAAAACACAAAATTGAAACATCAGAGCCAACACAGATAATCTCAGTACCCAACAAACACATCCATTTCACAAATATAGGGGAGAGTGTAGACAAACGACGAGGAACGAAAACTTAGAAACCATAAACAGTCAATAAAATTCACATTCCAAAAGAATCAAGTTGCAGCTGAAAAGCAAGTAGATGTATGATCTATACTTTTGAAAACTCCATCCCCACAATGTTATCAACAAAACTAACAGAATGAAAATAAGTAATAACCTGTTTGAAGTGGTTTAAAAAAATAGAGTCAGGAAACAACATTTAGATAATTCCCAAATAGCCTGAGTTAAAACTGGCTCTTTTTAACTCAGGTTTATAGAAAAGTTTCCAAAAACAACAAACCCAACCATTTTCAATTTCTTTTTTTTTTCTATTTTATGCTATTTTGAGAACAAAAAACATTATTTTTTTTTTAAATCACTCTACCAAACATAGACAGAATTTTGATTCACATGGCCATTTGGTTTCCAAAAAGAACTCAAAGGTCAAATAATCGAAAGATTACAATTATGTAGATGTTCTTGTTTTTCCTAGATGCAAATTTTTTTAACAGATACATTGCCTTCTCATTACCAGGCAGAGTATCTTTTCCACATGAAAAGCACAAAATTGCTTCCTCTCACTTTGTCACAAAGAATAAAGGACAACCGTATATATATATATATAAAGAGAACCTTAATTCAACTAAAGACAAATATTTGCAGTAGAATCAATTTAAGTGGAAACCCAAATTCAAAATCATGACTTTTTCTTTCCTTCAGTTTCAGCCACCAAAAATAGCCTTTAAATCATAGTTCACATCCAACAACTAAATGGTTTTCACTTTGCCAACCAAAACAAAAAAAAAAAAAAAAACCACTGATTGATACACAAATATCCATCAGACAGAAAGTTGAAGCGTAAATGTTAATTTCCAACATCCCCCCCCCCCCCAAACAAAAAAAAAAATTAATTTCCAACCCACTATATTCCAAAGTCAACTATGTTCCGTGCCCCAACTTAGTTAAATCACAGCAATGACTACGACAAGAATTTCAAAGAAGATATCAAACAATTTAACATATATATATATATACATATGTGAAATTACCTGAAACGGAGGAATTTTGTTTGGATCGTCGATTGGATCGACGCTTCTTCTTCTTATCCTTATCAACATCCTCAGTCTTCTCAACTTGAGATTGCTCAACAACTGCCCCTCTCATAATTCAGCTGATAATCCAAAATTGTTAACAACACAGAAATTCAAATAACAAATCATTTAAACCCAAGGAACTAAATTTGAAAAAAAATAATAGATCGAAGAAAAAAACGAAACCCTAGGCTAAGCTGAGAGTCGGAAATCTTCCGATTGGTAAAAAATATTTACGGAAGAAACCGATGAAGAGAGAAGGGGAAGAGAGAAAGAACAAAAGAATCTGAGAGAGAAGAGAGGATGGATGAGATAGGGTTTTATATATAGTCGCAGAGAGAGAGAGAGAGAGAGAGAGAGAGGAGGCGGTTGAAGGAAGGAAGGAAGTACTGAAAGGGACGTTATTACTTTTAACTGGTCGGCGAAAGACATGGGCGCCTACTCTGATTCCTTTGTCTTCCCTCTTTTACTTTTTGCCCCATCATCATCTCTCTCTTTTTATTTTAATTTTTTATTAAAAAAATATATACAAAAATATAAAACGTAATAATTTATATTTTTTTTTTTTTTACTATTTTAATTTATCATGAAAAAAAAATTATTTTTATAAATGCGTATGACATTAAATCTAAAAATTATTTTGTCTCAATTATAAAGATTTGATTAATATAATAATTTTGTGACAATAATAAATTATTATTTTAAATAATATTTTGTTTACTTTACTCTTCTGTCACTATTCTGCTATCACTAGAAAGTGCACTAGTATCGAAAAAATTGGCGAAGAAAGTCGACAGTAATTGGTGGTGGTAGTGATATAAACAAATAAATGACACCTGACAGATAGATAACACATATATAGGGATAATTTGGGAAGTTAGCTTTTAGCTTTTAATCCATTTTTAGTCATATCACGGGTGCCTCTTGTAACAACCCTCATACTGTTTACTGATTAATGACTGACCGATTACCGATAATCACCGATTACTGTTAAACGGAACTGATAATGACTGATAACTGACTGATAATTGAACTGATTAAAGTACTGAACTGACTGACCGAACTTTAAACTGAGTTAAATGTATGCATTTGATTGAATTGCATTCTATCTGTTTGACTGTATGATTATCTGTTCATGCTTATATGTTTAAACTGCTAATTGAAGGCCTTATCGGCGGCCGAACTAGAAACCGATTGGTGTTCTGTGACCCTCATATTTAATGTGATTTTATGGTATAATTATCTGAAAACTGATTAGGTATGATTAAATTAGATTAAAATAAGCTAATTAAAGAGTTTGATGTAATTACACTCTTGCCATCTAGTGGGGCCTTTGTCTACTCATATTTGAGCCTTGTGTATGCTTTATCAAAACATTCCTTCAGCTCATTCTTGAGCACAGCACCGACTAGAGAGAGAGAAATAGAGAGTGAGAGGGAATTGAGTTGAGTTTGAGTTCATTGGTGGAATTGCTTGGTAATTGAAGTGTAGATTGCTAATTTGAGCCTCTAGCCTTGCATTGGAGACCTAAGGTAGAGTGATTACTCTCTTGTTTGTGTATTTGAGCTTGATTCTTGCATGGTTCATGTTAATTTGTAGAGCTAAGTCATGATTCGGTTCATTAATGGTGGATTGAAGCTCAATCCTTGCATGCATGTTAGTTTCGTTGAAGTTTTGAGGTTGTAGTTCATAATGCCTCACATGCATGTCCATCTTTTGGTCATACTCCATGAGTTCATCTTGTTTTTGAAGGTTTGAGCTCTTTTGAAACAGCATTGAAGCTTTAAAAAGGATTTAAGATCATGCATGTCATGCTTGAGGAAATGGTTTGAAATTGGGTTTGAATTAAACACCCTTGGGCTTTGATTTCTTAAAAAATTGAGCTTTGAAACATGATATTCTATGTGTTTATAAATGTTTTCCAGAAAATGGGCCCAAGAGGATTGGTTTTGATGCTTTTGAGCTTGGTTTTGGACCTGGAGCTCGAATCTGGGATTTCCAGATTTCAGTCGTCCGCTCGAGCGGGGGAAGTGCCGCTCGAGCGGGAAAATCGAGCTTCCAGCATCTTGCACTGTTTTACAGTCCGCTCGAGCGGAGGATTGGGCGCTCGAGCGGAGTCATGTCTCAAGCTCGAGCAAGCGTCGAGCGGGGATTTCACCCATCCAGTACTTTTACAGTACGCTCGAGCGGGAAAGTTTACGCTCGAGCGTGTACCTTTGTTTGCCTGTACGCTCGAGCGGGGAAACCTGCGCTCGAGCGGGACCCTGTTTCACTGAAATTCCTGAAAATGTTTTCTAAGTGTATTCTTGCATCCTCATCCCATCCTAGGCATTCTTAGGCCTAGTTTAAGACATCTTGATGAGGATATCGTTGTAGAACACACCAAGGCAAATTAGGGATTAAGTTATGCTATTTCCCAACTGTGTAGCTTAGTGTGTGTTCAACCTGTGAACTGTGTAGGGTTGGCGACTGGGGGGACACGCTCTAGCATACCGTAGCCCAGAACTCTGTGAGTAACAATTGTGTAAAGATATGTTCAACTGATATCTTTTGAATACTGAACTGAACTGTTTACTGAACTGGTATTACTGAATGAATGTATGTCCTTTATTTCTGAACTGTACTGTGGCATCCTTAGTACCTACGGTTTACTGTCATCGTTACTGTTACAGAGATCTCTGTCGGTTCCCTCGTGGAACCACTACTGTTTACTGATTGATGGCCATCATTACTGTTCGGTCTTTTAAGACCTACTGTTACTGTTATGCTAATGGATGTACCACATATGACTGTTTACTGTACTGAACAACTGAAATACTGGTTGAATTGAACTGTTTTCATTACTGTAAGGACATTCATTCTAAACCCCTTTACGCATTATGTTATTCACTGGGCTTTAGCTCACTGCTCATATATATATGTAGGTGTACAGGCACCAGATCGGAGCTAGGAGCGTCAGGGTAACTCCAGTTTTGTCAAGCCAGCCTTTGTGCCTCACTGCGAGGTTCCGAGTTGCCATGCTATGGCTTGGGGGTGTTTTGTTGGTTTTCCCCCGCCTGTCTTCTGTACTGCCTAACCGTTCTGTATAGCCTGACTGTTTACTGTACTGTTGTACAGGGATTAGGTCCCTGTACTGTGTGACTGTAAATTTTGTATAGACCGTACTATTTTGTACAGACGGAATGTTTTCTGTACTGTTCTATAGGGTTGAGTCCCTAGTTTGAATGGATGTAAATATTGTACTTACTGTTCTGTATTGTTTATGTGTGAATGTATGAAAAGCCTTTTTGCATACAGACTGTCACAGCTCAATGGACACTATTTAATTACTGTATTGGCTTCCGCCAGGCCCTGTACTCTGTTTTACTGTATTACTGATCTGCAGGCCTTCGGTAATCTCGGATTACTGGCCGGTTACGGTGCTAAACCCATAGGGCCGGGTTTGGGTCGTGACAGAGTGGTATCAGAGCGATACTTACCACGAGTTATACCGCACACACGTGTCCAAATGAGCTATAGGGTGTCCTAGAAAAGTGATTAGGGCATCTCATGAGCATGATAAGTGTGTGGTTATGTTATGACTGAATATCTGTTAATGTGTTAAACTGGTGAACAAATGACTGCTTATGTTTAAAACTGTTATAACTGCTTATAGTGAAATGGACAATGCAAATGAACCTGAGTCCTCGTCTACTGAGGCAAGAATGGAAAGAATGGAAAGAATGATAGAACTGATAACTGCTAGACTTGAACAACAACAGAACCAACCGCCCCCACCTCCTCCTCCTCCGGTACAGCCGGAACCTAATGTTAATGTGGATGATGGGGATATTATTGCTCTTACCCAGAAGTTCAGCAAAATGAAACCGCCATCCTTTCAGGGAGGCCTTGAACCGTTAAAAGCTGAAGCTTGGGTTCTGGAAACAGAGAAACTATTTGAAGTGTTTCCGTGCTCAGAAGCGAATAAGGTATTGTTAGCTACCTTCACCCTCCAAGAAGAAGCTAGAAGGTGGTGGATGTTGATCCGCGATGTAAATGCTGTTATGACTTGGGCTCAGTTCAAGGAGTCATTCTTTGAAAAGTATTTCCCTCAGTGTGTTAGGGATAGGAAAGTGACTGAATTTGAACAACTGAAACAGGGCGGCACGTCGGTTGCCGAATATGAGACGAAATTTACTGAACTTGCCCGATATGCACCGCATATGGTGGATACTGAATATAAGAAGGCCAGAAAATTTGAAGGTGGCCTTAATGTGGCAATACTTGACCGGATAAATGTTTTGAAATTACCGACTTTTGTGGGTGTTCTCGACCGGGCACTGATGGCCGAGTCGAACATTGCAGCGGTAAAGCAATCTGAAACACCAACAACTGAATGGCATGGTAAAAGGCAGGGTTTCAAATTCAAGAAAGGCAAGCACAACCCAGCCAACAAGAAACAGAATACGGGGTCGACAACTAGCCCCAGTCAAGGGAGTGGATTCATTCCAACCTGTCCTGAGTGTGGCAAGAAGCACAAGGGGGTCTGCTACAGAATATCTGGAGCCTGTTACAGGTGTGGCAAGGTGGGCCACATGGTTAAAGACTGCCCCTCTGCTCCACAAACTAGTAGTAAAGCTGCACCAAGCGCAGCAGCATCAACTGTAGCACCAAAGCCTAACCCCAGAGCTACCGGGAAAGAGCCTGTGAGGCAGGGCCGAGTGTTCGCCCTAGTACCCGGAGACGTCCAGAATACCGAGACCGTTGTGTCAGGTATTCTCTCTATTTGTACCCAGAATGCTTATGTATTAATTGATTCGGGGTCTACGCATTCTTATGTATCGCATGCTTTTTCACGGAAATTGAATAGACCCTTAGAACCTATGAACTATCTGCTAGCCGTATCATCACCCGTAGGGGGATCCATGACATGTGCTTATATGTACCCCGCATGTGAAATCATTGTTGGGGATATGCATCTGTTTATTGATTTACTGCCATTGAACATTGATCATTTTGATGTAATATTGGGAATGGATTGGTTACAAAAATATCATGCCACTATTGACTGTGTGACCAAGCAAGTTGTTTTCCGTCCACCTGGTCTACCTGAATTTGTGTTTAATGGGAGTGGAGTAGTACCTCCTCCGTATTTGATTTCGTCAGTAAAAGCTGTTAAATTAATTAGAAAGGGGTGTAAAGGATATCTGTGTTCTGTACTGACTGTGCCTACCGATGGTAGCATTAAAACTGATGTGAATTGTATTCCTATAGTCAGGGAATTTCCAGATGTTTTTCCAGATAATCTTCCAGGAGATTTGACTGACAGGGAGATTGAATTTACTGTTGATGTGATTCCCGGAACACAACCAGTTTCTAAAGCTCCATACCGAATGGCTCCAACTGAATTGAAAGAATTGAAAGTACAACTGCAGGAACTGCTGGATAAGAAGTTTATCAGACCTAGCACTTCGCCATGGGGTGCTCCTGTTTTGTTTGTCAAGAAGAAAGATGGCTCACTGAGACTGTGCATTGACTACCGTGAACTGAATAAGGTAACTGTAAAGAATAAATACCCATTACCGCGCATTGATGATTTATTTGATCAGTTACAGGGTGCACAAGTATTTTCCAAAATTGATCTCAGATCCGGATACCATCAGTTGAAAGTTAAACCAGATGACATTGATAAAACTGCTTTTAGAACAAGGTATGGCCATTATGAATTTTTAGTTATGCCATTCGGAGTCACGAATGCCCCTGCTGCATTTATGGATCTTATGAACAGAATCTTTAAACCGTACCTTGATGACTTCATTGTAGTATTTATCGATGACATATTGATTTACTCCAAAAGTATAGAACAGCATGAACATCATCTGAGACTTGCCCTACAAACCTTAAGAGAACAGAGACTGTATGCTAAACTGTCTAAATGCGAATTTTGGCTTGACCATGTTATGTTTTTGGGGCATGTTGTTAGCAAAAATGGAATTTCTGTTGATCCGCAGAAAATTGAAGCTGTAGTGAACTGGCCTAGACCGACCAATGTGACTGAAGTCCGAAGCTTTTTGGGATTGGCTGGATATTACAGAAGATTTGTCAAAGATTTCTCCAAAATTGCTCTACCATTGACTCAGTTAACTCAGAAGGGGACATCATTTGACTGGACTGACCAAAGAGAATCTGCTTTCCAGGAGTTGAAAACTCGATTAGTGACTGCACCGGTTCTTACCTTACCTTCAGGTACGGATGGTTATACTGTATTTAGTGATGCTTCTCATAAGGGTTTGGGATGTGTTTTAATGCAGAATGGGAGAGTTATTGCTTATGCTTCCCGACAACTGAGACTACATGAAAAGAATTACCCGACCCATGATCTGGAACTTGCTGCAGTAGTGTTTGCACTGAAAATCTGGCGTCACTATCTGTACGGGGTGACATGTGAAGTATACACCGACCACAAGAGTTTAAAGTATTTCTTCACACAGAAAGAACTGAATATGAGACAGCGGAGATGGCTGGAACTGATTAAAGACTATGACCTACAGATATTGTACCATCCGGGAAAAGCCAATACCGTTGCCGATGCATTGAGCCGGAAGTCGATTGGAAACTTAGCCTATCTGCTTACAGGACAGAAAGAGTTGCTTTGTGACCTTGAAAAATCTGAAATTGAAATTGTTTTACGAGAACAAGGTGGAACCTTAGCTGCTATTTCTGCTCAACCGGCACTGATTGAAGAAATTAAAGAGAAACAGCAACTGGATGACTTCTTGAAGAAGATCATCGAAGAAAGAGAATCTAAACCGAGACCGGGATTCAAATTTGAGAATAATGTACTGAAATTTCAAGAAAGACTGTGTGTACCAAATGATACTGAACTGAAAAGAAGAGTTCTGCAGGAAGGCCACAATTCGAAATTGTCTATCCATCCGGGGAATACGAAAATGTATCAAGATCTGAAACAGAATTTCTGGTGGCCGGGAATGAAGAAAGAAATTGCTGACTTTGTATCCAAATGTCTTCATTGCCAACAGGTCAAAGCTGAACATCAACGACCTGCCGGATTATTGCAACCCCTACCCATACCAGAATGGAAATGGGAGCATATCACGATGGATTTTATCGTTGGGTTACCTCGCTCCAGAAAAGGTATGGATTCAATCTGGGTTATTGTTGATAGACTGACTAAATCTGCTCACTTCTTACCTGTCAAGACAATTTATAATGCGGATAGATTGGCCGTGATTTATATTAATGAAATTGTGAGACTGCATGGAGTGCCTGTGTCTATTGTTTCTGACAGGGATTCGAAGTTTACATCGAGGTTTTGGCAAAGTCTACAAACTGCATTGGGTACTGAACTGAGACTGAGTAGTGCCTATCATCCTCAGACCGATTGCCAATCAGAAAGGACCATCCAAACTCTGGAGGATTTACTGAGAATGTGTGTCCTTGATTTTCAGGGAGACTGGGAAAGTCATTTGCCATTAGTTGAATTCGCCTACAACAACAGCTACCATTCGAGTATAGGTATGGCGCCTTTTGAGGCATTGTATGGCAGAAAATGTAGATCTCCAATTTGCTGGGCAGGAGTTGGAGATGGGCCTTTGCTTGGGCCCGAGATGGTGTATGAAACAACTGGAAAAGTGAAACTGATACAGCAAAGACTGAAAACTGCACAGAGTAGACAGAAAAGTTATGCAGATGTCAGAAGACGGGACAGAGAGTATGAAGTGGGTGATCACGTTTTTGTGAAAGTGACGCCAATGAAAGGCCAGACTCGTTTTGGAGTCAAAGGCAAGTTAGCACCGAGATACGTCGGACCATATGAGATCATTGAGAAAATCAATCCGGTGGCGTATCAAGTTGCGCTTCCTCCTGAAATGGAGCATATGCATAACGTCTTTCACATTTCGATGTTAAGAGATTATCTCCGGGATCCCTTCCATGTAATAGAGCCTACCCACGTAGTGTTGAGTGATGACTACACTTATGAGGAACGGCCTATACAGATTGTAAACCGACGGATCAAGAAACTGAGGAACAAAGAGATCCCGCTGGTGAAAGTTGACTGGCAAAACCATGGTGGTATGTATGCCACTTGGGAAAGGGAAGATGACATGGCCAAACGATATCCTGAACTGTTTCCACTGAATCCTGTTTTCTTCCAGAATGAAGGTAACTCGAGTTTAGAGGACTAAACTCTTTATAAGGAGGGGAGACTGTAACAACCCTCATACTGTTTACTGATTAATGACTGACCGATTACCGATAATCACCGATTACTGTTAAACGGAACTGATAATGACTGATAACTGACTGATAATTGAACTGATTAAAGTACTGAACTGACTGACCGAACTTTAAACTGAGTTAAATGTATGCATTTGATTGAATTGCATTCTATCTGTTTGACTGTATGATTATCTGTTCATGCTTATATGTTTAAACTGCTAATTGAAGGCCTTATCGGCGGCCGAACTAGAAACCGATTGGTGTTCTGTGACCCTCATATTTAATGTGATTTTATGGTATAATTATCTGAAAACTGATTAGGTATGATTAAATTAGATTAAAATAAGCTAATTAAAGAGTTTGATGTAATTACACTCTTGCCATCTAGTGGGGCCTTTGTCTACTCATATTTGAGCCTTGTGTATGCTTTATCAAAACATTCCTTCAGCTCATTCTTGAGCACAGCACCGACTAGAGAGAGAGAAATAGAGAGTGAGAGGGAATTGAGTTGAGTTTGAGTTCATTGGTGGAATTGCTTGGTAATTGAAGTGTAGATTGCTAATTTGAGCCTCTAGCCTTGCATTGGAGACCTAAGGTAGAGTGATTACTCTCTTGTTTGTGTATTTGAGCTTGATTCTTGCATGGTTCATGTTAATTTGTAGAGCTAAGTCATGATTCGGTTCATTAATGGTGGATTGAAGCTCAATCCTTGCATGCATGTTAGTTTCGTTGAAGTTTTGAGGTTGTAGTTCATAATGCCTCACATGCATGTCCATCTTTTGGTCATACTCCATGAGTTCATCTTGTTTTTGAAGGTTTGAGCTCTTTTGAAACAGCATTGAAGCTTTAAAAAGGATTTAAGATCATGCATGTCATGCTTGAGGAAATGGTTTGAAATTGGGTTTGAATTAAACACCCTTGGGCTTTGATTTCTTAAAAAATTGAGCTTTGAAACATGATATTCTATGTGTTTATAAATGTTTTCCAGAAAATGGGCCCAAGAGGATTGGTTTTGATGCTTTTGAGCTTGGTTTTGGACCTGGAGCTCGAATCTGGGATTTCCAGATTTCAGTCGTCCGCTCGAGCGGGGGAAGTGCCGCTCGAGCGGGAAAATCGAGCTTCCAGCATCTTGCACTGTTTTACAGTTCGCTCGAGCGGAGGATTGGGCGCTCGAGCAGAGTCATGTCTCAAGCTCGAGCAAGCGTCGAGCGGGGATTTCACCCATCCAGTACTTTTACAGTACGCTCGAGCGGGAAAGTTTACGCTCGAGCGTGTACCTTTGTTTGCCTGTACGCTCGAGCGGGGAAACCTGCGCTCGAGCGGGACCCTGTTTCACTGAAATTCCTGAAAATGTTTTCTAAGTGTATTCTTGCATCCTCATCCCATCCTAGGCATTCTTAGGCCTAGTTTAAGACATCTTGATGAGGATATCGTTGTAGAACACACCAAGGCAAATTAGGGATTAAGTTATGCTATTTCCCAACTGTGTAGCTTAGTGTGTGTTCAACCTGTGAACTGTGTAGGGTTGGCGACTGGGGGGACACGCTCTAGCATACCGTAGCCCAGAACTCTGTGAGTAACAATTGTGTAAAGATATGTTCAACTGATATCTTTTGAATACTGAACTGAACTGTTTACTGAACTGGTATTACTGAATGAATGTATGTCCTTTATTTCTGAACTGTACTGTGGCATCCTTAGTACCTACGGTTTACTGTCATCGTTACTGTTACAGAGATCTCTGTCGGTTCCCTCGTGGAACCACTACTGTTTACTGATTGATGGCCATCATTACTGTTCGGTCTTTTAAGACCTACTGTTACTGTTATGCTAATGGATGTACCACATATGACTGTTTACTGTACTGAACAACTGAAATACTGGTTGAATTGAACTGTTTTCATTACTGTAAGGACATTCATTCTAAACCCCTTTACGCATTATGTTATTCACTGGGCTTTAGCTCACTGCTCATATATATATGTAGGTGTACAGGCACCAGATCGGAGCTAGGAGCGTCAGGGTAACTCCAGTTTTGTCAAGCCAGCCTTTGTGCCTCACTGCGAGGTTCCGAGTTGCCATGCTATGGCTTGGGGGTGTTTTGTTGGTTTTCCCCCGCCTGTCTTCTGTACTGCCTAACCGTTCTGTATAGCCTGACTGTTTACTGTACTGTTGTACAGGGATTAGGTCCCTGTACTGTGTGACTGTAAATTTTGTATAGACCGTACTATTTTGTACAGACGGAATGTTTTCTGTACTGTTCTATAGGGTTGAGTCCCTAGTTTGAATGGATGTAAATATTGTACTTACTGTTCTGTACTGTTTATGTGTGAATGTATGAAAAGCCTTTTTGCATACAGACTGTCACAGCTCAATGGACACTATTTAATTACTGTATTGGCTTCCGCCAGGCCCTGTACTCTGTTTTACTGTATTACTGATCTGCAGGCCTTCGGTAATCTCGGATTACTGGCCGGTTACGGTGCTAAACCCATAGGGCCGGGTTTGGGTCGTGACACCTCTATTTACACATCACTTTTTATCTTAAAGCACACCTTTAGTAATTTAAAAAATAAGAAATTTGCTCAATACACACCACAATGTTCCATTTTTACCCTTAGTCACACCCAACCACCACCACCACTACTTGTAACCCAACTCTGTCACCAGCGTCGGTGTAGCCCCTTTCCCTTCCCCTATTTTCTTTATCACAGGATGTGCATAGTTGTGGTACGGATGTCCGAACATCGAAGAATCCGAGAGTTAGTTCTGATTTAGTGTCAAGTATTATATCTAAAATTATAAGGGACAAGTTGTTGACTCGGCCATGTGAGATAGTGACTATTTTGAAAAGGGATTATGGACTAGATGTGAGTTACCACGTGGTATGGTTAGGCGTAGAGAAAACAAAGGTTGTTATTCATGGAGATCACTCATTATCATTTGACGATATTCGGATGTTCTGATGCGTTACAATCTAAGGAGCTATGTCAATATTGACTATGACGCGAGTAGTCAACAGTTTTGTCGTTTCTTTGTATCATTCGCTGCATGTATTTTTGGGTACAATTCTTGTCAACCTTTGTTATTCCTGGATGGAACATTCCTCAAAGGAAAGTACAAACGTCAACTACTTGCGGCAACGGCGAAAGATGGAAACAATGGTTAGTAATTTTTTTAGCTATGTATCCACGTAAATATTTATATTGAGCGGCATAGCGTAGATATATAACGGACCATTACACAATGTAAACATTCACATGACCTATTTGCTTTATAGTGTTTTTGTAAACTACTTGTGTTACTATTCACATTGGAATATTGTGAACAATTGTTTAATGGTGTTGTGTTGTACGTCTATTCCCTGTTGCATTTGCGATTGTTGATTCAGAGACCACGACCAATTGGTCGTTGTTCTTGTACAAACTTGGGAAGGTTGTTGTTGGTAAGCGTCATATTACTTTTATTTTGGACCGTAATCTTGGTCTGTTAGAAGCGATGCCGAAGGTATTCCCATTGGTTCATTACGGTTATTACTTACAATACTTGAAGAAAAATTTAAGAGACCAGATAAAGGGAATTGATAATGGATTTAAGGACCACCTCATTAGTAGTTTGGGTGACTGTGCTTAGGAGCCAACTATGATAGGGTTCCATGAAAAGTTTGAGAAATTAAAAGAGGAGGGTAAGCAACAAGCACATAGTTTTTTTCAAGGAGTTGGCACTTGAGCACTGGGCGAATTCATACTTCAGATAATAGTAGTTTCCTGATGTATTCCATTTGTCAAGTTTAGAATGGTAGCAATATGAAATTTCAGTTATGTTTTGTGACGATGTGAAATTTTATATTCATTTTCGAAAAAATTAAATTCAATATTGTACAATGTTTGTGATGTTGTGTAGGGGCATACGTTATGGAGAGATGACATCCAATGTGGCAGAGTCATTTAATAATTGGATTAAAGAAGCATGCTATCTTCCTATCACTCAGATGGTGGACACAATTCTTACTTAGTTGATGCGGCAAATGTCTGCTCGGCGTGACCAAGTAAACAAGTGGAATGAGCTTATTTGTTCTACATTCAAAACAATACTTCTTGATTCGTTTAATGAAAGCAGGTATTGGCAGGTGAGCAAAGCCAATGAGGATGTGTTTAAGGTTCATTCTATACCATCTGTTACAGTTAACATTGTAAGGCGTACGTGTTCTTGCTTCAAATGGCAAATCAACAGATTCCCATGTGACCATGTTGTTATTGCTATTCAGAAAAGCCGCTACAATCTCAATGATTGTGTAGAACATTACTTTCATGTAGAAACATATCGTGCAGCCTATTTGGGTGCCATATTCCCTATACCGTCGGTGGAAAAGCGGCATTTTGATCCCACGAACTTCACTATATACCCATCAACTGTGAAAAGACCACCCGACAGGCCCAAAAAGAATAGAATCCCGTCAAGAGGTGAGAAACTAAAGCAAATAAGGTACAAGAGATGTGATAAGTTGGGAAGTCACAATCAGAAATCATGTAAGGAGCCGATATAGGGTGTATATTTTTTCATTTCAACATTGTGTTTTACATTAGATTCTTATATTGACTTTTGAAATAAGTTGTGTTATGTTGGCAAGCATTGTGTTGTAATAAGATTACGTTGTGTTGGCAAACATAATAATGCATTGGTGAATCTAATAATGCATTAGTATTTGATTTGTGTTTTTTTTTTTTTTTTGGTAGCAAACTGACATTTTTGTTGGTACAAAGATGAATACATGATGTGAACATTCATACTTGTATAAAATAATCACATTATGTGAATACTTGCACATGGGTTAAACTTTTTAACATTATTGTGATGTAAATATTCACATTCTTGTTACCATTGATAGCATCAAAGTAGATGACATGAATATTTTCATCACTGTAACCATTCACATCATCGAATCAGAAAATGTGAATATTTATATATGTATTATGAAATGTAATTGTGAGTATTTTTCGTTAGCAAAAATAAGATGTTCTTGTGTATATTATGATGCATGCATGGGCGTGATGTGAATATTGACATCGCTGTTGCCATTCACATTGTCACGACCCAAACCCACCCCTGTAGGTTAGGCATCGTAACCGGCCAGTAATCCGTGGATTACCAAAGGCCTCTGAACAGATAAGCATATAATAAGGGGCAGCAGAAGCAAATATATAAAATAGACAAAGTCCAATGAGCTGTGGTAACGAACATGAGACGGTAGATTCCAAAATTTATATATATACATAAGCATGCTGGTCAAAGATACCATATATACAAAACATTTACAAGAGTGCAATTCCCTAGATCTGACTTTACAAAACAGACAGGGACCAGCATAAGTATAAAAACAACCATAAAACTGGACTTCACTCGGAACCTCCTCGGGTGGCACAACGGTTGGCTGACAAAAACAGAAATGAAGGCCGTCAACTCTGGCCCTGGTCACACGCCGGCTCACCTACATATATAATATAAACTGTGAGCGAGAGCCCAGCGAATAATAACAGAGTAAAGGGGTTTCAATGAATGAGTCCATACAGATTCAGAAATCATAATTCCAATTCATATCAAATTCATAATTTGTTCAAATCATATACAGAAATCATAAGGTATGCTTAAGCTTGCGTGATACATCCATTAGCATTAACAGAGCAAATACATAACAGATGCAGACACGTGAAGGTCACGAATGACCAGTTCCGTAAAGGAACCTCCGGATCCGGGTAACAGAGCAGAGATACACTGAGCCCCCATGACGGGGCCTCCGGTACGGGTAACAAAGTGCTGACGGATTTAAGTTCCACAAAGGAACCTCCGATATCGAGTAACAGCCAACAGATATCACATGATGCTAAGGATGTCACGAATACATAACAGAAATTGGACAATCATTCATTGTACAGAACATATCATTTCAGGAAACAGATCTCATTTTGTCACATGGAAAATAAATACAATTGGACATAACTTTACTAAGTTATTACTTACAGTTGGCCTTGAGGCAGACAGACGGAGCAAATTGGTCAAACAGTACGCGGCACGTGACCTATATAACACATAACAAATATACACTTGAAACACATAACAAAACTTACGTCGTTGGTTCTTAGTGTGTTTCTAACCTTTACTCCTCATTATGGAGTCTAAAACATGGCCTAGGAATGCCTAGGATGGAATGAGGATACAAGAATGCATTGGAAAACATTTCTCAAAATTTGCTGAAAATAAGGTCTACGCTCGAGCGTGGATTCCCTCGCTCAAGCGGACTTGCAGACAATGAAGCCCCGCTCGAGCGTGACTTTCCTCGCTCGAGCGGACTGTAAACTCATGAAAGAAAGTGCTGGATGTGTGATTTTTATGCTCGACGGACGCTCGATATTCGCTCGAGCGTGAGACTCAGACTCTCACTCGAGTGTGAATTCCCTCGCTCGAGCGGACTGCAAAACACAAGAACTTCTGGGTATATGCATTTCACGCTCGAGCGTGAACATCGTCGCTCGAGCGGAGTGTACGTACTCAGAGTGCACGCTCGAGCGTAGAATCCCACACTCGAGCGTGGATCAAATTTCTGGAAATTCCAGATTTGATCACCAAGCTCAAATTCGACCTTTGAAGCATCAAACTCAATTTTCTGGGCCCAAAACTTTGGAAAACACTTAATAACTCATAGAACAACATGTTTAAAGGATCATTTCAAGAAATCATGGCCCAAAAGGATGTTAATTTTGCTCAAACTCAACTTAAATTCAAAATCAATTTATGAACATCACATGCAAGTACATTTTTGAGCTAAGGTTCTTCAAAACATGATCAAATGCTACCAAATCACATGAAACTTATTGTTTTTCCAAAGTCAGGATGGATTCAACACATGTATGAAGGAATTCTTGAAAATAAATCTCTAAAATGCCATGAAACATGCATGCATGCATGAATTCATTCGTAATTCCCAACCTTTAGTTCAATTCATATGTTAATTCGCCTACATAACTGATTTCGAGCATTAATCAACTAAATTACAAGGCTAGAGGCTAACATTATTACCTAAAGTTCTCAATTCCTTATGGCTAGAGATGTTCTTGAGCAAACCACCAAGATCTCCTAGCAATTTCTCCTAACCTTCAAGCTTGATCCCAATTCCTTCCCTCTCTCACTCTCTCTCACGTTTTGGGTCTTAGAGAACTCAAAGGTACATGTAAAATGGAGAAATGAGTGACTGGAGTAACAAAATGGCTCATTAGTAGTAATTGACCAAGTTAAATCAATTGACATTATTTTAATCTAATTTGATCGTTCCGGACCGAATTTTAATTAAACCTACCATAAAATTCTATAAATCCTAATTAGCACATAAATTAAGTCAATTTCCGATTCAGACGCCGATAAGGCTTTCAATTTGTAAATCGAAACTAAAACGTGAACAGATCTTTCTACGCCTAACAAATATAAACACCACAATGCAACACACACATGCATTTAAATTCAGGATTTCGCCTTAATTACTAATTAGGCATAATTAATCACGGGTTAACGTTAATCAGAGGTCGGGGTTATTACACACATCATCAAAAGTTACGATGTGAATATTCACATTATCGAAATATTCACATCATCAAATTATTTGTTGTGAATATTGACTTATGTGTTAAGAAATATCATATTCACACCTGTCATATTGTGTTATAATAACACTTTAAGCAATATTCACATCCATGTAGTGGGGCTTTAAATATAAAAATATGTATGATCCTTCCATGATGTGAAAATTCACATCATGTCGTGTGTCAAAAAAAAAAAAATACAATCTCAATGTGAATGATCAACACAAAATAGGCCTCAAAATGCATATATATATATTGAATGAAAAATAGCAGTAGAAACAGTGATATAGAATTGATTTATAATCAAGTTGTCTTTTTCAATATGTCAAATCTATTGATACTAAATTGTCTTAAATGTGGATAACGATTTTGGATAACAGTTATAGGTGGACACCTCCCACCTATAGGTTTTCACATTGCACCGTCTTTCTGTGATTTAGAAAAATGTGTACTAATGAGTCTCTTATTTGACACCATTCAAAGCGATTAAGGATGTCAACAATTTCCTCACGGTATACATGCGCCCTCATGATGTAACACACTGCGGGCCCACAATCCACTTTGAAAATACAAAGTTGTTATTGTTAGAATTTGAAATTTAGGTGTGTATAATGGTTGTGGAAGATGTGTACAAATTGATGTGAGGCTTATGATTCGAATGCTTGCTGAGGACAAATATACACTGATATGATTGGTTGAGATGGATTTTGGCCTGATAATTTGGTCCATAGTGGTGATGATGGTCCGATGTTGCGCACCACTGCCTCGATGTAGTCCTTATACCATGGGGAGAACAATGAAATTTTATATTAGGCACAAAGCAACATAATGCATACATCCAAGTTCAAATATTACATATCATGACAAGTATTATATATGTCTGCCACTTACGACTATTTGTACTTTGTCAATATATGGGTCTTGGTCGTAGTGAGTTATAATGCCTCCACAGATTGTCTTTAACGTCGTAGACAATAATCGTCCAGCAAAAGTTGTGGTGTATCAGGAAAATGAAATATCTCTAACCTTGATAGTCATTAATATGTACATCAATCAGTTTATTTCTCTTATGGGGGGTATTCTTGCATGACTTTTTGCACACAATGGGCATACAATGATGTACCAAGTATTTATATCAATGTTCATTGTGAATGATGTGAATGTTCACATCTGTTAATTTGTCAAGCAATCATATAATGTATTACAGATGTGAATGTTCACACTTGTTAACTTCTCAATCAGTCATATAATGTTGTTGTTAACATTCGCGTCTATCTTGCATGTAAGTCAATAATATAAGCATATAATGTTCAGATGAACGTTCACATATATTCAATATGCAAATCAAATACTGTTCATGTGAACATTCACATTAACATCAAACATAAACTAACCAATAGTCTAGTTGTTACCAAACATGTGCTTGTAAAGATGAATGTCAAATCCTCCAAAGTTGGATTGACTAGCTCTTGTAGTTCAAGTAGTATTTCATCATATGCATCTATCACCTGCACAAACAGAGGGGTGGCAGTACATTATCTCTAGTGTCTTTACAGTGTGCGTGTGCGTGTATGTGTATGTGTGTTTTGTACACATTTATGAGTATCATACGTTGTTGTGTATTGATTCTTCCTTGATGACGTGTATGATGTCATCAAAATACACATTTCTAGACTTTGAGTCCGTTCGCCACACAAGCAACCTGTGCATTGTGATTACGAAAAATGTGAATGTTAACATTGCACAATTATAAAATGATCTAATCTATTAAGTACATATGTGAAGATTAATATCAGCATAAAAATAAATTCAATCTCAGTATATATAATCACTTACTTATCACCGCCGTTCTTGTGCAAATTTTGGACCTTCTGCCTGTTGAGTTTGCTCATGTTGGCTAAAACCTTAATGTTAACTTCTTGTTTTTTGTTGGGTGCTTTGTTTGTGGATGTTTGTCTACATCTTGTACAATGTGGACTATATGAGATTGCTCTTCAACTCCCTCTTTCCCTTTCTTTTGGCCAGGCAAGTCTAGGTATTGAAAGTCATTCAAGCGGTGCTCTCTCCTTACCTTCTGCTTGATGTGCTTTACTCTAGATGGTAGGTCGAGAACGTCTTTCAATGCTGCAATGGGATGCTTCTTAAGGCTATCATGAACCTTTTGTGCTTCGGCTTGCGTGATAATATGGACGGACTGATCATCGTAAAGGTCTTGAAGAATCGTTTTTTGCATTCTAAGTTGATGACCAATTTTATCAATCGCTGAATTTCTGTATCCTTCCGCTCCATGCAATTCTTGATATCCATGTCCATATTTGATGGGCCCAATTGGTTGGATAATTTGGCTTCAAGTGCAGCGATCACCCTTGCCCTCAACTCCCATGATTCTTCCAACTGTTTGTATTTTGCTTTCCATTATCGTTCGAGACCTCAAGCTTTTTGGTTTTCTTTTATAAGTACATCCATGATGTCCGTTTCACTTGGTTGTGCTACGATGATATTTCTCTCAGCATTGGGGTTATTAAAGCTGGTGTTGATGTCATCTTTAACATCATTTAGGTCAATTGCATTCCCATAAATTCCATCGTTGTTGTCACTGCCTTCATTGTCTTTACTTTCATCGTTGTTGCTTTCATCTTGCTTTGGTGGTGCACTCGACAAAATCTCATATTTGGGCCCCACATTCAAATTGGTACGATGGTACATCTTTGCTTCTGTTGGGGATGCCATTAGCTCGCTGCCATATACCTAGAGTTGGAAATATTATGTTAGTTACATAGTTTCTTGTCTCAGTATGTGAATGCTCATAACATTTTTTGTTGTACTTTTACCTCATTTAAACCAAGCTTCGGCAAAGATATGGACTTCATGTTGGTATTTAAGGCTGTGAGGTCCCACTTCACACACCGTGGAATGGAATTAGGTTTGCGGGGTTGTAAGATGGTTGTGTGCTCACACAACCAGTACTAAAACAAATAACAAACATCAATGTTGATTTTAGCATATTTAACACAACCGTGAATGTTCATATCAGTAAGCACTGTTGTCAATGATCACATGAGCAACACACCGATGTGAATGTTTACACTAGTGTCTACTAATGTGACTTTTTCCATTAATAAACAATCATGTGAATGTTCACATCATTGATGTCAACTTCCACACCATTGCTTAGTAATGTGTGTTCCACATTTGTTTTGGTGCTAACATGAGCAAAACACTGGTGTCAATGTTTACGTCAGTACACATTAATGTGAATGTTCCTAACATTCCACACTGTCGTGAACATTCACATAAGTGTATACTTATGCCAACCTTGCCACTAGTGCGTACCGATGTGTGTGTCACATTTGTTTTGCTGACAACATGAGTGGACAGACTCTGTGAATGTTCATATTAAATATAGAATAAGATTTATGGGATTTACCATTAACGACATAACACATCCGGTCACCCGTCCTGGTTTTCCTCAATTTTGGCCCACTGACCCCATTAGAGTTGCTCGAATGCTCTCAGTTCAGTCATACTCGATCATGTTCTCTAATGGGTCCATGTATGAATAGAATGCCCATTCAATTGTTTCTCCGGACATGGAAAAGAACAGTTTCACGCATGCATACATGCACACTAATCTTGCAACCTCTTCATTATCTTATTTCTTTGTGCCCTTTAATGCTTCATTCAGAATTTCAAGTATTTTTACTGCACTTAACCGATTGACACTTTACACGTTCTATGTATGATGTCGGTCGTTGGTTTTGCACCATAAGAGAGGTCCATTGGCTTGGTGCCGCAGTCCTCCCAAAAAATAAGTGATACATCACTTCTAAAAATCTGAATGCTCTTGTCCCCGATGTAAAACCTTCTACTGGATGGCTTGAATGTCTGCATTATGCGTACAATGACATCATCGTATTTCATGCAATAGTTGAAGTCGACTTCATTACTGATCAAACAATCAAATAAGGGTCAAAATGGTGTTTTCCTAAGGCATTTCAATGACCATTTGTAAATTTTGTAGCCTTCAATAGATTCACCAATCCAGTGATATTATATCGGTAGTTGACCTTTTTCATGTTCACTTGTTTGTAATTAGCTATTTGATCAGGGTTACTTTTGACATGGGGTTCCTCCCTCTTTCTTTTGTCATCAAATCTACGAGGAAAACCTGTTTGTTCAAATACAAACAAATTTAATATTACTGTTCACAAATGAATAGTGATAATAAGTGTAAATTATTGTATGCCATGTGAATAATAGGATGGTGATGGTGAAATAGTATGTAAATTGTGACAACCCAACTCTGGATCATGCTAACTAATCTTAATTATGCTTATAATTATGAGCTTGAGATGATTTTGAATGCTAATTATATGATTATATGTGTTAGTGAATTTATATCTGTTCACCGTAGGAAAATCTGTTTGACTTTCCGTTATAGAATTTAAATTGAAGGCCATAGAGGCGACATAAACTGAAATTGATTGTGTTTTTGCATTCAGCGTGATTTTTAGAGTCTACGGCGAAGTTTAATTAAAAATTGATTCGGATCAAAATAATTAGATTAATCTGATTTAATTATGTTCATTTGATTAGGCCTAAGCCTTAATTAGCCAATATGATTAGTGAAACCTATATATATACTAATTAAGGGCCTAATTTAAATTTATGAGCTCAAAAAAATTTGAAAATACACTCTAAAGTGAGAGAGTGAGCCGAATTAGAGAGGTAGGGAACTCAACCTTGGAGATTTGCAAGTGAATTCAAGAGACTGGAGGATTAGCTCAAGAATTGGCTATAATGGGAAGAGTTGAAGCTCCTAGGTGAGTAATTGAGCTCAAATTCATGAGTTTAAACTGGTAATTATGTGAATTCCAAGAGAATTGATGATCAAGAACAAATTTGAGTAGTGTTTAATGAAATTGAAGTTAATATCTCCATGCATGTAAAGAATCACCATGAATGTGCATAATCATGAAGAATTGAGCACCAAAATTCACATGCATGCATAATTTTGTTAAACCTTATGATTTTGATAATCATTTGTATCATTTAACATGGAATTAGAGTTTATATTTCGCATGCATGCATCATCCTTAAAGATATGAAGCTTTGTAGCTTGTGTTATGAAGTTGTCAAGAAGAATGTGAAATAATTTGAGATTTGGATAATGGTTTTGGACAAACTAGACTCAATTTGCCTACGTTGTCATGTTATATAATGTTTTCCATATTTTTGTACAAAAAATGTGAGTTTTGAGCCTTTGGAATCAAATTACGAACTTCAAACATAGTTATGGAAAACCCAGAATTTGACTTTTTCGTTCGAGCGAGAAAAGTGTTGCTTGAGCGTGAAAGTCGAGCACCTAGAAATTTTACAGAGATTTGCACTGTGGCTCAAGCGGCAAACTCTACGCTCGAGCGAACCCTGTTTTGCAAGACTCTCCGCTCGAGCGTCAGAAATCTCGCTCGAGCGTGAATTTTATGTAACCAGTGCTCTTACGGAGTTTTGCAGTTCGCTCGAGCGACCAAAGCTGCGCTCGAGCGAAGAGCCCTGTTTCAAAAAATTTGAAAAGATGCTTTATGTTTCGTTTTCTGTTCTCTTTCATTTCTAAGTACTCTTAAGCATGCATTGAGCAGGCTAAACGAATTAAAGAACATGAAAGAAGCCTAAGAACATTAAACAAATTAAAGAACGGATTGAATTGTATTATGACCCAATGTGTTATGAATTATGTAGGGTCAAGTGCAAGGACAAAGCAAGCACCAGAACACAGTGAGTAATATCTTAGTAAAGATAATTTGTGCATATATTATTTTTTAAATGTTACATGTGTGGTAAGTTTCTAAGCTTCTGATTTGATATTGTGAATGAGTGTTTTATCCTCTTGGTTCACACCGAAATATGTGAAGTGAAAGATACATGAGTACAAAATGGGCCCAAGGCCGTTCGGTTTACTTGAAAAGGATATAAAATGGGTCTAAGGCCGTTTTGTATAACTATTGAATTGAATAGGTCAAAGGCCGTTGAATGGGCTAGAGGTCGTTCCGAATAAGGGAATAATTAAACCTAAGGTCGTTTTAAATGTGAAGGTGAATGTGAACATGATCGTAGATCATGAGTGCGCACAAATGCAGAAATTGATTAATTTGACCCAAAGTCGTTTTGCATGTATTGGACCAAGGGTTGTTTTGCAAATATGAGCTGGACCTGAGGTCATTTAGTATATGAATATGATATGATATATGATATGGTGGACCTAAGGTCGTTTCGCACATACCAGACCGAGGGTCATTTTGCCTATGAATTGGACCCAAGGTCATTTTGTATGTAATGGACCAAGGGTCGTTTTGCAAGTATAAGTTGGATCTGAGGTCGTTTAGTATATGAATATGGATATGATATATGATGTATTGGACCTAAGGTCGTTTTACTTTGGTATCGACCAACAAGTTTGATTTGTAACTTATGATTAAATGAATCTCATTCATGAACTCCTTTACTTTGGTATTATTCACTGGGCGTTAGCTCATTCTTTATTTATATGTATATAGGTGAGCAGCTGGACGTCCAACCCCAGCCCCAGTGAGCAATGAGAAACCAAGTTTTGAGAGGTCAACCAAGGTCGCCTCATGCAAGAGGCCTTGCTCTTATTTTACCTATCTTTTGTTCTTTTATGGTCACGTATGATTGAACTTGTATAACTTGGGTTTTGAATTCTGTTAAATACTGACTACTAAATGATCCTAGACTTACGTAATACAGAATATGGATAACTGTGTATTATAAGTTATTATATATATAGGAAAGTTTTTGGTTAATTCATGCATGCATAGCTCGTTGGACAATTTTTGTAAGTTTTGCTTCTGCAGCTTGGTATCCTATTATTAAATATGATTTGATTTCTGACTGAGGCCGTTGGTAATCTCATGATTACTGGCCGGTTATGACTCCAATCCATGGAGGGCGGGTTTGGGTCATGATATGAATAGTTGGTGTAAATGTTCACATGAAGAGGTAATAGCACATGACAAACCAACATTGACATAAAGAGATGAGAATAGCCACACATTACAACAACAAACCTGCAAGAACAAAACATGATGTAAATGTCTGTGATGGTTACGGTCTTGTGTTGTTAATATTGTCATTGGTTTGGAGTCATTACCAATATGTAACAATCTGATGTAAATATTGGCATTATGTATAATGGAATTCATATTGAACCAAAAGATGTTACAATGTGAATATTAACATTATGTTCAGAATGTAATTATTGACATTATGTTCAGAATGTTACAATCTGAATATTAATGTTATATGCAGAATATGAATATTGATATTATGTTCAGAATATGAATATTGATATTATGTTCAGAATGTGCATATTGACATTTATGTCATTTAATAACAAGTGAAACAATAAGATTTTATTATTTACAACATGCCTACAAGAATTCACATGTAACCAAAATAGGGTTGACAACTATCCAAAGTTTGGTCTATAATTATTTCATGACTGTCAACAACCAACAACACCAAGCTTGACATTGACACAAGGGAGGAGATAAGGAGTGTTTTACAAAATAATAACATATGACAATTTAAGACAAATAAGTCATTACCAATATTTGACAATCTGATGCAAATATTGACATTATGTATAATGGGATTCACATTGAACCAAAAGAGGGTTGACAACTATCAAAGATTAGAGGCTCTAATTTTTTTCATAACCATCAACAAGCAACAATACCAACAGCTCCGTAAATATTTACATCATATTTCATTGATGTTAGAAGGTGAATATTGATATTATGTTCATAATATGAATATTGCCAGTGATGTCACAATGTGAATATTGATATTATGTTCAAAATGTGCATATTGACATTGATGTTAATCAATAACAAGTGAAACAATATGATGTTATTATTTACAGCATGCCTATAAGAATTCACATGTAACCAAAACAGGGTTGGTAACCATCCAAAGTTTGGATTGTAATTATTTCATGACCATTAACAACCAACAATACCAACAAGTCTGACATTGATACAAGGGAGGAGATAAGGAGTGTATTACAAACAATAACACATGACAATTTAAGACGAACAAGTCATTACCAATATTTAACAATCTGATGTAAATATTGTCATTATGTATAATGGAATTCACATTGACCCAAAAGAGGATTGACAACCATAATGTGAATATTGCCATTTGATGTTCATAATGTGTATATTGCCATTGATGTCATAATGTGAATATTTACATCATATTCTATTAGATTTTTGGGTGAAGATTGGGGGTTCTATAGACATTAACAATAAAAAATACCAACATTGACAGATGGAAAAAACAAGAGAGTTCATTACCAAATCACAACCACAAACAACATTAATAACAAATGAATGTAATATTCAATAAAAAAATCAACATCACTAACATGGATAAAGAGTGAAAACAGGGAGTTTATTACAAAATCAAATAAAAAAACAACAATAATAATTGGACAATGTAAATATATACATCGGTGATTACATTATTTTATCATTGACTGAAAAGTAGAGGGTGGAAAGGATGCAAATTTTGTATTTGTTTCTTAATGTTATTCATATTCAACAAAAAAATCAACGTCACCAAGATGGACAAAGAATGAAAATTGGGATTTCATTACAAAATCAAATCTAAAAACAACAACAATAATAGGGCAATGTAAATATATACAAAAGTGATTACATTATATTATCACTGACAAAAAAATAGAAGGTAGAATGATGGTGCTTACTTTTGCTTCTCATTGTGGGTGGGTATGGAAATCGACGGACCACACTCAGTCGATCGACGGGAAACACGGAACAACGAATCACCCTTCTTCCGATGTAAACCTTCGCAACGGTGAGATGAAGTGGAATAGTAGTAGCCGACGACAGTCGACGATGGAGGATGACGGTGGTGAGGCGACGTGAATCTGGGGTTACGATTTGAGAGTTTTTTGGGGCCAACGATGGTTTTTTTTTTGGGAAAATTAGTGTTTTGTGGAGTGAAGAGATGGAATAGGAATGGTTTGTTTTTATAATGGAGTATACGCGGGAGAAATGGAAGGAGGGTACTTTGGTCTTGCTACATTGAATGGGACCTAATGGAATAATAAAAAAATGATTTGGGTTTTATGGTATAAAACTGTTAGGAATGAGATTTGTGGAAAAAGCTCCCTTTTAAAAATTGGGAAAAACTGATCATATTATCAGTTTTACTAAATATGATTTATTGATTCAAAAAAATCTTAGATAAGATTTGAGCTACCATAACATTTGTAAACAAGACTTTTAGGTAATTAACTCAATTATTAATTAAAATAAATTTCTGACATTATTCAAAATTGTTAATAACTTGATAATTTATTTATAAAATTAGCCATTTATTATGAAATTAGAAATTTTAAAAGGCGAGATGTAATTTCTAAAACTATAACAGACAAATCGTATTTTAAGCAAATATCAAGGAATGTATTTATAATTTATCTTAATTACATTGAGTTTATTTATTTATTTTATTGGCATCAAAGTGTTTGGATCAAACCCCTACTAATTTACAAGGGTACACAAGCCCGTAGTGAGAAGTTTTTTGCAAATGCACCATGGTTAATTTAAGAATTTTCTCCTAATCCGTTAGCCCCAAAGAATTGTTTCCACTTAAGAGATAAGTTTCTTTAAAATTTTAATTCACTTAATACTTAGGCATTTTTTTACAACATCTAAAAGCTTATTAGCTTATTTGGGTTATATTATCTTTCTATTTTTTTTTATGTATTTTCGTAATAAACAAAAAAGTCAACTTATAAGTCATATCCAAAACAAAACAAAACTAATTGTTCATAAATAATTCATTATTAATATAAATGAAAAAATAATCAGCTTGCTTGGTTTTATTTTTTCAAAAACACTTTTCAGAAAATTCTACTTTCTTATTTTCCGTCTTTTTTTTTGTTTTTACTGAATTTTTTAAATATTTTAAGCAATTTTTTTACTTTTTAGATACACCTAACATAAATACACCTAAAAAATAATCAAATTGTAAAAAAAATCTTTTAAAAATTAACTAAATACCAAAAATATAAAAAAAATACAAGAATTCAGTACTTTTTTTGTATTTTTATGTATTTATTAATTTTTTAAAATATTTTTTTCATAAATTTTTTATTTTTTAGATATATCTAAGTAAGCTGCATCTAAAAAAGTAAAAAAAATATTTTAAATTTTAAAAATATTCACTAAAAACAAAAAAAATATGAAAATAAAAAAATTTAATTTTCAAAAAACTTAATCCAGAAAACTATTATACTTCTTTACATTAAAATATATATTGTTATTTATTATTATGATTTTACATTATTTACATTAACTCGGTCACTTTAACTTCACTAAAAGCGAGATCCTTTATATTAATATATATATATATATATATATTTATTATTATAATTTTACATTATTTACACTAATTCGGTCACTTTAACCTTCTATACAATATGTATAAAGCACAGTTCCTTCTGCCTCGGATGAACACTGTTGAAATATCTGTTTTGCCCCTTGGTGTGTATCTTTTCTTTCCTTATTCAACACAACAGTGGTGCGACATAATACATACTATTAAAAAAGTATCACTAACTCAATTTTAATGAGCTGGCCGTGCTCACTAAGTCACTAAATCAATTTTAATAAGCTGACAATGCTGAAAATTTAAAAAATAAAAAAAATAAAAAATAAAACATCACATCAATTAACGTTTTAGAGCTATTAGATGTCATTATTTTAGACATCTTAAATAATTTTTTATTTTAATAAGCTGACAATGCTGAAAATTTAAAAAATAAAAAAAATAAAAAATAAAACATCACATCAATTAACGCTTTAGAGCTATTAGATGTCATTATTTTAGACATCTTAAATAATTTTCAAAACACAAATAGAGAAGAGAGAGAGAGACAGAGAGAGAGACGGAGGAGGAAGACCCATCCGTGACTACCGCCACCGTTGACGTCCGCTAGCTTCAGCTAAGCAACGAACGAGCTCTTGCACTTCTCCCTCCTGCCAGAGTTCTTACACTCCTCTCTCCCATCGTTCAGGTTCGTTTTTCAGAAGTTAGGGTTTTCATACATACAATATATGATTTTTGTTTTTAATTTTTTTTTCTTCCCTGTTCATCGTTTTTCTCTTCTTGTGCAAATAGTTTTTTTGGAATAGTCTTTGTGAGTTGCAAAAAACAGATTGAACCAGATTGAATTTGTCATTTTTTCCCCCTTTTTTGTTGAAGTTTGGGTTGTCTGCTTGTGAAATGCCTATTTTTTTTTTTTTTTTTTTGTTAACAATTGTGAAGTCTTCTAACAATATATATAATACAATCTGATCTTGGGGTTAGATTGTGGTATGGTTAGAGCAGAAAAGCAGGGTTATGATGTTATGATGGGTGTATAATTTGAATGGTAACACTAAAGACAACCTAAAGACAGCACCAAGTAGATATAAAATAAAATGAAGGGGAAAATAGTGAAATTGAAACATCATTGACAGAAACAAGAAGAGAACAGAGGCATAATATAACTTCAAAATATCAACAATATTTATTACCTGGTCATGCGGAGAACGAAACTTGGATTGCCATGAGATGACTTTCTAAATTTGCTATTAGGAGGGTAAACATCAAATAACTTCATCAATCCTTATATTATTGATAATCACTTCGATCTTCAGTGTGCCTTCACCATTACAATGAGGACAAGAGTGGAAAATTCAAAGAACATCGTTACATCACTTACAGAGTCTCTTCAATTGAGCAATAGATCTTGCTGTTGCGGACTATTCCTATTGTTGTCTACATGCTACCCTTCTTCCCAACAACCTCAGCCATTCCCATCTCATCATCCCAATGGGCCCTCGAAATATTTTTCCTAATGAAAAAATACACAATTAATTGTTAAAACACAATGATCTAAAGAATTTATAAACAGTTTTTCATCAAAAGTTCTGCCTAAGAGTCACATTTCCTCTCCATGCTGTTGTCATTGACAGTATGCCTGTATATGTCATCCCCATGTCCAGAAGAAATTGATGAGGTCCTTGAATGCTCCAATGCACTAGGCACATTCGAAGACTTCCACTTTGAGAAAGGTTGAGTAGTTTCAGTCTCAGTAAATGGCTTCTCAGAAGCAGATGTTGCACTTGGCATGTTCAGAGAATCAAGGAAAGATGGACGAGATCTCCTAGTATTAGTTTCAGCTATGTCTGGATACAACGGCAGATTATCAGATGAACTTCTGAGATCAAAACTGAAGGCAGTAGATCGAGATTCAGATGGCCAAAATGGAGCACCGTTTCCACCAGGCAAATGACCAGCAGAATTACTAAGTTTTCTTTCTTCCACATCAAAAGTCATAGTATTATTAGACTCAGGAACAGCATGCCTGTTTTGCCCTACTTCAAAATAAGACTCTCTGATCTTGGTAGGAGGGTGAACAGAATCTACAACAAAAAATAAAATATTGTAGCCAGTTTTTTTCCCCCAAAAAATACGCAAAAGAAAAAACAAGGATAAGAAAAAGAAAAACTGATGACTGTAATATTACCTCCATATAAGGACATTAGACCACTAGCCTGTGGGCTCGTATAACCAAACTTGTTTTGCAGTAGGAAACTACCAGAATTTTCACAAGAGACATTTGCAACAATATCATGAGTAGCAGAACTTGTAACCGTAAAATCCTTGACATGATCATTATCTTTTGAATGGGCTCCCTCCAAACAATAACGAAAAACTTCCTATTGAAACTCACAAAAAAATATATATTTCTGAACATTTTCACAACATTTCATACAAACCAAGACAACCAAAAACATAGAAAACACTATGAAAATGATAGTTGCACAAAGTTCCAAACATCTAAGTTGTTGACTAATACTAATTTGATAGGCCTTCTCTGAACAAAGTCCCAATCACCTTAAACAGTGAGTCAAGTCTAAGATTTTTTTTTAGTACACTAAAAAAATTCATTTTAAAAAGAATTCTTCAAATTATTATCTTTTAATCCAAGATTAATCTTTTCTTTTCAGTCTCAAGCATAGGAATGAATTGTTTATCTTTTCTTTTTTCTTTTTTCTTTTGCACTGTGAAAGAAAAATTCTTTGATAACTTATTGACTTGGAATTGCGTTCAGATTCAATCAAGGAAATTGATTTTTCTTCTACAGAGGGTTTTTTGATGGATTTATGAGATCTGATACTGTAAATTTTGCGATTTTGTTATTTTTTCTCTTCCTTATTTGTTCTTTGTTTTGTTAAATGTTTGATTTCATTATGATTTTGTTGTGTGTTTTAGAGCTAATCCACAGTTTCAAGCCATATCTTCAGATTCAATCAAAGAAATTGATTTTTCTTCTACAGAGGGTCTTTGGAAGATGGATTTCTGAGTTTTGATACGGTAAATTTTGTTGTTTGTTTGTTTGTTTGTTTTTTTTTAAAAAAAATTATATTCTTATTTGAAAATCAAAGTGTACAAAATAAAGCAAGTGCTGCAATGTTTTTGGGTAAGTTCTGATTTTTCTATCGTTCTTCTTGTTATCGATTCCATTTTCTTTGGCTTCTATGATTACCATGATGTGTGGGTATTTTTATTTTGGGCATTCATCCAGATATGACTCCTAAATTTTTGAGTTTTGTGTAGATCAATAACTTAATTTGTGTGATTCAGAAAATTTTAAGGGTTTATTATTTAGCTTTGTAATTTTTGTCTATAATATATTTTTTTATTTCTTAGTTAATTTTTATGGATTTTATATGTTGTTAAATGTTTAGGGTTTGTGCAAATAAAGAATTAAAAACTCAATTTGTGTGATTCAAAACTTTTTTGGTGTTTTCCTATTTGGCTTTGAAATGAATTTTGAAGATGTGTTTAATGCCAACGATTGAACTTCAAAACCCAATTCTAGCTCTGACAGACTAAACATATAATCAATATTGTGATGGAATTTAGTTCTTTAGGTTGAATATTGGAGATTTTGTTCTTTTCAAAGATAATATCCATTGAGTGTTTGAATTTTGTGCTTGAATTATTTGATAAAATACTTGGAAGACAAATTGCCACATAATCACTGATGTGGTCAAAAAATAGTAGGTTAACATAGTTCTCTTCACCAACAAGTATGTTCTTGCTAATTCTCTTGTTGGAAAAGTTTTGTATTTTGTCCTATCTTTGATTTTTGAGGAATTGAATAGATGATTGATTTGTTGGTGCAATTCTGTTTTTGTTACTTGCTTTGTGTGGTAGTTGTGCTTTGTCTTTGTCTTCATCTTCCTTCTTTGATCATGAACGGAGGTATTGTGAGAGTTTGCCTAACAAAATTAAGGTTTCTTCTTTCTTTTCATGTACTAAACATTATGCTTTTTTTTTTGGGGTGCATAAAATGGGGGTTTTCATTTTTTTTTGGTTTACTTGCTTTAGGATTGTGGGGTTGGGGTGCTTTGTCTTCGTCTTCCTGCTTTGATCATGAACTTCTATGAGAGTTTGCCTAACAAAATTAAGGTTCTTGCCTTCTTTCAGCTATTGTACATTATTTTATTTATTTATTTATTTGCATTGAAAGGGGGTCTGATTTTTAATTTTTCTTTGTTAACAATTTTTTTTGTTTACTTGCTTTTTTTTCTATTTCTATTTTGAAGGGTTGTGTGGTGGTTGTGCTTTGTCTTCCTTGTTTGATCATAAATGGGAATTCTATGAGAGGTCGACGAACAAAATTAGGGTTTTTGCCTTTTTTCCAGATCCTATACATTTTTTTTTTGTTGCTGCGTAAGGGGGTCTTGATTTTTATTTTTCTGCCTATTTTTCATTTTTGTTTCTCACGATTTTTTTATGCAACTTGCTTTTGTTTTTGTTTCTATTTAGAAGAATTGTGGGGTGGTTTTGCTTTGGCTTCGTATTCCTTATGTTCATCAGCTAACAAATTGTGTCACTCTATTTCTTTACATGTTCCATAAACGTCAACAATTTCTTAAGATCACTTTTAAACGTCAATTTGAACTGTTAAAGATCCAATCTTTTCTCTTCATTGTTTTTTTCTTTTTTTGGGTTTGGAAATGACCTTTGTTTGAGTTTCATTCATAAAAGAGAATTATACCACCTTAGTATGAATCATGTTTTAATTTGATTGGGGGTCAGTGCCTTGGGCCACTATGCAGGGTTAAATAGAAATGTGAGGATAACTACACATAGCCATTGGAGTCTTGGCCAATGGTTTGCTTCATATTTAGTGGTTTCATATTTCTTTGTGATGTGAGTTTGCAATAAGTTTTATAATTTCCTCAGTTACCTTTAGTAGATTTTGTTACTTGCTTCATATTTGTTTTTCATTTGTGAATCATTTAATAAACAAATTCTAGGTGTATAATAGCAATCATCTAGACATGGATATTCATTTCTTCTTCTCTGGTTATGTGCGCACAAATATAGGATTTGAGAGAGTTGTAGGCTAAGATTACACTTTCTTGGTCTCTATTGTAGGGAAATAATGGATTTTGTGACAACAATATAGTTTACCAAATACATAGGATTAACAAGATCAAGGTGAGTACCTTCTAACTTTTAGCTATCATAATTTCTAAAATCACAAATTAATGGTAATTGTTACTTGATAATTTGCACACATAATATTTCAGATAATCGTTATAATGATCTCAAGTATCATATGTTCATTATTTCAACTTAGACAAAACAAAAGCTGCATTGAATAAATTATACAACAAAAAGTGTCCTTTATGAAGTAGGCTACTTTTAAGTTAGAAAACAATTTGTTAATTTTAACAAACAAATGTTTGCATTTTGAATGAGCAAGTCTAAAACATTTGGTATAATTTCACAATTGCACTTTTGTTTTCATTTTTCTTATCTATCCAGTGCATTTCTAATTATGTTAAAAATACATGTTTTGTTGTGTCTACATGTTGGGAGGTGGGAAAGAGAAATGTGATGTTTGGAAGAAGTTATTTCACAATTGATTATTTTATTTTTTTCTTCTACCAAATATCTTAAATTAATATGCAAACTTAGTAATACCGATTAAATTTTCATGCTTAATGTTGACTGGCCATTTATTTTTTTTTTGTTTTTTGTTTTTAAATACATTTTAAAAAACACTTGAATGTGTATTTCATACCTGGGTCTGTTGATGGGCTGTTACACTGGTCGACTGGTTTTGATCACAAAAAACTTGAATGAATGTGCTCAAAACATAGGGAATGAATGTGTATTTTAAAGTGTACAACCGAACCTTGAGTTAAGAGAACTGGTTGATTGCATGAAAGGCGTGGTAACAGTTTAACTGCTTCTACTTGCTGTTTAAGCTTGGTTGTTGTGTGTTGCATTCATTGCTGGTTTGAGTTGAATCCTTATCAACTCTGTCTGTATTTGTTTGTTTGCTGCTAGGAGTGCACATGATTGGTCCATCACTAGATGCCAACACAGTTGGGATGGGGTGTTTTGGACAATGATGCAATTTTTTTCCCTCCTAGATCATTGTAATATATTCTCCCTTTCTTTTGCCGCTCAAAAACAAATCTGTGGAATAACCTTGGTTATGTTACTGTTAATCTTTTCAGCAACCATTATGAATTGTTTTTTCCCTCTTGCGAATATTTGAGTTCATTATGAACTTTTTCTTTTCTTTTTCATGGCTGAGCAAGTAAGCGAATCAAAACTACATGCCAAGCTAAGAAGGCTTCTATCTAAAATGTAGTCAGTTCACTGTGAGGATCACCCTTCCAATTCTACGAGTGTGAAAAATGACCTTGGTTATTTTGTCATATTTCTTTTTTCTTTTCCTAGTTAGTTCACCATGAGGATCACCCTTCCAAGTCTACAAGTGAAAAATGGCCTCAGTTATTTTGTTACACTTATTTTTGAGTATTACCGGTTATGTTTATCTCTTGTGATATATTGAAATTTAGAGAGAAATACCCTTGCAATTGTTTTCCACTAAACAGATAGCTCAATTTTAAGTTAGTTTATATGTACATAACGTTTTTCTCTCTGTATAATTTTCTACTCTAGACTTAATATGTTTATAAATTTCAGTTCTAAACACAAATGCAATGGGCACTAGATGGGCATTAGTTAGCGTGCCTTGCACGCGGCCCTTTAACTAGTACTAACTAAAAGCGAGATCAACTACAAGAGAGGTGAGTGTAATTTACCTAAAACAAAATGACTCTGTTTTTGTAATTTTATAAATTTGAGAGGGGTTGGTGTAAATGTCACAGGTTAGGGTTAGGGTTCCTCTTCTTCTCATAGTTTCCCATTCAACCAGAAAAAGTGCCTCATCCTCTCTTCTCAGACGTAGACGACGAAGTTACTCCGGCGAATTGCTTCGGCAGTCCAATTACTCCTATCGGCCCCACTCTCGTCACTCCCAAATTTTCTGTCAATCAATAAAGTAAATTTTCTCTTTTTCTTCAATTTTTGAAATAAATCCACGAAACTTGATTGAAGAACACCCTTGCATGATTTCCAAAACCGTCATGTTGAACCCACCAGTTTATTTTTATTTTATTTTATTTTATTTATTTTCATTTGAAAGTTTGCATCTTGAAGCCTTAAGTTTAATGGCGTATTATCACTACCGTGTATTCGTTTTTTGTGTTTGGTTTAATTTTCGTAATTTGATTTGATTTCTCTCTGTTTATGCAATTGATGCAATTTAACTGATTATGTGTATTGTGCTATGTAGCACGGACACGTCTCTGAAGGCAACGTATGGGTGTCGGGCACGAACACGCGTCGGATACGCGGTGGACACGTGTCTGACACTCTACCCAACGTGTCCCTTTTTTTTTGAATTTTTGTAACCGGACACTCTGTTGGACACTCTTGGACATGCTATGAACACGCTATGGACAGAGAGGGAGAGAAACCCTAACCTGTTGAAGACAGACACAGAGAGAGAGAGGGGGGGGTTGAAGAACCTGTTGAAATGGAGCTCTGGATTAGGTATGTTATTCGATTCTTCAAATCCCTTTCGATCTTCTTCTTTTCTTTTGTTTTTCTTCATTTTTCTTCTTCTTTCTTCGTTTCGTTTGCCTCGTCTGTGTCGTCTTCCTCGTCTTGTCTGTGTCGTCTCCCTCTCTGCTCTCTCTCTCTCTCTCTCTCTCTCTCTCTCGCTATGGTGTTTCAGCCCTCTCCTTTTACTATCGATCGCTATATCTTCCATTCTATTATATATTATATACTAATAATATATATACATATATATATATTTATATACTAATAATAATAGTGTATATATTATATATTAGATATATATTTGCGCAAAAATCTTTTTTTTTTCTTTTCCTTTTTTCTATTTTTTAGATATTATTATTTGTTTAAATAAATTATTTTTATTTATAGGAAAATTTTAATTTGTGAATAATATTTGATATTAAAATAAATAAATAATATTTATATTTTTTAATTTTACATATAATAAAAAAATAAAATTATATGTACTGAACGTGTCCTCAGAGTGTCGTGTCCCTTATTTTTTGAAAATTTGCGTGTCCCCGTGTCCGTGTCCGTGCATCATAGGTATTGTGTATTGTTATATCCTGTAGTTGAAGAATTTGATACGGATAGGTAATTTTTTCTCTGGGAGTAATTGTAATACCTAAATTTTTATTTATGTAATATTTTTGTTATATTTATGATGTAATTATGGCATCACGGTTGGAATTAACGCTTTGGATTTTAGAGTTGTTTAGTTGATTGATTTGTATGAATCCCTCCTTGTCCGTCTAAGTGCCTTTCAATGTTTACACTTGATAAATTCGACTAGTAATTACATAAGTGAATAAAGGAAGATTAATATACGTGACAAAAGTGCAAGGACAAACTTGGTTAGAGTTTTCCAAAATAGCTCTGCTACGTAGCTCGAATAGGTTGTGGCTCAAGTGGCCCGATTTTGAGTTTCTATCTGGTGTGTGTGTGTGCTCCACTCAACTCTCATTTCAATTCCAAAAAAAAGAAAAAAAAAAGAAAAGACAAGAAAAGAAAGAACAGAACAGAGTCAAGAAACCCAGGCCTCCTTCTCTTTCTTCACCACTTTCCCTCTGTCTTTGTCTCTCTCTCCCCCAAACACACATAAACACAGTTGAAAAAGACCTCTCCATTTCATCTTCATTCAATCATCTCTCTCCACTTCCTCCTCAATCCCTCCCCTCCTCCCTCTGCCATTTCTGCACCTCTCGCAATCCCTGTATGAGGTAGGTCTAAATAAAATTATAAAAAAACACAGAGTTGTTCAATAATAATGTCTAATGGTTTGGTTTGTGATTTTGGTGGTTACGAGTTAAAAAAGTTATGAAATTCCACCTCCTATAAATTGGGGCATCCGGATAGTCCCTAAGAAGAAGGCCTATGTGGTCGAACGATTCGGCAAATACGTGAAGACTCTCACTCTTGGAATTCACTTGCTCATTCCTTTTGTTGAAAAAATTGCTTACGTCCATTCCCTCAAGGAAGAGGCCATTCCCATTCCCAACCAATCCGCCATCACCAAGGACAATGTTAGCATCTTAATTGATGGGGTTGATGGTTGATTATGTTTAGTTGAGTAATTGCAGATTGTGGACCCTCGCTTGGCGTCTTATGGCGTTGAGAAGAGCTTTTGTTTCAATGGTTTTTGATTTCAAATAGAGGGAGACAGAAAACAGGGTATGAGGAGAGAGAAAATATTGATATATTATATCATATTTGACTCACTATGAGGAGAGAGAAAATCTGGAAATTTGCATTTCAAAATTTCGGGCCAGTCAAGCTCAAAGGATTCGAGCTACCAAGCTTTTTCCTTTCCAAAAACACTTTTCAGAAAATTTTACTTTCTTGTTTTCCGTATTTTTTTGTTTTTACTAAATTTTTTTAATATTTTAAACAATTTTTAAAATTTTTAGACATACCTAACATAAATATACCTAAAAAGTAAAAAATTTGTGAAAAAAACCTTTTAAAATTCACTAAATACCAAAAATATAAAAAAAATACGAGAATTCAATATATTATTTGTATTTTTATGTATTTATTAATTTTTTAAAATATTTTTTCACAAATTGTTTACTTTTTAGATATATTGAAGTAAGGTGCATCTAAAAAAGTAAAAAAAATGTTTAAAATTTTAAAAGTATTCACTAAAAACAAAAAAACACGAAAATCAAAAAACTCAGCTTTTAAAAAACATAATCCAAAAAACTCAAACCAAACACACTGATGATTAGTGTACTTGGTTATGCAGATTTGATTTGGTACCCAACTTTCTTGTTGTTTAATCGTCTTTATCTCTGTCACTTTCCTGCAGTCCTTCTCTGTCTTAAGCTAGCAATTAATGAATCCCACTGAGTTCATCAAATTCACCAAAGACCAGCTGGTTTAAATAATTTCCAATGGCCTAATGTTCTCACTTTTGTAGTATTTTTCCTGTAACATTTTAGGAAGTTTTTAACCACGTTCAAATACTTGATTACAATCAAATGGGTTGAAGTTGTTAATCGTCTTGAATTTTTGAACACTAAATTGACAAAATGGTTCCTTAATAAAAATTCTTTTGAATGTCTATCAGCGTGATTATTTGGTCAATTGACCACCTGGTTTTCAAAGTTTTACATTTTTCCAGCCCATTTTATCAACTCATATAATACTTCCAATTAGTTTTTTATTTTTATTGTTATTAATATTTTTTATTTGTAATTGTTGTTACCTCTTTGTGATTATATAGTTCTCTGCTTTGGTGTATCAATAAGAAGTTGAATGAGTTAAATATTTCTGGTATGATTATGCCAATACATTCACAAGTGGTTGCATGTATTTGTGACATTGGGTGACATTGATGGTTTTCATTTTAACTTTATTATTTTTAACAGATTTGATAATTAAAAGCTATTTTTTAATTGATTTTTTTCCCTTTCTTTACATTGCAGGTGTGAGGCTGTTGGGAAGAATTTGTTGCTGGTTGCTGTTGCTTGGGAAGAATTTGCTGCTCGTTGTTGATTATTTTGTGCTGCCACCTGCTTCTTCTTTGTGCTTCTGTTATTGTCGAATCTAGACCAAAATGGGTATGAAGCTATTCGAGGGCAGCAATGGTTCGGACGAAGATATATCGAAGATTGAAGTCAACAAAGAGTTCGCTCGTCGCTATGAGCACAACAAGAAGCGAGAGGACTTGCAGAAGCTCGAGGAGTTGAAGAAGAAAGGCCTCGTTGAAGACTCCTCAGATAACAAGTCTGGTGACGAGGCATCTTCTGATGAATCAGACGAAGATGAGTTAATTAATCCGAAGAAAGATTTGGAGTTCTTAAATGCGTTGATTAAGGTTAAGAACCACGACCCAAAACTGAAAAACAAAGAGGCTAAGCTATTCGAGTCCGAAAATGAAGAAGAAGAAGAGCACGGGAAACGAGAGGAAGGACAACGAGATAAGAAGGGGAAGCCAATGTATTTGAAGGATGTGGCAGCGAGGCACTTGATTGAGGAGGGGCCAGAATTTGAAGAGAAAGTAGACAAGTTGAGAGTGAAGAGCTATTTGGAGGAGCAAGAGGAGTTCAGGAGGGCTTTCTTGGAGGTGGCCGAGGAGGCTTTGGATGGTGATGATGATGGAGAATTGTTGAGGTTGAAAGCGAGTAAAAGTATGGGGGATGAGGATGATAGTGATGCTGGTGAGGTTCAGAAGAAATTGGATGAGTATTTTGGCAAAGATGACCATTTGAATGAGAATGAAATGTTTTTGAAGAAGTTTTTTAGGAACAAGATGTGGGTTGATGAGGGTAAGGGCAAGAAGGCATTGGATGATGTGGTTTCAGATTTTTCAGAGGATGAGGAGGAGATTGAGAAGCAAGAGGATTATGAAAGGGAGTATAATTTTAGGTTTGAGGAGAATGCGGGGGATAGGGTGTTGGGTCATTCACGGTTTGTAGAGGGATCAGTGAGGAAGAAAACTAATGCTCGGAAGTTGCAGAGGAAGAGCAAGGAGGAGAGGATGGCACAAGCTGAATTCGAGAGGAAGGAGGAATTGAAGCATTTGAAGAATTTGAAGAAGAAAGAAATGAGGGAGAAACTTAGGAAGATAAGGGATACTGCGGGGATTGATGAAAATTGGGTTTGCCCATTGGATGAAGATGATCTGGAAGAGGAATTTGATCCCAAGGAGCATGATAGAAAGATGAAAGAAGCATTTAATGATGATTACTATGATGCGGATGATGCAGACCCTGAGTTTGGGAGTGATAGGGATGAAGATGGTGATGAGTTTGAAAAACCAGATTTTGATAAAGAAGATGAGTTGCTTGGACTTCCAAAAGGTTGGGATGATACATCTGTTTCTGGTGATGGGTTCTTAGCTGCAAGGGAACGAAACTTGAAGCGCAGGGCAGAAAATGAAGGTCTCCATGAACAGATAGAAGAAGAAGTGCCTGAAGAGGATAAGAGGAAGAAGAAGCCAAAAATGTCTAAGCTGGAGAAGGAAATCCTTGATAAAGAATTGGAGGAGTACTATAAATTGGACTACGAGGATACAGTAGGGGACTTGAAGACAAGGTTTAAGTACAGAGATGTTGGTGCTAAACGATATGGACTAACTACTGAGGAGATTTTAATGCTGGATGAGAAGGAGTTGAATCAATATGTTTCGTTGAAGAAACTTGCTCCTTATAGGGAGAAGGAATGGAAGGTGCCCAGAAATCAGGTGTTGAACCAAAAACAGAGGAATAAGCTGCTTCTTCAAGGCAATATATTGAATGACAAGAAAATTGGTAAAAACTTGAAAATTGATGATAAGAAATCAACTACAGTGGCAGTTTACAAGGAACAGGAGAAAGCAAAAGTGAAGGAATCAAATGGTGATATGAGCAATCTATCTAGACGAAGCAAGAGAAGGCATCGTCAAGCTGAACTTAAACTATCAACATCGAGGCTTATGGCATATGGAAAAATCCCCTCCAAATCTAAGAGTAAAAAGAAGCACTGAACATTACCCATGGTTGAGGCAGAGGTCCTATAGAAGGTAATCTCTTGCAAGAACTTGTTTGTGGGCGTCGTGATATGCCTTTTCTTCTTCTTCCCCCCTCCCCTTCTTTGGTGGATTTATGCTTTTGTGAATACATCTTCATCTACTTTTGTTTTCTGAGGATAAAAGAACATAATGTTTGTATTCTTTAAATGCTGAAAATCCTAAATGCCCAAAAGAATGTGCAATCTTGAGATATTATTCTCTGTTTTTCTTTTTTGTTGATTGTCATTGTTTGTCTTGATTGTCATATTACCCATGTTGATTGTCATTGTTTAAGAAGTATCAAGCAGGAAATTGAGTTAGGTAGAAATGTTCATCTGTTCAAGATTTTTTTTTTTTTTTTTTTTCCGTAGAAGGATAAATTACAAATATCTGAGGTTTATAAAATTCACAACTGACTTCCTTACATTCTGAAAATTACATTTCACTTTGAGGTTTCATTGTCAACTTCCGAATTTTGATGACAGTCAACATAAAAAAATTTCACAATACCAATTTATATCTTAATAACCCAAACTGAACTCCAGTAAACCCATACCTCAACCCGATCCCCAACCCTAAAATAATAAGATGCTGTGATGTGGGAAAAATAAAAAGTAGAGGGAGGAAAGAGGGCTGGGCTTGATGGTTGATGGTGATGCGTTAATTGCTCGGTGTGGTGCTTTCTTGATGGTCTCTTGCTTGTGTGTGGAATCCGTCTCTTATGATTCGTCTGTTGAATTATTATTGTTATTATTATTATTATTATTTTGGGTGGTAAACTTGTGGTTATTTGGAGGATGGTTGATTCGGTTGGTTGCAATGATGAACATGGTCTTGGTTGATGGTTGATTTGGTGGTGGGGGAGGCTGAGGTTTGGTTGACTGAGGGTGGGGGTGGCGGGGGAGGGTTGGGTGAGGGTGAGGTGGTGGTTAGGATGCACTGAAGGGAACATCAGGATCTCATGTTACTACAAATATGTTGAACAATATGATATACATTCCCTGCAAGTAGTTTTTTGAGTCTCTGTCGTATATCTGAGAAATGTTACTGCTATATAAATGGTAGTTATGTTTTAGTGTTATAACTAGTGATATGTACAAAGGATGCAATTTTTTACTAGTGAATGATGAATTGGTAATTTTTTAATCTGCAGGTGTTCGATGTAAGTGCTGCTAATTACAAGTCAGACGGCATGAGTAACTTCTAATAGAGATAATTGGTGGATCTGTGAGCGGCGTAAGTATACCTTTAACTAATTTTAGGAGTTGTCTCAGGAGAGAATGAAGTTGAGTTGGAATATATCGGAAAAATTATGGTCGGTGGTCTTGTTTCATGGTTTCCTTTATCTTCGGTTGTCAAGTGTTAGATTTGTTGTAATTCGTCGTGTCCTCTTGTTAGGACACTACACTTTTTGATAGTTATTTAGCTTTTATGGTTATGATGTTTTTGAGATGGATGCAACACTTTTCTAGCTTTGTAATGTTTTACAAACATCTCAAATGAATTCAGGATACATTTGAAGAAATTCTGGTTGGACATTTTTGTGATAATATAGAACTACTATTTATATAGTATGCAAAACATGGGAAGCGTGAGTCACTTATTATTAGATCACTTATTGTGCAAACAATTTATAAAATCAAGTTTTTACGAATTTATATAAGTAATCTTAAGTTAAAAGGAAATTCGTATAAGTTTAGTTATAAAAATTTTGAAATTTACAAAATTACAATAATTTTTACGAAATTACATAAGTTATTTCACAAACATATATTACTCAAAACTATTAAAGTACATAATAAAATCGCATGCATATGGTATGCAATGTATACTGAAAGAATTTTCCACAAAACATTTACTATCATTCTAAAAAAATAGACATGAATATTTTTTTCTTTTTCATTTGATAATCCAAAATGAATTGATTGTTTTTTACATGGCCGTTTATTTATTTGTGAATCCTGCGACAAAAAAATAGGTATATTGAGAAGGGTATTTTAGACATTTTGTGTATAGGTATATTGAGCTTAATGATTAAAATATTATTTTTTCGTCGGTTTTATTTAACAAAAACAAAGACAAATAATTTAAATTGAAATAATTAATCAAAAGATTAAGATTTAAATCAACAAAATTAAAAATTCAGATTTATTTTGTTATAAGGGTCAAACATTGAGAGATTTTCCCAAAAATTATTATATGTTTCAAATTTAGTTTATGTATTGTGAATTTACATGTGAAATGAATTTAAGGAAAATGTACCCTAAAAAAAAAAAAAATTAATAGAAAGTAAAATGATAACTTATAATAATTTTTTAATTTTTAGACTAAAATAGTTTATTCCTAAATGGGACCTAAGCCCACAATAAATTTTAAAAAATATTTTTGTGAATAAGTTTTGTTTAAAATTAGAAATGGCAAAAGTAATTATATTTTTTCCAATCCAATTTTAATTAAAGGGTTGTGATTCATCCCCCGAAAATGGGGGAGCCCGAATCCCCCTAATTTCCATTTCAGGTAAAAAAAAAAAAAAAAAAAGGAAAAAAGAAAGAAAAAAAGAAAACAGTTTCCAAAATTGGAAATTAGGGGGATTAGGGGGCAACTTTTTAGGGCTACAAATCATTTCAACGTTTGTGAAAACATTGATATGGTAAAGATAAAATTAGAAGAGTAAGGTCAAAGCCATCAAGATCAGGTGAAATAAGAAATTATATGTTAAAGCTTCATTTGCCATTAGTTAATATAGTTAATTTTTTTATGTTGAGATTTTTTTAATTTGATTTTTTTAGTCTCGTTTGGTTTGAATTTTTTGTTTTTTGTAAAAGAAAAAATGTAATGATTATAGATTGAATGTGATATTTTATTTTATTAACTTATTTTGTTATTTTTTACTTTTTTAGCTCCAAAATGACAGCCAAATCAGTACTTAAAATAGTTGAATTTAAAAATAAAAATGTGCACGCAAAATCCAATCTGTTGCCATTCATATTTATTTAAGGGGGTGTTTGGCAGGTTAGATTTTAGCTTTTTTTTAGTTAAAATTTACAAAAACATAAAATAGATTAAAATAGTTAATAAGATAAAATATTATATCAAATTTATAATCATTTCACTTTTTCTCTCACAAATATTACGTCTACCTACAAAAAAAATAGGCTTGGTTTGGCATCTACTATATAATCCATCTTTTTATCTTTTTATCTTTTTTCCATCACATCACCTCTCTACTTTTCTGCACATCTTTTCGTAAAAAGACAAAAAGTGCACTTTTTTAGAACACCCCAAACCAATATTTTTCCAAATATAAAAATTTAAACCTACTAAAATAATTAAAAATTAAAATAACTTATTAAAATAGTAAATTTCTAAACACCCACTTAAAAATTATGCTAGGACCCCAAAAAAATTATTAAATATTCTATTAAACCTCTACAGGAGCGTGGCTAGGTTTAAAATTGTTTTAGTTTGTGTGATGGCCCCACACAAATGAATGGTTTGGATCTATCGCAAAAGTCAATGGAATGAGAATTAGTGGTTTGAGTGCGTTTGTGGCAATGGAGTTGGTGGCAGGAAATAATTTTTGCAGGGTTATATAATACATACCGGGATCATCTTCGAAGACCGAAAGGCGACCCGGAACGAACAAGAAGCTTCAATGGGTTATGTCGAGAGAGGTAACCCTAATTCTCTATTTATCTCTCTCTACAAGTCCAACTGGTTTTATTTCTCAACATTGTGTTTTTATAGTCGCTTGATTGATCCAAATACTGATCTCTCTTCTTCAAATGATATCGATTCTTTGAATCTAGGGTTCTGTTAATCAGAATATTGTATAAGTTAACAAATCTGGGTTTATTAATCATTTAATTGTGTGTTTCGTTTGAAAAGTTTGTTTAGATTGCAATCATTCTTATATAATGAATTTTAAGTGATAATTTTTGTTATAATTAGGATTTTATTTAAATGATATTTATCTTGTAGCATGAATTGGATGGCAGGTATTCACAATTGACTATGTTTAGGGCTTGTTTGATTGGCAGGATTAATAGTAAGGGGATTAACAATTCATGAGATTAGTGTAGGATTAACAATTTATGAGATTAGTGTAAGATTGGTTATTCAGCTGGATTAGTGAGATACCACACTTGTTTTGCAATATATATGAAGATATATAATCTCAGTCAATTTTGTAGGGTAGAATGGCTATTGGAATCTAATCTGAATAATAAAATTTGTATCTAAGAAATGGAATGTGAGTCCCATACAGCAATAATCCCAATCTTATGCTATAATTCTCCCAATCAAACAAGCCCTTAGGGTTTCAATATGCTAACCCAGCTGAGTTGAAAACTCAATTACAAATAAAACTCGACAATGTAAGCCTTATTGGATGATGGAACACCTAATTGATTTGCTACCATACTGGGAAAATTCACTGAAGTTATAGATAGTAGGAATAACTTCTGATACCAGAGTTGATAATTGTTTTTATCAGTTCAAAAATTCGTAAAAATAATTTTAAATCCAGAAGTGGGTTTTGGACTGGCCGTAAGAGTGAGCTGAATTCAAGTCTTGTCGAGTTGGCTAATCTTGATAAGCTTCTTCTTGTTTAGCTTATGCTGTGGTCAGGTTTGAGATTTGATTCAATTGGGTATAATGTCCGCCTTGTGTGTCTTAGAATGGGCTTCAAAATGATCCTGATATTGTAAACACTTGGCCTTGCTTGTAATGGTCAGATGTTAAGTCTAGAATTGTGATAAGGCAAAAGAAGCCTTGTGGTGGCAATACTTGGTTGATTCTGATTGTGATTTTTTTTTTTTTTTTCAATAAGACAAGCAAGCCTTGTGTGTCTTACCCCGCAAAGATTGGTGAAATTATTGTCCTTTCTATGGGCTAGTGTTGGCTATACTTGGCTGATTGTGATCATTTTTTTCCCCCCCTTATTTTTTTTATTCATTCACCTTTCTTTCTTTATTTTTTCATTTCATTTTCTGTTGTTTTTTCTCTCTTTTTTGTTTTTTTCGTTGTACGTTTTTTTTGCTAACTTATCCCTGCCCCCCCCTTTATCTATGAAGTCTCCTTGACTTTCTAGTGATGTTTTTCCCCCTCAAATTGTTTTTGATGATTTCAAGTACTCTTTTGTTTTACTTTTATTTTGCCACATACAGTTATTTCTTTGTAGATATGAGGCTTTGTTAATTTAGCTAGAAACTTGGGAAAGAAATTCAAGACAATAAAGGGCCTTCTCCTTAATGAAATCATGCTTTTGTCTTTATTGTGTCTACTGATATTTGTGTAATTGGTGACCAGAGAATGCTAGTTCTTTGTTATCTGATGCTTACCATGTCATAAAAAGGTTGTCCTTAGAGCTTTTTTCTTTGAACTGTTTTATTGGCGAAACAGTGGTCTAAATCTTGCAAGGCAATATGTTCTTTAAGGCTGTGTTTGGATTGTTGATTTGAGTAGTAATTTGTGGGGGAAAAGGAAAAGGGAAGTGAAAAGTTCCAAAAATACTCAAATCTATGATCCAAATACACCCTAGTTAATTTGTACGGCTTGACATTAATATATTTGTCTTCCCATTGAGTTGCAAAAAAGGGGCCATGGAGTTTTGCGTAACTGATTTATGATTTGGATTATCCTTACAAACAATATTTGTGTCTGCACTATTTTTCAATATTTTTTCCTTTTGTTGTTTATCCTGGCCATTTTTTAATTTTCTGGTTGGGTGGGAGGGGGTGCCGTGGTTGGAATTCACATCCTCAAACCCTATAACGTGGTACTCTCGTCCACTGGGACTGCCCTTTTTGGTCACTAAATTTATTCTTCGGTTGGAATTTTATTCTGCAAACTGTATTTATGATTTTATATATGCCCTCAGGTGTTGTGAAATCCAAGCGGTCCATATGGAGGTTGAGAACAATCACTGATTTCTTCTGGGCCATTGTTAACTTCATTGGTGTGTTCTTTGCAACAATGTTTTCGGTAAGTTGATTTCAATACTTCTCTTCCTCCCTACCTTGGATGTCAGATTCTCATCTTCTCCGAACCTTCAATGCTTTCAGATGGAAAAATCAGATGCTTATAAAAAAGGCTCAGCGTCTGGGAAGAAATGGGATGGTGGGGGTCCAGGTGGTCCTGGAAGCGGCGGCCCATATGGTGGTGGTCCACGTGGTCCACCTCGTGGATTAGACAACGTTCGCGGAATTGATCATAGTGAGTCCTTGTTTTCTTTTTTGGTTGTATTTATAATGTTTTCTCTTTTACCTATGTAAAAAACTAAATTTCTTTTGCTAAACTCACAGGTTCTCTTCCTGCTTGTGGTTCCTGCTGCGGCTGAAGGGCTAGAGGTATATGCTTCTGATGTCTATCAAAATGTTTTGAATGTTTTTGGAAGCAGTCTATGAAGTGATATGCTAGAATTTGTGTTCTCCTGTGAATGTTGTTAGAGCCTTGAGAGGAAATGAAGCACAAACATGAACAAAAGAAGACAAGAGCTTCAATCTCTTTGAATAAATATAGTTCTGTCAACTGTATCTAGTGTTTTCCAGTTGTTCTCTGTGGGAATTTTTTTGACTGCTTTTTATGGTTTCATAATAGTCCTCAACTGATATATTACAACTCATAAATGTGGACAGCTATCAAGACTTCTGTGATCAAGTTTTGCACACATCCTTTTAACATAAATATATATCTATTTTAGGATTTAGTAGTGGCTGAAAACTATCGCTGTTAAAGAGGGTGGCTACTAGCTCAGTGGCCTGCCATTCTGATATTTTTAGGATATAGAAAAAATTTGGCTCATAAAATCGGTTGGGCTGAGATTTTGAGTCTTTTTGTTTTTCCAGATGGACTTGAGATGAGGTATTTTGACCCACCTTCCTCCACCCATTTATAAAATTGTACATTATTTAATTAAACAATAAATTAGAAAAATAAAATAAGAACCTCTTTCTATGGTTTGTACTAAAAAACATTTGTTAGAAGATCTAAATCCATACATTTGCTAATCGCAATGGCCAATGTCCCAAATTCATATAATAATTATTCATTAAATGTCAAATTCATTTATATGTCCTCCAAGACAAAAAAAAAAAAAAAAAAAATAATAGTCCATTTATTTGAGTTAGGTGAATGGATTTAGAATTTGAAAGTTTTTTAAAGTCAAATTATGGGCTAGGTTGAACTAGGGATAACATATATGCTCTTTTATTATGTAGTGGCCTATGATGCTGAGTTTTACTGGCTGATGCTAATAACAATAATAATATTATTTGACTTCTTTATTAGCATATGAGTGTACGTGTGTTGCCTCCTATCAATCACAGAAGTCGTCTCTTCGTACATCAATCCTACTTTCTAAACCTTAAAAGGGATGGTAGCACCTTAGCCATACCTTCCCTCCCTCGCATGAAAAAATTGCTCCATGCTAGCAAATGATTAGGTAGCATAAAGATAAGAAGGGGGCACTCAGGTCAAAAGTTTATATTTTAATTTTGTTTGGTCAAAGGTCTAGGCACTGAAACAATTTGTCAGTAAAATGACCAAAATACCCCTCTATATATAGAACTCTTTCTCCTTTGAAATTAAAGTCCTCTCTCTCTCTCTCTCTCTCTCTCTCTCTCAACCAAACCCTAAACATCTCTCTTCTCCCTCTATCTTCTCCTTTTCATCTTCGACATCACCACCTCCATCGCCGCCGACACCTGTGGTGGTGGTAGTGTTTCTGGTGGCACCGCACTGTCGAAGCTCCAACACCTCCGCGTTGGAACATTCTAGTGACAGATAAGCAACATTGAGCATCGTCATCTACTCCAGAACTTCGCCTCCGTTTCTCTTCTCTAACGTCGCAGCGATCTCCGCCAGTTGCGGCGAGATCGAAGCCCCAATGATCTCCTCCGCAACGAGCTCCTCCAATTCATCAAAAGCCTCAGATCTGCCTTTCTTAAAGATGAGTTCATGTCAACGCCGTGTGCAGTGGCGGTGGTGGAGCAGCGGTTGGAGTTTAGATCCATCCTGTTTTCTGCTTCAAGGTAAAACCCCTCTGCTTATTCTTTCATACATGTGTGTGTGTATATATATATGTATCTATTTTTGTGTATTTGTGTATTTATGTAAGTACCTTTAGGCTATGTTTGTTTGGGTGGACATGAGCTTGAGATTGGACTAATAGTCCAATAAAATTACTAATCCGATGTTTGGTTAAACAATTGAAGTACGAACTAATTATTTTAAATTTGACTATTAGTTAAGATAGGATACATAATCCAACGGATTCGTAGTCCTAGGACTATTAGTCATGGGAATGCTAATCCAGTCTGCCCAAACAAACATGGCCTTAGTGGATTTCAGTAGGAGGACTCAATCTATTACTGCGTAGAAATATTAGCACTCCTCCCCCACCACGACGTTGTCTCTAGGCATTACTTGAGAGACAAAGATGTTGAAGGACTTTGATGTTGAATTCTTTTTTGTGATTTGTTTGTTTGTTTTTTTATTTAATCTATCTCTATTTTGAGCTGAGATCTGCTAAGGTTTGGAGATGGCTCAGATCTAAACATATAGTTTGGACAGATAAATTTTTTTGGAGGGTCAACTGAATAGATATAAGAATTTCAAGAAAAAAATTGAACAAATATTGAACAAATCTGTTCAATACATCCTTACTGTAATGTGTTTATTATTATTATTATTTTTATTTTGTTGTTGTTGTTGTTGTTGATGATGATGATGATGATGATGATGATGATGAAGATGAAATAGATAGTTTAAACATATAAAAAGTTTTGAAAATATTGTGTATAGTTTGTATCCCTCAATAGTAGTTGGTTTTGATTTGTACAGATTGTGAATCTCCACTACATGAGAACAAATCGATGCTATTGAACAGATAAATTTTAAACAGATAGAAAAGTTGGGATAGAAAAAATTTAAATAGATAGATATAAATTTGAACATATAAAAAAAATATGGGAAAATTGGTCTAAGGTCCCTCTCCCACTTTTCATAATGGAAGAGATCCACAAAATTATTTTTTGATGTCTAAGATCCCTAAACATACAACAGAGAAATTTCAGTCCTTTATATTATCTTCATCATCTGACCCACTGCCATCCCCAACAACCCGACTCTCAGTCCTCCTCATCTTCCAATACTTCCCAAAGCTTTACCCAGTGGAGATTCCTGGCCTCGTTCTCCTTCTCTCCTTTCCTCTCATCGCAATCGCATACATCTTCGTCTCCGAAGCCCTCGTGATCCAGGCGCTCATCTTCATCTCCTACGCCGGACTGAAGATCCGCGACATCGAGCTACTTTGTCGGCTCCGGACATGTGTTTTGGTGCAGCGTTGATCCAGGTTCGCTTCCGACGGCGCTGGGTTATACTCTATGATATTTTTGATCGGTACTGGTTGCGTCAATAGTATTTCACTTAAGTTCACTTCTAAAGATTCTTCTAGGTGAAGTCGTCTTTGTTGAAGATTACAGTTTATATCTAACACAGTAATTATTTTGTTTGATGAACTTCCAATAAAGATGGATACCCGTATGGAGTCAAGTACTTGGTGTGGTTCTACTTTGTTCCAAGTTACACGTACAGTTCTGTGTATTTGTTCTCTTTTAGCATTTCCAATTATGTTTTGACAAAAAGCAATACATTGACTATTGAAATGTTGGTGTGCTGTTGTACTGGAGGATCTGAATCCTATATTCTTAAGTTCACAAAAATAGAAATTGAAGCCAAGTGTAGATTAATGAGAAAAGTGATCTTCTGGTTGAAACTAGAGAAATTCTTTGATTTTTTAACTGAATTTGCTCTGGGTTGAAACCAGAGAAATTCTCTGGTTTTTGAACTCAATCACCAAGTTCTGTTCATAAAAATACAACTTTACTGTAAATAGAGAGAATTTCTCTGGTTTGTCTGATTTGAAGAGAATTTCTCTGGTTTTGAACCAGAGAAATTTGTGGGTTTGTGGGTTTGTTAGACATGGGTTTAATTGTAGTTAATAGAGCCAGAGAAATTTGCGAAGTCAAAGAAATTTCCTGGATAGCCATACAAATTTCCTTTCCACAATTTTCTCTAGATTTATTTGGTACTCAGAGAAATTTCAATTTTCTCTGGAGAGAATTTCCTTGGAACTGAAATTTCTCTGGATGTGTATTTGTTCTCTTTTAGCATTTCCAATTATGTTTTGACAAAAAGCAATACATTGACTATTGAAATGTTGGTGTGCTGTTGTACTGGAGGATCTGAATCCTATATTCTTAAGTTCACAAAAAAAGAAATTGAAGCCAAGTATAGATTAATGAGAAAAGTGATCTTCTGGTTGAAACTAGAGAAATTCTTTGATTTTTTAACTGAATTTTCTCTGGGTTGAAACCAGAGAAATTCTCTGGTTTTTGAACTCAATCACCAAGTTCTGTTCATAAAAATACAACTTTACTGTAAATAGAGAGAATTTCTCTAGTTTGTCTGGTTTGAAGAGAATTTCTCTGGTTTTGAACTAGAGAAATTTGTGGGTTTGTGGGTTTGTTAGACATGGGTTTAATTGTAGTTAATAGAGCCAGAGAAATTTGCGAAGTCAAAGAAATTTCCTGGATAGCCATACAAATTTCCTTTCCACAATTTTCTCTGGATTTATTTGGTACTCAGAGAAATTTCAATTTTCTCTGGAGAGAATTTCTCTGGGACTGAAATTTCTCTGGATTTCAATTTTCTCTGGAGAGAATTTCTCTGGGACTGAAATTTCTCTAGATCCTGTTAAGGGACCTTAGACATCATGAAAATATTTGATGTCCTTTATACTATAAAATCATAATATCAGGGACCTTAAAAAAAATACCCCAAAAAATATTTGAATAGATAGTCAATGAAAAGTCAAATAGATAATAAAAAAAGAAAAGAAAAGAAAGAAGAAGTCCAAAGGTAAAATTAGAAATAAAATGTTCTCTAAGATTTTTCATCAAATTATTTTACAAAGGATGGACTTCTCACCAAAAAAAAAAATATTTACTGGATCTAATGCATTATACATTTCTTAGATTTGATTTATCACCAATTTTCTCGATAAAAAAAATAATATTTATGAATTTTTTTTTACAACAAATTTATATGGTATTTTAACTTGGTTTTTATTAATTTAAATAATAAAATTCATCATTTTATGTTAATTTTTAAAGATAACTAGCAGTTGACTAGTGTAATGCAAGTGTTTTTTTTTTTTTAAAAATAAAATAAAATAAAATGATAGTACAATGTGTGTTATAAAAGAATAATTTTAATTTAAAATTAAAATTAAAATTAAAATATGATTTTAATTATTTATTTTGATAATATTGGCGCTGTCGTTTTATAAAATTGTTACTTGAATACTTATATATGTTAATTTATTTTAGTTAAATTATTTGTATATTTTGATAATTTTAGTTCTATCGCATTAGAAAAATATAATTATCATATAATAATTTTGTATGATGTATATTAAATTATAAAATAGTAAAATAAATACTCATTTTAATATTAAAAATAATAGTTAAATTAGAAGAAGAATTAGTAACATAAAATTAAAAGTAATTCTAATTATTTAGTTTTCTTTTATATTCATTTGAAAAATAAAACCATGTAGAAATAGAAATTATATAAAACTTATTTAAAAAATTAAATATAAATATGTATTATATAATCATTTTATATGATATATATATATATATATATATTAAATTATAAGATTGTAAATTAAATAGTCTTAATTAAATTAAAATATCAACCATATAAAAAAAATTTAACAACGGCTAATTAATAAAGAATCACATAATAACATCTAACTTAAAAAGAAAAAATAATGAAAATATCCAAATGATAGATACATCTTAGTGTATGAAGTGATTAATCATCTGTAATATGATGCTAAAATATAAAAGAACTTACTATTCAACAATTGAAAAAGTAACTTAAACAGTAAATCCAAACTTTAGAGATTCATCGAGAGTATCATTGTTGTGCAAAATTTTTTTCTTGTGAGTTGTGATTATATAAAATAATGTAGAAAATGAAGTATAATTTCATATATAGAATCATTATAAAATTTAAATGATAAATTCATAATATAGAATTGGTATTAGGTATAAAATAATGCACGGGAAAATAAGAAGAAAAAAAAGGGGGGGCAATTTAGCATTAAAAAAATTCTAATACCTTTGAAAGAATTAAGAAAAACGATAAAAAAATATATGAAAAATCCATAATATAGAATGATATAGAATTGGTATTAGGTATAGAATAATGCGCAAGAAGATAAGAAGAAAAAAAAGGGGACAATCTAGCATTAAAAAAAATCCTAATACCTTTGAAAAAATAAGAAGAAAAAGGATAAAAAAAAATATATGGAAAAGAAATATTTGTCAAATAGTGTCTACATAAAATAAGTAAAGTTAGTATAATTTAAATTAGATTTGAGTTAGTGTAGAACTCAATATGTATTTAAGAAAATATATACTGATGTGACTTTCTTAGAAAAAAACAAATTCTTATGGAAAAAATACTATTTTTAATAATATATATGAGATTAGACTAGTATTACAACATAAATAAAACGAAATATTACTTTAATGTTATGTTTGGATTATGAATTTAGAAAGCGATTTAAAAAGTAAAGATAAATTGAGGGAAAAAATCTATATAATAAAATAGAATGATTTTTGAAAATATCTCTCTCATATAATTGGTACGAATTATATGAGATTAATGGTGTAGGGGTGTAAATTTGGCTGAGCTCGGCCCATGGCTGGGCCGGTGGGCCTGGGCCTGGGCTTGGGCTCGAGCTTGAACAAATTTTTTTGTTTTTTTTTTAAATTTTTTCTATCAAAATTTTATTATTTTTCACTAAAAAAGACACAGGACCTCATGTGGGCCGAATCTCGAGTCAGGCCTTGAGTGGGTCTTAAGGGCCGATGGGTTTTGTCACGGGCCGGGCCAGACCGAGATTTAAAATGATGATCCAAACCTTGGTCTAGGGTCTCAAGTTAGGCTCGAACCGCGAGTTATTTTTTCATTCCCAAACGGTGAGATTCGCTTGACTAAAAAATAAATTTCCCGCCTGAAGAAATTTCAACACTGAGCACCTTTGCTTTCCATTTTTTCTTTTCTTTTTCTCAGTTATCTCTTTTCATTCCTCATCTCTTTCCTCTTTTATTTTTATTTTCTACACAACAGTTATGATTTCATGTTTGTGTAATTTTAAATAAGTTTACTATAGTAATTTTTGTTTTTTTTAGAACATGGGAATAATATATTGATAAAGTATCAAGAGTACATAAATAAGATCCCAAAGGGTCAGCCCAACCAAATAACAAAAGAAAACAAACAACAACAACACTAAAAAACAAATCTGCCAAAAAAACAGTTACGATCAAAAGAAAATCATCGATTTTCTCAAAGAGGTGGTTTGGAAGAAAGCCCACCATCCCTGTATTTTTGGACACACGTAGGACAAAAATATACATTACACACATATATTTTTTAATTTCTTTACATTTGCCCTGCGGAATTTCATTTTTTAATTAATAAACCTGTTGTAAATTTGGAAATAAATGTTTTTAAAAATTTTAAATTATATAAGATTAAAATTATATTTGAAATTTTCTTTTGAAGATTTTTAAATTTCAAATTATATATGGTTTATGTCAAATATAAATTTATTTTTTGACTTTCTATAGTAAGATTTTTAAATTTCAAAATTATAAATATTTAGATGTACTAATACTTCTATATTGTGTGTATTTCTTAACATTTAATTTTTTTTTTGAAAAAAAACAAAAATTTAGATTAATATTTTAATGTTTATAGAGCTTTTTAAACAAAAAGTACATTTGTTTTAATATATAGTACTAGGGTATGCCAGTGCCTGAAAGCACGGTGAACATTAATTGAATATAAAATTATTGGGTTAAAATGTAATTTATTTAATTTGTTGGGAAAAAAAATTTGAGGTGAAAATATAAATAGATGATCCGTATGGTTTTGAATTTTCAAATGAATTTTATAATTAGATTTTTGAAAAGAGTTTGGAGTATTGTAGTATGATGACACAAATGCAAACAAAGATCATATCACCAAATATTTACTATTGTAGTATTTTTGTTTATGTAACCCACTTGCAATTTGTAATATAAAATAAGCATTTTATTATCCTAACCAATAACAGTACCCAAATAAATTTCTATATCCACATTTTTTTAGATAGTGAGTTTTGGTTGAAGTAAAGAAGAGAGATCTCAAAACCATAGTTTTGCATCAATTTTAATGTAATGGTTAAAATCTACCAATTTTTATGGTTTGGTGGTCAGTTTATTGTGCAGAAAATTAAATAAATGAAAAATAAATAAATTGTATGCTGCTTGGTGAATAAATCAATTTGAACATAAATTTTCCAAATTTATAGGTAAACAAAATAGTGAAAGTTAAACACATAATTGCTACGTAAAATTCAAGCACAATAAAAGCATAAGATTTTAAACAAACAACAAAAGGTAAATCCCACAACACAGAAACATCTATATAAAAATCAGACGAAATACGCCAGCCAACGCCATGCAATAGAAAAAAATAAACAACAAATTAAGCATACCAGCCAATGCTCTGCAATACAAAAAAAATGCCAAATAACAAATTAAGCACACCAGCTAGTGCTCTACAATACAAAAAAAAAATGTCAAATAACAAATTAAGCTCACCAGCCAATGTTCTGTAATTCAAAAAGAAAATGCAACACCCTTTCTGATAAAAAGATAACCAAATAAAAATATGATTAGTTTTGTTTAACCTAATTCAAGAGCATATTAGGAAGAAAAAACAAAAAAACATATATCACCTAGTGTGTTACATTTACAAAAACAAACTCATAGCATAAATCAATAACTTAGTTATAAATTTCACATAGATAAAAGGCTTTACAAAACTATTGTAAGTAATAAATTTCACATCGATCGGAAACTTTACAAAATATGGATCGTAGCTAGTATATGTACGCTTTTCACAAAAATAAATATGAGATTCAAACTTGTTCTTTCTTAGAAATCCTAGGAGCACCTCATCACTTTGCAAAAAGTCCTCGTATCAACTTGTATGTATCTCCAGTGAGGAGCATGCACGACAATCTATTAATTTATGAAAATAAAAAAAGTTAGTATATTAGCAAAAGAAAATTTATATATATATCAAAACACTTTCAAATTGAAATTACCTTGTTACATCCCTATCGAAGCAATCTAGTTGTATTTATATTTTTTAACCCAATCCTACAAAAGTCGACACATATAGTAAAATATTTTAAAAATAACAATTTGTAATCAATAGAAACAAATTTATCAATAAATAAATTGTACCTTTTGACAAAAGTGGTTTGATTCATAAGTAACACTATAACAAAATTTCAGGATAAACAATGTTTGTAGTAGAATCTGGCTCATCATTGGGAAGGAGGACACTTATACGATCAAAGGATGTGCATCTAGATAGGCCCACATACAATTGCCCATGACTAAATACTGGTGTGCGCAAATCAACTCCAACAAATTTCACAGATTGCCCTTTAGATTTATTAATGGTCAGGGCATATGCCAATCGAACTGGAAATTGACGTCTTGTCATTCGAAAAGGCATTTCTAAAGAAGACGGTGTCAAGGATATCCTTGGTATGAATACTAAATTGCCACATTTTTCTCCAGTTAAAATTTGAGCTTCAATTATGCGAGTATTGCATCTAGAAACCATTAATCTTGTGCCATTGCATAGTCCATCTTTTGGTGCAATATTTCTTAACAACATTATAGGACAACCTACTTTTAACTCTACCTTTAAAGTCGGTAGCCCAGGAGGATCTAATGAATTTAAATATTCATTAGGATATCTAGTTATTATAGTACGATCAATTTCAGACATCTTGTCTACTGCCAAATAAGTATGTGTGTTGCCGGGAAAAATATTCAATGCTGCAGTATTGATAGCACTGACATCATCATTCTGTGCAGAAAGAATTGTACGTTCAGTTAAAAATGTTGCAGTCGATGTCATTGCCACATCCAGTTGCGGATAAACTACTGAGATTATGTCTTTTAGATCTTGGCATTTGTGTATTGTTGATGGAAGTTTAACAATTTCCTGAGGATTGTTCCCAATCTATTTATAAAAATAAATAAATAAAATAGTAAGTAAAATCAATTAAAGTACATAAACGTAAATATATTTCGTTAATTTAAAAGAACCATATAATAGAGAAAAAGTTTGAAAAAATATTATCTCCATCAAGAATTTTGCAAAGTTAGCATTTTCAAGATTTGCATGATTCAAGCGCATGTTCAAATTTAAAGACAGAACCTGTAAATCCTTCCATAGAAAAGAGTGTCTTAATGATGCATTCATAATTTGCTCACGGACTCCTTTGGTTATAACTGGTAAGATTTGTCGAAAATCTCCACCAAGAGCAACAGTGATACCCCCAAATGGCTTTTCACTATCACAAGTGTCCCGAAGTGTGCGATCAACACAATGTCTATGCTGCATAGGAACTTCATCCCAGATTATAAGTTTTGTTTCTCTAAACAATTCTACTTGTAATGATTGCTTGCTAAATCCACAAATTGAATTTTCCAATACATCCAACGGAATGGAAAAAGTTGAATGAGCAGTACGACCTCCTACCAATAACAATGATGCAATTCCAGATAAAGCCACAGTAATAACAATATGGCCAAGGCTGCGACACTTTAATGTAATCGCATTGTACAAAAACGTTTTCCCTGTTCCAGCACCTCCATTCAAAAAGAAAATAGTTCCTTTATTTTCAAAGACTGAGGAAGTGATTGCATCATAAGCTGTTCGTTGATCATTGTTGAGGCGATCAATAATAATTTCTGCATCTGCCTGTTGTGCCTCATTATGCAGTTGTTGATGTTCGAATATTAACCTGTTACCAACTACTGCACTCCAATTTGTAGAAGGTTGTGGCATTGGCGGGAAGTCAATTAAACTTTTTCTTGATTCTTGGAGCATTTGATTCAAAAGATATAGACCATAGTCTTCAATTTGAGCCTCAGTTGGTTCAGAAATGGCAAACAATGTTCGAATCTTATGTGCAAGATCATCACATATATGCATTGAAAATTGATTCCATAACGCATATGGTTGCAGTGGAGAGCACTGAGTAAGAATAATAGTAAACAATCTCTTTAATTGATAACCAGTTTTCATAATTGCAGCCTCTTTAAGGCATTGTATCCATTCTTCATCATCTTCTAAAAGTCCTCTTGCAACACATGTTGATTTAAATGTATCATGCAAAACATTGTTGACCGTGCGTAAACATTAAAACGATTTTGGTCCTTTGACAACAGTTAATAGCAAACGCAAACAAAATCTCTCCCCACAATTAGGGCTAGCAAAGTACATTCTACCGATTGCATAGCCCTGCTGCCTTGGTTTCCATCTCTTTTCTGAATTAAGCTAAACAAAATGTTGTGGAAATTCTTGGTAAGTGAATGGACATTCATCTTCCATAGAAGCGCAACATGCAAAAAAACCAGTAAGAGTTGACATTTGTTGGCCAGCTCTAGAAACAATTGCTTCTAATGATTCATCAGGATTAAAAAGAACGCGGCACATTCCAGGTAAATGAAGTGCTAAGCGTACAACTGTTGATATCTCTGCATGCAATGGATAACCAAATATTCGCCAAGCAGCTTCTAGAGGTCCAATATATCTCGCATCGAGATATTGTTGGATCTCATTTATCAATCCCAACACTATCGTTGTACGATCATAACCCTTATAAATGTACTTGTGTATGTACTTGACGCATCACATTCCGGCACAAACTTCCACATTTATGTGACAGTTGAAACGTTTAGAAAGGTATGCATTGTATGGTACGATGTCTTTGTTATCAACTTCTTTTCCCCTCACAATATGAGCTTGACCATTATTGCGACGACGATAGATAGGATATCCATCTTGATCCATAGTAGTTGTTTCTGCGAACGCTCGAGGGTATTTCTTAGTGCATTTATCATTTTCCATACATGGTGCTTGTGGATTTCGAGCACCACATGGTCCATGTACCATACAACACTTGATAGTTTCAAAAAGCATAGGTTCATCTTTTGGATCTGAAAATTCTGCACAAACCAATTTGTCTACTTGAGCACATGTCCGAATTTTGTCTGGACCCTTAAGAAATAGAAGTGCATGCATATGAGGAAGGCCTTGCTTTTGGAATTCAATTGTAAAAGCATGCGCAACTTTATTACCAAACACTTGGTTTGTTTCTATCTCCTTCATCAAGCACTTTCTCTTTAACTAAAAAACACGGGCAATTAAATCAGGACGATCAAAAGGCTTTTGGTGCGGTAATAATGCCGAAGTAATTTCTGGCCAATTAGGATTTGCAATCATGGTGAGAAAAATGTCTGGATGTTGGTTGTATCGTGTGATAGCCATTGAGTCTTGAAAGATTTCAAACATGTGTCTAGGACCTCCAGCAAATGAAGATGGCAAATCAAACCTTTGACCAATTTGATTGGGTTGAAGGTCATTTGGATCAATATTTGTCAAATCTTGGTAAAATTTAGCACGGATCTTCCCTTGATTAAGCTTGTAGAAAGTCAACATATTTTGTTCAGTTGCGGCCCAAGCATCAACCAAAAACTCTTGGAATAATTTTCCAGCTATCAAAATTGTTGAATACTCTGTGGGTCGTTCAAACAAACAATAACTATAAAAACCCATTTGAGTAAGCCGATCAGTTGAAGGCCGATCACGTTCAACATCCCAAGTTCCCATCCAAGCTCACCATGTGGAAATAATAAAACATAATGTAATGGCAAATATGCTGGGTGACATTCATTGATTTGCATTAGCTCATTATTTCCATGTAGATGTAAGATAACATCTCTTATTCCATTAACCTTGGTTCTATCACCTGGCATTACAACTGCAATCTCATCTGTAGTTGGTAGGTCATACCGTTGTCGATCTGTCGATGAACTGTAGTGGATGAGCCTGACTGTGTTTAATTCTTCAAATACATACTCCTACTATTACCATCTATTTTAATTTACACAGAACCAATATTTGTAGGCCTACTCTTACAACTCTTTCCCTTCAAGAGGATCTATGTATTAATGAGGAATTAGAGGATATGCCTATGAGTCCAATGGTTGGTACTCGAGCACATATAAATTCATGTCGTCATTCTCTTGGCAAGATGAATGTATTATGTTCTTTCTGTTCAGCATTACATTGGATGGATGAAAAATTAGTAAAATCATCTCCAAACTGTCCTCTATTCGGAACATGTTGTTCAAAAGGGAAGGTTAAGCTTCCTCTGCTTATTACACCCCCTTCACTTCTTCAAGCATTATATGATGGGAATGATGATAAATCAAAATCGTTTCGACGTTATACTCGAGTGTACAATGCAACCAATGCTTTTATAAGTCTTGGTGCTACATTAGATCCAAGAGTACTTACTGGAAGAGGCCCTACATCATTCACTATCCATAGAGAATTGCAACATTGAATAGGATCACTACTATCACAATCAGGGCAAGATGCAGCTTATGCGCAATTGTACATTTATGACCCTGATTCAGCTTTAGAACTTCGTAATCGTAGAAATCCTCAATTAAGAAGAGATGTTCTAAAAACTATTCAAGATAGTTTATTACAGGTTTATGCATTCGTTACTACATTTCGCCAGTTTCATGCAATTTTGAATCAATTAGCCTTGACAGGACGAAATTTCGCCAGGCTCATCCACTACAGTTCATCGACAGATCGACGACGGTATGACCTACCAACTACAGATGAGATTGCAGTTGTAATACCAGGTGATGAAACCAAGGTTAGTGGAATGAGAGATGTTATCTTACATCTACATGGAAATAATGAGCTAATGCAAATCAATGAATGTCACCCAGCATATTTGCCATTACATTATGTTTTATTATTTCCACATGGTGAGCTTGGATGGGAACCTGGGATGTTGAACGTGATCGGCCTTCAACTGATCGGCTTACTCAAATGGGTTTTTATAGTTATCGTTAGTTTGAACGACTCACAGAGTATTCAACAATTTTGAGAGCTGAAAAATTATTCCAAGAGTTTTTGGTTAATGCTTGGGCCGCAACTGAACAAAATAGGTTGACTTACTACAAGCTTAATCAAGGGAAGATCCGTGTTGAACTTTACCAAGATTTGACAGATATTGATCCAAATGACCTTCAACCCAATCAAATTGGTCAAAGGTTTGTTTTGCCATCTTCATTTGCTGGAGGTCCTAGACACATGTTTGAAATCTTTCAAGACTCAATGGCTATCACACGATACAACCAACATCCAGACATTTTTCTCACCATGACTGTAAATCCTAATTGACCAGAAATTACTTCGGCATTATTACCGCACCAAAAGCCTATTGATCGTCCTGATTTAATTGCCCGTGTTTTTGAGTTAAAGAGAAAGTGCTTGATGAAGGAGATAGAAACAAACCAAGTGTTTGGTAATAAAGTTGCGCATGCTTTTACAATTGAATTCCAAAAGCGAGGCCTTCCTCATATGCATGCACTTCTATTTCTTAAGGGTCCAGACAAAATTCGGACATGTGCTCAAGTAGACAAATTGGTTTGTGCAGAATTTTCAGATCCAAAAGATGAACCTATGCTTTTTGAAACTATCAAGTGTTGTATGGTAGATGGACCATGTGGTGCTCGAAATCCACAAGCACCATGTATGGAAAATGATAAATGCACTAAGAAATACCCTCGAGCGTTCGCAGAAACAACTACTATGGATCAAGATGGATATCCTATCTATCGTCGTCGCAATAATGGTCAAGCTCATATTGTGAGGGGAAAAGAAGTTGATAACAAAGACATCGTACCATACAATGCATATCTTTCTAAACGTTTCAATTGTCACATAAATGTGGAAGTTTGTGCCGGAATGAGATGCGTCAAGTATATACACAAGTACATTTATAAGGGTTATGATCGTACAACGATGGTGTTGGGACTGATAAATGAGATCCAACAATATCTCGATGCGAGATATATTGAACCTCTAGAAGCTGCTTGGTGAATATTTGGTTATCCATTGCATGCAGAGATATCAACAGTTGTACGCTTAGCACTTCATTTACCTGGAATGCACTGCGTTCTTTTTAATCCTGATGAATCATTAGAAGCAATTGTTTCGAGTGCTGGCCAACAAATGTCAACTCTTACTGGTTTTTTTGCATGTTGCGCTTCTATGGAAGATGAATGTCCATTCACTTACCAAGAATTTCTACAACATTTTGTTTGGCTTAATTCAGAAAAGAGATGGAAACCAAGGCAACAGGGCTATGCAATCGGTAGAATATACTTTGCTAGCCCTAATTGTGGGGAGAGATTTTATTTGCGTTTGCTATTAACTGTTGTCAAAGGACCAAAATCGTTCTAATGTTTACGCACGGTCAACAATGTTTTGCATGATACATTTAAATCAGCATGTGTTGCAAGAGGACTTTTAGAAGATGATGAAGAATGGATACAATGCCTTAAAGAGGCTGCAATTATGAAAACTGGTTATCAATTAAGGAGATTGTTTACTATTATTCTTACTCAGTGCTCTCCACTGCAACCATATGCGTTATGGAATCAATTTTCAATGCATATATGTGATGATTTTGTACATAAGATTCGAACATTGTTTGCCATTTCTGAACCAACTGAGGCTCAAATTGAAGACTACGGTCTATATCTTTTGAATCAAATGCTCCAAGAATCAGGAAAAAGTTTAATTGACTTCCCGCTAATGCCATAACCTTCTACAAATTGGAGTGCAGTAGTTGGTAACAGGTTAATATTCGAACATCAACAACTGCATAATGAGGCACAACAGGCAGATGTAGAAATTATTATTGATCGCCTCAACAATGATCAACGAACAGCTTATGATGCAATCACTTCCTCAGTCTTTGAAAATAAAGGAACTATTTTCTTTTTGAATGGAGGTGCTGGAACAGGGAAAACGTTTTTGTACAATGCGATTGCATTAAAGTGTTGTAGCCTTGGCCATATTGTTACTACTGTGGCTTCATCTGAAATTGCATCATTGTTATTGGTAGGAGGTCGTACTACTCATTTAACTTTTTCCATTCCGTTGGATGTATTGGAAAATTCAATTTGTGGATTTAGCAAGCAATCATTACAAGTAGAATTGTTTAGAGAAACAAAACTTATAATCTGGGATGAAGTTCCTATGCAGCATAGACATTGTGTTGAGGCAGTTGATCGCACACTTTGGGACACTTATGATAGTGAAAATCCATTTGGGGGTATCACTGTTGTTCTTGGTGGAGATTTTCGACAAATCTTACCAGTTATAACCAAAGGAGTCCGTGAGCAAATTGTGAATGCATCATTAAGACACTCTTTTCTATGGAAGGATATACATGTTCTGTCTTTAAATTTGAACATGCGCTTGAATCATGCAAATCTTGAAAATGCTAACTTTGCAAAATTCTTGATGGAGGTAATATTTCTTCAAACTTTTTCTTTATTATATGGTTCTTTTAAATTGACGAATAATATTTACGTTTATGTACTTTAATTGATTTTACTTACTATTTTATTTATTTATTTTTATAAATAGATTGGGACCAATCCTCAGGAAATTGTTAAACTTCCATCAACAATACACAAATGCCAAGATCTAAAAGACATAATCTTAGTAGTTTATCCGAAACTGGATGTGGCAATGACATCGACTGCAACGTTTTTAACTGAACGTACAATTCTTTCTGCACAGAATGATAATGTCAGTGCTATCAATACTGCAGCATTGAATATTTTTCCCGGCAACACACATACTAATTTGGCAGTAGACAAGATGTCTGAAGATGATGAAATTGATCGTACTATAATAAATAGATATCCTAATGAATATTTAAATTCATTAGATCCTTCTGGGCTACTGGCTTTTAAGGTAGAGTTGAAAGTGGGTTGTCCTATAATGTTGTTAAGAAATATTGCACCAAAAGATGGACTGTGCAATGGCACAAGATTGATGGTTTCTAGATGCAATACTCGCATAATTGAAGCTCAAATTTTAACTGGAGAAAAATGTGGCAATTTGGTATTCATACCAAGGATATCCTTGACACCGTCTTCTTCAAAAATGCCTTTTCGAATGACAAGACGTCAATTTCCAGTTCGATTGACATATGCCCTGACCATTAATAAATCTAAAGGGCAATCTGTGAAATTTGTTGGAGTTGATTTGCGCACACCAGTATTTAGTCATGGGCAATTGTATGTGGCCCTATCTAGATGCACATCCTTTGATCGTATAAGTGTCCTCCTTCCCAATGATGAGTCAGATTCTACTACAAACATTGTTTATCCTGAAATTTTGTTATAGTGTTACTTATGGATCAAACCACTTTTGTCAAAAGGTACAATTTATTTATTGATAAATTTGTTTCTATTGATTACAAATTGTTATTTTTAAAATATTTTACTATATGTGTCGACTTTTGTAGGATTGGGTTAAAAAATATATGGAGCTCAAAAATATAAATACAACTAGATTGCTTCGATGGGGATGTAACAAGGTAATTTCAATTTGAAAGTGTTTTGATATATATATAAATTTTCTTTTGCAAATATACTAACTTTTTTTATTTTCATAAATTAATAAATTGTCGTGCATGCTCCTCACTGGAGATACATATAAGTTGATACGAGGACTTTTTGGAAAGTGATGAGGGCCTCCTAGGATTTCTAAGAAAGAACAAGTTTGAATCTCATATTTATTTTTGTGAAAAGCGTACATATGCTAGCTACGATCCATATTTTGTAAAGTTTCCGATCGATGTGAAATTCATTACTTATAATAGTTTTGTAAAGCCTTTTATCTATGTGAAATTTATAACTAAGTTTAGATGTATGTTAGATAATTTTCATTTGAATTATTGATTTATGCTATGAGTTTGTTTTTGTAAATGTAACACACTAGGTGATATATATTTTTTTATTTTTTTGTTTTTTCTTCCTAATATGCTCTTGAATTAGGTTAAACAAAACTAATCATATTTTTATTTGGTTATCTTTTTATCAGGAAGGGTGTTGCATTTTCTTTTTGTATTACAGAACATTGGCTGGTGTGCTTAATTTATTATTTGACATTTTTTTTTGTATTGCAGAGCACTGGCTGGTGTGCTTAATTTGTTATTTGGCATTTTTTTTGTATTGCAGAGCATTGGCTGGTGTGCTTAATTTGTTGTTTATTTTTTTCTATTGCATAGCGTTGGCTGGCGTATTTCGTCTGATTTTTATATAGATGTTTCTGTGTTGTGGGATTTACCTTTTGTTGTTTGTTTAAAATCTTATGCTTTTATTGTGCTTGAATTTTACGTAGCAATTATGTGTTTAACTTTCACTATTTCGTTTACCTATAAATTTGAAAAATTTATGTTCAAATTGATTTATTCACCAAGCAGCATCCAATTTATTTATTTTTCATTTATTTAATTTTCTGCACAATAAACTGACCACCAAACCATAAAAAATGGTAGATTTTAACCATTACATTAAAATTGATGCAAAACTATGGCTTTGAGATCTCTCTTCTTTACTTCAACCAAAACTCACTATCTAAAAAAATGTGGATATAGAAATTTATTTGGATACTGTTATTGGTTAGGATAATAAAATGCTTATTTTCTATTACAAATTGCAAGTGGGTTACATAAACAAAAATACTACAATAGTAAATATTTGGTGATATGATCTTTGTTTGCATTTGTGTCATCATACTACAATACTCCGAACTCTTTTCAAAAATCTAATTATAAAATTCATTTGAAAATTCAAAACCATACGGATCATCTATTTATATTTTCACCTCAAATTTTTTTTCCCAACAAATTAAATAAATTACATTTTAACCCAATAATTTTATATTCAATTAATGGTCACCGTGCCTTTAGGCACAGGCATACCCTAGTACTATGTATGTAGAAAGTTTTTAAAAAATTTATAAATAAGAATATACGGTGTATACGATGTTTTGATTAAAAAAAAAATTATATAATTAAATTGGGCCTACCTCTTGAACACGGATGACATTAAGGTCACGCTCATCACGGATAACAATATTAACATTTCTTTCTTGAAGAAATTGGACCTAAAAATACAAAAGAATTAGAGGTAAAAAAAAATAAAAAAATTATACATGTAAGAAAATGAGTAAAAGGAATCAGTATTACAATTTGACGTAGGTCTTCATCCATTTGTAAATTATAAGAAAAGAGAATTTTGTTATAAGGAATTAGATAAAAAAATTATGAAAAGAAAAGAAAATTGACTTTTGCTTATAAGAAAAATGTTTTTTTTTTCAAATAAATAAAAAAGAAAACAACTTACGTGACCAAAAATAGTAATGTTGTTCATAATTAGCGGTTGAAGGTCAATGGTGTCTCAGCCTGAAAGTGTTTGGTTATGTAAATTTGACAAAAATAACTGTACGAGGCAAAATGAGATTTAATAATTGTCATAAAGAAAAATTAATCGCTATAAAATTAACAACCTCCTAACATATTTTAGTTAACAACCTAATTTAAGAAGTTCGTTTGTGCATGAATATCACAGATAGAGAAATTGACCTACTACAGGATAGAAGAAAAATTATAATTTTTTTACGTCTTCAATATACGTTAAAAAGGATAGAAGAAAAATTAAATACTCTCATAGAAATATTCATAATTTTTCTCTATTGACCAAAACGTAGAACTATAGCAATACATGATTTTGTGGTTGATTCTATATAGCAACTTTGCACTGACAAAGGTTAATTCTTATGGATTGTATTGCCCATTTTTCCTACTAACAACTAAGTAAATTATAAAAAAAATATAAATTATACTAATGAATAAAATTTTAGCAAAACTTAATTACAGAAATTTAATTACTAAATTTGCATTTTAAAATGTGAAAAAAATATAATAAAAAACTACAATAAAAATTTATAAAATGGCTCACCACACTGTAACTGGAAAATTACAAATACCTTTTGTATTATCTGTATAATTGCAAATGCCTTTTTCAAAAAAATATACTACACAATAGCATATTTACTCCAAGGAGTAATATTCTCATAAAAATCATTAAAAAGTTATTAAAACAAATTTTTAAAATAAGTTTAAGTTTTTTCAAAAGTCCTGATAAACATCTAAAAAGTCTTTTTTTTGTTTGAAAAATTCCATAAATAAAATTGAAATAGCAAAATAAACTGGACTCTTTTTAAAGAGAGAGAAGCCTAAACATTTTAAAATAGCAGTTTAATAAAAAACTCATTTTTTTGAATTTTTTTTTACAGAGAGTCTCAACCCATAAGATGAAGTAAAAATGATTCTTAACATAAAATCCATTTTTCCTTAACCCACAATTGATTATTAAAGAAAAAAAACACAATACAGAATTTTATTTTGTATTTTGACACATTTGATAAAATTTTAAAACCTAAATCCAGAACTTTAGCTTGTTTGATCAGTTTGATCAATTTTAGCTTATTTTAAAATCGCAGTTCAATAAAAAATCAAATTAAAAACAATTCACTAAAAGCAAAAAAAAATAAGGGTCATCAAATAAAAAAGATTAACTTTTTAATGTTCCTTTTTCCTTTCAATCAACAAATTCCCTTCAAATCCTAAATCCAAATATAGCCTAAGAGATGGAAAAAAAAAAAAGACCTATCATATTAAAAAATTAAACTGTAACAAAATCTTTGTAATAAATAAATAAATAAAGAATAGTTATTCAGGCCCAAAAGTTGAACATACTTTAATGAATCAAGAATCAACCAAAAGTTATTCAGGCCCAAAAGTTAGACCTACTTTAATAAATAAAGAATAGTTATTTAGGCCTAGTGATATGTCAAGAATCAACTAATCATCTTCTTGACACATCACTGGGTCTATAAAGTGGGTATAAAAAATGAACTTGTATATCATTATTAAAAAAAAAAGAAGACATAAGCATTCACGTAATTCATCATACATTCTAACTATTAAAAAAAAAAACATAAATATTCTCTAGAAATTTAACAGTTATATACCACGATACATAACTATACATACTATATTAGACTTCTTTCTAAACCAAACATTATTTTCATCGTGCCTTCAGGCATGGGCATATCCTAGTACACACTATATTAGACTTCTTTCTAAACCAAACATTAAAAGCTTAATGTGTAATCTAATTATTGAAAATTCTAAGACCAGACATGAAAATTCCAGAGTATTAAAGAAATCTGAGAGAGTTCATTCATTAATCCAGAACATTCATTAACCCACTGCAATTCGAAAAAGAAAGCGAGGAACTAATAAAGAATTGCAAGGGAGAGACTTCCTAACCTGAGTATCTGTTTGAGAAGCAAAATTAAAGAAATCTGAGACAGAAGAATAAAAAGAAAAACACAATTAGTAAGAGCACTCCTCAACACTAAAAATGTACACGAATCTATTTTCATGTTTGATGAATAAGAATATGACCATTGATGATTAATGAGAACCTCAACCCATTTGACTAAGATGAAATAAAAATAATTACTGACATGAAATATAACTGTAAGAAGGCAGAATGAGGTTTAATAATTGCCATAAAGAAAAATTAATCGACACATAATTAATAACCTCATAACATATTTTAGTTAACAACCTATTTTAAGAAGTTCATCATTGCATGAATATCACAAATGAGGAAATTGAACTACTACAGGATAGAAGATAAATTATAATTTTTTAATGTCTTTAATATACATTAAAAATGATAGAAGAAAAATTAAATATTGTCATAGAAATCTTCATCATTTTTCTCTATTGGCCAAAATGTAGAACTATCGCAATAAATGATTTTGTGGTTGATTCTATATAGTTATTTTGCATTGACAACAGTTAAATTCTTATGGATTGTATTGCCCACTTTTCGTACTAACAACTAAACAATTTCCTTTTTCCTTCATCTTCTTAGATACCAAACAACAATGTATAAGATTCAAACTTCCTTTTCCTCTCTCTCTCTCTCTCTCAACAATCAACAACCAAACTAAGACAGAGAGAGAGAGAATCCAAAAAAAAAATAAAGTGGGTATGAAAAATGAGCTTGTATATCATTATTAAAAAAAAGAAAAGAAATAAGTATTCACATAATTCATCATACATTCCTATTATTTAAATAAAAAAATAAAAAAAAGACACATAAGTATTCTCTAAAAATTGAACAACTATATACCAAGATACATAACTATACGCACTATATTAGATTTTTTTTTTTTTTAAACCAAACATGAAAAGCTTAATGTTTAATATAATTATTGGAAATTCCAAGACCAAACATGAAAATTCCAAAGCATTAAAGAAATCTAATAGAGTTCATTAATTAACCCACTACAATTCAAGAAAGAAAGTAGGGAACTAACAAAGAATTGCAAGGGAAAGACCTCCCAACCTAAGTATCTGTTTGAGAATCAAAACTAAAGAAATATGAGACAAAAGGATAAAAAAAAAAAAAAAAAACACAATTAGTAAGAGCACTCCTCAAATGTATACGAATCTATTTTTATGTTTGATGAGTAAGAATATGACCATTGATGATTAATGAGAACCTCAACCCATTTGATTAAGATGAAATAAAAATGATTGTTGACATGAAATATAACTGTAAGAAAGCAGAATGAGATTTAATAATTGCCATAAAGAAAAATTAATTGACACAGAATGAACAACCTTATAACATATTTTAGTTAACAACCTACTTTAAGAAGTTCGTATGTGCATGAATATCACAGATGAAGAAATTGAACTACTACATGATTGAAGGCAAATTATAATTTTTTTATGTCTTCAATATACATTAAAAAGGATAGAAGAAAATTTGAATATTATCATAGAAATCTTCATCATTTTTCTCTATTGGCCAAAATGTAGAACTATTGCAATACATGATTTTGCGGTTGATTCTATATAGTAATTTTGCATTGACAACAGTTAAATTCTTATGGATTGTATTGCCCACTTTTTGTACTAAGAACTAATGTATACCACACCAAAAACAAAAAAACAAAAAAAGGTAAATTATAAAAAAATATAAATTATACTACTTATGAATAAAATTTTAGCAAAACTTCAATATAGAAATTTAATTACTAATTTTGCATTTTAAAATGTGAAAAAAAAATAAGTAAAAAACTACAATAAAAATTGATAAAAAGTTTCACCACACTATAACTGGATAATTACAAATATCTTTTGTCTTATCTATATAATTACAAATGCCTTTTTCAATACTCATAAAAATTATGCTACACAGTAGCTTATTTACTCCCATGAGTACTACACAGTAGCTTATTTAATCAAAAATATCTTTCATTAACCAATTTTTCAATACTTTCCATTCAAAAGTTCTATTTATTTATTTATTTTTAATTATATGTTTTATAAGCAATGAAACGGTGAAGAAAGTTAAAACTTTCAATTTCATTTTCCTTCATTTTTCTCACATACCAAACAACAATGTATAAGATTCAAACTTCATTTTCCTCTTTCTCTCAACAATCAACTGCCAAACTTAAGAGAGAGAGAGAGAAAAAAAAAATCTAAAAAAACAGAGATCGAAGTACTAACCAGAGCATCGAGAAACAATCTGCAAGTAAGAACAAAACACAATTAGAAATCAAACAAAAAATTGAAAAAGAACAAAAAAAAAATTCACAAAAATAAAAAATTCTAACAAACCATCATTTTGTCAACCCATATTTGGTGAGTAAAAATATGACTATTGATAATTATGACCATTGATAATTAAAGAGAGTCTCAACACATTTAACTAAGATGAAATAAAAATGATTCTTAACATAAAATTCATTTTTCCTTAACCCCCATTTGAGAGAGAGAGAGAGAGAGAGAGAGAGAGAGAGAGAAAAAAGTGGGTGTTGAAGCCCAATTGATTATTAAAGAAAAAAACACAATACAGAATTTCATTTTGTATTTTGAGACATTTGAGACAATTGATAAAAATTTTAAAATTCTGACAAACTGTCATTTTGTCAACCCATATTTGGTGAGTAAAAATATAACTATTAATAATTAAATAAAGTCTCAACTCATTTAACTAAGATAAAATAAAAATGATTCTTAATTTGAAATCCATTTTTCCTTAACCCCCATTTGATAGAGAGAGAGAAGTGGGTGTTGAAACCCAATTGATTATTAAACAAAAAAACACAATACAGAATTTCATTTTGTATTTTGAGACATTTGATAAAAATTGTAAAATGTTCAACATTTTTGTTTTTGCTATTAAAGCTCATCCTCAACAGCAGCATTTAATAGATTATATGAATTATTATCACCAAAAACAGGGTGCAAACTAAATGGGCTTTGGATTATGCAACAAAATAAAACAGGGTGCAAACAGCCTTATAATGCAACAAAATCAAAATCCATCATATTTTTAACCCATTTCAATATTCACAAAAATAGAAAGACACCCTATAATGTTTCAATTTCAGTGTGGTCCGAATATAATTGTCATTGGTAGGGTTCAATGAGATTTTTGCTTCAGAATTTTTTTTTACAGAGAGTCTCAAGCCATAAGATGAAATAAAAATGATCCTTAACATGAAATCCATTTTTCCTTAACCCCCAATTGATTATTAAAGAAAAAAAACACAATACAGAATTTTATTTTGTATTTTGAGACATTTGATAAAATTTTAAAACCTAAATCCAAAACTTTAGCTTGTTTGATCAGTTCGATCAATTTTAGCTTATTTTAAAACACAATACACAATACAGAATTTTTTTTTTGGTTTTTTTTTTGAAGGGTTTTTATGTTTATCCTAAAACCTAAATCCTAATAAATAAAAAAAAAAAAATCAAACCAACATAGCCCAACAAATAAAATAAAATAAAATAAAACAAACCAACATAGCCAAAGAAATAGGAAAAAAAAAAAAAAAAAAAACAGCAACAGCAATTTAGCCTATGTGGTATGATAAGATTAGTGAGTTGGGTTAGATTGATTGAGTAATAAAATTGACTGATCAGTTACGCTGCTGGTTAAAATTTGTTAATTCTATATAGTTTCTAAACCCACCCGTACACATAACCAAAAAAAAAAAAAAAGATTACAACAACCCAACAAATAAATAAATAAATAAAAAAACAACCAAACTAACACAACCCAACAAATAAATAATAAAATAATAATAAAAACAACCAAACCAACACAGTTTCAAAGAAAAAGAAAAAGAAAAAGAAAAAAAAAAAAACCAATTTCGAGCCACATTCGAGGCCTCAATCTTTTTCCATAAACAAAATAGGGTGCAAACCCCTCTTGTTGGCACCAGATCTTTTTGCTATAAATAAAACAGGGTGCAAACAGGGTCCCACTTGGTGAATCAAACTTATAAAATGTAGCTTGTTTGATCAATTTTTTTTTTCTTTTTTGGGTTTGTTTTTGTGATATTGTTTGATCGAGTTGAGAACACTCCAAAGATCCAAAAATAAAGCCACAATCACCAACCCCATCTATAGAACAGAGCCCCTCAAGATTTCTTAAAAATTAATAACAAAGTCAGATATTGAAAAAAGCTCCAAACAATCTCCATCCCTCAATCACAAACAAAGCTTGACCTTGTCTCATAATCTTAGTACAAAACACAAATCAAGAGATTAAACAATCTTAAAAAAACCTAATCCAATCTAATTCAGTACCCAATCTAACCCAATACACACCTACTATTGTTCATGACAGAATAAAACACATTTCAATGAAATCAATGAAGGGTTCAATAAAAGAAAGAGATGAATCCATCTCTTAACATGGGAAAGAGAGGCTGAGTAAGTGAAGAAACACAAACAAATCATCTTGACCCATAAACAAATGTTTTGCTTCAGAATTTTTGCTTCAGTATTAACAAAAATTCTAAAAAATAATAATAAATTTCAGCAACAGTTGTAGTCAATAAAACTTTCATACCAATAAAAAAAAAAAAAAGGCCCTGGACTGCCCATACGGTTGCTTTCTAACTTATTTATTTGTATATAGACAGGAAGTTCCTTTTACAGTCACATCTTTCACTCTTATTTCCTGTGTAAAGCCCCTAATCTTGTAACTGGAATAAAAGATATACACAAACTTAACTCCTAAAGATCAGCTAGAACAATTAAACCATAAACTTTGCAATCCGTGGTTCCACAAAGCAGCAGCACAATGTCCATGCTGTAAAAACACTTATTTCTTAACTTGAATGTCCAAATTTAGGATCAACCTTTCAATATACTTCATACCACGTCTTTCATCATTATCCCCTGCCTAGAACCACCCACACCATCGCTAAATGGACAATGGAGAACATAATAAAATCTATCAATATTGTTAGACAACAATCTATTTTTTTTTTTTTTTATATGTACTCAGCAGCTCAAAACATTTTCCTGGATGTATGGATAAGTATTGGCAGTAATGAGCATTTTTGCTTCAGAAACCTTGCTTGAAACCTTGCTTCAGAGATAAAATAACTTATTCCTAGTGTATGCCCATGGAACTTTTGCTTCAGAATTTTTGAAACAAATACAAACCCTCCGAATGTTTGAGAAACAAATGTTTTTGAAAAAAACAAATGCTTCAGAATTTTTTTTGAAAAAACAAATACATTTTTGCTAACCCTCCGAATCATACATTTTTGCTTCAAAAACAAATACATTTTTGCTTCAGGAAAAAACAAACTGAACGTGGGGATGACGGGATGAGCTTACCTGGTGATGGTGGAGAAGAGAGCTTTCTTCCTTCTTCAAAGCTTTCTCAGAGCTTTGTTCAAATGATACAGATGATACATATGATGTAAAGAAATCTGAACCAAATCTGAACCTGGCAAGTGCAGTGGGTTGGTGAGAGTAGATTGGTAAACAAATCTGAACCATTGAATTTTAGTGATTGATAAATCTAGACCATTGAAACTCTTTTCAATCTCAGCCATTGTTTTTAAATTAGACAAATCTAAACCATTAAAGATAGTTTGTGAGAGATATATTTTTAAGAATAAATCCGAGCCATTACTTTTTAAATTAGATAGATCTAAACCATTAATTTCAAAGATATTTTCAAACTCATCCTTCCATTGTTATATAGATAGGAAAAATGTTTGGGGGTCCTAATTTGAGTACAAAACAACATCAAAATGGCCAAAACGACGTCGTTTTGGCCATTTGAGTCACATTTGAGCCACAAAAATTTGAGCTACCAAACATTTTCCATAGATAGATATATAGATATATTGATTTGTCTTAAAATATGTATGTTTTCAACATGAAAAAGAATTGGTAAATCACAAATAGATAGGACAATTACAAAATAACTGTACAGATGACAATATTTTCTGTTGCAACATCCACTAAAGCATATGAATGAACTTACACTTTATATATACAGGATACTTGCAAATTATTTCTGTATTGTCTCAAAAAATGTGAAGTCTTGTAAATTACTTTATGCAACCAAAGTATTGCAGCAATCTAGATGTAAAATTTCTTTTAAAAAAGACCAGGTTAGAGAGATAAAATAGGAAAGATGCATTTAATCTTTCACTTTAGAAATTGGTGAGAGAGGTTAGGAAAATTTATTTAAAAAGTCAACTTATTATAGAGAGATAGGGCGTTTTGGCAGCTTAATAAAAAAGTCAGTTTTTTGATTTTTTAAAACTTTTTTATATAAAAAAGTCACAAAAAAACCAGTTTTTTACACAAAAAAAGCTATTAAAAAGTCAAAAAATTAATTTTTTAAAAACTTTCCAAAACATCACAGAATAGGAAAGATGCATTTAATCTTTCTAGGTTAGGTAAGGGAGACTAGGAGTGAAAGTATAACATTAATCTATCTATCTATATTAGTCAAAATATCATTTTAACCAAGAGCCTTATGAGAATTTTAATTCTTCATAGTAAAATTTTAAATTATTTACAATTAAAAATAAATTTTAAAAATAATATTGGCTGTTCATGAGTTTGTTAATTCCTTACATATTACTTTTTCTTACTAGACTTTCAATTTTAGTTCACTTTTATTTTTGCATAGTGGTGATGGTGAATGAGAATTCATTCCTATCCCTCACCGAGACCCTGCCTCCCTTGTCATTATTCATGGCTTGGTCAATAGCAGAAGTGATAGTGAAAAAGAGGGTTCTTATTTATTTATTTTTTATATTATTTTTAACTATTTTTTCTATTTTTTTAAAAGCCTTTTGTTAATTAATTTATTTATTTATTTATTTTTCCCTTGAATCTTTTTCATTTTAACATAACTGAGAGGGTAATTTTTGAGAAAAATTGGGCCGAGCTGCGAGTTGGGCTTTGAGGCCCAAAACGCGAAGGAATAAGTAAAAAGGCCGTAAAGGATACTCCGGCCCAGGAGAGCAAGGATACTCCGGCAAAGTTACTTCGGCCCAAGGAGGTGAAATTACTTCGGCCCACAAGTGATAAAGTTACTTCGGTCTGGGAGCAACTTGAAGTTAGACCGGCCTTGAAGCTAGTCCGGTCGCAGTATGTTCTAGGTAGGCCGGTCTCAGAATTAGTCCGGTGGCAGTTTGAAGTAAGTCCGACCTTGCATTTAGTCCGGTCGTGACATACTATGGTTAGGTCGGTCAGAACTTGCTACTTGGAAGTTTGATCTAAACACACCAAGGTTGAACAGGGGCGACCGAGGTAAGAAGTTAAAGGAGAAGACCGAGCTAAGGACAGTTCGGCCCTTTGTGGCTCGGCATAGCCAATTTTATTTCGGTCGCTTGGAAGTTCGGCCATGGAGAAAACCATCCCACTTGGTTTAAGCAGTGGGGGAGGGTGTTAAAGGATAAGCATTATCCTTTGGAGTATGAATCCTAGGAGGACTCTGCATGGAGAAATACAAGTCCTACCAGGATTGTGCCACGGGAAACTTATAAAAGCCCATAAACATCACCTTGGAGGAGGTAATTGAACATAATTCTTTCTGAGAACATAGAGCTTTGTTTATTTGTCAAGTTTTCTGACTTAGGCATCGGAGAGGTTTCCGGCACACACCCGCCGGCTAGCTCACATTTGTGTTTTCAGGTGACAAAGCGACGTCGTACGGAGGAGCGTGGACTTGGTCAACAGGATTATACGAGGAGAATTATTTCCTCCCCGTACAATTGGCGCCGTCTGTGGAAATAACAGACAAGAACAAAAACCTCTTGACTAAGCTTCTCCTTTTCTCATTCAATGGCACACATTGAAGACTTGCCGCAGTCCGCCGTCGACGGACTAACTCCAGAGGGGGGCGCAAGGCGTGAAGGATTACCCTCTGTCCCTCCTATGGCAGATCTGGAGCCCCAACAACATAATTCCAGGAGGAGTGGCAGGGGAAGGCGGAATAGCAGCCCTCGACATTCTCAGAGTCCTGACAGGCAAAGGAGGAGGATTGATCCTCAAGCCCTGAAAGATCGCGTGAAGGAACAAGATGAACTAATTCGAAAGATGGCGGCGGACATGGAGGCTTTGAAACGCCAGATGAAGACTAAAGATGTGGCGACAGGAGAGGGGCGCAAGCACAAGACGCCCCCTCGCCACTCAGAGAATCGTAGTAGGAATACTACACCCTCCCAAGGAGAGAGCAGAAGCCTCAGGACAGGCGACACTCACTCCTTATCTTCAAGGACTCGTCACTCCAGGTCTGAGAGGACGAGATCCGAAAGATCATACACTGAAGGAAGCACGTATTGGCCTTCACATTCACACCAAACCAGATCCAGACAAACAGAGCTGCCCAGGTCATCCGACTTACGAACCGTGCTAGAAGAAAAAGCACGATGCAAGGAGGATGCCAGGGCAAGAGATCCACACCGAGTTTCGGCCTTACAACGGTTGGCTCCTCGGACGCATGGAAGCGTCGAGGTTGGAATGCCAATACCGCGACCGGCCTACGAACCAATGGACAAGGCATTGGCAAGACTACAGACTTCACCGTTTGTCCCAGCGATCGAAAACGCACCCCTACCATCAGGCTTCCTTCAGCCGAAATTCAATACATATGAAGGGAAGACGGACCCGTATTCACACTTTCGCCACTTTCGCCAAGTCATGGCTGTGTACAGGCGAAACGAGGCCTTAATGTGCATACTCTTCCCGTCAAGTCTTGGCGACCTAGGCTTGACTTGGTTCGAAAAGTTCCCAGAGGGCAGCATAGCCTCCTGGGCCCAATTGGCAGAAGCGTTCGTAACAAGGTTTCGAACAAACACTAAAACACCGGTGGAGATAGACCAGTTACTCTCCATCGACATGGGTGAAAAAGAGACCCTCAAATCTTACAACAGTCGCTACTGGGAGACATTCAACCAGATTGGAGACTGCCCCACCAATCTAGCCATTGCGCAATATAAAAGAGGCCTACCAGTAGGGAACCGACTAAGGGATTCGATTACCATGACGCCACCCCTCACCATGGAGGCCCTGATGGAGAGAGTGCATCAGCACATCAGGGTAGAAGAGGATGGCGCACGTACAAAAGCAAAATCTAGTGCGACCGTAGTACCAGAAAAGAAGACCTCAGCAAAGGTCAATACAGTAGATCGGCAGAATAAAAACGGGCGTGGCAGACGAGATAACGGAGAAGACCCAGACAAAAGATGGTTGAGAATCCGCACTGCCATAACAACGGTGTTCAAAAAACCAATATATCGGATTCTGAGCGAAATAAAAGACGAGCCATTTGTCAAGTGGCCAGCCAAGCTAGGGGAAGCTCAAAAGAATTACGACGACAGATCACGGTGCACCTTCCACAAAGAAAAGGGGCACCGAACTGAGAATTGCACACCACTAAGACAGCACTTGGAAGAGTTGGTGGCAGCAGGCCACTTGGACAAATACATTGAAGGAGGAGCGCAACCGGCCCCACAAGATCATAATGACCATCCCAATAGAATGCCAATTGATGCACCGCCTCAAGGCATTATCAATGTAATTCATGGAGTTTTTGAACCTGAGCGCGTATGCGAGCTCAAAGGTTCAATCAAAAAGGCTGAGCACTTTAGGGAAGTATTAAGTGCCCAACCTGCCATCAAGAAGGGGAGGACAGATGCAACAAACGTCATGTCCTTTTCAGATAAGGACTTGGAACGAATTTACTGCCCCCATAATGATGCCCTAGTTGTCACTCTCCGAGTCAAGGATTTTGACGTCAAGCGGATTCTGATTGACCAGGGTAGTTCATGTGAGATCATGTATTACGACACATTCAAGCAACTAAAACTGCAAGACAAAGACTTGGCGCCTGCAGTTTCTCCTCTGATTGGATTCAACTCCATGCCAGAGTGGCCTGTCGGCAAAATAATCCTTCCGGTCAGAGTAGGAAGTGTAACAAAACAAGTGGAGTTCTGGGTATTGAAGGTCCCCTCTACATACAACATCATCTTGGGCAGAACATGGCTGCATGCCATGCGTTCGGTAGCGTCATCATACCATCAGGTAATGCGGTTCCCCAACGACACCGGCATAATTGAAGAAGTCTATGGCGATCAGATCATGTCAAAACAATGCTTCGCCACAGCGAATGGAAGCCGAGCTGCCAAAGGATACGTTCATTCGGTGGAAAAACCAGAAAGTAATGAACTATTCGCGGACGTCGGCAAAGAGGCTGATCAGAAAGCGGTGGAGGACTTGGTGGAGGTAAAAATAGATGAGAAGAACCCGGATAAGTTCTTCTTGCTTGGCTCATCGTTGTCCAGCACTGAGAGATCAGAGGTCTTGGAATTCTTGACCTCTAATATCGAAGTGTTTGCCTGGACGCCCTACGACATGCCAGGTATTGACCCAAACTTCATCAGTCACCAACTCAATGTCCACCCATCCGCCAGACCTGTCATTCAACGCACACGCAGATCGGCACTCCACCATGCCGAAATAGTGGCAGAAGAGGTAGGCAACCTGCTGGAGGCAGGAGCAATAAGGGAAGTGCACTACCCAAGATGGATCTCTAGCACAGTCATAGTGCCAAAAAAGAATGGTAAATGGCGTGTCTGCGTCGACTACAAAACAGTCAACAAGGCGTGCCCAAAAGATAGCTTTCCTCTACCAAGGATAGATCAACTGGTGGACCTAACGGCAGGGCATAACCGACTTAGCTTTTTGGATGCATACAGAGGCTACCACCAGATCGCCATGCATGAACCAGACCAGGAGGTCACATCCTTCACAACACCAAGGGGGTTATATTGCTACAAGGTCATGCCCTTTGGCCTAAAGAACGCAGGGGCGACATTCCAAAGGATGGTCACCAAGATGTTTGAACCATTGTTAGGCAGAACAATGGAGGCTTACATCGACGACATGGTGGTCAAAAGCAAGGATGAGAATGACCATCTGAAAGATTTGGGCGAGATGTTCCAGATCCTGAAGAAACACAAGTTGCGCCTCAACGCGTCCAAATGCGCATTCAGAGTTGGATCTGGCAAATTCTTGGGCTTCCTGGTGACCAACCGAGGTATAGAAGCAGACCCCTCTCAGATCAAAGCAATCCAGGAATTGGAGAGACCAAACTCAGTCAAAGAAGTGCAGCATCTCACTGGTATGGCGGCTGCACTCAACCGGTTCATAAGCAGGTCATCAGACAGACTACGACCATTCTTCCAAGCTTTAAAGGCCAAATTTGAGTGGGATGAAGAATGCGACCGAGCTCTGGAAAGCTTGAAGGAATACATGTCTTCCCCACCACTACTTGTTACTCCAGTACTTGGTGAAGAACTCTTTTTGTACCTGGCAGTCTTTCAGCACGCAGTCAGCGCAGTGTTGGTTCGTGCAGAAGGAATACAACACTTGCCCATCTTTTATGTCAGCAAGACATTGTTGGGAGCCGAAACAAGGTACTTGCCATTGGAGAAACTAGCATTAGCATTAATGATGGCATCCAGAAAATTAGCGCACTACTTTCACGCCCACACCATAGTTGTCCTCACAGCCTTTCCACTAAAAGCTCTGTTTGAAAGGGCGAACTTTAGTGGGCGAATTTTGAAGTGGGCAGTAGAGTTGGGACAATTCGACATCAACTTCCAACCTAAAACCGCAATAAAAGCCCAATCCTTGGCAGACTTCGTCGCAGAATTTACTCCTGGAAGTCATCATATTTGCCCAGTCGACCTAACTGACACAACCGAACTAGGGACGGAAGTTGACGCCGGAATAGCGCAACCCCTAGTAGAAGGTAGTCAATCAAGCACCAAGGCAAACCACACTAAGGACAACAAGGAAGAGACAAACAAAGGCTCACCAACAGTTCAAACAGAGGACGAAGGACAGACAGCCAACATGGACCTCGAAGAAAACACCATTCTTGACCTCACGACATCGTCTGATCCTTCCACTTGTTGGAAACTATTCGTTGGAGAGATGTGGAAGCTCTTTGTGGATGGAGCATCCAACCGACATGGTGCAGGGCTTGGCATAGTCCTCATCTCTCCAGATGGCCTGGTTATAGAGCAAGCAATCAACCTTGGCTTCCCAGCATCCAACAATGAAGCGGAGTATGAGGCGCTTCTCGCAGGACTCAAGTCGGCACACTTCATGAAAGCAACCGAACTAATGGTGTACAGTGACTCTCTGCTGGTGGTAAACCAAATTTCTGGCGAATACGAAGCAAAGGACGACAGAATGGCCAAATACCAAGAGTTAGTCAGAACAGAGATCAAGAAGTTTGATGTGGTAAGGATAGAACAAATTGGCAGGGAGGAAAACAGCCGAGCGGACGAGCTAGCAGGCCTTGCCTCAATGGCGGATACATCAATCCCTCATCCATTACACATCGACTTCTTGCCAAGACCAAGTATAGAAGACCCCGAAGCAGCAGAAGCATGTTGCACAGAATTAGGCCATTCTTGGATGGATCCCATCATCCTATTCCTAAAAGACAGCATCCTACCAGAAGAGAAAAAAGAAGCCAACAGAATAAGGGCAAAGTCGCAGCGATTTTGGCTATCTCCATCTTTGGCATTATACAAGAAGTCGTTCTCTGGGCCTTACCTCAAGTGCGTTCATCCCAGCAAAGTAGAAGCATTCCTGTTCGAAATACACGAAGGGGTGTGTGGAAGTCATCAAGGGGGAAGGTCGCTCGCTTACAGGGCTATTTCGCAAGGATATTGGTGGCCATATATACAAGCAGACTCAGAGAAATATGTGAAGAAGTGTGAAAAATGCCAGAAATTCGCACACCAAATACATCAACCAGCAAGAGAACTCCTACCCTTAACTAGCCCATGGCCTTTCGCAATGTGGGGCTTGGACATAGTAGGACCACTTCCAACAGCACCCGGCGGCAGAAAATTCTTTCTCGCAGCAACAGACTACTTCACAAAGTGGGTGGAAGCAGAAGCATTGGCGTCAATCAAAGAAAAAGATGTAAAAAAGTTTGTTTGGCAGAATATCATCACTCGGTTTGGCATACCAAAAGCACTCATCTCAGACAATGGTACTCAGTTCGACGGCAGAATCTTCAGAAGCTTTTGTGAAGAATACAAGATAGAGTTCTACAATTCCACACCGGCATATCCTCAAGCAAATGGACAAGCTGAAGCATCAAATAAAGTCGTCTTGGATGGACTAAAGAAAAGGCTAGAGAGAGCAAAAGGCAAGTGGGCAGATGAACTTCCTCACGTCTTATGGGCTTACCGCACCACGCCCCGACGATCAACTGGAGAAACACCATTCTCCTTAGCATATGGAATGGAAGCAGTAATCCCACTAGAAGTTGGCCTCCCCACAATTCGAAGCGAAAATTTTGATCCAGACTTAAATGGAGAAGCCATAGCCTTAGAACTCGACCTTACAGAAGAAAGAAGAGAAAGAGCACTAGTCCACATCGCCTCATACCAACAAGAGTTAATCCGAAAATACAGCAAAAAGGTTCATCCAAGACAATTCAAGATTGGAGATTGGGTACTACGTAAAGTAATGGGAAACACCTTGATCCCAGGAGACGGCAAGTTAGACCCAAATTGGGAAGGTCCTTATAAGGTGGTTGGGTTAGCAGGCAAAGGGGCATACCACCTAGAAGACAAGGATGGCAAGGCAATCCCTAGGCCATGGAATACGGCCAATCTCAAGTTATTTTACTTTTAGCTTTTCTTTTTCAAACATATGTAATTTTCTCTTCCTTCAATAAAATGAGAAATTCTTTTTAGCACAAGTTGTTCCTTGTAAAAGTTAGCTTTAGTAAAGGCTAGGCGCATTGCTAGCATTTTTTTTTCATTCTAAGTTAGCCAGAAAAACTAACTTAGAGGTTGGCTGGAATAAACCAACACCCTTCCTAAGCCCAGGATAAGGATCCAGGCTGCAGGACATTTGGTCGGAATAACCAAATACTATAAGTTAGCTGGAAAAACTAACTTCGATGGTTGGCTGGAATAAACCAACTCTTGTTACTCTTCAGCCGAAGTAAGTGTATGGCTGAAGAGTGGTTGGCTGGAATAAACCAACACTTGTTACTCTTCAGCCGAAGTAAGTGTATGGCTGAAGAGTGGTTGGCTGGAATAAACCAACACTTGTTACTCTTCAGCCGAAGTAAGTGCATGGCTGAAGAGTGGTTGGCTGGAATAAACCAACTCTTGTCACTCTTCAGCCGAAGTAAGTGCATGGCTGAAGAGTGGTTGGCTGGAATAAACCAACTCTTGTCACTCTTCAGCCGAAGTAAGTGTATGGCTGAAGAGTGGTTGGCTGGAATAAACCAACACTTGTTACTCTTCAGCCGAAGTAAGTGCATGGCTGAAGAGTGGTTGGCTGGAATAAACCAACACTTGTTACTCTTCAGCCGAAGTAAGTGTATGGCTGAAGAGTGGTTGGCTGGAATAAACCAACACTTGTTACTCTTCAGCCGAAGTAAGTGTATGACTGAAGAGTGGTTGGCTGGAATAAACCAACACTTGTTACTCTTCAGCCGAAGTAAGTGCATGGCTGAAGAGTGGTTGCCTGGAATAAACCAACTCTTGTTACTCTTCAGCCGAAGTAAGTGCATGGCTGAAGAGTGGTTGGCTGGAATAAACCAACTCTTGTCACTCTTCAGCCGAAGTAAGTGTATGGCTGAAGAGTGGTTGGCTGGAATAAACCAACACTTGTTACTCTTCAGCCGAAGTAAGTGCATGACTGAAGAGTGGTTGGCTGGAATAAATCCACTCTTCTCACTCTTCAGCCGAAGTAAGTGTGGCTGAAGAGTGGTTGGCTGGAATAAACCAACTCTTGTCACTCTTCAGCCAAAGTAAGTGTATGGCCGAAGAGTGGTTGGCTGGAATAAACCAACACTTGTTACTCTTCAGCCGAAGTAAGTGCAAGGCTGAAGAGTGGTTGGCTGGAATAAACCAACTCTTGTTACTCTTCAGCCCAAGTAAGGGTATGGCTGACACTGGATTGGTTAGATTAAACACTTTGTACTCCTCAGCCGATGTGATTATATCGGCTAAAGAGTGGTTGGCTAGTAAGCATATTTTAACCAGCCAAAACCGAAATAGAAGTTGGAGTAATAAAAGGCATTACAAAGTACAGACATACATATCAAAACCGAAGTTAGAGTTCAAGCAAATTTCCATTTCATTAACGATCAAAATAAGTACAAAGCAAGGATCGAAGCCCGGTTACAAAGACGAAATAAAAAGTACAAAGTCAAGAAAAAAGATCTTCGATCTCGGCGTCGAAGGCAGCATCGGCGTCAACCCGAAGACCGGTTTCGGGAGCGAGGACGTTTTCAGAAGGAAGAATGGTTTCGGCTGGAGCCACGGTTTCACTTGGTTGATCAATAGTTAGATCTTCCACCATGGGCTCCGACCGAACTACCTGATCTGCATTCACAACCGAAGTATCTTCAGGGGCAGAGTCTTCATCAGAGTCCTCAAGGAACTGCTGTTGCATGGCTTTGGCATATTCCATCAGGGAGTTCGGTATAAAGTAGGCTGGAGGGTTGAAAACCTCGGTCTGAGGATCATGACCGAGCTTCTCAACGGCTCCCCTCCAGCCGCACTTAAAGAACAACTCCTTGGCAGCATCGCATTGTTTGGCGTAAGCATCCTCTGCCCTCTTGAAGCCTTGTTTGTCAGCCTCCTTCACCTTCTCCTTTATTTCGGCATCTTTCTTTCTTTCGAGCTTCACCAGCTCACGCAAGTACTTGTCCTTCAGAACAATGGCAGTCTTTTGTTTTTCAGCTTCGGCCGAACTAACCATTCCGGTCAGTCGGCCGACCTCGCCTCGGAGTTCGGCCAGTTCCTTTCTGGCCTCTTCCAGTTCGGCCGACTTCGCCTCTGCTTCGGCCGCTGCTTGCCTAGTCACTTTCCTCAGCTCTAGTACTTTCCTATGGGTGATTTGGTTTTTCTGAATGGCCTGACAAAGCAACAACTTCCCTTTAAGCCGAAGAAAAAGTTGAAAAGAAAAAGAAAAATAAACAGAAAAGCGACCGAAGTTACTAACCAGAATCATGGATTTAGTAGCAGACCGGATGGACTTCAGCTCGGTGGTTAACTGTTTTTGGTGATGCTCCATGTCTTTGGGCAGACACACGCTCTTGGCCAGATTGATGGCCAACAGGTGGTCTTTCTCAGCAACAACCGAATCTGTGTCTAGAATGTCTCGGTCGTTGAAAGTTAGTTTCGGTGCCCAGTAGCCGATGGTTCGGTCGGAAGACTCCGGTTGGGGGCCTGGTGGTAAGCTCGGCTGAATAGCAGGTTCTTTATCAACCAAAACTTGTTCGGTTTCGGCAGTTCGGGCACGTTTGGTTCGGCGGGAAGAGGATGGCTGTTGAGAAGGGAGGGCCACAACAGCAGGCTGCGATTGACTGGGAGGCGTTACTTCGGGCCTAGTTGTTTCGGTGAGAAGGGCCCTAACTCTGCTCCTCTTCGCCATCTCTTCTTCTGCGGTTAGTGGAACAAGTCTTATCTCCGGCAAAGTTGGGTCCGGTTCAGGTGCTTCTTCAAGAAGGAAGTCAGTCACTCTTGCTTTTCGGCGACCGCTGTACCGGTAGGTCGGCTCAAAATTCAGAAGCTTTGCCCAACTTCTTTCTTTAATCCGTAGGGCGGCTCGCAAAATTGCAAGGTTTGGATAACTATATAAGGAGTGAAGATGGGCGAAATCTGCAAAAAAGAGAAGTGTTAGTTCGGTTAATAGACTAACAAAAATTGAAATAAAATACAAGGAAGAGGACCGAAGTTGAATTACCAGGCTCTCCCTTTTTCCAATTTATAGGTCGGCCAGGAATTTGGGCTTGAAAATCCTCAAAATTCCCAGAGACCCAGAAGAAGTCATCATCATTACGGTCTTTGTCCGGTGTGTGCTTAATTATCTTCTCTCGGCGGCGGCGGATCCTAAGGTAATAGACCCACCCAGCGTCTTTCGAGCCGATGGAATATTGATGGAATATTTCGGCAAGGCCAAGGTTTAAACCGGTTTGGTGGTTTAGGGCGGCTATTTCCATAATAATACGGTATGTATTGGTGGACAGTTGGGTGGGGCATAACCTAGTCTGCCTAAGGAACTCACAGATCAATGGTTGGACAGGAAACCGTAGTCCGGTTTCTATTATGGATTGAAGAGTAAAGGGGACGAAGCCTTCATTATCCCAGGGTGTGATGTCTTTTTCGGCCAAAACCAGCTGGACATCGTCAGGTATTTGGTAATCTTTCCTGAACTCGGCTAGGCCGCCCGGGGTCTCAACTAGATACCTATACTTACCCATCTGATGTATAATTTACTTATAAGTTATTTCGGTGCAAAAATCGTGCTCAGTAGCTCGGTTGAGCGCACGCAGGAGTGCCTGGGTAACCTAAGTCTGCAAAGTAAAAAACTGGGGGTTAAAGCACTGATCAATGGACCGTGCTACAATTTAAAAGCAAGGTATAAGAGCCCTACTTCGGCCTCAAAAAAACTGGTTCTATCTCGGTTCATCAAAAGGCTTGGTAGCTCGGTTTGAGCAATTTGCTCGGTAGACCGGTTTAACGTCTAGGGGCAGTTTTCTGAGTTCGGTCTAAAAAACTAAGAAAGCTGGTTTAGCCCCGAGGCCTAAATCGGTTGCAGTGTGAATAGTGTTACTTCGGTTGAGCCTCAAGGGGCGGCTTTCTAAGTTCAGTTTAAGAACTAAGAAAGCCGGCTTGGCCCCAAAAGCTTAGTTCGGTCGACAACCGAGGTTCCTAGTTTGCTATATTCAAAACTCGGTGATCTTACTTCGGCTAAAGAGAGTCGGGCGTCGGTGACTCTTTGAGACTTTTATGTTCTAGATCGGTTGATTGTCTACGGTTATCTACTTGTTTAGGGCAAACAAGATCCTAGTTCGGTTGCTATGTGATTTTGGATCTAAAAGTGGTTTTCTACATAACAGTTCATACACACATGGAGTTCTACTGGTTTTTTCGTAAAAGTACGAAAGTAAAGCAACAAATGGAGAAAAGTGTTTTCAAAAAAGCATACAAAACAGAAACAGATGATAACACAGGCAAAAGAGCAAGAAGGATACGCTTGCTTACCCGAGTAAGAGAGAAGCTAAGAGATGGAGGCAATGGCAGCAATAGAGGCACGAACACAGCAAGCTTAAAGCTCAAAAGCTCAGGAAACAGAGGAAAAGAGAAAGTGAAGAATGAAAGGTGAAGTGATTCAAGAAGAAGAAAGGTTGTTTTGTGAGAGAAGGGAGAGAAAAAGGCGGCAAAAAGAGGCGGGAATTGTACAAAATTTCTGCAGGGCGGCGTAATAGTTGGCCACAGCTTATCAGAGCCTGCCACGTGTCACTGGAATGGGAAGCGTTACAGACGCTATGATTGAAGAGACGTTTTTTACCGGACAAAACGGAGCCCGAAGTAAAATTTAGCTCGGCTTAAAAGTTCGAGAGTTTTTAGCACGGCTGGATAGGCTAAAGTATTTTTAATTCGGCTGGAAAAGCGTAAAACAGGCGCCAGCTCGGCTGGTGGACTGGTAATCCCAATCATGCAATGCAGATGGAATTAAGGGGCAATTGAGAGGGTAATTTTTGGGAAAAATTGGGCCGAGCTGCGAGTTGGGCTTTGAGGCCCAAAACGCGAAGGAATAAGTAAAAAGGCCGTAAAGGATACTCCGGCCCAGGAGAGCAAGGATACTCCGGCAAAGTTACTCCGGCCCAAGGAGGTGAAATTACTTCGGCCCACAAGTGATAAAGTTACTTCGGTTAGAGGATTGTAAATGTACTTTGGTCTGGGAGCAACTTGAAGTTAGACCGGCCTTGAAGCTAGTCCGGTCGCAGTATGTTCTAGGTAGGCCGGTCTCAGAATTAGTCCGGTGGCAGTTTGAAGTAAGTCCGACCTTGCATTTAGTCCGGTCGTGACATACTATGGTTAGGTCGGTCAGAACTTTCTACTTGGAAGTTTGATCTAAACACACCAAGGTTGAACAGGGGCGACCGAGGTAAGAAGTTAAAGGAGAAGACCGAGCTAAGGACAGTTCGGCCCTTTGTGGCTCGGCATAGCCAATTTTATTTCGGTCGCTTGGAAGTTCGGCCATGGAGAAAACCATCCCACTTGGTTTAAGCAGTGGGGGAGGGTGTTAAAGGATAAGCATTATCCTTTGGAGTATGAATCCTAGGAGGACTCTGCATGGAGAAATACAAGTCCTACCAGGATTGTGCCACGGGAAACTTATAAAAGCCCATAAACATCACCTTGGAGGAGGTAATTGAACATAATTCTTTCTGAGAACATAGAGCTTTGTTTATTTGTCAAGTTTTCTGACTTAGGCATCGGAGAGGTTTCCGGCACACACCCGCCGGCTAGCTCACGTTTGTGTTTTCAGGTGACAAAGCGACGTCGTACGGAGGAGCGTGGACTTGGTCAACAGGATTATACGAGGAGAATTATTTCCTTCCCGTACAATAACAATGATGATTGTGGATTTAACTGGAAAATCTGATGCCGGCAGGAGGAATGAAATACTTATGAACGTTCCTTTGACTATGCGCTTTTGGAGTTTTCCTCTTTACCATCTTTTTATTTGACCAATTTACTTTTGTGGTTATCTTTTTATTTGACCAATTTACTTTTGTGGTTATTTTATTTTATTGAGGAGCTTGATTGAAAAACAAGTCAAAGCTGATTTTTTAATAAGTTGTAGAACTCAATTTTGATCATGTACAAATTTTTTTTACTCATCTAAAATAAATTGTAATTACAGGTAAATTGGAACGGAAAAGGGGAAGGATAAGCCAATTGTATGCGAGTAATTGATTTTGATTGATATTAAATTATATTATGAGTGCTTTTAGGTATAGGTAATTCTCTAGTTAACTTATATTTTAGTCATATTTATCTTATATATATATATATATATATATATTTTTTTTCAAATCTCTACTCATATTTATAAAAGTTGGGCTTCTGTTAAGTTCTAATATCAACTTGAGAGAATTTGAGAGGATGGGTGTCATTTCAATGATTTAAACGTTTTATTTTGTAAGACCCTTTGTGCATATTATCTATGAAAAAATTAGGTCTATCTGATAATCGTAACATTTTTATTTTATTATTTTTATCTAAAAAACGCGAATGATTTATTTTTAAAAACATACTTACCATCTATTTTTTCAAAGACAAATACGATAAAATGAAAGAGTTACGATTCTCAGATTGATTTAATTTTTTTTATGAATAACATACATGAATAATCTTAAAACATAAACGGTTCAAATTATCAAAATAAAAAATATGATGGACTATGAGTCCCTCAAATTCTTCCAAATTGAGATTTGAATTTAAAATTTAAATTTGATAAAAAAAAACAAAAAAAAACACCAACTGAATTTGTAATCCAAATAATGCTGAAAACCACAAAATGATAAATTTTTTTTATTTTGATCAAGAAAAGTTTCAATTACACGGGGTGGGTGTTTGGAAAGTAACTACGCTTTAGGTTTTTTGCCTATTTGTGATGGACTACTGAGCCTCTGTTTGGGAAGATGGAACAAAATGATAAAATAAGTTTTTTAGCCTAATAAGACAAAATATCACATCCAACACATAATCATTACATTCTTTATCTCACAAAAAGTCAAAAATTCAAAAAATCATTCCTAAACGAGACATTTTAGTCATAGACTAAAATAACTAAAAAATTAAAAAGCCAAAAAGTCAATCCACTTCCCAAATGAACTCTGAGTTGGTTTGTTAGTCAAAATTTCAAAGGGTAAAATCATCATTTTATCTTCTGTCCTGCACAACCCTCAATCCACATGCCTCATCTCAGCTATATGCCTTGTTTGGCAAAGATTAAAATTGGACTTTTAGGTTAAAATCTATAAAAAAGATAAAATGTGCTAAAATAATTAATAAGACAAAATATCACATCAAATCTATAATCATTTCACTTTTGTTCTCACAAATATCACATCAAACTATAAAAAAATCTAATTATCTTTCCAAATATAAAAATTTTAACTTACTAACCCTATGTTTGGCAAGATGAGTTTGAAGCTTTTTTTGGCTAAAATAGCTACAAAAAACAAAATAAGCTTTTTAGTTTAATAAGATAAAACATCACATCAAGCCTATAATCATTATATTCTTTCTCTCATAAAAAATTCAAAAAAGCCAAAAGTCTTTCTCAAACTAGACTTTTTAGTCCTAAAAAAGCCAAAAAGCCAAAAACTAAGGCCTCGTTTGGCAAGTGGTTATTTTAGTCAAAAAGTCAAAAAGTCACTAAAAAAACTAAAAAACCAATAACTCATACAAAAAAAATTAAAGATTCTATTTTCTCTTTACTTTTTGCACACCTTTTTGTAAAAAATCAAAAAGTCATCCCAAACATATATTAGTTTTTTTTGCATCATATTTTAGTTAAAAAGTCAAAAAATTACTAAAAAAGCCTATTCCCAAACGACGCCTAACCCACTTCCCAAACGAAGCCTAAAATAATTAAAAACTGAAATAACATATTAAAATAGCCAATTTTCCAAACAATTCTATAATAAAGGCTTTTAATCTTTTTTATAAAATAAGACTTAAATAGCCTCTGACTTAACTTTCCAAACAATGTCAGAATTGAACTTTAGGGACCCTATAAGAATCCAAATCATCTCTTTCATCTCTCTCCTTTACTTCTTACTTGCTAGTAAGGGTGAGCGCGGGTCAGTTGCGGCCACAGAACTTCCAATCCGCCATCCGTTCGCCAGATTGGTAGATTGGAGAAAATCAATCCGCACCCGTTCGCCAATCTGGTGGATATGGATTGAGCGGCAGTTTGGCAGATGGATGCGAATCGGTTTGGCGGTTTAAATTTTATAAATTTTCAACATAATTCAACTTGTGCACTTCCTCAAAAAAAAAAAAAAAAGAAGAAGAAGAAAGTATTACAGTTAATGACTTAAAAAAATATTACAGTCACTGCATGCCTCATCCAAAGTAAGAAAGTTTGAAACTTTAGAATATCACAATCACTGCATGCCTCATCCATATTATAGCGACCCCGGTCTTTTCTCTTTAAATTATTGTATCCGGACTTAGGATCCGTGGATCCTGTCATTACTTATTGGTTGTTGTTGTCCTTTAATCTCTTTGGATTTGAAGTATAGGTTGTGTTGGGCGGGTCTGTTACAGGTTGGTTGATTTTAGATGCCAATAGGTGATGCCCAGATTTTGGCCTTCACGCTCGAGCGGAAGTTTTAACGCTCGAGCGGTCCCTTCGTTGTTGCTTCTCCGCTCGAGCGGGAATTTTGACGCTCGAGCGTGATTTTCCATCTCCCAGTATTTTGCTCTGCAGTTCTTCTGCTCGAGCGGTAGTTTTTACGCTCGAGCGTGATCCCTTGTTTTTGCTCCTCCGCCCGAGCGGGGAGTTTGACGCTCGAGCGGGTACCAGCGCCTGCAAAACTTCTGGAAGGGTGCAATCGACGCTCGAGCTGCTTTCTTCACGCTCGAGCATGATTCTGTGTCTTACGCTCGAGCGGGGCTTTCTACGCTCGAGCGTAGAGTCGATTATATCAGTCCGTGATTTCACTTTTTGGATCACTTTTTGACCTACTTTTCCTTCATAACTTTTAAAAAACCGCCCCTGGAGTGTTTTTATCTCTCTCTCTCTCCCTCTACACACCTTCTCTCTTTCGATTGATTTACTTAGAGTGAGTTTCTACCTTAGATCCTTTATTAAAAAGTTAGAGTGAGTTGAGGGCTTCGTTTTAATCTGAGAAACTTGGGATTTGGAGCACGTTGGTCTTTGGTCTTCATCTCCATCTTCTCCATACGGGTTATTTTCTTCGAGGTAGGGATTTTCCTACTCCATTTTATATGCTTTGTTCTAAGTTTGGTATTTTGATAGGTTGGGGACACTTTGAAAATTTTGGGAAAAAAACCCTAGTTGAATTGCTAAATTGATTTGAGTAATTAATTCAAGGAAATTGGGGAATTTGGTTAAATCCATGAAATTGGGGAATTTATTGATTAAATGGTGTAGTTGGTATATTTATTTTTCGAGTCTAAAAATAACTGTTTTGGGCTATCGGTGGAGGATAGTCGTGCTTGTTGTAGACATTGCATGCGGATTAGGGAAAATTGAAACTAATCAATTTGTTAAGTCATAAATTTAGACTATTGAATTAATACAGAAATTACATGTATTGATTGAGCATTGCATATGCATATTGTTTGGGAGGAGATAGGGGATGTACTCCACGGTTTAGGGGAAGATAGGGGATGGACCTCTAAACCGGATTTTTGTTTGGGAGGAGATAGGGGATGGACTCCATTAGCACCATTTTTATGTGTGCTTATTATATTGAAGTGTTTTTACATGATTATTGATACAACACTAAAATGTGTATCAAATGGGAAGTATGAAGTGTTTTGATATGAGCATGAGTCTCATTTGTTTTGTTGATATTGGAAGTAATGTGAATATGATATATAATTCACTGTTGTAAGTTTGGCCAGGTTCTGAGCCATGTTGATAATAATGGAAAGTGAAATGTGTCTTAGACATTAGTGTCATGAGACTGTTTAATGATAAAATTGATTATCTTGGTTAACCATCTATTGAATGCTATAGCTTTATTCAATGCTTATATTTGGTTTAGTATTTTTTCTAATGGGCTGTGGCTCACCCTTTATGGGAACATCATTTTCAGGTTCAGGTGATAAGCTACCTCCACGGACTTAGCCTGGAAGGATTTGATGTTTGGGATTTTGAAGACTTGTCTTTAGTTATATGTTTTATTTTGTTATTTTGAGATTTCATGTAAACATTCAAGCCTAGGGCTTAACTTGTAAATGAGTTAGTACTCATCCTTTTTGTGTCCAAGTGTTAGCTTGGAAAGATGTAAGCCCTTAGGGCATTTATTTTGATGTTGCAGGATGTTACATGTGATGTCTTTCAATAAGAATACTCTGATGAATAACTCAAATGATTCGTTTTCTTTTATAAATGCATGTTAATGTTATGGTTATTATGGGTTTATTTTGAGGGCGTTACACATATACTACAATTACAGCATGTCTCATCTATATAAAGTATTACAATCTGTGGTTCTTAAAATATAAAAACAATTCAAACCACCAAAACCATGAATACAGTAGTAGTAGAGATTGTATGTCTCTGTATTGTTACATCTATATTTGTTTTTGAAAACAAAAACCAACTAGCATATATCATATTTCATATTTTCTATTTATTATTTTCAAAGATAGATTTAAAAACCAAAAAATATAGATAAATAATACGTTTATTTTTTTCAATTTAAAAAGATATTCAAGTTGAAAACTTTTTTTCAACAAAATATTTAAACAAACTGAAAACATAAAGTCTTATAAATTACTAGGAGTCACTACAAGAAAATGGGACAAAAAACACGGAAGCAATAGCGACGGCGCGCCTCCCGTTGCAAAAAATGGTTTTTTGCGACGGCAACTTATACCGTCGCAAATAAAGGATTTAGTGACGGCGTTTGTCTCGTCGGTAATAAAACCACGCGGATAGTTAGTAAATGCCGAATTATTAGCGACAGCGTTTTTTACCGTCGCAAAAAAAAGTTAGTTTTGAGACGGCATATGTTTGCTGTCGCAAACAGTAGACATTTGCGACGGCAAACTTCCGTCGCAAAAAGGCTTTATAAAAACGGCGCCATTTTATGATGTAATTAGTAACCATCGGCGACGGTGTAAAACGAACTGTCACAAAAAGTTTAAAAAAAAAAATTACCCCCATCCTTCCCTTTCATCTTGCCGCTCGATGATTTCAGCCAAATCCCTAAATCTTCGAAACATTTTTTCCCCCCAAATTCCTCAAACGAGCTACGAAGGCGAACGACTCTCTCTAGCGGTGGTGCGGCGGTGCGGCAGCGACGACAACGACTCTGGTTGGTCCGGCGACGAATCTCTCTGTCTCTGCGTATGCTCTCTCTCTCTTTCTCTCTCTCTCTGTATATATATATATATAGATGAATGTATATTCGTAAATCTGTAGATGAAGTAAAATAAATAAATCTGTAGATGAAGTTATGTATATTCGGCAATCTATACATTGTGTAAATCAGTAATATTGCAAAAAATTATAAATTAGTGATAAGAAGATTTTATTTATAAATTTTGTTGGTGATAAGTAGATTTTATAGTGATGTTTGTCTATTTATTTGGTTTAACTGAAAAATTATAATTTACTTTGCGCTAAAGTTATATAGACTGTTATGGAAAATTAGTGAGAAAATAAAAACAAAACATGAAAAATCTATTAACAACTAATAAAGAATTCAAAGTTTTTCTCTTTAAATTTGAAGTTTTCAAATCTGGGGAAAGAATTTGAAACTTGGAATCTTATGACAGGTTGGGTGAGCTTCTGTTGAATTCAAATATTCTTCTTTTTCTCCCAACTTGTAATATGCCAGTTTCTATTCATATTATTTTGATTCATGCTAACATAATATATATCTATATATTTTCAACTTTTTGTTGAAGATCAGTATTGGGTTTACTTGATTGTGGTCATTAGGTAAGGATCTAGTGTTTGATACTTGTCATGTGGAGTTGGATTTGTGATGTAGCTCCTGAACCTTGAAATACTTTGTTTAGTATATGGTTGTTCAAGTTCAAGTTCAAGTTCAACTTTTTGATTTTCTAGATAAAAAATAGCATCTTGATGAAATGGTTAGAAGCACAATCTTGTTCCTTGCAGTTCTGTGCTTGTATTTTAGGATTGAATAGAAGTGCATTAAAACTAATATTTGCATATAGTTTGTAAATTGTAGCTACTACATGGTATGCAGTTCTGCCCTATATTTTAAAACAAGAAATGACCACCATTTTTGTTTTAAACTCGAAAGTGTCCTTGCTCTATCAGTTCTTGTAATGATCTTTCTACATGAATTAGTGGGTGAAAAATACTTCCCTTTTGGAAGGTGCCATTATTCAAGATTGCTGTGACAAGGGCACTTTAGAAGGTAATGTGATAATGGTGATTACTTTTGTTTTGCTGTGAAAGGACCAGACACTTAACAGAAAAAAAGGGGAAAAAAAAGGATGAAAAGGAATGGGTTATGACTCATGATATCCATGTTGTATAACTAATTTACACAATAATTCTATACCTATTGATGTTTGACTTCTTTTTAACTTTGAAATAAAATGATCGTTTTTTTCTCATTAATTTCAAAAGTATCATTTCTACATCGGTTTTGGTAGTGATATTTTTGCAATATTACGTGGCCATTTCCCATCAATGGTAAGAAACTAAAAGGGTAGAAAGCTAATTACCCAACTTTTCTAATCTCAGGCTTCGTTACGTTGTAATTTAAAACTTAATTATTGACTAAAAATATATATACGTATTTGCAAAATCCATACACATCCATTTATCATATGCATCATTAGTTATGTCATTTTTTTTTCTTTAGTTATGATGAATTATCTTCGTTAATTATGATATTATTTTAGTTAAGACTTATAAGATCTTTGGTTGTGCCTCATGTGGTGTTTGGTTATGATTTATTTATTTTTTTAGTTATGACTCAGAAAGTATGAAATTATATCATTTTTTATTCAATTAATTGATCTCACGTGTTATTGTATAAGTATTTCATTTTTTATGTTCTCCCATCAAATCGGTAAATAACTAACTGGGATAAGACCACCTACCTATTTGAGAGAAATTGGACGGATAGGTATCATGGTACATGAATACGTAGGTATTATATTTAGAGTTACTTTGATGAGATATTTATAGCGACCCCGGTCTTTTCCCATTTGATTATTGTATCCGGACTTAGGTTCCGTAGATTCTGTCATTATATAATTGTTGTTGTTGTCCCATATTTTCTTATTTGGAGTTATAGGATGTGTGGGCAGGTTTGTTTCAGGTTGGTTGGGTTTAGAAACCAAGTGTTGCTGTCCAGAATTTTGGTTCTTCGCTCGAGCGAGGCGTTGGTCGCTCGAGCGAGCTGTTGTTTTTGGTTCTTCGCTCGAGCTGGGGTTTGGTCGCTCGAGCGAGAGATTGCGTCCAGTATGGACCTGTAGCTTTGCATTCTTGGCTCGAGCGAGCTTTTCTTCGCTCGAGCGAGTTAGTTCGTTCTTCGCTCGAGCGACAGTTCCTTCGCTCGAGCGTGTGTCTGGTTACAGACCTGAGGGTTTGAGTTCTTCGCTCGATCGAGTTTTCTTTCGCTCGAGCGAGCTTTTGATTGTTGGCTCGAGCAAGGCTTCCTTGGCTCGAGCGTAGCTTTTCTGTGTCTGGTCGCTCGAGCGACCAAGTCTTCGCTCGAGCGAGCCTGTCCAGTTTATATACGCAGCAGCGGGTTTTGATCAGTCTTTTTCATCTTCTTTTTGATTCCAAACCCTAGGTCCGACTTCTCTCTCTCCCTACTCACCTTCTCTCTTAGGTTTGATCTATTTAGAGTGTGTTTCTACCCTAGTTACTTTATTAAAAAGATAGAGGGAGTCGAGGGCTTTCATTTAATTTGAACATTTGGCGATTTGGAGCACATTGGTATTTGGGTATTCATCTCTGTCTTCTCCATTTGGGTTGTTTTCTTCGAGGTAGGGATTTCCTACTCCATTTTATAGGTTTTGTTCTAAGTTTTGGTATATTGATATGTTGGGGTTACTTTGATAATTTTGGAAAAAACCCTAGTTGTATTAATTAATTAATTTGTATAATTAATTTAAGGGAATTGGGGAATTTGGTTAAATTCATGAAATTGAGGAATTCATTGATTAAATGGTGTAGTTGGATAATTTAAATCACTCGCCTATTGAATTGTTGATATATTTATTTCCAAACCTAGAAATAACTGTTTTGGGCTATCGGTGGAGGATAGTCGTGATTGTTGTAGACATTGCATGTGGATTAGGGATAACTGAAACTAATCACATTGGTTGAGTCATTCATTTTGGCTGCTGAATTAATACAGACATTATGTGTATTGATTGTGTGTTATATGTTATGTGTTTACATACATTGTTTTGTGTGGGAGGAGATAGGGGATGTACTCCACGGTTTAGGGGAAGATAGGGGATGGACCTCTAAACCGAATTTTGTTTGGGAGGAGATAGGGGATGGACTCCATTAGCATCACTTTTATGTGTGCTTATTTATATTGAAGTGTTTTTATTGATACAGCACTAAAATGTGTATCAAACTGGAAGTATGAAGTGTTTTGATTTGAGCTTGAGTCTCGTTTGTTTGTTGACATTGGAAGAATGTGAATATGATATATATAATTCACTGTTGTAAGTTTGGCCAGGTTCTGAGCCATACTGTTAATGTTGGAAAGTGGAACGTGTCATTGACAATAGTGTCATGAGACTGGATAGTGATGTAATTGATTATTTTGGTTAACCATCTATTGAATGCTATTGCTTTATTCATTGCTTATATTTGGTTTAGTATATTTCTACTGGGCTGTGGCTCACCCTTTATGGGAACATCATTTTCAGGTTCAGGGGATAAGCTACCTCCAAGGACTTAGCTTGGAAGGACTTGGATTTTGAAGACTATTTTTAGTTATTTGTTTTTCATTGTTAGTACATGTAAACACTCAAGCCTAGGGCTTTATTTATATTTGAGTTAGAACTCATACTTTTGTGTCCAAGTGTTGGCTTGGAAAGATGTAAGCCGGTAGGGCATTTACTTGATGTTGCATGTAATGCTTTGTTTAGTAAGACTCTGATGGATATTATAATGAATTAATAAAGTGTTTTCTTTAAATAATGCATGTCAATGATATATATATAATGGGTTAATTCTGAGGGCGTGACATATTTTTGTGGATGTGTACATATGATGGATAAGAGTTGAATTGATTTGCAAAATAGGATGTCGAGCGAATACATTAATGGGATTGATGAATTCCTTGTGTTTGCCTACACCAATACGGTTGAAAGTTCGATGCTCAGTTGTCCGTGTAGGAAGTGTGAGAATCGATACTATTTTGTACGAGAGGGTGTATGGGAGCATCTAATTTTGAATGGTTTTTTTAAAAAATACAAACATTGGATTAATCATAGAGAATCTTACGTATCTCTGCATAGTAATCGAGAGAATGAAACATTAACTAATTTAGACATTGGGGATGATATGATTGGAATGATACAAGGGGCTATGGGAAATCCACATGCCGGTACAACTGTTGAGGGTGATGAACCACAGGGGCCTGATCCTCATGCATCTGAACCCCAGCTCGGTCCAAATGCAGATACTGCAAAGTATTTCAAACTTCTTCAAGATGCACAAAGTGAATTGTATCCGGGTTGTCAGAAGTTTACATCTTTGTCATTCATTGTTCGACTTCTACATTTGAAAGTGCTTAATCAGTGGACAAACGACGTCGGTTTAGCACGAAACTTGGCACACACGACCGCGTAGGCACAAGAGACTTGTGGGAGAAGACGGGGCTCGAATCGGGTTTCCAGTTTGGGAGTTAGAGTCAGATTTCACTTTAGGCAAACTACTTCCTTAAGAAACTTGAATTCGAGGCGTTAATGCTCTAAAATCACCAAACGACGTCGGTTTAGCACGAAACTTGGCATACACAACCGCCTAAGCATGAGAGACTTGTGGGAGAAGACGGGGCTCGAATCGGGTTCCCGGTTTAGGAGTTAGAGTCAGATTTCGGTCTAGTCAAAATTATTTACTAAACTATCTTTCTAATTATATAGTAGTCAATTTTTTTTTTATATTTTTCTATAATTAAAATATTAACACCATTATATGGTTATTAATTATTTTTATCTTGTTTTTTTCAGATATTTCCTGAGTAGCAGTTTGCTTCTTGTGGAATGCGGGCGTATAAAGATTATGACAAACTTTTGTTTTTGTAACCCACGAAAGAATCAAGACGAAAACTTTTGGTTTTGATTTTGATTTATGTTATTTAAATTTGTGAACAACATTATGTATGTAGTATACGACATTATGTAGTGGCATAATTTTTATTGTTATGAATTTTTATTTATGTATTGTTATGAATGGAACAACATTATGAATTTTCATTATTTATCAACTTTTATTTATGTATGTATTTATATTATTATGTAATTTTTGGATTTTTTTATAGTTATTTTTCATTTAATACAGGTTATTTTAATTTTTTTAATAATTTCCCAACAGGTTTTTTTTTTTTTTTTTTGAGACGGCATAACAACCCATCGCAAAAAAAAATTCTACGAGGCTTTTGCGACGGCACCCATACTGTCGCAAAAGCTATGGAATGTGATTGAAAAATAAACCTTTAGCGATGGCTCAGGTTGCCGTCGACAATAGTTATCAGCTACGACACTTTTAGCGACGGCATTCTTGCCATCTCAAAAACCCATTTTAGCGACGGAAATACTGTACCATCGCAAAAACTCAGATTTTTTTCCTTTATTGGCGACAGAACATTGCTGTCGCAAAAAAGGCAGTCTCCCGTCGCAAAAAACAATGGCGACAGCACTTACTGTTGCTAAAGCCCTTTTGCAACCCTTTTTGTCGCGACCCCCACTTGTCGTCGCAAAAAGCCAAATTACCGTCGCAAAGAGTATTAGCGACGGCGTATGGACCATTTGCGACGGCGTTTTGCCGTTGCAAAAAAACACTTTTTTTTGTAGTGAGTGTTCGCGGTTTGGCGGTTCGGTTGCGGTCAAAGGAATCTCAAATCTGCCATCGTCTGCCAGATTAGCGAATTGGAGAAAATCAATCCACAACCGTCCGCTCGTCATTATGCATCCGTCCGAAATGCGGCAAATCGGTTCGGTTCGGTTCGGTCGGTTTTGGCGGATCGGTATATCCGCTACTCACCCCTACTTGCTAGGTTATTAGGTTCACTTTTGGGACCAATTTTGATAATTCGAACCGTTTACATTTTAAGATTTGTTGAGTATATCATACCTGTAAAAAATCAAGTTGATCGGATATTAGAAAGTATGTGTTCGGAAAACTGTTTATTAAATTTGTTTAAAAAATGATTTGTAGTTCGATGATCAAACACGTAGTTTCTGATATCTGATCAACTTGATTTTTTACAAGTATAATATACTCAACAAATTTTAAAATGTGAACAGTTTGGATCATTAAAATTAGACCCAAAAGTGGGCCCAATAATAGTAGCGGAGCCAATAAATTAAGGTTGAGGAGGCACTTTACCATTTTAATTTTTTTTGGTAATAAAATAATAATAATTTATAAGTTAAATTTAAACCTAAAAATTTAATTATTTATTATTAATAGCAACTAATCAAAATTGTATAATGATGTGGAACAATTCGGACATAATAGTAATGTAAATATGCAATTTTAGCATAAAAAATTACAAATTAAAATCTTAATTTTAGAAAATAGAAGCAAACTATTTATAGCACAAATTATTGTTAAATTTCTATAATTTTTATTTGATAGAAAAATATTAGAGAGATAGTATTGATTATAAAAATGTGTTTTGAATAGAAATTATTAAATAATCTCATAATATTATATGGTGTTGATGACATGGTGTTTTAGATATAAGAAATTGCAACTCACACTAAGTGATTCATCTATTATCTTCTAATTACCTAATAATAATGAGTTACTATATTCCATTCATAAAATTTGATATTATATTATTGATTTAGACTACCACATAAATAATTTCAGATGACTCTTTAAGAATATTAAATAAATTACATATTATATGTGAACAATGCAAAAAAAAAAAAAAAAAAAAAAAAAAATTGAAAACTGAGAAGGGACATGTGACCCCCTTATCTTGCTATAGCTCCGCTACTGCCAATATTCTAACAAGTAAAGAGTTAAGAAAAGAAATGAAAGAGAGGATCTTGATTTTTCGATGAGAGCCTTAGGAGGTTGGGCAAGGCAATTAAGAGGTAGAGTATCATGTAAGCAAGCTGAGACGGAAAAATGTGCAACCCCATAACTAGCTCTGGGACACCACCCACGAAAATCGTAACTTGTCATTTATTGTTTTGTGCATTAATCATCCTAATAAATGTCTGTATGTCGGTTTGCTTTTGAAAACTTCAGTGCTATGGGCCCTCTCTATTCATGACTTCGTAAAATGGCAGTTTCGGAGACATCAATGGTTGGTTTTGAATTACGAAAAGTATCCACCCAAAATTTTTTCCAAATTTTTTTAAAGAACTTTGTTTCAGACCCCAGTGGGAAGCATTCTCAGTGACCACCATGTGTTGGCCTGGGGTGGCTGAAAGCAAAAATAAAAAATAAAAAAAAATAAAAAAATAGTTTTTGCTGGCCAATCACAGCCGATCCCAGTACCCCATTAGGGATCGAAAGTTTTATTCTTTTTTAAATAAAGGTTTGTATGAAAATTAAATATATGAGTAAATTATAAATATATTTTTGAAATTTATTTAAAATATAGATTATTTTTTATAATTTAAAAAATTATAAATATTTTTTTATTAGAATTTTTATTTAACAGAATTAATTAAAAATGAAATTCATAATTATTTTTCTATATAATAATAAAATTACCTAAATTATAAATTGAAACATATTTTTAATATCATTAAAAAACTGTTAATTGACTTGATAATTTATTAATAAAATGAGCGATTTGTTATGAAATTAAAAACCTTAAGGGGTGGAATGTAATTTTCAAAACTACATGAGCATTTTGTATTTTAATCAAATTTCAAGGGTGTATTTATAATTTACCCTAAATTTATTTAGTATAAAATTCATTTGTAGAATAGGTTTGAATTACAAGATAAATAAATTTTAAATAATGTTATATGTACCAATTAATATACTAACTAGTATATTAACAAATGATGTGACATAATTTTAGAAGTTTTGAATATTTATAATTTGTATAATAGATGGAGTCAGTAATAATAGAATAACACTATTTAGTACACTAATGTGTACATTAATTGATGCATATAGCACTATTGATAAATTTTAAATAGTCAAATATGAATTTATTGTTTAAATTAATATTTTATGTCATTCATCCCATTAATATTTTATGTCATTAAATTAATAAATATGAGTTTATTGTTTAAATTAATATGAGTTTATACTAACATAACACTAGTTAGTATAAAATTCATATGTAGAATAGGTTTGAATTACAAGATAAATAAATTTTAAATAATGTTTTATGTACTAATTAATATACTAACTAGTATATTAACAAATGATGTGACATAATTTTAGAAATTTTAGATATTTATAATTTGTATAATAGGTAGAGTCAGCAATAATAAAATAACACTAGTTAATACACTAGTGTATACATTAATTGATGCATATAACACCACTTATAAATTTTAAATAGTTAAATTTGAGTTTATTGTGTAAATTAATATTTTATGTCATTCATCCCATTACATTACGGGTTACTAGATTAGTATACTTTATAACTTTTTATGAAAAAACGTGAAATATGAGTTGGGTTTGAAATAATATGATAGAAAGATGATATGACTTAAATAAGATGATTGTGACCTAAATAAGATAATGTGCTAAAATAACATGTGTAATTTTAGCGCATGTCAAACAACCACTACATTATGTGGCATATTATCTCCTCAAAATTAACACAAAAATATTAAGACTCGTTATTTTAATACATAGAAATAGGGTGACATTATTTTAAAACTTAATTTCAAACCCAATTAATTTTTAAATAAATTACACTAATATTATTTAACGTTTAAAAAAATATAATTTTTTTTGTAATTTTGACATAATTACATTAAATTTTTCTTTAATAAAACAAAAGGAATTATAATTAATATAAATAAAGTGAAAATACAAAGATAAATAAAATAAAATATACATTTAATGTACGAGATACGATAATTTTTTTTTTCACCAATATGATTAACAAATTTCTAATGAAAAGATGATTAAATGTTATATGAATTAAACTTTAAATATTCCAATATAATTATGTCAAATTTATAAAATTTATTACATTTTTCTGAAATTTCAAGAGAGACCAATGTAATTTAACCTTAATTTTTTTGTTGGGATATTTGAGGAGCCTGCAAATATGCATTACTCAATCTTAAATCTTATGTAGTGTTTGATTCATTGGAATAAATTAGAATATGACATGGATAGGCCCATAAGGCTTACAGCCCACAGCAAACAACCCCAAACCCATCGCTTGAGACCTATAGCATAACCCGGTTGGCAAAGCCCAGGACAGCTAGAGGCCATCTGGGCATGGAGGGCCAATGACATTCGGGCACATGGCAGGTGAAACACAAGCCACATCAGCAGACAAAGATCTGCAGAGTTATTGCCACAACACATCACCATTAATGCAGCCCATCACAGCATTTATTACGACAACACCTCCCCGTCGGAACAGAGTCCTCTCACCCTGAACAAGGTAAGCTACGGCACAGGCTTTCGGCGGAAGGGGGCACGTCACAAGGGACAGTGAAATGATTACCAAAGGATATAAGTAAAAATCGAAGACAAGAGGAAGGTTAAGCTTTTCTATCTCTCTCTCTCTCTATATTTCCTTCTTCCACTACTGATTCGCTCGCCGGAGGGTTCATTGGGGGATTACCCCGTTCCCCTTTGGACTTGCTTGCAGGTCATCTGGTGGGATCACTCGCCTTAATCGGAGCTTAAAGAGCTTGGACCAGCCCGACCCATCCACCCAAGATGAACTGCATCATCAGAATATAATGAACATTGCATCAGAATGTTCAATCTCATGTTTAGTTAGACTAAAAAAATAATGAAAAATATATTACAAAGAAAATAATCATTCATCATGGAATGATCATTCCATAGTGAAATCTATGAAATAATCATTCAATTCCATCTCATTCCGTGAATCAAATACATCATTAAATTCTTAGATCAATGTAATTTAGCCTTAATGACATCACCTTTTTATTGAAAAATAAACAAAGTTATTAGAAAAAAAATACATACAAAATTGTATGCTTGAACGATGGATATTTTAGAATAAAAAATCGTAAGAATTTAAATGTTTTAAAATAAAGGGACATAAATTTTGAAATAGAAGATATATAGCCCAAAGGGCTGTATATAGTAGTTTGTTAGCATTTAGGAGTGTGAAAATGGCTCCAAAGCCTGACTACGGCCTGGGGTGGGCCTAACTCATTTAGGCCTGTTTGGGTCTGGGTCTGAGCCCAGCCCGAAACCCTGGACCAGGGTCTGGACCAATATTTTGAAGCCTGACCCAACTCATCAGCCCGCTTAGGGCCCGCCCAAGACCCAGTGTCTTTTTTTTTCCCCTAATAGAAAATAATAAAATTTTGGTAGAAAAAATTAAAAAAAAAAAAAAATTGTTCAGGCCCCCCTCAAGCCCAAGCCTAGGCTTACTGGCTTGGCCCGAGGCCCAGCTCATCGGCCCATCCAAGGCCCGAATACCCCTAGGCCTGTGTGATACCCCTGTTCCGTAATATGCTAAATTGGTCTTTAATTTGAATATGATTATGTGTTTAGCATGATTTTATGTGCCATTATGTGAATATATGTGATTTTGCAATTCTATCTGTTCACCGTAGGAATATCTGTTTGAATAATCTGCTTTGGAAATTAAATTGAGGGCCTTATCGACTACAAAACCCGAAATTGATTACGCCTTTGTGATTAGCATAATTTTTAGAGCTTACGGTAAAATTTAATTGAAAAATTGATTCGAGCCAGATTAAGTCGATTTAATTGATGAATTAGTGCCCAAATATTTTATATTGAAATATTATGTTAGTGGGCCTTGTTGTATGATAGCATTACACTCCCCTCTAGCCCTTATGAACTCAAAATCTGAGTTAGACTATTGAGAGGAAGAGAGAGCCGGCTGCAGAGAGGAGGAGAGAAGAGAATTGAGCAAACTTAGCTCAAAGCTTGGGAGCCTTGAAGATTATTCAAGTTTTGACCATAGATTGGGAGAATCAAGCCTCTAGGTAAGTGAATTCATGGATATTAAGTTGTAATTTTGTGAATTCAAGTTGAAATAATGGTCAAGAACATGATTTAGTTTGATTATGAGGAAATTGAAGTGGTTTGGTTGAATTGAAGGCCATTATGTGCATGCATGTAAGAAAGTACCTTGAATTTGCATGTTTTGTATAATCCATGTATAATTTTAATTGAAGCTCATGTTATAATCATCATTTGTGCCATCTAAGTTGAGGATGTGGCTAATTCATCACATGCATGTACAATCTGAGAAGACATGAGCTTGAATGCATGAGTTTGTTATGTTGATGTTGAGTTTGACATGTTGTGAGACATGCATGTAGATAAATCAAGAAATTGAGCTCCATAATGTTATAATCTTGCATTGGTACCATGTTAGTATGATTATATTTGAGATTTGAGCCATTGCATGCAAGTATTGAGGCTGAGATTTCGAATTGGAGCTCAAGAACTCAATCTGGAATTTCCAGATTTTGATGTCTGCTCGAGCGGGGGCGGGGGAGGGGGAACTGCCGCTCGAGCGGGAAATACGTGCTCCCAGTATGTTTTCTGCAGCCCTTGATGTCCGCTCGAGCGGGCGCTCGAGCGAGGAGCTACGTAGGATGGACTTCCGCTCGAGCATCTTAGGTAACGCTAGAGCGTAAAAATGAGACATCCAGAACTTTTTGCAGGCATGGCTTCCGCTCGAGCGGGTAAGTTCGCGCTCGAGCAGGGAGCCATGTAAAGAGGCCTTCCGCTCGAGCGCCATATTTAACGCTCGAGCGTAAATTTCCTATATCCAGTACTTTTGCAGGCCCCAGGGGTCCGTTCGAGCAGGGAAGTCCATGCTCGAGCAGGGACCCTGTTTTCTGAGATTCTGTTTTTGCATTCTGAGTTCTGTTTTCTGTTCTATTTCACTTGTAAACACTCTTAGGCATATGTTAAGCATTGTAAATGAATTAATGAGATATGAATAAAGCCTAATGAGGAACATGTGAAGCAAAGAACGGATTGAACAGTTAGTGACCCTTTTGTGTTCATGAAATGTGTAGGGTCGAGCTCCAGGGCAAATCCATAAGTCGATCACTGTGAGTAATATCAATATTTGAAAGCTTGTGAATGTCCAATTGTTATTCTTTTATAAGCCTTATGAATTTGCTAATTGGGATCGTGAACAAAAGTCTGATATGTATAAATGAATGGGCCGAAGGCCGTTTTGACAAGAATGAATGAGCCGAAGGCCGTTTTGATATAAATGAATGGGCCGAAGGCCGTTTTGACACAAATGAATGAGCCGAAGGCCGTTTTGATATAAATGAATGGGCCGAAGGCCGTTTTGACAAGAATAAATGGGCTGAAGGCCGTTTTGATATAAATGAATGGGCCGAAGGTCGTTTTGACACAAATGAATGGGCCGAAGGCCGTTTTGATATAAATGAATGGGCCGAAGGCCGTTTTGACAAGAATGAATGGGCCAAAGGCCGTTTTGATATAAATGTACATATGTTAAGTAGGAATATGAATTGGGCCCAAGGCCGTTTGGAGTATGTTGTTCTACATATTGTTTATATGATTTCTGTATTTGATATTATTCACTGGGCTATCGCTCACGCTCATTCATGTGTTTGTAGGTGAGCCAAGGGAAGTCCAAACCCAGCCCCAGTGAAATCTGCTAGGAAAAATACGAGTTTTGAGGAAGTCAGCCTTGTGTCTCACTCTTGAGACCTATCCTCGCCTTTTTGTTATGTAATTATATTTTGTCTTGCCGGCAAGGACTTTATGTATATTTGTAAATAGTCTGTCATGGGTTGACTTAATTAGATGATTTTGTCTGTAAAGAATTTTATGGTACTGTACTTTTGACATGGGTTATTAACGTATATGGGTTTGGTTTGTTTTGAAGTGCATATAAGCACGGCTCTATGGACAAATTTTTTGATTACTGCTTCCGTTTGGCCCCTCTACTCCGTTGACTTATGTCTATTTTGGTTTGAAGCCGCAGGTAATCTCAGGATTACTGGCCGGTTACGTCCTTAACCCATGGGGGCGGGTTCGGGTCGTGACAGCCTGAGCCTAATTTTTTGGCCCGTGAGTTGGCCCATTCCAAATTTTGGCAAGCGTCCGTGAGGCCCGATTGGGCTGGCCCGAGATCGGGTGGGATAGGCCGGCCGGATCAGGCCAAATTTACACCCTTATTAGAATCTATTTAAAGAAAATTAAAAGGAGAATGATTTTTGTAGTAAAATGAATTTGCAATTTAATTTGCTTTCTTGTATTCCTAGCTAATTCACAATATATCATTATTGGATCCATGAACAAATTTACTATGTCTTTGTTTGGGAAGAACTAAAATAGCTTAACTTTTTGACTATTTTAACTTAACTTTTTTAGTTTCGTTTGGTTTTTATTTTTGACTTTTTTAACTTTTGAGAGAGAAAAAGTGTGATAATTATGGTTTAAATGTAACATTTTGTCTTATTGATTTATGCAGCTAATTTTGTCTTTTGTACTTTTTTAGCTAAAAAGCTAAGACCAAACATAGCTTATGTCAAGTTTAAATTTACAATAATCACTTCAATATTTTAGAATTTTTTTTTCAAGTACAAAAGATTTTTTGAATTAAAATATCATGTTGTCATTCCTTCACTTGAGAAACGATATGAGATCCTCAATCCTCAATTCTCGTTCACTTGTGTTTAAAACATTCATACCTATTAAAACTAGCGATAACCCGTGCTATGCACGAGCAAGTAACAAAAAATGATAAATAATGTTGAACATGTTAAAAATTAATAATTAAATACTATGATGTTAACTTAGATGGGTATTGAAATAATATATTTAGTGATCTTACTATATTTAATTAAATAAATTTTAGAAGAAAAAAAAGTTCAATTGAAAATTAAAAGTAAGAGTAGATTCTGTAAATATAAGATATAGATAAAAACAAATTAAGTTTAAATTTGAAGATAAACTATATATATATATATATATATAAAAGAAAATTAGATAAATCCTAGAAAAATGAGGTAGAGAGAAATTCAGTAATTGAAAAAAAAAAAGAAGTTGAAATTTAAAATTAAAAAATAGGATAAGACAAACTTGAAAAGAAAAATAAAATCTAATATAACTCTAATAACAAAAGAACTAGAGAGGGTAGTAATTAAAAAATTAGATAAGAGTGAAATGTCACTTATAATTTTTTAAAATTTGTAAAAAAAAAACTAAAATAAAATCGAGGTAGTATGTTAAAAATCAGATAAGATTTAAGTGCCACTTATAATTTTTTAAAATTTAAATTTTGTGTAGTTAAAAAATAAGCAATTATGTTATCTTATTATACAAATTTTAACTCTATTTTGTGTCTACCGCCTATAATTTTAATCAAATTTTGTCTTCTAAAGCTACTTAATTGAAATAAGAAAGAATAAAAAATTATAAGAATATAGAAAGTGAAAATCAGATAAAAAATGAATAAACTTAATTGAAAATTAAAAGCAAGAATCGATCCTGTAAATATAAGATAAAGATTAAAAAAAAAATCAAATGTAAATTTGAAGATAAATTATACGAATATAGAAAGAGAAACTTAGATAAATTGCAAAAGTAAAAGAGAGAGAAAAAAATACAATATGAGATTTAAAACATGTGCTTCTTTTCACATAAGATGCCAAATTTTTTTGCATAATTGGTTAAATCACTCGTTTAATTTCTCTACAACGTTATTTTTGTTCTCCAATCTTTTTGCCTAATTTCATATTGTCATAGAAGTTAGGTTTTGAGATTTATAAATTTATTTATTTATTTATTTCAAATATCCTTGGGTAAGACATAAATTGATGAAGAAATTTGAATTGGAGTCAAACTCATCTTTTATCTTTAAATATTTTGAAAATCTTTTATCTTTAAATATTTTGAAATTTTTTTATATCCATGTCATAAGTAATCAAAAATATATAAAAAAAAAAGATAAGAAAAAATAGGAAAATAAGAAAATAGAATGAGAGAAGAATGAATGTGTCACGTAAGAAAGAGGTTCATGAGATGTTAGGATTGAGAGTTTGAAATTTTTTAAGAGGCCACTACATTTGCTTATATATATAGTATAGATATGTTAAGATTATGAGTGATTGTAAATGTTTTGTAATAGAGGACTAGAAAAATTTGAGAACAAAAAATCCTTAGCCGGTAAAACTTTGCTTTTCTTCTCTCTTGGAGTCCACTTTTGTCTCTCATCCTCTCATATTCATTGACCTATATTTCTTCATGCATGAGAAGATCTCTATAAACAAGCAATTGATCAAAGTTTCCTAAAAAATTCAAAGTTTACTTAACAACACCCTAATTGATTTCTCACAAAAAACATGGACAAGGAGAGAGTGCAAGCCATTGCCTCAGCCACCATGGATACTATCCCACCAGAGTTCATCCGGCCGGAGAATGAACAGCCAGGATCGACAACGTTCCATGGCCAGCTGCCAGAGGTCCCGGTCATCGACCTGTCGATCCTGGATGAGGGAAAGCTTGTGGAGTTGATTGACAATGCCAGTTGCAAATGGGGCATGTTCCAAGTGGTGAACCATGGCATACCAGAGGATGTCATAGGCAAGTTGCAAAAAGTTGGGAAAGAGTTTTTTGAGCTACCACAGGAAGAGAAAGAGGTGTATGCTAAGCCTCCCGGGGCTAAAAGTGTGGAAGGGTATGGAACAAAGTTGCAAAAGGAAGTGGAAGGCAAGAAGGGATGGGTTGATCATTTGTTTCATAAGATTTGGCCTCCTTCTGCTATTAACTACCAGTTTTGGCCTAAAAATCCACCTCATTATAGGTTTGAAACACATTTTCTTTTTAAATTTGATTACAAATACAAAACCTGATCGTAAAATTAGATACAAAATAGAGTAATACTAGAGACCCCAAAAATTCTATCAAAAGTTTTACCAAATGTTTCACATGGGTGTGGGACCCACATTTCAACATTTTTACTACTGTATATAATATAAATTTTACATTCTTTTTCTCAAAATTTCCATTGGTCTATTATTATTTTTATCAGCTATTTTACATACTACAAAATTAAGTAGATGTTTGGCAACCCCTAAAAAAGTTAAAAAATTAAAAAATAATTGAAAAAATAAAAAAATTAAAAAATTAACACTATTCACATGTCTAGGAGGAAAAAAAAAATTGAATAGACAGAGGGAAAAATTACGAATTTACCCTTTTAAATTCGACAACCAAAAGTGCATATCAGGATTGTCATATGTACCTATCTTTACGCATTTTACAAAATGCATTGACGTGGCTAATTATAAGCCATGAATTCTCAAAGTCAACAAAATTTTAAAATGCAGTGAATATACACAGTATGTGTTAGAAAGGGTACAAGAATAATTTTGATATTTGATATAATATTTTATTACATATTTTTTTGTAAAAAGTTAACAAATTATCTCAAATATACATATTTTTTCTCTCTATTTTTTTTAACTAAAAAGTTAAAAAATACACATATAAATTATCTCAAACAATTAAAAAATTGTCACTAAAATACAAAGGTGAGTGAGGCCCACCTCACTTGAAAAAAAAAGATCTCAAACTTTGGTGACGCTTTCAAGACAACACTTTCGTTGTCAATAGCTTTTCTCTAACTACCAAGTGGCAATATTGGGGCAATTTGGGAGCTTGCTTAAAAAAAAAAAAAAAAAAATTAGCTTTTTGATTTTTTAATTTTTTTACACAAAAAAATTATAAAAATAGGTCAATTTTTTTACACAAAAAAGTCATTTAAAAGCCAAAAAATCAAAAAATTAGTTTTTTACCAACTTCTCAAAAACACCACATTATGTTTTGAGAAGATGGTTAAAAACAATTTTTAAACTTTTTTTTGACTTTTTTATGAGAGAGAAAGTAGGTTAAAAACTGAAAAGTGACTTTTAACCCACTTTTCAAAATAATTCATTTCTTGAAAATGTTGATGTGACGTGCACATAAAATAAAACATAACTATGAAACCTAGAAAAATATTAAAAGAATAAATAAATAAATAATGGAAGGACTAGTCAATGGCTAACGAGACATATGGCTCCGTTTGGCAAGAGCTAAACGAGACTTTTTTGACTATTTTAGTTATAAAAGATAAAATATGTTATTTTAGTCACAAAAAACAAAATATCATATTCAACCCATAATCATTACATTCTTCTCTCACAAAAAAAATCAAAAAAGCTAAAAAGTCAAAAAGTTCTTTCCAAACCAAACTTTTTAGCCCAGGTTAAAATAGTCAAAAAAACCAAAAAGTCAAAAAGCCAACCCACTTTCCAAACGGAGGCTTAAGATTTAATTATATTTTATTCATTTAAACTATTGTTGAGTATTATTTTACTCTCTCAATTTTAAAATCATTCGTTGAAATGTGTTAATTTGTAAAAAAAATGTACAAATACCCTGTATGAGGGGAGTAAAACAATTTTTGTAATTGAAGAGTTCAAATGTACATTTTTCAAGTTAAAGAGGATACAGTGATATTATGTTCAAAATAATATACTATTTTCATAAAAAAAAAATTATTTAAAAGGATTAGACCTTAATATGCTACATCTTATAATGTATATTTTCTATTTGGATACCACTATATATATATATATATGTTGGTTAAATCTAAAAGGAAAATCAAAGCTACCCATAATTTGAATTAAGAAATATACTCAGAAAACAAAGGTGTAGCTAAGATTAGATGGTGTATTGTAGGGTTCACTCATAGATTGAATCTCAACCATACATTGATGATTGTGGGTACAATTCTAAGTATGTAGTATAACTGAATCTAAAAAGAAAATCTAAGGACCCAAAATTTGGATCAAGAAATATACCTAGAAAACGAAAGAGTGGCTGATATTTGATTGTGTATTGTAAAGTCTACTCATAGATTGAATCTCAATCATACATTAATGCTTTTGATAATTCTAAACAATAATTTTGAGTTTATAGTATAACTGAATCTAAAATTCTGTTAGTGTATGGCAGGGAGACTAATGAGGAGTATGCAAAGCATCTGCATGGGGTGGTTGACAAGATGCTTAGGACATTGTCATTAGGGTTAGGGCTTGAAGGGGATGATATGAAGAAAGCAGTGGGTGGAGATGAGTTAGTTTACTTGATGAAGATCAATTATTACCCACCATGCCCTCGTCCTGATCTGGCACTTGGTGTGGTGGCCCACTCTGACATGTCAGCAATAACAATTCTAGTCCCCAATGAAGTCCAAGGCCTCCAAATCTTCCAAGCAGATGGCTACTGGTATGATGTCAAGTATATCCCTAATGCCCTCATCATCCATATTGGTGACCAAGTTGAGGTGTGTATTTTCAATTCTAATAACTCTATCAACACATAAATCGATCAGAGAATGCATATGGATGGATAAAAAATTTTAAACTTATACCTACTAGTAAATTTTAAAAAATTTATCCATTTGTATACTGTATATTTGATTCAAAATAGAACTGTTTAAAATCTCTTACTTTATTATTTCTCATGTTCTATAATATATTCTAAATTGATGATTGTTAATTTGTAAAAAGAATCTAAAAACATTGCTTCTGCCTTAATGATAATCAACTATTTTCAGCATTGATTATTATAAGGGTATCTTTGTTGCATAAAAAGGTCTAGTATAGAATTTAAAAAGAAAATATATATATATATATAGGCAATCTATTTAATTGCAACAAACAACACATTTGACTAGGGATGAAGCCAAGAGTTTGTCTTAGAAGGGGCCCATAAACATTGGCTATTAATTTTTTTATATTAGTTAATATGAATTATATTTATTATATAATAAAACATAACATCCATTTAGTCTCAATTAAGTTATAATCTGAAAGTGCAATCAGAAAAGTTATTTTAATAAATATCATGTGATTCATTAATCAAAGTGCACTCTACAACTTTTCGTGAAACTCATCTATGATTGAATTCATCCTAAAACTCTTTGCAAGACAATCATCTTCCATCTTGTTTTGAAATTTAAATTTGAGGACATTCATACCAGAAATTTTAGGGTTGGTTTGAGGTGTCCTAAAAAAGTACACTTTTTGTCTTTTTACGAAAAGATGTGCAGAAAAATAGAGAGGTGATGTGATGATAAAAAGATAAAAAGATAAAAAAATGAATTATATAGTTCATGCCAAACCAACCCTTAGTTTCAATCTCACGTCTTGCAAAACGAGGGCCATTCTCTAATCAATAATGTTTGGTTGACATAAATGTTAATGCGTAGATCAATTCATTCTAGATGTGGTGGAGACCAGTCCAAAATGAATCTGGACCACTCATTAATGTTGCACATTTTTATTAACCCAAAAAAGAAAATACTTTAAATCTAAATGTGAATTTATAAATGGTTATGGTTTTGATAGATCTTAAGCAATGGCAAGTACAAGGCTGTGCTTCATAGATCAACGGTGAACAAGGAGAAGACCAGAATCTCATGGCCAGTGTTCTTGGAGCCCCCACCAGACTTTGAAGTGGGCCCACATCCTAAGCTTGTTAACAAAGAAAATCCCCCAAATTACAAAACCAAGAAGTTTTGTGATTATGTTTATTGCAAGCTCAACAAAATTCCACAGTAATTGGTTTGGGTCAGAATCTTTTGTCTCAAAATATTTATAATCGTTGAGTTATTACAAATTTTAAAATATAATATTTTTAAAAAATGATTTAATAGATGTAAATATTTTGATACTGAAGACCGGAAAATTTTGAAAATATCAATGTGATGGTTCTCTCTATTGATGTATGCAAGTCATTGGATTTGTCGTCTTGCATAGGTAACAGTAGATGTAGGGATATTTTGTTTGTGTAATTAATTATGAAGTTTCGTTGTAGTCACAAAAAAGTGATATTAAAGCATGTGTACCGCTTGTACAAGTAGCCTTGAATAAGAACTTTTTTAATAAGTATTATTCAGAATGATTTAAATAAGTTTATTTTTTAATTTTTTATTAAAAGATATATAGAAAAATAGAGAAGTAATGTAACTCAAAAAAGATAAAAGATAAAAAAAGTGTACTTATATAGCATACCTAAAAACATATTATTTAGTGAAAAGAATAAATTATTATTTTACAAAAACTCTTTTTTTCATATTTCTCATTTGATGAAAAAGTCATCAACAGTCGTCAGTAACGATTGATAGTGGTGATAATATGAATAAATAGACAGATTAGGTAAAAGACAAATAATGTAAATCAATAGGGGATGACACGTGGACAAATAAGTGAATAGATTAATGATACATACACGTATAAGTCGACAAATAAATAATATGGACAAAAAGAGAGGTAATATATGATTTTTTAAATTATTTTACCTTTTTAACTCTAAAAGAATAGAACTTGAGCCTATTACCCTAAAATTTTTGAAGTTAGACTTATAACGTAAGTCCTCTTAAATCAATTTGTTGTTAGTCTAGTAAATAGACTTCTATAATTGTTGCACTATAATTTTGTAGATATAATTCTCTGTATACTTATACAAAACTTTTTATCAATTGAAAGAAAAGAAGTTAGGCATTAGGCAAGGTACAATTAATGCCTGAAGCCTCTCCAATTACAGGAGTGATCATCATACTTGTTAATGTACACCTCCTACACCACTAAAACCTACCACTACCACTACACACCTCCACTACTCCTCACCCACTCCACCTACCACCTCCACTTTACCTACTACCACCACCCACTCTACACCTACTACTCCCAAAACCTCTCTATATATAGGACTTGTAATATACAGATACAAATAACAATACAACAATCTTGTAATAAATACAATCAATAATACATTTCTCTATTTCTTTTTATACATTGCATTTTCTTACATGGTATCAGAGCAAGGTTAAAAAATCTCGTAATTTCGCTTCACCGGCGGGCGGCAACCTCGCCTTGGCCGCCCGCCGGACCTCAACCTAATCCGCTAGCATTTTTTATACATACCTTCACTTTCCTGCATCTTCCAACTCTCCGCCATTGGAATTGAGGGTTATGAAAGGAGACTTGAAATTTCCTTTCTTCAACCTGCTGTTTGCGCTACTGTTCACACATTCTACATGAGTCCACGACTGGAACCAACCCTGTTCTATCTCCCCCTCGATGGCTTCCCCATCTCTCTCTCTTTCTCTCTCCGATCCAACAAGCAAGAACATACACAGGGGAGTTCTTCAGGAGGAGGGACGAGTGGAGGAAGCACCCGAAACCGACGAACCAGCTCCGCCACGCCACTCATCAAGAAAGCAACACAGCAACAATCACCTCATATGAGAGGAGGCACTTGAAGCGGCTGCCACGGCACTGACAAATTTTCGTCTTTCTTTTCTTCGGTTGACATTTAAAACTTGAAGCGGCTGCCACGGCACTGACAAATTTTCCTCGTCTCTGTATCTCTTATACATCATCTCCTTCTCCTTAATCTTTTTATCAAATTCTGATCTATCCCCAGCGTGCTTTCCCCATTAATATATTCTTTACAACCCATTTTTCAACCACTCTCCTTTAATAAAAAAAAAAAAAATAATAATAATAATAATAATAAAATAAAAGAAAATAAAAAAAAAAAAAAAAAAAAACACTTTACAACCACTATCTTTACACCACCCACGTGATCCCACTCTCTTGACTACTTTGTTTATTTCTTTATTTATTATTATTTGTTTTTATCTCTTCCTCCTTTTTTATTTTTAAAACCCATTTTTCCTGACACTCCACCGCCCACTTCCTATTTCATCTCTCTCTCTCTCACCTTTCTCTCTATACAGCCAAAGCTTTGTTTAATCTACACACCACCATTCCCTATATAATTCGCATACATACACTCATGTTTTTCAGTCCACTTTTGAACCCATCCTCACCCCACTTTCTTTTTTTTTATTTTATTTTTCGTACTCATTCTCAGTCCACTTTCGTTTCTCATCATCACATTACACTCTTCTTTTATCCCCCATTTCTTTTAATACTTATATTCTTTCTATTTCTTTTTTTTTTTTTAATTTCTCTTTCATTTTATTTTTTATTTTTATTTTTATTTTTTCATTATTATTTCTTTGCAAAAAAAAAAAAAAAAAAAAAAAAAAAAAACAAAACAAACAAAAAGAAGAGCGAGGAAGCAGACGAACTGCACGCCATCTTATTTTATTCATGTCGGGGCTCACCCCGATCACCATTTTACACCACTTCACAAAAAAAAAAAAAAAAAAAAAAAAAAAAAAACCAACACAAATTGGAACAGTGAGATTTTTCGTCTCTACTCTGCCGCCAGTCTCTTCTTCTTGCTTCCGTCCTGAGTAGCCCTTGACGGTGCTGCCTCCGTGTTTTCCACGCCGCCGAGCACGTTCCCTCCCCCATACTCCTCCACTGCCGCATATGGCGGCCCTCCAAATCGGAACATCACGGTGGCCTTCCGCTTCAGCTCCTTGTTTTCTGCCCTTAGCACGCTTATCTCTGCTCGCGCATCCTTATACATGCGTTGGAGCAGAGCCAGCTGGGAGTTTAAATGCTGCACCTCATTTGTCCTACTCTGCAGCCGGTTCGACAAATTTGTGACCGCCGTCATGGTTTCCACGCATGACTTCAGAGTATACTGATTAGCCTCAATATCAGTTTGCATCGCCATTTTTTGCTCCACCGACCGCATCGGATAGTTCAATGGAGCAAAACCAGAGGTGTTTGGTTGCGGTTCACTGGCCACCGCACCAGTTATTTCTCTTGTGGGCTCGTTCAGTTCTGGAAAGAGCGTGAGCAGGTTCTGGGTAACTGGACGGGAAGAAGAGGCCATGTTTTTGAGTTGCTAAGTGTTTCAGAGAAGGGTTGGTTTCCGGGTGTTTCAAGATTTTCAGAGACAAGCTCTCCGAGCGTTCAGAGGTTTCAGACTCGTATACACAGCCTTCGCCTCAACCTTGTTTTAAATAGCCAGGGCCAGCCACGCGCATCGCGCGCCTCTTGCCGCCCGACAAACTGGCACGCCTTTTCATGGCACATCTTTTGATAAAGTGGGCACGCCTTTTGATGGCACGCCTTTTGAAAAATTGGGCACACCTTTTGAGGGTGCAACTTTTCCATCGGTCCGACATGACCCCGTAAACTGTCTTCTACAACGGTCCGACATGACCCCGTAAACTGTCTTTTACAACGGTCCGACATGACCCCGTAAACTGTCTGCTACAACGGTCCGACACGACCCCATAAACTGTCTTCTACAACGGTCCGACATGACCCCGTAAACTGTCCTGCTACAACGGTCCGACATGACCCCGTAAACTGTCCTGCTACATCGGTCCGACATGACCCCATAAACTGTCTTCTACAACGGTCTGACACGACCACACAGTGTCTGCTTCAACGGTCCAACATGACCCCGTAAACTGTCTGCTACAACGGTCTGACACGACCATACCGTGTCTCCTATCCTGTTTTATTTTATTTATCAGTTTATTTTTCTGTTTTGTTACTCTCTTCAAACTCAAGTTGGTTAGTTCCTATCCTCCTTGAGTTTGAGGGGGGCTGTTAATGTACACCTCCTACACCACTAAAACCTACCACTACCACTACACACCTCCACTACTCCTCACCCACTCCACCTACCACCTCCACTTTACCTACTACCACCACCCACTCTACACCTACTACTCCCAAAACCTCTCTATATATAGGACTTGTAATATACAGATACAAATAACAATACAACAATCTTGTAATAAATACAATCAATAATACATTTCTCTATTTCTTTTTATACATTGCATTTTCTTACAATACTGACGAAACCTCTTAAGCTACCAGAAAGTAGTTATTCTTTTTGAAATATTATGTAGGTATGTATCTGATTAATAGTATTTTATGATTTTTTTCAAATTATTCTTGTTATGTTGGACCACGTAAATATATAACTTTTAATTATTAGACGGACACATTATCACCATAATATTGTAAGAAAGCTAGATAGTTATTATGAAAAATGTCAATTTATTTAATGTATTATGGTTAAATGGAGAAGGATTATATTCTACAAACTAACGAGGTTTATAAAATTTTTCTTATTTACTGATAAATTATTATAGTATTGAATCAGATTTTCTGAACTTGTTTTTTATTGCATCAAACATCAGTAACTAAAAAATATATATAATTTGTTAGTTTATAGAGAAATTTTCAATTAAAAACTGCTAGTTAGTGCCTAATGTGGTTATCACTTTTTGTCAAATTTTGATTATTTACTTAATAGGACACATTTATAATTGTTGAACATTAATCTTCACCAAAAATAAAATAAAATATATCCATTATAATTTTGTTTTAAGATTTGGACTGGCCCGATTATGAGGCTGTTTATCATTTACATAGGCATGAAACTCTTTAATTAATTTAACTTTTCTTTTTATTCCCCAAGAGTTGATATTTTTTAGAGGAAATTACAAATCAGTGCATCTTTTAAAAAATAATTATAAATTTATAAAAAAAATTATAATTATAATTTTTAATATTTATAAAGTTGATCATTGAATTGTAATTATTTTTTTGAAACTACCACTGATTTGATATTTTTTTTATTTTTTAAATCAGAACTTTGGTTTAATGGTTGTGTAGCACTAATATGTGGTATCAATTTTTATTTTTTTTGAAGATACATTATTATGTTCATTGCAAGCTCAACAAAATTCCACAGTAATTACATTATTGCTTTTGTTTTGGGTTAGGATTTTCTATCTAAGAATTATCATAATTATTGAATCTTTAAAATTTTTAAAATATAATAATTTTAAGACATGATAATGGAGTAATAATTTTAAATCACCAAAACCAAAATATTTTACCTAGTTTAAATATTTTTCTTAAAATAATAGATTTAAAGTTGAATACATAAATTCTAACTTTAATAATAATAGAAATGAAAATAATGAATAAGTGAAAATTAAAAACTAAGTTAATTGTGACCATATTCGTTACTTAGATTCAAATAATATTAACAATAATAATAAGGATGGAGAAATCGGTATGTAAGGGTCTGTCATATTAAGTGATTAACAATCAATAAAATTGAAATAAATAAATAAATAAACAACTATAATGTTAATAATGCCTTGAAAAGGACAATAAGAATAAACCAGGCACGACCGTACCTTGGGCGGTTGTTTTCAGGCCTCTTCTCACGATTTCAGCGTGGTTAGAGTGTTCCTTTCCTTATACAATTTCAGCTTGTTTGGAATTTATCTCAGGACACCTGATACGCGGGCTTGGGTGGGTTTTATCTCAGGTTGCGTTGTAGACGCGCTGGACGGGTTGTTGGACCTCCTCTCACGATTTCAGCGTGATTTGAGTGTCCCGTTCTTTACGCGATTTCAGCGTGTTTGGAATTTATCTCAGGACGCGTGATGCGCGGGCCTGGGCGGGTTTTATCTCAGGTTGCATTGTTTTGCATCCCTACCACATTGTTATGCATTACACTTAGGTTGCATTGTTTTGCATTCCTTTCGCATTGTTATGCGTCACTCTTAGGTTGCATTGTCATGCACCTATTTCCGCATTATTATGCGTCACACTTAGGTTGGTATTATCATGCCTCCATGCTTTGCATGCGTCGTCGCGCACGTTTTACTTGCATCGTTATACACTTTGCCATCGGCACCATACGTATCCGCTTTCGATATAGCGTTGAACATATGTTGCTAACTTATTATACCTATTAAGTTCCTCTCTTTTACAGGCACAATATTGTATGTACGGTTCATTCAAGAGAAGTTTCGGTTCAGTTTGAACGTACCTTTTCTCCTCTCGCATGCGGTGTGTTGGGACATCTTCGGTTTCGAACACTCGGATGAGTTCCGGTGTTCTTTCATACATTTTCTCTTCTCGCATGCGGTGCGTTAGGACATCTTCAGTTTCGAACACTCGGATGAGTTTCGGTGTTCTTTCATACCTTTTCTCCTCTCGCATGCGGTGCGTTAAGACATCTTCGGTTTCGAACACTCGGATGAGTTCCGGTGTTCTTTCATACCTTTTCTCCTCTCGCATGCGGTGTGTTAGGACATCTTCGGTTTTCGAACATTCGGATGAGTTCCGGTGTTCATTCATCCCTTTTCTCCTCTCGTATGCGGTGTATTAGGACATCTTCAGTTTCGAACACTCGGATGAGTTCCGGTGTTCATTTATATCTTTTCTCCTCTCGCATGCGGTGCGTTAGGACATCTTCAGTTTCGAACACTCGGATGAGTTTCGGTGTTCTTTCATACCTTTTCTTCTCTCCCATGTGGTGCGTTAGGACATCTTCGGTTTCGAACACTCGAATGAGTTCCGGTGTTCATTCATACCTTTGTCCTCTCACATGCGGTGCGTTAGGACATCTTCGGTTTTGAACACTCGGATGAGTTTCGGTGTTCTTTCATACCTTTTCTCTTCTCGTATGCGGTGCGTTAGGACATCTTCAGTTTTGAACACTCGGATGAGTTCCGGTGTTCTTTCATACCTTTTCTCCTCTCGCATGCGGTGCGTTAGGACATCTTCAGTTTCGAACACTCGGATGAGTTCTGGTGTTCTTTCATACCTTTTCTCCTTTCGCATGTGGTGCATTAGGACGTCTTCGGTTTCGAGCACTCTGATACGTTCCAGTGCCCATTTGTTCACTTTCTCCTTTTGCGTTTGATACGTTGAGAGTTGTTTCATTTGAGACTCTGAGTGTTCTCAGTAGTTGCTTTTAGCCTTCTCCGCATGAGATGCAGTGAGAATTGTATAATTTTCTTACATTCTTTCTACACGAGATGTGGTTTGGCTCGTGTTTACTTGCTTTGCATAACATTCACTTAAACTGTTGCATTTATTATGTATATTTGTTTCATTACAGCGTGCTTTGCATGATCATAAGTTATGTTCGGCTTTGTGCATACCCCTTTGCATTTTGTGCCTGCCTGCGGGCACATCTCTTTGTTTGTCTTGCCTGTTTGTCTAAGTCTTCGGCCTTGTAAAAAATGGGTCGTCTCTGGGTTTTGACATTCACTCCCGTCACTTATGACTTTCGAGTTCTATCAAAGAGGGGTAACTATAGACACCCTATTTTTGACCGACCTTAAGACTCAGATTTCATCGATTGAGCGCTCGGTGATTGCGCATGTTGTGCTTGTTTTGAGGTTTCGGAGTTTCGGCTGAGGTCCTTACCCTCGGACCTCGGAACCCTTTTATGTATTGCCTTGGTTTGCGAATCAGGTCTTGCTCTCTCTTCCCGGATGGAGGGAGAGGTCTTGCAAACCATCTCTCAGTGGCTGTAGGCTACTTTTCGTGGTCGTAGGCCACTATTCCCATTTGGAGACCAGTTTTCGATTTTCGGAGCCGTCAGCCGCGCGCCTCGGTTTGGGACCGCTTAACATTCTCTGTTTGGCACGGTTTTTGGCACACACCTTGTTTCCTCTGTCTAGAGGGACACCGCGGCCCGGGAGACCACCTTTGTGGTCGTACGCCACTTTTGGTGCTTAACGGCCTGTTTTCGGGGCACTTGGCCGCACACTTTGCCCCCCGAACACTTGTTTTGCATCGGTGTTGGTTCATTTTTGGCATGAACCTTGTTTTCATTGTTTGGAAGGTGGTACAAAGGTGGGAGACCACCTTTTCTCTTGGAGACCACTTCTCTCTCCGCCAGCCGATTTTCTTGTCGGGAAACTGGTCTCCTTGATTTTTGAGCCACATTTGCTGGTCTCCCACCATACCAATAGCTTGCATTCAGTTGGGAGACCATCAAATGGGCTGGCCGACCACTTTTCCTTGAGGGAGACCACTCACCTTGGTCGGCCGACCAGGGGAAGTGGTCGGCCGACCACCTTAACTGGTCGGCCTACTCCCTCTAGTTTTGTCTCTGTGAGTTGTTGCCAGCTGTGTCAACTGGAAGGCACAGAATGCATCCTCCGTACACGTGTATGGAGGATCTTTGGCCTTGGTTTTTAGCTTCTTTGAGAAGCTTTGGCCTCCTTTGTCTATAAAGGAAGGCCTCCCCCTCCTTTGTGAGGGTTCAGATTTTGGTGAAGGCAAAAGAATATATCCCTCTCTATATCTCACTATTTTGAGCTCAAAAGTGTGTGATTCTTGGCCCTTTGCACACCACCTCATAGCCTAACACTTCCACTATCAACCTAAGGTTCTTGGAGGCCATTTTCAGAGATTAAGGAGCTATGTTTTTGGGTCCAGAAGTTGCTGGTTTTGTTGAGCTTCAAGGGTAACTCATTTTCTCAATTTTAAGCTCTATTTTGATCCTTCTCTTAGCCCTATTTGTATGGATATTTAGGCTTTGTTATCAACTGAAAAAAGCTTTATATTTAAGTGTTTTTCATGTTTGTTTAAGGCTCTTTTGATGTTGAGGGTCATCTACCCTCTTGCATGCTCTATTTATCATTATTTTGTGCCATGCCATAAGGCATTCAAACTAGTCTTTGGTTGGCCTTCCTACCACTGAAATCCAGGGGATTTTCAGTGGTGAGAATGTGGTTTTGAGGGCCAAAATCAGAGAGGGGTGACCCTTTCTCTTGTTGCCTTGTTTGTTTGCATATTTGGCCTTTCCAAGGAGCCTATACTTTGTACTTCCTAGCCTTGGTTCAGGCCATTTTAGTGACTTTTAGGACCTTCCTAGACTCCGTGTAGGGCTGGTTTGGTCACCTCATGTTTGCCTCTTGCATGTGTAGAATAATCCTCTTTATAGCTTATCAAAGCAGCATGTCATTCTTGCATGTATTGGTCATGTTTTAGTGAGTTTTTGGTCATTCTTTGGCATATCATAGCTCTGTCTTTGGCTAGTTTAGTGGCCTCTTGAATGCTTCACATGCTTGTAGTGTAAACCATGCTCACTAGCTTACATTGCGTATTGTTTTGGCCATTGATTCTAGCATATTTTGGTCATACTTCAAACTGATTTTGTTCATATTTTGGGCTGCCTTAGCTCTATTTTAAGGCCTCTTGGTCGACTGATGCTTGCCATGCATAGTTGTAGTGTAATATCCTTGCCTAGCCTTGAGTTTTGGACCCCCTTGCATGCTTAACTTAAGGTGTTTCCATGTCTTGGCATCATTGAGCATGTTATTTCAGAGCCTATGCTTGTGCCATGTTCCCATGTTTTCCACTCTTTAAATGCGTTTGAGAGTTGTGCTTGTATACCTCATTTATGGGCCATTGCATGAGCTTTATTTTTGTGCATTTCAAGCCATCATCTTAGTCCATTTTGCCACTGTTTTGGGCCTGTATAGGGACTGTTTGGGGTTGGTTTGTTCATTTGGGCATTGCTTTGCATACCTCTAGTGTAATGCACTTCACTAGTTTCGGTATTTGAGCCATTCAACGTGCATAACATGAGTTGTTTGCATGATTCGGGACCATTTTGTATGTTATTTCAGAGCAGAAACATGTGTTGTTGTATGCCATATTTCATTCTTTCCATGCTTTCATACAGTTGTATCTTGTGCCCTAGGCTTTGGGCCTTTGCATCTTGCATGTGTTTTGTTGCCTCATTTTCATCATGTATGGCCACTGATTTGAGTGTGGCTGAGGCCCACTCATTTTGGTTTAAGTCCATTTTGCATTGAGTATGCCATTGTAGTTCATAGCATTGTGCATGCCATGTAGTTCGTCGCATTGAGTATGCTATTTGATATTCGCATTGTGTATGCTAGTCGCATCTTGCCATATTGTTGCATATGTTGTCTTGCATTGAGTATGTGAGCATTAGCATTGTGCATTGTGCATTGTGCATGCCATTAGCCTTGTTAGGTTATCCATGTTGCATTTCATATTGGCATTGTGCATGCTATCATGTCATCCTTTACATGTTTGCATCACTTAGTTGCATAGCATTTAGGTTGCATGCTTAGAGTCGCATTGCGCATGCTATTGTTTGTTGCATTGTGTTCGGAATAAGAGTTAGTCTGAACACGGGAAACGAGGGACGTTTTGTACTCAAAGTGACAAAACGCACCTCAATTCCCGGTCGCCGACACTATTGACTGTACATGATGGACTTTAGGCCTTATTGTGTTCATATGTGCATTCATTTCACATTGAGTCGTGCAATCTGACTCCTCGGCCATCATGCATTGGGATGCATGATTGGTGGTCCGAGGATTGAGGACTACGTTCCCTTGAGCTTATGCAATGATGGGGGAAGTGGTCATGCACACATATGTTGAAAATACCTTGCCTTCTCTCTCTTTTGCCTTTTGTAGACGTCCCCCGAACGTCCCGTGAGGGAAATCTCATTTTGTTCGTCATTGGGCTCACTACAGTTCAGGACTCAAATTGTCACGGTTCTAAATCTGAACCAAAGAGTTCAAATCTGGCAAATCGTTTTGCGAAAACAGAGTTTTAGAAAGAAGTACCAAACATGGGCTGCTTTGCCAGATACAGAGTCGCAACCTAAATATTTTTTATGGAGGAATTTAGGAAACCCTAACTCGTTTGCCTAAGGCCACATGTCCGTTCTCACTAAAGTTGCCTTGGCTCGGGAACTTGGGTACGATTGGGGAAGGTCAGCTATGAGCACGCCCGCTCGCTCGATCCGAAGATCGGCCTCTAATGACCATGATATCTAGTTTTGAAAACGTTATGTGTTCTTATTCCGATTAATTAGCTAATCTTACTATGTTTTGCGCACAACACAAAAGTATAGACTAGATCGTCTAATTTGGAACAAAACATTGCATATCCGTTTGTTCAGAAAATGGTTTGAAATTTGCTACTCGTAAGTAGGCTAAAATATAGATTTCAACGAGTTGTTCCAACTCAAGCAATCCAACCTTCACCCACAGGCATTCGGGCAGTAATATCACATAAGCACATAACCATATGGTAAGCATGCTGTCATGTTAACATTCACACTCATGCGAAATGCTAAAGCATAAATACTTACAGCGTACTCCGAGCCAAAACAAAGAACATGTTAGCAATCAAACGTATGATCCAAGTTCATGTTAAATGGCTAATGCATCACAGGCAAAATGCAATCTAGAATAGGCTCGGCTAATCTAAGAGTGGCACGTGGAATGCAACAAGTAACACGTATTCAAGTTAGATTTGAAATACTGTGCAGTTAGCATGATGCGCCGAGCCCGGTGCATGCAATACTGATGAATGAATGCACGCATGCATAGCATAAGGTATGCTAAATTAAATATGCCCTAGTACTAACCATCAAAAGCGGGTAAGTAAAAGGGAGAAAGAAATGGGGGTTGGAAGACACACACACACACACACTCACACTTATTACACATTCGCCCTCGCTCGGAGGGACTAAAAGAATAATACAAATTAATTAATGTACAAGCTAATTAATTATTATAGACCACTTAACTAGTTAAGCAAATTAACTAAGCTAAGAAAGTAATAAAACAGCCTCGGGAAGAGGGTCCAATGCATGCATGCTCGGGTTTGCTTCGAAATCCGTCACCATGCTTAAGCTGTCTCTGTTTACCCTGCTCTGCTCTTCTGAAAGTTGCACAAGTCCTAAGGAACACTCTCTGAACACTATGGAGCATCACCGACCAAGGGGAAACATCACTGACCATGGTAGAAAGGTCATCTACCAAATATTCAGCTCTCGGCCATCCATCATTGGTCGATCGGCACTTTAGATGGTCGGCCGACCATGTATGTCTACAGAATCCTGTTTTGGCAGCAGCAGAGGACAAACATGGCATGACAATACATTTCAAGCAAATGTGTGCACCAACACCCTCCTTATCATGTTCATGACTCAAAGGAGGATGGTCCTCGACCATCGGGCCATCAATCGCGCATTTCGATGCGTGATGGCTAAAGAGGCCAAGTGTGTCATTTCAATGTCAAATGAAATGCACATAAAAAAATAATGGACCTCTATCATAGTGATTCAAGAGGCAAGGTATGCATGCAAAATGCAACCTAAGCATGCGAACTAAGTATGCAATATGAGGATGGAGGGGCAAGTATGCAAACATGCATTGTGCACTAGGCACACAACCTAAGCAAACAAGCATGCGAGGCATGTAACAACTATGCAAACTAACAAGTATGCAAGATGTAATTTAAACATGCAAGTATGCAAGACATGTGACAACATGCTAAACAACTTGACCAAAGATGCACGCCAAATGCGCAATTAAACATGCAACAACATGTGATAGGCCAAGCAAATGTGATAGGCCATGCATGCAACAACACACAAGGCGAGCATGCAACAACATGCAAATGAGGGACTTACACCAAGATGGACAGCTCTCTACTAGGTCCAAAACAGTGGCCAAATGCTAAGGAAATGAAGGCCAAAACACATACAAACATGCATGCACACATGGCCTAACTCTTAAGCATAAAGAAGTAACTTTTAAGCACACTTTAAAGAGGATAAACATGGACTAATGGCAAGCATAGCAAGCTCTGAAAATACATGAGGAATGATGCCAAATCAACCTATCAATGCAAGCAAGGCATGCAACCATGTCCAAAACTCAAGGTAAGCCAAGGGGCTTAAACCATAGCTATATGAAGCAAGTCCCAAAGGGCCATGGGGACCCAAAACCACCCCAAGGCAGACCAAAACAAGGTCAAAGGCACACCTAGATGGCATTTAAATGGCCTAAGTCTAAAGGCATACACAAGGGTCTAAACATAGAGCATAAGACACCAACCTCTTGAAGCATTAAAGGAGCATCAAAAGCAAACATACAAGCATGCCACAAGGACTGAAATGACATGATAAGTGGTTCCAAACTACTGAAACAAAGCAAGTAAAGCATGCTAGATGGGTCAACACTCAATGCCTACAAGGGAGATTGTATGGTAGCTATACAAAGCAAAGCATGGATGACCCGAGCAACTAAAAACAGACCTCAAGCACACTAAAACATGCAGAAAAGCTTCACAAAGCTAGGCCAAAATCATGCTAGAAACAAGGCTCAAAGCACAAAGCATGTTAAGGCAATTTCATGGCATTACAAGACAAGTATGCTAAGCATGCATGGTGTGTCTAAACCAACTTAAAGCAGTGCTATATCATGGCAAAATAAGCACAAATACTAGTTAAGACATGGCCAACATGAACTCAACAATGGTGCTCACACATGAGGCTAAAATGATAACTTTTGAAGACAACAAAGAGAGGGGATGACCCTCTCCTCCTTAGGACCTCAAAACAGCCCTCTCTGGATTTCAGTGGTGAGGAGGCCTAAACAAGGTAGTTTCGGAGCTCACCAAAATAGCACAAAAAATGGGGCCAAACAAGGCTTAAGAGGGGTTAAACAACCCCAAACACCAAAGCAACCTTAAACAACTATTTTAAGAACTTAAAATTAGAACTTTTATATGTTATAAGTTAAGCTTAAAAACAGATGCAAGGATGGCTAAAAGCCTATGCGAAAATGGGGAATAAAGAGGTAAAGTTCTTACTCTTGAAGACCTTCTTCACAAGGACCACTCCAGCCCCTTCTCCAAGCTTAGATCAACTCAAAAACTCTGAAAATCACTCCTTAGTACCTCAGTAGCCAAAGAAAAGTGTAACTCTAGGTGTTTGTGTGCAAAACTATGAACAAAACACCTTAATACATACACAATATGGAAGAGAGAGAGATATAGAGATAGAATAGATACAACTATGCTAACCCTAATCTAGAGCTCTGGAACTCAACCCTCTAACCCTTGAGGAGGGAGGAGAAGGCCTCCCTTTGTAGAGGATCACTCTTGCAAAGCTTACAAAACAAGCTAAGCAAGAGTGAAATCCCTCCATACACGTGTATGGAGGGGGTGCAAAGTGGGTGCCAGCTAGCACAGCTGGCACAAAATATTCGCCAAAAGCAGATGCACAGTGGTCGACCAGCCAAAAATGCCAAATTGACCAAATAAATGGTCGACCGACCAAACAGAGTGCCGACCGACCAAACATTTGGCCGATGGCAACAAAACAATGGTCGGTGGCCTCAAGCCATGGCCGGTGAGATGTGGGGATGGCCAACAAGCCATTCCCTGCTCCTCAAAAGCAAAACACAAGTGTTTGGTGCAAAACCAAACACAAAACAGGCAAGTCGAGAGGTCTTGAGGCAAGACGCGTGGCCGAGACCTCCGAGAACTCAAGACGAACACGAATATGGATGATCACAGAGTATTCAAACGGTGACGTCCAAGTCTTGAGGATGGTCAAAAATGGGGTGTCTACACCTTTATTGCAGAAAAACCAGAAATCAGGTGCAGAAACTGGTCAGCTGACCAGCTTTTTTGGCAAGCCGACCACCCTTTTGGGTTTCTCCCACAAAAGGTGGTTGGTAAGTGGTCTCCAAGGCCATGAGCTGGTCGGCAGCCTTCCCATGGGTTCCCAGGGTATAGTTTCAGCCTTTTGGAGCTTTGTACAAGTTTCTGAAATCAATTGCAAACAAAGGCGAGCCGGGGCATCGCGATGGATTTCCCGACAAGGCGACTCGAGCATGCATGCATCCTTTATCATTCAAAGCAGAGCTGAGGCAACCCATTTTACATAGTTTGCATGCTAGTTTAGTTAATTTGTTAATTAGTTAGTGTTGTGTAATAATTAGTTAATTCGATTCTGTATTATTTATTCGGACCCTCCGAGAGAGGGCAAAGTTGTAATAAGTGTGCGTGTGTGTGATGTATGTCTTCTAACCCCACGTCTTTCTCCCTTTCATTTACCAGCTTATGATGGTTAGTTTTAGGGCACGTTTCAATTAGCATCCTTATGCTCGTATGTTTGCATCCATTCATCTGTTTTGCATGCACCGGGCTCGGCACATCATACTAACTGCATCGTATTTCAATTTCAAGTTGAATACATTTTTCCTGTAGCATCTCATATGCCATCTTGAATAGCCGAGCCTATCTTAGTTGCATTTTTGCATGTGTTACATTAGGCATCTCAGCATAGTTAGGATTCATGCATGTTTTCTAATTAGCTTCTTTTTTTGGTTCGGAGTACTCCGTAAGTGTTTATGTTTTAGCATCCTTGCAAGCGTGTGAGTGACTGCCATGATAGTATGCTTTCCATGAGGCTATGTGCTTATGTGATATAACTGCCTGAATGCCTGTGGGTGAAAGTTGGGTTGCCTGAATTGGAATAATTCGTCGAAACCCATGTTTTAGCCTACTTGCGAGTAGCAAACTTCAATCCATTTTCTAAACAAACGGATATGCGATGCTTTGTTCTAAATTAGGCGCTTTAGTCTATACTTGTATGTTGTGCGCATCACATAGTAATTCTAGGTTAATAACCGGAATAAGAGTACATATGTTTTCAAAAACAAAATATCATGCTTAGTAGTGGCCGATCTTTGATCGGGCGAGCGGGGGTGCTCATGAAATGACCTTCCCCAATCGTACCCAAGTTCCTGAGTCGATGCAACTTTGGTGATGGCAGACACGTGGCCTTAGGCATGAGTCAGGGTTTCCTAAATTCCCCCAAAATAAAATATTTATGTGGCGATTCTGTATCTGGCAAAGCAGTCCATGTTTGGCACTTTTTTTTAAAAATCAAATTTTCAAAATAATTTGCCGGATTTGGACTCTTTGGTGATTTATCAATCTCGTATTGCACTTTGCGAGATCAGATTAAGAACCGTGACATTTGAGTCTGAACTGTAGTGAGCCTAATGGACAAAACGGGATTTTCCCGGGACGTTCGGGCGCGTCTACAGGTAGCTAGCCTGTAACGTCCCAAATTTTTTTTTTGGAACATCATAAAAATTAAATAACAAAGAAACTTATTACATAAAAATTTAACATCTTAATAGGAATATTTCAATTCTCACGCAACCAAAAGTTTAAACAACACAAAAAAAATATTAAAAGTCCAAATACAACATTAAATAGCATTATAACGTCCTTAATCATTAATACATAAGATAATAAAATTTTATTTTGCTAAAGTCACGGCTTTAAGTTAGCCAAGGCACTATATTAGCATTAGCTCCAATTTCAGCTTTTGTTCCTTCGTCGTCAAAATCTAGCATAAAACATCAGGGCAACCTAAAATATATGCTATGAGTTTTGCAACACAGTAAGAAAGCATAACAAACCTATCATTCTTTTTAAGAGAAAATAATCAGATAAACAATCATGACAACTAAGAAAAAATAACGAAACTAATTGCATGACAATATAACAACCATTAAATTAATTTTAACAATTTTAATAGTTTAGATGACACTCAAAATCTCACAAAGAGATTTATTTACCAAGCACTAAGTTATGGCCACGGTTAATTTAAAACCTCCTTTGGTCAAATACTCAAGTACTACCAAGGATGCCCACCCAGAGTTATATACCTAAGCCGTGACATCTGTGATCTGCCCTAAGGGAATGGTCTGCCAGGGATACGTAACCTCCCTGCATGCCACCCGCACATCCACCCTTATCCCAAAATCAAATACCGATAAGGGTTTAAATAAGTCACGTGCCATCTTAGGGTTTCGTGATACAATTATGTAAAAATTCTCAAAAACCATGGCTCACCTTGAACTATCGGTATTACCCATCAATCGTTAATTTTGTACATGCCGTTAATCATTTTAGTTAGTTTTTATATTAATCACAAATAATTCCAAATTTCAATCACCATAAGTGTAATACCATTTCATTAAAATTTTCAACAGAAAATATTACACATATGTAATAATCAGTCAATGTACAAAATTATAATAAACAATTAAATTAAACCATGGTATGAAATGATAATTTTAGATACTTAAAAGTGAACCACAATCACACACATACATGGACTACTAATTTATAGAATTTAATTAATTATACTAGCACAATATTTATTTGGGTAAATTATGCAAATAGTCCCTGTAGTTTACACGATGTGTCAATTTGGTCCTTGTAGTTTCAATTTACTCGATTTTGTCCCTTAATTTAACGGATGGTGTCATTTTAGTCCAATAAATAACGGTTGTTAAATTAATTTAATGGAAGGTCAAACAATTTGTCAAATTGGTCCCTGTACTTTACACGATGTGTCAACTTGGTCCATGTAGTTTCAATTTTCTCGATTTTGATAGGGACTAAATTGACACATTATGGAAAATACAGGGACCAAATTGACACATTATTTGACTTTCCGTTAAATTAATTTAACAACCGTTATTTATTAGAGCAAAATGACACAATCCGTTAAATTAAGAGGCAAAATTGAGCAAATTGAAACTATAGGGACCAAATTGACACATCGTGTAAACTACAAGGACTATTTGCATAATTTTTCTTATTTATTTTTAGTCCTAATAATTAATTGAAGTAATAATCTTGGTTCCTGCTTAATCTGCCCATAAAATTTTAAAACATACTTTTGTAGTTAAAATTATAAATAAATTATTTATACAATTTTAAAATTCATGGAATTACAAGGAATATTCAAAAAACATGTTATGGTTATTTTCCAGAAAGAAATTCCCAAAAATAATTTATAAATAATTCTGTAAAATTTCAAGAAATTCCATGGCATAGATTCGTCACATTTTCTTAAAATAATTCCACACTTAAATTTATAAATCAATTTCATAATCTAAAAATTTATTATGAGACTAGACTTATCAAATTTTATTTTTTATTTAGAAATTACTAGATTTGATTTAATATAGGATTTTTAATTATTTTTCAACCATGCAGTAAAATCTGTCTACAGTTTCAGATTTAATTAAAATTTTGTATAAATTCTTACAAAACTAGAATAATTGTTACAAAAATTCCTGGATGAACTAGACATCGTTCTTAACAACTTTATAGAAGAAATCATCTCAAAACTTTGAGTATAAAATTGTTTGGAAATTCGTACAAGTTTCTGGAAGATTTAAGAGTCATATAATCAAACCAAATAAAATCTTCAATCATCTCTTTAATGGCACAAACTACACATGCAAGCCTAATTTTAAAATTATATCATGATTTTAAGGCTACTAATATAAAAATAACTTTCAAATATTTGATATACAAATCACAAAATTTACATACAACTAAAAATAAAATTCTATCCACAATTTTAGTCATTTTGTTATATGAACACAAATCTAAAAATTTCAACAAATAAAAAAAATGAGAGAGTTCAAAGGGTTTTCTTACCTAGTAGTAGAATTGAAATGGGGTGAAATGGTAGAAAAAATTATAAACTTCCTTGATCTTCTGCTCTTTGTCATACTTAGCTTGCTCACAGATTTTTTTTTTCTTTTCTTTTCTCTTCTCCGATCAGAGAAGAATGCAAATATGTGTATATATATATAGGAGTTCATCCTAACTGAGGCTCTCTCTCTAATCATTCTAATGAGTTCAATCAGATCTTTCAATTCCAAGATATATAATGAGCCTATTCCCTACTATTACATGCATGCATACAAGTGTAGGGTGATTAATCACCAACACTGCCATCGAATTTTTGATTTTTTTTATTATATGTATTTGTGTGGGTTTCGTAAATTAATTAACTAAAGTTTTCAACTAAGGTGTTTAGTAATGATAATTATTATGTTGAACCCTTGTTAAAATAAATTATAAACAAAAAAATATTGAATACCACAACATTATAATTCTTAACAATGTTTTTGTTAGTGACTGAATTAGATTAATTTAAAACTAATTTATACACTAATATATATTTTAGATAGACTTTGGATAAAATCAATTTATTTATTCATTTATTTATTTATTTTCTTCTAAGAATAATTAAATGCATGTTCTCACATGGCCGTTGGTGGCGAGATCGAGATCGAGATTGATATATATATAGAGAGAGAGAGAGAGAGAGAGAGAGTGGGGCTCGCGGCTATGAGAGTGGCGGTGGTGGGTTGTCAATGGGTTGGTAGTTTTACTGAGAGAAATAAGGAGGAAGAAGAAGAAGAAGAGGAGGAGGAAGGGAAAGTGGGTTGCGACGAAGATGGTGGAGAGATGGTGGCGTCGTGGGTGAAGGGAGGCTAGAAGTCGTCGGCTGTGGGATGCATTTTTTCTTCTTCTCCCCTTTCTCTTTCTCTAGTTCAGTTTTTTTCTTTAAAAACAATTAATTTTTTTTGTTTTTTGAAACTTTGCCCCAAAACGACGTCGTTTTTGGGACACCGTAGGGGAACATGATAGATGATCCGAGTTAAGTGGGAAATGTACCAACTGCCAATACAGGAAGTAGAGTCACGAACAGAGTATATCACGGTCAGCTTCACCAAATAAATAAAAAGCTAAACGTGCCCCCAAGAATCGAGTTATGTTCACCTGTGTGGAAGGCCGCCGCCTTTCCACGCCATTACCACCCCGATAGTTATATTTGTTAATTTGTTCTATAAAAATCTAACCAAAAATAAATAAATATTAAATTCTATTATTCTAACTATTTAATATCAAGTTAAAGTATTGACATTGACTTAGAAGAAAAAATAATTTCTCAAGTAGTGGCACAGAACTTTAAAGGAGAGAAAGAGGATTCATACAAATTGGTGGCCTATCTTATCAATTGGGTTAAAAGTTAATTTTTTGATTTTTTAGAATTTTTTTTAGCCATATCATCTTTATATTTTTTTTTGCATATTTTTTCAAAAAAAATAAAATAAAATAAAAAAATTAGCTTTTAACCTAATTTCCAAAATATAGGATTGTTGTGAAGGAGTCTATTGTTTGGTTAAAAATTTGTAGGACAGATTAGATGTTCAACCAAACTCCATATTCATATGTGGGATTGTTGTGTCTTAGGGAGAGGTGAGATACAAATGGTGGGATAGTAATCCCATGAGATTAACTTGTAAAAAGTCACTTTTGCCCCCAAGTAGATTTATGATTTATCTTAATTTTTTTCTCAATTTTTTATTTTTTATTTTTTATTTTTTTAAATGATGGGATAAAAATTCAATTTTTTTTTCTTCAAATGGTGGGATAAAGATTCAATTTTTTTTTTCACTATTACATAGACGAATTGTTTGATTTTATTATGTATTGTACTTAGTAAAATAAAATAAAATATAAAAATTTCAACTAAAAAATAAAATAAATTTATTTAATTTTTATTGGTGTTCTATTTATTTAATTTTTAAAAAATTCTAGCCAATAAATAAAATAAAATTTATAAGTCAAATTTAGTTTTACTATTATTTAGTAAACAATACAAAAGGGCAAAATAGTCTTTTGAGCATTTATCATTCTTCATAATATCCGAAACAAATATAGGATTTAATGGATTGGTCCTTTCCTGAAATCTAATTTCATAACTAAACAAATATATGATATATATCATTTTTAACCAAATAGTCTAGGAACTATGTACCACATGATTAATAGTGCGATGTATTACAATCCTTCCTTATCCAATTTGTTCAAACAAACATGACGTAAACTCTGTTTAGCTATGGCTAGAATGGTCACAATTTTTTTTTCCCCCTAAAGTCTTTTGTCGTTAATGATTTTATTTTTTAAAAATATTTTTTTTAAATTAAAAAATATTAAATACAAAAAAAAAACTTTTCCTTTTTTTAGATGACTTTTTTCTTCCTTTTTTTTTTTTATAAATTCAATTTGTTTTTCTTTTAAAATTTATTTTAAAAGTATTTCTATTCTAGTAGACTAAAAAATAAGGGAAAAAATAATTAAAAATTCACAGAAAAAATAATTAAAAAAAATAAATCAATAAAAAATATTAAGAAAACAATTGCCAACCCAACCTTTTAAAAAGAAAGAATTTTTTTTAAGGTCCCTAGGCCATGTTTGTTTACTGGTGTGGGAGGGAGAACTGAAGTGCTATGGCTATGGATCTCACTCACAACTTGTTTGGTGATGATTTGGGAGGGGAGAGTAATAGCCTGAGGGGCTTAGTAATCCCCCAATAGGGAGATTAGCTTGGTTGGATTTTGGGTGGGATAAGGAAGAGCAAATTGAGTTTATTTTATATAAAAAAAATATATTATTTTTTAAATTTTTTTTACCAAGTGCATCGGTTTGTTTTAGTTTTTTTTTTAAATATAGAAATAATTTTTTTTATTTATTTTATATAAAAATAATTTAGCAATCTCATTACTAATCATCCCCCACACTATCATCATAACAAACACACTTTTACCTAATCCCCTCACTAACAATCCCTACATTAACAATCTCTTTACTAACCATCCTCTCACTAACAATTCCATCCAACATTATCTGCCAAACAAATGTGGCCCTAATATTATGAATTCAAATGATAAAGAACACTCAAAAAAATCATAGTAGATCAAGTCCCTAAAAAAAAAAAAAGGCTCTTTTTGTATTCAGTTTTTGAACCAAAATACCCTCTACCATCAATAGAGAGAAAGCTCACATTTTTTCCGATGACTAATCTTCATCATCTCTATGTTCGAGATCATCACATTCATGATCGCCAACGAAATTAGGGTTTCATCTTCACAATCGACAACGAAAATCTTTGCCATTCTTCACAAATTTCTCTAATGCATTTTCACTGTTCATCATTGAGTCAATTCATCTCTGTTCGTAATTAAGATTACATAACCTTGGGCTAGATTTGTGTGCAATAGTCAAAGAAATTCGTAAAAATGAAATTTCTTTGCTTTTATAGTGTACATTTTGAAAGCATCAAATCTATTTCAGTAGATTTTCTCTGACTAAAAGACTAAGATAAATTTCTCTGTCATTTTAGAGAAAATTTGTGAAAGCTTTACCCCTTGATTAGTTGATTTTTTTAGCTAAAACCTTGGGTAGATTTGTGAGTGGTAGCTAGAAAAATTTGTAAAAATGAAATTTCTCTAGCATGTTGATTTTCTCTATAATTTCTCTAGCATTAAGATATCTCTTTGAGATATGGAATTTCTCTTGTGCATGTTGATTTTCTCTGGAATTTACCTACTATCCTTTTGAGCTTCTTCTTCGAGCTAGTTGTGTATGTGCGTGCGCGCGCGTGAAATTTTCTCTAGCATTTGTAATTTCTCTGATCACATTAGGCTTTTATTAATTAACGTGGCTTGTTTGATTTTTATTGGCTATAACACAGTTAATACTCTCTTGTGCCTGTTGATTTTCTCTGAAATTTACTTGCTATTCCCTTTTTGAACTTCTTCTTCAAGCTAGTTATGTGTGTGTGTGTGTGTGTGTGTGTGTGTGTGCGAAATTTTCTTTTGCATTTGAAATTTTTTTGACCACATTAGACTTCCATTAATTTATGTGGCTTGTTTGATTTTCACTAGTTATAGCACAATTAATACTTTCTCGTGCCTGTCGATTTTCTCTGGAATTTACTTACTGTACGGGGAGCAAATATTCGTCACTGTCCGTACTCCTTTCGTCCAAGCTTCGTGTCTATCCGATCAACCTGAAAGCACAACGGCGGTGAGCTACCCGGCGGTGTGTTGCCGGAAACCCCTCCGACGGTCAAGTTAGCACACACTCAGAGAGAAAGAGAGAGAGAGAGAGAGAGAGAGAGAAACTCAATGAATGTAAGTCTATCTCACGAAATGATGTTCCATCCCCAGCATGGGGGGCGCAGTCATGCTTATATACTTTCTGTGCTCAACTCTGCACCTATTGGTCTCTTGACATGTGGAGCTGCTCTCCCATCTGTCAGCACAAATCCAACGAACACCACCTAACCAAACCGCTAGACAACATTACCGGGAACTCAGCAGCCCGGCGGCATCACCTCGACTTCACACGACCGGGTTGCATAACGAGTCCCAGTGTCCACTCTCCGAGCTCCATAACAACCGAGCTTAGTAGTATTCTGGTAGAGCAGAGTTCCAGACAGGTCGAGCCGGCAAACAGAAAGCCTTTTCGCCGAGCTAAACGTGCGAACCATGGAACCCGGGTTGGCAGGTAACCAACTCGGCCGAGTAAGCTCGGCCCATACACGGGGCTTGACCCTCGGCCGATCAAGACTAATTCTGGACGCAGACAAGCCCAAGTAGCTCGGCCCAAACTCGGTCCTGGACCTCGACCGAGCAAAACCACCTCTAAATAGGCCCAAGTTAGCTTGGCCCAAACGTACTCGGCCATCTTCTGTTCGGCTTCTACCACGACCTAAAGCCAGATTATAAATCTCCCTCTTAATTGCCCCTTAATTCCGTCCGCACAAGCGTGACTGGGATTACACGATCTGACTGGGGTAGATCCTCCCTTGGTCCTTAGTTCGCAAGGCGTCAGTCGCGTTAATCCCCATGCTCGGTTTCTAGACTTGCTCGGTCGATGCCTCAACTTGCCATCTTATCCCTTCAGTACTGACGCCACCGCCATTATGGACACGCGTCGATCATTGATTGGCCTCGAGCAGCCAACCCAGCCATCATTTCATATTCAAATTTTGGCGGTTCTTCTCCTTTAAATACACCACCTATCCCTTGAAATTTTCTTCATACTGTCTCTCTCTTGTTCCAGACGACCCAAAGCTGCAGGCTCTCCTCACTATCAAGCACCCATCTTGCTCTTTGAAGATTCAACCTTTCCCTCATTCTGGTAAGTTCTACGAGTCTTTTTATTGCTTTTTGATTCCGTATTTCACATTCTAGGGCACAAAAACCATTGGTTTTAGGTATAACCTCCCAAAAAGCTCTTCTGCCTTTGCTCTCTCTGCCGTTTTTCAACTTTAGTGATGAACACACGAAGATCTGGAGCAGACGGGGCTCCAGGTCTTCTTTTCATCCCAGAAAACACCTAAACTGAGTAAATTGCGAGTTTACAAAAACTCCTGTAGGACTCGAGGTGGGAAGTGGACTTGACCGCTCGATCGGGCTAACATCTGGTCCGCTTGAGCGGCCGAGCTTCTTGATTTACCTCCATGATCGAGGTAGTCTAGCACTTCATCTGACTGGGCTAAAGTCAAGCTCATTTTGCGCGACCGCACTCCCACTTACACTTACCCTCCCTTTCCTGCAGAGTCCAAGGGGACCACACACCAACACTGAGGCTCTCGAAGATCGAGCAGCCATTAAACGAGAGTTTTTGACAAACCAACACAGCCGTACTAAAAACAGCCGGCTACCATGGGGCGTTACTGCTTCCTGGTTGATACGCTGGTCGCATTAGTCGCGTTCCGGAAAGAATATGACGTCCCTGCTGATGTACACCTCGAGCTCGGTGTGGAGGACACAGCCCCTTGGGGTAGACTTGATTAGTGCCCTTTCACCGTTCTTTCCATTATCAAAGGCGGCCTACGCTTCCCGGTCAATCCCCTCATGTGCGAGTTCTTGAGGTGCACCGGGCTAGCACCGACGCAAGTCTCAACCAACATCTATAGGATAATTAACGGGATAGCCGAGCTGAATAACCGGCTAGGAACCAACCTAGGATTAGCCGAGATACTTCACCAGTATACCCTCGGGCATACAAGCGACGGCCTTGCCTATTATTTAAAGATCAGACCGGGCAAAGAGAAGATAGTGACCGGCACCCCGGACAAAGACATGCATGACGACGACTTTTTCTGGATGTCCAGTAATTATGAAATAGCCGACGTGCCGGGCTGGTATATCAACAAGAACTTCGGTTCAACATGTAAGCCGTGCTAACTGCTGGGTCAAATTACTTTTCTCCGCTATTCTGTACTTAATATCTTTTCTTCTTTTTCCCTTTGCAGCCATCGAAGCTTTGCAAGCCAACTACTATAACCCCAAAGAAGCAGCCATCAGAACCGTGCTCCGTTACCCAAACCGAGATTGTCACGAACTTCTCGGCTACGTACCGACCTACAGATACTCCGCTCCCCGTTGAAGTAGAGTAACTGACTTTCTTCACGCGCCGTCTCCACCACCCAACCAAACACTACCGGACATGCCACTAATCTGGTTGATCGAAGAAGAAAAGATGGCAAAACAAAACCGCATAAAAAATCTCATCACTGCCACATCCACCGAGCTACCGAGCATCCCACCTCGCACTTCAAGAGCCGGGCAAACATCTGAGGCCGTCATTGCCTTGGCATCAACCTCCCTAGCATAGGCGAGCAAAGACGCCCCCCGAGCTGAGAAAAGGCCTCGAACCGCCGATCCCTCAGTCGAGGTCGTCGTGGAGCTGAACACCGAACAACCTGCGGTCACAACCGAGCTAACATCGCCCTGGAAGCCCCAATTAAAGCACCGGGGTAAGGAGATCCCGACAACCGCTTCGGTCAAAGGTGACAAGGAACACCTCCTAGCCTTCGACTTGACAAAAGCCCTCCTACTGCCGAGCGACGTGGTCGGCAGCGACCACGTGCCCGACACTCGGCTGGTGAAGTCCTCGGTCAAGTCTATGACTCGGGTAAGATTTTGGCATGCTTTATTCAAAATTTTCCAAGTGTTTGCTCGGTTCCCTCTCTCTAATCAAACTATCTTCTTGCAGGCCATCCAAAAACACACACCTTGTAATGGAGTGGATTCACAGACTCCGGCAAAAGGCGACCGACTCTGCCAGCCAGGTCAAGCACCTGCAGAGGGAGCTGGAACGGTCCAAGGCCTCTTTGGAGATTGCCAACACAGATAACTCCAAATTGCTCGGCTAACTGGGAACCGCCGATAAAGAAAGGGATGCTCTCCGGGCCAAGCTGGAAGCGTTGAAGTAATCGAGAAAGGATGAACTGGACAAGGCAAACAACGAAGGTTTCAATGAGGCCGAGGAAAACTACACTAAGCAAGTGGAGGCCACCAAGGACATTTTCTTCAAGTCCGGGTGGAAAGCTGCTTGCGAACAGCTCGGCCAAGGATCTGGGACCGACGTGTTTGCCTCTCCCCCCATTGCCTTTCTGCCGACATACATGGTGCCATATGCTAACGACGTCTTCAGCGCATTGCAGGCTGAAGCCGAGGAAGAAGAAGGTGCGGAAAAGGCCGAGGAAACTGCCAAGGGAGATAACCGCCCAAAGCAGGCCGGCCAAGTTGAGACCGGCGTCAAAGAAACCAAAATCACGGTTGACTTGGAGGCAACTGCAACTGGGGATGACTTCGCCGACCTGTCCCCCTTAGTTTAGTTTTTTTTTTTTTTTTTTTTTAACAATGTAACCGGGCTGCCTGCCCCTCCTTATGTAATTCAGTTTTACATCAATGAAAAGTTTTGATTTCGTTAACTATTGTACTGCATGTTGCACTGTGTTTCATCATCTCGGCAAAAACCTTTAACAAAATGTCAACTATTTTAGCCGGGGTAAAGCATCTCGGCTAAACCTTTTGAGTTGTGCAAATCATCAACACCATTAGCCGGGATAAGATATCTCGGCAAAAGCCCTGAGGTAATCATCAACTCATCTAGCCGAGGTAAACCATCTCGGTTGAAACCACCGAGTTGAGTAAATCATCAACTCATTCAACCGGAATAAAACATCTCGGTTGAGACCATAGAGTTGAGCAAATCATCAACTCATTCAACCAGAGTAAAACATCTCGGGTGAAATCACAGAGTTGAGTAATTTTTTCAACTCATTCAACCAGAATAAAACATCTCGGTTGAAATCACAGAGTTGAGTAAATCATCAACTCATTTAACCGAAGTAAAACATCCCGATTGAAATTACAGAGTTGAGTAAATCATCAACTCATTTAACCGAAATAAAACATCTCGGTTGAAATCACAGAGTTGAGTAGTTTTTTCAACTCATTCAACCGGAATAAAACATCTCGGTTGAAATCACAGAGTTGAGTAAATCATCCACTCATTTAACTGGAGTAAAACATCTCGGTGGAAATCACAGAGTTGAGTAAATCATCAACTCATTTAACTGGAGTAAAACATCTCGGTTGAAATCACAGAGTTAAGTAATTTTTTCAACTCATTCAATCGGAATAAAACATCTCGGTTGAGACCATAGAGTTGAGCAAATCATTAACTCGTTTAACCGGAGTAAAACATCTCGATTTAAATCTCAAAGTAAGCATTGAAAGCAACAGAATGCTTCAGCAAAGATAAGTCACTTCTATTATATTTGACAAAAAGCGTGTTTCATTCAGAAGTATAGGGAGAACAAGTCCTTCCACAAAAAATTACATAAGAACGTAAAATGCTAAAAATAGTACAGTTTGAGGTTGGCCACATTTCATGGCCGGGATATGCTTTTTCCTTCCAAATCTTCCAAGTGGTATGCCCTCTTGCCCGCCAGACCGGTTATCTTGTAAGGCCCTTCCCAGTTTGCCCTTAGCTTGCCTTCTCCCGGCACTAGTGTGATGCCCATTACCTTTTTTAAAACCCAATCCCCAACTTTGAATGGTCTGGGGTGCACCGTTTTGTTGTATTTTCTGGAGAACTCTTGTTGGTAGTCGGCCATATGGATTGGAGCATTGTCTCGGCGCTCTTCCACTAGGTCCAATTCTAGGGCGATGGCTTCAGAGTTCAGTTCGGGCTCAAAACTTTCACTGCAGAGGGTGGGCATGCCAACTTCCAATGAGATGACCGCCTCCATGCCATATGCCAAGGCAAAAGGAGTTTCCCCGGTAGATCGCCTTGGGGTCGTTCGGTATGCCCAAAGGACACTTGGGAGTTCCTCGGTCCATTTTCCTTTAGCTTTCTCAAGTCTTTTCTTCAACCCATCAAGAATGGTCTTGTTTGATGCTTCGGCTTGGCCGTTAGAATGCGGGTAAGCCGGGATGGAGTTGTAGAATTCAATCTTCAATTCTTCACAAAATCCTTTGAATAAGCGCCCGTCAAATTGGGTGCCATTGTCAGAAATCAGAATCTTGGGGACACCAAACTGCGTTACCACATTCTGCCAGACAAACCGTTTGACGTCTTTCTCCTTGATAGTTGCTAAGGGCTCAGCTTCAACCCATTTGGTGAAGTAGTCCGTAGCCGCGATGAAGAACTTTTGGTTGCCTGGTGCCGTTGGAAGTGGTTCCACTATGTCCAGCCCCCACATCGCGAAAGGCCAAGGGCTTGTAAGGGGAAGAAGTTTTCTGGCCGGCTGGTAAATTTGGTGGGCGAACTTTTGGCACTTCTCACATTTGCGAACATATTTCTGAGCATTCGCTTGCATGCAAGGCCACCAATACCCTTGCGAGATAGCTCGGTAGGCCAAAGATCTGCCCCCGATGTGACTGCCATATATGCCTTCGTGAATTTCGTACAGGAAAGCTTCCACGCTGTTTGGGTGTACACACTTGAGATAAGGACCAGTGAAAGACTTCTTGTATAAAGCGCCAGATGGTAAGAGCCAAAACCGCTCTGACTTCACCCAGACTTTATGCACTTTCTTTTTATCGGCCGGAAGGGTCCGCTCTTTTAGGAAAAGAATAATAGGGTCCATTCAAGAAGGGCCAAGCTCGGTGCAGAGTACTTCTGCCTGCTCGGGTTCCTCTATGCTAGGCCTTGGAAAGAACTCAATCAGGAGAGGACTGGGAGATGTTCGGTCGACCATGGAAGCCAGACCGGCTAACTCATCCGTGCGGCTGTTTTCTTCCCGTCCAATTTGTTAGATCCTTATCGCCTGGAATCGCTTGATGTGGTCTCTTACCAGAGCTTGGTACTTTGCCATGTTGTCATCTTTAGCTTCGTAAACCCCAGACACTTGGTTGACAACAAGTTAAGAATCGTTGTAAACCATCAGCTCGGATGCGCGCACCTAGAGCGCGTTCTTAAGTCCGGCCAGTAGCACCTCGTATTCAGCCTTATTGTTTGATGCGGAGAATCCGAGGGTGATAGAGTGTTCGATGGTCAGGCCATCTGGCGAGATCAAAACTATGCCCAGCCCGGCACCGTGACGGTTTGAGGCTCCATCTATAAAAAGTTTCCACATTTTGCCGACGAAGAGTTTTTAACACTCTGAGGGATCTTGGGAGGCTTGAAAGTTGCTGGGATCATGGTCGCTCGACTGTTCAGTTTCAGGTTCAATGCTGATCGGTTCCATTTCATCCCCCCTCGGCGATGCAGCACCAGACCCAACAAGTTGATCTGCCATGCCCAAGTCCGAAGTCGCATTACCGGGCTGCAGTACTATGCCGGCTGGAGGTTCTATGGCGGGACGCACAAGTTCCGCGTCGCCAACATCGCCCTGCTGTGCAATTTCTGGCAAGCCTGCATTCACCTCCTCGACTGCCGTGGCAAGATCCACCAGGCATACTAGATGAATTCTAGGTGAGAATTCAGCAACGAAGTCGGCCAATGTCTGCGTTTTTATGGCAGTTCGGGGTTGGAACTTGACGTCGAATTGTCCCAACTCGACCGCCCACTTGAGGATTCGACCGGAGAAATCCGCCCATTCAAACAAGGCTTTGAGTGGGAACTCAATCAAAACGATGATTGTGTGAGCATGAAAATAGTGCGCCAATTTCATGGAGGCCATCATCAACGCCAATGCGAGTTTTTCCAGCGGCAAGTATCTCGACTCTACCGGTAGCAAGGTTTTGCTCACATAGAAGATGGGAAAATGCTGGATTCCTTATGACCGGACAAGCACTGTGCTAACTGCATGTTGAGAAACGGCCAGATAAAGGTAGAGTTTTTCACCGGGCTTTAGGGTCACCAATAATGTAGCAGAAGACAGATACGCCTTTAGCTCGGCTAAAGCCCTGTCACATTCCTCGTCCCACGAAAACTTGGATTTCAAGGCTCGAAAGAAAAGGCGGCAGCGATCTGATGACCGACTTATGAATCGATTAAGAACGGCGGCCATTCCAGCCAGATGCTGCACGTCCTTCGCCGAGTTGAGCTGCTTTAATTCTTGTATGGCTTTGATTTGTGTGGGGTCTGCCTCGATGCCTTGGTTTTTGACTAGGAAGCCTAGGAATTTCCCAGATCCCACGCCGAAGGCACACTTGGACGCATTCAGGCGTAGCTTGTGCTGTTTGAGAATGGCGAGCATCTTGGCTAGGTCGGACATGTGGTTTGCCTGATGCCTGCTTTTGACCACCATGTCATCAATGTAAGCCTCCATCGTCCGGCCTAGCAGAGGGGCGAACATTTTGGTCACCATCCTTTGGAAAGTGCTCTAGCGTTCTTCAAACTAAAAGGCATGACTCGATAGTAGAAGAGTCCTTTTGGAGTGGTGAAAGAGGTTATCTCACGGTCGGGGCCATGCATGGCAATCTGATGATAACCGCGGTAGGCATCCAAGAAACTAAGCCTTTCATGTCCGGCCGTTAAATCCACCAGCTGGTCTATTCTAGGCAGAGGAAAGCTGTCTTTAGGGCAAGCTCGGTTGACAGTCTTGTAGTCGACGCAAACTCGCCACTTCCCATTCTTCTTGAGTACTACGACCGTGTTTAAAATCCATCGAGGGTAGTGCACTTCCTGAATAGCCCGTGCTTCAAGCAAGTTCCTTGCCTCCTCCACAACTACCTCTGCGTGATGAAGTGCCGATCTTCTTGTTCTCTGAATGACTGGCCATGTATCAGGAAAAACATTGAGTTTGTGGCAAATAAAACTTTGATCGATGCCAGGCATGTCGTAGGGCGACCATACAAAGACTTCGATATTTGCCATCAAGAACTCTACCATCTCGGTCCTTTCTTGAGCGGCCAGGCTTAATCCGGGCAAAAAGAACTTGTTTAAACTTTCCGTGTCGATCCGTACTTCTACCAATTCTTCAACAGTTTTGTCCTCGGCCCTGGTGCCCACGTCATCAAGGACACTCTGGTCTTTTGGGCCTTTAATCATTTGCACGAAGCCTTTGGTAGCTCGGCTCCCGTTCACTGCCACGAAACATTGTTTCGACATGACTTGATCGCCCGAAATTTCCTCAATTTTCCCCATAGCCGAGAGGAATCTCATGACCTGGTGGTAGGTCGACGCTACAGCCTGCATAGCGTGAAGCCAGCCCCTACCGAGGATCAGATTGTATGTAGACGGCACTTGAAATACCCAAAACTCCACCTGCTTGACCACGGATCCGGCTTTGACCGGTAAAATTATTTTTCCCAAAGGCCACTCCGGTTGCGAGTTGAAACCTACCAGTGGCGAAGTTGCCGAAGCCAAGTCTGTATCTCGGAGTTTGAGTTGTTTGAACGCGTCGTAATACATAATTTCAACCGAGCTTCCCTGGTCAATCAAGATGCGTTTGACATCGAAGTCCTTGAAGCGGACGGTGACCACTAGGGCGTCGTTGTGTGACGTTTGAATGCGCTCTAGGTTCCTTGTGGAGAAACTAATCACGTCTTTTTCCTCGGTTTTTCCCCTTTTGATCGCGGGATGGACTGACAAAACTTCCCTCATGTGTTCCGCCTTTTTTATCATTCTGCGGAGCTCGCATACACGCGCCGGCTCCACTATGCCGTGGATCACATTAACCACTCCTTGAGGGGGCACCTCCAAGTCATCCGGTTCATGCGGATCAGCCGGGGCGGGATGTGCGGCCTTAACACCCCTATCAATGTAAAGATCTAGGTGTCCGGCTGTGACTAACTCCTCCAACTATTGCTTCAGAGAAAAACAATCCTCTGTCCAGTGTCCTTGCTCCCGGTGATATGTGCAGCGGTACCGCGGATTAAAACCCTTTTGCGCGTCGCCTAACTTAGTAGGAAACTGGACGTAATCATCGTCACGGATTTCACTAAGTATGCGATAGATTGGAATCCTGAAGACCGTTGTGATGCTCGTCCGAGCTTTCAATCTTCTGTTAGCGTCAGCTACGTCATCGCGGGGGTATTCAACTCGGTCATTCCGACGACCCCTTCCCCGATTTCGATGATTTGATCCACGGTCAGATTCCTCGGCGCGATCATTTGGACGGTTAGTCTCCTGTCCGACCGCGTGTACCTTGCCAGCCGACCTCTTAGCTGTTACCACCAGAGTTGTCTTCGCGATGGACGCCGCCGCATCATCCTCTACTCGGATGTGCTCATTGATGCGCTGCATTAGTTGGCCCATGGATGTCGGCTGGTTCATGGTAAGCGAGTCTCGCAGCCTATGTCCGACTGGGGGACCGCACTTATATTGGGTGATTGCCAGGTTGATCGAGTAATCTAAAATCTCATTGAAGGTTTCCCAATATTTGGAGTTGTATGCCTTGAGTATGTCGCTCGACTCCATTTTGACACTGAGAAGGTGGTCGACCTACTTTGGCGTTTTAGTGTTGGTCTTGAAACGAGTCACAAAGGCTTCCGCCAACTGCTGCCACCTTTCGATGCTTCCCTCCGACAGTCTCTCAAACCATTTCAAGCCCAACTCGCCCAAACTCGACGGGAAGATAAGGCACATAAGAGCGTCATTGTGCCTATATCCGGCCATGACTTGCCTGAAGTGGCTTACATGTATGTATGGATCGGTCTTTCCATCGTAGAGCGTAAACTTGGGCTGGTGAAAGCCCGCGAGGAGCGGTGTGGTCTCTATCTTAAAGGAGAAGGGGGTGGCGTTCAGCCTCGCCAAATCTGTGTCCAGAAGGAAAGGCACGGCTGGGCGGGGTGGTGGCATTATGACCTCTTCACTGGCGTGACCCCTGTAAGATAGCCGCTGAAGCGTCGGCACCCTTTGAGTTTTTCGCCGGCGAGCCCGCTCCTTCAAGACTACCTGCAGATCCTCTGAGAGAGCAGAGTAGGAATATCTCGACGTCATCGCCGGACGTGAGGGTTGATAAGTACAATCTTGCACGCTAGATTTCTCTATAGGCATGTCGAAATCTCCAACCCTGTAACTTTTGGTGATAGAAAGGGAGGGAATGTGCCGTTGGCTCTAACTGCCTAAACGGCGTGGTTGGGTGCGCTCATTGTGGTCTCCCACTCCAGCAACACCCTTCCCTTTAATATGCCGTTTGAGAGCTTCCATATTCGCCGTCATTCTCCGGATGACGGCGTCTTGGTCCCTTAACTTGTGCTCCACACGTCTAGCGTGCAATTCTCTTCGCCGCAAGTGTCCATCTGAGCTCCGCGAGTGACCAAAACTTCTAGCGCGCTTATCACGCGCATCTTTTGAATGTCCACCTGGGGAAGTCTCCAGGTCCGCCATGTTTGGAACGGTGCGGAGTCCGTCTCTCCGTCCGGCTGACTCCGGGGTAACACCGTCGATGGCCGACAACAGTATTTCGTTGTTGTTCGCCATGGAAGGCGATCAGATGAGCTTGGAAGACAAGGTTTTTTCTATCCCTTTTCCCATAGACGGCGCCAATTGTACGGGGAGCAAATATTCGTCGCTGTCCGTACTCCTTTCGTCCAAGCTCCGTGTTTATCCGATCAACCTGAAAGCACAATGGCAGTGAGCTACCCGGCGGTGTGTTGCCGGAAACTCCTCCGACGGTCAAGTTAGCACACACTCAGAGAGAGAGAGAGAGAGAGAGAGAGAGAGAGAGAGAGAGAGAGAGAGAAACTCAATAAATGTAAGTCTATCTCACCAAATGATGTTCCATCCCCAGCATGGGGGGCGCAGTCATACTTATATACTTTCTGCGCTCAACTTTGCACCCATTGGTCTCTTGACACGTGGAGCTGCTCTCCCATCTGTCAGCACAAATCTAGCGAACACCACCTAACCAAACCGCCAGACAACATTACCGGGAACTCGACAGCCCGGCGGCATCACCTTGACTTCACACGACCGGGCTGCATAATGAGTCCTAGTGTCCACTTGCCGAGCTCCATAACAACCGAGCTCAGTAGTATTCTGGTAGAGCAGAGTTCCAGATAGGTCGAGCCGGCAAACAGAAAGCCTTTCCGCCGAGCTAAATGTGCGAACCATGGAACCTGAGTTGGCAGGTGACCAACTCGGCCGAGTAAGCTCGGCCCATACACGAGGCTTGACCTTCGGCTGATCAAGAACGATTCTGGATGCAAACAAGCCCAAGTAGCTTGGCCCAAACTCAGTCCTGGACCTCGACCGAGCAAAACCACCTCTAAATAGGCCCAAGTTAGCTCGGCCCAAACTTGCTCGGCCATCTTCTGTTCGGCTTCTACCACGGCCCAAAACCAGATTATAAATCTCCCTCTCACTTATTACTCTTTTGAAGCTTCTTCCTAAAACTAATTGTGTGTGTATAATTTTCTCTGGCATATTGATTTTCTCTATCATGGAATATCTCTATCTTTATAGCGAACATTTTAAAACACTAGAATAAAGTTCTCTGTGTGATGGCTAGAGAACTTGATCTTTTCCCATTGTCATGTTGATGTTCTCTATCCAAATCACACACTCCCCCTTGTGATTTTCTCTAGTCAAATTAACTTGAAATGAATGAACACTGAACACCTCTACTGCAAATCAACTCAAAATCGATGTGTATAATTTTCTCTTGCAAGTTAATTTTCTCTATCAGGGGTTTCTCTGCCTTTGCAATGAACATTTTGAAAGGTTGGGATAATTTTTTTTGTGTGATGAGAAATTTGATTTTCTTCCATTTGTCATGTTGATTTTCTTTAGCCAAATCACATACTCTCCTTTGTGATTTTGTCTGATCAAATCAACTTGAAATCAATGAATAACAAACACCTCTACTGCAAATCAACTCGAAATATTGAATAAAGCTTCCAAAACAAAAACCTCAACAAAATTACAAAAGCGTAATCTCCAAATCACAAATGGGAATCGAAAACCTAATGTGAAATCAGAATCGTTATATACAAATCAAATCCAAATCAATGAACAACGAACAACTTGAAATCAACTCCACTAGAACAATGAACAGCGAAATCGCAGAGAATCTGAAATCAAATTGCAATCTCAATCCCTATGAAATTTCCACCAAAACAACAAAAAATATCTTTAATTTTCAAATCAAAATCAACGTAGCTTATATGGGAGGATAAATTAAGTATTTTATAATATAAAAAATGGATAAGGGAGGGAAAAAAATTACAAATCTCTCATACTACTCAATATTGAAGAGAAATGTTAGATTAATTTTTTCTTTAAAAAGTCGTAGGATGGACATTAGGCAAGCGGGACAATACAACAACATCGTTTTGTTTATTAAAATAATAATAATAATTAATGTGTTTGATTTTAATTTTCTGAATTCAATTTTTTAGAAATTAATTTTTTTTTTCGTATTTTTATTTTTATTTTTAGTGAATATTTTTAAAATTTTAAGCTCTTTTTTTTTCTTTTTTAGATGTACCTTACTTAGATATATCTAAATAGTAAAATATTTGTGAAAAAATATTTTAAAAAATTATTATATACACAAAAATATGAAAAATGAACTAAATTTTCGTACTTTTTTTATTTTTTGGTATTTAGTGAATTTTTTAAAGATATTTTCCCACAAATATTATACCTTTTAAGTATATTTATATAAGGTGTGTTTAAAAATTAAAAAATTACTTAAAATATTAAAAAAATCAATAAAAATAAAAAAAATACGAAAATGAAAAAATAAAAAATAAAAATTTTAAAAAGTAAATTCTAGAAATAGAAATCAAGTGAATAATATTATGAAACAGGCACGCCTTGTACTTTTTATGTTGCTGTAGAGTAAAACTACACTTTTGTTAACTTTAAGAAAAAAAGAAGCTACTAAAAAAAATACTAAATTAAAGATATATTTTTTAAAATTTATTTAAAATAAAATTTGTCTCTTATAATTTTGAAAATTCCATCTCACTCCTTTAAGTTTTTAATTTCATAGCAGATGACATCTTTTATTAATAAATATCAAGTCAATTAACAGTTTTTAATAATATCAGAAATAAGTATATTTGAATTAATATTTTTGGGAATTTTATCATTATATTGGAAAACAATTAGAAATTTTGTTTTTTAGTTAATTTTGTTAAATAAAAAAATTAAAAGGGGGTATTTGTAATTTTTAAAACTATAAAAGATAATTTATATTTTAAGCAAATTTTAAGAAGTATATTTATAATTTATCCAAAATTTTTTTTGAAACAACTCAATATTTTCGGTTGAGTTCAATTGTAATGAATGGGTTTAGGCGGAAAAAAAAATAAAATGAAATTCACATTTGCTAAAAGAAGTAATAGATTTGATTAGTTGAAAAAAATAAGTAAAAAATTGTATAAAAATTGAATTCTATAATATTTTTATTTGTCTAAAAATCAATTTTTTGTTAAAAAAAAATAAGGATAAATTATATCAATAGTTCTTACATTTTGTCTTTTTGTCATTTTGATTCATGTAATTTTAATTGATATAATTTTGACTTTATTTTAATTTGATTCAATTCATTATAATTGTTAAAAATAAAAAATAAAAATAAAAAATGAGCATATGAACGACATATGTCACGTAATAAATTTATAAATTTTATCAATTTACTAGTTAAAATCAATAATTTAATAATTATTTTTTGTCATTAATTTTTTTATAGCTTCTCAAATTTTTTTTTTTTATTTTTTTTTCCCTAAAGGCAACATAAACCTAAACCCAAACCCGTAGTTTTAAGGGTGTTTGGCATAAGTTATATAAATGTATTTATTTAGATAAGTGCATATATTTAGGTCATATCATCTCTCTACTTCTCTATATCATTTTATAAAGAGCCAAAAAATATGAGAATAATGCTAGAAATTTAAAAAAATTTATCAAATTTTTTATCAATATCTCACATAACTGTGGAACCCATATGGTGTGGATTTCACGCCTATGTGAGACATTTGATAGAAAATTAGATAAATTTTTACGCTGTATTTAGTTGGAGGATTTCGAAAGGAATTTAGAAAAGGAAATAAAAAAAGTGTGTAAAATTAAGTGAAATATAGATATATTTGTTTCACATTTCACTTAACTTTTCTTTTTTTCTTTTCCAAATCCTTTCCAAATTCCCAATCAAACACAACATTAAGATCTCTAAAATTTTTTAAAATATAATTATTTAAATCATCTCAAATACTACCTTACACTACAGCAACATAGTGACTTATGTTTCATATATATATATATATATATATTTAATGAACAAAACGGTGCGGTGCCGTGCCGTTGTGCTATCACAGCACCGTGCTTTGGCAGCTACCCGCTTCCGAGGAGGTGTGGCAGTTTCCCTGCCTATTGCTCACTCATAAATGCCATACAAAGTTATAAAATTTATTTATTTATTTATTAATTGATGTCACATGTGTGAAGTCGCTTATGATTTATGAAAAAATTAAATTAATTAAATATTTATAATTTTATAATAAAATTATATTTATTTTTAAAAAATAATTAAGACTTAAATCATAGATTATAGTTTGATTAATTTGATTTTTTTATTAATGATATACTCATTAAATCTTATAATATAAACAATTGGACCATCAATATAGACATAGGACATATATCTCTATAGGGTCTCACAGCAATCCCACCCGTTTGGGATGTGATTTTTTTTTTTATATATTGAAATAATCAAAAAAATCAAAATATTTAATCACAACATTCCCTTTATTTTTTTTATTTTAATTAATTATCATATCATTGGACAAAATAAAAAACTAAAACGTAGAAACAACAACAAAATAAAAAACGAAAGTTAAGAAGATCTCGACTCCGAATAAGACTGCGAAGGTTGGTACGAGTCATCCTGTGAATCACTTTCTACCACGTTTCACCTATCTATCCCATAAATCAGCCAATCTCTCTCCAACTTTCTCAATCCATTTTACATGATAATTCGTTCATGTAAAGTTTGTTACAAGTGACGACAAGAATCAAACGGATTAATTACTCTCAAATAATACATATTATGTAATATTATTTATGTGGTATTTTTAGTAAGACTGCAAATGAATAGGGCGTTCATGAACACGGTCGAATTTGGTTCGGTAAGAACTCATTCGAACTCGATTCAGTAATTTTTTTTTTTGCGTTCGAGTTTGAGCTCGAACTTGTTAAATTTTTAATAAACAAACCAAAACATATTAAAACTCGTCTCGTTAGCTGACTCGTTTAACATTTATTATTTATATATTAAATAATGTAAAAATATGTATAAAAAATAAGATAAATATGTTATTTATATATTTAAAAAATCTAATTATAAATAATAGTTAACTGTAAATAGTACATTTATATATTATGATGGTAGATATTATTATTTTTATAAAATATTGATTTTTTTTAGTATATTTATATATATTGTATATATAATTGTACAATGAAAGTTTTAATTTTAACTTTAATTTCATATACAAATATGATTTTATAATTTTTTTGACTTGTTAAAACTCGTGAGTAAACTCGAGTTCGAGTCATACTTAAGTCAAGTTAGTTCGAATTCAGCTCGTTAAATAACATTGTTCTATCTATAAAATTTTTCCTTTCACCCTGAAATGAAAACATTATATAAAAAATATTATATGATACTTCGAGATAATTACCTCAGTACGAAATACATTTATAAAAAGGGCACACAAGTTGTTGTAATGCACACACATAAAAGAGAGAGAGGGGGGGACAGACTAAGCAACCTAGGAAAACCTTTATTTTGTCTTAGGAGTGAGAAGGGGAAAAAAAACAATGGAGTTGGAGAGGGTGCAAGTCATAGCTTCTCTGTCCAAGTGCATAGACACAATACCAGCTGAGTACATTAGATCAGAGAATGAACAACCTGCAATCACCACAATCCAGGGCAAGGTCCTGGAAGTCCCGGTGATCGACCTCAGCAACGACTCGGACGACCAGAATATTGTCCAATCGGTCGCTGAGGCCTGCCGGGACTGGGGGATATTTCAGGTTGTAAACCATGGAATACCAGATGAAGTCATTGGGAATTTGCAGAGAGTTGGGAAAGACTTCTTTGAACTGCCACAGGAAGAGAAAGAGGTGTATGCTAAGCCTCCTGAGTCCAAGAGTGTGGAAGGGTATGGAACAAAGCTTCAAAAGGAAGTGGAAGGCAAGAAAGGATGGGTTGATCATTTGTTTCATAAGATTTGGCCTCCCTCTGCTATTAACTACAAGTTTTGGCCTAAGAACCCTCCATCGTACAGGTATTCCATCCTCCTTTCCCAATAACATTGAACCGAAAAATTTGCTCACTGGATTCACTGACATAAAACATTCTGTTCACAGCTATAGATGTGAACGAACAAAATATGAGAGTTCAGTGATTTTGGTACACTTTTTTATGACACCCTTAATTGTCCAGCTAGATTTTTATTTAATAATAATTCTACATATACAGAACTCACTATGAAATTGACGGAAAAAAAATAAAGGTGTATGCAAGTGAAACAGTTTTTTTAGTGACAGATCCTATCTTTTATTGTGTGGGATTACCATTTTTTTTTTCTGTGATCAATTCTGTCAATAGCTTAGGATCATGTTTGATTCACAAGATTAATAGTGTAGTATTAATAATCTTATTAAATTAGTGTGGTATTCACTATCCAATTAGATTAATATTCATTGGATTAATAATCCCATCTCTACCCCATTACTAATAATCGTACAAATTTAAACCAAAATGTTAAAACAAACATAGGATAATTGGGCCCACGGATTAATAATCTCAATCTCATGCTCTAATCCACCCAATCAAACATGCCCTAAAGGTATAATTGTTTAGATTGATGGTTAAAAGTTATCTTTAAGCTTTTAACTTATTTTGGGTCATATCATCTCTCACGTTTTTTTATAAACAGTCAAAAAATTAACTTTTAACTATCTTCTTAAAATAATTCAAAGTGATATAAATATTTATTTTTTAAAAAAAATCTTAGTTTTTTAACAGTGGATTAGTAATGTAATATTTTTAAAGAGAAATAATGTCACCGTTAAAGCCAAAATATTAAAGAAAGAAGAATTGTAAAATCATTTTTAGAGAGAGAAGAATTTTTTTTATATTTTTTTATTATCGTTTGGGGAACCGTGGACTTGCCATTTTTAGTTACCTTTTAGGCTTCCCTAAAATAAGAAGGATTTAGAAAAAATTGTTGAGGTATGATTTTTGAACCAAAACTGTTGAAAATGAGATGAGCTCTCCATCCATCCATCCATCCATAATCCTATCATCCACTTATTTGACTACTTGACTTTTATGTACCGCTTGTGGTCTTTCGTTTTTAATTAAAAAATCAAAAAATTTATCATATTATTTTTATTTATTTATTTTTGTATGGTTTTCAGAAAAAACAAAATAAATTAAAATAATTAATTTCTAAATAGAAATTTTTAAAAAATGTTAAAATATAAAAAAAATAAAAATCCCTATTAAAAAAACAAAACAAGTCGAACACTTGTTATTCATGTTTTCTTATACAATTAAAGAAAAGTCATTTTTAAATATATGAACTTTCTTCGTCTCATAAAAAAAAAAAAAGTCAGAAAAACAATTAAAAAAATTAAATCCCAAATAACCCCCACTAATTGTCCATAAAATGCCACATCATAGCCCATTATATCCAGGTAATTGTTGGAAGTAAAAAATTTTACTTGTGAAATATGATGACTTACCCTTTTTAAATAGTTAACAGTTAAAGAATATTCACTTAGCCTGTATTGTAAATTTTTATTTACGGTGAGCATTCTATTTGGTACTTCATAACCACACAACAATTTTTTTGTTATATTGAGCTACGTACTCGTGTGTGGCCACGTCTACAACATACAAAGGGGCAATTCGAAAAGAAGTTAAAAAAATTAACTTTTTAGTTTTTTAACTTTTTAGACAAAAAAATCACAAAAAATTAGCTTTTTAACACAAAAAAGCAGAAAGTCACCCAAAAAAATAAATAAATAAAAAACTAACTTTTTACAAACTTTCCAAAACACCACAAAATGACTTATCTTATATTCTAACAACTTAAATGTGTCAAAGTAAAGAAAAGAGTTGAATGCGTGAAAAATTATCGTACGTGATTTACTTACCTCTTAAATTATACGTGGGTTGTTTTATTAGCTGCATCTAATTTTAGGAAAATGTTTGGTGACCTAAAATTTTTGTGGTTTGAATGGCTTAAATGTGTCAAAACGACGTTGTTTTATACTCAAAATGATGTCGTTTTGGGTGTTTTGAGCCATTCGAGTCATGATTTTTCAGGCCACCTATCATTGTTACCAATTTTAACGTAGTGATAATTCATATAATAAATTAAATATAGAGCAATATAAAAATAGAATTATTGTACTATTGATTTTTTTGGGTGAATTATAGTGTTAAGAGTGGGATGCTTGCGGATTGATTTTCAACAGCTCGATTTGCAGATTAGATCCGCCCGCATATTTGCAGTTTAGGAAAAATTAAACCCACAACCGCTCGCAATGCGGGTTGCGGTTTGTGCGGATAAGGTTCGCGGATGTACGGGTGGTTGGGGGCGATTTGCGGATTGAGCTTTTTCCTTTAAAAATTTGTTTTTTGGCATATTTTTTTTTCATTTTAAAATATTTTTGATTGCAGGAGATTCAACACTATCATTCATTAAACTGGATTACAAAAAAATAGAATGAAAATTAAATAAAAACTAACATTAAAAAAAAAATCGCATAACTAGATTTGCAAAAACTTGAAAAAAAATTCTAATTGAATAATAAGTATTTTAAACAAGGTTGTGTGATATATTATTATAATGTTATAATGTTAGAGTCTACCAATTTGATAATTAGGCTAAAGTGAGTGAGAGAAGAGAAGATTAGGGTTACACACTTGCAAAACTTACAAAAAAATCTGATAGTATAGATGTTAAAAAAAAAAAAAATTATATACAGATGAGGGTGGGTGAGTGCAGGTGTGGATAAAACTCGCGACCCGCCCGTAACCCGCAAAACGGAAAAATCTTAAATCATATTCGACCTTAACAATTCTGCGAAACTGCCCAAATAAGCGCAGGCGATTCGAGTTAGGCAATTTTCACAGGTCAAATAACCCTATATCCAGCCCTAGTTGACAGCATATAGGGGAGATGTGAGTGTTTGGGAAGTGACTACTTTTTAGGCTATTTAGCTATTTTAGTAGATTATTTTAGTTTCTGTACTTAGAAAGATAGTTGAAATTTTTTGTTAGATTGGTATATTAAAAAATGTGTTTGAAATGATGTGGGAATATTAAGTGATCAAAATGCCCCGGTGTGTATTGTTGCTGTTGCTGCAGGTTTCTTAAAAATTAAAGGGGCAAAAGCGTTATTTTTCCTTACCACTCTGCTATGTTGCTCGAAAATCAATTGGCTCGAATGGCTCGAGGTTCCAAAACGACGTCGTTTTGGAACCCTTTTTTTTTTCCCCCCTCTCTCTTTTCTCTGTAAAACAAAGATACGAGAGGAAGAGAGAAGAGGGAGCGGGAACAGCGGGAGAGAGAAAAAGATGATGGTGAAGTACAAGGCCTTACATTTCTGAAGCATGAGAGGTTTGAGAGAGAGAGAGAGGAGAGAGAATCCATTGATGAATTAAAAAAAAAAAACCTAGAGAAAGAGAAGAAGAAGAGAAGGTGATAGATCTATTCACAGACCCAACAGCGAATTCCCAACACTGAGCCAACCCATAAACCGTTGAATTCCTTCTACTCACAAACCCAACAGCGAATCCACCATTGTTAACACCTTCCAAGCTCAAATTCCTCACCAAATCACCAACATTTTCTCGAAATAGAGTCTCATTCCCACCCACAAACCCACTCGACCCACGCACAGTTCGATTCAATCCATTCAAACCCCTCCACCCACCGTCGCAATGAATATTATAGAATGACGCGACTGTTTAATCATATCCAAAAATGGGTTTTGAGCTCAATCCCCTTTTATCTTTATTCATACCTTCCATAAACTACTAAGTTGATTCTATTAGAACTTGTAGAACACATTTGAATAAGTTTCACTCAATAGTAACAAGCCAGAAATTAGATGGTGTCCTACTTTTCTATCAAGAATTGTTTAAGAGAGATTATGTCTGTCCAACACTAGTAGGTTTGAGTTCTCAAACACTGGCTAGAAGGGAGTGCAACAAAAAGGCAAACAAACATGCTTAGATTAAGTAATGCAAGCATTTTCCACTAATATCCTAATGTTACTTGACAAAATACAAGGAACAGTTTATCTCCACTAAGTTTTGCATTTCACAAGGGTAGCTCAAAAGGGGATTGAGGTCAAGATCTCCTTTACAAGGTGCTCGAAAAAGTTGCATTCTTTGCTTAAACAGCAGCTTTCAGTCCATTCTGAAGTCCTATAATTTAAGGATGAGAGTATTCTTGTTGGATTGGTGTTGTATATGCAAGAAGTGAGGAGAGTGTGAATCATCTTCTTTTATATAACACTGTTGCAGAGGAGGTGTGGGTATGATTTCATAGCCATTACCGTTGCAAACCCCTCCACCCACCGGCGCCACCATCAACGTCTCTTGCGACCCTTCTCTCTCTCTCTCTCTCTCTCCCTTTTCCTTTCTCGCAAACCCTTAGAGAGGAAATGAGAGAGAACAGAACAGAGATAGAGAAGAGAGGAGAAGAGAATACAACAAAGATATAGAGGAGATGAGAGAACACTTAGAGAGGAGATGAGAGGAGAACAGAGATAGAGATAGAGATAGAGAGGAGAGGAGATGAGAGGAGAAAGAACATTTCAAGCCACTCGAGCCTCAATAAATCGAGCTACGAGGCATTTCTCTTTGGAAAATGTTTGGTAGCTCAAAATTTTGTGGCTTAAATGGCTCAAAATTGTAAAAACGATGTCATTTTACACTCATTTACATTCAAAACGACGTCGTTTTGAGTGATTTGAGCCACAAAATTTTGAGCTACCTAGCATTGTTGTTTCTCTTTACCTTATGTCCATTACAGCTGTGCATCACGTGAGAAGTCCTCAGCAACAGTACTTTTTAATTTTATTTTATTTTTCTAAAATAGCTAAAATAGCCTATAAATTTCGTTCCCAAACACTACCGTTGTTCAGTTAAAAACCAGCGAAAAGATGTTTTTAAAGAAAGTTATTGGTTACACTTACCATATGCATGTTGTCACAGCCCAAACCCGCCCCTATGGGTTTAGCACCGTAACCGGCCAGTAATCCGTGATTACCGAAGGCCTGCTTAATAGTCAAACAATAAAACAGAGTACAGGGGCATGACGAAAGCCAAAACAGTAAATAGACAATGTCCAATGAGCTGTGACAGTCTGTATGCAAAAAGACTTTTCATATAGTACAGTATGTACAACATTTACAATCGTTTAGGACAGGGACTTAATCCCTATTAAAACAGTACAGTAATAGTGTACACAAAAACAGGACAGAGAGGGGAAAACTAAAACACCCCGTAGCCTTAGCTTGAACGGACTCGGAACCTCGCAGTGAGACACATAGGTTGGCTTGACAAAACTAGAGTTTACCCCGACGCTTCTAATAACGGTCCGGTGCCTTTACACCTACATATATATATGAGCAGTGAGCTAAACCCTAGTGAATAACATAATGCGTAAAGAGGTTAAGAATGAATGTCCTTACAGTATTGAAAACAATCATTTCAATCAGTATGTCAGTTATTCAGTCATTACAGTCATATGTGGTACATCTAGTAGCAAAACAGTATAGTAGGTCTTATCAGACCGAACAGTCAGTTAATGGCTATTGTATCAGTAAATAGTAGTGGTTCCAACATGGGAACAGACAGAGATCTGTGTAACAGTAGCAGTAACAGTAACAGTAACAGTAGTTGCTAAGGATGTCACAATACAGTTCACAATTAGGACATCATTCATTCAGTAACAGTATCATTTCAGAAAACAGTACAGTTCAATTGCTCAGAAAGTAATCATATTTGAACATATCTTTACACAGTTGTTACTCACAGAGTTCTGGGCTACAGTTAAGCTAGAGCGCGTACTCAGATGCCAAACCTACACAGTTACAGAATGAACACACACTAAGCTATACAGTTGGAAAAATAGTAACTTAATCCCTAATTTGCCTCGGTGTGGTTCTACATCTATATCCTCATAAGATGCCTTAAACTAGGCCTAAGAATGCCTAGGATGAAATGAGGATGCAAAGATGCACTTGAAAAGCATTTTCAGAATTTTCAGAAAATAGGGTTCACGCTCAAGCGTAGGTTACGCCGCTCGAGCGGACATGAAGACAAAGGTTTCCGCTCGAGCGTACTACAAAACAGTCAAAAGTGCTGGATATGTGAAATTCACGCTCGATTGGGCACTCGACACCCGCTCGAGCGTAAGACACAAGGTCCCGCTCGAGCGTAAATTACCCCGCTCGAGCGGATTTCAAAACAGTGTAAAGTGCTGGGAGCACGAATTTCACGCTCGAGCGCCAGTCACCCCGCTCGAGCGTGAGTTCAAAATCTGGAATTCCCAGATTTGAACCTCAAGCTCAAATCAAGTTTTAAAACATGAATTTTGATCCTCTTGGGCTAATTTGTTGGAAACATTTGTAAACTCATAGAACAACATGTTTCAAAGGTCAATTGTAAAACCAAAGCCCCAAAGAAAGATCAATTCAACTCAATTTCAAACCAAATTTCAAGAACATAACTTCAATTGAGCATGCAAGACTTTAAACAACTTTCAAACTTCAATTAATTGCTCTAATGAGCCAATTGTTCCAAAAACAAGATGAATTCATGAACCTTAGCTAGAACTTGGACATGCAAGTAACAATTTTCCATGAAATCGACTCAAATTTCGACAAGCATGCATGCATGATCTATGCTACAATTCAACACATTAAGCCAATTCTAGACTCAATCCCCTAATTTGACATGAATCATGCAAGAACAAGCTCAATTCATAAACAAGAGGGTGATTATACTACCTTAGGTCTCCAATGCAAGATAAGGGAGCTCAATTTGCAATCTATACTTTAATTCTTCAAGCTCTCTAGCCAATTCTCCAAACAATACAAGATGAATTCACTCCAACTCCCTATCTCTCTCTCTCTAGTCGGCAAGAACAAGGAAATGGCTGAAGAAAATGTTTTGGTCAAGTGTGTATGAGGCTCAAAGTGTTTAGTTAGTGGGTCACTAGGCATGGCAAAGTTGTGATTAAGTCCAAGTTTGCAATTTATCAATAATTAATCTAATTTAAACATACCAAATCACATTTTAATTAAATATGCCATAAAATCACATAAATTCTAATGATCATAAATCATCAATCAATTTCAGATTCGGCCGCCGATAAGGCCTTCAATTTGCAGTTTAAAGCATAAAACATAAACAGATAATTTAACAATCAACAGATAGATATGCATTTAAACTAGCACATTCAATCGATCAGTTCAGTATTTCAGTTGATTCAATTACTTATCATAATCAGTCTCAGTTTAGCAGTAATCAGTGGTTAATCGGTAAACAGTGGTGAGGGTTGTTACACATGTAGTAATACAAGTCAACAAGATTTATTTCAGTTTTTTTAATAGTTGGCTATATGTTATAGGATAATGATACATGCCACTAATAGTGATGTTCTAAAATACCACTAATGAGTTGGTACACACCTAAAAAAAAAAAAAAAAGACATAGCAACACTGTGGCAGTGGGTGGGGCCCACTGCCACATTATTAGTGCTATTAGTGATCTCAAGCATTTTTCATATGTTTTATTTGTTTAGTTCCAATTTAGAGCACTAAATCAATAGCTCTAAAAGTATCACTAATGAACTGGCAAGTGTAAGGGAAAAAAAAATAAAAAAAACAAAGGCCAAACTATCACATCAATAATGAAATCCACATAATATCATGTCATTAGTGGTGCATTAATAGTATTAAATTAATGGTATAAAGCATTTTTCATATTTGTTTGTAGTTTCACTGTCATGAAGGGTCACCTTCTGCACTACTTGTTAACAAAGAATGTTATGTTCGTTGCAAAATTTCATTTAAAAATGAATAGGTGGTATAAATTTAAGGGATGGCTTCTCTCCCGTCCGTGATCGGATTGGAGGGTATTATTGGACTCGTGAGTACTTATTACGGGTCTCATTTCAATAATCTAAATTGTTCAATGTATAAAACTTGATGAGTATTATATACCAAAAAATTTATATTGATCGGATATTGATAGTCATGTGATCAAATTGGTTTTATATAATAAAAAAAATAGATGGTGAAAAAATAAATAGTTGACAGAAATCTGATCCAATGAGACAACTATCAATATCTGATCAACATGATTTTTTACAGGCATATAGTACTCAACAAGTTATACACATTGAACAGTTCAGATTATTGAAATGGAACCCGTGGTAGGCCCTCATAAGCCCAACAGTACTCTCTAGTCCGATTACGGACTGGAGGAAAACCCAGCCCTAAATTTATAGTGAGTGGGATGTGGGTTATACTTATTATGGATGTAGACGATTCATTCTTTTTTCTGAGTAATTTGCATTGGGACATGATAATTCATCTTTGTTAAATAATTAGAAAATAAAATAGAACTTATCGAGTATCTAATCTAAAGTTGCATAATACTCTAAAACTATTTAATAAATTTTCTATCGGGGTGAAAGGCTCTACTAAATAATTTTTCCAAGTAAATGTTGAGAATTATTGAAATAATATAAATAATAAAAATTCCTCTCTTTATAATAATTCCTCTATTTAAGAAATAATAATTTTAATTTTTAGATGAGTTAATGATTAATATTTTTTAAAGGCTCTACTAAATAAATTTTCCAAGTAGATGTTGAGAATTATTGAAGTTATAATATAAATAATAACAATTCCGCTCTTTATAGTAATTCCTCTATTTAATAAATAATAATTTAAATTTTTAGATGCGTTAATGATTAATATTTTTTTTATGGGCAAATGAATTTTTTATTTTATCAAAATAAAGAAATACAAGGAGATAATGAAGAATAAGGAGAATAGGTTTAGATTATATTGAGAATTAAGTTAAAAGTTTACTTTTTGATTTTTTTTTTTTAAACGTTTAAAAAAATAAAGAAACAATGTAACTTAAAAAAAATTAATAACTAAAAAATTAACTTTTAACCTCTTGTCAAAAGAGGCCAAATCGCTTAAAAGTACATTCCCAACTATACTCTCCCATAAAAAAAAAAAAACAAAACAAAACAAAAAAAAACTATACTCTCCAATAATGATTAATGATTTAATATGGTATGAATAGACAAAAGATTATGGGTTCAAATATTATTGTCTATATTAAAATATTTTTGCAGATCCCACTACACATAAGAGAACATGTTGATGATATAATATAAAAATTAAAATATTTGCATGTATTTTTTTTTATCAATAAATGTTAATTGTTAGTCGTTAGATTAGCAATAATGAAAAAAGCTCTCCCCACCCTTGGCAAAACACTTCAATGATTGCGCTCCTTTAATTCAACTCCTTTAAGGAGGGGTTGAACCCATAACTTCCTTAGGGAGTAATCTTTATGGAAGGCATGGTAGCCAACTAAGGTTGTAGTTTATAAATTTCTTTGGTTTTGGGAGTTGAGATTGAATATGTGGTATGTATTATACTTTGATTAATATATTTTTTTTTTTTTTTGAAAAAAACAAGTCCAAAATGTTTCCATCTCTTGCATTGCTTGCTTGTAACTGTTACAACAAATTAAGATTTTAAAAATAAAAATTTAATATTAAAATAATTTTTTAGAGATGAAAGATTTTAATTATTAAAAGTGTTATAGTTGTATTTTTAGTGATAAAATTGGACTTTTAATAATGAATTTTTATCTTTTTATGATCAAAATTTTCGTCTAAAAAGTAAACACATTTATTGTTTCTAAAACTACATTTAATAATGATATTTTCAAAATTTTATTGTTGAATATATTTTATTTGACTTTTTCATGATGACCCACATTACGACTCGAATTGGTCACCTGATTTTTTTTGTATACAAAATTTTCATCTTTGAAAATGAAAGAATTTAATTTTTAAAATCCTTATATGTTGTAACTTGTAGTGCATGCACTAAATGCAGTGTTTTTCATCGCATACAGGGAAGCCAATGAAGTGTATGCTGAGAGGTTGCGTGCGGTGGCAGACAAGTTGTTCCGGTGGCTGTCACTAGGGCTAGGGCTTGAAGGGCATGAGGTCAAGGAGGCTGTGGGTGGTGATGACTTGATTTACCTTATGAAGATTAACTATTACCCACCATGCCCTAGGCCAGACCTAGCCCTTGGGGTTGTGGCTCACACAGACATGTCCACCCTCACCATTCTTGTCCCAAATGAAGTCCCAGGGCTCCAAGTCTTCAAAGATGACCATTGGTATGAAGTCAAGTACATCCCTAATGCCCTGATTGTCCATATTGGTGACCAAATTGAGGTACATCTTTTTTTGTTATTTCTTATGTATGTAAAATGTGTCATCTAACTAAAGTTTGTGAAATTTCTCATGATAAAATTACATCTTTTTCTTTTTAACTTATACCAAAATTTTACTTTAATCTCTCAATTTTTTTTTTTTTTATCAGCAAAAAAGGAGTCAGAATTTTACTTTGATATCTCAAATTGTAATTATAACAAATGATTTTTCATACTTCAATATGCGTTTTAATATGATCCTTTTATCGCTAACTATTTAAAATTTAAATGAGCAAATTATACTCTTTACCTATCAACTTTCATTTGAATTTCAGTTTGATCACTCAACTTATGGTCTCTCTCTAATGTCCCCCCAAAAGTGCTTAGGTGGTCCTCACACTTTCAATCTAAATTTCAAATCATGAGTGATGATTGAAGGATTATATTGAAATATAGGTTAAAAAGCTTGAAGGCTCAATTGTTACAATTAGATATAACAAAGAAAAGGAAAAAAATGTTGCAATTAGAACTTAAAAGGTGAGTAATGAAAGTAAAATTCATGAAAAAGCTAGAAGGTGAAAAATAGGTAATTAATTTGCCCAACACGTTACTAGAATTTAGGTCGCAGTCTCAAATTTTTACAATCTTAGTAGAAGGTTTTTAAATATCAATCAAGGTTTTGAACTTTTGATAGTAATATTCATTCAATTTATAAGTTTATACTATATGATTTGAAGTAAGATATGACTATACCCTTAATATATATACATATCTTGATAATGTTATTTAAAATCCTGATTTTTTAAGTATTCATTAGATGACTAAGACCTACAACTCTTGGCTTCAACAGATAGTAAGCAATGGAAAGTACAAGGCTGTGTACCATAGATCAACAGTAAACAAGGAGACAACAAGAATGTCATGGCCAGTGTTCATTGAACCCTCGCCGGAGGTCGAAGTTGGGCCACATCCAATGCTCATTAACGACGAAAATCCACCAAAATACAAGACCAAGAAGTACGAAGATTATATGTACTGTAAGCTGAACAAGCTTCCCCAGTGAAGTTTTTGATGATGAGCCTTCTTCACTCACTCGTTTCATTGTCTTGTTTGTTTTGGCTATGTTTATGTCAAATCTACTCGTAGTTTGCAATTAATGATGTTTTGTTTATGTCATGCTTTGGAAGGCATTTGTAATGCTCAATTGTCTAATTTGCATTAATAAAAGATGTTGGTTCATGAATTACTTACTAATGTTGCTCATTTTTTTTCTTCTTATAATTCAACAAGATGATATTAATTTTTATTAACACACAAAATTGCTCTTACCCATTCAGGGTTGAAATTATCCGTCTCTAATTAGGGGTGAGCATGGTTCGGATTGGACCGGATTGGGGTAAAATCAGGACCAATCCGTTATCTACGGTTCCTGAAAAATTGGAACCAATCCAATCTGTTTAAATCATGGAACCAATCCTAACCAATATATTTAAATACGGATTGGATCGGTTTAGGACCACGGATTCACATAATTAAATAACAAAAAAATATATATAACACTTTAATTTCATAAAAATATAAACATAGCGCTATATTAGTTCCACAATAGCAACATCTATTTCTATAATAGAGACATACCGTGCTAGAATTTAAACAACCATAAGAAAACTAGTTTCACCATAAGTATTTAGATCATTACAAATTAAAACTAAAAACTAACAAACAAAAGTAATAAAAGAAGATATTATACGATTTTAGATTTGAGTTTAGATTTTATATAGAATAAGAGAAGATACTATGAGGGAGGACGTATAATAAAAATATATACTATTTGTATACAGTTCGAATCGGTTTCAATCCGGAACCGTGGGATTCAGTCAGGAACCAATCCGTGTACTACGGATTTTTAATTTTTCAATTCGGAACCGAACCACGGATTCAAAAAACCAATCCAAACCTATCGGATTGGACTGGATTTGATCGAATTACGGATTTCACGGATTCCTTACTCAGCCCTATCTCTAATCATATTTGTCATTATTATTTTCTTTTTTAAAAATGTGATTCGATCAAGTAACTATCTCTATTCAATTATTATTATTATTTTTTGTTGAGAAATATGATTTGAAAAATAGACCATCTTTTTTGTTCGTACAAATAAATTGATCATGTAACTACTAAAATCTAATAAACTCAATTTTTTTACATAAATAATTTGCCCTATGAAACCAAAATAAACTCAAGATGAGCCCACAGCCACACCAACTGAACCCCAATCAAAAAATTGGAGCGGAGACGGAGACAAAGCCTCCTCCTAAACTATTGACTAATCTGCAACCGAATTTTTTACTATCTTAATAGTTAATCAATGGTCTAAATTTCATCTTTGCCGTTTTAAAAAGCTCTTCCAAGTGGTGTTTTATAAAATTTAAAATATACTGAGCTTTATTTACAGCAGTAAATTTTATTATTTTAATTAATATAAATTGGGGGTGATGTAAGAGGAGGTGATGGAATGAATGAAAACACAAGGAAAACGTGACTTACATATATAATAAAAATAAAAACTTTTCTTAAATTTTACCATTTAAAATTACGGAAGGAAAGATCCCATTAATTTGTTGTACCGAGTCACATAAAGGGATGCAAATTTACTAATGTTTTATTTTAATTTGTGATTTAAATAAATTATAGTTTTCACTCAAAGTTCTAACATTTTTCACTTTTCAGAAGTGAAACATTTTACGTCTATATAAACTTATTTTTCATTGACGATAGAAAAATTTTCCTGCTGACTTTAATTTCTCTGTCTTACCAAACGCTAAAAAATATATTCCAAAACATGTTATCCAAGTTTTAAGGTCAAAGGTTTTTTTATCAGTTCATATTGACCTGTGGTTGAGGTATTTACCCTTTTAGAAAAGATGAATATGACTAAACAAATAAATCATGAAAGGTGTTAAGAATAGAAATTCAGAAGGGTGTACATACATCCTGCCCATATATCATATGATCAACCATGAAGTACAAACTCAAAAGCAAGTACATATACAAGCACAACTAGTGCCCAAGTCCCAAAAATATACTTGCTTGACTCACATTGCTCGGGCTGGAGGCTTCTAGCAAGATTTCCCAAGAACCTTCTGTGTCTTCTAGCGATTACTGCACAATCAGTGATAACATCAAAATATTTGAAACATGATTCTGTAAGCAATATGTAAATGCAAAACTCGGAACCAATTTCATGTGAGCAAATTGGGCAATCCTTTTGATGCTCAACCCTAGTTCAAAATTCAATTGAAGGATTATAACTCAGCTCTTCAGACTGATAAGACAAATTTAAGCCTCTCTAAATTGGGTTGCCATGACAATGCCATGTGCCTGTTGCTGTAAGAAGAAATTTGCTGCTTTCAACCTGTCCGGCTGATCATTTCTTCATCTAAGAGCATCTCCAATCGTCCATCAAATCTTTCATCAAATTTAAGAAAATTTGACGAAAATTTTGATTTGATATAATGCACTCTAATTGTTTTCATCAATTCTGCCAATCATGTCCACCAATGGTCAATTTCAAAATTTGATGTAAGGTTAAACACTTCCTCAATTTGATGAAAAATTTGCTGCTTCCTTCATTTGATATCATGACAGGATTGGAGCACCGTTTTCACCAAATTTTCATCAAATTTAAATTTAACGAAAGATGAGTAAATGTTGGAGATGGTCTATTAGGGTTAGGGTATGTGAGACTCAGGTTTAGGGGTTCAAACTCAGCCTACAATAGAAGGTAAGATACTCCAATTGCAATTCACATGCAACCAATCAAAGAATAAGGAAATATTAGAGGTATTATTTTTTGCACTCTGATAGTATCAAATAACACTGGTCACTTCCTTGCATCATATATTACAATTAGGCATATACCTTTTTTGGGATCAAATTGGCATATAAATCAGATACAACATAACAATAATAAGAAAATATTAATGCTAGTAATATTATGTATAGAGCAAGCATGGAAATCTGTGCAGAACAATCTGCATCCCAATGATGGTTTTAGGTGAGTAGAAATTTTGATTTTTTTCCTCTGTTTGATTTGTAAAATATCATATATAAATATGCCAAAAGGGGCATAACATTTGTACAAACACTATACGAGATCCAAAAAGCTCAACATGGAAATTGAGTTTTCCTACAAAATCTACAAGCACAAAAGAAAATTCCCCTGAAAAAAAAAAAATCATTTACACCAAAAATTTAATGTATGCAATAAACAAATCTTTCACCTAAGTATGCTTGCTTTTCTCTCTCTCTCTCTCTCTCTCTCTCTCTCCACAATCACCACATGATAGCTAACAGCACCACCATCAAGAAGTTGGGGTTTTTAATAAAGCTCTGCTAGTTAAGTGGCTATGGAGATTTGGCACTGATGATGTCAGTTTGTAGAGGAAAGTGGTGGAGAGAAAGTATAAGAGAATAGGGTAATTTTTCCATAGGTATGGATGTCGGGCCTCATGGAGTGAGGTTATGGAAAGGAATTATAAAGGTTTGGCATGTGTTTGCTAAGAACATCTTTTTCAAGGTTGGTGATGGGAAAAAAGTGAGATTTTGGTTGGATTTGTGGTGTGGGCATAGATCTTTGAGAAAAGTCTTCCTAAATTTGTTTTAACTAGTGACTGCGATGCAGTTGTGGAGGTCTATTTCATGTTCAGTGATAGTACCATGGTATGCGCTCCCCGTTTTTGGGGAGCATTGAACGATTGGTAGTAACAATCTACGGAGGTGTTTTTTATGATGCTATACAAGGCAGAGGATCATCAAGGAGAACGGGAAGACATTGTGTGGAATGGATCAAAGAATGGTGTTTTTCTAGTACAGTGTTTTTACCAAGAGTTATGTGGAGGAGAAACTTTCACCCTACTTGGAGGGGTATTTGGGATATAAGGCCCCTCCTAAGGTTTGCTTTTTCTTGCTTGGAAATCAGAGTATGAAACTATCTTTACTATTGACAACCTTAAGAAGAGATGCAAGTTTGGTGCTGGATTGGTGTTGCATGTGCAAACAAGAAGGGAACAGTGTCAGTCAAGCATCTCTTTTACATTCTTCGATAATAGTTTAACGAAGTCTCATATACTCTGTTTTTGGTATATATTGGGTAATGCCATTTTCATTGGGTGAGCTCCTTGCATAGTAAGCTCCAAAGGAGTTTACTCTCAACCCATTCCCCAGTCTCCCACACTGCTAAAGTAAGTGTCTGACTCCGTATCAGGACCCTCCTTCCGGCACTTGTTGTTCTAGGAAGTCAGATAAGAAGAATTCAAATATGGAACTTTTTATGTGGTTTGTGGATGGTTTGTTGGGAGTGGAATAGAAAGTCTTCTAAGGGCATGGAGCAGCCTTATGTAGTTTGAAAGGATATCTTCTTCTCTCCTTATTTTTTTGGTTGAGAAAGGAATGCCCTTTTTCGATTTTCTTTTGTGGAGTTCATAGGTGTCTTATACATGGACGTAATGCCCATGTTTGGGTTTTTTTTTAGTATACAGGTTTGCCCATGAAGGCATTTTAGTTTTATAAATTTTGTTTGCTTATCAAAAAAAAACAAAAATTAAAAAGATAAACCCCTCGCCTTTTGCCTCCAACTAATCTCCTCCATAAAACAATATGTCCCAGTTATGCTTGGCTTCTTTCCTACTCATTGCTTCCTCATGAGACCATCATCTTCCTCTCTCTTGTCACACCAACGAATAAGATCTAAGACCGCGTAGTCTTATGAACACACAAGTGCGATACCCCAACTCAAGTACTAACGTAGTTAACATATTTTGATGTATTAATATTCAAATGTTAAAAGAGTTGGTGTTTGTTATAGGGATAACAAAGATGGAAAATATATTTCAGTGGTGATGGTTGCAAGTGCATGATTGAGAGATTTCTAAATGTTGAAGAAATTAACTAGAATTAATGTGATGCTCAATTGTGTATCTACATCTAAAAATATGTTAAATATGTATGATGGTGTAGCAATGATGTATTGATTTGTGATTTTACAGTGGAACAAACATTGTGGAGATTTAATTAAAGAGAGTAATGGAACAAAAAATGAGATAGACACGTGGGGGTAAAAAATTAAGCGCATATAAGAGCGGGGCCTTTCGCCATTGTATAACTGTAAGATAAATGAGGAGAGAGTATAAAATCATATTTAGAGACAAATAAGGAAGTGATAGACAGAGAATATGTGAGATGGATTAGGAGAGATAATTGGGTGGAGGCTAAAGATAAAGAAACAAATTATGGAGAGGGAGAGACATGTGAGACATAAACAAAAACAGAAGATATGGTGTGAATTTGACGCTCTTAATGGCAGTGAGAGATTTATGGAGAGATAAAGAGACGTGAGGAATATGGACAATCAAGAGAGAGAAAAGAAAAAGAAAAAGAAAAAAAAATTAAATCAAAAGTTAAGGATGAGAGATGTGGTGCTTCGGTTGGCCTAGAAGGAGAATTCGCTGCTCAATGTGCTGCGTGGTAGGAGGGGCAGTGGTTGATAACTGGTTGCATGGAGACTTCATCCATTTTTCTTATTGTGATATCGAAACTGATAAAGGTGGACTGGTGAGAACTAATGGTCTGTTCTAAAGAGCATAGAGGCCCCTAGAGTGTCAGCTTATGAGCACCTGGGAGATGGGTAGAGGTCCCTAGAGTATCCGCGTATGGGCAACTAAGAGATTAATTATGGATTCCATTGATTATCAATATATGTAGTCATATTTTGTTCATGATTTTTAACTCCTAAGTTTACTCACTTGTCAGGCCCACTCTACTCATCTGCATTGTATTATTTGCAGGTTGATTTGGAGTGGAAGTCAGTACAAGAAATCTTTCAAGTTTCTATAATGTTTGCAAATGTTTTATGCTAGAAATTTCTTTTTGTTGTATTAGAACATTTGTTAAAAACATTAAGTGTGGATGAAGTATTCCAACAGCTTTGATTCCCAGTAATACTAATAACATAACTATAGTGGAAGCACTAGTAAGAACTATAATGACAACATGAATTTTACATAATTATCAGTTTACTTGAAATCTATGATATTAAAACATGAATGTGACATTTCCCACTTATTGCATTTAAGGAAAGAAATACCCAAAAAAAAAAAAAAGGGCATATATACATACACATTAGAAAAATAAATAAATAAATAATAATAATAATAATAATAATAAAAGAATGGAAAAAGAACCACAGCCATAAAATGAGATGCAAATCAGTATCGTTCGCATTTACCATTTTTCATTGTCAATTGTCTCCAAGTACACGTAAAAACAGAAATAACAAGTATAGATCATAAATTAAACAAGACATTTTGTACCGAATTATCTTTTTCTTTTTCTTTTTTCCATATTTATTTGGTTGTGGTGGAGGGGATGACATACATGCTTAATTATAAGGTCATGTGCATTTTAAAGGGAACATGAATGAATAAAAATGGGAGTTGATTATTACCTAGAGAACTTCATAAACAAGGTGTCGCCACATGAGGAACCTCGGGTCAAGTAGGTAATCACGTTTAGCGGCAGAGTTAAAGTAGGACTTGTATCTTCTTCTAGAAACTCTTTTGCAATCAACTTGAGATGCTTCAACTTATGAAATGGAGAAGGATGGCTCTTGAGAGAATCAGTATCCATTGCAAGAACCTTACCTCATGCAAAACAAATCAAACAAAACATAAAATTAATTTGGAATCAACAACTAAGACAATGCAAAGATCTAATTAGGCTATAACAGGAAGTAGTTCATTTTTTCACATTGCACACACACCTACGACAAATTCTACATTGCCCTACATGAGTCAAGTAGAGCATGCACCTACTACTATGCATATCCCAACTCGGGGAATTCAACATGATTGTTTGTAACTAGGAAATCTAATTTTAATTACGACAGTACTATAATATGTGGTAAAAAATAGATATAACATCATACCATATTCTATAGAAATGCACCAATTGCATATGTGAATTCACTAGCAAATGACAAGGGTTTCCAATGACATATAACAGTACAACATGATATTGAGTGGCAACCTTTGCTCAATATTTGCAGGGGTTTCCAATGACAATGTTAGGAATTACCTCAAGGGTTCCCAATGATAACGTAAGGGAGTTTGCTTCTCCAAGCTGGGCCAGCATGTTGATCACATTGACTGGCACCGTTTGCTCGATATTTGCATCAGAAGGAAACCTCAGGTCGACACATAAATCGTCCATAGAAGGAAGTCCCATCGTAGAAAACACAGGCGAAACCTTACCTTTCAACTTAAACGAAGTCAGCCTAGGTGCCGAAACTACAATCACCGATTCATAAGAGTCGGAAATACAACGCTCATGGTAACACAATTCCAACTTCCTAAGTTTCGGAGCAGTGATTTTAAAACATCTCAATTGCAAGTAATCCAAGATCAAAGTTTCCAGATTGGGACAATTCCCAACACTCTCAGTGACAAAATTGGCAGAGTCATCTAGAAAACAACTAAGATGCAGAGTCTTTAATCCCTGAAAGCACAACGGTTTGTCGATAGGCACACTTTTGTAAAAATATACCAATTTGAGAGATTTTAGGGATTCAGAGTTGAAAAAACAGGGAGGGAATTCAAAGGGCTCGGCAACACAAGCTGCCCAGAGATGGAATTCTTGAACATTGTGGTGAATTGCGTAATGTATGCAGTTTGTGATGAAGCTTGGATCATCACAGTATTTGGCTAAGAAGTAGAATTTGCAGAGATTGGAATCGTCGTCTCGGAGAGACAAGAATTGGTTCACGAAGTGCAAGAAACGAAGCCGATTGGCCTCGTTGGAATCTGAATCAGGAAATGGAAATTCGTCGAAATCGACGTGGAGGTTGGGGAGGGAAGTCCAAACGTACCTCCATCGTTTTGATAGCGCGGAGGTCTGAACTGCCGATTTGAGGTCGTCCATGGAAGAGAGGATTTCGTGAAGAATTGAGTCTGGTAAACTGCTGATTCTGTCTTCTTCTTCTTCTTCGCCATCAATTGCTTGCTTTTTCTTGTGATTTCTCGAATCTTCCATGCTAATTTTTTAGCAAATCAAGCCTCTCTTTGATATACACGCAGCGTCGCCGTCGTCGTCGTCGTGGTGGTGGAGGGGATCGTGCACCGAGGTGACGGCGGGGAGTGATGCCGCTTGAAGAGAAGGCCTCGTGAAGAGAAGGGTTTGCTGATGATTTTCACATTTATTTCACTTGATTTTCTCTCTCTAATTTTTAACATTTTTTTTACTATTTAAATTTATGAGAAATTCTACACGAATCCGAATCCTCGGCCGCCTTACCCGGCAGTCCCCAAAACGACGTCGTTTTGGGATTTTTTATTTTTTTTTATTTTTTTTTTCTTTTCTTCTTCTTCGTTCTTGCTTTCTCTCTCTTCGAAACCAGAGGGGAGGGGAGAGGGAGAAGAGGGAGGAAGGAGGAGGGAGGAGGCTGCGAGCTCGCCATCGCAGCTCGTCGCCTCGCCGCCGGCCGTCGCAGCCGTCCAATCGTCGCCCGATCCAGCTCGTCGCAGCAGCTGCACCGCCGTCGCCGCAGCAACTGCACCGCCGTCGCCGCAGTTACATCGCCGTCGCCTCCGCCTCCTCCTCCCCCACTGGTTATGGCCCCCTCCAGTCTGGCCCTTCCCTTCCTCCTCCTCCTCCTCCTCCTTCCTCCCTCTTCCTCTCCTTCCTCCCTCTCTTCCGCTGCATTTTTTTTTTTTTTGAAAATTTGCCCCCAAAACGACGTCGTTTTGGGGGCTACTGGAAACGGCTGCCGGGTAGGGCGGCCGAGAATCCGGACTCATTCTACACACCCAAGTGATGTATTATATGTATTTTTAGTTGTGTTATTTTTTTAGTTATGATAAAAAAAATTAATTATAATATTATTTTAATTATAATTCAGGAGATCTGTGATTATGTTTCATATTGTTTATTTATGACAAAAAAAAATTAATTATGACTTAAAAAATATAAAATTATTTTATTTTATTTTTTAATTATAAAAAAAATATATGATACACATTTTTTTGAAAGGTATGTATCATAGTATTTTTCTAAATTTATATAGTAAGGTTGTTCTCCCAAATGACAAAAAAAAAAAAAAAAAGGTTGCAGAAGATAATTTTAATATGTAACAATTAAAACTTGATTTGGTAGGGAAAAAATTATTTCAAATTTTTATATTATCCAAAGCTCTTTTTTTTTTAATTATTCTAAATAAATTATATCTCATATTTAATTTGATAAATATTTAATTGTATAATTAAATTATTTAATTTTGAAATAATGTACTCTCACATTCCCACAAACAAGTGAAACCAATAAAATAAATGACATTTTTTAAATATAAATATAAATGGGAGACTTATTTATAAGTCCTATTTCGGACACTTATGCTATGTTAGGTCCTGTGAATTTTTTTATAGAGTCTCAAGTCCTATTTAGATAAGAATGTATTCCATAAGATCTTATTTGCGAAACGTAACGTGACACGTCACGTTAGGTTTATGTAGGTATCACATCATATATATGTGAATGTGAATTTCAAAATACACGAACAAGTAATATTTTCACATTCAATTTAAAAAATAAAAAACTTAGTAAGTTTGCAAAACGAAACGTGACACGTTACGTTATGTTTATGTAAGTGCACTACAAGAAAAGTGGGTTTATGAGACGGAACTATTTGCGACGGCACACTTGCCGTCTCAAAAAGTCACTTTTTGTGACGGCAGAAAATGCCGTCTCAAAAAAGCAGAGTATTTGCGACGGCACTATTTGTCGTCTCAAAAAAATAGAGCATTTGCGACGGTACTATTTGCCGTCTAAAAAAATGAAAGTATTTGCGACGGTATTTTGTGCCGTCGTAAATACTCTTATTTTTTGAGACGGCAAATTGTATTGTCGCAAATTCTCTGGTTTTTTGAGACGGCAAATGGTGCCGTCGCAAATACTCTGCTTTTTTGAGACGGCATTTTCTGCTTTCGCAAAAAGTGACTTTCGTGTTTTTTTTTGTTTTTAGTGAATATTTTTAAAATTTTAAGTATTTTTTTAAGATGCACCTTACTTAGATGTATCTAAAAAATAAAAAATTTATGAAAAAATATTTTTAAAAATTAATAAATACATAAAAATACAAAAAAAAAAATGTATTAAATTATTGTTTTTTTTTTTTGTATTTTTGGTAGTTAGTGAATTTTTAAAATATTTTTTTTATAACTTTTTTAATTTTTAGGTGTATTTATGTTAGATGTGTTTGAAAATTAAAAAAAAATACTTAAAATATTAAAAAAATTCAATAAAAACAATGTAACACGGAAAACAAGAAAGTATAATTTTCTCAAAAGAGTTTTTGAAAAACTCTAACCTAGCATATTGATTGTGGTTTTGAGATAGCTTCATATATATATAGTCACAAAATGGTTTGAATAAATTCAACGGTATTTTTCTGTCGCAAAAAAAATTAAAAAAAACAATGTCGTCTTACTCTTTTGATATAATATTTCTCTTTTCATTCATTTTTTCATCTTTCTGCCCCTCTATCTCGATCTCTCTCTCTTCTCTTTATCTCTTTCACTCATCACTCTTCTTTCTCTGTCTGTCTGTTTCTCTCTCTCATTTTCTCTATGTGTCTCTCGTCTATCTCTCTATCTCTCTCATCTGTTTTCTCTCTCTGTCTCTCTCGCTCATCTCTCTACTCTCTATCTCTCTCATTTCTTTTCTCTCTCTCTCTCTCTCTCTCTCTTATCTTTCTATCTCTCTCGCCCATTTCTTTTCTCTCTCTGTCTGTCTCTTTTTCTGTGTCTCTCTCTCGCTTATCTCTTTTCGCTATATTTCTTTCTTTTTTCTCTATCTCTCGCTCAGCTCTTGTTTCTCTCTCTTTTTCTATCTCTCTCTCTCTCTCTCTATCTCTTTTTCTGTTTATCTCTCTCTCCCTGTTTCTCTCTCACTCATCACTCTTCTCTCTCTCTCTCTGTCTACTTGTCTATTTGTCTATTTATCCCTCACTATGTTCGCCTTGTTCACTCTCTTACTCCCATCTTCTCTATTTATCGAGCTCGTTCTCGATTTATCAATCCAGTATAAGAAAATACACTTTTAGCAACCACTTTGTCTCTCTCTCTCACTCGCTCATCACTCTATCTCTGTCTTTCTCTCTCTATCTCTCTTCTTTATCTGTCTCTCACAAAATTAAAATATTTAAAAAATTGATTTGAATTAAGCTTTGAAAAGAGTTTTGAATTATGTGTTTGGTTATGAGTTTCGAAAAGTAATGATTATATTTTGAATTGAGTTTTGAAAAATGGATACAGAATTATGATTTGAAAGCTCAAAACAAACATCATACTTAAATCAGTGGGTGGAACTATGACCACTACCACTACCACTCGCTCTGTCTTTTTTTTTTTTTCTATGTCTCTCTCGTTAATCTCTTTTCACTTTCTTTCTCTATCTTTTAGTTTATCTATTGCTCATCTCTTGTTTCTCTCTCTTTTTCTGTCTATCTCTCTCTCTATCTCTTTCTCTCTTCGTCTCTCTCTCTCTCTTTGTCTGCCAGTCTGTCTGTCTGTCTCTCTCTCTTCCCCACTGTGTTCGCCTTGCTCACTTTCTCCCTCATCTCTTTTTTATTTATTGAGCTCCATTTCGATTTATCGATCCCTTACAAGAAAATGCACTTTTAGCAACCACTTTGTCTCTTTCTCGCTCATCATTCTGTCTCTTTCTCTGTCTCTCTATCTCTTTTCTATATTCGTCTCTCACTCATCTCTCTCTCTCACCACCCATCTTCTCTACCACATTTACCACTACTACAAATGCCATTCAACTACCACCACTCTTCTCTTTCTCTCTTTCACTCATCACTCTTCTTTCTCTGTCTGTTTGTCTATCTGTCTGTGTGTCTTTCGTTCATCTTTCTTCTCTTTATCTCTCTCATTTGTCTTCTCTCTCTGTCTCTCTCGCTCATCTCTCTTCTCTCTATCTTTCTCATCTCTTTTCTCTCTCTGTCTCTCTCGCTCATCTCTCTTCTCTCTATCTCTCTATTTTTCTATTCTCTCTCTCTCGTTCATCTTTTTTCGCTCTCTTTCTCTCTCTTTTTGTATCGTTCATCTCTTGTTTCTCTCTCTTTTTCTGTCTCTCTCTCTCTATCTTTTTCTCTCTTTGTCTGTTTGTCTCTCTCACTCTCTCTCTCACTCATCACTCTTAATAGAAAAATATTTTTCATTAAAATATTATCTTTACTTCTACCAAATAAAAAATAATAATAATAATTTTTCATTCATTAAAATAAAAATGAAACAAATAAATTCTCAACTTTAGTAATGAAAAGAAAATGAAAATTATTATTTATTTATTTTTATTATTTAAATATTCATTTATGATGAAAATTATTATTATTATTATTATTATTATTTTTCCCAATCCCGCCCGCTCGGTTCCCCCCCTTTTTTCCATTCCCGCGCCCCCCAAAATCCCAAAATCCCTAATTTCTACCAAATATCTCTCTCTCTCTCCCTCTCTCTCGCGACTGTGAATGAAGGAATCCAGACATCGACGACCATTGTCGGAGTCCTTAGCTTCTCTATCGATAGCCATTACCAGCAAACGAAGTTCTTCGGAGTCCTTAGCTTCTCTCTCCGGCCGTGACCAACAAACTAAGCAAATAGAGCTCTCACCTCTCCCTTTGACCGGAGCTCTTGCACCTTTCCTTCCCACCACCCAATTTCAGGTACATGTACAGTACTGGATTGAGCTCACGGCCTATTTTATTTTGTATCTGGTCTGGTGTATTTTTTTTAGGTTGGGTTGAGCTCCCTTGTCCGTCGGTTGTCTAGGTTTTCATTGTCGTTCTCATATTATCTGTGCTGGAAGGTGTGTATGACTTCCGATCTGTGCATCGAAAGGAACGATTCCAAATGGAAGATTAGAGATTCACCGGCAAAGAAGCAAAGGTGCGAGGATTACGGTTCACCACCACCGCTTTGTTCATCAGCAGAAGAAGAAAAAGAAAAAGAAGACCCTAGATCAAAAGTTGTATTCTATAACTACGATGATTCAGATGTGAAAGATGACAGTGATGGAAGGCATGAGTTTACTAATAGGGAATACCAAGAATATAATCGACAGATCACTGAAAGCGATGTAAGTTTGTGTTTGTGTTTGTGTTTGTTTTCGTTTTTCATTTATCTCAATTTTCTTCTAAATCATATGTTATTATTATTATTGTATTATTAATTTGTGGGCTTTACATACATACATACATATACAAACAGGGCTTTGATGTGATGTCGTTCCCATACTCGTTTGCTTGCGGTACAACAGCCCCTCTTTATAATTTCGATGAGATTGCCGACGACCTCAATGTTATTTTACTGTCAAAAAAAAAAGAAAAAAAAAAGAGAAAAAAAGTTAAAGTGGATGCACCAAATTCATCTCTCTCTCTCTCTCTCTCACACACACACATACACACACACACACACACTCACACATATGCGCGCGCGCGCACACACACACACACAATGTATTTGTTTGTTGGAGGTTTCACCCATGCTGCTATATACCCATCATGTTCCCATAGCAAGGTGTTAGTTGCGCTCACTTGTCTTGATTTTCTATTTTTTCATATGTAGTCATGCTTGATATAGGCCCTGTTACTATTTCTCTTAATTGCTGTTTAATGAGACAGCAAAAGCATATCTAATCACTGTTTCAGATACTGGCATACATAATGGGAGGCTTTGCTTTATTTTTATTCATTCCATTATTATGAGGTTGGATGGATGACTAACAATTTCTATGTTGGTGCATTTGGCAAGTCACTAACAATTTCATTACAAGATTTATTCTATATGACTAATATATTGGTTAACATAAGTTGGTTTCTGAGCTAGAAGCAAGAGGTTTGATGCAGAAATCTTATAAGAAATGCTGCCATTGAGACCCAAAGTTGTTATTCACTTAATTTGATGTGTGTGATGTCTGTCAAAAATTGAATAGAATGGTAAACCAGGAATGTCCTTGTTTAGCAAATATCTTAATCCTTTCCATATGTTTTCATCTAATTCCTTAATATTCATAGCACTCTCTGTATCTCATATTAGTAACTTTGCATCCTTGTTCTCATCTTCATCATAGTCATCGTCATCTGTAAATTAATGCACTACAGGGAATTTTTGTCATCCTAGTACTTTGATTGTTTCCTATCCTGTCTTCAGATTCATGGGCATGAGAAGTAGTCTTCCTTTTTTAGTAAATTTGTGTGTGTGTGTATGTGTGTGTGGCTCTTTTGGCTATTTTTAACTTCCCAAACTTACCCTGAATATGACTGGCATTTGTGCTCCCCTGTTGCATGAGGTGGATATTTAAATCTTAACAAGTAAATTTTTGTTTTGAAGTTGACCTAATTTCATCAATTGGGCCACATGCCACTAGTTCTATGACTCATGCTTTGTTAGTTTCTGAAGAATGCATGTAGTTTTAGATATTCTGCTGTAGCCTGTACATGATTTGTTTTGTCTATGGGCTTTAAGAAAAATATTTGGTTTCGTCATTGATCTTCTACTCCCCTAACTGCTAATTATATCTGGATTGCGAATCATATATCATTCATGTTCAATTTTACAATTAAGCAAATTTGTAAAATCCTTTCAAATTCTGTGTTGGGGTGAATTTACCTGAAAATATAATCTGTGTGATTGATCCATACGAGTCACAGGCTTAATGATGCGTCTCATTTTATTGTTCATGTTATTTCTTTTTTTAGGTTGATCTGCTCAGAGGTCAGAAATCAGATAAAGTTGATGTCACATTACAACTAGAAGAGTTGGAAGTAATGAACAATGTCTTGCATGCAAAGTAAGTCCGAGTCCTCATAGTTTGTTTAGTGTCAGTATCAGTATCAGTACATTAGCTACAAGGTGCTTAATTCATATTTATTTTGCATTTCACAGGTATGAGGAAGCAAGGAGGAGGAGAAGCTGCGTAGTCAGCGAGAGGATTTTAGTGACATGGTTACCGAGGTGTGCACCTCTCACAATCTTTCTGATTTTGTACTTGTTTTAATTAGTATTTATGGACACTTTTGTTCTGATGAGGTGGAATTTTTCAGAATGAGAAGAAGAGGAAACGAAAAATGCAGGAAAAGGATGGAAAATTGAAGAAAAAGGATTTCAAGTTCTAGGACGTGCTGCTGGTTTTGTGATCGGAATGTTAGAATGCCAGATCCATTATGCTTTTCTTAGGCACCTCTAAATTTTTATCATTCGGAATCATAATTGTTGTGTGTCCTTTGCCAAAAATGCAGTCCCATTCCATGGCACCAAACACAGCCTTGGTGTTATGGGTTTGGTTAATGAGAAATTTGTTGGTGATTTTATATGCTGCTACTTTCTATTTCCCCATTGCTTAGGATGGAAAATATGTTATATATCAAAGTTGCTTGATGGATTTCATGTTCCTGGTGTGAATGCATGCTTTTCCTCGAAGCCAGATAACCTGAATCATAGTTGAGACCAACAATTCTGAATGAAAATAATTTTTAGAAATGCAGGAAAACAATTGTATATACAACTCATAATTTTTAGAAATGCAGGAAAACAATTCTGAATGAAAATAATTTTTTTAGTTATTTTTTATTTAATACAGGCCATTTTCATATTTTTAATAATTTTATTAAAGTTTTTTTTTTTTTTTTTGAGACCGCAGCACACACCGTCTCAAAAAGAAAAATAGAACCAGGGTTTTTTACAACGGCAGTAATGCCGTCGCAAAAGATAGGGCATTTGGTTGAAAATGAAGTTTTTTAGCGACAGTGTCATTTGCCGTCGCCAATAGTACTTTAGCGACGGCATCAAGTGTTGTCTCAAATAACCCTTTAGCGACGGTATTTGTGCCGTCGCAAATAACCCTTTTAGCGACGGCAACACAGTGCCGTCTAAAAAAAACTCAGATTTTCATGTGTTAATGGCGAGAGCATTTTTCCGTCGCAAAAAGGCATTTTTGCCGTCGCCTTTTTTTTGCGACAGCGTTATACCGTCACTAAAACCCTTTTGCAACCCCTTTTGTTGCGACCCCCCACTTGCCGTCGCAAAAGGCCAGTTACCATCGCAAAAACCTTTTGAGACGGCGTTTTGAGTATTTGCGACAGCATTCGTCGCAAAAAAGCAATTTTTTTTTGTAATGGTGTCACATTACAGTGTCACGTTATGTTTATGTAATGTCCCATTTGATATGGTCACGTTACGTTACGTTTATGTAGGTGTCACGTTACGTTTCGCAAACTTAATCTATGGTAGCATTCAATTTTGTATATATGGTTTTACCATTATTTATGATATTAACAACTAATATTGAGGGTAAATGTGTCAACAAACTTCACACAGGACTTATGGGAACATAAGTTTCTTCGTAGGACCATATGTAGCATAAGTTTCCCTAATAGGACTTATAAATAATTTTTCCAATAAAAATCAGTGATAAATTTTATAAATATTAATAATTAAAATTTTAATTTTTTTTAATAAATTTGAAATTATTTTTTTAAAATTTTACTGAATTATAATTTTGCAAAAAGAAAAAAAAATAATGTACATTTCCAATATCCAGGGGAGAGGAGGCAATGAGACGCCAAATCCTCTTTATCACTCGAGTTATCCCTTGTCTCCCTTTCACTATTTTTTAAAATTTTAAAATTTAAACTTATTATTCAGGCAAACACATTCTGAAAAACAAGAGGTACATATGATGATAATTAAGTTGCGGTTTGGTGAGTTAGTTGGAAGTGAGTTAGTTGGAAGTGAGTTGAGATTAAAAAAATATAAAATGATAAAATAGATTAAATAAATTAATAAGATAAAATATCACATTCACCTCATAATTATTTTATTTTATTTTTTCTCTCACAAAAAAAGTAAACAAGTCAAAAAATTAAAAAATTAAAAAATTCTTTCCAAACAGAGCTAATTTAACCAGGTTAAATTAGCCAAAATACTAAAAAATCAAGCTAAACAAATTCTTCTCCAACGAACTTCCCAAAAAATTCTTCCCAAACTTTCTCAATGAGGAAAGGGAAAAAAAACACAAATTATATATAGAAATCACATTTAAAATAATGCCACAATAACATTGATGATGCTATGTTGTCAAATGCAACCCCTCATCCTTGAATGTTTTGATTTGAGAAGGAAGCTTCAAAATCTCATTATCACCAAGGTTGAAACCTTTGCAGTTCCTTACATCAAAATACACAAGTATTTTTGTAGCCCTTCAAAATCATCAATAGACTCTCGATCAACGTTTGAATACCTTAACCCAAAATACTCTATGTTTGGAACTGAGGTGACAATAGATGTGGCTTCATCTTTCTTAATATCAGTATGAAAAACAGAGAAACCAATAAAGTTCTTGCAATGAATGTTGATTTGGGCAAGAATTTCTTCCATTTAAAGGTGGTTCCAAACCTTATGTAGGGGGGAAGGGGGTTCAAGGTTAGGAAGATGATTAGAGAAGCAAAACTATATTAATGGTTCAAGAATGGTGGAATGACTGGAAAATAAGTAGCAGCAACTGTCTGGAAGGTTGGAGAGTGAGCAGCTGGATAAGGGTAAAACAAGTAGTTCAAGAAGAAGACAATGGCAGTGCACAAATAGGCAACATCTCCCCCAAATCCCAAAATTACTCTTCTTGGACCTTGGGAAATGGGTCCTATTTATAGGCTTTTCTTTGGTACCAAGAGGACACAAAGTGGCCAAATAGAGAGAAGACAAGTGTCCCTAAGGATCACATAGAATATTCTGCTTTGAGCCACCAGGTTGAAGATGCCACGTGTCCCTCTGCTTGTACTGTGTACTATCTGTTTACCTTCGTAATTACCTTTTTAAACCTCAACAAGTGTAGTTGCGACAGGAGTGTTTAGCGCTGCAACTCCCTTTTGAGCCTTAGTAAATGCGGTTGCGGCGGGAGTGTTTGTCGTTGCACTTGCCTTTTCAGTTTTATTTGGCCACTACATGCATTCTCAGGACTCCATTAGCTTGTTATCGGCTATGTTCGTGTTCACCTTAGCGAAACCTCACCTTTAGTTACCTAACCAAAAACTTCCCAGCTTTCCAGGGTGAAGGCCACAGCCAAGCCTGCTATCAGCTATGCTGTGCCTTACTACCAAGCCCAAGGGGGCTTCCTTCGTTCTTCTTGTGCAACCAAGGCAAGTCTATAACCTGGGCAAATGAAAAGGGAGTCCCTTGCGCTCAGGTTGCCCTGCTCCCATCTTCGCGAGGTTGTCGCGATATATTGGTATCTCTAGACCTGCTATCAGCTCCAACTAGTAAGCCTTGGGGCCTGCTATCAGCGCTACGTTAATGAACTTTGGGACTTGCTATCAGCCCTAAGCTAGTAATGCCGTGGGGCCTGCTATCAGCGCCAAGCATTATCCTCTACTTGCAGAAGGGAAGCTTTTCCCAAAGGTTGCTATTACCTTGGCAGAATATTCCCTCCGCAAGTTAGTTGCGGTGGCTGCAGTTGCTGCAGCAGTCATTTCTCGTGGCAAGTTCAAATGGCAGAACCGATAATATTAGAGAAGGTGGTGCCGACAAAATATCTCAGCAACTTGGGTGCTGCAAGTGCTGTCTCCACAACTTAGTTGCTTCGGCTTTCTCTTTCCCTCAGCAACTCTAGATGGCTGCGACATCAACAATACTTAGAATAGCAGCGGTACAGACTTAAAATGGCGGCGCTGAGATAAAGTGCCTTCGCAACTTGGCCATCGCAAGTGCTGCCTCCGCAACGTAGTTGCTCCGGCTTTCTCTTTCCCTCAGCAACTTCAGAGTGTGACGGAACCGGCAATATTTTGAATGGCGGCGCTAAGGCAAAGTACCTATGCAACTTGGCCGCTGCAAGTGTTGCCTCTGCAACTTCACTTAGGCATTTTCCTTCGTGGAATCTGTTTGGACCCTTAGCGGGTCAAACCTGCTTTGGCCCTCTATTGGCCGGCTTCTTTTGGGCTTTAGCCCATACTCTTTTAGTCATTTTTGGTCACCTTAAAAGGGCAACCTCAGCACTTGGGTTCACACTTAATTTGGAACTTAATTTCTGACTCTCTACATTTGCTCTCTGCGCGTGTAGGGGACACGCTCCTTGTTTCCCGCACGTGCATGATGTTGCCTTTGACTAGTGGTCATAATGGGCCTAGGGAAGTCTGTTAGTGCCTTTTTGTTGTTTTCTCTATAAATAGTGCCTCTTGGTTCCATTGGTCCTCCACTTCTGCTACAACTCACTTTATTGTCTCTTTGTTTTCTTCTCTCTCTAGCCCCCACCTTCCAAAGTCTTCTTCTCTTTCTTTGTTCTTCTTCATGGCCACCACCAGGTTTCTACCCGATAGGGTTGTCCTACCTAGTGTTGAGTGGACGAGGGCTCCATACTTTGGGGGGCTTGCCGACCCATTTTGGAAGGCAGTTGACTCTTTTGTTCATGATCTCCCATCTCTAGAAAAGCCTCTACTCCCTTTTGGTGAGGCCTCTTTGGATGACACTGACATGGTGAACCAAGTTTCTGTGTTGCGATTTCGTGTGGAGCGCGGTGATTTTCCCCATTCATATATCTACTACTGTATTCACGCAAGCCATTTGGCAGATTGGTCCCTGTGGGTTGATAATATTATTGCGGATGTTGACTTTGAGCACCGTTTGAGGGATGTTTGTCTCTTTAACGCCATTTTGATTTCGACGTAGTTATCCGTGCATAAGTTACAGACCAATACCGATATGGTCATTTCTCGCTAGAGCCACAACACTCACACTTTCATCCTGGCTTAGGAGGAGATAACCCCAACTCTTGAAGATGTTGTTGTCCTTCTACGTCTGAGCACCCGTGAGGGCTACCCTTTTGATCCTGCCTCCTTGACTGCTGCAAAACAGACTGCCGTTACTGCTCTCCAAGGTGCCTTTCGGGAGGCACAGAAGTATGGCTCTTGGTACGATTCTAGAACTAGGGTACTACTTCAAGAGAGGCCCAAAAGAGACAAGACCACCTACCTTTCCTAGCTGAAACACTTTTTCAAGGACATGCAACTAGTTGTGGGTGGCATTACCGAGGACAGTCATAACTCCATAGTTGGCCCAGGTTACCGCGGCAACTTGTAGCTTGCTACCTTTGTCAGTTACTTCATCTCTTTTTTTGTTCTCCCTAGCAATCCTGCCCAGAGCATCAATCTCCTAGTGTTCCTTCTTGCCGTCAAACTCTATAGCGGCAATCAGATCCCTCTGAATCCTCTCTTCTTGGGGAACTTATACTTCCGTCTTGACCTCATTTACTCAGACATGAAGAGGTCCATGGGCCGCTACGATGTATGGAGCTTCGTGCATACTCAGTTCCTGACTGCCTTCTTCTACGAGCGGTTCCCTGCTAGAGGCCCCGCCCCTAAAGAGCATAAGCCTTTTTTCACTGACGAAGTCCTTGATGTAGAGGGTCGTCCTGTTCTAGATGCAGAGGGATGACCCGTCACAAGACAAGTATGCCATTTCCTCTCTTATATCTCTAGATGGTCTGGTGTTTGTACTAACAGACCTTTCGTGGATTACATCGATCGCATGGAGGAGTGTGTTTTATACCCCTTTACCCAGCTTCTTCCAGGTATCTCTGTTGTTCTGTGTTATTTTTCAGAGGCTCATCATGTTGATTTCTCTCTTGACAGTGTCCAGGCCAACTCCCTTCTTGTGACTTTCATGATACGCCATGAGTTCCTGCTTGTATGGAATGAGGAGGGCATGTCCAGCGTTGCTTATCGACCAGACAAGGTCCTTAAGCAGTTTGGCATAGATCAGGGTATCCTACATGCCCCTCCGCCTCCGACATATTTCCATTAGAGCTTCTAGTGGTTTGCTTGTGATTAAACCGCTTTTCTTGTGAAGGGCTTAGGCCTCATGGAGCTGTCCTTATTTGGAAAAGAATGCACATTCACATCTTGTAACAGGCTATTTTGGCACCGCAACCGCAACCTCAACCTCAACTCTTTTTTTAACTTTTGCAGCAATGATCCAGTTGTCCCTGCAGTGGAACTCATTCTGTAACCTGACTTATCTCTTCGTCTCCCCTCTAGTCGCGGGAAATGGACTAGTGTTTTTTGTCGTTTTAAGCTTTTTTCTTTGCCTGCAGTAGAGGAGCCTCATCCGTCTGGGGCAATGTCCGTCCAACCTCTGCAAGTTACTCTCCCCCCCTCATCGGCACAACAGTGCGTATGACCTGTTTCCAACTAAGGGCAGTCCAAGAAGCAGTTGGCATCAGTTGTTGAGGCCCGTGCCTCACCAAGTAGGAAGAGACTCAAAAAGGTACCCATACTTAGAAATTATTTTGTGTTCTTCCATACCTCCTTGGGCTTTTTATCTTTACTTCAGTAGTCACATGATCGTTTCTTTTTTAGGGCCTACTAGTCTTTGGACGCGGCATTACTTCCGCCATACCACCTTCAGGCCCTGGAGGTTCTTCGACTGCCATCAAAATTTCCTCAAATTCAGACGATGTCGACGACCTTCCCATCACTTCAAGGGTCACTAGACTCAAAACTCACAGAGTGATGCTCCCAAATGTTAAAGAAGAACCAAGTGTTGAGGCTGAACCAGCTACTGAGGCTAAGCCAGTTGCTGAGGCTGAGCCAGTTGTCGGGGCTAAGCAAGTTGCTGAGGTTGCAGATATAGAAGAAGGTCATGATACCCTCCTTGTTGAAAGCCAACGAGTTTCCCATGCTGTGGAAGTTGCAGAGGGTGTTGAGTCCCCAACCCCTGCTGATTTTGCTCATTCAGACCGTTTCTCCATCGGTAAAGAGGATTTTGTCCTTGAGACCCCAAGAGAAGAGCGCGGCGTAAGAGAGCCACTTGAAGTTACACCACCTCTCATAGAAGCTAGATCTGGGGGTTCTTTCCAATCCACGGAGTCTCCGCTAGTTCAACAAACCACACTTCAAAGTATCCAAGTTGTTGAGGGAGGTGCAAATATAGCGGCTGTTCCTACTGTGGGCCCCCCAAACTTGGCCCAACTTGCAGAGGTAGCTGTCAACTTAGCCACTCATGCAACCACTGCTGCTGCTAATACTTCTGACCTATTTGCCTCAGCAACTTCGGAGTAGCTCGCTGATTTGTACCCCACTCATTTTCCTGAAGTGCTGGCTAATCTTGGGGCATCACAAGATTTTTATTGTCACGACCCAAACCCGCTCCTATAAGTTTAGTGTCGTAACCGGCCAGTAATCCTTGGATTACTGAAGACTTCTTAACATAATAGCATATAAATAAAGGCTGCAGAAGCAAATACATGAAATATGCATAGTCCAACGAGCTGTGAAGACATACATGGGACTGATAATTTTGAACTTTCATAACAATACGTGTGATCAAAACAAAATGCAACAATCAAGTCACTTCATGTATACACAACAGAAAACTTGTTCGCAAATCAAAAGGAACAAAAACCTTTACATCCCTAATACACATTCATAAGACTTGACTCAAACTGGAACCTCCTCGGGAGGCACGAAGGTTGGCTGACAAAAACTGAAACTCTAGGTCCTCAATTCTGAACCTGGTCACGTGCCTGATCACCTACATACGTAATATAAATAGTGAGTGGGAGCCTAGTGAATAATAACAGAGTAAAGGGTTAAATGAATGATGTTCCATGACTAAGCTAGTTCACATTCGTATTCTTATTCAAATCATAAATAGAATTCAGAATTCATGCTTGATCATACATGGTTTATCCGTTAGCGCTAATAAATCATATACAGAGCATCATAGATTATATTTGTCAGTTCCATAAAGGAACCTCCAGCCGGGTACGGATAACTTGTTAGTTCCATAAAGGAACCTCCAGACTGGGAATGGTTAACTTGTTAGTTCCATAAAAGAACCTCCAGCCGGGTACAGATAACTTGTTAGTTCCATAAGGAACCTGCGGTCTGGGAATAGATAACATACTTGTCATAAATACTTATAAAAAATTTGACAATCATTCATAATATTTTATAAAGCAAATCTTATTCATAGACAGAAAATAATTTAACTCGAACATAGCTTTACTAAGTTATTACTCACAGATAACCGGTGGCTCCAGATAGATGAGTAGAGTAGGCAATTCACTTGACTTGAGGCGCGTGACCTACATAACATGACTGATATATACATTGGAACACACGCTCGGTTTGTACACAACTTATTTCATTTGTTCTTAGTGTGTTTCTAGCCTTTATCCTCATTATAGTGTCTTGATCCGGGCCTAGGAATGCCTAGGATTGAATGATGATGCAAAAATGTACTTGAAAATATTTTTCAAAACTTACTGAAAATAGGGTCCACGCTCGAGCGTGGCTTTCCTGGCTCGAGCGGACATGCAAAATGTGAGGATCCGCTCGAGTGTAACTTCCTTCGCTCGAGCGGTTTACAAACTTTGAAAAAGTACTAGTTGCTTATTTTTCCCGCTCGACGCTTACTTGACACTCGCTTGAGCGTAAGAGACATGCCTTGCTCGAGCGCAACTGTTATCGCTCGAGCGTGCTGCAAAACATAAGAACTTCTGGGAGCATGCATTTCACGCTCAAGCCAGCCCTTGGTCGCTCGAGCAGAAGTGTGAGACACAGAGTGGTCGCTCGAGTGTAGAATCCGTCGCTCGAGTGTGGAAACAGAATTCTGGAATTTCCAGAATTGCTTCCAAGCTTCAAAACTCAATCTTAAAGCATCAAGCTCGATTTTTCTAGGCCAAAACTTGAGAGAACACTTAGAAACTCATAAAACATCATGAATTAAGGATCATATTCAAGAAATCATGGCCTAATAGCTTGCCAATTGTGCAAAAATTCAACTTAAAATTTATGAATGTTCCTTGAACATGACATGCATAAATTTCTTTGAACTTAATCTTCTCAAAACATGATCAAATGTTACAAAACAACATGAAACTTGATGATTTCCCAAAATTAAGGTGAATTCAAGACATGCGTGAGGGAATTCTTGGAAATTAAACTCAAAATATGAGAAAATATGCATACATGCATGGTATGGCTCAATACTCTTCATTTCTAACCCAATTCTTACATTAACCAACTCAAATCTCTAGAGTTCATGTCTTATACTTCATAGTTGTTCAAACAAAGGGTTGGATTCTTACCTAAACTTGTCAAGATGAGAGTTAGAAGTTTGATCCTTGAGTTCCCAAGTCCAAATTCACAAGTTCTCTAGCAATCTCAATAATTTGAGCTCAAGTTCTCTTCTTTCTCCCTCTCTTACGTTGGTTGTGTGTGTGAGAGCTCAAAATGTGTTGACATGAGGGAAAAGAGTGAGTAGGAGTACACAAGAAGCCTTATATAAGCTTGTTTAATGGTAGATAATTAAGACTAATTAAATGAGCCATTAAATTAATCTAATTTAATCGTTCCAAACCGAATTTCAATTAGACCTACCATAAAATTCTAAAAATTCAAAATAACACACAAATCAAGTCAACTTTTGAATCGGATGCAGATAAGGCCTTCAATTCGTAAACTGAATAAAAGTATGAACAGATCTTTCTACGTTAAATAGATATAAACACAAATAGAGCAACACATGGTGCAAATTTTCACGTTAATTTCTTGTTAGGCATAATTAAGCATGGATTAACATTAATCATGGGTCGGGGTTGTTACATTTATACTGGGATGGACACTGCTATTGTACCAGATTTGAATGTTGGAGATTACCAAATGGATGACCTTTTCTCAAAGCAATGGGGAGATAGAGGCAGTTTTGGTTTGTCTCGCGAGATCAGCTTGTCTGGTTATCTTCCAGCATCTATTAGGGATGACAATTTGAACCCGGCCTGACGGGAACCCGATACCCCGATCCCGATTTGAGCGATTTTTTCCCCAAAAATATCCCCAACAGGACGGGGATGGTATTTAAAAATTAATTCTCAATTAGTTTCGGACTGGAGACGGGGATAAGTGTTCTAGCCCCATCCCCGGCCTGTCTTATTCCCCATCCCCGTTTGTTCCCGAAGTGAATTTATTATTTTACCCCTATATATATATATATATATATTAACCAATTACCAAACCCTCATCTCACTTCTCTCTTCTTCTTTGTTTCTATGTCCATCTCTCTTTCTTTCTTTCCTCTACTCTCTCTCACTTCCATAGCTCTCCTCTTTTTCAGCGCCACCACTGCCACTGTCCGCGACGCTGATCATCTTCCTTCGTCGTCCATCGCCTCCGTCGTTGCAGTTACAGCCTCCGTCCGTCGTCCTTCTCTATCGTCGTCGCAGTCGTCCATGCCTTTATCGTCGTCTATCACCTCCGTCGTCTTTAGATCTGTACTGTTTGTGTATGTATTCATACATATGTGTGTGTGTTCTGTCCATTTTTTTGTCCTCCTCAGATTTGTACTGTTTGTGTATGTATGTATGTTGTATACATGTATGTATGTGTTCTGTCCTTTCTTTTTTTTTTTAGTAGTGGATCGGTTGATGATTTTGTTGATGTTGATGTTGAAAATGAAACAATTGGGGATGATGATGATGATGATGATGTTCTTGTTGATGGTCTGTTGAAACAAATTTGGTTTGGGAAATTTTAGGGGTCGAAAAAATCTGATCCTCGTTAGAGGGCGGGAACTGGGACAATGATAGCTTCCCCATCGAGGATCGAGACCGGGGCCGGGGCTGGGGCTGGGGCTGGGGATGGGGAGATTTTCACAATTGGGGATCGGGGACGGGGAGGGTGCTCCCCGGCCCCGGTCGGGCCTGGCCCGTTACTATTTCTAGCATCCACTCACTCCAATTCTGCCGGTCAGTCATCTTTGGGAGAGGTTCTTCGTCCCCAAAATTTTGGTCGCTTTACAAGTCTCCCTTCTATAATCCAAGCAAGCAGTGCTACAAGAGAGTCCACACAACCTTCAGGGAGAGTTTCTTTTCTAAGCTATTGGGTCTCCTCCGAAGTTGCTCCCATTCTTGCCCGCATCCAGGTGCTGCACCTTGGCACCTTTACTGCTTTTAATGTCCCGGGCTCGATGGTGCAAACAGCGTTGTTGAAGTCACTTACCAGTTTCATCCACGACCTCACTACGAAGAAGATTCTGACAACTCCTAGCAAGTTTGTAGAGAGTGTTGAGGTCAATCTGAGCAGTTTTGAGAGGAATGGTTTGGACCTATCATGGATGAGTGACAGGCTTTAGGCAGTTGATGGCTTTCTTGAGCATGCAGATAACATAGTGATTATTACATCTTTGGAAGAAACTATCAAAGACTGTGAGGGTGCTTTGGAGCAGCACCGACAGAACCTGGCTCGGTTCAAGGAAAAGGACTCCACGCTTGTTGCTCAGTTGCCCCAGGATGTGACCCTGATGGACTCCCTCATGAAGAGTTTGATTTGATGTATTGTGACTTTGTTATGGCTATTTTTCCTTGTACTTTTCCTATCTTTTTTCTTTCTTCTTTTCCTTTTGAACATTGTAATCATGCTATGGAAAACTTTGATGTTTATGAGAAGCAAAGATATTGAGTAGTTAAATCTTGCTTCTTTGTCTTCCTTTCATTGTCTTTATATATCTTCTAAGGATGAGCAAAACTCTTGTTATGAACATAACTTTGCCATGACTAAGTCTTTACAAGGATAACATTTCACTAAGTATGGAAAACCTTCCTCATACTAAGTGTTTACAAGAGTAACAGGTTTACTAAGTGCATGACACTTTTTTTTACACTTTGCTTTAGAAGTATTAACAAAGAAACTTACAACTCTTTTTCTGAACAAAAGAAATTAAGGAAAATACTCTTTTACATACTTAGCGTTGATAGGGCCAGTTCTGAACCCATCATCGACTCTTATCAACTTGTAATACCCACTGCTACTTGCCTCAACAACTTTGCAGGGGCCTTCCCATCTGGGTGAGAACTTGGGGATTGGTTGTCCTCGCATGATTACATCCACTGTCTTCCATACCAAGTCCCCCTCTTTGAACTCGTTGTGTTAAACAGACTGATAGTAGGCGCGGGCTATGGACTGATGATACTTTTCCATTGCCCCCGAGGCCCAATCTCTTCTTTCTTCGACTACCTCTATGTCGTTCTTTCTACTGTTTGGAACTAAGTGTGCTAACATAGCCATTCTTGCTAAGGGTATTGCCAACTCAACTGGTAACACAGCTTCGGATCCATATACTAGGGAAAATGGGGTTGCCTGAGTTGGCCTCCTCCTTGATGTTCTGTATGCCCAGAGTGCTACAGGGAGTTGTTCAGACCATGTGCCCCCTGCTTCATCCATTATTTTGCTCAGTATTCGGATGAGAGTCTTGTTGGTTGCCTTAGCTTGTCCGTTCCCTTGAGGTTAGTATGGAGTCGACTTGTGGTGCTTGATCTAGTAAGTGTCCAGCAATCTTCCCACACGGCGATTCACAAAAGAGATCCCATTATCAGACAACATCACATTGGGTATGCCAAACCTACAGATTATGTTTTCCTTGATGAAATTGACCACTCTTGCCCCATCTGCTTTACTCATCGGTTTAGCCTCTACACACTTGGTACTAACTTTAGTCGTTGCAAGTATCTATCTGTGGCATTTGGATTGCTGCGCTATAGGACCTACTAGGTCAAATGCCCAAGTATGAAACGGGTTAGGAGTCTTGATGTTGTGTAGTTCAATCGCCGGTGCATGTATCAAGTTCCTAAACTTCTGGCAGAATTGGTTTACAAAATTTTTAGCATCTTATTTTATTGTTGGCCAGTAATAGCTGAGGTGAATAAGATGCCCATATAATCGCTGCACTCCTTGATGCTCTACCTTGTGGGCTTCTCTCAGTACTTCGTTTGCCTCATCTTTTGATAAACACACCAAAGGTTCCCCTTCAAAGCTCCTACGATATAGCTTGCCTTGGTCAAGGAAGAAGATGAGGGCCCGCCTCTTAACTTTGATTGCATCAGCTTTATTCTCAAGCAGTGTGTCGTTTATAAGATAGTCAATATATGGCTGTCTCCATTCTTCACTGTTTAAGAAATGGGATTCCTTTTCTTTAGCATGGGACTAACATTTTGCACATTGCCTCTACAACTCAGTACTTTCCTTATCCATTTCTGGCCAGTAATATTCGTTGATATAGACTGATATCTCCATCTCTGTAAGACTTAGCATGGATCTGCTTAAGTTTGTAAGTTACTTCTTGTCTACCGACGCACCTTGCTAGCAGGTTGTTGGGACCATGAAAATACAACTTTCATTTGAGGAGCAGGAATGATGCAAGTTCTGCTGGTCTAATTGTTCCCTAGCATATTTTCAGCTGTTGGATTATATCTGCTTTCCATCCCTCAGTATCTTGCTTTATATGTTCTTCGGCTAACACTGTTGGTGTTGTTCTTTTCTCGATGACGATGGCTATACTATCATCTGGTATATCCACCTTTGCCCCCAGTGTAGCCAAGGCATCAGGAAAACGGTTGTGTGTTCAAGGGGTGTGGAGGATTTGGACATCATCAAATTGAGTGAGCAACTTTTGAACTATGGTGCGGTATGGGGCAAGCAAAGGCTCTTTCAAGGCGAAATCACCCATTGTTTGCTTAACAACTAACTTGGAGTCGCCTCAAATTTTGAACTTGCGGAGGCCTTTCTTTTGAGCAGCAATCAGACCCAGTATCAATGCCTCATATTCAACCTCGTTGTTTGAACATTCAAAGTCAAGCTTATATGATAAATGAAACTTCTCTCCTTCTTAGTGTGATGCCAGCTCCACCTTTCCCAGCTCCAGAAACTCCATCAAATTTTACACCCCAATAAGTCTTAACTACAGTTGTTGAGACATGGAACTCACCTGGTAGAGGTACCTCTGCAGGTTCATGTTTACCAGACGAGAATTGGGCTAGTAAGTTTGCAAATGTTTGGCTCTTAATATCCTTGGGAGTAACATAAGTGATGTCATATTCTGCGAGAGCTAAAAGCCATCGTGTCATTCTTCCAGTTAGAGCGGCTTGCTCAATAAGTAGCAGATTGGATCACTCTTGGTCACAACTTGAATCGCATGTGCCAAAAAATAGTCTGCGTCGTGAAGATTAAGGCTAAACAATGCCTCTCAATTGGGATATACCGTGATTCGGCACCATCGACTTTGTGACTGATGTAATAGACTGGCTTCTCAGCTCCATCTATGTCTTGGACAAGTAGAGCTCCAATAGACCAAGGTGTAAAGGTTAGGTACAGTAATAGAGGCTTTTCAGGCTGTAGGGTAATTATTGTAAGTGGAGAGGTAAGTGCTGTCTTCACCATATCAAATGCCTGTTGGTGTTCTTACAACCATTCAAACTTGTGATTCCCTTTCAGTAATGTCCCAAAGAAAAAGGTTATCTCAACAAGGGCTGGAATGAACCTCTTGAGGTATGACACTTTGCCTAGGAATTTCTTCAAGGCTTTTTGAGAGTGTGGAGGTGGCATCTCCATGATTGACTTGATTTTATTCCCATCTACTTCAATCCCCCATTCGGGCCATTCTGTCTTAGTTGCTGGCTGAATTGATAACATTGCTAAAGCGGTAGATGGGGATAAGATCAAGTGTGCCTTCGGAGTTACCGTAGGTAAGTTCCTTGGCATTCTGGACCCTGTCCGATCGATAGACAACGCTGGACATGCCCTCCTCGTTCCATATAGGCAGGAACCCAAGGCATATCATGGCAGCCACAAGAAGGGAGTTGGCCTGGACACTATCAAGAGAGAAATGAACATGACGAGCCTCTAAAAAATAAAACAGAACAACAGAGATACCTGGAAGTAGCTGGGTAAAAGGGCAGAAAACACACTCCTCCATGCTATAAATGTAATCCCCGAAATGTCTGTTGATACCAACACCAAACCACTTAGAGATGCAAGGGAGGGAATGGCGTACTTGTCTTGTAACGAGTCATCCCTCTTCATCTAGGACAGGACAACCCTCTTTATCAAGGACTTCATCGGTGAAGAAAGGCTCATGCTCTTTAGGGGCGGGGCCCATTACAGAAAACCGCTCGTAGAAGAAAGCAGTCAGGAACTAAGTGTGTACAAAGCTCCATACATCATAGTGACCCATGGACCTCTCCATGTCCAAGTGAATGAGGTTAAGACGGAAGTATAAGTTCCCCGAGAAGAGGGGAGCCAGAGGGATTTGATTATCACTGTAGAGTTTGACGGCAAGAGGGAACACCAAGGGATTGATGCTCGCAGCAGGATTGTTGGGGAGAACAAAAAAAGAGATGAAGTAATTGACAAAGACAGCCAGATACAAGTTGCCACAGTAACCTAGGCCAACTATGGAGTTACGACTGTCCTCAGTAATGTCACCCATAACTAGTTGTATGCCCTTGAAAAAGTGTTTTAGCTAGGAGAGGTAGGTGGTCTTGTCTCTTTTGGGCCTCTCTTGAAGTAGTTCCCTAGTCCTGGGATCGTACCAAGAGTCATATTTTCGTGCCTCCAGAAAGGCACCTTGGAGAGCAATAATGGCAGTCTGTTCCGCAACAGTTAGGGAGGCGGGATCAAAAGAGTAGTCCCTACGGGTGCTCAAACATAGAAGGACAACAACATCTTTAAGAGTTAGGGTTATCTCCCCCTAAGCCAGGACGAAGGTGTGAGTGTCGCGACTCCAACGGGAAATTACCATATGAGTATTGGTCTGTACCTTGCGCATAGACAACTTCCTCAAAATCAAAATGGCGTTGAAGAGAAGAACATCCCTCAAGCGCTGCTCAAAGTCATCATCCGCAATAATATTATCAACCCACAAGGACTAGTCTGCCAAAGGGCCTGAGTGAGTACAGTAGTAGATATATGAATGGGGAAAATCACCGCGGTCCACATGAAATTACAACACAAAGACTGGGTTTACCATGTCAACGTCATCCAAAGAAGCCTCACCAAAAGGGAGTAGAGGCTCTTCTAGAGAGAGGGGATTAGGAACAAAAGCGTCAACTGCCTTCTAAAATGGGTCGGCATGCCCCCCAAAGTATGGAGCTCTCCTCCACTCAGCACTAGATGGGACAGCCCTGTTAGGTAGAAACCTGGTAGTGGCCATGAAGAAGAATAAAGAAAGAGAAGAAGACTTTGGAAGGTAAGGGCTAGAGAGAGAAGAAGACAAGGAGACAAGAAAGTGGGTTGTGGCGAAAGCGAGGGACCAGTGGACCCAAGAGGCACTATTTATAGATAAAACAGCAAAAAGACGAACACGCTTCCCTAGGCCTATTATGACCACCAGTCAAAGGCATATTTTCAGAGCCATTATGACTTTGTAGAAAGCCGACGCAACTCCTAGCCCAATCGATGCAATTTCTGACCTAACCGATGCAACCCCTAGGTTACTTGCTGACGTCATGCACACGCGGGAAACAAGAAGCGTGTCCCCCACGCGCGCAGGGGGCAAATGTAGAGGGTTAGAAATTAAACTCCAAATTAAGTGTGAACCCAAGTACTGAGATTGCCCCTTTAAGGCAACCAAGAATGACTAAAAGAGTATGGGCTAAAGCCCAAGAGAAGCTGGCCAACAGTGGGCTGAAGCAGGTCTGACTCCCCAAGGGTCAAAACAGACTCCACGAAGGAAAATGCCTAAGTGAAGTTGTAGAGGCACCACTTGCAGCGGCCAAGTTACAGAGGCATTTCGCCTTAGCACCGTCATTCACAATATTGTCGGTTCTGCCGCCCGTTGAAGTTGCTGAGGGAAAGAGAAAAGCCGAAGAAACTAAGTTGCAAAGGCAGCTCTTGCAATGGCCAAGTTGCAGAGACAGCACTTGCGACAGCCAAGTTGCGGAGGCACTTTATCTCAGTGTTGCCATTTCAAGTATTGTCGGTACCGCCACCATTCCAAGTATTATCGGTGCTGCAACCATCTTGAGTTGCTGAGGGAAAGAGAAAACCGAAGCAACCAAGTTGCGGAGATAGCACTTGCAGCGCCCAAGTTACAAAGGTATTTTGTCGGCTTTGCCATCTCTAATATTGTCGGTTCTACTATTTGAACTTGCTACGGGAAATGACTGCCGCAGCAACTGTAGCCGCTACAACTAACTTGTGGAGAGAACATCCCGCCAAGGTGATAACAGCCTTTGGGAGAAACTTCCCCTCTGCAAGTAGAGGCTAATGCTTGGCGCTGATAGTAGGCCCCAAGGCATTACTAGCCTAAGGTTGATAGCAGGCCCCAAAGTTCATTAACTTGGCGCTAATAGCAGGCCCCAAGGCTTACTAGTTGGAGCTAATAGTAGGCCCAGAGATACCAATATACCACGGCAACCCCGCGAAGATGGGAGTAGGACATCCCAAGCACAAGGGACTCCTTTTCCATTTACCCAGGTTATAGACCTGCCTTAGTTACATAGGTAGGACCAAGGAAGCCCCCTTGGGCTTAGTAGTAAGGCACAACATGGCTGATAGTAGGCTTAGCTATGGCCTTCACCTTGAGAAGTTGGGGAGTTTGTGGTTTGGTAGCTAAAGGTTGAGGTTTCACTGAGGTGAACATGAACATAGCCGATAGCAGGCTAATGGAGTCCTGAGAATGGATGTACTGGCCAAATAGAACTGAAAAGCCAAGTGCAGCGGCAAGGTTTACCGCTGCAAGTGCACTTGCTGAGGTTTGGGTTAAAAAAGCAAGTGTAGCAGCAAACACTCTCGCCACAACTGCACTTGTTGAAGCTCAAAAGGGAGTTATAGCGCCAAACACTCCCATCGCAACTACACTTGCTGAGATTCAAAAAGGTAGTTGCGGAGGCAAACAGATAGTACAAAGTACATGCAGAAGGACACGTGGCACCTTTAGCCTGATGGCTCAAGGCAGAATACTCTGTGTGATCCTTAGGGACACCTATCTTCTCTCTATTTGGCCACTTGGTGTCCTCTTGGTACCAAGGAAAAGCCTATAAATAGGACCCATATCCCAAGGTCCAAGAAGAGGAATTTTAGGATTTGGGGGAGATGTTGCCCATTTGTGCATTGCCATTGTCTTTTTCTTTAGGTACTTGCTTCACCCTCACTCAGCTGTTCACTCTCCAACCTCCCAAACAGTTGCTGCTACTCATCCTCTAATCATTCCACCATTCTTGGACCATTAACATAGTTTTGCCTCTCTAATCATATTCCTAACCTTGAACCCCCTTATAGCTTGCTATCAGCGCCAAGTTAATGAACTTTGGGGCTTGCTATCAACCCTAGGCTAGTAATGCCTTGATGCCTACTATCAGCTCCAAGAATTAGCCTCTACTTGCAGAGGGGAAGCTTCTTCCAAAGGCTGCTATCACCTTGGTAAGATGTTCCCTCTGCAAGTTAGTTGCGGTGGCTGCAGTTGCTCTGACAGTCATTTCCCGTGGCAAGTTCAAATTGCAAAACCAACAATATTAAAGATGGCGGCGTTGACAAAATACCTCTGCAACTTGGGCACTGCAAGTACTGCCCTCGCAACGTAATTGCTTTGACTTTCTCTTTCCCTCAGCAACTCCAGATGGCTGCGGCACTGAAAATACTTAGAATGGGAGGGGCGGTGCTGACAATTCTTGAAATGGCAGCACTGAAATAAAGTGCCTCTGCAACTTGGCCGTCGCAAATGCTGCCTCCGCGACTTAGTTGCTTCGGCTTTCTTTTTCCCCCAACAACTTCATAAGGTGGCGGAACCGACAATATTGTGAATGGCGGCGTTGAGGCAAAGTGCCTCTGCAACTTAGCCACTGTAAATGTTGTCTCTGCAACTTCACTTAGGCATTTTCCTTCGTGGAGTCTGTTTGCACCCTTGGCGGGTCAGACCTGCTTCGGCCCACTGTTGGCCAGCTTCTCTTGGGCTTTAGCCCATACTCCTTTAGTCATTCCTGGTCGCCTTAAAGGAGCGACCTTAGCACTTGGGTTCACACTTAATTTGGAGTTTAATTTCTGACCCTCTATATCTTAGAAACTCCAAACGTTTCCAATTGCGCATGAGTTTTGGGACCTTGGACACAACATCATGATCTATATCAGCTGGCAGCTCTAATACAATTAAGTTAGGACACTTGGTGAGTCAAAAAAAAAAGAAGCAAGGGTTACCAACCACTAATACAAAGTAATCAAAAACCTTAATATAAAACAACAGAGAAAATTAAACCAAAAGGGTTGGTTTGATTATAATAAAAAATATGATGTGAAGTTAAAAATATTTATAAAAAAAAAAAGAAAAAAGGAAAAAGAAAAGAAAATTTATTTTTCAATTCAAATTTTTTTAAGATGAAATTTATTTGAAATTTTTAGTAGTTGACTACTTTTAGCAAAATATATATTTGTAAAAAAAAAAATTACAAGAAATTGAAAGTAAGTTACTTGCTAAAGTGGATTAATCTTCTTGTATTTTCCCCTACTTTCATCTAAAAAAATGCAATAACATTTTTTTTTCTTACTTGCACTTTCCATCACTTCTATTTTCACAAAACTCAACAAAGAGTCAAATTTTAATTCTACATTAAGCCAATTTGTAAAGTAGGAAATAAAATATGCATTTTTTTTTCAAATGCTAACTAGTGCCATGCTATATTTGTTTGTTTTGGAATTGGGTAAAAAGTACATTAAAAATAATAATTATTTTTTAAAATTAAAAAAAAAAAAGAGGTTGTGAAATCCATAAAATGTGTTTTGAGTTTGGAAAATATTGTGACATTTTTTTCTTTGAACTTTTTCTTCAACATTGGGCATGAAGAACTCATTGATCTGCAATGTAAAACAGTACTTCTTCATCACAGAAGCCAAAGCCGGGAAGCGATACATACACAACGGATGTAGCACTACGCTTGACTAAAGTCTTGACGATTGTAGTGAAAGAGAATTTTCCCTTTACTTGATAGTCATCGATTAATCTTGCTAAAAAAAATAAAGAAGTGCAGTCATCAAGTGAGATTTCAAGAAAATCAAGTTGTCTCCAGCAAAGAGGACTCTTCGTGGCTTTGTACCATGACTTGCACACAAACGGAACATCAATTAGTAGTGATTCTATTCCCACTCTACCTAACGCATTCACCAAGCAATCTATATTCAATTCCTTTCATTTTTCTCCTTCCATCTGCACAAATTGAAGATGAAGGGTAAACATAAATGATAAATAAAAAAGAGAAAAATGCATTTAGTGAAAATAACTCAAAATAATTGTATTTTTATGGATGTACAAATCAAAACAAGTGACAATTGTTTCTCATGCCACAACTTTCACTTGCTATAAACACAACTTCTTGCAACTCTATGAAAGTTATAATTACGTTGTTCTTATTTAAGTACACCTTTTTTTTTTTAAGAAAATATTTTTTTTCAAAGATTCCATGTAGCCAGTGAAGGTTTCAAATGAAAACTTGTTCTATTTTACTAGAAAATGCTAGGTATTCCAAAAAAAAAAAAAAAGAAAAAAAAAAAAAAGAAGAAGAAGAAACAGAAAAGAGTTAAGTTTGTTTAAACTCTGAAATCATGCATTCATGCAGAAGATAAAGATTCATATATTGAGATTACACCAAGATTCACATGAATAGAAACATTCATATATTGAGTAAAAATAAAAATAAAAGCAACACAACATTTGAAGCAAGTTTTTTTAAACTCTGAAATCATGCAATTGATGCAGAAGGGAAAGAGAGAGCCTGTTATAGCATTAATTCCAAAAGGAGAGACAAAGCCTTCTTGTCTCTGATTTTGATTACTCTACCGAAACAAATGTGTATATATAGACATACAAGATACAAGTGTATGGAAGGTGGAATTGGAAATGGATGATGAAGAGTATTATCTGAAAGTTGAAAAGTCTGGAAAATAATTCATCACCTCTTTATCAGTCAACAATATCAGAATTCAAGATGATTTGAATATGAGTTTAATTCATGCGTTTGAATTTGGTGCCAATTAAACTAATTTTATAGTCATTTTGATAGTCATATAGCACTAGTCATTTTGATAAAGGCTATATGCACCAATTAGTATATCAATCAGTGTACTAACAAGTGATGTGGCATAATTTTACAAATTTTGAGTATTTGCAATTTGTATCAGTGGTGCTACATGCACTGATTAATGTACACATTAGTATACCAACTAGTGTTATGTCATTATTACTGACCCCACCTATTATACAAATTACAAATATACAAAATTTCTAAAATTATGCTACATCATCTGTTAGTATATTAGTTAATACATTAATTGGTACATACAGCATTATTCAATTTGTATAATGGGCGGAGTTAGTAATAATGTCATAACATATGTTAGTACACTAATTGGTATATCAATTGGTGCATGTAGCACCACCGAAACCATTATAATGGAAATTATGTCCCAAAAAAAAAAAAATCTCTTAACCTATGAAAAATATATACAATGTCCATCTAATAAGTGGAAAAAATTTGGGGATATACTACAAACGTCAATTGTCAAAATTTCTAAACCAAATTAATTGTAATTTTATCATCCCTAGTAGCTACTTAAAAAAGTCATGCCTGACATCTCACCTCCAAGTCAAGAAGGCATAAGGGCGTACGAAACTAGGATTTCATAACTGGAGGGGTCGAAAAAAAAAATCACTAAATACACAAGCACACATGTATGTACAATATGATATATAAATTTTATATACATAGAAAAAAAAAATTAAATACCATAAAAGCAATCTCTAATAGAAAGAAGAAGTTTTTTTAGTGCAAAATAGAAAAAGAAGGCAAGATGGGAGAATAATAAGATATGTATTTTCTTATACTATAGGTCATTTTATGTATAAAATGATATATATATATATATATATATTTAAAGTAGTATGACAAACAATATTTTTCACAGAAACAGGGGCCATGGGCCCCCATAGTCTTCTCCTAGTTCCATCCTTAGGCGTGCACCAGAGATGGATGAATTATTCTTTCCTTGTGTTTTCAAAGTGGGAAACAATTTGAATTCATTAAGTAAATTGATATAAGCTTTACATAAACCAGCCCTACTGCAACATTAGACAAGTGAGTACCACTTTATTTGATGTTGTTTGACAAGCAAATCAGGAAAATATTTGTTAGCTATTAAAAGAAGCAACTGAAAACAAAAGCCAAAAGTAAAAATTAGGGAGTTCACGAGTGGCACAAGCTAGTGCCTTGATATTTCATCCATTACATAACAATCCATTATACACAACACAACAGAGAGTTTCTAGAATTGAGTCTGGGTTGACAATCCCAAGCAAACACTTTATATAATACAGAAGTCTCCATCATGGAAGCCATCTGCACGATACGAAGGGCGGTAATCATCATCATAATCATACAACATCAAACCCTCAAGCTTGAATGTTCGGATATCAGAAGCAAGCTTTAATATCTCATCATCACCCTCGTTGAAACCTATTCAGTCCCTAATATCAAAATATTTAAATTCTTTTAAACCTATGCAGTCCCTAACATCAAAATATTTAAGTTCTTTGCAACCCTGCAAAATCATCACTAGGTTCTCCTTTTCCATGGGTGCATGCCTTAGAAACAATTGCTCTATGTTTGGGAGTAGGGTGACAATAGCTGAGGCAGCATCTTCCCCAATTTAGGCTCCTGGAATACCCAATCCAATAAAGTTCTTGCAATGAATGTTGATTTGGGCAAGGATTTCTTGCATTTGAAGCGTGCCTCTAAGCCTTAAAATCGCCAAATTTTTCCACTTGCTCGTAAGGTTTGGTATCTGTAACATATAATCACAAGGTAGATAACGAGGCAACAACAAAACCCTTAAGTTAGGACACCTGGTGAATACAAAACAGACCAAAGGTTACCAAAAAAACTCATACAAAGTCATCCATCACCTTCTGATGAAACTAGAAAGTAATTTTAAATCAGAGTCATTTAATGGTTTAGGATCCACTACCATAATCCACCTTTGCAATAATCTTACAATGGTGGGTTAAGAGCAAAAAACAAAATCATTTCAACTTGCACAGTTAAACCACCTTTAAACCGCTCAATGATTGTATTTCTGGCTCATAAACCACCATTGCAGAGTATCCTACTCCCATTTTAGCTATCCCTTCAACCTATTTATGTAATTTTATTTGCTGAGTTTTTACCTTTCAAGTTTTGGATATTATATATATATATATATATGCCATAGTGGCAGATTGTCAGTAAATGAAGACACAGAACAAAAATGGTGCTCTTTTTTTTTGCCCCCCCCCCCTTCCTTTATGTAATAAAATCAACTTAATGAAGTTAGTTTGTAGAACTTACTCATCTACAACATAAAGCAATGCTTCCTCTGTGCAACAATCTAGAAGTGATAGAAAGGTGGCAGATCTAGCACTACGCTTAACTACAAACTTGATGAATGTAGTTGTGCGGGGAGCAAATATTCCGGCAAGCCCGTACTCCTTTCTTCCGAGCTCCGTCGATGTCCGATCACCTGCGAGCAAGTAACGGTGAGCTACCCGGCGGTGTGTGGCCGGAAAAACCCTCCGACGATCAAGTTAGCACACACCTTAGGATGGATAGAGAGAAGGGAGAGAGTGTTTGAGTGTAAGAAATTCCTTACAGAGTGTTCGTCTATCGCGTATGGGGGGCGCAGACATGCCTATATACCTTCTGAGCCCCTTACCCACTCCCAGTCATCTCCTGACACGTGGCTCTGCTATCCCATCTGTCAGCATAGACCTTGCTGAACATCACCTAATCTCAACTGCCTGACTTCACAGCTGGAGCTCGGCAGCCGAGCTGCTCTACCACTGCTATGCCATGCTTCATACCCATGCACCTAACCGGACAAACACATGGAGGACCGGGCTAGGCGGCATCTCGGCAAAGCCTAGCCCGGGTACCTCCTTTGGTCGGCCTTCCTGCCGGTCAATCAACTACCTCGACTGACCACGTCTTTTCGGGCGCCGGTCACTCGGTCTGTCTGGCTTCGACCATCCTCGGACCGAGCATCCTGGTCCGACCGGTCACTTCCTGGCCGAGCAGTTTCTGTTCGATCCGGGGTGGCACACACTCAGTCCAAACTCTGCCCGGTCCAAATCTGTCCGGCACAACTCTGTCCGGCCCAAATCTGTCCGGCACAACTCTGTCCGGCCCAAATCTGTCCGGCACAACTCTGCCCGGCCCAAATCTGTCCGGCACAACTCTGTCCGGCCCAAATCTGTCCGGCACAACTCTGCCCGGCCCAAATCTGTCTGGCACAAAGTCCATATCATTAATCTCCCTCTCAATTGCCCCTTAATTCCGTCCGCTGAAGCGTGACTGGGATTACCTATCCTGATCGGGGTAATACTTCCTCGGTCCTCAATATGCAAGATGGTGACCGCACTAAGAAAGCGAGCAAGGTCCGCTCCACGACTTCCTTCTTAGCGAGCAACATCAGCTCGGTCAAGGAACTTCCAAGGTCAGCGAGCAAGGTCCGCTCCGCGACTTGCTTCTTGGCGAGCAACAACAGCTCGGCAAAGAACTTCCAAGGTCGGCGAGCAAGGTCCGCTCCGCGACGTGCTTCTTGGCGAGCAACATCAGCTCGGTCAAGGAACTTCCAAGGTCGGCGAGCAAGGTCCGCTCCGCGACTTGCTTCTTGGCGAGCAACATCAGCTCGGTCAAGGAACTCCGAGGAAGGCGAGCAAGGTCCGCTCCGCGACTTCCTTCTTAGCGAGCAAAAACAGCTCGGCAAGGAACTTCCAAGGTCAGCGAGCAAGGTCCGCTCCGCGACTTGCTTCTTGGCGAGCAACATCAGCTCGGTCAAGGAACTCCGAGGAAGGCGAGCAAGGTCCGCTCCGCGACTTCCTTCTTAGCGAGCAAAAACAGCTCGGCAAGGAACTTCCAAGGTCAGCGAGCAAGGTCCGCTCCGCGACTTGCTTCTTGGTGAGCAACAACAGCTCGGTCAAGGAACTTCCAAGGTCGGCGAGCTAGGTCCGCTCCGCGACTTCCTTCTTGGGGGACAAGATCAGCTCGGCCAAGGAACTCCAAAGAAGGCGAGCTAGGTCCGCTCCGCGACTTCCTTCTTGGCGAGCAAAAACAGCTCGGCAAGGAACTTCCAAGGTCAGCGAGCAAGGTCCGCTCTGCGACTTGCTTCTTGGCGAGCAACATCAGCTCGGTCAAGGAACTTCCAAGGTCGGCGAGCAAGGTCCGCTCCGCGACTTGCTTCTTGGCGAGCAACATCAGCTCGGTCAAGGAACTCCGAGGAAGGCGAGCAAGGTCCGCTCCGCGACTTCCTTCTTAGCGAGCAAAAACAGCTCGGCAAGGAACTTCCAAGGTCAGCGAGCAAGGTCCGCTCCGCGACTTGCTTCTTGGCGAGCAACATCAGCTCGGTCAAGGAACTCCGAGGAAGGCGAGCAAGGTCCGCTCCGCGACTTCCTTCTTGGCGAGCAAAAACAGCTCGGCAAGGAACTTCCAAGGTCAGCGAGCAAGGTCCGCTCCGCGACTTGCTTCTTGGTGAGCAACAACAGCTCGGTCAAGGAACTTCCAAGGTCGGCGAGCTAGGTCCGCTCCGCGACTTCCTTCTTGGGGGACAAGATCAGCTCGGCCAAGGAACTCCAAAGAAGGCGAGCTAGGTCCGCTCCGCGACTTCCTTCTTGGCGAGCAAAAACAGCTCGGCAAGGAACTTCCAAGGTCAGCGAGCAAGGTCCGCTCCGCGACTTGCTTCTTGGCGAGCAACATCAGCTCGGTCAAGGAACTCCGAAGAAGGCGAGCAAGGTCCGCTCCGCGACTTCCTTCTTGGCGAGCAAAAAGAGCTCGGCAAGGAACTTCCAAGGTCAGCGAGCAAGGTCCGCTCCACGACTTGCTTCTTGGTGAGCAACAACAGCTCGGTCAAGGAACTTCCAAGGTCGGCGAGCTAGGTCCGCTCCGCGACTTCCTTCTTGGTGGACTAGATCAGCTCGGCCAAGGAACTCCAAAGAAGGCGAGCTAGGTCCGCTCCGCGACTTCCTTCTTGGCGGACAAGATCAGCTCGGCCAAGGAACTCCAAAGAAGGGGAACAAGGTCCGCTTCGCGACTTCTTTCTTGGTGGACAAGATCATCTCGGCCAAGGAACTCCAAAGAAAGCGAGCAAGGTCCGCTCCGCCACTTCTTTCTTGGCGGACAAGATCAGCTCGGCCAAGGAACTCTAAAGAGGGGGAGCAAGGTCCGCTCCGCGACTTCTTTCCTGGCGGACAAGAACAGCTCGACTGGACCCTCGGAGTTGAGCAAATCATCAACTCATCAGCCGGAGTAAAACATCTCGGCTGGAACCTCGCAGTTGAGCAAATCATCAACTCTTCAGCCGGAGTAAAACATCTCGGCTGGAACCTCGCAGTTGAACAAATCATCAACTCTTCAGCCGGAGTAAATCATCTCGGCTGGAACCTCGTAGTTGAGCAAATCATCAACCCGTCAGCCGGAGTAAATCATCTCGGCTGGAACCTCGCAGTTGAGCAAATCATCAACTCTTCAGCCGGAGTAAAACATCTCGGCTGGAACCTCGCAGTTGAGCAAATCATCAACTCTTCAACCGGAGTAAAACATCTCGGCTGGAACCTCGCAGTTGAACAAATCATCAACTCTTCAGCCGGAGTAAATCATCTCGGCTGGAACCTCGCAGTTGAACAAATCATCAACTCTTCAGCCGGAGTAAAACATCTCGGCTGGAACCTCGCAGTTGAACAAATCATCAACTCTTCAGCCGGAGTAAATCATCTCGGCTGGAACCTCGCAGTTGAACAAATCATCAACTCTTCAGCCGGAGTAAAACATCTCGGCTGGAACAGAAGAGTAGGCCCCTTATCCACTATTATTTCGGACACAACAAAGCTCTTCAGCAAAAGTAATTCACTTCTATTACATTGACAAAAAGAGTATTTGCATTCAGAAGTGTTGGGGAAACAAGTCCCTCAAAAAATTACATAAGGCCGTATTCCATGGCCGGGGTACGCCTTTGCCATCCAAATCTTCTAAGTTGTATGCCCCCTTGCCCGGTTATCTTGTAAGGCTCCTCCTAGTTTGCCCCTAGCTTGCCTTCACCCGGCACTAGTGCGTTGCCCATGACCTTCCTTAAAACCCAGTCGCCCACTTGCTCGTTTCCTTCGAGGTTGTCTCCGCGGTGGACGTCGCCGCATCATCCTCTACTCGGATGTGCTCATTGATGCGCTGCATTAGGTGCCACATGGATGTCTGCTGGTTCATTGTAAGCGAATCCCTCAGCCTATGTCCGAGCGGGAGACCGCGCTTGTATTGCGTGATTGCAAGGTTGACCGGGCAATCCAAGATCTCGTTGAAGGTTTCCCAATACCTCGAGTTGTATGCCTTCAGTGTGTCGCTCGGTTCCATCTTGACACTAAGTAAATGATCGACTTCCTTTGGTGTTTTTGTGTTGGTTTTGAAGCGCGTCACAAAGGCTTCGGCCAACTGATGCCATCGTTGTATGCTCCCTTCCGGCAACCTCTCGAACCACTTCAAGCCCAGCTCGCCTAAACTTGACGGGAAGATCAGGCACATAAGTCCGTCATTTCGCCTATGTCCGGCCATAACCTGTCGGAAGTGGCTCACATGCAGGTAAGGATCGGTTTTCCCGTCGTAAAGCGCGAACTTTGGCTGGTGGAAGCCTGCCGGAAGCAGTGTAGTTTCTATTTCCAGGGAGAAAGGGGTGGCACTCAACCTGGCCAAATCTGAATCCACTAGGAGTGGCGCTGCTTGGCGGGGTGGAGGCATTCCGTCCTCCTCGCTGGCGTGAACCCCGTAGGATAGCCGCTGGAACGCCGGTATCCTCTGAGCTTCGCGCCGACGAACCCGCTCCTTTAAGACCGCCCGCAAATCCTCTGAATGAGCGGAGTAAGAGTACCTCGAAGTCGTCATCGGACGTGAGGGCCGGTAGGTGCTGTCTTGCGCGCTAGACTTCTCTGCATGCACGTCGGAATCACCAACCTGGTAACTTCTGGTAATAGAAATGGATGGAATGCGTCGCTGACTCTGACCGCCTGAACGGCGGGATGGGGTGCGCTCACTGTGGTCACCCACTCTAGCTTCACCTTTCCCTTTGACATGCCGCTTCAGATCCTCCATCTCCGCCGCCATTCGCCGGATGACAGCGTCTTGGTCCCTCAACTTATTTTCCAGACGTCTGGCGTGTGAGTCTCTCCTCCGCCGGTGACCGTCTGGACTCCGTGAATGACCATGACTTCTTCCGCGCTTATCCCGCGCGTCTCCCGACTGTCCGCCAGTGGGCGTTCCCAAGTCAGCCATTGGATGGACAGTAGGAGGTCCCTCTCTCCTTCGGGTATACTCCGGGGTGGCTCCGTCGATGGCGGACAACGGAAACTCGTCGTTGTTCGCCATGGACGGCGATCAGATGAACCTGGAAGACAAGGTTTTGTCTGTCAAGCTTCCCACAGACGGCGCCAATTGTGCGGGGAGCAAATATTCCGGCAAGCCCGTACTCCTTTCTTCCGAGCTCCGTCGATGTCCGATCACCTGCGAGCAAGTAACGGTGAGCTACCCGGCGGTGTGTGGCCGGAAAAACCCTCCGACGATCAAGTTAGCATACACCTTAGGATGGATAGAGAGAAGGGAGAGAGTGTTTGAGTGTAAGAAATTCCTTACAGAGTGTTCGTCTATCGCGTATGGGGGGCGCAGACATGCCTATATACCTTCTGAGCCCCTTACCCACTCCCAGTCATCTCCTGACACGTGGCTCTGCTATCCCATCTGTCAGCATAGACCTTGCTGAACATCACCTAATCTCAACTGCCTGACTTCACAGCTGGAGCTCGGCAGCCGAGCTGCTCTACCACTGCTATGCCATGCTTCATACCCATGCACCTAACCGGACAAACACATGGAGGACCGGGCTAGGCGGCATCTCGGCAAAGCCTAGCCCGGGTACCTCCTTTGGTCGGCCTTCCTGCCGGTCAATCAACTACCTCGACTGACCACGTCTTTTCGGGCGCCGGTCACTCGGTCTGTCTGGCTTCGACCATCCTCGGACCGAGCATCCTGGTCCGACCGGTCACTTCCTGGCCGAGCAGTTTCTGTTCGATCCGGGGTGGCACACACTCAGTCCAAACTCTGCCCGGTCCAAATCTGTCCGGCACAACTCTGTCCGGCCCAAATCTGTCCGGCACAACTCTGTCCGGCCCAAATCTGTCCGGCACAACTCTGCCCGGCCCAAATCTGTCCGGCACAACTCTGTCCGGCCCAAATCTGTCCGGCACAACTCTGCCCGGCCCAAATCTGTCTGGCACAAAGTCCATATCATTAATCTCCCTCTCAGTAGTGACGGACAATTTATCATGTAATTGATATTTATTAAGCAATCTTGATATGGATTCATCATAAGACCTTGAATCAAGTGAGATTTTAGAAAAATCAAGTTTGCCCCAGCACAAACGACTGAGCGTAGCTTTGTACCATGGCTTGCACATGAAGGGAACATCCAATAGCAGTGATTCAATTCCAACTCTCCCAAACACATTCACCAAGCAATCCATATTCAAATCCTCTCATTTCCCTCCTTCCATCTACACCAATGTTGTCACGACCCGCTCCCCGTACCCAAGGGTTAACCATTGTGATGGCCAGTAACTAAAGTTACCTCCGGCCAATTCTTAAACAAATTAATGTACGTGAGCGGAAATAATATTTAAGTGAGGGTACCAAAATAATCATCGGAGCTTCTATTTTTATTACAAAATTTATTGACCAAAAAGGCCAATATTTACATATAAAAATATCATAAAAGTGCTATGTGTGTCTGTTCCGCAGCCCCGCGTCTAAAACTTCCCAAAAGCTAGTTCTGAATTGCATTGTTTCCTGAAAATTAGTAAACAGCTATAAGCACATGGCAGAGTGAGAAATATTATGCCAAGAGTATAAGAGACACAAAATAACCATGGATAATTATGTAACTAAAATAATTAAGATAACTTGGTCTGAACAAATAATCATTTTAGTAACAAAACTAAGATTATGTAAATAAATAAGCATAACCACGGTACCGAACAGAACAGAACAGAACAGATGTCACATGAGTGACAGTCAGAACAGAGGTACGGATTCAATAGGTAGCTCGTACGGATTATAGAGGTGGCTTCCACAATAGTGTAACACTTATCTTCTCACTGCACTTTGCTCCGCACAGAACAGAGGTTAATAGATCCATGACAACAGAGGGCCACAAAGTGACCAAACAGAGGCCAATGGTTATTTAAATCCCCCAAGGCGTGGGACTCCTGTGGTGGTACTTACAAAACATAATTGTTTATAAAGTTATAGTAAAATATTCTTTAAAATTTAAACAAACATATCCATGGGTTTCATTTAAAGCAAATAGAGTTCAGAAAATAACCCACGTAATTGAAATATTAATATAATTTATAAAACATAACTTGTATAAAATAAATTATGGTAAATCAAACTATACGTAAAATATATTATGGTGACTCAAGATATAATATAACTCACCTTAAGTTTAATACTTCACTCTTTCTTTCCACTATCAAGGACCTTCTTTACTTCCAATATTTTCTTTCCCCTTCTCTGTTTGTTTTCCTTCTTTTTATTCACAACCCACTCCTCCTTTTATACTAGATGTACAACTTGCTCAGCAAGTTTGGCTGACGCATAGCCATGCCACGTGGCCTCTATACTCAATTCACTTAATTGCATGCTTATCCACGGCTCCCTTATCCATTGATCTCCTTTTTTTTTTCTTTTTTTTTAATGCTTAATTAATCATACGTAAAATTATATTTTTTTATAATTAAATAATACTAATATAAAATTTAAGGGATAGCGTAAATTTTTGGGTTGTTACAAATGTCAAATAAAGGGTATAAATATTATATTTCTCTAAATATAGAGAGAGATTAAAAAATTATTGCAAGGTTATATCATGAGGTCTTGGAAAACACAACTTTATAGATAACAATAGATCTACAAAGTGAGTTGAAGAAAGCCCATTTTACAATATTTTTGTTTGTGTGGAAAGATTGGAAGGGGTAATTTCTGAGTTTAAATTACAATTAAAAGAGAAATCAATATGTACAGTGAAAAGTTAGATCATACAAAACCAAAAACCAAAAACAATAAAGAACATTCCCAAAACAAAAAGTGGGTAATCACTAATTGACTTGTATAAACTACCACATAACACAAAACCCAATTCAAATACAAACATAACGGGTAGATATAGAATCAGAAAATCAAGGGAAATCCAAAAAGAGGAATTAACAATGCAATCATGAGGTAACCCAAGCACCCCTGAAAGAAGTGTGGAAAAAAAAAAACACAGATTCATAAATTAATGTTGTTCCAAATTGATAGAGAAGACCTACCACTGACATGATGAAGATGAGTAACACCACAGTCTGCTCTGATTTTGATCACTCCTGTTGCTAGCAAATACAAGATATGAAGAAGTCCATTTATAAATAGCAATGCACAGATAGACTTTTATTGATGAAGAAACAACAATTTGAGAGCTGGGTGGAGGAAAGGTATCACTTTGTTAGGGTACCAAAGAAAGTAATGACTAAGTGGATCGCTAATGGTGCGTCAATTTTTTCACTAAATTTGAGTAAAAGCTCCCTTTGATATCAAGTGCTCCAACGGAGGATTTTGATGTTTCATCAAACCACCAGTTGACCGGGCGGATGACCAGTCGACCAACCAGTGTAACATTTTCATAGATTTTTGCCTTGAGGTGGTCATCTAAGAGGACATTCGGGGGACATCCGGTGGTGAAAATCTAACGGCAATAAACAGTGATTTGATGAAAGGCATATTGGTCATCATAAATGAAACAAAAGTGAAATCCTGGATTTGATGAACTGTTGGAGAAGCAAAAAGTAACTTTTTCATCAAATTTAAATTTGACGATGGATTTGATGAACCATTGGAGATGGTCTAAGGAAGTGTTCCTTTTTCTTTTGCTTGCTTTCTTTCTTTTCTTTTCTATCCTTTACCTCTATATATATATATATTACAAAATATTTTTTTGTTGTTAGAGCATCTCAAATGTGTACCCTTTTTTTTTCCATCAAATTTGAGTAACAATTTAAGAAAAAACTTCATTTGATATCGCCCATTTCAATAGAACAATCTGGGATTTCATCAAACCACTGGTTGACCAGGAGGACGACCGAGGGATGTCAGGTGGTCGTCCGGCCGGTCGACCGTCCAGTGTAATTTTTTCAAATTCTGAAACAGATTTTTGCAAAGAGGTGGTCGACCAGGGGATAACCGGCCGGTCGTCCAGTGATGATGCATGTTGCCTTACATCTCCAATGGCTATGTACAGTAAATTGATGAAAGACATAACCATTTGATGAAAAGTTTAAAATATCCTAGATTTGATATTGGTTTGATGTAAACGTCAGAAATGTACAGCAAATTGATGAAAGACACAGTCATCCTCAATTTGATAAAAAATTTAAGATATCCAAAATTTGATACTGGTTTGATGTAAACGTTGAAGCAACAAAAGTCTCATTTTTTCATCAAATTTAAATTTCATAAAAGAAAGATGAAGTGTTGGAAATGCTCTTAAAAATGAAAAATGATGATGACCAAAATGTGCATTGGAATGTTATTACAAATTTATTAAAGTATATATATATATATATATTTTAATGTCATATGAAAGTATTTTAGAAATTATGTTTCTTATTATTTTGAACAAACTACAACCTTGTATCTAATTTGATAAATATTTAGTTATATAATTAAATTGTTCAATTTTTGAAATAAATCGAATTAAGTTTCATACAATCTTTTTTCAATTGAACTATATGAACTAAAATGAATAACTGTAAGCACTAAGTAGATAAGTTTGACAATTTTGATATGAAACCAAAAAAAATTAGTGATAATTTAAGAGATAAAAGTGAAATGAAAAACAAAATATTTAAGGGTAAAAAAAAAACATCATTAACCCGTTTATATTATTGTTACTTTAGTGATTACAAATCTATTGTAATTACATCAAATTTGTGAAGCTAAATCCAATTTTCTAATTACTTGGGAGTAGAAAAAAATTGTGAAAGGAGTAAGAGTAAAATTTATAACAGGGTGTAAATACATCCTGCCCATAAATCATATGAACAACCATGAAATACAAACTCAAATGCAAATACACCACAATTAGAAGGGAACATGACTGATACCCTTGTATGGAAACCATCTCGGAGGATGGTGCCATCCAAGAACATCAGCTAAAAAAACTTAAATAGAAAATGCCAATAAAAAATAGCATTCCCAATAATCCATAAGATGTATCGGCAAACTCAATAACAGTTAGCATTCAACATTTGTAAACATAGTCTAGTAAATTATCCGATATAATCTAGCATTCCCCTAATTCCACAAGCAAGAAACCAATAACCCACATCCCTAACTACCTGCAACTTAACTACTCCGTATTTACAGTTTACTGCAAAACTATTTGGAGCTACCCTAGAAATACTGGGGGCTTCTCATTATTTGGAGCTGCATTTGAAGGATTTATGAAGACTGATCTGCACAATCATTGATAACAACACGAAAAAATATTGTTAACATAATATCCATGAATTAAAGCACGATTCTGTAAATAATATCTACATCCAAAACTAGAAACTAATTTTATATGTAAGCAAGTAGAGCAATCCTTTTGATGTTGTGCCCTAGTACATAAAAATCAATTGGAGATCAACTGTTGATAATTTCTTCATCTAACGGGAAGGGTCAGGGTATGAGAGACTCAAATTGTAGGGGTCAAGCGCAGCCTACGCTGTGCGCCAATGCACATTTACTACTATAGATATTCCAATCACCATTCGCACGACACAAAATGACCCCAACAACTAGAGGTGTCAGATTCCGGGTTTAGGGGTTTAGGGATTTAGATTCATTCAAAAAAAAAAAAAAAAGTGTCAGATGGAATAATTAAGAGAAATGCTATATGCCACCGATTTTTGTCATTGTTTTGTCTACATGGATACTCATGATTGATTCCTTGTTTGGAAATATTATTAAAAAACTAATGAAGAAGAATAATATATCGTCATGTATTCCAGACTATTGTTGTCAAATTGTGAATTGAATTGAGAATTGATTTGCTAAATAAGTGAATCATGAAGCATATCGAATTGTAAATCGTAAGACTCGCTTTATTTAAAATATTAAATAATTTTATACATACATACATACATATACATATATATATATATATATATAAAAGTATGCACATAGCATTTAAAATGAAATAAATATCAATATAACTAAATTATATCTATGTATAAAACATATACAAAATCACCTATATTAATAACACCAATTGTTCTTTTTCTTATTTATTTATAGAGGGACAAAAACAACATTGTTTAATGCTTCCCTGGACCCTCATTCAATAAATGTATGAAATTAAAGCATGGAGATGACAATTTATTGCCACTTACCGCATTCAAGAAACAAATTCAAAAAAAATGCAAAAAAATAAAAGAAAGGAAATAGAATATTAGAAAAATAATCACAAGCACAAGATTCATCGACATGACAAATGAGAATGCTAATCAGTATTCTTAATACTAACCATTTTTCCTTGTGAATGCTTCCCATTTAGACCTAAGGACATAAAAAATAAAAAATAAAAAAAAAGAGTAAAGATTAGACCATAAAGTTAAACAAGACAGTTTGTACCAAATTATAACTTTTTAAAGGGTACAAACATGAATAAAAATGGGGTCAACTATTACCAAGTGAAGAAGTTCATAACCAAGTTGTCACCGCATGAGGAACCTTGTGTTAAGTAGATAATCACATTTAGTGGTAGAGACAAAGACGAACTTAATCCTCCTTGTGTCAACTGTAGATGCTTCAACTTATGAAATGGAGAAGAATGACTTCTGAGAGAATCAGGATCCATTGCAAGAACCTTACCACATGCAAAATCAAATAATTAATTAATACAATTTAAAGATAGAATTAGGCAATATCAAGTAGTGGTTAGGCTATTTTATTTTTATGTTCCACATGCCCATGACAAATTCTACATTGCTATACATGAGGGTGAAGTGCAGCAAATACCCACTATAGATATGCCACTCTCACAAATCAACATGATTATTTGTAACTATGCAATTTGATTTAAATGACTATCATACTATAATATTTGGCAAAAATTGGATGGAACATCATAATCTATGAAAACGCACTACCATGGGTTGGATTACATTAATTGTATGTGTGAATCCACTAGGTATCATGGTATTCTCGTTAATCAATTTAAAAACTTTTCAAAAGCAAACAATTCTAAGATAGTTATTTGCCATCGTAGTCCACAAAGGTAAGCCAATTACTCCTAAAAGCAACTATGACTTAAGAAGCACAAACATTTCTAAGAAGGTGGCATGTCCGTGTCTGACAATAATGCTCCACAGGTGTCAGCTTGTCTAGCGATGTTGTATGGAACGGAATGTTGGGCAACTACGAAACAACATGTAGATAAGATGAGTGTTGTTGAGATGAGAATGTTAACGTGGATGTGTGTAGGGGGGTTCAAGGTTACGGAGGTGATTAGAGAGGCAAAACTACGCTAATGGTCCATTGATGGTGGAAGTGGCTTAAGAATGAACAACAACAATTATCTGGGAATTGGAGAGTGTGTAGCTCGGTGAGGGTGAAGCAAGTGGCTCAAGAAGAAGTGTATGGCAATGCCAAATTGGGCAGCATCTTCCCCAAATCCCCAAAATCCTTCTTTTGAACCTTGAGAAATGGGTCCTATTTATAGGCTTTTCCTTGGTGCCAAGAGGACACCAAGTGGCCAAATAGAGAGAAGACATGTCTCATAGAGGATCACATGGAATATTCTGCCTTGAGCCACTAGGATAAAGGTGCCGCGTGTCCCTCCGCATGTACTGTGTACTATCTGTTTGCCTCCGCAACTACTTTTTTGAGCCTCGGCAAGTGTAGTTGCGACGGGAGTGTTTGCCTCTGCACTTGCCTTCTCAGCTTGAACCTCAGCAAGTGCACTCGCAGCGGTGAGCCTTGCCATTGCATTTGCTTTCTCAGTTCTATTTGGCAAGTACATGCATTCTCAGGACTCTATTAGTCTGCTATCGACTATGTTCGTGTTCACCTCAGCGAAGCCTCCACCCTTAGCCACCTAACCATAAACTCCCTGGCTTCTTAGGGTGAAGACCACAGCCAAGCCTACTATCAACCATGCTGCGCTTTAGTACCAAGCCCAAAGGGGATTCCTTAGTCTTGCCTGTGCGACTAAGGTAAGTCCATGACCTAGGTAATGGAAAGTGAGTCATTTATGTTCGGGCTACCTTGCTTCCATCTTCGCAGGGTTGCCGCAGTAAACTGGTATTTCTAGGCCTGCTATCAGCTCCAACTAGTAAGTTTTGGGGCTTGCTATCAGCGCCAAGTTAATAAACTATGGGGCCTACTATCAGCCCTAAGCCAGTAATGCCTTAGGGCCTGCTGTCAGCGCCAGGCATTAGCCTCTACTTGCAGAGGGAAGCCTCTCTCAAAAGCTGTTATCACCTTGGCAAGATATTCCCTCAACAAGATATTCCCTCTGTAACTTAGTTGTTGTAGTAGTAGTTGCTGTGGTAGTCATTTCCCGCGACAAGTTCAGACCGCATGACCGAAGATATTAGAGATGGCGGTGCCGACAGAATGCCTCCGCAACTTGGGCGTTGCTAGTATTGCCTCTGCAACTTAGTTGCCTCGGTCTTCTCTTTCCCTTAGCAACTCCAGATAATCGTGACACCGACATTGCTTGGAATGGCGGCGACACCGAAGATACTTAGAATGGCGGCGCTGAGACAAAGTGCCTCAGCAACTCTGTCGCTGCACATGTTCCCTCAGCAACTTCAAATGGCGGCGAAACCGAAGTTAATAGGAATGGCGGCGCTGAGGTAAAGTGCCTCAGCAACTCTACTGCTGTACATGTTCCCTCCGCAACTTCACCGCTACAAGCGTTGCCTCTGCAACTTGACTTGGACATTTCTCCTCACTGAGTCCATCTAGAGCCCTGGTGGGTCAGACCTGTCTCGGCCCACTTGTTGGCCCACTTCCCTTGGGCTTTGGCCCATGCTCCTTTTTTATCCTTGGTCGCCTTTTAGGGCGATCTTAGTGCTTGGGTTCATACTTAGTTTAGGGCTTAATTTCTGACCCTCTATATTTTGCCCCCTACACGCGTGAGAGACACGCTTCCTGTTTCCCGCGCGTGCATGACGTCAGGGAGCAACCCAAGGGTTGCGTCGGTTGGGTCAGAAGTTACGTTGGCTTTGAAAAGGTATCTTTTTGACTACCAGGTCATAATGACCTAGGGCGACGTGCTGGCACCCTTTGCTGATTTTCTTTATAAATAATGCCCTTGGGTCCACTGGTCCCCCACTTCTTCCCACCAAGAGTAAAGACATACCCACTGGTGGATTTTGAGTCTCTAGTATCCGATATCCAATTTGCATCACAATACCTTTCAAGTACTGCTGGATATCTAGTATAATTTAGCCCAATGTTATGAGTAAATCGGAGATATCTTAGAATCTTTATAATTGCTTTCCAATGTTCTACTCCTGGGTTACTCCTATATCTACTTAATTTACTTACTGCATAAGCTATATTTAGGCGAGTGCAGTTCATCAAGTACATTAAGCTTCCAATAATTTGGGCATACTCTAATTGAGAAATACTTTCTTGTACATTCTTAGAAAGAAGCAAATTAACATTCACAGGTGTTCTAGCAAGATGATTATCATCTTTGCTAAATTTGTCAAGTATTTTCTCAATGTAATGAGATTGTGACAAAGCATAACCTTTTGATATTTTAGTAATTTTCATACCAAGAATTACATCAGCAATGCCCATGTCCTTCATGTCAAAATGTTTATTTAATATTTTCGTAGTAGTTTTAATCATATCATTATTACTACTTATGATGAGCATATCATCCACATAAAGACATACAATGACATAACATTTGTCTGTGTTTTTAATATAAACATATTTGTCACACTCATTAATTTTAAATCCATTTGACATCATTGCCTTGTCAAATTTCTCATGCCATTGCTTTGGCGCTTATTTTAAACCATATAATGATTTAACCAATTTACATACTTTCTTTTCTTTTCCTGGAACAGAAAAACCTTCTGGTTGTTCCATGTAAATTTCTTCATCTAACTCACCATTTAAGAAAGTGATTTTTACATCCATTTGATGAATTTCTAGATTGTACAAAGTTGCAATAGCAATTAGCATTTTAATGGATGTTATTCTAATAACCGGTGAGTACGTGTCGAAGTAATCCAGACCTTCTTTTTGTCTATATCCTTTGACCACAAGTCTTGTCTTGTATTTGTCAATTGATCCATCCGTTTTCATTTTCCTTTTGAAAATCCACTTATATCCCAGAGGTTTACAACTTAGTGGAAAATCCACCAATTCTCAAGTGTAATTTTGCAAGATGGATTCAACTTCACTATTGACAACTTCTTTCCATAAAGGAGCTTCAGGATTGGACATTACGTCTTTAAAAGTTAAATGCTCATTTTCTAACAAAAAAGTTAAAAAATCTGGACCAAAAGATTTTGAGGTTCTAGCACATTTACTATGCCTAGGTTCCTTTTCCTCATCTTGATCTATCACTTGCTCTTGATCTTGTTCTTATTCATTACTAGTAATAGCATTAAAAGATCTTTTATTATTACTAGTCTCTTGTCCAATCTTATTTGGAAACATATGTTCAAAGAAAGATGCATTCCGAGATTCAATAATAGTATTTACATGCATTTCGGAATGTTCTAATTTATAAATCAAAAACTGATATGCACTATTATTCTTGGCATAACCAATGAAAATGTAATCAATGGTTTTAGGACCTATCTTAGTCTTTTTAGGACGAAGAATAGCCACTTTAGCCAAACACCCCCACACTTTTAGGTATTTGTAGGATGGTACTCTCTCATGCCACAATTTATAAGGTGTTTGATTTACTTTCTTTCGAGATACTTTATTTAAAATATAATTAGCAGAAAGTATTGTTTCTCCACAAAAGTTTTGAGGTAATCCAAAACTTATTAACACGGCATTCATCATTTCTTTTAAAATCCTATTTTTCCTTTCAGTAATTCCATTTTGCTGAGGTGAGTAAGGAGCGGTGATTTGATGAATTATTCCATGTTCTTTACAAACCCCACCAAAAGGTGATTCATATTCACCACCTCTATCACTTCTAAGTTTTTTAATTTTTTTACCAAGTTGATTTTCAACTTCATTCTTGTATTGAATGAAAGTTTCCAAAGTTCCATCATTTGTTCGAATTAAATAAACATAACTATATCTAGTATAGTCATCTATAAAAGTGATAAAATATTTTTTCCCACCACTAGTTTGAATTGATTTAAAATCACAAATACCACTATGAATTAATTTAAGTGGTTCCGTACTTCTTTCAATTGAATGAAAATGAGATTTAGATAATTTTGCCTCAACACAAATTTCACATTTATAATTTGAGTCAATGTCAAATTTAGGCAAACATTCCATATTAATTAATCTACGCAAAAATCCATAATTAACATGTCCAAGTCTACTGTGCCATAAAATTTGAAGACTCAAGTAAGAAAGAAGAAGATAAATTTTTATTAATACTAGAGGGTACAACAATCATTATATTCATTGTGAAAAGGCCATCAGACATGTAACATTTTCCTACATACATTCTGTTTTTGATAAGTGCAAACTTGTCACTTTCAAAAACTAGCCTAAACTCATTTTTACTCAACAAAGATCTGAAAATAAGATTCTTGCAAATGTCAGATACATATAGCACATTGTTGAGAGTGAGTTTCTTTCCAGATGTCATTTTAAGTGCAATCTTTCCTTGTCCTTCAACTTTGGAAGTTGAGGAGTTGCTCATAAAAAGTTGTTCACCGTTGTCCTCTATAGAATAAGATGTGAACATCTTTTTGTCGGCACAAATGTAGCAAATAGCACCAGTGTCCACCCACCGTTCTTTAGGATTTCCGACAAGGTTTGCCTCGAAAACAACTGCAGAAAGATTTATGTCATCAACACCATTGGAAATATTGTACACTTCGGTCATATGGGCTTGAGCAGGCTTCTTGCTTGTTCTTCTTTTGCTTTTGCTTTTGCCTTTGCTACGACAATTTTTAGCCCGATGTCCCACTTTGTCACAGATGTAACATTTACCATTAAACTTGTACTTTTTAGTTTCCCTCCCTTTAGAGCCTTGTGATGTACTTTCTCTAGAAAACTTCCGTTTCTTTGCTTTTGGAGCATATTCCACCACATTTGCCTTAGACTCCATTGGATGCTTACCAGCCCGCTTTTCATAATTGTGATTGTCCTCCTCAATCCTCAAACGCACAATCAATTCCTCTAAAGACATTTCTTTGCGCTTGTGTTTGAGGTAATTCTTGAATTCCTTCCAGCCTTGTGGTAATTTCTCAATTAGAGCAACAACTTGGAAGGATTCACTAAGAGACATGCCTTCTGCGTGAATGTCATGCAGAATGAGTTGGAGATCTTGAACTTGGCTGATCACAGTCTTAGAATCAATAATCACAAAGTCCAGGAATTTGCCAACCACAAATTTCTTTGAGCCGGCATCTTCCGTTTTGTACTTTTTCTCCAAAGACTCCCAAAGTTCCTTTGCTGTTTTGATAAGACTGTAGACGTTGTATAATGTGTTGTCAAGTCCGTTCAAGATGTAGTTTCGGCAAAGGAAATCAGTATGTTTTCAGGCATCGACCGCAGCAACCACTTGCCGATCAGTTTCATCCTCTTTCAAAATAAGAGCATTCTCACGGAGAAAACGAGCCAGGTTCAGAGTTGTAAGATAGAACAACATTTGCTGTTGCCATCTTTTAAAATCAGTTCCTGAGAACTTCTCTAGCTTCTCACCGTGATTGACTGGCACAGTCACAACAAAATGGATTAGAGCAATTGCAGCTACCACACTAGTACTTGTTTGGGTATTAGTTTGACTAGTTTCAGTAGCCATGAACTCTAAATTGTAATTAGAATTTTATACTACACAGAAAACTTAAACCAAAGCCACAGAATTAAACTCTGTAAAAGTAAAAGAAACAAAAAATGTAAATTTTATTTTTCAATTAATTTGGAAATAAAATAAAATTTTATTTAACCAAATTAATTCCACACAGAAAATTAAATTTCTATAACACTTCAATAATTAAAATACTAAAGCAGGATTTTAATTAATGAACACTCAGAAATAATTTTTGAAAATCAAAATTACTTTCTGACAAAATTTCACAAATAAATATTCTGAATTGTTTATAACACCAGTATATTACTACGAGTTGTCAAAGAAAATAGACAATATATTACTACTATCTGTCAAACAGTATATTACTACTATTTATTTTTCAACCAGAATATTATTTTGTAAAATCACAAAAAATAATTTCTGTAAGAAGAAGAAAGAGAAAAAGAAATAAACGAAAAATTCTGTAAACAGAATAATTCAAATATGTCTTAAGATTGTTGGAACAATCTTCTATGTACAATAAATAAATTGAAACTAAATCAAACAAATAAAATAAATTACGTACCAAATTTATTTTACCGAACCAAATGAATAATAAAAGATCAAGTCGAGTGTGTGACACTCTGTCCTTAAGACAGATTCGCCCCGCTACGGTGCTTACGGTTATGTGGCGTCTATCTCTCAGGATACAATGACCTTCACAAATTGTAAAACACTCCAAACAACTTGTACGGTGAACCTTGTGTTATATACTCTCTTTAATTTTCCTAAAAATTAATATGAAGAATTTATGCAAACAGAGTAGAAAATTGGACAACAAAAAAGTAATTTTTAGACTGTTTTTCAGATGAGAATGATTGCTGGAAATGGTAGTATTTATAGACAACCAAGGCTGTCTGAACAGGTGCCGTTTTTGAATGAACAGATGTGAAACTGTTTGAACAAATATCATTCAAAATTCAAACAGATTTGCAACTGCTGCAGTTTATAAAACTGTCGAGATTTTGAATCTGTCTGGACAGTTATGAATCTGTCCGGATTCAGCAGATTGGCGACCTGTTTAGACTGTTGTGGAATTTGTACTTAAGGAGGTAACATTGGACAGAAAAATTTAAATTCAAATTTGAATTAAATTAAATTTTCCTGCAAGTATTTTTTGAAACAAAAATGTCTAAGACCCTCTATTTTTCCTACCCCCTTTGACCCCCTCTCTCTCTCATTGGTTGGATTTTCTTTTCTTTTTTTTTTTTGTTTCCCGAGACCGAACAGACGACCGGCGATGCGTGTGTGGTAGTTTGAGCTAAGGTTCACTTTGTCCATAACTCCTCCCTTCTACAACCTTGGGGTGCCCCTTGAGGCCCAACCCAAGTGTTGTCACCTAGAACTTATATACATACATAAGTTCTCTTCAAGTTTTAATGTGGGACAAGCCTTACAAGGAAACTCACATTTAATTCTTTAAATGTCTATTCCACGAACCCGAAAACGACGTCAAGTTCCCATTCACTCATAAATGATTTTGACGAACCGTCTTCACCGTGTGACTTGCTACGCGGCAAGGAACATGTCACCTTTTCGGACTCATCCCAAAAGACATTTGAAGCCCACTCAATTTTGGGCTCAAAGTTACCCCAAAACAAACCTATATAAAACCAATTTTCCAACACCTCAAGCGTCGACAAGGACAAGGACAGTGTAACGGATTTTGCTTCGCGAAGCTATCCAAGCATGTTGATCACATTGAGTGGCATCCTTTCCAAAATCAAAGTTGCCAAATTGGGACAATACCCAGCAGAGTGATGAATTGGCAGAGTCATCTCCTAAACGATGAAGATGCAAAGTGTTTAATGCCGGCAATCGCAAGGGCTTGTCCACAGGCAAACTAACGCACCTAGAATTGACCAATTTGAGTTGTTTTAAAGAAGCGCAGTTAAAGAAGCAGAGAGGAAATTCATAGGGTTGTGTATAAGCTATAAACTCTCTCCATTTCATACTAATCTGATGAATAGGTTGGAGACCATTTTCATCAAAATTGAATTTGAAAAAACATTCTAATACAACCTTAAAAATGATCTTACTTGACATGTCTTGAAAGATGGTATTTTTTTATTTTTTATTAGAGAAATTTCAATTTATTGTAATTTTTTTTAAAAAAAATTACATATAATTGATAAGCTTCATACATATTAATAATTAGAGTAATTCTATTTACATATTATGAATTTTCTTAATACACTCCATGAAAATAATAAATTTATATTATAATAATAACTTTAAATAAAAGGACTATTAAGGATAATAATGGTGTGTATTCAAAGAATTCATGCATTACTCTATGTACACAATGCATATAGATGAGAAATGTTATGATGTGTATTATATATAAATTATGTCATTTGTGAATTTGATTATTATAATAACTTGATCTTACACGAGTCACAACTAAAAAAATAACTAATAACACAAGATCACATAATGTATAACAAAAAACTCATGGATCATAATCAAAATAATGTTATAACCAACACACAATGAGTCATAACTAACAATATAATAAATTATAATCAAATACACAAAGATCATAACTAGGAATGCATATGATACGCACCCCAACCATATAATTTCCCCATATAGTTATATAAATGATGTATTTTCTTACCATCTCTCAACACTTATCATATTTTTCATTATAATCTAACATGTTGCATTCATAATATTATTCATTATCAATTACTTTACCTCATTTTTTTCTCCATTATAATTCTATTCCCAACTTAAAACATTATTCACACTGTTTGGTTTACTCTGTTTTTTTGAAAATTATGTTTTTTTTCTGTGATTTTTTTAATATTTTACACAAATTTTTTTATTTTTAGATACATTTAATCTAGACACACTTACAAAATATAATTTTTTTGAATTTTTTTTTAAAATTATCAAAAATAAAAAAAACACAAAAATTCCGTACATTGTCAAGATTAGGTGGATCTAAAAAGTAAATAAAAAAGAAGAAGATTAAATTATTTTAAAAAATACTAAAAATATAAAAATACAAATTAAAATTTTAGAAAATTATTTTTAAAAATTTCAAATCAAACATAGTGATTGTATTTAAAAATTTAAGGTTTAAAGAATATTAGAATCAATCGATTTTGCAGATTTGTACATCATGGATGACATTTTGATTATTGATTTGAAACAATACAACAATGAAAAGGATAATTAACTACTTATAAACTGGACTTCGTGTTTTTTTTTTTTCATAAAGTCATTGGGTGGATGATTTTGGTCGTTACACATTTAAATAACTAGAGTCGAACATTTGCATAATATTTAAATATTCATATGTGATCAAAGCTATTTTGTTTAAATTATTAAGGTTGATCAAACATTAAATATTTATATATAAAAAATTGAGCATAATAAGTCCAGACGAATTAAAGTTGTTCATCATAAAAAGTATGAACTTATTTTTGTTCAACAGAAATAATTAGAACATATTAATAACTGCTCAACTAGGCGAAGCTAAGCTATACTCTTTGCACTCACTTCTCCTTTATTGATATATTTTTATATAAATTGTATGTTAGTTTCATCAATAATTTCATCAATAAAAAATTTCTTCTTTTGCTAATTAAAAAATAATAATTGTCCAATTTTGTTTTGTCATATAATAATGATATGTTCAGACAACCAATGTCGAGCCAGATTTGAAAAATTAACTTAAGTTAGATTCAAATGTGACAATCGTATATCTCTAGAAGTCACAATCCAAGATCTTCAATATCGACAATACACTGATCTGTACTCAAATCTATTATGGCCCTGTTTGGTAAGACTTATTTTCAGCTTATTTCAGCTTTTAGCTTAATTTAAGCTATTTTGATGTGTTTGGTAATAATACAGCTTATAGCTTTTTGTAAGTCAAAAATCAACTTATTTTTTGAGTGGGGGAGGAGAAACTTAATTTATAAGTCAAAAATCAGTTTATGATCACAGTTATAAGTTATAAGCTATTAGGTTATAATCACTTTCCCACAGCTCTACCAAACGGGGCATATATGTGTCTTAGGGTAAAAAATGAAGATTGTAGTGTGTTTTAAGTAAAAAAATCAAAAATTTAAAATACCAAAGGTGTGAAGTAATTAGCAATGGGTACTGAGACATTTTATGGTGTTTAAATAGGATTTCTCTAATAATTAAAAGGGGTAAATTACAATAAACACCTTTAAACTATGACTCATTTATATTCTATTCTTGAACTTCAAAAGTTAACTGTCAACTCTGCGCAGTATTATCTTATTACAGTTAACATTTTGTTAGGTATTTACAGAAAATTAGATCATGTATAAAGCACATAATACATTTATTAAATTTCATTTAAAAAATTTCATTTCAATTACATTTATTTTGGCATATTTAAAAAAAATTCCATTTAATTTACATTAATTTTTTTGTTATACATTTGATTTGATTTTAATCTATCGTATTACAATGAAACCAATAAACTATATCTAAGGAAACATGTGATATATTTTCATCAACAAATCTTTGGAGCTTTTTTATTCTTTTCATCAACAAAGGCTAAAATAATTATTTTTTTTGATATTAAAGATTCAAACTGAAGTTTGAATTTTGGGTAAAATTATAAATACATTATTGAAATTTACTTAAAATACGACTTGTCTCATGTGTTTATGAAAATGATAAATACTATATCGTTAAATTTTTTTATTTAACAAATTAACAAAAAAAAAAAATTTCCTAACTATTCTCCTATACAACAATAAAATTATTTAAATTGTTAATCAAAATATATCTTTGACATCAATAAAAATTATTAATTGACTTGATAATTTATTAATAAAATGTGTAATTTGTTATGCAATTAGAAACCTAAAGAGGGGATATAATTTTTAAAATTATAAGAAACAATTCATATTTTAAGTAAATCTTTCTCTTTTTTTTGTTCATAGTCAACTTCATTTTATATATATATAGATATATACATATAACTTTGCAAAACAAAATTAAGAAAAAACATTTTAAATCTCGCCAAACATGGTATGTTTGTTTTAAAATGTGATTTTCTTTTTTCTCAGGGTGTTTCGCAACACTTACAAAAATCATTTTTTTCAGGTTTTTTTTTTTTTTTTTTTGTACTTTATCAATTTTTTTACTTTTCTGATCCGTTTTGTATAGGCAAATCTAACAAGTGAAAAAAAAAAATTCTACAATTAAATTGTTTTTTTGAAAAGGTCAAAATAAGCCAAAAAAATTCTACTATTTTTATTTAATTTTGGCTTTACTGGGCTTTTTTTGGAATTAATTTTTCGGCTCATCTTATTATTGAACTGAATCTAAGAGATATTGCAATCGCAATAAATATCACACATGTACTCGTTTGAAAACGTGTTATTTTAATAACTTTTTAATTTTATAAAAAGATATACAAAAAAATAGGGAGAATGATGTAACAACTTATAATAACTTTTTAATTTTTTAACTAAATATATAATTAACAAACGGGTGGAAACCATCTACAAGGATGGGGCCACCCAAGAACATCAGCTAAACCAACATACATAGAAAATGCCAATACAAAACCAATAACATTCCCATTAATTCATAAGATATTTTGGCAAACTCAATAATAGGTAGCATTTACTAAACTATCCACCATTTGCAAAGATAAAGTCTAGTTGCCTCCATTTACCTTGCAACTTTCAGGCTCTGTGTAAGCAGAGTTGAGCTCTAACATTTGCTTCAATCTCTTCAACAATAGTTCTAGAGTCCCTGCAATTATCCTATATAATCTAGCATTCTGCTCCTTCCACAACCAAGAAACCAATAACCCACATGTACAACCACCCCATATTTACAGTCTACTTAAAAACTATTTACAACTACCCTAGAACTACAGGGGCCTTCTCACTATTTGGAGCCGAACTTGAAGGATTTTGGAAGATTGATCTGCACAATCAGTGATAACAGCATGAAATAATATTGGAAAACAAAATATCTATGAATTAAAGCACAATTCTGTAAATAATATCTACATACAAAACTTGAGACTAATTTTATATGAAAGCATGACAATCCTTATGGGGCTTGTTTGATGGGACGTATTATACCATAGAATTTGGATTATTAATCTATGAGATCCACATTTCATTGTTTGGTTATAAATTTTATTTTTTGGATTAGATTTCACTGGCCATTCTAACCTAACCAAACCAAACAAAGCCTTAAGTCCCATCAAATGGGGTCGGCTATATGAATCATTCTTCTCCACGCGGCCCTATCAAAGGTCATTTCATTAGTCAAATTAAGTAGATTCATATCTCTATTTATAACGCTAGCCAATGTTAATCTAGGCCTACCCCGTCCCCTAACACTTCCATCTACCATTACAGCATCGCATCTCTTCACTACTGCCTCTGTTGGTCTCCGTTGAATATGACCAAACCATCTCAATCAATTTTCTCTCAACTTATCTTCTATCAGTGCTACTCCTACCCATTTCCGAATACACTCATTCCTAATTCTGTCTTGTCTAGTCTTACCACACATCCACCTTAGCATCCTCATCTCAACCACATTCATCTTATGTACGTGTTGTTTCTTGGTTGCCCAACACTCCGTCTCATACAACATAGCCGGTCTAATAGCCGTCCTATAGAACTTATCTTTTAGTCTAGTGGGTATTCGTTTATCGCACAATACTCCAGACCCACTTCTCCACTTACACCATCCCGCCTTAATCCTATGGGCCACATCTGCATCAATCTCTCCCGTTGTTGTGATAATCGACCCTAAATAATGAAAATGTTCACTCTTAGGCAGTTGGTTCTCAATCTTCACTTCTCCTCTGCTTTCATTATTACTGTTACTAAATTTACACTCCATGTACTCTGTCTTAGTTCTACTTATCCGGAATCCTTTAGATTCAAGAGTAGTTCTCCAAATCTCCAACTTTGTGTAAACTCCTTCTCTAGTCTCATCCACTAGCACAATATCGTCTGCAAAAAGCATGCACCATGGTACGTCATCGTGAATATTTCTTGTTAACTCGTCCATAACTAAAGCAAAAAGATAAAGACTTAAGGTAGATCCTTAGTGTAACCCTACAGTGATAGGAAATTCATTTGTCTCTCCAGTTAGCGATCTAACAGTGGTCACCACCCCTTCATACATGTCCGTAATCATGTCAATGTAACCTTTTGTCACCCCTTTCTTCTCTAACACCCACCATATTATATTCAGGGGCACTCTATCATATGCTTTCTCAAGGTCGATAAATACCATATGAATGTCTCTTTTCTTTTCTTTATACTTTTCTATTACTCTCCTCAAAAGATAGATTGCTTCCATTGTTGACCTACCAGACATAAACCCAAATTGATTCTCTGACACCTCTGTTATTTCTCGTAATCGGCGTTCCATCACCTTTTCCCACACTTTCATTATATGACACATTAGCTTGATTCCTCTATAATTGTTACAATTCTAGGCATCACCTTTATTCTTATAGATTGGCACTAAAATACTCTTCCTCCACGCATCTGGAATGTTCCTAGTCAACAAAATTTTGCTAAACAACCTAGTCAACCAAGCAACTCCCTTTTTACCCAAACACTTCCAAGCTTCAATAGGGATATCATCGGGTCCGAAAACCTTATTGGATTTCAGCTTCTTAAGTGCAATCTCCACTTCAAAATTCTTAATCCTGCGATAGAACCTATAGTCTTGGTTTATCGTATTACTGGCTATTTCTTCCCCTATTGCCGTACCTCCATGTTCCTCATTTAATAGTTTCTCAAAATAATTATTCCATCTTTCCTTAATCTCTTCATCCTTCACCAATACCTTAGAATCCTCACTCTTGATGCACTTTACTTGATTAAAATCTCTTGTTTTCCTCTCCCGTATCTTAGCAAGTTTGTATACCCTCTTCTCTCCCTCCTTACTATCTAATCTAGTGTATAGGTCATCATAAGCTTTCAACTTAGTCTCTCTCACTACTTTTTGACCTCCTTATTAGCTAATCTATAGCTCTTAAGGTTTTCCTCAGTTCTATCATTTTGCCACTTTTTAAAGCACACTTTTTTTACCTTAACTACCGCTTGAACCTCTTCCCTCCACTACCAAGTTTTCCTAGAGTTGGGTCCTGTTCCTTTCGACTCTCCAAGTACTTCCCTTGAGATTCTCCTCATACAATTGGCCATCAAGTTCCAACAAAATAACAAATTTTTTAATCCTACAACTAATAACACAAATACATATCCATATCTACTACAAAACAAACATGAATAAGAGAGCATTATGTATCTTGCTAATCCAGTTAGATAACCAATCCTATACTAATCTCATAAATTATTAATTCCCTTACTATTAATCCTACTAATCAAACAGGCCCTTGATGTTGTGCCCTAGTACATAAATCAATTGGAGATTAACCGCTAATAACTTCATCTAATTGGAAGGTTCAGTTATAAGAGACTCAAACTTTAGGGGTTCAAACACAGCCAACGATATGCATCAACACACATTTACTACTTTAGATGCTACAATCGCAATTTGCACAACACAAAATGACCCCAAGAGCCAGAGGTGTAAGAAGGAATTATTAGGTGTCACCAATTTTTTGTCACTTTTTTGTATCATGTCTATATGGACACTCATGATTAGTTTCTTGTTTGGAAATGATTATTAAAGAAATACTGGAGAAGAATAATATCTAGTCATGTATTTCAGGTCATTGTTGTCAAATCATTAATTTAATCAAGTATCGATTTGCTAAATAAGTGAATCATGAATCATATCGAATTGTGAATCATAAGATTTGCTTTATTTAAATATTAAATAATTTTATACATGCATGTACAAATAAGAAAATATGGAGTGTTTAAATGAAATAAATAAATATCAAGACAACTACATTATATATATATATACATATATATGTAAACTCACATTTATTAAAATAACTAATCATTTATTCTTTTTATTTATTGGTTGAAAGAGGAAATCAATATTGATTCATGCTCCTCAAGACGGTCTCAATCTTAGGCTCTTCTACGTGTGAGGCTCCCCCGCCCCCACATCCTCCCCCGCTCTTGCTTCATGCAACTAAAATGAAACCTAGTTCTCCTAACACCTTATAGCACTTTCACCATTGTTCCACTCTCCGCAAACCCATCCAATTTCAGCCACATATTGAAATTTTTTGAACCTTATAAATCATGAAAGAGTTCCCTTTATAGAAACCTGTTAGAATTTACCAACCTACCATCTCCACTAGCACCCACTTCACCTACCACCTCCACTCAACTCACCTACCACACACACTCACCTACTACCCAAACTCTCTCCTATATAATAACCCACTCTGATTTGTAATATAACACATCAATCAACTGATCAATTAATAATACATCTATATTTTTTTACATGGTATCAGAGCAATAAGATTTAGGCCTATACTCCTTTCTTTCCGGCGGGCAGCCGGCCGGCAACCTTGCCTTCGCTGCCCGCGGGAGTTTTTCAACACATATCACATACACATACCTTACTCCGCTGCTACTAAACCCACCCACTGAGTCGTGACTCAGTATCTTGAATTGCGGCCCCAGCTCGTCCACACCACGTCGCGTCCTCAGAGCCCAAACTGGTTCTGCGATCTCGGTTTAAGCAATCTCATCATCACTCCGATTTCGAAATCCTCTTGACCCCCCCTCTCCGAGCCAGGCGCCGAATCGCCGGATTGGTGATTCCCTGGAAGTTTGTTGCCCTGTTTCTGAACACAGACATGGCCAATCTGGACATGAATTTTTCCAGAGACAAAATCCAGAATATAAAATCACGCTGACTAGTACCGGCCTTGTCTGTGCCAAAATTGATTTGTGAAAGAATTTACTTCTGCTGTTGTTCATCAGCTCGCTCCCGTGCTTTGCGATAAAGCTCGAGCGTGTCTGTATGGCTGAGATCAAGGCAGAGAGCTGCTTCACAATCTCGGATTGTGGAATTGCAGTCACCCATTGAGTCATGGAATGCTGCTCGGAGATAGAGTAGCTGTAGATCTGGCTTGAAAGCTATGGCATTTGTAAGCTCTGTAATGGCCCCGACGACATCCTCCTTGCCGCCGCCGACTATGGCCCTCGGGGGGCTGTTTGCTGTTCCTCTCTTGCCATGGCCCTCTTCGCCTCCACCGTTCTCCCATCGATGCGATGTTTCTCCTGCAGAACCCTCTCGAGGATCGAAGGATCTGTAACACAACAAATCTGCAACAAAACAACAACAAACAAAAAATGGTCCATTGGTCTCGAAATGGTCCATTGGTCTTGTCTCTCCTCACCACCGTCTGCAAAACCTCACCATCGGCCTCGCAATGGTCCTTGAGCTTCTCTTCCGTCGTCTCCCACGACATCCCGCCGATGCCGAACTTCCCCTGCTCCGACTCCCTTACTTTCTCTCTCTATCAGTGAGAGCTTTCTGTATCTCATATCCCCCACTATGTTTGTCCTCCACAATGGGATTTTTTAAAACCCACCCACTCACTTTCTGACTATCATGGCAACCGACCCACCTTCTCTCTCTACCGCCCACCCCCTACCTTTTTCGCATCTCTCACTCATTTTTTATTTTATTTTATTTTTTATTTTTTCTTATTTTTTTTAATCCCCCCCACCGCCCAACCTTCTTTCATTAGCCTTATGCACATGGTCTCTTTTCTCTTTATATATATATATATATATCTCATTCTTTTGATCATCCACATCCTCCCCCCGCCCATATTCTCTCTTTATTTTATTATTCTTCTTTTTTTTTTCTTTATTTATTTTTTTAAAAAAAACAAAAAAAAATAAAAAAATAAAAAAAAAAAAAAACGAAAAAAAAAAAAAGGAGCCGAAGAAGAACTGCTACCACACTCATTTTATTCATGTTGGGGCTCACCCCGATCACCATTTTACAAAAAAAAAAAAAAAACAACACCCCACACCCACAGTGGGATTTTGTCTCTACTCTGCTGCAGGTCTCTTCTTCTTGCCTCCGTCTTGGCCAGTCCTTGCCGGTGTTGCCTCCGGATTTCCCACGCCACCGAGCACATTTACTCCCTGCTCCTCCACTGCCGCATATGGCGGCCCTCCAAATCGGAACATCACGGTGGCCTTCCGCTTCAGCTCCTTGTTTTCTGCCCTTAGCACGCTTATCTCTGCTCGCGCATCCTTATACATGCGTTGGAGCAGAGCCAGCTGGGAGTTTACATGCTGCACCTCATTTGTCCTACTCTGCAGCCGGTTCGACAAATTTGTGACCGCCGTCATGCTTTCCACACATGCCTTCAGAGTATACTGATTGGCCTCCACATCTGACAGCACTGCCATTCTTTGCTCCACAGACCGCATCGGAAAGTTCAACGGCGTAAACTCCGGGGCACTTGGTTGAGTTTCCAGTGCCACCGCACCAGTTCTCTCTCTCGTTGACTCGTTGAGGTCGGGAAAGAGGGTGAGCAGTCCACGGGAAGACGAGGACGAGGCCATTTTCTGGGCAAGTGTTACAGACTCTCTCTCTCAGCACAACGACGTTTTTTTTTCAGAGGTTTTTCGCAGCTATTCTCTGCCTCAGCCTCAGCCTCAGCCTCCGTCTTATAGCCGAGGCAGCCACGCGCATCGCGCGCCTCTTGCCACCTGCCAGACAAACGGGCACGCCAACCAAGGCACTCACGTGCCTCACCATGATGAATCCGGCACACCTTTTGATAAAGTGGGCACGCCTTTTGATGGCACGCCTTTTGATAAAATTGGGCACACCTTTTGAGGGTGCAACTTTCACCAACGGTCCGACATGACCCTATAAACTGTCCCGACATTTGATTCCGGTTAGCATCTTCAACGGTCCGACATGACCCTACAGTGTCCTCTACAACGTTATGACACCACCCTACAGTGTCCTCTACAACGTTATGACACCGCCATCCAGTGTCCTCTACCACGTTATGACACCACCATCCAGTGTCCTCTACACCGTTATGGCACACCCATCCAGTGTCCTCTACCACGTTATGGCACCACCTTTCAGAGTCTTCACCAACGGTCTGACACGACCATACAGTGTCCCCTATCTTTTTTATTTTTATTTTTATGTATTTTCTTTTTTTTATGTATTTTCTTGTTTTGTTACTCTCTCCAAACTCAAGTTGGTTAGTTTCTATCCTCCTTGAGTTTGCGGGGGGCTGTTAGAATTTACCAACCTACCATCTCCACTAGCACCCACTTCACCTACCACCTCCACTCAACTCACCTACCACACACACTCACCTACTACCCAAACTCTCTCCTATATAATAACCCACTCTGATTTGTAATATAACACATCAATCAACTGATCAATTAATAATACATCTATATTTTTTTACAAAACCAATCTAAATTTTTAGATTTAAATTTACTTGCAACTCTAAAGTTTGTTTTTTCTTACTCAAACAATTTGATAGCTACCAATATTCATAAGTTCCATGTCATCTACATGAAGGTCCTTTCCAAGTTTCTACAATGTTTGCAAATGTTAGAATTTTTTGTTGTAGTATCATAATGCATCTTCCTGATATCACGTAACATGATCAAGTTTGCCAACATTTTTAATTCCCAACAATGAATCAGTCATCATAATTACCAAATTGCTTGAAATCTATGATATTAAAGCATGGAGTTGACAATTTATTGCCACTTACTGCATTCAAGAAAAGAAGAAAAAAATTAAAAAATAATTTTACAAAAAGAAAAAGGAAAAGAGAAGATATAGAATTTTAGAAAAAGAATCACAAGCACAAGATTCATAGACATGACAAATAAGAATGCTAATCAGTATTCTTAAAACTTACCATTTTTCATTATGAATGCTTTCCATTTACACCTAAGGACATAAAAAAACAAAATCAAAGTAAAGATTAGATCATAATTTGAACAAGGCAGTTTGTACCAAATTTTAACTTTTTAAAATTAGTTACACAAGGTATGTGCATTTTAAAGGGTACAAACATGAATAAAAATGGATCAATTATTACCTAGGGAAGAAGTTCATAACCAAGGTTTCGCCATATGAGGAACCTTGGGCCAAGTAGTTAATCACATTTAGAAGTAGAGATAAAGACGTCGATAAGTATAATTTCTCAATAAATATAATTTTGTTACGCCTGTCAAACCATTTATATTATTGCTACTGTGGCGAATCCAAATCCAGTGTAATTACATCAAATTGGTGAAGCTCAATCCAATTTTCTCATTACTTGGGAGAAGTAGTGTAATTTACCCCTTTAGAAAATATGAATATGACAAAAAATTATGGAAGGTGTAAGAGTACAAATTAATTACTGGGTGTAAATAGATCCAGCCCATAAATCATATGAACAACCATGAAATACAAACTCAAATGCAAATACATCACAATTAGAAGGGAACATGACTGCTACCGACCTTCCAAAACAACCATTCATGTGATTACACCACCAAGAACCTTTTTTTTAACCCCGTGAAAATAAGCACCTACTAGATATATCAAAATATATACACCACAGAAGGGGCTGCCTTTGTATTGAAACCATCTTGGAGGATGGAGCCATCCAAGAACATCGCCAAACCGAACACACATAGAAAATGCCAATACAAAACCGTTCCCAACAATCCATACAATGTATTGGCAAACTCAATAACATGTAGCATTCACCATTTGCAAAAATAGTCTAGTAGCCTCCATTTATGTCGCAACCATCTGTTCGGCTGATTGTGTGCAATACCTTTGAGTAAGCAAAGTCAAGCTCTAACATTCCTTTCAGTCTGTTCAACAATAGTTCTGGAGTCCCTATAATTATCCGATATAATCTAGCATTCCGCTCCTTCCACAACCAAGAAACCAATAACCCACATCTCTCACTACATGCAATTCAACCACCCCACACTTACAGTTTACTTAAAAACTATTTAGAACTACCCTAGAACTACTGGGGGCTACTCACTATTTGGAGCTGAACTTGAAGGATTTACGAAGATTGATATGCACAAACAGTGATAACAGCGTGAAATATAATATCTATGAATTAAAGCACGATTCTGTAAAAATAATATCTACATCCAAAACTTGAAACTAATTTTATATGTAAGCAAGTACGGCAATCCTCTTGGGGCTTGTTTGATTGGACGTATTATAGCATAGAATTTGGATTATTAATCTATGAGATTCACATTTCATTGTTTGGTTGCAAATTTTATTATTTGGATTAGATATCATTGGCCATTCTATCCAACAAAATTAACGGATTTTGTAATCCTATGACTAATAACACAAATACATATCCACATATACTACAAAACAAACGAGAATAAGTGAGCATTATGTATCTCGCTAATCCAACTGATAACCAATCCTTCACTAATCTCATAAATTGTTAATTCCATCATTATTAATCCTGCTAATCAAACAGGCCTTGATGTTGTGCCCCAGTACATAAATCAATTGGAGATTAACCGTTGATAACTTCATCTAATCGGAAGGTTCAGGGTAAGAGAGACTCAAATTGTACGGGTTCAAACACAGCCTACGATATGTACCAACACACATTTATTACTTGAGATACTCCAATTGCAATTTGCACAACACAAAATGACCCCAAGAGCCAGAGGTGTAAAAAGGAATTATTAGGAGAAATGCTATGTCACCAATTTTTTGTCACTGTTTTGCATCATGTCTATATGCTATTATGCATGGACATGGACATGGGACCGGGACACGGGACATGACATGGACATACAGACACGCAAATTTTCAAAAAATAAGAAAAACGACACGCTGGGACACGTTTAATGTATATAATTTCATTTATTTATTATATATACTTAATAGTAGATAGATGAGCACAGACAAAAGAAAGAAAGCTCTAATCGGTTCCTATAAAATTACAATAATAATAAAATTAATTAACATATTGCCTAAAAAATTTAATAAAAATTAATTTTTTCCAAATAAAAATAATTTGTTCAATGAATTTTAGGTTCAACAAACACAAGGATAGAAACCCCTATCTGAAAAAGAAAAAAAAAAAGCATACCAAAAAAAAAAAAGAAATCAAGGAAAAAAGGACATAAAAAAGCGAGGGGAAATAAAAAAAAGGAAAGAAACAAAATATTAAAAAAAAAAAGGAGAGAAACGAAATAAAAAAAAAAAAGGGAAAAAAAAAGGAAACAAAAAAAAGGGGAACAAAATGGAAACAAAAAAGAAAGACGAAATCAAGAAAAGGGAGAGAAACGAAATCACAAGAGGGAGGGGAGAGAGAAACGAATTCAAAAGAGGGAGGAGAATAAGAAGAAATGAAGAGGAGAAGACGAAATCAGAAAAGGAGAAGATGAAAAGAAGAAGAACAAAGAGACAAAAAGCGTGTCATCATGATACAGGTTAGGGTTTCTTCAATCTCTTCCCTCTCTCTCTCTCTCTCCAACAAGTTAGGCTTCTTCAATCCACCTCGCGTGTTTGAAACGTGTCATCGCGTATCCACCCCGTGTCTGACTAGAAAAATTCAAAAAAAATAAAATAAAATAAAATGGGACACGTTAGGCAGAGTGTCGAACACCTTTCCACAGCATGTCTGACTTGTGTCCGTGTCCGACACTCGTACGTAGGCTCCAGGGAGGTGTCCGTGCTTCATAGTCTATATAGATACTCATGATTAGTTTAGGAACTAATTATTAAAGAAATAATAGAGACGAATAATATGTTGTCATGTATCCCAGGCCATTGTTGTCAAATCATGAATCTAATCGAGAATTGATTTGCTAAATAAGTGAAAGATGAATCATATCGAATTGTGAATCGAAAGATTATTTTTATTTAAATATTAAATAATTTTATACATGCATATACAAATAAAAATATACACAGTGTTTCAAATGAAATAAATAAATATCAATACAAGTACATTATACATGTATAAAATCACGTACATTAAAATAACTAATTGTATATTTATTTATTTATTGGTAGAAAAAGGAAATCAACGTTGATTCATGTTTGTTAAGACGGTCTCAACCTTAGGCTCTGTGCAACTAAAATGAAACCTAGTTCTCCTAACACCTTATAGCACTTTCACCATTTTTCCACTCTCCCTAAACCCATCAAATTTCAGCCACGTACTGAAATTTTTTGAACCTTATAAATCATGAAAGACTTTCCCTGATAGAAACCAATCTAAATTTTTGGATTTAAATTTACTTGAAACTCTAAAGTTTGGTTTTTCTTACTGAAACAATTTGATAGCTACAAATATTCACATGTTCCATGTCATCTACATGAAGGTTCTTTCCAAGTTTCTACAATGTCTGCAAATATTTTACCGTAGAATTTTTTGTTATTGTATCATAATGCGTCGTCAAGATATCACGTAACATGATCAAGTTTGCCAACATTTTTAATTCCCAACAATAAATCATTCATAATTACCAGACTGCTTGAAATCTATGGTATTAAAGCATGGAGTTGACAATTTATTGCCACTTACTGCATTCAAGAAAAGAGGAAAAAAAAATAAAAAATAAATTTACAAAAAAGAAAAATAAAAAGAAATATAATTTTAGAAAAAGAATCACAAGCACAGGATTCATAGACATGACAAATGAGAATGCTAATCAGTATTCTTAACACTTACCATTTTTCATTGTGAATGCTTTCCATTTACACCTAAGGACATAAACAAAACAAAAAAAAAACAAAATCAAAGTAAAGATTAGATCATAAGTTGAACAAGGTAGTTTGTACCAAATTTTAACTTTTAAAATTATTTAGATAAGGTATGTGCATTTAAAGGATACAAACATGGATAAAAATGGATCGATTATTACCTAGGGAAGAAGTTCATAACCAAGGTTCCGTCACATGATAAACCTTGGCTCAAGTAGTTAATCACATTTAGCGGTAGAGATAAAGACGACGATGATCCTCCTTGTGTCAACTGTAGATGCTTCAACTTGTGAAATGGAGAAGGATGACTTCTGAGAGAATCAGGATCCATTGCAAGAACCTTACCATATGCAAAACAAATAAAAACAGAAAATTAATTTGGACTCAATAGCTAAGACAATTTAAAGATAGAATTAGGCAATAACAAGTAGTAGTTGGTGAGTGCTTATTTATTTTTATATATGATCCACACGCCTACAACAAATTGTACATTGTTATATATGAGGCTGGAAATGCAGCAAATAGCTACGATAGATGTACCACAATCGGAATTCAGCATGACTATTTGTAACTACTCAATTTGATTTAAATGACTACCATACTATAGTATTTGGTAAAAATTGGATGGAACATCATAATCTATGGAAATGCACTACAAAGGGTATCATAGCAATCTTATTACTAATTTCAAAAAATTTCAAAAGCAAACAGTTTACTAAGATAGTTATTTGCCATCCTAGTCCACAAAGGTGAGCCAATTACTCCTAAAAGCAGTTATAATTTATAAACTAAGAAGCACCGCACCTCATGTGTGGCCAAACTCCTCCCCAAGAGTGAATAAACACATGGATATAATTTATTATTGGACAAGCAATGAGATTTGAGCTTAGAGTCTTTCCTTGTTTTATGCTATGTTTGAGAGTTTAATCAACTCAATGAAGTATAACTATGGCTTTTCATATCATTAACATTCTAGTGATAATAAATAGAAATTTAAAATCGATTGTCAAATGCAGAATGTAATTTAAAAAACAAAATAAACTACAAAAGCTACAGAAATTCCCAAAGTTGATGAGTGGGGAAATTTTTTTTGCATCTCGAACTTCTTAAACAACCGAACTTCATAACTCCAAAATTGGGGAAGCTAGAAGTAAGCTCAGCAATTAAATTTTTTTGTCTCGGAAAGTGGAAGGCTGTAAAAGATGCACAACTAATAGACAAGGCTTTTACTATATCCGATTCCTTTTTTCAGTAATCAACAAATGTGATATCTCAAGGCTTCACCGCATAAGAATTTGGTACGAATCAAAATGGTAAATCAATGCGAGAATTTACTACATCGCTAGCTCTTGGACACTTGAGGAAGGACTTCCAGTCCACATGTCATTCTCATACTTCTATCGACACCAGAACTAGAATCTGACTGAACCAATCAATTGCTGATGCATTCACTTCATGGACATCAAAGAAGCAATATATGTAATCTACCATCATTCCTCGAGTTCACCCTGTGAAACCCTAGCTAAAAAAAGACTTTTTTAATCTCTAGACAATGTGATGGGTTTGGTTCAATGATGTTGAATGGAGTCAGGAGAAAGCATCCTTCAATTCATCCACCGTAATTTCCACCCGCCCCTAGGAAGCATGGATATGGATATGATACAATACGGATACAGATACAGCAAAATTCCTGTTATTTGCGAACAGATGGCCTAAAAAACAAGACATCAGATAGCAGTAACTGTCGTAAAAGGGGTCACATGTGACCGAGGGCAATGTTGCATGTTCCATTTGCAATATGATTTTTGTGTAAAAGCATGCATTCAAGTGGCGATTTTGCTTTGAGATAAAAGCACAATTTCAAATTTCAATTTCACTGCAGCCATGTTGGCTAAATTACGAAGGTGGCATGTGAGAAACTCAGCATAACATCACATCTTGAGCTTACCAAATAACAGTAATGAATTTTTACAACATATTATTTAAAATCCTATGAGAGATGGTTCAACAATACAGTCAATAGCATCAATTACCTCAAGCGTCGACAAGGACAGTGTAACGGATTTTGCTTCTCGAAGCTGTCCAAGCATATTGATCACATTGAGTGGCATCCTTTCCTTGACGATTGAAGCAAGCTGAAACCTATAAAACATTGGGATCACATCCACATATACATGGTCCAAACAGGGAAAGCTGGCCGGAGAAAAGACAGGCGAAGCATGACCTTCGAACTTGAATGAAGTCAGTCTAGGTGCTGAAATCACAATCTCCGATTCATAATACAGTCCAAGAGAATCTTCAGCGTAACATAATTCCAACTTCCTAAGTTTAGGGGCAGTGATATTAAAACAATTAAGGTATAAGCAATCCAAAATCAAAGTTTCCAAATTGGGACAATTCCCAACAGTCTGAGTGATGAAATTGGCAGAGTCACGTCCGAAACGATTAAGATGCAAAGTCTTTAATGCCGGAAATCGCAAGGGCTTGTCCAGAAGCATACTATTGTTGCCACAATTGGCCAATTTAAGTTCTTTTAAAGAGGCATAGTTAAAGAAGCAGAGAGGAAAATCATCGAGCTCTGAATAACCAAATGCGTTGAGATGGAGTTGTTGAACATTGTGGCGAACTGCGTAAGATATGCATTTCTTGAACAGGCATGGGTCAACAAGATAACCGGACGAGAAGTAGAATATGTAGACATTGGAGTTGTTATCTCGGAGAGACAATACCTGATTGACGAAGCGTTTGAAACGAGACATACTGACCTCATCTAGTTGATTGAAATCGAAGCGGAGGTTGGGGAGGGAAGTCCAAACATACCGCCATCGTTTTGACAGCACGCAGGTCTGAATTGCGGAGGCGAGGTCGTCCATGGAAGAGAGGATTTCGTGAAGAATGGAATCTGGTAAACTGCTGATTCTGTCTTTTTCTTCTTCTTCTTCTTCTTCTTTTTCACCATCATCGTTTACTTTCTTTTTCCTCTGATTCCTCCTTCGTTTCATGCCTACTTTTTTTAGCAGTTCAAGCTTCCCTTTTTTCTTTTTCTTTTTTGGTTTGTGTGTGTTAGTGAATCGTTCAACTTGGAGAAGCTAGCTGAGCGGTGGTGTTTGGCGAGGCTGGGGAAAGATGTAAGAACATTGGGATGAGAGGGATTTTCTTTTGGGGGGCATTTAAGGCTTGTTATTAGCTGTCGTGTTTGGAGACGGTATTCTTCATTTTCTAGGACAACTTTGCATTTCTTTATTTTGTATCAAATTTTACTTTGTTCCTTACATATAAAATTATAATAATCAATTTGTTATATTTTTAGTCAAATCTTACTTTAGTTCTTACATATAAAATCGTAACAGTTAATTTCCTACACTTGTGGTCAAGTGTCTATTTGCCCTTTCTATTATTCCATTATTTAAGTTTTTATTAAAATTCAGTCATATAACAAATATATGACTATGAAATGAGAATAAAAGTATTTTTCACCGGTATGTACTTTGTTCCACGTGATAAGCACGTGAGAATTATATAATACAATATGTGTGTGTGTGTTTAGGACGAAAATGTAAGAAAATGTAGTTTTTGAAATAAATAAAAAAATGCAGTAGACAAATCGAAGACTCTATTACTGTAGAAAACAAAATTTCATTATTCCAATTTTTGTAAAATCTTAATTTATCTCCTTAATCGTTCACAATATTTTATGTTTTGTTTTAACTAAATACAATCAAAATTTGATGTAAATTTTAGGATAAAATGTGTATAGATAGGAAAATTTGAGTGATTTTTCTCTTTTACCCTCATTTATAGTCATATGTTTGTCGCATTACCGACTTCTATTAAAGACTTATACGACGGAGTAACAAAAGGGAGACATTGACATTTGACTACTAATGCATGGAGTTAACTGTCACGATTTCATAAGTGCAAACGATTGACATTTGTGTGTGCGCGTGTGAATCGTTCAACTTGGAGAAGCTAGCTGAGCCGTGGTGTTTGACGAGGCTGGGGAAAGATGTAATATTGGGATGAGAGGGATTTTCTTTTTTTTTTTGGGGGGGGGGGGGAGTGAAGGCTTGTTATTAGCTGTCGTGATTGGAAGATGGCATTTTTCATTTTTCAGGGTGAACTTCGCATTTCTATATTTTGTATCAAATTTTACTTTAATTTTTATATATAAAATTATAATAATCATTTTTTTATATTTTTAGTCAAATCTTATTTTAGTTCTTACATATAAAATCGTAACAGTCAATCCCCTATACTTATGGTCAAGTGTCGTTTTGCCCCTTCTATTATTCCATTATTTAAATTTTTAACAAAATTCAGTCATATAACAAATATGTGACTACGAAATGAGAGTAAAAAAGAAAAATCATTTTCATTTTTCACCAATATATACTTTGTTCCACGTGATATGCATGTGAGAATTATATAATACAATATATATGTGTGTGTCTGTTTAAGACGAAAACGTAAGAAAATGTAGTTTTTGAAATAAATAAAAAAATGCACTAGACAAATCAAAGACTCTATTACTATAGAAAACAAAATTTTATTATTCCAATTTTTTTTTAAATCCTAATTTACCTCCTTAATCGTTCACAATATTTTACGTTTTGTTTTAACTAAATACAATCAAAATTTGATGTAAATTTTAGGACAAAATGTGTATAGACAGGAAAATTTGGGTGATTTTTCTCTTTTACACTCATTTATAGTCATATGTTTGCCGCATTACTGACTTCTGTTAAAGACTTATATGACGGAGTAACAAAAGGAAGATATTGATATTTGACTAGTAATGCAAGGAGTTAACTGTCACGATTTCATAAGTACAGAGGGTTAACTGTCATGATTTCATGTGTAAGGACCAAAGTGAGATTTAATCAGAAATGTAGAGGGTTGAATATCACGATTTCATGTATATAGACCAAAGTGAGATTTGGTGCAAAGTGCAGGCTTACAAAGTGTAATTTATCCTATTTTTTATTCAAGAAATTTTAATTTATTGTAACTTTAAAAAAAAAATTACATATAATTGATAAATTTTATACATATTAATAATTAAAGTAATTTTATTTACATAACATAAATTTTCTAAAGGGGGATTTTTTTTAGAGTCCCTACTATTAAGTTTTTATAGCATAAAGGACATTCAATATTTTCATAATGTCTAATGTCCTTCACACATCGATCCAGAGAAATTTCAATCTAGAGAAAATTGAAATTTCTCTGGTTTGCACAAATTTCTCTAGTTTGCAAATTTCTCTGATTTGTACAAATTTCTCTGGTTTGCAAATCTCTTCAAGCTTTTATTTCAGACATTGAAACTGAAATGTTTTCATTGGAGTTCGATAAAATAAAGCTAATTGTGTGGTTGTGTTTCACGACGGTGGTGGTTGTTCGGTTTTCTAGCAGTGGTGGTGGTTATGTTGAGGGCGTGGTCTTGGGTTGTTTTGCATCGTTCGACGAACTTGAGGCGACCATGGACGGTGGTTCTCATAAGGAGAGTGTATTAGTGAAGAAGAGTTGAGAATTTTGATCTGGAAAGAGGGGTTTGTGATGAGGGGTTTCATTGATTGACGTTTTGGGTTGAAATTGACATCAATGGAACTACTGGGTTGTGAATGGAATGGAAGGGATGATTGATTAGCTCACTACTCCAAAAAATCGCTATTACAGAGAGAAGAGAGAGAACATGGGTGATGCAGGAGATGGGCTCTCTTTCTGCAATGGTACATGAGGAAACTCCACGATTTCTTCTTTGCTCTGGTGGACAAAGGCGGCGGTAGAGAAGAACCAGATGGTGGCGGAGGATTAAACAATGGCGAAGGTGGTGGAGCACACTCTCAACTTCGATGAAAGCAAACAAAACAGAGCTTGATTTGAGAAAATCAAATTTCTCTATGATATATGGGTATCAAGGGTTAAGGGACCTTAGATATTACAAAATAATATTATGGATCTCTTCCATTATTAAAAATAGGAGAAGGACCTTGCACTAATTTTTCCTTTTCTAAATACATTATATTACAATAATATCTTTAAATAAAAGAATTATTAAGGACAATGATTGTGTGTATTCAAAGAATTAATACATCAAAATACAAAATACATACATCAAAACACAAAATATTATATGTACACCATAATAGGAATAGACTTTCATAATCTTCTCAAATTTCCAATGAGACTCCTCCTTATGAGATAAGACTCTTGAAGCAAGAATTTTGAGTCAAAATTTTGAAATATATTTATATATATATATATATATAAGAAAGAAAGGAAGAAAATAAAAGAAGAAGAAAAAAAAGTTAAAAACAAAATAATAATAAAAAAAGGGGCAACCCTCAAAACCCGGTCTGGGTCACTGGTTTTGCCGGTTTGACCGTTGGGCCTTCTAGTTTTGCTCCCACTCTAGTTTTAGAGAGTTCGCTAGACCGGAATAAGGCCCTGTTCCCGGTCCGACCGGACGGTCCAGTCCAGATTTCAAAACATTGGTATCCATTGCTAGCATTGAAGATCTTGGATTATGATCTTCTGAAAATAGTGATTGTCACATTTGAATCTCACTTAAGTTAATTTTTGAATCTGAATCTCACTTAAGTTAATTTTTGAATCTGGCTTGACACTGATTGTCTGAACATATTATTATTATACAACAAAATATAATTGAACAATTGATTTTTTTAATCAACAAAAGAATGAAAACTTTATTAATGAAACGCACATACAATTTATGTGAATATTTATCAATAAAGGAGGCGCGAGTGCAAAGAGCATAGGTTCTCCTAGTTGAATAGTTATTAATATGTTCCAATTAATTCTGCTGAACAAAATAATAAGTTCATACTTTTTATGATGAATAATTTTAACTCATTTGGACTTATTATGTCTATCTTTTATGTATGAATATTTAATATTTGATCAATCTTAATAATTTGAAAAAAATAATTTTGTTCGCATATAAATATTTAAATATTGTATAAATGTTTAACTCTGATTATTTAAACGCGTAATGAACAAAATCATCATCCCAATGATTTTACAAATAAGGAAAAAAAAAAAGAAACAAAAAGTCCTGTTTGTAAACAGTAATTTGTCTTTTTCAATGTTGTATTGTTTCGAAGCAATAATCAAAGTGTCATCCATGATATGTAAATCTACATAATTGATTGATTTCAATGTTCTTTAAACCCTAAATTTTTAAATATAATAATAATATTTTAAGTTGGGGATAGAAGTACAGTAGAGAAAAGAATTTATCTATATTATAATGAAAAAAATGATGAAATGCACCCTTAGTTGTAATCTTTGTGTCTTTGGTTATGACTTATTATACTATTAGTTATGACTAATTGTGATATTTGTTATAATATTATTTTGGTTGTGATCCATGAGTTTTTTTGTTATACATTATGAGATATTTGATTATAATTCTTTATTTTATTTTATTTTATTTTATGTTTTTTAAAGTTATGACTCGTGTAAGATTAAATTATGGCATTTGTGGTAATCAAATCCACAAATGACGTAACTTATATATAATATACACCATAGCATTTATCATCTATGTGTGATGGTGTACATATAATATTTTGTATTTTGATGTATATAGTATTTTGTATTTTGATGTATGAATTCTTTGAATACACACTATCATTGTCCTTAATAATTCTTTTATTTAAAGATATTATTTTAATATAATGCATTTAGAAAAGGGTTAGAAAAGGGAAAATTAGTTTAAGGTTCTTCTCCTATTTTTAATAATGGAAGAGATTCAAAATATTATTTTGTAATGTCTAAGGTCCCTCAACCCCCGACACCCATATATTACAGAGAAATTTGATTTCCTCAAATCAAACTCTGTTCTACACTTGGCTATCATCGAAGTTGAGAGCGTGTTGCGCCACTTCCGCCGTCATCTGGTTCTTCTCTACCGCCGCCTTCGTCCACCGAAACAGAGAAGAAATTGTGGAGTTCCCTCATGCACCATTGCAGAGAGAGAGCCCATCTCCTACATCACCCATGTTCTCTCTCTTCTCTCTGTAATTGTGGTTTTTTAGAGTAGTGAGCTAATCAATCATCCATTCCATTTCATTCACAACCTAGTAGTTCCATTGATGTCAATTTCAACCCAAAATGCCAATCAATCAAACCCCTCACCGCAACCTCCTCTTTCTAGATCAAAATTCTCAAATCTTCTCTGCCAATACACTCTCTCCATGAGAACCACCGTTTGCGGTCGCTTCAAACTCGTTGAACAATGCAAAACAACCCAAGACTACGCCCTCGACATAACCACCACCACCCCCGTGAAACATAACCACACAATCAGCTTTATTTTATCAAACTCCAATGAAAACATTTCAGTTTCGGTGTCTGAAATAAACACTTGAAGAGATTTGCAAACCAGAGAAATTTCAGCTTTTTTCTGGATTGAAATTTCTCTAGATCGATGTGTGAAGAACCTTTAGACATTATGAAAATATTGAATGTCCTTTATGCTATAAAAACTTTAATACGAGGGACCCTAAAAAAAATCCCCCTCTAGAAAATTTATGTTATGTAAATAAAATTACTTTAATTATTAATATGTATAAAATTTATCAATTATATGTAATTTTTTTAAAAGTTATAATAAATTGAAATTTCTTGAATAAAAAATATGATAAATTACACTTTGCAAGCCCGCACTTTGTACCAAATTTCACTTTAGTCTATGTACTGAAATCGTGATAGTCAACCCTCTACATTTTTGATTAAATTTCACTTTGGTCTTTACACATGAAATCGTGACAGTTAACTCCCTGCGCTTATGAAATCATGACAGTTAACTCCTTGCACTTATGAAATCGTGACAGTTAACTCCTTGCATTACTAGTCAACTATTAATGTGTCTCTTTTGTTACTCCGTCATATAAGTCTTTAACAGAAGTCAGTAATACGACAAATATATGACTATAAATGAGGGTAAAAGAGAAAAATCACCAAAATTTTCCTGTCTATACACATTTTGTCTTAAAATTTACATCAAATTTTGATTGTATTTAGTTAAAAACAAAACGTAAAATATTGTGAACGATTAAGGAGATAAATTAGGATTTTTACAAAAATTGGAATAATGAAATTTTGTTTTCTACAGTAATAGATTCTTCAATTTGTCTAGTGCATTTTTTTATTTATTTCAAAAACTACATTTTCTTACATTTTCGTCCTAAACACACACACATATATATTGTATTATATAATTCTCACATGCTTATCACGTAGAACAAAGTATATACTGGTGAAAAATGAAAATGATTTTTCTTTTTTACTCTTATTTCGTAGTCACGTATTTGTTATATGACTGAATTTTGTTAAAAACTTAAATAATGGAATAATAGAATGGACAAATAGATATTTGACCATAAGTATAGGGAATTGACTGTTACGATTTTATATGTAAGAACTAAAGTATAGGAGATTGATTGTTACGATTTTATATGTAAGAACTAAAGTAAGATTTGACTTATAAAAAATTAATTATTATAATTTTATATATAAGGATCAAAGTAAAATTTGATACAAAATATGGAAATGCAAAGTTCATCCTAAAAAATGAGAAATACCATCTTCCAAACACGACAGCAAATAGCAAGCCTTAAATCCACCCAAAAAGAAATCCCTATTTTCTCAATGTTCTTACATCTTTCCCCAGCCTCGCCAAACACCACCGCTCAGCTAGCTTCTCCAAGTTGAACGATTCACAAACACACAAACCAAAAAAAAAAAGAAAAAAGAGAAAGCTTGAACTGCTAAAAAAAGTAGGCATGAAACGAAAGAGGAATCAGAGGAAAAAGAAAGTAATCGATGATGGTGAAAAAGAAGAAGAAGAAGAAGAAGAAGAAGAAGAAGACAAAGACAGAATCAGCAGTTTACCAGATTCCATTCTTCACGAAATCCTCTCTTCCATGGACGACCTCGCCTCCGCAATTCAGACCTGCGTGCTGTCAAAACGATGGAGGTATGTTTGGACTTCCCTCCCCAACCTCCGCTTCGATTTCGATCAACTAGATGAGGTCAGAATGTCTCGTTTCAAACGCTTCGTCAATCAGGTATTGTCTCTCCGAGATAACAACTCCAATGTCTACAGATTCTACTTCTCGTCCGGTTATCTTGTTGACCCCTGCCTGTTCAAGAAATGCATATCTTACGCAGTTCGCCACAATGTTCAACAACTCCATCTCAACGCATTTGGTTATACAGAGCTCGATGATTTTCCTCTCTGCTTCTTTAACTATGCCTCTTTAAAAGAACTTAAATTGGCCAATTGTGGCAACAATAGTATGCTTCTGGACAAGCCCTTGCGATTTCCGGCATTAAAGACTTCGCATCTTAATCGTTTCGGACATGACTCTGCCAATTTCATCACTCAGACTGTTGGGAATTGTCCCAATTTGGAAACTTTGATTTTGGATTGCTTATACCTTAATTGTTTTATGCTGTGTTTGGTTGGGAATTTGGAAAGAGATTTGGAAAGAGAAACAGAAAAGATAGGTGAAATAAGAATAAAATATACCTATATTTCACCGAATTTCACACCCCTTTTCCCTTTTCATTTCTAAATCACTCCCCAAATCTCCCAACCAAACACGGCATTAATATCACTGCCCCTAAACTTAGGAAGTTGGAATTATGTTACGCTGAAGATTCTCTTGGACTGTATTATGAATCGGAGATTGTGATTTCCGCACCTAGACTGACTTCATTCAAGTTCGAAGGTTATGCTTCGCCTGTCTTTTCTCCGGCCAGCTTTCCCTGTTTGGACCATGTATATGTCGATGTGATCCCAATGTTTTATAGGTTTCAGCTTGCTTCAATCGTCAAGGAAAGGATGCCACTCAATGTGATCAATATGCTTGGACAGCTTCGAGAAGCAAAATCCATTACACTGTCCCTGTCGACGCTTGAGGTAATTTGATACTATTGATTGTATTGTTGAACCATCTCTCATGTGCTTTAGCTAAAAATTGGATTTTAAATAATATGTCATAAAAATACATTACTGTTATTTGGTAAGTTCAAGATGTGATGTTATGCTGAGTTTCTCACATGCCACCTTCGTAATTTAGCCAACATGGCTGCAGTGAAATTGAAATTTGAAATTGTGCTTTTATCTCAAAGTGAAATCGTCACTTGAATGCATGCTTTTACACAAAAATTATATTGCAAATGGAACATGCATCTCCAGACTCCATTCAGCGTCATTGAACCAAAATCCGAAATCGTCAAAGCGAAATCGTCACTTGAATGCATGCTTTTACACAAAAATTATATTGCAAATGAAACATGCAACATTACCCTCGGTCACATGTGACCCCTTTTACGACAGTTACTACTATCTGATGTCTTGTTTTTTAGGCCATCTGTTCGCAAATGCCAGGAATTTCGCTTTATCTGTATCCGTATTGTATCGTATCCATATCCATGCTTCCCAGGGGCGGGTGGAAATTACAGTGGATGAATTGAAGGATGCTTTCTCCAGACTCCATTCAGCGTCATTGAACCAAACCCATCACATTGTCTAGGGATTAAGAAAGTCTTTTTTTAGCTAGGGTTTCACAGGGTGAACTCGAGGAATGATGGTAGCTTACATATATTGCTTCTTTGATGTCCATGAAGGGAATGCATCAGCAATTGATTTGTTCAGTCAGATTCTAGTTCTGGTGTCGATAGAAGTATGAGAATGACATGTGGACTGGAAGTCCTTCCTCAAGTGTCCAAGAGCTAGCGCTGTAGTAAATTCTCGCATTGATTTACCATTTTGATTCGTACCAAATTCTTATGTGGTGAAGCCCTTGAGATATCACATTTGTTCTCCACCTTGATCACTGAAAAAAGGAATCAGATATACTAAAAGCCTTGTCTATTAGTTGTGCATCTTTTACAGCCTTCCACTTTCAAAGATGAAAAAATTTAATTGCCGAGCTTACTTCTAGCTTCCCCAATTTTGGAGTTATGAAGTTCGGTTGTTTAAGAAGTTTGAGATGCAAAAAAAATTTCCCCAGTCATCAACTTTGGGAATTTCCATAACTTTTGTAGTTTATTTTATTTTTTAAATTACAATTCTGCATTTGACAATCGATTGTAAATTTCTATTTATTATCACTAGAATGTTAATGATATGAAAAGCTATAGTTATACTTTCATTGAGTTGATTAAACTCTCAAACATAGCACAAAACAAGGAAAGATTCTAAGCTCAAATCTCATTGCTTGTCCAATAATAAATTATATCCATGTGTTTATTCACTCTTGGGGAGGAGTTTGGCCACACATGAGGTGCGGTGCTTCTTAGTTTATAAATTATAACTGCTTTTAGGAGTAATTGGCTCACCTTTGTGGACTAGGATGGCAAATAACTATCTTAGTAAACTGTCTGCTTTTGTAATTTTTTGAAATTAGTAACAAGATTGCTATGATACCCTTGGTAGTGCATTTCCATAGATTATGATGTTCCATCCAATTTTTACCAAATATTATAGTATGGTAGTCATTTAAATCAAATTGAGTAGTTACAAATAGTCATGCTGAATTTCGATTGTGGTATATCGTAGATATTTGCTGCACTTCCAGCCTCATATATAACAATGTACAATTTGTTGTAGGCATGTGGATCATATATAAAAATAAATAAGCACTCACCAACTACTACTTGTTATTGCCTAATTCTATCTTTAAATTGTCTTAGCTATTGAGTACAAATTAATTTTCTGTTTTTATTTGTTTTGCATATGGTAAGGTTCTTGCAATGGATCCTGATTCTCTCAGAAGTCATCCTTCTCCATTTCACAAGTTGAAGCATCGACAGTTGACACAAGGAGGATCATCGTCGTCTTTATCTCTACCGCTAAATGTGATTAACTACTTGAGCCAAGGTTTATCATGTGGCGGAACCTTGGTTATGAACTTCTTCCCTAGGTAATAATCGATCCATTTTTATACATGTTTGTACCCTTTAAAATGCACATGCCTTGTGTAAATAATTTTAAAAGTTAAAATTTGGTACAAACTACCTTGTTCAACTCATGATCTAATCTTTACTTTGATTTTGTTTTTTTTGTTTTGTTTTTTATGTCCTTAGGTGTAAATGGAAAGCATTCACAATGAAAAATGGTAAGTGTTAAGAATACTGATTAGCGTTCTCATTTGTCATGTCTATGAATCCTGTGCTTGTGATTCTTTTTCTAAAATTATATTTCTTTTTCTTTTTCTTTTTGTAAATTTATTTTTTATTTTTTTTCTTCTTTTCTTGAACGCAGTAAGTGGCAATAAATTGTCAACTCCATGCTTTAATACCATAGATTTCAAGCAGTCTGGTAATTATGAATGATTTATTGTTGGGAATCAAAAAATGTTGGCAAACTTGATCATGTTATGTGATATCTTGAAGACGCATTATGATACAATAACAAAAAATTCTACGGTAAAATATTTGCAAACATTGTAGAAACTTGGAAAGAACCTTCATGTAGATGACATGGAACATGTGAATATTTGTAGCTATCAAATTGTTTCAGTAAGAAAAACCAAACTTTAGAGTTGCAAGTAAATTTAAATCCAAAAATTTAGATTGGTTTCTATCAGGGAAAGTCTTTCATGATTTATAAGGTTCAAAAAATTTCAGTACGTGGCTGAAATTTGATGGGTTTAGGGAGAGTGGAAAAATGGTGAAAGTGCTATAAGGTGTAGGAGAACTAGGTTTCATTTTAGTTGCACCGAGCCTAAGGTTGAGGCCGTCTTGACAAACATTAATCAACGTTGATTTCCTCTTTCTACCAATAAATAAATAAATAAAACAATTAGTTATTTTAATATACGTGATTTTATATATGTATAATGTAGTTGTATTGATATTTATTTATTTCATTTTAAACACTGTGTATATTTTTATTTGTATATGCATATATAAAATTATTTAATATTTAAATAAAAATAATCTTATGATTCTCAATTTGATATGATTCATATTTCACTTATTTAGCAAATTGATTCTCAATTAGATTCATGATTTGACAACAATGGCCTGGGATACATGACAACATATTATTCGTCTCTATTATTTCTTTAATAATTAGTTCCTAAACTAATCATGAGTATCCATATAGACTATGAAGCACGGACACCTCCCCGGAGCCTACGTACGAGTGTCGGACATGGACACAAGTCAGACACGCTGTGGACAGGTGTTCGACACTCTCCCTAACGTGTCCCATTTTTTTTTATTTTATTTTTTTGAATTTTTCTAGTCGGACATGAGGTGGATACGCGATGACACGTTTCAGACACACGCGAGGTGGATCGAAGAAGCCCTAACTTGTTGGAGAGAGAGAGAGAGAGAGAGAGAGAGAGGGAAGAGATTGAAGAAGCCCTAACCTGTATCGTGATGACATGTTTTTTTGTCTCTCTGTTCTTCTTCTTTTCATCTTCTCCTCTTTTGATTTCGTCTTCTCCTCTTCATTTCTTCTTATTCTCCTCCCTCTTTTGAATTCATTTCTCTTCCCTCCCTCTTGTGATTTCGTTTCTCCCTTTTCTTGATTTCATTTTTCTTTTTTGTTTCCATTTTGTTCCTCTTTTTTTGTTTCCTTTTTTTTTCCCTTTTTTTTTTGATTTCGTTTCTCCTTTTTTTTTTAATTTTTTTTTTATATTTCGTTTCTTTCCTTTTTTTATTTCCCCTCGCTTTTTTATTTCCTTTTTTCTTTGATTTCCTTTTTTTTTTGGTATGCTTTTTTTTTTCTTTTTCACATGGGGTTTCTATCTTTGTGTTTCCTAAAATTCATAGAACAAATTATTTTTATTTGGAAAAAATTAATTTTTATTAAATTTTTTAGGTAATATGTTTATTAATTTTATTATTATTGTAATTTTATAGGAACCGATTTTTTTTTTTTTAATTTTTTTTTTAGAGCTTTCTTTCTTTTGTCTGTGCCCATCTATCTACTATTACGTACATATAATAAATAAATGAAATTATATATATTAAACGTGTCCCAGCGTGTCGCTTTCCTTATTTTTTGAAAATTTGCGTGTTCGCATGTCCATGTCATGTCCCGTGTCGCGGTCCTGTGTCCATGTCCATGCATAATAGCATATAGACATGATACAAAACAGTGACAAAAAATTGGTGACACAGCATTTCTTCTAATAATTCCTTCTTACACCTTTGGCTCTTAGGGTCATTTTGTGTTGTGCAAATTGCGATTGGAGTATCTCAAGTAACAGTAATGCTATAGAGCCCGAATATAGAGGCTCGAATTTGGCTCGAAATTAGGGGAAGAAGAAGGAGGAGGAGGAGGAGAAGAAGGAGAAGAAGAACTCAACTGGAGGAGCCAACAAAATCGGGCGGAGGTGGAGGTGGAGGTGGAGGCGGAGGTGGATGCGGAGGCGGCGGCGGGCGGAGGCAGAGGTGGAGACGGGGCTGCGATGCCGACGAATGACGAGGGATGAGCTGCGAGATCGGCCGACGAGCTGGGACGCCGACAGGCTGCGATGCCGACGACGACCTGCGTTCTCGCTCTCGCTCTCGCCTCTGTGTTCTTCTCTCTCTCGCCTCTGCAACGAAGAAGAAGAAAGAAAAGGAAGAAAAAAAAAAAAATTAAAATCAAAACCCAAAACGACGTCGTTTTGGGTTTTGAGCTCTGTTATTAGAATCTCACGATTCACGATTCGATTCACGATTCGATACGCAATTTTTGCAAAATCAATACGAATCTATGAGTGAATCTATTTTGGAAGTGAATCTCTATTGAATCACACGATTCACAATCGATTCACGATTCGATTCACTTTTTACGATTCATGCAATTTTTAAAATTATTGTGTTCGACATATTTTCGACTCATTTTTTTCATCTTTTTAGTGAAAATGACATAATACAACTTCTAATAGCATTTAATACCAAAATAATCAACATATATATATGATTTTTTGTTATTTTAGTGATCATGGAGTTTTTTATAGGATCCAATCAGATTCAGTTAGACCTAACATATTTTTAACCTTTCTTCTTATTTTTTTCTCCTTCAAAAAATTGTAATATATCTTTTAAAGATGTTTAAGATTAAAGTTACACTATGAATTATCTATTACTATTTTATTAAATTGAATATTACATGTATGAGGTCAGTTATACCATTTAAAATGTTTTAGGCTTTAAAATAAAATATCCTAAATAATTCTTTCTTATTATTTGCTCACTCTTACTTAAAAAAGTATATATGCTTATTGTCCAAATATCAATATCGTTGTTAACTATTGTTACTTTAGAAATTAATAGTTTGTCTATTTGGTTATTATCTTTATTAAGAATGGTTGATAAAAAATATCTATAAAAAAAATAAAAAATAAAAAATAAAAAAAAGAAGATAAGATGGTGATTTTACATAAGAACCTTTGTTAACTTCTTACCTATTAAATTATGTGATTATCATTCAAAATAACATTTTTTGTTGATTTAAGTCTAAATATTTTATATTCATAAGATATATTTAACATCTAAATGTGTAGATATATGTTTTTAAGTAATTTAGAAAAAGTGACCGAATCTTTACGATTCACGATTCGATTTGATTCGCGATTCGGTACGAGGCCATTTCGATTCACGATACGAATCCCGATTTGACAACTATGGTTTTGAGCCAAATTCGAGCCACTAATTTCGGGCCCTCAAACATTATTCCTCAAGTAATAAATGTGTGTTGGTACATATCGTAGGCTGTGTTTGAACCCGTACAATTTGAGTCTCTCTTACCCTGAACCTTCCGATTAGATGAAGTTATCAACGGTTAATCTCCAATTGATTTATGTACTGGGGCACAACAACAAGGCCTGTTTGATTAGTAGGATTAATAATGATGGAATTAACAATTTATGAGATTAGTGAAGGATTGGTTATCAGTTGGCTTAGCGAGATACATAATGCTCACTTATTCTCATTTGTTTTGTAGTATATGTGGATATGTATGTGTTATTAGTCATAGGATTACAAAATCCGTTAATTTTGTTGGATAGAATGGCCAATGAAATATAATCCAAATAATAAAATTTGCAACCAAACAATGAAATGTGAATCTCATAGATTAAGGCCTCGTTTGGGAACATGCTTTTGTAATAATTTTTTGGCTTTTTGGCTAAAATATGATGTAAAAAAACTAGTATGTTTGGGATGACTTTTTGGTTTTTTACGAAAAGATGTGCAAAAAGTAGATAGAAAAGGGAATCTTTGACTTTTTGGTATGGGCGGTTCGCTTTTTGATTTTTTTAGTAACTTTTTGACTTTTTGACTAAAAAAGGCACTTGCCAAATGAGGCCTAATAATCCAAATTCTATGCTATAATACGTCCAATCAAACAAGCCCCAAGAGGATTGCCGTACTTGCTTATATATAAAATTAGTTTCAAGTTTTGGATGTAGATATTATTTTTACAGAATCGTGCTTTAATTCATAGATATTATATTTCATGCTGTTATCACTGTTTGTGCATATCAATCTTCGTAAATCCTTCAAGTTCAGCTCCAAATAGTGAGTAGCCCCCAGTAGTTCTAGGGTAGTTCTAAATAGTTTTTAAGTAAACTGTAAGTATGGGGTGGTTGAATTGCATTTAGTGAGAGATGTGGGTTATTGGTTTCTTGGTTGTGGAAGGAGCGGAATGCTAGATTATATCGGATAATTATAGGGACTCGAGAACTATTGTTGAACAGACTGAAAGGAATGTTAGAGCTTGACCTTGCTTACTCAAAGGTATTGCACACAATCAGCCGAACAGATGGTTGCGACATAAATGGAGGCTACTAGACTATTTTTGCAAATGGTGAATGCTACTTGTTGTTGAGTTTGCCAATACATTGTATGGATTGTTGGGAACGGTTTTGTATTGGCATTTTCTATGTGTGTTCGGTTTGGCGATGTTCTTGGATGGCTCCATCCTCCAAGATGGTTTCAATACAAAGGTAGCCCCTTCTGTGGTGTATATATTTTGATATATCTAGTAGGTGCTTATTTTCATGGGGTAAAAAAAGAAGTTTCTTGGTGGTGTAATCACATGAATGGTTGTTTTGGAAGGTCGGTAGCAGTCATGTTCCCTTCTAATTGTGATGTATTTGCATTTGAGTTTGTATTTCATGGTTGTTCGTATGATTTATGGGCTGGATCTATTTACACCCTGTAATTAATTTGTACTCTTACACCTTCCATAATTTTTTGTCATATTCATATTTTCTAAAGGGGTAAATTACACTATTTCTCCCAAGTAATGAGAAAATTGGATTGAGCTTCACCAATTTGATGTAATTACACTGGATTTGGATTCACCACAGTAGCAATAATATAAATGGTTTAACAGGCGTAACAAAACTATATTTATTGAGAAATTATACTTATCGACGTCTTTATCTCCTACTTCTAAATGTGATTAACTATTTGACCCAAGGTTCCTCATATGGCGAAACCTTGGTTATGAACTTCTTCCCTAGGTAATAATTGATCCATTTTTATTCATGTTTGTACCTTTTAAAATGCACATACCTTATGTAACTAATTTTAAAAAGTTAAAATTTGGTACAAACTGCCTTGTTCAAATTATGATCTAATCTTAACTTTGATTTTGTTTTTTTATGTCCTTAGGTGTAAAGGGAAAGCATTCATAATGAAAAATGGTAAAGTTTTAAGAATACTGATTAGCATTCTTATTTGTCATGTCTATGAATCTTGTGCTTGTGATTCTTTTTCTAAAATTCTATATCTTCTCTTTTCCTTTTTCTTTTTGTAAAATTATTTTTTAATTTTTTTCTTCTTTTCTTGAATGCAGTAAGTGGCAATAAATTGTCAACTCCATGCTTTAATATCATAGATTTCAAGCAATTTGGTAATTATGATGACTGATTCATTGTTGGGAATTAAAAATGTTGGCAAACTTGATCATGTTACGTGATATCTTGAAGATGCATTATGATACTACAACAAAAAATTCTAACATTTGCAAACATTGTAGAAACTTGGAAAGGACCTTCATGTAGATGACATGGAACTTATGAATATTGGTAGCTATCAAATTGTTTGAGTAAGAAAAAACAAACTTTAGAGTTGCAAGTAAATTTAAATCCAAAAATTTAGATTGGTTTCTATAAAGGGAACTCTTTCATGATTTATAAGGTTCAAAAAATTTCAGTATGTGGCTGAAATTGGATGGGTTTGCGGAGAGTGGAACAATGGTGAAAGTGCTATAAGGTGTTAGGAGAACTAGGTTTCATTTTAGTTGCATGAAGCAAGAGCGGGGGAGGATGTGGGGGCGGGGGAGCCTCACACATAGAAGAGCCTAAGATTGAGACTGTCTTGAGAAGCATGAATCAATATTGATTTCCTCTTTCAGCCAATAAATAAAAAGAATAAATGATTAGTTATTTTAATAAATGTGAGTTTACATATATATGTATATATATATAATGTAGTTGTCTTGATATTTATTTATTTCATTTAAACACCCCATATTTTCTTATTTGTGCATGCATGTATAAAATTATTTAATATTTAAATAAAGCAAATCTTATGATTCACAATTCGATATGATTCATGATTCATGATTCACTTATTTAGTAAATCGATCCTTGATTAAATTAATGATTTGACAACAATGGCCTGAAATACATGACAAGATATTATTCGTCTCCAATATTTCTTTAATAATTATTTCCAAACAAGAAACTAATCATGAGTGTCCATATAGACACGATACAAAATAGTGACAAAAAATTGGTGACACCTAATAATTCTTTCTTACACCTCTGGCTCTTGGGGTCATTTTGTGTTGCGCAAATTGCGATTGCAGTATCTAAAGTAGTAAATGTGTGTTGGTGCATATCATTGGCTGTGTTTGAACCCCTAAAGTTTGAGTCTCTCATAACTGAACCTTCCAATTAAATGAAATTATCAGCAGTTAATCTCCAATTGATTTATGTACTAGGGCACAACATCAAGGGCCTGTTTGATTAGTAGGATTAATAGTGAGGGAATTAATAATTTATGAGATTAGTATAGGATTGGTTATCCAGCTGGATTAGCGAGATACATAATGCTCTCTTATTCACGTTTGTTTTGTAGTAGATATGGATATGTATTTGTGTTATTAGTTGTAGGATTAAAAAATTTGTTATTTTGTTGGATAGAATGGCCAGTGAAATCTAATCCAAAAAATAAAATTTATAACCAAACAATGAAATGTGGATCTCATAGATTAATAATCCAAATTCTATGGTATAATACGTCCCATCAAACAAGCCCCATAAGGATTGTCATGCTTACATATAAAATTAGTTTCAAGTTTTGGATGTAGATATTATTTACTACATTGTGCTTTAATTCATAGATATGTTGTTTTCCAATATTATTTCATGCTGTTATCACTGATTGTGCAGATCAATCTTCCAAAATCCTTCAAGTTTGGCTCCAAATAGTGAGAAGCCCCCTGTAGTTCTAGGGTAGTTGTAAATAGTTTTTAAGTAAACTGTAAATATGGGATGGTTGTAAATGTGGGTTATTGGTTTCTTGGTTGTGGAAGGAGCAGAATGCTAGATTATATCGGATAATTGCAGGGACTCTAGAACTATTGTTGAAGAGATTGAAACAAATGTTAGAGCTCAACTCTGCTTACACAGAGCCTGACAGATGGTTGCAAGGTAAATGGAGGCTACTAGACTTTATCTTTGCAAATGGTGGATAGTTTAGTAAATGCTACCTATTATTGAGTTTGCCAAAATATCTTATGAATTAATGGGAATGTTATTGGTTTTGTATTGGCATTTTCTATGTATGTTGGTTTAGCTGATGTTCTTGGGTGGCCCCATCCTTGTAGATGGTTTCCACCCGTTTGTTAATTATATATTTAGTTAAAAAGTCGAACAATTATTATAAGTTGTTACATCATTCTTTATTTTTCTGTACATCTTTTCATAAAGTCAAAAAGTTATTAAAATAGCACGTTTCCAAAGGAGTACATGTATGATATATCAATATCTCTTAGATTCAGTTCAATAAGATGAGTTGAAAAATTAATTCCAAAAAAAGCCCAGTAAAGCCAAAATTAAATAAAAATAGTAGAATTTTTTGGCTTATTTTGACCTTTTCAAAAAAAAAAAATTTAATTGTAGAATTATTATTTTTTTCACTTGTTAGATTTGCCTATACAAAACGGATTAGAAAAGTAAAAAAATTGATAAAGTACAAAAAAAAAAAAAAAAAAAAAAAACCAGTAAGTGTTGCGAAGCACCCTGAGAAAAAAGAAAAACACATTTTAAAACAAACATACCATGTTTGGCGAGATTTAAAATGTTTTTTCTTAATTTTGTTTTGAGTAAAAAAGGTTTAGAATTTTTTACTTTTTCAGTCTATAAAGGTTTGAAAAGTTATATATATATATATATGAAAAGAAGTCAACTATGAACAAAAAAAAATAGAGAAAGATTTACTTAAAATATGAATTGTTTCTTATAATTTTAAAAATTATATCCCCTCTTTAGGTTTTTAATTGCATAATAAATTACACATTTTATTAATAAATTATCAAGTCAATTAATAATTTTTACTGATGTCAGAGATATATTGGCCCTGTATGGTAGAGCTGTGAGAAAGTGCTTATTGGCCCTGTTTGGTAGAGCTGTGGGAAAGTGCTTATGGCTTATGCCTAAACAGCTTATAGCTTATAACTATGAACATAAGTTGATTTCTGACTTATAAATTAAGCATCTCCTGCCTCACTCAAAGAATAAGCTGATTTCTGACTTTCAAAAAGTTATAAGCTATAAGTTATAAGCTAAACCAAACACATTAAAATAGCTTAAGGCTTCGTTTGGGAAGCCATGGTTTGGGCTTTTTTGGCTATTTTAGCCACAAAAAACAAAATAGGCTATTTTAGCCATAACAAACAAAACATCACATCCAACCCATAATCATTACATTCTTCTCTCACAAAAAAACTCAAAAAAGCCAAAAAGCCAAAAAGTCCTTCCCAAACCAAGCTTTTAAGCCCAGGCTAAAATAGCCAAAAAAGCCAAAAAGCCAACCCACTTCCCAAACGGAGGCTAAATTAAACTGAAAGTAGAAATAAGCTGCTTTTAAGTTCTGCCAAACAGGCACATTTTGATTAACAATTTAAATAATTTTATTGTTGTATAGGAGAATAGTTAGGAATTTTATTTTTTTTTGTTAATTCTGTTAAATAAAAAAATTTAACGATACAGTATTTGTCATTTTCAAAAACACATGAGACAAGTCGTATTTTAAGTAAATTTCAATAATGTATTTATAATTTTACCCAAAATTCAAACTTCAGTTTGAATTTTTAATAACAAAAAATAATTATTTTAGCCTTTGTTGATGAAAAGAATAAAAAAGCTCTAAAGATTTGTTGATGAAAATATATCACAGGTTTCCTTAGATATAGTTTATTGGTTTTATTGTAACAACAATGATTCATCCCCCTTTTCTCCCACCCTCTTTGACCTCCTCTCTCTCTTATTGGTTATCTTTTCTTTTTCTTTTTCTTTTTTTTCCTGCTCCTCCAATCACCATCCGCCACGTGGCAAAGGGGGGTGAGGGGGTGACCCCCAAAAGGGGGTTCCAAGCATTATTCTCATTGTAATACGGTAGATTAAAATCAAATCAAATGTATAACAAAAAAATTAATGTAAATTAAATGGAATTTTTTAAATATGCCAAAATAAATGTAATTGAAATGAAATTTTTTAAATGAAATTTAATAAATGTATCATGTACTTTATACATGATTTAATTTTTTGTAAATTCCTAACAAAATATTAACTATAATAAGATAATACTGCAAGGAGTTGACAGTTAATATATTTTTATATTTTTAGTATTTTTTAAAATAATTTAATCTTTTTTTTTTTTTACTTTTTAGATCCACTTAATCTTGACTATGTACGGAATCTTTGTATTTTTTTATTTTTGATAATTTAAAAAAAATTCAAAAAAAATTATATTTTGTAAGTGTGTCTAAATTAAATGTATCTAAAAAAAAAATTTTTGTGTAAAATATTAAAAAAATCACGGAAAAAAAAAATAATTTTCAAAAAAATAGAGTAAACCAAACAGTGTGAATAATGTTTTAAGGTGGAAATAGAATTATAATGGAGAAAAAAAAATGCGGTAAAGTAATAGATAATGAATAATATTATGAACGTAGCATGTTAGATTATAATGAAAATTTGAGCCACTTTTGAGCCACAAAATTTGAGTTACGAGACATTTTCCAAAAAAAACCACTTTCTTTCCAATTTTTTTTTTAGATTTTTTTTAAAAAAATTATATGGAATTTTTTACTTTTCTAATCCCTTTTGTATAAGCAAATCTGCAAAGGAGAAAAAAAAAATTTCTACAATTTCAATTTTTTGTATTTGAAAAAGTAACCAAAAAAAAAAGTCTACTATTTTTATATACTTTTAGTTTTACTGGGATTTTTTTGAAATTAATTGCTTTAATTTTTCAATTTATCTTGTAGAGCTGAATCTAAGAACCGAAATCATTCTAATTTTTTTTTAAAAAAAAAGTTCATTAAAAACAAAATACACCACAATTAGAAGGGAACATGACTGCCACCTACCTTCCAAAACAACCATTCCTGTAATTAAAAAGATCGAAATACACCAAGGGTGGAATCAATCTAGGAGGACGGCACCACCCAAAAACATCAGCTAAACCAACATACATAGAAAATGACAATACAAAAACCAACAACATTGCCATTAATCCATAAGATATTTGGACAAACTCAATAATAGGTAGCATTTACTTAACTATCCACCATTTAGTAGCCTCCATTTACCTTGCAACCATCAATGTCTTGTACTAGCAGTATTACTATTGCAAGTCTAGCGAACTTTGTTATGCATATACTCTCTTTATAAAAAAATTAGACTCAGGAAAATATGAAGAATAAATGCAAAGATGAAGAAGAAAATGACTAATTCTCTATGCAAATTGAAGTGAGGGAGATAGAATTTATAGATTCTCCCATGACTCTTCAGAAAGGTTGTGACCCTTCAAAAGGACACACCATTTCATCTCAAGAGACACAACTGTTGGAGTAAATTTTAATTCAAATTTTTCAACAATCACCCACATGAATGAAATTTATGGAAAGGACATGCAACAACATACAGACAAAGATAGAGTACATTAAGGAATACCCTACATCGGGATAGGTAGCTTTTGGCTTTGATCCTTCTCTAGTAAAAGCCTATCGAACTCACTAGCTAATCAGTGGATGTGATTTCTTGAACTATTCAGCCGTTTGTATAAGCCAAGACAATAGAATTCACACAGAATATCTCCAGACACAGTTTATTTCTCACGATTATGCCCATTTTGGCCTTAGGCATTTCCTGGTATTTCATGAGTGCTTTAGAGAATTTTGCCTTATCAATTCTCATAGAAGCGGCCACTTTACACTCATATAGGTGATCCTTATTTCGAGTCTCTTAAATACTCATCTTGAAAGATACCCCTCTAGGGTTTTCAAGATATAAGTGATCATTAAGAGCATAACTTACCCTAAGTCCCCTACATACAACACATGTTGCAGATATCACTCTCATCATAGAAATGGATAGGAGATAGACTCCTTTAGTGATTTCTGGTGAGCCACACATAACTTAGTTGTCCTTTTGAACTTAGTTCTTGGGATCTCCAATCATCTAATTAGGATTACCATTATGATGACGCTGATGTAATAGGTTTTAATCACATTCCCCTCGATAAACTTTCCCTCATTTGCTCTCTCGTTAAACTTTTTGTTTAGCGGCCACTATTTTTCGTTTGACCTTCTCAGTTATATATCATTGAGTAGTTAGCTGATGTATTATATTATCCTTAAACAATATTCACAATTGAAAGCAAATGTCCTACGGCATTAAGTCTTTGATAACATCGAGACTTACCGTTACTTTATGTCACTCCCATTTTCAAATTTAAATAATAAACATGGAGTTGTTCCTTAGAAATTAATGAAACCATTTTTGTTTCTACCCCAACTTTGTCCTATAGAAAGAATTGAGATTCTTTGTGGATTTGTTATCAAAACCGTTAGTTTGGTGAATCCTCCAAGCACCCCCACATGTTAAGTACTTTAAGAAAAATTTAATTTCCTAGTTGGATATTACCACACGAAAATATCAACACACCTTCACAATTCTAATATAAATCAAAATATAATATCCATCACTTGTTGACTATGGCGTGCTTGGGTAACAAAATTCTAAATCAAATTTATGAAATAGAAAACCCAGAATAATTATAACTATACAAGTCAGAATTAATGCTTAGATAAAATCATGTCCTCATAAAAAAATTTCCCAAGAACCAAACAAATTAAGATTCAAACTCTTCAATTTGAGTACTTTTGTTCGAGTTTCTGTGAGTAACGTGCCATGAATTATGATTAGAAACAATTATGGTTCTCTTCCCCACATTTGTAGTAATACACAAATTGTCACATAATATGATTCATTTCCACACAAGTGTCATTGTCACAATAATAACTCATTTTTGAATAAATAATGTATGAATTTATCAAAAATGTTTGTGTAGACCGCCCGAACTCCGCTCCGCGCGCGAGGGCGCAAATTGTGTTCTTAGCTACTACAGTTCGAACTCCTGTCACAGTTCTGAATTTAATCTCACAAAGTGCAATGTAAAACTGATAAATCACCAAAGAGTCCAAATCCGACAAATCATTTTGGAAAATCGATTTTAATCAAAAGCGCCAAACATGGACTGCTTTGCTAGATTTCAGAGTCGCCACCTTAAATATTTTATTTTGGAAAATTTAGGAAACCGTGACTCGTGCCTAAGGCCACGTGTCCGTCATCACCAAAGTTACTTCGGCTCGGGAACTTGGGTACGAGAGGGGAATGTCTTGAAATGAACACCCCCGCTCGCCCGATCAAAGGATTGGCCTTAACATGATATGTTGTTTTTTAAAACACATGCGTTCTTATTCCGGTTATTAATCTAGAATTACTACGTGATGCGCACAGCATACAAGTATAGACCAGATCGCTTAAGTTGAAACAAAACATCTCATGTTTGTTTTTCGAAAATGGTTTGAAGTTGTTACTTGCAAGTAGGCTAAAACGCGGATTTGTCACCCTCAAGTGGGCTTAAAACATGATGATTTACCACCTCAAGTGGGCTTAAAACTCATATTTCAATGAATTGTTCCAATTCAAGCAATAAAGCCTTCATCCACAGGCATTCATGCAGTTATATCAAATAAGCACATAGCCTCATGGCAAGCATGCTGTCATGGCAACACTCATACTCATGCAAGGATGCTAAAGCATAAACACTTACAGTGTACTCCGAGCCAAAACAGGAAACTAGTTAGAAATATGCATGATCCTAACTATATCAACAATGCTTAATGCAACACATGCAAAATGCAACTAAATAGGCTTGGCTATCTAAGATGGCATGTGAATGCAACAATTGATACATGTATTCAAATAGGAATTGAAATACGATGCCGTTTGAATGATACGCCGAGCCCGGTGCATGCAATACGAATGAATGATGCACGCATGCAAAGCATAAAGATGCTAATTGAAATATGCCCTAATCTAACCACTGAAAGCGGATAAGTAAAAGGGAGAAAGACGTGGGGTTGGAAGACATTCACACACAAACGCACACTTATTACAACATTGTGCCCTCTCGCAGGAGGGTCCGAATAAATAGGCTAAGCTATGCTAAGCTAAGCTACTTACTACAGATAAACTAATTAACTACTTTAGCTAATTAATTACAAACCGAATTGAATAACTAGCTAATCTAAGCTAATTAAAATATTACAAAACAATTTAAACTAATTAAATACAACACATGTAATTAACTATATCTAGCTAACAAAGCGATAAATGGCCTCGCGGGCGAGGGAGAAATGCATGCTCGGTCGGCTTCGCTAGGAAATCCACCACCGTGCCTCAAGATGCCTCTGTTTGCATACTTCTGTACTTCTGAAAATTATGCCAACTTCCAGAATGCTTCTGACCCACCTTAGGAATATGATGAGGGATGGTCGGCCAAGAGGGATGGCCATCGGCCAAATTTTATGGCCATCGGCCACTTCTAATAGCCGATCGGCAGCCTTGGTGGCCAGTCGGCAGATTTGATGGTTGGTCGGCCACTGCTTCCTACAATTTCTCTTTTTGCTGCAACAGAGCACAAACAGGGGCATGGCAATGTATTTGCAAGGAAATGTGTGTACCACCACACTCCTTATCATTTCTCAAGCTCAGAGGAATGCGGTACTCGACTCTCGGGCCACCAACCGAGCATCGCAATGCACGATGGCCGAGAAGCCGGGTTTGTAGAAGTCAATGAATGCACAAATAACACACAAGACTCAAGAGGCCTCCACCCTATCATGCACAATCAAGGGGGACGACAACTAAGAAATGAGGCACGTTTCATCACTTCAAGTATGAAACGTCCCTCGTTTCTCGTGTTTGGATTAACGTCCGATCCAAACACATGCAATGCAACACAAACATGTTATCTTGGCATGTTTTACTTCAATTCAATTTGTTTACTCATTTTAGATTACCAATTAATCCTTTAACTGGTTAAGTCCAAAAGTGAGAAGCCCTCTAAATGGAAAGACAGACTACCACAAGCATCTTGAGCATGAAAGAAGCATCATGTCGTTGGTTAGTAGAAACCCTCAAGAGAAGGCTAAAACCATTAGGCATGAAAGCCTCAATTTCATGCTCAAGCTAACAAGGGGCTCAAGACCACTTTCAAAGCAAAGTCACAAATGAAGAGTGGAGTGATATGGCAAACATTTCAGTGCTGAAATAGGATGCTAAAAACACTAAACCATGCAAGCAACGCATGCATAACGTGTTAAGGGCCAAAGACATTGAAACTAGTGACAAGCATTACACTAGAGGCATGCAATACAATGCTCAATGGACTAAACCAAATCTGGACAGAGCTTAAATAGGCCAAAATAGTGGCCTAAATGAACTAAAAATGATGGCTTGAAAGGCAAGAAAATGATGCCCATGCAATAGCTCACATACAAGGCATAAGGTACAACTCTCAAGAGCACTTAAAGAGTGAAAAACATGGAAGTGTGACAACACTATATGCTTTGAAGTAACATGCCAAATGATGCCAAAACATGCAAATACCTAAAGCCAAGCATGCAAAATGCTTTAAAACTCAAAGCTAGTCGAGGCTATTGCACTACAATCATGCATAACAAGCACCATACGGCCAAAAGGGCTCAAAACAGAGCTAAAGCATGTTAAAATGTGAGCAAAAACTTGCTAGAGTGTAGCCAAAACATGCTAGAATAATAGGCTAAAGAGACAAGCATGCAAGGCTAGCTAGCAAGGATTACACTACAAGTGTATAAAGCATGTGAGAGGTGAGTCCACCAATCAAAATCAGAGTTACAACATGCCCAAATAACACCAAAAACATGCTTGAACTAAGCTAATTCAAACCACAAGAGCATGCTACTTTGTAAAGCTAACAAGGCTAGTGAGCAAGATTGCACTACAAGTGCAAGAAGCATGCAAGAGGTGACCAAGCTGACCAAAATCAGAGTTAAAACATGCCCAAAAAGTCACAAAAACATGCTCAAACTAAGCCTCAAGAAGGGAGAAATACATGCTCATTTGGTGGGCCAACAACACAAGCAAACACGACAAGAGGAGATGAGACCACCCCCTCCTATTTAGGACCTCAAAACAGGGTTCTTACCACTAAAAATTCTTTGGATTTCAATGGTTAGAAGGCCACAAAAAGTTGTTTTGAAAGGCCTTGAAAAGATAGCTCAAGAGGCTTTACAAGCCAATGAGCAAAAAGGAGAGACAACCCCCTAGCCAAACAAGGCTTAAACCACCATTTTAGAAACTCAAAATCAGAGTTTTTTATGGTTCAAAACCAGCCCCAAAATAGTCCAAAACAATGGAAAAAGGATGGTGAAGCAAGTGTGAAAAACAAGCTTAAATGGAGAGAGATATACCCCTTGATGCACAGCAGGAAAACAGCCACTTTCTTGGCTCAAATGACCCTTCAACAGCCCAAAAATAAGTTCCAAGGGACCTCAGCCCAATGACATGCAACTTTGATGAAGGACGTGTATGCAAATACGTAAGGAATTCTCACTTTCAAGCCTAAAACAAGAGGAGAGAGGGAGAATTCTAGAGAGAGGGGAGGATTTGCTCACAAAGCTCCTAGAGAGAGAGGATTCTAGAGTGAGAAGCTCTCAAATTTTCCCTAAGCCTTCAAAATGTTCTCACCCTTTAAAATATGAGATATAGCCTCCATATATAGCAAAAGCAAGAGCTTGGTCGAAAATATCTGAATTGGGACAGTTGTAGCAAGTTGGAAACAGCTTGAGGAGAAATATCTTCAAAAATTCTGAGTTTGGATCACTCTTGGCCGGCCGGCCATCTTTGGTGCCGACCTACTACTTGTGATGGCCGACTGTGCACATTTGTGGCCGATTGCAAATTCTGCTCTGCAGGTTCAACTTCAAATAGGCATAACTCCTTCATATGGACTTCTTTTCAGGTCATTCTTGTGTCCAAATTGAAGCCCCGGAAATAAGATTTCCAATGGTGGTATCCTTGTATCAAAATTCCAATTGTGCTAAGAGATATCCCTCTTTTACTGAAGGCTGCTCAGTTTCAGTCCAACCGGAATGATGCCCAACTTCAACCAATCATACCTCCCCCATCCGGACTCGGCTTTAGGAGATTCTTGAGTGTAAAATGAAGCCCCAGAATTATTCTTTCCAACGATGGTGGCCTTATAGCTTAAATCCAAGTGTATAGACGGATAGGCCCGATTTAGCGAGGGCTGCTCGACTTTCTCTCAACGATTCATGCCCATCTTTTCCCCCAACTTGGTTTCTTCCCTCTCCTCTTCTTTTCTTCAACTCCAAACCCCTAAACAAAGGTGTTTTGAAAGATTTTCCAAAGATTTCATCTCTCTTTCATTCATTTCCACTTTGTCCTTACTCGGTTTACTGAAAAGCACAATATTTGACAAAATGTGAGCTTCGGAATATCGTAGAAACTTCTTTTCAAAAATATTTTGAAAGAGACGGTTTTAAGGTCTAAAAACCATTCGAAATAGTTTTAGTCCAAAAATGGGGTGTGAGGTTAGGATTTGACTCTCCTCTTCCCGAAGAAATCGAACCTTTGCACTGCACAACTTTCACCACCAAGTAAACCGTCAGTAGCGCCTAAGTCTTAAGGGCAGTCAAAAATGGGGTGTCTACAATTTGTAACAAAAGAAAAATTAAATTTTCTCTTCAAATTCAAGAGATAAACTCCCACATGAGTAACATATTTACTCTTTCTTTTATGGTTAATGCTTAGCGCAACAAATATCTATGTAACCCAGACATAATTGAGTACTCACTAAAACATATAAAACAACTCTACTTCACAAGTTTCATAATAAATAATGACAACTTATGTCAAAGTTATTTTAAAAATAACTTTCAACTTGATTATTAACAAAATAATAATCAATACAAAAGATTCCTCAATCTATTTCCAATTAAATGGAACAACACCACTATTTAAATTATCATGTTTAAATTTCTCTAGTGTTAATAATTGTTTTGATATTGCAAGAGTATTATTACCATAATCAAATTACATATATAATACTCCAAAAGAGATCCATTGCTAGTAGCACCACCACAATTTAATTAAAAGTTCAAAACTTTTAAATAAAATCTAATTTAATCCCATACATAGCACTAAAACTAAATCAGTCAAAAATAACACTTATCACACAATATTCCCAAAAATAAAAATAAAAAAATTTATGGCAGCATGATGTCATAAAATTCATTCCAAATTAATTAAAAATACTAAAATTAATATGCTTAGGTAAATGACATCAATAAACCATACTTGGTTTTAAATTTAAAAATCAAAAGCCAAATGGTCAAAACCGTATTTCAATACTTGAATGTACACATGACTCATCAGGAAAAAGTTGCACCTATTCATAATTGCTGCAAGATAATAAATTACCATTCTAACATGGATTTGCAACTTACTCACAATTGCCACAAGAACAAATAAATAAATATATATATATATATATATATATATTGATATATATTTTAACGTAGTGGTCTTATTTACCAGAATCAGTTTCTTCTATAGAAACTCACATTGAACAAGATGAAAGCCAATAGAAATACTTTCCTTAACAAAGTATTCTTTGTTCGTAACCAATGTCTAGTATTGACATGATAAGTTGTAGACAGAAAATTAACTAACATAAATCATTTTTTTTTCTCCCAAAATTTCATCAAACACTAGATATAAACCTTTGCAATCTCCCAAATCAGTGTAACCTCTCACCAATGACGACCCAACAAACACACATGAATTTAGTGCTGAACGGAGTGCAAGGCCTTGGAGTTGAGGGATCAAAAGGTTAAATCCTGTGTTTGAAAGCGTGCTTGAAATGTCCCAAATTTCTAGCCCAAATGATAATACAACAATCATGGCTTTTTTAAGGAAAATCGAATATAAATCTCCAAACTTACGTTACATGATACAATAGTTCTTCATGCAACAACACATTAATCAAACAACAAGTAAATAAACAAATAAATACCCCCAAGGGGTTTACAAGTTTCCAAAGCTTGAGCCTGGTTACACAAAACGGTTATTCAAACCCACACAAACACAACCCTTGGCTTACACACAGAGTCATAGCAAAATGAGAGCATTATACTCTCAATACACATACTTCCACGCCCCTAGTTGGGTGGAATCACACATCTTTTCCTACACAAAAATTTCGTAGGGTGAGCATAAAGCCTAGTAGGAAATTCTTAACAAAATATACACATTTTATACAAGTCTCAAGAGATGAAATACACATGCCATGCTATGCCCTTTTTGAAGATAAATCACATTTTCATCTTTGAAAACTATCATGCTCAATGATATCATGCAATTTCAATTGTTCAAAACTTAACAATTTATTTCAAGGGCAGTAAATACGATTTTGGTAATCCCTAGGTCGGTGTCTGCAAGTAGACTATACAAGTACTACCAATTTGTCATTTTTACCAGTATTGACTGGAAGGCTCAACACCTATAATCTGTCATTTTACCAATATTAACTGGAAGGCTCGACACCTATTCAATTTCATCTACACCACCTGTCAAGACTTACCACCATATTTACCCCCAAACCAATTCATGAAAACTTGTTTCTCAGCATTCTTTTCTCAATGCAAGTTTTCAAATCAACTTTCAAAGTTTAATGTAATCAAATGAATTGATAGGCCAATAACACAATATGAATATAAATACTTTTATTCCAATTCATCATCCAAGGAATAATACAATTCTCTCTTCTTAAGTATCCTCAACAATTAGTCATTTCAAGACTATTTCAACGTTTTGAACAATAATTTCCAAAATGAACAACAATTCTCATATTTCCTGAAATTCATCATTTATATAAATATAAATAAGAAATTTTCCAAACATCCATTTATTTTGATACACAAAATAAATATAACAATATCATTCATGGATTTTCAGTCTCTTTAAAAAAAATCCCCAAATTCTAGATTTTCTCACCAAAACTATACAACTCAAATCTTTTGGAAGAAAACTGTCACGACCCAAACCCGCCCCTATGGGTTTAGCACCGTAACCGGCCAGTAATCCGTGATTACCGAAGGCCTACTTAACAGTAACAACAGTATTACAGAGTACAGGGGCTGGCGGAAACCAAAACAGTAAATGAAAGATGTCTAATGAGCTGTGACAATCTGTATGCAAAAGGACTTTTCATAACATATTCACATTCAAAACAAAAATAGTATATACACACATCATTTACAGGCATTTAGGTTAGGGACCAAATCCCCACCATAACAGTACAGTACAAATATTATTCAATCTATACATAACAGAGACAGATAGGGTGAATCTGAGACACCCCAAAAGCAGTCTTAGCTTGAACAAATCTGGAACCTTGAAGTGAGGCACAAAGGTTGGCTTGACAAAACAAGGGCTTAGCCTGACGCTTCTAGCAACGGTCTAGTGCCTAAACACCTACATATATATATATGAATAGTGAGCTAAAGCCCAGTGAATAACATATGCGTAAAGAGGTTAAGAATGAATGTCCTTTCAATATTAAAAATAGAATTTATCAGTATATCAGTCATTCAGTTTGTGGCTCATATTTCATGCCATAACAGTCATTCAGAAACTATAATAGTCATATGTGGTACATCCAATAGCAAAACAGTACAGTAGGTCTTAACAGACCGAACAGTCAGTTGATGGCCATCATATCAATAAACAGTAGTGGTTCCAAACATGGGAACCGACAGAGATCTCTGTGGCAGTAGCAGTACAGTACAGTAATAGTAAATTGCTATGAATGCCACGAATACAGCTCGCAAATAGGACAAGCATTCATTCAGTAAGAAATATCATTTCAGAAAGCAGTATAGTTGTTCATTCAGAAAATATTCATGATTGAACATATCTTTACAACATTGTTACTCACAGAGTTCTGGGCTACAAATAGGCTAGTGAGCGTCCTCGGATGCCAACCCTACACAGTTACAGGATGAATACACACTAAGTTGCACGTTTGGGAAACAATAACTTAGTCTCTATCTTGACTCGGTGTGGTTCTAAAGCATTATCCTCATTAAGATGCCTTAAACTAGGCCTAGGAATGCCTAGGATGGAATGAAGATGCAAAAATGCACTTAAAAACACTTATCAAAATTTTGCTAAAACAGGGTCCCGCTCGAGCGTGGGTTTCCCCGCTCGAGCGGGCATGTAGACAAAAGAGCCCCGTTCGAGCGTGACTCACTCCGCTCGAGCAGACTGCAAAAGTACTGGATGGGTGAAATTCAAGCTCAATGGGTGCTCGACCTCCGCTCGAGCGTGAGACACAAGTCTTCGCTCGAGCGTGCATTTCCCCCGCTCGAGCGGACTGTAAACACATGCAAAGTACTGGATACACGCATTTCCTGCTCGAGTGTCACTTTTCTCGCTCGAGCGGACTGCATGAACTCAGTGTGTACGCTCGAGCATGGAGTTCCCTGCTCGAGCGTAAGTCCAAAATCTGGAATTTCCAGATTTGAACCTCAAGCTCAAAACTCAACTTTAATGCATCAAATTCGATCCTTTTGGGCTAATTTTCTGGAAAACACTTGTAAACTCATAATATGACATGTTTCAAAGATCAATTTGCAAAATCAAAGCCCAAAGGTAGTTCAATTAAACACAATTTCGAAGAAGTTTTCAGGAACATGAAGAACATATGACATGCATGAATTCTAGTGAATTCTAATGCCTCAAAACATGATCCAAAGCAAGATTAAACTCAAAACCATGATGAACTCATGGACTAGAACAAGAATGTAAACTTGCATGGCAAGAATATGTACACGCATGCATGATTCAAGCTTCAATTCAACAATTTAAGCCATAACTTGGCTCTAAACTCCAACAATCCTCTAAACCATGCAATAACCAACCCAAAATATGAACAAGAAGGTAAATTCCCTACCTTAAGTCTCCAATTTCAAATGTAGAAGCTCAAAAATGCAATCATCTCTTCAAAACTTCTGATTTCAAGCAAGAATTCTAAATGAATTCAATGTCTCCAACACTCTAACTCTCTCTCACGTTTGGTCTTAGAGGAAATGAAGAATGATGCAAGTTCAAACAACATTTGGTGAAGTGGCCCACTAGATGGCAAAAGGGTAATAAATATAACTAGTGTAGTTTAACATTATTTAATCTAATTTAATCATACCAAATCAAGTTCCAATTAAATATACCATAAAATCACATAAATTCTAACTAGCATAAAACATTACTCGATTTCATATTCGACCGCCGATAAGGCCTTCAATTTACAGTTTAAAGCGCAAAACACGAACAGATCATTCAACAGTCAACAGATAGAAATGCACTTAAGCTATACACTCAATCAATCAGTTCAGGATTTCAGTCAATCAGTCATTTAACATGCTTAATCATTTATTAGCACTAATCAGTGGTGAGGGTTGTCACAAAAACTTTCCAAAATCATCTTTTCTTCAATCAAGGAAGATCAAAACCCATAAGATCATTTTAAAAGAACAAGAGACAAACCCACTTTCAAAATCGCTCAACTTCTTGAATTAACAATTAATTTTCAAAGCTATCAAGGATGATTTCGAAAATCATCTAGATCTTGCAAAAATATATATATAACTCTAAGAAAATCCTTACCTCAAGTTTTGAAATAGAAATGAGATGAAACCCCCAAAATCAACGGTGTCCAAACTCGATCTTCACCGCACACAACAAAGCCCTCAAGGAGCTAACCAACTTTGATGAAGAACTTAGGTCCAAATCCCAAAGGATTCGAATAAATCAAAGATTTTGTGAGATTTTTTGGTGGGAAATGTAGAGAGAATGGAGAGGAAATGTTTTTAGAGAGAGAGAGATATACAAAAGTTATTCAACTTCAGCCCAAAGAGAGAAGAAAAGGGAAAAATTTCAGATCTCACCAACCCACCGCACCTCACTCCCGCACCTGCCTTTTTAGCAATGTGCAAGTTATGCTCTCCCTTAAAATCCGCATGTGCGGCTTGCTCTCCCGCTCGAGCGGACAAGCAACTTCGAATGCATTTTGCATTTTTGTTTTGGGGGTGCTGCCCCTCAACCCAGCCAGGGCACTGCCCTAGGACTCGCCAAGGAACGCTGTCCCTTGGACCCCCGCGCGCTAACCGACAGCTCGACCCTCGCCATACTCAGCGAAGTAGCAAAACTGGGATCGCTACAGTGCTGATGAAAAATGTGAAATCAATGGGTCTCAATTGATCTCTTCCCATATGTAGGAAACAATGGTTGATTCCTTGAGGATTTTGGATCTTTGTGCAAACCAAATAACATGAGAAACAACGTCTCTTAGGAGCATTTGATCGAACATGTGTTGAGTGTGTTGGATTTGGTTGTGTTTTATGTATCCGGAAAACATCAAATTCCAAGAGACGACGTCTCTCGAAAAGGGGTTTTCGTCAAACAGTTTACAAGCAACGTTTATATTTCCCTCACGAATGTAACCATTCAATCTCCGAATAACCAATGCACAAAAATAATTTCCACCAAAAATCGAAATCAACTCTAGGAACTCCATAAAATTGGAATAAATACGATCCAAGTGCAATTAAGAGAAGAGAGACAAATCAATCAAATTTGATCAAATCTCTAACTGATCACGTGAAAATTGACGAGAAAATAAGTAATTCATAACAGAATTCCACAATTCCACCATGGATCAAACCAAACATCTCCAAAAAAAAGAAGAAGACGAAATTCAACGAATTCAAGCCAAATTCAACAACGTAGAATCTCATTACGTATACAGATGATAAAATACACACGCACAAGTAATTCGATCGGCTTACCACTTCAAGATATAATCGCCAATTTAAATCTGTATAATATGTATTTGCGTTCGAATTCGCTTCAATAAATTCATGTCACATGAAAAACAATTCAAACTCTTTCTCTCTCTCTCACTAGAGATGTGGGACGTGGTGGTTGTTAAACAAAAATTTCAATCTAAAAACAAAACTTACTAGTATTCAGAGAACTCAGATATGTCTTATCATAATATTTTCTATAACACACATAAATAATAATAAACAGATATACATTCTGAACTAACATGATTATTTAAACAAAAATACCAATTTTTGAGTTAATGAGTGAAGTTCCAGAACAAACCAATTGACTCCCAACATAAATTCAAAAATATTACAATAGAAAAGATGTAAATTGGTTTCTAATAGATTCAAACTACTTATAAGTTATAACTGAAACTGTTTTAACAATGATAAATCTATTTAACAACAGTTCCTGATACACAAAACTATATTTTCCCAAAAACCATAAACATGGTCGAATCTGTCTTAAGATTGTTAGAAAAATAGTACCAAACTATATGGAAAATATAATTTAAAAATATGTAAACGGTTTTTGGGCAACACCAAAACTGAAATAAATCAACATAATAACATAACAGAACTTACAGTACATAAATAGATAAAACCTGATCGAGTCGAGTGTGTGACACTCTTTCCTTAAGACAGATTTGTCCTCCCACCGATGCCCAGAATTCAATGGACGTCTATCTCCCAGGATACAACGATCAATGTCTTGCACTAGCAGCACTACTATTGCAAGCCTAGCGAACTTAGACTCAGGAAAATATGAAGAATAAATACAAAGATGAAAAAGAAAATGACTAATTCTCTATGCAAATTGAAGTGAGACAGATGGAATTTATAGATTCCTCCATGACTCTTCGGAAAGGTTGTGACCCTTCAAAAGGACACACCATTCCATCTTAAGAGACACAACTATTGGAGTAAATTTTAATTCAAATTTTTCAACAGATTGATATGGACTAGTGTAGTAAATAGAGATATGAATATCCTTAATTTGACTAACGAGATGGCTTTGGACAGAGTCGAATAGAGAAGAAACAATCATGCAGCAGACCCCATTTGATGAGACTTAAGACTTGATTTGGTTTGGCTTGATTTGGTTTATTTTAGACCCTTCCCATACTCGCTTTGTTTGAGAGACACATGTGTCCATTTCTTAGACGCATGAAACTATTAAAAAGTTTGAAGATAAATTACGGTATAATGATAAAAGCAAAACAATGCAGATTTATAGAAAATTAGTATTATGTTGTATTTTTTTTATTATCTTTGCACAATATATTTATATATTCAACATTTAATAAACATATAAAACTATATATGTTGTGTGAATCCTCCACGGGTAGTGTCCTATTTTTTAAATTATCATGCGAAAGTGTCCTTGTTATATCCAATGTCACAAGTCCATCTGTACTTATTATGTATGCGCATGATTGTGAGAATAAGAAAAGTACAAGTGAAACATGACATAGAATTTTACAATGATTGTAAACATTAAATTAATAATCAAAAAAAGTTTTATGAAATTTTCATATTGAAGAGAGATTAATTTTGCAACTTTAAATATTTTGTGCAAGTGAGTTTCATCATTATTTCAAAAAATGCGCTTCAAATTATAAATTCTTATATGTAAATGAAAACGCTTAATGATGCACAATCTACGAAGCACAGATACAGACACAAACACGCGACGCGACACAACACGGATATGACATAGACACGCTGACACGTTAATTTTCAAAAATATGCAGGACATGACACGTGGGGGACACGCATGAAATATATAATTTTATATATTTATTATATGTTATATATATTAATATATCATTCAAAGATAATAAAAAATGTAATATGGCATTAATTCCTATAAATTTATATGATTTTTGTTTTATTATTGTAGCTTAAGTTATTTTGTTCAAACTTATAATCAGTTTCATATGTCTAATTGATACACGTGTTTAAGTGAGGGCCCAAATTGAAAAGTCTAATGCGACGTATAAGGCGGCCGGTGATGTGCATAGGCGAAAAATGGTGTTTGGAGTAGGGGATCTTGTGTGGGTGGTATTGAGCAAAGAGAGATATTCGCATGGTACCTACACTAAGTTGAGTGGCAAGAAGGTGGGACCTTGTGAGGTGTTGCGCAAGATTAACGACAATGCTTATAAAGTCAAGCTACCGCCTCATTTAGGCACCTTTAATACCTTTAACATGCAACACCTTGTACCGTACTTTCCGGATGCCTCTTCCATTGATGATACCTCTACCCTTGTAAAATAGTTCCTTGAAAAGTTGTCATCTTGTACTTTGGATTTGTGTCTTTCATTTCTAGTATTGGTTGTATTTTGTTGTCTTCACTTGAGGACAAGTCTTTTCTTAAGATGGGGAGTATGATGTAGTGTCATGTGCATAGCATGTGTTAGATAGTGTATCCTATAAATAGAGGATTACCACATCACATGTAACTAACTTGGATATATTGAATTGAATTGAATTGAATTGAAAATTTCTCTCTCTAGCATCTTTCTCTAAGTTCCTCTCTCTTTCTAGTTCTGATTGACCCATCAAGATTAGCAATGTTTGTAGCATCCATGGTCTTCTTGCAAGGTATGAAATGTGCCATTTTGGAGAAACGTCCACCACTACCATGATAGAATCACTCCACCTTTGAGTAGGAGGGAGGCCCAACACAAAGTCCATACTAATGCACCGCCAAGGAGCATCCAGCACCGGTAAAGGTAGATATAGCCCTGCATTAGTGGCAGTCCCCTTGCTCCTTTGACAAATTTGACAATGCTTCACATGACTTTGCACATCCTTGTTCATGCCCGACTAATAATAAGCATCTTGAAGCAACCCAAGGGCCTTGTCCTTACCAAAATGCCCCATCTTATGATGCTTAACCAACAAATGTGCCCTCAAGGAACAACTAGGATCACACAACTTAAGGCCATGGAAGAGGAATTCATCATTTATCATGTAACTTGGATAAGTCGTCCTATCCCCCCTTTGCAAAGCATCAAAGATCTTGGCAAAGTAAGGATCACTTGCATAGAAAGTGCGAAATTCATCAAAACCCACAACTTCATTTTTCATTTCAATCAAGAGAGTCGTTCGCCTACTCAACCCATCGGCCACCTTATTAAGAACCCCCAATTTGTGGCGCAAAGAGAATATGAATTGTTGCGAGTAGGCCACCTATTTGGCATGGCGCTTGTTAAGATGGGATTGACTGTTGATGTACTTTAGAGCTTCATGATCGGTGTTGAGCACAAACTCTTTGTATACAAGATAGTAGCTCCAATGCTTGATGGCTTGGATAATGGCATAAAATTCCAAGTCATAAGTGGAATACTTGAGCTTAGCCCCATTTAACTTTTCACTAAAGAAAGCAATGGGCCACCCTTCTTGGCTAAGGACGCCTCCAATACCCAATCCCGATGCATCACAATCAAATTCAAAGGTCTTGTCAAAATTCGGTAATGCCAAAATTGGAGCCTCGGTAAGCAACTTCTTCAAAAGATGGAAGCTAACGGCGGCTTCCTTGCTCCACTCAAAAGCTTAAAGTTTGAGAATGTTGGTCAAAGGGGCACCGATACTACTAAAGTTATAGATAAATCGCCTATAGAAAGTAGCCAAACCATGAAAACTTCGTACTTCTTGGATACTAGAAGGAGTGGGCCATTCCACAATTGTTTTGACCTTCTCCACATCCATAAGCACCCCCACGAGAAAACACAACATATCCCAAGAAGATGACTTGGTCCACGGCAAAAGTGCACTTCTTAGTGTTGCCATAGAACTTGTCTCGCCTCAAAATCTCAAAAACTTGCCAAAGATAGCACAAATGCTCTTCCAAACTTCGACTATAGATCAGGATATCATCAAAGTAGACCTCGACACACACTCCCAAAAGTGGTTCCAACATTTGTGTCATCACTCTCATAAAAGTACTCGGAGCATTGGTAAGCCCAAATGGCATCACAAGCCACTCAAATAAGCCACGAGGTGTTTTAAAGGCCTTTTTCCACTCATCATTGGGCTTGATGCCGATTTGATGATACCCACTTCTAAGATCAATCTTAGAAAACACCTTTGATCCGGTAAGGCAATCTAACATATCATCCAATCTTGGAATTGGAAAGCGGTACTTGATTATAATCTTGTTGATTGCACGACTATCCACACACATATGCCAAGAGCCATCCTTCTTAGGTGTCAAAAGTGCCGGAACACCACAAGGGCTAAGGCTAGGCTAGATATACCCTTTAGCCAAAAGCTCTTCTACTTGCCGTTGCAACTCCTCCTTCTCCTTTGGAGACATGCGATAGGCCGGTTTGTTTGGGTGCGCCGACCTGGGGACTAAATCAATACGATGTTGAATGTCACGCATAGAATGCAAATCGGGAGGAAGCTCTTGGGAAAAGACATCAGAATACTCTTCCAAAAGAGTAGCCACCTCAACCTTTTGTTTAGAAGCACCCGTGTGTACAACCGGAACCAACACCAATACAATCCCAAAATCCTGACTTTCTTTCACAAACTCCCTGGAAGCAAGCAACGTAGTGGCACTAGGAGATGACTTGGAAACATCCTTGGAAGTAACCTTTTCCTTCATTGGAAGCAAGGTAAACTGGATATCATTCTTGACAACGATGTAGGTGTTTCGTTTGCCATCATGCGAAGATTACCGGTCATATTGCCAAGGTCACCCAAGTAGAATGTGACAAGCATCCATAGGCACTATATCACACCATGCCTCATCAAAGTATTTTTTCCAGATAGAAAATAAAACCAAGCACTGTTTGGTAACCTTGATCTCATTGCCTTTCTTAAACCAAGATAGAGAAAAAGGATGGGGATGTTCTTGTACTGGAAGATTGAGTTTGTCCACCACTTCTTGAGAAACTACATTCTCACAACTTCCACTATCAATAATCATGTTACAAACACGGCCACCAATGTTGCAAGTGGAATAAAAGATATTGGTACGCAACCAATCTTCTTGCCTCTCTAGTCTTCTTCAACATAAGAGTAAGACCTCTTCTTCATCATTATCTCCACCAATTGCCACATTACCCGAAGGATCAAAGATTGAAGCATCTTCAAAGTCACCATGATCCTCTACTTCTTCAATGAGAAGTGCCTTGTTCTGGTTATTACCCATGTTCTTGCGGCAATCGGAAGATCTATGCCCGGTTCACCATACCTAAAGCATTTGAAGGTTCCACCTTATGGTGGATTTTGGTTTCCGAAAACACCGTTAGGACAAGAATCTTGAGAGGAGGAAGCACCCTTATCCACAAACTTAGAAGGAGGAGTAGCTTTGGCAAAGTTAGGAGTGGAAGGATCCGGCCTAAAGCCACCTCGAAACCCTCCTTGGAAGTATTGTCCCATTGGGGAAGCACAACGGCTTTTGTTGCTTCTCCACAGCTAAGGCCAGATTATAAGCTTCGGAAACACTATATAATGTGTGCAAGGCAAGGACATCTTGGATGGAAGATTTCAAGCCGCTCACATAGCAGGCCACCCGTTGCTCCTCAATTTCACTTAAGTCAGCGCGCAATGAGGTGATAAAAGGCTTCCGTGTATTAATTCACACTACCATCTTGCTTGAGAACATGAAGGTGTTGATAAACACTTTGGAGGTAGTTGAATGGTAGAAAATGGCCCTTTAACTTCTTTTTCATTTTCTCTCAATCCTAGATTTCTTCTTCCCACATCGGCGACGGTTGAGTTGAAGTTGTTCCCACCAAGCGGAACCTCTCCCCTTCAATTGAATAGCCACAAAGCTTAACTTTCTTTTCAGTGGAGACCTCTCTATAGTCAAAGATCCGCTCAATGGTGTTGAGCCAATCGATGAACTCATCGGGATTGAGGCTTCCATGAAATTCGGGAAGTTCAGTCTTGATATTGTTCTCCCATTTGCGTTCCATTCTATCCACATCCGTTCAACGCTATCGTGGGGCCCAAAAGATCTTATTAAAAGAATGATGAATACCACCCTCGGTTTCATCGGAACCATCACTACCCTCGGTAGGAGGAAGGAGATGTTGCACAGTCTCGATTAACGCGACAATTTGCCGTCTCATCTCGGCCATCTCATCTCTTGGATACGGAATCCCATTATCCCCATCATGATCACCCAAATCCGAGACATAAGCCCTACCACGACCACCCCTATGACCTTGACCTCATTGAGCCATTGAACAATTCCCAAGAATATGCAAAGACACATTAATCTCACCCAGTTAAATATTTGATAAAACAGTGCACCAATATACAATCTCAGCACAGTGAACAGATAATGTCACAACAAAGACAAGACCCAAAATGTTGAAGACAAGAATTGAACCCAAATTGATGCACACAGATTTAAAGAATTCGAGACTTGATATAACATAGGAAATTCAACACAGATGAATTAAAGACTCCAAGAATCACTTACCCACATGTTGATTTCAATCAATCGAGTCCAGAACAACTTCAAAGACAGCCCAGGTATGATTTCATCGCAAGAGAACAAAACCCAGATTCGCAATTGAGAAAATCCAACAAACTTTGAATCGATGTGTTTTGTGATTTTGAAATCGCAATGTGAACAACAACTTCGATTTGTGACTGCGACTCGGATCTTGACTAGGGCTTGGACTTGAGTTCAGATATTGGCTTTGAATTCGACTGTGAGAAGCCCAACTTCGAAGAATCTCAAGTCAAATCTTGATCATGAAAGAACTGAAAATCTTCAATCGAGCTCCCAGAAATCACGAAGGACAACTCGCGAAATCAATTCAACCCCAAGTTGCGATTCACGATTTGAGACACATTTGCGAACCACGAACTTCGATTCTATGTCTTGAGTTCGACGGAATTTCCACTACTGCTTCATGATGGCTTCTCACACAACTGTGATTGTGATTGTGATTCGTAATTAGGGTTTCAAATTTAGAGGTACATATCTCTCCCACAATTCATGCATTTAGAACATGAATTAGGAACAATAAACCTGAAGCTCTGATACCAAAATATGATGGGTCAATCAAGAACTATAGAGAGAGGAACTTAGAGAGAGATATTAGAGAGAGAAATTTTCAATTCAATTCAATTCAATATATCCAAGTTAGTTACAAGTGATGTGGTAATCCTCTATTTATAGGATACACTATCTAACACATGCTATGCACATGACACTACATCACATCCTTTCCAAAATCAGAGTTTCCAAATTGGGACAATACCCAACAGTCTAAGTGATGCAATTGGTAGAGTCATCTCCTAAACGATGAAGATGCAAAGTGTTTATTGCCGGCAATTGCAAGGGCTTGTCCACAGGCAAACTAACGCACCCAGAATTGACCAATTTGAGTTGTTTTAAAGAGGTACAGTTAAAGAAGCAGAGAGGAAATTCATAGGGTTGTGTATAAGAGATAAACTCTCTTCATTTCATACTAATCTGATGAATAGGTTGGAGACCATTTTCATCAAAATTGAATTTGAAAAAAAAAATCGAATACAACGTTAAAAATGATCTTCCTTGACATGTTTTGAAGGATGGTATTTTGTTATTTTTTATTAGAGAAATTTCAATTTATTGTAATTTTTTTAAAAAAATTACATATAATTGATAAGCTTCATACATATTAATAATTAGAGTAATTCTATTTACATATTATAAATTTTCTTAATACACTCCATGAAAATAATAAATTTATATTATAATAATAACTTTAAATAAAAGGACTACTAAGGATAATAATGTTGTATTCAAAGAATTCATGCATTACTCTATGTACACAATCCATATAGATGAGAAATGTTATGATGTGTATTATATGTAAATTACATTATTTGTGAATTTGATTATTACAAATGTCATAACTTAATCTTACACGAGTCACAACTAAAAAAAATAACTGATCGCACAGCATCACATGATGTATAACGAAAAACTCATGGATCATAATCAAAATAATATTATAGCCAACATACAATGAGTCATAATTAACAATATAATAAATTATAACCAAATACACAAAGATCATAACTAGGGGTGCATATGACACACACCCCAACCATATAATTTCCCCATATAGTTATATAAATGATGTATTTTTTTACCATCTCGTAGCTCAAATTTTGTGGCTCAAAAGTAGCTCAAATGGTCAAAACGACGTCGTTTTGGCCATTTTTATGTTGTTTTGTACTCAAAACGACGTCGTTTTGGCCATTTGAGCCACTTTTGAGCCACAAAATTTGAGTTACGTAGCATTGTCGATTTTTTTAAAGTGTTGCCAACCACCCTGAGAAAAAAGAAAATCACATTTTTGATACAACCTACCATGTTTGGCAAGATTTACAAATGTTTTTTATTTTTTATTTTTTTAGTAAAAAGGTTTAGAATTTTTTGTTTTTTAGATCTTTTTAGTCTATAAAGGTTTGAAAAGTCATATATAAAACAAAAAAGTTAACTATGAACAAAAAAATGATAAATTATAAATGCATTTCTTGAGATTTTACTTAAAATATGAATTATTCTGTAGAGTTTTAGAAATTATATATCGTCTCTTTAGGTTTCTAATCATATAACAAGTTACCAATTTTATTAATAAATTGTCAAGTCAATTAATAGTTTTTATTGATGTCAAAAATATATTTCAATTAACAATTTAGATAATTTTATTGTTGTATAGGAGAATAGTTAGGAAATTTATTTTTTATGTTAATTTTGTTAAATAAAAATTTCTAATGGGAATGCATTTTTAATTTTCAAAACTATATGAGACAATTCGTATTTTAAACAAATCTTAAGAATATATTTTGTGGGGATATATTTTCTGAGTACCAACACGTGGCAAGGTGACGCCGATGTGTTAGCCGAGGTGCCACGTGTCCTGGTCATTATGCCGAGGTTATCTCCGAAGATGTCGGAATCCGAGATAAACGGATAAGGGACAAGAGTCCTAGAATGAAGAGGAGACTTAGTTAAGATGAGGATAAAGCTTTTAGGGAGTTTATCTTTATCATTTGAGGAGTCCAAAGTAAGTACTGAATTGGAGTCCATAGAAGTCAGGCTTCTAGTGGGACTAGGATTGGTTAATTATAAAAGAGAGACACCCCCGTGGGTCTAAGGTACGCAATTTATGCTTTGAGCAGTGAGTTTAGCATTATTGATTATCTTTGAGATATATACTGACTTGATCGTCGGAGTGCCCCCGGGTGGAAGAACCACCGCCGGAGCCTTCTCTTTCTGTTACAGGTTAACTGAAGCCATCTATTCTGTCGGTGCTCTCTAGTTGATTACTAAACGGGCAGTGTGATAAGAAAATCACTCACACAATTTGGCGCCGTCTGTGGGAAACTTGAAGAATAGATGGCCAGTAACGGACAGAAGGAAAAGATTGGGGATGACACTCTTGCTGGGAGTGGCAGACCTATCGACCTTGATATTGAAGGAGACAACCACAATACAGAAACTCGTGACCAGGGCCACGGAGAGAAAGACATCGTCCAGGAGGGCGACACTTCAAAGAAAACGGACCAAAGTAAGTACTATAACGAAGATAACCTCCAAGTATGAAAGGATAGGTGCCTACGGAGGGACAAAGAAGTAAAAGAATTGGCAAACAAGTTGGCAGACCTGTAGTCGGTCGTCAACTTCATGATGCAAAACAATGTCATGCAACCATCGTACCCGCTGCAGGACACATCGATTCCAGCAACTAATACCCAGAAGGGAGGAAGGAAAACAATCCCCGAAGCCCCTCAGCACACCAGGAGTGGAAGGCACTCTCACCGACCTTCCAGGGGAGTCGGACGAGAGGAGCCGAGACGAGAGGAGTCCCGAAGGACGTATCACACGAAGGACCCAAAGCCCAAAGAACATCGGCATGTTCAAGGACAGGCGCTCTGCTTTGACACAACCCATGGAGAAAGATCAAAACAGGCCCACCACGAGGCCGAAAGTAGTGTGCCAAAAAAATTAAAGTCCAAAGATAGCCGTGCTCCAGGGAGAAGTAAAGAAGACTTGAGAGATTACCTCAAAAGGAAGCAACAGAATGCTGAAGCTGAGGTAACTTCCCCGGCTAAGCCGAGGACACCATTCTCGGTGGAACTAGACAAATTTGAAGCACCAAAGAGATTCAGTATACCGAGGTTCCAAATATATGATGGTAAGTCAGATCCCAACTTTCACGTTGGACTATACCTGAATTCAATGGCATTATATAGTGGGAACGAGCCGTTGCTCTGCAAAGTATTCCCCTCATCCTTCAGGGAGATTGCATCAGATTGGTTCCATAAACTACCGAAGGGAAGCGTAAAGACTTGGGAAGGCCTAGCTGAGATGTTTGTGGCCAGGTTTGTGACGAACAAACTACAGCCCTTGAGGGTCGACACACTGATGGCTTTAAAAATCACCAAGGATGAAGACCTTAGGGCCTACGCAAAAAGGTACTACGAGATATTCAATTGAATACCCGAATGCAACCAAGAGGTGGTGGCCATGTCTTTCAAGAACAGTCTGAAAGATGACTGCCCACTACGGAAGTCTTTGGCAAAGACATTGCCAAAAAGCATGAAAGAACTCATGGCGAGAATCGAAAAGTACGCCAGAGTCGAGGAGGATACGTCGGGAAACAAAGAGACAAAGCAGGAGAAAGGAAACAGCTCGCTAAAGCGAAGCCGAGGTAACAATGGATCGATCAAACAAGAAACGGAATTGAGGGCTAAACAGGCAGTGACGACTGTGTTTCGAATCCCGGTCCACAAAGTCCTGGATCAAATACGAAACCAACCCTATTTCAGAGCACCGACAAGAGCACCAGGGGAATTTATGGGAAAAAACGTCGGTAGGCGTTGTGCTTACCACAATGAAGAAGGGCACCCAACTCAGGGTTGCAGAGCCCTAAAAGCACACTTAGAAGACTTGGTGAGGCAAGGCCATCTGAGGGACCTTGTCGATGAGGCTAGGACAAGGGAAGAACAGGCAAGATTGCCTCAAGCACCAACAGCTCCGCCTCCCCCAGCACAGCAACCATAGGCAGGAGGACCACGGGTGGTTAATGTAATTCACTCAAAGGTGAACAAAAACGACATATGAGGGGAGACCTAGAAGGTAAAACACCTGTAGCATGTGAACCAGGTCGGACATAAAAGACCTCGGCCTGAAGAGTGCCAGGGACCGACGATAGCCTTTACAGAAGCTTTTTAGAGATGGTCCAGTACCCACATAATGATGCCTTGGTAGTATCCCTCCAGGTTGGGGAGTTCCAAGTGAAACGCATCCTGATTGATCAAGGCAGCTCTTGCGACATCATGTATGTTAGATGTTACAAGGAGTTGGGCCTTCATCCTAATGACTTGGAGCAATCCAATGGCCCGATGGTCGGCTTCAATGGAACGCCGACGTGGCCACTGGGCGCAACAAGCTTGGAAGTGCAAGCCGGCACTAAGAAGATCAAGACAAAATTCATGGTGATTAATACGCCCTCACCATACAACATCATCTTGGGAAGGCCATGGTTGCATGCAATGGGGGCAGTTCCCTCAACGTTGCATCAACTACTACGGTTCCCAACAGAGCATGGGATTGAAGAAATCAGAGGAGATCAACTGCAGGCAAAGAATTGCTCTATGGCAACAATGAAATCCACCTGCAACATTCGAGAACCGGAGAAGGCAGAGATTGAAGACGAGGACATGAAGGTCCTAGAGGATGTCGGCAAGGAGCCAGCCGAGAAAAGTGAAGAAGCACTGAAGAAAGTCCTCGTCCAGGAGGATGATGAAGAACGCTTCTTTCTTGTCGGCTCGGGCTTAGCCGAAGAAGAAGAGAGAGAACTGGAAACTTTTCTGAGAGCAAACATAGAGGTGTTCGCTTGGACGCCTTATGAAATACCTGGCATTGACCCCGAGGTCACATGCCACAAATTGAACGTTGACGGGACAGCCAAACCAGTAATACAACGAGCCAGAAGACCGACGTTGATGCACATCGAAGCAGTGGAGGAGGAAGTAGACAGACTTCTGGAGGCCAGGGCTATCAGAGAAGTCAATTATCCAACATGGCTATCAAACACTGTGGTAGTAAAGAAAAAGAATGGTAAATGGAGGGTCTGTGTAGATTTTACAAGCCTGAACAAAGCTTGTCCCAAAGACAGTTTTTCTCTACCCAAAATTGACCAGTTGGTAGACGCCACATCTGGACATGGAAGGATGAGCTTTCTGGATGCTTACAGGGGATACCACCAGATAACCATGTACCCCCCAAATGAGGAGAAGACAGCGTTTATCACCCTGAAAGGGCTGTACTGTTACAAGGTAATGCCTTTTGGGTTGAAAAAAGCATGAGCAACTTACCAAAGGTTGGTAACCAAGATGTTCAAACACCTGATTGGCCAAACAGTAGAGGTCTACATCGATGACATGGTCGTGAAGACCAAGGAACCTAAGGGTCATCTTGCCGACCTAAAAGAGGTCTTTGATATACTCAAAACATACTGGCTCCGACTCAACGCATCGAAGTGCGCATTTGGAGTTGGATCAGGTAAGTTTTTGGGATACCTGGTAACAAGAAAGGGCATTGAGGCCAGCCCAGATCAAATCAAGGCCATCCTAGAGCTGAAAAGCCCGACATCGGCAAAACAGGTTCAGATGTTTACTGGAAGGGCCGCAGCCCTAAACAGGTTCATAAGCCGAAGCTCAGACAAATGTAAACCTTTCTTCAACCTGGTGAAGAAGGCCACAGACTTCCTATGGACTGAAGAATGTAATGCCGCTTTGGCGGACCTAAAGAAATATCTGACCACGGCTCCAGTCCTCTCAACACCTGAACCTGGGGAAGAACTGTTTTTGTATTTAGCAGTTTCAGAATACGCAGTAAGTTCAGTGCTAATCCGAGAGGAAAAAGGGAAGCAAAAGGCTGTTTATTAGGTAAGCAAAATCTTGGTCGATGTAGAAACAAGGTACCTACCACTAGAGAAATTGCTGCTGGCCTTAATAATGGCTTCAAAGAAGTTGAATCATTACTTTCAAGCGCACAAGATTATAGTGCTAACAGAGCACCCACTAAAGTCCTTGTTACAATAAGGAGACTTAACCGGAAGAATGGCAAGATGGGCAGTGGCCTTGGGCCAGTACGACCTGGAGTTCAGGCCGAGAACAGCAATTAAGGGCCACGTTTTGGCCGACTTCGTGGCCGAATTCATGCCAGAATCCATCGAACATCGGGCTCCGTTGAGCCAAGATGAACGATGTCCAAGCAAACAAGGAGAAGCCCAACCAAAGGCAAAAGAACAAAGAAAGGAAAAACTCAGACCCTGCAGTATTTACATCGGCGACTCCTTTCGCCTGTTTGTCGATAGGAGCTCAAACCGGCAAGGAGTGGGGGCATGAATAGTGTTAATATCTACTGATGGGGAGATATTGGAACAGTCCATTCGATTAGGGTTCAAGGCCTCAAACAATGAGGCAGAATACGAAGCATTGATTACAGGAGTAAAGCTGGCAGTAGCAGCAGAAGCAGATGAGGTAATAATTTTTTGTGATTCATAACTTATAGTGAATCAGACAACAGGAGAGTTTGCAACCCGAGATGAAAGAATGTTGGCATACGCAAAGGAAGTCATCAGGCTGGCAGCCTTGTTTCGCAACTACCGACTTCTTCAAGTTAGCCGAGATGACAACAGCCACGCCGACGCATTGGCCAACTTGGCAAGTTCAATATAAACGGGAAAAACAAGGACAATAATGATTGATAATTAGTCAGGCCCGAGCATAGAACCATCAATCACAGAACAAGAAGCAATGTGTGTGGACTTGGGACCAAGCTGGATGGATGCAATTGTTGCATTCCTAAAAGAGGGAAAGCTGCCAGAAGACCATAAGGACGCACACAAGGTTAGATTGAAGTCGGCAAGATTCAATCTGACAGTGGATGGACATCTCTACAGAAGGTCCTTCACTGGACCCCTTTTAAGGTGCGTACACCCTTTGCAGGTTGAGGATTTTTTATATGAAATTCATGAAGAGATTTGTGGAAGCCACGCTGAGGGCAGATCACTAGCTCACAGGGCCATTACCCAGGGGAATTGGTGGCCCTATATGCAAAAAGATGCAGAAGCCTACGTGAAGAAGTGCGAACAATGCTAAAGGTTCGCACCTTTGATACACCAGCCAGCTGCTGACCTAAACCCTATATCCAGTCCATGGCCATTTGCCCAATGGGGCATGGATCTCGTTGGGCAATTGCCCCAAGCAACTAGGCAAAGGAAGTACTTGCTGGTAGTAACAGATTACTTCACGAAGTGGATAGAAGTAGAACCTCTTGCCAAGATCCGAGATGTGGATGTCAAGAACTTCATATGGAGAAACATCATCACCAGATTTGGCATTCCAAGAGTAATAGTTGCCGACAACGGAATGTAGTTTAACAGCAAACTCATCAAGAACTTTTGTGCGAAATTCAAGATAAAGAATTACTTTTTAACACCAAGTTTTCCCCAAAGCAATGGGCAAGCAGAAGCATCCAACAAAGTAATTTTGGATGGGATAAAGAAGAGGAGGCAGACAGCAAAAGGAAAGTGGGTAGACGAGTTGCCTAATGTACTCTGGGCATATCGGACTATGTCGAGAAGATCAACAGGGAAAACCCCCTTTGCCATGGCTTACGACACAGAAGCAGTCATCCCACTGGAGATCGGCATCCCAGGGATCAGAACCCAGGGAGTAGAGAATGGGACTAATGATATACTTCTAGCCCGAGATCTGGATCTCTTAGAAGAAAGAAGGGAGAAAGCTACAATTCAGCTCGCAGCATACCAGCAGCAGCTTGCTAGAGCTTACAATAAGAAGGTCAATCCAAGGGATTTTCAGGTCGGTGACCTAGTCCTAAGAAAAGTTGTTGGCAACAAGAAGGATCCCAGAGAGGGCAAGCTTGGCCCAAACTGGGAAGGACCCTACAGAATTACTTCGGTATTGGGCAATGGAGCATACCGGCTTGAAGATAATGAGGGCAAAGCATTGCCAAGACCCTGGAACACTTGTAATTTGAAATTTTTCTATCATTAGATGTTCCTTGTTATTTTTTGCCGACGTCATTAACAAAATCTTAGCAGAATTCTCCAAGACTTGTGAATTGACAAAAGATGCATAATGTTGTTTCTAAATAATGAGAACCCAAGTGGAACTCAGGTTCACATTGGGGGCAGAGAGAAGACAAAATTGTTTATCTTCACTTGTTGAAATTTGTAGCAATTTACAAGTTGAAGTTAAACCGAAGTAATGCTTAACGCTTGTTGAAATTTGTAGCAATTTACAAGTTGAAGTTAAACCGATATTATTGTTTATCTTCACTTATTGAAATTTGTAGCAATTTACAAGTTGAAGTTAAACCGAAGTAATGCTTAACGCTTGTTGAAATTTGTAGCAATTTACAAGCTGAAGTTAAGCCGAGATTATTGTTTATCTTCACTTGTTGAAATTTGTAGCAATTTATAAGTTGAAGTTAAACCGAAGTAATGCTTAACGCTTGTTGAAATTTGTAGCAATTTATAAGTTGAAGTTAAACCGAAGTAATGCTTAACGCTTGTTGAAATTTGTAGCAATTTACAAGTTGAAATTAAGCCGAGATTATTGTTTATCTTCACTTGTTGAAATTTGTAGCAATTTACAAGTTGAAGTTAAACCGAAGTAATGCTTAACGCTTGTTGAAATTTGTAGCAATTTACAAGTTGAAGTTAAGCCGAAATTATTGCTTAACACTTGTTGAAATTTGTGGACAATTTACAAGTTGAAGTTAAGCCGAAATCATTACTTAACACTTGTTGAAATTTGTGGATAATTTACAAGTTGAAGTCAAGCCGAAGTGATTGTTCAACACTTGTTGAAATTTGTAGACAATTTACAAGTTAAGTTAAACCAGTATGATGTTCAACACTTGTTAAAAGTTTACAAGAAGTTTGTCTATCCGAGGTGTGTCACCCCGAGAAGATTGTACAAAGAAGGAAAAGTGTGTGAAAGACATACAGAATATTCTAAGTATAGAATCATGTAGAAGCAATGAAGAGAAGACAAGAGTACAAGCACTTAGAAAAGAAAAGTTGCATTAGCATTCATCAAGAAAAGGGCACATCGGCCATACAAAAGGCTTATATTGTTCCAAAAGATAAAGAAGAAACAAAATACAATTAAGCAAAAGAAAAACATGAAGCTAAGACTTCTCTCCACCAGTTGGTTGAATTTGAAGATCAAATGATTGTTGAGAAGACATCTCAGCAGCCTTATCCGTCGCGACCTCAGCGTCAATTTCTACAAGAGTATCATCAAGGTTCTTATCAGCAAGGATGGCATCGGCTGATTCCTTCTCATTAGCAGCATCTTTGTTAACCTCATCGCTTTCTTCATCTTGAGTCAAGTCTAGGACTTGCTCATTTTGAAGAGAGGACTTGGTCCCATCAACATCTTTGGATTTTCTTACCAAAGCCTCATCCTCTTCCTCATAACCATTCTCAAACTCAGATTCGCCGACGTCTTGACTTGGAGGTTGAGCTGGAGGGAATGGAAGAGGAATAACATCAGCTTTCCTCAACGGTGAGTCCTCTGGGACATTGAGTTTCTTTAGAAGGGACATCCAACCAAGGGTGAAACCCTTGTTGCATGCCTCCTTCACCTGCTGTTCGTAGGCATCTGTGACGTCGGCCATGCCTTGGGCATACGTCTTCTCGTCGGCATCTTTTATTTCGGCTTCTTTGGTGGCCAGTGCCTCCTGAAGCTCCTTTTCGGCTTAAACCATTTTCTCCTCGGCTTCTCTCTTTTGAGACTCAGCCACTTTCCTGATAGCCTCAGCAGCCTCAACCTTCTCTTCGACATTGGTCTGAGCCTTGATTGCAGCCTCGGCTTGGTCCTCCAATTTTTTCATCTTTAATTGAAGACCTTTGTTGGTCTTCTGGAGGGAAGAGAACTCCTTCTTCATCTCAGCCAGCTTCTGCCGATTTTCGAAAGACTGAACAGAAAAAGAGTGGGCATGCTGGATGGCCTGAAGAAAACACAGGGTAAAAGTTATTGCAAAAATTTCTAAGTATGAAAAAGAAAAAAAAGAAGTGCCAGATGAAAGACACTTACTTGAACAGAGCGTTGAAGCATCAACGCATAATTTTCATATGCGCTCAACTCGGCGTTTCGCTCCAAGTCGCCTGGTAGCAACAGAGCAGTGCTAAGCGCAACACCGACATTAATATCCTCGGCACTATCGTTTGCCATGACTGGCTTATCCTCCAAAGTAATTTCGGGTGCCCAGGGGGCAGCGGGCTTCTTAGACCCCGAAGTTGTAGCGGAGGATGACTTTGGCTTTTTGGATTTTGGGGATTCTGATGGTTGGGCTTCAGAGCGCCTCTTCCTAGCAGAAGGTTGAGACTTGTTACTCTCAGCCAACTTGGAGATTGGCAGAGCATCCTCAGACTCAACTTGAGTAACTTTAGCTTTTGGCTGAGCTTTTTTTACTCTTTTCGGCTTCGGTGAAAGAAGGGTTTGTGCTGGTTGATCGTCAACAGATGAAGGAATGCTAGCTAGAAGATCTTTTGCAACTGGTTTTGCGCGACCCATCTCAGCAGTAGGAACTGTTTGGCGTCGGTGGCGGCGTTGTGAAATTGGAACCAAGTATGGAGCTGAAGTTGACGGTTGCTCGGCTGGATCAGAAGTTGACCCCTGATCTGTCCGAGATGTGGATGCGGTCTGTGGAGTTGTGGCAGAAGGTAGAGAGAGGCTTTTCTTTTTCCTCTTAGGGACGTCGGGCAAGGCTGACTTATAAGTTGGGATAAAGTTGAGGAGCAGAGGCGCCTTTCGTTTGTGAATCGGTAAGTTCAGAAGTTTTTTCAAATCCTTGCTGGGATAGAAAGATTGGAGAAAATTCTTTGGTGGCTGAGGAAGAACTGCAAAGATAAAAACAGTACAGACATTAGAACAAGAGTATTGAACAATTTATGCAAGAAGATAAAAAGAAACTTATGAAGGGTGGCCCTTACCAGTTCCTTCCCGCAAAACAGTTCGGCTTAAAGGATAAAGATGGAGGTCGTCGTTTAGCTAAAACTCCCAATTACCTGAGACAATGAAGTAATCGTCTCCAGCTTCCTTATTGGAGTTTGGGAGGTCGGCTACAATTTTATATTCGGTGGATCTCGACTTAAGATAATAGACATAGTCCGTGTCTTTTCTAAGACGACACATGGTGTAACAGTACTGGAAATCGGCAAGTGTAATTCTGGCATTCTCTTGTTTAACTAAGGCTATGCTGCCAGTGATAACTTGGTAAGAATTGATGGCAAGTTGCATTGGGTTCAACTTGTAGAAGTGAAGGATTTGGTAGAAAAAGGGGTCAAGTGGAAACCGGAGTCCACACTCGATAAAGGCAACCACAGGGAAGGGCATGGAGTTTTCTATAGGTATGATGGAGTCATCATCCCCAGCCAACCTCAGATTGACATCGGCTGGAATTTCAAACTCTTGCCTAAAAAATTTCAGCTTAGAGGGGGTGTTTACCTGATGTTCCCACGTACCCATGATGTCAGGATAACTAAAGGTATTGGGTTTCAATAAGAAGATGGTTCAAATAGGGTTATTGGGACCTCGGCAAAAAACCTAGGTTTTAGTTGGTGTAGAGATTTGTAAGGGATGTTTCAGTTTTGCCCTAAAATGTGGGTTCTACAAACAAATCCCAAACCTAAAACTATGGAGATGAAGATCAAAGGCACAGATCTGGAAAAGACACAAAAAACAGAAAACAAAAGCGGAGTTTCAAAATCAAGAACAGAGATGGACTATCAAGAACATGAAGAATACAAAGGGTTGAAGGCTAAGAACAGTGGCAAGACGTGCAAGAAAACTATGAACAGTACATGTATTTAAGGTATAAACAAAAAGCGAAATCAATGCATTCAGATGTATGATTCACAAATGAATTGTTTGAGCAAGACAGTAGTAAACAAGAAATTCCAGAAAAAATCAAGAAACTGGAATAAGGAGAAACAGATTTGCTTACCAGAAAATATGAAGCCGATGTAAAGATCGCCGAAATCAGATGACGGTCGTGAAGGCAACAAAATGGTGCAAAACACGCCGGAAGGGGTAAACGGAATAAGTTTCAGAGCAAAAAAGCTTGAACAATGGCGAACTCAAAAAGAGAAAAGCTAGAGAAAGAAAAAGTTTTCCAGAAATAAGAATAAGGTAAAAGGGAGAAATCGAAGAAAATGTTTTGTTAAAAATGAAAAATGGTGGCAAAAAGTAATCAATACGCCTAGAAGAACATATACGTCAGACGGTGCACGTGAGAGAGAGACGACTTACGGGCGCGTCACAGGTACGAACTAGTAAGAAAGAAATGCGTGGCTAAAAACGGTTGAATTATGGTGTATGACAGCTCATACACGTGAAAGAGTTCACTGGAATTCTTGTTCTTTGAAGAAAACATGTCGGCCTGAAATAAATGATCTCGGCTGAGGAGTTCTTGAGCCGATGTACAGAAGGAAGTACCGATATAGGTTCCATCACCTCAAAATGCCGAGATAATAGAACCTAGGGGGCAATTGTGGGAATATATTTTCTGAGTACCAACACGTGGCAAGGCGACGCCGATGTGTCAGCCGAGGTGCCACATGTTCTAGTCATTATGCCGAGGTTATCTCCGAAGATGTCGGAATCCGAGATAAACGGATAAGGGACAAGAGTCCTAGAATGAAAAGGAGACTTAGTCAAGATGAGGATAAAAATCTGAGGGAGTTTATCTTTATCTCTTGAGGAGTCTAAAATAAGTACTGAATTGGAGTCCATAGAAGTCAGGCTTCTAGTGGGACTAGGATTGAGTTAATTATAAAAGAGAGGCATCCTCGTGGGTCTAAGGTACGCAATTTATGCTTTGAGCAGTGAGTTTAGCATTATTGATTATCTTTGAGATATATACTGACTTGATCGTCGGAGTGCCTCCGGGTGGAAGAACCACCGCCGGAGCCTTCTCTTTCTGTTACAGGTTAACTGAAGTCATCTATTCTGCCGGTGCTCTCTAGCTGATTACTAAACGGGCAGTGTGATCAGAAAATCACTCACACATATTTATAATTTACCCAAAATTCAAACTTCAGTTTCTCTTTTTAATAACAAAAAATAATTTTTTTAGCCTTTGTTGATGAAAAGAATAAAAAAGCACAAAAGATTTGCTGATGAAAATATATCACATCTTTCCTTTGATATATAGTTTATTGGTTTCATTGTAATCTGATAGATTAAAATAAAAATAAAAATAAAAATTAAATGTGTAACAAAAAAATAAATGTAAATTAAATAGAAAATTTTAAATATGCCTAAATAAATGAAAACTTTTAAATAAAAGTTAATAAATGGGGAAAACACCAATAAATCTTAAGTTTAGATAGTTTAAACCATTTAGTCCTATAATTTATTTTGTAAATTGATTGGTCCCATGTCAATGTTAATTACACTTGAGCCCACGAATGTAACGCATGGGTTGGTTGTTTAGAGGGGTACAGTGGGTGTTTAGGTGATGTTGTAGTTATCAAAAAACCCAAAAGTATAAGAAATTCTATTTCCACACACGACCTTATCTCAATGCATATCATTGTTAATTTAATTATTAATTATTATTCTCAATCCACAAAATGTTTCAATTATACCTGATAGGGTACTCACACTACCCTCCTCATACACACATGTTGAAAATTGTAGACAGTGCTACAGTTCCAGACAAACTTCAACAGCCAAAGTGAAGGGAAGACTATTGAAGACCTCCATCGCATCCCTCCATTGAAGACCCCATTGAAGACACCCACAAGTAGCAATCCTTTCCGGTAGTGTTTGTCAGCGGCAAGTTCTTGGGTGGGATTGAAACCGTCATGGCCTGTCACATCAACGGAACCCTAGTCTGTCTCCTCAAAGACGCCAGAGCTCTCTGGCTCTAACGGCGGCAATCAGACCCACCACCACCACCAACCCATCGCCAGAATATGCCTTGAAATTACATTAAATATATATATATATATATATAAATATAAATAGATAGGGTGGGTTCGTACAGAGGGGACAGAGAGAGATAGAGGTTTGACAGGAGTGTATTTTGTGTGTGTGAAAGAGAGAGAGAGTAGGTGTTTGGTTGCAAGGAAAATTGTTAAGCATAAGAGGAAGATGGAATAATCTCTCTGATATAACTGATATATATCGTTAGAAAAATGGTTTTTTTAAACTATAAATTGTACTTCAGTGAATCTATTTTCATATTTTCAGTATTGTTTTTAGCATTGTAACACAAAAATGAAAGTAAGTTCTATAGTTGATGATGATTTCAAATGTTTATGTAAATGTTTATGTAGATGGGTATAGAGCGTGTAATAATTAAATTGAGAAATAATGAAATAAGTGACAAACGATGGAGAAATTAAGGTTTAATTTTTTTTACTCAAAAGATTTATATTGAGATTTTTTTATTTTTTTTATTTTTTTTTAAAGATGTGTACAGAGAATATTTTGATATAAATTATGAGTGTTGTTAGATGTCCATTATGGTTATTTTATTTTAGGACATAATTATCATTAAAATAATATTTCATTAAATGTGTGCACTGAGATAAATAAGTGTGTTGAAATAGAATCTATAGCATTTTTTCCTTTTTCCTTCGTTGCGAACAAACCAGAAGCTCAAAAATGGGAACGTCAGCGTTTCCTTGACGATGTTGTAGTGTTGATCCTCAATTTGTGTGAGTTGAACGCTGGATTTGGGAACGTTACACCCAGAATTCGTTATTCCCCAAATAACATTACAAAACCCTCAAAAAATCCTAGAAAATCATGAAAACCTATTTTATCAAATTTATAGAGGCGAAGCGGCGTGGGCATTGAGATATCATGGAGTGCGATTAACATCGAGGACGTAACGTCAGCGATTTAAAATTAATCTGTCAACGGCATTGTTGATTGTGTGTTAGTGCGAAGGCAACAAGTATGGCTGTCTTCGATGTTAGTTTGGTTGTTTGCGGAACAATACGACATCAAGGTCGATATTCGAAATGAGTTTTTGTTTAATTGGTGCGTCATGTGGGGTTTTAGGTAACCTTGTTCACGTCGCAGATTTGGAGTTCACCATTGATTGCAAATGTGATGTTGTGCATACTTGTAATGTGACAGATACATGGTTTTGTTGGCTAATGTTGTAATATTTTCATGGAGTGTGGGGGTTACCAATGATTGCAAATGTGATGTTGTACATGTATGTAATATAATAGACGCATGATGTTGTAGCTAATGTTTGTATGATTGGGTGTGTATTTTGTAATGTTAGGGGCTAGTGGGAGGATGTATGCCTGAAAATGTTGGTGGCGTTTGGTGGTGATAAGGGATAGTGGCTGTTAATTGTTGGGAATTGTCAAACTATGTCGATGTTATGTTATGTTATGTGGTTGATGTTTGGTGCTAATGTTATAGATTGTTAGTGGGAGGCTTAATGGTACAACACTGTGGCTCTGGGCTGATGTTATGTAGATAAATGTGAACGTTACAACCCACACACCTCTCTAGGAAAACGCAAATAATTTAGCATCAATAATGTAACACTAAGTAGGTAACATCAATAGTCCTCACAATCACTCCATGAAATCTCTAAAAAAAAATAAAAATGTTAAACCATACCTTATCCACATACACTCAATTCCAAAAAAGCATAAAAAACATAATTACAATAAAAGGCAAACAAGTAAACTTAAATATTACTAAATCAAATCAACAATACATACTATAAATAAAAAGGACTAGTTGGTTTATTAGAAAACATGTAGGACTAGATGGACTAACATTTCTCCAAATAGGATTTATGAGTAATTTTTCCTTAATAAATGTGTCATGTGTTTTACACATGATCTAATCTTCTGTAAATTCCTAACAGAGTCCTAATATAAAATGATTAACTGTAATAAAATAATACTGTGAGGAGTTAACTGTTGACTTTTAAAGTTCACGGATAAAATGTAAATTAGTCATAATTTAAAGGGATTTATTGTAATTTATCCCTTTTAATTATTAGAGAAATTCTAATAATACCGTGGTGTTTTGGGAATGACTTTTTTTGGCTTTTTTGGGTTTATTTTCATTTGTAGTGATTTTTTTTAAAATTTTTTTTTATTTACAGTTTTAGATTTCTAGATTCAACTTGACAAGACGAACCAGAAAATTATATTTTTTTTTAAAAAAACCAAAAAAAATTTAGAAAAGACAAAAAAAAAAAAATCCAAAATAAGCAAATTTTTTTTGACTTATTTTTCGTCCTTAGTGATTTTTTTTTTTTGAAATTTTTTAATAACAACATATTTTTTAAATTCGTCTTGACATGACAAACGGGAAAAAAAAAAAAATTTGACATAGTTTTGAAAAAAATTCAACAAAAGGTGGCTTTTTTTTTTTTTTTGGTGCCAAAATGGGAAACACTATAAAATGTCTCAGTGCACATCGTTAGTTAGTTCACATCTTTAATATTTTTGATTTTTGATTATTAACTCAAAACACACTACAATCTTCCTTTTTTACTCAAAGTCACATAAAATAGATTTGAGTATCCATTGCTAGCATTGAAGATCTTGGATTATGATCTTCTAAAAATATGTGATTGTAACATTTGAATCTCAGTTAATTTTTTAATCTGGCTTGACATTGGTTGTCTAAACATATTATTATTATACAACAAAATATATTTGAACAATTGCTGTTTTTAATTAGCAAAAGAAGGAAAACTTTATTAATGAAACCAACATACAATTTATGTGAAAATTTATCAATAAAGGAGGCGTGAGTGCAAAGAGCCACCAAGGATCCTCTAGAGTGAAATTTCCCTAAAATTTTCTAGAGTGCTATATTATGTGGTTGAGATTTATTGACAAGTCACATCAGAAAAATTGATGTGACTTGCCAGTAAATCTCAACCACACAATGTAGCACTTTAGGAAACTTTAGAAAAAAATCACTCTAGAGGATCCTTGCTCGCAAAGAGCATAGGTTCTCCTGGTCAAATAGTTATTAATATGTTCCAATTATTTCTGCTGAACAAAATAATAAGTTCATACTTTTTATGGTGTATAATTTTAACTCATATGGACTTATTATGTTTATCTTTTATGTATGAATATTTAATATTTGATCAATTTTAATAATTTTTAAAAAATAATTTTGTTCGCATATAAATATTTAAATATTGTGCAAATGTTCAACTCTGATTATTTAAACACATAATGAACAAAATCATCATCCCAATGATTTTATGAATGAGAAAAAAAAAAAAGAAACAAAATGTCCTGTTTGTAAACAGTAATTTGTCTTTTTCAATGTTGTATTGTTCCAAAGCAATAATCAGAGTGTCATCCATGATGTGTAAATCTACAGAATGGATTGATTTCAATGTTCTTTGAACCCTAAATATTCAAATATAACAATATTTTAAGTTGGGGATAGAAGTATAAAAGAGAAAAGAATTTATCTATATTATAATGAAAAAAATGATGAAATGCACACTTAGTTATAATCTTTGTGTCTTTGGTTATGACTTATTATATTGTTAGTTATGACTTATTGTGATGTTCGTCATAATATTATTTTGGTTGTGATCCATGAGTTTTTTTTGTTACACATTATGTGATATTTGATTATAATTCATTTTTTTATTGTTTTTTCAAGTTATGACTCATGTAAGATTAAATTATGACATTTGTGTTAATCAAATCCACAAATGATGTAACTTATATATAATACACACCATAGCATTTATCATCTATACGTGATGGTGTACATATAATATTTTGTGTTTTGATGTATATAGGGGGTGTTTGGTGGGGCTTTTTGGAGCCAGCTTATGGCTTCTGGTTTTCAAAAAGTTATTTGGGACTATTTGGTTAAACTTATTGCAAACAGCTTCTGATTCTAACAACTTATTTTAAGTCAAAAAAGCTGATTCTGAGAAGCTGTTCACCCCCTGCTTCTGATTATCAGCTTCTGCCGTGGATATGTTAATTCACGGTTATACTCTTAGATTTTTTTATTTTTTATTTTTTTAAAAATAGAAAAAGACCCAAATGGATTATAAAATATTATTATTATTTTTTATGAAAAATGTAGACAAATAGTGAATAATAAAAAATAAAAAATAATTAAAAAAGTTACTCACAGCTTATTTAACAAACACTACTCAGCAACTTAAATCTATAATCCAACAGCTATACCAAACAGATTAACATCTTCTGATTAAAGTCATAATCTATAATCTGTTAAGTTATAATCTATAATTTGTTTTAACAGCTACACCAAACAGTACCATAGTATTTTGTATTTTGATGTATTAATTCTTTGAATACACACAATCATTGTCCTTAATAATTCTTTTATTTATAGATATTATTGTAATATAATGTATTTAGAAAAGGAAAAATTAGTGCAAGGTCCTTCTCCTATTTTTAATAATGGAAGAGATCCATAATATTATTTTGTAATATCTAAGGTCCCTTAACCCTTGATATCCATATATCATAGAGAAATTTGATTTTTTCAAATCAAGCTCTGTTTTGTTTGCTTTCATCGAAGTTGAGAGTGTGCTCTACCACCTTCGCCATTGTTTAATCCTCCGCCACCATCCGGTTCTTCTCTACCGCCGCCTTCGTCCACCAGAGCAAAAAAGAAATCGTGGAGTTTCCTCATGTACCATTGCAGAAAGAGAGCCCATCTCCTGTATCACCCATGTTCTCTCTCTTCTCTCTGTAATGGTGATTTTTTGGAGTAGTGAGCTAATCAATCATCCCTTCCATTCCATTCACAACCCAGTAGTTCCATTGATGTCAATTTCAACCCAGAATGTCAATCAATGAAACCCCTCATCACAAACCCCTCTTTCCAGATCAAAATTCTCAACTCTTCTTCACCAATACACTCTCCTTATGAGAATCACCGTCCATGGTCGCCTCAAGTTCATCGAACGATGCAAAACAACCCAAGACCACGCCCTCAACATAACCACCACCACTGCTAGAAAACCGAACAACCACCACCGCCGTGAAACACAACCACACAATTAGCTTTATTTTATCGAACTCCAATGAAAACATTTCAGTTTCAATGTCTGAAATAAAAGCTTGAAGAGATTTGTAAACCAGAGAAATTTGTATAAATCAGAGAAATTTGTAAACTAGAGAAATTTGTGCAAACCAGAGAAATTTCAATTTTCTCTAGATTGAAATTTTTCTGGATCGATGTGTGAAGGACATTAGACATTATGAAAATATTGAATGTCCTTTATGCTATAAAAACTTAATAGTAGGGACTCTAAAAAACATCCCCCTTTAGAAAATTTATGTTATGTAAATAAAATTATTTTAATTATTAATATGTATAAAATTTATCAATTATATGTAATTTTTTTTTAAAAGTTAAAATAAATTGAAATTTCTTGAATAAAAAATAGGATAAATTACACTTTGTAAGCCTGCACTTTGCACCAAATCTCACTTTGGTCTATATTCATGAAATCGTGATAGTCAACCCTCTACATTTCTGATTAACTCTCACTTTGGTCCTTACACATGAAATCATGACAGTTAACCCTCTGTACTTATGAAATCGTGACAGTTAACTCCTTGCATTACTAGTCAAATGTCAATGTCTTCCTTTTGTTACTCCGTCATATAAGTCTTTAACAGAAGTCAGTAATGCGACAAACATATGACTATAAATGAGTGTAAAAGAGAAAAATCACCCAAATTTTACTATCTATACACATTTTGTCCTAAAATTTACATCAAATTTTGATTGTATTTAGTTAAAACAAAACGTAAAATATTGTGAACGATTAAGGAGGTAAATTAGGATTTAAAAAAAATTGGAATAATAAAATTTTGTTTTCTATAGTAATAGAGTCTTTGATTTGTCTAGTGCATTTTTTTTTATTTATTTCAAAAACTACATTTTCTTACATTTTCGTCTTAAACAAACACACACATATATATTGTATTATATAATTCTCACATGCATATCACGTGGAACAAAGTATATATTGGTGAAAAATGAAAATGGTTTTTCTTTTTTACTCTCATTTCGTAGTCACATATTTGTTATATGACTGAATTTTGTTAAAAATTTAAATAATGGAATAATAGAAGGGGCAAAAAGACACTTGACCATAAGTATAGGGGATTGACTGTTACGATTTTATATGTAAGAACTAAAATAAGATTTGACTAAAAATATAAAAAAATGATTATTATAATTTTATGTGTAAAAATTAAAGTAAAATTTGATACAAAATATAGAAATGCGAAGTTCACCCTGAAAAATGAAAAATACCATCTTCCAATCACGACAGCTAATAACAAGCCTTCACTCCCCCCCCCCTCCCCCCAAAAAGAAAAAAAAAAACAGAAAATCCCTCTCATCCCAATATTACATCTTTCCCCAGCCTCGTCAAACACCACGGCTCAGCTAGCTTCTCCAAGTTGAACGATTCACACGCACACACACAAATGTCAATCGTTTGCACTTATGAAATCGTGACAGTTAACTCCCTGCATTACTAGTCAAATGTCAATGTCTCCCTTTTGTTACTCCGCCGTACAAGTCTTTAATAGAAGTCGGTAATGCGACAAACATATGACTATAAATGAGGGTAAAAGAGAAAAATCACTCAAATTTTCCTATCTATACACATTTTGTCCTAAAATTACATCAAATTTTGATTGTATTTAGTTAAAACAAAACATAAAATATTGTGAACGATTAAGGAGATAAATTAAGATTTTACAAAAATTGGAATAATGAAATTTTGTTTTCTACAGTAATAGAGTCTTCGATTTGTCTACTGCATTTTTTTATTTATTTCAAAAACTACATTTTCTTACATTTTCGTCCTAAACACACACACACATATTGTATTATATAATTCTCACGTGCTTATCACGTGGAACAAAGTACATACCGGTGAAAAATACTTTTATTCTCATTTCATAGTCACATATTTGTTATATGACTGAATTTTAATAAAAACTTAAATAATGGAATAATAGAAAGGGCAAATAGACACTTGACCACAAGTGTAGGATATTAACTGTTACGATTTTATATGTAAGAACTAAAGTAAGATTTGACTAAAAATATAACAAATTGATTATTATAATTTTATATGTAAGGAACAAAGTAAAATTTGATACAAAATAAAGAAATGCAAAGTTGTCCTAAAAAATGAAGAATACCGTCTCCAAACACGACAGCTAATAACAAGCCTTAAATGCCCCCCAAAAGAAAATCCCTCTCATCCCAATGTTCTTACATCTTTCCCCAGCCTCGCCAAACACCACCGCTCAGCTAGCTTCTCCAAGTTGAACGATTCACTAACACACACAAACCAAAAAAGAAAAAGAAAAAAGAGAAGCTTGAACTGCTAAAAAAAGTAGGCATGAAACGAAGGAGGAATCAGAGGAAAAAGAAAGTAAACGATGATGGTGAAAAAGAAGAAGAAGAGGAAGACAAAGACAGAATTAGCAGTTTACCAGATTCCATTCTTCACGAAATCCTCTCTTCCATGGACGACCTCGCCTCCGCAATTCAGACCTGCGTGCTGTCAAAACGATGGCGGTATGTTTGGACTTCCCTCCCCAACCTCCGCTTCGATTTCAATCAACTAGATGAGGTCAGTATGTCTCGTTTCAAACGCTTCGTCAATCAGGTATTGTCTCTCCGAGATAACAACTCCAATGTCTACATATTCTACTTCTCGTCCGGTTATCTTGTTGACCCATGCCTGTTCAAGAAATGCATATCTTACGCAGTTCGCCACAATGTTCAACAACTCCATCTCAACGTATTTGGTTATTCAGAGCTCGATGATTTTCCTCTCTGCTTCTTCAACTATGCCTCTTTAAAAGAACTTAAATTGGCCAATTGTGGCAACAATAGTATGCTTCTGGACAAGCCCTTGCGATTTCCGGCATTAAAGACTTTGCATCTTAATCGTTTCGGACGTGACTCTGCCAATTTCATCACTCAGACTGTTGGGAATTGTCCCAATTTGGAAACTTTGATTTTGGATTGCTTATACCTTAAGGCCATGTTTGTTTAGGCGGACTGGATTAACATTCTCATGACTAATAGTCCTAGGATTACGAATCCATTAGATTATGTATCCTATTTTAATTAATAGTCAAGTTTAAAATAATTAGTCTGTATTTCAATTGTTTAACCAAACATCGGATTAATAATTTTATTGGACTATTAGTTCAATCCCAAGTTCATGTCCACTCAAACAAACATGGCCTTAAGGTATAAGCAATCCAAAATCAAAGTTTCCAAATTGGGACAATTCCCAACAGTCTGAGTGATGAAATTGGCAGAGTCATGTCCGAAACGATTAAGATGCAAAGTCTTTAATGCCGGAAATCGCAAGGGCTTGTCCAGAAGCATACTATTGTTGCCACAATTGGCCAATTTAAGTTCTTTCAAAGAGGCATAGTTAAAGAAGCAGAGAGGAAAATCATCGAGCTCTGTATAACCAAATGCGTTGAGATGGAGTTGTTGAACATTGTGGCGAACTGCGTAAGATATGCATTTCTTGAACAGGCATGGGTCAACAAGATAACCGGACGAGAAGTAGAATCTGTAGACATTGGAGTTGTTATCTCGGAGAGACAATACCTGATTGACGAAGCGTTTGAAACGAGACATTCTGACCTCATCTAGTTGATCGAAATCGAAGCGGAGGTTGGGGAGGGAAGTCCAAACATACCTCCATCGTTTTGACAGCACGCAGGTCTGAATTGCGGAGGCGAGGTCGTCCATGGAAGAGAGGATTTCGTGAAGAATGGAATCTGGTAAACTGCTGATTCTGTCTTTGTCTTCTTCTTCTTCTTCTTTTTCACCATCATGGATTACTTTCTTTTTCCTCTGATTCCTCTTTCGTTTCATGCCTACTTTTTTTAGCAGTTCAAGCTTCTCTTTTTTCTTTTTTTTTTTTGGTTTGTGTGTTTGTGAATCGTTCAACTTGGAGAAGCTAGCTGAGCGGTGGTGTTTGGCGAGGCTGGGGAAAGATGTAAGAACATTGAGAAAATAGGGATTTTCTTTTTGAGGGATTTAAGGCTTGCTATTAGCTGTCGTCTTTGGAAGAAGGTATTTTTCATTTTTTAGGATGAACTTTGCATTTCTATATTTTGTATCAAATTTTACTTTAATCCTTATATATAAAATTATAATAATTAATTTTTTATACTTTTAGTCAAATCTTATTTTAGTTCTTACATATAAAATCGTAACAATCAATCTCCCATACTTTAGTTCTTACATATAAAATCGTAACAATCAATGCTCTATACTTATGGTCAAATATCTATTTGTCCATTCTATTATTCCATTATTTAAGTTTTTAACAAAATTCAGTTATATAACAAATATGTGACTACGAAATGAGAGTAAAACAGAAAAATCATTTTCATTTTTCACCAGTATATACTTTGTTCCACGTGATAAGCATGTAAGAATTATATAATACAATATATATATGTGTGTGTTTAGGACGAAAATGTAAGAAAATGTAGTTTTTGAAATAAATAAAAAAATGCACTAGACAAATTGAAGAATCTATTACTGTAGAAAACAAAATTTCATTATTCCAATTTTTGTAAAATCCTAATTTATCTCCTTAATCGTTCACAATATTTTACGTTTTGTTTTTAACTAAATACAATCAAAATTTGATGTAAATTCTAAGACAAAATGTGTATAGACAGGAAAATTTTGGTGATTTTTCTCTTTTACCCTCATTTATAGTCATATATTTGTCGCATTATTGACTTCTGTTAAAGACTTATATGACGGAGTAACAAAAGAGACACATTGATGGTTGACTAGTAATGCAAGGAGTTAACTGTCACGATTTCATAAGTGCAAGGAGTTAACTGTCACGATTTCATAAGCACAGGGAGTTAACTGTCACGATTTCATGTGTAAAGGCCAAAGTGAAATTTAATCAAAAATGTAGAGGGTTGACTATCACGATTTCATGTACATAGACTAAAGTGAAATTTGGTACAAAGTGCGGGCTTGCAAAGTGTAATTTATCATATTTTTTATTCAAGAAATTTCAATTTATTATAACTTTTAAAAAAATTACATATAATTGATAAATTTTATACATATTAATAATTAAAGTAATTTTATTTACATAAAATAAATTTTCTAGAGGGGGATTTTTTTTAGGGTCCCTGGTATTAAAGTTTTTATAGCATAAAAGACATTCAATATTTTCATAATGTCTAAAAGTCCTTCACACATCGATCTAGAGAAATTTCAATCTAGAAAAAAATTGAAATTTTTCTGGTTTGCAAATCTCTTCAAGTGTTTATTTCAGACACCGAAACTGAAATGTTTTCATTGGAGTTTGATAAAATAAAGCTGATTGTGTGGTTGTGTTTCACGGGGGTGGTGGTGGTTATGTCAAGGGCGTAGTCTTGGGTTGTTTTGCATTGTTCAACGAGTTTGAGGCGACCGCAAACGGTGGTTCTCATGGGGAGAGTGTATTGGCAGAGGAGATTTGAGAATTTTGATCTGGAAAGAGGAGGTTGCGGTGAGGGGTTTGATTGATTGGCATTTTGGGTTGAAATTGACATCAATGGAACTACTAGGTTGTGAATGGAATGGAATGGATGATTGATTAGCTCACTACTCTAAAAAATCACAATTACAGAGAGAAGAGAGAGAACATGGGTGATGTAGGAGATGGGCTCTCTCTCTGCAATGGTGCATGAGGAAACTCCACAATTTCTTCTTTGCTTCGGTGGACGAAGGCGGCGGTAGAGAAGAACCAGATGACGGCGGAAGTGGCGCAGCACGCTCTCAACTTCGATGATAGCCAAGTGTAGAACAGAGTTTGATTTGAGGAAATCAAATTTCTCTGTAATATACGGGTGTCGGGGGTTGAGGGACCTTAGACATTACAAAATAATATTTTGAATCTCTTCCATTATTAAAAATGGGAGAGGAACCTTAAACTAATTTTCCCTTTTCTAAATGCATTATATTACAATAATATCTTTAAATAAAAGAATTATTAAGGACAATGATAGTGTGTATTCAAAGAATTCATACATCAAAATACAAAATACTATATACATCAAAATACAATATATTATATGTACACCATCACATATAGATGATAAATGCTATGGTGTATATTATATATAAGTTACGTCATTTGTGGATTTGATTACCACAAATGCCATAATTTAATCTTACATGAGTCATAACTTTAAAAAACATAAAATAAAAATAAAATAAAATAAAGAATTATAATCAAATATCTCATAATGTATAACAAAAAAAAAAACTCATCGATCACAACCAAAATAATATTATAACAAATATCACAATTAGTCATAACTAATAATATAATAAGTCATAACCAAAGACACAAAGATTACAACTAAGGGTGCATTTCATCATTTTTTTTCATTGTAATATAGATAAATTCTTTTCTCTACTGTACTTCTATCCCCAACTTAAAATATTATTATTATATTTAAAAATTTACGGTTTAAAGAACATTGAAATCAATCAATTCTGTAGATTTACACATCATGGATGACACTTTGATTATTGCTTCGAAACAATACAACATTGAAAAAGACAAATTACTGTTTACAAACAGGACTTTTTGTTTCTTTTTTTTTTTCCTCATTTGTAAAATCATTGGGATGATGATTTTGTTCATTACGCATTTAAATAATCATAGTTAAACATTTATACAATATTTAAATATTTATATGCGAACAAAATTATTTTTTTCAAATTATTAAGATTGATCAAATATTAAATATTCATACATAAAAGATAGACATAATAAGTCCAAATGAGTTAAAATTATTCATCATAAAAAGTATGAACTTATTATTTTGTTCAGCAGAATTAATTGGAACATATTAATAACTATTCAACTAGGAGAACCTATGCTCTTTGCACTCGCGCCTCCTTTATTGATAAATATTCACATAAATTGTATGTGCGTTTCATTAATAAAGTTTTCATTCTTTTGTTGATTAAAAAAATCAATTGTTCAATTATATTTTGTTGTATAATAATAATATGTTCAGACAATCAGTGTCAAGCCAGATTCAAAAATTAATTTAAGTGAGATTCAAATGTGACAATCACTATTTTCAGAAGATCATAATCCAAGATCTTCAATGCTAGCAATGGATACCAATGTTTTGAAATCCGGACTGGACCGTCCGGTCGGACCGGGAACAGGGCCTTATTCCGGTCTAGCAAACTCCCTAAAACTAGAGTGGGAGCAAAACCAGAAGGCCCAACGGTCAAATCGACAAAACCAGTGACCCAGACCGGGTTTTGAGGGTTGCCCCTTTTTTTATTATTATTTTGTTTTTAACTTTTTTTTCTTCTTCTTTTATTTTCTTTCTTTCTTATATATATATATATATATATAAATATATTTCAAAATTTTGACTCAAAATTCTTGCTTCAAGAGTCTTATCTCATAAGGAGGAGTCTCATTGGAGACTTGAGAAGATTATGAAAGTCTGTTCCTATTTATAGGAAAAGATTTTTCAAAAAGAACCTACAAAATTCTATGTGAGATTCAATCAAATTATTTGAAACATATTGATTGGAGGAATAGTTGAAAATTTTATTTCTTATTTCCCTCCAAAATAAAATCTAGCATTCAATCCATTTGTTTGGAGGGAATGTTTAAAATTTTTAATTTCTTTAAAACAAGTGACTTTTTTTTTTATTTGTCAATTATGACTTTATCAAATATTATTAATAAATACTATGCAACAATTTTTATTTTTATTTGAGTATTTATATATATTTTTATTTATTTATAATCTATGGTTATATTTTTTAATTATATAATATTAATTATGACGTCACGGTTCGACCGCTTTGACCTGACGGTTGAACTGGTGACCCATCCATCTGGTCCCTTTTTCGGTTCGCTCACCAGTCTGATTTTCAGAACAATTATGGATACTTAAATCTATTTTATGTGTCTTTGAGTAAAAAGAAAAATGCGGCAGACCCCCACCCCCAGTGACCCCCCGCCCACGTGGCTGTGGGTGATTGGAAGGAAAGAAAAAAAAAAAAACTGACTGACCAATGAAAAAAAACTAGGGGTGCCCCCACTGGGGTCCTAGCACCATTGGAGTAAAAAAGGGAGATTGTAGTGTGTTTTGAGTAAAAAGTCAAAAATCAAAAATATTATGATGTGATCTAAATAATAACGATGTCCATTGAGACATTTTATAGTGTTTCCCATTTTGGCAAAAAAAAAAAAAAACCCACCTTATTCTTTTGAATTTCTTTTTATTTTTAATGAATTTTTTTTTTTAAACTATGACAAATTTTTTTTTTCCCCGTTTGTCATGTCAAGACGAATTTAAAAAATATATTATTATTAAAAAATTTCAAAAAAAAAAAAATCACTAAAGATGAAAATAAGTCAAAAAAAATTGCTTATTTTGGCTTCTTTTTTTTGTTTGTTGTCTTTTCTGAATTTTTTTGGTTTTTTTTTTTAAATTATAATTTTTTGGTTCATCTTGTCAAGTTAAATCTAGAAATCTAAAACTGTAAATAAATAAATAAATAAATAAAAAATACTACAGATGAAAATAAACCCAAAAAAGTCATTCCCAAAACACCACGGCATTATTAGAATTTCTCTAATAATTAAAAGGGATAAATTACAGTAAATCCCTTTAAATTATGACTTACATTTTATCCGTGAACTTTAAAAGTCAACCATTCACTCCTCACAGTATTATTTTATTACAGTTAACCATATTATTAGGACTTTGTTAGGAATTTACAGAAAATTAAATCACGTGTAAAACACATGACATATTTATTAACTTTTATTTAAAAAATTTCATTAATTTACATTTATTTAGTAATATTTAAAATTTTCCATTTAATTTACATTTATTTTTTGTTACACATTTAATTTTTATTTTTATTTTAATCTATCAGATTACAATGAAACCAATAAACTATATATCAAAGGAAAGATGTGATATATTTTCATCAGCAAATCTTTAAAGCTTTTTAATTCTTTTCATCAACAAACGCTAAAAAAATTATTTTTTTGTTATTAAAAAGAGAAACTGAAGTTTGACTTTTGGGTAAATTATAAATATATTCTTAAGATTTGTTTAAAATACAAATTGTCTCATATAATTTTGAAAATTATAAATACATTCTCGTTAGAATTTTTTATTTAAGAAAATTAACAAAAAAAATAAAATTCCTAACTATTCTCCTATACAACAATAAAATTATCTAAATTGTTAATTGAAATATATTTTTGATATCAATAAAAACTATTAATTGACTTGACAATTTATTAATAAAATTGGTAACATGTTATACAATTAGAAACCTGAAGAGACAATATATAATTTCTAAAACTCTACAGAGTAATTCATATTTTAAGTAAAATCTCAAGAAATAAATTTATAATTTATCATTTTTTTGTTCATAGTTAACCTTTTTGTTTTATATATAACTTTTCAAACCTTTATAGACTAAAAAGATCTAAAAAGCAAAAAATTCTAAACCTTTTTACTAAAAAAAAAATAAAAATAAAAAACACTTTTAAATCTTGCCAAACATGGTAGGTTGTATAAAAAAAATGTGATTTTCTTTTTTCTCAGGGTGTTTAGCAACACTTTAAAAAAAATCACTTTCTTTCCAAATTTTTTTTTTTAGATTTTTTTATAAATTATATGGAATCTTTTACTTTTCTAATCCATTTTGCATAAGCAAATCTAAAAAGGAGAAAAAAAATATTCTACAATTTCAATTTTTTGTTTTTGAAAAAGTCGAAATAAACCCAAAAAAAAAAGTCTACTACTTTTATTTACTTTTGGTTTTACTGGGCTTTTTTTAAAATTAATTGCTTTAATTTTTCAATTTATCTTGTCGAGCTTAATCTAAGAACCAAAATCATTCTAATTTTTTTTTTTCAAAAGTTCATTAAAAACAGAATACACCACAATTAGAAGGGAACATGACTGTCACCTACCTTCCAAAACAACCGTTCCTGTAATTAAAAAGATCGAAATACACCAAGGGTGGAATCAATCTAGGAGGACGGCACCACCCAAAACATCAGCTAAACCAACATACATAGAAAATGACAATACAAAAACCAACAACATTGCCATTAATCCATAAGATATTTCGGCAAACTCAATAATAGGTAGCATTTACTTAACTATCCACCATTTAGCCTCCATTTACCTTGCAACCATCTGTCAGGCTGCGTGTAGCAGAGTTGAGTTCTAACATTTGTTTCAATCTCTTCAACAATAGTTCTGGAGTCCCTGCAATTATCTGATATAATCTAAGCATTCTGCTCCTTCCACAACCAAGAAACCAATAACCCACATTTACAACCATGGAGCAAGGATCCTCTAGAGTTTTTTTTTTTCCTAAAGTTTCCTAGAGTGGTGCATTGTGTGGTTGAGATTTAATGACAAGTCACATCAATTTTTCAGCATTAAATCTCAACCACACAATATACCACTTTAGGAAACTTTAGGAAAAAAATACTCTAGAGGATCCTTGGTGCCCATTATTTACAGTTTACTTAAAAAACTATTTAGAACTACCCTACAATTACTGCAGGCCTCTCACTATTTGGAGCTGAACTTCAAGGATTCACCAAGATTGATCTGCACAATCAGTGATAACAGCATGAAGTAATATTTGGAAACATAATATCTATGAATTAAAGCTCTACATCCAAAACTTGAAACTAATTTTATATAAGCAAGTATGACAATCCTTTTGGGGCTTGTTTGATTGGACATATTATAACATAGAATTTGGATTATTAATATATGAGATTCACATTCCATTGCTTGGTTGCAGATTTTATTATTCGGATAAATTTCACTGGCCATTCTATCCAACACAATATCAAATTTTTTAATCCTACGACTGATAACTAGGACTGTAAATGAATCGAACTGTTCATGAATAAATTCGGCTCCGCTCGGCTCGTTTACTAAACGAGCCGAGTTCAAGCTCGCATAAGCTCGGCTCATTTATTATTATTTAAATTATATAATAAATATATTATTTATATATTAAATAATTTAAATAATATTTTTTATTTAAATAATATAAATAATATTAAAAAAAATTTATTGAGCCGAGCCGAGCCGAGCCGAGCTTGAGTTTCATTAATATTAAAGAGTCGAGCCGAGCTCGAGCTCAGTCCTTACAGAACTGAGCTCGGGCTCAATAAACGAGCTCGATAAGTAAACGAGCTGACCTCGAGCTCAGCAAAGCAAAACTCGGCTCAGCTCGGTTCGTTTGCATCCCTACAATAATACAAATACATATCCATATCTACTACAAAACAAACATGAATAAGAGAGCATTATGTATCGTGCCAATCCAACTGGATAACCGATCCTATACTAATCTCATATATTATTAACTCCCTCACTATTAATCCTACTAATCAACCAAGCTCTTGATGCCGTGCCCTAGTACCTAAATCATGAAAGACTTTCCTTGTTAGAAACCAATCTAAATTTTTGGATTTAAATTTACTTGCAACTCTAAAGTTGTTTTTTCTTACTGAAACAATTTGACAGCTACTAATATTCACAAAGTTCCATGTCATCTACATGAAGGTTCTTTCCAAGTTTCTACAATGTTTGCAAATATTATAACATAGAATTTTTTGTTGTTGTATCATAATGCGTCTTCAAGATATCACGTAACAAGATCAAGTTTGCCAACATTTTTAATTCCCAACAATAAATCATTCATAATTACCAGATTGCTTGAAATTTATGATATTAAACCATGGAATTGACAATTTATTGCCACTTACTGCATTCAAGAAAAGAAGAAAAAAATTAAAAAGAATTTTAGAAAAAGAATCACAAACACAAGATTCATAGACATGACAAATGAGAATGCTAATCAGTATTCTTAACACTTACCATTTTTCATTATGAATGCTTTCCATTTACACCTAAGGACATAAAAAACAAAATCAAAGTAGAGATTAGATCATAAGTTGAACAAAGCAGTTTGTACCAAATTTTAACTTTTTAGAATTATTTACATAAGGCATGTGCATTTTTAATGGGTACAAGCATGAATAAAAATGGATTGATTATTGCATAGAGAAGAAGTTCATAACCAAGGTTTTGCCACATGAGGAACCTTGGGTCAAGTAGTTAATCACATTTAGCGGTAGAGATAAAGACAACGATGATCCTTCTTGTGTCAACTGTAGATGCTTCAACTTACGAAATGGAGGATGACTTCTGAGAGAATCAGGAACCATTGTAAGAAACTTACCATATGCAAAACAAATAAAAACAGATAATTAATTTGGATTCAATAGCTAAGACAATTTAAAGATAGAATTAGGCAATAACAAGTAGTAGTTAGTGAGTGCTTATTTATTTTATATATGATCCACACACCTACAACAAATTGTACACTGTCACGTATGAGGCTGGAAGTGCAGCAAATGCCTACGATAGATATACCACACTCGGAATTCAGCATGACTATTTGTAACTACGCAATTTGATTTAAATGACTACCATACTACAATCATAATCTATGGAAATGCACTACCAAGGGTATCATAGCAATCTTGTTACTAATTTCAAAAAATTTCAAAAGCAAACAGTTTATTAAGATAGTTATTTGTCATCCTAGTCCACAAAGGTGAGCCAATTACTCCTAAAATCCTCCCCAAGAGTGAATAAACACATGGATATAATTTATTATTGGACAAGCAATGAGATTTGAGCTTAGAATCTTTCCTTGTTTTATGCTATGAGAGTTTAAGCAGCTCAATGAAATATAACTATAGCTTTTCATATCATTAACATTCTAGTGATAATAAATAGAAATTTACAATCGATTGTCAAATGCAGAAATGTAATTTAAAAAATAAAATAAACTAAAAAAGTTACGGGAATTCCCAAAGTTGATGACTGGGGAATTTTTTTTTTTTTTTTTTAGCATCTGGAACCTCTTAAACAACTGAACTTCATAATTCCAAAATTGGGGAAGCTAGAAGTAAGCTTGGCAATTAAATTTCTTCATCTCTGAAAGTGGAAGGTTTTAAAAGATGCACAACTAATAGACAAGGCTTTTAGTATAGCTGATTCCTTTTTTCAGTAATCAAGGTGGAGAACAAATGTGATATCTCAAGGGCTTCACCGCATAAGAATTTGGTACGAATCAAAATGGTAAATCCATGCGAGGACTTACTACAGCGCTAGTTCTTGGACACTTGAGGAAGGACTTCCAGTCCACATGTCATTCTCATTCTCCCATCTACACCAGAACTAGATTCTGACTGAACCAATCAATTGCTGATGCATTCCCCTCATGGACATGAAAGAAGGCTTTTTTAATCCCTAGACAATGTGATGGGTTTGGTTCAATGATGTTGAATGGAGTCTGGAGAAAGCATCCTTCAATTCATCCACTGTAATTTCCACCCAACCCTAGGAAGCATGGATACGGATACGGATACGATACAGAGATACGACAAAACCTAAAAAAATAGAATACGGGTACGGCTATGATACATTTGTGAAAAATAATTTTTTTTAAATTATTGTTTGGTTTTAGTTTTCAGAAAATTCTACTATTTTATTTTCCGTATTTAATGTTTCCAATGAATTTTTTTAATATTTTAAGCAATTTTTTATAAATTTTTTGACACACCTAACATAAATACACTTAAAAAGTATAATATTTGTGAAAAAATCTTTAAAAAATCACTTAATACCAAAAAATATTTTTTAAAAAAAATACGAAAATTTAGTACATTTGTCGTATTTTTGTATACTTATTAATTTTTTAAAATATGTTTTCACAAATATTTTACTATTTAGATACATCTAAGTAAGGTGCATCTAAAAAAGTAAAAAAAATTGCTTAAAATTTTAAAAATATTCACAAAAAACAAAAAAAACGAAAAATAAAAAACTCAATTTTCAGAAAACTGAAACCAAACACACTGGTTAGTATTGAGTTACACATAAGCTAAAGAATGTTAAGAAATCACAATGTAATTTTGTAATGCAGAATACTAATATTTAAGAATTAACTATTAATTTAAGCTAATTACTTGTTTACCTTTTAAATTTTCAATAGGTCTTACAAATATTTCATTTCAATATCAAGTTTAATATGTTTATATTACAATAATTGAACAATCCACAACTTATCCCTTTACTTTTCCCTTTGGCACTAGTAAAAAATGTTATATTCAAGTTTACTTTCTTATTTATTTAATATTGTTATATTCTCTTGTTAGTCCTTATCTTCTTTGTTTTTAACTAAATTTGAAACAATTAGGATACATCATTTTGATAAATTCTATTATTTAACTCATTATGTTTTTCATATCAAAAAATTAAACAAAGTATTAGTAAAATATTCTTATATTTATCTTTACAATGATATTATATTATAATACTATGTAAGAAATGCTACAATTCTAATTTTGTAAAACAAGTAATATGTGACTTGGAGTATCCGATACTCCAAAATTAATGAAAAATTAATTAAGAAGTATCCGATACTTTTAATAAATATCCGATACATATCCGTGAACATCCAAGAAGAATCGGCATCCAATACGGATACATATGGATAGGTCACCCTATTTGAAGTATATGTGCTTCACAGACCCACCCTCTCCCACTTTCAAGCAAAGCAGCAATTAAAAGAATGGAATTGAAGGAAAAATTGAGCCTGGGAAAGAAATTCCCTGGTATTCTATTCGCAAAAAAATGGCCCAAAAACAAGATTTCAAGAGAGAGTGGCAAGTAGTAACCGTCGTAAAAAGGGGTGGCATGTGACCGAGGGTAATGTTGCATGTTCCACTTGAAATATAATTTTTGGGTAAAAGCGTGCATTCAAGTTGTGATTTCACTGCAGCCGTGTCGGCTAAATTGCGAAGCTGGCATGTGAGAAACTCAGCATAACATCACATCTTGAACTTAGCAAATAACGGTAATGTATTTTTATGAAATGTTATTTAAAATCCAATTTTTTAGATAAAGCACTTGAGAGATGGTTCAACAATACAATCAATAGTATCAAATTACCTCAAGCGTCGACAAGGACAGTGTAACGGATTTTGCTTCTCGAAGCTGTCCAACCGTGTTGATCAGATTGAATGGCATCCTTTCCTTGACAGTTGAATCAAAATGGCTCCAATGAAAATGTGGGTGAAGGTCAACATATACATGGTCCAAACAGGGAAAGCTGGCAGGATAACAGACAGGCGAAGCATTACCTTGGAACTTGAATGAAGTCAGCCTAGGTGTTGAAATCACAATCTTTGATTCATAAGTTTCTGAAATAGAATGTCTCTAGTAACATAATTCCAACTTCCTAAGTTGAGGAGCGGTGATATTTAAACATTCTAGGTATAAGTAATCCAAAATCAAAGTTTCCAAATTGGGACAATTGGCAACAGTCTTGAGTGATAAAATTCGAAGACCCACGTGCGAAACGATGAAGATGCAGAGTCTTTAACCCCGGCAAGCCCAACGGCGTGTCCCAAGGCATACTATTTTACTCACAATACACCAATTTAAGTTGTTTTAAAGAGCCACAGTTAATGAAGCAGCGATGAAACTCATAGGGTGTAGGAAAACAAAATGCCCCCACATGGAGTGCTTGAACATTGTGGCAAACTGCGTAACATATGCGTTTCTTGACCAGGCATTGATCAACAAAATACGAGAAGTAGAATCTGCAGAGATTGGAATTGTTGTCTCGGAGAGACAACACCGGATTCAAAAAGTATGTGAAACGAGGTATTGTGGTATCGTAATAAGCATCTGTTTGATGAGACAGAAATTGATCGAAATCGAAGCGGAGGTTGGGGAGGGTAGTCCAAACATACCTTCATCGTTTTGACAGCACGCAGGTTTCAATTGCGGAGACGAGGTCGTCCATGGATGAGAGGATTTTGTGAAGAATCGAGTCTGGTAATCTGCTGATTCTGTCTTCTTCTTCTCCTTCACCATCATCGATTGCTTTCTTTTTCCTCTGATTCCTCTTTCGTTTCATGCTTAATTTTTTTAGCAGTTCAAGCTTCTTATATATATATATATATATATCTATCTATACTATTATAAAGTGAACACCTCTTATGGTGTCTTGAAGCTTTACTCTCCTCATGCCATGTGGCAGTATTTTTTATTTTTTAAAAAAAAATTAAACAAAGAGATGGGCAAGGTCATGGGTTTAAGTACGAGGACTCATACCACTTAAGCTAAGTACACATTATAATATTAATTTCATTATTATTTTTTTTTATTCCTACTTATTTAAATTGCACACACATCGTGTGTGCCACCCACTAGTATATATATATGCGTGCGTGCGTGCGTGAATCGCTCAACTAGGAAAGAATAGAAGACATTGGGAAGAGAGGGATTTTTTTTTGGGTAGGTTGGGGTTTATTAGCTGACATGTTTGGGTCTTTTCCCAATATAAGCCGTTTTTACATTCTATTTCCAAAATTAGGTCAACTTCTGACGGAATTTCAAAACTAAGCTAAAGTGTCATTACTATTCGCGCTTTTACTGTTAGGAGCGCGAAGGTACATGAACAGAAAAATCGCTATTACAAATAGCGACTTTGATTAATAAGTCGCTGTTACGAATAGCGCTTATAGTGTTACTTTTTTTCCCAATAAAAAACGTTGTTCTTAACAGCGCTTTTCACACAAAATTTTGTTGCCAAAAAAACGCTATTGATAAAGCGATTTTAACAAAAAAAATTTTGCCAAAAAAACGCTATTTATAATTGCGATTTTAATAAATTTTTTTTTGCAGAAAAAACGCTATTCATAATAGCGATTTCAGTTCAAATTTTGTTCCAAAAAAACGCTATTTCTAATAGCGATTTTAATAGAAATTTTTTTTCCACCAGCGTTTTTAACATAAACTTTGTTGGAATAAAACGCTATTTTGAAGATAAAACAAAAGAAAAAAACATAAAACATATTTTAAAAAATATATTTACACTGTATATTTTAGTACTTGGCTTTACTAAAGCAATTATCATGTTAAAATATTTTTTTTTTCTTTTGTTTTTGTTTAGAATGTGTAATTCATAAATTTTACATAATATGAAAAAAAACCTCTTTTCATATATTAATTTTACATACTATTTTTCATATATATAATTTCAAAATCATATTCATGTAGATATTATTAAGCCAATCATGTTCATTTATTTGGCTTTACTGAAGCCGTTGTCATGTTACATTTTTCATTTTTTCTTTTGTCTTTGTTTTGATTTAGAAAATGTAATTAAAAATGTTTTTTTCGTCTTCACTAAAGTTGTTTTCATGTAAATTTTTTTTTTGCTTATTGTTTTGTGTAATTAATTATTTTTTTTTTCGCTTTACTAAAGTCGTTTTCATGTAATTTTTTTTTTTCTTTTGTCTTTGTTTTGGGTTGGAAGGTGTTATTTAGAAAATTATTTTGGCTTTACGAAAGCCGTTTTCATTTAAACATAAATATATATTTATTCTTTTGTTTTGGGTTAGAAGGTGAGAATGTAATTCAGAAAATCAGTTTAGTAAACCAGTTTAGTAAAACCGTTTTGTACCCATTTTCATTTATAAAATTTATTTTTTTGTATCGTCTTTGTTATGGGTTAGAATGTGATATGCATGCTGTACAGTTCGAAGCACACCCACACATTGTGCAACTCGACGAGCAACGACGAAGGGTGAGACGCGAAGACCACCGCAGAGTAGGCCAAGAAGACAAAGGCCACAGCGAGAGCTCCTAAAATAAATTTTCTCAACATTTTTGTAATAATAATTAATACATAATATACGAAGTCAGTACTTTACAAAATACTCATACGGGTATGAAAACAACATAACTAAAGTTGCAAATGTAATAGTTTTCAGTTACGTAGGTAGTACAGACATAATTCTCCCACAAAAATACATTATGAACACCATGAACTGAACACACATTACATACATCCTGGACACTCTTAACTGAACACACAATACATAAACATAACAGTTAGATAGAGAAACACCTAATTCATGACCTAATATTGCATATTAATAGCCGTAACATTTGACAGACACAATACATAAACATAAACTTAAACATAAACATAACATAACATAACAGTTATACTTACTCTAACACAGACATTACATATTAATGGAAGTTGTTATATTGCCGAAGTGTAGACATTAACACCTAATTCGCGCTTAAATCGGCAGGTGGCTCAGAGTCTGAACAATCCAAAAGCTCAGTGTCAGAGACAAGTTCAGGATCCTCCATGATAGCCTTGATAGCCGCAACATTTGGTTCTGTTTTGTTCTTCTGGGCATCCTTCTTAAGTATGAGTAGCTGCATATCGCGGGCCAATCTACGACCCATTTGAGAAATCTCATGTTCTAGTGTTTGACATAGTCGATCAACATTATCAGGATCTTCCTTTTGGATCTCAACAGAACGTGCTTTTGGCACCTTCAGTCCTCTTTCCCGACATAATCTTTCGTTTTGCACTCGCTCTATAAATAGTGCGGGCCACTTAAGAAGTCTAGCCTTTGCATAACCATATCCTGTTTGATTTTCTGATGGATCCTCCACCAAACCACATGGATCTCGATAGTACTTGGGCATGACAAAATGTCGCTTCCCAAACCTATCATGATAAGCACAAGAGGCATCCAAGAAAGGAAATGGTGTTTCATCTTCAGCATCGCCACTTCCCCTTCCCCCTCCTCGTCGTGAACTTTCACCCCTTTGCAAGTTCCTACCACCTCTGCGACCCCCACTCCCTCCTATGAACCATGTAGCCATGCTAATTTTTTAAAACAAATGAATAATAATTTTGTAGGGCGAAATGAGTTGTAAGGTTGTGTCTTCACCTTGAGTTGTAAGGTTGTGTCTTCACCTTTACTCGTTTATATAGTTGATTATGAACGGATAAATGAGAATCCCACATATATGCATGCTGACTGTAAGGTAAATGCATGCTGACTGTAAGGTAAATCAATAGATTCACTGTTGCCATGTGACTTTCTAAATTGAGAATCCCACATATATCAATACGAGATGAGTTGTCACTGTAACAAAAAAGTCGAGCAAAAAATGGAGAAAACCAAAGCATGTGCACCAAGTCACATGACTTCACAATCCATCTGCATATACGAACAAAATAAGGGCATGGTGACTGTAAGGTAATTCAATGAATTCACTGTTGCCATGTGACTTTCTAAGTTGAGAATCCCACATATATCAATAACAGATGAGTTGTCACTGTAATAAAAAAAATCGAGCAACAAATTGAGGAAACCAAAGCCTGTGCACCAATTCACATGACTTGACCATCCATCTGCATATAAGGACAAAATAAAGGCATGCTGTTGTTAAGGTAAATCAGTGAATTCACTGTTGCCATGTGACTTTTTGAGTTGAGAATCCCACATATATCAATAACAGATGAGTTGTAATAAAAAAAATCGAGCAAAAATCGAGAAAACCAAAGCCTCTGCACCAAGTCACATGACTTCACAATCCATCTGCATATACAGACAAAATAAAGGCAGGCTGACAGTAAGGTAAATCAGTGAATTCACTGTTGCCATGTGACTTTCTGAGTTGAGAATCCCACATATGTAAATAAGAGATGAGTTGTGACTGTAATAAACAAATCAATAAAACCGAAGACTGTGCACCAGGTCACATGACTTCACAATCTATCTGTATATACTGACAAGTCTCTCCACGATTTGACTACTCAATGTGTGAAAAAATGAAGCTTATGAAGCTTACGACCCGCTATTTGTATTTCATTGAAAAGTATGACTATTTGAATTGTTCTTGTCATTTGGGAAGCTATTCACCGACCTACCTGTTATGTTTAATGTGTTGTTGAAGGCGGTAGTTCGATTCACTGAGTTTAGTTTTTTGTCAACCCCTCATTCATTACCGGAGTCATAATTTTTACTGGACTTTCAAGAATTGGAAGGTGACTCTTTCTTCTTTCCTGATGGAGATTGAAATTCGTTGTAATTTCATCCCTATTTCAGCAGCCCCAGTTAAGGGAACCTTTTCTCCGAGTTGCCTGATCTATTTTATGTGTTTTAAGTATTCACATAATTGAACATACATTAATGCATTAATTAATCCAGAACATTCATTAACAAATTGCAATTCAATAAAGAAAGTCATGAACTCATAAATGTGTACTTATAAATGTAGGTATTTCATAAACTTCAGGTTCATAACAAAAGTACTTGAAATACATCCGTACGTTACACCAACAACAACGTTGTCTTACACTCCAGGAACGAACATATGAAAGATAACGGTGTTTGATTTCTTATTCGTCATCTGACATGTAGTAGTCAGAGAGATATTTTTCATTGTTGAAGACATTATTTCGCTCAACCATTGTCAAATCTCTGTTGCTTGCTTCTGCCATTTCAGTGGCTAGCTGAAGCATGAAATGTCGACATCTCCGCATCAACATCCTGTTGTTCTCCTTCTTAATTCTGCTAACTGCTTTTTCATAGCCACTCACATTTCGTCTAGCCATGGTCAATGAACGACGATGAGGTACCGGTGCCCCAAAGTTACGTAGATCATTATACAATCCTTCTTGCTCCGTTACCCTGAACGCCCATTCTGCTCGGATACCAGCATAATAATCCTTCGGACTTGAGTACTTTTCGCTCTTGTAGTCATACATAAATGGAGGTAGCAGCCACACTTTCGGATTTCTTTGCCGGCGTGAACTTCCTGCACCTCTTGAAGACATTGTTAATAAAATTAAAAAAAATAATAATAATAGTAATTGTATATCTATTACTATTGTTATGCCTTCAACAAACATCATACTGGGGTATTTATAGACATGATAGTGGTGCTAGGGCACTATGGAATAAGTGATACACGTGATATTATTTGATGTTATTCATTTCATGTAATTTTGATTACCCGTGACTTTGTGTACCTGTGATGTAGTCACGGACGTGGTTGTAAGATAAAATAATAATTGTAGGCCATAGAATCACAATGCTATCCCTTCATATTCGAGCAGTGCGTTGTCAAATAAAACAAAATGCAGTGAGTTGTCACATCGGCACATGAAACTATTTTGTCATGCTTACTTTTGTAATACAATAAGTACTCACTTGGAATTGACGATTTCAGTACGTATAAGTGTTTTCGAGAAATTATAAATGAAATCGAAAAATGAAATTTTCTTTGTATTAAAGTAATATTGTTCATAAACTATCATTGTTTTTCTCACCAACATAAGAAAATGGTCACCTGCTAGGTAAACACGATTGGAACTTTGGTGCCTATATTTTATCTTATTTTCAGTTAATGAACTTCACAGTCATCCGATTTTTATTGTCATTACACAATCGTCCATCATATTTTTTTACCAACATAATAGCATTTTCTGCTTCTTTTCACAGTCGTAATAATGTGACTTAGATGAATTCTGAAATGTGCGGAAAAAACAAAGCATGCAAGTTGCACTGCAGAAGTCACATGCATCACGTAATGTCAAGAAAAAAGTCACAACGTATACAAGCATGGCAAAGTAAGAAAGTCACATGCATTATTGCATCACTGCATAAAGTGACATGCAGCATTGCATCACTGCACAAAGTCACATGCAGTGATGCAGTGATGCACAAAGTCACACGCATCACTGTATCACTGCACAAAGTCAGATGCATCCCTGCATCGCTGCACAAAGTCACATACCTCCTACGTACTGTGCCCATTGCAATTATGCACAAAGTCACAGGCATCGCTGCATCTGCAGCACAATAGCCGATGCTACAGGCCGTTGATTCGTTCATGACTGCACAAAGTCGAGTCCTGACAGCCGTATGCACTGGATAAGGTCAGTGGCATGCATGTGATCGAACAGGAAATTGCATACACACAGCTACCATGTGTGTATATGGTATAAATATCGTAGCATACCACAACAAAAGTTTTACAGCTATTTCTACCGATATGATCATGACATATACGGTAGTTGATCTATATTCAGCAATGGGTCGCTATTGGGTTGCAAATGGAGATGAATTTCAATACCCATTAAATCCAAATTTGCGTTACTCACGTGCCACCGTCAATACCATGAGAGCTGAGTGGGAATTTCACAAAACTCGAGCAAACGTTCTCGTTGAGCTATGCCGTGAAGTTAATCTTAAATTTCCTCGCCAGTTAGCCATGCGTATGCCAACTGACACTCCACAGTTGTTGCAAAGGGCATTGCATCGTATCCGCGACGAGGTTAATCACATGACCCAACGTTTGCAGAGGTCCGAACTAATGAAGACCGCAAATGAGCGTGCTGAAGATGGGTTAATGGATGATGCACACCAGTACTACGCCTGGAGCATGGATGTTATGTATGAATCTGATATTGAGATGTCAGATGATGATGATAATGAATGAAATTGTTTGGATGAACGCCCAGGGCATTTCTGTAATGCATGCAATTTGTAATGCTTATCCATGACTTATCAATGAAGCGAGATATTTCAATTATTTTTAGCCTTGAACAAACATATTTTTTATAGCTTCTTTACACGTTTTGTTCAAACCAAACGCGTTTGTAATTTATGTTCTCCTAAATTACGGATAATGAGAGAGGGGTAGAGATGTGAAACAGATTTGTGTGATTCATCAATATAAATAAGAATAAAAAATTGTGAAATGATAATTGCGAATAAATAAGTATGACACTTACATCAGCTGTACAAGTTTGACACATACAAACAAAAAAAAGAAAAAAAAAAAAACCTATATAGTCCATATCGCAACCGCTAATGCCCTAACCTGCCCCCAGTCCCACAACCCCGACCGTGGATCTCCCTCCTCGGTCTCCTAAGGTAGACTCTCTGAATATCTGGCACTCTCTCCCCTGCATGCTGCCCTCCACTGACTGCCTGTGGAGCCTGTGAGTGTGAGTGTGACCCCCCCTCTCCTGCATCTGATGCCCCTGATCCTGCCTGTGCCTGTAGATCAGATACTGCTGTGAGCTGTGAAACTCCCACTCCCTCGTCTGGTGCAACTGTATCACGATCTGCAGCTGGACCACGACCTCTGCCTCTGCCCGCACCCCGACCTCGGCCGCGACGTCCCCCACGACCATAACCTCTCCCTTGCGCTCTAGGGGGGGCTCAATATGGCCCTCATCATCAATGTGTGAGATGTCAGTGAGAACTGCATCATGTGTACTCCTGGGCGCGGTCGAAGTAGTCCCCATAAAAGCAGGTGGTAACTGGGTGGGTGGGGTAGCAACATCATGCATGAACCGGGGCGCGGTCGAAGTACTCCCCAGAAAAGTAGGATGTAACTGGGTGGGTGGGGTAATAACATCATGTATGAAGCGGGGCGGTGACCAATCAGGGTCAAGGTCAGCATGCTGGGTAAGATGTACGTGTGGGGAATATGGAGAAATGTATGGGGTATCATGTGGTGGGGTGACTGAAGTCGAAGGACCTGCTGTGGCTGGCGCTGAACTGGAAGGCACTGACGTGGACGGGACTGATGTGTCTGGAGCAGCTGCTGCAGTGTGTACACCGTAGTCCCTAAAATGCAGACGATCTACCCGATGGGCATGCTGGATCCCCTCGTACAATAACTCTCTGATCTCTACAAGGGCCTGCAGACCAAGCTGTCCATCACGTCTGAAAATGGCATCCTCAGCCAAGTGATATGATCTCCCAGCTCGAACCACCTGTAAAAAAAATAGATATATTAGGCTATAGTTGACTGAAAATAATCAATTATGATATTAACAATTATCGGAGATATAGTACGCTACTCACCAATGACTCGAGAGAAGGCCCAACTCCCTGATATCCGGCCTGGGACAGGTGGCTCGGATTGCTGACAAGTAGGTGTGTATGTCGCCGATACCACAACATGTAAGGGTCGGGAGAGGGGAGGACCCCATCGCTCCAGTCAGCCTGTACAATAGTGTCGCGACGGGCATCCCACAACTGTATGTATCGCATATGATGCTGACTCCAGTCAGTGCTGGCTCGGCCACGTCTATCCGTCGCATGCAACCGCCACTCGGTGTCACACCGATCCGGCACGGCCTGGACCCGACCAAACTGTCGGAGGACACGATCAGGGAGATGCCACTCAACCACGTCATAACAAATGAGTGGTACTCTCGCCATCCATATATCCTCACCTAGGCGGCAGTAGTCTGGGAGCGTGTGGAGGACATCAGCATAAGGCTGCCAGATAAACTACAATAACGACAAGTCTATTAAAAATCGCTCATAAACGTATACAGTCCATATGACAATTAAAATTTAGGTATTTAAATTTGATACCTCGCCGTCTATCATCCGGTCAAGCTGGTCTCTATACACGACCACTACGTGGGTCGATACAACCTCGTGGCTCATGTCAACCCTCCATCAGCTACCTCGAGGTCCGGCCGGCATCTGCATGTCTCCCTGCCCGATGGGAACCTCACCAGGAGCAACTAGTTGCCGCCTAGACGGGGCAATGCGAATCAATCTCTCCCACGCCCAAATCTGCAATAGTTTGAACGCAATTACAATACTGATATATGCCATACAATATGAATTGACATGTAATAAAATTCTTACTAACCTGTAGCAAGACAAGGGGTCCTCCGATCTGAGTCACACCCACCTGAGTGGCTCGACATAACATCCTATACAAGCATGCCAAAGCCGCGGCGCCCCAGCTGTACTGGCCGATGACGTCAATGTCTCTCAACAGTGGCAAATACATCAGCTTGAGCAGGTTCTGTGACTTATCAGGGAGAAGTACCCCCCCAATAAGCCACAGAATATATGCTCGCGCATGCTGCTGTACTAACTCTCTGCAGCATCATCTGGAAAATCGCCCTGAAAATGCTCCGACAGCCACCTCACCCTCACTCTACCTGCCTGTAAGTCTGCAGGTGTAGGTGCTACTCCCAATAGCTCAGCACATAGCGCTATCCACTGCTCCGTCGTCAATGATGGGTCAAGTCCAGTAACTGCTCGCCCATCAATCCGTAGACCGTATAGGACAGATACGTCCTGCAATGTGACGGTGGCCTCACCGGTCGGGAAATGAAATGTATGAGTCTCTGTGCGCCATCTCTCGACGAGAGCAGTAATGAGTGGGTGGTCCAGTCTGATATGGCCTATACGATATACACCATAGAATCCCGCGCGTAGTAGACACTGCAAGACTCTATGGTCCAATGGACGATCCCACAGGCCGGAATCTCCCCGTCGGCATGCCACCACGGTGCGTGACTGGTCCTGCATAACAGAATGAGTATTTTAAATTATAGCATTATCAAGGAAATGAAAAACAAAATGCAGTGTATTTTCATTGTACGCGTAAAGTCCAACAAACGTTATTGCATACCGGGTCCTCCCATATACTGTCAGCCCGATGTGGATGACTCAAAAGGGGGACCTCATCAGGTAGATGTGCCATGAAGCCTGTACAGTTGAAAAACAAATACATTTTGAAAAACTGTATTGGTGAGCATGTAATTTAACTATATCAATTAAGCTAAAATTATTATGTACATGACGACTTGGAAAATAAATGTGGTCGATTATTTTAAAAGTATAAATTTGTGTGCCATTAACATGGAAGCAATTAACTAAAATCAAAATTTTGCATATTATGTGCCCATTAAATATGATAAGCAATTCAATATAACCTATCGTTATCTATGCTTCGGACTAATATAAAAATCTTTTACAAAGTCATTTTACGATCTCAGTTACATAAGCTTAATAATGACCAATAACATATGGATAGTTTTTGTATGTCAATATTTACAAACAAAATGGAATGATCATTTTTTTTTTCAAAACTTCATTATTGATTTTGGCATATTTGACATAACGTCATTATTGATTTTGACATATTTGACAAAATTCGTTACATTTATGGCATATTCGACAACTTCATTATTGATTTTGTAATTTTTGTTTTGCAATAAAGTAAAAAATTTGTAAATTACGTACATGTAATTCATAAATTCTAAATGTACAAAATGCTTGAATCAGTCGGAATATTAAAATCTTAAAATGAAAGAAGAACTATGTGATTTTAAATAAAATTCTGTAATAAACATTTTGAATGAAGTAGAGAATAAAAACTATGATAGTTGTAAATTTTGTCAAGCAAATAAAACAATTACAATATATAAAGAATTAAACAACAGAAATGATCTATTACAAATAAAAAATGTTCTATTACATGTATGACCCCGTTTACAAATAATTAATTACAAAAGAAAAGAAAATGATCTATTACAAATAAAGACTTACAAAAAGATCTATTACAATATGTAAGTATTACATAGTCTTCATCGACCAAGTCGCGCCGGACATGTTCGCCTGTCATGACTTGTCTGCTGGCACTCACTGCAACGAGCGGTCAAACGCCTATCTGATATGTCCATCTCATTCGGAATACGAGACATAGATGCACGACCCCGTTTCACTTGTCGCAGACGCAGTACATTAGGCATTAAAGTCCACTGCGGATCAGCCCAATAATCTTGATGCGGTATTGGATTGAATTTAGTTTCCCAAACCCTCATGTATACAGGAAGCCTATATACTGGATCAACGTACTCGAATGGATTGTCACCGCATTCAGACATTACAGCGAGCATATGAGAACATGGATAGTGTCGTATCTCATATTTCCCACAACTGCACGTGGGTTGATTCATCCGCACAATTTGTGTATTGCAACCTCGTCCATGGCGAAAAGATGTTTGCACCTCAAACACGCGGCGTGGCCTATAAAAAAATTATAATAGAAACTAATGAAGTTCATGTTTTTAGGTGTAGTTAAATTGACAACATAATAACAATAATTTAATTTATATTACAAACTAACCTATCATATGATATCAACTTGAAAGTATTTGCCCTTGCGATGCCATCCTCAATAGTTTTTTGCATCTGTCTAGGGTATTGGAACTCATTTCGTACATCTAGTTCAGCTTGGGCTCCCATCTCGTCAAAATATTTTACAAGCCGCCGAAATGTAAATTCAACCATAGCTGAGATAGGTAAGTTCCTTGCACCTTTCAAGACGCTATTGAAGCACTCTGCATCATTGCTAGTCAATACCCCCCAGCGATGTCCACCGTCATACGAAAGGGCCCACTCCTCAGGATTCATCTTGTAAACCCAAGTGATGGCTTCTTGGTCAATAGCCTGTATTTGTTGTAAGTAACCATTACACTTTCGTCGTTGATGAGCACTTCCTGCTTTCCATAGAAGTTGTTTCAGCTCCTTATTTCTGAACGTAGTGTTAAAGTTACTACAAACATGTCGAAGGCAGTGCCGATGATATCCAACAAATTGGAGCGAGGGATTCAACCAATGCCGCCTCACAGCAGCTAAAATACTCTCAGCTCGATCGGATATCAAAGTCACTCCCTGTCGGTCCATGACAATATGTTCCTTGATATTTGAAATGAAGAACGACCAAGACTCCAAACTCTCCTTGTCGACAACAGCAAATGCAAGCGGTAGTACTTTGCCATTGGCGGTGACAATCGTTGCTACAAGCAACACACCAGTGTATTTCCCGTATAAGAATGTACCATCTATGGTTATAACAGGCCTACAATGTCTGAATCCATCGATGACGGGTTTGAAAGATCAAAAAACAAAGTGGAAGACGGGCATAATGGTTGTATTTTCGGTATATCTATGCTTCCATTGCACGATGGTGCTAGGATTAGATGTTTGTAATGCATACATGAATTTAGGCAACATCATATATGATTCATCCCAATCTCCGAATACCATTCGAATTGCCTTTGCCCTTGCATGCCACGCCTTCTTGTAATGTATAGTATAGTTCATGGATTTTTTTATGTCTTCGATGACATTCTTAATGGGCATATCAGGTTCGTTCTGCATACAACAATACCTATGAGTCATATTATTTTGGTGTGAACACTTTAAAGACACAATTTTGGTGTGAACACTTTAAATAAACAATGTGTATATAAATGTAAACATTTATTTTGTATACTCACCGCAACTTGTCCCAAAAGATGAGAAGCAATGTAACTGGAGCTAATATTTGTGTGGTCCCTGTTCGTTCGTGGGTATAAACAATGGTGAGGACCCCTATACTGCTTTATTTCAAAAAGCCCATGTCTCTTACTAAGAGATGCACGCAACCACCATCTGCAGTCATGCTTGCAAGAACACACCCAAATGTCTCGCTTGGAGGTTACGACTTTGTACTCTCGATTATTTGTTGCATGGTACAATTTCACAGCATGTACGAGTTGCTTCTTATCAACGAAAACCATCCCTTTGTCCAACTCTGGATTTTCAGCATTCCAGATTCGGTTACGGGGAACGACATCGCGGTTACTAATGTCAAAATCACCACCCATGTGAATGTTTTCAAAGAAAGGGATTTCAGGTCTAGGTGGAATGGGGGCATTCTGAATATCAACGGGAGCGTCGACATCATCTTCTTCATCATCATCATCATCATCATCATCATCTGATCCGCCCAATAAATTTTCTTCATCACACATTTCATTCTCATCATTGTCTAGGGCGACATCAGGATCGTACATGTCACTGTCAGCAAACTGCACAAAATTAACCGTTTCAGCCATATTACCAACAACTTCAACTGGAGTCGTATGATGGCTATAGGTGGGCACATCTTGGGTGTTATTGTGAAATTCAGTCTCGTATCCACCATGTGAACTTGATTCTCCACCATGGCCATGAAATGTCTGTTGTGTGTAGCCAGCTGCATAACATTCATTTGATTCATACATAGGAGACTGAAATGCTGTCGTGTCAACCCCATGTGTCAGCAATGTAGTGAACGGATGCGAATCCATCTGTGTTACATTCGGAAGATTCTGCACAACCTCTTTCTGAATGTACACTTCCAAACAATTTGGTGGTTCGAAATTTCCACCGATACTTAAAACGGTGTTCAACGCCTCATCGTCATTTATCGGTAATATTTTGTATTTGCTGGTTGCTTGCCACTGGCGATAAGGATATCTACATTTGAAGATCAATCGGACTGTTTCCCCGTAACTTGCGACCTTGGACATAAACATCTCCTCCAAATTGCCAAGTGTGGTGCCAAGTTGCACCATATATATCCCTTTCGGCTCAGCATCATATGACACACCTTCATCGGGATCCCGAATTATGTTTCCCCCCCAGTAAAAGATAATTGGAACAGTTGCCATATACTTGCTTCAATGAAACAATAAATATTAAAATATCAACAATATACATATATCGAATTGTACTTGTAAAATAAACATTAAAATTTGCAGAAGCCACAAATAAAAGCAACCCTCTAATTTTTTATCAATTTATATTTTCCAGGGTTGAAGGAACTGTAGAGGTGAAACATTAATTCAATTTGTATTTTGTCAACTATATATTTGTGTCTCAACTTGATTATTACTGTTTATTTTCTCATTTTTTTCACTTATTTTTATTCGTATAACAGAACAGCTGAGATTTCATCTATACGTGGAGTTATATATTGTGTCTCATTTACTTCGTATGTGAAGACTCTTATCTTTTCAACGTGAATGTTCTTTGTTGTCATTGCTCTATTGTCTTAATCTAAAAAACACATAACAAGAAGTATACTTGTTGTCTTAATTCTTTCGAATTAGTGGCGAAAAATAAAATAGGTTGAGAGATATTTAGTAGAGGGTGACGCGATTGATTTGGACAATATAAAATACAGGGTGTAAACATTGAGAGAGATTTTTTTAACCTGGTGATGTAATTGTTCAGATTTATGGAAAATATAAGTTAATTTGATTTGCTCCAACTTGTGCCATTACGGACCTTAATGACAAAGTTATTTCCTATGTGAACTAGTAACCATCGTCCATTTTGTAGAGGGCATAAAGGCTTTCTTATAAAATTAAAACAACAAACTGATTTTGGATCATTTTGGATTGTTCTGAAAAGTAAGAAAAAAATTAAATTTATTTACTCCTTTTTTTTCTTACACAGAAAAAAATTAAATTTATTTACTCCTTTTTTTTCTTACACATACAAAAACAAAAAAATAATTACAGAGATAATTTATAATGGCCAAAAATTAGAGATAATTAAATTGAAGTTGGTGGTTAAATGTATGGACTACATTTTGGATAGTTATCCATGTGAATCTATCGGGCCATCCGTACCAATTATTTGGTATTACAAAACACATGCTTACCCATCAAAGTGCCAATTTTTTTTTTCCCTTCTTACGTACGAAATTGCTATGGACTATTAATTAAAATAATTTATTACTCTTTTCATGCATATATGTCTGCACACCTCTATGGACAGAATAATTATGATATTTGCTTCCGCCAACCCCTAATTTTGTAAATCTATTTAAGTGGCCTTCGGTAATCTTAGGATTACTGGCCGGTCATACCTATAGTAGCGGGTTTGGGTCGTGATAGAGTGGTATCAGAGCACGAGTTATACCGTACACATGAGTCCATATAAGCTACAAGATGTCCTAGAAAGAATTAGGGGCATTACATCAGCATGTGTTAGTGTATGTGAAATTATACGACATGTCTGAAACAATTAGACATGAAATGAAATTGAGCATTGTCAAAACTATAAACGAGCTATTTGCCTATGTTTATTAGTGCTCTATTTACCTATAGCAAATGGAGAGAACAAGAAGTGATGATGTGATTGAATCCTTTGATGCCAGAATGGAAAGAATGTTAGAAGCTTTAACCGAGTCCATGAGATAACAACAGAGACAACAACTACCTCTTTCGCCTTCTTCAGTGCAAGTGGAACTGATAATTAATGACATTATCGGGTTGACTCAGAAATTTAACAAGATGAAACCTCTAACTTTTCTAGGTGTTATTGAGCCACTGAAAGTTGAAACCTGGATACTAGAAACTGAAAAATTATTTGAAGTGTTTCCATGTTGGATCATTTTGGATCGTTCTGAAAAGTAAGAAAACTTGATTTTGGATCATTTTGGATCGTTCTGAAAAGTAAGAAAAAAATTAAATTTATTTACTCCTTTTTTTTCTTACACATACAAAAACAAAAAAATAATTACAGAAATAATTTATAATGGCCAAAAATTACAGATAATTAAATTGAAGTTGGTGGTTAAATGTATGGACTACATTTTGGATAGTTATCCATGTGAATCTATCGGGCCATCCGTACCAATTATTTGGTATTACAAAACACATGCTTACCCATCAAAGTGCCAATTTTTTTTTTCCCCTTCTTACGTACGAAATTGCTATGGACTATTAATTAAAATAATTTATTACTCTTTTCATGCATATATTGTAACTACTCTAAATTTATTACAAAGTAGATTTTCCTTTTCAATGGTAGTGGACAATCACAAAGTGAAAAAGATGATAAGTCAGTTCGTTCAATACCCATTTCAAAAACTTTTTCAAATTTTCTTCAGTTTTCTCATAAAATTTTAATTTGTACTAGAATACTATTATATGTATTACAAATTCAGCTCATTAAATGTTTTAATCATATTTTGGCTGCTTGACCCCAAATATAGTGAAATAAACCAAACGAAATTAAACCAATTTTTTTTTTAAAATCAAATACAGTCAAATTTAAATATTTTCAGAAACCAATCAAAATATTTCTTTTCAATAAAATAGAGTCAAAATTAAATATTTTGATAAACCAATAAAAATATTTCTTTTTAATAAAATAGAGTCAAAATTAAATATTTTGAGAAACCAATAAAAATATTTCTTTTTAATCAAATAGAGTCAAAATTAAATATTTCAGAGAACATGATCTTTTACTTGAGAGAACATGATCTTTTCATGGAGAGAAAATTAAATATCTTTTTAATCAAATACATTCAAAATTAAATATTTTTTTGTTTAATAATTATATTTTGTAGAAATTAGACATTAACAATTTCTGAACCATAATTTGATTAAAAAAATGTAGACATTTTGATTCACAAGCATAATTTCAAAATTCCAATTTCTGATTTCAAATTTCAACATATAGACATTTCATAATTCCAATTCAACAATTCTCAATTACATGAATTTCGTAATATGACATTAACAATTACGAATTAAATGAATTACAATTTTTACTATTTTTATTCTTAATTAAACAAAATTACTTTTAAAACCATAATTTGAAACCCTAATTTCCTTTTAATTCCTGTTAACAAGCAAAAAAAAAAAAAAAACTCACCAGCATCATTTCAAAATTCCATTTTCTGATTTCAAATTTCAAATTTCAAAATATAGACATTTCATAATTTCAAATCAACAATTCTCAAATACATGAATTTCATAATATGACATTACAAATTATCAATTATATGAATTTCGGATTTTTTAATCGCAATTCTTAATTAAAAAAAATTACTTTTAAAACCCTAATTTCCTTTTAATTCCTCTTCACAAGCAAAAAAAAATAATTTCCAATTCAACAAATGTACGTTGGTTTATTCAATATTCAAAATATAGACATTTTGATTCACAAGCATAATTTCAAAATTCTAATTCCTGATTTCAAATTTAAAAATATAAACATTTCGTCATTTCAATTCTCAATTCTCAATTCTCAATTATATAAATTTCATAATATCACATTAACAATTATCAATTATATGAATTGATGATTTACGAATTTCATCATTCCAAATTTCAATTCTCAATTCTCAATTCTCAATTCTCATATTTATGATTTATTTAACAAATTCAAAAAATTAAAAAAATTCCAAACCCGATTTATGATTCAAAAGCATAAAAATTCAAATGCATTACAACACTTAATAATGTGAACCCTAAAATGACATCCTAATTTGAACAATCCTAATAATGTGAACAATCTAATATCGAACCCTAATTTCATCACCACAACCACACGGACAAAGCATAAACATTCATAACCATATTCAATTTCATAACCACAATAATAAAAACCCTAACATTGACAGAAAAATACATTTAATAATTCCAAAAAATTCAAAAACTAACCCTGATTCCAAAAAATTCAAATACATTTAAAAACCCTAACATTGACAGAAAAACCCTAACCCGTATGCCAAAAAATTCCAAACCCTAATTTCATAACCACAATGATAAAAACCCTAACACATTTAATAATTCACAAGTAAAACCCTAACATTGACAGAAAAATACAACACATTTACAAACACAAAAACTAAATACATAAAATTAGGGTTAATGTCATACCACGGAGAGAGAGAGAGAGAGCAGAGACAGAGAGCGAGAGCGAGAGCGAGCTGAGATGGAGGAGCGAGAGCAGAGAGAGAGAGAGCGAGCGAGAGCAGAGACCAGAGAGCGAGAGCGAAAAACCTAAGTCTGAAAATCTGAAAAACGTATGCAAATGAGGGGGGGTTCGTTGGTATATATGAGGACTTTAAAAACGCTGATCGAAAAAGCGTTTTCATTTAACTGAAATCGCTATTAGAAATAGCGTTTTTTTGGCAACAAAATTTGAACTGAAATCGCTATTAGAGATAGCGTTTTTTCTGGGAAATTTTTTTTGTTAAAATCGCTATTAGAAATAACGTTTTTGGGTAAAAAGCGCTGTTAAGAAAAGCGTTTTTATCCGGACAAAAACTAACGCTAGAAGCGCTATTTGTAATAGCGAATTCTTAATCAAAGTCGCTATTTGTAATAGCGATTTTCCTGTTCATCTACTTTTGCGCTCCTAACAGTAAAAGCGCGAATAGTAATGGCGCTTTAACTTAGTTTTGGAAATCCGTCAGAAGTTGGCCTAGTTTTGGAAATACAATGGAAAAATGGCTTATATTGGGAAAAGCCTCGACATGTTTGGGTAGGGTGGGGTTCGAATTGTCAAAATAAACCTTAAAATGGGCCTATTTTGACGCACAATAGTTGCTAATAAACACACATTTGTATCTATAAAAATAAATAATAATTGTAAATTAAAGTGTTAAAATAAATATAAATGTAAGTAGATGAATAGGTAAACGATGTCCGATTAATCTAAGTTTTTATAGGCATATTCTACTTAGGTGTCGTCTGGGAAGTGGGTTGGCTTTTTGATTTTTTTGGCTATTTTAGCCTGGGCTAAAAAATTTGGTTTGGAATGGGCTTTTTAGCTTTTTGACTTTTTTGACTTTTTTTGTGAGTGAAGAATGTAATGATTATAGGTTGGATATGATATTTTTTTTTTTTGTGACTAAAATAGTCTATTTTATTTTTTATGACTAAAATGGCCAAAAAAATCCGATTTAGCTCTTCCCAAACGGTGCCTTAATGTATTCTAAAATGTGAACGGTTCGGATTATCAAAATAGACCCCGAAATGAGCCCATTTTGGTGCACAACAGTTGTTGCTGCACGGATTGCGCAGCAGCATCACTAAATCTGTTTGTGAGAAGGTATTTTTTATGATTATGTGATTAAGATTAATATGTGTAGTATTAGATTTATATATAGAACAAATTTGAATTATAAAATAAAATTTTTGAATAATTTTTGAATTAATAAGGGTGAGTTTGTATTATTACTCATTTTTTTATTGGGGGGACTTGCATCTTAATAGAACAAAAAAAATTTATTTACACAAATATGGAGGGGGGCAAGTCACGAATCAAGATGCTCTATGAAGATCCTGCTCTCTCCATATGGGCTGGAGATGTGCATGTTGGTTGTCCGACCGATCATCTAGGTAGTCATCCAATTAGTCATCCGGGCAGATACCGATTAATACACCGGTATAGCTGCGGTTGACAAGAATGACTCCAGTCGTTCGGGCGGTCGTTGATTGACACATCGGTAGACAAGGAATGACCGTTGAGGTTGACAAAAGTGACTCTAGTCATCTAGGCGGTCATCTGGAGGTCATTCAGCCAGACGTCCATATTATGCAATTCGGTTGTGCAATCTCAGCCGCAAGATACCTCATTAATGAGGTGGCATGATCTCCTCATATCTCCCAACCATATGGAGAGGGAGGTACCTTCATAGAGGATCCACAAGTCACACTTGCACTCCATAATTTTTCATTTGCACCCCATCACAAAATCACTTGCACTCCACAAATTTTGTCATTTTTTGTGTCCCACTATGTTGAAATTCTCCATTTTTTATTTGGATAAAATAAAAATACATTTGTTTAAAATATGGATTACCCTTGTAGTTTTGAAAATTACAAATTTCATCTTTTTATAATTTTTTATTTAACAGAATTAATAAAAAAAAATTAACTACTTTCCAATACAACAATAAAATTTCATGAATTATTAATTGAAATATATTTTTAACATCATTAAAAAGTGTTAATTGATTTGGTGATTTATTAATAAAATGGGTAATTTATTATGTGATTAAAAATATGAAAAAGCGGATATAATTTTTAAAATCACATGAATATATTTATAATTTGCACTTTTTATTTTTTGTTAGAGAAATTTAAATTCATTGCAAGTTTTTTTTATTTAAAAAATGGAGACAATTGCTAACATTTATACATATTAATAATTAGACTAATTCTATTCACACACCATAAATTTTTTTCATTACACATCATTAAAATAATAAATTTATATTACAATAATATCCTTAAATAAAATAACCATGAAGGGTAATAATGGTGTGTATTCTACCAATTCAAAGAATTCATATATCAAAATACAAAATACCCTTTGTACACCATCACATATAAATGGGAAATGTTGTGGTACATATGTAAGTTATGTCATTTGTGTGTTTGATTATCACAAATGTCATAACTCAGTCCTACAGAAATCATAACTAAAAAAAAAAAAAGAGGTAAAAACCAAACATCACATAAAATATAACAAATAATTTATGGATCATTACTAAAATAATATTACAATTAATATCACAATAAATTATAACTAACAACATAATAAGTCACAAAGACATACATATCATAATTAGGGGTGCATATGGTACACACCCCAATAGCTTATAAATTATGTATTTTTTTTATCATCTTCTCCATTCTAATCTAATACACTATATTCATAATGTCAGGAAAATTCTTCGATGTACATTGCACACCATATGAAACCTTACACAAAATTACATAAGTTTTCACGAACTTACATAATGTATTTTTGTGAGATCACTTATGTAAATTTGTGAAAACTTATGTAATTTTGTATAGGATTGCATACAATGTGCATTGCACATTGAAGCATTTTCCATAATATCATTCGTTATCAATTAGTTCACCTCATTCTTTTCTTCATTTCCCTTCCCAACTTAAAACATTATTGTCTTTGAAAATTTAGGATTTAAAGAACATTGGAATCAATCGATTTTTGAAGATTTTGCAGTTGTGGTTTGAGGTGGAAGGGAGGGTGGGTTGGTGGTGGTGGGTCATGAAGAAGGTAATAGATGGTTGTATGAGAGTGCTATTGTTAAACTGAAAATGGGGTATGATTTCATTGACTTTGAGAATTTAGTTCATCTCATAGGGTCTGAAGATATTGAAGTGAGAAGAGATGGTGGTAAGGATGTAGTGCTAACATTCAAATCGGTCGAAGATATGAAGGCTAAAATTGGTCAACTGGATGAGTGTCTTAAGGAGTAGGGATGGCAATGGATAACCTACCCTATCGGTATCCATGGAGACCCAACCCAAATACATGAGTTTTCCCTTCTTTTTCTTATCCATTGGGTAGGGTAGGTGATATTCTTTAAATATCCACAGGGGATGAGTTGGGGATGGGTACCCACTAATTTCCCCATATGTTTTTTTTTTTTTTTTTTTTTTTTTTTTTTTTTTTTTAAGATCCACAACCAAAGCTAAATATACCTCCAATCTTTTTTTATTTTATTTTTAAGGTTCACAACCATTTTTTTTTAATTTTTAAGATTCACAACAAAACCTAAATATGCATTTAATTTTTTTCCTTTTTTTTAATTTTTTTTAAGGTTCACAACTATTTTTTTTTTTTTTTTTTTTAAGATTCACAACCAAAGCTATACATTCAATCTTATTTTATTTTATTTGGCTCAACAATAAAATCAAATACACATTAATTAACATTGTCACATTATTCTTGTCAAATTTTATGCATATCTAGAATTTTTTAAATTTATTTAAAAAAAATTAAGGACATTGTCTAGTGTAGGTTTCGGTTTGCTTTTCTATGTTATTTTATTTTGTTGTGTATTGTAATTTTCAGAATGGTTTGCTTGTTCTGAAATTTCAATTAACGAGTATGAATCTATTTGTTTTATGTTATCACACAATTTATACAACATATATATATATATATATATATGAATGTATTTGAAAATAAGAAAATTGTAGAGAATCAAAACAAGCATGAGTTGTGATTGGTTAGAAATGATGGGTACATGATTTATTTGCTAGAAAAACAGAAAGGGGATACAAAGTCATACTAAATAATTTTTTTTTTAAATTAAAAGAATTTTTCTTAGTTATGAACAGATTTAACTGAAATCAGCTTGTTTCCCAATGTTATGCTTCATTTATTTAGATAGAAAATATTTTTTAATGAAAAATATTTTTTATAAAAAAAATTCAAAATATATTTTTTTATATTTGGTGGTGGTGGTGATGGAACGAAGGTGAAAGTAGAAATTGTTACATAGTGGTGGGGTGATGGCGGCAATGATGATGGTAGTGGCTATGGTGATGGTAGTGTGACAGTGAAAGTGAGAATAATGGTGATGGTGTTGTGAAATTAGTAAAAATTTAATTGAAAAAATATTTTTTGTTTTTTAAAAGTAACAAACAACAAAATTCGTGGGGGACTAAAGGAAGAAGATGGAGGATGGATTGGGTGTGGTAATGCATAGATATCTTAAAATGAGTGGTTCAGATTTGGTAATGCTGTGGATGGTGAAAAATGGAGTAAGCTTGATAGGTTTCTCCTATCTCTTGAGTGGGTTCATATGTTCAAGTTTAAGTTTTGGGGTTTGCCAAGGTATGAGTTGGATCACTGTCCAATTGTACGCATGAAGGATGTTAGAGATTAGGGCCCGAGGCCTTTTAGATTCATAAATGCATGGGTGTTGTATCATCATTTCCTTTCTTTTGTTAAGCAGTCTTGGGAGGAATTGGGTATATCTGGAGGGGCTGGCTTTGTCATTTCATCCAAGGCGAAAGCTCTCAAGTTAAAGTTAAAGCAATGAAATGTAGAGGTCTTTGGGGACATCAAACATAATCTAAAGGTTGCAAAAGAGGAGTTACGTAATTTGGAGCTGGTTGTAGAATCTAGATTTCTTGATGATTCGGAAAAGGAGAGAAGGCAGGTGTTGAGAGAGGAGGTATAGAAGTAGAGCACAAGGGAGAAGTGGCTTTGACTGCAGAAATCTAGAATGTCTTGGGCATTAAAAGGGGACAAGAACACTCGGTTTTTTCATACTATGGCTTCTTGCAGGCAAAATAGGAATTTGCTCAATTTTCTAACAGTTGATGGAATCTTGTTGAGGATCCTGAGAAACTGAAAGAAGAAGTATTCAGGTATTTTAAAGGCCTATTTTCTGAGAATTGGAAAGTGCGGCCAAAGCTGATTGGTCAGTTTAAGTCCATTGGAGGTACTCCGGAAGTCTAGCTGATTGAGTCTGAATTCACTTCAGCAGAGATTTGGGAGGCAGTTAAGATGTCTGAAGGAAACAAAGCTCCTGGTCCAGATGGGTTCAATCTGGTTTGTTTTTAGAAATGCTGGAAAGTGTTTGAACTTGAAGTTGTTCAGTTCTTCAATGATTTTCATAGGAATGGAAGATTGTCCAAAGGTTTAACAAGTTCCTTTGTGACTTTAGTTCCTAAGAATGAGTGCTCAAAGGGTCTTACGGACTTCAGGCCGATAAGTTTGATTGGTTCTATGTACAAAATTCTATCCAAGGTGTTGGCAAATAGATTTAAGCAGGTTGCTCCTAAGGTTGTAAGTGTAGTTCAGTCTGCTTTCTTAAAAGGTAGGAATATCCTTGATGGAGTGTTGATTGCCAGTGAGGTGGTAGACTGGTGAAAACATTCTCATACAAAGGGTTTAATCCTAAAATTGGATTTTGAAAAGGCGTATGATTCGGTGAATTGGGATTTTTGCTATCTATGCTTACAAATATGGGTTTTGGTCCCAAGTGGGTTAGCTGGATGAAAGAATGCTTATCATTTGCTAGGGTATCTGTATTGGTCAATGGATCTCCGACTCCTGAATTCATTCCGGAAAAAAGCTCAAGCAAGGTGATTCATTGTCTCCCTTCCTTTTTAATATTTTTGCTGAAGGACTTAATGTTCTGCTAACTAGAGTTAAGGATATGGGCCTAATCCAAGGAGTTAAGGTTGGAGTTGGTGGTGTTGTCCTATCACACCTCCAGTTTGCTGATGACACAATTATTTTCTGTGAAGCGGACTGGTATGAAATTTTAACAATTAAGAGAATACTTAGGTGTTTTGAGCTCATGTCTGGCCTAAAGATCAATTTTCACAAAAGCAGTGTCAGTGGGATGGGCGTGGCTGATGAGTTGGTGTTTGACAGTGCAGTTAAACTGCACTGTTTATGTAAAAAGCTACCTATTTCTTATCTTGGGTTGCCATTGGGAGCTAGCCCTAAGACGGTGAGCACTTGGAAGCCGATTATTGATAAGTTTAAGTCTAAATTGGCCTCCTAGAAGAGGAAATTGTTGTCCTATGGTGGTAGACTCACACTGGTTAAGTCCGTTCTGTCAAGTGTTCCAGTATGTTATTTGTCACTGCTTAAACTACCTGAAGGAGTGGCAAAAATAATTGATAGGCTGTAGGCTAATTTACTTGGGGTGGTTCTGCATCTGGGCGGAAACTGCATATGGTGAAGTGGTCGGAAGTAACTAAAAGTAAGGACCAAGGTGGGCTGGGCATCAGAAAGATTAGGGAATTCCATGATTGTATGCTTTCTAAATGGTGGTGGAGGTATGGCATTGAGGATGCTACATTGTGGAAACAAATTATTTTGTGCCTAGTACCCTGCTGTTAGAGGGGGCTGGGTTCCTTTTTTGGAAGATATGAGTAGAGTTTCAAGGCTTTGGAAAAACATATAGTCGGTTGCTGTTAGTAATCCTCAACTTGGGAGCTATTATCTGCCAAATATTGTGGTCAAGGTTGGCAGTGGGGAGAGATTCAGGTTCTAGTCGGACACATGGGTGGGGGGCATTGTTTGAGGGGTGAGTTTCCTATGCTCTTTTTGTTGACTTTGGAGAAGGAAGAAACCTTGAGAATGGTATTTGACAGAAGATGCAGTGTTGATGAGTGGGTGTTTTCCTTCCGAAGGCCTTTACGGGCTTGGAAGGAGGTTGAGGTGGCCAGGCTAAAATCTATCCTTGATGCAGCTTCGCTTCTTGTAGATAGCTTTGGTGATTGGCTTTGTTGGTCTCCATCTTCGGGAGGTCGGTTTTTTGTTGCATATGTGTACAATAAGCCAACAGATCAGGTTGTTTATGTTGTCCCTCCCTTTATCTGGAGTTCTTTCTCTCCTTCTAAGACTTAATTCTTCGTTTGGCTAGCTTGGAAGGGTAGGATTAAATCGGCTGCTTACTTGCAAAGGATTGGTGTGTTAGGTGTCAATACTACTGTTTCCTGTGTTTTTTGTAATTCAGCAGATGAAACTCTTGATCATGTGCTTCTGTTCTGTCCCGTAGTTTGGGAAATCTGGTCTAAGTTGGTCGGTTGGTGGGGATTGTCTTGGGTGATGCCTGGGTCGGTTGAAGGTCTTTTAATCTAGTGGTTTGGCTTCAGGTTCTCGAAAATAGGTAGGAAGATGTGGCTGTCTCTACCTCTTGCTATTTCATGGGCCATTTGAAAAGTCGGAATGAATGTAAGTTTCAGGCGGCTCTACCTGTTTCTAAGCTGCAATCTTTGCAGAAGGAGATTAAGATCAAGGTTGTTATGTGGGCTAAATATCATTATCCGAATTTTGCATATTACGTCCATGATTTGGTCAACAACATTCATCTTCTCAGCCATCCTTCAGTTGGCTGTTTTTCCAGGGGTGTAGCAGGGCTCTAATGTTAGTGTTGTTTATTCCAGGGGTGCAGCACGGTTCTAAGTATTAGTGCTATTTGGTCTGCTGTGATGGTTGGGTTGATGGTCTGCTGTGATGGTTGGTTTATTGGTCTGCTATGATGGTTGGATTCTTGGTCTGCTGTGTTGCTCAGATTTGCTCTTTGGTATTTTGATGTAATTTGGTGTTTGTTCTGCTTTTGTTGTTGTGGTGGTGTTGGTTAGAACCTCTCCAACTTGGTTTTTCTTTCTTCCCCTTTGTTGTTTTCTTGTTGCTTTGGCTTCTGTTTCATCAATAAAATGTTCTTTGCTAATCAAAAAAAAAAAAAAAATGACACTCTAATTATTACTTTGGAACAATACAACAATGAAAATGACCGTTGACTACTTACAAATAGGACTTTGTTTTTTTTTTTTTTTTTTTCCTCGTTCGTAAAGTTATTGGGAGGATGATTTTGTTTGTTCGAATAACCAGAATTGAACATTTGCACAGTGTTCAAATATTTATGTGCAAACAAAATTATTTTGTTCAAATTATTAAAGTTTATCAAATATTAAGCCTCCGTTTGGGAAGTGGGTTGGCTTTTTGGCCTTTTTAGCTATTTTAGCTTGGGCTAAAAAGCTTGGTTTGGGAAGGGCTTTTTAGCTTTTTGGCTTTTTTGACTTTTTTTGTGAGAGCATAGTGTAATGATTATGGATTGGATGTGATGTTTTGTTTGTTGTGGCTAAAATAGCCTATTTTGTTTTTTGTGGCTATTTTAGCCCAAAACCACTTGCCAAACACATACATAAAAAAAATTGAATATAATAAGTCCGAACGAGTTGAAATTGTTCAGCAGAAATAATGAGAACATATTTAATTTGTTTAATTATATTTTGTTGTATAATAATAATATGTTCAGATAACTAGTGTTATAATATGTATGGAAGGTGAATAGCTAACCGATCAAAAATAGATACAAAAAATTAACTTAGATAAGATTCAAATGTGACAATCACATATCTACAGAGGTCATAATCCAAGATCTTTAATGCTAACAATTGTAGACGTCCCCAAACGTCCCGGGAAAATCCCGTTTTGTTCATTGGGCTCACTACAGTTCGGACTTGATGTCACGGTTCTGAATCTAATCTCGCAAAATGTAATGTAAGATCGATAAATCACCAGAGAGTCCAAATCCGGCAAATCACCAGAGACTGTTTTGCCAGATACAGAGTCACCACATAAATATTTTATTTTGGGAGAATTTAGGAAACCCTAACTCGTGCCTAAGGCCACGTGTCCGTCATCACCAAAGTTGCCTCGGCTCGGGAACTTGGGTACGACTGGGGAAGGTCATTTCATGAGCACCCCCGCCCGCCCGATCAAAGATCGGCCACTACTAAGCATGATATCTTGTTTTTGAAAACACATGTGCTCTTATTCCGGTTATTAACCTAGAATTACTATGTGATATGCACAGCATACAAGTATAGACTAGATTGCCTATGTTGGAACAAAATATCGCATATCTGTTTGTTTTGAAAATGGATTGAAGTTTGCTACTCGCAAGTAGGCTAAAACATGGGTTTCGACGAATTATTCCAATTCAAGCAACCCAACCTTCACCCACAGGCATTCAGGTAGTTATATCACATAAGCACATAGCCTCATGGTAAGCATGCTATCATGGCAGTCACTCACACGCATGCAAGGATGCTAAAGTGTAAACACTTACCGAGCACTCCGAGCCAAAACAGAAACTAGTTAGTAATCAATGTATGATCCTAGTTCATGTTAAGATGGCTAATGCAACACATGCAAGAGCGCAACTAAGATAGGCTCGGCTATTCTAAGATGGCATATGAGATGTTACAGATAACATGTATTCAACTTGGAATTGAAATACAATGCAGTTAGTATGATGCGCCGAGCCCGATGCATGCAAGACAGATGAATGGATGCAATCATTCGAGCATAAGGATGCTAATTGAAACATGCCTTAAAACTAACCATCATAAGCTGGCAAATAAAAAGGAGAAAGAAATGGAGGTTGGAAGACATGCATCACACACACGCACACTTATTAGAACATTGCCCTCTCTCGGAGGGTCCGAATAAATAATACAGAATCGAATTAACTAATTATTACACAACACTAGCTAATTAACTAAATTAGCATGCAAACTATGTAAAATGGGCTGCCTCAGCTCTACTTTGAATGATAAAGGATGCATGCATGCTCGAGTCGCCTTGTCGGGAAATCCATCGCGATGCCCCGGCTCGCCTTTGTTTGCAATTGATTTCAAAAACTTGCACAAAGCTCCAAGGAGATGAAACTCTACCATGGGAATCTAGGGGAAGGCTGCCGACCAGCTATAGGCATTGGAGACCACCTACCAACCACCCTTGGTGGTGAAAACCAGAAAAGGTGGTCGGCCTGCCAAAAAACCTGGTCGGTCGACCAGTTTCTTCTCCTGGTTTTTGCATTTTCTATAACAAAGGCAAGAGAGAGAGAAAGCAAGGTATTTGCAACACATGTGTGCACAACCACTCTCCCCATCATTGCATAAGCTCTAGGGAGTGTAGCCCTTGATCCTCGGGCAATCAATCACGCATCTCGATGCATGATGTCCGAGGAGTCGGATTGCACGACTCAATGTGAAATGAATGCACATATAAACACATAAATGCCTAAACTCCATCATGTGTTAGTCAAGAGTGTCGGGGACCGAGAATCGAGGCACGTTTCATCACTTGGAGTATGAAACATCCCTCGTTTCCCGTGTTTGGACTAACTTCTATTCCAAACACAGTGCAACAAGTAGAATGGCATGCACAATGCGACCTCAAGCATGCAATCCTAAGGCTATGCAACCAAGCCATGCAAACATGCAAAGGATGACGTGCAAACATGCAAACTAGCATACGCAATGCTATGAACTAACAATGGCATACTCATTGCACATGATACTATATGTCATACACAATGCACATGTGAAGACTATCATACACAATGAAGTGAACAAGGCATGCGCAATGCAATGATCAAACATGCGACAACGCGGCATACTCAATGCTATGAACTACAATGGCATACTCAACACAAGATAGACTTAAACCAAAGTGGATGGGCCTCGGCCACACCCAAATCAGTGGCCAATGGATGATGAAATCAAAGCGACAAGACACACACAAACATGCACAATGCAAAGGCTCCAAGCCAAGGGCACAAGATACAACTCTCCAAGAGCATGGCAAGGATAAAATATGGAACACAATGGCATTTATTTCAGCTTTGGAATGGCATACAAAATAGCTCTGAATCACGCAAACAACTCATACGATGCATGTTGAAAGGCTCAAGTACCGAAACTAGTGAAGCACATTACACTATAGGTATACAAAGCGATGCTCAAATGACAAAACCAACTCCAAACAGACCTTATACAGGTAAAAAACAGTAGCAAAATGAATCAAGATGATGGCTTGAAAGACACAAGGATGAAACTCAATGCAATGGCTCATAAATAGGGCATGATGATGCAACTCTCAAACATATTGAAGAAGTGAGAAACATGAGAATATGGCCAAGAAATAAACTCTGAAATATCATGCTCAATGATGCTAAAACATGCAAACACCTCAAGTTAAGCATGCAAGGGGATTCAAAACTCAAGGCTAAGCAAGGCTATTACACTACAACCATACATGGCAAGCATCATTCGACCAAGGGACCTCAAAATAGAGCTAAGGCAGCCCAAAATATGAACAAAATCAGTTTGGATCATGGCCAAAATATGCTAGCATAGAGGGCCAAAACAACATGCATTGTGAGCTAGTGAACATGAGTTACACTACAAGCATATGAAGCATGTGAAGGACTACCAAACCAACCAAAAACAGAGTCATGGCATGCCAAATGATGACCAAAAACCCACTGAAACAAGACCAATACATGCAAGAATGACATGCTCCTTTGATAGGCCAAGAAAGGGATTACTCTACACATGCAAGAGGCAAGCAAAAGGGGACCAAACTAGCCATGGTCAGAGCCTAGGTAGGTCCTAAAAATCACCAAAAAGTGCCTGGACTAGGCCCCCAAATGGTATAAACATATGCTCCTTTGATAGCCCAAAAATGCTAGTAAACAAGACAACAAGAGAGAGGGTCACCCCTCTTTGATTTAGGCCCTCAAAACCACATGCTCACCACTGAAAATTCACTGGATTTCAGTGATAGGAAGGCCAAGCAAAGATTAAATCAAAGGCTTTAGGGCATGGCATAAAACAAGGCTATTTAAAGCATGCAAAAGGGTAAATGACCTTCAACACCAAAATAGTCTCAAACAAACATCAAAAGAACCTCAAAACAAGACTTTTTTCTGTTGACAACAAAGCTCAAATAAGCATACAAGTTTGGCTAAGAGAGTGATCAAGACAAAGCTTTAAAAGAGGAAAAAGAGTACACCCTTGAAGCTCAGCAAAACTAGTAACTTCTCCAGCCCAAAACCAACTCTTTAACCTCTGAAAATACCCTCCAAGAACCTCAGATCAATGGTGGAGGTGTGTGGCTGTGAGGTGTGGTGTAATAGGCCAAGACCAATGCACTTTTGAACCCAAAACGTAGAGATATAGAGAGGGATATATATTTTGCCTTAAACAAATTTTTTGGAACCTGGTTTAAGGAGATGGAGGCCCTCTCTTATAGAGGAGCAAAGGTTCAAGCTTCCTCAAGAAGGAAGAGCAAGGGTTCAAGCTTCCTTAAGATGCTAGACCAAGGTTCAAGCTTTCTCAAGAAGCTAAAGCAAGGGTGCAAATCCTCTATACACGTGTATGGAGGATACAGTCTGTGCCTCCCAGCCAGCACAGCTGGCATCCACTCAGTCAGACAAAACAGGAGAAAGCTGGCCGACCAGTTAAAGTGGTCGGCTGACCACTTCCCCTAGTAGGCCGGCCATGACAAGTGGTCTCCCACACAAAAATTGGTCGGTGGCTCCATTCGGTGGTCTCCACCTTGAAAGCAGGTTAATGGTGTGGTAGAAGACCAGCAAATGTGGCCCAAAGACCAAGAAAACCAGCTTCCCGACAAGAAAACCGGCTGGTGGGGAGAAAGTGGTCTCCAAGGAGAAAAGGTGGTCTCCCACCCTTGTACCACGTCTCAAACAAGGAAAACAAGGTTCATGCCAAAAATGAACCAACACGGATGCAAAACGAGAGTTTGGGGGGCAAAGCGCGCAGCCGGGTGCTCCGAAAACTGGCTGTTGAGCACCAAAAGTGACGTACGGCCACAAAAGTGGTCTCCCGGACCATAGTGTCCCTCTAGACGGAGGAAACAAGGTGTGTCCCAAAAATCGTGCCAAACGGAGAATGTTAAGCGGTCCCAAACCGAGGCACACGGCCGACGGCTCCGAAAACCAGAAACTAGTCTCCAAACGAGAACAGTGGCCTACGACCACTGAGAGATGGTCTACAAGACCTCTCCCTCCCTTCGGGAAGAGAAAACAAAACTTGGTCTGCGGATCGAGTCAAAGTACAAAGGGTCCCGAGGTCCGGAGGAGAGGCTCTCAGCCAAGAACTCCGAAACCTCGAAACGAGCACAACATGCACTATCACCGAGCGCTCAATCAGTGACGTCTAAGTCTTAAGGTAAGTAACAAATGGGGTGTCTACAGTTGCCCCTCTTTGATAGAACTCGGAAGTCATAAGTGACGGGAGTGAATGTTAAAGCCCAGAGACGACCCATTTTTGACAAGGCCGAAAACTTAGACAAACATGCAAGATAACAAAGAAATGTGCCCGCAGGCAGGGGCAAAATGGAAGTGACAATGCAAGAAGCCGAACATAACTTACGATCATGCAAAGAGAGCTGTAATAAAGCAATTATATACAATAAATGTGACAGTTTTAAGCAAGTGAATAAAAACCAAACTACATTACATGCAGAAAGGATGTAAGAAGATTATGCAATTTTAACGAGCATGTGTGATGGATACACAAAAGTGAACGAAGTGTGATAGATACACAGAGTGAGTAAGCATGTGCGATAGATACCCAAAGCGAGTGTAGTGATAGATACACTAAAGTGAACGTGTGATGGATACACGAAGTGAGTGTGTGATAGATACACTAAGCAAACGTGTGATAGATACATAACGTGGACATGTGTGATAGACACACAATGCGAGCATGTGATAGATACACTAAAGTGAACGTGTGATGGATACACAAAGCGAGCGTGTGATGGATACACAAAGTAATCGTATGATAGATACACAAAGCGAGCGTGTGATAGATACACAAAGGGTGAACACAAAGTGTGATAGATGTACTTAGTGAACAAAGTATGATAGATACACTAAAGGTGAACACGAAATGTGATAGATGCACTAAGTGAACAAGTGTGATGGATACACAAAAGGTGAACACGAAGTGTGATAGATGCTCTAAGTGAACAAGGTGTGATGGATACACGAAGCAAACGAAGTGTGATGGATACACTAAGGTGAACACGAGGTGTGATAGATGCACTAAGTGAACAAGTGTGATGGATACACAAAAGGTGAACACAAAGTGTGATAAATGCACTAGGTGAACAAAGTATGATAGATACACTAAAGGTGAACACAAAGTGTGATAGATGCACTAAGTGAACAAGTGTGATAGATACACAAAAGGTGAACACGAAGTGTGATAGATGCACTAGGTGAACAAGTGTAATGGATACACAAAAGGTGAACACAAAGTGTGATAGATGCACTAAGTGAACAAGTGTGATGGATATACAAAAGGTGAACACAAAGTGTGATAGATGCACTAAGTGAACAAGTGTGATGGATACACAAAAGGTGAACACAAAGTGTGATAGATGCACTAAGTGAACAAGTGTGGTGGATACAAAAAAGTAAATGAAGTGTGATGGATACACTAAGGTGAATGACCGTAAACGGAACTTCTTTGAATGAACCGTACCTACAATATCGCCTGGTTGCGCCAATTTCAAATGAACCGTACATACAATATCGTGCATGAATGAGAAAGAAACTTGATAGGTACAATGCAATACAATGCATGATGTTTAAGGAATGCAATAAACAAACCTAGCGGCGCTTTAGAAAGCATCTCATGGGGTGAGTGGCGATGAACCGCTCTACTCTGACAAGGACCCCCCTCTTTTGTTCTTCAAACACTTACCCTCAACTCGTAGTATAAAGGTTCTAATATGCTAAGAAGGGGTAACCTTTGTATGTAGAAGCCACGAATGCCGCTTTTCTTTCTGACCATATTCACAAATTTCCCTATTCTCCAATGGGGTGATTGACTAGGTTGGTTCAGTATCCAGAATTGAGGCGCGCACACAATATCTCAACCTATGGGGCTTCCATATAGATTTCAAGCCGGGGATACACCCCTGGGTATTTAAACCAGACTTTAGTCTCGGAAATCTCGAACCTTTGCATTCTAGGCAATAGCTATTCGAACTCTAGTTTCCACCGTCGTAGTCGGTCTCCTAGGAACTCATTGCAAACACGGCCAAGATGCCCCTGGCAAGGACTGGTACTCGGGAGAGCACTTCTGATCGCCACTCTGGCTTGAAGTAGACTTGATCTTGAGCTTGAGGTAGAGGCACACTCATACTTCAGAGCATTGGCAATACCTAAAGAGGTGCACACGGAATGCAATCTCAGAACTTATTGAAGTTGAAACAAACTCAGATGCTCGACAATTCCTCTTTTCTTTTGCTTTGCAGTCTGGAACCTATATAGCTTTAGATAGGTCCTGGTTTTACTGTTCCCGCATGACCTGGGTTGAACCCTGCGGTTTTACGAAAGAGCGAATCTTGTTTTGCACAGATGTGGAGAACGGCAAGGCACTCGGAGCGCAAAACGATTTTATTTTTAAAATTAAGAGATGAGTTCTCGATCGGGGTATTGAGCCTATGACTGAACACAACGCACTACGACTCAACAACGGAAAACAAAAGGTAAACAGCCTAAACACATCAAGTAACACTCGAAACGACTCAAAACAAGAATCAAGATAAAACAAAAAGACACGACACTCAGAGGTGGACAGGGAGCCTGTTTCTCTGGGTATTGTTTCCCACCCTTTCTCATTTGTGATTCTCACATCACTCGGCCCTTAGGCTCTGTTTTTTTTTTTTTTTTTTTTGAAAAAGCCCTTTTCCTCACTTTTTCTCTCAACGCACATCTCTCTATTCTTCAATCTCTCATTTTTTGTCATCCCCTGGGTGGTTGATGGATAAACAAGAAGTTGTGGGCTCTTGCCCCTAGCATTCTGCTAGATTCTCTTTCTTCTGCTCACAACAGTGAACTTCCCCCACAGAAGGGTTATGATGCGGCTGGATGTGCAGCAGATTTGCAATTGACATTGGTTGACGATGCTCTACTGGGGAGTTTGGACGTGATTAGATCTGTCTGGGTGAGGGAGTGGAATACCTTGCTCCATTCTGGTTCATGCTTCGCACTTGGCTTGATACCTCGCTGCTCGGAGGATATGAGAGCTTTCAGCCCTTTTCTGGTCAGCTTCAGTGGTCTCCTTTTCCGGCAGGTATGATGTCCTTTCTGGCAAGTGCGTTGATAAAGGGGAAAAGACAGAAAACCTGACTCAACTGTGCCCCTAGTTTATCATTTTGACCATTTTTTTGTTTTTTTGTTTTTTGTTTTTGTTTTCTACTAAAATAATTTTGACCAATATGAGAGTTAGATTAACACGCTTGTTCAATTTTTTGATTTGAAATCATGCAAGTCAAGTTATGAGCACTGAAAATTTTCCTTTTTTGAGTCCAAGAAATGGTCCAGTTTTGAAAAATGGAATAGTTTTCGAGAAAATTAGTCAACCTCAGTAAAAATTCTCAAAAATTGCTTTTGCAAACGGCCACTGCTCAACAAGCACGGAACCTACTCTCGAGATGCACAACCTCATATCCGAAGGAGAATTGCCCCTTGTCTGAACGGCACTGCATGGCAACGGAAAGTTGTCCCTAGTTTGAATAGCACCGCAGCACACTGTACGGCAACGGAAAGTTGACCCTTGTTTGAATAGCACCACAGCACATTGTAACCAATTCTCATAGTAACCAAACTCTCGGATACAGAGAAGACAAAGATGACTAGAACCATCACATGGACATAATCGAATTTGAAGTGTTTATGGCTGGACTTCAGAACGAAGTTGCCTACGTATCCCAAACATGGGAATCAAGCCTTACGTAGTTCGGGGTAAGGTACACTCGGGTCTCCTTTTGCGCTCTAGCTTTTGCCAATGCCGCCCTTTCTGGGTTTTCAACCTTGCGAGCTTTGTTCTTTTTTTTTTTTTTTCATTTTCTTCATTTTTTTTTTATTCTTTGCATTTTTCTTTTGTTCTTTTTCTTCTTTTTCTTGCTCTAACTTTTGTCTGGGTCGCCCTTCTGGGTTTTCGGTCCAGCGAGCCTCTCAAGGGTAAAAGTTTAGATTTGTCCATATTGAATGGTTTGAGATCTCGGAGCCATCTGAATCCTAGAGAATGGCTGCTGTTCGTTGATGATGTAGAAGTCCATCCAATGGAGGGTGAATTTGCCCCTAGTGTTGTGGATAGGAACTTGGTTGTCCTTCAGCAATACTTTCTTCTTTTCCCCTTTTGGGATTTGGCATTCTTGTCAGTCTTCCCTGGTTTACAGAAAAGACTCATCTTTGGTCAAAACAAAAAAACAAAAAAATGGTCAAAATGATAAACTAGGGGCACAGTTGAGTCAGGTTTTCTGTCTTTTCCCCTTTATCAACGCACTTGCCAGAAAGGACATCAATATGAGAGTTAGATTAACACGCTTGTTCAATTTTTTGATTTGAAATCATGCAAGTCAAGTTATGAGCACTGAAAATTTTCCTTTTTTGAGTCCAAGAAATGGTCCAGTTTTGAAAAATGGAATAGTTTTCGAGAAAATTAGTCAACCTCAGTAAAAATTCTCAAAAATTGCTTTTGCAAACGGCCACTGCTCAACAAGCACGGAACCTACTCTCGAGATGCACAACCTCATATCCGAAGGAGAATTGCCCCTTGTCTGAACGGCACTGCATGGCAACGGAAAGTTGTCCCTAGTTTGAATAGCACCGCAGCACACTGTACGGCAACGAAAAGTTGACCCTTGTTTGAATAGCACCACAGCACATTGTAACCAATTCTCATAGTAACCAAACTCTCGGATACAGAGAAGACAAAGATGACTAGAACCATCACATGGACATAATCGAATTTGAAGTGTTTATGGCTGGACTTCAGAACGAAGTTGCCTACGTATCCCAAACATGGGAATCAAGCCTTACGTAGTTCGGGGTAAGGTATACTCGGGTCTCCTTTTGCGCTCTAACTTTTGCCAATGCCGCCCTTTCTGGGTTTTCAACCTTGCGAGCTTTGTTCTTTTTTTTTTTTTTTCATTTTCTTCATTTTTTTTTTATTCTTTGCATTTTTCTTTTGTTCTTTTTCTTCTTTTTCTTGCTCTAACTTTTGTCTGGGTCGCCCTTCTGGGTTTTCGGTCCAACGAGCCTCTCAAGGGTAAAATTTTAGATTTGTCCATATTGAATGGTTTGAGATCTCGGAGCCATCTGAATCCTAGAGAATGGCTGCTGTTCGTTGATGATGTAGAAGTCCATCCAATGGAGGGTGAATTTGCCCCTAGTGTTGTGGATAGGAACTTGGTTGTCCTTCAGCAATACTTTCTTCTTTTCCCCTTTTGGGATTTGGCATTCTTGTCAGTCTTCCCTGGTTTACAGAAAAGACTCATCTTTGGCTCTTCGAGCTCATCTAACATTTTTGCCCCTAGTTCAAGGGCTGCTTTTGATCTACCTTCGCAAGCTTCCTTTGATCACATCTGATATTCTCGCCCCTAGTTCATGGGCTGCTTCTAATCCGGCCACACGGGCCTTACATTGTGGTTGACCGTCGAACATTCTGAATTAAGGTTCAAGGTTTAGAAGCAAAGGGGTTGAGTCTCGAGGCTGAGAGCGATCCTAAGCTGCACAATCTCAAGAGCGATTTCACACAGGTCCTCGTAGAACCACGCAAAATATTTTTTGAAATCTTTTAAAGAAGCGACTAATCGCTCGCGTCGAAGACAATGCAGAACCAATCCGGATCAAGCCAGGATCCTTCTCAATATTCACATTAACAAACATGATCTCAATCATTAAGGGCTTAGCATGCCTTTCTTTCTCTCAATTGAATTTTTTTTTTTTTGCAAATCCCGAGGAATTCCTTCCTCTTTGTTTTCATCACAATGTTCAAAAAGGTTTTGAAAAAAAAAAAAACTTAGGTCAATGTAATGATTTCAAAGCACAGAAAGCAGGTGGAATGCACTGCCGTTTCATTCAAGTTTGCTGGCACAACAGGCTCAAAGCAGAAACAAGCACAAAAGCATGAAAACCACAGCTGTTTCAATTAGATCTTCTGGTGTAACTGGCTCCCCGGTAGAAACAGACTCAAAAGAAAGTGAAAAGACAAACACAAAACAAAATAGTGATATCCGAGGTAACCCCCCAGGATCACCCGACTCTAACAAAACAGGACTGGCTCGACACAACAAGACAAACCCGACTGACTCAGTATGAAAAGACTGACTCTATACAACGGGACAAACTCTAAACGACATAACAAAACTGACTCAATACCCGAGTCAGAAAGTACAAAAATCAGCATTCACAAATGCACAAAGCAGTGCGTGCCATACATCATATCTGGAGTAAACTGAGTGCCGCCCGCAGGTGGTTCATCCCCTGATCACATATTCGTACTATCCCCCAAGTTCACTGATCCAGTGGCGATAGACTTTGCTGAGCTAGTGCGGCGATGACCTTGTTGTCAAACAGATCTTGTACATTATGGCGAAGACGAAAGCAACTGTCAGTGTCATGACCGGTTTGTTGATGGTAGGCACAGTATTTAGTTTGGTCATGCTTTGGAGGGATAGGATCGGGTAGAGGCCATTGTTCCAACCGTTTCAGATATCTTTTCCGGAGTAAGGCCTCTAGAGCCTTTGACAAAGGCATATAAAGTGGGGTAAAAACCCTCTTGACTCGAGATGGATATTTGATTTTTTGTGAGCTACTTTCGGATGCACCGGTGAATGGGGTAACTGTTTTTGATGCGGTGGTGGTGACCATGCCCACTTCAGAAGATCTTGTAGCTGCATCACCACTGGTGGTCGCATTCGAATTGCGGGAAAACGCCCTCCTGGGCTGCTCCTTCTCCTGGTCAATGAGGCCCTACTTCATAGCGTCCTCGATCTGTACCCCAATCTCATGTAGATCTGCAAAAGTGGGGAGAGGGAGGACGATCATTTTCTGCACGAGCTTGGGGTGGAGGTTGCGCACAACTATCCGTATTTGATCTTTGTCAGTCGGCCTAATGGTCATCATCGAGGCCTTGGCTCTCCAGCGGGTTACGAAGTCAGAAAAGCTCTCCTTCGGTTCCTGTCTAGTCGTCTCAAGATCACGAGTTGTGATCTCGATCTGTGTATTAGAGGAGTATTGAGCTACAAAGGCCTCGGTCATCTCCTCCCAGTTCCTCTTGACGGAATCTTTCAATTTTGCATACCAAATGGCCGCTACACCCGATAGGGTCCGGCCGAACAAAGAAAGCTTCTGTAATCTGGTGAGGCCCATCAGCCTTAGTATGTCCGAAAACAGCCGCAAATGCACCATGAGATCCCCAGATCTGTCAAAGCGGTCGATATGTGGCATTTTAAACTGGTCCAACAAAGTTACGGCCGCATCAGTATACTCATCCTCAATGTCCCGAATGAACTTCACACCTTGAGATTTCTTGAACAGCTTTTCAAGCTTGCTCACTTTTAATGCCATGGGGTCCACATCGAACTCAAAGGGGGAGTCCGGTAAATTGATAGGAGTGGGTGCCGTGGATAGTTGAGGTAGAATCGGGGGCGAAGGTGGCCCTGTTGGGATGTCTGTATCCTCCTGGACATTCTGGACATTTGCCGTCTCCCCGGGTATTGGGACTCTTGGTGGGGGAGGAACCTGGTGTGAAGCAGATGCTCCGGTTTGCTGTTGTAGCCTGGCAATTAACTCTGCCTGTTGAGCCATGACCTCGGCCTGTTGTTTGGCAAATTTGGCTTGATGAACAGCGTCCTGTTGCATGGTTTTCATACTTTCTTGGAGTTGACGCATCATCTCCTTCATTCCTGCCATACTGCCCTGATCTAACTGATCTATCGGTATACCTGTCTCTGTGGTAAAAATAGATATCTCAACCCAACTGCACACAGGTGAGATGGATAATGACTGCTGATCCGAAGACTGTTGAATTGATGATCTGTGCCTGACTGGCCTTTTTACCCTGCCTCTGACGAAGGAACACTGATTTGCCTTTGAACTGAATCTCTGACCTGACAAAGTCTATCAGTATAAGCCCAATGTACCGGGGGATATTGGAGCCTTCTGAAGCTATGGTTCCGAGACTACCTTGCAAAAGAAGAAAATAGATAGCATCTTAGCCTGATTTCACCAAAACAGATATGAGCAAAGCTGAATGACTGTGCTCTCTACTGAATTCTGCCTGTAAACTGATACCCTCAGGTAAAATTGATTCCCAAATATGGGTGCCTTCAGGCCTGATACTCAGACTTGCAAACTGATACATGCATTCCTGTAGAGATGCACTCTAAAAGCACATAGCAAGCAAGTGAGAGCCCAAAACACCCCTATGTTGGGGTAGGGTTTCCCTGTCCTATTTTGTCAGGAGCTAGGGTTTCACTGCGTACGCAGCGATTTCAAACGACCTATAATCGGGTGAGTAACCTGTCTTAGTTTGGGATAGTCACTATGGATTCCGATATGCACTAGGTCGAATGGTCAAAATGGGTGCCCCGGTAAAAATTGGGGTTTGTGTTCCCATTGTGGCAGAGCCCGTAACCGGTCAGCCTTATGGCACACTTCTCAAAGTGAGCCTCCGGCAAATCGTTCAGGAATAGCAGATGGCAAACACAGTGTCCTAGGCACACCAATGCAAATGCAATGCAAAGAAACACATAAGTGTAATCAAAACAGGATATCATGAGTTCGAGTCAAGTTCTCTAACTCCCTAGCGGAGTCGCCAGAAACTGTAGACGTCCCCGAACGTCCTAGGAAAATCTCGTTTTGTTCATTGGGCTCACTACAGTTCGGACTCGATGTCACGGTCCTGAATCTAATCTCACAAAGTGCAATGCAAGATCGATAAATCACCAGAGAGTCCAAATCCGGCAAATCGTTTTGAAAAACTGGTTTTAGAAAGAAGTGCCAAACATGGACTGCTTTGCCAGATACAGAGTCGCCACCTAAATATTTTATTTTGGGAGAATTTAGGAAACCCTGACTCGTGCCTAAGGCCACGCGTCCGTCATCACCAAAGTTGTCTCGGCTCGAGAACTTGGGTACGATTGGGGAAGGTCATTTCATGAGCACCCCCGCCCGCCCGATCAAAGATCGGCCACTACTAAGCATGATATCTTGTTTTTGAAAACACATGTGCTCTTATTCCGGTTATTAACCTAGAATTGCTATGTGATGCACACAGCATACAAGTATAGACTAGATTGCCTAAGTTGGAACAAAATATCGCATATCCGTTTGTTTTGAAAATGGATTGAAGTTTGCTACTCGCAAGTAGGCTAAAACACAAGTTTCAACGAATTATTCCAATTCAAGCAACCCAACCTTCACCCACAGGTATTCAGGTAGTTATATCACATAAGCACATAGTCTCATGGTAAGCATGCTATCATGGCAGTCACTCACACGCTTGCAAGGATGCTAAAGCGTAAACACTTACCGAGCACTCCGAGCCAAAACAGAAACTAGTTAGTAATCAATGTATGATCCTAGTTCATGTTGAGATGGCTAATGCAACACATGCAAGAACGTAACTAAGATAGGCTCGGCTATTCTAAGATGGCATATGAGATGTTACAGATAACATGTATTCAACTTGGAATTGAAATACAATGCAGTTAGTATGATGCGCCGAGCCCGGTGCATGCAAGACAGATGAATGGATGCAATCATTCGAGCATAAGGATGCTAATTGAAACATGCCTTAAAACTAACCATCATAAGCTGGCAAATAAAAGGGAGAAAGAAATGGGGGTTAGAAGACATGCATCACACACACGCACACTTATTAAAACATTGCCCTCTCTCGGAGGGTCCGAATAAATAATACAGAATTGAATTAACTAATTATTACACAACACTAGCTAATTAACTAAACTAGCATGCAAACTATGTAAAATGGGCTGCCTCAGCTCTGCTTTGAATGATAAAGAATGCATGCATGCTCGAGTCGCCTTGTCGGGAAATCCATCGCGATGCCCCGGCTCGCCTTTGTTTGTAATTGATTTCAAAAACTTGCACAAAACTCCAAGGAGATGAAACTCTACCCTGGGAATCTAGGGGAAGGCTACCGACCAGCTATGGGCATTAGAGACCACCTACCGACCACCCTTGGTGGTGAAAACCAGAAAAGGTGGTCAGCTTGCCAGAAAACCTGGTCGGCCGACCAGTTTCTTCTCTTGGTTTTTGCATTTTCTACAACAAAGCCAAGAGAGAGAGAAAGCAAGGTATTTGCAACACAAGTGTGCACGACCACTCTCCCCATCATTGCATAAGCTCTAGGGAGTGTAGCCCTTGATCCTCAGGCAACCAATCACGCATTTCGATGCATGATGTCCGAGAAGTCGGATTGCACGACTCAATGTGAAATGAATGCACATATAAACACATAAATACCTAAACTCCATCACGTGTTAGTCAAGAGTGTTGGGGACCGAGAATCGAGGCACGTTTCATCACTTGGAGTATGAAACGTCCCTCGTTTCCCGTGTTTGGACTAACTCCTATTCCAAACACAGTGCAACAAGTAGAATGGCATGCACAATGCGACCTCAAGCATGCAATCCTAAGGCGATGCAACCAAGTCATGCAAACATGCAAACTAGCATACGCAATGCTACGAGCTAACAATGGCATACTCAATGCACATGATACTATATGTCATACACAATGCACATGTGAAGACTATCATACACAATAAAGTGAACAAGGCATGCGCAATGCAATGATCAAACATGCGACAACGCGACATACTCAATGCTATGAACTACAATGGCATACTCAACACAAGATGGACTTAAACCAAAGTGGATGGGCCTCAGCCACACCCAAATCAGTGGCCAATGGATGATGAAATCAAAGCGACAAGACACACACAAACATGCACAATGCAAAGGCTCCAAGCCAAGGGCACAAGATACAACTCTCCAAGAGCATGGCAAGGATGAAACATGGAACACAATGGCATATATTTTAGCTCTGGAATGGCATACAAAATGGCTCCGAATCACGCAAACAACTAACACGATGCATGTTGAAAGGCTCAAGTACCGAAACTAGTGAAGCACATTACACTATAGGTATATGAAGCGATGCTCAAATGACAAAACTGACTCCAAACAGACCTTATACAGGTCAAAAATAGTAGCAAAATGAATCAAGATGATGGCTTGAAAGGCACAAGGATGAAGCTCAATGCAATGGCTCATAAATAGGGCATGATGATGCAACTCTCAAACATATTGAAGGAGTGAGAAACATGAGAATATGGCCAAGAAATAAACTCTAAAATATCATACTCAATGATGCTAAAACATGCAAACACCTTAAGTTAAGCATTGAAGGGGATTCAATACTCAAGGCTAAGCAAGGCTATTACACTACAACCATACATGGCAAGCATCATTCGACCAAGGGACCTCAAAATAGAGCTAAGGCAGCCCAAAAAATGAACAAAATCAGTTTGGATCATGGCCAAAATATGCTAGCATAGAGGGCAAAACAACATGCATTGTGAGCTAGTGAACATGAGTTACACTACAAGCATATGAAGCATGTGAAGGACTACCAAACCAAGCAAAAATAGAGTCATGGCATGCCAAATGATGGCCAAAAACCCACTGAAACAAGACCAATACATGCAAGAATGACATGCTCCTTTGATAGGCCAAGAAAGGGATTACTCTACACATGCAAGAGGCAAGCAAAAGGGGACCAAACCAGCCACGGTTAGAGCCTAGGATGGCCCTAAAAATCACCAAAAAGTGCCTGAACTAGGCCCCCAAATGGTATAAACATATGCTCCTTTGATAGCCCAAAAATGCTAGTAAATAAGACAACAAGAGAGATGGTCACCCCTCTCTGATTTAAGCCCTCAAAACCACATGCTCACCACTGAAAATCCACTGGATTTCAGTAATAGGAAGGCCAAGCAAAGATTAAATCAAAGGCTTTAGGGCATGGCATAAAACAAGGTTATTTAAAGCATGCAAAAGGGTAGATGACCTTTAACACCGAAATAGTCTTAAACAAACATCAAAAGGACCTCAAAACAAGACTTTTTCAGTTGACAACAAAACTCAAATAAGCATGCAAGTTTGGCTAAGAGAGTGATCAAGACAAAGCTTTAAAAGTGGAAAAAGAGATTACCCTTGAAGCTTAGCAAAACCAGCAACTTCTCCAGCCCAAAACCAACTCTTTAACCTTTGAAAATACCCTCCAAGAACCTCAGATCAATGGTGGAGGTGTGTGGCTATGAGGTGTGGTGCAATAGGCCAAGAACAATGCAGTTTTGAACCCAAAACGTAGAGATATAGAGAGGAATATATATTTTACCTTAAACAAATTTTTTGGAACCTGGTATAAGGAGAGGGAGGCCCTCTCTTATAGAGGAGCAAAGGTTCAAGCTTCCTCAAGAAGCTAGAGCAAAGGTTCAAGCTTCCTCAAGAAGTTAGAACAAGCGTTCAAGCTTTCTCAAGAAGCTAAAGTAAGGGTGCAAATCCTCCATACACGTATATGGAGGATACAGTTTGTGCCTCCCAGCTGGCATAACTAGCATCCACTCAGTCAGACAAAACAGGAAAAAGCTGGCCGACCAGTTAAGGTGGTCGGCCGACCACTTCTCCTGGTCGGCCGACCATGGCAAGTGGTCTCCCATACAAAAACTGGTCGGTCGCTCCATTTGATGGTCTCCACTTTGAAAGCAGGCTAGTGCTGTGGTGGGAGACCAGCAAATGTGGCCCAAAGACCAAGAAAATCAGCTACCCGACAAGAAAACCGGCTGGCAGGGAGAAAGTGGTCTCCAAGGAGAAAAGGTGGTCTCCCATCCTTGTACCACCTCCCAAACAAGGAAAACAAGGTTCATGCCAAAAATGAACCAACACGGATGCAAAACGAGAGTTCGGGGGGCAAAGCGCGCGGCCGGGTGCCCCGAAAACTAGCTGTTGAGCACCAAAAGTGGCGTGCGGCCACAAAAGTGGTCTCCCGGACCACAGTGTCCCTCTAGACGGAGGAAACAAGGTGTGTCCCAAAAACCGTGCCAAACGGAGAATGTTAAGCGGTCGAACCGAGGTACACGACCGACGGCTCCGAAAATTGGAAATTAGTCTCCAAACGGGAACAGTGGCCTACGACCATGAAAAGTAGTCTACGACTACTGAGAGATGGTCTACAAGACCTCTCCCTTCCTCTGAGAAGAGAAAACAAAACTTGGTCCGCGGACCGAGTCAAAGTACAAAGGGTCCCGAGGTCCGGAGGCGAGGCTCTCAGCCAAGAACTCCGAAACCTCGAAACGAGCACAACATGCACTATCACCGAGCGCTCAATCGGTGACGTCTGAGTCTTAAGGTCGGTCAAAAATGGGGTGTCTACAACAATGTACTGGCAATCGTTTATTCAATTCAGTGACGACAATCGCTTCTTCAATACCGGCGAGGTTACAACAATCCTTTGAGGGTGAACATATGGGTGAGTAGTTATGGTGATGTGTCGGCGCTAATGTTATTCGAATTGTCGTTGATGTGTCGTTATCGCCGATGTATAGTTACAGTGAAAGTTAGATTGAATTGTGTATGGTGTGTAATATGTATGGTGGTATGTACTCAAATTTATTCTTTGTGTATCTTAGGGTAAACAAAGAAAATTGTGGTGTGTTTTGAGTAAAAAATATCAAAGGTGTGAACGAAGTAATGATATATACTGAGACATTTTATGGTGTGTAAGAAGAGTTTATGTAATAATTAAAAGGGCGAATTACATTAAACCCTCTTAAATTATGACCCATTTACATTTTGACCCTAAACTTCAAAAGTCAACTGCTAACCCTTTACAGTATTGTCTTATTACAGTTAATCTTTTTTGTTAAGATTCTGTTAAGAATTTATAGAAAATCAGATCATGTATAAAGCATGTGACACATTTATTAAATTTTCTTTAAAAATTTATATGTGTTTAGGTATATTTAAAAAAAATTCATTTCATTTTCATTTTTTTTTTGTTATACATTTGTTTTTTATCATAATTTTAAGGTTTAGTTTTTCTCAAGATGAACATCTCAATTGTAAATATAAATGTTGCTACTAAACATGCCCCAAACACTAAATAACTTCCTCTCTTCGTGGGTAGAGTTCTGTGCGGCTATAAGCCTATTTTACTTATAAGTTAACTTTTATTATTATAATTTTTAGATTATTAGCTTAAAAAACATAAAATAAATTATAAATGTCTTTGATACAACTTTTAATAATCTGCCAAAAGAAAAATTTTGAGTATGTTGGATTATTAGCGTACCTTTTACACAAAATATCACTCATCTAGAGAAGAAAAAAAAAAGGCAATGTGTGATTTGATTTTCTAATTTTTTTTAAAAAAATAAAAATTAATTTTACAAAAATAAATATCAAAATATATTTTTAAACTTTTAAAAATTATTTGTGCCCTCCAAAAATATAAAAACTATATAAAAATGATAAGCCTTTTGATTTTTTTTCCTCAAGAAACTAATTTTCAATTTTTTAGGGTTTAGAAAAAAATTTAAAACAAATTATTGAAAACCAAATATGGGCAAAGTGTAAATTAACAAGTGGTCGAGATTTGTTGGTCCACATTCCATTTGTACCAAAGGATAAAAGGAAGGATGCCACATTTTTAAAGTTTCGTTCACATATACCATATGCATTCCCTACTATTATTTTTTAAATTTTGAAATTTTAGATGGTTTGTGCACTTTTTTAAAGTTTCGTTCTATTTACATTGGCTTTTAACACAAGTGTAGATACCTCATTTTTTACCGTTCTTAAGACTCAGACGTCATCGCTTGTGCACTCGATGATTGTGCTTGTTTGTGTTCGTTTTGAGTGCTCGAAGTCCTCGGTGGAGTACCTTGCCTTTAAGCCTTGAAACCTTATCTGTTTTGTGCACTGTTTTGGACCAAAAGCTTGTTGTTTCAAGTCTGGACCAGCCCCTTGGGTTGTCGGCCTGGGCTTGTTTTTCTCGGCTACCAGTGGTGGCCGACGGCCATCAGTCTCTTTTTTTCAAATATTTATTGACAGTTGTGCCAGCTGTTACACACTGAGTTGTTTCTCCATACACGTGTATGGTAGGATGTTCCTAAGCTCAAGACTTGTTTTTCTATATATAGGGGGGTTCATTCCCCATTTTTGAGGGTTAGCAATTTTAAATCAAAAAAATATCTCTCTAGCTTTCTCTTTCTCTCTCTCTCTCTCTCTCTCTCTCTCTCTCTCTCTTTATATTTTGTGCTTGGTTGCCTAGTTTCTCTATACTTTTGCATACCAACCCTTAATCAAACTTGACCATCTTTGAGCTGAGGTTCCTTGGAGTCTTGTTTGAGGTCTAGAAGGAGGTTTGAGCTTGAATTTGTGCCTAATTTGTGCTTTGTTTCAAAGATATAGCACTTACCTTGCTTACGCTTATTTTGTATCTTTGTTTTGCCATCTATTTCAACTGTTTTTTGGCTGATTTTGAACTGTCAAAAACTCTGTTTTTATGGTTTAAAAATGTTGGTTTGAGGTCATTTTGAGTTAGGGGGTGGTCCACCCTTCTTGCTTCTTTGCTTGTTAAGCTTTTGTACCATTTTTCATCATTTTCAAACCAACTTTTTTGGGCCTTTTAACCACTAAATTTTAGAGGTTTTTCGGTGACAAAAACCTCATTTTGAAGTCCAAAATTGGAGGGGTTAGCCTTCCCACATTGTGTCTTGTTTGTATGCCTAGTTAGCCTCATGTATTAGCTTATTGTTTTAGCTTTTTGTGGCTTAAGTCCAGCATGTTTTAGACTATATTTAGGGTTGTTTTGCCTCTGTTTTTGGTTGGTTAGCTTGTTTGAGCCTTATATGGTATGGTTGTAGTGTAATTTCCTTCACTAGTTTGGTGTTTTAGGGCTTTAATCACCATTGTTTTAAGTTGATAGCATGTTTTAGTGTTGTTTTGCACTTAATTTCAGCACTTTAATTTCGGCAATCTTCCTCAATTCTTCACTCTTTTGTTTTCTTTGAAAGTGGTTTTAAACCTCTTGTTTGCCTAAGTGTGAAATGGAGGTGCTATACCTAATGGTTTAATCCCTTAGGGGGTTCATTACCAACAGTACAATGTCTCTTTAATGCCCAAAGCTATTTGTGGTTTGAGCCATCTTTCCACTAGAGGACAATCACCAATGGACAAATTGGATTAAGGAATGGTTTGGTAATTAAAAGGAGAAAATAAAAAATAACAAGTAAAAGAGGCAAGATAAGCATCTTTTGTGTTGCATTGCATGTGTTCGAATTAGATGTTAATTAGAATATAAGGAAAATGGGACATTTCATACTCAAAAGTGATGAAATATGCCACTTTCCTTGGTCATCATTGCCCTTGATCATGCATGATAGGGTGATGGTCCTTTTGGTCTTGTCTTTGCATTCATTGATCTTGCACAATTGATTTCACAAGCCATCATACAATGAAATTGTTTGATTGATGGTTTGTGAACCAAAACTTGTCTCTCATTTGATTTCCCCATGAAAAGGAGAGGCAAAATGTGCAAACAACCCTTGAGAACTGCTCTGTTTTGTTCCCTGTTACAGCAAGGAAGCTTAGACCATCACCAGTGGCCGACCGGCCACCAATGGTAGCCGACCAGCCCCCTGTCGGCCACCAATGAAATTTGCACAGTGTGTTCTTAAGGTGGAGCAGAGGTATTCTGGAAGTGGACAGCTTCTTTGGTGTTCAAATGCGAAAACAGAGACATGCAGCAGCAAGACAGTCCCTTTTCGGGTGAAAACTGAGCACGTGCATTGAGCCTTCCTTGCATTTTCAAGCTTGCTTATCGCTTAAATATCTAGCTTAGATGCATGTTATAATTAATTAGTTGTAGTTGATTAAGTGTTGTAAATAATTAGTTAGTTTCGCTAGTTATTAGATTTCGTTTTATAATTAGTTAACTAGAATAGTTAATTAGTTTCGGTTTGTGATAATTAGTTAGCTTAATTAGCGTAGCTAATTAGTTAGCGCTTATTCATCCGGACCCTTCTTTGCGAGGGTATAATGTTGTAATAAGTGTGCGTGCATATGTGTATGTCTTCCAACCTCACGTCTTTCTCTTTTCTATTTAATCGCTTTTGATGGTTAGATTAAGGATCATGTTTTAATTAGCATATTGCATGTTTGCATCCATTTATTTGTATTGCATGCACCGAGACTCGGCGCATCATTCAAATTGCATTGCAATTTCAATATACTTCTTTGAATACGTATTTAATCACATGTTGTTCAAATTGATCCATATATCATATTAGTAGCCGAGCTTATTAAATTGCATATTGCATGTGTTGCATTAGGCATCTTGCATAGTTAGGATCATGCATCTTTCTAACTAGTTTTTTGTTTTGGCTCGGAGTACTAGGTAAGTTTTTATGTTTTAGCATGCTTGCATGAGTGTGAATGTTGCCATATTTAGCATGCTTGCCATGAGGCTATGTGCTTAAATGCTAAACTGTTTGAATGCTTGTGGATGAAGACTTGTTGTTTGAATTGGAACGATTCAACAAATGTGTGTTTTAAGCCCACTTTGTTGTGGCAAAATCATGTTTTAAGCCCAATATGTTTGATGGTAAATCTGCATTTTTAAGCCCACTTGAGGTGGCAAAATTCAAATCATTTTCGCAAACAAACATGAGTTGAGTTGTTCCAATTCTTGGAATTTTAATCTATATTTGCTTGTGCACATCACATAGTAATGTTAGCTAAATAACCGAAATAAGAACACATAATTTTATAAAAAAATCATATCTTGATTAGTAGAGGCCGATCTTTGATCGGGCGAAGGGGGGTGCTCAATTCATGACATTCCTCTCTCGTACCTAAGTTTCTGAGCTAAGCCAACTTTGGTGATGACGGATACATGGTATTCGGCACCTGTCAGGGTTTCCGAAATTTTTTCAAAAATAAAATATTTAAGTGACGACTCTGTATCTGGAAAAGCAGTTCAATTTTGGCATTATTTGATTTAAAATTGATTTTTCCAAAAGGTTTGCCGGATTTAGACTCTTTAGTATTTATCAATTTCATATTGCACTTGTAAGATTAGATTCAGAATCGCGAAAGTCTGAACTGTGAGGCCTTTCATTTCAAACCTTTTTGAAAGGCAGGGCGCAGAAAAAAGGCAAGTCCACAGTAAGTCAGTGAAGCTGGAGTGAGAAGGGGTACGATGTGAGAAAATGAAAACTTATTTAAAACATACAAAAACACAATTTTTTGTATATTTATTTTTTAAAATTTTGAAAAATATTGTTTGTTTCCACTTTTCAAAAAACACTTTTTAGAAAATTCTACTTTCTTATTTTTCGTATTTTTTTATTTTTATTGAATTTTTTTAATATTTTAAGCAATTTTTTTACTTTTTAAACACACCTAACATAAATACATCTAAAATGTAAAAAAATTGTAAAAAATTTTTTTTAAAAATTCACTAAATACCAAAAATATATAAAAAAATACAAAAATTCAATACATTTTTTTATATTTTTATGTATTTATTAATTTTTTAAAATATTTTTTCACAAATTTTTTACTTTTTAGATACATCTAAGTAAAGTGCATCTAAAAAAGTAAAAAAAATATTTAAAATTTAAAAAATATTCACTAAAAACAAAAAAAAATACAAAAACCAAGAAAGTTAATTTTTAAAAAATTTAATCCAAAACACTCAAACCAAACACACTGCTTTACATTTGTTTTAAACCAGAAAAATAGTCAAAACACGTTTATGTAGGTAGTTTCCAATTTTTTATGAAAAAAATATAAAAATAATAAATATAAACATTGCCAAACATACTCACTTACATCATACATACACCGACAATACGAATTCCTTAAGTAGGTACATTCACTACCAATATAAATCTGTATACAAAACTTCACATAGAATAATGCATCTCATTTATATTCATTGCAAAAATGTCTCTGTCACATTAATCCATACGATTTTTTGTACAGAAATTTTGTACGTTCAGCATTTTTTTCCCAAAAATTATGAAAAAAGTGAGAAGTTTTACTAAAAGCTTAAATAGATCTACCCACCATGTATAGAGTTTTTCAATTTTTTTTGAAAAAAATACAAAAATAATAATTATAAACATTGCCAAACATACCATGCATACACGAACAATACCAATATAAATCTGTATACAAAACTTCATATAGAAAGATGTATCTCATTTATATTCATTGCAAAAATGTCTGTCACATTAATCTATATGATTTTTTGTACAAAAATTATGAAAAAAGTGAGAAATTTTACTAGAAACTTAAATAGATCAGCCCATGTATATTATCATATGAAACCAAGGAGTATACACTCAACAACAAAATACACCACAACAAAAATGGAACATGCCTGGTACATACATACATACCCTTCCAAAACAAACAAATCATTTCTGAGATCCCTACACATGCAATTCATCCACCTCATATTTTCAGCAAAACTATTTGAAGCTAGTGCCCAAGTCCCAAAATATATGTGCTTGACTCGGTTTACTCGGGTTGAGACTGCCTAAGTTGCACCCTTAGTAGCTACCCTAAAACTACTGGGGGCTTCTCACAAAATTTCCCAGGATCCTTCTGTGCTCGATCCAAGGCCAGTCTGCACAATCAGTGATAAAAGTATGAAAAATATTTCACACACTGTCTAAGAATTAAGCATAATCCTGTAAACATGTAAAGAAAAATATGTGAGCAAGGTGGGCAATCCTTTCATATATGAGCAACTCCGCCTAAAATAGCAATTTAGATACTCCAATTGCAATTCACATGACACAAAATGACCGCAAGAGCCAATGACCCTTTTGTGTTGTTTTATGGGAGACTAATTTGATCAAAGCCATAAAAAATATCTGTTGTCAAACTCTGACAAGTATAATATATTAATGCTAGAAATATTTTGTTAAGTCGAGAGCAAGCATGGAAATCCTTGCAAAACAATCGGCTTGCCAGTGAACGGTTTTCCATGACTGAAAATTTGAATTTCTTTATTAGTAAAATATAATTTATAAACACGACAAGAGGCGAAACCTTCGTACAAACATGGAAAAGATTTTATTTATTTATTAAAATCTACAAGAACAAAAGAAAATTAACAAAATCCTTTACACTAAAAATCGAATTTATGCAATAAACATACCTTTAGCCTAAGTACGCATGTCTCTCTCTCTCTCTATTGATTATTTTGCATACTTTGTCCAAGCTAAGACACCAATTCAGGATGCAGGAGCAGAAGAGGGAGCTAGAGCGGGCTATCTAAAAATACCTTGAGAGCAGAAGCAACTTCAAAACATGTATATGCATAATTCAACCAATTGATTAATGCCAAAATTCTTCAGTTTGTACAATCCCACATTGATGGGATGCAGAAAGTTTGAAATTTTTTAGGCATCCAGTGGCTTTTTAAACCCACTCTCAACTATTGCGTAGTTAGACAATCACAAATTGAGTGAGTTATAAAAGTATTAAAGGCTTTTGTCTATAAAAGCTCCAGCCACTAGCAGCTGTGCTCACTGCCTTCAGTAGGTACATGTCTTTTACATGGTCAATATTGTGCCATGTAAACATAAGACTTTTAATGCTTTTAAAGTAAAGGCTTAAAAGCATAGACCCATGGCAATTTCTATGGAATAAGCCCGGATCCATTCCTTCCTAAATGAATTAGCAAATTTGCAAATTTAATTCTGCAAATTGAATTGACACTCAATCCACCGATTCACATTTTTGGAGCATGATCCACCACCCTAGGGTGACAGATTAGGTGAGTTAGGGTCCACCTACCTGTGGTTGTTGGTGAGTTAATGGACTGTCAAGCTTACCTTATTCATCCTCAGGGTATTTGGATGTTGATTTGGAGTGAAAGTCGGTACAAGTTCAGATTTTTAGACGAATTATTGATTATGGAATTTTTGGGGCTATTTGTGTATTATTTAATATTTCAAGACAATTGTGAATTGTAATTTTGGAGACATTATTTCTTAGATGATTGAGGATTTTAGTGCCCTTTATTTGAAGAAATTAACTGCAGATATAAAATATAGGTCGTTACAAGAAGTCTCCAAGCTCCTCCTCATTCCATCTTTTAATATCTTCTCTAAGCAATTTTATCTTCTTTGCCACAATAATATCTGGTTCTCCTTCCACCACACAGCTTCTCAACCACTGACTGTTCCACACTCAACTCAAGCCCATCCACTTTCAGCAACATACTGAAATTTTGAATAAATTTCAGCAACTTTCCTTGATAAGAGCCAATCTAAACTCTTGGATTAAATCTATTTGCAAGTCTAAAGTTTGTTTTTTTCTTAGTAAAGCAATTTGCTAGCTACCAACATTCAAAACTTCCATGTAATCTATACGAAGGTTCCTTCCAAGTTTCTACAATATTTGCAAATACGTTAAGTTAGAATTTTGTTGTAGTATCACAACACTAGTTAAAAATGTGAAGGCAAAATCTAGTTTGGTATCATGTGGTTTGGCTTTGGAGCACTTGAACTCCTTGTCATTCAAAAACAAAAAATTAAAAAATTAAAAAAAAAAAAACCCCATGTGATTTTGAACTAAAATGCAACCCTATCTTCGTTAACATCACATGAAAAATGACCTTAACACCCACATACTATCTTCTCTCTCTCCCTCTCCTACAATACACGTTATTTTTTAATTCAATCAATATTAACCAATTAAACTACATAACAACTCAAATACCCCCAATTTTATAATTTAAATTTTAAGTTATTAACACAATTTCTAATTTAATTGCATTTCTAATTATACAGATATACTATGTTACACACACTTGAGTACGAGTGTCAGGTGTGGGTGCCTAGCGGTTGAACATCTCAAAACTTAAAAAAAAGGATATTTAGATATGGATCCAAATTTGGATACAAATACCAGGATACGTTCAATAGTTAATTTCTTAATAAATTTTTTATATGAACATGACTTAAAAAGTTGATCGAATAATTTTTATGGCCAAACGGTTTTTCTAATAACAGCCCATGTTAATAAAAGAGAATGTTGGCCAGCTAGAAAACACTAAAAGGCCCAACTTTTATGGCTGAGAAAAGCTTATTTGTAAGCCCAAACATATATTTTATTTATTTGAGTCTAGCCCATTAGCCAAAACTAGCTAAATGGCTTTTCCAATATGTAGCTCTCCAGCCCATGATGGCATGGGAACCCAAGTGACGCTGGAAACCTAATGGAATTGCATCTAAAACGATTCAAACCAGCAAGTCAACAGTAGCCAAAACCAGCCGGTCAAAATCCCATGCAAATGCAAATGCAAATGCAAATGCAAACCCTAATTCTCTTTCTCAAATAACAATCAACATAATGTCCATTACAAACCCCCTCTCTCTCTCGATCTTAATCACAAACTCATGACCTAGATTCAACAGTTGATGCAGTCAAGATTCAACAGTCGATAAAGATGTAGATCTCAAACCCAACACATACCGAAATTCCTTTATAAGGTAAGCATCCACATACCTTCTTCCTTTTTTATTCAGCTGTGTCCAAGCGAGAGGTGGCGAATTCAACATAGGTCCCACACCAGCATCCAAGTCCATGCAACATAGCATATATATAATTTAGGGCAAAAGCCGGAGCACTTTACCCCCTATGGTTCAAATATAGCCAGAAAATCCTTATGTGATGTAATTTTGGATTAAAGTGCGACCGTTAGTTTTTCCATTCAAACTAATTGAAGGTATATCATACATACCTTTTTTTAAAGTGGGCTTGATTTTTTGAAAAAATAAAGTAAAATTAACACAACAAAAAAACAATTGTACCCCCATCTTCTCCAAACCGAAAATTAGATTAAGATGTAAATTAAATATAATTAAATTAAAATAAAATTAAGGATTGATCTAAGATAAATATATATATATATATATAATTAAGAAGTTATTTAAAATGTAATTAAATTAAAATATAAAATAAATAATAATTTAAAATTCATTTCAAATATAATTAAATTAAAATTAGATTAAAAATTTAGGAATTACAATAAATAATTAAGAATTTATGATTAATTGAATTAATGTTAGAAATTATAAATTATGCATATGAGAGAGGAAAGAGAAAGAAAATAACCAAAAAAACATTGGGTTTGAAGATATTATAGTCATTTCACGTCTATAGTTAACGGAGTTAAATGTTGCACTTTGGTACAAAACCACATGGGGCTTTCTATTATATAAAGTGTATAGAACAATTTGGTGTGAAGTTTTGTCACCCTTTTTTCCATTCCCAAACAATCTTTGTGCAACTACCTTAGTTTTTTATTGAATTTCAAATTTTGATAACTTCTATTTTTCCCCTCCACCTACCTTGTCAGTAACTAAAAAACCCTCCATCTACATTCAATTGGTTGGGTTTCATAGCGCACCCATAGGGTGTGCACACCTTCTTGTGTATATATGATGACCCAACTCGATTGATTGCAACCTGGATGGATGGAGCACCAGGTCTTGGATTTAGAGCACTAGGCTTTACATTACAACCTAATGGCGAATTGATTCACTTCTGGTGAAGCTTCTAGAAGGCCGACCACTACATAGAGATATCCATATACCAATCATGAGCGATGTAGGGTGAGGGGAAAAAAGGGGAAGAAGCCACTAAATGGAAGGCTTCACTTGCTCAATCTAACACTAAGAAATCTCTTTCCTCTGATGCCTCTCTTTTTAAAATCAATCACACAGAGTCTTGAATTTGATTTTTTTCTCTGAAATGGGTTTAGTGTATAAAATTTTCATTCCTAAAGAAGCGAAGGTTTAACGTATAAAATTTACATTCCTAAGAGTAGATGAGAGGGTGGCAAGGAAGATGGGGCTGGGGTGGCAGGGTGGAGGAGAAAGAGGGGAAAGGGTGGAGGAAGGAGTTGGTTGGGAAAGATGGTATGAGTTGTGGGAGTGTGGAGTGTTTTAGATTTAAGGTTTTGAAATTGGAATGAAAAAATGGCAATATATTTTGGCTAAAAAATTTGGCTTTGATTTGATCTTTCTTTTATACCGACTCTCAGAATCGGTGCATGTTACACAAATTCTATCAATTTTAACAGAATTAATAAAACCAACGAGGTGAAGTGCAAAATGACTTAAACCACAAGGGGTCTCTTTGGCTATTTTTAAATGATAGGGAAGCAAATTGCTCTGAGGCCAAACCACATGGAGGTGATCAAAATTTCAAATAACAAGATAAAGTTTGCCAATAACTTCAATTCCCAATAATGCTAATGACATAACTATTGTGGAAGCACGAACAACTATAATGACCACGTGACTCTTACATATTTATCAGTTTACTTGAAATCTATGATATTAAAGCATGAAGGTGACAATTTATTCCCACTTATTACATTCACGGAAAGAAGACCAAAAAGAACAACGTGAATCTTACATAATTATAAGTTATACCTGAAATCTAAGATATTAAAGCATAATGGTAACAATTTATTCCCACTTATTACATTCACAATAGGAAGACCAAAAAGAAAAACACATGTATATATATACACACATTAACAAAATAAGTAAAGAGATAAAAGAATGGAAAAAGAATCACAGCCATAAGATTCATAGACTCAAAAATGAGATACTACTCATTATTACTCACCATTTTTTGTTGTCAGTCTCCATTTACACGCAAAGACAGAAATAGCAAGTACAATATAGATCCTAAGTTGAACCAGAAAGTTTGCTCCAAAGTATCCTTTTTCTTTAATTTTATTTTATAATTTCGTTGTGGTGGAAAGGGGGCAGTGGTTGATACATGCTTAATTATAAGGTATATGCATTTTAAAGGGTACATGCATGAATAAAGATAGGGATTGATTATTACCAAGGAACTTCACAACCAAGGTGTCGCTGCATGAGGAGCCTCAAGTCAAGTAGGTAATCACGTTTAGCGGCAAAGTTAAAGTAGGAGATCTAACCCTTTGAATCAACTCTTCTGCTATCAAGTTTAGATGCTTCAACTTATGAAATGGAGAAGCATGACTTTTGAGAGCATCAGTTTGCATTGCAAGAACCTTACCTCATGTGAAACAAATCAAAAAAAGACATATAATTAATTTGAACTCAACAACTATGACAATGCAAAGATATAATTAAGCAATAATGGGCAGTAGTTCAATTCTTATGTTGCACAATACAACAAATTCTTCATTGCTACACATGAGAGTGAACTGTAGCAGGTACCTAGTATGCACATCCCACGCTATGATATTCAGCATGATTGTTCATATCAAGGAAATCTGATTTGAATTATTACTGTACTGTAATATATGGTAGAAAAATAAATGGAAACGTCATATAATATTCAATGGAAATGAACAACAATGGGTTGGTTTACATTAATTGTATACGAGAATCCACCAGTGAATAACCAGAATTAAGGATATAATAGCATTCTTGTTACTTGGATCTCCAGCCAAATAGACCACTAAAACAGTTATTCACCATCCTAGCTCACAAAGATGGGCCAATTAGTACTAAAAGCGGTTACTAAACAATTGTAGTTTACTCAATCCAGAAAAGCCAATCACATTTATGTTCAAATTCAAGTTTGTGGTACATAGTCATATTAACCATTGTGCTAAATAGCATATGAATGCAAGCTAATTTTACAAATTTTGGAGGTTGTATCTCCTTGACATCTTGGAGGTTATATCTCCTTGCCATCTTGATTAGATTTTTACATTGAGATTTGGTGTTTTTGTATTTATGGGCTCATTTGGGAACTTAGTTATTTTAGTTGGCTTTTTGGCTATATAGCCTGGCTAAAAAAGTTGACTGGGATGATAGTTGACTTCTTTTGTAGTTGATTTGATGGTTGTGAGAAAAAAAATGAAATGATTATGGTTTGGATGTGACATTTTGTCTTATTGACTATTTTAGCCCTTCTTTTTTTTTTGTCTTTATTGATTATTTTAGCCCCAAACTTGCATCCCAAACACCCCATATATATATATATATATATATCTTGTTCAAGCAAGACGATTCACCATGTGTGCGCATGAGCATTGGAAGAACAAAATTGGAAGTTTTTAATGACTTCCAAATGTTAATGCGGTCCTTGGTAAAATAATCAGAATTTACAATTTTGAATTTGATCAGCGAATTTCATCATTAATTCAAAATTTAATCAGCTAGGATAAATTTTCATCTACAAATGATAGCCCTTAATGATGCACAATTGATACGCAAACCTTTTTTTTTTTTTTTAATAACCTAGGACAGGACCCCCTTTTGAGTTAGACTCATCATCAAGCAAAAAACAAGAGCCTTGACTTTGTCAAGAGTTGAACTAGAGACCTCGAGGTTATAACACCCAACCCAAGTCTTACCAACTCAACTACACCCTTGGGTGCCAATACACAACCCTTTTAAGTATGCAACTATTGCGGAAAGCTTGTAGTTCGAGTGTTCTTTTAGTAATCAAGGTGGAGAACAAACCTCATATTTCAAGGGTTTCTACATGATATCAAGTATATGTAGATCTACTTGCGAAGTACAATTAAAAAGTGTTTACTCCTAATAATAGTTATGACAAAATTGTGGCATTCTCAACTTATGCTAGCCAGATACTTTTTTATTCTAACCCAAGCTCAAGGTTCATAATCATATTAGGCCACTCTTTTGGATCACAAAGTGAAGTATTTGAGATAGTTATACAAATTTCATACAGCTCATGTGTGGTCGAAATCGTACCCACAAGAATAACAAATATATGGATGCTATTTATTGTTATTATTGGCTAGGCAATGAGACTTTACCATCTTTGATAATATGTTAAATAAACAACTCAGCAAAGAGCTTCCAACAGTTGGAGAAAGTTTCACTATATCCTTTTATATCATTAACAGCCTTGTCATAATAACTAGAAATTTACAACAGATTGCCAAACGTTGAAATAAACCAAACCAAACCAGACCTTAAGTCTCATCAAATGGGATCAGCTACATGAATCCTCCTTCTCCACTCGACTCTATCAATATTCATTTAGTTAGTCAAATTAAAGAGATTCATATATCTATTTACTACACTAGCCCGCGTCAGTTTAGGTCTGTCCCTTCCCCTAACACTTCCATTTACCGCCACTGTATCAATTTTCGGACGTTGAAATGTAAGAAAAAAAGTTAATTGAATTATCAAGTTGATGAGTGAGACAATTTCGCATCCTGAATCTCCCAAGTAATTGAACTTCACCATAACTTCAAAAATTTAGGAAGCTAGAAATAAGCTCAGCATTTAAACTTCTTCATTCACGGAAGGCTTTAAAGATGCACAATTAATTGACAATGCGTTTAGCATACATGATTCAATTTTTAGTAATCAACGTGAATAACGGTGCACTTCAATCTAGAAATCACAATCACAAGGGGCTATGTGTGATCCACACACGGGCCAAACTAGAACAGTATAAAGTGAAATTTTCAAATGAAACATATCCACATAGCAAACTTAATTTTTATTTTACAGGATCTAGAAGCAAAAGCAAATAATATAAAGTCAACCTGGTACAACAATACGATCAATAATATCAAATTACCTCAAGGGTTATCAGCGACAACGTAACAGAGCTTGCTTCTCGAAGCTGACCAAGCATGTTTATCACATTGAGCGACAAGCTTCGCTCCATAATTGCATTGAAAGGAACCCTTATGTCGATATCAACATTGTCCAAACAAGGAAGACTCGTCGCAGAAAAGACTGGTGAAACTCTACCTTCCAGCTTGAATGAAGTCAGTCTAGGTGCCGAAACCACAATCTTCTGTCCATCAGGGACAGGGTCCAATCCATCAGAGTCCAATTGATAATCGTCTGAAAACCAATGTTCATCATCGTACCATAATTCCAACTTCCTAAGTTTCGGAGCAGTGATATTAAAATCATTTAGCTGCAAGCAATCCAAGATCAAAGTTTCCAAATTGGGACAATTCCCAACAGTCTCAGTGATGAAATCGGCCGACCCATCTGAGAAACCAGTAATATGCAGAGTCTTTAATCCCGGCAAGGCCAACTATTTGTCGAGAGGAACTTGGTTTCCATACTCGAATGTGAGAGATTTGAGAGATTCAGAGTTAATCAAACACAGAGGAAGTTGATAGGCACTGGGATAACTAAATGCCGCAACATGGAGTTGTTGAACATTGTGGGAAATTGCGTAAGAGAGGGAATTCTCGATGAAGCTTGGGTGGTCACAAGCATGAGGAGAGAAGTAGAAATTGCAGAGATTGGAGTTGGTGTCTCTCTGAGACAATACTTGGTTCACGAAGTGCGGGAATTGATGAAGCCTTTTGGAATCGTTGGGAAGTGGAAATAGGTCGACATCGAAGTGGAGGTTGGGGAGGGAAGTCCAGAGATACCTCCATCGTTTTGACAGCGCGCTGGTCTGAATTGCGTATTTGAGGTCCATGGAAGATAGGATTTCGTGAAGAATCGGGTCTGGTAAAGTGCTGATTCTGTCTTCTTCACCATCTTCGATTGCTTGCTTTTTCTTCTGATTACTCGAATCTTCCATGCTAATTCTTCAGCAATTGTTTGTGTGTGAATCGTTGTAGCTAACTAGCTGTGTCAAACTGAGAATTAGGCGAACGATCACGAAATAGCGTCTAGGGTTTTCTAATCCTCTTAAATTGATCATTGCAGCATTGCGTTAAATATCGTTTAATTCGTATCCATTAGTATTAATTCGTATCGTTTTATTTGTTAATTGTGAATTAAATTTTAAAATTCATTATTCACTTTTGAAAACGCCCTGTTTTGTCATAGTTATATATATATATATATATATATATATTTTTTTAACTTCTAATAAAATATTAAAATAAAAATTAATGTGATACAATTTAATATATAAAACTAGTGGTAAACCCGTGCTATGCACGGGATTGGTTTAATAATGTGTAAATTTTTTAATAACGCATTAATTTCTAAATTTATTCATAAAATTATAATCATAATGCATAGAGATCATCTTTTCAAATTTCTTAAGTGAAGACAATATTTCAAAGCAAATATTCATAAAATATTTAAATCATCCAATTGAGTTGTTTTTCTTAAAACAATAAACTTGATTTCTAACTAATGAAATAATATATATTAACAATAAATAAGATGTTTCTCAATAAACTTAATGTCTAAAACATATATATGCTAAAAAAATTAATAATAAACTAAATGTCATAAATTAAATCTACCTATATTTGATAAATTAAAACTCAATAGATGTCGGTCATCATGTCCAAATGTTCCAAAAAGTACCTGTAAAATAAAAAAGTGTTAACATTTTTTTGTTATCATTTTTTACATACAAACAAACTTAAAAAAAAAAAAATAGATATATTACCTTATGAGGAGTGATGATTTAATTGTCCTCATTTTTGGGTTGTTGCTTCACTTCATTCTCTTCAACACAATTATTTTGTTGTTGTTGCTGCTACTGTTCTTCCACTTTAATATTTTCATTATCAATGCGTTGCTCCACTTCATCCAATGCTTGTAAACAAATCATATCATTTTCAATTTCCTCCAACATAACTATCAATGCTCTCATGTCTGGAAAGTCCTTTTTAATTTTTTTATGAATTTCTTGAATAGGCCATGAGGTTGGAAGTGTGTTAACTATAGCATGAACTAATATTGCAATGTGGGTAGTGGGAGAGTGGGAGTGAAACTCTTTGAGATTTGTTTGGATAGGTTTTGTATTTTTTTTGTTGACAGTTTTTTATGGATAGGAGTTGTGGGTAGTGGGAGAGTGGGAGTGAAACTCTTTGAGGGAGGTTTTGTTGTTAAGAAAGTCTTTGAGAGGGAGTGAAAAGAGCTATCAACTTAAAAGAGAGGTGCCACGTATTTTATAGATTTATGAGAAATGTCAGTAAGTACCGTTATTTGTTGTAAGTACATAAAAAAAAATTAAAAATCTATTATACAACATGGATCTACTCAGGAGCTAATGTAACTATTTGTAAAGAAATTATAACACAATAGTTTTGTAGTAAGCAAAGATAATGTAATCAAATTATTGTTATACATGGGGAAAAAAACACAAAGGAAAAAAAAGATTTATTTTGATTTATTGTTAGATTTTTTTTGAAGATTTTGAAAATTACAAAATAAACACAAAGCGATGTCTTTTTGTGGATGTGTATTTTTTTTTATTAATTTATTTAATTGAGATTGGGATTTATTTAATTGATTTAAGTTATAGATATTACTAAATTTTATGTGATTGACATCTGATTCAGTGAATTGTGAGTGTTGGATATGCATGAGTATATTGTAGGAATAAAAATTATGGGTTTCTTTTTCTTTTTTTTTTTAAAAAAATAACGTGATAGACATTGAATATTTTTAGTTTGTATATATGTTTTTAATTTATTTAAGTTACAGATATTTGAGCTCTTTTTTTTAAATAACGTGATAAACATTGAAAAAAATAGTTCATAAAGACAAAATAGATTGTGAGTGTTGGATATGCATGAGTATATTGTAGGAATAAAAATTATGGGTTTCTTTTTCTTTTTTTTTTAAAAAATAACGTGATAGACATTGAATATTTTTAGTTTGTATATATGTTTTTAATTTATTTAAGTTACAGATATTTGAGCTCTTTTTTTTAAATAACGTGATAAACATTGAAAAAAATAGTTCATAAAGACAAAATAGATTGTGAGTGTTGGATATGCATGAGTATATTGTAGGAATAAAAATTATGGGTTTCTTTTTGTTTTTTTTTTTAAAAAAAATAACGTGATAGACATTGAATATTTTTAGTTTGTATATATTTTTTTAATTTATTTAAGTTACAGATATTTGAGCTCTTTTTTTTAAATAACGTGATAAACATTGAAAAAAATAGTTCATAAAGACAAAATAGATTGTGAGTGTTGGATATGCATGAGTATATTGTAGGAATAAAAATTATGGGTTTCTTTTTCTTTCTTTTTTTTAAAAATAACGTGATAGACATTGAATATTTTTAGTTTGTATATATGTTTTTAATTTATTTAAGTTACAGATATTTGAGCTCTTTTTTTTAAATAACGTGATAAACATTGAAAAAAATAGTTCATAAAGACAAAATAGATTAAAATAATTAATAAAGATTTTTTTTACATCTAATTCATAATCTTTTTTTTTTCTCCCTCATAACTCAAATCAACTATAAAAATTAAAAAAATTAAAAATTCAACTATCATTTCAAACATAAATTTTTTAATCAAATTAAAATAAATAAAAAATTAACTAAAATAATTTATTTCCAAAAAAAATACTGGGTGTTTTTTGACTTTTTAATATTAGGCAGAAAATTTAGGGGGTATGGTTTTGGTAAAAGCATCCAGTTGTCCTTGCAATTTTCTCAATAAATATATATATATATATATATATATATACTATATATCCTTGTGAACTGTATATAAGAAAAAAAAGTAACAAATTTGTTTGGATAATTTTTTTTTTTATTTTTTTCGTTGACAACTTGATTTGTTTGAGGTGGGAGGGTAAACAGATTTGTTTACAAAATCTCAAATGCTTGAGGAAAAAAATAAATTATTAAAACAAAAGAAAAAGAGAAATCAAGACTTGCCTTCAATGGCGGACTGTTGGGTTCATTGCTCATGAATGAAGTTGATGAAATAATGGCTTAAAAAATAGTGAATGAATAACAGCTACAACTATACAATATTCACCAATAACGAAAAGTACATGATTATATTGACATGCAAAAGAATCAAAAATTTAAAATAAACCATTGTTACCTTTTACAATGGACGAAGAAACTCTCTGTGACTAAAAGAATCTGTCACTATCCTACGTAATCCACACCTATCCTGAAACATGAAGGCTTTATAAAAATCAAAACAACAAAAACAAAGAAAAATAAGACAGAAAGAAAGTTCTGCAAAGAATGAAAAAGCAACGGTAACAAATTTTACCTTTTAAAAACAATGCAAATTATTAAAACAAAAGAAAAAGAGAAATCAAGACTTGTCTTCAATGGCGGACTGTTGGGTTCACTGCTCATGAATGAAGTTGATGAAATAATGGTTTAAGGGGATATGGATAGATGGGTGGTTTTTTTTTTTAATATATCAATCTGTTGTAGGATAGTGAGAGAGTGGGTGTTTGAGGATATGAGAGATTTGTTTGAGGTGGGAGAGTAATAGATTTGTTTGGATATTTTTATTTATTTATTTTTTTTCCGTTGACAGCAATTCTCAACATTATCAATAGTCTCCTTCATAGCTTCTTCTTTTTTCTCATATCTATTTTCAAATAATAATAATAATAATAATAATAATACGGCAATTTAACTCCCGGAGTATGTGCAATCGGGATTTTGATTTTGTTTATTACATAGTTAGAGTGTACGTATATTCATTTTAATGTATAAAATTGTGCAATCGGAATTTTGATTTTGTTTATTACATAGTTAGAGTGTACGTATATTCATTTTAATGTATAAAATTGTAATATATTATTAGAATAATATATTATTAGAATTTAAAATTTATAGTTAATTTAAAATTTTTCATAACTACTTTTAAATTTAAAAACAAAAATAAAGTAATTGATTTGTTTGAGGTGGGAGAGTAATAGATTTGTTTGGATAGGTTTTGTATTTTTTTTTTTTTTGACAGTTTTTTATGGATAGGAGTTGTGGGTAGTGGGAGAGTGGGAGTGAAACTCTTTGAGATTTGTTTGGATAGGTTTTGTATTTTTTTTTGTTGACAGTTTTTTATGGATAGGAGTTGTGGGTAGTGGGAGAGTGGGAGTGAAACTCTTTGAGGGAGCTTTTGTTGTTAAGAAAGTCTTTGAGAGAGAGTGAAAAGAGCTATCAACTTAAAAGAGAGGTGCCACGTATTTTATAGATTTATGAGAATTTTAGGATGACATTTTGAAGCTTTCTAAAATAGCACTACATTCTAATATATATATAGTATAGATTTATTACAAACAAATAGTTATATATAAAAAAAATATTATGTAAAATTAATTTGTGTAATATATATGAAAAATATCATGCGAATTAGTATTATATATTATATAAATATTTAATAATTAGTTAGAGTATTTTTCAATTCGACAAATCGTCCAAACCGCGATTTACCGATCTGTCAATCCGCATACGATTTATAATTTTACTCTCAAACCGTCTAAATCGCATCGTACACACCCTTAATCTTGATAGTTGATGCATGCGTGCAGGGTCACTACTGTCACCCTCGTAGAGTTTAATTGTTGTTACTTAAACAGCGCCGTTTCACTTTTGTATTTTTTTTTTCACGGTACATCTATTTTAAGAAAAATTTGGCCAAAAACTCTCCATTGGTCCTTCTTTGATAAAAAGAACAAGGAAAAATTGGAAAAAAATCCACTCTACCAGTCTATGACGTTAAGTATAGTGGATTTTTTTTTCTTTTTTTGTGAGAAGTCCACACTTTATAAAATAGTTTGGTAAGAAATTCTAGAAGACATTTTATTTCTAATTTTATCCCTTGACTTTTTTTTTTTTTTTTATCTATTTGACTTTTCATTGACGTTCTATTCAAATTTATACAGTATCTATATATTCAAATTTGTTGTCTATCTGTTCATTTTTTCTGTTTAAATTTTCTATCTGTTACCTGTTCAATATTTTTATTTGTACAAATTTTCTATCCAAATTTTATCTGTACAAATTTTCATCTATATAATTTTGATCTGTATAAATTTTGTAGAGCAATCAAGCATCTGCTCAAATTTTGATATTATTTTTTTAGTTGTTGAATTTGTTGACCTATTTGTTCAATTTTTATATCTAATCTATTGAATCTACTTTCTCTCCATGTAAGAAACCAAACATATGAATCTAATCTATTGAACCTATACATCTGCAATCTATTTCGTCAACATCAACCTAACAACAATCAATAACTACAAAAAAAAATAATAAAATAAAATAATAATAATAATAATAATAAAATAATTCAAATGCATACAAATCTGAATTGAACAGTTTCAAATTCAAAGCACCAAAACAATAAATAAATAGATCAAATGTAATATATATATGTATATGAACTTTCTATTCTGTAATCAAGAAATAGACTAATTAGAATAGTAAGTTCCACTGTTGCTGTAACAACTCCGACCTGTGATTAGTTTAAAACATATGATTATGAATGCCTAATAAGTAATTAAGATAAAATTTTGAATTAATTGCATACGTGTTGCATTATTTGTGTCTATATCTGTCTATCGTAGAAATATCTGTTTGTGTTTCTGTTTTGCTTTGTAAATTGAAGGCCTTATCGGCATCTGATCACAAAATTGACTACGGTTATGTGTTATTTGGAATTTTTAGAATTTTATGATAGATTGAATTGAAATTCGATTCAGAACGAATTAAATTAGAATAATTAATGTCAATTTGATTAACTTAAGTCAAGTTTAATTAAGCTTCCTTAATTGAGCTTATATAAGGCTAATTTGACTCCATTAGTTTATTTTGCACCTTCATTCCACACTCTTTAAGCTCAAAAACGTGGATAGAGGGAGAGAAGAAGAGAACTTGAGTTCAGCATTGTAGAAGAGGGAGATTGAAGAGAATTGGCTTAGAACCTAGCTAGGGACTTGAGTTTTGGGAAGAGCAACTTAGAATCATTAATAATCCAAGATCCTAAGTGAGTATTTGACTCATAATCTTTGTGTTTAAGTCTATAAGGAAGAGAATTTAAGAGATTTGAGTGTTAATACATAAGAACTATGCTTAGAGAGTAGAATTGGAAATCATCTCATACAAGCATATGCGTATCATGAAGTTTTGGAAGTTATTTCAAAAGAATTTCTGCATGCATGTCCGCATCTTGGTTTTGTTCAAGAAATTCAACATGTTTTTGATCTAAACATCTCATTTGCTCATGATTTGGAAATTTGGAGCTCAAATCATTTCACGTATGCCATGTTCATGTTATATTTTCAAATTTCAAGCTTAATTTTGTACAATTGACATGCTTATGGGCCTTGATTTCATGAAATAGTCTTTAATTCTCTATGTTTTACAAGTTTAGACATGTTTTCAAAAGTTTTTGGGCCCAAAGGTTGCATTTTAAAGCTTTGAATTCGAGTTTTGAACTTTGGAGTGCAATCTAGAAATTCCAGAATTTTGCTCTCCGTTCGAGCGACTGCCTTTATTTTTGCACCTCCATTCGAGTGAGCAAAAGTTAGCTCGAGCGTAAATTGCATGCTTCTAGAAGTTTCTATGTTTTGCAGACTGCTCGAGTGACAAGAGTTGCGCTCGAACCAAGACCCTAGTCTCACGCTTGAGCAATCGTTAAGCATGCGTCGAGTGGAAAAATCAAGCAACCAGTACTTTTACAAAGTTTACAGACCGCTCGAGTGACAAGAATTGCGCTCAAGCGACCTCTCACATTTTTGAACGTTCGCTCGAGCAAAAAAAGTTGTGCTCGAGTGAGTCCCCTGTTTTCAGCTTATTGGACTAAGTGTTTTTAAGTGCATTTTAGTATCCTCATTGCATCCTTGGCATTCATATGCCAAGATTAAGACATAATAATGAGGATAAGGGCCAGAAACACACTAAGAACGAAATGAAATAAGTTACGTACAAGCGTGTGTTTCAATGCGTGTATCTGTTATGTTTGTGTAGGTCATACGCCGTGAGCTATTGGTTATTGATTTGCTATCAAAGCTATCTGTGAAACTATCTGTGAGTAATAACTCTGTAAAGTTATGTTTGACTTTAATTATGTTCTAATGATATGAAATAATCAGTTTTCTAAAACGTTATGTTTTGTATGAATGAATGATTGTCCAATTTTCTTTGAAATGTAATTGTGGTATCCTTAACAGAGGCCCCTCGCCAGGGGAAAACAATACCGTGACCCATGTATGAGATATGTACCCGGTATCAGAGATTCCATTATGAAACTTAATATGCCTAACCAACGTGATATGTTAATGCTAATGGATGTACCACGTATGATTTGAACATGAATATGACTCTGTTTCTGATATGAATATGAACATGACTATGTTTATGATTTGATAAGAGATTTGAATATGAAATCGGATTTCTAAATCTGTTATGGACGTCATTCATTAAAATCTTTACTCTGTTATTATTCACTGGGCTTTCGCTTACTATTTATATTATGTATCTAGGTAGCCAGGCTCAAAGTTAATGACCTGGAGTCTCTGTTTTGTCGGCCAACCATTGTGCCTCTTGAGGAGGTTCCGAAAAGAGTTTAAGGATCGAGTTTTGTAAACCAAGACATAAGCTTAAGACTTTTGTTATTTTGTGACCAGTTCTTTTATTTTACTTTGTGTATAATGACAAGGTTGGATGGATGTATATGACGTCATATATGTATATATATATATGTATATATATCAGTTTTAAATGTTTTTGTCTCATGTATATCTGCACAGCTCTATGGACTATGTATGTTTCTATATTTGCTTCCGCAACCCCTTATAGTTTGTTATTTAGGTTAGAGGCCTTCGATAATCCGAGGATTACTAGTCGGTTACGACGCTAAACCTAAAGGGGCAGATTTGGGTCGTGACAGTTGCTTTTGTGTTCTTATATATAAATGGACCCAAGCCTCATTCATCTCCACTATAAACTATTGTTTTAATAATGAACCAAAATAATAATAATATATACAATGTAATATATATATATATATATATATATATATGTGTGAACTTCTGATTCTACAATGAAGAAAGAGATTAATTAGATTAGTAAGCTATAATGTTATTTTTGTGTTCTTATATATAAATGGACCCAAGTCTCATCCACCTTCATTGTAACTGTGACTCTTATTTTAACACCGACCATTACCCCATCTTTATCCAATGCTAATCACTATCTCTCACTAAAACTTGCCAACTCGAACAACAACAACAACAATAGATTTGAGATCGAAGATTGAGGTAGGGACTAGATCGGAGAGAACAAATCAAAGATCACAGATCTGTTTTAGATCTAAGATCGTCGGCGGTTGAGACAACCACGGTGGTGTTAGAGGAAAAAAGATGGTGGTAGTGGTGGTGGAGATGAAGAGAAAGAGAGAAAAAAACGGTGATTGAAACAACAACGGTGGTGTTGAAGATGAATAGAGAGAGAGAGAGAGAGAGAGAGAGGGGTTTGATTTTCTATAGAGAGAGAGAGAAGAGAGATTTGATTTTCTTTTTCCATCGTATAACCTAAATATATAGACATGGGTAATTTGGTCATTTTATACGAGCTTGTCCTTGTAGATAAAATATTTTAGTGTGTGGACCTTTAGGCAAATAAAATTCAAAATTAAATTTATGAACCGAGTGCCTAAAGAACAATCCATAAATTTTAAGAATAAATTTTTTTTAGGGTTCATTCAAAAAAAACTTATTTTTAGTGATTTTTTTTGGGGGATTTTTTTTTAAGGTCCTTGGTATTAAGATTTTATAGCATAAAGGACACCTAATATTTTCATAATGTCTAAGGTCCTCAACATCAATCTAGAAAAAATTCGACCCAGAGAATTTCTCTGGACTTCTTAGAGAAATTCTGGAAAATTCTCTTCAGAGAAATTCTGGAAATTTCTCTGGATTTTCCCAAGATTTTCTCTTCTATACTTCCCAGAGAATTTCTCTGGACTTCCTAAAGATTTTCTTTGCATTTCCCAGAGAATTTCTCTGGACCTCCTAGAGATTTTCTCTCCAGAGAAATTTGTGTTTTGACTCAACTAGAGAAAATTAATCAAAAAGGAACCTCAAGATCAATATATACCTAATCATTATTAAACCAGAGAAAATCTATTCAAAATCACATTTTTTATTTTTTTTCCCCTTCCAATATCTGAGCAAGTAAACAAATTAATAGAGAAACTGAAGCAACCAGATATTAAAAAAAAACCAACACATCCCGAGTTTTCATAAGAAAATTTGCACAGTGACTAAATCCAGAGAAAATTCACACAATAGCCAAATCTAGAGAAAATTCACACGATGACTAAATCCATAGAAAATTCACATATAGTCTGCATAAACCTCCAGAATCTTTGAGTAAACAATTACTACTCTCATCATCTCCAAACTTGAACAAAATTGTTAATTTTTGAAACTCCAACTTGAACAAAATTCATAGAGAAAATCTCACCAGAGAAATTCTGGACTTTCTAGAGAAATTCACATCAACCCAAAGAAAATTTTCAAAATCAGAGAAAATCTCACCACCACCCCAGAGAAAATCACTCAAACTAGAGAAAATCTTCCTCTTCAACCCAGAGAAATTCCCCTTTACAATCTTTTTTGGTTGAAAATCATAAACCTCAGGCAAAATGTGTTCCATGGTTTACACATTAGCTCTAGAGAGAAAAATTTCGATTTTGTTGAAAAAAACTGCTAATGCAGAGAAAATTCAAAGTCAAAACCATAAATACAATAAGAACAATCAATTTGGAGTTGAAAAGTAGATTTCAAACCCAGAGAAATTCTCTGTTTCTCTTTAGAGAAATTTCAATTTTGTTGAAAAAATCGCTAATATAGAGAAAATCCAATACTAGAGAAATTTCAATAACGAAAGACCTACCATAGAAATTTGAAAAGAAAATTTCTCTAGGTTTAAACCAGAGAAAATTGAAATTTCTTTGAGTTCAAACCAGAGAAATTCTCTCCAGCCAGAGAAAATTTACAAACAATTATCACAATCAGAGAAAATGCAGAGAAATTTGACATCTTTGCCATATAAAATGCAGTACTAGTTTTGACATCTTTACACCCTTATTTTACTCCTATTCAATATAGTAACAACAAGAGAGATTTTCCATTGGCAGCAATGACTTGAATTACATATCCACCATCCATCAAATTTCTCTGGCCTTCTCTGCCATTTCTACTCCGACGATCTCAACTGTTACTTTCCAATCTCTTCACAGCTCTCTGCATTTTTATATATCAAAACACAGTGTTGTTACGCAATACACATGTAGATATAGATATACATATATATATATATATATATACATATATATCAGGTATGCAGTCTAGAATAATAATATTGAGAAATGAGAGCTTACATTTTGATGCTTTATATGTACAAGTAACCAAGTAGATGTGTGGTTAAGAGCATTCGTTTGCAAATTACAGTCGATGATGATCAAGGATGCGAGAGAGAGAGCGAGAGAGAGAGAATAGAGAGGTGAATTTAGTGAGTGCCATGGTTGGTGATATAAATTGATGAAATGACGTACAGAAGGTCGACGAAAGGTGTGATGGATATGTGTAGGGTTAAGGAAATTTTTTCTGTGATATATGGATGTTGGGTTAAGGGACCTTAAACATCACAAAATAATATTGTGGATCTATTCTACCACAAAAAATAGAAGAGGGACCTTAGACTAATTTTCTCTTTTTCTTTTTTAGTTTTTGAATTCACTTAATCTAAATATATACTTAAAAGGTACACAATTTACATAAGATTTTTTTTAAAAAAAATATTGAATACAACATAATACAAAATTGTATTATTATTATTATTATTATTATTATTATTATTATTGTATTTAATGAATTTTTGCAAATTTTCAAACAAATTTTATACTTTTTAAATATATCTAAATTATGTAGATCTAAAAATGAAAATAAGTTGATTAAAATATTTACAAAAATCACTAAAAACAAAAAATATGAATTGAATGCTTAAAACTAATTTTATAAACTGTAAATCAAACAAAATAAAAAAATAATGTAACTTAATTTTATATACAGAAATAAATTAAAATAATTTTATACGTATGTATATAAATATACATAAATAATTTAATTAATATTATTACATATACAAACATATATATATATATATATATATATATAATTTAATTAATATTATCACATATATTTATTTAAGTTAAGAAAGTGTTCTTGATCTTTTCGTAAAATGTAAGTGTTCATATACTTTTGCTAAAGGCAGTGATTTGGTCGAGTCCAAGATCAGGCTGGACCGTGTTGTTAGGTTTGTGGGAGCTCACCACGGGTCCCGTTTTGATAATCCGAACTGTTCAATGTATAGAACTCGTCGAGTACTATATGCCTGTAAAAAATCTCGTTGATCGGATATCGATAGCTATGTGAACAAAACAGTTTTTTATCAACTGTTAATTGTTTTATCGTCTATTTTTTTTATACAAAACTGATTTGATCACATAGCTATTTATATCCGATCAATATGATTTTTTATAGGCATATAGTACTCAACGAGTTCTACACATTGAACGGTTCGGATTATCAAAACGGGCCCAAGAAATAGACCCTATGGACCGAACTGGACGGGCCCAGTCTTGATCTCAACTTGAGACAAGCTGGACCCTTTGCTAAATGATAAGAATATTTGTGATTTAATTAAATTCATAGAATTGAGATCCTCCCCAACCAATCTCTACTACCCTTCCTCCTTACAACGGTCTAGATTCACCCAAGCAAGAATCTAATGATCCAAATCACTCTATTAAAAAATAAAAAATTAAAGTTATTTTTTTAATAAAATGATCTGGACCGTTAGATCTTCTCTAGAGTGATCTGGACCATTACAAAGAGGGAGGCTGGAGAGAGTGATTGGAGAGGATCTCAATTTAGATATGTGATACATTGAAAAAAGTTGAAGAGTGTCCGTAAATTTTCAACGAGCATTAAGGGTTGTTTGTGTAACTTTTTCATTTTGGTTTAGTAAATTGATTTCAAAATAATAAATAAAAAGATTACATCATTGCAATTGGGAATAAAATAAAAAAATATTGGGTTTGAAATTTTATCTCATATATATATATATATTATTAATGAGATTACATTAAAAAAAATTAACAGAACATAACATTTTAAAATTAAATTAGCCTTAAAAATTAAAATTGTTTTTCTAAATGCAAGCAATAGAGATCAAAGAGAATTTGAAAAGAAAAAAAATAAAAATTGAAATGGTGTCGTTTAAAGCGCAGCAAGAACACAATAGTGATCCTGCATCTAATTAAACTCACATACAAGTCTTGTGTCTTAATTGATATGCTTGTCGGTATATTTCATAGTATTTTTAGAATTGTAAATTATATTATTCACGATAGATTCTATCCCACAATAGATTCACCTAAAAATTCATATCAATCTATGCCTGAATCACGAATTAAATCGTGAATCTTAAGATTACGATAATAAAGCCTATAACTAAACATTGGAAAAATGTTCATGCTATTGTAGAGTTTGAAAAGCTCAATGAGCTCAAAATGAGAAAAAAACATGGTATATACACACAGTCCAAATTGTGGCTTGAAAAAACAAAATGCAGATTAGGCATTTCATCATACATATAGTGTGTATACACACAAAGTCACATATGTAGAAAATTCAAGGATCCAAATTAAGATGGAACTGTATACATTAAGCATTACAAACAAAACAGAAAAGATCAAGTCATTCACATCTCAAATAGGAAGCTTCTGAAATTTAAGACACTAAACAACCATAGAAGATGGCAACTCTTGCAAGACAAACTTGCATGCTACGTCATTGCCATAAGAAAATTATAGGTTGTGATTCTGTCTGTCTACAATTGTAGATTTTGGCAGTAAATTGACAACCTTCCTTCACATACTGAGCAACAAAATGTTGTTGTAATTAAAACATGCCTTAAATATGTAGTTCGTATAACCAAAATGAAATAATAAATAATTTCCTTTAATCCACACATTCATATTCCTACATTATGGCATTACCTCACAAAACTCTGTCGAGGCCCTGATGACCTTCAAATTTTGAACTCAAAATTGCAAACCCCTAGGTTCCCAAATTCTTCACAGTTCCCTAAAATTAAATATCAAAAAACAGTCAGTCTATAGTGTGTGAAAGTGAGAGTGCAAGTGAGAGTGAAAGAATGAGGACTTGGCTCAATTCTTCTTAGGAAGATACAATTCAGTGAACCAACCAAAAAAAAAAAAAAGACTTCAACCATGTTTAGTTTTGCAATTGTTTAGAAACTGAAATAAAGTAATGAAAGGCAGTTTAGATGAAAGCATGCAATAACAAAAACAGTGATGGCACCATTACCATTAGAAAGTTATGACAAACTTCTCGAGTTGTGGTTGTTGTGAGTTAATGGTTTCGAGCTTACCATATTCATCCTCAGGTGTATTTGCAAGTTGATTGTTTGGAGTTTTAGATGAATTATTGATTATGGAATTTTTGGAACTATTTTTTCTATTATTTAATATTTCGAGACAATTTTAAATTGTAATTTTTTGAGACACTATTTATTAGCTGTTTGAGGATTTTAGCGCCTTTATTTGAAGAGATTGATTGGAGATGTAATTTTAATATTATGTTTTACTTGTCAATGTATGGAAAATCTGGGTCATTGCAAGCAGTCTCCTAACCCCTCCTTATTCCACCTTTAAATATCTTCTCTAAGCAATTTTAACTTCTTTGCCACTATAAAAACTGGTTCTCCTCCACCACCATTCCACACTCCATAAGACCATCCACTTCTAACCAAATACTGACATTTTGAACAAATCTTAACAACTTTCGTTGATAGGAACCAATCTAAATTCTTGGATTTAAATCTATTTGCAACTCTAAAGGTTATTTTTCTCTTACTAAAGCAATTTTATAAATAGCTACCAACATTCACAACTTCCGTGTCATCTACATTAAGGTTCTTTCCAAGTTTCTACAATGTTTGCAATTTGCAAATATTTTATGCTAAAATTTTGTTGTTGTATCGCAACAATTGCTAAAAATTTCAAGTAACAGGAAAAAGTCTACCAACAGATTTGATTCCTAGAAATACTAGTAATATGTTAACTATAGTGGAAGAACTCTAATGATGACATGAATCTTACATAATTATCAGTTTACTTGAAATCTATGAAATTTAAGCATTAAGTGACAATGTATTCCCACATTGAAAAATCACACAAAGAAGAAAATAATAAATAAATAAACATATATAAAATAATACTCACTTACTATTTTTCATTGCCACTGGCCGTCTCCATTTTACACGTAAAGACAGAAAAAGAAAGTACATTATAGATCATACATTGAACAATAAAGTTTGTACCGAAATTATCCTCTTATTTTTTTTTTTCATTTTTACTTGATCCTGGTGGAGAGGGATTGACAAACATGCTTAATCATAAGGTATGTGCATTTTACTAGAGAATACAAGCATGAATAAAAATGGGGGTTGATTATTACCAAGGGAACTTCACAACGAAGGTGTCGCCACAAGAGGAACTTTGGGTCAAGAAGGCAATCACGTTTATTGGTACAGTTAAAGTAGGACACGTATCTTCTTCTGGTTGCCACTCTTCTGCTATCAACTTTCGATGTTTCAACTTATGAAATGGAGAAGGATGACTTTTGAGAGAATCAATATCCATTGCAAGAACCTTACCTCATGCAAAAAAAAACGAAACAAAACATATAATTAATTTGGACTCAACAACTACGACAATATAAAATAACAGTTAGTAGATCATTTTTTGTATATTGCACACACCTACAAGTCTACGTAAAACAAATTTTACATTGATATACATGAGAGTGGAGTGGAGTGGAGCATGCACCTACTCTGCATATCCCAGACTCGGGAATTCAAAAGGATTGTTTGCATCAACGAAACCTAATTTGATTTACTACTGTACAATAATATGTGGTAAAAATTAGATGAACATCATATCATATTTGTGGGTACTTGTATCAAGTCCAATATGTGGCAAGCCCTATGGGTGCCACATCATCAAAACCCCACCCAAGTGGCAGACCAATAAGGCATCACGTGGACATGTCATATGTTTGATACATGGCGAGCCCTACGGGCGCCATGTGCCAAGATACTATGCAAAACCAAGACTATATACATATAAGTCCAAATATATCTAAATAGGAAGAGCCCTGCAATAGGTAGCACCATGGCCTCGTAGGGCCCATGGTTCTTCATACCTCGCTCCAAGACCAAATAACAATACAATCAGCCTCAGTTCACTTGGATTGATAAACACTGGTTCTTCTAAACATTAAGATAGGCCTGCGGCTTAGGTTAGGTTTGGCATCTCCTAAAAAAGTCAAAAAATCAAAAAGTCACTATCCTATTTAAGTTATATCATCTTATTTAAGTCATATCACCTCTCTACCACATCACTTCAAACCTAACCCATATTTTATAAAAAAAATTAAAAAGTGCACTTATTTAGAACATCCCAAACAACCCTTCATTCTTCTACTTGGTCGCCTAAAAGCGAGCGCCTCTCCTAAACATTAAGATAAGCCTACTGCCCATTCTCCTACTTGGTCACTTGGAAGTGAGCCCCTGGCTCTCCTAAACACTAAGGTGGGCTCTGGCCCATTCACTTACTTGGATGCCTGGGTTAGGAGCAAGACCCAGACACTACTGCTCAGGATCATTAGAGGATACTGGACTGACGGTTGAGGTCATGGGATCATTGAGATGGTTGTCTTCTTGCTAAGACAACTCCATCTCGATCAGGTTTGGGGAAGAGGCAACAACAATCTTACATTCATGTCATCGATGCACATACGAAACGTTACTTTTCGTCTATCATGAAACGTTGCTCTCTGCCTGCCATCAAGCCACAGATGGCAGAAGGACTTATATCACTTCTAGCAGAATTAAGAGAACGAGCCACCTGTTCAACAGCTTGCTTAGGCTCCAATACTCCTGTGGCCTATATAACGTATCGTATATGCAGCAAGACATAACAACTCCATAATTCTAACATACTAAGTCTCACACTCAAACATCTCCTCTCACACTCTACATCAATGTTCAAGGTCCATCACTGCCAACCTCTCCCTCTCCAAGCTTGCCTTAACCTCCTCCTCTCCACCTCCGATGATCTCAGGCCATTAAAGTGCCCGCCATCTTCCTAGACTACCTCTAGCCACACCTCTCACTCATATTATACTCTGCTGGGGAAGAGTGGTGCTCACTTCACATGGCACCCAAAAAGAACACTGGGACTGGAGCAATGACATCCCAAGGTGGCGGTAAGGAGACCTTGAAACACAACTCTGGTGGCTCTCCAGAAGAACAATTCTTTCAACCGGCCAGAGTGGATTAGCTACGTGTATTAACTGAGAGCATCACCTCTCTTCAACAGAACCAGTAACTCTTAATAGATGCCCTACTAGCCTTACAAAGGGCACCTACACTTCTATCATCATCTAACCCGCTTTCATCATCATAAAATGACGTTCCGTCATTAGCCCAAAATGGCTCAGAAGCCAACCTCTCTTCACAAAACAACTTACAAACCCAAGTGGGAGGACAAACAATCGCCCCGCTCCCTCCATTAGCTCCCAGCCAAATACCTCAACCACAAGTTGGATCTATTAGCGGAGCTCCCATTGAAGTGGCTTCAACTGGCTCTCCAGCTCTTCTGCCGGATCAACTCCCTCCCTAGCCATTAACACTGGATGTAGTAAAAGAGCACACACACAACCCACTTCAAACAAACAAAGGTCACATCATTGCCTCTCCAGAATTAGACCTCCGTTCCCCTTACCCTATTCATATTACAAGTCTTCCATATCCGGTAGGATATACAATACCCAAGTTTGTCCGTTTCGATGGACAAAAAGAGAATGCTAGGGAGCATGTTTCACGCTTTCTTGATGCTCTTAGAGCTCACCGAGAGGACCAAAACTTCCGCATGAGAGAATTCTCCAAATCCCTCATAGATCGAGCATTCTCGTGGTACGCCAACCTCGCCGCTGGCTCTATCTCTTCATGGGAGGACTTAGTAAAAAAAATTTATATCAAGTTCTTCTACGTTGAAGAAAGGTTAACCACCCTTCATCTTATGAGGGAAACACAACGACTTGGGGAGGACATCCTCGTTTACGTCTGCCGTTTCATGGAAAAATCAGTAGACATTCAAGATCCGATGGAAGAACACCAACTGGTGTCATTGTGCATCGAAGGGATGCTCACGACTTATAAACTCCAGTTGGTCAACTACTACTTCCTTGACTTTTCTGCTCTATGTGCTGCGACCCGAAACATAAGTGAAACAGTAAGATCAGGGGCACAAATGGCAGCATCACAACCCCACTCATGGTGGCCAATGACACCTCAACCTTCTTCATGGAGGCCTAACTGACGCAACCACGCTGTATATGCAACCGAAGGCTCCTCTAGAGGAAGAGGAGACCCGTAGGCGAAAAAGAGAAAGTTTGATCAAGTTCCCCCGCCATTACTTGTCTCAGTGGACAAGGCACAAGCACTCCTTAACGCCTGGGTAGAAGATGGAAAGGTTCACCTCCCCGAGCCAAGGCGACCTGTCACCGAAAAGGGTGCAGACTATTACATATACCACCACTCTATCAAACATCCTACCACAAAATGTTGGGCACTCAAATCCCTAGTTCGAAAAATGACGTCTGACGATGCTTTGGAGCTACCTTGCCAAACAGAAGATGTCTTGAAAGATCCTCTTCCATGCCACAAGGATAACGGCAAGACTGTCATGATGCTTTAGCATTATGACGAGATGGAAGAGCCGATGGTGTGTGAACTTTCTGAACTCGCAGCTCCCACTTGTCCGGACTTTGAGGCCAGGCGTGTGATAACACTTAAGAAATCAACAAAGTTCAAATGGTTCTTCAACCAATTCAGCCTGTCTGAAGCAACACGCTTTGAAGCCACCAAGGCCTTTTTAAGACTTGCGGAGCAAAATAGTAAAGCATGCATGAGTGTAAGCGGATCAATAAGAAAAGTATTTCGGGATAACTCCTTGGTGATAACCTTTACCAAGGCAGAAAAACAAGTATTGTTCCCACATAACCGTTCCCTCTACGTCCTAATATTTATCAATAGGATGGAGTTTCAAAGAGGATTCATGGATGGAGGGGCTTCACTCAATGTAATGCCTTATTCTACTTTCCAGGCAGCTGGGATCTCACAAAAGTACTTAGTCAGATAACCCATCACCAGCACTGGTTTTGGAGGCCAAAAAATCAAAACCATAGGTCATGTCCAGTTAGACTTAGCAGTGGGACCAATCCGCTCTACCACTAAGTTCCATGATATAGAAGCAGAGACGACCTATCAGGCTCTTCTAGGGAGAACTTGGCTTCACAGATATGTTGCGATCCCCTCCACCTTCCATCAATGTGTCAAAGCAATCTACAACAATGAGGTAGTAGCCATAGTTGGCTCTCAAAAATCCTTTTGAGTAGACGAAGCTCACATGGAAGATGCAGTGTTTTACAATCATGTTAATGAAGATGAACCTCCCCTGCTACTTCAAGGAACTCCCATACCTAACTGGGAAGACCTCTCTGAAGAAGATTCATCACCACCTCGCAAAAAGACTTTCACCAAATCAGAGCCCTCAAGAAAGCTCCATAAAGTCATGAGGTTTCAAACAAAAGATGGCAGAGTGATATACCGTTTATGACGGTGCGTGGGGTTGGCAAATGTTACCAATGCCGACCCCCAGTTAGACGAAGTAGCAATCGCCCATCATGAACCAAGTGGAGAAGATCACTGTCGCTACACCTTGTTTGCATTGGCCCAATGCCCGCCAATGGTAAAAAATAAAAAATACAGAGACAAGAGGAGCAGAAGGAGAAAAAAAGATGTGGCTTTTTCAGCAACAGATAAACACTTTGACAAATCCAATTGTCCTGTAATAACTCATTTGAATGGAGCCGAAGGCTCAAAAGTTAAATGCTTCACCAAGGAAGCCATTTCATCTCCTAACCAAGTCCCCGCCAACTCGGTTGCAATCCTAAAGCAAGATGGGTTGCAAGAAGTCCGACCTGCTCCAAAGTGTTTACAGGACGACCCTTGGCCCCAAAAACAAGAACTGAAAGAAATCAACATAGCCCCTGAAGGAGAACCCAGGCGTCCCATCTTCATTTGCAAATATCTACCAATAGAACAAAGAGGGCCTCTCATCACATTAATCAAGAAGTATTCGGACGTTTTCACCTGGACATATGAAAAAATGCCAGGATTAGACAAAGATGTTACCATGCATCACTTGAACGTCATCCCCCTGGCTCGCCCAGTCAAGCAAGGTGTAAGATTTTATAAGCCCATGGTGGAGCTCAACATCAAGGACGAAGTGGTGAAGCTACTTGGAACAGGATTTATCAAACCCATCCAACATCTCACTTGGCATTCTAGCATCGTCCCAATTATCAAAAAGAACGGTCAAATTCGAGTGTGCGTCGATTTCAGAGATCTAAACAAATCTTGCCCCAAAGATGAGTTCCTACTCCTAAACATAGACACCTTGATTGATTCAATCATAGGGCACCATATGTTCCCATTAATGGATGGCTTCAGCGGCTACAACTAGATCAAGATGGCTCCATAGGAAGCCCCCAATACGGCATGTCGCACTCCTATAGGTAACTTTTTCTATACTGTAATGCCTTTTGGATTAAAAAACACGAGAGCAACATACCAGAGAGCTATGATAGCCATCTTTCACGATATGTTGCACAAATCCTTGGAATGTTACATTGATGATTTGGTAGTAAAATCCAAAGAGGAGACTAGTCACCTTAAAGACCTCCAAAAAGTCTTTGAATGCTGTAAGAAATATAGACTCCAAATGAACCCACTTAAATGCGCATTCGGAGTCACTGCTGACAAGTTCCTTGGCTGCCTCGTTCATCGCCATGGGATAGACCCCGACCCAGTATAGGCCGCCGCCATCAAAAATATGCCACGACCAACCAATCTAGACGAGTTGAGAACCTTCCTTGTGTAACAAGTCCACGAGGGACCCCGCTACTACAGTTCGGACTCGATTTGTGTCACGGTTCTTGATCTGAACCAAAGAGTCCAAATCCGGCAAATCGTTTTGAGAAACAAATTTTTGAAAAGAAGTGCCAAACATGGACTGCTTTGCCAGGTACAGAGTCGCCACCTAAATATTTTTTATGGGGAAATTTAGGAAACCCTGACTCGGTGCCGAAGGCCACATGTCCGTCATCACCGGAGTTGTCTCGACTCGGGAGCTAGGGTACGATCGGGGAAGGTCAGCTATGAGCACCCCCTCTCGCCCGATCCGAAGATCAGCCTCTAATAACCGTGATGTCCGTTTTTGAAAGCATTATGTGTTCTTATCCCATTTATTAGCCTAGCATTACTATGTTATACGCGCAGCAAACAAGTATAGACTAGATTGCCTAATTTGGAAAGAAACATTGCATATCCGTTTGTTTTGGAAAATGTTTTGGGAATTTGCTACTCGCAAGTAGGCTAAAATGCGGATTTCAACGAGTTTTTCCAACTCAAACAATCCAACCTTCACCCAAAGGCATTCAAACAATTTATCACACATAAGCATCTAGCCACATGGTAAGCATGCTGTCATGTTAATATTCACACGCATACGAGATGCTAAAGTGTAAATACTTACATCGTACGCTGTGCCAAAACAACAAACTAGTTAGCAAACATGCGTGATCCTAGTTCATGCCAAGTTGACTAATGCAACACATGCAAGATGCAATTAGAGTAGGCTCGGCTAACCTAAACATGGCATGTGAGATGCAACCAATTGATGCACATATTCAATTTGGAATTGAAATACAAATCCAGTTAGCATGATGTACCGAGCCCGGTGCATGCAAAGCAAATGTATGAATGCACGCATGCATTGCATGAGGTATGCTAATTTAAACATGCTCTAATCTACCATCATAAGCAGGTAAATAAAAAGGAAGAAAGACGTGGGATTAGAAGACATACACCCCACTCACACACACTTATTACAGATTTGCCCTCGCTCGGAGGGTACAAATAAATAATACAAATTAATTAACTACGCAAGCTAATTAAATATTACAAATTTCCTAATCAGCTAACAAACTAATTAAGCTAGGAAAAACAGTAAACCGCCTCGGGAGGAGAGCCAGATGCAGCGCACGCTCGGGTCCCGCTCGGAAGTGCACGGCCATGCATAGTCTGCCTCTATTTTCCCTGCTCTGCTCCTTTGGAGGCTACCAAAACCTCAGGGATGTCTCTCTGGATACTGGGAATCACCACCGGCTGAGTAGAATTACCACCGGCAGTGAATGGTGGTCACCGGCACAAAATTAATCCATCGGCTGATGAATTACTGCCGGTCGGCAATGTACACTGACGGTCGGCAAAGAGTGCCTGCAGAACCTGCAACTCATAGCAGCAGAGGACAGAACTTGCATGGCAATACAATTCAAGCAATGTATGCACCAATCATGTCCCCTATCATGTTTGTGACTCAAAGGGGCATGTGTCTCGATTCTCGGACCGCCAATCACGCATTTCCATGCATGACGGCCCAAAGAATCAAGTGTGCAACTTTCATGTCAAATGAAATGCAAACCAAACAAACAAACCAAGGCCCAATTCCTATCACCAAGTCAAGGAATAAGGCATGCATGCAAGATGCAATGCAACCTAGGCATACAAGCTAAGGATGCAACATGGCATGGCAAGACACTTATGCAAGCATACAAGCAAACATGAGGCAATGCAAATTGATGGAAAGGTGGACTTATACATGATTTAGGCAACTTTAAATAGGCCTAAAACAGTGGCCAATAGTGACCAAAATAAAGGACTAAACACATACACACATGCACATGTTAAAGGAGCCAACACTTAGGCATAAAAAAGGCAATTCTCAAGCACACTTGAAAGAGGGTAATCATGGACATATGGCATGCAAGGTAAGCATTGAAAATCATGTTAAAACATGGTGCCAAACCAAGCAACAAGTCAAGTTAAACATGCAACAAATGGCCCAAGTACTTGAAGCAAGTCAAAGGGGGTTGAACCATGACCAAGCCAACCAAGCCTCACAAGGCTAAGAGGACTTAAAATAGGTTCAAGGCAGACCTAAACCATGCAAAGGGGACCCCCTAGATGGCATCTAAGTGGCTCAAATTCAAAGGCATGTACAATGGCCAAAACATGGAACATGCTACACAAGCTTTCAAAGCATTAAGGAGACATCCAAGGCAAACATATAGGCATGCAAAGGGGACTGAAATGACATGGTGGATAGTTCCAAAACACTAAATCAATGCAAGAATGTCATGCTGTACATTCGTACACTTAAGGCCAACAAGCCGGAATGCAAAGGAGCTATACTAAGCATGTCAAATCTGACCCAAACAACCTAGGACAGACCTTAAACATGGCAAAAGGAGCACAAAACCTTCACAAGGCTAAGCCTAAAACATGCTAGAACAAAGGCTATCAACCTAAGGCATATTAAGGCAATAACATGGCATTACATGGTAGGTATGCTAAGCATGCATGGTGTACCAAAACCAACACACAACAAGGTTATATCATGGCATAATAAGCATGGAAAATAGCCAAGACATGATCAATACACACTCTAACATGATGCTCTCTCAAGAGGCCAAAAAGGGTCCCTTTCAAGGACAACAAGGAGAGGGGGTGGCCCTCCCCTTTTGGAGACTTCAAGGCACCATCTCCACCACTGAAATCCCTCAAGATTTCAGTGGTGAAGAGGCCCAAACACCAAAGTCTCGAAACTCACTCAAAATGGCTCAAAATGGGGCCTTTCAAAGCCTAAGAGAGGTCAAACACCTCCAAACCACAAAACACTCTTAATAAACAATCAAGAGGGTTAAAAAACAGAACTTTTTTGTATTATACACCAAGCTCAAAAACGATTTTAAGATAGGTAAAAATACAATGCAAAAATGGGGAATATAAAGGCAAGATTGTTACCCTTGTTGACTTTCTTCAACAATGATGCTCCAACAGCCCCTTTTAGGTTGAAAACAGCTCCAAAACTTCAAAACCAACCTCTTAGAACCTCAGTAGCTAAGTGAAGGTGAAACACTATGTGTTTGTGTGCAATAGTAAGACACAAACACAATTTAACACACACAAGAGGGAGATATAGAGATAGAAAGTGTATGGATTCTAACCCTAGAACTCAAAACCCTAAAAATGGCTGTCTAAAAATATCTAAGGTGTTTCAAGTGTCTAACCCTAAAGCAAGAGAGAAGGCTCTCTCTTATAGAGCCTTTTGTCTTGTAAAGCTTACAAGACAAGCTTCTAAAGAGAGAGATCCCTCCATACACGTGTATGGAGGGGAGCCAAAAGCAAGACAGCTGTGACAAAATATCTGCAAAAGCAGATGCACAGTAGTCGGCCGGCCAAAGATGCCATTTTGGCAAAAGTGAGTGCCGACCGGCAACAAAAAGTGCCGATGGCAGCAAAAACCAGCCGGTGGCCTCTAGCCATGGCCGGTGGTGTGTGGGGATGCCTCACAAAGCATTCCCTGCCCCTCCGAGGCAAAACACAAGTGTTTGGTGCAAAACCAAACACTAAACAGTCGAGTTCAGAGATCCTGAGGCAAGGCGCGCGAGCCGAGACCTCCGGGAACTCCAAACGAACACAAACAAGGGTAATCACCAAGTGTTCCAATGGTGACGTCCAAGTCTTGAGGACGGTCAAAAATGGGGTGTCTACACCTTGGTCAGGCATCTTATGCGGGAGCAACATACCAGAAAGCTATGATAACCATCTTTCACGATATGTTGCACAAATCCTTGGAATGTTACATTGATGATTTGATAGTAAAATCCAAAAAGGAGACTAGTCACCTTAGAGACCTCCAAAGAGTCTTTGAACGCTGTAAAAAATACAAACTCCGAATGAACCCATTTAAATGCGCATTCGGAGTCACTGCCGGCAAGTTCCTTGCTTGCATCGTTCATCGCCATGGGATATACCCTGACCCAGCAAAGGTCGCCGTCATAAAAAATATGCCATGACCAACCAATCTAGACGAGTTGAGAACCTTCCTTCGTCGGGTATCTTACTTGAGACAGTTTATCCCAGTTATGGCCGAAATAACACAACCCTTCAATTCATTATTGAAGAAGGATGTTAGGTTCATTTGGAATAAAGAGCACCAACAAGCATTCGAAAGGGTGAAGTCAGCTTTAACTTCCCCTCTCTCCATGACTCCTCCTTAGCCAGCAAGGCCCTTACTCTCCTACATCACTTCCACGCCGAAATCAGTCGGAGCTCTACTCGCCTAGGAAATCGACAGACTTAAACGACCCGTGTACTACATAAGCAGAGTCATCCAAGGGGCTGAGATACGATATTCCCCCATGAGCGGCACTGCCTCACCCTAGTCTTTGCTGCCAAAAACCTCCGCCATTACCTTCTTTCTTACCCCATCCATCTCATGACCAGGAGTGACCCCATTTGATTTCTCCTCACTAGAACAACGTTCTCCGGTAGGCCAGCCTATTGGCTCCTATCATTACCAGAATATGATATCACTTGCAAAGCTCCCAAGGCCATCAAGAGTCAAGCGTTGGCCGACCTCTTGCCCCACTTCCCCAGTGAAGAATATGAGCCGTCCTCGGATGAATTGCAAGGAGATAAGTTCCAAGCTGCTGAAGTAAACTCCAAAGAAGAATGGAGTTTGAGTTTCGATGGATCGTCCACCTCTAAAAGGAGAGGAGCTAGAATTGCCCTTATTTCCCCAAATCAAACTGAAGTCAATTTGTCATATAAACTAGATTTTAAATGCTCTAACAACGAGGCAGAATACGAAGCCCTGATATAAGGGCTTATGGCAGCACTTCATCTAGGAGTAAGTCTCCTATGTATCAAAGGCGACTCTAATCTGGTGGTCAAGCAGATCAATGGAGACTATGCTATCAAAGAGCTCCCTTTGGCTTTATATAGAACCATTGTCCAAAGGTTGACAGACAAATTTGACACGGTAGGGATAAAACACGCTCCTCGTTCTAACAATCGATACCCGGACGCCCTTGCTACCTTGGCTTCTAAGGTAGAATTCGTGGAAGAATCAACTAAGATAGAAGTTCTGAAGCGCTCCATGCTATGCTCAGTAACTACCGTCTTTCTCAAAAAAGAACCCGTTGACTGGAGAGCCCCAATCATCGACGAGCTCCGTGACCCCTCAGGTAAACTACCTTTGTGTGAAATCAAACACTTCGCGATTTAGCAAGGAGTCCTCTACTACAGAGGGCCTGGGGGTCTGCTAGCACGATGGATCGACCTCATCGAAACCAAGTCTAAGCTAGAAGGGGTTCACAATCGTTCTTACGGGACAAGAAACGTGAGCCTCTACAGGAGGCTACAACGATAAGGATATTATTGGCCTACCATGGCCAAGGAAGCAAACGACCTTTAAGGAAAGTGCACCAAATGCCAAGAATTCCCTCTAAAAGGTGAATGTAATTTCATAGAAATCACTTTCAAATGGTGTCAGGTGTATATAGATTACCTCAAAGAAGAATCATTGCCGCCAGACCGCTCCGCAACTGCAATAATCCAGAAGTGAGCTCCGAAATTCTTTTTGCAAGAAGGGAAACTTTTTAGGCATGGCTTTGATGGAAAGCCCTTACGCTGCTTATCAGGAGCAGAAATCCATAAAGTTTTAGAATTTGCTCACGGGTCGGAGCACCAAGGTGGAGCCAAGCTATTCTAACATCTTTTGCATATAGGTTATTATTGGCCTCCCATGGAAGCAGGCGCCAAAATGTATGCCAAACGCTGCAAACCTTGTCAACTCCATGGAAACCTTACTCACACACCAGCTATCGATCTGCATAGTTCAAGCTCACCATGGCCTTTCCACACGTGGGCTACGGATTTTATTGGTCCCATCTCTCCACCGTCAAAGGGACATGTATGGATTGTAGCGGCCATAGAGACTTACACTAAGTGGGTAGAAGCCATCCCCCTGAAGAAAGCAACAAGTGCCGTTGCCTCCAATTTCATTCGAGAATTCATTATATGTCGTTTTGGTATACCCAGAGTAATCCTGTCAGATAATAGGACCCCTTTTGTCAACCGCCAAGTCGAACAACTCTTGGTCTCCTATGACATCACACACCATAAATTAACACCTTACTATCCCCAAGGAAATGGACAAGCTGAAGCAAACAACAAAACACTCTTTAGAATCCTTTCAAGGACTCTCAAGGATTGCTAAAGGGACTGGGCACATGTGCTCCCAATGGCACTATGGGCATACAGAATATCCAAAGGAAGGCCAACTCAAATGACTCCCTTTTTGTTGGTATATGGCACGAAAGCAGTCCTCTCAGTGGAAATTACCATACCCTCGGCTCGCATAGCCCTCCAAAGTGGAACTACCCCGCACTCCTGATCGTCAAAGCTGGAAGTCCTTGAATAAAGAAGGGACAAAGCTCAGGCTAATCTTAAATTTCACCAGAGCCGTATATCTAGAGCTTATGATACTCAGTAGTTCTAAGAAGGTGATTTAGTGTTACGGGCTGCACCTCATGTCATGAGGGGAACATCAACCCATAAATTCACACCCAAGTAGCAGGGTCCTTATGTAGTAAGGGAAGTCAATGAAAATGGCTATTTTAGAATTTCTGAGCTTGACTTTCACACCCTCCTGAGCCCCATCAATGTGAAATGGTTAAAGGCTTACTATCCTTAGAAATTACTCATTGCTATATGATGTACTACACCAAGATGTATTGTGCCCATTCGGGTTTCTTCAATGAATATCGTCGTTTTCCACACTTGTTCTAACTAAAATAACAAATAATAAAAGCAAACGCTCTAAATATAAAGTCAGCTCCATTAAGTAGTTGAAGATTTTTAATTACAAAAAAAAAAAAGGAAGGCCTAAATCTCCAACATACAAAAAATTTTTAGACTATCATATAAGACTATCATATGCTACAAAGTTATCATTCAACCAAATCAAATCAAGAATTTGGAAGCTTGATCTTCTCCCCTTTGGCCCTCATCTTCACCCTCCAGTCTCACTTCAAGAATCGCTTTCTTTTTCCTCAAGTTGGAAGTCGCCAATTCTGCTTCATTAAAAGCTTTCTATGCGCACTTAAAAGATAGCTTACGTTCCTCCTCAACTCGCGCAGCAGCAACCAAAGCCTTATTTACCTTGTCTAGCTCAGCCTTAGTCATCCTCCTCCTGACCGGGGATTCAAGAAGAGATAACCAATCATCCAGCCGACCCACCTCCAATCTGTTAATTCGGCCATCTCGAAATTTGCCCAAAACGTTACGTTGGGCCAACACCTCATCAAGAGAAGTTGTCTTCGGGGACAACTTGTAAAGCTCCTTAAGGAATTCTCCAAAACCGTCCAAAAAATAAGTCCGAAGATAGGAGTTACTCAAGTGCATGAAAGTGGTGGGTTTATAATGAAGAACAAAGAGTAGTCGAGGAATTAACTCTACTTTCACCCCGACAAACAACACAGCTGGATCCAATAACTTTTTCTTCCTATCAATCCCTTTAAGAATCACACTGCCACGGAGAAGATGAATAGGAGAAAGGTCTCCATCAGTAGTATGAATGAGGGAATAATCTCAATTAATAGCTGGCGGTGATGGCTTTTGAAGGCTACCCCCAATATCACTGGCACCATTTTAAATAAAGCCAAACAACTCACATACGAGCACACCACCCAAGTCTGAACCAGCTGAAACAATAGATGAGTTGACTCCAACTTCAGAGCTCGAAGGAATGGTGGGCACATTACTCTTTAGGCTCACAGAAGCATGTAAAGAAATGGGTGCAAAAGAGCCAAAGCCACATAACAAGCTCACAGATGTACTCGCACCCCCAACTCTTAAGCTAGGCACATCGCTATGTGAAAAATTACAACCACCTTCAAACAAGTGAACAATAGGGACACCACCTCCAATCTTGGCCCGCAAAAGATCCAATACATCCCTAGAATTCGATGTATCCAATAAAGAAAGCCTGGCACTAACCATGTCACATCCAATATCGTCTTCGACATCATCCCTTTCCCCCATAATTTCAAGACTCTGGTCTGAACCCTCTTCATCATCCTCTGAATTTTATAGATCATCCTCAGTACTCTTGTCATGACCCAAACTCGCCCTTATGGGTTTAGCACCATAACTGGCTAGTAATCCATGATTACCAAAGGTCTGCTTAACAGTAATAACAATAATACAGAGTACAGGGGCTGGCGGAAGCCAAAACAACAATTAAAGATGTCCAATGAGTTGTGACAGTCTGTATGCAAAAAGACTTCTCATACATATACACATTCAAACCATAACAGTATACACATACATCATATACAAGTATTCAGGTTAGGGACCAAATCCCTACCATAATAGTACAGTAACAATCTATACAGTCCATACAAAACAGAGACAGAAAAGGGGGAATCTAAAACACCCTGAAGCAGCCTTAGCTTGGCAACACTTGGAACCTCGCAGTGAGGCACGTTGGTTGGCTTGACAAAAAGGGAGTTTAAACCCCACGCCCCTAGCTCCGATCCGGTGCCTGGACACCTACATATATATATAAACAATGAGCTAAAGCCCAGTGAATAACATATGCGTAAAGAGGTTAAGAATGAATGTCCTTTCAGTATTTAAAATAGTCATTTAAACAGTATATCAGTTATTCGATCATAGTAGTCATAAGTGGTACGTTCAATAGCAAACAGTTCAGTAGGTCTTATCAGACCGAACAGTCAATTGATGGCCATCATATTAGTAAACGGCAGTGGTTCCAAATATGGGAACCGACAGAGATCTCTGTAACAGTAGTAGAAACAGTTCAGTAACAGTATATTGCTATGGATGCCACGAATACAATTCGTAAATAGGACAAAGATTCATTCAGTAAACAGTGTCATTTCATTAAGCAGTACAGTCATTTGTTCAGAAAATAATCTCAATTGAACATATCTTTACAACATTGTTACTCACAGAGCACTGGGTTATAAACAGCTAGAGCGTCCTCGGATGCCAACCCTACACAGTTACAGAACGAACACACACTAAGCTACACAGTTGGGAAATAATAACTTAATCCCTAATTTGCCTCGGTGTGGTTCTACATCAATATCCTCATTAAGATGCCTTAAACTAGGCCTAAGAATACTTAGGATGGAATGAGGATGCAAAAATGCATGTAAAAACACTTTTCAAAATTTTGCTGAAACAGGGTCCCGCTCGAGCGCAAGTTTCCCTGCTCGAGCGGACATACAGACGAAAGGGCTCCGCTCGAGCGTGGATTCCCCGTTCGAGCGGACTGTAAAAGTACTAGATGCACGAAATTCACGCTCGATGGGAGCTCGACCTCCGCTCGAGCGTGAGACACAAGTCCTCGCTCGAGTGTGCATTCCCTCGCTCGAGCAGACTGTAAACACATGCAAAGTACTGGATACACGCATTTCCCGCTCGAGCATCACTTTCCCCGCTCGAGCGGACTGCATGAACACAGGTTGTACGTTCGAGCGTGGAGTTCCCCGCTCGAGCGTGAGTCCAAATTCTGGAAATTCCAGATTGAACCTCCAAGCTCAAAATCGACATTTAAATCATCAAATTTCGATCCTTTTGGACTAATTATCTGGAAAACACTTGTAAACTCATAATGTGACATGTTTCAAAGATCAATTTGAGAAATCAAAGCCCAAAGGTAGTTCAATTAAACACAATTTTCAAATAAACTTCAAGAACAAGACTTAAATGTAACATGCATGAGCTTATATGAATTTAAAGCTTTAAACACAAGATCAAATGAGCCAATCCTTCCAAAAACATGGTGAGTTCGTGGATTATAACAATAATATGGACATGCATGTAATAATTTCCATGAAAACAACTCTAAATTTCAAGATATGCACATGCATGCATGATTCAAGCTTCAATTCAACAATTTAAGTCACATCTTGGCTCTAGACTTCAAAATTAGCATGGACCATGCAAGTCACAACTTAAATTCATAAACCAAAGGATGAATTTCCTACCTTAGGTCTACAATTTCAAATATGGAAGCTCAAACAAGCAATCTCTCTTCAAGTCTTCTAATTTCAAGCAAGAATTCTAGATGAATTCAATGTCTCCAACTCTCAAGCTCTCTCTCACGTTGGTCTCTTAGAGGAAGTGAAGAATGAAGCAAGACTAAGCTTCAAACAACATTTGGTGAAGTGGCCCACTAGGTGACAAAAGAGTAAATAAGTCCAACTAATGTAATTTAGCTTATTAATCCAATTAAATCATACCAAATCAATTTTCAATTAAATATACCATAAAATCACATTAATTCTAATTAACACAAAGCATTAATCAATTTCAGATTCGGCCGCCGATAAGGCCTTCAATTTGCAGTTTAAAATATAAAACATGAACAGATCATTTAACGGCCAATGGATAGAAATGCATTTAAACTAATACACTAAATCAATCAGTTCAGAATTTCAGCCAATCAGCCAGTTAACATGCTTAATCATAGATTAGCACTAATCAGTGGTAAGGGTTGTCACAACTCCCCGACCGTCTATAAGCATAAAGTCTTGCCTTGCTTTTATCCATCTCAGAAGTAGGAACTGTCGGAGGAAAAACACTAATTTTCGGAAGGCACTCCATTCTCAAATCCATAGTTGTGTCACCAACATCAAGCCCTTCGAGGGGTTCTAGAGGGATTAAGAGGCCACCATCAAGAGACTCGCCTCCATTTATGGGCAAGCCTTACGTTACACAAATTTTATCCGACACATGCCAGTCGACCCTTGCAAACAATACAGGTTTTTTAATACAAATGTATTGGAAACGCCACAAACACAAATAATTTCAACATACGAAATGTTAGTTCACCTGTGATGAATCAATGGTGTCAGTCGAGCGACCCCTCATTTGGTGAGCAACCCTGGTTTTAGTAGGCAGATCTATACCTCCGGCCTTCGGAGGTACTCTCCTAGGCACTGGAACAAGAACAGAAGTAAGGGACGGCCTTTTACGCTTGGCACAAGAGGGACAATCAGGAGAAACTATCTGGGCTTGCTCTAAAGCAATAGCCACCTCAGATAGGTGAGCTAGTGGGCTGAGCTCCTCCCTATCTGTAATTAACAAGCCTGTTCTCCATGAGCCATACACAACTCAGGGTCGTCAGATGGGATGAGCTCTACATGGATGGGCACACGATCGCCATCTAAAAAATCCTGAAATGATGTAAGATTACATCTCCAATACTTCCTCCAACTAGGGTTCGTTCCGCCAATTTTATCCTTACTTACTAGCACAACTCAACCCCAATACTGTAATTCTTCTAAAAGAAAAGAATACACATACAATTGCATAAAATCGATTGCAGAAGGCATAGGGGAAGGAAGATGTTGAGGAACCCCTTAGTCTAAACCAAACTATCAAGCGACCTTTAGAGGATTATAGGCTGCCACACCATATATGCCATCCACAAAATAAGGTAAATACCCAGAAATGGTGCTAAGAACCATCACTGAATCCGTATCCCCCAAATAAGATACACCCAGTTCAAGAACAAGCTTGCAATCATCTGGGCAGTAGGCAATGGTAGAAGATACTCCACAAACTGGCATGACATAAGGACGAGCAACAAACTTGTCCTCAAAATAAAAAATGCTGGCTAAACTCCCATGTACACATCCCTCAGCCCACCTAGCAGAACGTGGCTCACTTTCTTCAATGGAAAATACCCTTGGCATAGGGGCCAAGCTAGGAAATCTCTCATACAAAAATAATTACAGAAAGGTAGTAGGAGGGAAACTTGTAACATCATACCGACCTTTGGAACAGTCAACATCCTCCTAATACATATCCAACCTCTTATATAGCCCCCGCACAATTAAAGGAGCCAACGGAATCGGATGGCCGGAAGCAAGAATCGCAGCAAGAGGAAAGAGCTCATGACAAATACCGTCCTGAGGCCTACCCATCAAGACGTACCGCGACAACCAATAGGTAATGAAAGCAGCTAAATGTTCAACACTCCCCCACTTGTCCCCTTCCATTCCTGGACCTATAAATCTATCCTCCATGTTTCCTTGAACCTGATGGCTAAGATCTCGAAACCAATAACGAAGTCATCCCCCAAAAGTGTTTTTCGATCGTTTTCATGATTGAGGTATAACCAACACTTTATTCTGATAACGACTTAATAGCTTCCCTGTCGATGCCACGACCTCCTCTAATCTCTTAACAATAGCCATCTGGCTAAGAGACAAACTTCCTACGCTAGGATTTGCTGATCCAAGGTGCTCTAACCCGGTCAAAATAGCTACATCCTCTAGAGTTGGGGTCGTCTCGCCCCACTATGCAATAAAAGTGTGAGAGCTCGAACTCCAACGTGACAATGTGAACTCCAGCCAAGATGGCTCCCGTCTAATCCGCACACACTGAGAAATATAAGTAGCAATTTTAGCTCCAGCAAACACCTCACAACATGAGAAATGGCGAAAGATAGCTGTACTCCAGACATCAAAGTCATCTTTGGGCCCCGTATAATCCTCAAAAGCAAGAAAAAAATAAGGATAAATGCCCCTCTCCATATGAAAACGCACAATAGACTCTGGAGGAACAAAAGCCTTAACCCCTTTCTTTGGCTCAACCCCACCAAGAAGAAAATCAGTTAGGCCCCTGCCATTGTTATCAAACAAGTCCACCCTCGCCCAAAATAAATCCATTATGCCAAAGAAAGGTGCCCTGCACCAATAATTCACTGAAGGGACGATCGAGGGATCCGTGTCCTTCTTGGCCTTAAAAAATTTTTTCTTGGATTTACCCACTTTCAACTTAGAAATGCCAGAAGAACCCGCTAGTGATTGTTGCATGCTGTGGCGGGAAACAACACTTCCCCCTTTCACTTTAGCCATATCACAAAACCTCGCCTCTCCTGTATCAACACAAGACTTACAAATCAGAAATGGCATTCACCATTGAGATGTTTTTTACTTCAAAAAAAAAAAAAATCAATTCGTTCACCTTTAGTGAATAAGGCACTTTGGTTGGCAAGGAATCAAACCTACAAAAATAAAAATAAAAATAAAAAAACCCTCTTCCCCTCGCTAAGGCACTATTTTGCATTAAGCCTCTTTCCCTCGCATAAAGTAACCGTTCCCTCACAATTCCTCCTGTCCCTTGCCTTCGTACAGGTACATTTCTATCCCTCGTTAATTTTCTAACCCTTCTCCTTCACTAATATTTTCCACCAAAGTACAACAAAAAAAAAAGAAAAGAAAAGAAAAGAAAAAAGCAAGCCCTTTTCTCTTCGCTAAGGCAACATTTTGAGATAGGCCTCATTCCCTCGCATAACAAAACCCATCCCTCGCAACTCCCTTCACCCCTCACACTAATCTTCACTTCCTTTGCATAACCGAACCCATCCCTCACAACTTCCCTCACCCCTCGCACTAATCTTCACTTCCCTCGCAACACATCCCTCGCAACTTCTCCTCGCCCATCCCTTCGCACCATCCTCACTTCAAAAAAAAACTTGGTTCTAGCCCCTCGCTTAATTTTTTACATACCTCACAAAATTCTTTTTTGGGCTTCCCTTGCTTTAACTTTTTTTGTTATATAACCTACAAAATTTTTCTTGAGCCTCTCTCGCCTCATTTTCTTATAATTCACGAAATTCTTTTTTGGGCTTCCCTCGCTTCAACTTTTTTTTGTTATATAACCTACAAAATTTTTCTTCAACCTCCATCGCCTCATTTTTTAATATAATTCACGAAATTCTTTTTTGGGCTTCCCTCACTTCAATCTCTTGGCTCTCTAATATTTTATCACCCTGGGAGTTCTCCAACTTGCATAGCTCTCCTTTATTTTATCTCCAATCTCTCTATTTTTACAACTCTCCAAAATACAGCCTTCTATTATCGTATTACCTCATCAATTTATAAATAATAATAAAATAAAAAAGCGTGGCTCGCCATTTTTTTCAGACTCTCCAACAGCTTTTTTTTCGTTTATATATTACAAGGCCATACCTTATATGTACATATATATATATATATATATATATAAACAAAACACAACTCAAATCAAAAGGAAAACGTACCTTTATTAATTCCAACAGTGCCAATCGCGCGAGCTACGAATGCATACCCAAGTGAATCTCGGCTCTTCTTTCTTCACCCTCCTGATTCGCTACTCCTCTCAAACTCCACCCGCAGCACTACCCCCCCTCAAAACCCTTAACTTCAATGAATCCAAGGAATCAAAACCCTAGCCCTACTCTAGTGATGGCTCACTCACCTTCACGTGTGTAGAATCTTTAATCAAGAACCAAACCCACTAACATTCGACAGTACACAAACCCAACCCCAGCAGCAAACCCACAATCAAAACTCCAAAACCCAGGAGCACAGGCGACGCCTCCCCTCTATCGCACCTTGCAACATCCTTGCAGCTCGTTGTCGATGACCTCTGCGATTTGCTGGTACGTTTCTTCCCTCCTTTCTTTCTCTAACAACTCACCTCTCTTCTCTTTTTCCTTCATGATTTTGGAGTTTACCAACTCCACTTCAAACAACCCAATCATTGACACCAAACCCTAGCCCCAATCCAATACCCAGAAATCGATGTCCAACGTCGCAACCTGCCTTAATCAAAAAAAGCGTACGAGTGGCCTCACCACTGCCGCACCACTCCACACCTTTGCAACCCAACGGTGACAACCTACGACAACCTTCGTCCTGCTGTCTTTTCTCTAAAAGCTTGAACACAACTTGGACAGCTAACTAAGCTTAGAGAGAGGGAGAGAGAATATAGAAAACCTAGAACTCAGCTTGGAGAGAGAATGAAGCAACCCATAACTCAACTTGGATTGAGAGACTATGGAAAACTTAGACCTAAACTCAAAAGAATAGTACAACAAACCCTAGACTTGCAAAATAGCTTTCTGAACGGTACATTAATCTAACAAATCCAGCTACAAGTAACCATGTCAATAAAACACCTTTCTGTAATATGGGTAAAAGGAGCCAATAGGGCAACCAGCCGAAAAATACAAAGTTCCTCTCTGCTAATAAAAAATAAAATCAAAAAATATATGTATAAATAAAAATAAATAAATATATACAGAAATGAAGAGCTTCAAAAAAAATAAAATGAAGTGTATATACACGCATACTGAGGTTGTACCTTCCTAAGAAAAAAATCCTTAAACCTTACAAACACTAAAAATAGACTGCAATAACCTTAGACTCTCCAAAGAGTCACTTTGCTAATAGCTACACAAGCTATCGCACGCCACCCTGAGCAGCTCCAAATCAGCAGCTATTAATGGTTTGCTCCAAACCTATAACTCCAATTGATGAGTTGTCCTCTCCATAGATCGCTCATTCCCAACAAAAAGCTACAAAAGTCAGTAAATTCACACTCTCTTTCCCGATGCAACCCATCTTTATAAGAGAGCAAATGCAGGATAACACGAAAAACTCAAGCAAATTCATATCCACTCGCTAACACTCTCTTCTCAACTTCAACAACCCATTCTCTCTAAATGGCTTCCGGAGGAAAGGGGCATCGAGATAACACCGTTAGGCGGCCAGTGAACAAGGCTCCAAACCAAAGAGGTTCAAAATATAAAGCTTCAAGCTCCAACTCTAGAACTTCAAGCTCCACGCCCACTCACCGTCGCCGCCCGATGTGTGAGTTCTTTCAAAAGATGTTTTCCATGCCTCTATGGTAATTCCAAGATCTGCTATTCAAATCTCCTTGGATCCAACACCCAATATCCACTTATACAGTCATAGATGTGCTGGAAGAATTCTGGGGTAAAATAAGAGGATGATACAAGGCACTAACCATTTTAGAACTCTACACAATACCATTGTCCCATACTTGGTTTCTGCTTAACCAAGAAATCAACCTCACTCTCTAGGGATCCATCTTCTAGGAAAATCAAGTATTAATTCCACATTTCAAGAGGATCTGCATCAATATCCTCTCGCAAAGACCGACAAAGAGAGATCTAGACCACCATATCTCCATCATATCAGTACCGTTGGAAAACCAAAATGAAGATTTGGGACTTGGGTAAGACATAGAGAACTTTGCAGATCTCAGCATGGAAGAAGAGAGCACTTTCCGCAACGCTCAGCTAAGCATCCCCCACGACATTCCGCTCAACATCCTTTTCTTCAACACTAAGAGTGTCACTCGCCCTAACTTCCTCCAACACTACATGCACCTACATTCTAGCGGATGCTTCCACCTCGTCATCATCACAAACACGAAAAAAAAAGGAAGTAAGGCCCAATTCATGAGCCAAATCATGGGCTATCCTAACACGAAGGCCATGGCCCCCCCTCCTAGCGGCATGGAAAGGGTGATGGGGGGAATTTGGTATCTATGGAATGAAGCTAAAATCTCTTGTGAAGTGGTGAAGATTCCATGGAATCAAGTCATCGCCCAACAAGCCCACATCTTTATCCGGCGGCTTGCACCGGATGAAATTTAAAATGTAAACTCTCCACCAGCAATCCAAATCCCCCTATTGTATCAAAAGCCTAGTTTTAGATGACTCTATCTGAATACTTGTCTGCATGAGCTAATATTTATAAAACTTTTTAATACAGTCATATACAAATACTCTCATTAACTATAAGAGTATCTGTACATGGGGGCATTATTGTGGGTACTTGTATCAAGCCCAATACGTGGCAAGCCCTACAAGTGCCACATCACCAAAACCCCACCCACGTGGCAGACCAATAAGGCACCACGTGGGCATGTCGTATGTTTGATACATGACGAGCCCTCGGGTTCCATGTGCCCAATACGTGGCAAGCCCTACAGGTGCCACATCACCAAAACCCCACCCACGTGGCAGACTAATAAGGCACCGCATGAGCATGTCGTATGTTTGATACGTGGCAAGCCCTACGAGCGCCATGTGCCAAGGTACTATGCAAAACCAAGACTATATGTTTAACCTAAGCGGGAGCATACATATAAGCCTAAACATATCTAAATATGAAGAGCCCTGCAACAGGCAGCACCATGGCCCACAGGGTTCATGGTCCTTCATACCTTGCTCCAAGACCAAACAACAATACAATTAGCCCCCAATTCACTTGGACTTGGATAGATAAACACTAGCTCTCCTAAACATTAAGATAGGCCTGCGGCTCATTCTTCTACTTGGTAGCCTAAAAGTGAGCCCCTCTCCTAAACATTAAGATAAGCCTGCGGCCCATTCTCCTACTTGGTCGCTTGGAAGTGAGCCCCTAGCTCTCCTAAACAATAAGGTAGGCCCTGGCCTATTCACCTACTTGGATGCCTGGGTTGGTAGCAAAACCCAGACATTACTGCTCGAGATCATCGGAGGATACTGGACTGGTGGCTGAGGTCATGGGATCGTCGAGATGGTTTTCTTCTTGCTAAGACAACTCCATCTTAACCAGGCTTGGGGAAGAGGCAACAACAACCATACATTCATGTCATCGATGCATATACGAAATGTTACTTTCCGTCTGCCATGAAACATTGCTCTCTGCCTGCCGTTAAGCCACAGACGGCAGAAGGGCTTATATCACTTCTGGCAGAATTGAGGAGAACGAGCCACATGTTCAACAGTTTGCTTGGACTCCAATACTCTTCTGGCCTATATAACGTATCGTATATGCAGCAAGACACAACAACTCCATCATTCTAACATACTAAGTCTCACACTCAAACATCACCTCTCAAACTCTACATCAGTGTTCAAGGTCCATCACTGCCAACCTCTCCCTCTCCAAGCTTGCCTTGACCTCTTCCTCTCCACCTCCGGTGATCTCAGGCCATTGAAGTGCTCGTCATCTTCTCGGACTACCTCTAGCCACACCTCTCACTCACAATATTTTATGGAAATGCATTACAGTAGGTTGAACTACATTAATTTTATACATGAATTCACTAGCTCATCACTTGATTTCAAATATTTTTTCAAAGGCAAACAATTCACTAAATTTTTTGAAAGATGAGGATTGGAATACGAAATTTTTTCATCGTATGACAAATGCTCATCATCGGGTGAATCAGATTGCTTCGATGCGGGTTAACGGTGTGTTGTTATCATCGGAGGAAGAGGTGCTTGAGGGCATAGTGAGTTTTTATCAGCACTTGTTTCGAGGGGACGATGTGTCTTGGAGACCGGGGTTGGATGGTGTTCAGTTTGTTGCTATTTCAAAGGGGGATTGGCAAATTCTAGAGAAGCCATTTTTAGAGGAAGAGGTTTCAGGGGCCCTACAGAAGATGTCTGGAGACAAGGCACCAGGTCCGAATGGTTTTATTATGCTTTTCTTCCAGCAGTGTTGGGAAATGGTCAAGTCAGATATGTTAGCTTTGTTTGCTCAGTTTTATCAGACAGGGCAATTCCGGAGAAGTCTTAATGCTACTTTCATAGCTTTAATTCCAAAGAAAGAAGGGGTGGAGGACATTAGGGATTTTCGTCCTATTAGCCTGTTGGGGAGTGTTTACAAGCTTTTGGTGAAAGTTTTGGCTAACAGATTGCGTGGTGTCTTGGAGGGCTTGGTGTCAAAGCCCCATAATGCTTTTGTGGGTGGCCGTCAAAGTTTGGATGTTGCGTTGGTAGCAAATAAGTGTGGTGACTCGCAAATTCGGCAGGGGCAAGCTGGCCTTATTTGCAAGTTAGATATTGAAAAGGCGTATGATAATGTTAAATGGCAGTTTTTGATGTATATGTTAGAGAGAATGGGGTTTGGAGCATTGCGGAGGAAATGGATTCATTTTTGCATATTGACAGTTTGGATGTCTATCCTAGTGAACAGGACGCCAGCAGGGTTTTTCCCGACTCATAAGGGTTTGCGGCAGGGCGACCCATTATCTCCTTTATTGTTTATTTTGATTATAGAGGCTTTGGAGTGATTGTTATCTAATGCGGTTCAGAGGGGTCTATTGACAGGCTTTGAAGTGGGCCTAGCTCCAAATCCCAGTTTAATGATTGTCTCATTTGTTTTATACAGATGATGCTCTTATTTTTTGCGAAGCAGAGGATGGTCAGGTTGGTTATTTGAGGTGTGTTTTTCTCTATTTTAAGGCGATTTTGGGGCTGCGAGTGAATTTGGAGAAGTCAGACATGATTCCGGTTAGTGAAGTGGCACGTTTACCTATTTTGACTGCTATTTTGGAGTGCAAGATGATGGCTTTGCCCACTACTTATTTGGGGCTATCTTTAGGTGCTTCTTTTAAAGCTATTGTCACGACCCAAACCCGCCCCTATAGGTTTAGTATCGTAACTGGCCAGTAATCCTTAGATCACCAGAGGCCTCTTAACAGAATATCATATAGTTAGGGGCTATGGAAGCAAATATACAAAATATACATGGTCCAATGAGCTATGATGACATACATGGGACAGAATTTAAAACTTTATACTCGTATATGTGACGTTGTAAAAGCATCAGTCTCACGTCACTTGAGCCATTTATACAAAACTTTCAAACACATGTTCAGTCTAGACATAAACATTTAGGAGGCACAAAAGTTCCAAAACACAAAAGCTTGGGCAGATCTCGAAAAGAAACCTCCACGGGAGGCACGATAGCTGGCTGATACCAAAATTCCAAGCGGCAGCTTAGGCCTGGTCATGTGCCTGCTTACCTACATACATGATATAAATAGTGAGCGGAAACCCAGTAAATAATAACGGAGTAAAGGATTTTAATGAATGATGTCCACACAGATTCAGAAATCATAATTCAGATTCATAACAGATTCATATTCATATTCTTGTTCAGATCATATACAGAAATCAGAGTTCATGCTTAATCATATATGGTACATCTATTAGCGCTAACAGAACAAATACAGAACAGACGCAGAACATATGGTGGTTATGAATAACCAGTTCCATAAAGGAACCTCCGGATCCGGGTACAGAGAATAAACATGCTGAGTCCCATGATGGAGCCTCCGGTATGGGTAACAGAGTGCAGACATATTAAGTTCCATAATGGAACCTCCGATACCGGGTAACAACTAACAGATCTCACATGATGCTAAGGAGGCCACGAATACATTGTCAAAAATTAGACAATCATTCATTGTACAGAACATATCATTTCAGAAAATAGATTTTAATTCATCATACATAAAATACATAAAGTTGAGCATAGCTTTACTAAGTTATTACTTACAGTTGGCTTTGGGTGCAGACAGACAGAGTAGGCTAATCAAACGATCTACGACACGTGACCTACATTAACACAAAACAAATACACACCTGAAACACACGTTCGAATTGTACATAACTTATTTCACTTGTTGTTAGTGTGTTTCTACTCTTATTCTTATTATGGTGACTTAATCATAGCCTAAGAATGCCTTTGATGGAATGAGGATGCAAAAATTGCATTAGAAAACATTTTCCAAAGTTTGCTGAAAATAGGGTCCACGCTCGAGCGTGGCTTTCCTCACTCGAGCGGACATGCAAAAAGTGAGGGTTCGCTAGAGCGTGACTTTCTTAGCTCGAGCGGACTGTAAACTCTTGAAAAAGTACTGGTTGCTTATTTTTCACGCTCGACGGACGCTCGAGCGTAAGACTCAAGCCCTCGCTCGAGCGTGACTTCTGTCGCTCGAGCGTGCTGCAACACATATGAACTTCTGGATACATGCATTTCACGCTCGAGCAGGTAACATGTCGTTCGAGCGAAAGTGCACGCACTCAGAGTGCTTCGCTCGAGCGTGAACTCCTACGCTGGAGTGTAGATTCAAATTCTAGGATTTTCAGATTTGATCTCCAAGCTTCAAACTCAAACTAAACACTTCAAAACTCATCCTCTTGGGCCAAAATTCTGAAAAACATTTAGATATTCACAAAACATCATGATTTAAAGATCCTTTCATGAAATCAAGGCCCAAAAGCATGTCAATTGTTCGCAAACTCAACTTAAACTTCATGAACTCTCCAAAAACATGACATGCATGAAATGATTGAGCTTCAAGTTTCCAAATCATGATCAAATGAAATGAGAGGATGTAAAACACGATGAATTCTTACATCTAAGCTCAATTTATGACATGCATGAGAGAATTCCTAGTAAACATGCTCCAAATGTCATGAAATGTACATGCATGTATGAATTGGTCTTCCTTCCTACTTCTTAAGCTTGGTTCTTACATCTCCTAGCTCAATTCACTTAAATTCATGGGTGAATCAACTCAACTTCAAGACTAAATGCTTGGTTTCTTACCTAAAGTCTTCTATTCTTTGAACTCTTGGTGAATCCTAACTCAATTCTCCAATTCCTCTTTAATTTCGTAGCAATTCCTCCATTTTTGCTTCTTGAGATCAACTCACACTCTTTAGTTCTCTCTTCCTCTCACGTTTATGAGCTCAAGGAGTAGGGAATGAGGGTGTAAAGTAAAATAAGGGAGTCAAAGTAGCCTTTTATAGTCTTAATTAAAGTGGCTTAATTAAGATTGACTTAAGTTAATCACATTGACATTAATTATTCTAATTTAATTGTTCCAAATCGAATTTCAATTAAACCTACCATAAAATTCTATAAATTCCACATAACAAATATACCAAATCAATTTTGTGATCGGATGCCGATAAGGCCTTCGATTCACAAAAGGTAATAGAAATTTCAAACAGATACTCCTACAATGAATAGATAAAACATAAATAATGCACCACATATGCAATTACTTTAAAATCTGATCTTAGTAACTTATTAGGCATAATAAATCATGGATTATCGTTAATCTTGAGTCGGGGTTGTTACAGCTATAGGGGTGTAGGATGGGGTTGTGGATAGGGTGCAGAGTCATTTGGCAGATTGGAAGCGACAATATCTATCGAAAGGAGGGTGAGTCTCAATGATTAAGAGTGTCCTTTCAAGCATTCCAACTTATTTTATGTCAGTTCATGTCATTCCGATGTCTATTACATAGAGGTTGGAGACGCTACAGAGGGATTTCTTATAGGGTGGAGGGTCTGAGTCTTTCTAGTATTATCTAGTAGCTTGGGATTAGATTTGTTCTCCTAAGGTGATGGAGGGGTTAGGGATTCGAAGTTTGGTTTCATTTAATTTGGCTCTTTTGGGAAAGTGGTTATGGCGGTTTGTGGTAGAGAATGAGAGGTTGTGGCGAAAGGTGGCAGGGGCCCAATATGGGTTGAATAGGAGGGATTGGAGTACGAAAGCGGTTCAACAGTTGTATGGGTGTAGTTTGTGGAAGGGTATTTGGTTAGGCCGGGAGAAATTTTGGAACAGAGTAACTTTTCGGGTTAGGGTAGAGGACCAAGTTCGGTTTTGGCGGGATTGGTGGTGTGGCGAGGGCCCTTTGGAGGTGAGTTTCCCATTGATTTTTCGCATTGTTCTTGATCGGGAGGCGACAATGGCTTCTTATTCCCAGGTGCAAAGCCAGATGGTGGTGTGGAATGTTAGGTTGCATCGTGAAGTGCAAGATTGGGAAAATAAGCAATTGTTGGATTTGTTGGGTTTTTTGTACGGTCTTCGGTTTGAAGGGGTTGGAGAGGATTCTATAAGGTGGGAGTGCCCAAAGTCTAAAGCGTATTTTCTGTTTCTTCTTTTCACCATAGACTTACGGGAGGGGTTGGGGTGCCACTCACGTGGAAGAGTGTTTGGGTGGTGAGTTGTCCACCCAAAGTGGCCTTCTTTGTGTGGACAACAGCGTTAGGTCGTATTTTGACGATTGATAACTTGATTCATCGTGGTCATATTTTGGTGAATTGGTGTTGTCTGTGTTGTGGAGCTACGGACACGGTGGATCATCTGCTTATTTGTTGTCCGATGGCTTCACGCCTTTGGATGTCTATAGTTGCTATCTTTGGTTTGGCTTGGGTTCAACCAGGGATAGTGGGGGCGGTGTTACAAAGCTGGGTTGGGGGAAAGGTGGGAAAGAGAAGGCGGAAGGCAAGGTTATTGGCTAGTCAGTGTCTTATGTGGTAGTTTGGTTGGAGCGTAATAAGAGGGTTTCTTAGAGGAGATGTGTACTGTGGTCTGGCTGGAGCAGCGTTTGTTTCTTGTGTTGCACAGTTGGCTATCATTGTCAATAGACCCGAACGTTTTGTCTTTTGTTGATTTTTTAGAGGACTTGACTTACTATTAGTCTTCATTGTTCTTTGCCTTGATGTTTTCGTGCAGGTTTGGTTGGGTGCTTCTAGCTTTTGGCTAATTATTGTATTCTTTGTATCGTCTTGATGCTTTCTCAATAGATAGTTTGCTGATTTATCAAAAAAAACAAGTCACTAAAATAGTTACTCGCCATCCTAGTGCACAAAGGTAAACCAATTACTCCTAAAAGCAATTACGACACAATTATAATTTACTTAATTCAGAAAAGGCAATCAAATTTACGTTCTAATCCAAGTTCCTAGTGCATAGTCATATTGGCCATTGAGTTGAATAGCACAAGGGTGCAAAATAATTTTACAAATTTGGCTGAGCCACATAGTGCATCTCCTTTCCATTTTGATCATATTTTTAACTGTAGGTTTGATGTTTTTGCATTTATATAGATACATATATCACATTTGATCAAGAAATTCACCATGTGTGCGCATGAGTGTGGGCAAAGAAAAGTAGAGGTTTAACATGACTTCCAATTTTTCATGAGGTCCTTGGTAAAACAATTAGAATTTTACAACATTGACCACAAAAATTAAAACTAATAATCAGCAACATTTTCTGAAATTTTCAGGGTGAAGAGCGAAAATTTCATTATATTTTTTTTCTTAAGATAATAACTAGAAATTTACATTTGATTGCCATATGTTGAAATGTAACCAAAAAATCCATTGAAATTTTGAAGTTGATTAGTGGGGAAAAAATTTGCATCTCAAATCTCCTAAGTAATTGAACTTTACCATAACTTTAAATTTTAAGAAACTAGAAATAAGCTTAGAATTTAAACTTCTTCATCCGTGAAAAGCTTTAAAGGTGCACAACTAATAGACAATGCATTCAGTATATACGAGTCAACTTTTACTGTGGAGCACAATTATGATGTCTGAAAAATGGTGGATAAAATCTACAATGTGAGAGTGAAGGGATTTGAATTTAGCTTATAAGTCATACTCTTAAACAAAACATATAAACAGATCAAACCTATTTTACTGAACCTAAAATCAAAAGTAAATCATGTAAAGTCAAACAAAGAAATGGTTCAACAATATGATGGATAATATCAAATTACCTCAAGCCCTGAGGGGAAAGTCTATAGTATATTTTGTTAAAAATGTACGGTACATAGAAAATTAATGACTAAAATTGAGTCACATCATTAAAAGTGACCTACTAAACAGGTCATTTTTTATTCTTATGAGCTAAAATCATAATTTTTCATAACTATAATCAAATTGATCATAACTTAGTCATAATCACATCTCATAACCAACACCATTTTGTTCATAACTAATATCACATATTTAATAACCACATCTCATAACCAACACCATTTTATTTATAACTAATATCACATATTTCATAACCATAACCACATATCTCATAACCAACCATTTTGAGTCATAACCAATATCACATATCTCATAACCACTAGTCACATGTCTCATTACCAACATCTTTTTTTTCATAACGAACATCACTGTAACAAGCCCGCGGGGGACCTCGCTACAGCTCGGACTCGACTTTTGTAGTCACGGTTCTAAGTCTGAACCAAAGAGTCCAAATCCGGCAAATCGTTTTGAGAAAACAGATTTTTGAAAGAAGTGCCAAACATGGACTGCTTTGCCAGATACAGAGTCGCCACCTAAATATTTTATTTTGGGAAATTTAGGAAACCCTGACTTGGTGCCAAAAGGCCACGTGTCCGTCATCACCAAAGTTGCCTCGGCTCGGGAACTTGGGTACGATTGGGGAAGGTCACTTCGTGAGCACCCCCGCTCGCCCGGTCATAGACCGGCCTCTACTAACCATGATATCTATTTTTGAAAACATTGTGAGTTCTTATTCCGGTTATTAGCCTAGGTTACTATGTGATGCGCACAGCATATAAGTATAGACTGAATCGCCTGAATTGGAACAAAACATTTCATGTTTATTTTTGAAAGAGGTTTTGCTACCCGCAGGTAGGCTTGAAACATTTGATGATCTATTCCAATTCAGATAACCCAACCTTCACCCACAGGCATTCAGGCAGTTATATCATATAAGCAATTAGCCTCATGGTAAGCATGCTATCATGGCAGTCACTCACACGCATGCAAGGATGCTAAAGCATAAAACTTACCGAGTACTCCAAGCCCAAAATAGAAACTCATTAGAAATCATGCATGAATCCTAAGTATACAGAAATGCCTAATGCAACACATGCAAAATGCAACTATAGCAGGCTCGGCTATTCTAAGATGGCATATGAGATGCTACAACTATCATGTATTCAATTTGGAATTGAAAGTACAATGCAGTTAGTATGATGTGCCGAGCCCGGTGCATGCGATACAGATGAATGATGCAAACATGCTGTCATACTGTATGCTAATTTAAATATGCCCTAATCTAACCATCATAAGCGGATAAATAAAAGGGAGAAAGACGTGGGGTTAGAAGACACACATCACACTCACGCACACTTATTACAGTTGTGCCCTCACTCGGAGGGTCCGAATAAATATACAGTCCCAATATTACAGTCCCGAATAAAAGAATATTACAGTCCAAAATATTACAAAATCCTAATTAATGAATTAGCTAAGAAAGCAAATAAAATTGGCGTGCAAGCCAGGGACTGCTTCGCTTCTGATGGATGATGCATGTCCGGATTGTCTTGCGCGGAAATCCACCGGAATGCCCCAATTAGCCTCTGTTTACACCTGTTCTTGAAATGCGTGCCAAGCCCCAAAAAATTGCTGATTCTTCGTTTTGCTGCAACAGAGAGCAGGAAAGGGGCATAGCAATGTATTTGCACAGATATATGCATGTCTCGATCCTCGTGCCACCAATCACGCATACCGAGGCATGATGGCCGAGGAGTCGAAATGCACAACTCAATATAGGATGAATGCACATGAAACTACAGCTAAAACCTAACTCCATCATGGATAATCCGGAGTGTCGGCGACTGGGGAATTGAGATACATTCCGTCACTCGGAGTACGAAATGTACCTCGTTTCCCGTGCCCGGGCTAACTCCTATTCCGGACACGATGCAATATGCATGATATGCATGAAATGCAACTAAGATACAATCCTAACACACGATGCTATGAAAATGAAATGCCTCGAAATGCATGCACACGGGCGCGCAAACCGGGAAAATGACAGAATGCAATCTAAGATATAACCTAGTATGCACCATGCTGTGAAAATGAGATGCCTCGAAGTGCGTGCACACGGGCACGCAAACTGAGAAAATACATGAATGCAATAAAAATGAGATGCCTTGAAATGCGTGCACACGGGCACGCAAACTGAGGCAATGGTATATGCAATAAAAATGAGGTGCCTCGAAGTGCGTGCATACGGGCACGCAAACCGAGGCAATGGTATATGCAATGAAAATGAGGTGCCTCGAAGTGCGTGCACACGGGCACGCAAACCGAGGCAATGGTATATACAATGAAAATGAGGTGCCTCGAAGTGCGTGCACACCGGCACGCGAACCGAGGCGATGGTATATGCAATGTAAATGAGGTGCCTCGAAATGCATGCACACGGGCACGCAAATCGAGGTAATGGTATATGCAATGAAAATGAGGTGCCTCGAAGTGCGTGCACATGGGCACGCAAACTGAGGCAATGACGGAATGCGATGCAATGGCATAGAAACATGATATGGGCTTATACCAACATGAGTGAGCCTCAGCCACACTCACATAGGATGCCGACGGATAAAAAAGGAGGTGCCTCGAAATGCGTGCACACGGGCACGCAAACCGAGGCAATGACAAAATGCGATGTATGGCATGGGAAATGATATGCAAACATGGTAATGGAATTTCAGCACTAAAATATGGGGGAAAACAGTCCCGAAATGAGGCGAAATGACATGAAATGCATGGAATTGTCCCGAAATGCGAATTTAGGCACCCGAAATGGCCTATAGCTATGCCAAACATGCACAACATGGACATGCAATGCAAAGACAGAAGCTAGAAAGTCCCAAAAAAGGCACTTTCACAGTTATAAACATGGCCAAACAGCAAGCATAGGTATGGCAAAAATAGCATTCAAGAATAGGGGCCAAAAGAGGGGTAATGAAGCAAGTGATATAAGCAAAATCCAAACTGAAAAATTTCCTTCTACAACATTGAAGAGGGACCAAAAATATGAATATTTACAGTATATGGCAGCCTCAAAATCAGTATACAAACATGATAGAAATGTGATGTAAAATAAGGCTCAAAAGTGGCTATAACATGAGGTATACAAAATAATCACCAAACAGCCAAAGACCCTTAATAAAACATGTAGAATGGGCCAAAATAAGCACTTTTCCAGAACTGTAAAATGGCCAAAAACAAAAGCATGGTAGGCTAACTAAACATGCAAGAGTGGGGAATAAAAGAGAGATATAACATGAAGTGACCTATGGAAGCCCCAAACCATGAAAGGACCTAAATGAAACATGAAGTATGGACCAAAATAAGAACTTTTTAAGAACTGTAAAATGGCCAAAAACAAAAGCATGGTAGGCTGCCATTGCATGCAAGAATGGGGAAGAAAAGAGGAGTATAAAGGTAGGTACAACATGGAAACCCCAAATGGTGTTGAGCCCTTCTTCAATGTTGAAGAGGGGATCAAAATAAGCCTAATATCAGTTTACAACATGCTCGAAAACATATTTCTCATGGGCCAAAAATAGCATGCAAAATTATGACATACAAGAGGATCAATGAAGCAAGTGTGTCATGGAGGGCTCAAACAGGGTTGAGCCCTTAATGAAAAGTGAAGATGAGCTCAAAAGAGGGCCCTTTTCAGTTTGGGCCGGAGCTTGAAACAAAAAGCAAGTGGGGCTTACAAATAAATCAATAAAAAGGGTCAAAATGAAGAAAAGGTTACTCACCCTTGAAGACTCAAACTTTTGTTGCTTCTTGGATCAATTTGCAGCTTCTTTGGCCTTTGAGAAACCTTCCTTGTTGCTGGAAATGAGGTGGTGGTGGTAGAGCTTGGTGGTGTAGAAGAAATGATGGTTAGGGACTTAGAGATTTTTCAAGAAATGAGAGGTATGGAGATGGAGTTGTGTATGGAGGCTTGAAGAAGAGTTTTTCTAACCCCAAAATACTACAAGGCTTGCTTGCTATATAGGCCAACAAGGGGGTGTAAAGGTGGGGGAAAAGGAGAGTAATATTCCCCCACGAAATATCCCCCAGATAAAGATCTTTTCTGGGGGATAAAGCCTCACAGCTGTAAAGGGAACAGTGCAAGGAATACGGCCGGCCTGGTACTTTTGTTGCAGGTGGCCGGCCGGCCACACCCCCTAGCCGGCCGGCTAGGGGTCAAAAGGTTCAATGAGATTTTCTGGCCGGCCACCAACTGATGGTGTTCTCCTATGTGTGTACAACACAACCATGTGGTTAAAATTCCAAGAAAGTGGGTCCAAGGGGTTCAACATTAGCCCGGAAGGAGGGGGTCAAAAGGGTCAAGTTGAATTAATGGCCGGCCATGAACTTTTAGGGTCCTCTCATGTGTGTACATCACAAATATGTGGTTCAAAGTTCAAGAAAAAGGGTCCAAGAGGTTCAACATTAGTCCGGAAGGAGGGGGTCAAAAGGGTCAAGTTGAATTAATGGCCAGCCATGAACTTTTAGGGTCCTCTCATGTGTGTACATCACAAATATGTGGTTCAAAGTTCAAGAAAAAGGGTCAAAGGGGTTCAACATTAGCCCGGAAGTGCGAAAAACGGGCGCCGGAGGGCGTCGGAGGATGTATAACTGGTTGCTGCAACAATTGCTGGCCTCCCACCCTTCAGTGACCTCCCCGGTGATAAAACAGAGGTACCTACCAAAAATGAACGAAAACCGTTGCAAAACGAATGCTCGGGGACCAAAACACGCAGTTCGGGGTCCCGAAAATGGGCTGTTAAGCACCGAAAGTGGCATTCGGCCACGAAGTGGGCTTCTCAGCCCCCAGTGTCCCTTAAAAGGGAGAAAATAGGAAGTATGCCAAAAAAATAGAGCAAACGGAGATGGTTAGGCGGTCCCGAACCGAGGCACACGGCCAATGGTCCCGAAAACCGGAAACCGGACTCCGAAATGGGCAAAATGGCCTACGGCCACCAAATGTAGCCTACGGACATTGAGAGATGGTCTACTGGACCTCTCCCTCCCCTCAGGAAAAGAAACAGAGAAAATCGAGTCTGGTTCGCAAACCGAGACAAGGCACAGAAGAGGGTTCGGAAGTCCGGAGGCAGGGCTCACGGCCGCAACTCTGAAACTTCTGAACAAGCACATTATGCAACATCACCAAGTGCTCAGTCGGCGACGTCTGAGTCTTAAGGTCGGTCAAAAATGGGGTGTCTACAATCACATATCTCATAACCACTAGTCACATATTTCATAACTAACACCCTTTTGCTTATAACCACACCACTTTGATCATAACCAATATCACATATCTTATAACTATTACCCACATTAATCATAACCACATCTCATAACCAACCATTTTGAGTCATAACCAACATCACATATCTCATAACCAATAGTCACACATCTCATAACTAACAACCATTTTGCTTATAACCACACCACTTTGATCATAACCAATATCTCATATCTCATAACCACTAACTCATATAGCATAATCAAACACCCTTTGACACCACTTTGCTCATAACCAAAATCACATATCTTATAATCACTAATCAAATATCTCATAACCATTACCCACATATCTCGTAACCAACATCACATATATTATAATTACTAATCACATATCTCATAACCACATCACTTTGATCATAACCAACATTACATATCTCATAAGCACTAATCACATATCTCATAACCAAACACCCTTTGACTTATAACTACACCACTCTGCTCATAATCAAAATTACATATCTAATAATCACTAATCATATATCTCATAACATTTACCCGCTTATGTCATAACCACATCTCATAACCAACATCATTTGCCTCATAACCAACATCGCATATATCATAATCACATAACCACTATACACATATAGGGGTGTAAATTTGGCCCACGAGCTCACGGCACACCCCAAGTCCAATCGAGCCCTGGGTGGACCCAACCAAGCCTGAGCCTAAGCCTAAGCCCAACCTAAGACCCTGGGCTTTGTGTTCTAGAGCCTGGCCCGACTCTAGTGTGTTATGGAGTGTGACCCATCTCGTGAACTTGACCTGAATTTTTTTTTTCCCCATCTGGCCCGACCCAACCCCAACAGCTCCCTGCCCCCTATTAGTGCAACGATCAAAAAAAAAAAAAAAAAAAAAAATTGAAACAGTCATATGCTGTTAATTCCACTAACAGCTAATTTTATTTTTTTATTTTTGATATATATAAATTAACCCCTTCCTTCCAAGTACTATAAATATCACCTCTCTCTAATTTTATTTCTCACAAATAAATCTATCTCTCAAATTCTCATTATCTCTGAACTCTCAACTCTCTCAATTAATTTTAAAGTATCATCCCTAAGTAACAGTTGCAATTGATCACCTATCTCTATTTTAGATTTATTTTTAGTCATAGTATCTTCATTAAATATAATAGAAATAGTAATATACAAACGATATACTTTTTAAAATATCTATATACACTTATAGGCATATATATATATATATATATATAATTATAATGAACTAAATTTTAATAAAAAATATGTTTTGAAAAAAATTGTCTGTGACGTGATTTTATTTTATTCTACTAAATAAATTTTCTCTTAAATTTTTTTTCTCGAACTTTTTTTTTTTTCTCTACTCTATTTTCTTTCCCTTGATTTGTCCTAGTAGTGCCTGAGCTCTCTCTACTTTTTACTCAGACTTCGCTATTTCGCTCAAATTATTGAACGACCATTGTTGATAGTTCTTTCACACTGGATTCTTCATCTCTCTACTTTGTGTCTCTGCAATAGATCCTTGAACTCGTCACTACTCTCTTTGTCTATTTCAATACTATTCATTCTGATGATATTTCTCTATCTAGTAAATGCATCTATCTCGAAACTCTAGCTCTTTCACATTAATATGTCATACATACACAAACCTTGGCCGTAGTTATGATTTGAAAGGTTTTGTTATCATCAATTTGTACGTGTTATAAAACTATTGAAAAATGAATATTATGCATTTTGTTGTATTGTTCTACTATCTCAGTCATCTTCATCCCTCAAGCATCTCTCTCATTCTTTACTGTCATTGTAGATATCTCCGATGTTCCTTATCGAAAATGACAACACATTTGACGTCATTTTTACAAGTGATAAGCTCGTTCAGTCTCTCTTTCTCATATTCCCTTTTCTTTCGCTCTACTAGCTAACCTTCTCTAACTCTCATTTTTTGTTCCATGGCTTTAAGTCGTTGATTAAATTATTTAATGATTGTCATTACATTTTGTTTTCTGTATTATGAGAGATCCCGATTGGTGATTCTAAGATTTTTAGTGATCTGTTTAGTCATTTTATGATAATTGTTATGAAACTTTATTGCTTGATTACAATATTTGTGGTTTATAAAAAATATAGATATTTTTGCTACATCAATTAGTTGTGTTGTTACGCATTTTGTGATTGATATTATGAAATTTTTTAAGTTGGTTATGACATTTGTGATTTGTAAAATTTTTGATTATTTTTAGGGTAAACTATCAATAGGTCCTAATAGTTGGACTTAATTCACATCAAGTCCTATTGAAAATAAATCTTGTTAAAATTGTCGCTTAAAATAATTTTTTTCTGATAATTTTTTATATACGTCGCTAAAAATTTACAATTAGTGACTTTTTTTTGTCATGATTTTTATAAATTGTCGCTAAAACTTACAATTAGTGACGATTTTTTATGACAAATTTTTCTCATAGGACTTGTTAGACAATAACTCCACTTATTAGGACCTACACGTAAGTACCCCTTATTTTTATTATGGCAATTAGTGGTGCAGTTACCCATTTTGTAGTTCATGTTATTCAATTTTGTGAGTTGGTTATGACATTTGTGGTTTTTAAAATTTTTGGATGTTTTTGTTACACCAATTAGTGGATAGTTACATAATTTTTGGTTAATGTTACGAAATTTTGGGAACTAGTTACGACATTTGTGATTTTCTATAATTTTAAACAATTTTGTTACGCCAATTAGTGATGGCGTTATGTATTTTGTATTTTATATTACAAAATTTTGTGACTTGATTATGATATTTATGGTTTCTAAAATTTTAAATATTTTTATTACGCCAATTAATGGTGTGATTATACATTTTGTAGTTGATGAGTAAAGTAGTCTTTTTTATTAATTTTACTTAACAAAAATAGATGAAGGATTTATATTAAAAACAAATAAATAAAATTTAAGGATAAATTAACAAAATTATAAATTAATAATTTATTTTATTATAAGACTCTATTAAAAAATGTTTTGATTTTGTTTTTTATAATGATTATTACATAATTTCAGTCCCATTTTCTCTAAAAATTTGGAACAAACATCCAAATTTTGTCAAAATCAAAATTCCCTCATTAATTAATTTTGACAAATCCCTAGATCCTTTCTTTAGCCCAAACGAGAGAGAGAGAGAGAGAGAGAGAGAGAGTAATTTCTGGACTTGGGGTGTGCCGTGAGCTCGTGGGCCAAATTTACACCCCTATATGTAGATAGTGGTTATGAAATATGTGATTAGTGGTTATGATATATGTCGTTACCCAAAAGACAACCAAAGAAGGTGAGTGAATTAGGTTTTACAATTAAAATTAATAATACCCTAATAAAAATTATGACTAGCACAATAGATAAATATAATTAATGAAATAAAAATAATTAAAACAAGTGTCTTAACAATTATGTCAGTTAATGATTTTAGCACAGTAAAAATGCAAAATATAGCTATGCCAATTTAAAATAAAATAAAGAGATAAGGGAAAGAGAGACAAACAAATTTATAGTGGTTCGGCTTCAACTCAGCCTACGTCCACTCCTCAAGCTTCACTTGAGATTTTCTATTATCTTCTAGCTATACAGGGGTGCTAGGAACCTCTTTATAAATGGAGCAATCCTCCACGAATTTTACACAGACTTCACAAGTCCAAACCTTTGCAAATCTTAGGTGATTCACAATCACTCTCAAGATTTCAAGAGCACAGTGTTTACAACACTTTTATAAGATGAAATGGTATTTTTTTCTTTCAACGAAAGCTTACAATAAATATCTCACAAAGATAGATATATAAAATGAAGCTTTGATTTTTCTGTAAATCTCACACAGGAAAGATGAGTTTAAAGCTATAAGGCTCAGTGTATAATTTCTGAGAATAGATATGAGTGATTATAGATCAAAGAATATTTTCATATTTTTTGTAACTTGTTTACATTAGAGGCTTTGGTATATATAATGAAAATTGTAGCCATTTATAGCTGTTATATTCATTTGAATTTATAACCGTTTATAGTCGTTGTAGTCATTTGAATTTATAGTCGTTTATAGCCGTTGTACTTCTATCATTACCAATTTGAATATCTTCAACTCCATCATTACAAATTTAAATATCTTTCACTTGAACCTTTTGACCCTTTTGACCTTCTGAACCTTTATAGCCGTTGTACTTCCATCATTACTAATTTGAATATCTTTCACTTGAACCTTTTGAACCTTATGGCCTGCTGCTGTGCTAGGCTGTTTGAACCTTTGTTTTGGTCTGTTTGAACTCCTGATTTAATCAAATATTAAATACATTCTAACAACATTTAGGATAAAGGTTTAGGTGAGAAATAATAAGACAAAATAAATTTTGATTCTATTTTTCTCTTTCAAATAAATTAAAACTTAAAACATAAAATCATCAAAATAAATGTTGATTCTATTTTTCTCTTTCAAATAAATCATCAAAATAAATTTTGATTTTATTTTTCTCTTCCAAATAAATTAAAAACATAATTAAATAAATCATCAAAATAAATAAGTCTAACAATCTCCCTCTTTTTTATGATGGTACACAATGATGTTTTGATTTGATTTGGAAGTAATAAAAGCTCCCCCTCAAGTCATGCTCCTTGAATTCATTGCTAAATACATAGGTTAGCACATGTGTAATAAATAAGCTTTAATTGGAAACATGATATGAGACTAAGATATCAAATTATAACTACACAATCATTAGATTAGTTTTCAAATAATACCAGAATTTGAAAATAATACCATAATACATAGCATCATATAATTTCTCCCCCTGTGACATTATCAAAAGGAAAGCATGGGTCAGAATCTGGAGGAGGAGGAGGAGGAAAATGATAGTAATAAATGGCATCAAAAAATAGAGAATCAAAATGTATATATACATATATATATATATATATATAAAAGATTCGCCTGCGTCTTCTTTTTTTCGTCGAAAATCACGTCGGACACGCGTCCTCACTTTTGCGTCAGCCGACCGACAAAAGCGAGACGGCCCAATCAGTCAATCAACTGCCTCGGCTCTCTTTCCCTCTTGTCGTCTTCTCCTTCGTCTTCTTCTTAATCACTCTTTTCGCCTTCTTCTTCTTCATTCGCTTCGTGAGAGAGATAGAACAAAGAGACTGAGCAGAGTAGAAAGGCTTCCAAAAACGACTCTCCTTTCGATTACATCTCTTTCTCCTACTATATGGCCTCGTTCCGTCCCCTTACTCTCTTTCCGGACCTGAATGATCCTATAAGCGCTGTTGGGCCAAGTGCCCCGGCTCATTCTCTTCCCAACCTTCCTATGATGTCGATTGAGCAAATAATGGCAGCTCAATCAGACATTGAAGCCAATCATTTTACACTAACGTCCTATATGGAGACGGTGACGGCAGTCACAAAATTGGCTCACCGATTATAGAACAGGACGAGTGAGCTTCATCAGGTCAACGCCCAACTCTCTCTGCTCCGGCGCATGTACAAGGATGCGCGAGCAGAAATAGGCACACTGAAGGCCGAAAATAAAGAGCTTAAACGGAAGACCACCTCCATGGCTCGATTTGGAGCAACGTCGTTCTTAGCCTTTGATAGTCAGCGAGGAGTCGTCGCACTCGACGAAAGCACGGGGGCAAGGGCGTCAAGGGTCGCCCAAGGTGATAAAAAGAATAAGAAAACGATGGAAGGGGCGACTAAGTAAGATTGGCGTATGGCCGGAAAAAAATGAAGGTTTTTTTTTTTTATGTTTATTTTGATCGGCATATGGCTGTAAAAAAATGAAGGGTGTTTTGTTTTTTTTTTTTATGTAAATATTTGTATTTTGATTTATTTTTGTTTTTATGTTTAAATACTGAAAAATGAAATTAAAAAACAAATAAATAAATAAAATAAGAAAATTAAGCCCAAACAAAAAATAATAATGAGAAAAAAATAAAAATAAAAGAAATTAAGCCTAGTAGCAAAATAAAAAAAAAATAAAATAAAAATAAAATAATACCAGCAGATATTAAACTTAATGGGGCATTGGTGTTGCTGGAATGGTAATAAAAAAAATAACATAAGGGTTTAAAAAAAATCAATGTATGCAAAGTTAATTTTACCTCAAGATGCAGAACCCCAAAAAAAATTACTCAATTGAGAATAGCAAACTGTTAAGGAGAATAAATGTATGAAGGATTTGAGAGCATTCAACTGATATAAATGTTTCCATATCAATGTAGCAATACACATATATCATTTTAACAAAAATTCAAGTTTCACAGTCATAACAAAACTTTTTAAGTAGAAATCGACATTCCAAGCAAGCCAAGAATAAAATTGAAGCGATCCTTGCTTAGAGGTTTTGTGAAAATATCCGCCAATTGCTTGTCGGTGTTTACAAATTCAAGTACAATATCCCCTTTTTGAACATGATCTCTTAAAAAATGATATCGAATTTCAATATGTTTTGTTCGTGAGTGTTGAACCAATTTTTTGCTTAAATTGATGGCACTAGTATTATCACATTTAATAGGGATATGATCATAATGCAAATCAAAATCCTCCAATTGTTGTTTCATCCAAAGTATTTGGGCATAACAACTTCCAGAAGCTATATATTCAGCTTCGGCCGTTGATAAAGAAATAGAATTTTGGTTTTTGCTAAACCAAGATCCTAATGAGTTACCAAGAAAGTGACAAGTGCCACTGGTGCTTTTTCTATCAAGTTTGCATCCAACAAAGTCGGCATCCGAGTTACTAATTAAATCAAATGCAACACCTCTAGGATAAAACATTCCCAAATTTTGAGTACCAACAAGATATCTAAAAATTCTTTTAACAATACTGAGATGTGATTCTTTAGGATTTGATTGATATCTAGCACACATACAAATACTAAACATAATATCGGGTCTACTTGCAATTAAATAAAGAAGTGAGCCGATCATACATTGATATTTTGTTTGATCATTGGACTTATATTTTTCATCCTTGTCTAGCTTAATGGATGTGCTTATAGGTGTTCCAACTATTTTTGAGTAGTTCTTTTGTGTACTTAGCTTGGCTGATAAAAATTCATTCCTTACATTGTTTGATTTGAAGCCCAAGGAAATAATTTAGCTCCCCCATCATGCTCATCTCAAACTCACCTTGTATACACTTAGCAAATTCCTTACACAACATTTCATTAATAGCACCAAATATAATGTCATCCACATATATTTGCACAATAAGTAAATCATCATTTTTAGTTTTAACAAAAAGTGTTGTGTCAATCGTTCCTCTAGAAAAATTATTTCCAATAAAAAAATGTACTTAATCGTTCATATCATGCACGAGGTGCTTGTTTCAAACCATATAAAGCTTTTGATAGTTTAAAAACATGATTTGGAAAAGCATGATCTTCAAAACCGGGGGGTTGTTTAACATAAGCTTCCTCATTTATAAAACCATTAAGAAAGACACTTTTTACATCCATTTGATAAAGTTTGAAATCTGTAAAACATGCAAATGCAAGTAACATGCGAATGGCTTCTAATCTAGCAACCGGAGCATAGGTTTCATCGAAATCAATACCTTCTTCTTGATTGTATCTTTGTGCAACAAGTCTAGCCTTATTTCTTATAATTGTGCTAGATTCATCAAGCTTGTTTCGAAAGATCCATTTGGTACCGATAATGGTATGATCTTTAGGTTTTGGCACAAGTTCTCACACTTTGTTTCTCTCAAATTGGTTAAGCTCTTCATGCATAGCTATCATCCAATGTTCATCGAATTCCGCTTCTTGAAAGTTTTTGGGCTCAATCTGTGAGAGAAAAGCCAAGTTACTACAAATATTTCTAAGTGAAGAGCGAGTTTCAACACCTTTTGTAGGGTCACCTAGGATTAAATCCTTGGGGTGATTATGAACAAACTTTCATTCTCTTGGCAAATCATCATTGTTTCCTCCTTCTTCTTGAGGTGAGAGAATATGTTTTCAATCTCTTTGTTCAACTTACATGATTGGTTCTTTTTTTTTGTAGATACTTGAATCTTCCACATTTGGTTCCAAATCTATATTATCATTAACAATTTGCTTTTGAGCAGAGGTGTTAGTTTCATCAAATGTCACATGTATAGATTCTTCCACAACAAGAGTTCTTTTATTAAAAACATGATAAGCTTTGTTAGTTAAGGAATAGCCAAGAAAAATTGCTTGATCAGATTTTGAATCAAATTTACCTAAGTTATCCTTACCATTATTATGCGCAAAACATTTACAACCAAAAACATGCAAGTGACTAATGTTGGGCTTTCTAACATGCTAAAGTTCATAATGAGTCTTTTTGAGAATAGGTCTAATTAATGCACGATTTAAAATATAGCATGTGGTGTGAACGGCTTCGGCTAAAAATATTTAGAAAGATTATTTTCACAAAACATTGTTCTACTCATCTATTCTAAAGTTCTATTCCTCCTTTCTACTGCACCATTTTATTGAGGGGTTCTAGGTGCTGAAAAATTATGTCCAATACCATGTTCATCACAAAACAATTCAAATTTCTCATTTTCAAGTTCTCTACCATGGTCAATTCGAATATTAGTAATATGAAAGCCTTTTTCATTTTGAATTCTACGACGGAGTTTTGTGAAAGAAGAAAATGTTTCATTTTTGTGTACTAAAAACATAACCCATGTAAATCTTGAATAATCATCAACAATAACATTTACCACCTAGACTAGATGTCCTTGAGGGGACCAAATAAATCCATATGCAATAGTTGTAAAGGTCTAATTATGGAAATATGAGATTTTGATTTAAATGATATTTTAGTTTGTTTTCCTTGTTGACAAGCACTACAATGATGATCTTTTTCAAATTTAATTTTTTGAAGTCCAATGACCAAATCATTTCTCAAAAGTTTAGCAATTAAATCCATATGAGCATGACCAAGTCTTCTATGCCTTTTTTGTTACAGACCAAGTCTTCTATGCCATAACCAACTATTTTCATTATTAACATATAAACATTTAACATCACTAGCATAGAGATCATTAAGATGAAAAACATAAATATTATCATGGCGATTACCAACGAATAAAACTTTATGATCATTTGTGCTTTTAATTGTGCAATGTGATTTATAAAAAATAACTCGATTACCTTTATCATATAATTGACTAATACTAAGTAGGTTATGCTTAAGTCCATCAACAAGTAAAATATTTTCAATAGAAGGATTAGGAGAAACACCGATGCTACCAATACTGATGATTTTTCCTTTCTTGTTGTCTCCAAAAATAACAAGGCCTCCATCTTTGGATGACAGTGTAGTAAAGAAGGACTTATCTGCGGTCATGTGTCTGGAACAGCCACTATCAAGGTACCACTTCCCTTCTTTAGCTTTGGACTTAAGGCAAACCTACAAGATGACAATCAAGTGTTGGTTTTTGATACCCATAGCTTCTTGGGTCCTACTTGGTTAGTTTTGTTAGATCCGTTAATAATCCAAATCTTTTTAATTCCCATGTTCATATTCTTTTTGAATGGACAATAAGATATATAATGGCATTTCTTTCTACAATAATGACAAGTAATATGAGGGTGTGTCATGAGAGGTGCCTTTTCAAAAATTGTATTAAGATTTTTTTGTTTCTTAATAGGGTCATATCCAATGCCCGCTTTATCGAAAATACATCTTTGATTTCCAAGAAGCATGTTGAGATTATTTCTACCTTTTACAAAATTTTCAAGTGTTTTTGTTAAATCTTCATCATTGTTTTTTAAAGCAGTTTTCTCATTAGAGATGGTGTCAAAATCATTTTTCAAAACAATTTTTTCTTTCTTTAATTCTTCTACATTACTAAATAAAGATGCAACAAAATTTTTTAACACATTATTTTTGGCACAAACTTTTCTAAATTCATCTTTTAGTTCATGGAATGCACTTTCAAGTTCTTCATAAAGAGTAGTTACCTCATCTTGAGTAGAGTCTTCATCTTCAAGAGCTATGAGACACAAGTTGGCTACTTCATTTTCAATTTGATCAAGTGAGCTTTCATCTTCACTTTCTCCCCAAGCTGCTACCATGGCCTTCTTGTTTCTTTTATAGCCTTTGTTGTACTCCTTTTTGAAAGGTCTTCTTTCTCCATAATTGTTTTTCCTGAAGTGCTTTTTGAGATTTCTACTAAACATGGCATAGCTTTCATCCTCACTGGAGTTTTCATGTTCTTCTTCATTTGATGAGGCTTCAAATACAATTCCATTTTTCTTTTTGTTTTCAACATCCTCATATCCTTTCATGGTGATTTCATGAGTCATAAGGGAACCCATAAGCTCATCCAATCCAAGTGTAGAGAGATCTTTGGCTTCTATAATGGCGGTGACCTTTGCTTCCCAATTCTTTGGTAAACACCTAAGAGTTTTTCTTACAAACTCACTGTTAGTATAAGTTTTGCCAAGAGATTTCAAAGAGTTTACAATTTCAGTAAATCTAGTAAATATACTTGAAATAGATTCATCAGAGTTCATTTTAAACAATTCATAACTATGAACAAGCATATCAATACGAGATTCCTTTACTTGGTTTGTACCTTCATAAGTTACTTCAAGTTTGTCCCAAATTTCTTTTGCCTAATCACAATTTGAAATTCTATTATACTCCTTAGAGTCTAATCCACAAACAAGGGTGAGTTTGGCTTTAGCATTGGCTTGCAATAATATGTGGTCCCTCTCATCACATTCATCTTCAATTTTAGGTACACTAATATTGTCTACTAATTTGGTAGGAATTTTTGGACCTTTGGTGACAATAATCCACATATCATAATCAGTGGCTTGTAAATATAGGGTCATCTTATCTTTCCAATGACTATAGTTGTTTTCGTCAAATAATGGTGGCCTATTGGTGGCTTGTCCTTCAGCAGTGCTGGTGCTAGCTAAGATTGCCATGGATCGAAACTCTTAGATGGTTAAATCTAAAGCAAGAATCTAGGCTCTGATACCAATTATTACCTAAAAGACAACCTAAGAGGGGAGGTGAATTAGGTTTTTACAATTAAAATTAATAATACCCTAATAAAAATTATGACTAGCACAATAGATAAATATAATTAATAAAATAAAAATAATTAAAACAAGTGTCTTAACAACTATGTCAGTTAATGATTTTAGCATAGTAAAAATGTGAAATATAGCTATGCCAATTTAAAATAAAATAAAGAGATAAGGGAGAGAGAGACAAACACATTTATAGTGGTTCGGCTTTAACTCGGCCTACGTCCACTCCTCAAGCTTTACTTGAGATTTTCCACTATCTTCTAGCTTCATAGGGGTGCTAGCAACCTCTTTACAAATGGAGCAATCCTTCACGAATTTTACACAGACTTCACAAGTCCAAACCCTTGCAAATCTTAGGTGATTCACAATCACTCTCAAGATTTCAAGAACACAGTGTTTGCAATACTTTTACAAGATGAATTGGTATTTTTGCTTTCAAAGAAAGCTAATAATAAATATCTCTCAAAGATAGATATATAAAATAAAGTTTTGATTTTTCTGTACATCTTACACAGGAAAGATGGGCTTAAAGCTATAAGGCTCAGTGTATAATTTCTGAGAATAAATGCGAGTGATTATAGATCAAAGAATATTTTCAGATTTTTTGTAATTTGTTTACATTAGAGGCTTTGGTACATACAATGAAAATTATAGCCGTTTATAGCCATTGTATTCATTTGAATTTATAGTCGTTTATAGCCGTTGTAGTCATTTGAATTTATAGTCGTTTATAGCCGTTGTACTTCCATCATTACCAATTTGAATATCTTCAACTCCATCATTATAAATTTGAATATCTTCTACTTGAACCTTTTGAACCTTTTGGCCTTCTGAACCTTTATATCCGTTGTACTTCCATCATTACTAATTTGAATATCTTTCACTTGAATTTTTTGAACATTTTGGCTTGCTGCTGTGCTAGGCTGTTTGAACCTTTATTTTGGGCTGTTTGAACTCTTGATTTAATCAAATATTAAATACATTCTAACAATATTTAGGATAAAGGTTTAGGTGAGAAATAATAGGACAAAATAAATTTTGATTCTATTTTTCTCTTTCAAATAAATTAAAACATAAAATCATCAAAATAAATGTTGATTCTATTTTTCTCTTTCAAATAAATCATCAAAATAAATTTTGATTCTATTTTTCTCTTTCAAATAAATTAAAACATAAAATCATCAAAATAAATGTTGATTCCGTTTTTCTCTTTCAAATAAATTATTAAAATAAATTTTGATTCTATTTTTCTCTTTCAAATAAATTAAAACATAAAATCATCAAAATAAATGTTGATTCTATTTTTCTCTTTCAAATAAATCATCAAAATAAATTTTGATTCTATTTTTCTCTTTCAAATAAATTAAAACATAAAATCATCAAAATAAATGTTGATTCCGTTTTTCTCTTTCAAATAAATTATTAAAATAAATTTTAATTCTATTTTTCTCTTCCAAATAAATTAAAAACATAATTAAATAAATCATTAAAATAAATAAATCTAACATATGTGATGTTAATTATGAAGCAAATGGTGTTAGTTATGAAATGTGGTTATGACATAAGCGGGTAAATGTTATGAGATATATGATTTTGATTATTAGCAGAGTGGTGTAGTTATAAGTCAAAGGGTGTTTGGTTATGAGATATGTGATTAGTGGGTATGAGATATGTAATGTTGGTTATGATCAAAGTGGTGTGGTTATGAGATATGTGATTAGTAGTTATGATATATGTGATGTTGGTTATGAGATATGCGGGTAATGATTGTGAGATATTTGATTATTGATTATAAGATATGTGATTTTGGTTATGAGCAAAGTAGTGTCAAAGGGTGTTTCGTTATGCTATATGTGCCAGTGGTTATGAGATATGAGATATGGGATATTGGTTATGATCAAAGTGTTGTAGTTATGAGCAAAAGGGTTGCTAGTTATGAGATATATGACTAGTGGTTATGAGATATGTGATGTTGGTTATGACTCAAAGGGGTTGGTTATGAGATGTGGTGATGTTTTATGTGAGTAATAGTTATGAGATATGTGATTAATGGTTATGAGATATGTAATATTGGTTATGAACAAAGTGGTGTGGTTATGAGTGAAATGGTGTTAGTTATGAGATATGTGACTAGTGGTTATGAGATATGTAATGTTGGTTATGAAAAAATAGTGTTGATTATGAGATATGTGACTAGTGGTTATGAGATATAAGATGTTGGTTATGAGATATGTGACTAGTGGTTATGAGATATGTGATGTTGGTTATGAGATATGTAACTAGTGGTTATGAGATATGTGATGTTGGAACCCCTGGACTCCTCTGATTTCCTTTGCCCTCTTTTTAGTAACCGGTTACACCAGTTGCCAATTTAAAATTAAATTATTAAAATAATTTAGTTATGTGGTAGTTATGAGATAATATGGTATGTATGAATAACTAAATATAACTAAGTTATAAGTTAATATGATAATAGTTAAAATAAAAAATCACATGTCTTCATAACTGATGTATTGTACATCCAAATGTGCCATAGCATCACCCCTGAGGATTAGATGTGACAATGTAACAGAGTTTGCTTCTCGAAACTAGCGGAGCATGTTGAACACATCGTGGGGAAATTCTATTTTCACACACTAAATTATCTCTGTGTACATTTTTTTTTAATCTACACATTTAGTGATTTGATTTTTACTTCTTTATCTCAGTCCACACATTTCACATTCCAAATATACCCTCATCTTCTCTGTGCACATCCTCTCCTTCCGTCCTCGCTCTGGAAGATTATGGTATTGGATAGTTGGGGTTCCACTCGTTGAGGCGTCCATGGGCACTACTCAATTGTGCAGTGCCCAGAATAGGCAAAGGAGAAGATTTATACTGCTGGAATACATTAAGTCAAACAGTGGACAATACATACAAATTGTAAAATTCAATTTTCCAATTTTCTAACTAATAAGAATTTCAAGTATCTACCTTAAATTATGTATTGGTCAGAGAATTTCGGGTATCTCACCTACACACAAAACACATTATCACAAACACACATTTTATCAGACCCGAAGTGAATAACAAAGCTTATCAAAAGCAAAATTGAGACAATTAAGTGCTTCAAACTAATAAAAGAGGTGTCAAAGATCAAAAGAGAACTTTGGGACTCAATTTTAAGATACCAAACATCCCCAATTCAGACCATCTAAATCAAGAGGCACAAGTATGGACAAAGATAGAATCGCAAAACAACAAAACCAGTAATGGAAAGTGTAAATGATTTACAAGTATGATCAAACAAGAAAAATCAAACATAGACACACCAAAAATGAAGAAAATAGTTAGTATTTTTTTATTATTTTATAATTCTTATTTTAAAGAATAGGAGATGGTATTCTACTCACACAATGGGAAAAACTGTCAAATGAAGAATACTAATCCTTCAAAAATAGATATTCCAAACACAAAAAAAAACCCAAAAGGAAAGGAATTTCCACCCAGAAAGATATGCTTCAATTCAGGTAATAATCTATGGAAACCCAACAATTCAAATTTCATAAATCTAAACAAAACCAATCAGATACAAACCCAGAACAAAGATTACACTTTACAAAACAATTCTTCACAAAAATCAACCCAAAAAAATTCTGATCACTCAACGGGACAAAGATCAAAGTTTTCATCAGAAATGAAAGGTTAGGGGCTGGAAGGAGTGGGGAAAGTGAAAGGAAATGCTGTATATGGTTGATGTTTGGGCATGGGAGGCGATGTCCGATGATGAAGTGGCTGGTGAGATGGTGGTGGATGAGATGTGCATGGAGAAATTGTGAGATGTGTGGGTGAGATGGTGGTGGGTGAGATGGTAATTTTGTAAAAGGATAAAATTGTGATTTTGAAAAAATTCATTAAGTGTGTGGGGAAATTCAATTTCCACAAACCTATTTACCTCAGTGCACACACATAATGAAATTTTATTTTAATGACAATTATATTTCAAAATAAAATGACCATAATAGATATCAAAATCTTATATAACCCATCTCATCTCTCTCTCTCTCTCTCTCTTTCTCTCTCTACCACTAATAGCAACAAGCAAACCCACAAGCCCTTCGTTTTCTTCGGTCTCTTCTTCCTCATCGTCATAGTTGCCACCACAAAGCCACCAGTTTGATTTTCCGATGAGTTTTCCAGTGAGCTTTGCTTACCAGGAAAGCCCTCTTCGACAAACCAGTGTTGATATTTTTTTTATTTTTGTCAGACATCAACTGTCGAAATTATTATTTTTGTTCAAAAAATAATTTTTGAATCGAAAAAAATAGTTATATTCAGTAATCAAGTTTCGAAATTTTAGAAAATTTTTGGAAGTTATCAACCGAAAAATTTAATTTTAGTCGAAAAATCAGTATCGAATCGTCAAAACTTAATTCTCTAGCAATTTGAGAGTTGCCTAATATTGATCACTGATGCATCCCATGGAATGGCTTTTCTAAACCATGGAAAAGAAAAAATATTAGCGCAAGTGAAGAAGAGTACAAAACTTTGATAGCTACTTTTGACTTGATCTCATGAAGAAAATGCAATTGCAACCTTTACAACATAACACCCTTTGTTGGTCAAACTATCATCCATGTCAAGTGTCGATACCCAGCCTACTTAGTAGCAACACAAACACCAATGGCCATGGTTGCACAGAGCAACGGAATTGGAACTTTCCTAACCATTGCAACAGTTTCTCCGTTATCTTTATCTTTCAATGGCTTTTACGGTGACTATGTGGGTGTCTGTTTGGATGAAAAGTGTGTATAATATTTGAGTTAAGAGTTATAATTAGAATATGTAGTATGTGGAACTAGATAAATAATACCTAATCAAATTCATAAGTGTGTGCACTGAGAAATTATGTGCATTGAGGTAAAGAGCTGTGTGGAAATAGAATTTCCTAAGTGTGTGGAGTAAGCGAACTTGGTGTGTGGAAATAAAATTTCCCCACATCATGTGTCGCCCTTTGTATGGAAATTTCATTAAAAGCCCGGTGATCTACGTCAATGTACACATTGTCCAAACAAGGAAGCCCCCCACAGCACAAAAGAAAGGCAAAGCTTGACCTTCCAACTTGAATGAAGTCAGTCTAGGTGCGGAAACCACAACCTCCGATCCATAATACTCATAGTTGTTTGACCCATAAAACTCTGTGCGCCAATGTTGTTCCTCATAACATAATTCCAAATTCCTAAGTTGAGGAGCAGTGATATTAACACGTTTTAGTGCTAAGTCATCCAAAATCAACGTTTCCAAATTAGGATAATTTCCAACAGTGTCAGTGATGAAATTGGCAGACCCTTCTACGAAACCAGTAAGATGCAAAGTCTTTAAACCAGGCAAGCGCAACAGTTTGTCAAGAGGCGTACTATTGTAAAAATACAACAATATAACAAAGGAAAAGGGAAAAGGTACCCAATTTCACACACCTTTTTCGTTTACTTTTTCAAATCCCTTCCCAAATCCCCAACCAAACCCAACATTAGTGATTCAGAGTTAATGAAGCAGCTAAAAAATTCAAAGTATGTCATAGGATTACAATGTGCACAGACATAGAGTTTTTGAACATTATCCCAATATTTAGCTATGAAGTAGAATTTGCAGACATCGGAGTTATTGTCTCGGAAACATAAAGGATGTGAAATAAACTATCCATGTCTTGGGACAATCTGTTTGGGGACATATAAATTCGTATAGAAAGTGTGTGAGTGAATTTCTGACCACACTACCAACTCAGTATTCAGCTGGAGAGTACCGGCAGAATAGATGGCGCCTGATTGACCTGCAACAGAAAGAAGTGATTCCGGCGGTGGTTTGTCCACCCGGGGGCACTTCGACGATCAAGTCAGTTATCTCTCAAAGATAGATCAAGTGCTTAACTCACTATTCAGAATATAAATTGCGTACCTTAGACTCATGAGGGTGCCCCTCTTTTATAGCTAATTCAATCCCAGTCCCAATAGAAGCCTAGCTCCAATGGACTTCTGCTCAGTGCTTATCCTAGACTCTCCAATAAATAAAGATAAACTCCCTAAGAGCTTTATCCTTATCTAGGCTGAAGCCCTTCCTCATTCTAGGACTCTTGTCCCTTATCCGCTTATCCCAGATTTCGATATCTTCAGAGATAACCTCGGCCTAGCCGAGATCACCTCGGCATCACGACCAGGACACGTGGCACCTCGGTTGACATGTCGGCGTCACCTTGGCCACGTGTTGGTACTCAGAAAATATATCCCCACAGAAAGTAATTGAAGTGGAGGTTGGGGAGGGAAGTCCAGAGATACCTCCATCGTTTTGAGAATGCTTAGGTCTGAATTGCGTATTTGAGGTCCATGGAATGAAGGATTTCGTGAAGAATCGGGTCTGGTAAAGTGCTGATTCTGTCTTCTTCACCATCTTCAATTGCTTGCGTTTTCTTCTGATTATTCGAATCTTCCGTTCTAATTCTTCAACAATTCTGTGTGAATCGTTTTAATGGATCATCCACATGTTGATGCGAGGTCACTGCTGTCACCTTCGTAGCTGTCACTAAAACGGACCGCTTTCACTTTCTTTTTTTTTTTCTTTTGGTTTGGTGTTTTTTTTAAAAAAAATTGTTAATAAATCCAATTTAAAAAGAGAATGAGATATTAGATTCAGTAAATATATATATATATATATATATATTTGGTGAGACATTCACATTTTGTAAGCTATTGTGGTAAGAAATCCATTTATTATTTTTAAGAATATTTTGTTTTTAATTTTACTTCTTAACTATCTATTGAATTTTTTTAACTATTTGTTTAATTTTTTCTTTTATCCGTTTAATTTTTTTCCTATCTATTCAAATATGTGACCAAATTTTATTATTTGTTCAGTTTTTTTTACTTATCTGTTTAAATCTATATCTCCAAATTTTATTATCCTTTCAAATTTTTTTCCTAAATTTTATTTTTGATTTTTTATCTGTTCAAAAATTTGAACACATCTGTTAAAAAAAAAAAACTCCATTCCACTATCTATTCGACAAAAACGACGATGACGACAACAACTCTATAACAACAATAAAAATAAAAATAAAAATAAAAATAAAAATAAAACAACTCTACGGTCTCATTTTCTAGAACGATCATGGTTGTTAGGGTTTTGGGTGGTTTGTTTATGGATCTTGATTTTGGTAATTGTTTGTGAAGGTTGAAGGAATCGTGAAGCAACTAGAGGCGACTGGAGATCATGACAAGACTACGGTTGTGATCAATTTGACGATTTCGTTCTAGTGGGACTTTGAGCGGTGGTGCTTGAGGATTGAGATGACGATGGAGACTATGGTTTAGGCTGTTGCAGGCGGAGATGATGGTGGTAAAGGAGGAGAGAGATGATAGATAACACCATTAAAGCAACTTTCTCTCTAATCTCTAGGTCTGAAACTAAAAACCTAGTTGGGAAAGAGGATCATTGGCGTCAAAGGCGGTAGTTACAAATCTGAGATCGGTGATGGTCATAGATGATAGAGGATCACCGACGTTAAACCCTAGTTAAGAAAGATGACCTACACTATCTGTTGCCAAGGCTCTCGATGATAGAGGATGAAAGTGGCGTAGATTTTAAATCGGAGGTGGTGCGATGGTGGAGACATTGATGCCGACGGCAGTACAGGGGAGAGAGAGAGAGAGAGAGAGAGAGATTCTGATGAGTGAAAGAGAAATAAAACGAGTTTGGTGGGAAGGGGTATTTTGGTCATTTTGCGAAAACTTGTCTTTATAAACATAATTGAGCATATTGGCAATAACGGTAAAAAGCCAATTTTTTGGTTTTTTAACTTTTTTTTAGTCAATAAAACCAATTTTTTTTTACCCAAAACAACCTAATTTTTTGCCAAAAAAGTCATAAAAAAATCAAAAAACTAAAAAGTCAGCCTTTTACCAACTTCTCAAAACACCCCAATATTTTAAAGTGTGGAACTTTGGGTAAAAGAAATTTAAATTTTGGATTTATGGAATGGGTGCCTTTTTTTAAATTCATATTTTTTTTTTTGAAATTCACTTGATCTAAATATATTTAAAAAGTATAAAATTTATACAATTTTTTTATAAAAAAAATTATTGAATACAAAAGAATATAAAAATATATTGAATTTATATATATATATTTTTGTATTCAATTAATTTAAAAAAGATTTTTGAACAAATTTTATACTTTTTAAGTATATCTAGATTAAGTGGATCTAAAAACTAAAAAAAAATTAATTAAAATATTTATGGCAAATTAAAAATTACAAGTACTCCCCTAACATTTGCTTAAAATACAAATTTCTCCATGTAATTATAGAAACTGCATTATGCTTTTTTAAATTTTTAATTGCATAACAAATGATCATTTTATTAATAAATCATTAAGTCAATTAACAATTTTTAATGATATAGGAAATATATTTTAATTAATAATTCTAGTAATTTTATTATTATATAAAAGTATAGTTAGAAATTTTATTTTTTCTGTTAATTTTATTAAATATCAAATTCTTAGAAGATGGTGTTTATAATTTTCAAAATTATAAGAAAATAATTTTCATATTTTAAACAAATATTAAGGATTATATTTGTAATTTCCAAAGAAATACAAATATGCGTTGAATGTTGAGAAAAAATTTTCTCTGGTCCGATTATGCCCAACATCCAACACATATATGATAGAGACTGTCTCAGGAAAAGAATAAAGGTTCATTTAGGAAGTGGCTATTTTAGTTTTTTTTTTTTTTTTTTAGTAAAAATATAAGATAAAAAATAATAAGGAAAAAATTTGACTTACAAAATAAGTGTAGAAAGTAGGGTGAATGAGAACAAAATTTTGACTTTTTTCATATGAGTTGAAATTTTTTTCTTTTTATTTTTTTAATGAGTTTTTAGCTGAAATTTGAATTTGTTCACACACTAAAAAAGTGTGACCAATATATAAAATATGATTGATCTAAATATGTAAACTTTATATCTAGAAAATATAGTGTGTGTTTGGTTTTGTTTTGAGATAAAGTTTTAAAAAAAATTTGAGGAGAGAGTTTAATTTTTTTTTTTTTATTTAGTTGTATATTTTAAAAATAGTTTTGGAGTTTGGGAGCTTAGGATGATTTGATATTTTCTTGTATATGTGTGAGAGAAAAAATAATTGAAAATGAGAGAGGAGAGATAAAAAATGATTGATTGATGTGTAATAGAGAGAGAAATGATTTTGAATTTTTTTAAAAAAATTTATAACAAAACATGTGTAACGCCCTCAAAATAATAACATTAATCCCATCAATTTAAACATGCATTGATATAAGAGATAAACATCATTCTATTCATCAGAGTAATTCTTTACAAAAGCATTACATGTTAACAACAAAAGCAAATGCCCTACGGGCTTACAGTTTTCCAAGTTAACACTTGGTTACAAAGAGGAGAGTACTAACTCAAATACACATTAAGCCCTTGGCTTGAAATTACATGTAATACAACAAAGATAACACAACCACAAACGTCTGCCCGCCTCTAGCCTCTCAAGCTATGTCCTTGGAGGTGGCATGCTTCATGTACCTGAAAATGGTGTCCTATGTAGGGTGAGTCATAGCCCAGTAGAAATACACTAAACCAACTATAAGCAATGACTAAAAGATTTGCAGTTGATAGATGGTCAACACTTGTACACTCGTTTACCTCACATTACTGTTCCATGACATTCGTGTCCGTGTTATAATTCACTTTCCATTTCTTATTCAACTTAGAGTTTGAAAACAAGGCTCAGTGCCCTGGCCAAATCATTTGATGAGATCATAATTCCCCACTAGAACACTTTCAAAATTCGTGATGGATATACATGTTGGTGTCATATCTAAGTCAAACAAAACATTTCCATATTTCTCAACGATATACATTTTAGTGCTATATCAAATCAAACAGACAATTCCATATTTCACGAATGATAATGATATACGTTTTAGTGCTATATCAAATCAAAACAAACAATTCCATATTTCACGAATGATAATGATATACATTTTAGTGCTATATCAATTCAAAACAAACACTTCCATAAGTCTCAAATAATACACATTGTAGTGCTGTATTAATGAAACAAAAACACTTATAATTCGCAGCCTGATACACATTGTAGTGCTGTATCACTGTCACAAAATTCGGTTTAGAGGTTCCGCCCCTTTCTTCCAATAAACCGTGGAGTACAGCCCCTTTCTCCTCCCACACAATACAATGTATATAAACAATTATCATATACAAAATTCAACCTATCAATACAACATTTGGATGTATTAAACCAATTGCCATGTTCATTAGCATACTCAATAGATTAGCTTTAGTTTGCCTAATCATCATACGTTGCCTACAACAATCAAGACTATCCTCCACCGATAGTCTAATACAGTTATTTCTAAATAGGAAATAAATGCACCAATTTGATATATTATCAACAGTTTAACTAGGTGAGCGATAAGTGAGTCCAACTACACCCTTTAACCCCATATCTTTCTAATTTCAATATTTCCTATTCAATTTCTCAATTCCCTAAATTTCTTGTACAAATTAATTTATCAATATAATTAGGGCTTTACCCATAATCTACATAACAACACTAAGGTTCCATTTTCTTCAATAGTTCAACATTAGTCTCATTTCTCTTTATCAAACATGCATATAGGTTTACATATAACAAACCCCCATCTTTTGTAAAATTACACAAAGACCCAAACTTTCTCAAAAATACCCAACAACCCTCAACATATCAAAATGCTAAAATTCAAAGACAAAACTCATAAGGAGGAGTAGGATATCCATACCTCAAATTCGGAGCTCAAAGGGAGAAGATGACGAAACCCAAAGTGCTCCAAAACTCAATATGCTCGGATCAAAACGTAGCCCTCGACGATCAACACAACTTTTGTAAAGGCCAAAGGTGAGGAAATCACTCCTATTAGATCAATACTTAGAGAGAAGTTGAGTTTTAGTGAGAGAAGCTCTCAAATGGCTTTTTCGGAAAAGTAAGAGAGAGAAAGGATGTTGAAATGTGACTAAAAAATGCACAGCTGCCAACTGATATACGCATGATCCGCTCGAGCAGAGAATAGAACGCTCGAACGTCAAGCACAAAAACTGGAACCGCTCGAGCGCAAGAAAGCCCGCTCGAGCGCCAAGACACAAGAACAAAATACATCCGCTCGTGCGCGAAAACCAGTTCGCTCGAGCGTAAATTACCCCCTCTCAGAACTTTCGTAGACAATAAACACCCCACTCGAGCGCCAACAGACCCGCTCGAGCGTGAGGAAACCCGCTCGAGCGTGAAAAACACATCTGCAGAAGTTTTGCAGAGGCACAGATACTGGAAGTGTGAAAACTCCGCTCGAGCGCAAGAATATCCGCTCGAGCGTACCACTAAAGAAAGGAACTCCGCTCGAGCGCAGAATCATCCGCTCGAGCGTAACACCAAAAACCTGGGCAACAACACTAGAGACCAAAACTCATCCTACCAGTTCGAAACACGCCCGACACATCCTAAAACTCAAACATAGAGAATTAAAGGATGTCAACAAGATATATAACTATCAACCCCACGAAACCTAAGTCCGGAACACTGTAAATAAAGAGAGGAAAACCGGAATCGCTATAACATGTATTTAAAATTTTCTTTCAAAACACAAACCAAACATATCCCTAGTGTCCATCTAAACTGTAATGACCCCCACAAAACCTAACAAACTTTAATGTGGATAGGAGATAAACCTCACCTTGAGTTTAAAACCATGGTCAAGTGGGTAGATTACAAAGTAAGATGGAAGGAATTGTTTGAAAAAAAATTTAAGGTTAAAAGGTAGAAATATAAGTTCAAGCTATTTATTTTATATAATTATATGAAGCAATCTAAAACAATTCTGAAATTATCATTTTTTTAAATATCTATATTGTACAAATTTTAAATTCTATGGAGACTTATTTATAAGTCCTTTTTCAGACACTTATGGTAGGCTAAGTCCTGTGTAATTTCTTATAGAGTCTCAAGTCCTATTTAGATAGGAATGTATTCTACAAGATCCTACATAAACGTAACGTAACGTGACACCTATATAAACGTAATGTAACGTGACACTTACATAAACGTAACATGACACCTACATAAACGTAACGTAACGTGTCACGTTACGTTTTGCAAACTTAATGTGTTTATATTTTTTTAAATTGAATGTGAAAATATTGCTAGTTTATGTTGATGTCACGTTACGTTTCATATAAATATGATCTATGGCAACGTTTGCATGTTGCCATAGATCATAGGTGTCACGTTACGTTTGCATGTTACCATAGATCATAGGTGTCACGTTATGTTTATGTAGGTGTCACGTTACGTATAGGTGTCACATTACGTTTATGTAGGAATCACGTTACGTTACATTTATATAGATATTATGATCTATACTAGCATTCAATTTCCTATATATGATTTTACTATTATTTATGATATTAACAACTAATATTGAGAGTAAATGTCTCAACAAACTTCCCACAGGAGTTATGGGAACATAAATTTTTTAATAAGACCATATGTAGCATAAGTCTCCCTAATAAGACTTATACATAATTTTTCCTAAATTGTAATTATAGTACTTATTTAACAACTCACCAAAAACAATTAGTGGAAATTGCCAACCAAAAAAAAAATTAGTAAGGCCTTATTTGGTTTGTTTTTGGGAGAGTAATTTTAGAGAAAATTTTTCAAAATTTTGTTTAGTTTAGTGATTTTGAAAAAAAATTTCCAAAATTACTTTTTCTCTCCTACCTATCAATCAATCACTTTTTCTTTCTCCTCTCTCATTCTCAATTATTTTTTCTCTTACACACATCTACTCAACTACAATAAAATATCAAATCATTCCAAACTCCCATACTCCAAAACTATTTCCAAAATATACAACCAAATAAACCAAAAAAATTTCTAAACTCTCTCTCTAAAATATTTTTTAAAAATTTATTTCTCAAAACCAAACCAAGCACACCCTAAGTTTTACTACTGATTTAAAATTTATTTTGAAACCATATAATGAATTGTAAATTTCACAAAAAAATTAAACATAGAATTGAATAAAGCCCACATAGCAGTAAAGGTAATTAGGTCCAAAAAAGCAGTTGAACTGAGGTTTAAGTCCAGCCCATGAAAAAAAAAAAAAAAAAAAAAAAAAAAAAAAACTCAATTAGATATTTTGTTGAAAAAAAAAAAAAAAAAAGAAGGAAAATACTTCAATTTTTTTTTTTTAAAAAAAAAAATTTATTTGAGGATTTTTATTAAAAACTCAATTGGATTGGAATAAAAATAATAAAATTCCAAATGGATAAAGTAGCCGACGTGTTTGAACCGCTAGATAGTAACTAAAAAGTCCACTAACCTATCCACCGTCGGATCACCAACCACCTGGTCCTACACATTGAAACGGCCTCTAAAAAATGCGTCACAGAGACAGAGCCACTCGCAACACACCACACTGCCGCCATTAACGAACCTCCTCCTCCTCCTCCTCCTCCTCCTCCTCCGTCATCAGCATAAGCAACATGGGTTTCTTCCCATTAATCGTCTGATACAGAATCTTCTTGAACCTTCCGGATTTAAGATAGTTATATTTGTAGAAGCTTCTAAGTTGATCTGTTCCAATGGCAGAGGCCCAGAGATCCACCGGGACTGTGAAGTGGTTCAGCGGCCAAAAGGGGTTCGGATTCATAGCTCCCGATGATGGCGGAGACGATCTCTTCGTCCACCAGACCGAGATCCAATCCGACGGTTTTCGGACCCTCCGCGAGGGCCAGCGGGTCGAATTCATTATCGATTCCGCCGACGATGGCCGGACCAAGGCCGTTGACGTCGTCGGTCTAGCCAGATCTTACCGTACTGGCGGCGGGCGTGGCGGAGGAGAAGGCTCCTTCCGCGGTGGCGGGAGAGGCGGTTTTGCCGAAACTGGCAGTTACGGCGGCAGGTACGGAGGCGGTTACGGCGGCGGCCGCGGTGGTGATGGGAGGACAGGCGGAGGCTATGGTGGCGGCGGAGTGGAGTGTTATAATTGCGGCAGACCGGGTCATTTAGCAAGGGACTGTTATAGGGGCGGGGGCGGGGGCGGCGGCGGCGGCGGCGGTGGTGGTAGAGGGAACTGGGGTTACGGCGGGGGAAGAGGTGGCCGAGGAGGGTATGGCGGCAGTGGCCATGGCGGTGGTGGAAGGGGATATGGCGGCCGCGGTGGTGGTGGAGGTGGCGGAGCTTGTTACAATTGTGGGGAAGAAGGGCATTTTGCAAGGGATTGCCTTAATGAACAGAAATGATAATGTGGGTATTTTTTCTATTTTGAAAAAAAAATTATTTCCTTCAATGGTGATTGTTTCCTATTAGTGCATTGGATTGCCATACAGTTTCTTCTTGCTTGGTTTGCATTGTTTTGAGCAATGACATGATGAGCAGAGAATCTGAAGGTCTTTTCTCACCATTTTTTATTTATTTTTTCTTTCTTTCCACTAAGTAGTTCATAGTTTTGCCTACTTTGGTGTATATTTGGCTTCATAATGTGAGTAATTATTTTGGTTGACCATTGTCTTTGACCTTTACAATTTTTTTGATATCAGATTAATGAAAAGCTATATTCATTATTTATGTTATCTCCAGAGTTCTCTTTCTTGGTTCGATTACACCAATTGTATGAATCCTTACATTTTTTTATATGAAATTAATGGGAATCTTGGGATCAAGATTTGTAGGCATTGATAAACTTTGGAATGTTGAACCAAAAAAAAAGGATAGGAAGCCCACTTGATATGTTTGTTCTTTTGGAATTGTGTGATCACAAATGTGATGGTCCTGACCTATCTTCAAAGAGATATGAGCCAATTTCGACTTCTCAGTTTTGTAGCTTTCAAGTGAGGAAAGAATAATCTTTATCTGAAAGGACTGCAATATTATTGTGGATGCCTATTTTTTGATGAGTGTGTCATATAGTAAATTATCTGGCAATTTGGCAAAGTCAAGTCGGTACAAAAACCATATCTAGATTTTCTCTTCTCTGTCATTATACGAATAGGATAAAATCACTGTCACCATGCGAACGTTGAATCGCGAATAGGATGAAATCACTGTCACCACGCGAACGTTGAATTGTGAATATACGTAACATACACAAACATACTACTTAACTATGTTCTTTCATTTGTTACGGCTACTTTTCTTTTACTAAAGAATAAGAGCCAAGCCACAGATATCTTGTGGGGCTTGATTTCTTACATACCTTATCTTTGCCTTGCTCTTTTTATTTTTTATTTATTTATTTTTTTTACGATATATAATTATGGGTCCTTGTTTTGTGATCAAGATTTATTGTTGCCTCACACTACCTGATAGGCACTTGACCTCGCTTTGATTTGATCTTAATTGTCCTTTTCAAGTTTGCATTATTTATCTTGCCCGTGATTGTCATTTGTCACTGTCCCTGCTTTCCTACTTATCTTTCCCTCATCTATTTTTTGAAAACAATTTGTTGTTTATAATGATTTAATGAAGCAATCGAGAGCATGGTTATTAGAATTTCAATCCGAATTGTAAGATCTTACGATTCTACCATTTCAGTTGGGCCAAGCGATTCAAATCACATTAAGATCCTAAATTTAGTAAGATCTTAAAGTAATTGCGATCCAAATCATAAAATGTGTATATCTATATAAAAAATTTGACTATAAACTTATTTTTCAAATGTCTCCTATAATTTATGTTAACATAGAATTTACATTATATCAAATTTATCTTTGATTCTTTAATTTTTTTTAAAATTATGTAACAAAGATTATTATTATCAATAATTTTTTATTTTATTTTGCATTAAAAATAGGATCTTACGATTCTCAATCTGATTTACGATCTAATCAACGTGTCCCTCCCAACAATTTTACTTATGATTCCGATTTTAACAACCTTGATCAAGAGTTGATATTTTTTACCTGAGTAAGAGGGCATGAGATGTGTTTGTATTGGCTGGACCTAATCCACACCATCCTATTCCTGTTGGAGTAAAGATTTCTCCAAATTTGATATTCATTATGCTGAAACAATTTAAAGGAGAATAGTGGTGATTAATTTTAAGTTATTTAGTTTATTTGATTTAATTTGTCTTTTTTTATAGAGAAGTAAAAATTTCGCTACTTGATAAACAGCTCCCAATCGTGTTTGATTATTTCTGTCATGTTGATTTATATTGCTTTTTGCCCAAATATGATATGTAGCAGTTGCTAACGTTAGCGTTTTGAATGTTTGCGGCAAAATAATCACCTTTCAGATGTCGTATGTCTCATAGTTTTGCTGGATTTTTCAATAGAGTATCATATTCTTGCATTTAGTGTTTTTGGCATTAATGTAACGTTATTTTTTATGCTGGGGTCATGAATCGACCTCTACGCTTCATCCCTGCTGCATAGACTTGATCCCCGTGTGCTAGAGGAAGGACCAGAAAGTGTCGCCATTCCACCATGCATTGCATAATTGCATAGACAACATGTAGTACTATCAGAGCCCCCACTATGCATTGCATAATTGGCTGGTGTATCCTTTTGTTTTCATATTGCCTTTGCATAAGAGCCAGATTATGAAACCATTTTTTGGGATATTCTGACAAAACTGACAGGTTTTTTCCGTGCACAATGTGAGGTTGCCATTGTCCCCCAGTAGTAGTTGATGGTACCGTTTATGATTTGTTCACCTTCTGTAAATTTTGTTCATTGTTGGAGTAATCTTGACAACCATATGCTGAAAGAGGAAGGGCATCCCGTCAGTCGATGTGTGTACAAATTGACCCGAAAACACGGTTAAAAAAAGAAGAAAGAAGCAAAATCTAGGATAAAATTGTGAAACTGTGGTAGAGGTAGGTTTGAGTTCTCGCATACCTTTTTTTTTTCATGAAATATAACCATAACAAGGTCATGACTGAAATTCAGTTGTGCCTTTCTTGCTTGTTATCTGAACGCCATTTTTATTTTTTTTTTGGGTTTGGTTAGAGAGTTAGTAAGTTATATTACAATAATAGGGGCACAATTGCTTCATCGACTCAAATCTTAAACCTCTAATCTTCTCACTATCCCAAAAAATTGTCACAAAGAGCAGCTACATAGATCAGTTAATCAGTTGCCCTGTCCTTATCTCCATGCTTCATTGGTACTTCTCCTTAGCTTTACATTTTATTATGTCTGAAATAAGCAGGCCTAAAGTTGATGCTTGTGTAATGAGAGGGCATATAGAGATGCTTTTGTGTCAAGTAAGCCATGTCAAGTTAATACTTTACCAACTTCACACTATTCTCTTCATATCTGGTGGATTAAAAATATTCCCCTAAATTTGGCTCCTATTGTGGTGAAATATAGTCAATTGGTCAATAGTGATGCTCAACTTCAAAGATTTATTAAATCAACTAACGCAAGATTAGAATTCATGCACAATGCACCTCACTAAATAGGACAAGAGTTGGAGTCTTGTCATAAACAAAATTCAACCTCCCGACTGTAGCCTGTAAAATACATACATATATATATATAGCTCTTGAAAGACAAACTTTAATGATTTCAAAAAGAATAATGTTTGAGAGCTCGAAAATCCTTCCCCCCTAATCCCCCTAATGCCCAAAACGACGTCGTTTTGGACATTAGGCTTTTTTTTTTTTTTTTTCTTTTTCTTCTTCCATTTTCAGTCTGCAGAGGAAGAGGAAGAGGGAGAGAAAGAGAAGAGAGAAAGAGGAGAGGAGGAGAGAGGGAGAAAGAGAGAAGAGAGGAGAGGAGGAGAGAGGGAGAAAGAGAGAGGAGAGGAGAGGAGAGAAGCAGCTCCGCCGCCAATCGTCCCCTCCTGTGCCTCCGTCGCAGCAGCTCCGACGTCGCAGCTCGTCGCAGCCTCCGACCGCCGTCACCCTGCCTCTGCCTCCTTCTCCCCCGAATATTATGCCCCCTCCAGTCCCTCCTCCTCCCTCTCCCTCCTTCCTCCTCCTCCTTTCTTCCTTCTTCTTCTTCTTCTTCTTCGTTCGTTCTTCTTATCTAAAAAAAAAAATAATAATAAAATAAAAGAAGAAAAATGGCATCTTTTTTTATTAGGAGGATTCGAGCTACGTAGCTTTCGAGCTACGTAGCACTGCTGTTTCAAAAAACTTTAATTATTCTAAAATTGCTCTTGATGCATGAGAAAATGACCGTATATGTTTTTTCATAGATAGCCGTGCTTAAAATATCTGTAATATGCTCATTTGTTTTATTGAAGGTATGCATCATGAATAGGGAATTTTTTTTGACACTGCACCTGTTATATGAATTGGAAACAAAATTAGTGGGTGGGGATTGGTTAATTCTTTGCACAAACCTAAGCCTGAGTCCAAGTTTAACTTAAAGAATTTTTTTTTTTAATAATAATTTTTGTTATGGCACGGAATGTTCAAATTCAAATATAAAAAATTTATCTTTGATTTTTATTAGGCTCTTTTTTTTTTCCCTAATTTTTTATGGTGAGTAAAAAGTCATGCATTTTATAGTGAGAAAAGTTATGCCATTTTATAGTTAATTTTATGAATTTTTGTAATATAATTATGAAAAAATATGTCATTTGCATTTTTTGGGGGTGTGTATTAGTTTTCACTCAACCATTGTATGAATAGTAATGGAAGATGACAAATTGAAACATTGACATGTTTGATTACATGGTTTGAGGGAAGGGGATTTCTTAGTTGGGAGGGATGCTTCTGTGCTTACCTGTGTGTAAAGGGAGAGAGAGAGAGAGGTATTTGGAAGATAATAGATTCCTATGTGGGTTGATTTTTTAATTTTTTTTTTTTTGATTTTTTTGACTATTTTAGGTCGAAGTTAAGAAGTCTCGTTTGATATACGCTTTTATAACTTTTGTGAGAAAAAAAATAAAATGATTATAATTTGGATGTGACATTTTGTCTTATTGGATGAAAAAATTTATTTTATCTTTTTGTAACTATTTTAATCAAAAAATTTCATTTTAACTTATGCCAAAGGAAAGGAATATGCTCATTTGATGATTTTAACTTTTCTTCTTTAATAAAGTCATTTTTAATTTTTGTAAGTTATTCTCCACTTCTTCTTCTTTTTAATAATTATATATATAGGGTCCAGATTGACTCCAGTTCAGATTTAGGATAGTCTGGTCTAGTTTGACGGATACTATGTATTTGGATCACTTTTAAAAAAAAAAATAGATGGCCACAAAATTAACGGTTTATAAAAAAGTGATCCGAATACATAGTATCCGTTATCCAATTGACATAATTTTTTACAAGAATAATATACTCAATAAATTCTAAAATATGAACTGTTTAGATTATCAAAAAGAAACTTAAAAATAAACCTAATGGACCGAACTAAACCCACTAGTCTTGGATTGGAAGCAAGCCCTAGCCCCTATATATATATATATATATATATATATAAGAAAAGAACAGATAAGAAAAGCAACTTGAGTTCAGATATTTTAGGTAATATTAACCACTTCTTTTTGTTCTCTATTATTTTTTACTTATTTCTGGTTTAATGGTTTTAGGATGTAAAATTTATGTCGTCATTGCCTGTGCTTTATCATTTAAGTTCTCTATTATTTTTTACTTATTTCTGGTTTAATGGTTTTAGGATGTAAAATTTATGTCGTCATTGCCTGTGCTTTATCATTTAATGTGGCATTTTATATGAGACTAAGGTTTACTTTGAAAAGTGAGTTAAAAATCATTTCTCAGTTTTTAATCTATTTTTTCTCTCATAAAAAAAAGAGAGTTGTTTAAGTGTGCAACTCCCTTAAGGTTGCACACCATATGCAACCCAATTGTTAGCCGTTAGATTGCAATAATTGATCAAGACCATTGAATTGTTTAATCATGAAAAAATTGAAACCGAGGCAACCGGTTAATGTTGTCATTTGCAGGATTGCATCTCACTCACTCTCTGTATTTCGTCTCTATCTCTCTCTGTTCTCCTCTCTGTGTAAGGTTGAGTGAGTGTAACCCTTGATTTCCATTAACAGTGAGAAGCCCGTACTGGGTTGGTTCCATTGACGAAGCTCTGTAGGGAACAGTATAACGGGCGATTTCCAACAACAATGGAACTACAAGGCTATGTTGGTTCCATTGCTGAAGTGAAGCAGTTCTCTCGAACTAGATATGAGGTATGGAGTTGTCTCCCTCTCTCGGTCTTCCTCTCTCTCTCTCTCTCTCTCTCTGGCCTTTTCACTTTAGTTATTTTTCCTCAACTAAACCCTCATCCTAACTTCAACCGCTCTATGCTTCGCTCAAACGGAAACCCCTCCATTGGCAACTAACCTTTCTCTCTCTGAAGCGAGTGTTTGTGTTTGCACAAACAATTAAACCGTGTGAAAATGTTATGTTTGTGTTTGTGTTAACATTTTTCGATCATCAAGTAATTGTTTGTACTAATGTCATGTGCAGTATGGCCCCAGCAAAAGTTAAAAGGGAAGGTGATGATTATGACATTCCAAATGAAGCAGATGACATTCGTTTGATTAATGAAAGTCGGGCGGAACCTTATCATGGTTGCGAAGCTGGTCCGAGCAATGAAGAAGCAACCAACATGAACGTTGAAGATGGCGAAGCCAATGTGAAAAAAGAAATGGTTGACGATGCTCATCGCAATGACATAGTTGGTGATGTTGAACGTGTTATTCTGGAACAGAAATTTGATTCGGTCGAACATGGAGAAGCTTTCTACAATGCGTATGCTAAAGCCAAGGGATTTAGTATATGAAAATCCAGATTTAACACAAATAAAGAGGGAAATGTTGTTAGTAGGCTGTGGTTGTGTTCAAGGGAAGGTCAGAGATTACCAAAATACTTGGATCGTGTTGCTGAGAAAAGTAGAGCTCCCAAGGCACTAACAAGAGTAGGTTGCAAAGCTCAATTTCGCATACGGTACGATGCGGATGCTGGTGAAGGGAGAAAGTATGTTGTGACTCACTTCGTCGCAGACCACAACCATGAATTGGCAGAACAACACTGTGTGATGTATCTGAGGTCACATCGCAGTTTAAACAATGCTGACAAAGCTCAAGCAATGGCTATGCGCAACGTCGGTGTGAAGACTAGCCAAATCATGGACTATATGGTAAATCAATCTGGGTCTTATGAGAATGTTGGTTTCATCCGTACGAATCTGCACAACCATATTCAAGCCGAACGTAGAGCAGAAGTTGAGGATAGTGATGCGCAGGGTGCGTTGGTGCACGATTTTTTTACAAGTATGATGTGTGTAACGATAACAAGTTACAAAATCTGTTCTGGGCAGATTCGAAATCGCGGGCCGACTACGCAAAGTTTAGTGATATGTTGATATTTGACTCAAGTTACAGAACCAATGCATACAAGAAACCTTTTGTCATGTTGGCTAGTGTGACTAACCACTTTAGGCCCACGATATTTGCATGTGTTTTGCTAGCTAATGAGACAATTGATACATACACATGGGTTTTGGAAACATTTATAGAGGCGATGGGTAATAAAGCACCTGTGTCTGTACTGACAGATGGGGATAAGGCGATGCGAGAGGCAATCAGAAGAGTATTTCTAGACGCAAGACATCGATTATGTAATTGGCATCTTGGAAAAAATGTTGTTTCAAGTGTTCACAAAAGTGGCTTTGCACATACTTTCAAGTAGTGCATGGACATGAAAACGGATGAGACAAAGTTTGAGCATGGCTAGACGACAATGGTTGAAAAATTTGGACTTCAAACCAACAGTTGGGTGTTGGAGACATATGAAAAGCGTCATATGTGGGCCGAGGCATATATGCATGGACATTTCTTTGCTGAGATGAAGAGCACTCAGCGCTCGGAGAGTGTGAATGCTTATTTCAATGCCTTCCTCCAACACAAATTGAAGCTATATGAATTTGTTAGGCACTATGATCGGGCTTTTGCAAGGATAAGGTATAACGAGGCTAGAGATGATGCTGAAACAAATAACACTTTTTCGGTATTGATTACTCCATTGTGAGATATAGAGAGACATGGAGCTGAGCTATTCACCCGAAATATATTTAGAATGTTCCGTGATGAAATCTTAGAAGAGGGGAAGTTGAATGTCAAGGACGTGTTCCCTTTATCGGATGGTCAGAAATGCTACTATATTCATAAGTACAAAGTGAATGATAGATCATGGATAGTAACACACAGTCCAGTAGATGTTGCAATAAGATGTTCTTGCATGAAGTTTGAGTCATTGGGACTACCTTGTTGTTACATGATATGTGTTATGAAAGCCGAAAATTAAACGCAAATTCTCCCAACTTGTGTACTGCGTAGATGGACAAGGGCTGCAAGCAAGGATGGCTAGCAATGGCATCAACCCTCAATTGATAGCACTACAACACAGACAGCCCGGTATGGGATATTGAGTTTTTCCTACAATGAAATGTGTTTCTATGCCTCGCAATCAACAGAAGGTTTCAAAGAGGCTAGGGATGCATGTCTTCCGATGACGAGCCGGATGAAGGAGTTATATGAGAGGAATCTAAACGATGGGAATGGAGACAAAGGGAAACATTCATTCCCTCGACAATTTGGAGTAGAAGATCCTGATGTTGTAAAGACAAAAGGGAACCCGGGACGGGCGTCATCCAACTGTCGAAGACCAAGAAAATGTGGGAATTGCAAATGCATTGGGCACACAAAGCAAACGTGTCCTAATGTTCGGTTTAACCGAACAGTGGGTAGTAACTCAGATGCAGATACAACCCATATAACTGACCATGAGTACAATGCGGAGTCATTGCCTGTTCGCTGCAAAACTGGGTTGGTGGATCCAAGTACACCGCACATTAAGCAACGAAGACTATTTTTGTATGCTTCTCCTGATTTCAAGCAGCCTGTGGGCCAATACAGTAGTGTTGAAGTAGCAGTGTGCAAAAATGATTCGACCACAATTGATGAGGTGAATCAAGTAATTCTATAAATTGTATGATTTACTTATTCCCTTAATTTATTTGGTAGACAGTACTACTTATTCCCTTAAAACACATGTAAATAATATATGTAGTTTTCATTTTGCACGGATTGCTGTACGTAACGTGTAAATAATTTGTTACGTACAATGCCAGGAAATGGCACAACGTTACTTATGTACAAGGTCACGAGTTTTAAATTTTCCATATTGTTTAGAGTGATGTTGTCATTTGTGTTTGCAGTGACTTGTCATTTTGAAAACTAATTGAAAGTGAGATATATATGGGTTGTCTGTGTATTGTTTTGGGTTGGAAATTAGCTTATGTCTGTATTCCAAGATTCCTATTGCGGGTTGCTTGTTTCTGTTCCATATTTGGTTAGATCTAACTGAAGGGTTTTTTGCGGTGTGGTTTATCAACTAACGATGTGTTTGGCTTCATATTGATTTGTTATGACTTGTTTCGGTAAATTAGTATTATATTTCGAATAAAATACGAATTTTGTCCATGTGGGTTTGCAAAATTACATCCCAGCACATGCATTTTGTATATAATCCAAGTGGCAGTTAATTTTGGGTGTTACTTGGAAAAAGTAACCCAACGAACTTGTTACTTTATCTACATGCCGATTGGTATATGAATTACGAGTTACGAACAAGAGTTGTGAAATTATTTCATGTTAACCGTGAAAGTGATGGATTTATTGTTAGTAAAATTATGGTGGGCCTATATCGACAGCAACGAAGCAGTAATTTAAAGTTGACAAGTTAAAGAAGAAAATCAAGCAATTGTGGTATTGGTTCGAATGCCTGAAAAGGATGAAGACTTCTTTCGATGAACTGATGGTAACAAAGTAGAAAGTAGAAAGTAGAAAGTAAGTTGTTGTGTTGTTTGTAACAAAGTAGAAAGTAGAAGGGAAGAAACTACTCAGAAGTTACAATGTAGAAAGTAGGTTGTTGTGTTGTTGTTCATGTCCTCTCTCTCTGCAAACATTCTGCCCTTTATAGCTATTATTTCCCACGACCCCAAGATTTGCCGATTCTGCAATTGCTTCTGTGCAACTTCTGTAACTGCGCGGTCATTTCCGTGTCTTGAAACCACATAAAACCTTCACTTGTACCTGTCGAAGTGCACATAATGGAACCTGCCACCTGTGCCCAAGTCCTTTTAGCCTTTCCTCGACAAATACATAAACTCCCAATTCGTTCATGTTTCCTCTTGGAGGCTGGCCACTAAATCCATGAGCACTGCCAGTAACTGCTCCACTGTGTAAGTCAGGTGGCATGCAAGATTCAATGTTAGTTGATAACCCTTGTCTTCAGGTGGACTTGCAATGTGTCCTCAATTGAATGGATAAGCTGTTGGCAGGATGTGGGAAAAATAGGTGCAAAGAGGAATTTTTTAAAAATAACCAATCATAATTTAGCTGGAAATATGAGTGAACTTTTTTTTTAAAAGAAAGTAGTTTCCATTGTTATGATTATAAACCCGAGATGTATATTTTGTTTTCGATATAAATAAGTTGTGTATTTTGGTTACGTAAAATGTAGGACAACAATTGTGTTTAAGTCATTACAATCCAGAAAAAGGTTATTTCAAATATTAATAAGTTTACCGACATTGAATATATTTTGATTAAATTACAGGGAAAATTCAATATTTGGAAGAGTTTGATGATTCAAAGTCAAGGGCAGTAACAGTGAGTGGCTAAGTGTTGTGGTTCAGTGGCCCAGTTTGCAAGGATTGTGGTTGTGTTTAATGGAAAATATTCTGTCGATTTTTGTCTCATAATGATGAGGGTCATGCCCCACAATTGTGAAAAGGAAGGTCGACAGGGAAGAGTCAATATTTGGCAGAGGGGACTTGAAGATTCGAAGTCAAGGGGCAGTTACAGTGGTAGTTATGGTGTAGACGTATGGGATCATACAATGATGGGCCACAAAAACAGTATACGGATATCGAAACCAACGATCTCCCTTCTAGGCTTTCTAAGTATACTAAACCTCCACTACTATCTGTCGATCTCCCTTTTCTTGTGTTTATTTCATGGCCACCAACTGTTTGAAACTTCTGTCGACAGAGTAAGGCTCCTGCTTTGTCTCATGCTTCCTCCTGAAAGTGTGTCCACTAACTCCATGACTGGTGCTAAAAACTTCCCCCATCACTTCTAGGTGACCCATATGCAAAGAACCCACTTTCAACTGGTGGGCATTCCTTCAGACTTGGCCACGTGTCCTCGATTAAGTGAACCATTTGTCGACAGAGACTGGCAAAACTTGGTGCAAACTATGGCCTCCTTGTTCAAATTAAATAACATATGAATTAACCTTGTGGAAGTGATTGAGACCCCCTCCAATCACCACCTGCACCACCACCCCAACCCCATCCCACCCCCCCCCCCAAAAAAATTCAATATTTGGCAAAGTTTGATGATTGAAAGTCAGGTGTAGACACCCCATTTTTGACCGACCTTAAGACTCAGACATCACTGATTGAGCGCTTGGTGATGTTGCATAATGTGCTCGTTTAGAAGTTTAAGAGTTGCGGCCGTGAGCCCTGCCTCCGGACTTCCGAACCCTCTTTTGTACTTTGCCTCGGTTTGCGAACCAGGCTCGATTTTCTCGGTTTCTTTTCCTGAGGGAAGGGAGAGGTCCCGTAGACCATCTCTCAATGTCTGTAGGCTACATTTTGTGGTCGTAGGCCATTTTGCCCATTTCGGAGTCCGGTTTCTGGTTTTTCGGGATTGTTGGCCGTGTGCCTCGGTTCGGAACCGCCTAACCATCTCCGTTTGTTTTGATTTTTGGCATACATCTTATTTAATCCCTTTTGAGGGACACTGGGGTCTGAGAAACCCACTTCGTGGCCGAATGCCACTTTCGGTGCTTAACAGCCCATTTTCGGGACCTCGAACTGCGCGTTTTGGTCCCCGAGCATTCGTTTTGCAACGGTTTTCGTTCATTTTTCGCAGGTACCTCTATTTTATCACCAGGGAGGTCACTGAAGGGTGAAAGGCCAGTAATTGTTGCAGCAACCAGTTATACATCCTCCGGCGCCCTCCGGCGCCCGTTTTTCGCACTTCCGGGCTAATGTTGAACACCTTGGGGGCATCTTCTTGAACTTTCAACCACATATTTGTGATGTACACACATGGGAGGACCCTAAAAAGTGGTGGCCGGCCATTAATGTTATTTGACCCTTTTGAACCCCTCCTTCCGGGCTAATGTTGAACACCTTGGACCCACTTTCTTGAACTTTCAACCACATATTTGTGATGTACACACATGGGAGGACCCTAAAAAATGGTGGCCGGCCACTAAATATGCTTGACCCTTTTGACCCTTAGCCGGCCGGCTAGGGGGTGTGGCCGGCCGGCCACCTGAAGCAAAAGTAACTGGCCGGCCGAGATCCTTGCACTGTTCACTTTACAACTGTGGAGCTTTATCCCCCAAAAAATATCAATATCCGGGGGATATTTTGTGGGGGAAAGTTGCCCTCCTTTTCCCCCACCTTTACACCCCCTTTTTTTCCCTTATAACCAACAAGCCATATCATATGTTGGGGTTAGAAAAAATTGTCTTCAAGCTTCCATAGACAAATCCCTCTCTATCCCTCTCATTTCCTAAAAAACTTCCAAGTCCCTAATCACCATTTCTTCTACACCACCAAGCTCTACCATCACCACTTTATTTCCAGCAACAAGGAGAGCTTCTCAAAGGCTAAAGGAGCTGCAAATTGGTCCAAGAAGCAACAAAAGATTTAGTCTTCAAGGGTGAGTAACATTTCTACTCTTTTGACCCTTTTTCTTGATCCATTTGTAAGCCCCATATGCTTTTTGTTTCAAGCTCCGGCCCTAACTGAAAGGGGCCCTCTTTTGAGCTCATCTTCACTTTTGATTAAGGGCTCAACCCTGTTTGAGCCCTCCATGATGCACTTGCTTCATTGATCCTCTTATATGTCATAATCTTGCATGCTATTTTTGGCCCATGAGTAATCTGTTTTTGAGCATGTTGTAAACTGATATTAGGCTTATTTTGAGCCCCTCTTCAACATTGAAGAAGGGCTCAACACCATTTGGGACTTCCATGTTGAACTTACCTTTATACTCCCCTTTTGGTCCCATTTTTGCATGCAATGGCAGCCTACCATGCTTTTGTTTTTGGCCATTTTACAGTTCTGAAAAAGTGCTTATTTTGGTCCATTCTTCATGTTTCATTTAGGTCCTTTCATGGTTTGGGGCCTCCATATGCCACTTCATGTTATATCTCTCTTTTATTCCCCATTCTTGCATGTTTAGTTAGCCTATCATGCTTTTGTTTTTGGCCATTTTACAGTTCTGAAAAAGTGCTTATTTTGGCCCATTCTACATGTTTTATTAAGGGTCTTTGGCTGTTTGGTGAATATTTTGCATACCTCATGTTATAGCCACTTTTGAGCTTCATTTTGCATCGCATTTCTATCATGTTTGTATACTGATTTTGGAACTGCCATAAACTGTAAATGTGCATATTTTTGGTCCCTCTTCAGTGTTGTAGAAGGGAATTTTTCAGTTTGGATTTTTATTATATCACTTGCTTCATTACCCCTCTCTTGGCCCCTATTCTTGCATGCCATTTTTGCCCTACCTATGTTTGCTGTTTGGCCATGTTTATAACTGTGAAAGTGCCTTTTTTGGGACTGCCTAGCTTCTGTCTTTACATTACATGTCCATATTGTGCATGTTTGGCATAGCTATAGGCCATTTCGGGTGCCTAAATTCGCATTTCGGGACAATTCCATGCATTTAGTGTCATTTCGCCTCATTTTGGGACTGTTTTCCCCCGTATTTTAGTGCTGAAATTCTATTAGAATGATTTCTTTCCATTTCTATGTCATTTGCATTGTGTATGTCATCGCCTCGGTTTGCGTGCCCGTGTGCACGCATTTCGAGGCACTTCATTTTCATCCATCGGCATCCTATGTGAGTGTGGCTGAGGCTCTCTCATGTTGGTATAAGCCCATATCTTGTTTCCATGTCATTTGCATTGCGTATGTCATCGCCTCGATTTGCGTGCCCGTGTGCACGCATTTCGAGGCACTTCATTTTCATCCATCGGCATCCTATGTGAGTGTGGCTGAGGCTCACTCATGTTGGTATAAGCTCATATCATGTTTGCATATCATTTTCTCGGTTTGCGTGCCCGTGTGCACGCATTTCGAGGCATCTCATTTTCATAGCATAGTGCATACTAGGTTGTATCTTAGATTGCATTATGTCATTTTCTCGGTTTGCGTGCCCGTGTGCACGCATTTCGAGGCATCTCATTTTCATAGCATAGTGCATACTAGGTTGTATCTTAGATTGCATTCTGTCATTTTCTCGGTTTGCGTGCCCGGGTGCACGCACTTCGAGGCATCTCGTTTTCATAGTATGGTGTATGTTAGGATTGCATCTTAGTTGCATGTCATGTATATTGCATCGTGTTCGGGATAGGAGTTAACCCGGGCACGGGAAACGAGGTACATTTTGTACTCCGAGTGACGGATTGTGTCTCAATTCCCAGTCACCGACACTCCGGATTATCCATGATGGAGTTAGGTTTTAGCTGTGTTTTCATGTGCATTCATTCTATATTGAGTTGTGCAATTCGACTCCTCGGCCATCATGCCTCGGTATGCGTGATTGGTGGCACGAGGATCGAGGCATGCATATATTTGTGAAAATACATTGCTATGCCCCCTTCCTGCTCTCTGTTGCAGCAAAATGAAGAATCAGCAACTTTTCAGAGTCTGGCACGCTTTCCAAGAACAACTGCTAAACAGAGGCTAATTGGGGCATCCCGGTGGATTTCCGCGCAAGACAACCCGGACATGCATCATCCATCAGAAGCAAGGCAATCCCTGGCTTGCATGCCAGTTTTACCGCTTTCTTAGTTAATTTCTTAATTAATTAGAAATTTGTATATTATTTGGACTGTATTATTCGGGACTGTAATATTCTTTTATTCGGGACTGTACTATTTATTCGGACCCTCTGCGTGAGGGCACAACTGTAATAAGTGTGCGTGTGTGTGTTGTATGTCTTCCAACCCCACGTCTTTCTCCCTTTTATTTATCCGCTTATGATGGTTAGATTAGGGCATATTTCAATTAGCATACAGTATGATAGCATGTTTGCATTCATTCATCTGTATTGCATGCACCGGGCTCGGCGCATCATACTAACTGCATTGTACTTTCAATTCCAAATTGAATACATGTTAGTTGTCGCATTCCATATGCCATGTTTAGAATAGCCGAGCCTGCCATAGTTGCATTGTGCATGTGTTGCATTAAGCATTTCTGTATACTTAGGATCATGCATGATTTCTAATGTAAATTCTGTTTTGGCTTGGAGTACCCGGTGAGTTTTATGCTTTAGCATCCTTGCATACGTGTGAGTGACTGCCATGATAGCATGCTTACCATGAGGCTAATTGCTTATGTGATATAACTGCCTGAATGCCTGTGGGTGAAGGTTGGGTTATCTGAATTGGAGTAAATCATCAAATGTTTCAAGCCTACCTGCGGGTAGCAAACCATTTTCAAAAACGAACATGAAATGTTTTGTTCCAATTCAGGCGATCCAGTCTATACTTGTATGCTGTGCGCATCACATAGTAACCTAGGCTAATAACCGGAATAAGAACTCACAATGTTTTCAAAAATTGATATCATGGTTAGTAGAGGCCGGTCTATGACCGGGCGAGCGGGGGTGCTCACGAAGTGACCTTCCCCAATCGTACCCAAGTTCCCGAGCCGAGGCAACTTTGGTGATGACGGACACGTGGCCTTTTGGCACCGAGTCAGGGTTTCCTAAATTTCCCAAAATAAAATATTTAGGTGGCGACTTTGTATCTGGCAAAGCAGTCCATGTTTGGCACTTCTTTCAAAAAATCTGTTTTCTCAAAAAACGATTTGCCGGATTTGGACTCTTTGGTTCAGACTTAGAACCGTGACTGACAAAAAGTCGAGTCCGAGCTGTAGCGAGGTCCCCTGCGGGCTTGTTACAGTTTCTGGCGACTCTGCTGGGGATTTAGAGAACTTGACTCGAACTCGTGATATCTGTTTTTGACTACACTTGTGTGCTTCTTTGCATCGCATTTGCATTGGTGCGCCTAGGACACCGTGTTTGCCATCTGCTATTCCTGAACGGTTTGCCGGAGGCTTGTCTTGTCAGGGCATGACCATAAGGCTGACCGGTTGTAGGCTCTGCCAGTATGGGAACACAAACCTCGGTTTTACCGGGGCACCCTCTTTGACCATTCGACCTAGTGCATATTCGGATCCTTAGTGACCATTCCAAATTAGGACAGGTTGCTTACCCGTTTATAGGTTGTTTGAAACCGCTGTGTGCGTAGTGAAACCCTAGCTCCTGACAAAATAGGACAGGGAAACCCTACCCCAACATAGGGGTGTTTTGGCTCTCACTTATCTGTTATGTGCTTTAGAGTGCGTCTCTACAGGAATGCATGTATCAGTATATGAGTTTGGGCGTCAGGCCTGCGGGCATCAGTTCAGTACATGAGTTTGGGTATCAGGCCTGCGGGCATCAGTTCAGTATTGTCAGTATCAGGCCTACGGGCATCAGTTCAGTACATGAGTTTGGGTATCAGGCCTGCGGGCATCAGCCAGTATTTGAGAATTAGTTATCTGCGGATATCAGATTCTGTTTTAGGAGACGATGATACAGGGATAATAATCAGTGTTTGAGGACAGTGTGTATTCAGCTTATTGACTGTGTGTTGATTATGCCCGGCTGTGTGTCATGCATTTTATTTTAAGCTGTTATGCTGTCCGTTTATCTGTTTATTTATTTCCTTTTCGCTTTATTTATCTTTTGCTAGGTCAGTTCTAGCACAATTGCTTCCAACCCAGCAGGCATTCCCCAAGCACTTTGGACACGAGGTCGTCGACTCCATCGATCTGAGGATCTAATCGATGGACAGCCAGTGTTCCATTCTCTACCCCCTGTTACCAGAAGGAAGCAGAAAAAGCGTAGTGTATCTGAACAGAGGTCACCAGAACAGTGGTTTCCCCCATCAGTGGACAGTCGGATTGAGATCTCCATTGAGACAGATCTGCCGGTAGTTCAGACAAATCAAAACAGTATGACGGCACCAACAGGAGTTGAGGAAATGATGCGCCAAATGCAGGAAACCATGCGGGCCATGCAGCAAGATGCCGTTCGCCGAGATGAATTCGCTAAGCAGCAGGCCGAAATTATGACCCAGCAGGCTGAGCTGATTACCAGACTGCAACAACAGAATACAACATCTGCTTCACAACAAATTCCTCCTCCGGCGAGGGCTCCATTACCTGAGCAGACACCTGTTGTTCAGAACGCTCCTCCAAACACCCAGAATACTGTGCCGACTATCCAGAATCTGCAAGAGGACACGAATCTTCCAACGGGGCCAGCTCCGCCCCCGCTTCCACCACAATTGTCCAAGGTTCATACACCCAATCACCCGGACTCTCCCTTCGAGGTCGAGGTTGATCATACAGCTCTGAAATTGAGCAAACTTGAGAAACTCTTTAAGAAATCCCAAGGGGTCAAGGCTATGCCGGATATCGAAGACGGATATACCGAGGAGGCCGTAACACTCCCCGATAGGTTCAAAATGCCACAAATCGACCGCTTTGACGGGTCCGGTGACCCCATGGTCCATCTCCGACTGTTTGCAGACATCTTGCGGCCAATGGGCCTAACACGACCACAGAAGCTTTCACTATTCGGCCGAACCCTGTCGGGTGTGGCTGCCCATTGGTACGCAAAGTTACAAGATGAAGTGAAGAAGAATTGGGATGAAATGGTTGAGGCCTTTGTCGCACAATATTCATACAACACTCAGATCGAGATCACAACTCCTGATCTTGAAACGACAAGGCAAGAGCCCAAGGAAACTTTCTCGGACTTTGTAATCCGATGGAGGGCAAAGGCGTCAATGATGACCTTAAGGCCCACTGACAAAGATCAAATCCGGATGATTGTGCGCAATCTCCACCCAAAGTTGATGCAGAGAATGATTGTAGTCCCCTTCCCTACTTTCGCAGATTTACATGAGATGGGGGTGCAAATCGAAGATGCAATGAAACAAGGTCTGTTTGACCACGACAGAGAACAACCGAGGAGGACTTTCAACCGCAACAACAATGCGAGCCCGAGTGGCGCTGCAAATACGAGAGCCTCGGAAGTTAGTATGGTCACCACCACTCCCCCTCCCCCTCCAAGGCCCATGGCTGCCACACCCTTCTCCGACGCGTCCGGAAGCAACACACAAACCAACAGATTCCAACCGCGAGGCCAAAGAACCTTTACCCCACTATATATGCCCCTGACCAAAGTTCTGGGAATATTGATCAGAAAAAATCATTTGAAACCCCTGGAGCCAAAGCCATTACCGAATCCACTCCCCCCCTCTTATGACCCAGCGAAATACTGTGCGTACCACCAACAACACGGTCACGACACCGACCGTTGTTACAGATTACGTCATGAGATCCAGGATCTTATTGACAAACAGGTGATCGCGCCTCCTGATAAACCCAATGTCACAACCAACCCTCTCCCACCACATAACCAACCTCCCCCTCCCAACAGAATTAATTTTATCCAGACTGGGGTCGCATCTTACGATCCTAGTATCTATATTACGCCCACCCACCTACCCAAGCCGGAGGTGCTCCTCCCCGATTGCACTGATTTCTTGTGCATGGTGGACATCTCTAAAACCCAACCAGAACCGATGGTGGTGACCGTCGAAGACGGGGCAGGGTAGATTTTGGGAGAGAATGAGATTGTTGAATCTGGGACTGGACAGAGTTTTGCTGGGGGAGCCTATGATCCAAGCAAGTACATCCTATCAACGAGCCGAATTGGGCTAGGTATAGAATTGCCAGAGACAGGAGAGCTATGCATGATCCGGGGGGATGGATCTGGGCTATGGGCAGATGATATGACAACCGTAGAGGAGGACTTTGCCAACTTGCAATTTTTTGATGACCAAGAACTGGGGGATACGTCAATCAACTGGTATGATTATGAGGGATCAGCGGAGGCCACTGGATGGCTCGAGGATCAACCAGATGCAGTGGGGGAAGCCCAACCAGAACAGAGCCCGGCAGGGGCAGAGGTATCAGTTGTGGCCGGAACGGCCGAAAGTCAAGTTGTATCGCCGGAGAGCGCCGGTGCTAAGAATTCCGCTCGGGACATGGGCATTATGGATACGGGAATTGTTGAACAAACAGCTGTACTGATGTAGCTGGAACGAGAAAAGTTTGAGGAGGCTGAGAGAATTAGGAAAGCTAAAGGCCCTGAGGGGACTGAAAGTGTTGCGTGCACGAAGATGGAGAATGCTGCGAGCATGTGGACAGGGAGTACTGCGAGTGCAACTAAACCGGAGCCAGACAGGTGTCTGTTGGCTGCCGATGGAATGTGGTGGGAAGACGATGACTTATGTCTTGCCCACACGGATGAAGACTGGGGGAATAATCAACCGGATGACACTTGGTACCTCGATGAGGTTGACCATATGACAAGAAGTGGGCGGTACTTCAAACCCCCACACCTGGACCAACCCGAGGCATCCGGAAAGGATAGAGAAGCGGAGAAACAGAAGGAGAGGCAGATTGAAGAGGAAGCTGTGCTGAAACAATTAAAGAAGATACAAGCAGACATCTCCATCTGGGGACTGCTAATGGCATCACGAGTACATAGAGAAGCCGTCCTATCTGCTATGGACAAGTCCAAACTCTCCATTGACACCACGCCTGAACAGCTGGTTGGGCTGGTTTTTCCGGGAGGAGGTTCCCCGGCATTAACCTTTTCGGACAAGGAGCTACCGCCTGAGGGCACAAATCATAACAAACCTCTCTATATTTCTGTGAAATGTAGAGATAAGTGGATACCGGTGGTACTTGTTGATACCGGGTCTGCGATTAATGTCTGCCCGACCAGAACGGCATATGCAATCGGGTTAAAGCCCGTGGACTTCGTCCCAACTACCCAAGTGATCAGAGCATACGACAATACCAGCAGAGAAGTGATGGGGACTGTTAAAATTCAAACCAAGGTTGGTCCAGGACAACACAGCATCGAATTTCATATCTTGGACGTTCTCGCAACCTTTAAGCTACTTTTGGGGCGACCGTGGTTGCACCAGGTCAAAGCAGTCTCTTCCACTCTACATCAGATGCTAAAGTACCCTCACGGGAAAGGGGTAGCGATCGTTTTTGGGAATTCATCAATCCATCCGCCATCGGAAGTGTCCACACCTGTCTTGGAGATCGAGCACGGCACGGAGGATGTGTTTTTGTCGGGGTTCACTTTGGCCGAGGCTCAAGTGGTGCAGAATGTCATGGCTGTGAATGAGGGTATGTACGTTAGTGCTCAATCTATCTACCTCATGAATAAGCTAAAACATACTCCCGGGATGGGATTAGGGAGAAGCGGCCGGAAGGGCGTCTCAGTGTTGGCCGAAGTGCCACACAACCCTCACGCCTTTGGACTGGGTTATCTGCCCACCAAAGAGGACTGGGTGAGGAAAGGGAAAGAAATGGCCGGAAGGGCCAGAGCAAAGAAGGCCGGGAAGCCATTTGAGTTAATGCAAAGGCCCATCTAGGGTACCCTAAACGGACGCTTCGTCCGGGAGGGGGAAGATTTTCCATTCTGCGGCTTCCCGGAGCCATGGCTAAACGCGGAGGGGAAGCGCGTGCCTGGTTTTGAAATCTTCTTCGATATACAATTATCTGGGGATGACGTTGCCGAAGCGCAGACAGACCCACCAACTGAGGTTGAGCAATGTGAAGCAGTGGATCCTGAGAGCACAGAGCTTGAAATGGGGGTAGCACTGGCGAGTCTACCATCAGATCCTCCGATCGACCAAGAGTGCTTGGGGGATAACTTTTCGGTTTCTATGATTGGAGATGAAATAGCTGCAGGCTTTCCAGCGCCGATCTTGGATGCATCTATCGCACCTTCTCTCATCTGGCAATATGAAGAAGGCTTTTTATCTAGCAGCTCCGGGTCAGGTAGTGAGCCGGAATCTGATTCCACCGAATCTTGTGTGTCGGAATCAGATTCCAGCTTGACTGAGTCTGAGTCCGGTATTCCTGGGGGTGATAACCCGGATACCACCGTCCTGTCTAGGTCGTCATTTTCATTTTCTTTTGAGTCTGTTGTAACAGAGGAATCTAACGGCTTGGAAATATTTAATGAGAATGATGTGGATGTGGTTTCTGAGTATTTTTCTGTGCCTTTGATTTATTGCTTAAATCAGGATTTTCAAAATTTTGATGAAAACAACAAGGAAGAAATTCCCCCAGTTTTGCAACGGTTAATTGATCAAGAGCAGGAAAGATTTGTTAAACCTTTAATGGATGAAATCACTACTGTGAATGTTGGTACTGAGAAGGACCCGCGGCTGGTCCAGATCGGGTCCACGTTGTCTTCGGAGGAGCGCGAGCGCTTAGTCGCTTTATTAAAAGATTTCAAAGATGTTTTCGCGTGGTCCTACGAAGACATGCCTGGAATCGATCCTGAGATTGTACAGCACCGGATCCCTCTTGATCCCGAGGCCCGCCCTGTCAAACAGAAACTCAGAAGGATTCGCCCGGACTGGGCTCTCAAAATTAAGGAAGAGGTCACCAAGCAAATTGACGCAAGGTTCCTGCTGGTATCTGAATACCCAACTTGGTTGGCCAACATTGTTCCGGTGCCAAAGAAGGACGGCAGAATTCGGGTCTGTGTAGACTTCAGAGATTTGAACAGGGCCAGCCCAAAGGATGACTTTCCCTTGCCACACATTGATGAATTGGTGGATTTCACGGCAGGACACGCCTTCCTTTCGTTTATAGATGGTTTCTCAGGCTATAATCAGATGGTAACGGCACCCGAAGACCGGGAGAAGACTGCGTTCACTACCCCGTGGGGTACATATTGTTATAGAGTGATGCCATTCGGGTTGAAAAATGCTGGAGCTACGTATCAACGGGCAGCAACTACAATATTGCATGATATGATCCATAAAGAGGTCGAGGTGTACGTGGACGACATGATTGTCAAGTCCAAAGAAAGAGAGGGCCACTACACCGCCTTACAAAAATTCTTTCAAAGGATCAAAGAGTTTCGGCTGCGACTGAATCCCCAGAAATGCACGTTTGGTGTTACAGCAGGGAAGATGCTAGGGTTTCTGATTACACAAAGGGGCATCGAGGTCGACCCTTCCAAAATCAAGGCCATCTTAGAAATGCCACCACCAAGGACTGAAAAGGAGGTGCGAGGCTTTCTGGGTAAAGTGCAATTCATAAGACGTTTTATTTCTAAATTAACCTTGACTTGTGAACCACTTTTTGGTCTCCTGAAGAAAGGAAAGAAATTCCAATGGGACGGCCGATGTCAAGCAGCTTTTGAGCAGATCAAAGAGTATCTACAGAACCCGCCCGTGTTGTCACCACCAGAGCCGGGGAGACCGTTGATATTGTACCTTTCGGTAACTGAGACTACCATGGGCTGCATGCTCGCGCAGGAGTCAGAAGACAAAGTGGAAAGAGCCATCTACTATCTGAGCAAAAAGATGCTGGATTACGAGACCCGCTATACACCGCTGGAGAAGGCTTGCTTGGCCTTGGTATGGGCAACCAGGAAGCTGCGGCACTACCTGTTAGCTCACTCTGTAATGTTGGTTTCGCGTTTGGATCCCGTCAAATATCTCTTCGAGAAACCAGCACTTACGGGTAGGCTAGCTCGTTGGCTGCTGTTGCTCTCCGAATTTGATTTGAAGTATGTAACGCGCAAGTCAGTAAAAGGGAGAGCGGTAGCGGAGTTCCTTGCCGACCACCCGGTTGAGGGGGATGAAGCGGTTGAGTATCTATTCCCAGATGAAGCCATTCTGCACGTCGAAGATGAAACTTGGACGATGTACTTTGACGGAGCGTCAAACCAGTATGGGTATGGGATAGGGGTGTTGCTGATAGCGCCTGACGATTCTCGTATCCCTTTAGCATTCAAGCTTCGGTTCAAAGTCTCCAACAATGAAGCAGAGTATGAGGCATGTATTGCTGGCCTGGAAGCAGCCCTAGAACTGGGGGTAAGACGGTTAGACGTCATTGGGGACTTGAACCTTGTTGTGTCTCAAGCAAAAGGAGATTAGAAAGTCAAGGAGGAAAGGATGATAATTTACCACCAAACCTTGGATTTGCTAATTCCTCGGTTTGAGAAGCTAAATTTCACCCACCTCGTAAGAGAGAACAACAGGTTTGCAGATTCACTGGCAACTCTATCTTCTATGATAGACATTCCGTCCGGAGTCCGGATGCGTCCAGTCATTATTGATCAAAAGTTTGCGCCAGCATACGAGTCGATTTCCGCCATAGATGAGGTTCAAGACGGCAACCCCTGGTATTACGATATCTGGAACTTCTTGGAAAAGGAGACGTATCCACTAGGGGCAAATGCCAAGGATAAGAGGGCCATCAGAAGAATGGCTGCTCAGTTCATTATCTGCGGGGGAAAGCTGTACAAAAGGGGTCATCTGGGAATGCATAAGCTCTGTGTAAAAGCTGAAGAGTCGAAACGCCTGATGGAAGCCATCCATGGGGGGGAGTGTGGTGCACACATGAATGGAGTAATGCTGGCCAGAAAGATTTTCAGACAGGGCTACTACTGGTCAACCATGGAGGAGGATTGCATTAGTTTTGTTCGGCGATGCCACAAGTGTCAAATTCATGCAAACTGCATGAACATCCCGCCGTCAAAGCTGTACAACATGACTTCACCATGGCCTTTTTCGGTCTGGGGAATTGATGTGATCGGAGCTGTTACCCCGAAGGGGTCAAACGGGCATGAGTTTATCCTAGTAGCGATAGATTATTTTACAAAGTGGGTCGAGGCCCAATCATACGCGGTGTTGAAGGAGTCACACGTCGCAAAGTTCATCAGAAACAACATCATCTGTCGCTACGGGGTGCCAAACGAGATAATTTCAGATAATGGTTCCCATTTCAAGAAAGAAGTGATAGACTTGTTGGAGAAATACAATGTGGCTTTCCATAAGTCATCTACATACCGGCCGCAGACCAACGGAGCGGTTGAGGCCGCCAACAAGAATATCAAGCATATACTACAGAAGATGGTGGGAACCTATCGGGATTGGCCAGACAAGCTGCCATTTGCTCTGTGGGGCTACAGGACTTCAATCAGGACTTCTACTGGAGCAACTCCATATTCATTGGTCTATGGAATGGAGGTTGTTCTACCCATTGAGATTGAGGTTCCGTCGTTACGAGTATTGGCTGAATGCCAGATAGCTGAAGCAGATTGGCAGCAAAGCAGATTCGAAGAACTCATGCTCTTTGATGAAAGAAGACTGAAAGCACTGTACCACATCCAAGGCTATCAACGCAGAATTGCCCGGGCTTTCAACAAGAAGGTTAAGTCCAGGAATCTGAAAGAAGGAGATTTGGTGCTCAAAGACAACCGAGCTCCCATCCACGACCTAAGGGGCAAGTTCAAACCCAATTGGACTGGCCCTTACATCATCAAAGCTATCTGGTCAGGTGGAGCTGTGGTTCTGATGGATCTAGATGGCTTGGAATTCTCACAACCGATCAATATGGACAAGTTGAAGAAATACTATCCTTGAGAGGCTCGCTAGGCCGAAAACCCGAAAGGGCGACCTAGGCAAAAGTCAGAGCACAAAAAAATTAGAAAATTTAAAAACTGAGCTCGCAAGGTTGAAAACCCGCAAAGGGCGGCCTTGGCAAAAGTTAGAGCGCAAAAGGAGAGTGAAAATACTCGAGTGAACCTTGGCCTGAACTACGTAAGGCTTGATTCCCATCTTTGGGATATGTAGGCAACTTCACCTCGAAGTTCAGTCATAAACTTTTCCCCGATCAACTCTGTCTATTTCGATCATCTCAGTCATCTTTATCCATCAGCATTTATCGCGATCTCCGGTACAGTGCTGTTCAAACTAGGGGCAACTTTCCGTTGCCGCGACGGTGCAAAGTTACTCAGACAAGGGGCAACTTTCCGTTGCTATGAAGTGCCGCATTGTTCTTCAAACAAGGGGCAACTTTCCAGTTGCAGGGATCTGGGGTTGTGCATCTCAGTGACAGATCTTCGGCGTGTCCAGTTCTGATCCACATCGAAAATAGTTTTGAAAAGTTTTAATAAAAGTTGACTTTGTTCAAATTAATCTTTTTACGACTAAGACCATTTTTGGACCAAAAGCGGAAAATTTTCAGTACCACAACTTTCAATTTCATTGATTTCAAAACTGAGTTCTCTTGCTCTTGCATTACAATCGAGGTTGCTTTTTTTAGTACATTCATAAGGAAAACTTGAAAATGCTAAATAAGCAATAAATTTGGGGCATAGTTGAATCAAGTATCTCTGTGTCCCCTCCCAGAGCTGGACGAAGCATCTGATGCCAAGCTAGGCCCAACCTGTGCCTCCTCATTGAGCCAATCCAAACACTCATCGGACAAAGTGCAACTGAAAATGGAAGCAGGGGCCAGGAGCTCTCTAGTCCTCCATGCTGTGGCATATCGGGCAAGCTGTGCACCCCGGATCGGGAAAGCGGCTGGGTACTCAATCCCCTCCGGTGGGCAGATTTGATCATGACCAAACTGACGCAGAAACCGGAACGGAAAATAGAATACGCAGTGGGTTAGACCAATCAATTGGATCCCAATCAGCCGAGACATACTATAGCTCATTGCCGGGAGGCTGAGCCAAAGACAACGCCAAGCAATGCCGTCTGCGGACAAGTTGCACATCCAATCGAACCACCACCTTTCGTCAAGAGCATTGACTAGGCACTGTCGAAAGAAGTAGCCTCGAGCTAAATAAGCTGGGCAAGAGTCCACAACTAGCAACTTATCCATTAACCATACCTAGGGGAGGGATGGAAAATGAGAGAATAAATAACAGAGAGATGTACGATGAGAGAAAAGTAAGACAAGGGTTTTGTGAGAAAAACCGAGCCTGAGGGTCGAGTGATGTGAGCAAATATATATGTGAGGTCGGGTGGGAAATATTACCTGCAGCAGCAGTGGACTCCCGGCAAACCTAGTCGCTTCCCGGCGATAGACAGAATCTAAGCCCATCAGTGTCTCGGCCAAGGTCATGGCAATACAGCTCTTCCCTTCTCTCAAGCCTTGGGCGACTTCAATCAGGCGAATGCTAGCCCCGCCGAAGCTCGAGGAAAGCAGAAAGTGAGACAACAAACATAAGCAGAGGGCGTGTTGCCGGAAACCCTGCCAATAATGGTTGCTGCGGTCACCAGCGTAGGAAAAACGATGGATCAAGCCGAGGATGTCCAGTTCCCCACTGCAGATCAGAGATCGAGCGTCATGCACCGTGGGCCCACACATCCGCCCTAAAGCCTGAGCATGGCCAAAACGGAGCTGGGGCAAGATCACTTCAGAGCATTCAGACTCCATCAAAACCTGAAAATCTTCGAAAGTGGGACACATCTCTTGGCCGCCAAAGCTAAAAACGTGCGTCACTAGATTCCAGAACCTTGCCGTGGCATGGAGAAAAGGGAGCTGTAGCGGAGTACGACTCAGCGTGAATAGTGCATTCAAGCCGAAACCCCGGAAGTTCAGCTTTTCCGAGCCATCCAGAGAAGAGATCCAAGATGTGAGATTTTCCGCGAGAAACGCCTCCATCTTTGTGTAAAACTAAGATGAAATGAATGTTCCCGAAGTTGAGGCTTTTATAGAGGGAAAAACACTATTCACGGGGACACGTGTCAAAAATCAGGTGGCTGCAGGACTAAGTGGCCGGCCGGCCACCTTTTCTGGCTGGCCAGCCATTTACTTTTTACAAAACTGGCCGGCCAGCTGTCTCTCTCCACAAATTTGGCCGGCCGGCTCCCAAAGGTGGCCGGCAATGCTGCAGTGTATCTCCTTGGCCCTGTTTTACCCTTCGAGGGAAAATTCCAAGCATTTCCGTGCAATGGGAGAGTCAAAGACCCTCATTTCCCTCTGTTTCGGATGCGTTCCGGTGCCCAGATCGTCAGAAGTACGCTCTGTTGTTGCTGAGTTTTGTTTATCGAGTTGTTGTTTTGCTTATCAAGTTGTTTGTCGAGCGGACGTGTTTCGTGTTTTTGAGTCATTGCGCTCTGTTTAAGCAATCTTTGTTTAAAGTCTTGTTTATTTGCGTTGTCAACGTTGTTGCATTTTGCTTATCGAGTTGTAAACTTGCTAAAGGTTCTGTTATATCTTAGTAAGTTGAGTTGCTTAGTTTGTTGCGTCGGTTCACTACCTGACTTGGTGATTACACAATGCGCATTCCCATTCAAATTCATTCTTTATTTGTGCGAAATAAATGATGCGATACGATGCTAAAAGTTTAAAATACGAACACCTTTTCAAAAGCTATTTCATTCCATCATGCTTTACAACGAACAAAGGTACAAGTTTTACAAAAAATAAAACTGCCTAACAATGTGCAAAGTGCTACAAACTACCAGTAAAAGAAAAATAAAGCAGGAAATAGCAGCATCAATGTCCTCGGGAGCGGGAACGAGAAGCACTCCTCATCCTCTTCTGCGGGACAACCTCTACACCATCATCATCATCTGAGTCGGAGCTGTCATCCTCAGGATCCCCCTCAGCCTCGCCTCTGTTCCCCGAACCAAGACCGGAGCCCCCCTCCTCAGCAGATGTCTCTGACTGACGGTCGGTAGCCTCCTCCTCCTCCTCATCAGGCTCCGCCTCTACAACGTGAGCCCTGCATCTGCGGACAGGCCCTCCTCGAGCTCCTCGAAAAGGTCTAAATGGCCCGGCTCCTCGGAAAGGCCGGGATGGCCCCGCCCCCTGAAAAGGCCCGGGTGACCCAACTCCCTGAAAAGGTCCAGATGACCCAGCTCCCCAAGGAGGCCCAGGTGGCCTGGCCTGCGGCTGACCGGACCATGAAGGCATCTGAAAACAAAGAGTTCAATTCAAATACATCAATCCAAATATATACATCAGATACAGATACAAGCAAAGGCTACGTGAAGTGGGTGCATGTAAATACAGTGTACAAGTGGGGTGTGTGTCAGATGTGCTCTACACAAGTAGTCTATCGATGCAGTAGAAATCAGCATGTCATCAGAAGTATGATAAATGCCAGAAAACTGAAGGGTACCTGAATGCCCGCGACAGACAATTGTGCCTCCCTACGCAGGACCATGCCCTCGAGTGTGGCCACTAGTCCAACCACCTCCTCCATGTACCCTCGCGATGGCTGCAAATATGAGCTCATAATCATCAGTGAACGAAAGAATGTCTAAACATCTGAATGATGAATGAAAAATAGTGGAGCATACCAGCGGTGAGTCAGGATCAATGGCGTATCGATCACTGGGCATCGGAGGCTCTAGTGAGATCGGGGTCGGAGAGATAGCCCCATACTGCCACGCCATCAACTCAGTCGGCATATCTGGCCATCCAGGATGAGGATAAGTCGACGGAATCGGAGGAACCGGTCTACCCCCACCTCTAGATGTACTAGCCCTACTAGTAGAAGGGGCGTCTGCAGCCCGAGCTCGGGCCTGGCCCGAGGATGACATACCGGCAGGCCTCATCATCGGGGTGCGAGCTCCCGTCAATGGAGGCATCAAATATATGTGACGGTAAGTGGCGTAGTCCCCCTCCTCAAGATATAGTAAAGCATCGCTACCCAGCATAGCGCCGACTACCTCCGAGTAAGAGAGCCTGTCAGCAGTCCGCATACTGACTGGGGGGACTGCGGAAGGATCCTGAGAAAGATACCCCCATACCTGACGCAGAAAGCGTTCCCCCAGGAACCATGCCCTGCCAACCGGCCCTTCGAGCAGGACCCTATACTGGGAGATGTCCGACCTTCCGGTATACTGAAGTCGGAGACCATCACCCAGGGGCGCCCAAGGCTGCCATGAGATCTGCGGATGATAAATGCATAAACCAATCAGAAATCGAGAGTATACAGAGCAAATCAAAGATGAAAATAAAAGGAACTGAAAGTTCTGAAGTACCTTCGAATGCCGCACAGTGTCAAAGTACTGTCGCAGGTAAATGAGGGTCTCTCGGGGTCTCGGACGGTGCGGGCCCTCGAACACTAGTGAGTATGGGGTCATGGGAACCCCTGCCACCTCCAACTCTGGGGCTAAAGCTGGGAAGTATAAATAGACCCATAGCTGAGAAAAGCAGTGCAGAATGTAAGTACGAAATGCTGAGAGCAAAATACAGACTGTAAAAATGCGTTGTGAGTGCAATGTACAAGTAATGAAGAGCAGAAATGTAAATCAAGAGGACAGAAAAGTACCTCCCAGGCTCTCCAGTAGCCGCCAAGTAAATCTCCCCGCCCGCGGGAGGTCGTGCTCATATAAAAGTAAAGGGTAGCCAGGCCGGCGCCACCCCAGTCATATCGATGGACCTGTGATAGGTCAACCAGAGCGCTCAGCAGGTATAGCCCGACTGTGTTCCCTCTATCGGCGAACAGGGTAGTCCCGAAGAGGAACATAAGGAAACCACGGGCGTACTGCTCCGTCTCCTCAGGAGTCTCGGGCACCATCTCCGCCCGCCGGAAGTGGGAAGAGAACCAAGTGTATCGGACTCTACCAGAAACCCTGTCAACGGGTGGGCGAGCCCCCAATAGATACATCCAAGCGGCCTCCCACTCGCCCATATCCTCATCATAGGGGATGGGCCAACCTCCTATGTCCAAGCCAGTCAATACAACGAAGTCTAGAGGCGTCATGGTCATGTCCCCGGTAGCATAGAAATGAAAGGAGTTGGTGGTGTCCCACCATCTCTCTACCAAGGCTGCCATCAGAGTCCTCCTAGCAGAGCAACGGGACAACCCAACGCAGAAAGCCCCGAATCCTGCCAAGTCTATCAAATCTCGGACGACCTCCGGGAGCTCAGCGTACCAGTCCCGTGCGGCGGTGGAACCATACCCCCGTACGCTGCGGGAACCAACCTGCATTCAGAATGAATACATGTGTCAATAATGAAATGGGTTGTGTGCCGATAAAATGAAATGGGCTGTGTGCCGATGAAATGGAATGGGCTGTGTGCTGATGAAATGAATAGGCTGTGTGCCAATGAGATGAAATGGGCTGCGTGCCAATGGAATGAAATGGGTTGTGTGCCGATGAAGTAAAATAAGCTACATGCAAATTTAATCTGGGCTGCGTGTTCAGAAAATTTGAAGTTTGGGTTGCGTGTTCAACTTTCTATCAGTGTGGGCTGCGTGTTCACTATTTAATCTGGGCTGCGTGTTCAGAAAATTTAAAGTGTGGGCTGCGTGTTCACTATTTAATCTGGGCTGCGTGTTTAGAAAATTTGAAGTTTGGGCTGCGTGTTCAAATTTCAACTACTGTGGGCTGCGTGTTCACTATCTAATCTGGGCTGCGTGTTCAGAAAATTTAAAGTTTGGGCTGCGTGTTCAACTTTCTATCAGTGTGGGCTGCGTGTTCACTATTCTAATCTGGGCTGCGTGTTCAGAAAATTTAAAGTTTGGGCTGCGTGTTCAACTTTCTATCAGTGTGGGCTGCGTGTTCACTATTCTAACCTGGGCTGCGTGTTCAGAAAATTTAAAGTTTGGGCTGCGTGTTTAACTTTCTATCAGTGTGGGCTGGGTGTTCACTATTCTAACCTGGGCTGCGTGTTCAGAAAATTTAAAGTTTGGGCTGCGTGTTCAACTTTCTATCAGTGTGGGCTGCGTGTTCACTAATTCAACTGGGCTGCGTGTTCAGAAAATTTAAAGTTTGGGCTGCGTGTTCAACTTTCTATCAGTGTGGGCTGCGTGTTCACTATTCTAACCTGGGCTGCGTGTTCAGAAAATTTAAAGTTTGGGCTGCGTGTTCAGGAAATTTAAAGTTTGGGCTGCGTGTTCAACTTTCTATCAGTGTGGGCTGCGTGTTCACTATTTAATCTGGGCTGCGTGTTCAGAAAATGTAAAGTTTGGGCTGCGTGTTCAACTTTCTATCAGTGTGGGCTGCGTGTTCACTATTCTAACCTGGGCTGCGTGTTCAGAAAATTTAAAGTTTGGGCTGCGTGTTCAACTTTCTATCAGTGTGGGCTGCGTATTCACTATTCTAACCTGGGCTGCGTGTTCAGAAAATTTAAAGTTTGGGCTGCGTGTTCAACTTTCTATCAGTGTGGGCTGCGTGTTCACTAATTCAACTGGGCTGCGTGTTCAGGAAATTTAAAGTTTGGGCTGCGTGTTCAACTTTCTATCAGTGTGGGCTGCGTGTTCACTATTTAATCTGGGCTGCGTGTTAAGAAAATGTAAAGTTTGGGCTGCGTGTTCAACTTTCTATCAGTATGGGCTGCGTGTTCACTATTCTAATCTGGGCTGCGTGTTCAGAAAATTTAAAGTTTGGGCTGCGTGTTCAACTTTCAATCAGTGTGGGCTGCGTGTTCACTATTTAATCTGGGCTGCGTGTTCAGAAAATTTAAAGTTTGGGCTGCGTGTTCAACTTTCAGTCAGTGTGGGCTGCGTGTTCACTATTCTAATCTGGGCTGCGTGTTCAGAAAATTTAAAGTTTGGGCTGCGTGTTCAACTTTCAATCAGTGTGGGCTGCGTGTTCACTATTCTAAATCTGGGCTGCGTGTTCAGAAAGTTTAAAGTGTGGGCTGTGTGTTCACTTTCAAATTCGGGCTGTGTGTTCGACAAATCAGTGTTTGAGCCGTGTGTTCGCCTCTTAACTAATGTGTACTGTGCGTTCGCAATTAATTAATGAGCCGAGTGTTCAGAAATTCGAGTGTTGAAACTACATGTTCAGGGTGCAAGCAAAGTACTATGTCATAAGCTAAACTGCGTGTTCAAGCATGGCAAAGGTGCGAAATGTACAAAAAAATACAGAAAATGAAGTAAATACCTCTCGGGCCTCATGAGAGAGGTGATGCTCTGGCTCTCGGAGAAGCAGATCCCCGGGTGCTCGCTCGTCAAAGCTAGTGAAGTGACGGAAGACGGCGCGATGGAGGACATGTGCTGGCGGATGGTACCTCCCGGGAATAAAAGGTCGGGTCCTCGGGGGTAGAGTCATGGGATCAAAATCGTCTCCGGCACCTGGAAAGCCTCCGCCGTGGGGAGAATTGCCCGCCATTTTCAAAGAATCTGCAAAAGGAGCAAAAATGAGCGAAAATGAGCCAAAATTGGAAAAAGCCAACAAAAGTCAACACTCGGGAAATGAAAAAGTCAACAAAAGTCAACTCCCGAGAAAATCTTCCAAATATTGAGACAAACTTACCTCAAGTGGCGAAAATGAGAAAAGAAGCTCCGAAACCGAAATTTAATCGCTTCAAAGTGTTTAAAACTGAATGTTTTTGCGGAAACAATTTGCGTGGGGCGTTGGAAAACGCGTATAGAACTCAGATCTAGAGAAGAAAGTGGTGTAGAAGGTGAGAAAGGGGAAGATCTCGGCTGCCTTATATAGGCTCAAGGTCTTGGTTGAAGGAGCATAAAGAAAGAAGGTAAAAAGACCAAAGTGCCCTCGGATTTGGGCAGATGGCCGGCCGGCCACATTTACTAGCCGGCCAGCCATTTCCTTTTTGGAAAACTGGCCGGCCAGCTATTTGCTTTTTGGAAAACCGGTTGGCCACCTCCCCTTGGGAAGATAAACGGCCGGCCATGTCCCTCACAGGCCCACCTAGCTCCCTGCAAATTTTGAGGAAGATTGGAGTTCCCGGGACTCGAAAAAGTTCAAGAAAAGTACACTTCCGGTCGCGAAATAGCTCCGCCGGAACTTCGGCTTCGAGATCTGACATGTGCCTCATCATCATTCATCAAAATCAAAGTGTATCCTTTTTGAATGAGTTGTAACCTTTCCGGGAAGCGGATCGGAGGCCGTGATCGAGTCGCCTTCGCCGAAACACGCATTTTCATACTCGTTGTTTCGTAACAAACGGGCACCCTGATTCATGCTCATTTCGCACTATCATGCACATAACTTGCATTCTCATGAGCATACTCTCATTTTTATGCACACTTCTTGATATTGGCATACCTCTATGTTTGAGCATACGTTGTCACGCATGTTCCACTCTTGCATTGCGATGCATTCACTCACCGGCACTGCGTGTGTCGAACTTTCGGAATCACATTAAATATATGTTGGTAGCATATTGTACTTGTTGCAATTTCTCTCTTTTACAGGCACGATATTGTATGTACGGTTCAATTGAGGTTGGTGCGACCAGACGAATCGCGCAGGTATCGTATCTTCTCCGTGTGAGACGTGGCGGGGATTGAATAATCCTCCGCATTTCTTAATTGCATGAAATGTAGTTGTTGCTTTGCATTCTTGCTTAAAACTGTTGCATCTATTTGCGAATATTTGCCTCATTACAGCTTGCTGCATTCGCATGATCATGAGTGATGACCGGCTTCGCGTAGCGTATAAGTCCAACTTTCAAAACCGGCTTCGCGTAGCGTATAAGTCCAATCTTCAAAATCTTCTTGCATTATCATTTGCATTTTGCCCCCTGCCTGCGGGCATGCCTGCGGGCACATCTCTGTTCATCTTGTACGTTTGTCTAAGTCTTCGGCCTTGTCAAAAATGGGTGGTCTCTGGGCTTTGACATTCACTCCCGTCACTTATGACTTTCGAGTTCTGTCAAAGAGGGGCAACTGTAGACACCCCATTTTTGACCGACCTTAAGACTCAGACGTCACTGATTGAGCGCTTGGTGATGTTGCATAATGTGCTCGTTCAGAAGTTTCAGAGTTGCGGCCGTGAGCCCTGCCTCCGGACTTCCGAACCCTCTTTTGTACTTTACCTCGGTTTGCGAACCAGGCTCGATTTTCTCGGTTTCTTTTCCTGAGGGAAGGGAGAGGTCCCGTAGACCATCTCTCAATGTCTGTAGGCTACATTTTGTGGTCGTAGGCCATTTTGCCCATTTCGGAGTCCGGTTTCCGGTTTCCGGTTTTTCGGGATTGTTGGCCGTGTGCCTCGGTTCGGGACCGCCTAACCATCTCCGTTTGTTTTGATTTTTGGTATACATCTTATTTAATCCCTTTTGAGGGACACTGGGGTCTGAGAAACCCACTTCGTGGCCGAATGCCACTTTCGGTGCTTAACAGCCTATTTTCGGGACCTCGAACTGCGTGTTTTGGTCCCCGAGCATTCGTTTTGCAACGGTTTTCGTTTATTTTTGGCAGGTACCTCTGTTTTATCACCGGGGAGGTCACTGAAGGGTGAAAGGCCAGTAATTGTTGCAGCAACCAGTTATACATCCTCCGGCGCCCTCCGGCGCCCGTTTTTCGCACTTCCGGGCTAATGTTGAACACCTTGGGGGCATCTTCTTGAACTTTCAACCACATATTTGTGATGTACACACATGGGAGGACCCTAAAAAGTGGTGGCTGGCCATTAATGTTATTTGACCCTTTTGAACCCCTCCTTCCGGGCTAATGTTGAACACCTTGGACCCACTTTCTTGAACTTTCAACCACATATTTGTGATGTACACACATGGGAGGACCCTAAAAAATGGTGGCCGGCCACTAAATATGCTTGACCCTTTTGACCCCTAGCCGGCCGGCTAAGGGGTGTGGTCGGCCGGCCACCTGAAGCAAAAGTAACTGGCCGGCCGAGATCCTTGCACTGTTCACTTTACAGCTGTGGAGCTTTATCCCCCAGAAAATATCAATATCCGGGGGATATTTTGTGGGGGAAAGTTGCCCTCCTTTTTCCCCACCTTTACACCCCCTTTTTTGCCCTTATAACCAACAAGCCATATCATATGTTGGGGTTAGAAAAAATTGTCTTCAAGCTTCCATAGACAAATCCCTCTCTATCCCTCTCATTTCCTAAAAAACTTCCAAGTCCCTAATCACCATTTCTTCTACACCACCAAGCTCTACCATCACCACTTCATTTCCAGCAACAAGGAGAGCTTCTCAAAGGCTAAAGGAGCTGCAAATTGGTCCAAGAAGCAACAAAAGATTTAGTCTTCAAGGGTGAGTAACATTTCTACTCTTTTGACCCTTTTTCTTGATCCATTTGTAAGCCCCATATGCTTTTTGTTTCAAGCTCCGGCCCTAACTGAAAAGGGCCCTCTTTTGAGCTCATCTTCACTTTTGATTAAGGGCTCAACCCTGTTTGAGCCCTCCATGATGCACTTGCTTCATTGATCCTCTTATATGTCATAATCTTGCATGCTATTTTTGGCCCATGATTAATCTGTTTTTGAGCATGTTGTAAACTGATATTAGGCTTATTTTGAGCCCCTCTTCAACATTGAAGAAGGGCTCAACACCATTTGGGACTTCCATGTTGAACTTACCTTTATACTCCCCTTTTGGTCCCATTTTTGCATGCAATGGCAGCCTACCATGCTTTTGTTTTTGGCCATTTTACAGTTCTGAAAAAGTGCTTATTTTGGTCCATTCTTTATGTTTCATTTAGGTCCTTTCATGGTTTGGGGCCTCCATATGCCACTTCATGTTATATCTCTCTTTTATTCCCCATTCTTGCATGTTTAGTTAGCCTATCATGCTTTTGTTTTTGGCCATTTTACAGTTCTGAAAAAGTGCTTATTTTGGCCCATTCTACATGTTTTATTAAGGGTCTTTGGCTGTTTGGTGAATATTTTGCATACCTCATGTTATAGCCACTTTTGAGCTTCATTTTGCATCGCATTTCTATCATGTTTGTATACTGATTTTGGGACTGCCATAAACTGTAAATGTGCATATTTTTGGTCCCTCTTCAGTGTTATAGAAGAGAATTTTTCAGTTTGGATTTTTCTTATATCACTTGCTTCATTACCCCTCTCTTGGCCCCTATTCTTGCATGCCATTTTTGCCCTACCTATGTTTGCTGTTTGGCCATGTTTATAACTGTGAAAGTGCCCTTTTTGGGACTGCCTAGCTTCTGTATTTACATTACATGTCCATATTGTGCATGTTTGGCATAGCTATAGGCCATTTCGGGTGCCTAAATTCGCATTTCGGGACAATTCCATGCATTTAGTGTCATTTCGCCTCATTTTGGGACTGTTTTCCCCCGTATTTTAGTGCTGAAATTCTATTAGAATGATTGCTTTCCATTTCTATGTCATTTGCATTGTGTATGTCATCGCCTCGGTTTGCGTGCCCGTGTGCACGCATTTCGAGGCACTTCATTTTCATCCATCGGCATCCTATGTGAGTGTGGCTGAGGCTCTCTCATGTTGGTATAAGCCCATATCTTGTTTCCATGTCATTTGCATTGCGTATGTCATCGCCTCGGTTTGCGTGCCCGTGTGCACGCATTTCGAGGCACTTCATTTTCATCTATCGGCATCCTATGTGAGTGTGGCTGAGGCTCACTCATGTTGGTATAAGCCCATATCATGTTTGCATGTCATTTTCTCGGTTTGCGTGCCCGTGTGCACGCATTTCGAGGCATCTCATTTTCATAGCATAGTGCATACTAGGTTGTATCTTAGATTGCATTCTGTCATTTTCTCGATTTGCGTGCCCGTGTGCGCGCATTTCGAGGCATCTCATTTTCATAGCATAGTGCATACTAGGTTGTATCTTAGATTGCATTCTGTCATTTTCTCGGTTTGCGTGTCCGGGTGCACGCACTTCGAGGCATCTCGTTTTCATAGTATGGTGTATGTTAGGATTGCATTTTAGTTGCATGTCATGCATATTGCATCGTGTTCGGGATAGGAGTTAATCCGGGCACGGGAAACGAGGTACATTTCGTACTTCGAGTGACGGAATGTGTCTCAATTCCCAGTCACCGACACTCCGGATTATCCATGATGGAGTTAGGTTTTAGCTGTGTTTTCATGTGCATTCATTCTATATTGAGTTGTGCAATTCGACTCCTCGGCCATCATGCCTCGGTATGCGTGATTGGTGGCACGAGGATCGAGGCATGCATATATTTGTGAAAATACATTGCTATGCCCCCTTCCTGCTCTCTGTTGCCGCAAAATGAAGAATCAGCAACTTTTCGGAGTCTGGCACGCTTTCCAAGAACAACTGCTAAACAGAGGCTAATTGGGGCATCCCGGTGGATTTCCGCGCAAGACAACTCGGACATGCATCATCCATCAGAAGCAAGGCAGTCCCTGGCTTGCATACCAGTTTTACCGCTTTCTTAGTTAATTTCTTAATTAATTAGAAATTTGTATATTATTTGGACTGTATTATTCGGGACTGTAATATTCTTTTATTCGGGACTGTACTATTTATTCGGACCCTCTGCGTGAGGGCACAACTGTAATAAGTGTGCGTGTGTGTGTTGTATGTCTTCCAACCCCACGTCTTTCTCCCTTTTATTTATCCGCTTATGATGGTTAGATTAGGGCATATTTCAATTAGCATACAGTATGATAGCATGTTTGCATTTATTCATCTGTATTGCATGCACCGGGCTCGGCGCATCATACTAACTGCATTGTACTTTCAATTCCAAATTGAATACATGTTAGTTGTCGCATTCCATATGCCATGTTTAGAATAGCCGAGCCTGCCATAGTTGCATTTTGCATGTGTTGCATTAAGCATTTCTGTATACTTAGGATCATGCATGATTTCTAATGTAAATTCTGTTTTGGCTTGGAGTACCCGGTGAGTTTTATGCTTTAGCATCCTTGCATACGTGTGAGTGACTGCCATGATAGCATGCTTACCATGAGGCTAATTGCTTATGTGATATAACCACCTGAATGCCTATGGTTGAAGGTTGGGTTATCTGAATTGGAGTAAATCATCAAATGTTTCAAGCCTACCTGTGGGTAGCAAACCATTTTCAAAAACGAACATGAAATGTTTTGTTCCAATTCAGGCGATCCAGTCTATACTTGTATGCTGTGCGCATCACATAGTAACCTAGGCTAATAACCAGAATAAGAACTCACAATGTTTTCAAAAATTGATATCATGGTTAGTAAAGGCCGGTCTATGACCGGGCGAGCGGGGGTGCTCACGAAGTGACCTTCCCCAATCGTACCCAAGTTCCCGAGCCGAGGCAACTTTGGTGATGACGGACACGTGGCCTTTTGGCACCGAGTCAGGGTTTCCTAAATTTCCCAAAATAAAATATTTAGGTGGCGACTCTGTATCTGGCAAAGCAGTCCATGTTTGGCACTTCTTTCAAAAAATCTGTTTTCTCAAAAAACGATTGCCGGATTTGGACTCTTTGGTTCAGACTTAGAACCGTGACTGACAAAAAGTCGAGTCCGAGCTGTAGCGAGGTCCCCCGCGGGCTTGTTACATCAGGGGCAGTAACAGTGAGTGGCCAAGTGTTGTGGTTCAGTGGCCCAGTTTGCAAGGATTGTGGTTTTGTTTAGTGCACAATATTCTATCGATTTTTCTCTCATAATGATGAGGGACATGCCCCACAATGGTGAAAAGGAAGATCGACAAGGAAGAGTCAATATTTGGCAGAGGGGACTTGAAGTTTCGAAGTCAGGGGGTAGTTACAATGGCAGTTATGGTGTAGACGTGTAGGATCATGCAACGATGGGCCACAAAAATAGTATGCGGATATCGAAACCAACGATCTCCCTTCTAGGCTTTCCAAGTATACTAAACCTCCACTTCTATCTGTCGATCCCCCTTTTCTGTTGTTTATTTCATGGCCACCAACTGTTTGAAACTTCTGTCGACAAAGCAAGGCTCCTGCTTTGTCTCATGCTTCCTCCTGAAAGTGTGCCCACTAACTTCATGATTGGTGCTAAAAACTTCCCCCATCACTTCTAGGTGACCCACATGCAAAGGGCCCACTTTCAACTGGTGGATATTCCTTCAGACTTCACCATGTGTCCTCGATTAAGTGGACCATCTGTCAACAAAGACTGGCAAAACTTGGTGCAAACAATGGCCCCCTTGTTCAAGTTAAATATCATGTGAATTAACCTTGCGGAAGTGATTGAGACCCCCTCCAATCACCACCTGCACCACCACCCCACCCCCCCCCCCACACACACACACGAGAGGGCTGGTGTTTGGAGGTGAAGGAAAAAAAAAAAACTGGCCAAACAGAGAGAGAGGCGGTCATGGGGGTGCCCCCTTGTGGGGGTCCAAGTCATATGATATTTAACTTCAACAAGGGGGCCATTGTTTGGGCCCAATAGCAAATTTATTAATACGGGCCCAAAACAAACAAATACTACAACCCAATATAAGAGCATTTAAATATACTGGCCCCATCATAAGCTATAAAATACCCACCTTTTCAACTTCAAACCACTTCATTTCCCTCTGATTCGAACTCATCAAACTGTACTCCTTCTTCTCAAGCATCACCGGTTAAAACCACAGAACCACAAAACCCTAAGCCATGGCGCCGAAAAAATCTCAACCATCTCCATCTGAGGAGAACAATGAAGACCTACTCCGTTTCCTAGACCCTATCAGAGCACGTATCGCTTCTCTAAAATTTGGTGCAACCCTATTGCCCAGCACAAGCTCTATCACTAAGGCTACTCTAGGCCCTACCTTCGCGTCTTACTTCCCAGACGAGCTAGCTACATACTATCCCTTTGGTAATGGTGAGAACCTTTTTCTCAACCAACCTGGACTTAAGTGGACTAACTGGAATGTCAGTAAAAACCCACTCAGATCGTGAAGGTCACCAGCCTCTGTTTGGCGAAGCTGGGCCAGGAGAATTGAAGGTCACGACGCTGAAGTATGGAAGCACCAGGGCATTAGTGAAGCAATTAGACTGTCGACTAAAAATTATGACATGGATAAAGAGCTGATTGCTGCCGCTGCATGCTTTTGGTCGCAATCTTGTAACTCCCTACTCCTCAATTTTGGTATGATTTCCCCTACCATCTTAGATGTAGCTCATTTGACTGGTCTCCCAATCTTGGGCAATCCAATTCATGCTCTCCTTGAGCCTCCAAAGTGACCTTTACTTTAAACACTGATATGTGCTATACAGATTTCGCCAAAAAATACAAAGGCGAGCCTGGTTCCCCTGTCCAGGACAAAGAAAGAACTGCTTTTTACTTACTTTGGCTTTGTGAGTTTCTTTTTTGTGTCCCTGGGTACAAGATCATGAAGGAATACCTCCCCCTTACCTTGTGTATGCAAGATGGCCAACTTATGGCTTTAGCCCCTTATCTTCTTGCCACCCTTTACAAGGCCCTATTTTCCTTTGTCGACAAGAAGATTTCTAGCAACTGTAGTGGCCCCTTCTGGCTTTTCCAGGCCTGGTTGTATGCCTATTTCCCTGAGGCACGACCCCTACCAGCTAACACCTTGAAACCAGTTTTCCACTCCTATGCTGAGCAATTGCTCACTTATAACAGCCAACCCATCCTCACTTTCAGAAATCATCTTACCATGTTTTACAACCTTCCTTCGAAGAGACCTTCCAACTTGTACATGCCATTTCAAAACTTCTAATTCTCCTCCAGTAGACTTTGCTTCCTTTTCATAGACCCTTCTGATTTACACAATGAGCAAGTCCAAGAACAAAATGAGACTTGGAGACATATTCTCATCTCTAGACATGTCTTGGTTGGATGTTCCATATCCTCCGCCAAGATGTCCAACTGCAGTTTTGCGACATACTGTCCCAATCAATGGTCCAGGCAATTAGGTCTTTCCCAAGATATCCCTTATCCTTATTTCCACCCAACCATCCATGAGGAGATTGGGTCCAGAATCTACTTCAAAGATCCTACGCAAGCTGAATCCATTCTGACAGAGAACACCAAACTTTTCCAAGATTTTGGCCCCTTCTTCTTCAAACCTGCTTCGGACTGCTCCACTGCTTTTGACCATTGGTGGGGACTTATGACTGCCATTATTTTCTGCAAGCCACTTGAAACGTGCCTTCACGATACTTGTATTCATAATCAGGGCCCCACATCCTCGCCTTCCAAGCTTAAGGCTACAGGTATCATTCCTTTATATACTTCATATCCCTAAGTGTGTCATGCATTTTTTTTTTCTCTACAACACTAACTTGTTTGACCTTTGACAGCCAAAATAGGGCCTGCTGCTGAACCATTGGTTAGGGTCCAACATAAAGGCAAGGCTCCAATGGATCCAACTACTCAGACAAACACCCCCTCAGTTCCGAAATTAATGGCAGACTCTTTCGCAGCCTCACAGACACAAGCACAGAGAGGAACTACCACCCGTACCCCTGCCGAGACAGAGGTCACGGCGAAGAAGAGAGAAAAGCCTTCCACTGCTCCTGCTCTAAGTACAAACCTAACTGATTGGGATATCCCTCTCAGCCAAATGGTTGGCCAAACAACATCAAATCCTTCAAGGTAGCTCTACCAAGTATGCCTTCACTTTACATATTTACATCATCGCAATTTTCATTCACGCCCGACTGATCATTTACTTTTGTGCAAAGAAAAAGAAGGAGATTACTCCTTACTGCTGCTGATGATGAGGATCCTTCCACTTCTCCTCAACACATTCATCCAATTCCCAGTCCCATCAGCAATGTACCCAGAAAACCCACTGTATAACCAACTCCACCACCACCTGAAGCATCTCAACAAACTTCCTTACAACCTGTTTCACAGTCTTCGCCACAACAATCTACACAATCTGCATCACAACATCCTTTCACTTCTCCTCAACACATTAATCCAATTTCTAGTCTCATCACTAATGTACCTAGAGAACCCACTGTAGAACCAACTCCACCACCTCCTCAAGCATCTCAACAAACTTCCTTACAACCTCATTCACAGTCTTCACCACAACAATCTACACAATCTCCATCACACAATCCTTCACAGCTAGAACCTCCTCCTATTGCTCTCAGGGATGTCACAGTTGGGGCTGTCCCGATGGAGGTTGATTACCCAGGGGGCACTGAGCCTATTATTGTCCCTTCTGTCTTTAGCCCTCAACCATCACCATCCAACCCCTTCAATTCCCAAACTTCAAACAAAGAATTAGAGAGGATTGATTTTGACATTTCAATCAACAGTCAATCCTCTCCAATAGATGACAATACAAAATCCCCTCAACCAGAAGTTCACAACAACCAAGGTAAATAGAAATACAAATGTGACTATTCGTTTGAAAAAAAAAAAAACTTCTCTTTAAGTAACTGGGGATGGACATAATACACGACTCATCTCCATGACTAATGTCTAAGAAAGAACTTGAAGGTCCTCATGACTTTCCCCTGTTAGCAGAACCAAAAAAATAGCTTGAAGGCGCTAATGCTACCATTTCATCAGTACCCGAAACAACTCCTCCTGCTGCCACAATCACAACCGAACAAGGCCAACCGTCTGCGTGCACGTTATCAGGACAGGTACTACCATTTCCAACCTCATCCTATTTACTCTTTATTACTTGCAAGCATATATTCTCACCAAACTATTAATGTTCACAGGCCATCGTTCCATGTCAGGATATTTGGGCCGAACTTTCTATTCTTCAACAACATCTAGACGAAATATCCTCATTGCCTCAAAGGCTACATCTCTTTAATGCTGAAACTCAACAAACCTTAACCACCTTCATCAACCTCATTAACATCCCAGTTGAAGAAATCATTCTCTACAAACCTGATGAAACCTTGGCCTGTCTTGTTGCTGTTCTAAACCTCTCCCCTAATCCTTTCAACCCCATTCAACTAAAACAATTGGCCAAGATCATCACGGAATGGCCAACCCTTTCAGAGATGGTTCAGACTTGCTCGAAGGATATTCAAACCAAAAAATATTTCCTAAATGAAGCCCACACCATATCTACATCACTCAAACTCAGCCAGCAAACCTCTGCGGCCATTCTTGAGCAACACTCAGCACTTGAACTTGAGGAAACCAAACTCGTGGCAGAACTTGCCTCTGTTCGGCAAAGAAAGGCTCAGCTGCAGTAACAACATGACCAGCTTAATCAAGAAGCAAGGATGATGCTCTCCCAAATTAGACATCGTTCTGCATCAATTCAGACAACGATAGCTGAGTTGGACCAAGCCCAAGCCATGCTGGCAGATGCTCAATCAGAATGGGGTGTTCTAGCCATTCTCTTCCCCAAATTCTAGACTAGTTTATATATGTAGTCTTTTGTATTGCACAGAATGCATGCTACCTTTCAGACCATTGTGCAGACTTGTTCATGAATGAATATCAATACTTTCTATTTTCTATCAATTTTCAAAATACCTGTGGGAGTGGCTAAGCAAATTGAGAAGATTTAGGCAGCATTCTTGTGGGGTAAATCTGAACTAAAGAGGAAAGTCCATATGGTGAAATGGGCGGACTTAGCAGTTGATAAATCACAAGGCGGTCTGGGGGTTAGAAATTTGAGAGAGATCAACGCATGCCTTTTGATTAAATGGTGGTGGAGGTTTGGAGTAGAGGATAGTGCTCTATGGAAACAACTATTGAGGTGCAAATATGGTGTGGTTGGAGGAAGTTGCGTTCCAATTGTACAAATGTCCAGTCTAGCATCAAGATTATGGGCAGATGTTGTCCAGCTTGGTACATCTAGTCCAGAGCTAGTTAATTATTATTTATCTAATCTCAAGCTAGTTGCAGGAAACGGGCAAAGACTACTATTTTGGAAGGATAAGTGGTTAAATAATCTGTGTCTAAAGGAGGAATTTCCTAGGTTATTCAGGTTATCTGAGGAAAAGGGTAGTACAATTTTACAGATGGCCCACAGAAGAGGTTCAGCACATGAGTGGAAGTTTTTGTTTAGAAGATCTCTGTTAGCTTGGGAGGAAGAGGAGGTTGTAAGGTTGTAAGGCGTACTTAGGGACGCACTTGTACTTTCAGCTGAAGCAGAGGATTCTTGTTTATGGCTGGCCAATCCATCAGGTTCATACTCTGTGGCTTCGACATGGAAGTGGTGGGTGTTGTTGAAAGGTCCTGTTGTAGATGTTGCTGTTATGTTGTGGAAGAATATTGCCCCACCCAAGGTGAAGTTCTGTAGCTGGTTAGTTTGGAAAGACAGACTTAAAACTTCATCTTTTTTGAAAAGGATTCGAGTGTTGAATATGGAAGCTAGGTCAGTGTGTTTGCTGTGTAGAACAGAGAAGGAGACAATTAACCATTTGCTACTGTCATGCCCGGTGGTATGGAATTTGTGGTCAGACATGGTGAAATGGTGGGATCAGGTTTGGGTATTATCGGGATCAATTGAGGCATTGTTGCATTGGTGGGCTAGTTTTAAATTCAAAAAGGTGATCCAACCAATGTGAAAAGTTATCCCCTTAGCTGTTATGTGGTCAATTTGGAAAGCTAGGAATGATTGCCTTTTTAATGATAAGATTGTTGATGGGCCTGAATTTGATGAGATGGTGAAACTGAGGGTTGCACTTTGGTGTAAGCAAAGTTCTAGAGGCCTACAGTATTCAGTGGAGGACATTGTCAATAATCTGGATAGGATCAAAGTCTGATTGAGGGGGTGGTGTTTGGTGTTTTTTGCTGCAAGGGTGCAGGATTTTGGTCAATCTGTGGTATGCTGATGGAAGCAAGGGACTTCGGGTGTATACCTGGTATTAGCAGATCTTCTTGGTGGCTAGTTTTTCTATGTTGTGCTTCAATTTTGCTATGTTTTGCCTTATTTTTGGGTTGTTGCTTTGCCTTAGTTTATGCTGTCAAGCATGTTCATTTCTAGTTGCTGCTCTGCTATGCTTTAACTCTACTCTACTATATATATACTCTACTACAACTATATGGGATCAAGGAATAGGCTTAAGTCTGCTATTGCATATTGGCCTTTTTGCAATTGTTGGAATGATGTTTTGGTGTGCTGTATTGGAGGTCTGCTGCTGGATTGAGGAAAGTTATTGGAGGTCTACTGTTGGCCTTGTTACAATTGTTGGTCTGCTGCTATAGTTTTTTATTAGTTTTGGAGGTTGAAAGATCAGACTCAAGTCTGAATGGTGGCTGTTGCTGTGAGGTTTGGATCAGGTCTAATGGATCAGGCTCCTAGCTGGTGTCAGTTGTGATCTGTATGAATTCAGACTCAAATGGGGTGATACTTGGTAGTGTGATGCAGCAGTATGTTTATAGCTAATTTCCTGGTTTGGTTATATCCATTCAGTGTAGAAGTGCAGGATCTGGGTTGTGTAGCTTGAGTTGTAGGGCTGCAGTGCATGTCATGGTTCTTCGCTGCTGTAGCTCTGGTGTTGCTGGGCTAGTGTCTAGAGGTCAAACAGCAGTTCATTGATCTTGAGCTACTGTCAATGGTTCAAACTGTTGCTGTAAACTGCAGATTTGTGATGTTAACTGCAAATTAAAATCCAAACTGCTGCTGTATGTCTTTTGGTGGTTGCTGCTAAGTAACATATTTGGTCTGCTGTTTCACCTCTGTGTGCTTGTTTTGGTTGTGTGGCTGGTGGTATCTTGTTCATGGTCTGAAGTTGGGCATGGTTTTTGTGGCTGCATTGTGCTCTTGGTCTAAAGCCTGGCTGTATGGTCTGAAGTTTGTTCATGCTGCTTTGGAGTTTCATCTAGTTGCCCTATTATGCGTTTTTGTGAGGATGGGCCTGGAGTTACATTCTTATTGTTTTCCTTCTGGTTTTGTTTCTCTTCGGTGGTCTCTCACCAACTAGGAGGTTGGAGCTTTTTTAGCTCCAAGCTCCTCTTTATTGATGTATCATTCACACCTTGTATGTGCTTTTTCATCAATAAAGTTTTTTCTTTTGCCGATCAAAAAAAAAAAAATTGAATATCAATACTCTGTTTTTTAATGGTCTGTTGTATGGTTTTTTTTTTTTGTGCAATTTTTCTCCATTTGTGCATTGTTATGAAGTAATCAACTCCCCTTCAAAGTTTCCCACATGGTTGGATAATACTTCTTCACATATCTTCCGTTTATATATCTCCTATGTGGTTGCCCTTCCAAGGATTCGTTTAAATAAATGATGTCATACTTCTTCACACCAGTATATCTGTCATGTACAAATGTTTAGTAGTTTTTATTTAGTATCAAAGTCTGCATGTTTAGTGTGTAAAGTCAGTCAACCAAATATTTCTGAAAATATGTCATCTACAAAACACAACTGACGTAAAACACTTACTTACCGACCGATATACTGGAAACAACCAGGCATTATGCAACATGACATTGTTTGCAGTTTAAGGATGAAACTATGTATAGAAAGCGAATAACACAAATCAGGTACAGTTACAGCGGTAGGAAATAAACGGATTTATTTCTTAATTAGAAATGAAGCGGTAGAATATACCTTGTGTGGACCGCTGGGTATATCAAGCCGCTACATGTACTTGATCACAAACATCCCATAGTCAAAAGTGCTACAAATGAAATGTAACATTCAGTTTTTCGTAAATATAAGTAGGTTTGTTAAATGAGTCATGCAAGAGTCAAGTCAATGTGACGCAGGGTTTGTGCATTACTTGTCCAGCTGTTGTAATGGCCTTTTTTCTAACATACGGACGTCAAAGGTACGCACGTCTACAACATATTCATTTCCAAACTGTAGTTGCAGTAAGGCATGCATTGTTTGAACCTGTTGTAGAATGAGACGGTTAGTTGATGTGAAGAATGTGACAGTGTGGAAGTAGATTTGTGAAATTCAGCACGACATACCAACATTTTTGCCGCGTTCAGCTTATTGGTGTCCAGTGTGGCGGATGCCAATGAGTCAAATAGGTACGCCACACGGTCTACCATATCTATTTTTAGGCACAACTAATGTACTCCTCTATAATTGAAAGACATGTAAATCTACACATAAACACAAGTGAAGAGATTGTTTAAAGGGCATGCAAACATGTACGCACTTTCATATTTACATTGACATTCATGTAAATGGGATCGACATTCATATTACCAACGTTCATATTAAATCTACTCGCTTCAATGGGATGGACATTCATATTACCTTCTGACATGCATGAAGCACCCCAGTATATCTGTCATGTCCAAAATATGATTTCACAATATTTTCATGGTTCAGAGGTTGAGTTTTTTGATTTAGTATCAAAGTCTGCATGTTTGGTGTGTAAAGTTCAGTCAGCCAAAGTTTTCTAAAAATATGTCTTCTATAATACATAACCGACCTAAAACACTTACTTACCGACAGATATACTAGAAAGAACCACGCAGTATGCCTCACGTCTTTGTGTACTTGCCGTTGTCCGTTAGTCAATTGAACCGCGACCAAGTTGATTGGCTGGAACATTGTAACAGACAAGGCAACTTACGAAATAAGGTTTGCAATTTGTTTAAATGTAATACAAAATAACAATGTCCCTACATGGAAATTGCCATCATGCAAATATAGTGGAAATAACATTGTCAGATGCCACGACTTACAGTGTCGGATAGCCATGCCCCTGGTTTAAGCGTGCGCATGTCACGTCGCGTAGCACATTCGCAAGGCATTTCATGAAGATTCATAGACACGACAATGTCCCTACATTAAATGTATACATGAACCAGTAAAAAGCAACCTACAGCCTAGTAAAACTTAAACGTATCTGGCTTAACTCTACAACATAAGATTAGTTTTTTCTGTTGTAGAACTATGGCAGATATTCCTGATTCTACTACTCTCTAATCCAATTAAGATTAGTTTTAAGTTTTTAAAAAAAAATTAAAAGAAAAAGTTTTAGATATTACAACTTATGACATGTCCAATAGTATTTGCTAAAATAATATATGAAAATTTAAATGCTCATTTACAAGTGAGCAAGTTAAAAAAAAAACCACATGTATTTTACAAACTGGAGCCAACAATATCCCAAAATGATCAAAATGACAAATGCAAGCAGACTAGAAGAAAATAGCTAGGAAAAATTGCACTTCGATATAAGTTTTCAAAAAAAATTGCAAATCATTGGTAAACTTTATTAAGTTTCATAATTGAAATTATAAAGTTTTCCATGAATTTGTAAATATTTTGTGAAAATATCAGTGATTTGTAATTTTCCTAATAGCTACATGTGTGCAAGATAAGGCCAAGAGAAGAAAACTTCAGACAAGAAATTTAGCCAGTGATCTTTCCCTAGGCCACTGCATTAAATTCAAAGAAAATCCTACATATGACATGAATAAACCCATCATAAACCCATCAAAATCATATAGAATGAAAAATTAAAGAACTGATAGCTACAAAAATCAAATAAACATAGTACGACAAATGAAAATTGTGGAATTCAAACTTATTTCACAAATACTACGGAACAGGTTAATTACGAGTACTAAACTCATCCGTACCTTTCATTTTTTCTGTCATCAAGTACAGAGTCAACAACTTTGTGTTCGGCCGCTGATAAAACCTCTCTGTTCTCCAGTGTCATCAAGTCTTTCTATCAATATAAACAATCAAGTAACATCAACTCCTCCTATTAATATAAACAATTAACTAACTGAACACTGTTCAGAAAATAAATTTACAAAATACATAACACATCCTTATGCATCTAAAATTGGTGAAACGATGTCTAACCTCTGAATGGAACTGCTTCTCCAACCTGTGCAGTTTGGACAGGACTTTGTCCGAAATTTGTAAGACAATTGTACAACATTTGTTAGTGTAAACTTGCACTAGAATGATAACTATTAAAATACAACACAAATAATGGTTCAATTATAATCAGTAATGTTGTTGACATCAATTGGTAATGAAACATACGAAAGGTGAAGTGATGTGGTGACTTGAGAATTTTTCTGCAGTAAGTTGAGTACTTATTTTGCTATCGTTGCACGAATGGATGTCCCCTATGCCTGTGGCTTCAACACCTCTTCCTCTTCCTCTTCCCTTTTGTCTGCCTGTTACAATTTGTCCCGCTCCCAATGTTTGGGCAAGCTTACCAGCAGAAGGATGCACATTGTCTGCTTCTCCTCGCATTGATGGCAAGGTTTGCAAATCATCAAAGGGAGATAAACTCTTTTTTGCAACGTTCTTGATGGCCAGAAACTGAACCGAAAGAGATTCGCTTACGTATGTTTCCTCCAAGGCAGGGCCACGGTTGTTGTGTGTGTCCCCAACTTCTTGGACGGTACGCAACTGTCCAACGTGCATATCAATTATCTCATTGGACAACATTCCATTCACATTATTGTCCTCCTAATCCATCCACTATAAATCTTGAAGATTACCCTCATTTGGGCTACCATAATAATTTGGGAAGACCACGCCGTCATCGTGCAACTCGACTCCCACTCTAGGGTCAACACCATTTTCCTCTGCGCGAGACAATTGTGTTGTTTCTGATAAACCTTCCAGCACTTGCTGCATCATTTGCTTCATTTCAGCAATATGTGTCTGTTCATTAAACGGTTGTTTCCCAGACAATATAGCTGCAACAAGTTCGTTCAGCATTCCTTTGAGTTCACCAATGCTGGAGGATATGTTAATATTATAATTTCTTTCAATCGACTCCACCTAATCACACAAACACATACATTAACTTACTACGATATTTCATCTTCAAGTAACCTCTGTGAACTGTGTGAAGCATGTGTACTGATTGATTTTGATTACCTTTGCATTGTCAACAACTTCCTTCCCTCAGAAATTGAGCAACATGTCCCGCATTGTTGTGAAGCACTTGCTTCATGGTTTCCTTCAGTTCACCAATGTCGGACTCAACCTTGCTTAAACGAACTTTATTAATCCGTGATTTCTGTTTGTTATTGACATGGTGTGCGTCGATTGCGTCATCATTGTCATTGCTTTCCTCTATTGTTGGATGAAACTCCACCTAACATAGTTGTCAAATCGGGATTCAAATCATGAATGAAAATGGTAATATACTGAATCGTTAATCGATCTCAACTGTGAATCGTAAAGTTTCGGTCCGCTTTCTTAAGTTGCACACAACGTATGTGTACACACTTACATATTACATATATCTAATAAAAATTAATTACTTCATTTGTCTGAAATGAACAAAGAATTTGTTGTAAATGATGCTCATCTGGTGTGGATAAAAACTTCACAGTCAATCCCATGATTACCACTTAACCTTTTCCCATTTAGATAAACAAAGACAAACTTTCAATTACAAACTAACTAACAATAACTCAACGACAATGTTTTGACCTTTTTACAAGGTTAAAAAACCAAAATCTTCAAGCTTTTCCAAAAATCTAACTTCAAGACTTAACCAAAATTCATTCGATAACGGAAGTAGTACATAAAATTGAATTTGTAATGTTACAATATTGTCCAGATGGAAACTTCATGTTTTTCCCACAAAAGTTTGAGTATTTGAGAGTAAATAGGGAGGGACAAAGTGAAAATATGGCATACGCTAAGGAATGGGTCACTGTTTGTCACTGCTTGTCACCTAGTCATAGGAACACAAATTCAGTCTGTCACTGTTTCCATAACACAGGTGGGGCAATGCTGTCAAATGTGCTCAACGAATGGTTGATTACCTCATGTTGCTCCAACATTTGCTTCCTTCCCATACATCGCCGCGTCTCCCGTATTTCGGCATCACCCCAATCATTTAGCTGAGGGATGGAGCGTGTAGTAGCCGACGTACTCCTACAGGGAGGGGCAAAACGATCCAAGTAAAATAGTTGCATTATAAGGGGGGAAAAATATGTAGTATACAGTTTCGAGCAAAATAATCTGTATTCCTTAACAATGCATACAACTTACAACACAATCATATCTATATGTTTATGTGTCTCGATGGCAGAATCCCCATACAGCTTTCCGGTTAAAAAGATAAGCTCTTTCTGGTTACAAAAATGTGGCCCGTACAAGTATATTTGTCATGTTGTTCAATAACAGGTAAGTTTGTATTTCGCAACGACTGCCATTTTATTGAACCATATGCACAGCAATGGATGAAATATGTAATCGGCATGGTACAAACAAACAACGGTCGATTACGTTACCATTAAAAGGAAAACACATCCAGTTGCCTCGCGCTGACCTTTCATCTTATACTTCCGAACACCTTTGACAAGGAATTGCAGTGTCAACTTTGCCCAATTACATGTCCGTATACCGGTCACGTCCTTCACGGCATGAACGAACGACAGGCTCAAGGCAGTCATTGTGGTAGGACACAACATGGCCCCCAACACGTACAGTGCAAACTTTCGCCAAAACTTGTCGTCTGCACCATCACTCTCAGTCAAATAAACTCTCAACTGGTTCAAAAGAATGACTCCCTTAACAGCTCCAACCTCTTCGTAGATATTGGGATATGCGTCTATTGAACCAGTGAACTACACGTCATTGCCTTCTGACTGTATACCCAATAAGACATGCACTTCCTCACAGGTGAGCCTCAGGTGACGGCCATGAACAGTCAATGAACACGTGTCAGCAGCGAAGTTCTGTACCAACCATTGGCACAAGTTGTGATCTATACGAGTACACTTTAACCCGAGGAGGCCACCGAACCCAATATCAATGACTACCTACTTCTGTACTTCGTTACACCGGTTCACGATATCAACAATTGCCTTCAATGATATACAGACTTGCATTTTAGTCTGCAATGTTATTAACGTGAACATTAATACAAAAATTTAACCAACATTGTTTCGATAGCAGGTTCTCCCCAAATGCAGTTACGAAAACATTAAGTACGTAAGTACCTTAGCAGATTTCTTTGCAACTTCTTCGCCCAGTTCCTTGGCACTTGCCTTAGCCGTGTCCTGAAACCTCTTCTTCTCATCACAGGGGAGTTCCTTCCACCTTTCCCCAATATCCTTTCGGCTCTGTAAGTGTTACACCAACGTGACGCACATACAGGACAAATAAGAACTGTAAGTCCAAAATAATTGTCACCACAAGTTGTATCACTCGTAATGTGTGCACATTTTGTGGTATTTACATATGATTGCACATAAAAATTGCTATTTTGCACACATTTGAAATAAAAACGGACATGGAATTTTACAAATAATCGGAGTTTATAAGAACATGCAATATGGCGTCTATGACTGCTGGAAATCGCTGAATGCGACACAATAGAAGCACATGACTGGTGTGCGCATGGAATAGAAGTCCATACTTTGCTATCACAGTAGTCATGTGTTTCCATCACTGTAATCTACTTAGTACATGTCTGCACACTAACCATTTTCGGTCCAGGGTTGTCTGCTTCTTGCCTTTCCTTGAATTGTTGCTGGTTGCAACCATTGTAAATTTCGGCGTAAGTATATGTTAGATATGGATGGATATATATACATTTATGTACACAAATCGCAACCATTGACATTTACGGACCAATTTGTGACACAAACAGATTTAGTCCCAACTACATAATAATGCATCAGTAATGTCCAATTTTCATTGCTAAAAATATAATAACCACATGATTTCTGCAACAACAATTAGGTTTGTAAGAAATTATTTTGGCCCTTATTTTTGGTCTGTAAAATCTTAATTTCTTGTGAGTACAAAGTGAAATTTGCACAGGCGCAAACTATGAGTACAAAATATGTAATGCACAATTGGGCAAAAATACGTAATGCACAATTGTGCAAAAATAATGTCAGCCATTTCTGACGAGAGGGATTCATACTGTGAGGCGCTTTGAAGGACACGAATCGAACCTGTAAAAAATAAATAGTCAAACTGGCCACTTTCGACGAATGGGCTCGGTAATGTCAACCATTTTGATTCGTGAACCTTCGCCACTTGGCTTCAATGTTTTCCTTTGCCTGTAACAAATATCGGCATAAATAAAATTTTATTGAAGGCCAAATTACATCGGTGGTATGTACGTTTTGTGCATTTTATCATCTTCGTCGATTAACTTTAAAGGCAGTCAATCTTGCCTTGTCATTTCAAAAGTTGTGTCATTTTCGTAAAATTGGTGATGTCGTTTTCCGTTGTCACCGAAAATTATTAACTGAAGTAGTTTAGTATAACGCAGTCAATTATGGATTTCACAATTTCTCTCCGCAGAATACGCGACATGTGTCGTATGTGCACATATTCTGCTAAAAAATGGACAGAGTTTTAATCCATTACACGAAATTCATGGTACAATTGGAGGCTATCGCAAATGTGTGAAACTCAAATCGCATAACCTCCTGATGACAGTACATACCGCCACAATATGTCATACACGAACAGACCGTGGAATTTACTACGTACAGGAAACATATCCTTGCAAACCTAATTGTATGAAATAGTGAACGACATAAACTCACAGTTGCTTCGCATTGTCTAACATATCGCCCATATCCAATTACGATAATTCCTGCAAAGAATTTCATGCAATATTGATAAGGATGCAGAAAGAACGTTACTCCCAAATTGTAACAAAATGAAATTTACTGCTAACAACTTACAATGAACGAACCATTCAGTTGTACATACATTGTACGAGTGGTACTTTTCGTTTATTGTTCAAGTATGATATGTTGTCGTTAATTTATGCACCTATGGCATGCCACTGTTTTACGAAAATTAATTGGCCATATGTTGTACTCGTTTTATCGTATTGACGACTTCAAGCCAGAAACAACAACCAATACGCACACTTCAAACAAGGCCACATCGGACATTCAACCCAAGAGCACCCATACGCAACTTACATTCATGCAGATAAATAAAAAACCGGCTACACTGCTCAACCATGACCGTTTGTCACTATGGAACTCCTCAATGACAATATCAGTTTCTCGCCCGTGTAGTTTGTATACCTAATCATACGTATGGTTTCAATGACCTAACGAGGAACAGTTTAATAGTTAAGAAATGGTAATGTCGTGCGAGTGGAACACAGCAGGTCATAACAATAATGTGCTCTGAAAGAAAAAATAGACAGACTCACAGATGCCCGAGAAAATGGTGAGTGTTACCATCGGCGAGTTGGCGCAGTCGAAATAGAAAGACAGAGAGACAGACAGAGAGAGAGTGTGTTACTAGAGATGGACAACAAAACCGAAATGGAGAGAGAATGGGATATAACAAAGTTGCTAAAATTGTATGTGGGAAATGGAAATGAGTTGGTGAGATTAGAAAGGCTACGACATGTGGGTCATCATGAAAAGTACTGCCTCTATGGGATTTCATAGGCTTTGTCTGCCAACTTTGGTTTTTGTTCCAAATTTGAGAGGGAAACGAAAACGTACATGACACTATATATTAGGTGGTTAAGAAGTTGCTGTTTTTATGTTATTTTAGTATTTTCATATTTTTAAATTTATTTTTTTGTGTTTTGAAAGTAATAGATTTTGTTGTAGTTGGATATGATGTTTGTGACAGGAAATTTGCACTGATTATAGGTTTGACGTGCCATTTTATCTTATTAATTATTTTTGCTGATTTTTTTTTGTTTTTGTTTATTTTTCACAAACGAGACGTAGCGTAAAGTAGGGTAACGATAAATTAAATTTTCGGCCTATAAATTAAAAATTAAATTTCGTATGGCCCTATGAATTAATTTTTTTTTATGTTGTTCAGTTATGAATTATAAATTACAAATTTAGTATTATAAATTAAATATAAATTGGTAATTTATCCTTATCCAGTCCGTCGAACCAAACATTTAATTCACTACAAATACTCCAATTTTCGCATCTAATCCGATGAGTAAACAAACATACGATACAAATACACCTGAACTGACTTGTCGACGGACAGTGTGTCGCACGCACGACTAACAGTCTAGTGGATTACAATCCCCGTTTATGCAGTCCAAACAAAGAGGGCAAACTGTGTGAATGATAATACAATAGATGGAGGTGTATTAAGATCCGTGTTTGATAGAAATTGTATATATATATATATATATATATGTGTGTAATAAACAAATGTGTATAATTAATTTCAGTTAAAAAAAAATTGCAAGCGGCAAAAATTTGGGAACAAGTACAAAAAACTCCAAAAAAAAGAAATTGTAGTTCAGCGATCGGTACAGAAATTGTCGTAGTGGACGTTCGGTGGGACTCTCGGCCGAATGTCCGAGAAGGCTTTCGCCCAACATTTCCCTGCCTCCCCCCCCACAGTTAAAACGGTAGCTACTGTTAATAGGCAATCTAACATTGCACTGTAATTATGGTCAGTAACGTTACCCTTAGCCGCTGCACTGCATCACCAAACAATAAACTTCGTTGGCCAAAAATTAACAGTTGACAGTAACAAATACAGTAACACATCCATTGTGGATGTAACTAGAATATTAGCGATAAAATTATAACAAAATACTTCTTCACAGTAATAAGTAGTGGATTAGTAATAGTTAATTTTGTTTTCACAGATAGGAGTTAGAGGCACCACGTCATAATGTACAAAAATAATCACTTTCGTATACTTATTATTATACTATTAACTTCGGTTATTACACATATTATTAGGGTTGTTGGTGTTTTGTAGTGCTTGTTGGCTTGTTAAGGTAAAACTATTACATGCGAAACGAGGCGTAAATTATTTTCGTTTAGGACTGGACATATCGATCGCATAAGTACAAACAAACTGAGACAACAAATTAATTACTGAGGAAGTACAGTAAGTACATTACATAGGATAACAGGGGCCAAACCAGCAAATCTAATTGTATATCAAAGGGATTGGTTTTCTAATACCATCTCCCATGGGGAACTACTAATCACATCTATGAAGGGTATCATAATCCCAACGTATTCCGAATACACAAATATTGGGCATTGCATTGGACAGTGCTATTCGGCCCGTGGGGGCCATCATGGGACTCGTTTTGATAATTTGAATCATTAAATGTGTACAGCTCATCGAGTACTACATGCCTATGAAAAATCACGTTGATCGGATATCGATAGCTATCTGATCGGAGTAGTTTTCTTTCAACCGTTAATTATAAAACCATCCCTTATTTTTATACAAAACTGATTTAATCATATAGTTAGCGATATCCGATGAACATGATTTTTAATAGACATATAGTACTCGATGAGTTCTACACATTAAACGGTTAAGATTATCAAAACGGGACCTGTGATAAGCTCCCACGGACCGAACAACACTGTCCTGTGTAATTTTGTTGTGTACCTATGTGTAATTTGTACCGGGATAGACCAATCACTGTGTCATACATTATTACTTATAATTTGCATCAAGCAATTTATGCTTTTTAAATTTTTTATTTGTGTCTAGTGGTAACTTTTTAGCTTGTTCAGTAACTTTTTTTACTTTTTGTCTTCTTAAAGACATGCCAAACCAGCCCTAAACCATGACAATATTAGGGTTGGCCATAGGGTTATCCGACCCGCACAACCCGCCCTACCCGACCCTACCCACACGCGTATGGGCGGTTTGGCAAATACAATAGCGTAGGGTGCGGTTTGAAATATTTCTAATTTTCGGGTTGCGGGCAGGTTACGGGTTTGAACCGCACCCGACCAACCCGCCCACATAACCCTTTTTTTTTTTCCTCAGATCTAGACCGTTCACTTCACTTCATCTATACTCAAACAAAACAAACAAAAAAAAAACCTAAACTCAAAAACACATTGCGCAGCTCTCATCTCACACTCTCTCTCATTTTTCAGTCTCTCACTCTCATCTGATCAGTCTCTCACACTCACTCTCTCACTCTCATCTCATCACTCATTTGGGCCGATCAACCTCGCAAGAGATCGACTCTCACTCAATGCAAGATCGACCGATCGACCTCATTCTCTCATCGCACCGATCGACCTCGCAGGTATGGATCTCTACGCCTCTTCTCTGTCTCTCTTTCCTCCCCGATCTCTGATTTTTTTGTGTTATTCAGATCTATGTCTCGCTGTGTGACTAAGATTGTTTGTCAATGGTGATTTTTTGTTCATTTCTGTGTCAATGGTGATTTTTTTTTTTAGATATGTGACTCTTAGTTTATTTGTTCATTTCTGATTGTGTGTTATGTGTCAATGGTGAGGACTTTGATAGTGGAGTCGATGATATTCATACTCCAAGACAGTACATAGTATGGAATATGAATAAGAATACTCATATTTACCCAGAATATGTTGTTAGCTTCAAGGTCTCTTCTGATGCTGAAGGTAATTTTACCCCTCAAGTTTTTTATTTGTTTTATAGCCATTGCATTTATTCGCCATTGCTACATTGCATAAGACCCAATATGTCGCATAACGTACATGCTATTCTGTTAGTTGATTTGTATTACTAACAAATTTGGATGGTTTTTGGGACCAGTCGATCTCTACTGGCCAATCTTTTTGAAACAATTCTTCAAATGCTGCTAGGATTTAAAGAAGTGTTTCTTCCATCTATGCTTACTCTAGTTGGTTTGGCTAATGGACTTAATTATATTCAAGAGATAGTGCCCTGTGTCTTTGTTGAGGGTGTATCATTTTCTTTTCTTTTTTCTTTTTTCCTGGTTTCATTTTCTCAAACAATTTTAGCACCTAGCACTTGTTCTACTATTTTTCTACAGGGTTTCTGGTTGGAAGTGAGAGCAAGCTTGATATTTCAGGAGTCACTACCTGTTCTCAGGGGCCTCAGGTCTCAACTTGAAATTAGGGTAATTTAATTAAGGTCCTTTTATAAACTAGGTTTTCATGATGGCTTTATGTAATTACCAGGTCAACTATTATGTAATTACCTTTTATGTAATTTCATGATGGCTTTTATGGTGGCTTTATGTAATTATTAATGTTGGAGTATTTTAAAAAATTGGAAGAAAATGACCCAAAATAAATATTTATAAAATGGGAAAAACAATTCAAAAATTAATTTCTAAAGAAAAAAATTCAAACCGTAAACCGCCCGCAACCGCCCGCACATCCGTAAACCCTATCCTCACAAACCGCAAACCGCACTGCGGGCAGTTGTGGTTTGACTTTTTCCCAAACCGCCTAGGTGTGGGCAGGTCAAAACCAAACCGCAAACTGCACAAATCCGATCCGCGAACACCCCTAGACAATATTACTTGTAGTCCCGTCACTGTCAGTCCCCTGACTAATAATTCCCTCAGTAACAATCCCACCCCTTATAGTTACCTGTACTAATATTGCCTTCTCGCTACAACATTTGTTGTCGGTTCAATGTTCTCTCGTTGCCTGCGTCATGACTAAAGTGGAGACTGGCCTCGTTTGGGAATAGGCTGATTTAGAAATTTTTTGGCTATTTGGCTAAAATATGAGCTAGAAAAAACTAGTATGTTTGGGATGACTTTTTGGTTTTTTACGAAAAGATGTGCAAAAAGTAGAGAGAAAAGAAAATCTTTGACTTTTTTGTATGAGTTGTTAGCTTTTAATTTTTTTAGTGAATTTTTGGCTTTTTGACTAAAAATTAAAATAAACAAATACAAATTTTCATTTCCCGCTCTGCTATACAGGTTACACAGAGTGTACACCTCAATCTCACTCTCACTCCCCCTCACTCTCACACTCACTCCTTCTCTACCAAACCCAGCCTGACCGGCGACCACTCCTGACGGCGACCCACTCGTAAACCCAACCTACCGCTGTAGCCCTTATTTTCTCTGCTTCGTGAACCATAGCTCCACCGCGACCACATCGGCTGTAGCAAAGGAATTTGTTGAGGAGAACATGGGCTTTCAGGCCATAGATGAACCAGGTTCGTCCTCCAAACACTGAAATCAAAAAGTTAGGGTTGTGATTGACAAAATAGATTTGAAATTTGGAAATTAGGGCTTCCAAAATTAGGGCTTTCAAAATTACTCATTCAAAATTAGGACTTTGAAAATTAGGGCTTTGAAAATTACTGTTATGCAGATAGATAAATGGTATGATTGACAAATGTGGAACATATTGTGAGGAACATATATGCATTTATCTTTTAGAGTTAAAGTATAAATTTTGCAAAACGTAGTATGATTATGCAGAAAGTGATCGAACATAAAATAAAAAGATCACATCTTTGCAGAACATAGTATGATTATGCAGAGTGATAATTAGTTGAACAAATGCATATAGTTGTGTAATTTTCAATGTGTGATTGATAATTGAATTTTGGTGTATTTGTTGTCAATCACACATGATTTGTTGTAATGAACTGCTATCAACTAATATGTTAGCTGCGTGAATTGAATTAACTATTATCAACATTGATAACTATTATCAAACTGAACTGAAATGTTCATAACTATTACTGATTTGTTGATAAGTATTTCAGTGTGCTTTGTTGAAAATCACATGTGTGATTTGTTGATAACTATTTCAGTTTGATAACTATTACTTGAATCACACTCTCCAACAATCTGCCCATAATCATTTCACTTCAGTATGATTTGTTGATAATAGTTGTGTAACATGTGTGATTGATAATTGAATTGACATTGAACTGATATGTTTGTAAAACTGCCATGTTTGTTCAGTTTGAAAATGCTATGTGTGTAACATGTGTATAATTAATCACAAATGCTATGTTTGAAACTGAAGAAAATGACTGACATTGAACTGCCATGTTTGTTCAAATGCTATTAACAGTTTAGTTTGTATAACCTCTGTTCAAATGCTATTAAATAATGGCAGTTTGAACAAATAGACGTTTTCAGTAAAAACCCACTCTGTCCCTCAAATTCAAATAGAACTATTGTTAACCCCATCAAACACAAGCATAGCAGAGCACTACAAATTTCTCATGTATGCAGATTTAAAAAATGGCTTCTTCTTCTAACAATAGCAACATAAGATTACTACCGAGGCTATGCAATTGTGGAAGAGCTGCTGCCATACATATTGTAAGAACCAATGAGAATGGAAATGAAGGGCGTTTGTTCTTTGTTTGCCTATAAAAATATGTAAGTATGTATTGGAAATTTTAATCCTTTAGTAGTCATATGAATATTTGTCGTATTCAACTAACTGATTGTCATGCACTGTAGAGTACCACTCTCACTCCCCATTACAATTACTTCAAGTTCGTGGATGAAGATGATGAAGACGTTACGTCTAGAACCCGTTTCAACACTAGAGCTTGTAATGCTATAACGGTAGAAGACTTTAACGATGTAAGGACGAGGCTTGATGACTTGGAAAATGACCATGGTCGAAGGCTTGAAAGGATAGAAAATAATATCAAAGCGATGGTGTATTTCATTATATTTTCTATCATTTTGTACTTGATCATGTAACTTTTGTACTTTATTGTATTTTGGGAAATTGAATGGAAATTTGTACCAGTTTTGGTTGTATTGTACTTCATGATGTAACTAATGTTTATGGAATGAATTTTATTATGATGTAACTTATGTAACTTACTTAGTAGCTTTGTGGAATGAATTTTATTATGGAATGAATGTACGGAATGAATTTTATAAGTTATTATGATGTAACTTATAATTTTATTATGGAATGAATTTTGGGAAACATTGGTCTCATTGTTAGAGCTTTGTGGATGCTATTTAGCAGATCTGTGGATAAATTTTGTGGATGCTATGTGGATTCATTTTTGTGGATGCTATGTGGATTCATTTTGTGGATGCTTTGTGGATGACTGAATTTTGTGGGTGCTTTGTCACTTATCTGTGGCCTGTTATCTGTTGCAGGTTCTGTTATCTAGGTGCATGAATTTTGGTTGTAATGAATAACTTCTATTATCTGTTGCAGGTTTGTTTGTAATGAACAGATTTGGCAGATCTGTTATCTGTCAACTAGTATCTGTTTGTCACTTATCTGTGGCCTCAACTATTATCTGTTAGCAAGTTTAAAGCAGATTTGGCAGATCTGGTTTTTGATGTTTTGGTTCTGTAGCTGCTCAAGCCCAAGCCATGCTCGCAGCTACTCAATCAGAATGGGGTCCTCTAGCTTCTAGCCATTCTCTTCCGCATATCTTAAACTAGTGTATTTTGTAATTTTTTTTGTATTGCACAGAATGCGTGGTACATTTCTTCACCATTGAGCTGACTTCTTCATTAATGAATATCAATACTCTGTTTCTGAATGGTCTATTGTATATTTTTTTGTTTGAAGGGGAGTTGATTAGTTCAAAACAATGCACAATGGGAGAAAAATTGCTAATGCACAGGTTGACCCCACGGGGTATGCTTCCATACAACCGTTGTGTTTGAAAAAATAAAACATTTGTGCCCATATTAATGTTAGAGTATATGAGACCATTGGCCGGTCGTGCACAATTTTTTTTTTGCAATTACAGCTTGTGATTCCATTCAATGATTTTGACACTTAAACCTTATTGTCCATATTCAACGATTCACAAAACATAGGTTAATGATAGCTTATGATGTCATTAACAAAAACATAGGTTAATGATAGCTTCTGATATCGGTCTATGACATTACAAAAAAATTATCTTGTCATCGTACCAATAAAAATCATAAGACAGCTTTCAGTCGATGACGGTGACCAAAAAAATACCTTCAACAAAACGAAAATGATGAAGTCATTAACGCATGCACCGTTGAAATGGTTAGCAGAGTTTGACGGTTTGTTAGTTTCTAAGTCGTATTTTTTCGCACCACGATGGCATCTTACAACACTACGCTTACTATGTCATATACATGTCGAGGTCTTCTAATCCTCGCTCAAATCAACAACCTCAGAGTCTGAGTAATCTGAAAGGTCAGGGTCCGACACCAGTGCAGGATCCTCCATTATAGCCTTGATCGCAGATGCCGGGTTCGATCCATGTATCTTCGACTCTGCCTTTGTGTCCTCTATGCGTGAGTGCCTAATGAGTCGACGAGTCATTTGATCAATCTCACTTTGCAAACGATGCCTAACTTGTGACTCGCTGACATGAGGGAATTGTCGTTGCATTTCAACTGATCGGGCTTTAGTAACCTTGACAAAAACACATCGACAGTGGTGTTCACACTAAACTCGTTTGGCAAATAGTGAAACTGGAATTCCAAAATACTTTCCCAGGCTAGCATCTTGTATTGGGGTGCAATTGTAATCCCGCAGAGGTTCAAAACTCCACAGTGGGAACCCTGTTTCAAATAAACGTCGATCACCGAAGTAATCGATATACCCACCTGCATAATCCAATTCTGGTGACTTCGGTCGGGAGCTGTCAGCCCTTGCAAGTGATTTTCCACAACCGCGTTTACCATGGTGTGCATCCATAGGTGTGACGGTTCTTGATTGAGTCCAACTTTGTTTTTGCAGGTTGACGAAGAATATATGGATGCAAAAACAAACCCAAATGAAAAGGAAACAACACCGGTTGCAAAATTTTTTGTGGTTGGTTGTAAATGTTAAATTACCTTAAACTCGTAGTCATTAATACGTTGGTGGTAGGTTTAAAGATGTGAACACAGTTATTGTTGTTTGGTGGCAACACCTACCCAAACTGAGTAAAAGCAAATTAATTATTTTCAATATTTCATTTAATAGGTTTGGTGTAGTTGGAAAGGCATATGTATCTGATAAGAGGAATTTTGCTAAGCTTTATGGATGAGTAGACATGTAATTGGGTTGGGGTAGACCAAAAATTAGGTTGGGGCACAAATACAAATGACGAATATGAATGTATGATAAACTGTGGGTGTGGAAATCAATGACAGTGGGATAGTACTGATGGAAGGTACAATGCATGTGTGTTGAAAATGCCAAATAATGGACGATCAGGGGTACTGAACGGATGACTTGGTGTATGCAAGAAGGAACGAATTTGTGCAAGATGAATTCGGCCAGTTTGAGAAATTAATAGAATGTATGTCACAATGCATGAGGTCTTCTGACAACATACAAGTCATGTACGATATCTTACAAATACTTACAGCATAGTGTTGTGTAATATTATGAATCTGTACATTTCTTTAAAAAAGTACTAAGTAAAATAAACCATACACATATTCCTACAAAATGTCTGATTCGAACAAGATTGAAGCTATTGTTAAAGCTCATGCTGCTCCTGTATTGTAGCAGTTGCAAGATATCTACGAAAGGCTGAATGAAGTGGACACACGATTGTCAAGTTTGGAGCTGCAAGTCGGCGCTATGAAGAAAAACGTTGATTGGCTGACCGATGAGAAATTGGCGGTAGACGAAGCAAAGTCTGATAAGACAATGGACGAGGACAGTCAATCAGATAGTACAGACAACTCTTCAGAAGGCGCTGCTGATGATGTAGCATATATGTAGATTTGTTTTTTTTTTTTTAACCTTTCCTGTAAGACGTTGCATTTTTTGTTTTGGCTGGAGTCATATGTGCTAATGGGCTGATATATAACTTACCTATAAAGAGTTGAGTTTTCATTCATAATGTGGTTGGTTTCATTTCTGAAAATTAATTTTTCCTTTTTTGTAATTAAATTATAAATTCATTTCGGTAACAAATAAAAAATACAACCAAGACAGCAGCCAGTAAAAAAATTTCATTATAAATTCATTTTGTAATTATGTTAGTTTTTATTTATTTTTAAAAATTTCAAATTGTTTTTTTATTACAGTTGCGACATCAAAGTTATGCTGACAAATTGGGCAGGAAGTACATTACTCCAAATATGAGTAAAAAAAATAGCCGTAAATTATATTTGTTTCAGTCACATTCATCCGAACAAGAAACATGCGTAAACAAAATAGTACTAAGACAGCAGCCACATCGACATGTTTGATCCATGTTTACATTTGACTTGCACTTTGCAGTTAGTCCATCTTTACATCGTCCAGCAAAAACAATACTGGGGAGCCATAATTAACATCCATATTGAAATCAAAGAATAAAAAATTAATGAAGTCCTGTTGCCACCCAAATTACTGGCAGCCCATTCCCATCACTGGCCTAGCTTGTGGCATTGCTCATATGAAGGCACTCCCGGTACTCTGCGATCTTTGCATTATTGACATCCATAACGATATCAACCAACAACTTATGGCACACAGAGGGATGGAACTTTGTACAGAAAGACCATAAGACAAATCAGTTAAAATTGCAGGACATACAATGAAGGATTTGATTGACAAATGGAAATGAAGCGGTAGAATGTACCTTGTGTGGACCGGGGCTTAAATCAGGTTGCTGCATGAATTTGATGATGAACATCCCACAGTCAAACGTGCTACAAAAATAATTTCACATTAAATTTGTCATCAATGTCAGTAGGTTCGTTAAGTCAGTCATGCAGCATACACATTAATGTGAGGAAGGGATTGTGGATTACTCGTCCAGTTGTTGTACTGGCCTCTCATCTAACATGCGGAGGTGGAAGCTACGCACGTCTGTAACATAATCATTTCCAAAGTGTAGTTGTAGCAAGTCGTGCATAGTTTGAACCTGTTCCACAGGGTTGAAGCTGGTTTATGTAAAGGATGTTCAAGTTTGTTGTAGTGTTGAGAAATGCACCAGGACATACCAAAATTTTTGTGGCATTTAGCTTCCTTTTGTTCAGTCGGTTGGATGGGAACGAGTCAAATAGGTAGGCTACATGGTCCACCATATCAATTTTAACGCACAACCAATGCACTCCTCTGTAATTGAAAGACATGTAAATCTACACGCAAACACAAGGGCAGACCTTGTTTAGAGGCCATGTAAATATGTAGTGGCTTTCATATTTTCGTTTTAATATAACGGGATGAACATTGATATTACCCTCTGGCATGCATCAATCGTACCAGTGTATCTGTCATGTCCGAAAAATGATGCGACGATATTTTCATGGTGCAGAGGTTGCGTATCTTTATTTAGAATCAAAGTCTACATGTGTAATGCATAAAGGTCATTGACGGAAACATTTGTCAAAATATGTCATACACAAAACACAACCTAGCTTTAAACACTTACTTACCGACAGATATACGGGAAAGAACCAATTAGTATGCCTCTCGTCATTGTATAAATCCCTCTGTCGATTAGTCAATTGCACCACCACCAAGTTGATTGGCTGGAACATTGTATGTAAGACACAAGGCAAGTTGATTAGAAAGGTTTCTGAGTTCAGGGGTACTGAAAAATGCAGATTTATATGTGCGCAGCCAACACTTACAGTGTCGAATAGCCACGACCCTAGTTTGAGCGTGCGTATGTCACGCCGGGTACCAACTTCACATGCCCGTCCATGAAGATTCATGGAAACAACAATGTCCCTACAAGCAATAATGATCCTTAGAACGATAGTTATTTCATAGTGGACTGTCATTTAAAATTTGCAAGTACTAAATGAAACAATACATTTCATTTTTGTTATCGTCAAATACATAGTTGAGAAGTTTTTGTTCCTCCGCCGATAACAACCCTTCACTGTCCAACATCCTCAACGAGTCCTACAAAAATAAACAGCCGACTAACACTACACATTTCATAAAAAAAATTGAAGCTTACGTTACAATGTTGATAGTCATAAAAAAGAACGTGAAATGATGTATAAACTGTGAACCTCAGAGGTTTCCTAACTTGTGATGTTTGGTACGGAGTTTGTTACAAATGTGTACAAACATATGCCAGCAGTCATAACTGCAAACATGCAATTGTTTGACAACTAGTACAATACAACACAAATGATTGTAAAATTAGTGATTCACATTATTGATGTGGGCATGAATTGGGTATTCAGAACTTGTGGGGCATTAAAGGCAGTATTTGTACCTTGTTCACCTTATTCACACCATCAACATCCACAGGTGAACTGATGTCATCAACTCCACTATTTGTTTTGCTATCGATGCACAATTGCATATCCCCGACCTCAGTGGCTTGAACTCCACTTCTGCGTATTTTTCCTTTTCCTTTTCCTTTCCTCTTCCTCTTCCCTTTGCACTTCCTCTAACGATTCCAATTGCTCCCAATGGTTGGCCAAGCTTAGTAGGAGAAATATGCACATCGCACGCCACGTTCTTGATGCCCACTGACTGAAGGTCGGGACTGTATTTATCTTCAATTTCGTATGTTACCCCCAACTAAAGGCCTCCTTTCTTCTGGTTGTCCCCACCTTCTTCGATGTTCAGCTTGTGCCCATCATGGAAATGACTTTTGTCCCTTGCCAAGGTTCCCTTCAAATTCTGTTGTTGATGATCCACCCCCTGTACATCTGAAATATTACACTCCATTGGGTTAACTTCGTCAGATGGTTTGACCACGCCATCATCATGCGCCTCGACTCCAATAGCAGGGTCCATACCCTGTGTCTACGCCTGCTGGTTGTGGTCTAGAGAATATACCTTCGATGAGGTGGTGTAGCATTTGCTTCAGTTCACCTAAATTGGTTTGTTTAGTGAACGATTCGTTGCAGCCCAAACTGAAATGTTAAAGCAGTTGCTTCAGCATTTCCTTCAGTTCAGCAACATTGGAGGAGAGGTTAATAATACACACATCATTGCCTTCCACCTAATCATACATACACATTCGTGAACTTAGTCTTATAAATCATCTTGAAATGATATGGCTCAACTGTGTCAAAATTGCATAATGATTGGATAGATTACCTTGTCATTGTCAACAACTTGCTTGCCTTGGAAATGTCGCAACATCTCCATTAAATCTGTTTGGTTGTGGGTAACTTGCTTCATCATTTCCTTCAGTTCACAAATGTCGGACTCTAAATTGCTCATACGGACGTCATCGTACTGTCCTTTTTGTTGGTTCTCAACATGGCATGCATCCATGTCAGCATCATCGGCGTCGCTTTCATCGTTACTGTAATCAAACTCCACCTAATCATAGAAACGCATAAATGAAGTCTGGCATTGTATGTTGAAGACAAGTGGGCTGATGGTGTGAAATGTGCACAGTGGTTGGAGTGCTTACCGTAATTGTTGGGAAATTTTGCTTCCTTCTGATACGTTGTAGCGTCTCCCGTATTTGGGTATCACCCCAATCATGATGCCGAGGCGTGGACCGCATTGTAGCCGATGTACTTGTCGAGCTCAGACAAACACAATCAAGGTACAATAGCTGTGGACATTAAGGGGCACACCATAATTAATTTATTCTTCGCACAAAAATCAACTATATTCAGTAATAATGACATTCATTCTTCTAAATTTTGCAGCGGAACGTACATAGAATACCGATTTTGTTTACGATGCCGTCAACTTTATAGGCACATATCATGCAATGTTTTTTGGGGAAAAAAATGTACAGCAAACCAAGGACTTTATTGATGAAACCAAGAAAAAAAAGTTATGTACATGTTTGTATATATGAATGGCTGCAACCCAAAAGACCTTTCCCAGAATCAATACGTTTGGTTTGGTAATGGTCTTATCAAGGTTTCTTCTGTATATTCTTCTTCAACTCTGCCTACAAATGTGTATAATATTTCCTGTGTCATTTTGTGTCTGATTGATTATTCCAAATCGATGAAGATCAATCAATTATGTTCCCCTCTTCGCAATGTAGGCAAATTGGTTCCTCCATTGAGGTCCGTCATACTTTTTGCCCCGTACTCTTAGTTCTTAAATTCATGACGGTAGTCGCAAAAAATATATTTCTGCCAGTACCATACTTGGTCAAGAAGAGTGTTATTTGTCGTACTCACAAAGCAGGTAACATTGTATGTCCTAATCAAGGCCAATTTTTTGAACCATGACAGAACAATGCATGAAACATATGAACGGGGGAATGGAAAAAACAATCGAGTTATTGGCGTACCATTAGCAGGAAAACACATCCAGTTGCACCGCGATGACCTTTATACTTGCGAACACCGTTGTGAAGGAATTGCAGTGTCAACTTTGCCCAGTTACAAGCTCGCATACCATTCACGTCCTTCACGGCATGAATGAATGATGGCTTCAAGGCGGTCATTGTGGTAGGACACAACATGGCCCCAAAGACGTACAGTGCAAATTTCCTCTGAAACTCGTCCTCCGCACCATCAGTCTCGGTTAGATAAAGTCTCAACTTGTTCAAAGGAATGACTCCGTTAACGACTCCAACCTCATCGTAGATATTGGTATATGCTTCTAATGACCCAGCCAACTGCACGTCATCGCCTTCACACCGTATTCCTAATAAAACATTAACTGCCTTACAGGTGAGCTTGAGTTGACGACCATGAACATTCAATGAACTACTGTCATGATCGAAGTTATGCACCAACTATACGCACAAGTCGTGATCTATACGTGTACACTTCATCCCCGGGAGGCCAGCAAACCCAATGTCAATGACTACCTGCTTTTGTGCTTCGTTGAACCAGTTAACTAGCTCAACAATTGACTTCAATGATATGCAGAGTTTCCTTTTACCCTGCACATTTTTTACCCTTAAATTAATACGAAAATACAACCAACAATGTCAGCAAAGCAGGACCTAGCCAAATGCATTTGCGAAAACATGAAGTACGTAATGACCTTTTCAGACTTAGGTGCACATGGCACTACTTTGGCGTGTTCCTCGGTACTCGCCTTAGCCATTTCCGTAAACCTCTTTTTCTCATCAGAGGAGAGTGCCTTCCATCTTTCCCCAATCTCTTTTCTACTCTTTAACCACGAAAGTGACAGACGTACAAGACAAGTAACAACTATGAGTCCAAAATAACTGTAACTACAACTTTATGCCAAACGCAATCCGCGTGCATTGTTGGTAATTAAATAAGATAGCAAATACAAATAACAGTTGCAGGAAAAAGTCAGCGACAAAGCGTAGCTGGACTTTTACAACGAATTGAAATTTAAGAAAACAATAGGAAGGTGACATTATTACATGCTACAATCCTACAAACGTGAAACAATCACAAGCCCACTACGACCATTCAATACAACGTGTGGATAGCAACCCAGCCATGTGTTTCCATCATAGTGTATTATAGAGAATACAGATTTCGACACTCACCATTTTTCGTCGAGTGTTATCTGGCCCTTGCATTTCCTTGAATTGTTGCCGGCTGCATGCAAGCATCAGGAAGCTTATCATCACTGAATCTTAAATATGAATACATATATATATATATATATATATATATGCAAGTATTTATGTCAAGCTGGCCCCGAAATCCGCATAAGACACCTTTCGTACATCCGGGACTGAATCGACACCAATTTAAACATTTTCAGGCAGGCGGAACGAAACCAATTTCAAACATCACAAACTGAACTTCGACAAGGCACGTAGTTTCACTACAAAAAATGTAATTCCAGATTGTCAAAATGAACAACTAGTACCTATAACAAATGAATGGTGCAACTGGCCGCTTTCGACAAGAGCCAGTGATAGTATCAGACATTTGGATATGTTGTTCAGCAATTGTCTTCAATCTTTTCCTTCCCCTTTATGAAAGAGAAAATCATACAAATTAGATTGAAGGGAAGATTACAGGGGTGGTGTACACATTTTGTCCGTTGTCTAATTTGAATCGATGCACTTTAAACTCCCTCAATTCTGACACTCCATTTTAAATTTCCTAGACAATTTTAGTCAAATTGGTAATGCCGTTTGTGATTTTTATAACAAATATTTTAATGTCAATTGATTGAGATTATATAAGTTCAATAAAGTTATAAGTTGACTACAACAAAAAGTACAGTTGCCACGTATATGCATATTTTCTGATAGAAAACAGTGAAGAGTTGTAATCAAATGGACGTAATTAAAACAAAAGTTCACAATTGATGATGCAAAGCTAGGCCATTCAAAATTTGTGCAAAACAAATAACACAAACACAAAATTACATGGGCTGCTGTAAGAATTGATCCCAAAAAAAATTCAGCGTATTCCTTGGTGATGGATATCGTTTGTTTACAGACATATGTACGAAACCAACTGGTAGCAAGTCTTGAAGGAGAAAACTAACATTGTTGGTGAGAGGTGACCAATATCCATCAGATGCAATGATGACAATTCCTGCAAAGTATTCCAATCAATATTTACAAGAACACAAACAAACGGCTGCAACATGTGGCTATTAACCTGAAAATTTTGCGTAAACACAGACAATAAAACGCAGAATTTCCCAACACATATACAGATTTTGAAACGGACAAAAGAAAGGACACACATCAAAATTTTGTATTTAGTTCACACAGCTTACAATTGAAATAATTATGTGTACAAGCGATAAATGCATAATTTCCCAAAAATTGAAGAGGAATAACTACATTTTGTTTTTCATTTAGGGTTGAAGGACTACACGCACATACTTTTATGAAGGCCCGACTACAAAGGACAAAGAAGCAACTGAACTATTTCATGATAGGGTTAAACAATCTAGACAGGATTCTACTGTCACTAAAATTGGTGTTCATCCCAGGCACAAAAACCAGATGAAACCCCATCAAGTTGAGGGCTTCAATTTCCTATTGAGCAACTTGGTTGCAGAGAATCGAGGTGGCTTCATCCTAGCCCACGCTCCATTACCTTCAAGTGCTCAGACAGTGGGCAGATCAGAGAAAAATACTTTTCCGGGCGTACCAGCAAGTTTCTTCAATTGTATGTGACAATGAAACAAGCAAGACTGCCGCTGCCTGCCAACAAATATTACTAACATACCCATCCATTCTCATTCTAGACGAAGGTCATACTCCCACAAATGAAAGTATGCATTTCATGAACTTGCTCAATAAAGTCCAGACAGCCCGCAACTCCTGAATGACAGCTACCTTTATCTTTAAATGTAACTGTTATTCAACAAAAAGATGATAATTTCAAGAGAAAGGTAACCGTCATTCAAGAGTTGCATGCAATGACAGGCAAGGCTGTCCATTTCTACGAATGAGATTTTCTTCATGAATTGCCTGGGCTTGTTGACTTTTCTGCATTTATTCACCTCAGCCCTACAACAGTTCGTGAAGTTGAAGAACTGAACAACTTAGTTAAGAAGTTCAACATCACCTAGGATGGGAGCACACTCTATGTGGACGCACAGTTGAGATCTCTCCTAAAGAGTTCACCTACAGACACGTCAACCACAGAAACAGAGGGCATTGACGATGCCCGAATGGACCACATCTTAGAAAAGTTGGATATTAGAGAAGGACTGAAGGCAAACTTCTTCCTTAATCTGTTAGGCTTGTCCGAATCAGGTGGGGAGAAGGTAATGGTTTTCAGCCATCGTCTCCAGTCGCTTAAGTTGTTGGTAAAGCTAGCCATGAAAGTGAAAGGTTCGACTCTGGGAAAAGAATTTGGTGTGGGAAACGAATAGCTCTCTACAAAATTTGAAAATCGTCATCCTCATTTCAACTCTTTTAATTGGCTTTCTTGTGTTTTAAGTTCAATACCATCAACTATGCATGAACTTCAGCACTGAAACAAATAGTTGTTTCCTGTGTTACACGGACTCGGGTACAAGCGCCGGGTGCAGGTATGTATGTACAGGTCTGACTCATTAAATCTTACATTCAACGGTACGCAGTCTAGGGAAAAAATATTATATTTTTAATCTAATATGTGGTGTAAAATGGTACTAGATGTAACTTACAGTGTCAAAATGACATTTATAGTAATTTGACAATAATTTGCACATATAATAATTGTGTTATATACAATTATATAAGAAGTGTCTGTTGAAAAGTATCCGACACATATTCCATACCCTTGTCCGACTCTCAGGTGTCCGACATGGGTATTTGATATATTTTGAAGAGTCCGTGTAACATAGATTGTTTCTAAACATAAGTTCCAGCAATAAAAAATCACCGAGTACTACAAAATTGAAAGCAGAATTCAACCGAGTGTGCTAGCCGTTGCGGAATCAAGATTAGTCATTGTTTGTTTATCGAGTTTCTTAGTTTTGCTTTTTTGGGTACTCTAAAAAAAATTTATTTTTCCCGTGCCAACATTACACAAATTTTTTTTTCTTTGGTTATATATAACCTAACCTAACAAGTTGGCCATGTAAATGCAGAACACCTTTTATGCTTGTTGCTAACTACTATGATACCTATGTTCAATTTGCAGCACTGATAGCAGAGGTAAGACTTCCTATTCGAAATGGAGAAAATACAAAAATCGAGTACAGAAAAGTTCCTATTGGGTCGATTTCGGGCAGCAGAGGGAAGAGTTCCTATTCGAATAGCACAAAATACCAAAATGGAGTACAGAACAGTTCCTATTGGGTCGATTTCGGGTTGGGTGTGAAGGTATATGCGAATGAAAGAAGACATACAAGGAGACAGAGACAGAGAAAGAGAGAGCACGAAATAAAGGAAATACTAACCGGAGCAGACAAACCGACGGTGGTGCTCGATTAACCCTTGCAGTTGTGCTCCAGCGACAAAAATCCACTTCAAAAAAGAATTTATGCATCCACTTCCATGGCTAGCCTTCCCAAGAACTTAAATGATTGATGTTCGCCAAACTCAAGTAAATAAGCTTTGTTCTTTCAATATGATTTTTGCCCTCAAATATTTTTCTTTGTAAAACCCTACAGCTATGGGGAAATTGAACAACGGAGAGACAGGGAGAGAGAAAGACAAACAGAAAGAGAGGGTCCGAGATGGAAGAGAGACGGACGAGCTGAGGGAACTTACACCTTTTCTAAACACTACGGCATTTTTGAAAATTTTATACTTCTTCTGACAACTTACATCTTTTTATGAAAAGTTACGTCATTTATAAATTAATTTTGTTCATAAAAGTTATACCTTGGAACTTAAACTTTTTGTAAAAACAAAACTTACACATTTTCTGATGTCCCTTAAAGCTTTTATGGAAAAACATACGCCTTTCGTGAAAACTTGAATTACACGTTTTGTGAAGTGACTTATACCTTTTGTGAAAAAACATACACCTTTTCAGAAAATTTACACCTTTTGTGAAAGAAATTTTTTCATACAATTTACACATTTTTAAAACATTCACCTTTTTTTGAAAACTTATATGTTGTAGTGAAATTACTTACACCATTCCGCAAAAGTTATACCTTCTGTAAAATATTTTTATTCCAAAAATTTACACCTTTTGTTCGAACTTACACATTTTCTGAAAACGAACTTTACAACTTTTGCCAATTTACTTACATCTTTTGTGGAAAAACTTACACCATTTCTCAAAAATTATATCTTCTGTGAAATACTTTCTTTCCAAAAATATACATCTTTTGTTCAAACTTACACCTTTTCTTTAATCTTACACCTTTTGTTGAAAATAGTTACACCTTCTCTGAAAAGTTACTTCTTTTGTGAAATAAACTTTGCATAAAATTTACACATTTTGTGAATCGAAGACTTAGACTATTTTTGAAATCATTTACACCTTTTGTGAAATAAATTTTTTCATAAAATTTACACCTTTTGCTAAAAGCATACACCTTTTCTAAAAATTTACAACTTTTCGTGCAAATACTTACACCTTTTTCTGAAAAGTTACTTCATTTGTGAGTTAATATTTTCCATAAAATTTACACCTTCTATTGGAAGTCACACATTTTTTGAAAACAAAATTTACACCTTCTGTGACATTACTTGCATATTTTGTGAAAACATTTTCACGTCATTTGAAAATTTGCACCTTTTATGGAAAATTTCGTTTCATAAAATTTGTACCTTTTGTGAATCCTTACACCTTGTCTGAAAGTTTAACCTTTGAGGGGAAGTACTTACACCATTTCTGAAAAGGTGCAAATATTTTCCCCAAAAGGTGTACACTTTCAGAAAAAAAATGTAAGTTTTTTACAAAAGGTGTAAACTTTATGAAAACATATTTTCATAAAAAAGTGTAAATATTCAAAAACCGTGTAACTGTTTTCACAAAAGATTTAAGATATATCACAAAATGTGTAACTTTTGTTTTAAGAAAAGGTATAAGTCATAATAAAAGGTATTTCACAACAGGAGTAACTTCTTAGAATGGGTGTAAGTTTTTAACAAAAGGTGAAAATTTTCAAAAAAGATGTAATTGTTTTCACAAAGGATGTAAGTTATGTCACAGAAGGTGTAACTTTTATTTTCAGAAAAGGTGTAAATTCTAAAAAGGGGAGTAAATTTTATGGAAAAAATTATTTCACAAATGGAGTAACTTTTCAGATAATGTGTAAGTATTTCCCTCAAAAGGTGTAAAATTTAAGAAAATGTGTAAGTTTTTTAACAAAATGTGTATATTTTATGAAATGTAGTTTTCCATAAAAGGTGTAAATTTTTGTACTGAAATTTTTTTACAAAAGAGGTAACTTTTCCGAAAAGGTGTAAGTATTTAAACGAAAATGTGTAAACTTCCAAAATAAATTATTCCACAAAAAACTGTAACGTTCCAGAAATACTGTAAGTGTTTTCACAAAAGATGAAATTAACTTCACATAACGTGTAAGTTCCGTTTTTTCGCAGAACGAGTAAGTTGCTAGAACCCAATCAAACTGTATTTGTGTTGTTCATGGTTCGATATCGAGATAGATAGACAGAGACGAAGGGAGGGAGAGAGACGGACCGATATCGACAGACAGAGACCGAGATAGACATGGTTCGACGGAGAGAGACGGACCCAGATCGATACAGACAAACCAAGATCGATACAGACAGAGAGAGAGAGACCGACATGGTTCGACAGAGAGAGACAGACCCAGATCGACACAGACAAACCAAGGTCGATACAAACAGAGATCGGCAGACAAAGAGAGAGAGACCGACATCGACAGAAAAGAGCCCGAGATGGACAAAGAGAGACAAGATCGATAGAGACAGAAAAATCCTTTGATTTGCACCAGCGGCGGTGGCGGTGGCGGTGGCAATGTAAGTCGGCGGTGGGCAACGGTGGCCCGCGACGGTTGCGTGGTCGGTGGTGATAAAATTTTCAACGTATAAGTCGTCGATAAAAGTTAAAGCTTCTTTGGGAACTTATATCTTTTGTAAAAACGAAATATTCAGCTTGATTGTCTTACAAAGTTTACACCTATTCCTAAATTTTACACATTTTCTAAAAATTTACACCTTTTCGTGGAAATATTTACAACTTCTTTGAAAAATTACACATTTTGTGGAAAAACCTTTTTTATAAAATTTAAACCTATTATTTGAAGTTACACCTTTAGTAAAAAACAAAACTTACATCTTTTCTAAGGTCATTTACGCCTTCTTCGGAAAAACATACACCATATTTGAAAAAATAATTTCTTTTAACAAACTTTATCAAAGCATATTTTCCATCAAACGTGTAAACTTTCAAAAAATGTATAATTGTTTTCACCAAAGATGTAACTCCTATTAAAAGGGGTAAATGGTTTAAAAAAATTTATTTCACAAAAGGAGTGAGTACCTTTTCAGAAGAGGTGTAAGTTTTTAAAATAAGGTATAAACTTGATGAAAACATATTTTCCATAGAACGTGTAAATTTTTAAAAAGGGTGTAAGTTTTGCTGGCAGAAAATGTGTAATATCCCATAAAAAGTGTAAATTTTATGGAAAAAGTTATTCACAAAAACAGTAACTATTCAGAAAATGTGTAAGTATTCCCACAAAAATGTGTAAGCATTCAGAAAAGGTTTATGTTTTTAACAAAAGATATAAATTTTATGCAAATATTTTTTTCATGAAAGGTGTAAATTTTTTTAATAATATTCTTTATAAAAGTAGTAACTTCTCACAAAGTGTGTAAGTATTTCAACGAAAAGGTGTAAATTTTACAAAATAAATTATCCAACAAATGTGTAACCTTCCACAAATAGTGTAAGTGTCTTCACAAAAAGGTGTAAGCATTCAGAAAAGGTTTATGTTTTTAACAAAATGTATAAATTTTATGCAAATATTTTTTCCATGAAAGGTGTAAATTTTTTTAATAACATTCTTTACAAAAGTAGTAACTTCTCACAAAGGGTGTAAGTATTTCAACGAAAATATGTAAATTTTACAAAATAAATTATTTCACAAATGTGTAACCTTCCACAAATAGTGTAAGTGTTTTCATAAGAGATGTAAGTAACTTCGCAAAACGTGTAAGTTCCGTTTTTTCACAAAACGTGTAAGTTCCTAAAATCCAATCAAACTGTATTTGTCTTGTTCAAATAATGGCAATGTGAGAGAGAAGGGCGTTTTGGAGGGCTTGGTCTTTCTCTCAATACAAGTCCGTTTCAGAGAAGACGAGTTTGGGAGGACATGGAATAGCGACTCCAAGTCCAAATCCAACCAAGTATGTCAATGTAAAAGAGAACCGTTTTTAATATAGAGTAAGGGACAGACAGAGAGAGAGAGAGAGATAGTTGAGATCGACAGACATAGAGACCTAGATGGACAGTGATCGACAGAGACAGCCAGACCGAGATCGACAGAGAGGGACCGAAATCGATAGAGATCGACAGAGAAGAGACCGACATGGACACAGACAGACCAAGATCGCTGGAGACTGACCGAGATAGACAGGGATCGACAAAGAGAGATCGACATCGACGGAGAATAGGCCGACATCGACAGAGAGAGACCAAGATCGATAGCGAGAGAGAAAAAAACCTTTGATTTGTAGTAGCGGCGGTGGCCGTGGCCGTAGCGGTCGCCGTGGAGGTGGCGATGTCAGACGGCAGTGAGCACCGGAGGCCACCGACGCTTGGGTGGTCAGCGGGGGTCAGGATTGGTGGTGACTATTATGTGTGTGTGTGAGAGAGAACAGAGAAAGTGTCGGTGGAAAACAGAGAAGAGGGGGGCGATGGTAATAAAATTTCAAACTTTTAGCGACTATACTGTTATTTGTCGATAAATTTTACACTAAACTAAATTTTACACTTTTTCTGAAACATTACACATTTTCTGAAAATTTTTCTAAACTTATACCTTTTCGTCAAAATTTTTACACCATTTTCTGAAAGTTTACACCAATTTCTGAAAGTTAAACCTTTTCATCAAAACCCTTGCACCATTTTCTGAAGGTTTACACATTTTCCTGACAGTTTATATCTTACACTATTTTGTGAAAATTTACACCCATTTCTGAAAGTTTATACATTATTGTCAAAACCCTTGCACCATTTTTTGAAGGTTTACACATTTTCTTGAAAGTTTACACCTTACACCATTTAGTGAAAGTTTACACCCATTTCTGAATGTTTATACCTTTTCGTCAAAACGCTTGCACCATTTTTGTGAAAGTTTACACCATTTTGTGAAACTATTAATATATTATATTATTTAATTAATTTACCTGCAAAGAACCCGTTTAGCAGGTCACTAATGTGTAAACTTTCAAAAAAATGACGTCTAACCCAATACATAAAAAGTGTAAATGCAAAATAGAAAAAGGGTAAATGCCTTGCATACCATATGCAAGGCACACCTAAGAAAAGTCCTAAAAAAATTCAAAAAATAAATAAAGTTAAAAAATTAACTTTTAACTATTTTTTCAAAACGTTCTTAATTAACTACTACCCATATTATCTAATAATCTCTTAGATGAAAGTGAAGTTTATTGATTACATGATTAGTGTCATTTCATAATGACCTGACCAATAATTAGAGATGAGAAACCCAATTTTATAATACCAAAATAGTTGAGTGTAAAATTAAAAATCCGTGCACAAAATTCTGAAAAATTCGACCGTGGTCATCCTAACCAATAATATTGTCATGCTTTTATAGCTATGCATGGGCAAATAATAGGCACTTTGAAATAAACCATTACACAATAAGTCAAAAAGTTATAAATATGTGAATTAAACTAGTATTTTTAGCATTATAGTTTTTATAAAATTATTTTTAATCAATAAATTAATTTTTTAGCTCTCTCCCAAAGAAACCCAGGTAATAAAACTTTTTTTGGGTGAATAACCCTTGTTAAAACTTTACCTCTAAAGGCCCAGTTTTCAACTTGGCTGGGTTGGTAAGTCCATTTAAACTCGTTTTGGAATCTCACTAGGCACTACCGCTAGTCCTTTTACTTTACCTTTAATGGCCCAATTTCAACTTCATTGGGTTGATAAATCTATCTAAATTGGTTTCAGGCAATCGCTGGGTTTGGCTGGCAGTAGCACACTGGACGGGATAATTTTTAGGGCTGAGCAAGGAATCCGTGAAATCTGTAATCCGATCCAGTCCAGTCCAATCCGATAGGTTTGGATTGGTTTTTTGAATCCGTGGTTCGGTTCCGGATTGAATAATTAAAAATCTGTAGTTCACGGATTGGTTCCTGATTGAATCCCACGGTTCCGGATTGGAACCGATCCGGACCGTATACAAATAGTCTATATTTTTATTATACATCCTCCCACATAGTATCTTTTCTTATTCTATGTAAAATCTAAACTCAAACTTAAAATCGTATAATATCTTCTTTTATTACTTTTGTTTGTTAGTTTTAAGTTTTAATTTGCAATGGTCTAAATACTTATAGTGAAACCAGTTTTCTTATGGTTGTTTAAATTCTAGAACAGTATGTCGTTATTATAGAAAAACATGTTGCTATTATGGAACTAATATAGCGCTATGTTTATATTTTTATGAAATTCAAGTGTTATATATATATTTTTGTTATTTAATTATGTGAATCCGTGGTCCTAAACCGATCCAATCCGTATTTAAATGGATTGGTTCGGATTGGTTCCATGATTTAAACGGATTGGATTGGTTCCAATTTTTTAGGAACCGTAAATAACGGATTGGTCCTGATTTTATCCCAATCCGATCCAATCCGGACCATGCTCACCCCTAATAATTTTATACGGGGTCATGCCATGTCACAATATACACCTTAAAAAATAATGTATTATAATATGTAAGTTATGATATTTTTCTTTGTGAGTAATGCTACCTTCCTTAAGTTTTTCTCCCTGAACTCCTCTTAATGATGTAGCAAATAATATTACTAACTAAAATAACAATCACAATACATCATAAATGAGGCAAAGCTAACACCTCAATATGTGTACCAATAATAACAATAATCAAATATTACTTTGGTCATAACTAATATAATAATCCCAAGATGTTATAATTGAATCACAACTAAGATTACAATAAATTATAATTTTTTATTTATTTATAAAAATCGAAAACGAACATACAACACTCACCTTTTTAAAATGTGTTTTATAATTTTTTTTCATATGTATGTGTGTACATATATTTATGGTACAAATTGAATTCGGGTTATTCGTGTCATCTGATGTCTATGTTTGGTCCAAACTTAAGCTCGATTTACTTGGATTAATCCACCAAAACTGCTATATATTAGGATTTTTATATTTTGAAATGAGACTGGCTTCACTCCAATAGAATATTGGAAAGGTATTGTTGGGTTCGGCGGGTTTATTTTTGGGCTCTGTTTTAATAATCTGAACCGTTCACATTTTAAAATTCATCCAGTACATTATTCCTGCAAAACTTCAAATCAATCGGATAATGAAAATCATATTTTCGGACCAATTTTCGTATGAAAAAAGTAGACGGTGAGAAAATAAACAACTCATACAAAATTGATCCGAACATGTAATTTCCATTATACGATCGACTTGATTGTTTGCAGGAATGAACTCGATAAATCTTAAAATGTGAATGATTTCAATTATCGAATAGAGACCCAAAAACTAGTCCACTGGACCAAACTAGATGGTCCAATCCAATCAAGGACCACACACAATCCAAACCCTATTGAAATGTTAACTACTCTTAAATCACCATTACAACATTATTGCACTAAAAATTATGGTATAAAATCTTAGCTTAATTTGGTTTTGAGTTTTCAAAATAATTTTTGATTTTTTGTATTTAGTTGTTTTAATGAATTTTTTTTATTATATTTTAGTTATTTTTTTTAGGTATACCTGATCTAAATGTATATAAAAATATAATACGTGTAAAAAAAATCTAAAAAGAATTTAATAAATAAAAAAATATGAAAATATATTGAATTTTTATATATCTTTTATTTAGTGCATTTAATTTTTCTTATTATAAATTTCATACATTTTAAATATATCTAAATTAAATAAATTAAAACATACAAATTAAAAATTTATTTTAATAAAATCTTAATTTGGAAACAACTTATTTTAGCTCAGATGTAAAAATTTCACTATTAAAAAGTTAATTCTCTTTATTTTTTTCATACTTTGTTATAAAAAAATTAAGAAAATGTTATAAACTCCAAATAAATTACTAAATTTTCTATCAAATTTTTCACATGTATATGAGTCTCACATCCATATGAAAAGTTTCATAAAAAATTTAATAATTTATTTAAAATTTTTAACATAACTCAAAAAATTAATTAAAATAATTAGTTCGAAAACAATAAAAAACCACATCCCTCCAAGCAATGCAATCTAAAGCCAAAAGTGTAATCCCCATTTGTTTTTTTGGTCGGATTTCTCCCTATTTCGTGATCACATTGGAGGATATTGTTAGGTTTATGGAGATTCATTATGAGTCTCGTTTTAATAATTCAAACTATTCAATGTGTAGAACTCGTCGAGTATTATATGCATGTAAAAAAATTACATTGATCGGATACTGATAGTTTGTGATCAAATCAGTTTTGTATAAAAAAAAATGAACGGTAAAAAAATAAACGGTTGACAAAAATCTGATCTGATGAGATAGTTATCGATATCCGATCAACTTAATTTCTTACAAGCATATAAATTTGATGAATTCTACACATTAAACAATTTAAATTATTAAAACGAAATTCATAATAGGCCTCTATAGACTCAATAGTACGTATCGGATTAGAGGGAAGCCAAAACTTTTCTATTTTTTATTTATTTATTTATTTATAATTCCATATAGATTGCCAAGATGTAGGAGAAAGAAGCCAACTACGTGACGACACATGTTGCTCCAATCACATGACGTGTGCCGGTCAGACTGTCCTGGCTTCATGATCAAGTGTAGGGTCCAAGCCCACGTGTCCCTTTTTATCGACATTGTTCAAGAAAGCTTTGCACCACTCTCTGTGATCAAAGATTTGATTCTTTCCTTCACAACCTTACAACATGAATGCCGACATAGGTTTTTTTTTTTTTTTTTTTTTTTGATGAAATATGATTACACAATTTACTTGTATATGTATAACACTGGAATCGTTTAGGAATTTAACTATTTTAATTTAATTTAAAAATTTATATTTATAATATTAATTAATTATTTTTGTAATTAATTTAATCTTTATTAGAAAAAAAAATTAATAATTATAATTTTAATATGATATTTTATTTTATGAATTATTTTAATTTATTTTACCCGATTTTGGCATTTAGATTAAAAATTAATTTTTTAAATTTTTTAAATCATATCACTTCTCTATTTTTTTTTACATATTTTTTTTAAAAAAATTAACTTATAATTTACTTTCTAAAACAAAAATTTATTTTTATTAACTATTTTAACCAAAAATCATCTTCCTTAACACCCGTACTATGTGATTGGAGTACCCTTCACTTGAAGCAATGAAAAACTAATATCACATGGTGATTAATGTGAGTGGGACCCACCTAAAACTAATCACCCCTAGGTGCATGCATGTGTCTGAGTGTCTCCATCCAAAAAAAATTTATATTTTGCATTTTTGTTTCCCGCTCGAAAGATTAATGGTGAAAATAAGAATAATGTTTGAGAGTTTGAAATTCTTCCTCTCTAATCTCTTTAATGTCTAAAATGACGTCATTTTAGGTATTTTTTTTTTTTCCTTTTTCCTTCGTCTTCTTCATGCAGCTCTGAGACCGGGAGAGGGAGAGAAAGAGAGAGAGGCAGGTCGTAGCTCGTCGCTATCGCAGGGAAGAGCTCGTCGCCGGGATGTCGCAGCTCGTCGTCCCCGTCGTCGTCTACCCCAGCCTGATCGCCGCCCAGACCAGCCCCGCCTCTGCCCAGTCCCGCCTCCGCCTCCTCCTCCCCTATGATTATGGCCCCTCCAGTTCCTCTCCTCCTCCTCCTCCTCCTCCTTCCTCCTTCCTTCTCTTCTCCTTCTTCCTTCTGATTTTCTACTTCTGAAACAAAAAAAAAAAAAAAAAAAAAAATTAAGGGGATTCGGGGAGCTCATTTTCGAGCTCCCTAGCACGATCGGTGAAAATAATTTTGTTGAATCAACCATTATCATGATAAAATATTATTCATTTTTTATTAGTTTATATTTTAAATGTTTTTATGAGGGTTCACTGTTTTAATTGGGTCTAAATTAGTTAACTCCAAAAATTTTTAAAAATTAAACTTCTTTTCACTTGAGAGAAAAGATTGAATTGTCTTGTTAAACTATTGTGAGCCATCATAAAGTTCATTTTGATAATTAATTTTATTCATTTTTTTTTAATTTCTTATATGTAGATCGCTTTTCTTTTCTTTTTTTCAATAGTTGTAGTACATTTGTCTCAAAATAATAATAATAATAACAATGTATATTTTAAATCATATTATTATCTATTTTTTAAAAATAAATGTGAAAAAATTGTATGACAACGATTATTAGACCAGTCTGATTTTTTTTATTTTATTTTTTTATAAACAATCTATATAGAGGGATTTAAAATATAAACATAAAAGATCATCAATATACGTCTATCGAGTGGTAAACTTACAAAGGCCCAACCAATGTTTTAAAAATCGGACTGGTGAGCGAACTGGAAAAGGAATCTGGTAGACGGGTCACCAGTTCAACCGTCAGGTTGAACCGGAATCGAACCGTGACGTAATAAATATATTAAAATTATATTTAAATAAAAATATAAGTAATAAAATTATAAATTAAAAATATTAAATTATCTTAAATATTGGCCCTAATATTTTTTTACTGAAAAATGTAATAATATATTTTAAAATATTATTAATTTCAATTTTGGAAGATGAAATCAAATATTTAATATTCCCTCCATATGATTTTAATTCAAATAATTTGATTGAAAAGAGAGCAAAAGTTTTGGAGGGATATCAAAATTTCAATATTCTCTCCAATGCATTTGATTGTATCCCATATGGATTTCTTGAGTTTTTTTGAAAGAATTTTTTTCTTATAAATAGGTGAAGATTTTCACAATAATTTCATCAAGCTCTTAATGAGATTCCTCACAAGAGACCCTTGAAAAAAAGTTTCAAATTAAAATTTTCTTATATTCTTATATTATATATATATATATATATATATATAAAATAAGAAAGAAAGAAAGAAAATAAAAAAAAATAAAACTAAAAAAAAAAATCCTGGTTTTCAATTTTGGCCGGTTTAGAGGGTATGTCCGGACCAGAACTCCGACCAGTTCACGATTCAACCAGTCAAATCGGCCGGTCCGATCCGATTTTCAAAACCTTGGGCCCAACAATAAGATACATCTTTCCCAACTAGAGAGATAAAGAAGAAGAGTAATGTTACCTCACCAGAAAAGTGGGAGATCAAAATCAAACCTTTCAATTTGATAAAAATAAAAGATAAAAGATCGAACTTTTCAATGACTGGTCAAAAGCAATTTCTTTTGATGGAGGTTGGGAGGCCCATTGATCATATGGAGAAAGCAAAGATTATATTGAAAACATGCCATCATGGTGACCACTAACCAAACAAGCCCTTATCTTGGAAAGTTCTATAGAGTGATATGGTGGTGCCCATTTGGGGGCACTCATAATGTGCGATGTCACACCACTACTTGGCTTGATATGTATATCTTGTCCATTCATGGTCAAAGTAGACACAGGAAGAAAAAGAACTTGTTATCACACTTTGTTTCTGTGCTACTGTTTCACACTCAATCCCTATCTCTTGAGCTGGCTTGTTATCTCCTTTTTTGTGTTAGGTTTGGAAAGTGGACATAGCTTTTGAGCTGCACAAGCTTGGGGACAGTCCTATAGCTAGGGCAACATGGCAATAGGTCATCCAAAACTTTTACATGTGGAGTGGGAATCAAAATTTGGTTATTTTTGTAAAGAAAAATCTTCCATCCCCCAATTTCTTTCCCATTCACACTCTCTTTTAATAATGGGACAAATAATATCAATCAATTAATTCTTTTTAAATTCTTCTTTCTTCTTTTGAAATTGTTTGTCATATTATTAGACGAGAGTGTGAGGAAAAATTAGTGGGATGTAACATATCCCTTCTGTAAATTTTCTCCTTTATATTTTAGTTTTGATTAGAGAGGAGATTTTGGGACTCGAACTTAAATGTTAAGCTTAGTTGGATGTCATTTAATAACATTTTCAGTTTTTTATTTTTTATTTACCCAAAACAAAAGCCAAGTTAAATTGAAAAAATAAAAAACTTATTTGGTATAAACAAAAGTTTTTTTTTTGATGACTGAGTGTTTGTATCAGTTTACGTGCACCTCGACTAATCCTGAGACCTACACAAAGCACCCCCTCCACATGGATCGCCAAATCTCAGACAGAGCCTATGGGTGTGATCCCAAGAAACGGATTGCCCCTCATGAGAGTTAAACCTAAAACCTAGAGGGAACACATCCACTAAGCCTTAGGTGTCCCAAGTTGTATAAACAAAAGTTCTGAAAACAAAAATAAAGAAACATATTTGGTGAATTCCTAGAGGTGGTGATTGACAGTGGAGGGTAGACGGATGTGGCCACCAAAGTTGGTTTCCAGAGTGTTGCCAGTGATCACAGGTGGTGATCATTCGATTGCCAAATTTCCTACAGAAGGTGACCAGTGGGTGATAGCCGGTGGTGATTGGTAGGGAAAGAGGGAGTGAACATACTTTCTTTTTTCTTTTGTTTTCGAAATTTTTGAAATTTTAAAAATCAAATTTATTTTTATCAAAACAAAAAATAAAAGTAATATACCTAACAAGTTTCTATTTTTTATTTTCAAAAAAAAAATGAAAATAAAAACAGAAAACTCAAACGGCAAACATTACCAACCAAGGAGTCAGTCTGATTTTTCTTTTTCTTTTTTTTCTCACCATGCCATTGACCTTTCTACTGCACCACTAACCCTTGTTTTTCCTCTCATCTTTTGACTATGTTTCTTTCAATAATGTTATACAAATCTTAAGGTGATACAAGCCCATGGAGCCCTGCTCTTGTTAACATAACCACACATGGGGTCCCCTAAACAACTGAACTTGATCCATCACTTGATTGCTTACTTCATAAGTTCAAGCCCTACATACTCAAAAGATTTTTTATTTCTTTTTTTTTTTAAAAAAAAAAGGGTTCTTGAAGCCTAGCTAATTATGTATAACTAATACCAGTTCTATGATCACGATAATATTAAACTGGTTGGTTGTTGAGAGATGTTCTTCATAATGACCCTCATGGCCCACTAAACCAAACTACCTTTCTCTCTATATACACATAATGATGATCAGTGATTAAAGATATGAAGCATTGGAAAGAGAGTAAATTATATTTTTACCCCTAAAGATCATTTCTCACTTGCCTTTGAATTGATGTGAAAAGTAAAAATAATAATAATAAAAATTCATGAGGTGATATATAGCAATTCTCAAAATATAATCATTTGTGCCAATCTCTCTCTCTCTCTCTCATGTGCATAGATAACACCAATAATTTATGATTTATTAATATATCAAATGAACTCTAATCATCAAATGAACTGCAAATAACTCGTGTTCTTCTCTTTAATAACAAATTCACTAACAAAATTGTCAAGTATTTACGGTTTAGGAAGTGCAAAAAAAAAAAAAAAAACAAAAAAAAAAAAAAACAGCAAATCAAATTTAGAGTTCCTATATACCACTTAAATATTTTACTAAAACTTTTAACTGCCTATGTCACTTCTCATATAGCATCATGCGTTTCACAATATTTAAAAATATAATGAATCTCAGATGTTCACATACATTTATTACATAAATACACATAAGAAAGGAAGTAATGAAATAACGAATAACATTTCTCAATCAGATTGGGCAAACACACAATTATGTGATAACAATCTAAAAATACCTCAAGAAGTGAATTAGGCACTTCAAAATCAATTGCCTCTTATCATACATTCACATTTACACACCTTACAAGCTCCACCATTTCTTCATTGTCAATTCCTTTAAGTAGTTCTTTTTCCACAAACAACTCTTTGGTACCCTCACAACATGGGATGTGGGGATAACCTTGGTGTGCCAAGTGATAAGGACTTCACCAGTGCATATGAAAAGTTGGTCCATTGAGACCATTTGGACCTATGTCACTTTTTGGCTTTGCCCATTTGGACCACCCTTAACTCCCTCAATCATGCTTAGACATCTTGTCTTGACAATGGTTTTGGATGGTCTAAGTTAGATACAAATCCATAAAGAACATCCAAAGATTTTCCATGACGTTTCAATGTAAATGACATAAATGTGACAGCAATTCAAAATCTGGACTCAATTTGCAGCTTCTTTCACTTCATAGGGTGGCCTAATTCCCACAGACTGTGTTTGTGATCTTCTTGTTGGCACAGACAAGGAAGGTGGTCCTCAAGTTTTTCTTGCTACTTGACAAAATAATAGAAAACAAAAAGAGTTGCATCCCTAGAAAAAGAAAAGTTGCGAAATTCATTTAACCTCTCTGTTTTTGTCCTGTAATAATTAATTTCTCTTTACGTGATTTTGAACTAATGTGTTAGTATTTCAAATTCCATCAAATTGTCTGGAATAGTCATACACACCTAATTAATGAGGTGACATAAAAATAAAAATATAAGGTTTAAGTCAAAGTTCAACCTCACTAGATAGGGTGGCCTAAATTTGCAGATTATGTTTGTGATCAGTTGATTGGCATAGATAATGGGTTATGGATTTTCCGTTCCCAAATTCTTCTGTCCCATGTCCCAAAACTATCTCGATGCATGAAAATCTTGAGACATAATCTAACTCTGGAAACAAAAAAACAGAAAACTTTGAGGACATAATAGAAATTAGTCAATTCCTTCCTCCTAATTGACAACATAATAGAAAACATTTCTCTTGCTTGATTAGAAATTAAAATCATATAGGGAAAAAAGAACATTGACACACAACTTTCAAGGGAAAAAAAGAAAAAGGTTACAAAAGGCAATCTCTTTACACACTTCCATACGTATTACAAATTCTTGAATTTGATGTTGGTAATGGTAGATAGGGAGGAAGACTTGTCAAGGCTTACGAGGGCACTGATAGCACTTAGTGAAGAGGCCAAAAGTGTCAATTTGACGAATGAAGTTGAGCATGCTTGCCCATCCTCCAAACCCAAATCCTACAATCAAAACCCAAACAACCACAAAGACGTTCACACAGTATGAGCCTGCCCAACCTCCTAGGAATGATGGTGGTCTCTCTACTGCATTCTGTGAAACACCAAATTTAAACAAATATATAAATAAATTATAGAATCAAATTGTAATAAATGAAATAAACAAATAAAATAATAAATAATTGATGGAGTTCTTTAGCAAACAAATCCATAAATATGCAATGCAACAGAGCTACTAATACAAAAAGAAACCACAAAATGAGATACAAATACTCACGTGCCTCTAGGTCTCATACTGTGCGAGACATATAGGCATGTGAGTGTCTGTGTTCTATTTTGTGATTTATTTGTTTGTTAGTAGCATTTTACATATAACTATTGGTTAATTATTTTTCAATAAGCTACTTTTTCACTAGTGTGAAAAACAACTCAAATAAGCCTCAAGATAATCACATGGGGTGATTCTTTTGAAGGCAAAATACTATTCCTTTTATACATAATTTGTTATCAGAATAATATAACAGTAATATTTTTGTAATTAAATATTATTTAGCGGGCACTTTATTTGTTTTCTAAATATGTATTCTTTAAAATAAAAATAAAAAAATCGAAAACTAGTTTGGTGAAAAAATGAAAAACACTTGTCAATTTCCATATGATTTCCTCTTTTCTGAAGCGAAATATTTTTTTTAAATTTGAAAAAAATATATTTTTGCTACTTATTTTCATCTAGTTTCTAAATTTTAAAAATAAATTATGAAAACGAATCAAAGAAACAGGGAGAATAAGATAGATTATGAAACTGAGTACCTCTCTAGCAGAAGGAGAAGCAAAGGTGATCATGTGAGCCAAAGCAGGAATGATGTAGACAGTGAAGCTGACGAGAAGAGATCCAACAGTGGAGTTGATAGGACCAAAGAAAGGGAAGATTATAGCAAGGAACCAAATAGGGATGACCACAGGAAGCCTAGAAAGAGCCCTCTTGCACATACTCTTGCACTCATGCATTCCTATGAACTTCTCCCACACAAAATACAGTGGTGTGCATGCAAATCCAAATGTTATGAACTGCACCAACCCAATACAAAATGTTTCATTTAATTAGTTCATTTAAATTGCAGTTAGAACCCTTGTACTTTGCATGCACAATAATGCTGGAGCAGTTTTACAAATTCAGAAAAACAAACCGAGAAAAATGTTCAAAATTTACAATAAAAGGTCAAGATTCATTTATACGGTGTGTTTGGTCCCACAATAATAAGATTAAATGTATACCATTGATTTGAATTGGACACATTTATTTATTTATTTTATTATTATTATTTTTTTGGTGGACAAACTTTCACATAATACCACGCGCCCACAAAAGAATATTTAAAAATTTATTCCAAAATTAAAATGATTAGATCAAATTTATTTTACATCACAAAAAATTTAAATTTATATCCTACACTATATTTTCAGGGTATACAATTTTGTTCCTCAAAAAAATTCAATTTGAACCTCTATTTTGATTGTAATAGTCAACATTTTAATTTGACCAAAAATGTTAAAGCAAACTCATGAATTGAATGTTATATAATGAAAATAATATATATAACTAAATTGGAAGGTAAATTGACCTGATGAATGAGCATGAGGATGACAGCAGTGTCTCTGAAACCAGTCCTTGGGAGCAAAGACAAAGCATTGGAATGGTTAAGCAATAAGTCCCCAAAAGCCCAGTAAACAGCACTTGCTGATGGTAGGGTTAGTGTGAGCACATAGAGTGTTGCTATCAAGTATATTAGCTTGAACTTCTGTGGCTTCCACATTGCATGCATTATCTCCCTAAAAAATTCAAACCATCCCCAAACAGAGTTAATTTGATATGCAAATCATGAGTTTTGCATCAACACAATCTGATTATATAACAAACCCAACTTTCTCACATAGGTGGAATTCACCTAATATAAATGAGTTGTGACTAATTCTGTGATCAATTTCTATGCACATAGAATTTTTTAAACATGCGATTTTGAAATTAAAAGAGATAAAGTAATATTTAGTGATGGTTAAGATAATGTTATCATAATTAAACCTATACAAAGTTTATAAAAAGAAGTGGGGCACCAGTTTTCAGGAAACATGTTCCCATCTCTGAGAAAGGGGTTTCCATCCAGTGATATATGTCTCCATCCAAACATGCAATAAAGCATCTAGATTGCATGAATATATACATATATATATAATATGAATCAACTTGACTAATTAATGATTAAATTCTCACACTGTCACAGCATGGCCCCCAAAGGTGTAAAGAATGTTTGTAGCCCCAGTGAAGTAGAGAACCATTGTGGTTGGTCCTGAGTGCTTCACTCCCTCAACCTTAGCATACCAAAACAAACAAAGTTATATAGTAATGCAATATTAAAACCTAATCAAACCAAAATTTTACTTTTATTGTGCAAGTTTATATTAATTAAATCATGCTTAAAGACCGGAAAAAAAAGGATTAATGATCCAGATTGAGAAATTATTAAAAAAAATAAATATCTATACCTGTCCATGGAGAAAGGAAGCAATGGTTAAGTACCATGCAGTGTAAGTTGTCATCAAAAGGCCAAGAAATGACCAAATTCTGTAGTTATGAAATGAAGGAATGAAAACAGTAGTCGCACAACACGCGCCAAAGATGTAAGTCCAAGTTCTCTTGTCAAGATTGTCATTGATGTAGTAGATGTTACTAAAACAACAATGGAAATTAATTAAATTTCGTATATATTAATTCAAGAATTAAAAGAAAAAGAAATTTTTGATGAATTGAAAAGAAAATAAAAAATAAAATTATACCTTGCACAAGCTATTAGCTGAATTACAGATCCAAATAGAAGAAAAGTGCAGTTGAAAAACAGCCCAATGTTCCTCCAGTGCTTCCCCAAGAGCCCATCAAGAACTTCAAACCACTGCATACAATTAAGTACTTTCTTAATACTGTTTGGTTGTCAAGAAAATGAAGGAAAGGGTTTCATATTTCCCTGGCATAAATATTAAAATAGCCCATAAAATGATCTTCAAGTATCCAATATCCAAAGTGTCAAGACATAGAGCCGAGCCGAGTAGTTAGTTCCTTAAATTTGACATAATAAAAATTTAATAAGTTTCAAAATATGCTTAAATTTGATTTTTCTAAGTAACGAGTCAATTTTAAGTGAGTTTTTAAAGAGCGAACACAAGTTAAACTTTAGTATTTTAATTTTTATAGTGAAAATAAATTTATTTTAACTTAAAACTTAATGAGATTTAAAATATGTATAAGTTTGGCTTGTTATTACATAATCTCCCAATCAAACACAAGTCCAAGTAGTTTGATTTGTTTTAGGGCTCTATCAAGATATTCCAAGTAATCATCAGATTGGAGACGAGTTAGAAAAGAAGGAGAAAAGAGAAGGGAAAAAGTACCTGAATCACATGATTCCTAAAATCAACCTTTTCTCTCTCCTTTCTAGTTCTGTACTCAACATACAGAATACTAATAAGGTAAGCAGTCCAGCTTCCCATCAACCCATAGAACAGTAGGAAAAGAATTCCAGACAACATCCCCAGTTGTGAAAATGAGTATGGCAGTGTGAGAAGCACTTGTGCAACCTACATTCAAAAACAAAAACAAAAATAAAAATAAAAATTATAAAAATGATTCTGAAAACGAAACCAAACAGAGGAACGACTTCTAAGAAAGATGATATGAGGTTATGATGAACAAGTGCGTGCCTGGTTAGAAGCACAGCTAAACCATGCATCATAGACTGAGCCACCATGCCAAAACAGCCTTGATAGCTTGCTCTTTGCAGACTTGGATTCTCCTTCTTCTCTCTCCATCTCGAGGTAGTTTCCGGCGACGACGGTCTCAACCTTCTCTGAAGCCATTGTTGATGGTGATGATGAGGCTGAGGAGGCAATGGATATGGAGGTGTGTTTAGTTTTTATAAATAGATATATAGCAAGTGATTGCTCCTTTTGCTTGTGATGGCATTGTTCTCCTACTTTCTTCTTTTACATTTTCTTTTTTTCTTTTTCTAATTTTTTGGGAGCAAAATGATTGAATAACTTGTGGGGGGACCTAGCTAGGTCACCACCTATACATATCATATTAGATCACCCCCTTGAATGTGATTGGACAATAGTACCATTTCCATGCATAGAGACATTCAAGGTTATGTTTCATTTGACTGGATGTTTTGAATAAGTGATAATAATGGACAATAAAATTTAAGAAAAATGATAATAAAAGAACCCTGATGAATTCTAATGGGAGTAGATCTCACTAAGATGTGATGTTTTGGCATTGATTTTATTTTATTTTATTTTGTGCCATATCATTAGAGTTCAATTAGAGTTCCAAAATTAAAAAGATGTATCATTGCTCAAAATTTAATTAATTATCAAAAAAAAAATTTGTTTGAGTCAAATATTATAAGCTGGATAAAATATTTTGAAATGTCAACATTTTACTAATTCATCCATTAAAGAGTTATTTTTGAATTAGATGTCACATTCTTATAACAGAATAATTACTTATGCATGACAGAAAAATGATTAATAAAATTAATTACTATATCAACTTAAATCATTTATTCCGATATCATCTAATTCCAATTTCTTCCTTCTTTTCAACAAATCAAATGAAGCCCAAGTTGAAGAAAGGAACATGGATTAACCAATGAGTCCCATTGTGTAGCAAAAATTTCTTAACTACTAAATTTCATGTTTTACAATTATCTCATTGACAATAACTATTTCATTAAGGTATTTTCTCTTAATTAGTGAAATTGTTTAACAATGTCCCTGTAACTTAGGGTTATTTTGAAAAGATGATTAAAAATTGACTTTTTTTTTAGTCTTTTGTAAAAAAAATAGAGAGATGATATAACTCAGACTAAAAACTAGAAGATGACTTTTAATCATTTTTTTCAAAATAACCCTTACACATTCAGCATCCACATTCTTAACAAGAGATCGTAAGTTTGACCCTTACCTCACTATGCTCTTCCTATCTCTAATAAATAAAAAAAAAAACCCAAATGATTTATATTAATTGTTCACTAAATAAAACTCACCGTATCATAAAAATTCAATATGTTGTTACTTTATTAAAATCTAACAAAACTTGTAATATGAAATGTATTTGCATATACACCCACATGTATTTTTGTACCTTGACATTGCATCTATCAAAAGAGAACACTTTAGTGATGGGATGAGAAATGTGGCAAAGCAACCGCCCAAACACTACACTCGACAAGCCATCCATATCTTTATTTTTTTATTAAAAAAAAAAAAAAATCTATTTTGTTGGGACCGCCAGTTTCTTGATGGGCCTGACCTCGCATGATCGCACGAGCGGGCTGGCCCACCATCATCAATTTTACATTTCTAACAAATATCCATACTTAATACACAATGATCTTCAATATTTGAATGTTGTATGTGATTATACATATATATTGTTATTGATATACTATTACCTAAAGTACTTAAAATTCTTATAAAGTTTTGTCACAGTTTTTCTTTTTTGCAAAATTATTCTCGTGTAATTATCCTTGTGTAATGGCTAATTTTAATTTTTATAACTTGTTCAGTTTTTAGCAAGATCCCATATGGTGTACATTTTTCTTTCCCCCTTCTAAAATGCCCATAAAATTGTAACTATTTTTCCTTTTTCTATATATATATTTTTAAACTATAATTCGGTTACATTCGATAAATACATTACAGGAAAATACCCCTTCGGCTATCAAAAGATTAGTCGCCAAAGCCTCATTTTTAGTTACCGAAAGTCAATGACAACTAAAATTTTTAATAGCTAGAGTGTGTATATTTGGCGACTGAATTTTTTTAGTCAGCATTTTTAATCGTCGAATATTTTTTTTCTCATAGTGATATAACTTCTAAATAATTTTCAAATTCAACTCTTTTTCCTTACTCATTAAATTATCCGAAAGTTTAGATGTAAAATTACAAATTCATCAACTTTACATATATGAAAATTTTTGTGGTGCACATCCTTTGTAGTATTTTTTTTTTTTTTTTTTTTTTTTTGAACTAACCTTTTATAGTTTTTGGTTATGACCTATTGAAGTATTAGTTATGACTTGGATATACATATTGTGGTATTAGTTATTACTCATTATGATATTATTTTGGTTATGATCTAAGAGTTCTTTAGTTATTATACCTTATGTGGTGTTTGGTTATAATTTTTTTTTTTTTTTAATTATGATTCTCATAAGATTGAATTATGAGATTTGTGATAATCAACCCCACAAATGACGTAATTTACATATGATGTATACAATAGCATTACCCTCTCTCTCTCTCTATATATATATAAGTGAAAATAAAAGAAAAGGTTGCTTTGTACCAATTTGATTAAAAAAAGATTGGTTTGCTAGGGGTGAGTGGGATGAAGGGTAGGGGAAGGAACAAAAGCTAAAGATGGAGAGGGAGGAGGAGATGGAGTGAATGATTGCTTTAGGGTTGGAGGAGGTGGGAGTGGGCTTGGTGCTTAACATGATTAGTGCCACACGTGTGACAACTGGCTTTGTAAGGAGAGATCCAAACTAAACCCCTTTACAAAAACTCAAAATTAATGCTAATATTATTAATATATGGGCCACCATTTGGCATCCCAAAATGAAGTTTTTCTAATCATCTTAAAAGGGGGCCAATCCCGGGTTATTTCCTATTCAGAAATGCAGAGAATCTATTGAACCATTAACACATATAATGGGTTGGGCCCGAAAAAATTGGGCTATGGCCTTTCATGAGTTCATTTTGATAATTTAATTCGTTGATTTTATAGGTCTCATATCATTTATAAATAAAAAATGAATTGATGATTATAATCATGTTATTTTTATTATAAACGTACTAAAAAAATAAATTGCAATATAATTTTAAAAATAGATTGTTTATCTTTTGAAATAAAAAATTATTTTGAAAACAAATGGAAACACATTTTCTATTCCTAAAATTTTGAAAATCTTGCCACATTTTTAAAAACCATAGAAATTTACCAAATATGTTTTTATTTTTATTTTGAACAATTAAAAAAAAAAAGAAATGAAAAACGTTACCAAACGGGAACATTAATATTAGGGTAAATTACACTAACCACTCTTAAAGTTTGGGGGAAACAAAGTTTGATATAATTACACTAATCTTTATTTTAGAAAGGTTAAAATAATAAAAAATAATAGTTTGTAAACATATATATATATATATATATTTCAGGAGAACATTTGCCTAAACGGTTGAGCAAATCTAAAGTAGCTACCACCTTCAATTATGCTAAGAAATTAATTATGGTTTGGTCTTCTTACTACTGGTCCATTGCTAAATTTATAAATGGTTTGATTGTTTATGCATTTATACTGTGCTTGAATCTTAAATTGTTGAATGACTTTGTGTAGAGAACAAAAAACTAAACGAATTTGTAAGAAAAGAAAAGAAAAAAAAGAAGGTTCCATTTCATTCACAAATTCATAAAAAGAAACCAAAGGATTGAATTGGGTCTAGAAAGGTTGGTTTCGTGAACATGGAAGTGTTGCTTTCTCTTGAATTTAAGACAGTTTCAATTCATTGATGAGCATTTTCAAGGGCAAAGGCAATCGATGGAAAATGATAGATGCATTGGATTTTAATTGTCGCAATGGTGCAAAAACCTACTTTTGATTTAGATGATAACCCAATTCTTACCTGTAAAAATAGTCAATATGTCCCACCTTGCATGTGCAAGTATGAGCACACTGACCATTCCTTGTAGCTAACATCAATGGGTGATCCGTGCCATGCCCACTCATATGGATCAAAAGTGTACTATTGAAACTCACCCCCACCCCCACTTTGACTTGGTGTATTTGATAGCAACAATCATTTTCCCAAGTTCCCATATGATCACTTTAGCTTTTTAGGTTGTTTGGATGCAAGAGTAAAGCTAGTTTGATAAGGGTATTCACAAGGTTGGAGTGAGGGACATATGAGCCAATATAGACCTCCTTAGTGATATTAGGTGAATGCAAAACAATGGGCAAGTTTCATAAATGAGTTATTCATATTTAATCGCATGAGATTATCAGTGTCTAAATAATTTTTTTTTTTTTTTTATTTCAAAACACTCATAGTTATTGAATATAGAATAATGCTTGGGACCCCTTTTGGGATTCACCCCCTCACCCCCCTTTGCCACGCGGCAGGTGGTGATTGGAGGAGCAAGAAAAAAAAGAAAAAGAAAAAGAAAATGTAACCAATGAGAGAGAGGGGGGGTCAAAGGGGGTGGGGGGAAAAAGGGGGATGAATCATTGTTGATATAGAATATATATATTGAGATTTTCAAATTTCAAAATTCCCACATAATTATAATTATGAATATTTTGGAACTGGGAATAAATAAATTTTAAGACAGACTTTTTAGTTAAGTACAATCTCATTTATGATGTCATGCCAAGTCAATAGTAGCATCCTATTACTTAGGCCAATCACTACATTATTTTTATGTACCTTGTTACTCAACCAAAATATACTGAGTTGGGTTTTAAAGTTTATGTTATTGTAAAGTACACCCAGTTCAGTCATCAGTTAATGGAGGACTTGCGAGGGTATATTAGGTACATAATTTTAACATTATTTGTCCAAAGTGATTACCTCAAATTTAAACTCACAACCTCAATGTTAATAGATTGAGTTTAACCAATAGCCTCCTATTAAGTTTCATTATTAAAAAAAATTAAAAATAATATAAATTTCTTCTTGAAAATAAACATAAACATCGATTCCATAAAACATATGTATATATATATATAAAATATATTTTGATATTATTCTTAAATGAATTTGGGACCATTAAGCAATTTCAGCCCAGACATAGGGCAGGTCAGCCAAGCCCAATTAAATATCTGGCTTCATGGCATCTCATTTGGACTTCTTTTAAAATAAAATTAAAAAAAAAAAAAAAAACTTGTGGCATGTGTTTGGTTCTAAATCTAATGATTTTTATTTATTAAGCTTACAATTTTATGCTATATATTATTTTCAATGCTGAAAATTTAGATTAGGGTAATACAATAAACCAACACTGTAACGTATTAAAACAAATCAAACCAAACTAATCCTTTGTCCCAATCACACATTGATTTTGCATATATGTTCTTCACTATATGTATTATACATTCATAAATTTGAGGTAATGATAGGGATAGTTGGAATTCTTTTTCTTCTTTATTTTTTTGTGAGGCAAGAGATGAATCTTCGGTCTCTTGAATATTCGAGTCTTGTGCAACTGGACTAACCCTAGATTGCTAGAATCCAAATTTTGACCATTAAAATGTTGGGCCAGACTTCATTCGGGCTAAAATACTTGGGCCAAGAGGGTGGGTTAAGCTTGTTAAACTAAGTTGTCATACCCATTTACAAAGCCAATATAATTTTAATGTGGCCAAGATTGCAACCAGAAAATTGTTTGAAAAATAGGGGTTGAGTGGAAATTTAGACTCTATGTTTTTACGTATTTTTTCATAAAAATATAAAAAGTCCATTAAAATAGTAAATTCTCAAAATAATCTTCAATATTTATTAGGATTCTTATAATTTAGTATTTTTCTTTTTTTTATTTTTATTTATAACAATGCTATATCTCACCAATATAACACTCTTAATTTACCCCTAACAACGTGGCCGCGAGAGAATAGAGAGATAGAGAACCTAAGTTAAAAAAGCTATATGTGACAACAGTTAAGAAGGTCATTTTTTTTATACGTTTTAAAAAATATGATTTTATGTAACAACCTGAGTTTTATAAATTAAACTTAAAATAAAATTTTTATTTAGAACAACCTATATTTGTTTTAAAAAAAAAGGATAAATTACAATTTTTTGAAATTCTTTAAAATGAGAGTCCAAGATAAGTATTGGGTCAGAGTCCATTGAAGTTAGGCTTCTACAGCGATAAGCTGAGTGCTAGCTATAAAAGTAAGGCATCCTCATGGGTCTAAAGTACTCTTTTTGTATTCTGGCTTAGTGAGCTAATCACTGTTTGCTATCTTTACAAATTATAAATACTTCTTTCTAAGAACTTTTTATTTAATAGAATTAACAGATGAAAAAAAATTCGTAACTACTCTATATAATAATAAAATTATCAGAATTATTAATTAAAATATATTTATGATGTCATTAAAAACTTTTAATTGACTTAATAATTTATTAATAAAAAAATCATTTATTATGCAATTAGAAATTTAAAGAGACAATATGCAATTTTTAAAATTATAAAAAATAATTTATATTTTAAATAAATCTCAAATGATATATTTATAATAAGTTATGCTAAGGACTCCAAATAATCCACTAAATTTTCTACCAAACCTTTTATATGGGTGTAGAACCACACGTGAGTTTGTGTAGAACCCATATCCACATAAGAAATTTGATAAAAAAATTTAATAAATTATTTGAAATTCATAACATTTTCCATTTATAATTGCCTCTTCAAAAACAGACAAGGGATCCTGCTGTGTCTAAAGGCACAACACGCTGTTGTGCTTTCATGTGGAGTATCGTATCGAACCTCTTTCGATAATTTGAACCGTTCATATTGTAGGGTTCGTTCAGTAGATCATCCATAAAAAAAAAAAAAATCAAGTTGATTAGATATCTGCAACCCTATAACTAAAGAACATTTATTTTTATAAAAAATTAACGGTTAACATAAATTTCATAAAATTTAAAAACAATTAATATCTAATCATGGGATTATGAATATCCGATTAACTTGATTTTTTTATAGAAAATATTCTTAATAAATTCTATAATATTAACGGTTCAAATTATAAAAAATAAATTTTAAAAAAAAAAAAATGTTCGGACAAACTCCCCTAAAGAGGCACGAAAGAGCTGGCTGTGGCATAGCAGCAATCCCAAGTCCTGGTAGGTACTTGGTCGTAGAATCCTGGTTTTCAGGCACGAAACCAGCAAGGGGAGCTTGGGGACAGTGTTGAATCGCAAAGTCAATTTTTGGGGTTAGATGCGAACCTAAAATGCAGCTTTGTCATTTTATCTTTCCTGTAGCCCTACCCTACACCCCAACAAACATGTTTGCAATGGAGTTATGGTGGTTGTACATGGTGGACCTCCTCCTCATTACACTGGCTACCTATCTGACCAAAAATAAAAAAGCATATCTTATAATTCCATTTGGGCCCTTGCAGGTTAATTCCATTATCTTCGCCATGGTTAAAATATAACAGATTTTTTTTTTTCTTGAGAGGAGGTTAAAATATAACAGATGAAGGGCGGTTAGTTGAAAGTCAATTTCACTTTTAAATTAGGGGTTATTTGGGGTGTCTTAAATAAATATAATTTTTGTCTTTCTAGACTAAAAAATTGAGGAAAAAAATATAGATGTTTGGGTTAATTTTTTGACTTTTTATAAAAAAATATGTATTAAAAAATTGTATAAATTAGTGTGTAGAGGAAAATTAGGATTAGGAGTTGTGCAGCCGTAATTTTTGACTTTTGGTAAATAGTGATAACTTTTTAACTTTTTGAGTAATTTTTTTATTTTTTGACTTTTTTCTAACTTGCCAAACTTGACCTTATTTTAAAGCACATTATCTTTTTTTTAATATATATATTGTTTTTTAAAAAATTAAAAAAAATTAAAAAATTAATTTTTAATCAATTTTTCAAGACAATCCAAGAACGCTTTTGGGGACACAAAAAATAAATTGCTTATTGGCTTATTGTCACATCTTTTAAAAAAAAAACATTTTTTGTAATAAATAAAAAATAAATTTATAAGTTATATCTAAAATAATTCTAAGACCGAGTCAATTCGTGAATTATTTTTTTTTTCTCATAATTTTCTTAAAATCTTTAATTCAAGAACGGCTTAATGTACTCTATGATAATTGATCTACTATTTTTCAGTTGGCATTTTGTTTGTGGGTCATGCTAATGGACGGTCATTAAGGCCTCGTTTGGCAAGAGGCTATTTTAGTCAATTAGTCAAAAAGTTACTAAATTAGTCAAAAAGTCAACAACTCATACCAAAAAGTCAAAGATTCTCTTTTCTCTCTACATTTTGCACATCTTTTCGTAATTAGCCAAAAAGTTATCCCAAACATATAAGTTTTTTTTACCTACCTTTTAGCCAAATAGCCAAAAAATTACTAAATTAGCCTGTTCCCAAACGAGGCCTAAGTGAAAAAAAAAATATTGATAATTATGCGCTTGCTTGGCATGTGGGTTGGAATTTTTTTTTTAAATAGTCACAAAAAGATAAAATAAATTAAAATTAATAACATTCAAATCATAATCATTTCATTTTTTTCTCACAGAAATTTAAAAAAAAAAAAAAAAAAACCCCAACACAAGCAAGTTTTTTAGCCTCAGACTAATAGTCGAAAAGTTAACAAACCAGCCCACTTCCCAAATGAACCTATATTTCAGTGGAATTTTAAAAAGCAATTACATATTAATGAAAAAAAATATAATTATAATTATAGTTATTTATAAATTTTATCATTAATTTATAATTACTTTTGATTTGATATTATCTCAAAAAAAATGCCAAAAATTAATTTAATTAAAAATTAATGGGTAAATTACAATGATCACCCTTATGGTATAGGGAAAATATAATAAATTTGATAAGTCTAACATAGCCTCCGTTTGGGAAGTGGGTTGGTTTTTTGATTTTTTGACTTTTTTTACTATTTGAGCCTGGGCTCAAAAACTTGATTTGGGAAGGGTTTTTTGACTTTTTGGTTTTTTTGATTTTTTTTGTGAGAGAAGAGTGTATTGATTATGTGTTGGATGTGATATTTTGTCTATTGTTGCTCAAATAGCCTATTCTGTCTTTTGTGGCTCAAAGAGCCAAAAGAGTCCAAATGTGCTCTTTCCAAACGACACCATAATTATATCAATCTTCTTTTTAGTAAGGCTAAAAGGGTTGGATGTAATGCAGATATTATGTACACACAAGCATAAATAATAGTAAAATATGTATTGTAATGTAATTATTAATGAAAATGTTATTAAGGCCAAGTTTGGCTACAAAGGAAAAAGTGCACTTATTTCATCTTTTTATCTTTTTTGGGTCACATCAATCAACATCTCCTCTCTACTTTTTCTACACATAATACAAAAAAAGTCAAAAAATTCACTTATTTAGTCTTTCCAAACTAGACCTAAGTGTTACGTAAATTAAACTAGTATAGTGTAATTATGTTAAACTTGTGAGTTTGATGTATTATTGCCAAATCTCAATAAAGTCATCGTAATTAGGAAAATTCTATGGTACACACTCCTCATATTGTGGTGTTAGTTATGACTTGTTTATACACATTGTGATATTAGTTATGACTTATTATAATATTAATTATAATATTATTTTTATTATAATTCATATTGTGTTTAGTTATACCTCATATTATATTTAGTTATAACTTACAATTTTTTGTAGTTATGAAATAACATCTAATTATAACATTTGCCATAAATAACACTATAAATATCATAATTTATTTATAATTTATATAACATAACCCTTGTAATTTATCCAAAATCAATTAAATCAAACCAATAGTGTCAGTGGTGACGAGAAGTACATTAGGGCAGTTTGGGAAGTTAGTTTTTGACTTTTAACTTATTTTAAGTCATATTATTTCTCATATATTTTTACTTATAAAAAGACAAAAAAGACAAAACAAGTTAAAAAATCAACTTTTAACCAACTTCTTAAAACACCCCTTTATGTTTTCAAAAATTGTATAAACTGATTTTTGTTTATTTTTAAAAAATATGAACTCTAAAAAACATGTTTGTTAATGTCTAAAATATTTATATTTATTTTTTATTATTTATGACAAAAGAAGAAAGCAGAAAGCAGACTCAGATTTATATTTTATTTATATTTTTTTTGTTAAGGATTCAAGTCTTTCATCAACCCCTCTCTCTCTCTCTCTCTCTCTCTCTCTCTCTTTCTCATACTCTTCTTCCTCTCTCTTTTCTTCCCTCAATCCAAGCCCCTCAAATCCATCATCTTCTGGTTCGCCTTCTCTCTCTTGCTCGGCTCTCTCGCCCCCTCCTCCATTACCAGCGGTGACATTCGCGTCGACTTTGGAAAACTCCTCGATCCACCCTCTCCTCAAACCGACCACCTAGATCCGATGACGACGACAACGATGAAGAGGTATCCGGCGTCAATCAATTTTCCTCCAGCGTCAATCCTCCTTCTCCGGCCTTGATCTGGCGTCGATACTTCTCATCCAACATCGATTCTTCTCCTCCAGCCTCGATCGCAGATTCTTTGAACAACAAAGTAAAAGAAGAAGATGAGTAGAGTTAGAAATAACGTATATATTATTGTTGTAGTTGGGAAATTGAAAAATGCTCATCCGCAGATTCGAACCATGGTCTGTGTTACTGTAGCTCTGCGTTAACTGTAGTTCTGCATTTTTGGGTTTTTGTTTTCTGTTTAAAAACCAACGTAAACTCATTTTTTGGGTTTACAATTTTTTCTCAAATTTACAAATTGAGACAATCATTTATATATTAAAATATATATATCAAACAAGTTTTTATAATAATTTTTAAAAATATTGTAAATATAAATGAAAAATTAAAAATAAAAACGTTACCAAACAGCCCTTGAGTAACTTGTTTTTTGATTCACAAATAGTGAGTAACGGAATACTCAGAATAATGAGAAATATATAATCTTGAAGTCAATAAGGTTGAGAAAACAATTAATATTATTAATAAAATTTGTTCTCACCTACAAATTAAGAGCAAGCAATCAAAAATTAAAAAAACAATTTAAATGTCACTAATCAAAAACGACAAATAAAGAATGTCATATTAAGAATTTTACCCAAATCTTATTACCAAATTTCGACCATATATCAGAATTTCATGTTGCTAAATTTTGAAACCATGTCTTCAGCCTAAAGTATAATTTTTTTTTTTGCCCTTTTGCGGTTGTTTGTTTTGGAAGGATTGGGCATGAGATTGGACTATTAGTCCGGATGGGTTAATACTCTATTATTTGTTTCAAAAGTTTTATTCCGGACTATTGGTCCCATATTTGTCGGACTATGGTATTCCATGGAGGGGTAGGATAGAAACCATAGGATAACTCATCCCATGGGATTAACTAATAAAATTACATTTTTGCCCTCTGATATTTAATTATGTATTATATTTAGTAAAATTCAATAAAATTTAAATGTCTTAATTTAAAAATAAAATAATTTTATTTAATTTTTATTTTTGTTTTATTTATTTAATTTTTTTAAATTTTTTTATAGATACTTTATTGATGTTTTATTTTAAAATTTTGTTCATATTTTATTTAATTTCATTATTTAAATTTTAATAGATGTTTTATTTTATTTCATTATTTAATTATTATTATTATTTAAAATTTTAATTAAAAAAATAACATATATTTTTATTGATATTTAATTTATTTAATTTTTTAAAAATAAATTTATTTAATTGTGTAAAAAAATAAAATAAAATAAATTTTTATTTAATCTAGCTAAAAATAATTAAAATATTAAAGCTATGTTTAATATTGTTATTACTTAGTGAGAGGGTGATTTATGCTCCGGTGTTGGGCCGAGGTATAGACCGAGCAAGTTGAGGGCCCAGCAGAGCATTGGGCCGAGATGATCGACTGTTCACCCGGAGATGGGCTACCCGAACTTGGGCCGGGCAGAGTTTGGACTGTGTGCTGCCCCGGACCGTGCAGAAGCTGCTCGGCCAGGAAGTGACCGGTCAGACCAGGATGCTCGGTCCGAGGATTGTCGAGACCAGACAGACCGAGAGACCGGCGCTCGGAAAGGCGCGGTCAGCCGAGGTAGTTGACAGACCGGCGAGAAGGCCGACCAAAGGAGGAGCCCGGGCTAAGCTTTGCCGAGATGCCGCCTAGCCCGGTCCTTCATTTGGTTATCCGGTTAGGCGCTTAAGGTATGAAGCATGGTATGACCGAGGTAGGGCAGCTCGGCTGCCGAGCTCCAGCTATGCTGACAGGCAGTTGAGAGCAGGTGATGAACGGCATGGTTTATGCTGACAGATGGGATAGCAGAGCCACGTGTCAGGAGATGACAGGGAGTGGATATGGGGCTCAGAAGGTATATAAGCATGTCTGCGCCCCCCATACGCGATATACGAACATCTCTGTAAGAAAATCCTTACACTCAAACACTCTCTCCCTTCTCTCTATTCCCTCTAAGATGTGTGCTAATTTGACCGTCGGAGGGTGTTTCCGGCCACACACCGCCGGGTAGCTCACCGTTATTTGCTCGCAGGTGATCAGATATCGACGGAACTCGGAAGAAAGGAATACGGGCACGCCGGAATATTTGCTCCCCGTACAATTGGCGCCGTCTGTGGGAACTTGACAGACAAAACCTTGTCTTCCAGGTTCATCTGATCGCCGTCCATGGCGAACAACGACGAGTTCCCGTCGTCCGCCATCGACGGAGCCACCCCGGAGTATACCCGAAGGAGAGAGGGACCTCCTGCCGTCCATCCAATGGCTGACTTGGGGACGCCCACTGGAGGACAGTCAAGAGACGCGCGGGATAAGCGCGGAAGGAGTCATGGGCGTTCACGCAGTCCAGACAGTCGCCGGCGGAGAGACTCACACGCCCGGCGACTGGAAAGCAAGTTAAAGGACCAAGACGCTGTCATCAGGCGGATGGCGGCGGAGATGGAGGATCTTAAGCGGCATGTCAAAGGGAAAGGTGTAGCTGGAGTGGGAGATCACAGTGAGCGCACCCCGTCCCGCCGGTCAGGCGATCAGAGTCAGCGACGTACTCAGTCCATTTCCATCACCAGGAGTTACCAGGTTGGTGATTCCGACATGCGTGCAGAAAAGTCTAGCGCGCAAGACAGCACCTACAAACCCTCACGTCCGGCGACGACGTCGAGGTACTCTTTTTCTGCTCAGTCAGAGGACCTACGGGCAGTGTTAAGGGAGCGGGCCCGCCGGCGCGAAGCTCAGAGAATACCTGCTTTCCAGCGGCTCTCCTACGGGGTTCACGGCAGCGAGGAGGTCGGAATGCCTCCACCCCGCCAAGCAATGCCAATATTCGAAGATACAGACTTGGCAAGGCTGAGTGCCACTCCTTTTTCCCTGGAAATAGAAACAACGCCGCTTCCAGCAGGCTTCCATCAGCCTAAGTTTACACTTTACGACGGAAAAACCGATCCGTACATGCATGTGAGCCACTTCCGACAGGTTATGGCCGGACATCGGCGCAATGACGGACTTATGTGCCTAATCTTCCCGTCAAGTTTAGGCGAGCTGGGCCTAAAGTGGTTCGAGAGGTTGCCGGAAGGGAGCATACAAAGGTGGCATCAGTTGGCCGAGGCGTTTGTTACGCGCTTCAAAACCAACACAAAAACACCAAAGGAAGTCGATCACTTGCTAAGTGTCAAGATGGAACCGTGTGACACACTGAAGGCGTACAATTCAAGGTATTGGGAAACCTTCAACGAGATCTTAGACTGCCCGGTCAACCTTGCTATCACACAATATAAGCGCGGTCTCCCGGTCGGACATAGGCTGCGGGACTCGCTTACCATGCACCAACCGACCTCCATGGGCCAGCTCATGCAGCGCATCAATGAGCACATCCGAGTAGAGGATGATGCGTCGGCTTCCACCGTGAAGACCACTCAGGTCGGAACAGACAAGAAGACAGCAGGCAAGGTGCACGCAGTTGGGCAAGAGTCCAACCGCTCAAATGACCGAGCAGAGGAATCAGACCGAGGTTCAAATCGAAAAAACCGGGGTAGAGGACGTCGGAATGACCGGGATGATTACCCCCGAGATGACGTCAAGGACGCAAACAGAAGAATAAAGGCAAGGACTGGCATAACCATGGTCTTCAAGATTCCAATCTATCGCATACTTAGCGAAATCCGAGACGAGGAGTATGTCCGGTTTCCTGCTAAGTTGGGCGATGGACAAAAGGGGTACAATCCGCGGTATCGTTGTACGTTTCACCGGGAGAGGGGCCACCGGACTGAGGATTGTTTGCCTTTGCGACAACATTTGGAAGAATTGGTTGCGGCCGGGCATCTGGACCTTTACATTGATGGCGGCGTGAAACCAAATCAGGCTCCGGTCGATCCCAGGGGACAGGATGACCGAGATGCACCACCACAAGGAGTTATTAATGTCATCCACGGCATCGTGGAACCGGAGCGCGTTTGCGAACTCCGGGGCATGATCAAGAAGGCAGAGCATATGAGGGAGGTTTTGTCAGTACAGCCTGCCATCAAAAGGGGGAAGACAGAGGAGAAAGATGTGATTAGTTTCACCTCAAGGGATTTAGAGCGTATTCAGACGCCGCACAACGATGCTCTTGTAGTAACATTACGCGTCAAAGAATTTGATGTTAGACGGATCTTGATCGATCAGGGAAGCTCGGTCGAGATCATGTATTATGATGCGTTCAAACAGCTCAAACTCCGTGAGACAGACTTGGCTCCGGCCACTTCGCCACTGGTTGGATTTAACTCGCAGCCGGAGTGGCCATTGGGAAAGATTATCCTGCCGGTCAAAGCGGGATCCGTGGTCAAGCAAGTGGGGTTTTGGGTGCTACAAGTGCCTTCAACGTACAACCTTATCCTTGGAAGAGGATGGCTTCACGCCATGCAAGCCGTAGCATCGACCTACCACCAGGTGATGAGATTCCCCTCGGCTATGGGGGCAATCGAGGAGATTTGGGGTGATCGGGTCATGTCCAAGCAGTGCTTCGTGGCGGTCAACGGGAGCCGGGCAGCCAAAGGATTCGTTCAAATGATCGAGGGACCGGAGGACCGGAGTGTCTTGGATGATGTTGGCACCAAAGCAGAAGACAAGGCTGTTGAAGAATTGGTTGAGGTGCGGATTGATGCCGAGCAGCCGGACAGATTCTTCTTGCTCGGCTCAAGTCTCTCGGCCATGGAGAGAACCGAGATGATTGAGTTTTTGATGGCGAACATCGAAGTCTTTGCATGGTCGCCCTACGACATGCCTGGTCTTGACCCAAGCTTTATCTGCCATCACCTCAATGTCTTCCCTGGAGCAAAGCCAGTCATCCAGCGAACAAGGAGATCGGCGCTGCATCACGCCGAGGTAGTAGCAGAGGAGGTAAAGAACTTGCTTGAGGCACGAGCAATACAGGAAGTGCACTACCCTCGGTGGATTTCCAACACGGTAGTGGTGCCCAAGAAAAATGGAAAGTGGCGAGTTTGTGTCGATTACAAGACAGTCAACCGAGCTTGTCCGAAAGACAGCTTCCCTTTGCCGCGCATTGACCAGCTAGTGGATTTGACGGCTGGACACAATCGGCTCAGTTTCTTGGATGCGTACCGCGGCTATCACCAGATTGCCATGCATGGGCCTGACCAAGAGATCACCTCTTTCACGACTCCAAGGGGACTCTTCTGCTATCGAGTTATGCCCTTTGGTTTGAAAAACGCCGGGGCAACCTTTCAGAGGATGGTGACCAAAATGTTCGCTCCTTTGCTCGGCCGGACAATGGAGGCTTACATCGATGATATGGTGGTAAAGAGCCGACATGAGGCACACCATTTGTCCGACTTAGCCGAGATGTTCGCCATTCTGAAGAAGCACAAGCTGCGCTTGAACGCCTCGAAGTGTGCCTTTGGCATGGGATCCGGGAAATTTTTGGGATTCTTAGTCACGAACCGAGGCATCGAAGCAGACCCTACTCAGGTCAGAGCCGTGCAAGAATTGAAACAACCCAGCTCGGCTAAGGACGTGCAGCATCTGGCCGGGATGGCCGCCGCGCTTAATCGATTTATAAGCCGGTCATCAGATCGCTGCCGCCCTTTCTTTCAAGCATTGAAGTCAAAGTTCTCATGGGATGACGAGTGTGACCAAGCTTTGGCTGAGCTCAAAGATTATTTGTCTTCTCCGCCGATGTTGGTTACACCAGCGCCCGGTGAGGAACTCTACCTTTACCTTGCCGTCTCCCAGCACGCAGTAAGTGCGGTGTTAGTCCGGGCTGAAGGAATCAAGCACCTCCCAATTTTTTACGTAAGTAAGACCTTGCTGCCGGCTGAGACGAGGTACTTGCCGCTGGAAAAGCTTGCGTTGGCACTGATGATGGCTTCGAGGAAATTGGCACATTATTTTCACGCCCATACCATCGTCGTACTGACCGAGTTTCCCCTCAAGGCCTTGTTTGAGCGCGCAGACTTTTCAGGTCGAATTTTAAAATGGGCGGTCGAATTGGGACAGTTCGATGTGAAGTTCCAGCCGCGCACCGCAATCAAAGCCCAAACCCTTGCCGATTTTGTTGCCGAGTTCTCACCTGGCACTCATCCGGTATGCCCGGTCAACATTGCCGAGGCAGATGATGAGACGCACACAATGCCAACCGAGGAACAACCAGCTGCAGAAGGTCGCGCCGCGGAGTTAGCGCGCACTATCGAAGTTCCCTCAGTTTGCACGGTAATACCTCCCGGTGCTGCGATGACGGAGTTGTGTATCACCAACCCATCCACTCTGTCCGGTACCGCATCACCAAGGGGGGAAGGAATGGTTCCACACAGCTCAGAACTTGATGATTCGCCTACGGACTTGGGCATTCTGAACCAACTTGCTGAGTCCGGTGTCGAATCATCAAGGGGGGGCGGAATGGTTCCAGACAGCTCAGAACCTGCGGCCGGCTTCACACCGCAACCTGGTGATTCGCCTACGGACTTGAGCATTACGGACCAACTTGCTGAGTCCGGTGTCGAATCACCAAGGGGCACTGAATTTGAACCGGTCAACACCAAACTTGGCACCGCACAGCCGAGCAGTTGTGATCCCATTGCCCTTCGCAACTCTCAGGACCCATCTGACTGCTGGAAGCTTTTTGTAGGGGACATGTGGAAGCTTTTTGTTGATGGAGCGTCCAACCGTCATGGTGCCGGCCTAGGTATTGTTCTTATATCCCCGGACGGCCTAACCATTGAGCATTCTATCACACTCGGCTTCCCGGCGTCTAATAACGAGGCTGAGTACGAGGCGCTTCTTGCTGGGCTCAAGAGCGCCATTCAAATGAAGGCTGCCGAGCTTCTGGTATATAGTGATTCCCAGCTTGTAGTTAACCAAGTTTCAGGGATTTATGAAGCGAAGGACGACAGGATGGCGAAGTACCAAGCTCTGGTCAGGGACCATATCAAGCAGTTTGAGGCAATCAGAGTCCAACGGATTGGCCGGGAAGAAAACAGCCGGGCTGATGAACTCGCCGGCCTCGCTTCCATGGTAGATGGTACGTCTCCAAACCCCCTGTTGATTGACTTTCTTCCGCGGCCAAGCATTGAAAACGCCGGGCAGACGGATGTACTCTGCGCCGAGCTAGGTCCTTCATGGATGGACCCCTTGATCTTGTTCCTCAGAGACCGGACTCTTCCAGCGGACAAGAAAGAAGCACACAAAATCCGGGTGAAGTCAGAGCGGTTTTGGCTCTCTCCATCAGGCGCGTTGTATAAGAAGTCCTTCACCGGTCCGTATCTCAAGTGCGTGCACCCAAACAGTGTGGAGGCCTTCTTGTTTGAAATTCATGAAGGCATTTGCGGCAGCCACATCGGGGGCAGGTCCTTGGCCTACCGAGCTATTTCGCAGGGGTACTGGTGGCTGTGCATGCAGGCCGACGCACAAAAATATGTCCGCAGGTGCGAGAAATGCCAGAAATTCGCCCATCAGATCCATCAGCCTGCCAGGGAACTTCTTCCCCTCACCAGTCCTTGGCCTTTCGCCATGTGGGGGCTAGATATAGTGGGACCATTGCCAACAGCACCGGGCAACCGGAAATTCTTCATCGCGGCCACAGATTACTTCACAAAGTGGGTTGAAGCTGAGCCCTTGGCAACCATCAAAGAGAAAGACGTGAAGCGATTTGTCTGGCAGAACGTTGTCACACGGTTTGGTGTCCCCAAGATTTTGATCTCTGACAACGGCACCCAGTTTGACGGTCGCCTATTCAGAGGATTTTGTGAAGATCTGAAGATAGAATTCTACAACTCCACCCCGGCCTACCCGCAGTCCAATGGTCAAGCCGAAGCATCAAACAAGACTATACTGGATGGGTTGAAGAAACGGTTGGAAAAGGCTAAGGGCAAGTGGGCTGAAGAATTACCGAGCGTCCTTTGGGCATACCGAACAACCCCGCGACGTTCGACCGGGGAAACTCCTTTTGCTTTGGCTTATGGCATGGAGGCGGTCATACCCTTGGAAGTTGAAATGCCCACCCTCAGAACTGAGAGTTTTGAGCCCGAACTAAATGCCGAGGCTATTGCCTTGGAGTTGGACCTAGCGGAAGAGCGCCGGGAGAAAGCCCTCATCCATGTGGCCGCCTACCAACAAGAGCTCTCCAAGAAGTATAACAAGACAGTGCACCCCAGACCGTTCAAAGTTGGGGATTGGGTTTTGAGGAAGGTTATGGGTAACACCCTGGTGCCAGGAGAAGGCAAACTAGGGGCAAATTGGGAAGGACCCTACAAGATCACTGGTCTGGCTGGCAAGGGGGCTTACCACTTGGAGGATCTAGAGGGAAGAGCCATACCCCGGCCATGGAATGCGGCCAACTTGAAATTGTATTATTTTTAAGCTTTTTACTTTCCTCTTTTTGTAAAGCAATTTTTTGGCTTGCAAAGCAGAATGTAATTCTTTTTGTCAAAATTATAGAAGTCATTTTGCATTAGCACTTGGATTATTGTTTTAATGTTACGAACCGAGATGGTGTACTCCGATTGGAAGAGTTGGTGTCTTGTCCAACTTTGGATTCCCAACCGAGATGGTGTATTCCGGTTGGAAGAGTTGGTGTCTTGTCCAACTTAGGACTCCCAACCGAGATGGTGTACTCCGGCTGGAAGAGTTGGTGTTTTGTCCAACTTTGGATTCCCAACCGAGATGGTGTATTCTGATTGGAAGAGTTGGTGTCTTGTCCAACTTTGGATTCCCAACCGAGATGGTGTATTCCGGTTGGAAGAGTTGGTGTTTTGTCCAACTTTGGATTCCCAACCGAGATGGTGTATTCCGGTTGGAAGAGTTGGTGTTTTGTCCAACTTAGGATTCCCAACCGAGATGGTGTACTCCGGTTGGAAGAGTTGGTGTCTTGTCCAACTTTGGATTCCCAACCGAGATGATCTACTCCGGTTGGAAGTGTTGATTTGTTCAACTTAGTTACAGCCGAAGTGGCTACTTCGGTTCATGAATTTGTCTTGTTCTGTTGAAGTGCTTAGACCGTGTTATGTATTTCGGTTCGATGAGTTATACTGAGATGTTTTGCTGAAGACAGAACTGATTACAACCGTGCATACACTTGCAAAAATTTGAATTTTCATTGATAAGAAATTCATTACAAAACGGAGGGGACAGAGCCCGGTTACATCAAAAGAGTTGATAGCAAAAATACAAAAACAAGGTAAAAGCAACCTAAACTAAGGGGGAAAGATTGGTGAACGCATCCTCGGCAGCATCAGCATCAAGGTCAATAGCTTGGCTTGCTTCTTGGGCGCCGGGCTCATCGTTGCCGGGCTGCTCGGGCACCTCGGCCTCTTCTTCCTCAGAATCTGTCTCCCCGTCCCCGTCCTCAAGTCCCTCCTCGGCCTCAGCCTGTAAAGCGCTGAAAACATCATTTGCATATGGCACAAGGTAGACCGGTAGAGAAGTTGGAGGAGGGTTGGCAAATACGTCGGTGTCAGAACTTTGGCCGAGCTGTTCGCAAGCGGATTTCCAGCCAGCCTTGAAGTATATGTCTTGTGTTGCAAAGACTTGCTTCTGGTAATTCTTCTCGGCCTCGTTGAAACCCGCGTTGTTGGCAGCCCGGCAGGCCTTCCTCTTCTCCTTCTTCAGAGTGTCAACCTCGGCCTGGAGCTCGCTATGTTTTTTCTCGGCTGCATTCAGTTGACCGAGCAGCCTGTTATTATCATTGTTGGCCATCTCGAGAGAAGCTTTAGCCCGGCCGAGCTCGGCTTGAAGGCTTTCAACCTGGCTGGCAGTGTCATTGGCTTTCTGCCTAAGCCGATGGATGCGCTCCAAGACCAAATGTTGTTTCTGAATGGCCTGCATAAAGAAGCAAAGTACATCAGAAAGGGGACCGAGCAAGAAGGACCGAGCAAACACTTGTGAAATATTAAAAAGAACGCCGACTTACCCTGGCCATGGACTTGACTGAGGATTTCACCAGCCGGGTGTCAGGGACGTGGTCGCTGCCGACCACGTCGCCCGGTAGGAGAAATGCTTTGGAGATATCGAAGGCGAGCAAATGTTCTTTGTCAGCCTTGATTGAAGCCGTCGCCGGGATGTCCTGTCCCCGGTGCTTCAGCTGAGGACGCCAAGCGGGCACGGGAGCAGGAGTTTCAGCTGGATGTTCGGTTGTCAGCTCGGCGACGAGCTCGGCGGAGGGATCTGCCCTTGGTCTCTTTCCAACCCGGCGCGCTTCTCTGGCAGATTGCCCGGCAGCTGGAGCCGGGGACGCAAGGGCGACCACAGCGCTGCTGGATTGGCCGGCGGCTGGCGACCGGGTTATAACGCTCGGTATCTCGGCTGAGGTCGCGGTTAGAAGGTTTTTGATCCGAGATCTTTTGGCCATCTCTTGCTCGTCGGTTAACCGGATTAATGGGACATCTGGTAGGGTTGGATCTGGAGGTGGCGAAGGAGCTCTGAGGAAGTCAGTTACTCTACTCCGGCGCGGAGCAGAATATCTGTAAGTCGGTGTGTAGCCGAGCAATTCGTTGCAGTCTCGGTGACGGTACCTAAGCACGGCCCGAATTGCCTCGACGTTGGGGAATTGGTAGTTGGCTTGCAAGGCTTGGATAGCTGCAAAAGAAACAGGGAAACCGGTTAGTTAAACTAAAGAATAAAGTTCACCGAGCAAGTTTGAGTGGCTTACATGAAGAACCGAAGTCCTTGCTTATGAACCAGCCCGGCACCTCGGCTGTTTCGTAATTGCCGGACACCCAGAAGAAATCATCGTCGTGCATATCTTTATCCGGGGTGCCGGTTACGATTTTTTCCTTGCCCGGTCTTATTTTCAAGTAGTAAGCTAGGCCGTCACCGGTGTGGCCCATTGTGTATTGTCTCAATATCTCGGCTAGGCCTAAGTTGGTGCCTAGCCGTTGGTTCAATTCGTGCACGCCGTTGATTATTCTATAAGTGTTGGTGGACACCTGTGTGGGTGCTAGCCCGGTGCGGCGGAGGAACTCGGTTATAAGAGGGTTGAGCGGGAAACGAAGACCCCCTTCCACGATGGATAGCACGGTGAAGGGGCACTCCTCCCTACCCCAAGGTGTGGTCTCCTCTTCTGCGAGCTGCAGGTGGACATCGGCCGGGATGCCGTAGTCCTCCCTGAACGTAGCCAGCGCAGCCGGAGTATCCACTAGGAAGCGGAACTTCCCCATTTTTGGCCGGCTTAGTATATCCCGGCTGAGGGGTTTGGCTCTGGGTATTGGATGTTGCCCGGTCCTGAGAGCCTCAGGAATGACAGTGGTCCCCTTGGACTCTGCAGGAAAAGGATGGCAAGTGTTAAGTGTTAGCGCGGTCGCGCGAAAGGTGCTGAATTTTAGCTCGGTCATTAAGGGTGCCAAACCACCTCGGTTGTCTACTCTATCTAAGGAGCCCGGTCGCCCAAGCGGACCAGATGTTAGCCCGGTTGAACGGCCAAGCCCTTTTGTTAACTCGGTTTTCGCTGGGGTTGAAACAAACATGTTGTTTGCCCGGTTTGGTTGGTTTTTTGGATCAAAAGAAGGCCCAGAGCCCGGTTCACCCCAGTTCATCAGTGTTCTTTAGAAATATGAAGAACACCAAGAACAGAGAAAGGTTTTAATACAGATTCTACGACCTATGCCCTAATATCTATGTTTTTGTACCCTAATGTGTGTAATATGAAGGAACATAGCAACAAAATGAGGATGGATTGACTTACCAGTGAGGAGTAGGACCTAATCCTTCGAGCACGAAGAATGGCAGCGAGTCTGGATGAGGATGCAAGAGCTCTGGGATAGAATGTCGAAATGGCAGTAGGAGGATTTGGAGTTCGAGCAGGGCATGTATGTATAAGCAAAGAAAACCGCCCAAATTCAAATTCTGGCAAAAACGGCGGGTTGGCTGCCCGATGACCAATGGCAGACCGCCACGTGTCCCCATTTATGGCTTTGACAGGACTGAAGCAACGGGTTGAAAAGACGAAGAGCCAACCGAGCTACTTTCAACGAGAATAGGTCAGCCGAGGAATATAACCGGTCAAATCTGCGGACAATTACGTCAACTAGCTCGGTCGAGGCTTGGCATCTTGACGACCGGAGAAACGTTATCTCGGTCGAGGTGAGTAATCCCAGTCACGCTTTCGCGGACGGAATTAAGGGGCAATTGAGAGGGTGATTTATGCTCCGGTGTTGGGCCGAGGTATAGACCGAGCAAGTTGAGGGCCCAGCAGAGCATTGGGCCGAGATGATCGACTGTTCACCCGGAGATGGGCTACCCAAACTTGGGCCGGGCAGAGTTTGGACTGTGTGCTGCCCCGGACCGTGCAGAAGCTGCTCGGCCAGGAAGTGACCGGTCAGACCAGGATGCTCGGTCCGAGGATTGTCGAGACCAGACAGACCGAGAGACCGACGCTCGGAAAGGCGCGGTCAGCCGAGGTAGTTGACAGACCGGCGAGAAGGCCGACCAAAGGAGGAGCCCGGGCTAAGCTTTGCCGAGATGCCGCCTAGCCCGGTCCTTCATTTGGTTATCCGGTTAGGCGCTTAAGGTATGAAGCATGGTATGACCGAGGTAGGGCAGCTCGGCTGCCGAGCTCCAGCTATGCTGACAGGCAGTTGAGAGCAGGTGATGAACGGCATGGTTTATGCTGACAGATGGGATAGCAGAGCCACGTGTCAGGAGATGACAGGGAGTGGATATGGGGCTCAGAAGGTATATAAGCATGTCTGCGCCCCCCATACGCGATATACGAACATCTCTGTAAGAAAATCCTTACACTCAAACACTCTCTCCCTTCTCTCTATTCCCTCTAAGGTGTGTGCTAATTTGACCGTCGGAGGGTGTTTCCGGCCACACACCGCCGGGTAGCTCACCGTTATTTGCTCGCAGGTGATCAGATATCGACGGAACTCGGAAGAAAGGAATACGTGCACGCCGGAATATTTGCTCCCCGTACACTTAGTAAATAATTGAAAATGATAAAATAGTTATTTGAGTATTTATTCTTCTCCATAATATCCCAAACAAACATTGGATTCACTAAAACTAGTACAATCCAGACATCTAATCTCATGACTAAACAAACATAGGATACAAATCCAATCCAACCAAATAGTCCAGGGATGATGTATCCCAGGGCTAATAGTTTGATAGATTATAATCTCCTCTTATCCAGTCTGTCCAAACAAACACACCCTTTGAGTTTAAAAATAGTATTCTAGTGGCACACGAAAAATATTTTTTTTAAAAAAACACTATACGTTTTTTTATTAAATTCAATTCACTATGTTTGGTTTGAGTTTTCTGGATTAAGTTTTTTGAAAATTGAGTTTTTTGATTTTCGTATTTTTGTGTTTTTAGTGAATATTTTTAAAATTTTAAACATTTTTTTTACTTTTTTAGATGCACCTTACTTAGATGTGTCTAAAAAGTAAAAAAATTATGAAAAAATATTTTAAAAAATTAAGAAATACATAAAAATATAAAAAATGTACTAAATTCTTGTATTTTTTTTGTATTTTTGGTATTTAGTGAATTTTTAAAAGATTTTTTTTACAATTTTTTTACTTTTTAGGTGTATTTATGTTAAGTGTGTCTAAAAAATAAAAAATTTGCATAAAATATTAAAAAAATTCAGTAAAAACAAAAAAACACAGAAAATAAGAGTGTAAAATTTTCTGAAAACTGTTTTTAAAAAATGAGAACCAAGCAAAGTGATTGTTTTTATTGAAATGAATACAGTTTTTAACTTTTTTTTACTTATTTTTAAGATATTGTAAATATATTTTGCTTCGGAACATATTTTGAAAAAGTAAATATATTAAAAATATATTTTGTTTCGAAAAAGTAAAAATATTGATCCACAATTTTTAAAGGTTATAAAATTACAATCCGCCAAAAGCCAGGGGTAACGTCGTAATTTAATGGTCTCAGATGATTGCCGGACATTCCGTGGAGATGGACAAACGCATGTTACGGTGCGGGAAATTTTCCATGTGCTGACATCATCTTGTCTCTTCTCAACGCACTTTTTTGACGATTTTGCCCTTTTGTCCACTTTGAAGATCTTCCAAAACTAAAACGGTGCATAGAAAAAAGTGTAATATTAGAAATTTTAAATATTTTATCAAATGTTAGAAATTTTAAGATTTAATTAAAATATAAATTATTTTTTGTGATTTTTGAAATTATATTTTACTCTTTGAATTTTTTAATTTCATAACAAATCGTTCATTTTGTTAATAAATTATTAAGTCAATTAATAATTTTTAATAATGTTAGAAATATGTTTCAATTGATAATTTAAGTAATTTTATTATTGTATAGGGAAGTAATTATAAATTTAATTTTTTTAGTTAATTCTGTTAAATAAAAAATACTAACATAATTTTTTAAACCATAGGGAACAATCTGTAATTTAAACAAATTTTAGGAAATATATTTATAATTTACCCTTATATAAAATATTTTATAGATTATTTAATAAAATATTTAAAATCCCCAACATTTTTCTATAAAAATCCTCACTTTGTGTCATCTCCAAATAAAAATTACTTCAAATGGTAACCGGGACATATCATAGATAAGTAATGATTTAGAGCTTTAAATATTGAGTTTTAAATCCATCGCTAGTGAGGTAGAAATAAAAAAAAAATAAAACAAAACAAAACACAAGACACACTGTAGCAATGGGTCCCACTGCCACAACACTAGTGATACCTCTAATTAGAGGTCTCAAGTTTTATTCATCATAAATACATGTAATCCTTATAAATACGGCTTTGTTTGAGAGACTTTTGAGGCTGTTTATTATAAGCTTAGTTCAAACTATTTAATGTAATTATGATGGTGTATAAGATAGAAATAATTTAAATAAATTAAAAAATTAATTGTTTAGAGCTCCCATAAAAAAAATTCATAAAAAATGGACATTTGTTTTTTCAGAATTAGATTCTTTCAAGTTGGTAATTTAACTAGAGAGAGCACTAAGGCTTGGTGAGCTATTTTGGGATCAATTTCGATAATTTAAATTGTTCACATTTTAAAATTTGTTAAATAGAACATTCATAAAAAATTAAGATGATTAAATATTGATAGTTATATGTTTGAATCATATTTATTTTTTTTTAAAAAGACGAGAATTATAATTTCAAAAGTAATTATTCAGTTTTTTTATAATAAAAATCAGTGTATTTGATTTCAATTTTCTAGATTTAATTTTCTGAAAATTGAATTTTTTATTTTTCGTATTTTTTATTTTTAGTGAATATTTTTAAAATTTTAAGTATACGAGTACGAAATAATTCTTCTCGTATAATCCTGTTGACCAAGTATGCGCTCCTCCACATGTTGTCGCTTTACTCCCTGAAAACACAAACGTGAGTAGAGATGGCAATCTGAAACCGGCCCGACGGTGACCCGACCCCCGTCCCCGAATTTAATGGTTATTCACCGAAAAATATCCCCTACGGGCCGGGGACGGTATTTAAAATTTCATCCCCGATGATATCCGGGCCGGGGACGGGGATATATGTTTCATACCCGGCCCCGGCCCGGCCCCGGCCCCGCTCCCCGGCCCCGGCCCCGCCCCGCTAATTCCCCGAGACGAAATTACCATTTTGTCCTTGCATATATATATATATATATCATATATGCTTGTATTAGGGTTCCTTTCATTCAGACACCACCACACCAAACTCCCTCTCACAGTCACACACGGCGCTCCTCTCCCTCTCTTCGCAGCTCGCCACTGGGCTCTCCCTCCTCACCGGCGACCCTCCTCACCGGCGATCCTCCATCACCACCGAGCCTCTCACTCACCCACGGCGCTCCTCTCTCTCTCTCTCGCTCACCGCTGGTCTCTCCCTCTCGCTCGCCACTGGTCTCTCCCTCTCTCTTTCATCTGTCACCGCCGAGCCTCCCTCCTCACCGGCGATCCTCCGATCGTCCCTTACCGCCGCTCCTCCGGCTCTCTCTGTTTCGGTATCTCTCTCTCTCTCTCTCTCTCTCTCTCTCTCTCTTTCTAGGGTTTACATATATATATATATATATCTGAGTGTTTAGTATTTAGATCTGTAAATATTTTGTATGTTTGAGTTTAGATCTGTAAATATTTTGTGCCAACAGCCTCTACAGATCTGTAAATATTTAGATCTGTAAATATAGCTCCGTCTCCAGATCTGTAAATATTTTCATTTATTTTCATTATTTTTATTTTTATATTCATTTCTTTCGGGGAAGTTATTTTGTATATTTGATTTGGTTGTTTGAATTGCCAGATCTGTGTATTGGATTTGATTTTGTCTGTGAATTGAAACTCTTGTTGTGGCTGATTTGAAAATTTATGTGATTGAGAATGTTTATTAATGTTTATAGAGTTTTACATTAAATAAAAAAAAAAAAATCGGGGATTATCCGGGGTCGGGGATCCCCGATCCCCGATCGGGGGCGGGGATGGGGCCGGGATAGGGGTCCCCGTCGGGGATCGGGGACGGGGACGGGGGGAGTATTACTTTCGGGGATCGGGGACGGGGGGGTAGTCCCCGGCCCCGCCCCGCCCCGTTGCCATTCCTAAACGTGAGTTAGCCGGTGGGGGTGTGCCGAATACCTCTTCGATACCTAAGTCAGCAAAATAGATAAATGGACAAAAGCTCTGTGTATTCGAGAATCAAAGTTGTGTTACCTCTCCATAGGTGATGTTGTGAGCTTTTATAAGTTCCGCGTGACTTAATCCTAGTAGGACTCTTATTCCTCCATGTAGAGTCCTCTTAGGAATCACACCCTTGAAAGATAATGCTTATCCTTCAACATCCCCCTCACTGCTTAAACCAAGTGAGATGGTTTTACCTTGGTAGTATGACAACACGACCGAGCTAACATAGCCATGCTAAAGTGGCAGAAATGACCGAGCTCCAACTAGCTCGGTTCTTCTGTTCATTGTTTGTACCTCAGTTTCACCTGTTGAGATCGAGCTAACCATAGCAAGCTTGGACCGAGCTAATCAAGAGCAAGGTCCGGAGGAAGGCTCAAATCATCTCGGCTTTGAATGGTATGACCGAGCTAATTACACCGTACCGACCGTGGTAACCATAACCACAAATGGACTGAGCTAACCGCACGGTTCTTTTACTGGGCCCTTTTGACCACGGCCCACAGAACGGCCCATTACCATGCCTTGGCCTAGCTAGGCCCTAGTGCACATAAAAACTTCCCTCTTAATTGCCCCTTAATTATATCTTCTCAGCATGATTGGGATTACCTATTTCCAGCCGTGCTAAAACTTCTAGCCTTTCAACCGAAATAAAATGCCGCCGAGCTACCGATTGGTTCGGTCAAAAAATGTCTTTTCAGTCATGCTGTCATCTGAACCGCTTGCTATTCCATAGACACGTGGCAGGCCTCTACTGGTCAAGCACAACTGTCCAGCCGTCTTCGTACCTCGCATATTTTGAACAGTCCCACCCAAAACTCGCGCTTTTCACAAAAACCTTACTCTTTGAACCAAACGCACCACTATTCATCTTCTTCTCTTTACTTTTTGAACTTGCATTTTTCCTTAATACTGCGTCTGAAAAAGCTCGTATTCTCTACTGGTACTGTTGTCACCTTCGATTCCTTTGTTTCGAACTGGTAAGTGGCTCAAATCTCTTGTTTTTCCATTCATTTTTGTGAGTATGCATAATATAGATACATATATACTCATGTATAACACGAAACATTCTCTGAGTAAACATGTTATGAATAAGAACAAAGAGCACCAAAAACCAAACGCCCAAACCATAGGTTTATGTTTAAGGGCACACCTTTTGGATTCAAAAAATTATGAGGTTTGAATCTAGAATTGTGGTGTGACCGAGCCAAAACCCTGTTTGGGCAACTCAAGGCTTAGGTACAACCGAACTAAAACTTACAAGCCAAACCTATAGTTGCAATCAGTTCAAGAACCTTCTGTATCATTTAGCCGGGCTAACGAGCTGTACTAGGTTTGCACACTTCTGCGCTAGGAAGCCTTTACCAATGACCGTACTATAAAGGGGCCAAATCAGCTCTCTGGCTTGGTCAAAACTGAACTAAGAATGCTGCACCCTAAGCTTCAACCGGTGATACGAACCCCTTATAGCCTAACAAGGCTAAAGTCCATCGCTTTAACCGAGCTAAGGACGGATAGTATCCCACACAACCGAGCTAGGACTCCATTTATTTTGCCTTTATTTCTTTTAGCATTGTCCAACGATCTGTGCTTAACCCCTTTCTTTTTCACTTTGCAGACTTAGGTTGGCTAGGCACTCCTTTGAATGATTAACCGAGATACTCAACATCATCTCACCACTGAGCCAATACTCAGTTAAATTATACATAATTTAAGACCACATGGGTAAATATAGGTTTCTAGTAAACTCACTAGGGGCTATGGCCGAGTTTCGAAGGGACTACCATATCCCTGATGACGTCCATCTTAGTTTAGTCGAACTAGACACTATACCCTGGGGAAAAATAGGCTTCGTTCCCTTCACCATTCTTTTTATTGTAGAAACCGGACTCCGATTCCCTGTACAGCCTCTTATTTGTGAATTCCTCAGACAAACAAATCTCTGCCCCACCCAGCTTTCCACAAACTCATACCGAATAATAAATGGCATCGCCGAGCTAAACCGCCAGCTTGGCCTTAACCTCGGTTTAGCCGAGATATTTCACCAATACTCTCTAGGCCAAAATGAAGACGGTTGGGTTTATTATTTAAGAATAAGGCGCCGCCGTGAAAAGATAATAAAGAACACCCCAGATAAGGACGTTAATGACGATGATTTTTTATAGGTTTCTGGGAATTTTGAAGACCATGAGGCCCAGATCCCAGGCGACTGAATTAACTGGAATAAAGGAGTAGTCAGTATACATACCTCGGCTCACTTTTTGCATTCCTTATTCTGTTTGTAAGTTTTAAACTGCACTAACCGTTGTAATTTTTCTTTATGCAGATTTAGACTTTCTAAAGTCACAGTACAGCTACCCCAACCTAGACGCCCTCCGTACTGCACTTTGACATCCTGACCGAGGTTGGGCCGAGCTGCTTAATTTCGAGCCAATATATAGATACAGCAGCAGGCGAAAGACCAGGGTGACAAACTTCCTCTTGGAGCCCTCTCCTGAACCTGATCCAACCTTGCCTGAAATCAACCTGATCCCACTAACTGCTGAACAAGAAATGGCAAAGAAGAGAGCGGTAAGGGCCCTCATCACCGAGACAAACCAACCCGAGGTACCACAAGCCGGACAAACACAGTCGGCCGTGGTAGCCTTTCCAACCGCTCAACCCTCTTCATCTCGGCCAAGCAAACATGCCCGGACTTCCACAATCGAGCCGCGCCTCATCGATGAAGAAGACACCATTCTCTCCCAAACCATACAACCGAGCCCAGAGCCTGCGGCTTTTGACCGAGCTAGCCCTTCTGGATGGACCCTAAAACTGACATTTTGGAACCGCGCCATCCGAGACACTGATTCAGTGGTGGCAAACAAAGACCACATGCTCGCCTTCAATCTGGCTAAGAGCGTGTGCCTGCCCCCTGATATGGAACATCATGACCATTTGACCGAGCTAAAGGCCATCTGGTCGGCAACGAAGTCAATGGTGCTGGTAAGTACTACTGATCGTTTTTTATTTTATACCATCTGTTTGCTCGGTTTTGACTCATATCTGCTACCCCTCCTTTCGCAGGCCATGCAAAAAAACCATATTGCGCATAAGCAAGTGTTGGAACTACACAAAACCACAAGGCAGGCCATGGCTAAGGCTGATAGCAAGACGTCCGAGCTAAATGACGCTAAGAAAAAAATGGCCGAGCTGCAATCAGAAGTCGCCCGTCTCACTGGGCTAATAAATTCGGCGGAGGCCGACAAACAAAAGTCCTTGACTGAGCTGAAAGATCGTTATCTGCGTGAGCTAGTCAAAGTTGAGCAGAAAAAGAACGCCGAGATAACTACGCTTGAGAAGGAAATAGAGGACGCGGAAGACCGTGGTTATAAAGAAGGTGAAGCAACCTACATCCTGCAGTGCGAAGCTGCTAAGGATATATTTTTCAAGTGTGGGTGGAAAGCGGCCGTGGCACAGCTCGGTCACGGTCCAGAGACCGAGGTTTTCCTAAACCCTCCTCCGCACTTCATACCGAGCTATATGGCGGAGTATGCCCACGCCATTCAACAAAAATTTCTTGAAGTTGAGGATGACGAAGAAGAATCTAGGCCCAACAATGCCCCGATCGTCAGTGATCCCGCTGTTCAGTCAGCTCGGGTGGAGCCACCGGTGGAAGACTTGGTTGACAATATGACCGAGATACCTGCTGAAACCAGGCTCCGAGTTGTTCTGGATGCGGATCTTGATGACCTTTTTGCTTGATCTTGTAATTTCTTCTTTTTATTTTTGGAAAGAAACTGTAACCGGGCTGAAGTCCCGCCCCTTTGTAACTCTGATTTGAACTTTGAATGAAGCTTCTTTTATTTCAACTGGTTTTTCGGTTTACCTCCATGTTTGCATTTACTTTGCAATTGTAATCTGAATGTAGTATAACATTTTCTGGCCGAGATACTTATCTCGATCTTAGCTTTGAAATCTATCTGGTCATACCTGCCAACCTTTACAGCCTAGGTTTTTACCTCGGCTGAAGATTACAAAACGTTGTTTATTCCAGCCAACCACTGTTCAGCCTGGATACTTATCTCGGTTGAAGAGTACTAAGTATTGGTTTTTCCAGCCAACCACTCTTCAACTTGGATCCTTATCTCGGTTGAAGAGTACTGAGTGTTGGTTTTTCCGGCCAACCTCTTTAGCCCAGATCCTGATCTTTAGCTGAAAAGGACTCAAAGTTGGTTATTCCTGCCAACCTAGAGCGAAATGTTTGGTTATTCCTGCCAAACGTCCTGCAGCCTCGATCCTTATCTTGGCTTAGGAGAAGTGTTGGTTTTTTCAGCCAACCTCTTCAGCCCAGATCCTAATCCTAGCCGAAGAGAGCTCAAAGCTGGTTATTCCTGCCAACCTAGAGCGAAGTGTTTGGTTATTCCTGCCAAACGTCCTGCAGCCTCGATCCTTATCTTGGCTTAGGAGAAGTGTTGGTTTTTCCAGCCAACCTCTTCAGCCTAGATCCTAATCCTAGCTGAAGAGAGCTCAAAGTTGGTTATTCCTGCCAACCTAGAGCAAAGTGTTTGGTTATTCCTGCCAAACATCCTGCACCCTAGATCCTTATCCTTGGCTTAGGAGAAGTGTTGGTTTTTCCAGCCAACCTCTTCAGCCTAGATCCTTATCTCTGCTGAAGAGAGATCAAAATTGGTTATTCCGGCCAACTCTGATTTTATTGCCCCTAGTACACTAAAACTATTTTTACAGAAGAAAACAATTTATGCTAAAAAAGGAACTACTTGTTTTATTGAAAAAAGAAAACTACAAGTATGTTTAAAGAAAAGCTAAAAATAAAATAGTCTGAGATTGGCAGTGTTCCATGGCTTGGCAATGGCCTTGCTGTCTCCATCTTCCAAGTGGTATGCCCCTTTTCCTGCTAATCCAACCACTTTGTATGGTCTTTTCTAATTAGCCCTAACTTGCCGTCTCTGAGTACTAGAGTATTCTCTATTACTTTGCGCAACACCCAATCTCCAATCTTGAATTGCCGTGGATGTACTGTCTTGTTATATTTTCTGGATAACTCTTGCTAATATGATGCGATGTGAACCAGTGCTCTTTCTCTTCTCTCTTCCGCAAGGTCGAGCTCCAATGCTATGGCCTCTCCGTTTAAGTTTGGATCAAAATTTTCACTTCTAATTGTAGGGAGGCCGACTTCCAGTGGGATTACTGCTTCCATGCCATAGGCCAAGGAAAAAGGCGTTTCTCTAGTAGACCGCCGGGGTGTGGTACGATAAGCCCATAAAACATGAGGGAGCTCCTCCGCCCACTTGTCTTTTGCTTTCTCTAGCCTTTTCTTCAATCCATCCAAGATGACTTTGATGCTTCCGCTTGGCCATTTGCTTGGGGGTATGCCGGTGTACAGTTATAGAATTCTATCTTGTATTCTTCACAAAAGCTTCTAAAAATTTTGCCATCGAACTGAGTGCTATTGTCAGATATTAGAGCTTTTGGTATGCCGAACTAGGTGATGATATTCTGCCAGACGAACTTCTTTACATCTTTCTCCTTTATTAATGCGAGTGCTTCTGCCTCCACCCACTTTGTGAAGTAGTCTGTTGCTGCAAGAAAGAACTTTCTGTTGCCGGGTGCCATTAGAAGTGGTCCTACTATGTCCAAGCCCCACATTGCGAAGGGCCATGGGCTAGTTAATGGTAGAAGCTCTCTGGCTGGTTGATGTATTTGGTGTGCGAACTTCTGACATTTCTCGCACTTCTTGACATACTTTTCTGAATCTGCTTGCATGTAAGGCCACCAATATCCCTGCGAAATTGCTCTGTAGGCCAATGATCTTCCTCCTTGGTGGCTTCTGCATACGCCTTCATGTATCTCGAACAGGAATGCTTCGACCTTGCTAGGATGAACACATTTCAAGTAGGGTCCTGTGAAGGATTTCTTGTACAAGGCCATTGATGGAGAAAGCCAAAATCGCTGTGACTTTGCTCTTATTTTGTTGGCCTCTTTCTTTTCTTCGAGTAAAATGCCGTCCTTTAAGAACACTATAATGAGATCCATCCACGAAGGGCCTAGTTCGGCACAACATACCTCTGCTACTTCGGGTTCTTTAATGCTTGGTCTTGGTAGGAAGTCGATCAATAATGGATGTGGGATGGAATAATGGATGTGGGATGGATGTATTTGCCATCGAAGCGAAGCCTGCTAGTTCATGCACTCTGCTATTTTTTTCTCGGCCAATCTGCTCTATCCGCACTGCTTCGAACTTTATGATCTCTTTTTTGACTAACTCTTAGTATTTAGCCATCCTTTTGTCCTTTGCCTCGTAGTCGCCTGAAATTTGATTTACCACATGTGATAACCCTGTTCCGTACTATGCTAATTGGTCCTTATTATGAATATGATTATGTGTTTGATATGTTTATGTGTGCCATTTATGTGAAAATATATGGTTTTGAATTTTTATCTGTTCACCGTAGGAATATCTATTTGATCATCTGCTTTGAAATTTAAATTGAAGGCCTTATCGGCCACAGAAACAGAAATTGATTACGCCATTGTGATTGGCGTAATTTTTAGAGCCTACGGTGAAATTTAATTGGAAATGAATTCAGATCAGAATTAATTGATTTAATTGATGAATTAGTGCCCAATTATTTATTATTATTAAATTGGAATTAGTAGGATTTGTTGTAATAAGGCACTACACCCTCAAATTCCCTCTTTAGCTTCATTTTGGCTGATTCTAACCTTAAGAGAGAAGAGAGGGCCGGCTAGAGAGGGAGAGGGTTGAAGTTGATCATTGAAGCTTGGATATTTGAAGGCCAACTCTAGATTTGACCATAGATTGGAAGAATTGAGCCTCTAGGTAAGTGAATTCAAGAGTTTAATGTTGTAAATTGTGAATTCAAGTTTGATTAATGGTCAAGAACATGAATTAGTTTGATTATAAGGAAATTGAGTTGTATTTGTTGAATTTAAAGTCAATAGATGCATGCATGTAGGAAATTACTATGAATTTCCATATTTGAGCACAATGTGTATGATCCATGTTGAATTTTTGGTTTAAGTCCATATATTTGATCACCTCTTCACCAATTAAGTTGAGGATATTGTGTATATTCCACATGCAAGTGCAAATCATGGAAGTATGAACCTTAAATGTTTGAATTTAGTGTGTTGGTGATGAATTTGAGTCAATTTGGGTCATGCATGTGTTTGATTCATGAAATTGAGCTTCATTGGATTGGAATTTGGGGTTTATACCATGTTAGTACAAGTGTATTTGAAATTTGAGCTATTGCATGTAAGAAATGTTGGATGGAATGTCAAGTTGAAGCTCAAGAACATAGCTGGAAAACCCAGAAATTTTTGTGTCCGCTCGAGCGGGGAAATCGCCGCTCGAGCATGAAATACGGGCTCTTAGCATTTTTTGGTAGACATGACTCCCGCTCGAGTAGGGAATTTCATGCTCGAGCGGGGAGCCATGTAGAGAGGCCTTCCGCTCGAGCGCCAGAATGCACGCTCGAGCGTAAATTTGACATAGCCAGTACTTTTGCAGGCCTCTTGGGTCCGCTCGAGCGGGGACCCTGTTTTTTGAAATTTTGTTTATGCGTTCTGTACTTTGTTTTCCGTTCTCTTTCACTTCTGAGTACTCTTAGACATGCATTGAGCATTGTAAATGAGTTAAAGAGATAAGAATGAACCCTAAAAAGGAATATGTGAATTAAGGAACGGATTGAATCGTTTATGATCCATTGTGTTCATGAAATGTGTAGGGTCGAGCTCTAGGGCAAATCATTCAGCCGATCACTGTGAGTAATATCTTAACAAAGATATCTGAAATATGTTGTTGTCCAAATTAGTTACTTCTATGTAAGTTTTATAAGTTCATCGATTCAATTGGTGGACAATGTTGCTATGCCAAATGAATGGGCCAGAGGCCAGTTTGATCTGAATGATAGAGTGAATGGGCCAGAGGCCGTTTTGACATGAATGAATGAATGGGCCAGAGGCCGTTTTGACAGGAATGAATGGGTGAGAGGCCGTTTTGACATGAATGAATGGGCCAGAGGGCCGTTTTGACATGAATGAATGGGTCAGAGACCGTTTTGACACGAATGAATGAATGGGCCAGAGGCCGTTTCGACATGAATAAATGAATGGGCCAGAGGCCAGTTTGATACGAATAAATGAATGGGCCAAAGGCCAGTTTGATACGAATAAATGAATGGGTCGAAGGCCAGTCTGATACGAATGAACGAATGGGCCAAAGGCCAGTTTGACATGAATGAATGTATATAATTACTGAGTAAATGTTCAGCATGCGATATCTGAGAATTATGCAATCATCTGTTACGTATGCGATTAATTATGCCTTGATGATGCGTAAAATGAGAATATAATGACGTGCCTATGTGCGAATGCACCTATGTGTATCTAGGTTTACTTCTGTATTGGGCATTCCTTATTGGGCATGGCTTAATAAGAATTTGTGTAGATCATGGATAGGGTAAGGGCATACGAGTTGGCAGACTCTTCCACAGCCAACTTGATAGTTTGGAAAGAACAGTACAAGAAATGGCAAGGATCTTAAGACAACAGTATCAGTTGCCACTACGGAAAGAACCTTTGCCACCTCTAGTGCAAGAGCGCCAAGTGAACGTGTTGGAAGTCACAAGATATGTTGAGGTGCTAGACTGAACACTAATGACCAAAGCTAACATGAACCGATCTTCTGAATGGAAAAGCAAGAAACAAGGTTTTTTCTCAAAGAAGAGGTCATTTAAAAAGCGAAATATGGGATCATCGCACACTTCAAACTCTACAAGGAATACAACACCGACATGTAATGAATGTGGTAAGAAACACTGAGGAGTTTGTTATCGAATTTCTGGGGCTTGTTATAGGTGTGGTAAAATGGACCATATGGTAAGGAACTGTCCCCGAACTGAACAAAATGTGAATGAATCTTCTGCCTCAGCTAGATTCGTACCAATGGTAGGAATTGCTAGTCAAGATAGAGTAATCACACTCATCCCAGAAAGCACTCAGAATATTGCGACCGTTATTCCAGGTATTTATACTGTTTATAAACGAATGCTTATGTGTTGATTAATTCTGAATTAGTAAATGTGTACATCCTTGCTTGGGATATCATTTGATTCGGGTCGGCATCTTCTTTTGTATCTGCTGCATGTGTATCTAGATTGGTTAGACCCACAAGATCGAGACTGTATTCATTGAATGTATATGTTCCATTTGGGAAATTTGTGAAATATATGTGGGGATATCGATTAACTCTGCACATGCACATGTACATCTAAACCTATGCTCGGAGTGATTTGTTATATAACTGCCTTCATTGACTAAACCACTGGAATTATGACTCTGTGATTGTGTGACTAAGTTTAGCACCCCAAGTAACGAACTCTATAAATTGCGAGATCATGTATTCTGATTAGTAGACAATTGGGCTTGACTCGTAAACCTATGATTTGTGACTAATTTGGAACTTTTGCGTAACAGACCCCATCTTATGTGCAACCGAGGAACTTTGTTTAATGTATTACGGTGCACCATGTGCTTGCATATAAGACTTATTTGGGAACTCCTGTATTGGTTATGATACATACTTTGATATGAATAGTTGTGATGAATGACTCTGATATGACTTTGAGAAAACTTTTATCTGATTCGATTCGATAAAACCTTTGTCTGATTTGGCCTGGTAGAACCCTCATTGAATATGATTTGATGAGACCTTTGCTTGGATTGATTTGATAAGACCCTCTATCTAATTTGATTTTGTTAAAGAGGATTAAGAATTGTTTATAAATAAATAGCCAGATTATTCTTGGCAGAAAAACTGATAGACCCAACACCTGAATCCGTTTGGAGTACTTGACTTATTTGAAAGACCTTTTGTGGGCTATCAACAGATTGATTTGATTGTAAACAGTTCTAAATATTTATCCTCGACTAATCAGAATAGGCTTCATACGTCTGCATCAGTGTTGTCGGATTTTGGGAAATCAGGTTTTGGTAAGTGGTATTGTGTTTGTTTTGATGACATTCTTGAGACGTCCCTTCGTGCTAGGGGACGTTAAGCCTATGTAGTACCTTTGTTGAAATATCTCTTTTGCCACCAACGATTTTGTATGGGTGGGTTTGTCTAATCGATCTCGGGTTGGCCACCGACGGTCGTGAACGGGTGTGCTTTGATTCCGAGACGATTATTCCCTTGTTTGTCCGGAATGTCATCCTTTGGTATTATGTAGATGTTATTGACATCCAAGGAGCTTTGAAAAACCTTGATTATCCATAAGTATGTGAATTTGGTGCGCCTTGTAAATAACTGCTCAGTGCTATTATATTCTGTAATTGGGACTCTAGGGATGTGTAAATTGTGCTTAACATGTGATTGACTCCTTTGATATTGTCTTTGACGACATGGGGATTTATATACGAATTGCCTTATGTTTTTGACGACTATCAGATAATGTGGAAAGACTCGATGGAACAGGGGATTGAATATTGAATCGAATTGTAAACCGTAAACTGTTGAATGAATTGAGGACACGTGTATTGTGTTAGAAATTGACTGCTTCGATGTTATTGAACTTTACAACCAGTATTATGGGAATATGTGGACTATGTGCATTGTATGGGTAATTGCTTCGATGCTACCTTTGTTGATTCGGGAATCAGTATCTGGATCCACTTTATATTCCTGAAGACTTTTGATTAACCTTTGATAACTGTGATGAGTCACTAAATTAAGTACTGAATTGGGTTGTGAATTGTGGAATTATTGAAGAATGAATTGAACTTCTGTGACAAGAAATGGACCAAACTTCTATGGTAAAGTTAGTTGGCATTTGAAATAAATATGTTGGTGACCTATTGTGAAGAAGGAAATTGTTGAATTTGTGTCTAAATGTTTTCGGTGCCAACAAGTCAAAGTTGAATAACAGATATTGGCGGAACTACTGCAACCTCTCTCTATTTCGGAATGGAAATGGGAATATGTGACTACTAATTTCACTGTGGGACTGCCTCGGACGCCCAAGGTATAAGTCCCGTTTGGATTACTGTATGTAAAATCATCAAGTTTGCTCATTTCCTCCCTGTGAAATTTTCGTATGATGCTTATAGACTAGCCGTTGTTTACATCAATAAGGTTGATTGTTTGCATGGGGTCCCAGTATCCATTGTTTCAGACAGGAATCCTAAAATGTGTCTGAATTCTGACAAGCCTTCAAGAGGCAATGGGGACTGAGTTGTGATTTGGCGCTACTTTCCATTCGAAAATCGATGTATAATTTGAAAGAACTTTTGGGAGAAATGCTCCAAATGTGTGCAGTAGATTCTTCGGGGAATTTGGAAGATCTATCCATTGTTGGCAGACTTTGCTCACAACCATAGCTTACACTCTAGTTTTGGTGTGTCACCATACAAGCCTTGTATGGAAGAAAAGTTGAGTCTTTGACCGACTAAGAACATAGTGTTGCTTGATTTATAGATTGAGCAAATGACTATCAAAAGAATTGGAACCGTTGAATAAAAAGTATTCCGAATTGTTTTCGGCTGAAGGTAAAATAAGTTTGGAGGACCAAACTTCCTAAAAGGGGGAAGACTGTGATAACCCTATTCCGTACTATGCTAATTGGTCCTTATTATGAATATGATTATGTGTTTGATATGTTTATGTGCGCCATTTATGTGAAAATATATGGTTTTGAATTTCTATTTGTTCGCCGTAGGAATATCTATTTGATTATCTGCTTTGGAATTTAAATTGAAGGCCTTATCGGCCACAGAAACCGAAATTGATTACGCTATTGTGATTGGCGTAATTTTTAGAGCTTACGGTGAAATTTAATTGGAAATGGATTCATATCAGAATTAATTGATTTAATTGATCAATTAGTGCCCAATTATTTATTATTATTAAATTAGAATTAGTGGGATTTGTTGTAATAAGGCACTACACCCTCAAATTCCCTCTTTAGCTTCATTTTGGCTGATTCTAACCTTAAGAGAGAAGAGAGGGCCGGCTAGAGAGGGAGAGGGTTGAAGTTGATCATTGAAGCTTGGATATTTGAAGGCCAACTCTAGATTTGACCATAGATTGAAAGAATTGAGCCTCTAGGTAAGTGAATTCACGAGTTTAATGTTGTAAATTGTGAATTCAAGTTTGATTAATGGTCAAGAACATGAATTAGTTTGATTATAAGGAAATTGAGTTGTATTTGTTGAATTTAAAGTCAATAGATGCATGCATGTAGGAAATTACTATGGATTTCCATATTTGAGCACAATGTGTATGATCCATGTTGAATTTTTGGTTTAAGTCCATATATTTGATCACCTCGTCACCAATTAAGTTGAGGATATTGTGTATATTCCACATGCAATTGCAAATCATGGAAGTATGAACCTTGAATGTTTGAATTTAGTGTGTTGGTGATGAGTTTGAGTCAATTTGGGTCATGCATGTGTTTGATTCATGAAATTGAGCTTCATTAGGTTGTAATTTGGGGTTTATACCATGTTAGTACAAGTGTATTTGAAATTTGAGTTATTGCATGCAAGAAATGTTGGATGGAATGTCAAGTTGAAACTTAAGAACATAGCTGGAAAACCCAGAAATTTTTGTGTCCGCTCGAGCGGGGAAACCGCCGCTCGAGCGTGAAATACGGGCTCTTAGCATTTTTTTGGCAGACATGACTCCCGCTCGAGCGGGGAGCCATGTAGAAAGGCCTTCTGCTCGAGCGCCAGAATGCACGCTCGAGCGTAAATTTGACATAGCCAGCACTTTTGGAGGCCTCTTGGGTCCGCTCGAGTGGGGACCCTGTTTTCTGAAATTTTGTTTATGCGTTCTGTACTGTGTTTTCCGTTCTCTTTCACTTCTGAGTACTCTTAGGCATGCATTGAGCATTGTAAATGAGTTAAAGAGATAAGAATGAAGCCTAAAGAGGAATATGTGAATTAAGGAACGGATTGAATCGTTTGTGACCCATTGTGTTCATGAAATGTGTAGGGTCGAGCTCCAGGGCAAATCATTCAATCGATCACTGTGAGGAATATCTTAACAAAGATATCTGAAATATGTTGTTGTCCAAATTACTTACTTCTATGTAAGTTTTATAAGTTCGTCGATTCGATTGGTGGACAATGTTGCTATGCCAAATGAATGGGCCAGAGGCCAGTTTGATCTGAATGATAGAGTGAATGGGCCAGAGGCTGTTTTGACACGAATGAATGGGCTAGAGGCCGTTTTGACATGAATGAATGGGCCAGAGGCCGTTTTGACAGGAATGAATGGGCGAGAGGCCGTTTTGACACGAATGAATGAATGGGCCAGAGGCCATTTCGACATGAATAAATGAATGGGCCAAAGGCCAGTTTGATACGAATAAATGAATAGGCTAAAGGCCAGTTTGATACGAATAAATGAATGGGCCAAAGGCCAGTCTGATACGAATGAATGAATGGACCAAAGGCCAGTTTGACATGAATGAATGAATGGGCCAAAGGCCAGTTCGACATGTGTGATAGAACGAATGGGCCAGAGGACAGTATGATCTGAACGAAAGAATGGTTGGGCCAAAGGCCCGCTTGAAATGAACGAAAGGACAAATGAGCCAAAGGCTAGTTTAATATGAATGGATTGGGCCCGAGGCTGTCTGATGTTTTTGTGATCGCAGTCACTTGACATATGTATATACACTAGATAGAAATACGAATTGGGCCTAAGGCCGTTTGATGTATATATTGTTCCAATGTATCTTCTTTAATTGACATTATTCACTGGGCTTTCGCTCACGCTCATTCATGTGTTTGTAGGTGAGCCAAGAGAGGTCCAACCCCAGCCTCAGTGAAGTCTGTATGGAACAACCAAGGTTTTGGAGAGTCAGCCCTTACGTCTCACGCGTGAGACATATCTTCGCCCTTTTGTTGCCCTGTGTTATTTTGTCATGTTGGCAAGGACTTTGGTTTTTGTTCATATATAGTTTTTGATTGGCTGACCTAGACTTGAATGATCCTATCTGTACAGAACCGTATGTTACTGTATTGTCTGATGTGAGTTATTAATATCTTTATGTATGGTTTGTTATGATGTGCCATGTAAGCACAGCTCTACGGACAAAGTTTTAAATTCTGCTTCCATTTGGCCCCTTTACTCTGATGAGTTATGTTCGGTTTGGTTTGAGGCCGTAGGTAATCTCATGATTATTGGCCGGTTATGTCCTTAACCCTTGGAGGCGGGTTCGGGTCATGACACCACCAGCTGTAAGTCACTGTAAACCATTAGCTCGGTGGCCTTCATGTATAGTGCTGATTTTAGGTCTGCTAAGAGCGCTTCATACTCCGCCTCGTTGTTTGATGTTGGGAATCCTAGGTTGACTGCTTGTTCCACTATTAAGCCATCTGGTGAGATGAGGACTATGCCAAGTCCTGCACCGTGCCTATTGGATGCTCCATCCACGAAGAGCTTCCACATTTCTCCTACGAATAGCTTCTAGCAAGTGGAGGGATCGGATGATAACTTGGGGTCGTGAGTATTGCTGATGTCTTCTTTAACTTCCATATCTACTGTTTGCCCTTATTATATGACTATACCAAGTTTTTACTTGTTGACGAGTCTTTGCTTGGGGTAGCATGGTTTGTCTCTTCTGCACTTTCCTCAATCTGATATGCCTTGGGATGTGGTTGAGTATTCTGTATTAGGGGTTGCGCATTTCCTGTAGCACTTTCTGTCCCCATTTCCATTGTACCAGTCAAGTCAACAGGGCATATGTGATGACTTCTTGGTGTGAACTCTGTTACAAAGTCTGCCAAAGCTTAGGCTTTTATTGTGGTTCTGGGCTGAAACTTGATATCGAACTGTCCCAATTCCACTGCCCACTTCAAGATTCGCCCAAAAAAGTTCGCCCTCTCAAACAAAGCTTTTAACGGAAAAGCTGTTAGGACGATTATGGTGTGGGCGTAGAAGTAATGCGACAGCTTCCTTGAGGCCATCATCAAAGCTAAGGCCAGTTTTTCCAATGGTAAGTACCTGGTTTCTACGCTCAATAAGGTTTTGCTTACGTAAAAGATTGGCAGGTGTTGGATTCCTTTCGTTCTGACCAACACTGCGTTGACTGTGTGCTGTGAAACTGCAAGGTACAAAAAGAGCTCTTCTCCGGGTAGTGGGGTTACTAGCAAAAGTGGAGAAGACATGTACTCTTTCAAACTTTCTAGAGCGCGGTCGCATTCTTCATTCCACTCAAACTTGGCCTTTAATGCTTGGAAGAATGGTCGACATCTGTCTGACGATCGACTTATGAACCGGTTGAGCGCAGTTGCTAGGCCAGTGAGATGCTGCACTTCTTTTACTGTGTTGGGCCTCTTAAGATCCTGGATTGCTTTGATCTGAGAGGGGTCTGCCTCTATACCTCGGTTGGTCACCAGGAAGCCTAGGAATTTGCCTAATCCTACACCGAACGCACACTTGGATGCATTTAGGTACAACTTGTTCTTCTTCAGGATCTAAAACATTTCATCTAGGTCATTGAGATGGTCCTTCTCATCCTTGCTCTTGATCACCATGTCGTCGATGTAAGCTTCCATTGTTCTGCCTAACAATGGTTCAAACATCTTGGTGATCATCCATTAGAATGTTGCCCCTGCGTTCTTTAGGCCAAAGGGCATGACCTTGTAACAGTACAATCCTCTAGGCGTTGTGAAAGATGTGACCTCCTGGTCTGGTTCATACATAGCGATCTAATGGTAACCTCTGTACGCATCAAGGAAGATAAGTCGATTGTGTCCTGCCGTCAGGTCTACTAGTTGGTTTATCCGTGGTAGGGGAAAGCTGTCCTTTGGGCATGCCTTGTTAACTGTTTTGTAGTCCACGCAGACGCGCCATTTTCCGTTCTTCTTTGGCACTACTACGGTATTGGAGATCCACCTGGGATAGTGCACTTCTCTGATAGCTCTTGCCTCCAGTATGTTGCCTACTTCTTCCGCCACTATTTCTACATGGTGGAGTGCTGATCTGCGAGTGCGCTGTATAACTGGTCTGGCAGCTGGGTGGACGTTCAGTTGGTGACAGATGAAATTTGGGTCAATGCCAGGCATGTCATACGATGTCCAAGCGAACACTTCGATGTTAGAGGTTAAGAATTTCATAACCTCTATTCTCTCAGTGTTGGACAATGACGAGCCGAGCAAAAAGAACTTTTCTGGGTCTTTTTCATCTATCCTTACTTGTACCAAGTCTTCCACTGCCTTCTGTTCAGGGGTTTTGCCAACATCCGCAAACAATTTATTACTCTTAGGTTCTTCCACTATCTGTACATACCCTTTGGCAGCGTGGCTACCGTTTACTATGACGAAGCACTGTTTGGACATAATTTGGTCTCCCAAGACCTCTTCAATTACTCCAGCTTCGTTGGGGAACCATAATACTTGATGGTAGGTTGATGCTACCAATCACATAGCATGTAACCATGTCCTTCCCAGGATTATGTTGTAGGTGGAAGGGACTTTCAATACCCAAAATTCCACCTGTTTCGTCATGCTTCCTGCTTTGACTGGGAGGATTATCTTACCCACTGGCCATTTTGGCATTGAGTTGAATTCGATTAGGGGAGATGTGGGCGCCATGTCTTTGTCCTCCAATTTTAGTTGTTTGAAGGTTTCGTAGTACATTATCTCACATGAGCTTCCTTGGTCGATCAAAATCCGTTTGACGTCGAAATCCTTGACGCGGAGAGTGATAACCAATGCATCATTGTGAGGGTAGTATATCCTTACCAAATCTTTGTCCGAAAAACATATGACATTTGTGGCCTCTGTTCTCCCCTTTTTGATGGCAGGTTGTGCACTTAATACCTCCCTTAAGTGCTCAGTCTTTTTGATTATCCCCCTGAGCTCACATATCCGCTCAGGTCCGAATATCTCATGTATCACATTAATTACGCCTTGAGGTGGAGCGTCAACCGACATCCCGTTTGGGACGTTGTGGTTCTGGGGGGCTAGCTGTGTTCCTCCTTCTATATACTGGTCCAAATGCCCAGCTGCCACTAACTCCTCCAAATGTTGCCTCAACGACGTGCAATTTTCAGTGCGATGCCCCTTTTCATCATGGAAGGTGCACCGGGACCTCTCGTCATAGTCCTTCTGTGCTTCTCCTAACTTAGCTGGTCACCGGACGAAAGGTTTGTCTCGTATCTTACTGAGAATTTGATAGATTGGTTTTTGAACACCGTGGTAATGGCAATGCGAACTCTTAGCCACCTTTTGTCTGGATCTTTTTGTTGGCCTGTCTGCCTCGCCCGTTCTTGCTGGGGCGTTTTACTGTATTGACTTTTGCCATAGTCTTTTCATCTGGCGTTGCTGTTGTGCCAGATTTTGTTTTAGCACGGGCGCCATCCTCCTCTACTCGAATATGTTGGTGCACTTGCTCTATTAAGGCCTCCATTGTGAGGGGTGGTGCCATAGTGATTGAGTCCCTCAACTTGTTTCTGACTGGCAGACCCTTTTTGTATTGCGCAATGGCGAGATTTGTGGGGTAATCTCCTATCTGGTTGAAAGTTTCCCAGTAGCGACTATTGTAGGACCTCAATGTTTCTTTGTCGCCCATGTCAATAGAGAGTAGCTGATCGATCTCCACTGGTGTCTTGGTGTTCGTTCTAAACCTTGTCACGAACGCCTCTGCCAATTGTGCCCAGGAGGCGATGCTGCCTTCTGGTAGCCTTTTGAACCAAGTTAGGCCCAGATCGCCTAGGCTGGATGGAAACAGGATGCACATTAAAGCCTCGTTTCGCCAGTATACTGTCATAACCTGGCGAAAGTGGCTCAAGTGCATGTAGGGGTCCGTTTTCCCCTCATAAGTGGTGAATTTGGGCTGGTGAAAGCCCGAAGGTAGTGGTGCGTTCTCAATTGCCGAAACGAACGGCGAGGTTTGCAACCTTCCTAATGCTTTGTCTGTTGGTTCATAAGCAAGGCGAGGTATTGGCATTCCTACCTCGACGCCGCCATGCGTCCGAGGGGCCAACCGTTGAAGGGCTGAGACTCTATGCGGGTCGCGTGCCCTGATATCTTCCTTCCATCGTGCCCTTTCTTCTAGCATAGTTCGCAAATCAGATGATCTAGGCAACTTCGTCTGCCTAGATGACGTCTGGTGCGTGCGTGAGGGCCGATAGGTGCTTCCCTCAGTATATGACCTCTCAGTTCTCGTTCTCTCAGACCTGGAGTAACGAGTCCTGGGAGGTCTTGATTGAGTGTCGCGTGTTCTCAGGCTCCTACTCTCTACTTGCGATGGTGCGGTATGCCTACCACGATCTTCCGAGTGGCGAGGAGGTGTATTGCCTTTATGCCTCTTTCCTGTCGCCACCCCTTTTCCTTTTATCTGGCACTTCATCGACTCCATGTCTGCTGTCATCCTTCTTATTATCTCATCCTGCTCCTTCATGCAATCTTCCAGAACTTGAGGTTCCAACCTCCGCCTCTGTCGTTCTGGACTTTGAGAGCGACGGGAGCTGTTAACCCGCCTCCCCCTTGCATCCTTCCGGGGGTTTTGTCGCTGGGGTTCTAAATCTGCCATGGGAGGGATGGAAGGCAAACCTTCACGCCTCCCACCTTCCTCTGGGGTTTGTTCGTCGATAGCGGACTGTGGCAAATCTTCATTGTGCGCCATTACTTCCAATTAGAGAGGAAAAACTTGATCAAGAGGTTTTATTCTTTTTGGAATTTCCTACAGACGGTGCCAATTGTACGAGCACGAAATAATTCTTCTCGTATAATTATGTTGACCAAGTCTGCGCTCCTCCACACGTCGCCGTTTTACTCCCTGAAAACATAAACGTGAGCTAGCCGGCGGGTGTGTGCCGGATACCTCTCTGATGCCTAAGTCAGCAAAATAGACAAATAGACAAAAGATCTGTGTATTCGAGAATCAAAGTTGTGTTACCTCTCCATAGGTGATGTTGTGAGCTTTTATAGGTTCCGCGTGGCATAATCCTAGTGGGACTCTTATTCTTCCATGTAGAGTCCTCCTAGGAATCACACTCCTGAAAGATAATGCTTATCCTTCAACACCCCCCTCACTGCTTAAACCAAGTGAGATGGTTTTACCTCGGTAGTATGACAACACGACTGAGCTAACATAGCCATGCTAAAGTGGCAGAAATGACTGAGCTCCAACTAGCTCGGTTCTTCTCTTTATTGTTTGTACCTCAGTTTCGCCTGTTGAGACCGAGCTAACCATAGCAAGCTTGGACCGAGCTAATCAAGAGTAAGGTCCGGAGGAAGGCTCAAATCATCTCGGCTTTGAATGGTATGACCGAGCTGATTACACCGTACCGACCGTGGTAACCATAACCACAAATGGACCGAGCTAACCGCATGGTCCTTTTACTGGGCCCTTTTGACCGCGGCTCACAGAACGACCCATTATCACGCCTTGGCCTAGCTAGGTCCTAGTGCACATAAAAACTTCCCTCTCATTAAGTATTTTTTTTTAAATTTTTTAGATGCACTTTGTTTACATGTATCTAAAAAGTAAAATATTTATAAAAAAATATTTTAAATAATCAATAAATATACAAAAATATGAAAAATGTACCGAATTCTAGTATTTTTTTTTGTATTTTTGATATTTAGTGAATTTTCTATAATTTTTTTTCACAAATATTATAATTTTTAATTATATTTATGTTAGGAGTATCTAAAAATTTTAAATATTGCTTAGAATGTTAAAAAATTCAGTAAAAATAAAAAAAAATATATGAAAAATTAAATTTTTTAATTTTCTGAATAGTGAATCCTGAAAATCCAAACTAAATGTGATTCTAATAGATAACTTTTGATATTCGATCATATTAATTTTTTTATATAAATGTTATACTCAGTAAATACTAAAAAGTGAATAATTCGAATAAGTGACGTCCGTCCCGAAATGGGTCTACCAAATCTAAATAGTCTCTCAAGTTGCTAACTTGAGAAAATTCGAATCCTATTTTGTTTTTAGAGACAAGAATAATAAAATAAAAAATATTATGATTATCAGATTAAGTTATTTTTATTTTTTATTTTTTATTTATTTTTTATTTTTTCTATTCTACGAATGATATACACGAAAGATTACAAAATGAAAAGCTCGGATCATTGAAACAATACCCAAGGTGAGTCCCACAAGCCTTCAAATTCTGTTAAGTTGATATTATGAGGCACAATAGTGAGTGTTTTAATTAGAAATGAAAATACATAAAAGATCATATTATTCTGTGTAATTTTTTGTATAGTATTGTTAACCATACAAAAAAAAAAAAAAAAAATGATGAACACAAAAATCAGTCGTTTAACTAGACAAATAACCAAAGATCAAAAAAAAAAAAAAAAGAAGATAAATAACATATAGAGATAAATAATTTTAAAAAAATAAAAAATATTACATAAAATTTTATTTTTTCGGCTCATTTTTCCATTTCAAAATACAAGTAAATAAATGGCACATTCATGACACTCATATTGAGAAAAAGAAGTAAAAAAATAAAATAAAAATGAGATTATGTATATCATTTTAAAAAAAAAGGAAAAAAAATAATTTTAGCTTCATTTGATTTGTGTTTTAAAATATTATTTCAAAAATAATTTTCAGTAAAGAGTTTAAAAATTTTTTAAAAAATTTTGTTGTATATTTTGAAAATAGTTTTAGAATTTTACAGTTTAGGATGATTTGATATTTTTTGAGATGTTTTGAGAAGATGATAAAAAGTAACTTTTTGATTTTTAACTAAACTTTTGACTTTTTTAGACAAGTGATTTGGGAAGTTAGTAAAAAGTTACTTTTGATTTTTTTATTAATATTTGTTTATGATATCAAATCACAATAAAATGACCAAACTACTCTCATTCAATTTAAAATATTTACAACTTCACTCATGTAGCACATTTTGACTCATGAGGGATAAAATTGTAATTTTACCAGTAACTGAAAATCAACTTCCCAAATGTCTTTAAATACAAAAAAAAGTCAACTTTTAGCTTTTGCTACAAACGCACAAACATGGCTAAAGCCCAAGTACCTAAAAGAGGCCTTTGTAGTTGAATAGATCAGTATGAAAGAAAAAGTAAGCCTCGTTTAGAATATTAGTTTGGGTTAAAATAACTATATAAGACAAAATAGACTATTTTAACTAAATAATATAAAATATCACATTTAATTTATAATTATTTTATTTTTTTTCTCACAAAAGTTAAAAAATTCAAAAAATCTATCATAAACGAGATTTTTTAACCATAAATTAAAATAATCAAAAAAATTAAAAAGTCAACTCATATTCTAAACCAACCTTAACAAAAAGAGAGGATAGAAAAAAATAATTAATTAATGTATAATAAAAAAAATAATTTTAAATTTTCAACTATTTGTTTTTGAAATTTTTAAAAACACATGCCTTTGTGTTTGTAATTCCAACATTCTTGGCTCCAACTTCAAGCCACCAAGATCTTTTGAGTGTGTTTTTTCTAAAATTTTTTAAGGCGTTGTATTATGTGGTTGAGATTTAATACTGAAACTCTAAGAAAATTTAGGGAAAACAAAACGATCCATGCTCTGTTTTCTCTCCCTCTCGTCTCTCACACTTCTGAGCTAAAAAACGGACTACCTGAAAACGGTGGCAGTACACAAACTTCATACAACCTCCATCAAACTCAAAATCCATCTTTATCACTCTCTCTCTCTCTCTCTCTCTCTCTCTCTCTCTCTCTAGACTCTTCATTTTCTCTCTCTTGCATGGCCGCAAACAGCAAACCACAGTCTGTGTCAGTCCCACCCATCAAACCCAAAACCCATCACTCCCACACCACCACCAATGGCGATTCAAGCGAGAGCAGCTCTTCCAGCCCACCACCATCGCCTCGCCGTCCCTCCGCCGCAGCCCAATGCCGCCGGCGCCGGCTTCCTCACAAAGTCGAATCCCTTTCCAGCCGTGAGAGCATCATCGCCGGAATATTCCCCCGGCGAGGCCTCCGGTACTTTTTGCTTTTGCCTCTTCTGTACGTCTCGGGCTTGATCATGTGTGTGGGTCCCTTCTCTTCTTGGATGCGACCCCGTCCTTTGCCTGGATCGGTCTACCGTAGCCACGAGATCTTTCTCAAGCTCTGGGATGATATTCGCTCTGACAATTCGTCGGGAATTGAGGTTTGCTTTACGGGTTTTCCTCTGTTTTTCTGATTAATTTCTGTTTGGTTGATGAGAAAATGCAAGGAAAGTAAAAGAAAAGAAAAGAAAAGAAAAGAAAAGAAAGTAGTAATTGTTAGATAGGGTGGTGATTAAGAGCTCTAATAATAGAGCTCTAATAAGAGCACTAGTGACATGGCAATCTAAAAAAAAAAAATAAAAAAACAAAACAAAGATAAAAATATCAAATCATACAGTAGGGCCCACTGGATATTAGTTTTATAAGTGGATGTTCTGGTTAATGGGTTTCTCTTTCTTTCTTTCTTTTTTTTTTCCAGTAATTTAATCATACACCTTTTGTTTTTTCCTTCCCTCCATGATTGGTTTAAATCCGGAGCTAGACCCTATTTAACAAGTAGGTTAAATGTTAATTTATTAATTTTTTTGATATATATATATTTTTTTGTCATATCATCTTCTTACTTTTGTATCTGTTTTTGAAAAAAAAATTTAAAAAATTAAGAAGTTGAACTTTCCAAAATAGGCCAAAGAGCCGAGCCTCTCGTTGCTAGTCACTCAATCAATAGTGACAATCATGTAGTGGTAAGTGACAGATTCACATATAGGTGGGATTCAAACTTACGCTCCTAACCTTGGACATGGTTTGCCCAAGCCCAAGTCTAAAAGGTGCGTCATATCCTGCACCCAAGTGACTAGTTCTAGAGAAAGGGGAACTAGGAACTCAGGGCTTTTGTGTAGCCAAACAAGCTCAATTGTCAGATAAATAAAGCAAACATGCAAAATGTTTTGGGAGAATATCATAAAGAAAAATGCTTGGAAGCACTAATTAGTGCTCCTACTAATTAGGTGGCAGTGGGTCCCGCCATTAATGATGTGATGTTTTGGTCTTGGAGTTGTATTTTTTTTTTTTTTAACTTTTTTAATGCATTAGTGCTATTAGTGGTGATATTTTTAGTGGGATGAATCATTGTTGTATCATAAAATGGAAAGATGGTAAAATAATTTGAAATTCATGAAAGTACAAGGGGCTCATGCACTAAAATAATCACATTGAATATGTTGTTGCAACTTTGTCACTTGTCAAACTATAAAATATCACTTGACTTTTTGGCATATAGATTTCCATATGTGGATGACGAGTTTCTCATTAGGGGGCTCTTTATAAGTTGAAGTATGCTATTTTAGTTTTATATGCTAAATTTTGGATCTAGATAGTTTATGAGAGCATTAGATAGTAGCGTTTTCTGATATGTTTTTAGTTTATTTAATGTGCACATGTAAACTTGAAGATTTTGCAGTTGAATACCATCAAAACTTGTTTCATTCCCTTCTCTTACTTGGTAATTAGTACACTGCTGGAATTTGATGTCCTCGGAAAGCGACATAAAGATTGTGCTTTCGATCGTTTGGCTGTTTGATGGACTAATTTATTGAAAACACAAAGTGGTGAAATTGCTTTTGGAATTTATCTACCTGTGGAGTTTGTATTTGACAATATGCATAAATATTTGTAAGATATTGTTTAAAAAAATAAATTAGAAAGAAAAAACGTAATTGGAAAAGATAATTAGCAATGAGAATCCAATGAACTTTTCTGAAACTGTTGATTTTGCTAAAGAAAACTATCCGTGAAATACCTTGTATTCAAAATTGCTTTTTTAATCACCTCCAATTTTTATGATTTTAATTCCAAAATGCTAATTTTATAAAAAGGCGATGTTAGATTGTATACATAAATTAGCCAAGTTGACATGTTGATTCTTGTTGTAGTTGTCCACTCTATGGAGATACAGGAGGAAGCTCAAAGAGCAGAAACCATGCCCGGAAACAACTTCTGGCCGAAATTTTGGTATAAGGATTTTAATTTTGATCCTGTTCTTGATTTGTTCTTTCTTCTTTTAACAACACATTTTAATAATTTGATGAAGTATCTTTGCTATCTGTACCGTGTGTAAAGGAAAACTACTAATATTTGGTAGATGGAGTAATATTATAGGACGTGACATTTGCAGTGATAACAAAAGTTAAGGATTACATAGCTTTTTGTATATGGACTAATGATTTTGTTTTTTTCTTTTCATTTTAGGGTACTCTGCACATTACTTGGTTGTTGAAGCTAATGGTGGCCTTAATCAACAGCGTTCGTCGGTATATGATTTCTCTTGTAAAATTAATCATCAATTTACTGTTGTTCCAATTTCTATATATTTTCTAAATGCATTACTATATCTAGATCACAAGGTATAAGTCCTTCCCCAAAAGTTGTAGACTGTGATATATATATATGTGTCTCGTGTAAATTTTTTGTTTGTAATTCAATTTTTCTTTCAAGGAAAATGAAGGAAGGAGATAAAGGTTAAAATCTTATTAATTTGTTTTTTGTTTTTTTTTTGTTTATAATCCATTATCTTTTTTTTTTTCCTTTTTTAATTAAAATTACCCGGCAGATTTGCAATGCGGTGGCAGTGGCTGGACTTTTAAATGCGACACTGGTCATCCCTCACTTTGAGTTCCACAGTGTTTGGAAGGATCGAAGGCAAGTTGTGTTTTCTTTTTTCTGGAAAATAAAAAATTTGTTTTATTTTTTATATTCATTTTCCTTTTCTTGTTTTTGGAAACAAAAGTGCCTTGTTTTCAGAAAACTTTCCCAAAAACAGTTTTCGGAAACAATTTGCCAAACAAATTTTTTTTTCCTGTGAAAACATAGAATAAAAAACGAAATGCACAACCAGACAGAGCTTGTATTATTTCTCTTTTGTCATTGCTCTTCTATTTGAATTATATTACAATTAATCGAGCAATCTTCCATGACAGCACCATTTAAGTTTTGAAGTTGATGATAGTCTACAAGAATATATGATATAAGATGTAGAAAACAATGTCTCATTCAAAAAGATTAGCCTGCAAAAAAGCCCTTAAGTTCATTTTTGTAAGATATGAAACTTGGGTAATGCTTTAAATATTTCCCTTGGAGGCACTTGCAAAAGAATATAGAAGTGAGATATAACAAATAACTTGTGTGTATTTCACCTCAGTCTCTTGGTGTACGAAGGAAATGGTATAATTAACCTCTATTCCTTTTCTTTCTTCCTTATTTTATTTTATTTTTATTTTTATTTTTATTTTTATTTTTATTTTTCCTTAGATTGACAATAAAAGAAAATTTATTAAAGAAAAGAAAAAGTACTAAGCAAAGGGAGACAAAGGAGTCTGCCAAGCAAAGAACAAAAGAAAAAGACTAGTACGCAAATGTCAAAAATGCCACCTAAAAATGACTTGCTGCCCTCCAATCACTAGAAATTATAAAAAATAAAATAAAATAAGCGGAATTCACTTAAAAGGAGGAGAAATAAAAGACCATAAAGACGATAAATAACACATTTTATTCCATAAAGAATCAATTTCATCATTATGCTGCAACCAAATAACCTACATGAATGAGAAGAAAACTCAATTCCACAAGATTTTCACTTTCTTGTTGGTGTCATAACCTTTTTTAATCATCTTTTCTATATAAAACCTTTTGCGGGGTCTTCTTGTTCCTTTTTTCTTCAACTAGATTCTGGATGGTGTTATTGGGCACATATTTGTGTTTTCTTGTGTTGCAATTTTTATATTATTTTTTGGGATATTTAATGGGTATATGTCACTTGACCGAGATGATGTGGTGTCACCCTTCCACTAATTAATTGACATTAGTGAAAAGTGAGACCGAAATTTGATGTGGCCAAACATTCAGCACCTCGGACCAAGCAAAAAGTGACTTCTCGGGTCCCATTTTAATCACATGTCAATTAATGAGTGGTAGGGTAACACCACATCATCTCGGAAACGTGACGTACCCGTTACATAAAATACTCTCTTTACGATGGGAAGTGGGTTTCCCCTTGTAATAAATGCAGCAACCTGCCAAGTATATTATCTTGTTCTTCAATTTTTGAACAAATTATTGACTTAAATGTGCTGATTTACTCTCCGACTTCTTGGTTCCTAGGCCATATAATCTATGTACATTCAATCCTATGACATGCTTTGCTTTTTCTTCTTTAGTGATTTCATTTTTGGTGCCATGCAGTCAGTTTAGTGATATTTATGATGAGGAGCATTTCATTACCAGCCTTGAGGGTTATGTCAGAGTGGTTCGCAAGCTACCAGAGGAATTGTTGGAAGTATATGATTTCAACATCAGCAACATACCAAATCTGCGAGTCCAAGCTTGGGCTACGGCAAAATATTACTTGGAAGAAGTTCATCCTGTCTTGAGTAAGCAGCGGTAGGTACTTAATCTAGATCTATTTCTCTTCCTTTTGTCAATCCATAACTTAGAGTGCCGTAGGTTGTGTTTGGATCATGGAAATGAGAAGGGAAAAGTGAATGAAGTTGAAGCTCTTTTTTTTTTTTTTTTTTTTTTTCATTTTTTGCTTCTCTCCACAAATCCAAGAACTAATACTATCAGACAAATATAAAACAAGAAACACAATTAGTATTATATATATAACTCTCTTGTAAGTTGCTTCATCCATTAGTGATCTACATCACTATCATTCGCCAAATTGCTGTTCCCAGAATCCTAACATTAGACTGTTGGATGATTCAATTTTAAATGAGCATTCTTTATTTGGCACGGGCTGAAGTTGCTGTAAAATATTGTGGCAGACCTACATCTTATTCCTAATCACTTACCTGGTTGATGCAGAGTTATCCGCATTTCTCCCTTTGCAAACAGATTGGCAATGAATGTTGCACCTCACATTCAATTTCTGCGATGCCTAGCCAACTATGAAGCATTGAGATTCTCTCTTCCAATAGCTACATTTGCAAAGAAATTGGTCAGCCGAATGATGGGCAAGAGCTCGAGCACTGGTGGGCAGTATGTTTCCATCCACCTTCGATTTGAGGAGGTACTTAATTTTATTTTGGATTTATCTTCTGAGAACATTTTGATTAAAGTAGTGTTTGGTTGGTTAGGATTTACAATCTTATGAGAGTCAATTAGTTATTGATCTTCAACTTGTAGGACATGGTGGCCTTTTCATGCTGCAAGTATGATGGGGGGAAGAGAGAGAATTTTGAAATGGATTCAGTAAGGGAAAATGGTTGGGGAGAGAAGTTCAAACGTAAAGACCGTGTCATTGCACCTGGCCTTAATCGAATCAACGGAAAATGCCCTATGACACCTTTGGAGGTTGGTTTTTAGTACTCTAATATTGCTTTCCTTCTCGGTTTCAGTTTCTTCCTTATAGTAAAAGATATTTGGAGATGATTATGTGAGGTTAGTCTTTGTAACCACGTTGCCTCATGTTCAGTTTGTTTTTTTTCTTTTAAATATGAAAATTAAATAGCTTATAGTGTTAATACTTTGACTTGCATGTAGTCCTCTATTTCGCCAGATAACCAATTCTTCTCTTTGCATATGTTTTTCTTTGTCTGCATAGGTTGGAATGATGCTTAGGGGTATGGGGTTTGCCAACAATACGCCGATTTATTTGGCCTCGGGGAAAATTTACAAGAGTGAGAGAAATTTAGCTCCTCTACTAAAGATGTTTCCCCTCCTACAGACTAAGGAATCCCTTGTATCCCCAGAAGAGCTTGCTTCATTTGAGGTGAAATCTTTTATTGCCTCGTATTTCAACTCATTATTTTCATAGTTTTTACAGCGTTCTAATTCCTAAACCAAACTAAACGTTATGTCCCACTCAATTGTGGTCGACAGACTAATGTTTAGGCAATAGAGTTTTTCTGGTATTTTTTTTATGAAGCTTATGGTTTTCTTTCTCCCTTTGGGTTTTTTATGAAATAAAGAAAACAACCCGATTTATTTATTTTTCATTATGCTCTTTTTGCTTAAAATATGCTGAAAAGGTGGCCTAATTTAGTTCAAGCCACTTGATTGATTTCCAAGTTCTGTGGCTGAGATTGCACTATAATCATTGAGTTCTACAAATTTGGTTTAGCTCATATTTGTGTTTTAATTAATAGGGCTATTCATCGAGATTGGCCGCTTTAGACTACATGGTATGCCTGTTGAGTGAGGTATTTGTTACCACTCAAGGTGGAAACTTCCCTCATTTTCTGATGGGCCACCGAAGATTCCTGTATGATGGACATGCTAAAACTGTCAAGCCGGATAAAAGTCAGCTTGCTGTTTTGTTGCAGGACACAAGCATCAGGTAATCTTCCATATACCTTATGTTACAGCCCTGCTGTAGAAGATTGAGACTCTGTTTGGTTTTGGCTAAAAAAGCACTCTTGGCTATTTAATCCAGAAATAAAAATTATAAAGCTGTTTGGTTTCAGCTACAGAAAGGGGGGAAAAAACCACTTTTTTTAAAACATAACTCACCCTGCCTGGCCAATGCTAAAAAATTACATTTTTTTTTGGAACATTTTGTATTTAGTAAATTTTTTATTAATTTTTTTACTTTTCAGGTCCAATCAAAAGAGTAAAATCCTTCTGATAAAAAAAAAAAGAAAAAAAAAAAAGAAGAAGAATTCAGTAAAGACAAAATAAAAAAATTTCCAAACCCTACCTGAGTTCTCAATAACAGAAAACAAATCTTTCAGCATTTGTCAAACATATCAGATTTTTTTGGAACAACTTTATTTTCAAAGAGCTATTGAAAATGCATTTGCAAAACCAGTCCTAAGTTTGGTGCATCTATGGTACTCAAGAATAAAAGTTGATCATCCTTTGGTGTGTTTGTTGGTGATCAGCAGCATTTGTTCAGTCTGATTAAAACCGATAATTGAGTTAAAACTACTGCGACATTACATGAACTGCCTCTTCTATGTTGCCAAAGATTTTAAAATCACCTTCAGATACAAATCACACTATTCTTGATTAATATAAAATTTGTTGTACTTCAATTTCTAGCATTTTGAAATATTCCCTGATAATCAGCCAGATGAATTTTTTTCTTTGTTTCGTTGGTTCACAGTTGGAAGGTTTTTAAAGATCAAATGGAGGCAATGCTAGCAGAAAGTGATCGCAAGGGGATAATGGTACCTAGAGTTAAAAAAAGCAACCGAAAGTCTTCTGTTTTCACGAACCCTATGCCAGAATGCCGGTGTCTTTGGGAATCAAAAAACTCAACACTCAAAGCATGGGCCCGGACTTTTCATACGCCTGATCGATGACAGTACCCCATTAAGTGAAAAAAGAGGCTCGCTCTGCAGATACTTCCAACTCACAGAGTCTCTCCATTCATATGATTTGAAGTACATTTTTCCTGATGCTTTAGTTGCCCTGGGTTTTTTGATGCATTGTTGCCACACAAATTGTACAGGTGATTTGGGTTTCAAAATTTTGACCACTGGTGGCAGATTCATTGTTCAACAAATTTTCTTTTTGACATTCAACATGGAGGTTCTCAAAACGCTCAAGTTGCTTCATGAAAAATCCATGTGTGCCAAAAGTACAGGACATAAATGTAAGACTATCCACAACTACTCATCAGCGACTCATTTTGTGAAATTCTTCTGGATTCCTAGCACAGTTTGCTTCGGCTCTCATTGTTTGGCTGTGAAGACAGTTGTCATCCTTTTGATTTGTGTACATTGCTTTCACATTTTGATCGGGAGGATGGTCATATCTGACGTGGTGGTGTTTTGGACAACAAGACATTGAGTTTGACCTTGCAGCTATGCTCTTGACATTCAATGGCTGTTCATGACTTGTTTGCAAGTTCTTCATAGTCAGTAAGCTTCTGATTCTGATTATAGTTTGTGTTTTCTGTTTTTACAAAGAGTTGTGTTTTCTAATGTTGTTTTAGTTTTTTGTTACGATCAATGTTACCGTTTTTGTTTCCATACTGTTTCTGTTTCAAAACGTTCTATATACATTTACAGTAGCATAAATAGTAAATTGTTTTTCCAACTATATATAGTATCATTGGGTAAAAAAAGTGATATATTTCAATTTATACGTCTCTCAAATGAATTAACCAAAAATCAACATTCTTCAATTCGTAGTAATTTTGTGAATCTCAATAATGATTATCTAGTCGTTTTCAAGGGCACTCATTTATTTCACTCATTAACAGAATATTATATAATAATTACAAAGCAATGATGAAATTAACGATCATCAAGTCGTTTTTAAGAACGCTCATTAACAAAATTTTATATAATAATTGCACGGCAAAGATGTAATTTGCCCTCTTTGGACGTGAATCGCTATGTGGAAAACACGGCACCTCCAAAAGAATGGGTGTAGACATTCTATTTTTGATTACCCTCAAGACTTGTGCGCCTTACGTTGAACATTAGATGATGAAATGTTACGCTGTGTAAATCGTTCAATTTTTTTAGGAAAACGGCTTCAGTTTTGAGTTTCAAAACTTAAACCTTGCATCCCCTTTGGATTAAAACTTAATTTTTTCTAACCTGACCAACTAGAGACCTGCTGGCCAGCAAGTGGCCGGCACGCCATTTCTGGTTGGCCGGCCGTCTCCTTTCATGGCTGGCTGGCTATGTTCAGCGACAACAGACATTTTGAGATAACCAGTTGTCCTTAGGGGTGTAATCGGTTCGGGACGGTCGGTGTTTAGGTGAAATTTCGCACTGAACAAATAATGTCGATTTTATTATATTGAAAATCAATACAGACCAAATTTTTTATTAAACCGCACCAAAATGTACCGATTCAAACGGTTCAGTTCAATGCGGTTTAATCGGTTTAAGTACTTTCAAAATTAAGTCATTTCTTAAATTTGTAGTATAATAAATAATTTATATAAAAATATTAAATTAGCCATTTGTACACAATTTTAACCATATCTAATCTAACCATTCACAAAAATACAAATAAAAAAATTAATAAATACTAAGGGTTGAAACTTTTACTGAATTAGAATTAGAAACAAAATATAATCTCAGAACCAAAGTCTTGACATCAAAACAAAATCAAAACTTAAAACAATCATCCCATAAGTCTAAACCATAAGTTTATCAAATAGAGTCAAAATATTAATTATATATTTAATATATATTACATGTAAATATATTCGGTCGGTTTCGGTGCAAATCGGTGTATAGTATATCAAAATCAGCACCGAACCGAAAACTAAAAAAAAATTAATTTTCAAAATCGAACAGACCGATTCATATTAAAAAACCGACCAAATATGACCGGTTCGATCGGTTTAGTCGGTTTTTTTGATTTTTCTTACATCCCTAGTTGTCCCCATGTGCATGTTTTGCATTAGCTGTCTCATTATAGATATTTTCAACGTGACCACCCCTCATGGTTTGGGGTTAGAAAAATTCTCCAAGTGCCTATAGCTTGCTTAAAATACTATCTCTCTCTCTTGCAATATACATACACTATTATACATACACTTCCTAAGCCTAAACTTGAGGCCTCTTGCTGAAATTGTTGAACATAAATTTCAACTCTTGAGAATGTTCAACTTGTGGTTTGTGAACTAGAAGAGTATCATCTCTTTAAAGGGTAATCTTTGAGCTTTTGTACCATCTTTTTCTATCTCTTTTCTTTGTTTTTTCACACTATTTTTCAGAGTGTTTTTAAGCTTAAAAATGTGATTTTAAGTCACAAAAAAGAGGAGGGCCTCCATGTTGAATGTCAAAAAGAAAATTTGTTGAACAATGAATCTGCCAAGGTATTACATCTCTCTCATGCTAAGCAAAACCTCTTGTTTGACACTTCCCTTTATCGACGGTGCAGTACTTCTTAGGGACTAACTTTCTAGTTTAGACTCTTGGAAATCACCAAGGAAAGTTTCATTATAGCTTATTATAAAGTTTGGATTTAGAGTCATTATCGCTTATTTTGGATTTGACTTAGAATTTATTATCGCTTGTAAATGAGTTTGATTCTTTTTTTGTAATTTCTCCCGTAGAAAAGGGCTTGACAAGCTCATTTCTTGGGTCAAGTCATGCTTGTTATCTTTATTGCTTTTGGACTTAATGGACATAATCTACACTTTTGGACAAAAATGAAGAAAACATAAGAAATGGAAAGGTAATGTAAAAAAGGCTAATAAAATTGGAGTAAAAAAGGTAAAAAAAAGTAATAAAATTGAGTTGGGTTTAATCGAATGTTATATTGAACCCATTGTGTTGTGGACCATTGCATATTTTTTAGTGATGTTCAATGATTCATGAAGCAATGTCCACCCCTTTCCTTAAGGTAACTCCATGATATAGAGGAGTTGTTGTTCGTCTTTTGTTTAATTTTATTGAGCTTTTGTCTTATCGGTTCATAGATCATCACGCAACAAATTTGTGACAATTGATAATTTGTGAATTGAATCTACTCATCGCTTGATCATTTCCATGATAGGGAAGGGCAGAGACGATAAACATCACCTGGAAACACTTTGTTTTTGCTCTGTTTCAGTCCTGTGGTAGCAGGGTGTCCCTTAAAAGTAATGACCGGCCGGCCACCACTCTGTACGGCTGACCACTTTCAAGGCTAGCCGGCCACCAATTTTGCATAGGCAGTGGCATTTTTACAGCAGAATAGAACAGAATTTGAGGCCAAAACAGAATAATTTTATGACTGCAAACAGAATAGATTCTGGCAGCAAACAAAGAGATTTTCGGGAGGGTGTTTTCAGTTGTGTGTGTGCGGCTTCTCGCTTCCCATTCAAGTCCATTAATTAAGTACTTTAATATTAGTATGTGTAATTAATTAGTTAGATTCATTCAAATTTGTAATAGCTAGTTAATTTAGTTAATTCATTTGGTGTTGTAATAATTAGTTAAGTAAGACATTCATTCGGACTCTCTTGTACGAGGGTAAATTTGTAACACTTGTAATATTTGTATGTTTTCCAACCCCCATTTTTTTCTCCATTTTATTTATATGCTTACTATGGTAGCATTATATTTTTCATTTCATATCATTGTCATGTGTTGTATCCATTTTTGCATGCATTGGGTTCAGTTCATCATTCTAACATTGTTGTCATTTCTTACTTACTTGAATACGTGCGCTACCGCATACTTTGAGTTGATTCGTAGGACATGTTAAATAAATCGGACTTAGTAGTTGCATTTTATATGTGTTGCATTAGTTGTAATGACCCAAATTTTTTTTAAAAAGTAGTCAGTGCATAATTTAATTGAGCAAATTTTCAAATTTGATTGCTGTGTAAATTCTGTGTGAAAACAGTTCGGTTTTATATTTTTTAAAAATAGTTTCCAATCTCAGAAAATTATATAATTTTTATATGTTGTTCCCATATGAGTCTAGCACGTTGGATAAAAATTTTAGAATTAAATTATGAGTATTTATTTTATGAAAATTCACGGACTGATTGGTATTCAGTTTAATTTATAGCAAAATTTTGTTATTTAATTTTGAATGCTTAGATCATGATTTGGATAAATTTGTTGGGTCTATCTTGGTATATAATTGGACCATGTTTGGCTTATGAGTGGGACCCATGACTTAGATTTAATTTAATTTGAGCTTGTTTAATGACTCTTGTTTAACTGTTTGGTCCTTTTTAATTATGTGATTGGTAGTAACTACCTTGGAAGTTGTTATTGTTTATTATATAGGGGTTATAATAAATATTTGATAGTTTATTTTATGGTGTGTACCACATGATGCAAAATTATATATTTTATAAAGAATAAAAATGTGTATATTTCGTAGTGAGTAAAATATTATATTTTGTGGTGTACAAAAATATTATATATTGTGGTGAGAAAAATTTTATCATTTTATATTATAAAATTTTGAGGTATTATTACAAATTTTAAATAATACAATTGTGTGATGGATGACAACCCACATGAGGTTGGCCTTGCTAGTGTGCTATTCTTTTCTTCTACTTTTACTTTTCCTTTCTTATTTTGAGTAGAGAGCTCTGCTCTCTTTCACCTCACTATCTCCCCCCCTCTCTCTCTCTTCTTTTCCTCCATTGTTGCTTAATCTTTGAGCTTTAAATGGGAGTCCTTAGAGTGAAATTTTGTAAAAGTGTTGCAAATGAAAGTTGGCGAGCTCGTCGTGATCTTCACAATGGTGTTCTCGGATTCATGATCGGGTGATGTTTGTATTTTTGGATTAGTTTTTCTTCATATTTGAGGAGACTTTCTTCATATTCTACATTAAAGTTATGTTAAGGTTATTTTGAGAAAATATATCATTATAAGAGGTATTGCATATATATATATATATATTTTAGATTTTTGTTAGGTAATTTGTGGAAGAATAATTATGTTGGAATGTTAAGAAAAGTGGTATTTTGAGGTTGATTTGGGAACACCACCTTGTGTTGAAATTTTATTGCTAAAAATCTGAAAATTTAATTTTAATAGTTGTATGGATTGTATCCACATCATATTATGATTAGATGATTTATTTTGAGAAATATTTAGTTGAACTATTTTTTTTTTTTATCTTTGATTTGGAATTTATTTTTGAGAAAAATAGATTTATATTGATGAATATTGAGTAAATGCTTAAGTTGGAATTATAGAGTTGTTTTGGAATTAAAAACTCTAAAAGTGTTACATTCGTGATATTTTATAAAAGATGATATGTTGATGATTAAGTTGTGCTCATTTTTATGAAAATAAAAATGTGAAATGTGGACTTTCAAACTCATAATGTAATGACCCAAAAAATATACATATTTTTAAATAGCTAGTGCATAATTTAATTAAGAAAATTTTCAAATTTGATTGCTGTGTAAATTCTGTGCGAAAATAGTTCGGTTTTGTATTTTTTAAAAATAGTTCCCGATCTGAAAATATTATGAAATTTTTATATGTTGTTTCCATATGAGTCGAGCATATTGGATAAAAATTTCAGAATTTAATGATTAGTATTTATTTTATGAAAATTCATGGATTGATTGGTGTTCAGTTTAATTTATAGCAGAATTTAAAATTGAGTTTTGCGTGTTCGGACCAGGATTTGAGATAAATTTGTTGGGACTATTTTGGTATATAATTGGACCATGTTTGACTTATGGGTGAGGCCCATGATTTAGATTTAATTTAATTTGAGGTTGTTTAATGACTCATGTTTAACTGTTTGGTCATTTTTAATTAGGTGGTTGGTAGTAACCACCTTATGAATTGTTATTATTTATTATATAGAATTATAATGAATATTTGATAGTTGATTTTATGGTGTGTACCATATGGTTAAAAATTATATATTTTATAAAGAATGAAATTGGGTATATTTTTGGTAGTGAACAAAATATTATATTTTGTGATGTACAAAAATATTATATTTTTGTAATGAGAAAAATTATATCATTTTATAATTTATGTTATCAAAGTTTAAAATATTTGACAATAAATTTTATATTAAGTTTTGTGATGTTATACCCATGGGAAAGCAAACCCATGTGGGGTTGTCCCCCACTCCCCTCCATTTTTTCCTTTTTCCATCATACTTCTCTTTCTTCTCCATTTTTGTTTTTCCCACATTTTGGTTAGCAGAGGGCTTGCCTCACTGCTTCGTCTCTCTCTCTCTCTCTCTCTCCCATGGATATTCAAGCTTTGAGCTTAGAATGTGAGTCTTTAGAGTGAAATTTTGTAAATAAAAGTCGGAGAACTCGTCGTGATCTTCGCAATGGTAGTCTCGGATTCATGATCGGGCAAGATTTGCCTTTTAGATATGCTTTTCTTCATTATTTGAGGTAGAGACTTTTTTCATATTTTTACATTAAAGCTATGTTAGGGTTATTTTGAGAAAATATATCATTATAAGAGGTATTGCATATATATATATATATATATTTTCAGATTTTTGTTTGGTAATTTTTGGAAGAGAAATTATGTTGAAATGTTAAGAATATTGTTATTTTGAAATTGATTTGGAAAAATCATCTTGTGTTGGAAATACTTGTTAAAAATCTGAAAATAAAATAAAATAAATAGTTGTATGAGTTGTATCTACCTCATATTATGGTTAGATAATTTATTTTGGAAAAATAATGTTGAAATATTTATCTCATCTTTGAGTTTTGGAATTTATTTTTGAGAAGAAAAAATAAATTGATATTGATGAATATGGTGTGAATTGTTAAGTTGAGATTATAGAATGATTTTGGGATTTAAGACTCTAAAAGTGTGACATTTATGATGTTTTGTAAATGTTAATTTATTAATTTTAGAAAAGTTGTGAAATTGTGGTTTGTAGAGATTTGTGAAAAGTGGCAAGGTATGAAATGTGAGGGTATTTTGAGTGATGAGTCATGTGAATTATATTTAGTGTTATTAATTTGGAAGATGGTTAACTTAATGGATTTACTAATTTGATGAATTAAATTAGTTTGGTTAATTTAAAATCCTTCGTAATTAAAGGGGTATTATTGGGTTTAAATTCCTAACTTTTAATATTAAAAGTGATGATGTTGACCAAGAATGAGATTTGGGGAAAGTAAGCGAGATTAAGTTGATGTGATATGATATTTGGTCCATAGTTTTATTACTTGAGTTATGTTATCATAATAATACCTAAAATTCATATATGAGATATTCGAATTGTTTTGGCGGATTTTGACAATAAAGGAAAATAATATGATTTTAGCTCGTTTGGAGCAAATGGATGAATTGGATTAAAACAAGAATGAGTTATCAAAATTTTTATTTATTTATTTATTTTTCCTGGGTTTAATTTGATGCGGTTGATGTTGATAATTGGAAAGTGAACACTCACGTTATATTTTATATTTATAGTCAAGAGAAGATTTTGATATAATTGATTAAATGTCTCGAGATTTCACTTGCATGAGAAAAATAAGAATTTGATTCTATTTAATGTTTGGAATGGGGATGAGTTTTGAAAAGATTGTAATTATATTTCATTGATAAAGTATGTGAGTTAGAAATCGATGAAAACTTGAACCCACTTTGGTGTCATATGTTATTGTTATTGATGAACCTATTACTTAGAAGTTTTAGTTTTGATAACTGGTAGGGGATTGCCACGTTGGTATTTAAATGAGGAGATTTTTGGAAATGTAAGAAAATGTTTGACTTTAGAAGTTTGTTTTATATAAGGAATATTGTTGAATTGTCTTGAAAAGACTAAGTTAGAAGTTGTTGATTTACATGAGGTAAATACATGAACATTGGCATTGTTATATTATCTTTTGGGATTGTATCATGATATTACATTGATAGGGATATGGAAATTGATCACAATGGAGAATTGTGTGAAGGAAAGTGGAAATGGAATCATATGAAGGATTGTACATTTTGCATTATCATTTTATCGAGCCACTATTGAAATTGATTTTTAATCTTGTATTGGAAGGTTATGGTTTTAAAAGAGAAAATTGTTTTATGAAACAAGATCTATTGTTTTGTTTTTGGTAAATACGTTGGTAAGTTCGGATAGGGGTGTAGTTGGTATTGGTTAAGTTGGCTTGAGTGTTCATGGTGAAAAACCAGAAACCGCGCGGATAGATGTCGAGCCTTCCAGTTAATACTGGTAAAAATGATAGATTATAGGTATCGAGCCTTCCAGTTAATACTAGTAAAAATGACGGATTACAAGTGTCGAGCCTTCTAGTTAATACTGGTAAAAATGACAAATTGGTGGTACTTGTATAGTCTACTTGCAGACACCAGTCTAGAGATTACTTGAGTCGTATTTACCATCTTGAAATTTTATTGAAATTATTGGATTAATGTGTTTTCAAAATGGCATTGTGCGTAAGATTTTCAAAAGATGAGAAAAATATTTTGAGCATGACATGGCATATGCATTCATCTCATAAGATTGTATAAAATGGATTTGATGAATTGTTTAATTATTTGATTCAATTGATAATGAGATAACTGAATGAATTGAAAAGGATGTCCTGTTGCTATTGAAACATGTTTATTTATTTAAGTTAACTTGTTGTGGTTAATTAAATAAATTGGATTTAATAGATTATGTAATAAAATCATATGGTTTTGACATGATATGATTTCACGTATATGTATGAGTATTTTGATATCCGCATATCTTCTAATGTTTTAATATGAGATTGCTTGGTGGGCTAGTGGTTGCTCACCCCCTACCTGTACATGTGTACAGGGAATGTTTTTCGGATTTGAAGATCAAACAATGGGTTTTACCATTTCATAAGTGTAATGTAGTGATGGATTGTATTACTTCACTTGTTGTTTGGTTGAGTGCTATTTTTTTGTAAAGAGTAGTGTCCTCTCTTTTATTGTAAGCCTCAGGGTATTTCTTTTATTTGTATGTAAATGTCATTGTTGTACAACGAGAGGGAATATGTATATTTAATTATTTATCATTTCATCCAAGGATGAAATTTTATTTGTAAATGGACTTAATTAATGAATATTGGTAAGGTTATCTGAGTAATAAAATACGAGGCGTTACATATAACCTTGAAAATGTTACTATTGGGCATATTTCATAATTTTTGATGTAAATATTATGTTGGTTAAGTAATTTTAGAAAAAGTTATGAAATTGTTATTGGTAGAGAATTTGGTAAAAACATTACCTCTTTAAATAGCTTGGCATTGAAAAATGGTTATGTTGAAATATAGTTATACATACATTTTTTTGCAAGATCTAGATGATTTTCAAAATCATCTTTTGATTTGTTTTGAAAATTGATTGTTGATTCAAGAAGATGAGAGATTTTTTTTTTTTTTTTGAAAGTGAGTTTACTTTCTTGTTCCTTTTAAAATAGAAATTGAGGGTTTTGAACTATGAGGATTGAAGATAGATGTTTTTGGTGACTTTCTTTCAATAAATGAAGATGGGTGGTTTTGGTGAGAAAACCTAGAAATTGGGGGTTTTTAAGAAAGATGTTGACAAATTTTGAAGATGTTGTTATATTTATTTTGTGTGCCAAAATAAATGATGTTTGAAAATTTGTTTATTTATTTACATATAAATGATGGTTTTCATGGAATATGAGAATTGTTGAAATTTTGGACATTGTTGTTAAAAATGTTAATATAGTCTTGAAGTGACTAAATGGTTGAGATTATTCTCAGTGTGGGAATTTTGTTGTCCCATGGACGAATTGGAATAAAAGTATTTATATTCATCTTAAGAAATTATATTGAAATGACAAATGAGAATTTTGATCACAATGAGAATATTGTGTGGAAGTATTGAAAGTGGAAGAAATATTGCATTGTATTATTAACCATTGCATTGGCATATCAATTCATTTGATAATGATGAGCTTTGAAATTTGATTTGAAAACTTTGCATTGAGAAATGAATGTTGGGAAACAAGTTTTCATGAAATGATTTTGGGGTAAATTCGGTGGTAAGTCTTGAAAGGTGGTGTAGATGATAGGTGTCGAGCCTTCCAGTTAATACTGGTAAAAATGACAGATTACAGGTGTCAAGCCTTCCAGTTAATACTGGTAAAAATGACGAATTGGTAGCAGTTGTATAGTCTACTTGCAGACATCAGCCTAGGGATTACCTGAGTCGTATTTACCACCTTAGAATTTTATTGAAATTGTTAGATTAATATGTTTTCAAATTGACATTATGCATAAGATTTTCAAAAGATGAAAAAAATATTTTGAGCATGACATGGCATATGCATTCATCTTATAAGACTGTATAAAATGTATTGATGCTTTGTTAAATGTCATTATGAATTGTTTAATTATTTGATTCCATTGACAAATGGGTAATTGAATGAATTGAAAAAGATGTCATGTTATTTTTGAAGCATGTTTATTTATTTAAATTAACTAGTTGTGGTTAATTAGAATAAATTAGGTTCAAGAGATTATGTAATAGAATCATATGGTTTTGACATGATATGATTTCACGTATATGTATGACTATTTTGGTACTCGCATATCTTCTAATGTTTTAATATGAGATTGTTTGGTGAGCTGGTGGTTGCTCACCCCCTGCCTGTACCTGTGTACAAGGAATGTTTTTTGGATTTGAAGATCAAACAATGGGTTTTACCATTTCATAAGTGTAATGTAGTGATGGATTGTACTACTTCATTTGTTTGTTTGGCTGAGTGCTATTTTTTTTTTTTGTAAAGAGTAGTGTTATCTCTTTTATTGTAAGCCTCAGGGCATTTCTTTTATTTGTATGAAAATGTCATTGTTGTATCACGAGAGGGAATATGTATCTTTAATTATTCATCATTTCATCAAATGATGAATTGACATTTGTAAATAGACTTGATTAATGAATATTGGTAATGTTATCCGAGTAATAAAATACCGGGCGTGACAAGTCACTTGCATATTAGAGCATGCATTTTTCTAATTATTTTCTTCTCTTTGGCTTACCTCGGTTGAGTACTAGGTGAGTATTTTTTGTTTTAGTATATCGCATGTGTGTTTGTGTTGCCATATCAAGCATAATACCCTGAGGCAAAATGTTTGTTTGAAATATCTCTTTGAATGCTTGTGGATAAAGGCTATTTCACTTAAATTGGTATGACTTTGATAAATGTACATGTGAGCTTTCTTTTTCAAGTAACACACATTCAAAACTTTTTCAAATAAACATGAAATTGAAGTATTCCAAATTGAGTGGCGTAGTCTATACTTGTGTGCCTCACATAGTAATGTTAGCATAATAATCAGAATATGAGCATATAATGTACATAGAAATCACATCATGATTAGTAGAGGTCGATCTTTAATCGGGTGAGTGGGGTGTTCAATTCATGACCTTCCCCTCTCATACCTAAGTTCCCGAGCCGAGACACTTTGGTTATAACGGATAAGTGGCATTTGACACGAGTCACGGGTTTCCTAAAATTTTCAAAAATATTTGGGTGGCGACTCTGAAATTTGACAATGTAGTCCATTTTTGGCATTTCTGATTGTAAATAGATTTTTCAAAAGATTTTCCGGATTTGGACTCTCATTTGTGTTTTTCTGTTTTACATTGCACTTGTGAAATCAGATTTAGAATTACGGTAGTCCAAACTATACGGCTATTGTATCCAAGAAGACTAAACCCCTCCGAAGAGCATGAAAAACCAGCTATAATGGGATAAACAAAAGATTTTGACTTCATAGTATACAAGTTTCTCATCAGCTTCTTAAAAGCTCAAAATTAATAATCCGAAACTTATAGTTTAGAACAAACCTTCTTTACTTTCTTAATAATTAAGTTTTTAAAATTTATTTATTAAACTCTTTTTTTTTTTTTTGTAAATGATATGCAAAAATTACACTAAGTGGTGATTTGGGAACCCAAGTTAAAAGCTGCGTTCTATAGCTTCAAAAAAAAGCCAACAGCAGCTAAAGACGCAACAAAACCATTTGGGAAGCATCAAAATGCAGGCTGTGAAATTACATCAACTAACCTCCCAAATGGGTGAAAATGTAAATTTTCATAATTGGGTGGGGGTATTTTGGTCATTACATTGTGATGTGACATCATAAACAAATATTAACCAAAAAAACCAAAAAGTAACTTTTTAGTAACTTCCCAAATCACTTTTCAAAAAAGCCAAAAAGCTTGGTTAAAAACCAAAAGTCAACTTTTAAATATCTTTCCAAAACACCCCTAAATACTTTGACACAAATTTTAACTGCTGTATGCTAGTTATTGATTGATTTAAAATTTAATCACGTAAAATCCAACCCTCAATGAATTTAATTTTTTTTTAGCATTTTTCAGTTCTGTATTGTATTTAGCAAAGTAATGTGAAATTGTAGGTGGTAGAATGTTATTTTATTAGAGAAAAATCCATAAACCAATTGTTTGCACCGCTCATACTACTGCTTTGAAAAACAAAACCAGTAATTAACAAAAAAAAGGTAGGTCCAGAATTTGTGACTCAGAATGGACTCAGAAATAGAGTTGGATGGTCGAGATTAAATTAATAATGTGTGAAGTTCACATATGAAATGAATCTGAGTCATTAATGTGAAATTCTAAAAAAATTTTGAGTTTTTATGTCTGAGTTCGTAACATTACTGAATAATTAATTTGATATACGGCTCCAGGTTTCTATACTTATTTGATGTGAAACAAGTAGGTTATTTTCCTCCAACCAACCAATAAAAATAGTCTCTACTATCATTAAATCTATTTTTGTAAACCAAAAATTAAAATAGATTATTTTAGTATTTGACTTTTTTTAATAGTATTTTAATATTTAATTCGATTTGATTTGATTTTTTTTTTCAAATAGGTATACATATCGCTCGTTTCACACATACTAAAAAATAGGGACAACTACTGCACAGTGGTATCAGAGAAAGGGGAAATTAATTACACATTAATAAAAATAATAATAATTTTAATTATTAATATTTGTCATGTAATTAATTTTTTGGGTTCATTTTAAACCTTAGGTTTTCAATTTCGACAAATTAAACATTATCTTTCCATCCATGTTTCAATCCGGCCTCCCTGTCTATCTCCATCATATTGAACTAACGAAAATCTGGGCAAAATTTCAGATTCAAACCCATATGTTTAAGCAGTTGTATTTCTCTCGTCGTAACTCCGTTTTGCCTTATTTTTGCGTTGTTGAATTCATCTCATGGCCTAATTTTCATTTCAATCCTGATATGCCTTGCTTGACCACTTTTTGCATTCCATCAGAGCTCTGAAATTTAGCAAAAAATAAGATTTTTTTCTCTTTAGGCAAAATTTTCATATTCAAACTCACATGTTTAAACACTTATATCCCCCTCATCATAACTCCGTTTTGCCTCATTTTCACGTCATTGGATTCATTTCATGGCCTAGTTTTCATTCCACCCCTCATATTCCTTGTTCCACCTCTTTTTGTATGCCGTTGGAGCTCCAAAAGTTGGTAAAAAATAAGATTTCTCTCTCTCTCTCTCTCTCTGTTCCCCTCTCTGTCTTCTATCTCCATGCTTCTTTCTTCCTCCTTTCTTTCCAAAATTATTCTCTATTTTCCTCTTCTTTCTTCTTTCATGGCCCTTCTCCCACCCTTACATTTTTTCCCCTTCTTGTGAGTCATAAACCTCCATACTCGACGGCACCGCCACCGTCACTGTCGAAGGTTTGGTGGCTACCATGAGCTCGGTGGAATGACCATGAAGGAAGAGGAAAAGAGAGAATAATTGTAGAAAGGAAGGAGGAAAGAAGAAACACGGAGATAGAAGATAAAGAAAGAAAAAAAAAAAGGGTCTTATTTTGGCCAATTTTTGGAGCTTTGATGGCACACAAAAAGAGGTGAAATAAGGCGTATGAGGGGTGAAATGAAAACTATGTCATGAGGTGAATCCAATGACGCAAAAATGAGGCGAAACATAGTTACGACGAGGGAGATGTAAGTGCTTGAATATGTGGGTTTGAATATGAAAGTGTTGCTCAAAGAGAGAAAAAATTTATTTTTAGCCAACTTTTGGAGCTCCGGCGGCATGCAAAAAGAAGTGGAACAAGACGTATAAGGGGTGGAATGAAAACAAGGCCATGAGGTGAACCAATGAGGTGAAAATGAGGCGAAAGAGAGTTATAACGAGAGAGATACAATTGCTTGAACATATGGGTTTAAATCTAAAATTTTTAGCGACTATGAGCCGTGATCTCCAGTGATCTTGTCCAGTGATTCACCAATCGACGATCTACAAAGATAGAGAGTGAGCCGCAACCTATCATGTTACAGGTTTCAAATCCCCATTTTACCCAATCTATTTGCTGAAAATGGGTAAGAAATTAAGAAACAAGCGAGGTAGCTCACCCAAAATCTCACTTAAAAATTCCAATCTAGCTTGGTGAAAAAGAAATTGGGCCCTAATAATTCAAATTAAGGCAATGATAATGTTAATCCTATGGTTTGATTTTGATGATGTTTAAAATATTATGAGATAAATTGTGATTTTTTAATTTATATTTTTTACAATCATTTGACACAAAATATGAAAATAAAATTTGTCATTTTGATATAGATTACACAGATTTAAAGATAAATAAATTTATTGTGCATCTTTAGAATACTTTAATTTAAAATATATAAAAAAATTCAAATCATTTCCATATCTTTTCTTATTCATTTTCTTCCTTTGATTGATTTGAAGTGTTTCTTGGCAAGAATGATGCAAGTCCAAAAGGCTAATGAATTTAAATGAAAAAAAATTTGAAGGAAAGAGGAGCCTACCTAGAATCTCTTTGCAACGGCTAGTTTTTTTTTCTATGGCTATAAAAAAAGCTTTGTGGAGAAAAGAAAAGACATAGAAGTGGTGAAGAATTGTGGGTGATATTCAAGAATTCTTAAAACATTGTGTTATGCATTTTCATTGAGCTATATAATTTCTTTGAGAGAAATTTGTTGAGTGTTTGAGCTTTTATTGTAAAAGGGTTTCCAATCCCTTATCATTTTTCTTATAAAAGAGAGTTATATTTTTTGTTAGTGATTTTTGTAGATAAAATCACTTGGGTTAGGTATGACTAACACCGGATTCACAACTAGTTGGCTGGAGTGATCGGGGTTGATCAATTATTAAGGTTCACTAGCACCTGTAAAGCTAGGAGTGTAATTTTTATTTGACGAATAGTAAAGAAAACTCAAGGAGGATTTTGAGGAGTAGACGCAGGCTTGGTTTGAGCCGAACCACTATAAATTTTGTGTTTGCTCTCTTTTCAGTTCCTCCGTTTAATTTATTTTTATTAGTCTCATTTATATTGCTTCATATTTATTTCTCATTTGGATTAAATTTTAATTTATTACTGTGGACGCGCCCCGAGGGCCTATGCTTTTCCACAGTTCGGACTCGTTTGTGTCACAGTTCTTAATCTGATCTTGCAAAGTGCAATACAAGACTGATAAATCACCAAAGAGTCAAAATCCGACAAATTGTTTTGGAAAACTGATTTTTAAGAAAGAAGTGCCAAACATGGACTGCTTTGCCAGATACAGAGTCGCCACCTAAATATTTGATTTTTGGGGAAATTTAGGAAACCCTGACTCGTGCCTAAGGCCACGTGTCCGTCATCACCAAAGTTGCCTCGGCTCGGGAACTTGGGTACGATTGGGGAAGGTCAGCTATGAGCACCCTCGCTCATCCGATCAAAGATCAGCCATTACTGAACATGATATTTTGTTTTGAAGATATGTGTTCTTATTCTGGTTAATTAGCTAGAATTACTATGTGATGCGCACAACACATAAGTATAGACTAGATCGCCAAATTTGGAACAAAGCATCGCATATCCGTTTGTTTGGAAATGGTTTAGAGTTTGCTACTCGCAAGTAGGCTAAAACACGGATTTCAATAAATCATTCCAATTCAGGCAATCCAACCTTCGTTATATCATATAAGCAGATAGACTCATGGCAAGCATGCTATCATGGCAAAACTCACACTCATGCAAGATACTAAAGCATAAAAGTTTACCTAGTACTTCGAGCCAAAATAAGAAACTAGTTAGGAGTCATGCATGATCCTAGTTCATGTTAAGATGGCTAATGCAACACATATGCTAACATAAGGTATGCTAATCGAAACATGATCTAAAACTAACCATCAAAAGCAGGTAAGTAAAAGGGAGAAAGACGTGGGGTTGGAAGACATGCATCACACACACGCCCGCTTATTACAACAAATGGCTCTCTTGAGGGAGAGACCAAAAGAATAATACAAATGAACTAATTAACTAACTAACGAGCTAATTAATTATTACACAATACTTAATTAATTAAACAAACGAATTAAGCTACTAAAGCAGTAAAGCAGCCTCGGGAAGAGGGACAAATGCATGATTGCTCGGCTCCGCTCAGAAATCCATCGCTATGTTATACGTTGCCTCTGTTTGCACTGCTCTGCACCTCTGAAAACTGCACAAGTCTCAAGGATACTTTTAAACCACTCCCTGAGCACTATGGGAGGTCATCGACCAAGAGGCAAGGCCATCGGCCAATGGGAACTGATCATCGACCATGTATGAGGCTCTCGGCCAACAATGTATGGCCGGCCGACATTGAAGATGGCCGACTGACCATCTATTCCTGCAGAATCCTGTTTTTGCTGCAACAGAGGATAGACAGAGTATGACAATGCATTTTCAAGGAAATGTTTGCACAACCACCCTCCTTATCATGTTTAAAGCTCAAAGGAGTATGGTCTTCGACTCTCGGGCCATCAATCACGCATTTTAATGCATGATGGCCCAAAGAGGCCAAGTGTGCAATTAATATCAAATGAAATACACAAAAACCTACAAGGGCCCTTAACCTCTATCATAGTTGATCAAGAGGCAAGGGATGCACATACAATGCTATGCCACCTAAACATGCAAGAAAGCATACGAGCAAATCAAGCATGATGCGAACCCAATGCAACATAAGCATGTTAATGACAATGCCATACAAGGCTAATGGTGACAAGCATGCAAAATGCAACATGGACATTCAAGCATGCAAGGCAAACATGTGACAACATGTAAAGGGACAAGATATGCAAACATGCAAAGCTACTTAACAAAAGCACGCCAAATGCAATACCACCTGAACATGCAACAACATGTGAGGCAAACATGTGACAACATGTAAAGGGACAAACATGCAACAAGCATGCAACATACTAGCATGCAACAACATGCAAGATACTAAATATGCAACAACATGCAAGGCAAGCATGTAACAACATGCAAAGGATGGACTTAAACCAAAATGGACAGCTCTCAAATAGGCCCAAATCAGTGGCCAATATGCTAAGGGGTAAGGGACAAGAGCATATGCAAACATGCATGCCAATTGGCCTAAAGACTAAGGCATAAAAGGCAACTTTCAAGAACACTTAAAAGGAATGAAAAGCATGCAAATGTGACAACATTACATGCTCTGAAATGATGCTAGGAGTGATGCCAAATCACATAGACGAATCATGATCATAGCACTCACAAGGCTTAAAGCCTAAGATTAGTGAAGGGACTTGAACCAAAGCTACACAAGACAAAGAGCATATGGCAAGCATAATCTAAAACAGTCCTAAGGCATACCAAAGTAAGCCTAAAACATGCAATGACCAAAGCCAAAACAAGCTAAAGCAAGGGGCAACAACATGAGACATGCAAGCTACCAAAGAGGTGTTACACTACACCTAAGACAACCAAACATGGCATGATTCAAGCGACCAAAATCAGAGATATGAGATGCTAAAATGGGCCCAAAAACCCATTTAGATGGCATCCCAAATGCCTAGGCACGGTGGCATACACAATGACACGCTCATGAGGCATAACACACAAACTATCCAAAGCATGGAATAGGTGATAAATGCAAGTACTTGAGCATACTATATGGACTGAAATAACATAACAAGTGATGCCAAACCACTGAAATGGCCCAAGTAAAGCATGTCAAAGGATTCAATACTCGAAGCCTACAAGCTAGATTACATGGTGGCTATACAAAGCAAGTCATGGACGACCAAAACAACCAAAATTAGAGCTTTAGCATGTTAAAACAAAGCTAGAAGCTTCATGAAGTTGAGCCAAAATCACGCGAAAAAGACATGTTACAACACGGTGCATGTTAAGGCAAATCATGGAATTACAAGACAAGTATACAAAGCATGCATGGTATGTCTAAACCAACTTGAAACAGAGATGTATTAGGGCAAAACAAAGCCTAATACACACTGAAATAAAACTAAAACAAGCTAAGCACACAAGCCACCAACACAAGCCATTTATGCAAGCATTCAAGACAACAAGGAGAGGGGATGACCCTCTCCTATTTGAGATCTTAAAACACCATCCCCACCACTAAAATCCCTTTGGATTTCAGTGGTGAGAAGGCCAAAACAAGGTGATATCAAAGCTTAAAAATAAAGCACAAGAACAAGGCCAAACAAGGCCTAAGAGGGGGTAAACAACCCCAAACACAAAAATGACTTTAAACAAAGGTCTTAAGCACTAAAAATCAGAACTTTTATCAGTTATAGACTAAGCTTAAAACAATAAGCAAGATAGGTTAAAAGCTTAAGCAAGAAAGGGGTATCTAAAGCAAGGAACTCACCCTTGTAGAAACTCTTCAAGAACAAAGCTCCAGCAGGTTTCTCTGATCAAAAACAGCTCAAGAACCTTAATAACAACCCTCTAATAGCTCAGTAACCCAAGGATGGTGTAATGCTAGGTGTTCAAGTGCAAAAGTAAGACAAAAACTCACTTTAGGTCACAAAACATGACTAAACAAAGAAATATAGATACAAAACTATATCTATCCTCTCTAGGCCATTTTTCTGAACCCTTGAGGAGGGAGGAGGAGCTCCCTCTTTATAGAAGTTCAATAACAAAGCTTCCAAAGCAAGCTAAAACCAAGAGGAAAATCCTTTCATACACGTGTATGGAGGGGAGCAAATGTGTATGCCAGCTAATCCAACTGGCATAAAATATCTGCATAAAGCAGATGAACAGGGTTCGGCCAGCAAAAATGGCCGATCGACCAACACAATGGCCGGCCGACTAGAAACAGTGCCGATCGGCCAATACACTTGGCCGATGGAAAGAAAACAGGGCCGGTGGCCTCAGGCCATGGCCGGTGGGTTGAGGGGATGGCTAACAGGCCACTCTCTTCCCTTAGAATCAAAATAAAAGTGTTTGGTTCACAACCAAGCACAAAACAGACAAGTTGAGAGATCTTGAGGCAAGGCGCGTAGCCGAGACCTCCGAGAACTCAAAACGAACACGAGCATGGGTGATCATCAAGTGTTCAAAAATGGGGTGTCTACAATTACTCATCTTTATTGTTTCATATTGTTAATTGTTTATTATTTGGGAATATTTTTTTAATTTAGCAATTTATTTAGAAATTCAATTCACCCCCCCTCTTGGGTTACTTTTTGGATAACAATTGGTATCAAAGTAAGGACTCTAGTATTTTTTTTGACTTAACAGTCTTAGAGTTGATGAATGGAAACCATTATAGGAGCACAAATTATTGATGGTCAGTAACCTTCCAAGCCTCAAAATTTTTCTGGAATTAATTATAGTTATTGGAAAAATAAAATGATGATATACATTCAAGGTACATACTATACGGTATGGAAAATTATTAAAAATGGTCCAAATATTCCTTTCAAAATTGTAGATACAAAGAAAGTTCCTAAAATAGAAGATGAATGGGATGAAATAATATTAAGAGTATTCGAGCAAATGCTAAAGCCAAACATATATTATATTGTGCACTTGATCCTAATGAATTTAATAGAATTTTTGCATGTGACATTGCTAAAGAAATTTAGGATAAATTAGAAGTCACGCATGAAGGCACAAATCAAGTTAAGGAGTCATGTACTAGTGTGCTTGTTCATAATTATGAATTATTCAAAATAAAATCTGATGAATATATTTCTGAAATGTTTACTAGATATAGTGATATTACAAATTCTTTGAAAAATCTTGGCAAAGTATATACTAACAGTGAAATGGTAAGAAGAATTTTTAGGTACTTGCCAAAGAATTGGGAACTGAAAGTGACGACAATCCAGGAAGCCAAGGATCTCAACACACTCGGTTTAGATGAACTTCTTGGGTCATTAATGACCCGTGAGATTTTGATGAAGACCGACGATGATGACAATGACAAGAAGAAGAAAGGAATTACATTCAAGACATCAACTCAAGAAAAAGTTGAAGACGATAACAACTCAAGTGATGAGGATGGTGACATTGCCATGGTCACTAAAAAGTTTAAAAATTTATTAAAAAGAGATAAAAAATTTAAAAAATGATTTCACAAAAAATCATTCAATAAAGATGAAGAAAAGAAAGACCAAATAATCTGTTATGAGTGGAAGAAACCGGGTCACATTAAATATGATTGTGCTAACTTAAAGAAGATGAAGGAAAAGAAGAAGAACAAAAGAGCTATGGCAGCATGGGGAGAAAGTGACTACAGTAGCTCAGATAGCGAATCAAGTGACTTGGAAGTGGCAAATCTTTGCTTCATGGGGATTGAAGATGATGAAGTAATCGAAAACTCTCTTTTCTATGAAGAATTTCTAGATATTGTAGAGGACTTCATGAAGATTTTCAAAAGATAATTTCTAAAAATTCTACTATTGCTTTGCTTGTCAATGAAAATGAAAGTTTGAAAAAGGAAAATGATTCTTTGAAAAATTCTTCAAATGATTTGAAAATTGATAATAATTCTTTAAAAGAAAATATAGAAGATTTAAATAAAATAATTTTTAAATTCACACAAGGAAAATAAAATTTAAATCAATAACTTGGAAATCAAAGATGTGTTTTCGACAAAGCGGGTATTGGATACAAACCTCACAAGAAATAAACTTTTTATAAAAATTTCTTTGTTAAAGCTTGTTCATCTAGTAGCCTACATATTACTTGTCATTATTGTTTTAGAAAAGGGCACTTATTTTCATCCTGCCCTTACAAGAAAAATTTGTTAGGAACAAAATGAGATGGGTTCCAAAATCAAATAATTTACAAACTAACAATCACAGACCCAAGAAGATATAGGTACCAAAATCAAATACTTGATTTTTTTATATAGGTGTGGGACAAGGCAAAATCCAGAAAAGGAAAATGGTACTTGGATAGTAGATGTTCAAGACACATGACCGGAGACAAATCGGCGTTCACTTTCTTATCTCTAAAAGATGGTGGATGTGTAACATTTGGAGACAAGAGTAAAAGAAAAATCATCGGTGTAGATAGTATTGGTAAGAGTCCCTCTTACATTATCGAAAATGTTTTACTTGTTGATGGATTGAAACATAATTTACTTAGTATTAGTCAATTGTGTGACAAGGGAAATAGAGTTATCTTTGAAAAATCTCTTTGCAAAATAGAAAATCTCAAAGATAATAAGACTTTGTTTGTTGGCCACCGGCATGAAAATGTTTATGTTTTTAATTTTTTTGATTTATTATCTTTTAACATTACATGCCTTTCTGCACTTTGTGATAATAGTTGGTTATGGCATAGAAGACTTGGTCATGCTCACATGGATTTAATTTTATAACTTTCTAAAAAGGATTTAGTCATTGGACTTCCTAAAATTTCTTTTGAAAAAGACAAATTATGTGATGCATGCCAACGAGGAAAACAAATTAAAATTTCTTGGTGGCAAACAATACATTCTTGTTGTAGTTGATGATTTCTCTAGATTTACATGGGTTAAGTTCCTAGCTCATAAGGATGAAGCTTTTCCAATCTTTTCAAAATTATGTAGGAAGCTTCAAAACGAAAAAAGGTTTTATTATTTCAAGTATACGGACGGACCATGGTATAGAACTTGATAATGATTCGTTTGAAAATTTTTGTAATGAAAATGGTATAGACCATAATTTCTCGGCTCCTAGAACTCCTCAACAAAATGGTGTAGTTAAGAGGAAGAATAGTACTCTAGAAGAGATGGCTAGAACCATGCTTTGTGAAAACTCTCTACCAAAATATTTTTGGGCCAAAGCCGTTCATATTGCTTGTTACATTGTAAATTGAGCTATGATTAGATCCATTTTAAAGAAAACCCCATATGAGCTACGAAAAGGAAGAAAACCAAACATAAGTCATTTTCACGCCTTTGGGTGTAAATGTTTTGTTTTGAACAACGACAAAGATAACTTGGAAAAATTTGATTCTAAATTTGATGAAGTTATTTTTCTTGGTTATTCTCCAACAACGAAAGCATGTCATCTGTTTAACAAATGAACTTTAATTGTTGAAGAATCAATACATATTGTATTTGATGAATCTAACTAGTCTATTTCCAAGAAAATTGCAAGCAATGATGATGCAGATATTGAGCAAGAAATGGAAAATTAGATATTTCCAAGAAAATTGATGAATCTAAAAAAGATGAACCCAAAAAACTTCATCAAAATCAATGTGGAGACAATCAGAATTTACCAAGAGAATGGAAATTTATACGGAATCATCCCACGGATCAAATTATAGGTGATCCTTCTAAAGGTATAATAACTTGATACTCTCTTAGAAATATTTGTGGTAATTTAGCCTTTATTTCTCAAATTGAACCTAATTTTTTTTTTGAAGCTGAAAATGATGAAAATTGGATTTTAGCAATGCAAGAAGAATTAAACCAAATTGAAAGAAACCAAGTTTGGATTTTAGTACCTTGTCCTCAAAACCACTCCATTATTGGTACAAAATGTGTTTTTCGAAATAAACGTGATGAATCCGGTATTATTATTAGAAATAAAGCTAGATTAGTTGCACAAGGATATAATCAAGAAGAAGGTATTGATTTTGATGAAACTTTTGCACCTGTAGCAAGATTAGAAGCCATTTGTATGCTTTTAGCATTTGGTTGTTTTGAAATTTTAAATTATATCAAATGGATGTTAAAAGTGCTTTTCTTAATAGTTATATTTCAGAAGAAGTTTATGTTAAACAGCCTTCTGGCTTTGAAAATCATGAATTTTCAAATCATGTTTTTAAACTCTCAAAAGCTCTATATGGTTTGAAACAAGCACCCCGTGCATGGTATGAACGCTTAAGCAAATTTTTGATTGAAAATGGTTTTACTAGAGGAAAGATTGACAAAACTCTTTTTGTTAAAACCAAAAATGATGGTTTTTTTATTGTAGAAATATATGTAGATGATATTATATTTAGAGCTACTAATGAAACTTTGTGTGAGGAATTTTCTAAGTGCATGCAAGGTGAGTTCGAAATGAGCATGATGTGTGAACTAAAATATTTTCTCAGACTTCAAATCAGGCAAACAGAGGATGGGATTTTCATTAACCATTCCAAGTACACAAATGAACTACGTAAGAAATATGGATTGGAAAACACAAAGCCAATGGGAATTCCAATGAGTCTGTTAACAAAGGTTGACAAAGATGAAAACGGTAAGCTGGTAGATGAGAAGAAATACTGAGGTATGATTGGATCCTTACTTTTTACAACAAGTAGGCCTGATATAATGTTTAGTGTATGCATGTGTGCTAGATTTCAATCTAATCCAAAAGAATCACACTTATCTGCTGTTAAATGAATTTTTAGATATCTTGTCGATACTCAAAACTTGGGATTATTTTATCCTAAAGGTGTCTCATTTGAACTAATTGGTTTTTTGGATGCCGATTATGCCAGTAGTTTAGTAGACCGAAAGAGCACTAGTGGAACTTGTTAATTTCTAGGACTTGGTTTAGTATCTTGGTTTAGTAAGAAACGAAACTCAGTTGCTTTATCCAATGCTGAAGCTGAATATATAGAAGTTGGGAGTTGTTGTGCTCAAATATTATGGATGAAACAACAATTAGAGGATTTTAATTTGCATTATGATCATATTCCTATTAAATGTGATAACACAAGTGCAATAAATTTGACTAAGAATCCAATTCAACACTCTCGAACTAAACACATTGAGATTAGACATCATTTTATACGCGATCATGCTCAAAAAGGGGATATTGAGCTTGGATTTATAAATACTGACAAGCAATTGGCAGACATTTTCACAAAGCCCCTAAACAAAAATCCATTTTGTTTTATTCGAAAAGAACATGGAATGTCTAATCCAATTTCTTAGATTTTGGATTCTAACTCATATTTATAAATATTGGATTATTAGGTTTGATATGGAGTAGTGATGATTTTAATGTAAAAATAAACTCCAACATTTCTATTGTGAGTTTTTTTTTTTTGAACTTTATATTTTGAATATATCCATGATTTGAGGGGGAGCTTTTTAAAATATTCATGATATGAGGGGGAGTTGTTTCAAAAAATTATGTTTTCACATTATTCTAAATATTTTTTTCTTACTCCTCACTTGCATTAATCATTTATTTTGATGGTGTCAAAGGGGAAGAAGAAATGTGAACTTGAATTGCACTTATGCTTCAATTGTCAGATATCTTTGTTACCGTAATTCATAAATGAAATTGCTCTTTGATTTTAATTTTGCGTTAAAACCATACATGTATTGCCATCATAAAAAAGGGAGAGATTGTTAATCCTATGTGTGTGGGTAATTTTCTGACCACACTGCCCGCCTAGTAATCAGCTGGAGAACACCGGCAGAATAGATGGCTTCAACAGACCTGTAACAAAAAGAAAAGGCTCCGGCGGTGGCTCTTCCACCCGGGGGCACTCCGACGATCAAGTCAGTATATCTCTCAAAGATAATCAAGTGCTAAACTTATAAGCTTGAATATAAAACTGCGTACCTTAGACCCACGGAGGTGCCTCTCTTTTATAGTTTACTCAATCCAAGTCCTACTAGAAGCCTGACTTCTATGGACTCCAATTTAGTACTTACTTTGGATTCCTCAAGAGATAAAAATAAACTACCTAAGAGCTTAATCCTTATCTTAGCAGAAGTCTTCTCTTTTATCTAGGACTCTTGTCCATATCCAAGTTGAGTTCCCTCTTTATTCTAGGACTCTTGTCCCTTATCCGCTTATCTCGGATTCCGATATCTTCGGAGATCACATCGGCCTTGCCTAGGTAACCTCGGCATAACTACCAGAACACGTGGCACCTTGGCTGACACGTCGCCGTCACCATGCCACGTGTTGGTATTCAGAAAATACATCCCCACAACTGCCCCCTAGGTTCTATTACCTCGGCATTCTGAGGTGATGGAACCTATATCTGTATTTTCTTCCAGTACCTCGCGCGTGAGAACTCTTCGGCCGAGATCATTCATTTTAGGCCGACATGCCTTCATCAAAGAACAAGAACTCATACGAACTCCTCCACGCGCATGAGCTGTCATGCACCTTTTCTCAACCGTTCCCCTCACGTGCTTTATCCTTATTGGCCCATGTCTGTGACGCACCTGAAAGCTATATTTCACCCATCTGCGCCGTTTGACGTGTGCGTTGCTCCAGGCGTAATAAATGCCCTGTTTTGCCGCCGTTTCAAGTTTTTGATAAAACTTTTCTCTCCATCTTCATTTCTTTACTTTTGCATTCAATTTTCTGGCTCTCTCTCTCTCTAAACTTTCTAAAACCCGCCATTGCTCTAGCTCCAAGCTCTGCAACTGTCTTCATTCTTCCATTCCAGCGAAGCTTTCGTCGTTCCGTCTTGTCTGCAACCGTTGCCTTACCTCGACGACTTTCATTCCGGCTTCATTTGTTCTGGTAAGCCTCTGATCCTCTTATTCCCAATTTCTCTTATGTGCTTTCGTTTACTTACTGCCATTATTGCGCTGTTCAAACCTTTGATTTGCTGAACTATTCATCTGGATGCGTCTATTCCATGATTTTACTCATATCTTGAACACTTGCACTGTTTTAATACTTTTCTTGCCACTGTTCTTGACCTTTTACTTCTGTATTTCTTTCGCTTTTGAGAACCATACCTCTGTTTTTCGTTTCTGAAACGTCATTCTTTGTTTCTTGTTTTCTATTTTTTCCTTTCCAGATCTGTGCCTTTGATCTTCATTTTCATAGTTCTTAGGCTTGGGATTTGTTTGTAGAAACTTTAATTTAGGGAAAATTGAAACAAGCCGTACCAATACTCTCCTAGGTTTTTGCCGAGGTTCCAATAACCCTTTAAGAATACCTTTTTTCTGAGACCTAGCCCTCTGATTTTAGGCCGATGTTATGGGTATGTAGAGACATAGGGTAGATACCCCGACCAAACTTGAGTACTTTAGGCGGGAGTTCTCAATTCCTGCCGATGTCCATCTGAGGCTGGCTGAAGATAATGACTCTATTATGCCCACAAATGATTCAATGCCCTTTCCTATAGTAGCTTTTACTGAGTGCGGACTCCGGCTCCCACTTAACATTCTTTTTCGCGAAATTCTTCACTTTTACAAGTTGAACCCTATGCAACTCGCCATAAACTCTTATCGAGTGATCAATGGCATCATAGCTTTAGCTAGGCAGGAGAACGCTAGGATTACCCTGGCAGACATTCAGTTCTGTTATACCATGTGCCCCCTTAGCCTGAAGGAAAAAGGCTTCGTTTATTATCTTAAGCCGAGGTCGACAGAATACAAAATCGTAGCTGACCTCCCAGACTCCAACAAGGGGGCTGGAGATGACTATGTTATCGCTTCGGGAAATTGGGAGTTTGGCCCAGACGAGGACGCCCATCTCTACCCTCTTTCCCGATCTATTAAAGAGGGCAAGGGTAAGAGCCTAATGTCAATACTTTAGTTGTTTCTGTTCAAGTTTTCAATATTTAATCTGTTTCTAATGTTTGTTTCTTCTTGCAGACGTTCGTAAGTTACCGAAAGACTTTCGCTAATCCTACGTTCTTAGCAAGGATCTGAAAAGGCTCTTAGACTTGCCTGTCTACAAAAGGAAAGCACCTCTCCTTCTAAACTTTATTCCGACATACAAATCCACACTGCCCGATGTCCTAAAAAGAAAGAAGAAGAGCCTATCTCCTCCCGCTGCTACCACTTTACAAATAGCATCAACATCTCGGGCTGACCAAGGGTCAACCTTGGATCCAGCCGACCAACCATCAACTTCAGCCCCATACTTAATCCCAATACCAGAAAGGAAGCGTCGGCGACGACTCGTCAAAACTGCTGAGATGGGTCGCCCGAAGCCTGTTGCCCAAGATCTCCTAACCGACCTTCCCACGGATGTTGACGCTCAATTGACGCAAACCATGCCCCCACCAAAGTCGAAGAGAATTAAAAAGGCTCAGCCCAAGGCCAAAGCCGCTGAGATTGAGGCTGAGGATGCTCTGCCCATCTCACAATTGGCTGAGAGTAAAAACTGTTTCTACTTCTGTAAAAAGGTCTGCTGAGGCCAAGCCATCAGAATCCACCCAATCAAAGAAGTCGAGGTTATCGTCTGCGACGACCCCGGGTTCCAGAATACCAAAAGTCCCTTGGAGACCAGAGATTACTTTGGAAGATAAGCCAGTCCTAGCCAGCGACAGTGCTGATGACATAAACGTCGGCGTGGCCCTAAGTACTGCTCTACTCCTCCCAGGCGATCTTGAGCGAAATGCCAAGATGAGTGAGTATGAGAACTACGCCTTTATGCTACAACACTCTGTCCAAGTAAGTGCCTTTGTGTTGAAATCTGTTTTCTCTCTTAATTTGCAAAATTTTGTAACAATTTGTGCCTTGTGTTCTTTCAGGCCATCCAACATGCCCACTCCCTCTCCATGCAAGCTTTTAAAACAAGGGAGACTGTAGACACCCCATTTTTGACCGACCTTAAGACTCAGACGTCACCGATTGAGCACTTGGTGATATTGCATAATGTGCTCGTTCAGAAGTTTCAGAGTCGCGACCGTGAGCCCTGCCTCCGGACTTCCGAACCCTCTTCTGTGCCTCGTCTCGGTTTGCGAACCAGACTCGATTTTCTCTGTTTCTTTTCTCGAGGGAAGGGAGAGGTCCCGTAGACCATCTCTCAATGTCCGTAGGCTACATTTGGTGGCCGTAGGCCATTTTGCCCATTTCGGAGTCCGGTTTTCGGTTTTCGGAGCCGTCAGGCCGTGTGCCTCGGTTCGGGACCGCTTAACCATCTCCTATTGCTCCAGTTTTTGGCATACTTCTTATTTTCTCCCTTTTGAGGGACACTGGGGTCTGAGGAACCCACTTCGTGGTCGAATGCCACTTTCGGTGCTTAACAGCCCATTTTCGGGACCCCGAACTGCGCGTTTCGGTCCCCGAGCATTCGTTTTGCAACGGTTTTCGTTCATTTTTGGCAGGTACCTCTGTTTTATCACCGGGGAGGTCACTGAAGGGTGGGAGGCCAGCAATTGTTGCAGCAACCAGTTATACATCCTCCGACGCCCTCCGGCGCCCGTTTTTCGCACTTCCGGGCTAATGTTGAACACCTTGGGCCCATTTTCTCGAATTTTGAACCACATATTTGTGATGTACACACATGAGAGGACCCTAAAAGTTCATGGCCGGCCATTAATTCAACTTGACCCTTTTGACCCCCTCCTTCCGGGCTAATGTTGAACCCCTTGGACCTTTTTTCTTGAAACCACATATTTGTGATGTACACACATGAGAGGACCCTAAAAGTTCATAGCCAGCCAGTAATTCCACCTGACCCTTTTGAACCCCTCTTTCCGAGCTAATGTTGAACCCCTTGGACCCACTTTCTTGGATTTTGAACCACAGGGTTGTGTTGTACACACATAGGAGGACCCTACCAGTTGGTGGCCGGCCAGAAAATCTGATTGACCCTTTTGACCCCTAGCCGGCCGGCTAGGGGGTGTGGCCGGCCGGCCACCTGCAGCAAAAGTACCAGGCCGGCCGAGCTCCTTGCACTGTTCCCTTTACAGCTGTGGGGCTTTATCCCCCAGAAAAGATCTTTATCCGAGGGATATTTTGTGGGGGAAAGTTACTCTCCTTTTCCCCCACCTTTACACCCCCTTTTTGGCCTATATAGCAAGCAAGATATATCCTTTGTTGGGGTTAGAAAACTTCACCTTCAAGCCTCCATACACAACTCCATCTCCATACCTCTCATTTCTTTAAAAATCTCTAAGTCCCTAACCATCATTTCTTCTACACCACCAAGCTCTACCACCACCACCTCATTTCCAGCAACAAGGAAGGTTTCTCAAAGGCTAAAGGAGCTGCAAATTGATCCAAGAAGCAACAAAAGTTTGAGTCTTCAAGGGTAAGTGATACTTTTCCTCTTTTGACCCTTTTTCTTGATCTATTTGTAAGCCCCACTTGCTTTTTGTTTCAAGCTCCGGCCCTAACTGAAAAGGGCCCTATTTTGAGCTCATGTTCACTTTTCATTAAGGGCTCAACCCTGTTTGAGCCCTCCATGATGCACTTGCTTCATTGATCCTCTTATATGTCATAATCTTGCATGCTATTTTTGGCCCATGATTAATCTGTTTTTGAGCATGTTGTAAACTGATATTAGGCTTATTTTGAGCCCCTATTCAACATTGAAGAAGGGCTCAACACCATTTGGGACTTCCATGTTGTACCTACCTTTATACTCCTCTTTTCTTCCCCATTCTTGCATGCAATGGCAGCCTACCATGCTTTTGTTTTTGGCCATTTTACAGTTCTGAAAAAGTGCTTATTTTGGTCCATTCTTCATGTTTCATTTAGGTCCTTTCATGGTTTGGGACCTCCATAGGTCACTTCATGTTATATCCCTCTTTTATTCCCCATTCTTGCATGTTTAGTTAGCCTATCATGCTTTTGTTTTTGGCCATTTTATAGTTCTGGAAAAGTGCTTATTTTGGTCCATTCTACATGTTTTATTAAGGGTCTTTGGCTGTTTGGTGATTATTTTGCATACCTCATGTTATAGCCACTTTTGAGCCTTATTTTGCATCACATTTTTAGCATGTTTGTATACAGATGTTGAGGCTGCCATAAACTGTAAATATTCATATTTTTGGTCCCTCTTCAGTGTTGTAGAAGGAAATTTTTCAGTTTGGGTTTTGCTTATATCACTTGCTTCATTACCCCTCTTTTGGCCCCTATTCTTGCATGCCATTTTTGCCATACCTATGCTTGCTGTTTGGCCTTGTTTATAACTGTGAAAGTGCCTTTTTTAGGACTGTCTATCTTCTGTCTTTGCATTGCATGTCCATATTGTGCATGTTTGGCATAGCCATAGGCCATTTCGGGTGCCTAAATTCGCATTTCGGGACAATTCCATGCATTTCGTGTCATTTCGTGTCATTTCAGGACTGTTTTCCCCATATTTTAGTGCTGAAATTCCATTACCATGTTTGCATATCATTTCCCATGCCATACATCGCATTTTGTCATTGCCTCGGTTTGCGTGCCCGTGTGCACGCATTTCGAGGCACCCCATTTTTATCCGCCGGCATCCTATGTGAGTGTGGCTGAGGCTCACTCATGTTGGTATAAGCCCATATCATGTTTCCATGTCATTACATCGCATTTTGTCATTGCCTCGGTTTGCGTGCCCGTGTGCACGCATTTCGAGGCACCCCATTTTTATCCGTCGGCATCCTATGTGAGTGTGGCTGAGGCTCACTCATGTTGGTATAAGCCCATATCATGTTTCCATGTCATTACATCGTATTTTGTCATTGCCTCGGTTTGCGTGTCCGTGTGCACGCATTTCGAGGCACCCCATTTTTTTATCCGTCGGCATCCTATGTGAGTGTGGCTGAGGCTCACTCATGTTGGTATAAGCCCATATCATGTTTTCATGACATTACATCGCATTTTGTCATTGCCTCGGTTTGCGTGCCCGTATGCACGCATTTCGAGGCACCCCATTTTTTATCCGTCGACATCCTATGTGAGTGTGGCTGAGGCTCACTCATGTTGGTATAAGCCCATATCATGTTTCCATGTCATTACATCGCATTTTGTCATTGCCTCGGTTTGCGTGCCCGTGTGCACGCATTTCGAGGCACCCCATTTTTTATCCGTCGGCATCCTATGTGAGTGTGGCTGAGGCTCACTCATGTTGGTATAAGCCCATATCATGTTTTCATGACATTACATCGCATTCTGTCATTGCCTCGGTTTGCGTGCCCGTGTGCACGCATTTCGAGGCACCCCATTTTTATCCGCCGGCATCCTATGTGAGTGTGGCTGAGGTTCACTCATGTTGGTATAAGCCCATATCATGTTTTCATGACATTACATCGCATTTTGTCATCGTCTCGGTTTGCGTGCCCGTGTGCACGCATTTCAAGGCGTCTCATTTTCATTGCATTCATGCATTTTCTCAGTTTGCGTGCCCGTGTGCACGCATTCCGAGGCATCTCATTTTCATTTCATTACATATGCCATCGCCTCGGTTTGCGTGCCCGTGTGCACGCATTTCAAGGTGTCTCATTTTCATTGCATTCATGTATTTTCTCGGTTTGCGTGCCCGTGTGCACGTATTTCAAGGCATCTCGGTTTGCGTACCCATGTGCACGCATTTCGAGACATCTCATTTTCATAGCATAATACATACTAGGTTGTATCTTAGATTACACTCTGTCATTTTCTCGGTTTGCGTGCCCGTGTGCACACATTTCGAGGCATCTCATTTCCATGGCATTGTGTATGTTAGGATTGTATCTTAGCTGCATTTCATGCATATCATGCATATTGCGTCATGTCTGGAGTAAGAGTTAGCCCGGGCACGGGAAACGAGGTACATTTCGTACTCCGAGTGACGGAATGTGTCTCAATTCCACAGTCACCGACACTCCGGATTATCCATGATGGAGTTAGGTTTTAGCTGTAGTTTCATGTGCATTCATCCTATATTGAGTTGTGCATTTCGACTCCTCGGCCATCATGCCTCGGTATGCGTGATTGGTGGCACGAGGTTCGAGACATGCATATATCTGTGCAAATACATTGCTATGCCCCTTTCCTGCTCTCTGTTGCAGCAAAACGAAGAATCATCAACTTTTCGGGGCTTGGCACGCATTTCAAGAACAGGTGTAAACAGAGGCTAATTGGGGCATTCCGGTGGATTTCCGCGCAAGATAACCCGGACATGCATCATCCATCAGAAGCAAGGCAGTCCCTGGCTTGCACGCCAGTTTTATTTGCTTTCTTAGTTAATTCATTAATTAATTAGGATCTTGTAATATTTTGGACTGTAATATTCTTTTATTCGGGACTGTAATATTGGGACTGTATATTTATTCGGACCCTCTGCGCGAGGGCATAACTGTAATAAGCGTGCGTGAGTGTGATGTATGTCTTCCAACCCCACGTCTTTCTCCCTTTTATTTTATCCGCTTATGATGGTTAGATTAGGGCATATTTAAATTGGCATACAGTATGACAGCATGTTCGCATCATTCATCTGTATCGCATGCACCGGGCTCGGCGCATCATACTAACTGCATTGTACTTTCAATTCCAAATTGAATACATGATAGTTGTAGCATTTCATATACCATCTTAGAGTAGCCGAGCCTGCTATAGTTGCATTTTGCATGTGTTGCATTAGGCATTTCTGTATACTTAGGATCATGCATGATTTCTAATGTGGTTTCTATTTTGGCTTGGAGTACTCGGTAAGTTTTATGCTTTAGCATCCCTGCATGCGTGTGAGTGACTGCCATGATAGCATGCTTACCATGAGGCTATGTGCTTATCTGATATATCTGCCTGAGTGCCTGTGGGTGAAGGTTGGGTTATCTGAATTTGGAATAAATCATCAAATGTTTCAAGCCTACCTGCGGGTAGCAAACCATTTTCAAAAGCAAACATGGAATGTTTTGTTCCAATTCAGGCGATCCAGTCTATACTTGTATGCTGTGAGCATCACATAGTAACCTAGGCTAATAACCGGAATAAGAACATACAATGTTTTCAAAAATTGATATCATGGTTAGTAGAGGCCGGTCTATGACCGGGCGAGCGGGGGTGCTCACGAAGTGACCTTCCCCAATCGTACCCAAGTTCCCGAGCCGAGGCAACTTTGGTGATGACGGACACGTGGCCTTTCGGCACCGAGTCAGGGTTTCCTAAATTTCCCAAAATAAAATATTTAGGTGGCGACTCTGTATCTGGCAAAGCAGTCCATGTTTGGCACTACTTTTTCAAAAATCTGTTTCTCAAAACGATTTGCCGGATTTGGACTCTTTGGTTCAGATTTAGAACCGTGACTAATACAAAGTCGAGTCCGAGCTGTAGCGAGGTCCCCCGCGGGCTTGTTACAGTTTTTGGCGACTCCGCTGGGGATTTAGAGAACTTGACTCGAACTCGTGATATCTGTTTTTGACTACACATGTGTGTTTCTTTGCATTGCATTTGCATTGGTGCGCCTAGGACACCGTGTTTGCCATCTGCTATTCCTGAACGGTTTGCCGGAGGCTTGTCTTGTCAAGGCATGACCATAAGGCTGACCGGTTGTGGGCTCTGCCAGTATGGGAACACAAACCCCGGTTTTACCGGGGCACCCTTTTTGACCATTCAACCTAGTGCATATTCGGATCCATAGTGACCATTCCAAACTAGGACAGGTTGCTTACCCGTTTATAGGTTATGTGAAGCCGCTGCGTGCGTAGTGAAACCCTAGCTCCTGACAAAATAGGACAGGGAAACCCTACCCCAACATAGGGGTGTTTTGGCTCTCACTTATCTGTTATGTGCTTTAGAGTGCGTCTCTACAGGAATGCATGTATCAGTTTATGAGTTTGGGCATCAAGCCTGCGGGCTTCAGTTCAGTATTATCAGTATCAAGCCTGCAGGCATCAGTTCAGTATCAGGCCTGCGGGCATCAGATCAGTATATGAGTTCAAGTATCAGGCCTGCGGGCATCAGTTCAGTACATGAGTTTGGGTATCAGGCTTGCGGGCATCAGCCAGTATTTGGGAATTAGTTATCTGCGGATATCAGATTCTGTTTTAGGGGACAGTGATACAGGGATAATAATCAGTGTTTGAGGACAGTGTGTATTCAGCTTATTGACTATGTGATTATGCCCGACTGTGTGTCATGCATTTTATGTTAAGCTGTTATGCTGTCCGTTTATCTGTTTATTTATTTCCTTTTCGCTTTATTTATCTTTTGCTAGGTCAGTTCTAGCACAATTGCTTCCAACCCGACAGACATTCCCCAAGCACTTTGGACACGAGGTCGTCGACTCCATCGATCTGAGGATCTAATCGACGGACAGTCGGTGTTCCATTCTCTACCCCCTGTTACCAGAAGGAAGCCGAAAAGGCGCAGTGTGTCAGAACAGAGGTTGTCAGAGCAGTGGGTTACTTCATCAGAGGACTATAGGACTGAGGTCTCAATTACTGCTATAGAAATAGACATACCAGTTAGATAGATGGATCAACAAAATACGTCAGGGATGGAGGCTCTAATGCGCCAGATGCAGGAGAGCATGAGACAGATGCATGATGATGCCGCCCGTCAAACGGAGTTCTCCAAACAGCAGGCCGCGATCATGGCCCAACAGGCTGAATTAATCACTAGACTGCAACAACAGAATACAGCGTCTGTTTCACAACAAATTCCTCCTCCGGCAGGGGCTCCGTTACCTGAGCAGGCACCTACTGTTCAGAACGCCCCACCAAATGCCCAGAATACCCTGCCGCATGTCCAAAATTTACAAGAAGACACAAATCTTCCAACGGGGCCAGCTCCGCCCCCGCTTCTACCACAACTGTCCAAGGTCCATACATCCAATCACCTGGACTCTCCATTCGAGGTCAAGGTTGATTACACAGCTCTGAAAGTGAGCAAACTGGAGAAGCTCTTCAAGAAATCCCAAGGGGTCAAGGCTATGCCGGATATCGAAGATGGATATACCGAGGAGGCCGTAACACTCCCCGATAGGTTCAAAATGCCACAAATCGACCGTTTTGATGGGTCCGGCGACCCCATGGTCCATATCCGACTGTTTGCAGACGTCTTGCGGCCAATGGGCCTAACACGACCACAGAAGCTCTCACTATTCGGCCGAACCCTGTCGGGTGTGGCCTCCCATTGGTATGCAAAGTTACAAGACGAAGTGAAGAGGAACTGGGATGAAATGGCTGAGGCCTTTGTCGCACAATATTCATACAACACTCAGATCGAGATCACAACTCGTGATCTCGAAACGACAAGGCAAGAGCCCAAAGAAACTTTCTCGGACTTTGTGATCCGATGGAGGGCAAAGGCGTCAATGATGACTTTAAGGCCCACGGACAAAGATCAAATCCGGATGATTGTGCGCAATCTCCACCCAAAACTGATGCAGAGAATGATTGTAGTCCCTTTCCCTACTTTCGCAGATTTACATGAAATGGGGGTGCAAATCGAAGACGCAATGAAACAAGGTCTGTTTGACCACGACAGAGAACAACCGAGGAGGACGTTCAACTGTAACAACAATGCGGGCCCGAGTGGCGCTGCAAATACGAGAGCCTCGGAAGTTAGTATGGTCACCACCACTCCCCCTCCCCCTCCAAGGCCCATGACTGCCACACCCTTCTCCGGTGCGTCCGGAAGCAACACACAAGCCAATAGATTCCAACCGCGAGGCCAAAGAACCTTTACCCCACTATATATGCCCCTGACCAAGGTTCTGGGAATATTGATCAGGAAAAATCATTTAAAACCCCTGGAACCAAAGCCATTACCGAATCCACTCCCCCCCTCTTACGACCCGTCAAAATACTGTGCGTATCACCAACAACACGGTCATGACACCGACCGTTGTTACAGATTGCGTCATGAGATCCAAGATCTTATTGACAAACAGGTGATCGCACCTCCTGATAAACCCAATGTCACAACCAACCCTCTCCCACCACATAACCAAGCTCCTCCTCCCAAAAGAATTAATTTTATCCAGACTGGGGTCGTATCTTACGATCCTAGCATCTATATTACGCCCACCCACCTACCCAAGCCAGAGGTGCTCCTCCCCGATTGCACTGATTTCTTGTGCATGGTGGACATCTCCAAGACCCAACCAGAACCGATGGTGGTGACCGTCGAAGACGGGGCAGGGCAGATTTTGGGAGAGAATGAGATTGTTGAATCTGGGACTGGACAGAATTTTGCTGGGGGAGCCTATGATCCAAGCAAGTACATCCTATCAACGAGCCGAATTGGGCTAAGTGTAGAATTGCCAGAGACAGGAGAGCTATGCATGATCCGGGGGGATGGATCTGGGCTATGGGCAGATGATCTGACAGCCGTAGAGGAGGACTTTGCCAACCTGCAATTTCTCGACGACCAGGAACTGGGGGATGCGTCGATTAACTGGTACGATTATGAGGGATCAGAGGAGGCCACTGGATGGCTCGAAGATCAACCGGATGCAGTGGGGGAAGCCCAACCAGAACAGAGCCCGACAGGGGCAGAAGTACCATTTGTGGCCGGAATCGCCGAAAGCCAAGTTGTACTGCCGGAGAACGCCGGTGTTAAGAATTCCGCTCGGGACATGGGCTTTATGAATATGGGAACTGTTGAACAAACAGCTGTACTGACGCAGCTGGAACAAGGAAAGTTTGAGGAGGCTGAGAGAATTAGAAAAGCTAAAGGCCCTGAGGGGACTGAAAGTGCTGTGTGCACGAAAATGGAGAATGCTGCGAGCATATGGACAGAGAATACTGCAAGTACAACTAAACCGGAGCCAGACAGGTGCCTATTGGCTGCTGATGGAATGTGGTGGGAAGACGATGACTTATGTCTTGCCCACACGGATGAAGACTGGGGGAATAACCAACCGGATGACACTTGGTACCTCGATGAGGTTGACCACATGACGAGAAGTGGGCGGTACTTCAAACCCCCACACCTGGACCAACCCGAGGCATCCGGGAAGGATAGAGAAGCGGAGAAACAGAAGGAGAAGCAGATTGAAGAGGAAGCTGTGCTGAAACAATTAAAGAAGATACAAGCAGACATCTCCATCTGGGGACTGCTAATGGCATCACGAGTACACAGAGAAGCTGTCCTATCTGCTATGGACAAGTCCAAACTCTCCATAGACACCACGCCTGAACAGCTGGTTGGGCTGGTTTTTCCGGGAGGAGGTTCCCCGGCATTAACCTTTTCGGACAAGGAGCTACCGCCTGAGGGCACAAGTCATAACAAACCTCTCTATATTTCTGTGGAATGTAGAGATAAGTGGATACCGGTGGTACTTGTTGATACCGGGTCTGCAATTAATGTCTGCCCGACCAGAACGGCATATGCAATCGGGTTGAAGCCCGTGGACTTCGTCCCAACTACCCAAGTGATCAGAGCATACGACAATACCAGCAGAGAAGTGATGGGGACTGTTAAAATTCAAACCAAGGTTGGTCCAGGACAACACAGCATTGAATTTCATATCTTGGACGTTCCTGCAACCTTTAACCTACTTTTGGGGCGACCGTGGTTGCACCAAGTCAAAGCAGTCTCTTCCACTCTACATCAAATGCTAAAGTACCCCCACGGGAAAGGGGTAGCGATAGTTTTCGGGAATTCATCAATCCATCCGCCGCCGGAAGTGTCTACACCTGTCTTGGAGATTGAGCACGGCACGGAGGATGTGTTTTTATCGGGGTTCACTTTGGCCGAGGCTGAAGTGGTGCAGAATGTCATGGCTGTGAATGAGGGCATGTATGTTAGTGCACAATCTATCTACCTCATGAACAAGCTAAAACATACCCCCGGGATGGGATTAGGGAGAAGCGGCCGGAAGGGCGTCTCAGTGTTGGCCGAAGTGCCACACAACCCTCACGCCTTTGGACTGGGTTATCTGCCCACCAAAGAGGACTGGGTGAGGAAAGGAAAAGAAATGGCCGGAAGGGCCAGAGCAAAGAAGGCCGGGAAGCCATTTGAGTTAATGCATAGGTCCATCTGGGGTACCCTAAACGGACGTTTCGTCCGGGAGGGGGAAGATTTTCCATTCTGCGGCTTCCCGGAGCCATGGCTAAACGCGGAGGGGAAGCGCGTGCCTGGTTTTGAAATCTTCTTCGACATACAATTATCTGGGGATGACGTTGCCGAAGCGCAGACAGACCCACCGACTGAGGCTGAGCAATGTGAAGCAGTGGATCCTGAGAGCACAGAGCTTGAAATGGGGGTAGCACTGGCGAGTCTACTATCAGATCCTCCGATCGGCCAAGAGTGCTTTGGGGATAACTCTTCGGTTTCTGTGATTGGAGATGAAATAGCTGCGGGCTTTCCAGCGCCGATCTTGGATGCATCTATCGCACCTTCTCTCATCTGGTAATATGAAGAAGGCTTTTTATCTAGCAGTTCCGGGTCAGGTAGTGAGCCGGAATCTGATTCTACCGAATCTTGTGCGTCAGAATCAGATTCCAGCTCGACTGAGTCTGAGTCCGGTATTCCTGGGGGTGATAACCCGGATGCCACAGTCCTGTCTAGGTCGTCATTTTCATTTTCTTTTGAGTCTGTTGTAACAGAGGAATCTGACGGTTTGGAAATATTTAATGAGAATGATGTGGATGTGGTTTCCGAGTATTTTTCTGTGCCTTTGATTTATTGCTTAAATCAGGATTTTCAAAATTTTGATGAAAACAACGAGGGAGAAATTCCCCCAGTTTTGCAACGATTAATTGATCAAGAGTAGGAAAGATTTGTTAAACCTTTAATGGATGAAATCACTACTGTGAATGTTGGTACTGAGAAGGACCCGCGGCTGGTCCAGATCGGGTCCACGTTGTCTTCAGGGGAGCGTGAGCGCTTAGTCGCTTTATTAAAAGATTTCAAAGATGTTTTCGCGTGATTCTACGAAGACATGCCTGGAATCGATCATGAGATTGTACAGCACCGGATCCCTCTTGACCCCGAGGCCCGCCCTGTCAAACAGAAACTCAGAAGGATTCGCCCGGACTGGGCTCTCAAAATCAAGGAAGAGGTCACCAAGCAAATTGACGTAGGGTTCCTGCTGGTATCTGAATACCCAACTTGGTTGGCCAACATTGTTCCGGTGCCAAAGAAGGATGGCAGAATTCGGGTCTGTGTAGACTTCAGAGATTTGAACAGGGCCAGTCCGAAGGACGACTTTCCCTTGCCACACATTGATGAATTGGTGGATTTCACGGCAGGACACGCCTTGCTTTCATTTATGGATGGTTTCTCAGGCTATAATCAGATAGTGATGGCACCCGAAGACCGGGAGAAGACTGCGTTCACTACCCCGTGGGGTACATATTGTTATAGAGTGATGCCATTCGGGTTGAAAAATGCTGGAGCTACGTATCAACGGGCAGCAACTACAATATTGCATGATATGATCCATAAGGAGGTCGAGGTGTATGTGGACGACATGATTGTCAAGTCCAAAGATAGAGAGGGTCATTACAATGCCTTACAAAAATTCTTTCAAAGGATCAAAGAGTTTCGGCTGCGACTGAATCCCCAGAAATGCACGTTCGGTGTTACAGCAGGGAAGATGCTAGGGTTTCTGATTACACAAAGGGGCATCGAGGTCGACCCTTCCAAAATCAAGGCCATCTTAGAAATGCCACCACTAAGGACTGAAAAGGAGGTGCGAGGCTTTCTGGGTAAAGTGCAATTCATAAGACGGTTTATTTCTAAATTAACCTTGACTTGTGAACCACTTTTTGGTCTCCTGAAGAAAGGAAATAAATTCCAATGGGACGGCCGATGTCAAGCAGCTTTTGAACAGATCAAAGAATATCTACAGAACCCACCCGTGTTGTCGCCACCAGAGCCGGGGAGACCGTTGATATTGTACCTTTCGGTAACTGAGACTACCATGGGCTGCATGCTCGCGCAGGAGTCAGAAGACAAAGTGGAAAGAGCCATCTACTATCTGAGCAAAAAGATGCTGGATTACGAGACCCGCTATACACCGCTGGAGAAGGCTTGTTTGGCCTTGGTATGGGCAACCAGGAAGCTGCGGCACTACCTGTTAGCTCACTCAGTAATGTTGGTTTCGCGTTTGGATCCCATCAAATATCTTTTCGAGAAACCAGCACTTACGGGTAGGCTAGCTCGTTGGCTGCTGTTGCTCTCCGAATTTGATTTGAAGTATATAACGCGCAAGTCAGTAAAAGGGAGAGCAGTAGTGGAGTTCCTTGCCGACCACCCGGTTGAGGGGGACGAAGCGGTTGAGTATCTATTCCCAGATGAAGCTATTCTACACGTCGAAGATGAAACTTGGACGATGTACTTTGACGGAGCGTCAAACCAGTATGGGTATGGGATAGGGGTGTTGCTGATAGCGCCTGACGATTCCCGTATTCCTTTAGCATTCAAGCTCTGGTTCAAAGTTTCCAACAACGAAGCAGAGTATGAGGCATGTATTGCTGGCCTGGAAGCAGCCCTGGAACTAGGGGCAAGGCGGTTGGACGTCATTGGGGACTCGAACCTTGTTGTGTCTCAAGCAAAAGGAGATTGGAAAGTCAAGGAGGAAAGGATGATAATTTACCACCAAACCTTGGATTTGTTAATTCCTCGGTTTGAGAAGCTGAATTTCACCCACCTCGTAAGAGAGAACAACAGGTTTGCAGATTCATTAGCAACTCTATCTTCTATGATAGACATCCCGTCCGGAGTCCGGATGCGTCCAGTCATTATTGATCAGAAGTTCGTGCCAGCATACGAGTCAATTTCCGCCATAGATGAGGTTCAAGACGGCAACCCCTGGTATTACGACATCTGGAACTTCTTGGAAAAGGAGACATATCCACCAGAGGCAAATGCCAAGGACAAGAGGGCCATCAGAAGAATGGCCGCTCAGTTCATTATCTGCGGGGGTAAGCTGTACAAAAGGGGTCATCTGGGAATGCATAAGCTCTGTGTAGAAGCTGAAGAGTCAAAACGCCTGATGGAAGCCATCCATGGGGGAGAGTGCGGAGCACATATGAATGGAGTAATGCTGGCCAGAAAGATCCTCAGACAGGGCTACTACTGGTCAACCATGGAGGAGGATTGTATTAGTTTTGTTCGGCGATGCCACAAGTGTCAAATTCATGCAAACCGCATGAACATCCCGCCGTCAAAGCTGTACAACATGACTTCGCCATGGCCTTTTTCAGTCTGGGAAATTGATGTAATCGGAGCTGTTACCCCGAAGGGGTCAAACGGGCATGAGTTTATCTTGGTAGCGATAGATTATTTCACAAAGTGGGTCGAGGCCCAATCATACGCGGTGTTGAAGGCGTCGCATGTCGCAAAGTTCATTAGAAACAACATCATCTGTCGCTACGGGGTGCCAAACGAGATAATTTCAGATAATGGTTCCCATTTCAAGAAAGAAGAAATAGACTTGTTGGAGAAATACAATGTGGCTTTTCATAAGTCATCTACATATCGGCCGCAGACCAACGGAGCGGTTGAGGCCGCCAACAAGAATATCAAGCATATACTGCAGAAGATAGTGGGAACCTATCGGGATTGGCCAGACAAGCTGCCATTTGCTCTGTGGGGCTACAGAACTTCAATCAGAACTTCTACTGGAGCAACTCCATATTCATTGGTCTATGGAATGGAGGCTGTTCTACCCATCGAGATTGAGGTTCCGTCGTTACGAGTATTGGCTGAATGCCAGATAGCCGAGGCAGATTGGCAGCAAAGCAGATTCGAAGAACTCATGCTCTTTGATGAAAGAAGACTGAAAGCACTGTACCACATCCAAGGCTATCAACGAAGAATTGCCCGGGCTTTCAACAAGAAGGTTAAGTCCAGGAATCTGAAAGAGGGAGATTTGGTGCTCAAAGACAACCGAGCTCCCATCCACGACCCAAGGGGCAAGTTCAAACCTAATTGGACTGGTCCTTACATCATCAAAGCTATCTGGTCAGGTGGAGCTGTGGTTCTGATGGATCTAGATGGCTTGGAGTTCTCACAACCGATCAATATGGACAAGTTGAAGAAATACTATCCTTGAGAGGCTCGCTAGGCCGAAAACCCGATAGGGCGACCTAGGCAAAAGTCAGAGCACAAAAAATTAGAAAATATAAAAACTGAGCTCGCAAGGTTGAAAACCCACAAAGGGCGGCCTTGGCAAAAGTTAGAGCGCAAAAGGAGAGTGAAAATACTCGAGTGAACCTCGGCCTGAACTACGTAAGGCTTGATTCCCATCTTTGGGATACGTAGGCAGCTTCACATCGAAGTTCAGCCATAACTTTTCCCCGATCAACTCTGTCCATTTTGATCATCTCAGTCATCTTTATCCATCAGCATTTATCGCAATCTCCGGTACAATGCTGTTCAAACTAGGGGCAACTTTCCGTTGCCGCGACGGTGCAAAGTTACTCAGACTAGGGGCAACTTTCCGTTGCTTTGAAGTGCCGCATTGTTCTTCACACTAGGGGCAACTTTCCAGTTGCAGGGATCTGGGGTTGTGCATTTCAGTGACAGATCTCCGGCGTGTCCAGTTCTGATCCACATCGAAAATAGTTTTGAAAAGTTTTAATAAAAGTTGACTTTGTTCAAATCAATCTTTTTACGACTAAGACCATTTTTGGACCAAAAACGGAAAATTTTCAGTACCATAACTTTCAATTTCATTGATTTCAAAACTGAGTTCTCCTGCTCTTGCATTACAATTGAGGTTGCTTTTTAGTACATTCATAAAGAAAACTTGAAAATGCTAAATAAGCAATAAATTTGGGGCATAGTTGAATCAAGTATCTCTGCGTCCCCTCCCAGAGCTGGACGGAGCATCTGATGCCAAGCTAGGCCCGACCTGTGCCTCTTCATTGAGCCAATCCAAGCATTCATCGGACAAAGTGCAACTGAAAGTTGAAGCAGGGGCCAGGAGCTCTCTAGTCCTCCATGCCGTGGCATATCGGGCAAGCTGTACACCCCGGACCGGAAAAGCAGCTGGGTACTCAATCCCCTCCGGTGGGCAGGTCTGATCATGACCAAACTGACGCAGGAACCGGAACGGAAAATAGAATACGCAGTGGGTTAGACCAATCAATTGGATCCCAATCAGCCGAGACATACTATATCTCATTGCCGGGAGGTTGAGCCAAGGACAACGCCAAGCAATGCCGTCTACGGGCAAATTGCACATCCAATCGAACCACCACCTTTCGTCAAGAGCATTGACTAGGCGCTGCCGGAAGAAGTAGCCTAGAGCTGAATAGGCCGGGCAAGAGTCCACAACCTACAACTTATCCATTAACCATACCTAGGGGAGGGATGGAAAATGAGAGAATAAAGAACAGAGAGATGTACGATGAGAGAAAAGTAAGACAAGGGTTTTGTGAGAAAAAGAAAACCGAGCCTGAGGGTCGAGTGATGTGAGCAAATATATACGTAAGGTTGGGTGGGAAACATTACCTGCAGCAGCAGTGGACTCCCAGCGAACCTAGTCGCCTCCCGGCGATAGACAGAATCTAAGCCCATCAGTGTCTCGGCCAAGGTCATGGCAATACAGCTCTTTCCTTCTCTCAAACCTTGCGCGACTTCAATTAGGCGAAGGCTAGCCCCGCCGAAGCCCGAGGAAAGCAGAAAGTGAGACAACATACACAAGCAGAGGGCGTGTTGCCGGAAACCCTGCCAATAATGGTTGCTGCGGTCACCGGCGTCGAAAAAACGGTGGATCAAGCCGAGGATGTCCAGTTCCCCACTGCAGATCAGAGATCGAGCGTCATGCGCCGTGAGCCCACACATCCGCCCTAAAGCCTGAGCATGGCCAAAACGGAGCTGGGGCAAGATCACTTCAGAGCATTCAGACTCCATCAAAACCTGAAAATCTTCGAAAGTGGGACATACCTCTTGGCCGCCGAAGCTAAAAACATGCGTCACTGGATTCCAGAACCTTGCCGCGGCATGGAGAAAAGGAAGCTGTAGCGGAGTACGGCTCAGCGTAAATAGTGCATTCAAGCCGAAACCCCGGAAATTCAGCTTTTTCGAGCCATCTAGAGAAGAGATCCAAGATGTGATATTTTCTGCGAGAAACGCCTCCATCTTTGTCTAAAACTAAGATGAAATGAATGTTCCCGAAGTTGAGGCTTTTATAGAAGGAAAGACACTATTCACGGGGACACGTGTCAAAAATCTGGTGGCTGCAGGATTGAGTGGCCGGCCGGCCACCTTTTCTGGCTGGCCAGCCATTTACTTTTTCAGAAATGGCCGGCCAGCTGTCTCTCTCCACAAAAAATGGCCGGCCGGCCCCCAGAGGTGGCCGGCAATGCTGCAGTGTATCCCTTTGGCCCTGATTTACCCTTCGAGGGAAAGTTCCAAGCATTTCCATGCAACGGGAGAGTCAAAGGCCTTCATCTCCCTCCGTTTTGGATGCGTTCCGATGCCCAGATCATCCGAAGTACACTCTGTTGTCATTTTGTTTATCGAGTTGTAGTTTTGATTATCGAGTTGTTGTTTTGCTTATCGAGTTGTTTGTCGAGCGGACGTGTTTCGTGTTTTTGAGTCATTGCGCTCTGTTTAAGCAATCTTCGTTTAAAGTCTTGTTTATTTGCGTTGTCAACGTTGTTGCATTTTGCTTATCGAGTTGTAAACTTCCTAAGGTCCTGTTATATCTTAGTAGGTTGAGTTGCTTAGTTTGTCGCGTCGGTTCACTACCTGACTTGGTGATTACACAATGCGCATTTCCATTCAATTTCATTTTTGTGCAAAATAAATTGATGCGATACGATGCTAAAGTTTAAAATACATACACCTTTTCAAAAGCTATTTCATTCCATCATGCTTTACAACGAACAAAGGTACAAGTTTTACAAAAAATAAAACTACCTAACAATGTGCAAAGTGCTACAAACTACTAGCAAAAAAAGAAAAATAAAGCAGGAAATAGCAGCATCAAAGTCCTCGGGAGCGGGAACGAGAAGCACTCCTCATCCTCTTCTGCGGGACAATCTCCGCACCGTCATCATCATCTGAGTCGGAGCTGTCATCCTCAGGATCCCCCTTAGCCTCGCCTCTATTCCCCGAGCCAAAATCGGAGCCTCCCTCCTCAGCAGATGTCTCTGACTGACGGTCGGTAGCCTCCTCCTCCTCCTCATTAGGCTCCACCTCCACGACGTGAGCCCTGCGTCTGCGGACGGGCCCTCCTCGAGCTCCTCGAAAAGGTCTAGATGGCCCGGCTCCTCGGGAAGGCCGAGATGACCCCGCCCCCTTAAAAGGCCCGGGTGACCCAACTCCATGGAAAGGCCCAGATGGCCCAGCTCCCCAAGGAGGCCCAGGTGGCCTGGTCTGCGGCTGACCGGACCATGAAGGCATCTGAAAACAAAGAGTTCAATTCAAATACATCAGTCCAAATATATACATCAGATGCAGATACAAGCAAAAGCTACGTGAAGTAGGTGCATGTAAATACAGTGTCCAAGTGGGGTGTGTGTCAGATGTGCTCTACACAAGTAGTCTATCGATGCAGTAGAAATCAGCATGTCATCAGAAGTATGATAAATGCCAGAAAACTGAAGGGTACCTGAATGCCCGCGACAGACAACTGTGCCTCCCTACGCAGGACCATGCCCTCGAGTGTGGCCACCAATCCAACCACCTCCTCCATGTACCCTCGCGATGGCTGCAAAAATGAGCTCATAATCATCAGTGAACAGAAGAGTGTCTAAACATCTGAATGATGAATGAAAAAAGTGGAGCATACCGGCGGTGAGTTCGGATCAATGGCGTATCGATCACTGGGCATCGGAGGCTCTAGCGGGATCGGAGTCGGAGAGATAGCCCCATACTGCCACGCCATCAACTCAGTCGGCATATCTGGCCATCCGGGATGAAGATGAGTCGACGGAACCGGAGGAACCGGTCTACTCCCACCTCTAGATGTACCAGCCATGCTAGTAGAAGGGGCGTCTGCAGCCCGAGCCCGAGCCTGGCCCGAGGATGACATACCGGCAGGCCTCGTCATCGGGATATGAGCTCCCGTCAATGGAGGCATCAAATATATGTGACGGTAAGTGGCGTAGTCCCCCTCCTCAATATGTAGTAAAGCATCACTGCCCAGCATGGCGCCGACTACCTCCGAGTAAGAGAGTCTGTCAGCAGTCCGCATACTGGCTGGAGGTACTGCGGGAGGATCCTGAGAAAGATACCCCCATACCTGGCGCAGAAAGCGTTCCCCCAGGAACCATGCCCTGCCAACCGGCCCTTCAAGCAGGACCCTATACTGGGAGATGTCCGACGCTCCGGTATACTGAAGTTGGAGACCATCACCCAGGGACACCCAGGGCTGCCATGTGATCTGCGGATGATAAATGCATAAACAAATCAGAAATCGAGAATATACAGAGCAAATCAAAGATGAGAATGAAAGGAACTGAAAGTTCTGAGGTACCTCTGAATGTCGCACAGTGTCGAAGTACTGTCGCAGGTTAAGGAGGGTCTCTCGAGGTCTCGGCCGGTGCGGGCCCTCGAACACCAATGAATATGGGGTCATGAGAATCCCTACCACCTCCAACTCTGGGGCTAATGATGGGAAGTATACATAGACCCATAGCTGAGAAAAGTAGTGCAGAATGTAAGTACGAAATGCTGAGAGCAAAATACAGACTGTAAAAGTGCGCTGTGTGTGCAATGTACAAGTAATGAAGAGCAGAAATGTAAATCAAGAGGACAGAAAAGTACCTCCCAGGCTCTCCAGTAGCCGCCAAGTAAATCGCCTCGCCCGCGGGAGGTCGCGCTCATATAAAAGTAAAGGGTAGCCAGGCCGGCGCCACCCCAGTCATATCGGTGGACCTGTGATAGGTCAACCAGAGCGCCCAGCAGGTATAGCCCAACTGTGTTCCCTCTGTCGGCAAACAGGGTAGTCCCGAAGAGGAACATAAGGAAACCACGGGCATACTGCTCTGTCTCCTCGGGAGTCTCAGGCACCATCTCCGTCCGCTGGAAGTGGGAAGAAAACCAAGTGTATTGGACTCTCCCAGAGACCCTGTCAACAGGTGGGCGAGCCCCCAATAGATACATCCAAGCGGCCTCCCACTCACCCATATCCTCATCGTAGGGGATGGACCAACCTCCGATGTCAAGGCCGGTCAATACAGCGAAGTCAAAAGGGGTCATAGTCATGTCCCCGGTAGCAGAGAAATGAAAGGAGTTGGTGGTGTCCCACCATCTCTCTACCAAGGCTGCCATCAGTGTCCTCCTGGCAGGACAACGTGACAACCCGACGCAGAAAGGCCCGAATCCTGCCAAATCTACCAAATCTCGGACGGCCTCCGGGAGCTCGGCGTACCAGTCCCGCGCGATGGTGGAACCATACCCCCGCACACTGCGGGAACCAACCTGCATTCAGAATGAATACATGTGTCAATAATGAAATGAATGGGCTATGTGCCAATGGAATGAATGGGCTGTGTACCAATGAGATTGAACTGGGCTGTGTGCCAATGAGATGAAATGGGCTGTATGCCGATGAAGTGGAATAAGCTACATGCAAATTCAGTTAAATTGTGGGCTGCGTGTTCAGAAAATTTGAGGTTTGGGCTGCGTGTTCAACTTTCAGTTAAATTGTGGGCTGCGTGTTCACTATTAGTCTGGGCTGCGTGTTCAGAAAATTTGAGGTTTGGGCTGCGTGTTCAACTTTCAGTTAAATTGTGGGCTGCGTGTTCACTATTAATCTGGGCTGCGTGTTCAGAAAATTTGAAGTTTGGGCTGCGTGTTTAACTTTCAGTTAAATTGTGGGCTGCGTGTTCACTATTAATCTGGGCTGCGTGTTCAGAAAATTTGAAGTTTGGGCTGCGTGTTCAACTTTCAGTTAAATTGTGGGCTGCGTGTTCACTAATTAATCTGGGCTGCGTGTTCAGAAAATTTGAAGTTTAGGCTGCGTGTTCAACTTTCAGTTAAATTGTGGGCTGCGTGTTCACTATTAATCTGGGCTGCGTGTTCAGAAAATTTGAAGTTTGGGCTGCGTGTTCAACTTTCAGTTAAATTGTGGGCTGCATGTTCACTATTAATCTGGGCTGCGTGTTCAGAAAATTTGAAGTTTGGGCTGCGTGTTCAACTTTCAGTTAAATTGTGGGCTGCGTGTTCACTATCTATCTGGGCTGCGTGCTCAGAAAATTTGAAGTTTGGGCTGCGTGTTCAACTTTCAGTTAAATTGTGGGCTGCGTGTTCACTATCTATCTGGGCTGCGTGCTCAGAAAATTTGAAGTTTGGGCTGCGTGTTCAACTTTCAGTTAAATTGTGGGCTGCGTGTTCACTATCTATCTGGGCTGCGTGTTCAGAAAATTTAAAGTTTGGGCTGCGTGTTCAACTTTCTACCAGTGTGGGCTGCGTGTTCACTATCTATCTGGGCTGCGTGTTCAAAAAATTTAAAGTTTGGGCTGCGTGTTCAACTTTCTATCAGTGTGGGCTGCGTGTTCACTAATTAATCTGGGCTGCGTGTTCAGAAAATTTAAGGTGTGTGCTGTGTGTTCACTTTCGAATTCGGGCTGTGTGTTCGAAAAATCAGTGTTTGAGTCGTGTGTTCTAATGTGGGCTGTGCGTTCGTAATTAATTAATGAGCCGAGTGTTCAGAAATTCGAATGTTGAAACTACATGTTCAGGATGCAAGCGAAGAACTATGTCATAAGCTAAACTGCATGTTCAAGCATGGCAAAGGTACGAAATGCACGAAAAATACAGAAAATGAAGTAAATACCTCTCGGGCCTCATGAGAGAGGTGATGCTCCGGCTCTCGGAGAAGCAGATCCACGGGTGCTCGCTCGTCAAAGCTAGTGAAGTGACGGAAGACAGCACGAGGGAGGACATGTGCTGGCGGACGGTACCTCCCGGGAATGAAAGGTCGGGTCCTCGGGGGTAGAGTCATGGGATCGAAATCATCTCCGGCACCTGGAAAACCTCTGCCGTGGGGAGAATTACCCGCCATTTTCAAAGAATCTGCAAAGGGAGCAAAAATGAGCCAAAACGAGCCAAAATTGGAAAAAGTCAACAAAAGTCAACTCTCGGGAAATGAAAAAGTCAACAAAAGTCAACTCCCGAGAAAATCTTCCAAATATTGAGACAAACTTACCTCAAGTGGCGAAAATGCAAAAAGAAGCTCCGAAGTCGGAATTTAATCACTTCAAAGTGCTTGAAACTGAATGTTTTTGCGGAAACAATTTGCACGGGGCGTTGGAAAACGTGTGTGGAACTCAGATCTGGAGAAGAAAATGTTATGGGAGGCAAGAAAAGGAAGGGGCCTCGGCTGCCTTTTATAGGCCTCAAGTCTTGGTTGAAGAAGCATGAAGGAAGAAGGTGAAAATACCAAAATACCCCCGGATCTGGGTACATTGCCGGCCGGCCCCATTTTCTAGCCGGCCAGCTATCTGCTTTTTGGATAACTGGCCGGCCAGCCATTAGCTTTATGGGAAACCGGTTGGCCACCTCCCATTGGGAAGATGAACGGCCGGCCATGTCCCTCACATGCCCACCTAGCTCTCTGCAAATTTTGAGGAAGATCGGAGTTCCCGGGACCTGAAAAAGTTCAAGAAAAGTACACTTCCGGTCGCGAAATAGCTCCTCCGGGACTTCAGCTTCAAGTTCTGACATATGTCTCATCATCATTCATCGAAATCAAAGTGTATCCTTTTTGAATGAGTTGTAACCTTTCAGGGAAGTGGATCAGAGGCCGTGATCAAGTCGCCTTCGCCGAAATGCGCATTTCCGTACTCGTTGTTTCATGACAAATGAACACCCTGATTCATGCTCGTGTCACATTATCTTGCATTCTCATGAGCATACCTGCATTAACATGCACATTTCTTGATATTGGCATACCTTTATGTTTGAGCATACGTCGTCACGCATGTTCCACTCTTGCATTGCGATGCATTCACTTGCCGGCACTGCGTGTGTCGAACCTTCGGAATCACATTAAATATATGTTGGTAGCATATTGTACTTGTTGCAATTTCTCTCTTTTGCAGGCACGATATTGTATGTACGATTCAATTGAGGCTGGTGCGACCAGACGAATCGCGCAGGTATCGTATCTTCTCCGTGTGAGACGTGGCGGGGATTGAATAATCCTCCGCATTCTTAACTGCATGAAATGTAGTTGTTGCTTTGCATTCTTGCTTAAAACTGTTGCATTTATTTGCGAATACTTGCTTCATTACAGCTTGCTGCATTTGCATGATCATTGGGTTACCTTCGGCTTTTTGCATATCATTTGTATTTTGCCCCCTGCCTGCGGGCACATCTCTGTTTATCCTGTATGTTTGTCTAAGTCTTCGGCCTTGTCAAAAATGGGTCGTCTCTGGGCTTTGACATTCACTCCCGTCACTTGTGACTTCCGAGTTCTGTCAAAGAGGGGCAACTGTAGACACCCCATTTTTGACCGACCTTAAGACTCAGACGTCACCGATTGAGCGCTTGGTGATATTGCATAATGTGCTCGTTCAGAAGTTTCAGAGTCGCGGCCGTGAGCCCTGCCTCCGGACTTTCGAACCCTCTTCTGTGCCTCGTCTCGGTTTGCGAATCAGACTCGATTTTCTCTGTTTCTTTTCTCGAGGGAAGGGAGAGGTCCCGTAGACCATCTCTCAATGTTAGGGCTGAGCAAGGAATCCGTGAAATCCGTAATCCGATCCAGTCCAGTCCAATCCGATAGGTTTGGATTGGTTTTTTGAATCCGTGGTTCGGTTCCGGATTGAATAATTAAAAATCCGTAGTTCACGGATTGGTTCCGGATTGAATCCCACGGTTCCGGATTGGAACCGATCCGGACCGTATACAAATAGTCTATATTTTTATTATACATCCTCCCCCATAGTATCTTTTCTTATTCTATGTAAAATCTAAACTCAAACCTAAAATCGTATAATATCTTCTTTTATTACTTTTGTTTGTTAGTTTTAAGTTTTAATTTGCAATGGTCTAAATACGTATGGTGAAACCAGTTTTCTTATGGTTGTTTAAATTCTAGAACAGTATGTCGTTATTATAGAAAAACATGTTGCTATTATGGAACTAATATAGCGCTATGTTTATATTTTTATGAAATTCAAGTGTTATATATATATATTTTTTATTTAATTATGTGAATCCGTGGTCCTAAACCGATCCAATTCGTATTTAAATGGATTGGTTCGGATTGGTTCCATGATTTAAACGGATTGGATTGGTTCCAATTTTTTAGGAACCGTAAATAACGGATTGGTCCTGGTTTTATCACAATTCGGTCCAATCCGGACCATGCTCACCCCTACTCAATGTCCGTAGGCTACATTTGGTGGCCGTAGGCCATTTTGCCCATTTCGGAGTCCGGTTTCCGGTTTTCGGAGCCGTCAGGCCGTGTGCCTCGGTTCGGGACCGCTTAACCATCTCCTATTGCTCCGGTTTTTGGCATACTTCTTATTTGCTCCCTTTTGAGGGACACTGGGGTCTGAGAAACCCACTTCGTGGTCGAATGCCACTTTCGGTGCTTAACAGCCCATTTTCGGGACCCCGAACTGCGCGTTTCGGTCCCCGAGCATTCGTTTTGCAACGGTTTTCGTTCATTTTTGGCAGGTACCTCTGTTTTATCACCGGGGAGGTCACTGAAGGGTGGGAGGCCAGCAATTGTTGCAGCAACCAGTTACACATCCTCCGACGCCCTCCGGCGCCCATTTTTCGCACTTCCGGGCTAATGTTGAACACCTTGGGCCCATTTTCTCGAACTTTGAACCACATATTTGTGATGTACACACATGAGAGGACCCTAAAAGTTCTTGGCCGGCCATTAATTCAACTTGACCCTTTTGACCCCCTCCTTCCGGGCTAATGTTGAACCCCTTGGACCTTTTTTCTTGAAACCACATATTTGTGATGTACACACATGAGAGGACCCTAAAAGTTCATGGCCGGCCAGTAATTCCACCTGACCCTTTTGAGCCCCTCTTTCCGAGCTAATGTTGAACCCCTTGGACCCACTTTCTTGGATTTTGAACCACAGGGTTGTGTTGTACACACATAGGAGGACCCTACCAGTTGGTGGCCGGCCAGAAAATCTGATTGACCCTTTTGACCCCTAGCCGACCGGCTAGGGGGTGTGGCCGGCCGGCCACCTGCAGCAAAAGTACCAGGCCGGCCGAGCTCCTTGCACTGTTCCCTTTACAGCTGTGGGGCTTTATCCCCCAGAAAAGATCTTTATCCGGGGGATATTTTGTGGGGGAAAGTTACTCTCCTTTTCCCCCACCTTTATACCCCCTTTTTGGCCTATATAGCAAGCAAGATATATCCTTTGTTGGGGTTAGAAAACTTCACCTTCAAGCCTCCATACACAACTCCATCTCCATACCTCTCATTTCTTTAAAAATCTCTAAGTCCCTAACCATCATTTCTTCTACACCACCAAGCTCTACCACCACCACCTCATTTCCAGAAACAAGGAAGGTTTCTCAAAGGCTAAAGGAGCTGCAAATTGATCCAAGAAGCAACAAAAGTTTGAGTCTTCAAGGGTAAGTGATACTTTTCCTCTTTTGACCCTTTTTCTTGATCTATTTGTAAGCCCCACTTGCTTTTTGTTTCAAGCTCCGGCCCTAACTGAAAAGGGCCCTCTTTTGAGCTCATCTTCACTTTTCATTAAGGGCTCAACCCTGTTTGAGCCCTCCATGATGCACTTGCTTTTGTTTTTGGCCATTTTACAGTTCTGGAAAAGTGCTTATTTTGGTCCATTCTACATGTTTTATTAAGGGTCTTTGGCTGTTTGGTGATTATTTTGCATACCTCATGTTATAGCCACTTTTGAGCCTTATTTTGCATCACATTTTTAGCATGTTTGTATACAGATTTTGAGGCTGCCATAAACTGTAAATATTCATATTTTTGGTCCCTCTTCAGTGTTGTAGAAGGAAATTTTTCAGTTTGGGTTTTTCTTATATCACTTGCTTCATTACCCCTCTTTTGGCCCCTATTCTTGCATGCCATTTTTGCCATACCTATGCTTGCTGTTTGGCCTTGTTTATAACTGTGAAAGTGCCTTTTTTGGGACTGTCTAGCTTCTGTCTTTGCATTGCATGTCCATATTGTGCATGTTTGGCATAGCCATAGGCCATTTCGGGTGCCTAAATTCGCATTTCGGGACAATTCCATGCATTTCGTGTCATTTCGTCTCATTTCGGGACTGTTTTCCCCATATTTTAGTGCTGAAATTCCATTACCATGTTTGCATATCATTTCCCATGCCATACATCGCATTTTGTCATTACCTCGGTTTGCGTGCCCGTGTGCACGCATTTCGAGACACCCTATTTTTATCCACCGACATCCTATGTGAGTGTGGCTGAGGCTCACTCATGTTGGTATAAGCCCATATCATGTTTCCATGTCATTACATCGCATTTTGTCATTGTCTCGGTTTGCGTGCCCGTGTGCACGCATTTCGAGGCACCCCATTTTTTTATCCGTCGGCATCCTATGTGAGTGTGGCTGAGGCTCACTCATGTTGGTATAAGCCCATATCATGTTTCCATGTCATTACATCGCATTTTGTCATTGTCTCGGTTTGCGTGCCCGTGTGCACGCATTTCGAGGCACCCCATTTTTTTATCCGTCGGCATCGTATGTGAGTGTGGCTGAGGCTCACTCATGTTGGTATAAGCCCATATCATGTTTTCATGACATTACATCGCATTTTTTCATTGCCTCGGTTTGGGTGCCCGTGTGCACGCATTTCGAGGCACCCCATTTTTATCCGTCGGCATCCTATGTGAGTGTGGCTGAGGCTCACTCATGTTGGTATAAGCCCATATCATGTTTCCATGTCATTACATCGCATTTTGTCATTGCCTCGGTTTGCGTGCCCGTGTGCACGCATTTCGAGGCACCCCATTTTTTATCCGTCGGCATCCTATGTGAGTGTGGCTGAGGCTCACTCATGTTGGTATAAGCCCATATCATGTTTTCATGACATTACATCGCATTCTGTCATTGCCTCGGTTTGCGTGCCCGTGTGCACGCATTTCGAGGCACCCCATTTTTATCCGCCGGCATCCTATGTGAGTGTGGCTGAGGTTCACTCATGTTGGTATAAGCCCATATCATGTTTTCATGACATTACATCGCATTTTGTCATCGCCTCGGTTTGCGTGCCCGTGTGCACGCATTTCAAGGCGTCTCATTTTCATTGCATTCATGCATTTTCTCAGTTTGCGTGCCCGTGTGCACGCATTCCGAGGCATCTCATTTTCATTTCATTACGTATGCCATCGCCTCGGTTTGCGTGCCCGTGTGCACGCATTTCAAGGCGTCTCATTTTCATTGCATTCATGCATTTTCTCAATTTACGTGCCCGTGTGCACGTATTTCAAGGCATCTCGGTTTGCGTACCCGTGTGCACGCATTTCGAGACATCTCATTTTCATAGCATAATACATACTAGGTTGTATCTTAGATTACACTCTGTCATTTTCTCGGTTTACGTGCCCGTGTGCACACATTTCGAGGCATCTCATTTCCATGGCATTGTGTATGTTAGGATTGTATCTTAGCTGCATTTCATGCATATCATGCATATTGCGTCATGTCTGGAGTAAGAGTTAGCCCGGGCACGGGAAACGAGGTACATTTCGTACTCCGAGTGATAGAATGTGTCTCAATTCCACAGTCACCGACACTCCGGATTATCCATGATGGAGTTAGGTTTTAGCTGTAGTTTCATGTGCATTCATCCTATATTGAGTTGTGCATTTCGACTCCTCGGCTATCATGCCTCGGTATGCGTGATTGGTGGCACGAGGTTCGAGACATGCATATATCTGTGCAAATACATTGCTATGCCCCTTTCCTGCTCTCTGTTGCAGCAAAACGAAGAATCATCAACTTTTCGGGGCTTGGCACGCATTTCAAGAACAGGTGTAAACAGAGGCTAATTGGGGCATTCCGGTGGATTTCCGCGCAAGATAACCCGGACATGCATCATCCATCAGAAGCAAGGCAGTCCCTGGCTTGCACGCCAGTTTTATTTGCTTTCTTAGTTAATTCATTAATTAATTAGGATCTTGTAATATTTTGGACTGTAATATTCTTTTATTCGGGACTGTAATATTGGGACTGTATATTTATTCGGACCCTCTGCGCGAGGGCATAACTGTAATAAGCGTGCGTGAGTGTGATGTATGTCTTCCAACCCCACGTCTTTCTCCCTTTTATTTTATCCGCTTATGATGGTTAGATTAGGGCATATTTAAATTGGCATACAGTATGACAGCATGTTCGCATCATTCATCTGTATCGCATGCACCGGGCTCGGCGCATCATACTAACTGCATTGTACTTTCAATTCCAAATTGAATACATGATAGTTGTAGCATTTCATATACCATCTTAGAGTAGCCGAGCCTGCTATAGTTGCATTTTGCATGTGTTGCATTAGGCATTTCTGTATACTTAGGATCATGCATGATTTCTAATGTGGTTTCTATTTTGGCTTGGAGTACTCGGTAAGTTTTATGCTTTAGCATCCCTGCATGCGTGTGAGTGACTGCCATGATAGCATGCTTACCATGAGGCTATGTGCTTATCTGATATATCTGCCTGAGTGCCTGTGGGTGAAGGTTGGGTTATCTGAATTTGGAATAAATCATCAAATGTTTCAAGCCTACCTGCGGGTAGCAAACCATTTTCAAAAGCAAACATGGAATGTTTTGTTCCAATTCAGGCGATCCAGTCTATACTTGTATGCTGTGAGCATCACATAGTAACCTAGGCTAATAACCGGAATAAGAACATACAATGTTTTCAAAAATTGATATCATGGTTAGTAGAGGCCGGTCTATGACCGGGCGAGCGGGGGTGCTCACGAAGTGACCTTCCCCAATCGTACCCAAGTTCCCGAGCCGAGGCAACTTTGGTGATGACGGACACGTGGCCTTTCGGCACCGAGTCAGGGTTTCCTAAATTTCCCAAAATAAAATATTTAGGTGGCGACTCTGTATCTGGCAAAGCAGTCCATGTTTGGCACTACTTTTTCAAAAATCTGTTTCTCAAAACGATTTGCCGGATTTGGACTCTTTGGTTCAGATTTAGAACCGTGACTAATACAAAGTCGAGTCCGAGCTGTAGCGAGGTCCCCCGCGGGCTTGTTACAGTTTCTGGCGACTCCGCTGGGGATTTAGAGAACTTGACTCGAACTCGTGATATCTGTTTTTGACTACACATGTGTGTTTCATTGCATTGCATTTGCATTGCTTACACCCAGGGTATGGCCGACGTTACTGAGGAGTATAAACTTCAGGTCAGGTAGGCGTGCAATAGGGGTTTCTCCCTTGGTTGGATGTCCCTGATAAAGAAACTTGATCTTCCTGCTGACTCACCCTTCCGCAATGCCGATGCTATTCCTCTGCCGTTCCCCCCTCCTCCTCCATCAAGTCAACCTGGAGGAGAATCTGAATCTGAGTCTGAGGATGCCGATGAGGAAGAGGATGAGGCTTTGGTCAGAAAACCAAAGGATGCTGATGGGGCTAAGTCCCCTCCTCAGAAAGAGCAAGTCCTTGACTTGACTCAAGATGAAGAAGGTGATGAGGTTATCCCTGAAGCTGTTCCTGACACTGTTCCAGCCGATATCCCTTCCGAGGTTAAGACTGTCGAACAAACTCTTCAGGAAATTGACGCCGAAATAGCGGCAGAGAAGGAGGCCGAGGTTGTATCAGATCTCCAAATTCAACAATCTGGAGGAGAAGACACTTAGTTTTGTGTTTTGTTTTTCCTTTATCTTTTTCTGAACAATGTAAGCTTTTGTATGGCCGACGTGCCTCCCAGTTTTGTAAATGTTAACTCAGCTTTCCTTTTCTTAATGCTTGAATGCTTGAATCTTTGTCTTTTCTTTGGTTGCTTCTGCATAGTTCTATACTTAGAATACTTTGCATGTCCTTCATATCTTGCCACTTTTGTGCAATCTTCTCGGGGTTACATATCTCGGGTTTAATAACTACAAGTTTTACTTCGACAAGATATTGACCTGCAAACTTTTCATAAGTTTCAACAAGTGTAAAACATATACTATTCAATGTCAATTTTGCAAACTTTTTTTCCAAGTTTCAGCAAGTATTTAAATAGTGATCTTGGTCTAACCTACATGTAAATTGCTGCAAATTTCGACAAGTGTTAACATATACTGTAAATTTTTCTCAAGTTATAACAATGATCAACTTGTAAATTGCTACAAATTTCAACAAGTGTTTAAACAATATACTTAGCTTTTACCTCAACCTGTAAATTGCTGCAAATTTCAACAGATGATCATACGTTGGCTTAACATTATCTTGTAAATTGTTACAAATTTCAACAAGTGTTAAGCATCTTCTTTGTTTGGATCAACCTGTAGATTGCTATAGGTGTGCAAATTATAACCTCGGCTTTACTTCGACTTGTAAATTGCTACAAATTTCAACAAGTGAAGAGAAATAGTAATCTCGGTTTAACTTCAACTTGTAAATTGCTACAAATTTCAACAAGTGAAGATAATGAATCGGCTTAATTCCAACTTGTAAATTGCTACAAATTTCAACAAGTGAATTATGGAATAATCTCGGCTTAACTTCAACTTGTAAATTGCTACAAATTTCAACAAGTGAAGATAAGGAATCAGCTTAATTCCAACTTGTAAATTGCTACAAATTTCAACAAGTGAATTAAGGAATAATCTCGGCTTAACTTCAACTTGTAAATTGCTACAAATTTCAACAAGTGAAGATAAGGAATCAGCTTAATTCCAACTTGTAAATTGCTACAAATTTCAACAAGTGAATTAAGGAATAATCTCGGCTTAACTTCAACTTGTAAATTGCTACAAATTTCAACAAGTGAAGATAAGGAATCAGCTTAATTCTAACTTGTAAATTGCTACAAATTTCAACAAGTGAATTAAATATTTCTGTCTTCTCTCTGCCCCCAATGTGAACCTGAGTTCTACTTGGGTTCTCATTACTCATGTCTTCAAAAAAATACCAATATGTTGCTTTATCCATCATATGTATTTTAAAGAAAAGGGAAAAGATTTTATTGATGACATCGGCCAAAAATAGTGCACATCTAATGATAGAAGAATTTCAAATTACAAGTGTTCCAAGGTCTTGGCAGTGCTTTTCCCTCGTTATCTTCAAGCCAATAAGCGCCATGGCCTAATACCGAAGTAATTCTGTACAGTCCTTCCCAGTTTGGGCCAAGCTTGCCCTCTCTGGGATCCTTCTTGTTGCCGACGACTTTTCTCAGGACTAGGTCGTCGACTTGAAAATCTCTTGGATTGACCTTCTTGTTGTAAGCTCTGGCAAGCTGTTGCTGGTAAACTGCGAGCTGTATTGCAGCTTTTTCTCTTCGTTCTTCCAGAAGATCCAAATCTTGGGCTAAGAGTATGTCATTGGTGCCATTCTCTACTCCCTGGGTCCTGATCCCTGGGATGCCGATCTCCAATGGGATGACAGCTTCTGTGACATAAGCCATGGCAAAGGGGGACTCCCCTGTTGATCTTCTCGGCGTAGTGCGATATGCCCAAAGCACGTTGGGCAACTCGTCTACCCACTTTCCTTTTGCTGCATGCAGCCTCTTCTTTATTCCATCCAAAATTACTTTGTTGGATGCTTCTGCTTGACCATTACTTTGGAAAAAACTTGGTGTTGAAAAGTAATTCTTGATCTTGAATTTGGCACAAAAGTTCTTGATGAGTTTGCTATCAAACTGTGTTCCGTTGTCGGCAACTATTGCTCTTGGAATGCCAAATCTGGTGATGATGTTTCTCCATATAAAGTTCTTGACGTCCACATCTCGGATTTTGGCAAGAGGTTCTGCCTCTATCCACTTCGTAAAGTAATGTGTTGCCACCAGCAGGTATTTTCTCTGCCCTGTTGCCTGGGGAAGTTGCCCAACAAGGTCCATGCCCCATTGGGCAAACGGCCAAGGGCTGGATACTGGGTTCAGGTCAGCAGCTGGTTGATGTATCAAAGGTGCAAACCTTTGGCATTGTTCACACTTCTTCACGTAGGCTTCAGCATCCTTTTGCATGTAGGGCCACCAATACCCCTGGGTAATGGCCCTGTGGGCTAATGATCTGCCCCCAGCGTGGCTTCCACAAATTCCTTCATGAATTTCATATAGGAAATCTTCAACCTGCAAAGGGTGTACGCACCTTAAAAGGGGTCCAGTGAAGGACCTTCTGTAGAGGTGTCCATCTGCTATTAAACAGAATCTTGTCGATTTCAATCTGACTTTGTGTGCCTCCTTATGATCTTCTGGCAGCTTTCCTTCTTTCAGGAATGCAACAATTGCATCCATCCAGCTTGGCCCCATGTCTACACACATTGCTTCCTGTTCTGTGTTCTCTGGTTCTATGCTCGGGCCTGACATATAGTCGATCATAATTGTCCTTGTTTTTCCAGTCTGTATTGAACTTGCCAGGTTAGCTAACGCGTCGGCGTGGGTGTTGTCATCTCGGCTAACTTGGAGTAGTCGGCAGTTCTGAAATAGGGCTGCCAACCTGATGACCTCTTTTGCATATGCCGACATCCTTTCATCCCTGGTTGCAAATTCACCTGTTGACTGATTAACAATAAGTTGTGAATCATAAAAAACTATTACCTCATCTGCTTCTGCTACTGTTGCCAGTTTTAGCCGTGCAATTAATGCTTCGTATTCCGCTTCATTGTTTGAGGCCTTGAACCCCAAACGGATAGACTGTTCTATTATTTCTCCATCTGGAGATATCAGCAGTACCCCTGCCCTCGCTCCTTGTCGGTTCGAACTTCCATCGACGAACAGTCTGAATGAATCGTCGATGTAGATGCTGCAGGGTCTGAGTTTTTCCTTCCTTTGCTCTTTTGCCCTAGGCTGGGATTCTTTTTGCTTGCTGGGATAATGCTCATCCTGGCTCAACGGAGCCCGATGTTCGATGGTTTCGGGTGTGAATTCTGTCACGAAGTCGGCCAAAACTTGGCCTTTAATTGCTGTTCTTGGCCTGAACTCCAGGTCATACTGGCCCAGGGCTACTGCCCATCTTGCTATCATTCCTGTTAAGTCTCCTTGTTGCAACAAGGACTTCAGTGGGTGCTCTGTTAGGACCACAATCTTGTGCGCCTGAAAGTAATGGTTCAACTTCTTTGAAACCATTACTAAGGCTAGCATTAATTTCTCCAGTGGTAGATACCTTGTTTCTACATCGGCCAAGGTTTTACTAACATAATAAACAGCCTTTTGCTCCCCTTTTTCTTCTCGGATTAGTATTGCACTTGCTGCGTGTTCTGAAACTGCCAAGTACAAAAACAGTTCTTCCCCTGGTTCTGGGTTGGAAAGAACCGGAGTTGTGGTCAAGTACTTCTTTAGGTCGGTTAAAGCGGCTTCGCATTCTTCTGTCCACAGAAAGTCTGTGGCTTTTTTCACCAGGTTGAAGAAGGGTCTGCATTTATCTGAGCTTCTGCTGATGAATCTGTTTAGGGCTGCGGCCCTTCCAGTAAGCATCTGAACCTGTTTTGCCGACGTCGGGCTCTACAGCTCTAGGATGGCCTTGATTTGGTCTGGGCTGGCCTCAATGCCCTTTCTCGTTACCAGATACCCTAAAAACTTACCTGATCCAACTCCAAACGCGCACTTTGATGTGTTGAGTCAGAGCCGGTATGTTTTGAGTATATCAAAGACCTCTTTTAGGTAGGCAAGATGACCCTTAGATTCCTTGGTCTTCACGACCATGTCATCGATGTAGACTTCTACCGTTTTGCCAATCAGGTGCTTGAACATTTTTGTTACTAACCTTTGGTAAGTTGCTCTTGCGTTTTTCAACCCAAAAGGCATTACCTTGTAACAGTACAGGCCTTTGGGGGTGATGAACACGGTTTTCTCCTCGTCTGGAGGGTACATGGCAATCTGGTGGTACCCCCTGCATGTATCCAGAAAACTCATCCTTTCATGCCCTGAAGTAGCGTCTACGAGCTGGTCAATCTTGGGCAGAGGAAAGCTGTCTTTGGGGCAGGCTTTGTTGAGGCTGGTAAAGTCTATACAAACCCTCAATTTGCCGTTCTTCTTCTTCACCACTACTGTGTTGGAGCCAAGTTGGGTAGTGAACTTCTCGGATGGCCCTGGCCTCCAGAAGTCTATCTACTTCTTCTTCTACTACTTCGATGTGCATCAACGTCGGTCTTCTGGCTCGTTGAATCACTGGTTTTGCCGACCTGTCGACATTCAGTCTGTGGCAAGTGACCTCGGGGTCAATTCCAGGCATCTCGTAAGGTGTCCAGGCGAACGTCTCAATGTTGGCTCTCAAAAAATCTTCCAGTTCTCTTTCCTCTTCTTCGGCTAAGCCTGAGCCGAGAAGAAAGAAGTGTTCTTCGTCGCCCTCTTGGACAAGGATTTTCTTTAGTGTCTCTTCACTCTTTTTGGTTGGCTCCTTGCCGACATCTTCTAGGACCTCCATGTCCTCGTCTTCAATCTCTGCCTCTTTTGGCTTTCGAATGCTGCAAGTAGTCTTCATTGCTGCCACAGAGCAAGTTTTTGCCTGCAGTTGATCTCCTCTGACTTCTTCAATCCCATGCTCTGTTGGGAACCGTAGTAGTTGATGCAGTGTTGAGGGAACTGCCCCCATTGCATGCAACCATGGTCTTCCCAAGATGATGTTATATGGTGAGGGTGTGTCAATCACCATAAATTCTGTCTTGATCTTTTTAGTACCAGCTTGTACTTCCACGCTTGCTGCGCCCAGTGGCCATGTCGGCGTTCCATTGAAGCCGACTATAGGGTTGCTGGATTGTTCCAGGTCGTCAGGGTGAAGGCCCAGCTCCTTGTAACATCTGACGTACATGATGTCACAAGAGCTGCCTTGATCTATCAGGATGCGTTTTACTTGGCATTCCCCAACCTGGAGGGATACTACCAAGGCATCATTATGCGGATGTTGGACCAACTCCAGGTCGGCTTCAGTGAAAGTTATCATCGGTCCTTGGCATTCTTCAGGCCGAGGTCTTTTGTATCCGACCTGGTTCACGTGCTGCAGGTGTTTTACTCTTTGGGTTTCTCCCCGAATGTCGCTTTCGTTCACCTTTGAGTGGATTACATTAACCACCTGTGGTCCTCCTGCCTGTGGTTGCTGTGCTGGGAGAGGCGGTGCTGCTGGTGCTTGAGGCAATCTTGCCTGTTCTTCTCTTGTCCTGGCCTCATCAACAAGGTCCCTCAGATGGCCTTGCCTTACTAGGTCTTCTAAGTGTGCTTTTAAGGCTCTGCAACCCTGAGTTGGATGTCCTTCTTTATTATGGTAAGCACAGCGCCTACCAACGTTTCTTCCCATAAATTCCCCTGGTGCTCTAGCCGGTGCCCTGAAATAGGGTTGATTTCGTATTTGGTCCAGGACTTTATGGATAGGGATTCGGAACACCGTCGTCACTGCCTGTTTACCCTTCAATTCTGTTTCTTGTTTGGTCGGCCCGTTGGTACCTCGGCCTCGCTTCGGCGAGCCGTTTCCCTTCTCCTGCTTCATCTCTTTGTTTCCTGACGTATCTTCCTCGGCTCTGGCGTACTTCTCGATTCTCGCCATGAGTTCCTCCATGCTTTTTGGCAATGTTTTTGCCAAAGACTTCCGTAGTGGGCAGTCATCTTTCAGGCCGTTCTTGAAAGACACGACTGCCACTTCTTGGTTGCATTCGGGTATTCGATTGAACACCTCGTAGTACCTCTTCGCGTAGGCCCTAAGGCCTTCTTCCTTGGTGATTCTTAAAGCCATCAGGGCATCGACCCTCAAGGGCTGTAATTTGTTCGTTACAAACCTGGCCACAAACATCTCGGCCAGGCCTTACCATGTCTTTACGCTTCCCTTCGGTAGTTTATGGAACCAATCAGATGCAATTTCTCCAAAGGATAAGGGAAATACTTTGCAGAGCAACAGCTCGTTCCCACTGTATAATGCCATTGAGTTCAGGTATAGTCCAACATGAAAGTTGGGATCTGACTTACCATCATAAATTTGGAACCTCGGCATACTGAATCTCTTGGGTGCTTCAAATTTGTCTAGTTCCACCGAGAATGGTGTCCTCGGCTTAACTGGGGAGGTTACCTCGGCTTCAACATTCTGTTGCCTCCTCTTGAGGTAATCTCTCAAGTCTTCTTTACTCCTTCCTAGAGCTCGGCTATCTTTTGATTTCAATCTCTTCGACACACTACTTTCGGCCTCGTGGTGGGCTCGTTTTGATCTCTCTCCATGTGTTGTGTCAAAGCAAAATGCCTGCCCTTGAGCATGGCGATGTTCTTTGGGCTCTGGATCCTTCGTGTGATACGTCCTTTGGGACTCTTCTCGTCTCGGCTCCTCTCGTCCGCCTTCCCTGGAAGGTCGGTGAGAGTGCCTTCTGCTCCTGGTGTGCCGAGGGACTTCGGGGATTGTTCTTCTTCCTCCCTTCTGGGTGTTAATTGCCGGCATCGACGTATCTTGCAGCGGGTATGGTGGCTGCATAACATTGTTTTGCATCATGAAGTTGACTACTGCTGTAGGTCTGCCAACTTGTTTGCCAAGTCTTTTACTTCCTCATCTCTCCGTAGGCACCTATCCCTCCATACCTGAAGGTTATCTTCGTTATAATACTTGCTTTGGTCTGTTCGTTTTGAAGTACCGCCCTCTTGGCCAACGTCTTTCTCTTCGTGACCCTGGTCATGATTTTCTGTACTGTGGTTGTCTCTTTCAACGTCAAGATCAATTGGTCTGCCACTCCTAGCAGGAGTGTCGCCCCCAATGTTTTCCCTCTGTCCGTCACTGGCCATCTATTCTTCTAAGTTTTCCATAGACGGCGCCAAATTGTGTGGGCAATTTTCTGACCACACTGCCCGCCTAGTAATCAGCTGGAGAACACCGGCAGAATAGATGGCTTCAACAGACCTGTAACAAAAAGAAAAGGCTCCGGCGGTGGCTCTTCCACCCGGGGGCACTCCGACGATCAAGTCAGTATATCTCTCAAAGATAATCAAGTGCTAAACTTACAAGCTTGAATATAAAACTGCGTACCTTAGACCCATGGGGGTGCCTCTCTTTTATAGTTTACTCAATCCAAGTCCTATTAGAAGCCTGACTTCTATGGACTCCAATTTAGTACTTACTTTGGATTCCTCAAGAGATAAAAATAAACTCCCTAAGAGAGCTTTATCCTTATCTTAGCAGAAGTCTTCTCTTTTATCTAGGACTTTTGTCCATATCCAAGTGAGTTCCCTCTTTATTCTAGGACTCTTGTCCCTTATCCGCTTATCTCGGATTCCGATATCTTCGGAGATCACCTCGGCCTTGCCTAGGTAACCTCGGCATAACTACCAGAACACATGGCACCTCGGCTGACACGTCGGTGTCACCATGCCACGTGTTGGTATTCAGAAAATACATCCCCACACTATGGTTTGATTTTGATGATGTCTAAAATATTATGAGATAAATTGTGATTTTTTAATTTATATGTTTTACAATCATTTAACACAAAATAGGGTTAAAAAAAGGAAGGCTGTTTTTGGAGAGAACCAAAAGGAAGTTTAGCTTCCATTCCCTAAATCGTTAAAAAAAAAAATCATCTTTTTGTCCTTTCTTTTTGATTCGATCTATATGAGAAGACCATGGCTTAGATCTGTGCCAGGGTTTCAGACAGAAAGGAAATAGCATCTTTATTTGAATACCATCTATTAACCAATTTTTCAAAAATTTTGTAAAAATAAAATTTGTCATTTTGATATAGATTGCACCGATTTAAAAATAACTAAATTTATTGTGCATCTTTTGAATACTTTAATTTAATATATATTAAAAAATTCAAATCATTTTCATATCTTTTCTTATTCATTTTCTTCCTTTGATTGATTTGAAGTGTTTCTTGGCAAGAATGATGCAAGTCTAAAAGGCTAATGAATTCAAATGGAAGAAAAATAGAAGGAAAGAGGAGCCTACCTAGAATCTCTTTGCAACGGCTAGTTTTTTTCTATGGCTATAAAAGAAGCTTAGTGGAGAAAGGAAAAGACATAGGAGTGGTGAAAAATTTTGGGTGATATTCAAGAATTCTTAAAACATTGTGTTGTGCATTTTCATTGAGCTATATAATTTCTTTGATTGAAATTTGTTGAGTGTTTGAGCTTTTTTTGTAAAAGGGTTTCCAATCCCTTATCATTTTCTTGTAAAAGAGAGCTATATTTTTTGTGAGTGATTTTTGTAGATAAAATCACTTGGGTTAGGTGTGACTAGCACCAGATTCACAACTAGTTGGTTGGAGTGATTGAGGTTGATCAATTATTAAGGTTCACTAGCACCTGTAAAGCTAGTGTAATTTCTATTTGACGAATAGTAAAGAAATCTCAAGAAGGATCTTGAGTAGTGGACGTAGGCTTGGTTTGAGCCGAACCACTATAAATTCTGTGTTTGCTCTCTCTTCCATTCTTTCATTTAATTTATTTTTATTAGTCTCATTTATATTGCTTCATATTTATTTCTCATTTGGATTAAATTTTAATTTATTACTCATCTTTATTGTTTCATATTGTTAATTGTTTATTATTTGGGAATATTTTTTTAATTCAGAAATTTATTTAGAAACCCAATTCACTCCCTCTTGGGTTGCTTTTTGGGTGACAGATAAAAACTAGAATAATATGGACTATATGCAAAGGCAATTAGAACTTTAGTTTGAACATGATGATTTTGACATTGAAGAGACTTATTGTGATTCCCTTGAAGCTTACAATGCCATGGTAGGTTCTAGTATTTACCATGGCTCTTCCTTAGAACAAGACCTGGGCAAAACAACCATACTTGAACCAATGGAGGATATTGAGACACCAACAAAGGGAAGTACCACAACCACAAATGTGCAATGAGACAAAAGGGCATGATCAGGTTCAGATGTCATGTGTAGAGGGGTTGGCGGGTGCTATGGACTCATCATTTAGATTGAAGCAGAAATGATCTAAAGCCATATTTTCAATGGGTTGAGTAAGTCTTCTTCCCATATTGCTAATGTTATCTCTACACCTTGGAATGGTTTATTTAAATCTAAGATTGCTATGAAGAAAGTAGTTAAAAGCCTTAAGAGATACTCGGTGGGTTATCAGAACGATTAACTTCAAATCCCATTAGAAATCTCTAAACAAGAGTTAAAGGCCAAAGAAGTGGTCGAGACGAAGGAAGAAGGAAAGCCAAGTGAATGGGTTGAAGTAAAAAAGAAAAAAAGGCAAGGATGTCGTTAATGCTTCTATGGGTAGCTTTGTTCTTACACCTCTTCCATCTTCATAGAATGCATCTGATATTCTCAATACTTGTGTAGCCAATGAGGAGGTTTCTTTTTATGCGGATCATAAGAGCGTGCTTAATGCGAATTGCACCTCTTTGAAAGTGAGTAACCCCTCAAAATATATTCCAAATGAAGAGGCTTCAAAGGAAGAAAAAGAAATTGTCAAGGATGTGGGTAATATAAATGTCTTAGCCTCTAGACGATCTTTAAGTTCCAAAGAAGCTCTGTAATCCCTTTAGGATGGAACTTTTATTGTTCCATGGACAAACCCATCTTCAAAAGTGGAAACCAAGAAAAAACTCATTGAAAGAATCGCTAATCTTAAACTTGCTCAAGAGGTTAGCCTCTCTATCAAGTCTAAGAAATCAAGTCGTAAGACTCCTATGAAATCGTAGGCACGTTCGTTGATTATTGCTTGGCCTAGTTTTGGATTTTGATTGTATGTTATTGTTAGATTTTAGTGTAGAAGCTAGGCATGTGTTTCCCTCCTCAAAAGGTGTGTTGCCTCTAGGCATGTAATGAGTTTCATTGTAATATCTATTTTTTGGTATAAAACTTATTTCTTACCTACAAAAAAAAAAAAAAATCTAAAATTTTGCCTAGATTTCCATTAGTTCAATATGACGGAGATGGATCGGGAGAGGGGCTAGATTGAAACACGGGTGGAAGGGTGGGGTTTAATTTGTTGAAATTGAAATCCTGGGATTTAAAATGAAAAATGCATGAAACTTTGGAGTTTTTTTGTGTAATTAACCCTAATTTGTTTTATCTCACTTCAACATTATTTTCCCTAAAAAAACCTTGACATCTCTTGCTTTACAACAGAAAATCTTAATAGAATCAGTCATTTTCTTTGGCTTGCACTCCACATTTCCTTAGGATTAATGTTAAAGCCAACCACTTTCAAAGACACAGCACACTCGACCCTATTTGCCTTTTGTGTAATCTGGAACCTGAAACCACCTATCGTGTCCTTCGAGATTGCCCCATGGTCACTCATTACTAGACTGATATAGGAATACCTCCCTCACCACTCAACACCTTCACATTTGATTTTGATGTCTGGATTAAATGCAACTGCCAATCAAAAATTTTGAATGGATCCTTTGTCAACTGGATAGTTCTATTTCCTATTATTTGTTGGCACATCTGGAAATCTAGGAACTCTTATTTTTTTACACCCAACATTCCTAACCCCTTTAGAACTGATTCGGCAATTGCTGCTGCTATTGATTGGCAACATGTGACCTTACTACCTTAACTCCTTGTCAGTCTCACACATTAATTGACGTATATCAAATCACATATACAAAATACAACAAATCCAAATAAAATAAAATAAAGTTGAAAAACATCAAACTTTGGAAGTGCAGTGCTGCTGTAGGTGACCCTTTATGATATTGCTGAATTCACTTTGCCCTTTATTAAAGAAATTCCTGTTTTCACTGTTAAGATATCTAAGAGAGAGAAAGAGAATATTATACTATATGTATATTCAATATTGTGTTGAATAATTATTGTAACAATGTATACAAGACTCCTCTATCTAGGAGGTCGAGGTATTTGCGGTTTGGTTGCGGCCGGGGAACCTCCAATTCACCATACGTCCATCGAATTGACAGATTAAAAGAAATCAATCCACATCCGTCTGCTTGATTGGCGGATACGAATTGAGCAGATTGGTGAATGGATGCGAATCGGTTAAACTTTTACAAATTTTGAACATAATATAACAACTTGTCAATATTTTTTTTGGACAACAATCCAACTCAACATAATCAAAAGATTATCAAGTAAATTGTCAAATACCAATAACAAATACGTATAAGAAAACCAAGCATTATTAAAACTATTTCATTATTGTTTCTTTATTCAAAAACTATTTAATTTGATTTTTTAAAAAATGACAAAATTAAGCCTTATATTTTTCACACAAAAATATCAAATATTAACACTTGCCATTTGATAAAAGGATTTCCAAATTGAAAAACACAACAGAATATCTAAATTCTTTTTCAATTGAAAACACAAACAGAATATCTAAACAAATTGAAAACACAAAGTCTTACAAATTACTGGGGGTGCTCGTAGTTTGGCGGTTTAGTTGTAGCAAAAGAACCTCAAATCTGCCACCCGTCCAAAACTAGGCGAATTGGAAAAAATCAATCAACAACTATCCGCTCGTCATCACTTATCCGTCGAAAATGCGGTGGATCAGTTAAGTTTGGTTGGTTTGGACGGATCAGAATATCCGTTAAGCACCCCTAATAGGAGAAGAGAAACCTAAGTATGATAATCTTAAATATGGTAATGAATATAATGTGGCATGTATGATAGACAAAATTTATAGTTACTATATTTAACACCCCCTCTCAAATTCAAGTAAGGATACTAACTTGAGTTTGGAGAGAGAAACTAAAACATAACTAAAAAATAAAATAAAAGGCAAATAGATTGCAAAGTTTGAACAAGAGTGCAGGAGAGCTTAAGATAGATTAGAGGCCAGAGCTAATGTCGAGAGACAGTTTATGGTCGTGTCGGATTGTTGTAGGAATTGGCCAGAACTAATGCCAGGATAGTTGTAGACACCCCATTTTTGACCGTACTTAAAACTTGAGCGCCTCAGGTTGATCACTTGATAATGAAAGTTATGCTGTACAAACATTCGATTCATTCAACAAGAAGAGCTTTTAAATCCCAACCTTACACCCCATTTTTGACCAAAATCATTTTGACCAAAACTATTTTAGACCTCAAAACTCTCATTTTAAAAATATTTTTCCAAATGTTTCTATGATGTTCCGAGGCTTGCATTTCGTTTAAAATATTACACTTTTCGGTAAACTGAGCAAGGACAAAGTGGAAATAAATGGAAAGGAGGTGAAATATTTTAAAAATCTTTCAAAACGTCTTATTTAAAGGTTTGAAGTTGAAGAAAATAGGAGGGGATGGAAGAAAATTAATTAGGGAAGAAATTGGGCATCAATCTGTTAGGATATAAATGAGCAGTCTTCACTAAAATAGGTATATCTCTTTGCACACTTAGAATTTAGATGTGAGGCCACCACCATTGGAAAGTAGACTTTTGGGGCTTCAATTTAGACTCAATAATGACCTAACACTAAGTCCGGATGAAGGAGATATACCAGTTTGAAGCCGAGCTTGGAAGTAGATTTTGTTTGGTTGGCCACTTGTTCCTGAAAATAGATTTTTTGCAGATATTTGCGCTAGCTGTCCCCCACAAGTGCATGCACGCCACCAGCTATCTCTATATTGATATTTCTGAGATAGTAACATGTTTTCCTATATATACTTGACCATCCCTTTTGGAATTAGGTTACAAAAAATTCCAAAAACCCTAAAACTTGAATTCTCTCTATCTCTATCTTGCAACACACACACCTTACCCAAACACTTCCTAAACCAATATTGGAGCTCTTCTTGCTGGGATTATTGAGTCCAAATTTCAGCCCTTGAGAGTGAGAATTTGTAGGTTTGTTAACAAAAGAGTTGCGTTGCTTCAAGAGGTATAATTTTGATCATCTTTAAACTACTTGTTTTCTATCTTTTCTTTCTAATTTTGAACTATTTTTACATTGTTTTTATGGGCTGAAACTTGTGGTTTAAAGCTACCAAAGGTAGAGGGGTTAACCACCCTTCTTTGAACCTTGTTCTCTAAGCTTTTGCCCTTGTGTATCCCATATTCTCATTAACTGTTTTTGAGATTTATTACCGCTTAAATTTAGGGTTTTTTAGTGGCTAAAATCATGTTTTGAAGTCCCAAAAATGGAGGGGTTAGCCTCCCCTCCTTGTGCTCATGTGCTAGCTTTAATCCCTCAATATTTTAGCTTGTTATTGTAGTTGTTTTTGTCTTCATTTTAGCACTTTTTTTTTTTACTATTTCAGGATTGTTTTATGATTGTTTTTATGAGTTAGCTTCATTTATACATTGTATAGTATGCTTGTAGTGTAATGGTCCTCATAGGTTTGGTGGTTTAGGCCTTTGCCACCAACCTATTTGAGTTGATAGCATTTATTTAGTGTTTTCCATACTTATGTTCATCTCTAATCACCTCTGCACTTCTTTCATTTCTTGGCTCCTTTTGTTGCCTTGAAAGTTGTTTCAAACCAATTGCTTGTTTAAGCTTGAGATAGAGGTATTATGCTTAATGGTTTAATCCCTTTGGGGGTTCATTACCAACGGCATGGTGTCTCTCTCATACCCAAAACAACTCTTTGTTTGATGCTTCTTTCCATTAGTGGACTTCAAGCTCATTATTGAACTTAATGAATTAATGAATGGATGGTAATTAAAATGGAGTAACAAAATTAGGATTAAAAGAGGTGCAAGGTAATAACGTAGTTTGGTGTTCAATCGGACATAAATTGAACACATAGAGACTTGAGTCCTTTCATACTTGTTAGTGATAAAATGGTTCAAGTTTCCAAGGTCAACCACTTCCTTTGATCAACCCATGATAGGGAGGAGGTTTTATTAGTCTTTCCTCAACGTTTATTAAAATTGTATCCCTTGGTTCATAAGTCATCACGCAATGAAATTGCGTCGATTAATGGCTTGCGAATTGAGCTTACTACTTTTTTGAACTGTTTGATGATAAGGAGGGGTAGGGTGGACAGACATCCCCTGAGAATGCTCTGTTTGTGCTCTATTTGTTCTCTGTTGCAACAAGAAAGAACCAACATTAGCTGGCGGCAGGCCACCACTTCTGGGTTGCTGGCCACTTTTTATAGCCAGGCAGTGTCCTTTTCCAGCAGAGCAGAGGTTGAGGTGGAAAATCAGTGCAATCTCCTGACTGTGCAATAGAGGCATTCTGGCAGCAAAACAAAGGACTTTTTCAAGTGAAAATCCACATCCATGCATGAGCCATCCATCGATTCTCGGGATTCGTTAAAATGATGTTGTAATGTTAGTATGTTGTACTCAGAGTAGCGAATTTGTAACTAATTAGTTAAATTAGTTAGAATTGCTAGTTAGTTTTGTATTATATTTAATTAATTAGCTAAAGTAGTTAGTTAAATTGCGGTATTGTAATAATTAGCTAGCATAGTTAATTTATTTAATTTGGGTTGTAATAGATTAGTTAATTCGTAATAATTAGCTAGGGCATTCATTCGCACCCTCCTGCGCGAGAGCAAAAGTGTAATAATGTGTATATCTTTCAACCCCACGTCTTTCTCCCTTTTCTTTATCTACTTACGATGGATAGTTTAGAACATCATGTTTATTTTAGCATATTCCGTGATTTGCATCCACTTGTCTTGCATAAATTGAGGCTCGGTTCATCATTCTAACAAACATTGTCGTTTATTACTTCGTTGAATACGTGTTCAAAACTGCATGTTATCAAATTGATTCACATGTCATAATTAGTAGCCGAGCCTATTAATTGTATTTTTGCATGTGTTGCATTAGTCATATTACATTAGTTAGGAGCATGCATATTTTCCAATTATTTAGCTTGTTTTGGCCCGCTTCGGAGTACTAGGTGAGCATTTTTATTACTTTAGCATATTTGCATGAGTGTGGTTATTTCCATGTCTAGCATGCTTGCCATGAGGCTAATTGCATAATTGATATGACTCTTGAAATGCCTGTGGATGAAGGCTAATTGCTTGAATTGGGATGATTTGAGTAATGTACATACGAGCTCGCTTTTTCAAAGTGACATGTATTCAAAACCATTTTTCCAAACAAACATGAAATCAAAGTGTTTCAATTTTTGCAAATTAGTTTACACTTAGGTGCGTCACATAGTAAGTTAGCCTAATAATCGGAACAAGAGCGTATAATGTAGATAAGAATCACGTCATGATTAGTAGAGGCTGATCTTTGATCGGGCTAGTGGGGTGCTCAATTCATGACCTTCCCCTCTCGTACCTAAGTTCCCAAGCTGAGACAATCTTGGTGATGACGGACACGTGGCCTTTGGCACGAGTCATGGGTTTCCTAAATTTCTCAAAAATATTTAGGTGGTGACTCTGTATCTGGCAAAGCAGTCTATTTTTGGCATTTTGATTCAAAATCAATTTTCCAAAAGAATTGTCAGATTTGAACTCATTTGTGTTTATCTATTTCACATTGCACTTGTGGAATTAGATTCAGAATCACGAGAGTCCGAACTGTAGGACTAGTCGTATCCAAAAGGAGCACAAAAAGTGTGCTACAGTTTCTGGCGACTCTGTTGGGGATTTAGAGAACTTGACTTGAAATTCATGATATGAAATTTTTAACTACATTTATATGTTCTTTGCATTGCATTTGCATTGATGCTCTTAAGTCACTGTGTTTGTTGGAGGCTTGCCCAAAAGCTTGCCAAAAGGCTGACCGGTCGTGGGCTCTGCCATGTTGGGAACACAATCCTTGAATCTGGACTACCGCTATATTGTTTGATCCTCCTTTCACTTCTCGGTGTTAGGTGTGAGAGGTATATTAGGTAGTCTTGCTGAGGTATCCCCTTTTGACCATTTGGCCTAGTTACATATAGTGAAGCCATAGTTAGAGAGATGTGCTCTGAGAGAAAAAGTAAGGAAAGGGCTTTTTAGAGCAAAAGAGATTGAGGGCCAAAGTGATGTGAGCATCATAAATAAGAAAGGGTGGGAAACAATACCTGGAGAAGCAGTGGGCTCCCTGTGAACCGAGAGGTATCCCACCGGTGGAAAACATCCAAGTGCTGTGTTTGTTGTTTATGTTTGTCTCGATTATTGTTTTGAGCCGTTTTGAGTGTAGATGTGTTTAGGTTGTTTTACTTTGTTTTTCGTTTGTTGAGTTGTGGTGTACTATGGTCAGTCGTAGGCTCAATACCCGGTTAAGAACTCATTCTTAGTTCCAATTTCAAAAAATAAATCGTTTTGCGCTTAGAGTACTGTGCCATTCTCAACATGATGTGCAAAATATGATTCTTTCTTTCATAAACTGGACGGTCCAGCCCCGATCAAAAGAGAGAGCAAACGAACAAGGACTTATCTGAAGCTACATAGGTTCTAGACTACAAAGCAAAAAGAAAAGAGGAAAAATTTGGAGCATCTTAGTGTGTTTTAACTTCAGCAAATTCTGAGATTGCATTCCAGGTGCACCTTCTCAGGCCTCGCCATTTCTCTGGAGTATGAGTGTACCTCAACCTCGAGTTCAAGCCTGCTTCAAGTCGGAATGGCGATCAAAGCGGCATTCGTGGCTTCTACATGTAGGTGTTATCCCTTTGTCAGTATTTGAGGACCTTTGAACTATGAGTTGAAGGTAAGAGTTTGAAGAACACAAGAGGGAAATTCTTGTCAGAGGAGAGCGGCTCATCGCCACTCGCCCCATGAGGTGTTTTTTAAAGTGCCACTTTGTTTGTTTATTGCATTCTCTAAACATCATGCACTACATTGTTTGTAATATGTATCATATCATCGCACTTATTGCATTTATTTGCATCTTGTGTTATCTTGTATCATTTATCCTTTTACGCTAAGTAGCATTTAGGATCATTGTCCCCCGAGGCTTTTCTCAAGACGCGTGAGACATGTTCCGAGAGGTTTTTTCTTTATCTCAGGGTGTGTGGAGCATGACCTTGAGTCGTTTTTCTCTTTTCATGATTTTGGTGTGATTAGAGTATCTCAAGACGCGTGGAACATAACCCTGAGCGGTTTTCTCAGGACCTCTTCTCACGATTTCAGCGTGGTTTGAGTGTTCCCTTCCTCACACGATTTAAACGTGTTCAGAATTTATTTCAGGACACGTGAGATGCGACCTTCAATGGTAGGAACTCTTCTCACGATTTCAGTGTGGTTTGAGTGTTCCCTTCCTCACACGATTTCAATGTGTTTGGGATTTGTTCTTCCTCTCCTCACGACTTCAGCGTGGTTAGAGTATCTCAGGACGCATGAGATGCGACCCCGAGCGGTAGGACCTCCTCTCACGATTTCAGTGTGGTTTAAGTGTTCTCTTCTTCACACGATTTCTGGGTATTTGGGATTCGTTCTTCCTCCTCTCATGATTCCAACATAGTTGGAGTATGTCACCCTATTCATCTACTACATTATCTATCGCACTGTCTTGTGTACTTTGTATCACACTATTTTGTGCACCTTAAGTTTGCACTATTTTGTACACCTGTATCGCACTATCTTGTGCACCTTGTGTCACACTGTTTTATGCACATTGCATTGCATTGTTTTGTGTACTTTGTATCGTACTGTATTGTGCGCCTTGAGTTCGCACTATTTTGTGCACCTTGCATCGCACTATTTTGTGCAACCTTCCTCGCACTATTTTGTGCACTTCGCCTGCACTGTCTTGTGCACTCACCTAGGTCTAAGAGACCTTAAATCCTCTAAAGGTGCAATTCCTTTAGTGTTTGTCGTGCCCGAACGACTTCAGGTGGACTGGAATAGCCACCTGCCTATGTTTGCGATGAGTTCCTAGGAGATCAACTGAGACAGTGGAAACTAGAGTTCGAATAGAATGTAAAGGTTCAGAATTTTTGAGACTAAAGTCTGGTCTAAATACCAGGGGTGTATCCTCAGCTTGGAATTTGTATGGTAGCCCCATGGGTTGAGGTAGCTTGTATGCGTCTCAATTCTGGATACTGAACCAACCTAGTCTATCACCCTATTGGAGAATAGGGAAAGTTGCAAATATAGCCAGGGAGAAAAGTAGTACCCATGGTTTAGAAGCACACCAAGAAGAAGAGGAAAATCCCTAGTAGCATGAGGTGAGTCATCACCGATTGCCTTTGTAGGTACTTTCTAAGGCACCATTTCCTAGTTGCTACATCACATCTATCATCTAGTACTTCTATTACATTGCATATAACATCTATCGCATTCATCTACTGCACTATCCATTACATTCATTACATCATACCATTTTATCGCATGCATCCTTTCTATGTTAAGCTTAGTTTGGCATGTGCTCATACCTTTCCCTCGTTGAAACATGGTTCTGTCATGTGTAAGTACCCATGCTGCTCTGAGGCTGGTATTGAGGGTGTCAACACCTTTTCTATGTTATACATGGTTTGTTTTGTGTACATGTCTTTTCTAGGTAAGATGTGGTTTTGGCTTGCGCCCCTTATTCACTGCATCTATTTCATCCATTGCATCGTACTTTGTTTTGTTGCATTCAGCATTTAGGATCATTGTCTTTTCCCAGCAGATCATTCCTCACTTATATCATAACACCAAATTACTTGTACTCTTTCTCTTTCTATGAAAAACATAGTTTTGCATGTGCTTGCACTCATTTCACGTTAAAACATGGTTCTGTTATGTGTAAGCATCCATGCTGCACTAAGGCTAGTATTGAGGATGTAGGCACTTAGCCTGTTTTAGGTGTCTTTTAGCTGTGTCCACTTCTTTTCTATATAAAACGTAGTTTGATTTGCATCTCTATTCCTTTATGGTATTCGTGTGTTTTGCACTACTTGTGGTTTAATTATTTCGTTACATTGTATATCATTTACATCCTGCCCCTGAACTACATTGGGTTGATTCCTTGCAACGGGATACATAGACAACCCTCAGGTTCAACCAACTGTATCTGTATTTTGTTTGTTTGCCCAAGTCTTACGGCCTTGTCAAAATGGGTCGTCTTCGAGCATTGACATTCACTCACGCCATTTCATGACTTCGAGCTCTGTCAAAGAGGGGCAACTATAGACACCTAATTTTTGACCGTCCTTAAGACTTGGGCCCCTCAGGTTGATCATTCGATGATGAAAGTTATGATATACAAATGTTCGATTTCTTCAGCAAGAAGAGCTTCTAAATCCCAACCTTACACCGCATTTTTGACCAAAATCATTTTGAACAAAACTATTTTAGACCTCAAAACTCTCATTTTCAAAATATTTTTCCAAATGTTTCTACGATATTTTGAGGCTCGCATTTTGTTTAAAATATTGCACTTTTCGGTAAATCGAGCAAGGACAAAGTGGAAATAAATGGAAGGGAGGTGAATTCTTTGAAAAATATTTCAAAACATCTTCTTTATAGGTTTGGAGTTGAAGAAAATAGGAGGGGATGAAAGAAAACTAGTTAGGGAATAAGTTGGGTATCAATCCATTAGGATAAAAATGTGCAGTCTTCACTAAAATAGGCATATCTCTTTGCACACTTAGAATTTAGATGTGAGGTTACCACCATTGGAAATTAGACTTCCGGTCCTTCAATTTAGACACAATATTGACCCAAAACCAAGTCCGGATGAAGGAGATATGCACGTTTGAAATCGGGCCTAGAAGCAGATTTTGTTTGGCCAGCCACTTGTTCCTAAAAATAGATTTTTTGCAGTTATTTGTGCCAGCTGTCCCCTACAGGTGCATGCACTCCACCAGCTGTCCCGATATTGATATTTCTGAGATAGTAACATGTTTTCCTATATATACTTGACCTTCCCTCTTGGAATTAGGTTACAAAAAATTCCCAAAATCCTAAAACTTGAAATTCTCTCTCTATCTTTATCTTGCAACACACACACCTTACCCAAACACTTTCTAAACCAATATTGTAACTCTCCTTCCTGAGATTATTGAGTCCAAATTTCAGCCATTGAGAGTGAGAATTTGTAGTTTTGTTAACAAAAGAGTTGCCTTGCTTCAAGAGGTATAATTTTGACCATCTTTACACTACTCGTTTTCTATCTTTTCTTTCTAATTTTGAACTGTTTTTACACCATTTTTATGGGCTGAAACTTGTGGTTTAAAGCTACCAAAGGTAGAGGGGTTAACCACCCTTCTTTGAACCTTGTTCTCTAAGCTTTTGCCCTTGTGTTTCCCATCTTCTCATCACCTATTTTTGAGCTTTTTTACCCCTGAATTTTAGAGTTTTTTAGTGGCTAAAATCATGTTTTGAATTCCCAAAAAATGGAGGGGTTAGCCTCCCTTCCTTGTGCTTGTGTGCTAGCTTTAATCCCTAAATATTTTAGCTTGTTGTTGTAGTTGTTTTTGTCTTCAGTTCAACACTTTTTTTTTTGAATGTTTTAGGACTATTTTTATGAGTTAGCTTCATTTATGCTTGGTATAGTATGCTTGTAGTGTAATGGTCCTTATAGGTTTGGTGGTTTAGGTCTTAGCCGCCAACCTATTTGAGTTGGTAGCATTTATTTAGTGCTTTCTATACTTGTGTTCATTTCTAATCTCCTATGCACTTCTCTCATTTCTTGGCTTCCTTTGTTGCCTTGAAAGTTGTTTCAAACCAATCGCTTGTTTAAGCTTGAGATAGAGGTATTATGCTTAATGGTTTAATCTCTTTGGGGGTTCATTACCAACGGCATGGTGTCTCTCTCATGCCCAAAATAACTCTTTGTTTGATGCTTCTTTCTATTATTGGACTTAAAGCTCATTATTAGACTTAATGAATTAATGAATGGATGGTAATTAAAATGAAGTAATAAAATTTGGATTAAAAGAGATGCAAGATAATAAAGTAGTTTGGTGTTCAATCAGACGTAAATTGAACACATAGAGACTTGAGTCCTTTCATATTTGTTAGTGATGAAATGGTTCAAGTTTCCAAGGTCAACCATTTCCCTTGATCAATACATGATAGGGAGGAGGATTTGTTGGTCTTTCCTTAGCGTTTATTGAAATTGTATCCCTTAGTTCATAAGTCATCACGCAATGAAATTGCGTCGATTAATGGCTTGTGAATTGAGCTTACCACTCTTTTGAGCTGTTTGATGATAAGGAGGGGTAGGGTGGACAGACATCCCCTGAGAATGCTCTGTTTGTGCTCTGTTGCAGCAGGAAAGAACCAACATTAGTGGTTGGTAGGCCACTTTTACTGAGAGGCAGGCCATTACTTCTGGGTTGTCGGCCACTTTTTCCAGCCAGGCAGTGTCCTTTTCCAATAGAGCAGAGTAGAGACTAAGGTGGAAAAATAGTGCAATCTCCTGACTGTGCAACAGAGGCATTCTGGAAAACAAAACAAAGGAATTTTTCAAGTGGAATTCCACATCCATGCATGAGTCATCCCTCGATTCTCAGGATGATGTTGTAATGTTAGTATGTTGTACTTAGAGTAGCGGACTTGTAACTAATTAGTTAAATTAGTTAGAATAGTTAGTTAGTTTTGTGTTGTATTTAATTAATTAGCTAAAGTAGTTAGTTAAATTGCGGTGCTATAATAATTAGCTAGTATAGTTAATTTATTTCATTTGGGTTGTAATAAATTAGTTAATTTGCAGTAATTAGCTAGGGCATTCATTCGGACCCTCATGCACGAGGGCAAAAATGTAATAATGTGTATGTCTTCCAACCACACGTCTTTCTCTATTTTATTTATCTAGTTACGATGGATACCTTAGAACATCATGTTTATTTTAGTATATTCCATGATTTGCATCCACTTGTCTTGCATGAATCGAGGCTCAGTTCATCATTCTAACAAGCATTGTCGTTTATTACTTCGTTGAATACGTGTTTAAAACTGCATGCTATCAAATTGATTCACATGTCATAATTAGTAGCCGAGCCTATTAATTGCATTTTTGCATGGGTTGCATTAGTTGTATTGCATTAATTAGGAACATGCATGTTTTCTAATTATTAAGCTTGTTTTGGCCCGCCTCGGAGTACTAGGTGAGCATTTTATTGCTTTAGCATATTTGCATGAGTGTGGTTGTTGCCATGTCTAGCATCCTTGCCATGAGGCTAATTGCTTAATTGATATAACTCTTGAAATGCTTGTGGATGAAGGCTAATTGCTTGAATTGGGATGATTTGAGTAATGTGCATACGAGCTCACTTTTTCAAAGTGACATGTATTCACAACCATTTTTCCAAACAAACATGAAATCAAAGTGTTCCAATTTTTAAAAATTAGTCTATACTTGGGTGCGTCACATAGTAAGTTAGCCTAATAATCGAAACAAGAGCATATGATATAGATAAGAATCACGTCATGATAAGTAGAGGTCGATCTTTGATCGGGTGAGTGGGGTGCTCAATTCATGACCTTCTTCTCTCGTACCTAAGTTCCCGAGCTGAGACAATCTTGGTGATGACGGACACGTGGCCTTTGGCACGAGTCATGGGTTTCTTAAATTTCTCAAAAATATTTAGGTGACGACTTTGTGTATGGCAAAGTAGCCCATTTTTAGCATTTTGATTCAAAATCGATTTTTCAAAAGAATTGTCGGATTTGAACTCATTTGTGTTTATCTATTTCACAGTGCACTTGTGGGATCAGATTCAAAACCACGGGAGTCCGAACTATAGGGCTAGTCGTATCCGAAAAGAGCACGAAATGCGAGCCACAACAGTTTAAGGTCGTGCCAGACCATTGTAGAAATTGGTCGAAACTAATGCCGGGACAGTTTAAGGTTGTGCTGGGCCATTGTAGAAACTGGCCGGAACTAATGTTGGTCGTGCCGTGCCGAGACAGTTTAAGGTCGTGCCGGACCGTTGTAGAAACTGCCTGGGATCAATGTCGGGATAGTTTAAGTGGTCATGTCGGACTGATATAGAGAATTGGATGTTGAACCAGCAAGCGTGGCACACACATAACTTATAACGTGGTGCTAAACAATGATGGCAACAGATGATTAAGTGTGCCAGAGGGCAGCTTAATAGAAAGTGCACCAAAGGGAAGCTTGGGTTGTGCACCAGAGAAGGCGGCTTAGATTGTGTACTAGAGAGGGCGGCTTGGATTGTGCGCCAGAGGGGACGACTTGGGTGGTGCGCCAAAGGACGACTTGAGTAGTGCATTACAGGGGGCGACTTGAGTTGTGCACCACAGGAGGCGGGTTAGGTGGTTTGCATGGTGTATAACCATGTTCACCATGATATAGATATAATACCCGCCCTCAAACTCAAATATGTTTGAAGATAGAAACCTATTTGAGGTTGAAGCAGAGGCCAAGACAGAGTGGAGCAGAAAGGCACAAAAAAAAAAAAAAAAATTGAATTTCGAGTAAAAAAAATATGATAGAGATATTTGGAGTAGGAATAAACCAACAAACAGAGAAAGAGATCATTACGAAGTGATACTAAATGAAAAATATGGCAACAAAATGGGTTGAGGTCCGACAGGCGGCCAAGGCAAGGCTGCCGCCGGCTGGTAAAGCAAAATTACTAGGTACTTAATCTAGCTCGAATACTATGTTAAGATATCTCAGAGAGAGAGAGAAAGAGAATATTATATTATGTGTATATTCAATATTGTTGTTGGCTTTTTTGGCTTTCGAAGGTTAGACATGTAATTAGAGCATGCCATCAAGGATCAATAAGTCCTTACGAAAATAGTAAATGCCAACCAATTATTCATGTTGAGACCCTAATTTTCGGTAATTGCATCTTAGTCCCAAATTTCATAAAATTTTACAAAATGGTCCAATAAAGAATAATTTTTCTGTATTTTATTTTGTATTTTAATTAAATCCTAGAACACCACTTTATAATTGAAAATACTCTAAAACTTAGTTTTTATTTATTTACCTCCTAGTTCAAAATTAATTCATACATTTTATTTTTTTAGCCTATTTGAATATTAGTTATTTGAATCTTTATTATTTGTTTGAGCAAATAAATATCTTTAAATAAATATTTTTATTATTTATTTTATTCTTTATTTGAGCAAATTAGTGGAACATAAAATATCTAGATATTTATGATTTTCCTTAGTCTTTAAGCAAGAGGGTAGAATGGTATTTTTAACCCAAATTCATGGCCTATAAATTGAGAGTCTTGCCTCAATTCCACACATATATTTCAGCAGCCAAGGAGAGTGTGATTAGGGGGAAGTAGAGAAAAAGAAGAATGAAAAAAAAAAAAAAAGAAGACAAAAATGAAGAAAAGGTGACTCAAGAAGGTAAGAACACATCTCTCTTCTCTTCTCCAATTCTTTCACCCATCTCATCCTATTGTTTAGATGCCCTCTTGTGTTTCATATTAGTGTTAAATAGGGTTTGGTGTGTATGAAAGTGTGGGTATGAGTTAGTGACATTGTCTTGCAAATTTGTCAAATTAAGCACTGCTGTAACTTCTCAAATTTAAAAGAAATATCAAATTTATTTATTTCTCAAATCTGAATTTAGTGTAGGCTATTTGTTGTGTTTAGAGCTTGTGATAATTTTATTAGCCCCTAATTGTTTGTTTTTAGGGCTTGGATATTTTGTTTAAAAATCTGGTCCTGAGTCTCTGAAAAATAGTCCACTTCTTGCAATTTTATAAAATTTCAGAAAATTCATCTCATGTTGGTTATTCTATTAAAATTTAGGATTCTGAGTCCTCTTTCTAATGGAATTTATTTGGGTGAAAATCATTAGGTAGATTGAGAGGAAAGCTAGTATTCCCAAAGGGTAACAAATCTGGACAGGTTGTCGAATATAGCTTATAGATGAATTTCTGGAGGTGCTGTGCAAATTCTGAGAATTGGAATTGAAACTAGACAGGTTGATTATTGTTTTTGTGCAATTTCAGCCCCTAATTTGACCTGGAAGTATTTTTACCAAAGCATTATTGTTAGCCCTGCAAAATTGAATAGTGCTTGGAATTGTGTTTTATTGTGTTATTTGTCTCTAAGTGTTTCAAAGCATTCCTAATGTTGTTCGTTTGCTTTACCATACTTATGTATGCTTATCATGAGTTATATTTCCTTTCTTATGTTTGTCTCATGCTCTTTTATGTGACTAACTTGCTTAGCAAAAGATCTAATAAACGGGAAATGGAAATGGGTTGGTAATGGGCGGTGTTCACCCTTGTGTTTCAGAATGATTTATGTAATATACATATGAATGACATGAATTATGATGGGATTAAAACCAAATGAGTTAAGTCTTGAGCAAGCGGTCTAAGTGAGCCCCTAGGTTGACACGGATGTATTCAGACTCTATGCGGTGGTTTCAAGGTGTAAGCGAGCCTTTGGTATGGTATGTGCAGGGTGTAAGCGAGCCCTAGGCACGATTTGGTATGGTATGTGTAGGGTGTAAACGAGCCCACTTGTTTGGCCATCCCTTGTGAGGTCCATCAATGTCACTGATCGGTAAATAACCGGGAGGTGGGCATAGGTGGTAAGGTTTGCAAAGCAGCAAAATGGGGAGTTCTGAATAGTTTGGTGTTCAATCCTTGTGGTTGGGTATAAGGATCTCTTTGGGGGATTCTAGATGTCTAGTTTAACTACTAATTCATAGAACCTTGTTGTAATATTGTCACGCCCCAAGCTCCGTGACAACGCCGCACACTCATATAAGTGAGCATGCAAAGCTAAGAATCCAATCACATAACCCACAATGTAAAATACTCAAATTAAATCCTTAATTGTCATAATGCCAAAATCCATAAAAATAAATAGTTCTTATATGAAAATGTCCACCAAGTCCACTAATTTAATCCACTAACAAAACAATAATCCAAGTACTTAAATCATGGTCCTACTCTAGGCACTCCTACATGTAAAAAAAAATCCCGCGCAGCTCTACTCTTTAGAATCTGAAAAAAAAATAAGGGTAAGCTAGACAGTCCAGTAAATAACCAACCATCACTGCTAGCTGGATCAAGTATACAAAAAAAAAAAAAAAAATAGTCGATAACCAATAAATATAATTTTTGCTACAATTCAATAAATGAACAATTATTTGTAAGATGGTTTCATAGCTAAAAATAAACAATTTACAATACATTTTAATTGAAAAGACAACAAAATAATTCAAAGTAAATTTGTCGTTCAAATCGATGGTTCAATATTCAGATGGTTCAATGATTTGATTCACAAAACCCAAGTCTTGGTGACTACGGTCACTTAGCCTGTGACAAGGCCCAAAACCACACATAGGCCGGTGGTAAAGCCCCAAAAAAAACTAGCTTCTGTGCCAATAAATAACCCCCATTGGCTAGGGTTCAAATCGTGGTTAGACTAGAGTGATGTTTAAAATTCAAACAATACACAAATTTTAAATAAAAATATTCGAGATTTTCAGAATAAACATTTAGTACAATTTTCAGAATAGTTCCACAAAATATTCAAATAATTTTCATAATAATATTCGATGCTGTTTTATACTTGACTCATATTTTATTTTAAGAGAACATGAAGACTATAAATAAATACTTATAATTTTAAACGATTCAATAGGAATAAAAATGTACCAACAGTGATAGAGGGTTACTTACTCCAAACGCTTAGAAATAATATTCCAACACCAACTCCAAACACCCAGCTCCACCACTTCAATCACACAAACCTAATAAACAAAACCTCAAATAAATTAATATTTTTACGTGTTACATACACCTACAAAAGCCCCACCATATTAGATTAATGTATTGCTTTAACATCCAAGTGATTAAACCGTTCAACCCAACTTCATAGCCAAACACACCCTTACCCATGATACAAAACTCTATTGTTTCTATTACCCACCCAAAGTTACATTTACACATTGCACCTAATTCTCAAAACATAAGTAGGCACCTATAGATCTTCCAAATCCCCTTAATGCATTGATTGTTAAATTCCTCAACATAAACTTAATAATTAACAGTAAAGACAGATTTTACCTTAACCAATGGGTGTCCCAAAATCACCAACGTGCTGCCTCCAATCTCTATTGCAACCTCACTTGAACCTCTTTTCTTCTTTTTTTCTTTTACCTTCTCAAACCCTAGCCGCCTATGGAGCAATTCCCAGCCTTTGTTTTGTTTGTTTTCCAAGACTTAAAGCCACAACAGGTGGGCTTATTAACCTAATTTCTCAAAGTTACAAAATTACCCATCTAAGTAATAGGAAATATAATGCCATCTTATAACTAATTCTTTGATATTAATAAATGACCCATATAAATTAATTTAATTACTAATCTATCCAATAAAATAATCCTACACACAACTTGGGTTTTACAAATATTGTATGTTATGTTATCCAATTTGTTCTGTATATGGTCGATTGGTTGATAGAAGAAATGGGGGTGTGTGTGTTTTTACTGGGCATCCCAAGCTCATGGCGTGTCATGCCAAGTGATGAAACAGTTTACAATGGTGAAGGTTATTTCGAAGGCAAATAAGATGAAGTGTTGGAGCTGTGGTTCATATGAAGACTTAGACTAGTAGTTTTTTTTTTCCTTTCGACTTTTGGTTTGGCAATGTTTTGGTAATCCTGTAATGGAACATAAATGAATTATCTGTGATATTAACTCTGATTATATATTTATATTAAGATGTTTTGGTTATCTATCCTACTTGTGTTGTATTATTGTACGTATTTAACGGCCCGAAAGTTGGGGCGTTACAATTCAGACGATTGCTTATAAGTTCTTTTAGCCCCAATGAAGAGGACTTTTATTGGTGGCTTGTTTTTTGGAGGAAATTCAGAACACTGATCACAAAAATAAAAGAAAGAAGGAGAAATAGTTTCAGAAATCAAATTTCATTAAATAACCAAAAGTTTACAATTTGAACCTTCGCACTCTCACAGCTTCAAAGGGGATTACAACAATAGACTATCTTAGAACTACTCCTAGGAATTGGAAGTGCAGAATAGGAAAACAAATGAGTGGAAAATAAAGGACTGGAAATGTAAAAGACAAGAAATTATAAAGCAAAATAAACTGGCTTCTGGATCTAGTTATGGGTGCTTCATTATCAGCATTCTCCTCTATTTATAGGCTCTGATGATAACCGTCAAAGTTGTTGATAACCGTCAAAATAGATGATAGCTGTCGAAGTAATCCCCATGATCATTGGTCATGGCTTTGAATAGTTTGCTTCCACTATACCACTCTTGTGGTTGGGTTTTCCTCCTGAATTTTGAATTTAAATTGTAACAAACCGTTTGGCTACGTCAATTTGTGTATCTTGACTGTTCCCATGCCTCGTAGATCCATCGCCATTGATACAAGTTGCTACGTGTCTATTGATGATTGAAGACCTTCATTGATTCCCCAAATTCCTCTTTATAGACCACGTGTCAGGCTGTGATTGGTTTGTACAAAATATACCGCCAATATTACCCTCCACACTAATATAACCAGAACTTGGTGATATTAGTGGATTGATGCATTGCTGTCCACATTCTAAGACATGCATGGTAATCAATTGTTCTGGAAGTATAACCGTCTTCAAGCAATGTGTAAAACACTGAACTTCCTCTTGTGCTTGAATCTTACCTTCACTATCTGTGCAAGTGAAGGGACTGATACCTCTTTGATGGCCAATCAAACATTTTCCTTCATTGATCAAGCATACGAAGAGGTTTTGGACAATGATAGCCAACCTCATAAGAGCTCCCATGCATTTATTAGTCATATTTACCCTCCTCAATTTATACAAGTTATGGAGGCTTTTGTAGAATATGTACCTTTAGAACAAAAACTTGCTCAAATGGATCTTGAAAGCTCTTCATCTGCTCCAAAGCTCTATGCGTGGGATGAGGCTGCCTCCTTTTCTACTAGAACCACTGGTTGGAATGCTCGGCCAAAACCAACCCAACCTCAAACAAAGACCCTACTTTGGTTCCTCCTTCTTTGCGCAACTCCGTGGTATATCCCTAGTACTATTTGACCGTCTCTGCTGCCTCGAAGACAATTTGCTTTCGACATGATATACCTCTACCTTACCGACCAACATAGTGCGAAAGACCCCTCACCTAATCGAAGCTCTGGGACTGAGCCCCTTACTCTTGGCCAAGAAGGTAAAACTTTGCTCTTCTAACTGGCTAGAGTGTGTGAATGAGCCCTATTTTCCGCCTTTCTTTGGAGGGGACACAACTGCTCCTCACCTTCTTCCTAATCCTAACTAGATTGAGGAATTAAAACTTACCCTCTTCTAAGGTCAGTATTTCTCCTCGTATCAAGCTCCAATTCCTCAAACTGCTTATCAGCAGTACAAAGTCCAAACCCTACTTGTTGTCTTTTCCTACCTATCCTTCGAAGTCCTTCAAGACAACACCCCTCACAAGAACTTTCATTGGGCTTGTGGCATCATCTTTCGAAGCCAAACTCTCAATCTAGTGGCCTAAGCAGAAGTCCATACTTTCCTGGACCAACTCCCTCTGTTGCTTAACTAGCACAAAAACGCCTCGGCTACCAGCGAATAGTTGGAAGAGATTTCTATTGCTCGTTTTCAAACGCAATATGAAGTAGAGAATCTTCTTGAAGAGTATGAAGACTTCAAGAACCATGATTCCGCATATGGAGAGGATGCCGATATGGATGGCATGTATGGGATGGGTAAGGTGGATGAAGTGGAGAAGGCCTTGAAGTAGACAAAATTTGAAATGAGGGCCCAACAACTTTTTCACCAAATAAGGGTGCACCAGCTAGGCAAGCCCCATTTAGATAGGATAGAGGAAAGGTTGCAGACATACATGGGATTTAGCCTAATATTCAGATACAAAATAAAATAGAAAGACAGTGAACAAAAACAAGCTGTCAGCATAGAATTTGACCACACTTAAGCTTTTTAGGAACCTCTTTGTGAGGCACATTGGTTTGGCTAACTCAGATAGATCTAAGCAATCATCTCTTAGGTTGGTCATGCGCCTGATCACCTACATACATAAATAATAGAATGAGTTAGAGCCTAGTGAACAATAACAGAGTAAAGGGTTTAATGAATGTTGTTTATAACAGATACAAAAAACAGAATTCAGTTTATATCAGAAGTGGATTTATATTCTTGTTCAGAGATCAGTATTCATAACAAAAATGGAATTAGAATCATATTAATAATTAGAATTTACAGTTAATTGTACGTGGTACATCCATTAGCACTAACAAAAATAGTTTACCCATAAAGGGATGACCATAAAGGCATACAGTTGACTCACATGCACAGAGATGGTATAGTTGGCTCATGAGACGTATAGTTGGCCCATAAATGGGACGTATACAGAAGGATCCATAACAGTTGGCTCATGAGACATTGTAGACACCCTATTTTTGACTGTCCTCAAGACTTGGATGTCATCGCTTATGCACTCGATGATTATGATTGCATTTGCTCGTTTTAGTGCCCGAAGTCCTTGGCGGAATGCCCTGTCTTTGAGCCTTCAAACCCTGTCCATTCTATGCCTTGTTTTGGACCAAAACCTTCAAGCCTGCAACCCCTAGTGGCCAGCCGGCCATTGTTTGAAACTGCCGACCACCAATTGTGCTTTGCTGGCCATCCAAGTGCCTGCCGGCCATCAGTGTCTTTTTTTAAATATTTTGTTGACAACTATGCCAGTTGTTGGCACAATTGGTTGCATCTCCCTACACATGTATGGAGGGATATATCTTAGCTAAGTGCATGTTTTTTTATATAGAGGGGGTCTTCTCCCTCATTTTTGAGGGTTAGAATTTTTGGAGCAAAAATTATCTCTCTCTCTTTACATTTCTCTTTCTTTCTTGCAAGTTTGTGCATAATAGCTTAGATACACCACATTTTTGCCTATACCTCCTTAATCAAAGTGATTCATCTTTGAGCTGAGGTTCCTTAAGGCCTTCTTAGAGCTCTAGAAGGTGGTTTTGGCTTGAATTGTTGTCTAAAGTTGGCTTCCCTTCAAGAGGTATAACACTTGCCTTTTTAACTTGCTTTGCATATTTGTTTTCTATCTTTTTCCACTAATTTTGGGCTATTTTTGGGCTATAAAAACTCTGTTTTTGTGGGCTGAAATTGGTGGTTGTAGGCCATTTAAAGGTAGGGGGTGGTTCACCTTTCTTTCTTCCGTGTTTATAAGGCCTTTCCACTTTTGTTTTCCACTTTCAAACCATCTTTTTTTGGACTTTTGAACACTGAATTTCAGAGTAATTTCAGTGGTGAAAATCATGTTTTGAAGTCCAAATTTGAAGGGATTAGCCTTCCCTCCTTGTGCCTTGTTTGCTAGCCTAATTAGCTCTATGTGTTAGCTTAAATTTTTAGCCTTTTATAGCTTAATTCCAGCATGATTTAACCTTTGTTTTGGACTATTTTGTCTCTATTTTTGGCTGGTTATTGCATTTGAGTCTTGTTTTGTATGCTTCTAGTGTAAGTGTCCTCACAAGCTTGATGTTTTAGGCCTTTAGACACCATTTGTTTGAGTTGATTGCACGTTTTAATGCTTTTCTCACTTAATTTCAGCAAGCATAATCTTTGCAACCTCTCTTATTTCTTGACTTAGGACTATTTAAGCTTGAGATTGAGGTCCATGCTTAATGGTTTAATCCTCTTTGGGGGGGGGGGTTCATTATCAACGGCAGGACATCTCTCTCTTGTCTTACACTACCCATTGTTTGACACTTTCTACTCTTTAGAGGACTTCTCACCAATGGACTTAATTGGTTAAAGAATGGTTGGTAAGTTAAAATGGGTAAACAAAAATGAAAACTAAAATTTTGTAGGTTAAGAATTTATTTTTATTTTTTTTGGTGTGTTCAAATCGGACGTTAATTTGAACACAAGGAAAATTTCGGCATTTTATACTCAAAGTGATGAAATGTGCCAATTTTTCTAAGGTCACCATTGCCCTTGATCATGAATGGTAGCGTGAAGGCTTTTAGTCTTGTTTGTGCATTGATTAAACTTGTACACATTGGTTCTTTAGCCATTATGCAATGAAATTTGCTTGATTGATGGTCTTTGAACCAAGTGTATCACTTCTTTGAGCTTGTTTTGATGATAAGGAGGGATACACAGTACAAACAACCTGTGAGAATACTTTCTCTTTGCTCTGTTTGCTCTTTGTTGCAGCAAGAAATGGTGCATCATCAGTGGCCGGCCATCAGTGTTGGACAGCAACCCTGCCGGCCACCACTTCTAGCCTGCCGGCCACCAGTGAATTTTGAGCAGAATGTTTATGAAGCAGAGTAGAGTTGATCTGGAGGAGGAAAACCAGTGCAAGGGTTGTGCAACAGAGGCTTTCGGGAGCAAACAGTGGACGTTCTTCGGGTGAAAACCGAGCATGCATGGACGTCCTTCGCTTCCCGGACTAGTTAATTAGTTTAAATTAGTCATTTGTCATTTAGTTATTGTGTTTATGTGTCTTAATAACTTACTACGGTTAGTTGGTTAATTCCTGTTGTAATTAATTAGTTAGCTAGTTTAATTAGTCGCTTTGTAATTAATTAGTTAATGTAGTTAGCTAATTAGTTTTGCCTTGTACTTATTTAATTAGCTTAGAGGTAGTTAATTATTTATTCAAGTTTTGAAATAATTAATTAAGTAGTTTAGCTTAGCTAGTTTATTCATTTGGACCCTCCTACACGAAGGCATCAATGTTATAATGTGTATGTCTTCCGATCCCATGTCTTTCTCCTTTTTATTTATCCGCTTTTGATGGTTAGATTAGGGGCATCATGTTTTAAATAGCATATCGCATGTTTGTATCCATTCATTTGTCTTGCATACACTGAGGCTCGGTTCATCATTCAAACTTGCATTATCGTTTATTACCTTGTTGAATATGTGTTTAAATGCATGCTATGAAATTGTCGCAAATAACATGTTAAGTAGCCGAGCCTATTTTTAGTTGTATTATTGCTTGCATTAGCCATCTTGTATAGTTAGGTATCATGCATAATTTTCCTAACTCTTTTGTTTTATCTTAGCTTGGAGTACTTGGAGAGTTTTTAGTGCTTTAGCATACCTGCATGAGTATGAGTGACTAGCATGACTAGCATGCTTGCCATGAAGCTAAGTGCTTACTTGTTAAACTGTTTGAATGCCTGTGGATGAAGGCTTGTTGCTTGAATTAGAATGATTCAATGAATGTACGTTTAAGCCCACTTTGTCAAGTGGCAAATTCACAAGCTTTAAGCCCACTTTGTTAAGTAGAAAAATCAAACCCTTTTCGAAAAACAAACATGAAATTGAATTGTTCCAATTCGGGCAAACTAGTCTATACCTTGGGTGCGCGCATCACATAGTAAATGCTAGCCTAATAAACCGAAGCAAGAGCATATAATGTTGATAAAAATCATATCATGATTAGTAGCGGCCGATCTTTGATCGGGCGAGCGGGGGTACTCAATTCATGAGATTCCTCTCTCGTACCTAAGTTCCCGAGAGAGGCAATCTTGGCGATGACGGACACGTGGCCTTTGGCACAAGTCATGGGTTTCCTAAATTTCCCCAAAAATAATATATTTAGGTGGCGACTCTGTATCTGGCAAAGCAGTCCATTTTTGGCAATTTGATTCAAAATCGATTTTCCAAATGATTTTTCAGATTTGGACTCTTTGGTGTTTATCAATTTCACATTGCACTTGTGAGATTAGATTCAAAACCACGGGAGTCCAAACTATAGGGCTTATTTCGACCTCCGAAAAGGGGGCACGAAAAAGGTGAGCTACAGACGTACAATTGGCCCATAATTGGAATATAACAGAACAGATAACAGATGTCATCTAAAGCTAAGTATGCCACGAATACATTTAAGAAACATTGGACAACCATTTATTCATACAGAAAATAATATTTCCAAAAGCAGACCATCTTATATCATTCAGAAAATACTTATAATTGAACAGAGTGTAGACACCCCATTTTTGACCGTCCTCAAGATTTGGACGTCACCGTTTGAACACTCGGTGATCATCTATGTTCGTGTTCGTCTTGAGTTCTCGGAGGTCTCGGCCACGCGCCTTGCTTCAAGACCTCTCGACTTGCCTGTTTTGTGTTTGGTTTTGCACCAAACACTTGTGTTTTGCTTTTGAGGAGCAGGGAATGGCTTGTTGGCCATCCCCACATCTCACCGGCCATGGCTTGAGGCCACCGGCCATTATTTTGTTGCCATCGGCCAAATGTTTGGTCGATTGGCACTCTGTTTGGTTGGTCGACCATTTATTTGGTTAATTTGGCATTTTTGACTGGCTGACCACTGTGCATCTACTTTTGGCAGATATTTTGTACCAGCTGTGCTAGCTGGCACCCACTTTGCACCCCCTCCATACACGTGTATGGAGGGATTTCACTCTTACTTAGCTTGTTTTGTAAGCTTTGCAAGAGTGATCCTCTATAAAGGGAGGCCTTCTCCTCCCTCCTCAAGGGTTAGAAGGTTGAGTTCCAGAGCTCTAGATTAGGGTTAGCATAGTTGTATCTATTCTATCTCTATATCTCCCTCTCTTCCATATTGTGTGTGTATTAATGTGTTTTTTTTCATAGTTTTGCACACAAACACCTAGAGTTACACTTTCCTTTAGCTACTGAGGTACTAAGGAGTGATTTTCAGAGTTTCTTGAGTGGATTCAAGCTTAAGGAAGCAGCTGGAGCTCAGTTCTTGAAAGGGGTCTTCAAGGGTAAGAACTTTGCTCTTTATTCCCCATTTTTGCATAGGCTTTTAGCCATCCTTGCATTTGTTTTTAAGCTTAACTTATAACATAAAAAAGTTCTAATTTTAAGTGCTTAAAATAGTTGTTTAAGGTTGCTTTGGTGTTTGGGGTTGTTTGACCCCTCTTAGGCCTTGTTTGACCCCCATTTTGTGCTATTTTGGTGAGCTCCGGGACCACCTTGTTTTGGGAGAGGGCCATCCCCTCTCCTTGTTGCCTTCAATGTTGGCCATTTTAGCCTCATGTGTGAGCATCTTGTTTAAGTGCATGTTAGCCATGTCTTAAGTGTTATTTGTGCTTATTTTGCCATGATTTAGCACTGTTTTTAATTGGTTTAGACACACCATGTTTGCCTTGCATACTTGTCTTGTAATGCCATTATTTGTCTTAACATGTACTTAGCATCTAGACCATTATGCTTACTTGTTTTGGCCTAGCTTTGTGAAGCTTTTATGCATGTCTTAGTATGCTTAAGGTCTGTTTGGAGTTGTTTTGGCCATCCATGACATGCTTTGTATAGCCACCTTGCATTTTGGCTTGTTAGCCTTGGGTGTGTGAGTGTTGGGCATGCATTACTTGGCTCATTTCAGTGGTTTGGCACCACTCATAACATCATTTCAGTCCTTGTGGTGTGCTTGTATGCTTGCATTTGATGCCCCTTTAATGCTTTAAAAGGCTTGTGTCATATGCTCCATGTTTGGACCCTTTTGCATGCCTTTAGACTTAGGCCATTTAGATGCCATCTAGGTGAGCCTTTGACCTTGTTTTGGTCTGCCTTGGGGTAGTTTTGAGTCCCCATGGCCCTTTGGGACTTGCTTCATATAGCCATGGTTTAAGCCCCTTGGCTTGTCTTGAGTTTTGGACATAGTTGCATGCCTTGTTTGTCTTGTTTAGGTTGATTTGGCATCATCCCTCATGTATTTTCAGAGTTTAGTATGCTTTCCATATGCCCATGTTTATCCTCTTTTAAGTGTGCTTAAAAGTTGCTGTTTGATGCATAAGTGTTGGACTTTGTGTGCATGCATGTTTGTATGTGTTTTGGCCCTCATTTCAATAGCATATGGCTACTGATTTGGACATGGTTGAGACTTGTCCATATTAGTCTAAATCTCCCTTTACATGTTGCTCAAATGTTGTTACATTGCTTCATGTTTGCATGCTTTGATTGCATAAGTGTTTCGCATGCTCATTGCTTGCATTGTTGACACATGCTTAGCCATATTGCATTGTGTTGCATTGCTTGAGATATATGACACGTTGTTGCATGCTTAGGTTGTAATGCATTAGGCATGCATTCTCTGTTTTGGTTGCCTAACATGTTGTCGCATGTTTCGCCATTGATATGTTGTTTGCATGTTTGCATGCTTGTTGGCATTCTCATGTTGCATACTTAGCTTGCATGCCTAGGTTGCCTTGCATTTCGCATGCATGCCTTGCCTCTTGAATCACCATGATTGAGGTTGGGTTCCTTATGTGTTTGTGTGCATTACATTTTACATTAAAATGCACAACTTGGCTTCTTGGGCCATCACGCATTGAAATGCGCGATTGGTGGTCCGAGAATCGAGTACCATCCCCCTTTGAGTCATAAACATGATAAGGGGTGTGGCGGTGCCAACATTGCTTTGAAATGTATTGCCATACCTTACTTGTCCTCTGTTGCTGTCAAAACAGGATTCTGCAGGCATAGATGGCCGATCGACCACATTTAGTGCCGGCCGACCATGAATTGCTGGCCGAGAGCTCAATATATGGTTGATGGCCACTTCTCTATGGCCAGTGACCATTCCTCATAGCCGATGGCATCCCACAGTGTTCAGAGAGTGTTCCCTGGGATTTGTACAATTTTCAGAGGAGGAAAATAGTGAAAACAGAGGCAACTTGTGCATGGCATTGGATTTCCGAGCGGAGCCAAGAATGCGTGCATTGGGCCCTCTTCCCGAGGCTGTTTTACTGCTTTATTAGCTTAGTTAATTTGCTTAACTAGTTAATTGGTCTGTAATTATTTAATTAGCTTGATAAGTTAATTAAATTGCATTATTCTTTTGGTCCCTCCGAGCGAGGGCGAATTTGCAATAAGTGTGGGTGCATGTGTGCACGTCTTCCAACCCTCACCTCTTTCTCCCTTTTACTTACCTGCTTTGGATGGTTAGTATTGGGGCATGTTTAATTTAGCATACCTTATGCTATGCATGCGTGCATCCATTCATTTGTATTGCATGCACCGGGCTCGGCGCATCATACTAATTGCATGATATTTCAAATCTAACTTGAATACATATTATTTGTGCATTTCACATGCCATCTATAGATTAGCCGAGCCTATTCTAGTGACATTCTGTATGTGATGCATTAGCCATTTTAACATAAATTAGGATCATGCATGATTGCTAACTAGTTTCTTGTTTTGACTCGGAGTACACTATGAGTGTTTTCATGCTTTAGCATCTTGCATGCGTGTGAGTGTTGCCATGATAGCATGCTTACCATGAAGCTAATTGCTTATGTGATATAACTGCCTGAATGCCTGTGGGTGAAGGTTGGATTGCTTGAATTGGAACAATTCATTGAAATCCGTGTTTTAGCCTACTTGCGAGTAGCAAATCTCAAACTATTTTTCAAGCAAACAGATATGCAATGCTTTGTTCCAAATTAGGCGATCTAAGTCTATACTTGTGTGTTGTGCGCATCACATAGTAAGATTAGCTAATTAATCGGAATAAGAGCATATAATGTTTTCAAAACAAGATATCATGGTTAGTAGACGCCGATCTTCGGATCAGGCAAGCGGGGGTGCTCATAGCTGACCTTCCCCAATCGTACCCAAGTTCCCGAGCCAAGGCAACTTTGGTGATGACGGACACGGGGCCTTAGGCAAACGAGTCAGGGTTTCCTAAATTCTCCCATAAAAAATATTTAGGTGGTGACTCTGTATCTGACAAAGCAGTCCATGTTTGGCACTTCTTTACAAAAAAATCTGTTTTCAAAAACGATTTGCCGGATTTGGACTCTTTGGTTCAGATTTAGAACCGTGACAATTTGAGTCCAGAACTGTAGTGAGCCCAAACGAACGAAACGGGATTTCCCTCCCGGGGTGTTCGAGGGACGTCTACACAGAGCTTTACAAAGTTATTACTCACAGTTGGCTCCAATAGTAGACAAACAGAGCAGATAACCAAATAGCCTACGGCGCGTGACCTACACAAACACAGAACGGATACACATTGAAAAACACGCTCGGAATTCATTTAATTTATTTCTTTCCTGTCTAGGCATGTTTCTAATCTTTATCCTCATTACTATGTCTTAATTAGGGTTTAAGAATGCCCATGATACAATGAGGATGCCAAAATATACCTTAGAACACTTAGCTGAATTTTTAAAAATTGGGCCCTTCGCTTGAGCGCCACTTCCTATGCTCGAGCAGACCCTAGTCTGCAAAACTTCTAAGAGCTTTCATTTTACGCTCAAGCCTGGACTCTGAAGAAAAAGGTTTACGCTTGAGTGCAACTTGTGTCGCTCGAGTAGAAAGCCATGTTTGCAAAAGTACTGGTTGCTCGCATTCTTCGCTTGAGCGAGACTTCCTACGCTTGAGCGGAGAGTGCAAATTCTGGAATTTCTAGATTGCATTTTCAAGCTCCAAAACTCAAATCCAAAGTCTCAAAACACATCATTTTGGGCCCAAAATTTAAGAAAACATGTATAAACTTGCAACACATCTTGAATTAAAAATCATTTCGCAAAGTCAAAGCCCAAAAACATGCCAATTACACAAAATCAAACTTGAAATGTTGAAAATATAACATGCATGTATTTTCTTGAGTTTAGACTTTCCAAATCTTAGTAGAATGAGATGTTTAGCACAAAAAAGAGTTGAATTCTCATAACGAGATCAAAATATGAACATGCATGTAGGAAAACTTTGAAATCAACTTCCAAAACTTCATGATATACACATGTATGAGATGATTCTTAGTTCTTCTCTTTCAACTTAATTCTTGCATTATTCAACTTAATTCTCTTGAATTCATAAATTGAGTGAGTCAAATACAAGGGTTGAATTCCTTACCTCAATTTCCTCAAATGGAGTTTATGTAGCCAAATCTTTCATTCCTAAGCTAATTTCTCCCAAATTCCTTCTAATTCTCAAGAAATTCTTCCTCTCCAAAGTTTGATCTCAATTCTCTCTCTCTCTCTCTCCACCTTTAAAGCCTCAAGAATTGATGAATGAAGAGTTCTAGAATGTCATACAAGCCTTATATAGGCTAATTAAGGGACTTAATTAACTCTTGGCTTAAGTTAATTAATTTGCACTATTTTATTCTAATTATATAGTTCCAAATCGAATTTCAATTGAACATATCATAATTTTCAAAAAAATCCTAAATAATACGTAATCTCAGTGAATTTCGTATTCTGTGGCTGATAAGGCCTTCAATTCGTAGAATAGAACAGAAACACAGACATATATTTCTACGACAGACAGATATAAACACAAATATCATATAACACGTGCAATTAACTTGAGATTTCATCTTAATTACTCATTAGGCATTCTTAATCATGCAGTATTAGTTAATAACAGATCGAGGTTGTTATAGTCTTCCCTTCTTAAAGAGTTTAGTCCCCCAAACTTGAATTACCTTCAGTTTTGTAGACACCCCATTTTTTACCGTCCTCAAGACTCGGTTGTGCTTGCAGGTACATCCGGACACAAGTTCGATTACTTGTCGAGTATTCGACTTTTGCGGTGGAACGTCACAGGTTCGAGCTTTCCAAGCCCTGTATACTTTCTGCCCCATTCTTGGACCATGGCTTGGTCCTTTCAAAATGTGTTTCTTGGTGCACTGCCGGCCACCTTTTGGCCCTGCCGGCCTTCACTTTGTTGCTGCCGGCCATTGATTGAGCCTGCCGGCCATCAATGAGCCATTGCCGGCCATCCTTGATGGCCGGCAGTACCCCTGTCTCAGCAGGTTTCACTCGAGATCTTTTGAGCCAGCTAGAATCCTTTTATCTACCCTCCATACACATGTATAGAGGGATGAAGCTCTTGCCAAGCTTCTTGAAGAAGCTTTTCATTGCTTTTCTTCTATATAAGGAGAGAGCCTCTCTCCTTAGGAGAGGTTCAGCATTTTTGAGAAGAAATATCTCTCTCTCTCTCTCTCTCTATATATATATATATATATATTGTTGTTCATTTGTGCCTTGAAGTCCATTTTCCTTGCACTTTTACACTACAACACTTAGAGATACACCACCATCTTTGGGTTGAGGTTCTTGGGAGGACTTCTTGAGCTCTGAAAGTGAGGTTTTACCCCCTGAAGTTGCTGGTTTCAAAGTTGATTTTCAAGGGTGAGTTTGCACTTTTTTGTACCTCATTTTGGCCATCCTTGCATATTGTTTTAGGCCTTGCTTTCAACTGAAAAAAGTCTTGTATTTAAGTGATTTTGAAGTTTGTGTAAGGTCTTTTGGTTGTTGAGGGTCTTCAACCCTCTTGTTGGCCTTGTTTGGCCTTGTTTTGAGCCATGCCTTAAGGCCTCCGAGCTTGCCTTGGTTTGGCCTTCTAACCACTGAAATCCAGTGGATTTTCAGTGGTAGGCATGTGGTTTTGAGGCCTCAAATCAGAGGGGGTGGCCCCTCACTTTTGGTTTTTGTTTGCTTGCATTTTTGGCCTTCTAAAGGAGCATGCCTCTTTGTACTTTTGAGGCTTGGTTCAGGCCCTTTTTTGTGACTTTTAGGACCTATCTTGGCTCTGTCCATGGCTGGTTTGGTCACCTTTTGCATGCATCTTGTATGTGTAGTGTAATCCCATTTGTAGCTCATCAAAGTAGCATGTTTTCCTAGCTTGTGTTGAGTCCATTTTAGTAGGTTTTTGGTGATGTTTTACCATGCCTTAGATCTTTTTTGGGTTGGTTTTGTCACTCCATGCATGTGCATACACTTGTAGTGTAAATCTCATAAACTAACTTTATATGCTTCTTGCTTTAGCATGTCATCCTAGCTTATGTTCAGTCCATTTCAGCATATATTTGGTCATCATTTGGCATGTCATGACTCTATCTTTTGCTGGTTTGGTCGTATTTTGCATGCTCCATATACTTGTAGAACAAATCTTGCTTACTAGCTTTATATGCATGATGCTTTGACTCATTATCCTAGCATATTTTGGCTTTGCTCCAGTATGATTTTGTTCTTATTTTGAGGTGTTTTAACACTATTTTGGGCTGCCATGACCATATCACTCATGCTTTGTATAGCTATAGTACAAATGCTTAGGCTAGCCTTGGGTTTTGAGGCCCCTACCATGCCATACATGTGATGTTTGCATACTTTGTCATCATTCTAAATGTTATTTTAGTCCATGAAATGTGGCCATACACTTGCATTTGACATGCTTTTAATGCCTTGGAGCCTTGGCTCTTTATGCCTCAAGAATGAACTTTTGTGCATGCCATTAAGCCTAAGCCTTTAGCTCATCATATCAGTGCATTTTTGGTCTTGTTATACCATGATGTAACTCTGTTTTATGCTGTCCAAGTCATGCCATTTTTGGTTTCAATAGGTGTAGTGCATTGCCTCTTTTGTAGCCTTGCATGCTCCATGTTTTTGGCCTTGTGTTCTAGCTTTTGTTGGCTAGCTTCGAGCTTATTTTTGGTCTTGTTTGGACCTGCCTTGGGATTGTTTTAGGTTTCCTTAGCCATTTGGGGCTAGCTTTGTATGGCCATGGCTTAAGTCCCTTTGCTAGTTCTTAGCTTTTGAGCTTCATGCATGCTATGCTTGTGTTATGTGTGTGATTTGACATCATTCCTAACATCATTTCAGAGCATGTAGTATTGTCATACTTGCATGCTTTTCAATCATCAAGTGTGCTTAAGAGTTGCATCTTTATGCCTTAATTCTTGGGCCCATTGGCATGCATGCTTGTCTAGCATTTTGTACCACCAATTCAGCACCTTATGGCCATTGATTTGGGCATAGTTGAGGTCTGCCCATATTGGTTTAAGACCATCCTTGCATGTTGTTGCATGCTTGTCTTGCATATTGTTGTATGCTTGCTCCATCTTTGCATGTTGTTGCATGCTTGTTATATCACATGTTGTTGCATGCCATTAGCCTTGTTAGGTTGTTCATATTGCATTGCATGTTTGCTTGCTTGAGTCGCATGTTTGCCATGCTTGTGTTGCATTGTTGTTTGGATTAAGTGTTAATCTGAGCACGAGAAACGAGGAACGTTTCATATTTTAAGTGATGAGACGTGTCTCAATTCTTAGTCGCCGACGCTCTTGATTATCCATGATAGAGTTTTAGGCTTTATGCGTTTATTTGTGCATTTATTTCATATTGATTTGTACAAGTTGGATCTTTGGCCATCATGCATCGGGATGCGTGATTGATGGTCTTGGATCCGACTATGCCTCTCCCTTGATGTTTTGAGGTGATATGGGATGGCATAGTGCGTATATATCCTTGGGAGACCCTCCATTTTCTCTATTTTGTGCTCTGTTGCAGCTTGGTGTCCCAGCACATCAGTGGCCAGCAGTGCCCTACAGATGGCCGGCAGTCCCTCATCTTTGGCCGGTAGTGTGCCATCTTTGGCCGGCAGGTGGTTGGCAGCATCTCTCCCTGGCCGGCAGGCCACTGATGCATTCCCCAGACTAGTTTTGGTAAGTTCCAGCAGCAAGGTCTCAAGGACACCTTGCAGACAGAGCCTCTAAAGAGCAACCGGAGAGCTTACCGGGACAGGAACCGAGCATGCATGTTCGCCTTCTTCAACTTGCCGAGGCAGCATTGTTTAATTGCTTACTTGTTAGTTAGCATTTGGTTTTGTAATTAATTAATTTGTTAATTAATTAAGTGATGTAATAATTAGTTGTAGCTAGTTATTCTTTCGGTTATGTAATAATTAATTAGCTTGTTAGTTAGTTAATTAGTCGGTTTGTATTATTTATTCGGACCCTCTGTCGAGAGGGTCAATTTTGTAATAAGTGTGCGTGTGTGCATGTCTTCCAACCTCCATTTCTTTCTCCCTTTTACTTACCTGCTTTTGATGGTTAGTTCTAGGTCATTTTCAATTAGCATATTTATGCTTTACATGTTTGTATCCATTCATCTGTCTAGCATCCATATGCTTTGCATGTTTACATACATTCATCTATCTTGCATGCACTGGGCTCGGCGCATCATACTAACCGCATGGTACTTCAAATTCCAATTTGAATACATGTTATCAAATGTCGTATTTCCTATGCCATTTTAGAATAGCCGAGCCTATTTCTAGTTGCATTTTGCATGTGTTGCATTAGCCATCTTAACATGAACTAAGATCATGCATTGATTACTAACTAGTTTCTGTTTTGGCTCGGAGTAGACTGTGAGTGTTTACGCTTTAGCATACTGCAAGTGTGTGAGTGTTGTCATGATAGCATGGTTGCCATAAGGCTATTTTCTTAAGTGTTTAACTGCTTGAATGCCTGTGGGAGAAGGTTGGATTACTTGAATTGGAACAATTCATTGAAATCTGCATTTTAGCCTACTTACGAGTAGCAAACTTCAAACTATTTTCTAAAACAAACGGATATGCGATGCTTTGTTCCAAATTAGGCGATCTAGTCTATACTTGTTTTGCTGTGCGCATCACATAGTAATTCTAGCTAATTAACCGGAATAAGAACGCATGTGTTTTCAAAACAAGATATCATGTTTAGTACAGGCCGATCTTTGATCGGGCAAGCGGGGGTGCTCATAGCTGACCTTCCCCAATCGTACCCAAGTTCCCAAGCCGATGCAACTTTGGTGATGACGGACACGTGGCCTTAGGCACGAATCAGGGTTTCCTAAATTCTCCCAAAATAAAATATTTAGGTGGCGACTCTGTATCTGGAAAAGCAGTCTATGTTTGGCACTTCTTTCTAAAAAATTAGTTTTTCAAAATAATTTGCCAGATTTGGGACTCTTTGGTGATTTATCAATCTCACATTGCACATTGTGAGATCAGATTAAGAACCGTGACAATTTGAGTCCGAACTGTAGCATAAGGCCCTCGGGGCGCGTCTGCACTATCATAATTTTCTAAAAATCCTAAATAATACATAATCTCAGTCAATTTCGTATTCTGTGGACGATAAGGCCTTCAATTCATAGAATAGAACAGAAACACAGACATATATTTCTACGACAGACAGATATAAACACAAATATCATATAACACGTGCAATTAACTCGAGATTTCATCTTAATTACTCATTAGGCATTCTTAATCATGCAGTATTAGTTAATAACAGATCGGGGTTATTATAGTCTTCCCTTCTTAAAGAGTTTAGTCCCCCAAACTTGAATTACCTTCAATTTGAAAGAATGCCGGATCTAGAGGGAACAAATCAGGGTATCTTTTCATCATATCTTCCTCAGTTTCCCAATTTGCATATGTTCCTCCGTGGTTTTGCCAGTCAACTTTCACCAATGGAATTTCTTTGTGTCTTAGTCTTTTGATCATTCGATAGACAATCTGAATCGATCGTTCTTTATAAGTAAAACCATCTTTTAATAACACATGTGTTGGCTTAATCACGTGTAAAGGATCTCTCAAGTAATCTTGGAGCATTGAAATATGAAAGACATTATGCATTTGCTCCATGATCGGAGGTAAGGCCACTCGGTGCGTTATTGAATTGATTTTCTCTATAATCTCATACGGACCAATGTATCTCAGAGCCAACTTTCCTTTCACTCCAAATCGTGTTTGCCCTTTCATAGGAGTTACTTTGATAAACACATGATTCCCAACTTCATATTCTCTGTCTCTTCTTCGAACATCCGCATAACTTTTTTGGTGACTTTGTGCAGTTTTCAATCTTTATTGAATCAATTTCACGTTTTCAGTCATTTTTTACACAAGTTTCGGTCCCAACATAGGTCTATCACCTATCTTGGTCGAACAGATCGGAGAATGACATTTTCTACCATACAAAGCTTCATAAAGAGCTATACTGATACTCGAATGATAACTGCTGTTGTACACAAATTCAGCCAATGGAAAATAAGTCTCCCAATTTCCTTGGAAATCTAACACACACATTCTGAGCATATCTTCCACGGTTTGAATGGATCGTTTAGATTGGCCATCTATCTGTGGTGATAAGCACTACTTAGCCTTAATTCAGTTCCCAAAGCCTGTTGCAAACTTTGCCAAAATCTTGAAGTGAATTTGGAACCCCTGTCAGATATAATGGATACTAGCACCTCGTGTAGTCTCACAATCTCATTTACATAGATGTTAGCTAATTTCTCTACATTATAAAAAGTTTTAACAGGTAAGAAGTGAGCAGATTTAGTTAAACGATCAACTATGATCCAAATAGAATCCATATCTCAGGAGGAGCGAGGCAGTCCAACAATGAAGTCCATTGTGATATACTCTCATTTCCATTCTGGTATTGGAAGTGGTTAAAGTAGTCCAGCGAGTCATTGATGTTTGACCTTTATTTGCTGGCAATGCAAACATCTAGCCACAAAATCAGCAATACATCTCTTCATTCCGGGCCACCAAAAGTTCTATTTCAAATCTTTGTACATTTTTGTATTTCCGAGATGCATGGCAAATTTTGAACTGTGAGCCTTGGTCATAACACGCTTTCTTAATTCTGAACAATCCGATACACAAAGCCTATTTTGAAACTTTAACACATTATTCTCAATTATGAACCCTGGTCTTGGTTTTGTGTTAATCTCATCAACAATCATCTTCAAGAACTCATCTTACAATTGTTTCTCTCCAATTTCTTCGATAATTGCAAGCTGGACAAAGATGGCGGCTAGAATTCCACCATATTCGCGCAACACAATTTCAATCTCATTCCTCTCCAAATCACATAACAACTCTTTCTGACTGGTGAGAAAACATGACAAATTCCCAATTGACTTTCTACTCAATGCATCTGCAACAGTATTTGCCTTTCCCGGATGACATAAAATTTGCAAGTCATAGTCTTTTATCAACTCAAGCCATCATCTCCGTCTCATGTTCAAATCCTTTTGAGTAAAGAAATATTTGAGGTTTTTATAATCAGTGTACACTTCGCAAATCACACCAAATAGATAGTGTTTCCAAATTTTCAAAGTAAACACCACAACTGCTAGTTCAATGTCATGAGTTGGGTAGTTCTTTTTATGAGGTTGGAGTTGGTGAGAAGCATAGGCAATCACTTTCCCATTTTGCATAAGCACACACCCCAGACCATTGTATGAAGCATCACTATAAATTTGGAATCTATCTATACCATTAAGCAAAGTCAGAATTGGTGCAATCACTAATTTGGTCTTCAACTCTTGGAAAGCAAATTCTCTTTGGTCATTCCAATCAAATGGCATATTTTTCTGTGTTAGCTGTGTCAAAAGCATAGCAAGTTTGGAGAAGTCCTTTACAAATCTGCGGTAGTAACCCACAAGCCCCAAAAAGCTTCTGAGTACGGATACATTAGTTAGTCTTGGCCCGTCCACAATAGCTTTGATTTTCTATGGGTTAACAGAGATGCCATCTTTATTGATTACATGCCCTAGAAATGTTACACAGTCAAGCCAAAACTCGCATTTGGACAGTTTTGCATACAATCTATTTTCTCTCAAGATCTGTAAGGCAGTTCTTAGATGACGTTTATGTTCTTCCCTACTTTTAGAATATATCAGAATATCATCAATAAACACAACTATAAATTCATCAAGAAATTGTTTGAACACCCTATTCATTAAATCTATGAACGCCGCTGTAGACACCCCATTTTTGACCGCCCTTAAGACTTGGGCACTACTGATGGTTTGCTCGGTGTTGAGAGACTTGAGGCAAAAAAACCAGAGATATACCATATATATCTGATATACATACATACAAACCTCCATCTCTCTCTATATCTCTCCCATTCAACCATCAAACACCCTTGTTCTTGGGCCATTTCTTCATCAACTCATAGCACAAGGCATCCAACGCCTATTCCAACAGCTTGAGGCTGTTCTCCAGAGCTTAGGAGCACCTAAACTTGGTCCAAGAGGTGCTGGTTCATTGATCTACAAGGGTGAGTCCTCATCTTCCCTTTTCTAGCCTTTTTTTGCTTCATATCTAAGCCATAGTTGCTTGCACTTTTGGGCTCCGACCTAAACTTCAAATCATCATATTTTGGGGTCCTCTTCATGTTTGATTGAGGACCTCTTGCTGTTTGAGGATAGTAGCTAGCACTTCCTTCTTTATCTCTCCTTTAGGCCCTAATCTTGCATGTTGTTTTTGGCCTATGTGTAATCTGTTTTTGGGGATGTATTAAACTGTAGATAGGCTTATTTTGAGCCCCTCTTCAACATTGAGGAAGGGCTCAACACTGTTTGGGACTTCCATGTTGTACTTCCCTTTATATCCTCTTTTTGGTCCCATTTTTGTATGTCTTGGCAGCCCCTGATGTTGCTGTTTTTGGGCTGAGGTCCGAACTCAAAACAGCCATATTTTGACCCCCTTGTCGTGTTTCATTAAGGGTCTTTGGCTGTTTGGTGAATATTTTGTGTACTTCATGTTATAGCCCTTTTGTGGCCTTAATCTTGCATAAATTGTTTGCCATGTTTGTATCTGTTTTCGAGCCTTGCTATGAACTGTAAATGTGCATATTTTGGGCCCCTCTTCAATGTTGTTGAAGGGCCCTAACATGTTTAGAGTTAGCAGCTGCGAGTTGCTTCATAATCGCATGTTTAGGGCCGTTTTTTTGTATGCCATTTTAGCCCCATCTTTGCTTGCTGATTGGCCATGTCATAAACTGTAAAAATGCTTGTCTCAGAGCTGTCTTGCTTCTGTCTTCATGCTCCATGTCCATATTATGCATGCTTTGTATAGCTGTAAGCCATTTCGGGTGCCTAATTTCGCATTTCGGGAGGAATTCCATGCATCGGGCGTACTTTCGCCTCATTTCGGGGCTGTTTTGCCCCTCATTTTGCTGCTGAAATCCCATTGGCATGTTTGCATATCATTTCCATGCCATTGCATTGCGTATGCCATTGCCTCGGTTTGCGTGCCCGTGTGCACGCATTTCGAGGCACTCCATTTTCATTCATCGGCCTCTTATGTGAGTGTGGCTGAGGCTCTCTCATGTTAGTATAAGTCCATGTTGCATTCTATATGCCATTTTAGCCATTGCATTGCATATGCCATTGCCTCGGTTTGCGTGCCCATGCGCACGCATTTCGAGGCACTTCATCTTCTTCCATTGGCCACTGTTTTAGGCCTATTTGGGGTTGCCTAATTCATGTTTAAGTCCATCTTCTATTTGGTTTGCATGCTTACCTTGCATGTTTGCTTGTAAGCTTTGCATGATTACATTGCATTGTTCATGTTGCATGATAGCTAACATGCTTAGGTTGCATTGCATCAACATGCATTCCTTGTCCCTTGATTTGGGTGATAGAGATTGGGAGTTTTGTTTGATTGGTTTGCATACATTTGAAATCAAAGTTGCATACTTGGTTCTTTGGGCCATCATGCATGGAAATGCGTGATTGGTGGTCCGGGAACCGAGGCACATGCCCCTTTGAGTCATCACTATGATAAGGGACATGAGTAGTGCATACATGCCTTGAATTGTGCTGCCATGCTTTGCTTTGCCCTCTGTTGCTGTCAATTGCAGATTCTGCAGGAATACTCTGCCGACCGGCAGTGTAAGGTGCCGGTCGGCAATCTTTTCTCTGCCGACAGCTTCAATTTTGTGCCGGTGGCAACATCTCAGTGCCGGTGGCAATTTCACCCAGCCGGTGGTACTCCCCAGTGTCCAGGGATGCAGTCCTGAAATTTTGGTAGCCTTCAGAGGAGCAGAGGAAAGAAAACAGAGGCAGCCTACGCATGGCGGCGCGCTTCCCGAGTCGGTTTACTGTTTTCTTAGAATAATTAATTAATTAAGCAATTTGTAATTATTAATTAGCTCGCGTAGTTAATTAATTTGTAATATTTATTCGGTCCCTCCGAGTGAGGGTAAATCTGTAATAAGTGTGTGTGGGTGGTGTGTATGTCTTCCAACCTCACTTCTTTCTTCCCTTTTATTTACCTGCTTATGATGGTAGATTAGGGCACATTTATTTTAGCATACCTTATGCTATGCATGCGTGCATTCATGCATTTGTTGACATGCATTAGGCTCGGTACATCACGCTAACTGCATTCGTACTTCAATTCAAAAATTGACTATGTGATAGTTGATCGCATTTCATATGCCATGCTTAGGTTAGCCGAGCCTACCTAGATTGCATTTTTGCATGTGATGCATTAGCCATTTTTTTTTAACATGAACTAGGACATGCATGTTTGCTAACTAGTTCACTGTTTTGGCACGGAGTACGATGTAAGTATTTATGCTTTAGCATCTCGCATGCGTGTGAATGTTAACATGATAGTATGATTACCATGAGGCTAGCTGCTTATGTGATATAACTGCTTGAATGCCTGTGGATGGAGGTTGAATTACCTAAATTGGAATAATGCATTAAAACTGTGAGTTTTAAGCCCACTAGATAGTGGCAAAATCATCTTTTCTAAAAGCCCACTTGAGGGTGGCAAAATCCGCATTTTAGCCTACTTGCGAGTAGCAAACCATTTTCAAAACAAAACATGAAATGTTTTGTTCCAATTTAGGCGATTTGGTCTATACTTGTTTGCGGTGCGCATAACATAGTAATTCTAGGCTAATAACCGGAATAAGAACACATAAAGTTTTCAAAATCAGATATCATGGTTAGTAGAGGCCGGTCTTCGGACCGGGCGAAAGGGTGTGCTCATAGCTGACCTTCCCCGATCGTACCCAAGCTCCCGAGCCGAGACAACTCCGGTGATGACGGACACGTGGCCTTCGGCACCGAGTCAGGGTTTCCTAAATTCTCCCATTTTAAAATATTTAGGTGGCGACTCTGTATCTGGCAAAGCAGTCCATGTTTGGCACTACTTTTTCAACAAAATCTGTTTTCTCAAACGATTTGCCAGATTTGGACTCTTTGGTTCAGATTAAGAACCGTGACACAAATCGAGTCCGAACTGTAGCATGAGGCCCACGCGGGCGCTGTTACAGCCGCAGGTGTATTAGTTATCCCAAATGGTATCACCAAAAATTCATAGTGCCCGTATCTAGTTTTGAATGCAATTTTCTCTATGTCTTCTTGCTTGACCTTTAATTGGTGATGCCCGGACCTACGGTCTATCTTAGAGAACATTTGTGCTCCCTGAAGTTGGTTAAACAGATCATCTATTCGGGACAGTGGATATTTGTTCTTCATGGTTACTTTGTTCAATTCACGATAGTCAATACATAACCTCAAAGATCCATCTTTCTTTTTGACAAATAGAACTGGAGCACCCTAAGGTGAAGCGCTGGGGCGAATAAACTTCTTTTCTAGTAGTTCTTGGAGTTGGACTTTCAATTCTTTCAGTTTCGAGGTTGACAGTCGATATGGGGTTTTGGAAATTGGTTGTGTTCTAGGTACAACATCAATAGTAAATTCAATTTTTCTATCAGTTAAATCCCCGGGTAGGTCAATAGGAAACACATCAGGAAACTCACAAACAACAGGAATGGCTTCCACATGAAACTTATCGGAAGTCTTAGTTAAAACACAACACAGATAACCCTGACATCCCTTCTTAAGCAATTTGATAGCTTTCATAATAGAAATCGACTACGGGGGAGGAACTATCCCATCCCTAACAAATACAAACTCAGGCAACCCCGGAGGTCGAAACACAACAGATTTAGAAACATAATCAATCGTAGCATGATACTTAGTCAACTAGTCTATCCCCAATATGTAGTAAAAAATGATCAATAGACACAAGCATTAGATCAACATATAGCAGCACACCACTAATCACAACATCATGTGCCAAATACACACAAGCACATAGCATAGAATCCCCAGATGGAGTAGATACAGATAACACATAATTCATGGATTCTAACGGTTTAGATAGCCTTCAAGGAAAAGCATATGATACAAAAGAATGCGTAGAACCAAAATCTATCAACACATAGGCATTTTGAGCATAGATAGAAATTATACCTGACACTACTAATTCAGTATTCTATACATCGCCAGGCACAAGTGCAGAAACTCTACCTTGCCTCAATGGTTCTCTCCTAATATTAGTTCTTACATCTGTTCTTGGGGCAGAAGCAGATCCTGCTGAACTTGCTACAAGGCGGTTGGCATTTTCGGACCCAATTGGACAATCTCTTATCATGTGGCCTGTCTTGTCACACCGAAAGCAAGCACCAGATACATGATGGCAAACCCATCTATGTCTTTTATTGCACTCAGGGCAAATGAGTACAGAGCCACTGCTTTGACTTGATCTGCTAATAGAACCCATGTTTTGCTTTTTGTTCATAGCAAATGTGCGGCCCTTTTTGAAACTAAATCCAGATCTTTTACCTTTCCACTCGGTTGCTGAAGCCTTGGTTTGTTTCATTGTAGCCAGGTTGGCTTCAGTCATTAATGCTTTATCAAGTACATCCACATACTTAGGCAAATTTAGAACACCCATACGATCGAACACCTCCAGATTCAGTCCCCCTTCAAATTTTTGAGCTTTCTTGTGTCTGTATCTATCATATGAGGAGAAAATTGAGCTAACTTAGTGAATTTAGCCTCATGCTCTGCTACAGACATGTTGCCTTGCCTTAGTTGCTCAAACTCGGATACCTTTCGGTCTTTAAAGCATTGAGGGAAATATTTTTCGTATAAGATTTTTCTAAATTGTCTCCAAGTCATAAACCCATTGTCGTTTTGGATGAGCATCCACCAATGCTTGGCTTCTTTGAGAGTATAAGTGGCTAATAGAACTTTCTAAGTTTCAGAACTAGGGAATACTTCAAACAATTTTTCCATTTCAAGTATCCATGTCTTGGCTTTCAACGGCTCAATTCCATCCAAAAAGGCTGGCGGCTTTATCTTTGTAAATTTCTAAGTCAAGCTGATAATGTCGTTGTTTTCCAGTTCAACTTGTACTGGCAAAGGCGGAGGTTGCTTTCTTTGTTGTTGCATCATTGACTCTTTTAAAGCTTCAAGCATCTGGTCCATTTGGCTTATTTGAGCCTCAAAGAATTCGGTTGTGCCATCACTTCTTGTACTTTCCATTTTGCTATAGGCAAACAAGGCAATAATAAACATAGGAATAATCTTGTGCACAGTTTTTAGAGTGTTTAGTTTCAGTTCATTCTTTTCAATTTCATATGTTCATATTCAGTTTTCACATTTACAAAAATTAACACACACACTCACACATGCAGATGTAATGTCCCTAATTCTTTTTTAGGACATCCTATAACTCATATGGACTTGTATGTGCGGTACAGCTCATGCTCTGATACCACTCAGTCATAACCCAAACCCGCCCCTATGGGTTTTGCATCGTAACTGGCCAGTAATCCTTGGATTACCAAAGCCCTTTGTATAAAATAACATGTAATTAAGGGTCTAGCGGAAGCAACTTACAGAAAATAATGTACATAGAGTTATGCAGACATACATGGGATAGAAAATTTAAAGCTTTATATACATATAAGTGACATCAAATAAACAACAGTCTTGTCACCTAATATATAGACAAAACGGATTGGGGTGTAGCCCAATATTCAGATACAAAAGAGAACAGAAAGACAATGAACAAAAACAGAAATTGTCAGCATAGAATTTGACCACACTTAAGCTTTTCAGGAACCTCTTCATGAGGCACAATGGTTTGGCTGACTTAGACAGATCCAGGCAATCATCTATCAGCCTAGTCACATGCCTGATCACCTACATACATAAATAATAAAACAAGCTGGAGTCTAGTGAATAATAACAGAGTAAAGGGTTTAATGAATGTTGTCCATAATAGATACAAAAAACAGAATTCAGTTTATATCAGAAGTGGATTCATATTCTTGTTCAGAAATCAGTATTCACAATAGAAATGGAATTAGAATCATATTCATAATTAGAATTTATAGTTAATCGTACATGGTATATCCATTAGCACTAACAGAAACAGTTGACCCATAAAGGGACGGCTATGAAGGCATACAGTTGACTCACGTGCACAAAGAAGGTACAGTTGGCTCATGAGACGTACAATTGGCCCATAATTAGGACATAACTAAACAGATAACAAATGTCATCTGAAGCTAAGGATGTCGTGAATACATTTCAAAAACATTGGACAACCATTCATTCATACAGAAAATAATATTTCAAAAAATAGATCATTTTATATCATTCAGAAAGTACTTATAATTGAACATAATTTTACAAAGTTATTACTTACAATTGGCTCCAATAGCAGGCAGATAGAGCAGATAAAGCAGACAAACAAAGCAGATAACCAGATAGTCTACGGCACATGACCTATACAAATACAAAACGGATACACATTGAAACACACTCTCGAAATTCATTTAATTTATTTATTTCTTGTCTGGGTGTGTTTCTAATCTTTATTCTTATTACTATGCCTTAATTAGGGCTTAAGAATGCCTAGGATACAATGAGAATACCAAAATATGCCTTAGAACACTTAGCTGAATTTTCAAAAGTTGGGCTCTTTGCTCAAGCGCCATTTCCTACGCTCGAGTGAACCCCTTAGTCTCCAAAACTTCTAAGAGCTTTCATTTTACGCTCGAGCGTAGCTTTCTTTGCTCGAGCTTGGACTTAGAAGAAAAAGGTTTACGCTCGAGCGCAACTTGTGTCGCTCGAGCAAAAAGCCATGTCTGCAAAAGTATTGGCTGCTCGCATTCTTCGCTTGAGCGAAACTTCCTACGCTTGAGCGAAGAGTGCAAATTCTGGAATTTCCAGATCATATTTTCAAGCTCCAAAACTCAAATCCAAAGTCTCAAAACACATCATTTTGGGCCCAAAACTTAAGAAAACATGTATATAACTTGCAACACATCTTGAATTAAAAATCATTTTGCAAAATCAAAGCCCAAAAGCATGCCAATTACACAAAATCAAACTTGAAATGTTGAAAACATAACATGCACGTATTTTCTTGAGTTTAGACTTTCCAAATCTTGGTAGATTGAGATGTTTAGACAAAAAGGAGTTGAATTCTCATATAACGAGATCAAAATATGAACATGCATGTAGGAAAACTTTGAAATCAACTTCCAAAATTGGGTTTGAAAACATAAAATTGGGTTTCTTTGTTCCAATTGCATGGTTTGTATTTGTAGACACCCCATTTTTTACCGATCTCAAGATTTTGATGTCACCGTTTGTGCACTTGGTGATTGCGCATGTTTGTGCTCGTTATGAGTTTCCAGAGCTCTCGGTCGTGCGCCTTGTCTCGGAACCTCTTAACTCTCTTCTTCTTGGCATGGTTTTTGGACTAGACCTTGGTGCCTTTGCCTGGAGGGAGAGAGAGGCCAGTAGGCCACTTTTTGTAGCTGTAGGCTATTTTTCTCTCTTGTAGGCCACTTGCGGTGGCCAGTAGGCTAGTTTTGGGGGCTTTCGGCTGAGCGCCTGTCTCGGGGCCTCTTGGATCTCTTCCTTTTGGCTTGTTTTTGTGCCATACCTTGTTACTCCTTGCCTAGAGGGAGGGGAGAGGCTGTCGGCCACTTTTGGTGGTTGTAGGCCACTTTTTCCCCCTGTAAGCCACTTGAAGTGGCCTACGACCTTTTTTCTGCTTTTGCAGATATTTTTGGTGCCAGCTGTGCCAACTGGTGAGCACAGAATGCATCCTCCATACACGTGTATGGAGGGATTCAAACAAGCTCTAAGCTTGTCAAGGAAGCTTGCCCTTGCATTGCTTATATAAGGGGAGCTCTCTCTCCTTTTTTAAGGTTCAGAAAATTTGAGAGACAAAATTTCACTCTCTCTAGAATTCTCTCCCCCTCTCTCTATATTGTGTTACATTGTGCTCAAAAGTGAGTGTTCTTCACATTTTTGCCTACAACCCTCTTACCTAAACACTCTACCTTGTTGCTGAGATACTTGGAGGTCTTGTTTGGAGCCTACAAGGCTGGTTTTTTGCTCAAAAAGATGCTGTTGTTGCTGTGCTTCAAAGGTAATCCCTTTATCCCCTTTTAAGCTTGTTTTTGTATACTCTCTTGGCCACCTTTGCATGCTATTTTAGGCTTGGTTGTTAACTGCAAAAATATATATTTTTTAAGTGTTTAAGATGGTTGATTAAGGCCTTGTTTGAGTTAGGGGTGGTCTACCCCCTTTGGTGGCTTGTTTTGCTTTGGTTTGTGCCATCTCTTAAGGCCTTTGAGATCACCTTCTCTTGGTCTTTTAACCACTGAATTTCAGAGAAATTTCAGTGGTGGAAAGGTAGTTTTGAGGCCCCAAATAGGAGGGGGTCATCCCCTTTCTTTGTGTCTTGGTTGCTTGTGTTGATGGCCTCATACTTGAGCATGTTTTTCTAGCATGTGTTGGCTTGATCTCAGCCTATTTTTGGTCTTATTTCAGTATGTTATAACTCTTTTTTGGATTGGTTTGATCACCTCTTGCATGCTTCACACACTTGTAGTGCAATCGTCCTTATAGCCTTAACATGCTTGATGCTTTAGCCCACCTTTCTAGCATGTGTTAGCTTGGTTCCAATACATTTTTGTCAATGATGTAACATGCTTTAAGTCTGATTTGGGTGGTCTTGATCACATATGCTTTTCTTTGTATAGCCATAATGTGAAGCCCCTCCACTAGCTTTGTGTTTTGAGTTTACTAGCATGCTTTGTTTGGGCTATTTGCATGATATGGCATCATTTGATATATGAATTCAGAGCATAAACTTCTTTCATACTCTCATGTTTATCACTCTTTCACGATGTTTAAGAGTTGTGCCTTTATGCCTTGTTTGTGAGCTAATACATGAGTATATCTTTCTTGCCATCTATGATGCGAGCCTAGCATGTTTTTGGTACTATTTTGACTTGCCTTAGGTCTGTCTAGGGCTGGTTCAGTCCATTGAGCATTGTATTATATAATCCTAGTGTTGTGTACCTCACTAGCTTTAATGCTTAAGGATCCTAACATGCTATACTTGCATTGTTTGCATGATATGTCATCATTTGGTATATGATTTCAGTGCTTGAACCTTTGTCATGCTCTCATATATGTCACTCTTTCAATGTGTTTGAAAGTTAAGCCTTTTACCTTGCTTGCGAGCAAATGAACGAGCATGCATTTCTTGCCTTTTTGTGCCTAAGTCTTGATGTGTTTTGGCCACTGTTTTGAGATGTCTTAGGTCTATCCATATGTGGTTTGACCATTTGAGCATTGTAGTGCATGCCTCATGTGCAATACACTTCGCTAGCTTTGATGCCTTAGCTTTTAAGCATGCCATGCATGCATTGTTTAACTGATAGAGTCTTGTGCATGTCACTTTAGCATTGAAGGATAAACATCTTGTTTTCATTGCAGTGTGTTTGGATCGGACGTTAATCCAAACACAGGGAATGTGGCACGTTTCACACTCAAAGTGATGAAATGTGTTGCGTTTCTTGGTCGCCAACCCTCTTGATCATGCATTATAAAGGCGGAGGCTCTTATGTGTTGTTTGTGCATTCACTAACATTGTGCAAGCTTGGCTCTTTGGCCATCATGCATTGAGATGCATGATTGGTGGCTTGAGAGCCGAGTACTACGCTCCTTTGAGCTTGAGGAATGATAAGGAGAGTAGTTGCACACAGATTTCCTTGTAAATGCATTGTTGTGCCTTTGTTGATCACTGTTGCAGCAAAGTTGAGGTTCTGGAAAGGAAAGTGGCCAGCCAGCCACTTGCACTAGCTTGTCGACCAGTTAAACTGGCCGGCCGGCCAGTTGAGGTAGCCTGCCGACCAGTTAAAGTGGCCGGCCGGCCACTTGCAGCAAATTTGTCCAGAATGCTCTTGTTTTGGGGCAGATACAACCTGAAAGTGCGTTCGATGTTTTGAGGTCACCGTGAGTGCAAACAGAGACAACTTATGGCATGGCAATGCATTTTCGGGCGGAACAAATCGAGCATGCATATCTCCCTCCCCTTGAGGCCATTTTAACTGCTTTGTTTAGTTAGTTAATTTGTCGGTTTCTGTAATTAATTAGTTGATGTGTTTAGCTAATTTAATTCATCTTTGTAATATTCTAATTAGCTTAGTATAGCTAGTTTCAATTCTGTTTGTAATTAATTAGTTTAGCATAGTTAATTAGTTGATTTGTAATAAGTATCTTAGAGTAGCTTAGCTTATTCATTCGGACCCTCCGTCGAGAGGGCAAATGTTGTTATAAGGGTGCGTGCGTGTGTGCATGTTTTCCAACCCCACATCTTTCTCCCTTTTATTTACCTGCTTTCAGTGGTTAGATTAGGGCATATTTGGATTAGCATACCTTATGCTTGCATGCGTGCATCATTCATTTGTCTTGCATGCACTGGGCTCGGTGCATCATTCAAACTGCATGGTATTTCAATTTCTATTTGAATACATGTATCAAATGTCGCATTCATATGCCATTTTAGATAGCCGAGCCTATTTTAGTTGCATTTTTGCATGTGTTGCATTAGGTATCTTAACATAGCTAGAATCATGCATCGATTTCTAACTAATTTTCTGTTTTGGCTCAGAGTACACTGTGAGTGTTTACGCTTTAGCATCCTTGCATGTGTGTAAGTGTTTCTATGTCAGCATGCTTGCCATGAGGCTATTTGCTTAATTGCTATAGCTACATGAATGCCTGTGGATGAAGGCTTCATTGCTTGAGTTGGAACAATTCATCGAAATGTGAGTTTTAAGCCCACTTAAAGTGGCAAATCATCATGTTTTAAGCCCACATTGTTTGGTGGCAAATCCGCTTTAGTCTACTTGCGAGTAGCAATTCCAAACCATTTTCGAAAAACAAGTATGAGATGTTTTGTTCCAAATTGAGTGATTTAGTCCATATTTGTGTGTTGTGCGCATCACATAGTAAAGTTAGCTAATAAACTAGAATAAGAATGCATGTGTTTTAAAAAATAACATATCATGTTAGTAGAGGCCGATCTTTGATCGGGCGAGTGGGGTGCTCATTTCAGGACTTTCCCCTATCGTACCCAAGTTCCCGAGCCGAGGCAACTTTGGTGATGACGGACACGTGGCCTTTGGCACGAGTCAGGGTTTCCTAAATTTCCCAAAACAAAATATTTAGGTGGCGACTTTGAAATCTGGTAAAGCAGTCCATGTTTGGCGCTTTTTGATTAAAATCGATTTTTCAAAATGATTTGCCGGATTTGGACTCTTTGGTGATTTATCAGTCTTACATTGCACTTTGTGAGCTAGATTCAGAACCGTGACAGGAGTCCGAACTGTAGTAGCTAGAACCCAATTGGCGCCCTCGCGTGCAGATTGGAGTTCGGGCGGTCTACAGTATTTGTCAATATGCATGTCTTTGTCCTCAAACTTGTTCACATACTTGGCAAATATCAGCTTCGAAGTAACCCATCCATTTTGAAGCCTGGTCAAGTGCTACGAAGCATAATTTTCCTCTTCAAAAGGCAATAAAATATCAATTTGAAGGGCTCTGTTTTGGTAGAAAGTCCAAGAATGTGCTTTTATGCCTTTGAAATTAAAAACATGGGTTTCTTTTCTACCATTTTCATGGTTTGTATCTACCAATATGCAAGTCTTTCAATCTTAAAATTTATTAACAAATTAGTGAATACTGGCTTCAAAGTAACCCATTCATTTTGAAGCCAAACCAAGCACTTCAAAGCCCACCTTCTTTCCTCAAAAGGTAATAAAATACTCCTTTGTAGGAAATCTCCTTGGTAGAATGCCCAAGAATGTACTTCCAGGACCTTCGAACTGTTACGGGTTAAAGTATAGGCTTTAACATTCTAACAAATACTGGCTTCGAAGCCAACCATTCATTTCAAAGCCAAGTCAAGCATTTCGAAGCATATTTTCTTTCCTTAGGACGTAACAAGATGTTGCTTTGAAGGAAATTTTTCTTGATAGGAGGTCCATAATGTATTTTTCGGGAAAAATAAAGTCCTTAACCCCACATGGATCAAATGAAAAACTCAAATAACTTGGGGGCCTATTTGACCCATTAGGTTAAATGGGCAACTTAGACAAGAAGGTATAAAGCCTCCAATTTCTCGCGCTCTCACCTATTCGCTTGTCCATTCTCTACTCTTACTCCTATTGTTGCTCACTTTAGCCCTCGCTCTTCTCTTCTCATTTCCCTGACTCTTCTTTCAATCCCTCAGCAATGGCTGCTTCTTCCTTCGCGAGAATGGCAGTCGTTGAACCTTTGCGTCCCTCAGTGGCTTTGAGGAGAAGTATCAATGATGAGATAGCCAAATACAAAGCACAAGAAGGTCGAAGTGCAATTGATGTGAGGATCTTCGTCCCTCGCCACCACGCGCAAGGGGAATATGTTCATAGCCCCATTTTCAAGGAAGCTCCTACTGCACTTCTTTCCTTGTACCTATGCTTGGAGGACCACTACCTTCTTTACAAAGGGAGCTTCAACTAGGGAGGTTAGAGGGCCAATCGACTTTATCGTTGCTGGCCCACATTGAAGACTGAGTGGGAAGAATGGTATGACAGAGTGGTTGGAGCCCGAGAGCAAGACCTAGAGGACCTCTGTATTCTTAATGCCCTTCGATTATCTAGGTTTGTAATTCCTGAAGACCCTTTTCTTATCCCAACTGCTCTCTGTTTTTGGAACTCTGCCTTAACTTTTCTTATTTCGATGTGGTATGATGGTCCCCACCGTTCTTGACATGTGTTATCTTTTAGGGCTCTCACCCATTGGTGATCCCTTTGGTCTTGATTATCCAGATCTTAAGGTCTCCTTTTCCGTTCCTTCTTCAAATTCTTCCTTTGGTGACTTTGTAGCATCTGGAAATAAAAGGGAAAGTCCTGTGACCGACCGCGAGCTCTTTTCTTTTATCCTCTATTGGCTTTGTAAATTCCTTTTTTGTACTTCCTCTCAAAAGATAATGCCCGAATTTGTCCCCTTTGCCAATGCTCTGGATTCAAGGAAGAGGATAACCCTAGCCCTTTACGTTCTTGGCCATGTATATAGGGCTTGTTCTTAATTTTGTGAGAGGCCTCTAGAGCCTAATCAAGGGGGTCCCATTTGAGTGCTCTAACTCTGGATTTTTGCCTATTTCACTGACCTCCGCTTTCATAGCTTAAGATTTTTGGTGTAGGAGCCCACCACATACAGAGAGAAGTATGCCAGAGTTTCCCTATATCCTTCCAGTTTTGCTCATTATTATTTTTATTTCAATCACCTACCAACCTCCACCCGCCCTTCCTTTTTCCGCCCCTTTGATGCTACTGTTTGGCCAACATCGTTGAAGGCCTTTTTAGATGATGCTACTTATTCTAGGCCTATCCACCAGGAAATATGGGCTCTATTTTGATTCTAAGGGATCTCTTCATTGGCACCCCAAATCCCAAGGCTTACAAGTGCATTTCTGAGGTGTACTGCCCGTCCTAATTTGTAAGGCAGTTTGGGCTTACTCAGGGGATCCCTATACCCCTCTACAGCCTCTCTAATTCTGACCTTGAGACCAGAAACCTAAAAGTGCCAAAATCCAGGTAGAATCAAAGCTGCACATGACTTCTCTAAGGTTGAATTCGTGTCTTTCATCAATCATAGTGGGGTCATGAAAAGATTCCAAGACTGGTGGTCAGTAAATATGGAGGTGCAGCTTGCCACTCCCACTTTGAAGCTCTTGAAAGAACTGAACGTGCCAGTCCAAGGCGGGGAAACCACAACTGCAGAGGCTAGTATCACCATTACTTCTGCCCTCGCTACTCCTGTACTTAGAATCGCTAGGGCCTCTCTTAAAAAGGGTATAAGCTTTACTTCTTCTTTTGCCTGTCTTTTCCCTTCCTTTATATTGTTCTTCTATTCAGTGTTTCTTTTACTATTATAGGAGCTTTGCGGGAAGCCTCACCTCAGAGAGGACAAGCCCTGGAGACACTGAAGGGTAAATAGTAAAAAAGAAAGGACTAACTCAAGCTTGATCTTGTGGAAGAGGCACCTGAGGTCCCCTCAGAAGAAGAGGAAGAAGATAAAAAGGAGGCCCCCTTGAAAAGGAGAAAGAAACCAATTTCTCCCATTGCCCAACTTATAATGGACTTTGCTCACGAAGCAGTTGCCAAGGTGGTAGAGAAGGACTAGGCCAAGGAGGTCATTGTATTTTAAAGATATGAGAAGAAGAGACAGCATGAGTTTTCAAGGGAAGAGGTTGCTACTGTTGAGGCAGCACAGAAGGAGGTTGCAAGGAAAAGTAAAGCTGCTGAACATCACACTCTTTGCAGTTCTCCAGCTACTATTATTGCAGTTGCTAGTAATTCTCTTTGTCCCTTTACAATACCTCTTGTTTTGGCATATTCCTTCAGCATTGCCTTTATACCTCTTCTCTTTTCTTTTGATATGTAGCAGCAACTAGCCTACCTATGCCTTTGGCACTGCCATCTCCTTTCTCTCCACAGAGAACTAAAAGATCATTCATGAGCCCTACAGATTTAAAAGAGGAACTAAGAGGAAAAGGAAAAATGGACATCAATTTTCCAATGAGTGTAGAGCCTCTGCAAATGCTATTTCCAACCCCTGTCTCTACATTCCCTATGACCTTTTCCTTAATTCTTTTGAGGCTTGATCTGCCAATCATCATCTCTTCCCCTTCTCTTAATCCTATTGAGTTCCTAAACTGGCCCCTGGCGACCATCACCTCACCTCTGCCTGCTTCCACACCTCCCAGAGTCCTGGTCACCCCTTTACCTTTTGAGAGTATCTCTACTACTACTCATTCTTCATTGGCGGCTAGTACTTCTAGGGATGGCACTAGTAGCACATTAACACTTCCTCCAATACCTTGCTCCAGTCCCCCTTCCTTGGACCTACTTGTGGCTAGGACTATGGACACTGCTGAGGCACCTTCCTCTCCTTCTCCTGCACCAGTTTCTCCAACATTGCCTTCCACAGTAGCTCCTCCACAATCCCCTTATCAAAAGAAGAGATGGACATCTTCGAAGCTCAGCTGGCAAACTTATTTGGTGTATCTACACAAATGCTTTCACCTGGCAGTGAGACTAAGCCATTCGACTTAGCTGACTCCTTTCTGGAGATAATTAAGGGCTCTTCTGTTACTGAGTCCACCATCTCCCTCCCTCAGATGGACTTAGGCACTTGCTTTGCAGGATTTCAGTCGAGGCTTTACAAAAGCCAATAATTAAGAATGGGTTCCTCCAATGTTGCCGGTTCTTTAAGTAGACCAATGTTGCCTTTAGAGGTCATTTGTCCCAGGCCGCAGCAACCATTAATTTTTATGTCAACATCCATCAAATAGCCCAGGTTGCAGAGAAAGACTCTTAAAAGAGAAGGAGTTTGTCTCTCATGTCCATTCTAAAGTCTCAATGCTAAAGGGACAACACTCCTCTGCCACATAGCTTTATGCCCAACTTCTACACATGAAGGTAGAGTTAAAGAAGGAATTAGCAGTAGTCAACCTGGCTTTGGAGCAAAATACAGAGAAGCTACATTCTTCACACTAGGGGCTATCAAACCGTAGGCAGGAGATGAATATTGCCATTCAACTATTCTCAGCACTTAGAAATAGATAGCTCATTGTAAAGGAACAGTTGAAACACTATAATGAATTTTGGGCCAAATTGTGGCAAAATGCACTAGACTTGTTATGAAATGAAACATTGTTATTTACACAAGTGTTTATTGTTTCTTCTTGATGTTTCCATGTGGTGACTTTATACTTCTTGTGCTTCCCACACAGTTGGGTAATAATGCTTCAAATATCTACCATTAATTTTCCTAGGATGCACATACCCATTCAGATTTTTCAAATGGTAAGCTCCTCTAGGCAAGACTCTATGGACTTGGTATGGTCCCTCCCAATTAGGTGACCATTTGCCAAACTTGTGACTTTTAATTCCTACTGAAAGTATTGTTTTCCATATCAAGTCACCCTCATCAAAGCTGATGTGTTAGACCCTTTTATTATAGCTTTTCACTGTCTTTCTCTCTTGCAAAAGGATGTTATTTAATGCCAAAATTCTAGCTTCATCCATATCATCTAATTCCAAATGCATGCTTTGATGATATTGATTAGTATTTAGATGATATTGGAATTTGACCCTTAAGGACGTTATATTGATCTCAATAGGCAATACTGCATCGTGCCCATATACTAAGGCATAAGGGGTAACTCATGTGCTTGATCTTTGGGAAGGCCTATAAGCCTATAATACATCTAACAATAAGTTGTGCCAATCTAGGATTGTCCTCCACAACCTTTGTATTCCTTCCTTCAAGGATTTGTTAGATGACGCTGCTTAGCCATTTGCCTATGCATAATAGGGGATGGAATTAACAAGACTAATTCCAAATTCTGCTGTGATCCAACAAACACAGTCTCATTATCTACAGTTATGGTCTGTGGAATACCAAACCTATGAATTAATTCCTTGATGAAGTCAATCACCTCTGTTTGATCTACAGTCTTATAAGGCTTAGCCTCAACCCACTTAGTCTAGTAGTCTGTAGCCACTAGAATGAAACAATGTTGCTTTGAAGAGGTGGGTAAATTTTCCTTACCATGTCTATTGCCCATCCTCTAAATGGCCAAGGCTTCACCACTGCATGTAGGGCAGTTATTGGAGCATGTCTTATCATACCTTACTTCTAGCATGCTCGGCAACCTTTTGCATACTTTATGCAATCCTTAAGGATGGTTGGCTAGTAATAAGAATGCCTTTGAAACAACCATCTCATCTTCATACCAGGCTGGTAAGCACCACGAATGTCTTTATGCACCTCAGCAATGGCAGTCAATGCTTCCTTTGGTTCCAAGCACTCTAATAGAAGACCATCTTGCCCTCTTTTATAAAAAGCATTCCCATACACTATGAACTGCATTGACTGTAGTTTAAGCTTCATACTGGCCTTCAAAAAAAGGCCAGTCAAATACTGAATGATTGGATGTCTCCAATCCTTCTCTTCTAAGTCATTTTGATTGGCATTTACCAATATACCTCGTTTTGCTAAAGGTGATATCAGCTTCTGGTATATAGCCTGGCTCATATCTATTTGAGCATTATCCCTTTTTCTGAAATTCAAAACTTTCTAAGCCACATCATTGGCCTTGTGATTCATGAATCTTGGGATGTAAGTTACATTTTCCACTTGGAAATGGGAAAGCAAATGTACAACAACAACATAGTATGACAACATGCTTGCACTTTGACATTTAAAGATTCCTTTTACTTGATTAATTACTATTTAGGAATCTCCAAATATGTCAACTGCATGAGCTTGTAAACCAATACGTATCTTAAGTCCCATAACCATGGCCTTGTACTCAGCTTGATTATTGGAACAAGTAGTCTCATCAATTTTGATACCATGTGTGGTTTCTGCCCCTTGTGATAATTTAATCACAACACCAATTCCCACTAGACTGTTAGCCTTTGATCCATTAAACCACATCTTCCATGGCTCTAAATCCATTGTGTCAAGTTCCATTATTTCTTGATTTTCTGTTTGACATGGATGATCAGCTAAGAAGTTGGCCAATACCTGACCTTTTATTGCCTTTTGGAGGACATACTCCAAATGAAATTCTGACAAAGCTAGAATCTATTTTCCCATTCTTTCTCTTAAATATAGGTCTAGATAACATATACTTAACCAAATCTGGGGTTGCAATTACCAAGACAACAGTAGGCAAAAGATAATATCTTAATTTTATTGCCGCGAAATACAAAACTAAACACAGCTTTTCAACAGCTGAGTATTTACATTCACTAGAGTTTAAAAACCTACTAAAGTAATAAACTGCTTGCTCCTTGCCCTCTTCATTGTCCTGAGCCAAAAAAACTCCCAATGATTCTTCAGCTGCAACAATGTATAACTTTAAAGATTTGTCCTTCCTTGGTGGCATTAGCACTAGAGGCTTGGCCAAATAGGCTTTTATTCCTTCAAAAACAGTTTGATGCTCTGCTGCCCACATAAATTCTTCTTCATCTTTTAACTTCAACAAAGAAAAAAAAAAACTTCAATTTTCCCAGCAATGTTAGAAATAAATCTTCAAAGAAAATTAACCTAAGGAATTTTTGCAAGTCTTTTTTACTTGATGGAGGTTTGGCTTCAATGATGACTTTGGTTTTGTTCTGATCAATCTGTATTCCCTTCTTGTGTACTATATACCCCAAGAAGTTTCCAGCTGATACACCAAAAGCACATTTTAGTGGATTGAGCTTTAACTTGAATTTCCTTATGCTTTTGAAGGTTCATTTAAGATGGACCAAATGCTCTTCCATGGATTGAGACTTTACCACAATATCATCAATAAAACACTCCAGGTACCCTCTAATGAGATCATGGAAGATGGTGTTCATTGCTCTCTGATATGTTGCCCCGACATTCTTCAACCCAAATGGCATCTTAACCCATTCGAAGGTCCTAATGTTCCCAGGACATCTGAAAGTTGTCTTGTGAACTTCCTCCATTACTATGCATATTTGGTTGTAGCCAGAGTGTCCATCCATCATAGACAAGACCCTATGCCTTGCTGAACTGTCCACCAACAGATCCACTACAGACATGGGTTATTCATCCGTAGGAGTTGCCAAATTTAGATTTCTGAAATCAATGCATACCTTCAATTTGTCATTTTTTTTTTATCACAGGCACAATATTGGACAGCCACTCAACATACCTGGCTGTTCTGATAAATCCTGCTTTGAGGAGCCTAGCAATCTCCTCCTTCGCTTTTTGAACCACCTCAGGGCTCATTCGTTTAGGTTTCTACTTGTATGGTTTCAAATTTGGCTTGACTGAAAGTCTATGTTCTACTAATGACCTATCCAATCCAGAAAGATCATTATAAGACCAAGCAAAACAATCCTTATATTTCTTCAAGAGAGCCAATAACTAGTCCCTGGCTATGGGATCCAACCAAGCACTAATGTATGTAGGTTGTTGTACTAATGCTTCTCCTAGATTGACTTCTTCTAAAGCATTTTGCATCTGAGTACTTACCAATGCTTCTCCTTTAGCTTCCTCTAGCTTCAAAGCAACCTTTTCATCCTGATCTGTCACAACCCTTCCTGGTTCAGCATCTTTACTTTCTTCTTCATAGATAAAATCTGTCCATAGAGCTTATTCTTCCTGAATTTCCCGGACTTTAGTCTCAATGTCCAATGCAAAATACTTACTTAGAGCCAATGGCTTGGCCTCCTGCTGCTCATGTTCACGGCCAATCATCATGGCTTCCATTTCTTCTTTTTAAACTTTCTGGATTTTTGCCTCCATGTCCAATGTGCAAAACTTCACCAAAGTCAATGGTTTGGCTTCTTGATCCTCCTGTGTACAACCAGGCATTGTTGGTATCCTTGATGATGTAGTCATATTTATCATTAGCACATTCTTGTACCAAATGTTTCAGGTGTGCCAAGTCCTCATCAGCCGTTACTTTGGCTATTGCATCAGGCTTCCTCAGCACGCTTAGTGGAACCACCCCCTCAGTATTCAACTTTGCTTCTACAAAATCTACACAAACAATGAAAGGCTGTGGGTTTGCATTTATTTCCTCTGTCTCTCCATTGCTTAGGGCTAACATCATCTTCTGATGCAAAGAGGAGGGCACACACTTGATGGTGTGGATCCAATCTCTACCAAGCAAGGCATTGTACTTGGCATTGCTGTCTATGACAGAAAAAAAGGCAGCCATACAGTCCCTTGTCCCCACACTTAAATTAATAAGTAGTATGCCTTGGGCCATCTGCTTGTCGCCAGTAAAACCAGCAATGGCCGTGCTTGTTAGGATCAATTTGGGGTTCCTCTTATCCAATTTCCTCAAAGATAAATGAGGAAGAAAGTTTATTGCTGTCCCACTATCCACTAATACCCTATTCATTTCTATCCCATCAAAGTATGCCTTAATGTACAAAGGTTTAACATATTGAGTCATTGACGATGTGGGATATTCAAAGGGGTATGATAAAGTAACAATGCTTACTTCTTCATGTTCTTCATCAAACTCCATAGGCTTGGCTACTTGAATCTCATCCTGGACTATGCTGGTTTGTGAGTCCTCACTAGAAACTTCTGTTGGCTCATCCTCCTAACCCCCCTGATTTCCTTTTTCAGCTTGAAACTCCTGCAGGAACACGTAGACTATATTGATTGGCATTGGGGAGAATGAGCCAAACAGCAGTACTGGCTGTACTTGCTCCCCTTCTGTGTTGGTCTGGCCTGACTGTCACAACCCAAACCTACCCCTATAGGTTTAGCGTCATAACTGACCAGTAATCCATAGGTTACCTACGGCCTCAAAGACAAAATTTCAAAATATTTAATTTTATTGGGTCCTGAAGTAGCAGCAAAACAAAAATGATGATGTCCATTGAGCTGTGCGTACATGATCAATTGTAGTAATTAAAACATTCTCAAGACACTTTCATATATACATGTACGAAGACACATTTTATATCATATCTCACACTACATAAAGGACTTCTAACCAAGTATAAAGATTATCCCAAGCTTGACAAAACAAAACAAAACAAAACAAAGCCTTTACATGGAGGCACTCTTGGGTGGCTTGACAAAGAGGAGGACTCCTGTGCAAACTCTAATGTTGATCCTCCAAATGCTCACCTATACCTATATATATATATATATATAAATAAAGAGTGAGCTAACGTCCAGTGAATAATACCAAAGTAAAGAGGCTATATGAATGAGATTCTTAATTAAGTAATTCATATTTATGCATAATACATGTGAATCCAAGTCAGAACGACTTCAAGTTCAATCCATCATATTCAAGGTATATCAGAGGGGCAAAATGATCTCGAGTCCAAGTTCTCATTCATAGAGAACGACCTCGGGCCCAATCATAATGCAGAATGACCACAGGTCCATCACTTGCATATTCATATCTATGTGCATATTTATATTGAACGACCTCAAGTCCATCATTTTCATATTCATATCTATGCGCATATTCATACTGAACGACCGCAGGTCCATCATTTCCATATTCATATCTATGCGCATATTCATACTAAATGATCTCAGGTCCATCATTTCCATATTCATATCTATGCGCATATTTATACTTGTGATCATGATCGCATTCATATTAAGACGACCATAGGCCTATTTCGTGTCCTTGGCACACATATTAGACAGCCTTGGTGTGCACTTGACTTTCTTCGCGCGCCCCCTTTCGGAGAGGCGCGAATTGGTCCTACAGTTCGGACTCCTGTCACGGTTCTGAATCTAATCTCACAAAGTGCAATGTGAGACTGATAAACACCAAAGAGTCCAATCTGGCAAATCATTTTTGGAAAATCAGATTTTAAATCGAATAATGCCAAAACTGGACTGCTTTGCTAGATTACAAAGTCGCCACCTAAATGTTTTGCTTTTGGAAAATTTAGGAAACCCTGACTATTGCCAAAGGCCACATGTCCGTCATCACCAAAGTTGCCTCGGCTCGGGAACTTGGGAACGAGAGGGGAAGGTCCTGAAATGAGCACCCCCACTCGCGCGATCAAAGATCGGCCTCTACTAAGCATGATATGTTGTTTTATAAACACATGTGTTCTTATTCTGATTATTAGCTAACTTTACTATGTGACACACACAAGCAAGTATAGACTAAATCGCAAGAATTGGAACAAATCAACTCATGTATGCTTTCAAAAATGGTTTGAAAATGCCACCCTCAAGTGGGCTAAAGCGCGGATTTGCCACCAAACATGATGGGCTTAAAACATGATTTGCCACTTCGCAAAGTGGGCTTAAAACTCACAATCATTGAATTGTTCCAATTTAAGAAACAAAGCCTTTATCCACAGGCATTCATGTAGTTAATCACTTAAGCAAATAGTCTCATGGCAAGCATGCTATCATGGCAACACTCACACTCATGCAAGTATGCTAAAGCTTAAAACTTACAGTGTACTCCAAGCCAAAACAAAAACTAGTTAGAAATATGCATGATCCTAACTATGCTAGATGCCTAATGCAACACATGTAATAATGCAACTAATAGGCTCGGCTATCTAAGATGGCTTATGAATGCAACAATTTGATACACGTATTCAAATAGGTATCAAAATACAATGCAGTTTGAATGATGCGTCGAGCCCAGTGCATGCAAGACTAATGAATGACGCAAACATGCAAGTATAAGGTATGCTAATCAAAACGTGCCCCAATCTAACCACCGAAAGTGGATAAATAAAAAGGAGAAAGACGTGGGGCTGGAAGACATGCACACACACATGCACACTTATTACAACATTGTGCCCTCTCGAAAGAGGGTCCGAATAAATAAGCTAAGCTAATCTAAGCTAAGCTAATTATTACAAAACAAATAATTAACTATTGTAAGCTAATTAATTATTACAAACCAAATTGAATTTAATAATTAGCTACGCTAACTAATTAAAGTAATAAAATGGCCTCGCGGGCGAGGGAGATATGCATGCTCGGTTGGCTTCTTCCCGAAAATCCACCGCCTTACCTTTGGATGCCTCTGTTTGCACTTTGCTTTGATCTCTGAACCTTACACCAATTAACAGACTACCTTTGCTCCAAAACATGAATACTTTGAACAACCTTTCCACTGATGGTCGGTCGGCTACCATAGGTGGCTTTCGGCCACTGCTATTGGCCGGTCGGCCACTGCTATTGGTCGGTCGGCCATTTTTTGTGGCTGTCAGCCACCACTGGTGGCCGGTTTGCCACCCTTTCCCTGGAATTCTCTTTTTTGCTGCAATGGAGAGCAAATAGAGGAAAAGCAATGTATTCTTCAAGGAATGTGTGTATTGCCACCTCTTTATCATGTCTCAAGCTCAAAGGAGTATAGCACTTGGCTCTCAAGCCACCAATCAAGCATTTTCGTGCATGATGGCCAAAGAACCAAGCTTGTACAAGCTTAGTGAATGCGCGTATAAGACTCAAAGTGCCACCACCCTATCATGCATGATCCAGGGTGACAACGACCAAGAAATGTGAGACGTTTCATCACTTTGAGTATGAAACGTCCCACTTTTCTTGTGTTTGGATTAACGTTCAATCCAAACACATGCAATGCAAACAACATGCTTATCTTGCTCAAGTTTTACTTTGCTCATTTTGTTTACTCATTTTAGCATTACCAAGCCATTCTTTAGTCAATTTGTCCAAAGTGATTGTCCTCTAATGAGAGAGGGGCCAACCAAAGGATGGTTTAAGACATGAGAGAGATCATGCCTTTGACTAGGAGGAACCCTCAAAGAGAGAGTTAAAGCCATTGAGCATAAACTCTATCTCAAGTTTAAACACAATCATAAGGTCAACCACCCCTCAAAACAAATAGAAAAATGAAGAAATGAGGAAGGTTGCAAAATTTTCAGTACTGAAATGGCATGAAAAATAATGCTAAAAACATGCAAGCAACACATGCATAACATGTTAAAAGCCAAAAACATCAAAGCTAGTGAAGAGCATTACACTAGAGGCATGCAATACTAAGCTTAAATGACCAAACCAGCTCTGGACAGAGCTTAAACATGCCAAATTAGTAGCCAAAACATGCTGAGATAGAAGCATAAAAAGCAAGAAAATCATGTTCATGTGTTGGCTCACAAACAAGGCTCAAAGCACAAATCTCAAAAGCAATAAAAGAGTGATAGAAGTGAGAGTGTGACAGAGCTACATGCATTGAAAACACATGCAAAACAATGCCATAGCATGCAAACAACCCATGCAAAGCATGTTAGAGACCTTGAAACACAAAGCCAGTGAAGGCCTTTACACTATAGCTATACAAAGCATGAGTCATATGACCAAGACCACCCAAAACAGAGTTAAAGCATGCTAAATCAGTGACTAAAACATGCTGAGATCAAGTCATAAGGAGGTAGAAAAACATGCTTACATGCTAGGCCAACTACACATGCAAACAAGACACAAGGAGGGGAGGCCACCCCCTCCTCTTTTGAACCTCAAAACCAACTTTTTACCACTGAAATTCCTCTGGAATTCGGTGATTAAAAGGCCAAGAAAAGGGTGTTTCAAAAGCTTTGAAAGATGGCCCGAAAGGCTTTACAAGCCAAAGAGCAAAGGTAGGAAACCACCCCCTAACTAAATAAGGTTCAAACCACCATTTTAAAACCTTAAAAACAGAGTTTTTTGGAGGTTAAAATCAGCCTCAAAGTAGCATGTAAAGATGACCAAACAATAAACTAAAGCAAAGCTTAAAAGGGACCAGTCCTTACCCTTGAAGCACAGCAACAAACAACACAATTTCTGAGCCAAAACCAAGCTTAAGACCTCAAACCAAGCCTCAAAGAACCTCAGCTCCAAGGTGAAGGTGTTTGGCTAAGGGTCTTAGAACAAAAGTGTAGAGAACACTAACTTTCAAGCACTAAATAGGAAGAGAGAAAGAATTCTAGAGAGAGAGTGAGTGAAATTTTGCTCACAAATTTTCTGAACCCTCAAAATGGGGGAGAGACCCCCCCATTATATAGAAAAACAAGCCAAGAGCTTAGCTTCATCCTTCCATACACGTGTATGGAGGATACACTCAGTGATCAACAGCTGGCACAGTTGGCAAATAAATATCTGAAAAAGGAAAAAAAATGGCCGTCGGTCATTAGTAGTGGCCAATTGGCCACACATGTAGCCAATCGGCCATCAATGTGGCCGATCGACCACCACTGATAGCCAGCAGGCACAAGCCATGGCTGATGGACACTGGGGATGGCCGACAAGCCACCCTCTCCTCCAAATTCAAAGCAACGAGCTCTTGGTCCACAACCAAGCACAAAACAGACAAGTTAAGAGGCTCCAAGGCAAGGCGCTCAGTAGAGACCTTCAGAGACTCAAAACGAACACGAGCGAGCACAATCACCAAGTGTTCAAACGATGATGTCCAAGTCTTAAGGACGGTAAAAAATGGGGTGTCTACACTTGGGCCCATTTCTTATCAAACATATCCTTTGTCAAACACATAGAACGGCCTTTAGGCCCATTTCATATTCATTCAAAACGACCTTTGGTCTATGTAATCAAATATACAGAACGACCTTTAGGCCCATGTCATATTCATTCAGAACAACCTTTGGTCCATGAAATCAAATGATTTCGTACTATTCAATTTCATCACAAAGTCTAGTACAATCAGACGAATAGAATGCTCAATCATAATTTGAATTCACAAATCCAGAAAACTTACACATGAGTAGTATTTAAAAATAGCATATATGCTCATATCTTTACTAAAGTATTACTCACAGTGTTCAGATGCCTGGTTCACCCATGTAGTTGACCCTACACAATTCATAATACACATAGAAATAGGGTCACAATACAATTTATTATGTTCTTAACTTATTTAATTCTCTTAGGCTTCTTGTCTACTCTTTTAATTTATTTATAATGTTCAATGTATGTCTAAGAGTGCTTAGAAATAAAAGAGAATGGAAATTGGGATATGAAACAGCTTTTCAAACTTTTCTGAAATAGGGTTCTTCGCTCGAGCGCAATATTGGTCGCTCAAGCGAACCCCTTGGCCTGCAAAAATACTGGTTGCTTGCTTTTTACGCTCGAGTGGCAACTTCTCCGCTTGAGTAATGAAGTCAATTTATGAGTTTTCTAAAATGTTATTTGTGCTTCAAAACATAACTTTAAATTATACAACTTACATGTTTTGTCCTATATATATTAACCATATAACTTCTAACATGATATAATGCCAATTCTACAAGATTTGAAGCTCAAATCTTCAAGGATTCATCATACAAGCCCAAATTCATTTCCATAACTTCATGACTCATGCACATAAATTCTACATTTTCATGGATTGTGCATGCATGTGAAATGTAGACTCTAATTTCATCTCAAATGGTAGAAATGACACTCAAATTCATGAGATTCAACAAAATTATGTATGCATGTGTGATTTGGTGCCAAATTCTCCATGTTTCAAAAATCATCTTTCTTTATTTTATGAAACATAAATTGAAGCTATAAGGCCCTTTCAAAAATATTTGTATGTATGAAATTTAATTCAAAATCAAACTAATTTTTGATTCCCAAATATAGTTTACAATTTATTTCCATATTTGTCCAAATTTAAATTTAATTCATGTTCTTCATATCAAGCCCAATTCCAAACCCACAAATTCTAAAACATGAGTTGAACTTTCAAAATAATCTCAAAACTTGGGTTCATACATGGCTTGTCTAAAAACACACAAACTCTTAATTAATCAAGAAAATATGATCAATTTTAGATTATTTATATCAAAACTCGTTTAATTTAAAAATTGAACTCATTTGTTCGTAAACTCATAATTTTCCAAAGCTTAGTTCTTATTTCATCAAAACATGACATTAATTCTAAGAAAGCTATGATGCATGTACAATTAGACTATTAAGACTTGTAGGATTTGTCCATGTTTGTAGAAATTAGACTCAATTCACGCATGATATTCCAAAATCAAACCCAAAATAATTAATTTCTAAATTAATTTTCATAAATTTGAACCTAACTCCATTACATGGATCAAATCTTCAATACATCATTGTTGCATGTAATTTATATAACACAATTCAATAATAATTCTGAAAACTCAAACTTAACAAATTTAAAGAATCAAAACTCATATTCTTCAACCTAATTTGATTTTGCATGCAAAATCCAATTTCTATCCATTTATATAATTGATCTACAAATCTTCATTTTTAATCCTCTCAAAATCCATCTTGAACCAATTTATGTCTAGATTATTTAAACAACACTAGAAAGATGATGGAATTTCTTACCTAAAGATGATTTTTTTCACAAATTTTAACTTAAATTTTAGTATCCCACAAAACCCTCTTCTCCTTTGTTCTTCCTTCAATTCTCAAGCCTTAAGTTTCTTCTCTCTCTCGGCCTTTCTTTTCTTACGGCTCAATCTCTCTCTTCCTGAATGTTAAAGAATGAATTGAATAGGCTCTAACTAATACAATGAATACACACACAACCTTCTCTTCACACTACACACGTGCACACTCACACCCACATCACATACACTCTCTATAATTTGATTTATAAATAAGATTAATTTAATTTAGCAACACATAGTTTAAATAAATTTTAATTAACACGTAATTAAATTAATTATAACTAATCACAAATCCCACTTAATTTGATTAATCTAATTTGACTTCCTTTAGAGCCCAATTAATTATATTAAGATTTATCATTATGAATCAGATTTTTAATCAAACTTCCAAAAGGCTCCAAATATTAAATTAAACTTATTTCCATCATCAATTTTAGTTTCTTAAATCATTAAGGCCTTCAATTTAAGATTAAGCTTCAAAATCTTCTCCAATAATTTACATACTCAATTGAATATCTCATAAATAAATTCAATTAATAATAACCTTAATTCCCAATTCTCATAACTTAATTAACTCCAATTCAGACTCAATTAATCAAATCTCAATTTTACAAATCTGAATTGAATATTTAATTAAACTCCCATAATGTCTGATACTCAAAATTAAAATAATTCAATTCCCCAATTATACTATCTTGAGTCATTTAGGCCTTCAATTTCGAATTCCAAAATAAATCCTTATTAAAATCAAATACGAATCAAACTCCAAAATTCTCATAAATCCCAAATTGCCTTAGAATAACAACCAATTAGAATCCTAATCTCCTTAATCAATTAAACATAAAATCACATACATAATGAAGTTGGCTTAATCTAAGGTTTATGCTAATCAAGCTCAATTAATTCATTACGAATCGTAATTTTGCCAAATTTCACCGTAGGCTCCAAAAATCACATTAAACACAGATATGAAATTGGTTTTGGTTTCTAGCGCCTCTAAGGCTATAAATTTTCAATTCAAGGTTCCAATTGCGACAGATTTTTCTACACCCAACATATATAAATTCATAATCACATAAGAACTCACATAATTTAACATACAAATTCATATCAAACACATAATCACATGCGTAATTAAGTTTATTACAGGTTGGGTTATCACACTAACGCTTGGGATGCATCTTCCATGCTCCAATTTGGAACCTCTAGATTGGTAGGCTTCTTCGCAGCAAACTATTGTCGGTCTGTCTTGAATACATACCTTGTTTGTTTAGCTATGAAGGCTTCAAGCATTTCTTCTTCGGCCAATGTCTTTCCTAGCCTGGCTCAGTTTCTTCGTCTGTCTCATTGTCATCATCACTTTCCATTAAGGCCTTTTCGAGGCCTTCCAAACTTGATCTCTCTTTGGCTTTTAGTTCAACATGGACCTTTACCAATTTCTCTCTGCTAGCACTTCTATTGATCTTGGGATTAGGCTTCTAACTTTCTCCTTCTCCCATTTGACCTCTTAATTGCGCCAAAGAGGTGCCCTCACCTGCTCCCTTTAGGTCCTTCTGATATTGAGTAAACCTTCGTTGGATTTTCCTCCTCTGAGATCTGGAGATCACAGGAACCATGTTTGGTTCCTTTGTCTTCAGGTTTTTTTTAGTAAAACCCAATTATTTGGGGCCACCAAAGGAGGCTTGATCATTCTGTCCTTGTCTACAAAGGCCTTCCCCTGGGTTAGTATCATCTTAGTTTTGTTTTGCATGAGAAACCAGTCTGGTACTCCTGGTACCCATGAACTCACTATACCAGTCGTTGGGCCTGCTGTTTTTTCCTTCGAAAGCCAATCATTGGTTTTGGTTCCCTGTCTTGAGCCAAGTTCAGGCTTATTTACAGGCTTGTCAACTATCCTGTAGTATTTTGGTGGCCTGGTTTCATACAAAGATCTCTTACCCCTTGATAGATTATTGGCGTCTGGTGACCCAACCACGAATGGTTGCTGGCTAAGACTTCTTAGGTATGCCCTCTTGTTGTGGGTATTAATTGGCCTACGATCTTTCTGCACATCATTATAGTACTGATTCCCATCAACTGGAAGCCCTTTTAGCCATTTGTAACTCAGCTTGCACCTAGGACACATTTGCTGCATAACAGCTGTTTCGAACGAGTTATCATCTAAAAGTTCTTCACTAGGACCATCTTCTTGGCCTATGAAGCTTTGCCCACTTGCTGGTGAAAACTGTGTATTCTTTTTAAAGGCAAATTGGCTGGCCACATGCATCCGTACGTTGACATTATCCAATTCCTTCAAAGAAAGGCTATTTTTCACTTTTTAGGCAAGGAAGTTTGGTACACCAACATTGGTTACTGCTTCTTTGATCTCTGGAAACGGATTGATGTCAATCCCCATTGTCTTTTCTGCTTTAACTGGGAATTTTAGTCTTCATTTCTGAATCTACTCTTGAATCCTGTCTCGAAAAACAATACAATTTTTAGTTGAGTGAGACCAAGAGTTATGCCACTTACAGTACATTTTGCCGTTTATTTCTTCTGAAAATGGGATCTTAACTTCCTTAGGCAATTTTAAAAAATGTGCTATTAACAAATGATCAAATATGTCATCTACTTTTGATATATTGAAAGAATATCTTCTGTGAAGATCTTTTTTTTAAACTATTGATCCATGGTAGTATCCTTCTGAATTAATGTTTCACAGATTATAGGCTCTTGTTCTATAATCTCTGTTGTATCAATTTCAAAATTAGGGTCCCTATAATAGGTCCTATAGGACGCAGTACTTCGATCTTGTTCTTCCTTAAGGAGAGTCTCGTATTTAGTGACCTTATAAGTTAGTTCTACTAGGTCTCGAAACTCTGTTGAGTCAAACTTCTTTCAAAGCCTGAACTCTAGTCCATTTTGAGCCAATCTCACAAATTCAAGTTCAGGTAATACGACTCTACGTTTGTTTCATGCCCTTTTGAATTAGGCAATAAATTGAGCATGAAACACTTCTTCCATTTGTTGCCATGTTTGGATATAACCAGGTGTAAGATTTGTGTACCATACAAAGGCTGTCCCAGTTAAAGAGCTTGGAAAGAGTCTTAATTTCATGTAATCATTGTTGGTAAATTCACCACATTGGCCTGTAAACCTGGCAATGTGTTCAACAGTTAATTGGTTTCCATTTCCATAAAAGAGGGCAAAGGCTGGTATCTTATACCCCACTGCGTACTTATGTAACCTATCTACTCATTCTAGGTAAGGCTTTCTGTCGACAGGGGTCTGGACCCCCCGGGCCATAGGTCCACAAATCTCTCTAACAATGTCAGTAATTTGGTCCCTAGGTACAACATTCTACACTAGCTAGGCCACTATTGGAGGATCAAACACATGGTTTGGAGGAACTCCTAGTGCTTGAAGCCCTCTTGGTCTATGTAAAGGCACATTTGGGACTGGTTGTCCCTAGGGAATGGGTTGTCCCTATTGTGCTGGTTGATGTATAGGGTATGGCTGCCCTCTTGGGGCAAGCATTTGCTTTATAAAAGGTGTTGCAAAGGGAACTACTAGAGGAGGAGCAAGTGTTGTTTCTCTTCCAACTGTAGGAATTCCTTCCAACCCCTCGAGTGTGTATTCAAACACAGGATTAATGAACACCTGTGTGCCAGGCATGGGTTCAAACATAGGATTTGAAAACATTCGCATGCCATTTCCTTGTGTCAGCCCCGACCCACCAATGTGTATGGTTTTGATGGTAAACATAGGTGTGTTTTGACTTATTAGTTGTCAAGGAGGAGTTTCGTACCATGACTGAGGCACTGTAGACACCTCATTTTTGACCGCCCCTCAGACTTAGGTGCCTCAGGTTGAACACTCGATGATGAAATAATACGCTATACAAACATTCGATTTCCTTAACAAGAAGCTTCAGTTTTGAGTTTCAGAGCCTAGAACCTTGCACATCCTTTGAACCAAAATCTAAATTTTTTTCTAGCCTAACCACTCAGAAGCCTGCTAGCCAACAGGTGGTCGGCAGGCCATTTTTCAGTGGCTGGCCGTCCCTTCCTTGGTCAGCCTGCCAGGTTTCCCGGCAGAATAGATATTTACTACCCGCTATCCCCCTATGTGCATGCACTGCACCAGTTGGCACAATATAGATATTTCTAAGATAGCAACCTATTTTTCTATATATACTTGTTTATCGCTTATGGTTTTAGGTTAGAAAAATTTACCAAAGTTCAAAACATTGCAAAACACTCTCCCTCTCTATCTTGCAATATACATACACCCTACATACACTTCCTAAACCAATATTTTGAGGCTCCTTGCTGAAATTATTGAGCCAAAATATCAGCCCTTGAGAGTGAGCATCTTATGGTTTGTGAACAAAACAGTGCCTTCTCTTCAAAGGTATAACTTTGGCCATCTTTACACTACTTTTTCCGGCTCTTTTCTTACTATTTTTACACTGTTTTTAGACTATTTTGGTGGGCTGAAACTTGTGATTTAAAGCTCCCAAAAGTGAAGGGGTTAACCACCATTCTTTGAACCTTATTCCATAAGCTTTTATCCTTGTGTTTCCTACTTGTTTCTCAACTTTTGACTACTGATTTTCAGAGATTTCAGAGGCTAAAACATGTGGTTTTAAGGTCCAAAAAGTGGAGGGGTTAGCCATCCCTCCTTCGGTTTGCTTACTAGTTTTAATTCTCTTCCATTTTGCTTACTTTTTTTAGCTTTTGCAAACTAATTCCAACACTATTTTGTGCTATTTTGGGGCGTTTTTAATTTTTTTAGTTAGTTTTTGAATATCATGCTTGTATTGTTGTAAGTCCTCATAGGTTTGGTGGTTTAGGCCTTAAACACCAACCTATTTGAGTTGATAGCCTTCATTCCATAGTTTTCATGCATGTACTCACACTTGCAATAAACATCTTTGTAACCTCCTTCCTTTATTTATTTATTTATTTTTTTTGGTTTAAGAGTTGTTTCAAACAATTGATGGCTGTTTAAAGCATGAGAAAGACACCTTCCATGCTTAACGGTTAAATCTCTTCGGAGATTCATTACCAAGGCATTACATCTCTCTCATGCTAAAAACAACTTCTTGTTTGACACTTCTCTTCATTAGTGGACGTAACAATCACTTTGGACAAAAATGATTAAGTAATGAAAAGTTAATAAAAAGTGGCTAATAAAATTGGAGTAAAAGAGGTTAACAAGATAATAAAATCAAGTCGGGTTCAATCGGACATTAATTGAACCTATTGCGTCTTGACTCATTGCGTACTCTGTAGTGACGTTCAATGACTCAAGAAACAATCTCCACCACTTTCTTTGAGGTAACTCCATGATAAGAAAAGGTTGTTATTAGTCTTTTACTTCCGGTTATTGACATGCTGTCCTATTGATTCATAAATCATCACACAACGAGTTTGCGTTAATTGATGGTTTACGAATCGAGTCTACCCCTCCCATGATTAGTTTCATGATAGGGAGAGGCAGAGTGGACAAACATCCCCTAGAAACACTCTATTGCTGCTCTGTTTCCATTCTGTTGTAGTAGGGCAGCACCTAAAACCAGTCGCTGGTCAGCCACTTTTCCAGGCCGACCGGCCACCTCTTGTTGCACAAACAGTACCATTCTCATAGAAAAACAGAGCAGAAGCTGGGGCAAAAAAAAAAAGAATTATTTTTTGGCTGCAGACAGAACAAAATCTGGCAGCAAAATAGGAGAGTTTTCGGGAGAACGTTCTCATTCGTGTGTGCGACTCTTCAATTCCTATGGCCCGCTAAATTAATGCGTTAATTAGTGTATTGTAATTAATTGCTTAATTCCCTTGAATCTGTAATATCTAGTTAAATTAGTTAATTAATTTAATAATTAGTTAATTAGGACATTTATTCGGACCCTCTTTTGCGAGGGCCAATTTGTAACAATTGTAATATTGTGTATGTCTTTCAACCTCCATTTCTTTCTCCCTTTTTATTTACCCACTTATGATGGTTGCATGTAGTATCATATTTTGATTTCATATCATTACCATGCGTAAACTATCCATTTTTTACATGCATTTGGTTCAGTTCATCATTCTAATCTCATTATTCCCCACTTGATTGAATACGTGTGCATGCTTTGCTTTGAATTAAGCCATATGCCATGTTAATAAACCAAACCTATTAGTTATATTTTGTATGTGTTGCATTTAGTCACTTGCGTATTAGAGCATGCATTTTTTTCTAACCATGTTCTTCTTTTGGCTTGCCTCGGTCGAGTACTAGGTGAGCATTTCTCGCTTTAGCATATTGCATGTATGTTTGTGTTACCACATCAAGCATGTTTACCATGGGGCTAAGTGCTTACTTAATATACCTCTTGAATGCCTGTGGATAAAAGCTTTTTTTTTTCCGCTTAAGTTGGGATGATTTGATTAATGTACATATGAGCTCACTTTTTCAAGTGACACATATTCAAAACACTTTTTCAAACAAACATAAAATCAAAGCATTCCAAAGTAGGGGAAATGGTCTATACTTGTATGTCTCACATAGTAATGTTAGCATAATAATCAGAACAAAAGCATATATTGTACATACGATTCACATCATGATTAGTAGAGGCCGATCCTTGATCAGGTGCTCAATTCATAACATTCCCCTCTAATACGTAAGTTCCCGAGCCGAGACACTTGGTTATGACGGACAAGTGGCCTTTGGCACGAGTCACGGGTTTCCTAAATTTTTCAAAAATATTTAGATGGTGACTCTAAAATCTGGCAATGCGATCCATTTTTAGCATTTTTGATTAAAAATTGATTTTCCAAACATTTGTCGGATTTGGACTCTTTTATATTTTCATTGTTTCAAATTGCACTTGTGGAATCATATTCAGAACCACGGGAGTCCGAAGTGCAGGGCTATCGTATACAAGGAGATTAAATCCTTCCGAGGAGCACGAAAAGCTAGCTACAGGCACAAGTGATGATCTCTTATGATTTTGATTGTTAGTTTGACCACTAGTGTGCCCATTATTTTGTGCATTGTTTTGCATAGGTTGTTCATCTTAAGCTAATCTCTGTTGAAGAAAATTTATGTTCTCTTCAGCCTGCCTTATGACAAGTGGTTGCTAGGAGCTCATTCGACTCAAAAAGGATGTTGCCCATCTTTCCATTGTATACATTAATTGTTGTCCCATGACATCAACCAATCCTCCCTATGGATTCACTGGTTGGGTAGGTGGGACAATTGAAGGCCCAGTTTCATGGCCTTGTCCAACATTTTGGACGTGCGTTACATATTCTGAAGTGCTGGTCTCTTCGACCACTTGTGGAGGATCAGTTGAGGCAGGCACATCCATGGAATGTGATATTACATTATCCTCTAGGTTATGTGCTTCTAAATCTCCTTCTACACCTTCTTCGAGGCGTTCATTTTCTCATTGTCTCCTATGTCTAGCCATTATAATGTGTCCCACTAGACGTGCCAAAAATATATGTTGGCTTTTTTGGCTTTCGAAGGTTAGACATGTAATTAGAGCATGCCAACAATGATCAATAAGTCCTTACAAAAATAGTAAATGCCAACTAATTATTCAGATGATTGCTTCAAAGTTCTTTTAGCCTCAATGAAAAAGACTTGTACTGGTGACTTGTTTTTAAAAGAAAATTCAGAAAACTGATCACAAAAATAAAAGGAAGAGGGAGAAACAGTTTCAAAAATCAAATTTCATTAAATAACCAAGAGTTTACAATTTGTACATTCGCACTCTCACAGCTTCGAAGGGGATTACAACAACATGCTATCTTAGAACTACTCCTAGGAATTGGAAGTGAAGAACAGGAAAATAAATGACTGGAAAATGAAGGACTAGAAATGTAAAGGACAGGAAAATATAAAGCAAAATAAATTGGCTTCTAGATTTGGTTATGGGTTCTTCATTATCAGCATTCTCCTATATTTATAGGCTCTGATGATAACCGTCAAAGTAGCTGATAACCATCGAAATAGATGATAACTGTCGAAGTAATCCCCATTACCACTGGTCATGGCTTTGAACAGTTTGCTTCCACTACACCACTCTTGCAGGTGGGCTTCCCTCCTGAATTTTGAATTTAAATTGTAAGAAACCGTTTGGCCACATCACCTTATGTATCTTGACTGTTCCCATGCCTCGCAGATCCATCGTCATTGATACAAGTTGCCATGTGTCTGTTGATAACTAGAGACCTTCACTGATTCTCGAAATTTTCCCTTATAGACCACGTGTCAGACTGTGATTAGTTTGTACAAAATATACCACCAACTATTGTGTTGAATAATTATTGTAACAACATATACAAGACTCCTTTATATAAGAGAAGAGAAATCTAAATATGATAATCCTAAATATAATAATAAATATAACATGATACATATGACAGACAGAATATATTGTTATTATATTTAACATTCACTAATCGTCATGTTATTGAATGAAATTGGGTTGTGCTTTTATGGTAAACATTAAGAGTTTTGAGTGCTCCTCATTCCTTCAACTTAATTGGAGAAGTGTCGTTGGGTTTGGTGTGCACACACCTCCAACTGCACCTTTTTTTAATTGGATCACTAATTGGAGATAGTACATCTCTTATAATTTAAAGTTGTGTTAAAGATCTCGTTTCACAACATCACATTTTAATTTAAAATTTAAAAAATCATTAAAAAATTTAAAAATCTAACAAACTATACAAAAAAAGGTCAAAGGCTATATTTGGATAGATTTTCAAACTATAATTCCACCCCCACATTCTAATGCCATGTTTGAACACATCTTTCAAATTATATTTCCATATCAAAAAGAAAACTCTGCAGAAAACTGTGTTTGGCCGGATTTTTTTTTTTATTTTTTGAAATTTGGCTTTACCAATCGTCCAGCCGATCAACTAGAGCATGGCAATTTTTTTATTTTTTTATTTTTTGCAATTGGCACTTGTTTTTTATATATATTTGTTTAATAAAACAATATTTTCAGAAATTTTTTAAAATTTTTTATGAGCTTTTAATATATTTTTGAGTTGTGTACTTGGTTATGAGTTGTAAGTTTTTGTATCAGATATCATATACCATATCAAAAATTCTCCACTAATTCAAAACTCTTTTGCCAAACAAATTTTTCACACTCAGATCATAATTACAAAACTCACAAACTCAACATACAACTCTATTCTCAAATCATATTTAGAAAATTCTATCAAACATTATCAAAGATTCTATTTTTTTCTCTACTTTTTGCACATGTTTTCATAAACAATTAAAAAATCATTCCAAACATATTAATTTTTTTATCTCATATTTTAGCCAAAAAACTAAAAAGTTACTAAAATAGCATATTTTCAAACGGGACCTTACTATTGTGTTTTTTTATGTTCTTGTTGTACAATCTTTCATCCATGAATAATATATTATTCATTAATGAAAGATTGTGAAATTGATAATATATCCTAATAATATATCCTAATAAGCTTTGTAGACTATTGTGAAATTAAGACTTAGAAATGAAATTTTTAGGTTATGGAGGCCAAATAATATATCCTAATAATCTCTGTAGACTATTGGCTGAAAGTGTGTCATGATTGAGATAAACAAAGGATTAAGCCTTTCCTATCATACCAACTAATTTTGAATAAATTGATATAAGTTTAGACCACAGGTGGTACTGAAAGGGTGTTTTCTTGGATTGTTAGATTATGAGTTCTGTGAGACTAATACATCCCCAATATCTTCATTAGTTTAGGTCATAGGAATCTAGGACATATTATACAATTCATTACTACATGCAATTCAGATTGCAAAAATTGGACTTATCCTACTTGGCTTTTCTCTAGTTTGATTTTGTTTGCCGTTTTAATTTGATACGAACGTATCAATATTAAAAGCAATGAAAAAATTCTCATCTTACAAAAAATTCATCTAAAGTGATGCAGCATCTTTCTTTGGGAATTTATTAAAAAGATAGTTTATCAGCTAAAAACTAACTTATGGATACTTCTATGAGGTTATGTGGCGGAAAACGCGAGAAAAAGAGAACAAAATAAAATTTGTTTTGCATTTGTTTAGCATGACATGATAGGAAAATATAAAAATAAATAATAATAAAAAAATAACGGTTTTAACTTTTCTTTGAAAATTTTGTGGTATAACCAAATGTTTACAGAAAAATAAAATTATCACTTTCTATCACTTTCTATCATCATTCTTTGCTTTCCCACTAAGGTTGTATCCTACATAACTTGCAAGTGCAATTTCTACACTTTTTAAGTTCATCTATCTATTGAAAGCACCCTCATCTCATTTTATACATAAAACATGGAGGGCGAGCAGTTCATAGAGTGTAGGAAATTCAAAGTAACCCTAATCTCAGCATTTGAAAGTTTATGCTACGGTTTCTTTTGGAGACGATGATAAAACTGAAAAGAGAACTAAAGCAGATGAGTATGGTGAAACAAGTCCGAGATGGGGCTCATCTATGCAATACACCATTGGCGAGTCGGCAGTTATACACCATGGCCTCATACTTGTCATCAAGTTATATTGTAAGCGTAAGCTTGGCGACCGGTACATAGGAGAGGTAATGTTGCAAACTTGTCTCACACTGTTTCTCTCCGTCATCCAGACTTAGTTTTGGCTTGGTTATATCTCCAAGTTATAGTCCTGGAGTATTGGTACTACCAGTAAATGAAAAATCATAAAACAAATTAGTGGAATTATTTCTTGTCTTCCAACTACATAATAAAAATAAATTAATATTGACCCACATGTAAAGTTTTTCGCTACATCATTAGTTGAGAGCACTTCATAAACTATGTTACATGGTACTCCAGGACTACTGAATAATTATCCCATGATATTAGAGTTAGGTTTTGGACGGTTTCTAGTGAGTCAAGTCTTGCCCAAGTCTATTTCTTTCATCTTGTGTTTCTCATAACCTCTACATGCAATCGGACCACATGTGCAGGGGAGTGCATATGGACATATTTATTAATTGTCAATTAATTTTGGATTGGATGCCTCCAATAATCTACAGGTACACGCATCGATTAAAAACCTGTTTGATTGCGCAACCCAGTACGGAGGCAGCCGCAGCGCAGATGTGACGTGGCCGGTGCAGAAGGGTTGCGATATTTCACAAGGAATGCTGAGATTTTCATACAGGTTTGGAGACAAAATGGTTATCGAAAGACCTCCCTTGTGGAAAAAGTTACTACAGTCTGGAGCTGCAGTGTTGCTAAGGGTGACACTTATTTCAACAACTGGAGTGGATCTGCCCATTGAAGAAATACCCATCTTCACTAATCCTGTTGTTATTGAATAAGCTCCAAGAATTACCACCATATTTTAAATAAATAAATAAATATATATATATATATATATAATATTTGTGTATAGAAGTTAGCCCTGAACTCTCTGAGCAGACCATTTAGTATCAATCGTTGATGTCATGTTAGAATAAAAAATCAAAGTTACATGCCCTCTGTTTTTTATTTTGTAATTTTTCTTTTCAAACTTAAATTGATCTTTTCACTTGAGTTTGGGAAAAAAAATTAATATATATTTTTAAAATAATATTATGTTTCCTTATTTTGGTCTTATGCCCCAATCACTCGCAAATCGTTTAGAAAATCTAGGTGCGATAGTGTTAAGGCATAATCCAATCTCACAATTACTGATTCATTAAAAATTACAAAATGCGATAATCAACTCTTCAATTATCTCTTCAATTTCCTTTATAGCTTATTGATAACAAATTTCATTTATTGATCAGATTCAATTAGCAAAGAATTAGATTAAAATAAAAAGAAGGGATTGGTTACTTCATCCTCTTTACTTGTGGAGCGTTAAGATCCTCTAGAGTAATAATCTTACAGTCATCTCCTATAGTGAAGGACAAGCAGCCGACATGTGGCCCACTCACCAAACCAAGGGTTGAGATTTAAACTCACCAAAACGACGTCGTTTTGGTGAGTAAATTGAGAAAGAAAAAAAAAAAGTGAGAGAGTCAAGAACAATAAAACAAAAACAGAGTGAGAGAGAAGAGAGTAACTTCAACAAATATTCTTAGATTAATCTCAGCATCACCAATTCACCCATTTTCTTCATCATCACTATCAACCAAACCCGTCAAAAACTTTCAAATCAACACTCATTCAAAGTCTATTTCCTCGTAAATTCATGTGGGTTTGCTCCCAAAAAAGCTCTTGAAAAAAAAAAACCCCAGCGAGAGAGAGAGAGAGACAAGAACAACAAAACAAAAACATAGTGAGAGAGAAGAGAATAACTTCAATAGATGTTCTTAGATTAATCTCAGCATTACCGATTCACCCATTTTCTTCATCATCATTATCAACCAAATCCATCAAAAACTTTCAAATCAAGACTCATTTAGAGTCTATTTCCTCATAAATTCATGTGAGTTTGCTCCCAAAAAAGCTCTCTCAGCATCAAGGTATGTCAAACCTTCACCAACATACAATATGCGTATTTTAAATCCACTAATTTTCTTCTTCATCTCTCAAACCCATCAAAAACTCTGCAAAATCACTATGTCCTTGAAGCACAAATCAAAGAAAAAAAAAAGAAAAGTGAAACTGTTGGAGTATGGCAAGCAGGGCATCGGCGGCGGCAGCGCGTTGGGGTGGGATGGGGCAAGGCGAAGACGTCCTCCTCATCTTCTCTCCTTCTCTCTTTCTCTCTCTCTCTCTTTCTCTCCCCAAGGAACTAGTGAAAAGTGAAAATTTGAATTTTGAATTTTATTTTCTTGCAATTTACTCACCTACGATGTCGTTTTGATGAGTTTAAATCTCAGCCCTTGGTTTGGTGAGTGGGCCACGTGTCGGTTACTTGTCCTTCATTGTCAGAGAATTACTTTAGAAAATCTTAATGCGACCGTAGATAGAAGGGATTTGTTTCCACGGCCATTTAATAAATATAATTTTTCTCTAGAGTAGAGCGCTAAGATCCTCTAGAGTAATACTCCTACAATCATCTCCGACAGTGAAGGACAAGCAGTCGACATGTGGCCCACTCACCAAACCAAGGGCTGAGATTTAAACTCACCAAAACGACATCATTTTGGTGAGTAAATTGAAAAAAAAAAAGGTGAGAGAGAGACAAGAACAATAAAACAAAAATACAGTGAGAGAGAAGAGAGTAAGATTAATCTCAGCATCACCAATTCACCCATTTTCTTCATCATCACTATCAACCAAACCCATCAAAAACTTTCAAATCAACACTCATTCAGAGTCTATTTCCTCATAAATTCATGTGGGTTTGCTCCCAAAAAAGCTCTTGAAAAAAAAAACCCAAGTGAGAGAGAGAGAGAGACAAGAACAACAAAACAAAAATATAGTGAGAGAGAAAAGAATAACTTCAACAGATGTTCTTAGATTAATCTCAGCATCACCGATTCACCCATTTTCTTCATCATCATTATCAACCAAATCCATCAAAAACTTTCAAATCAACACTCATTTAGAGTCTATTTCCTCATAAATTCATGTGAGTTTGCTCCCAAAAAAGCTCTCTTAGCATCAAGGTATGTCAAACCTTCACCAACATACAATCTGTGTCTTTTAAATCCACTGATTTTCTTCTTCATCTCTCAAACCCATCAAAAACTCTGCAAAATCACTATGTCCTTGAAGCACAAATTAGAGAAAAAAAAAAAAGAAAAGTGAAATTGTTGGGGTATGGCGGGCAGAGCATTGGCGGTGGCAGCACGTTAAGGTGGGACGAGGCAGGGTGAAGACGTCCTCCCTCTCTTCTCTCATTCTCTCTCTCTCTCTCTCTCTCTCTCTCTCTCTCTCTCTCTCTAACTCTCCCCAAGGAACTAGTGAAAAGTGAAAATTTGAATTTTGAATTTTTTTTCTTGCAATTTACTCGCCTACGATGTCATTTTGATGAGTTTAAATCTCAGCCCTTGGTTTGGTGAGTGGGCCACGTGTTGGTTACTTGTCCTTCATTATAGGAGATGATTGTAGGAGAATTACTCAAGAGAATCTTAATGCGACCGTAGACGGGAGGGATTTGTTCCCACGACTATTTAATAAATATAATTTTTTATTGATGTAATTCCTCTTAATTTTCTTAATAAAAATTTCTTTAAATATAAATATTTTAAAACAGAGAGTGGCGTGGAGAAAAGAGAGATCTTGTACCGTACCATGTAGCTTTTTTGAGATGAGCCACGTATCCAATAACTAGTGGTTCGGTTGCAGCCGGAAACCTTCAATCTGTCATATGTTCATTGGATTGGCGGATGAATGCGAATCGGTTTAGCGGTTTAAACTTTTATAAATTTTGAATATAATACAATAACTTGTCAACAATTTTTTTAGATAACAATCCAACTTAACATAACAAAAATATTATCAAATAAATTGTCAAATACCAATAATAAATACATATAACAAAGTCATGCATTATCAAAACTATTTCATTACTCTTTTTTTTTCGAAAACTATTTGATCTGATTTTTAAAAAAGATGACAAAATTAAGCGTTATATTTTCCACACAAAAATACCAAATATCAACACTTGTCATTTGATAAAAAGATTTACAAATTGAAAATAAATTGAAAATACAACAGAATATATAAACTTTTTTTGATTGAAAACGCAAACAGAATATCTAAACAAATTAAAAACATAAAGTCTTATAAATTACTAAGGGTGCTCGCGATTTGGCAGTTCGGTTGCGGCCGAAGGAACCTCAAATCCGCCATCCATCCAAATTTAGGTAGATTGGAAAAAATCAATCCATATCCGTCCACTCGTCATTACGCATCCATCCAAAATGCGGCGAATTTATTTGGTTCGGTCAGTTTGAGTGAATCGGAATATCCGCTAAGCTCTCCTAAATAAGAATTTGTTTGGCATAAACTAAAAAAGTGTATTTATTTATTATTTTATCTTTTTTTGGTCACATCACCTTTCTATTTTTCAGTATAACTTTTTGTAAAAAGTCAAAAAGTACATTTATTTAGATCATCTCAAATTAGCTCTACTCTCTCTCTCTCTCTCTCAAAAATTATGTATTCTTCCACGAATAAAGTGATAAACAAAACAAATAGTTTGAATTTAATTGAGAGTAATGCTAGGGATTCCAAATATTTCATATGAGTGTGGGACTTACATGGGACCTATATAGTGTGGGTCCCACACTCATATGCGATATTTGATAAAGTAGTTGAGATCCCTGACATTCTTCTTTAATTGGTGTTCAGCTTATTAAAACTCGTTTCAAGCTTGATTAGTTAAGGAAATAATTTAATTTTAAACATATTTTGGAGTTCATTAAAATTTTCAAACAAAGCATAAACAATCAATTATTCATTCAATACAGTTTTATAATCCTAAAACTATATAAAAATATCAAATTACTCAAACTTAACTCGAAGAAATTTGTTTGAGATTTACTTAAAAATTTAATAAATAAAACTTGAAGTTTTCAAATTATATTTGAATAATAAAAAAATTAGATTATTCTAGTGTCATGTTGCCAAACTATAATAACTTTGTCTAGTCACCTATTGTTGTATGTTGAAAGATTGAGTTTTTCCTTCAAGCATCCATAAAAAAAAATCCATAAATCAAACACTCATCTATAAAATTATACATAAAAAAGTATCCATAAAAATAGTCATAAAAACATCAAGTGTACGAACATCCATAAAATCTGTCATTGTTTGCATCCATCAATCAAACATATTATCACAATTTGTCTATATCGATAGTTTTCGTAATTACTATATCAAGGCTGACAAGCGTATAGAATTGATGAATACGGGTAGTATATGCTTTCGCCCATCCACTAGCACATGGGTGATGAAAACGAATCCAATTATTTGCTATCGAGGGTACTGGATGATTAGGTTATAAATAACCTATAACAAAGACATCAATAAGTAGAATTACAAAATAAGACATGATAATGATCTAAGCAAGCTCAGTAGTTTATACCTGTATGAAATTGTTTCCATTTACAAATCCTATGTAGATATCTCTTCGATTAGGTGTTGTAATCGATACTGATCTAAGTGGTAGAAACGTCAAGCACTGTTGCATAGATAAATGATAAAGAACAACTAGAGAGTATGATGCTATCAAATGGCTCATGTTGGGCATAGTCATCCAATGATTAAATCTAAGGCCAGGTTCGAAGCACGATAAGATAGAGGTAAGGTCATCAACCCTTTCTTGTAAACCAAATAGTTGCATATGTACACTACATTTGAATGCAGCTCAAGTGTAAGTCTTGGTTTTCTGCCATTACCTCCCCATCTTATGTCTTTATAACAATGACAAATCTAGTCTTCTTCTTAACGTCAGAAGCCCATTTAATTAATACTTGATGACTACTAAAAATCTAAAGATAATAAACAATTCATATATCAAATTATTAATAAAACTCAATACAAATTATAAATAAGAAAAAATCGTATTCATAAAAAAACTTAGCATATCTCGTCTGTAATGAATTTATGACTGGAGTCCACAAATAATACAGTACTTATAACAATCTAAAAATTTAAGTTATCCCTTAAATTCTATATTATTATAAATAAGAAAAACCCTAAATGTTTAATTAAATATTCCGTAAAAATAAAATATGAGATAAAGTATAATGGATTATCTATTATTAAAAAATGAAAAAAATAATATAAAAAAAAATCAAGATAAGCATGAATTAATGGCTAAGGAATAAGGATGAAACGCACGTGCAGCCGTATGGCTTGTTGCCCACGCTTGCCTTCCTATATAAAGGAGGGGATTTGCTCAAGATGTGGAAAAAAGAGCAAGAGAAAAAGGAAGGAAAATAAGCTAAGAAAGGGGAAGGAAATATTGGAAGTCAAGAAGAACTTTGATAGTGGAAAGAAAGAGCGAGATATTAATTTTAAGGTGAGTTATATTATACCTTGAGTTACCATAATATATTTTACATATGTTTTGACTTACCATAATTTATTTATATTTATTTTATACAAGTTATGCTTTATAAATTATATTAATATTTCAATTACGTGGATTAATTTCTGAAATCTATTTGTTTAAAATGAAACCCATGGATATATTTGTTTAAATTTTAAAAAATATTTGACAATGACCTTATAAATAATTATGTTTTGTAATTATCACTGCGGGAGTCCCACACCTTGGGGGAGTTAAATAACCATTGGCCCTTTGATTAGTCACGTTGTAACCCTTTGTCTGTCATGGACCCACTAATACTCTGACTTCTGGTGTGGAGTAAAGTACTGTACGGAGCAAAGTGCTAAACTATTGTGGAAGCCACCTCTAGAGTTCATACGAGCCACCTCTTGAGTCGATACATCTGTTATGTTCTGTACCGTGATTATGATTTCTGGTGTGGAGCAAAGTGCTACACTATGGTGGGAGTCACCTCTAGAGTTCGTACGAGCCACCTCTTGAGTCCATACATCTGTTCTGTCCTGTTCTATACCGTGGTTATGATTATTTTGTTTATATGATTTTTGTATTATATGTCAAATGATCTCTGTGTTATGTACTCTGTATTTTAATATCAAGCTTTGTTTAGCCAATAATTATCCATGGTGAATTTTATACTCTTATGCTCTTAGTATAATATTTCTTACTCTGTCATGTGCTTATAACTGTTTACCAATTTTCAAGAAACAATGCAATTCAGAAATAACTTTTGGGGAGTCTTAGATGCGGGCTGCGGAATAGACACACACAACACTTTTATAGTATTTATAATTCTATTCTTCATATGTAAATATCGGCCTTTTTGGTCAATAAATTTTGTTATAAAAATAGAAGCTCCGATGATTATTTTGGTACCTTCACTTAAATTTTTTTTTCTCCACTCGCATTTAGTAATTTGTTTAAGAATTGGTCGGAAGTAACTTCAATTACTGCCTATCACGATATTTAACACTTGGGTATGGGAAATGGGTCGTGACAGTACTTACATTGTTGCAATGAGCAGAAGCGTAATCCTTCCAAGTAATAAAATAAAAAATATAAAAAAAAATGAAATTAGAAATACACGGTAATGAGTATCCAATTTTTTTTAAAAAATTTGGCCTTGGGTTACCGGAAATGTATCTTTTATTTGGCAGTTGGTTACCAGACATATATTTTTTGTTCGACAATGTGTTGTCAGTCTATTTTATTTTGTTCGATTTCAAAACACTGAACAAAAGTCGAAGAACGGTCCAGAAAAACAAAATAAAAGCCTACCAATCAAATAAAGAAAACTCGTCATTTCACTTTTTTTATGGTTCTTCACTACCGTTTCTTTATCCATTACTTTCTTCTATGATCAAAACACTATGATTCTCACTTTTTTAATAGATATGTATAAGAGAGAAGAAAATTTGAGAAAGGAAAAAAGAGTAGTAGAGATTGAAGACTAAGGGGTGTGAGGAGATAATAAAATATATTTAATTTTAGTATTTTGTCCTTAAAGATAATTTCACACATAGGTAAAATGGGGGAAAAAAATCTCATATAAAGGATGTAAAGAGATAAAGTAGTGGTGTAAGTAGAATCACTTTAATTTGAAATGTTCCATTTATTTTGAATGGACTATTTTGCCTTTGATTTATTTCCAATATTTTGATGGATGTTATCAATTGATCTAAATTGATATAATACCAAGAAAAAAATCCTGACATAGGTGGGCCCATAGGGGCTTTTGGCCCACCACTTAAGGCCCATTTCATAATTCAAATACTAAAGCCCAACATCCTTGGAACCCAACGTTGCACCAAGAACCAATGACATCTAAACACTTGTCAAGAGAAGAACCAACCACATAAGCAGACAAAGATCCTGCAGAGTTATTGCACCACACATCAGCCATTAATGAGGTTCCCTGTAACATTTATTACGATAACCCCTTCACGTCGAAACAGGACAGCCTCACCATGAATAAGGCAAGCTAGAACATAAACTTTCGGCCAACATGACAGGTCGAAGTGGACAAGGAAATGATGAACAAAGGATATAAGCAGGTTTCTAAGACAAAGAGAATGTTAAGTTCTTTATCACCATCCTATCTCTATTTTTCGTTGACCTCTCCTCTCTAACTGGCTCGTCGGAGGGTGGGGGACTCCCGTTCCCCGTCGGACTCTTGTACAGGTTTCTCAATGGGCCCAACGGTCGGACAACTGTGTGGGAGGCTTGGATCACCCCGACCCGTTCCCTAGGAACCGGTAGTATCATCAGTTGGCACTGTCTATAGGAACCTTTCACTCCATGTCACAATTGTGCTCATTGTCGCCGGAGGCCCATCCCCGATAATCACTCATTGCCACCCACCAAGGTGGATGGTCACAACGAGATCCATGGCTTCTCAACACAACGTCGTCGACCCCCAAGCCGACCCTCCTAACCCAAACAACCCACCACAGTATTTCACAGAACTCACCAACAGCATCAACCAACTAGTCGAACAAAACCAAGCCCTGATCAATGCTTTGCTTCAACGAAACCTCCCCATGCCTCCTCCACCACCTCAAGATATCCCAGCCAACCGAGAACGAACCCCGAGCCATTCCTTCCAACAAGCCCACCCTTCCAACTTGGAGGGTTTTCGACCTCCTCTCCAAGATATGAACCCGCCACCTCGGGCTCCACATCCATCAATCCAAGCACCTGCTCCTGAGGGAGAGGCCAGTAGTGTCCAGCCTCCATTGCATTGTGGTGGTGACAACGTTCCTATTTGGGATGCAGAACTCAGAGCCATGAAACTCCAGCTTCAAGGAGTCATGTAGAACATACAGAATAAACCCTTCATAACAGCCATCTCACCATTCGTCGCCTCCATCAGGGACAAACCCCTACCTCCTAAGTTCAAAATGCCCTCGATCGACTCTTTCGACGGTACAACAGACCTATTTGACCACTTGGAGACTTACAGGACCCTGATGGTCCTCCATGCATTCCCTGATGAGGTCATATGTCGGGCTTTCCCCGTAACGCTTAAGGGGTCGGCCCGACTGTGGTTTAGTCAGCTGGAGACGGACTCCGTCTCTACTTTCCTACACCTAAGTGAATTTTTTCTTAGCCACTTCATTGGTGCCCAATGCTAATGGCGTCCGGCAACCCAACTCCTCAACATTCGTCAGATGGAGGGGGAGTCGCTGCGCAGCTTCGTCACCCGCTTCAACACCGAAGCCTTGCAGGTGGCGGAAAATGATGACAAGGTCATTCTCATGACTTTCATGGCTGGTTTATGATCATCCGATTTCCTTTCCTCCCTCTCTAAAAACCCTCTAACCTCCATGGCAACCCTCCTTTCCAAAGCCTAAAAATACATGAATTCTGAAGATTCTCTGGCCGCCTGCCAAGATTCCACAACCAAAAACCCAACCCTCAGAGAGAAAATAAAGGAATCTGAAACCAGAACCACCCAATATGCACAACAAACACCTCAGTATACCAACCGAACCGCTCGAGCCGACCAATCGGCACCTACCCGATCCCCCGGTTGGTTTGAACGGTACACACCCCTCAACTCCGCTATGGAACAGGTCTTAAACCAGATCCAGTGAGATTACAACTTGAAATGGCCACAACCCTCGCGGTCTCCTTCCAACTGGCGAGACCAATCCAAATACTGTCGTTTCCATCAGGACCATGGCCACAACACCAAGGAGTGTGTTAACCTTAAAGACCAAGTAGAAAGCTTGATACGCCAGGGGCGCCTCAGTCAATTCACGGCAACCCGTCCCCAGCAACGGCCAAGGACCGAACCTACTAGGGGCAACTGCTGACACACCCCTTCCCGACAACCCGCACAACCTAACCAAGGCAATGATCGGCCCCCGCCATAACCCCGAGCACAAGGCAACCCTGCTCCCCCGGTTGGAGAGATCAGAGTCATTGCTAGCAGACTTGCATATGGAGGACCATCCTATTCAGTCCAGTGAGCTAAACTCAGAAAAATCAGGCAGGGCTCCGACAAAGAAGTCGCGACGTTAGATCGCCCCTTCAAACAACCCAAACAATTGATGGAACCCATCACCTTTACGGAGGCCAATTGTACAGGCATCCGTTACCCTCATGACAACCCTCTCGTCATATCTGCTCTCTTGTCCAATTACAAAGTCTGACGAGTGCTTGTCGACAACGGCTGCTCTTCGGATATCATATTCCTGAACGCCTATCAGCAGCTCAAGGTCGGGGTGGAAAGATTGTCCCATCTCCAAACCCCACTGGTCGGCTCCACGGGGGATCGGGTGACCTCCATCGGCTTCATTGATCTTTCCATCACCATCGGAGAATACCCACGGTAGACTACTAAGTTACTCACTTTCCTCGTCGTCGACTGTCCCTCTGCTTATAACATCATCCTCAGCCGCGCAGCCCTTAACGCTTTTCAAGCTGTCATATCTACATACCATCTGGCCATGAAATTTCCTACCGACCTTGGGGTCGGCACCGTGAAGGGAGAGCAGACTGTAGCCAGAGAATGCTACGTCGCTTCACTGAAAGAGATCAAGCTAAAGGAGGCTATGATCATCGAAGGACTCGACGTCAGAAACGAAGACGAGTTAGTCAGAGGGGAACGAATGGAAGAACTTGTTGAAGTCCCCATCGACCCCACCAACCCAACAAAAACAGCCAAGGTCGACAGCCAACTACCCTCCCAAGCCAAGGCCGACCTTACAACCCTCCTAACTGAGGATAATGATGTGTTTGCCTAGACTCATTTCGACATGCCGGGTAACGATCCCTCCTTCATCACTTATCGTCTCAGCATCGAGCCCTATTTCCGACCCTTCCACCAAAAGCAGCGTATCTTTCACTGGAACGCAATGTCCTTATTGCTTCTAAGGTAAACAAATGACTGGAGGCACGGTTGTCAAGAACGTAGACTACCCCAGATGGCTATCAAATGTGGCCCTGGTCCGTAAAAACAACGGTAAATGGCGACTCTGTGTCGACCACTCCGACCTTAATCGGGCTTGCCCCAAAGATAATTATCCCCTCCTCCGCATAGATCTGCTTGTCGACGCCACGGTCGGACATCAGATGCTCAGTTTGATGGACGCCTTCTCTGACTACAATCAAATTCTGATGCACCCGGCTGACCAGGAACACACATCCTTCATCACAGACAGAGGAACTTACCACTATCATGTTATGCCATTCGGATTGAAAAATGCCAGAGCAACTTACCAACGTTTGGTCAATGCCGTCTTTCACCATCAGATAGGTCGGAACATGAAAGTCTACGTTGATAACATGCTTGTCAAAAGCAAACTCTCCTCTGATCATCTAACTGACCTGCGAGAGATTTTCGAAACCCTACGTAAGTATCAGATAAAGCTGAATCCGGAGAAATGCGCCTTCGGCGTGGGATCTGGGAAGTTCTTGGGTTTTATGGTCAGTCAGCGGGGTATCAAGGCTAACCCTGAAAAGATCAAGGCCCTGATAGAAATGCAGTCACCCAGAACGGTTAAAAAGGTTCAAAGGCTTACTGGTAGAGTCGCCGCCCTTAACCATTTTATTTCCCCCACAACAGACAAGTGCCTCCCCTTTTTCAAAGTCCTTCGGCAGGCCTTTGAGTGGACCACCGAATCTGAAGAGGCCTTTCAACAATTGAAGCAGTGCATAGCCAACCCCCCCTACTCTCTCAGGCGCTCTCGGGCGAGACCCTCTTTCTCCACTTAGCCGTATCGAACACCGCAGTCAGTGCGGTCCTCATCAGGGAGGACGGCTCAATATAGCATCCGGTTTATTACATTAGCCAAGCTCTCAGTGGGACAGAACAGAACTGCCCTCTGCCGGAAAAAATGGCCATTGCCTTGGTCATAGCCTCAAGACGACTCTGAGCTTATTTCCAAACTCACTCCATAGTGGTCCTCACTGACCAACCTTTGAAGAAGGTAATGCAATAACCAGAGTTGTCCGGCAGACTTATGCAATGGTCTGTCGAGCTCAGCCAATTTGAAATCTCTTACGGACCTCGAACAGCGTCGCCGATTTTATCTTGGAATTCACCAATCCCACTCCAACCACACCCCCTCCGCCCAGGCAATTCAACATTAAGACAGAAGATCCCCACTCCTGGACCCTCAATGTCGATAGATCATCCCGCAAAGAAGGCAGTGGGGCTAGTCTCATCCTCACCGCCTCCAAGGGCGATTATTTCATGTGTGCTTTCCGCTTCCTGTTCGACGCAAGCAATAATGAGGCTAAATATGAGGCCTTGATAGCAGGTCTTCGCCTAGCCAGAGACATTGGTGTAACCCATATCCAAGTGTTTAGTGATTTCTAACTGATCGTCGGACAAATTACAAGAGAATTCGATGCAAAGGAAGACATAATGCGAGCCTACAAGGATATTGCACTCCCCCTTGTTCGCCTTTTCAACACATTCCACATCAAACACATCTCTCGGTCAGAAAACTCCAAGGCAGATGAAATGGCCCAATTAGCCTCAGTCGACTAGTCAGACCTCAGCCATGGCGTCCATCTTGAATACCTGGCCCACCCGACGACTTCACCAACCCAGCAGGAGGTCCACTTCCTCCAAAACGAACTTATCCCATGGGCAGCGAACATCCTTCTGTTTTTAACAAGTGAAGAGTTGCTAGACGACAAACAACAGGCCGCCAAAGTCAGAGCCCGGTCGTCCAATTACATCCTCATCAGCGGCCTACTGTACAAACGTGAATTTTCACGCTCATACCTCAGGTGCCTCAGTCTTGCTCAAGCGACCTATATGATGAGGGAAGTCCACGAGGGTGTATGTGGTAATCATTCGGGTGCCAGGTTGCTGGCCCATAAAATCCTTCGCACCAGCTACTTCTGGCCTACTCTCAACCAAGATGCCACTGAATTCGTGCTTAAGTGTGATAAACGCCAACGCTTTGCCAACATCCCTTATGCTCCACCCTTAGAACTAATTATACTCAGTAGTCCTTACCCATTCGCCAAGTGAGACATCGACTTAGTTGGTCCATTGCCCACCGGTAGGGGCCAAACCAAGTTCGTTGTGGTCGCCATTGATTACTTCACTAAATGGGTAGAAGCAGAACCCCTCGCCACAATCACTGAACGGAACACAACCAGATTTATCTGACAGTCGATCGTATGCCGATTTGGAATCCCTCAAGCCATCGTCTTAGACAACGACAAGCAATTCGACAATGCCAAGTTCAAGAAATTATGTGCCGAGCTGCACATTCAGCCATGTTTCTCTTTCCCAGGTCATCCCCAAGCCAATGGACAAGTCGAGGTCACCAACCACTCTCTCCTGAAGATCATCAAAACTAAGTTAGAAGCCGCTAAGGGACTCTGGGCTGAGGAATTACCAAACGTACTCTGGGTCTATCCTACTACGGCCCGAACCCCTACTGGGGAGACCTCCATTCGCTTAACATACGGCGCTGAGGCAGTCATTCCAATGGAAATCGATCTACCGACCCCAAGGGTTTTGCACCCGAATCCAGAACTAACCGAAGAATTGTGTCGGGCTGTCTTAGACCTGATTGAAGATCTCCGAGAGACCACTGCTGTCAGACGGGCCTCATATCAACAGAAAATGAGAACACACTACAACCGCAAAGTCCGACTGAGGGAGTTTGCAGTTGGGGACGTAGTCTTGCGCGAAACGACTCTTGCCACCAAAAATCCCTCCGAAGGCAAGCTAGCAGCCAAATGGGAAGGACCCTACGTCGTTAAAGCCAGACCTCGCCCAGGCACTTACCGACTCCAAGACATGGAAGGCAAGGACCTCCCCCATCGGTGGAATGCCTAGCACTTGAAGCGTTATTTCCAGAAAAATGGCGTCTCCTATTTTTGTATTGATCAATTGTTGTATGTTCTTTTTCATGATCTGCACACTCGTTCGTTTTTGTCCTTTCCATACATGGTGTAAACTTGTGATCAATAGGCTATGCCTTAAACGACAATGACTTTATATCTCCATTGTCTGCGTTGTGTTTCAATAACGACTTGTTAACTAGAGCTCAACCAGACTGAGTTAGCTAAAGCCTCAGTCAGACTGAGCACGAAGAGCTTAGCCAGACTAAGTGAGCTAAAGCCTCAGCCAGATTGAGCACAAAGAGTTTAGCCAAACTGAGTTAGTTAAATTCTAAGCAGATTGAGCACGAAGAGCTCAGCCAGACTGAGTTAGCTAAAGCCTCAGCCAGACTGAGCACGAAGAGCTCAACCAAACTGAGTTAGCTAAAGCCTCAGCCAAACTGAGTTAGTTAAAACCTCAGCCAGACTGAGCACGAAGAGCTCAGCCAGACTGAATTAGCTAAGGCCTCAGCCAGACTAAGCACGAAGAGCTCAGCCAGACTGAGTTAGTTAAAGCCCCAGCCAGACTGAGCACAAAGAGCTCAGCCAGACTGAGCTAGCTAAAGTCTCAGCCAAACTGAACACGTGGAGCTCAGCCAGACCGAGTTAACTTAACCCTCAGTGCGACAGAGCCCTCCAAGTCTTAGTCAAAACTTGAATGAAGAATTTAGCCGGTCCATTTTCACAATTTAATATTATGACATGGTTGCCATACTTAGTTAAAATCTGAGTTCATGACCATCCATTTTCACTAGTCATACAAGTTAGCCATTTTTAACATTTTTTACATCATGGTTTACTTATGAAATTTCATATTACTTAGTTGTTACAAACTTTCATGTTACAACATGGTTTGCCCATTTTTAACATTTTCACTGATCATCCATACAAGCCAACCTGATTGCCCATTTTGACCATTTTACATCACAATTTATTTACAAGTTTCACAATTTGCGCACAAGTTTCATTTTTTACACCTACTTTTTGGTAAATTCCGCTCAGTCATTTTTACCATTCCAAATTTACAACACAGAATAACGACAACAATAATATACAAGAAAACTCGTTGTTTTATTCATAAACTTATGCTTTCATACAAATCGTTGCACAAAATTACAAAAAAAAAAAAAAAAAAAAAAAAACAGAACACACAAACACAAAATTTTTACACTTAGTTACATAGATCACTCTTCCTCACTAGAGGCAAGATCTTCCTCTTCAATCCCCTCGTCCAAAGGGGTCTGGGCGACGTCGTCTTCGCCTACCTTCACGAGGTTGATTTCCATGCCCAGGAACAGCTCTTGCGCCTTATGTTTGAAAGTCATCCAATTGTTGTTCCAGAACTCGCTTATTTCGTGCTTGTAGAAGTCAGACTGCTGGAAGCTCTGGATCACTTCCTCTTCACTCCTACCTCCAGCGGCCACTCCCGACGGCCCAGCTCCCCCATCCCCCTCCTTCACCAAGCTACTGGCGACAGCGGCTTCAATGGCCATCTGGAAGTCGGCGAACCCATTGAATTGCTCTACGGCCGCCATACACAAGTCGAGGTATGCCGCCCTCTCAGATGCCAATTTAGCCCTCTCCTCCGCCAGGGCCTTCTCCGATTTCATGATCCGACCATCGGCCTCTTCCTTGTCCTTGACCGCCTGGTCACGCAGTTCTTCGTTGTTGGTCATGGCCTCCTCCCACCTCTCGTTGGCAGTGGTGAAGGCTTGCTAGACCTTCTTTGGCTTCCTCTTCTCGCCCGCCAACTCGAACTCTGGCGATACCACCTTATGGCGCTCCGCTTCCAGCTCTGACTTGGTTGCGAGGAGCTCAACACCAGCTCGCTTTGCTAAGTTGCTCTGCACCAACGCCAATACCTTCATGTTCTTCGCTTTTTACGCATACTCCAACCCCTTGATGTATGCACTCCGAGCGGCCCTCCTCCAGCCCGCTGTCTCAACCCTTAGGTTCTGCAGCTGCATCTTTGCCTTTTCCAACTGGGTCCTTAGCGACTCTACTTCCACCTTCGCGCGCGCTGCTTTATTCATCAAGGTAGTCGCCAAGGTCGCTGCCTCCATCTGGGTTGAGCAAAACCCTCTCAGGAGGTCGGCCTCCGTCAATCGCGCCATCGACCACACGACCACATCCTCCACCTCACAACAAGGCGGTCGGCTGTGACCCTGGCTTCCCCCCTTCTGCCGAGCGACCTGCCAGTGCATGGGTGTGGTACAACGCGATCGCCAGCGCAGCACTCCTCTCTGGCTTGCTGATCCCAATCTTCCCTTCACTGGGACTGGGGGTTGCTTCTGGTGCAGGTACCACCGTCGCCACCATATGGGCACTTGGGCCCAAGTGTTCTTTCAGTACTTGGGTGCTTGGATCCTTGTTTTCCTTCGCCACTTGGGCAGTCTCCCCTTCTGAAGCTGCCTCCACCCTACCCTCCTTCATCTTCCCCACCATAAGGGCGTCCGCGCTCTTAACCTTCATCTTTTTCAAGACATGGGCATCTTTTCCCCCCTCTACAGCCGCCCTCTTCTTCCTTGTCTTCTTCAACACTGCCACCACCTCCTGCTTGCCCCTCTCCTTCAACGGGTCTACTGGGGGCGGCAGTGGGGCAAAGTTAGTCAAGTCTTTATCTCCTTGCGGTTTGGGACGTGGTCGGACCCGCTCCCTCATCACCAGTTTAGGGGCAGGCCCTAACTGTGTCTCCTTATACTTGTTCGCTTTGGCGAACGCTCTCCTGTCCTCCACCTCCTTCGCTTTCCTCGGTGCCTCCAGCTCCTCCCTCGCAGAATCCTCCTTCGTCAGCTGCGGTCCCAGTCTTAGGGCAAACAGGGTTGAAGGAAGGATCAGCTCATCCCACTTCACCGTCTTCTCCTCCCTCCACTTCTTCACCTTCTTCACCCTGTTTTCGGCCCCCACATATAACTTTGGCTCCACCGATTTTGTGGGGACTTTCCATGTTGTGCGAACTCCTCTCCCACCGTTCGCTAATACATAAAACCATCTCGACTCCACCCCTTCACCGAAGATGGCAAGCCTGCCACTAGACCCCGGCCCGCCACTGCCAGCAAGGTCACCTACGTCTCCTATTGACCGGAGGCATTGTAGAAGGAGAAGAATTCCTCCACCATCATTGCCGCCCCTCCGGTAGCCTACGGCCAGGCGCTCGCATAAGCCATTAGTATTTTCCAAGTGTTCGGCATCAACTGCCCTAGCGCCACCTCTAGCTTGTTAAGTACGTCCACCACTATTTGGGGGAGTGGTAGCCTCAGACCCCCCCCCCCCGGCAGTGCTTCCTCGTATAAAGTGAATTCTGCCGGCCGTGTATCCGACGCCCTCTCCTTAGACGTGGGCAGCCTCAACTCTATTTCCGCAAGAATTTGGTACTTCCTCCATACCTCCTCCAATTCCTCCGTCGTAAACGTAGATATGTCTGCCTTGGTGTGCTAGTGGTCCGGCTCCACTTGGCTAATTGGCCTAGCGGCCGCGATCATCGCTGTCGGACGAGCCTGTGCCCCTTGCGTAGCTCCCCTCTCCTCCCTTCGCTCTGCTCAATATTGTTCCGCCAACTCCATTGCGTCGTCTTCCCCCAAGGAGTCTAGTCTCATGGTTGGCACTTCATTTCGAGTCATTCCTCCTACATGTCTGCGTATAGCTTCAGACGCTGGCACAAGGAAGTTCACAAAGTGTTGCAGAGACGTATCACACGAAACAAATGAGTTCACTTCTGGGATGTGTTAGTTTTTTACGATAAGGTAGGTAAAGCGAATAACTCCAAATGCCCACGGTTTGCCTATATTCCAAGGGTCAAGATTAAATTTTTCCAGTTTGAAAATTTTTTGAAAATTTCCACCCCTGCCTCTTCAACGCCCTATTTTAGCCTATCCCTTCATTTCTTGCCAACGCACCACCTCCCTTATTATGGGATTGTGCCATGTGTACGACCACGATCCACTACTCTCTTCCCCTTCCCTGTTTATTCCACTTCACATCATCACGTGCCACGCTGCGCCTCGAGCCCCATGCGCCGCCATTTTCCCTTCTCACTTGGTCACCCTTCGCGGTCGGCCCTCCTCGCAGTCGGCCTTCTCACTCAGTCATCCTTCGCGGTCGGCCTTCTCACTCGATCACCCTTCGCAGTCAGCCCTACTCCCAGCCAGTCTTCTCTCACTCGACCACCCACCACCCCCGTCTTCTTCCTTATTCCCTCCGTTGGACTGAAGCTGCACTTGGGAATGGGGGACTACTGACATAGGTAGGCCCATAGGGGCTTTTGGCCCACCACTTAAGGCCTATTTCATAATTCAAATACTAAAGCCCAACATCCTTGGAACCCAACGTTGCACCAAGAGCCAATGACATCTAAACACTTGTCAAGAGAAAAACCAGCCATATAAGCAGACAAAGATCCTGCAGAGTTATTGCACCACACATCAGCCATTAATGAGGTTCCCTGCAGCATTTATTACGATAACTGTAGACACCCCATTTTTAAACGACCTTAAGACTCAAACGTCATAAATTGAGCGCTTGGTGATGGTCCATGTTGTGCTCGTTCTGAGGTTTCGGAATTTCGGCTGAGAGCCTTATCTCCAGACCTCGGGACCCTTTTGTGCTTTGTCTCGGTTTGCGAACCAAGTCTTGTTTTCTCTTCTTGAAGGAAGGGAGAGGTCTCGTAGACCATCTCTCAGTGGCCGTGGGCTACTTTTCATGGTCGTAGGCCACTTTTCCTGTTTGGAGACCAGTTTTCGATTTTCGAAGCCGTCGGTCGTGCGCCTCGGTTCGGGACCACTTAACTTTCTCCGTTTGGCACGATTTTTGGTACACACCTTGCTTCCTCTCTCTAGAGGGACACTGTGGCCTGGGAGACCACCTTTGTGGTCGCACACCACTTCCGATGCTTAACAGCCTGTTTTCGGGGCATCCGGCTGCGCGTTTTGACCCCCGAACCCTCGTTTTGCATCCGTCTTGGTTCATTTTTGGCATGGACCTTCTTTTCATTGTTTGGGAGGTGGTACAAGCATGGAAGACTACCTTTTCTCCTTGGAGACCACTTTTCTCCCGCCAGCCGATTTTCTTGTCAAGAAGCTGGTCTCCTTGGTCTTTGAGCCACATTTACTCGTCTCTCACCATACCACTAGCTTGCACTCAGTTGGGACACCATCAAATGGGCTGGCCGACCAACTTTCATTGAGTTGAACCTTTTGAACTGGTCGGCCGACCAGGGGAAATGGTCGGCCGACCACCTGAACTGGTCGGCCTGCCTCCCTCAGTCTTGTCTCTGTTAGTTGTTGCCAGTTGTGCCAGCTGGAAAACACAGGCTGCATCCTCCATACACGTGTATGGAGGATCTTGAGCCTTGGTTTTTAGCTTCTTGAAGAATCTTTAGCCTTGTATCTCTATAAGAGAGGCCCTCCTCTTCCTGGGCACAGGTTCAGACTTTTGGCTAAGGCAAAATATACATATCCCTCTATATCTCACTATTTTGAGCTCCAAAGTGCATGATTCTTGGCCCTTTGCACACCACCTCATAGCCTAACCCTTCCACCATTGCTTGGAACTTCTTGGAGGCCATTTTCAGAGGTTAAGGAGTTGGGTTTTGGGTCCAGAAGTTGCTGTCTTGTCGAGCTTCAAGGGTAACACACTTTTTCCCTCTTTTAAGCTTTATTTTGATCCATCTCTTAGCCTTATTTTCATGCATATTTGAGCTTTGCTGTCAACTAAAAAAAGTCTTTTTTTGAGGTCCTTTTGATGTTTGTTTAAGGTCATTTTGTTATTGGGGGTCATCTACCCCCTTGCATGTTTCATTTTGCCTTGTTTCGAGCCATGCCCTAAGGCCTTTGTGTTGACCTTTGCTTGCCCATTTAACCACTGAAATCCAACGAATTTTTAGTGGCTAACATGTGTTTTTGAGAGCCAAAATCAGAGAGGGGTGACCCTCTCCCTCCTTGTCTTGTTCACTAGCATTTGTGGCCTTACAAAGGAGCCTCATTTGTATACACCCAAGCCTTGTTTCAGGCCCTTTTCAGTGAATTTTAGGGCCTACCTAGGCTCTTTCCAGAGTTGGCTTTGTCACCTTGGGTGTGTCCCTTGCATGTGTAGAATAACCCCTCTTATAGCCTATCAAAGGAGCATGTCATTCTTGCATGCATTGATCATGTTTCAGTGGGTTTTTGGGCTTTATTTGGCATGTCATGTCTCTAAATTTTTCTGGTTTAGTGACCTCTTGAATGTTTCATATGCTTGTAGTGTAATCCATGCTTACTAGCTCACATTGCATGTTGTTTTGGCCCTTGATTCTAGCACATTTTGGCCATCTTCTAAACTGATTTTATTCATGATTTGGGCTGCCTTAGCTCTATTTTGAGGTCCCATGGTCGAATGATGCTTGCCATGCATGCTTGCAGTGTAATACCCTTGCCTAGCTTCGAGTCTTGAAGCCTCTTGCATGCTTAACTTGAGTTGTTTTCATGTCTTGGCATCATTGAGCATGATATTTCAGAGCATATAAGGTTTCCATATTCCCATGTTTATCACTCCTTCAATGTGTTTGAGAGTTGTGCTTGTATGCCTCATTTTTGGGCTATTGCATGAGCTCCATTTTTGTGCATTACAAGCCATCATTTTAGTCCATTTTGCCACTATTTTGGGTCTGCATAGGGACTTTTTGGGGTTGGTTTGGTCATTTGGGCATCGCATTGTATACCTCTAGTGTAATGCACTTCACTAGTTTCGGTAATTGCGCCATCCAACATGCATCGGGTGAGTTGTTTGTTTGATTCGGGACCATCTTGTATGTCATTTCAGAGCTGGAACATGTGTCATTGTATGCCATATTTCATCCTTGTCATGCTTTGGTAGAGTTGCACTTTGTTCCTTAGGTTTGGTCCCTTGCATTTGTACATGTTTGCATGTATCTTGTTGCCTCACTTTCATCATATTGAACACTGATTTGGGTGTGGCCGAGGCCCATCCATCTTGGTTTAAGTCCATCTCACATTGTGTATGCCCTATAGTCCATGTTATCGCCTGTTTGATCATTGCATTGCGTATGTTAGTGCATTGTGTATGCATGCCATATAATCCATGTGCATTGAGTATGCCATTGATTAGTTCATAGCATTGTATATTCCATTTGCATGCTTGCATGTCATTTCGTGCTCTTCGCATCACTTAGTTGCATTGCATTTAGATCGCATGCTAGAGTTGCATTTGTCCATACATTGTTTGTTGCATTGTGTTTGGAGTAGGGTTTAGTCCAAACACGGGAAATGAGGAACGTTTCATACTCCAAGTGATGAAACGTTCCTCGATTCCCAGTCACCGACACTCTTGACCATCCATGATGGAGTTGTTGGTTTTAGTTGCTTATATGTGCATTCATGTCCCATTGAGTCGTGCAATTCGACTCCTCGGCCATCATGCGTCGGGATGCGTGATTGGTGGCCCGAGGATCGAGGACTACACTCCCTAGAGCTTATGCAATGATGGGGAGAATGGTCGGGCACACATATGTTGAAAATACCTTGCCTTCTCTCTCCCTTGCCTTTGTTGCAGAAAAAGCAGAAACCAGGAGAATGAACTGGTCGGCTGACCAGGTTTTCTAGCAGGCCGACCACCTTTTCTGGTCTTCACCAGCAAGGGTGGTCTACAGGTGGTCTCCTTTGCCCATAGCTTGGTCGGCAACCTTCCCACAGCTTCCTTGGGTGGAGTTTCATCTCTCTGGAGCCTCGTGCAACTTTCTGAAATCAATAGCAAACAAAGGCGAGCTGGGGTATCGCGATGGATTTCCCGACAAGGCGACTCGAGCATGCATGCATCCTTTATCATTTGGAACAGAGCTAAGGTAGTCTATTTCATGTAGCTTGCATGCTAATTTATTTACTTCCTTAGTTTAATTTGTTAATTAATTAATGATGTGTAATATTTAGCTGTAATTCGTTATTCATTTCGGTTGTGTAATAACTAGTTTAATTAGCTTAGATTAGCTAGTTGGTTCTGTATTATTTATTCGGACCCTCCGCGAGAGGGCCAACTTTGTAATAAGTGTGCGTGTGTGTGATGTATGTCTTCCAACCCCACGTCTTTCTCCCTTTTATTTACCAGCTTATGATGGTTAGTTTTAGGGCATGTTTCAATTAGCATCTATATGTTCGCATGCTTGCATTCATTCATCTGTATTGCATGCACCGGGCTCGGTGCATCATGCTAACTACATTGTATTTTAATTCCAAGTTGAATACATGTATCGATTGTTGCATCTCATATGCCATCTTAGAATAGCCGAGCCTATTGTAGTTGCATTTTTGCATGTGTTGCATTAGGCATTCTTAGCATAGTAAGGATTCATGCATGATTTCTAATTAGCTTCTTTCTTTGGCTCGGAGTACTCGGTAAGGGTTTATGCTTTAGCATCCTTGCATGTGTGTAAGTGACTACCATGATAGCATGCTTACCATGAGGCTATGTGCTTATGTGATATAACTGTTTGAGTGCCTGTGGGTGAAGGTTGGGTTGTTTGAGTTGGAATAATTCGTCGAAACCCGTGTTTTAGCCTACTTGCGAGTAGCAAACTTCAATCTATTTTTAAAAGAAACAGATATGCGATGCTTTGTTCCAACTTAGGCGATCCAGTCTATACTTGTATGCTGTGCGCATCACATAGTAATTCTAGGCTAATAAACCGAAATAAGAGCACATGTGTTTTCAAAAACTCGATATCATGCTTAGTAGTGCCCGATCTTTGATCGGGCGAGCGGGGATGCTCATGAAATGACCTTCCCTAATCGTATCCAAGTTCCCTAGCCGAGGCAACTTTGGTGATGACGGACACGTGGCCTTAGGCACTAGTCAAGGTTTCCTAAATTTCCCCAAAACAAAGTATTTAGGTGGCGACTCTGTATCTGGCAAAGCAGTCCATGTTTGACACTTCTTTCTAAAAATCTGTTTTTCAAAACGATTTGCCGGATTTGGACACTTTGGTGATTTATCAGTCTCGCATTGCACTTTACAGGATTTGATTCAGAACTGTGACATTGAGTCTGAACTGTAGTAAGCCCAATGAACAAAACGGGATTTTTCCCGGGACGTTCGAGCGCATCTACAGTTTCTGGCGACTCTGCTGGGGATTTAGAGAACTTGACTCGAACTCATGATATCTTGTTTTGACTACACTTATGTGTTTCTTTGCATTGCATTTGCACTGGTGCGACTAGGACACCATGTTTGCCATCTGCTATTCCTGAACGGTTTGCCAGAGGCTCGCTTTGAGAAGCGTGCCATAAGGCTGACCGGTAACGGGCATTGCCACGATGAGAACACAAACCCCGGTTTTTACTGGGGCACCCTTTTTTTTACCATTCGACCTAGTGTATATCGGAATCCATAGTGACCATTCCAAACTAGGACAGGTTGCTTACCCGATTGTAGGTTGTTTGAAACCGCTGCGTGCGTAGCAAAACCCAAGCTCCTGACAAAATAGGACAGGGAAACCCTACCCCACCATAGGGGTATTTTGGCTCTCATTTGCTTGTTATGTTCCTTTTAGAGTGCGTCTCTACAAGAATGCATGTATCAGTTTGCAAGTCTGGGTATCAGACCTGCGGGCATCAGTATCAATATTTTGAAAATCAGTTATATCCGCGGGTATCAGATTCAGTTTCAGAGCAGTAATTTCGGAAATAGTGATCAGTGGTCGAAAACAATTCTTCAGCTATGACCATGTATGTATTGATTGGGCTGAGATGATGCCTATTTTCTCTTCAGTTCAGAGCAACCAGTGTTCTCCTCTGCTGAGGCAAAGCAGGAAAAGACTCACCGATTCATCAGATCCGTCAGTCACCAGTTACACCACCTCTGTCCAGTTCAGTAGACTTATGACGACCCAGAATTCGGAGGAAATTATGGTTATGGCAGCCGCACTAAACCAAGGAATCATCTTACAGGGTGAGACCGATGTTGAGGTACCACACCTGCCCAGGACGCCTGCCCCACATCTGATCTGGGAACCCCAGTTATTTCAAACCCGTGAGCGCACCACCTTTGAGCTAATGGGAATGATTGGCAACCTTCAAAGATCTGTGGCTGATCTAGCCTATGGAATGTCGGCCCCGCCACCAACTGCATCGTATGCCGGGAATTTCATGCCGCAGGAGCCCCCGCTACTGGGGCGAATTGTAATTGAGCTCAACCAACCTAAAGCTGTCTCAAGCTCCGACAATGACATGTCGACGACAACGGGGCTTCGCACTGAAGTAGCAACCCAAACCATCCACCAAGCTGAGGCTAGTGGAAAGAACAAGGTGAAGGTGGATATTGATCCCTATGAACAACTCCAGCAAGTTGTTGAGGCTCTAAAAGCCGAAGGGTTAAATAAGCAGCAAGTACTCGCAGTTGTGGCTAAGACTGTGGATGACACTTTCCCCACTCAGACCGAGGGTAGTTCAAGCCAAAGGGAAAATCGAGAGAAGGATTGTCGTACCAGAACTGTTCCTTCCAACCCTAACCCTGCACCTAGAAAAGATCAGAAAACCAAGTCAGCGCCTGCCGACCCTTTTGCCAGTGCATCCGACAAAAATCCACAAACCTCGAAGTATCTACCCCGAGGTCGCAGGGTCTTTCATGCCCTCTATATGCCGTTGTCTAAGGCTCTTCAAATCCTTGTTGAGAAAGGCCACCTCAAACCTCTTAAGCCTCGCCTCCTCCCGAATCCCCTTCCAGCTAAGCATGACGCTACCCAGTACTGTGCGTACCATCAACAAATCGGTCACACCACCGACAACTGCTTCTGTCTTCGCCATGAAGTGCAGGATCTGTTTGACAATGAGGTCATTCTCCCACCTAGCTCAGCAAAGTTTGTCACTACTGAGTTCGTGGACTTCGAGGATAATACAAGTATATGATCAGGGGTTGATCCACCTGCGGGCGGTGCTCGGTTTATTTCAGATGTGGCGTTTGGCGCGCACTATTTTGAGTATTTGCAAATGCTAATTTTTGTACTTTCTGACTTGGGTGTTGAGTCAGTTTTGTGGTTTTGTTTCGAGTCTGTCTCGTTGTTTTGAGTCAGTCTTTTTTTATTAAGGTCTGTCTTGTTGTATCGAGTCAGTCCTGTTGTACAGAAGTCGGATGATTCCAAGGGTGTCACCTCAGACATCATTATTTTGTTTTGTGATTGTCTTTTTGCTTTTTCTTGAGTTTGTCTCTGCTGTGGAGCTAGTTGCAACCAGGAAATCTGAACGAAACAGCTGTAGCTGTCATGTTTTTGTGCTTATTGCTACTTTGAGCCTGTTATGCCAGCAAGTTTAGAATGAAACGGCAGTACATTTCACTTGCTCTTCTGTGCCTTGAAATCATTGCATTTGACCTAAGTTTTTCAAAACTTTTCGAATATTGTGATGAAAACGAAGAGGAAGGAATTTCTCAGGATTTGCAAAATTTGATCAATTGAGAGAAAGAGAGGCATGCTAAGCCTTTAATGAATGCTATCATGTTTGTTAATGTGAGTACTAAGAAGGATCCTGGCTTGAACCAGATTGGTTCTGCATTGTCTTCGACGCGAGCGATTAGTCGCTTTCTTAAAAGATTTCAAAAAATGTTTTGCGTGGTTCTACGAAGACCTATGTGGAATCGCTCTTGAGATTGTGCAGCTTAGGATCGCTCTCAGCCTCGAGACTCAACCCCTTTGCTTCCAAACCTTGAACCTTAATTCAGAATGTTCAACGATCAACCACAATGTAAGGCCCGTGTGGCCGGATCAGAAGCAGCCCATAAACTAGGGGCAAGAAGGTCAGATATGATCAAAAGGAAGCTTACGAAGCTAGATCAGAAGCACTCCTCGAACTAGGGGTAAAAATGTAAGATGCGCTCGAAAAGTCAAAGATGAGTCTTTTCTGCAAACCAGGGAAGAGTGGCAAGAATGCCAAATCCCAGAAGGGGAAAAGAAGAAAGTATTGCTGAAGGATAACCAAGTTCCTATCCACAACACTAGGGGCAAATTCAACCCCCTATTTGATGAACTCCTACATCGTCAACGAACAGCAGCCATTCTCTTAGATTCAGATGACTTCAAGGTCTCAAAACATTTGACATGGACAAAGCTAAGCTTTTACCCTTGAGAGGCTCGCTGGGCCGAAAACCCGGAAGGGCGACCCAGGCAAAAGTTAGAGCAAGAAAAAAAAGAAAAAGAACAAAAAAAATGCAAAGAATAAAAAAAAAAAAGAAAAGATGAAAAAGAACAAAAAGAATAAAAGAATTAAAAAGAAAAGAAGAACAAAGCTCGCAAGGTTGAAAACCCAACAAGGGCGGTCTTGGCAAAAGTTAGAGCGCAAAAAGAGAGGTTAATACCCTAGTGTACCTTACCCCCGAACTACGTAAGGCTTGATTCCCATCTTTGGGATACGTAGCCAATTTCATTCTGAAGTCCAGCCGCAAAACGCTTCAAATTTGACTGTGTCCATGTGATGGTTCTGGTCATCTTTGTCTTCTCTGTATCTGAGAATTTGGTTGTAATTTTCACTGTGAGGACTGGTTGCCACGTGCTGCGGCGCTATTCAGACTAGGGGCAACTTTCCGTTGCCGTGCAGTGCTGCGGTGCTATTCAAACTAGGGGCAACTTTCAGTTGCTATGCAGTGTCGTTCAGACAAGGGGCAATTTTCCATTGTTTTAGATCTGAGGTTGTGCATCTCAAGAATAAATCCTGCGTTGGTTGAGCAGTGGCCATTTGCAAAAATAGTTTTTGAGAATTTTTAATGAAGTTGACTAATTTTCTCGAAAATTATTCCATTTTTCTAAAAACTGGACCATATCTTGGACCCAAAGAGGAAAATTTTCAGTGCTCATAGCCTGACTTGCATGATTTCAAAATCAAAAAATCGAACAAGCATGTTAATCTAACTCTCATGTTGGTCAAAATTGTTTTAGTAGAAAACCAAAACAAAAAAAATTAGTCAAAATAATGAACTAGGGGGCACATTTGAGTCAGGTGTTCTGTCTTTCCCCCATTGTCAACATGCTTGCTGGAAAGGCCACTCTACTCGCCGCAAAGCGCACAACAAGAGCTAACAACAAAAGGCTGAAAGCTCCCTCATCCTCCGAGCAGCGAGGTACCAAGCCGAGTGCGAAGCACAAACCGGAATAGATCAAGATACCCCACTCCTTTACCCGGGGCATCGACTAGACGTCACCGAAGGAAATAGCTGCGAGCTGAATATGCGGGGCATGAGTCCACAACTTCCTATTTATCTATCAACCACCCAGGGGAGGGATAAAAAAAAAAAAAAAAAAAAAAAAAAAAAAAAAAGGAGATTAGAGAGGTGTGCGTTGAGAGAAAAGTGAGGAAAAAGGGCTTTTTCAGAAAAACAGAGCATGAGGGCCGAGTGATGTGAGGATCACAAATGAGAAATGGTAGGAAACAATACCCGGAGAAACTGGCTCCTCATGATCTGAGAGGTCTCTCGTCTTTGTAATACGTTTGAGTGTCGTGATGGTTATGTTGTTTTTCTCGATTCTTGTTTTGAGTCATTTCGAGTGTTACTCGATGTGTTTTAGGTTGTTCATCTTTTGTTTTTCTTTGATGAGTCGTTTTGACTACGGTCAGTTGTAGGCTCAATACCCGGTTGAGAACCCCTTCCTCATTTCAATTACAAAAATAAATCATTTTGTGCTCAGAGTGTTGTGCCATTCTCTATATTTGTGCAAAACAATAATTCGTTCTTTCATAAACCGCAGGGTCCAACCCAGGTCATGTCAGAACAAGTGGAACCAAGACCTATCTGAAGCTATGGGTTCCGAATTGCAAAGCAAAGGAAAACAAGGAAAATTCGGAGCATCTGAGTGTGTTTCGACTTCTGCAAGTTCCCTCTTTACATCCTGTGTGTTTAAAATGAACAGAATACTGTGTTATGAACTGTGTTCAAAATGAGCAGTGTTCAGAATGGGCTGTATGTTCAGAATAAGCTATGAGCAGAATAATTCGAATGCTGTGTGCAGTATACAGAATGTACAGAGAATACAGAATGCTGAGTGCAGTATACAGAATGTACAGAGAATACAGAATACTGAGTGCAGAATGTTGTGTGCAGTATACAGAATGTATAGAGAATACAGAATGCTGAGTGCAAAGAGTTGAGTGCAGAATATACAGAAAATACAGAATGCTGAGTGCAGAATGCAGAATACAGAATGTAATGTGTGTCGTGTGCAGTGTACTGATAATCGAAAGCAGAATTGTAAATCAAGAGGGTAGAATGTACCTCCCAGGCTCGCCAGTAGCCCCTAACTATGGTCCCCTGCTCATGGGAAGTCGCGCTCATGCAGCAGTAAACGGTAGCAAGGGCAGCGCCACCCCAATCAAAGAGCTGGACCCATGATAAGTCCATCAGAGCACTGAGCAAATAAAGCCCAACTGTGTTCCCCCTGTCGGAGAACAGTGTGGTCCCGAAAAGGAACATCAAAAATCCCCGAGCATACTGATGTATGGCCTCAATGGTCTGGAGCATAGTCCTCCTGTACTGCTCGGAGAACCAGGCATACCTGACCCTGCCTGATGATCTGTCGATCGGCGAACGGGCTAAGAGCAAATAAATCCAAGCAGCCTCCCACCCGTCCATATCTGCATCATATGGGATATGCCGGCCTCCCACGTCGAGGCCCGTCAGCATAGAAAAATCAAATGGGGTCATCGTCATGTCTCCGGTAGCCGAAAAATGGAAGGAGTTGGCAGTGTCCCACCATCTCTCTACAAGTGCACCGAGGAGGGTCCTGCTTGTTGGATGACCTGACAATCCCGTACAAAATGGGCCAAACCGTGCCTCGTCCACAATGTGTTGGACAGTATCCGGGAGCTCCGCATACCACTCACTCGTAAGGATAGATCCATAACCCCATGTGAAATGGGAGGACACCTGCATTCAGAATGAATAGATGTATTCAATTCAAATGAAAATGTATGAGCTGCGTGTTCAGAATCAAATGTATGGGCTACGTGCAGATGAAAATTTGAGCTGCGTGTTCAAAATTTCAAAAGATGTGAGCTGCGTGTTCACCAAAATTTGAGCTGTGTGTTCAAAACAATTTCAAAAGATGTGAGCTGCGTGTTCACCAATTCTTGAGCTGCGTGTTCAAAATTTCAAAAGATGTGTGTTGCGTGTTCACCAAAATTTGAGCTGTGTGTTCAAAACAATTTCAAAAGATGTGAGCTGCGTGTTCAAAATCTCAAAAAATATGAGCTGCGTGTTCACCAATTCTTGAGCTGCGTGTTCAAAATTTCAAAAGATGTGAGCGGCGTGTTCACCAAAATTTGAGTTGTGTGTTCAAAACAATTTCAAAAGATGTGAGCTGCGTGTTCACCAATTCTTGAGCTGCGTGTTCAAAATCTCAAAAGATGTGAGCTGCGTGTTCACCAATTCTTGAGCTGCGTGTTCAAAATCTCAAAAGATGTGAGCTGCGTGTTCACTAATTCGTGAGCTGCGTGTTCAAAATCTCAAAAGATGTGAGCTGCGTGTTCAGAAATTCAAAAGTTTGAGCTGTGTGGTCAAAATGCAAAAGTGTACTATGTTATGAGTTGTGTGCCGATCAAAACAAAATGTTGTGTAATGGACCGTGTGTTCAGATTGAGCAGTGCTGTGAGCCGTGTGCAAATTAGCAGAATACTGTGTTATGAACTACGTGTTCTAAGTGAACAGTGTGCTACGTTATGTGCTGTGTGCCAATAAGACCGAATACTGTATTATGAACTGCGTGTTCGGATTGAACAGTGTGCTATGTTATGAGCTGTGTGCCCAAAAATGAGCTGCGTGCCCGGAAAGTGAGCTGCGTGCCCAAAAAATGAGCTGTGTGCCCAAAAAGTGAGCTGTGTGCCCCAAGAATGAGCTGCGTGCCTAAAAATGTGTTGTGTGCCCCAAATAAACTGTGAGGTCAGGACGAACCATGTGTTCAGAGTGAGTTGTGTGCCAAATTAACAAAATATTGTGCCGTGAGCTGTGTGCCAAGTCAGCATCATATCCTAAATAAGCTGCGTGCCAAATCAGTATTGTGCTATGTGCGAGCCGTATGCCAGGATAAGCAGAAGTAATGTGCATATGAATGTGTTCAGAACGAGCAGATATAATACATAGCAAAAGCATGAAGTATGCAAGAAATGCAAAATGCATCGTTATGCACACCTTTCTCGCACTGTTATGCACATTTTAAGCGCACTGTTATGCACACTACTCGTCGCATTATCACGCATGTCTACCTTGCATTGTTATGCATCTTACTTGCGCTGTGCATGCATTTTATCGCGCTATTTTGCGCATCACACTATTTTGTGCACCTTACTTGCATTGTGCATGCATTTTATCATGCTATTTCGCGCATCGCACTGTTTTGTGCAGTTTACACTCGCGCTTCCTTACACATCGCACTGTTTTGTGCAGTTTATACTCGCGCTACCTTGCGCACCACACCTTACCTGCATCGCACTGTCTTGTGCACATTGTTTTTTTTGTATCATTCGCACTGTCTTGTGCACTTTCCGGTCTAGGAGACCTTAAATCCTCTAAAGGTGCAATTCCTTTGGTGTTTGTCATGCCCGAACGACTTCCGGTGGTCTAGTATAGCCACATGCCTGTGTTTGCGGTGAGTTCCTAGGAGACCAACTGAGACGGTGGAAGCTAGAGTTTGAATGGCTCATGCCTAGAACGCAAAGGTTCGGGATTTCTGAGACTAAAATCTGGTTTAAATACGCAGGGGTATATCCTCGGCTTGAAATCTGTATGGCAGCCCCATAGATTGAGATAGCATGTGTATGCGCCTCAATTCTGGATACTGAACCAACCTAGTCTGTCACCCTGTTGGAGAATAGGGAAAGCTGCGACCATAGTCAGGGAGAAAAATAGTACATGCGGTTCAACCGAGAAGAAGGGGAAGGTCCCCAGCAGCATGAGGTAGGTCATTGCCAATTGCCCCTATAAGGTACCTTCACTTCCTAACTACTACATCATCTAGTATGTCCATTGCATTGTACATAACATATATTGCATGCATTTACTGTATATCCATTGTATCACTTACGTCTTCCCATGTTAAGCTTAGTCTGGCATGTGTCCATACTTTTCGCGTTAAAGCATGATTATGTGATTATGTGTACGCGCCTATTCCACTAAGGGAATTGTGGTTTGAGGGTGATAGCACCATTTCTGTGTTAGACGTGGTTTGTTTGTGTCCATGCCTTTTCTAGGCAAAATGTGGTTTGGCCATGCACTTTATTCAATTCATCCATTGTATCCATTTCATCGTATTTTAGTTTGTTACATTCAGCATTTAGGATCACGATCTTTCCTCAGCAGATCATTCCCCACTTATATCATACCACCCAATTACTTGTACTTTGTGGTCTCTCTGCGAAACACATAGTCTTGCATGTGCTCGCACCCTTTTCACGTTGAAACACGATTCTGTTATGTGTAAGCATCCATGCTGAGTTGTGGCCAGTACTAGGATGTAGGCACTTAGCTTGTGTTAGGCGTCGTTCGGCTCGTGCCCACTGCCTTTTCTGTGTTAAAAGTAGTTTGATTTTGCATCTCTTTCCCTTTATGATATTTGTGTGGTTTTGTACTGCTTGTGGTTTGATCATCTCACATACATTGCACATCATTTGCATTGTTTCATTACATTGTATATTAATACATTGTTTTCTAGTATTGCATATCATTCGCGCTATTTTGTGCATCGCGCTATCTTGCACATCGCACTGTTATGTGCACTGCATCATTCGCGCTATCTTGCACACCTCATCTGCACTTGTTAGTGCATTGCATTGTTCCGCATCCCTACCGCATTGTTATGCGTTACACTTAGGTTGCATTGTTTTGCATCCCTGCCGCATTGTTATGCGTCACTCTTAGGTTGCATTGTCTTACATCCCTTCCGCATTGTTATGTGTTACACTTAGGTTGCATTGTCGTGCACCCCTTCCCGCATTGTTATGCGTCACACTTAGGTTGTATTGTCATGCACCCACACTTTGCTTGCGTCGTCACACACTTATCATTTGCATTGCCAGGCATATCTCTAACGAATGTTGTACTTGTTAAGTTTCTCTCTTTTGCAGGCACGATATTGTATGTACAGTTCACTCGAGGCTAGTGCGACCAGACGACATTGTATGTACGGTTCATTTGAAGTTGGCGCAACCAGATGAACCAGACAGGTATTGTATGTATTCCGCGTGAGACGTAGCGAGAATTGGATAATTCTCTTACATCCTTTCTGCATGTAATATAGTTTGTTTTGTATTCACCTACTCAAAACTGTTGCAGTTATTTTGCATAACTGCTTCGTTACAGTTTTCTTTGCATGACCATAAGTTATGCTCGGCTTCTTGCATTGTCACTTGCATTTTGCCCCCGCCTGCGGGCACATTTCTTTGTTATCTTGCATGTTTGTCTAAGTCTTCGGCCTTGTCAAAAATGGGTCGTTTCTAGGCCTTGACATTCACTCCCGTCACTTACGACTTTCGAGTTCTGTCAAAGAGGGGCAACTATAGACACCCCATTTTTGACCAACCTTAAGACTCAGATGTCATCAATAGAGCACTCGGTGATGGTGCATGATGCGCTCGTTCTGAGGTTTCGGAGTTTCGGCTGAGAGCCTTACCCCCAGACCTCGGGACCCTTTTGTGCTTTGCCTCGGTTTGCGAACCAAGTCTTGTTTTCTCTTCCCGAAAGGAGGGAGAGGTCTTGTAGACCATCTCTCAATGGCCGTGGGCTACTTTTCATGGTCGTAGGCCACTTTTCCCGTTTGGAGACCAGTTTTCAGTTTTCAGAGCCGTCGGCCGTGCGCCTCTGTTCGGGACCGCTTAACTTTCTCCGTTTGGCACGATTTTTGGCACACACCTTGCTTCCTTTCTCTAGAGGGACACTGTGGCCCGGAAGACCACCTTTTTGGTTGCACGCCACTTCTGATGCTTAACAGCCTATTTTCGGGGCACCCGGCTGCGCGTTTTGACCCCCGAACCCTCGTTTTGCATCCGTCTTGGTTCATTTTTGGCATGGACCTTGTTTTCATTGTTTGGGAGGTGGTACAAGGGTGGGAGACCACCTTTTCTCCTTGGAGACCACTTTTCTCCCACCAGCCTGTTTTCTTGTCAGGAAGCTGGTCTCCCTGGTCTTTGAGCCACATTTACTGGTCTCCCACCATACCACTAGCTTGCACTTAGTTGGGAGACCATCAAATGGGCTGGCCAACCAATTTTTTTTGAGTTGAACCTTTTGAACTAGTCGGCCGACCAAGGGAAGTGGTCGACCGACCACCTGAATTAGTCGGCCTGCCTCCCTCAGTCTTGTCTCTGTGAGTTGTTACCAGCTGTACCAGCTGGAAAGCACAGACTGCATCGAGCCTTGGTTTTTAGCTTATTGAAGAAGCTTTAGCCTTGTATCTCTATAAGAGAGGCCCTCCTCTTCCTGGGCACAGGTTTAGACTTTTGGCTAAGGCAAAATATACATATCCCTCTATATCTCTCTATTTTGAGCTCCAAAGTGCATGATTCTTTGCCCTTTGCACACCACCTTATAGCCTAACCCTTCCGCCATTGCTTGGAGCTTCTTAGAGGCCATTTTCAGAGGTTAAGGAGTTGGGTTTTCGGTCCAGAAGTTGTTGTCTTGTCGAGCGTCAAGGGTAACACACATTTTTCCTCTTTTAAGCTTTATTTTAATCCATCTCTTAGCCTTATTTGCATGCATATTTGAGCTTTGTTGTCAACTGAAAAAAGTCTTTTTTTTTGAGGTCCTTTTGATGTTTGTTTAAGGTCATTTTGTTGTTGGGGGTCATCTACCCCCTTGCATGTTTCATTTTGCCTTGTTTTGAGCCATGCCCTAAGGCCTTTGTGTTGACCTTTGCTTGCCCTTTTAACCACTGAAATCCAGCGGATTTTCAGTGGTTAACATGTGTTTTTGAGAGCCAAAATCAGAGAGGGGTGACCCTCTTCCTTCTTGTCTTGTTCACTAGCATTTTTGGCCTTACAAAGGAGCCTTCATTTGCATACATCCAAGCCTTGTTTCAGGCCCTTTTCAGTGACTTTTAGGGTCTGCCTAGGCTCTTTCCAGAGTTGGCTTTGTCACCTTGGGTGTGTCCCTTGCATGTGTAGAATAACCCCTCTTATAGCCTATCAAAGGAGCATGTCATTCTTGCATGCATTGATCATGTTTCAGTGGGTTTTGGGCTTTATTTGGCATGTCATATCTCTGAATTTTGCTGGTTTAGTGACCTCTTGAATGCTTCATATGCTTGTAGTGTAATCCATGCTCACTAGCTCACATTGTATGTTGTTTTGGCCCTTGATTCTAGCACATTTCGGCCATCTTCTAAACTAATTTTATTCATGATTTGGGCTGTCTTAGCTCTGTTTTGAGGTCCCATGGTTGAATGATGCTTGCCATGCATGCTTGTAGTGTAATACCCTTGCCTAGCTTCGAGTCTTGAAGCCTCTTGCATGCTTAACTTGAGTTGTTTTCATGTCTTGGCATCATTGAGCATGATATTTCAGAGCATATAAGGTTTCCATATTCCCATGTTTATCACTCCTTCAATGTGTTTAAGAGTTGTGCTTGTATGCCTCATTTTTGGGCTATTGCATGAGCTCTATTTTTGTGCATTACAAGCCATCATTTTAGTCCATTTTGCCATTGTTTTGGGTCTACATAGGGACTGTTTGGGGTTGGGTTGGTCATTTGGGCATCGCTTTGCATACCTCTAGTGTAATGCACTTCACTAGTTTTGGTAATTGCGCCATCCAACATGCATCGGGTGAGTTGTTTGCTTGATTCGGGACCATCTTGTATGTCATTTCAGAGCTAGAACATGTGTCATTGTATGTCATATTTCATCCTTGTCATGCTTTGGTAGAGTTGCACTTTGTTCATTAGGTTTGGTCCCTTGCATTTGTGCATGTTCGCACGTATCTTGTTGCCTCACTTTCATCATATTGGCCACTGATTTGGGTGTGGCCGAGGCCCATCCATCTTGGTTTAAGTCCATCTCGCATTGTGTATGCCCTATATTCCATGTTATCGCATGTTTGATCATTGCATTGCGTATGTTAGTGCATTGTGTATGCATGCCATATAATCCATATGCATTGAGTATGCCATTGATTAGTTCATAGCATTGTGTATGCCATTTGCATGCTTGCATGTCATTCCGTGCATCTTCGCATCACTTAGTTGCATTGCATTTAGATCGCATGCTAGAGTTGCATTTGTCCATACATTGATTGTTGCATTGTGTTTGGATTAGGGTTTAGTCCAAACACGGGAAACGAGGAACGTTTCATACTTCGAGTGATGAAACGTTCCTCGATTCCCGGTCACCGACACTCTTGACCATCCATGATGGAGTTGTTGGTTTTAGTTGCTTATATGTGCATTCATGTCCCATTGAGTCGTGCAATTCGACTCCTCGGCCATCATGCATCGGGATACGTGATTGGTGACCCGAGGATTGAGGACTACACTCCCTGGAGCTCATGCAATGATGGGGAGAATGGTCGGGCGCACATATGTTGAAAATACCTTGCCTTCTCTCTCCCTTGCCTTTGTTGTAGAAAAAGCAGAAACTAGGAGAATGAACTGGTCGGCCGACCAGGTTTTCTGGCAGGCCAACCACCTTTTCTGGTCTTCACCACCAAGGGTGGTCGGCAGGTGGTCTCCCTTGCCCATAGCTTGGTCGGCAGCCTTCCCACAGCTTCCTTGGGTGGAGTTTCATCTCTTTGGAGCCTCGTGCAACTTTCTGAAATCAATTGCAAACAAAGGCGAGCCGGGACATCGCGATGGATTTCCCGACAGGGCGACTCGAGCATGCATGCATCCTTTATCATTCGGAACAGAACTGAGGCAGTCCATTTCATGTAGCTTGCATGCTAATTTATTTGCTTCCTTAGTTTAATTTGTTAATTAATTAATGTTGTGTAATATTTAGCTGTAATTCGTTATTCATTTTGGTTGTGTAATAATTAGTTTAATTAGCTTAGATTAGCTAGTTGGTTCTGTATTATTTATTCAGACCCTCCGTGAGCGGGCCAACTTTGTAATAAGTGTGCGTGTGTGTGATGTATGTCTTCTAATTCCACGTCTTTTTCCCTTTTATTTACCAGCTTATGATGGTTAGTTTTAGGGCATGTTTCAATTAGCATCTATATGTTCGCATGCTTGCATTCATTCATCTGTATTGCAAGCACCGGGCTCGGCGCATCATGCTAACTACATTGTATTTCAATTCCAAGTTGAATACATGTATCGATTGTTGCATCTCATATGCCATCTTAGAATAGCCGAGCCTATTGTATCTGCATTTTTGCATGTGTTGCATTAGGCATTCTTAGCATAGTAAGGATTCATGCATGATTTCTAATTAGCTTCTTTCTTTGGCTCGAAGTACTCGGTAAGGGTTTATGCTTTAGCATCCTTGCATGTGTGTGAGTGACTGCCATGATAGCATGCTTACCATGAGGCTATGTACTTATGTGATATAACTGTCTGAGTGCCTTTGGGTGAAGGTTGGGTTGCTTGAGTTGGAATAATTTGTCGAAACCCGTGTTTTAGCCTACTTGCGAATAGCAAACTTCAATCCATTTTCAAAACAAATGAATATGTGATGCTTTATTCTAACTTAGGCGATCCAGTCTATACTTGTATGCTGTGCACATCACATAGTAATTCTAGGCTAATAAACCGGAATAAGAGCACATGTGTTTTCAAAAACTCGATATCATGCTTAGTAGTGCCCGATCTTCGATCGGGCGAGCGGGGATGCTCATGAAATGACCTTCCCTAATCGTACCCAAGTTCCCGAGCCGAGACAACTTTGGTGATGACAGACACGTGGCCTTAGGCATGAGTCAGGGTTTCCTAAATTCTCCCAAAACAAAATATTTAGGTGGCAACTCTGTATCTGGCAAAGCAGTCCATGTTTGGCACTTCTTTCTAAAAATTTATTTTTCAAAACGATTTGCCGGATATGGACTCTTTGGTGATTTATCGGTCTCGCATTGCACTTTGCAGGATTAGATTCAGAACCGTGACATTCAGTCCGAACTGTAGTAAGCCCAATGAACAAAACGGGATTTTTCCCGGGACGTTCGGGCGCATCTACAATAACCCCTTCACGTCGGAACAGGACAGCCTCACCACGAACAAGGCAAGCTAGAACATAGACTTTCGGCCAACATGACAGGTCGGAGTGGACAAGGAAATGATGAACAAAGGATATAAGCAAGTTTCTAAGACAAAGAGAAGGTTAAGTTCTTTATCACCGTCCTATCTCTATTTTCCGTTGATCTCTCCTCTCTAACTTGCTCGTCGGAGGGTTCGCTGGGGTCTAAGCGGAGCTCGGTGATTAGACGTAGGCCTTCTATGATCCAGCGAGTTAGACTCGTGCTTCACCATAAGGAATAAAGCATACTGGAGGAGTGCACTAGACCCGGTTGTAGGCGGGACGTAGCCATTTGCCTTCACGAAGAGGATAGTGCTTTCAGACGGGTTTCTCAATCGTGCCCAGAAGCAACTAACCATGGAAACGGCAGTGTTGAGTGCATCCTTTTATTCATACTACGGTACGGTTCAGTGCGCTATCAGTCCAGCGAAGCAGTAGCAAGAAAAAGGGTACCAAGCAATCTCGCAAGCTTCAATTTTCCAATTCAGAATCCGATGTGAGGAAAAGAATCCTAGGTTAAGGCAGTAGCACGGTACGGGATCAATCCAACGGGGACTCCCGTTCCCCATTGGACTCTTGTGCAGGTTTCTCAATGGGCCCAGCGGTCGGACAGCAGTATGGGAGGCTTGGATCACCCCGACCCATTCCCTAGGAACCAGTAGTATCATTAAAGCCCATAATGGATTGTTCCTTCACTTCAATCAAACAAATCTCATAATTTCAAAATCATAAGGTAATGAATAGGAAAAAACAAGAGTCAAAAAAAAAAAAAAGAGAGAGAGAGAGAAGAAAACAAACTATATATAAATATACAATAATGCTTGAGACCACTAATTAGAGCTACCACTAATGATGTGGTAGTGAATCCCACCCACTGCAACAGTGTGTGCTGTGCCTTTTTTTTTTTTTTTTTTACATTTTCCACCTCACTAATGGTGGATTTAGAAGTCTAAATCATTACTAATAAATATATATAGGATTAAGACCTCACAGAGATCAAGAGCTCATGCGCGACCACCACTAGTTTCAGAGTTCCGGCTAAAATACAAAGCCAGAGAACAAAGCATAATTATATGATGCAGCACCAGCAGAAGTGGCATTGGAAGGCTGTACGTGTACGATGTATGTGTCTGATTTGATTCCGTCATTCTTAAGTACAACTTCCCACAGCATATTCCACCATTCCCATTCTACCAAATAGGAAAAATTCAATTTTAATAAAGTAATTGGGAAATAATTTTATTTTTATAATGGTGAAAGTCTCGTGTGTGTATAGTGCCAGATTATTCTTGTACTTTGTACACATTTTTTGTGTGTTAAAATTGTACTCAAAAAAAAATTCATTTATAATGTAATTATTTTGTGACAGGCCGATTTATTTGAAATTGTAAACACAAGTAATGTGATCTAAATTGTTAAAATACTAGTGAAACTGATTAATATCTCCCTCTTGCTTCCACTATTTGTAACAAATGAATGGTCTATTTACCACATTGAGAGCTTAGAGCATCTTTAATGGTTGAGTCAAAAGGCTTACTAAAGCCCAAGGGCCAAAGGTTGTTGTGCCTTGGGGCACAATTTTTGCCAAGATTGTTTTTATAATTTGAATCGTTCATATTGTAAGATTTGTTAAGCATATCATTTATGGAAAAAAAATCAAGTTAATCGGATATATATAGTCTCATGATTAGGTCTTAAATGTTTTTAAAAAATTATTAAAATTGTATTAACCATTTATTTTTAAAAAAAATAAATATGCTCTTGTTACGAGGTTGCAAATGTCTAATTAACTTAATTTTTTACCTCAATAATCTTCTCAACAAATTTTACAATATGAACAATTCAAATTATTACAAAATACTTAGAACAAACCCTCATGAAGCCTCACAATAACCTGTTATAACTTATTACATAATCCCCATACCCAAAAGGTGGACATCAATTTCTGCTGCACGAATTCCTGTTTGAAAATCCTAAGTGATTCGTGATTAGATCAAGATTAAAATATTTCAATTCCCAATCATTCAAAACACACAATCTAAATCATCAAGTACTTACGAGAGTGATTTAGATTTTTTGTTTTCGAAATAAATAATAAATCGACACAAACGATTTTTACGTGGAAAAAACCACAATTGAAGAACCTTCAATTGTAATCAAAAATCATGGGCGATATGCCACTAATCAATCCACTACTGAAGAAAGAAAGATTACAAAGATATATACAAATTACCCAACTCAATCAATTTGTCTTCAAACCTTCTGTAACTCTTTCACCAAGCCTTCATCTCGGAACTTATTAATCTGAAGTTGAATCCACAACTCCACTTGTCGAATCAACGACTACGTACAGAATCAACTCCTTTGAAACTCTACGTTTAGATCTTCGGAATCCACCGAAGAATAACTCTCTTAATTATGAAGAACCAAACTCCTTGATATATGTATCTTAGATCATAGGTTACAAACCCTCTCGAAAATATCAAGGAAAACTCACCAAAAACTTCAGATAAACACCTCAAACAAAACCCTAAAAACCTTTAACAAATCTAGGAGAAGTAATCCTAAAATTGACCCAACACGCGAATATATAGCATGTGAGATCGCGTGGTCCGCTCGAGCATGGGAATTCCCGCTTGAGCAGAGACTGCATATTCCGTGATTCATACAAGGTTCACGCTCGAGCGGAAGTTTCCATGCTCGAGCGTAGAATCATAACATCCAGTATTTTTTCAAGCGTAGTAGAGATGTTGTGAGAGTGCACACCCCGCTCGAGTGTCACTTTCCCCGCTCGAGCGGGAAGACCAAAACTGGAAAACTATAAATTGTTGCAAACTTGGTTTTCTTCCATGGAATTTGACAACAAAGGGTCCTAACAATCTCCCTTTTTGTCAAATCCCGGACAAAACCATTCTAAAACAATTTTCCTAACAAAATCATTTAAACAATACTAACAACACCAACAACATACTAACAACACCAACAACTATGAGCCAACACTAACAACCATGAAAATCTTAAATCCATGCTTTTGAGCAATCACCCTGAAAGAAAAACAACCACACAAGCCAACCAAAATCTGTGGAACTGTATTAAACAACAAAATATATCCATAAAAAAAATACTATCCAAATATACTATCACCCTATACCATCATATCTACCAAACAGCTATGCAACTGAACCAAGGAAGGATATAAACAAAAGTACTGTACTACTATCATATCTACCAAACAGCTATCCAACTGTACCAAGGAAGGATATAAACAAAAGTACTGTACTGTACCATCAATGTAAACCAAAACAACTACCATCCACTCCCCCTTTTTGTCCGGGAGACAGCAAAAAACAAAAGAAAAAATTGAACATCAGGACGGGACAGTCAAGGAGCTGGTGGCTAAAACTGCATCTGAAGCATAGACAAAATCTGATCTAGCTAAGAAGACAACTGAGCCACAGACGCCTCAACGCGCTGTGAAGAAGCCTCCAATGCACTGAATCGAGCATCAGCCATGGTCTCCAGATCCGTGAGCCGGGCCTCAAATATATCCATCTGTCCCTCGAGTCGGTCAAACCAGGAGGTAACAGATCGCTCGAAAGACTGAATCTGACCACGAACCATACGAATCGGAGGAGGCTGCTCCCCCTCACCAATATCACCACCAGTAGCCGCGGCATCATACTCAACCTTTTCTACCATGGCTGCAACATCGCTAGTACCTACACCAGATCGACCTGAACCAGAAGAAACCCCCCGAATGTGAGACTGACTCTGGGAGACAGTCTTTTTGGTAAAAGGCCGGAAAGGGGAAGCAAACTCATCCTCATCAAAAACAGGGACCTCAAACTTGGCGAGAAGCCGGTTTATAAGGCACCCATAGGGTAAACCAAGATTGTTGTGCTCAAAAGCAGCAATCATTTCTTGAATGATCAATGTGGCAAGATCTATGGAACGATTTTGAGCGAGGCACTGAAGGACAAACCCTTGGTCCTGGTTAATTTCGGAGCTATAGGTGGTAACAATGACATTGGCACACACAATAAGATTGAGCAACCTAAACTGTAGGAGAAGTTCATTCTGTTTAATCAAGGAACTGGAAGGCCAAGAACGAGGAAAACCACAGAAGGCATGGGCTACCTCATTGAAGTCACAAGTAGGGCGCACTGGAAAAGGATAGAAGATGGGAAATCTTTTACTAATCCCTAACAACTCTCGAATAAGGTCGGTGGTAACAGTAATGGATTTAGACATAACCCAAGTCTTGAAGGATGGCCCAATATTGTCAAGACTATCCATGTTACAATAGAATTCTCGCACCCAAGATAGGTTTTAAGAACCAAAAAAGAGAAGAACATTATCCCCACCCAAGGGATCAAATAGTGAAAGGATAGGGATAGACTCGAATGCGGAGGGTTGAACATTACGTTCAAGATGAAAGGAGCGGGCTGGAAAAGACTCGCGATACAACTTGGCTTTTTCAGCCGAGGGAAAGCGGTCAGTGTTATAGGTAGGGTGAGGGGCAGTAGACTTGCATCTTTTGAAAGTGGACATGACTAAACCAAGACAAAAAGACAAAACAACACAGACAACCCCCAACCCAAGACCAACAAAAACCAAAAAGGACAACACAAAAAACATTAGTAGCACAGTTTTATATAGCAACACAAGGCAAATAAATAAAACTCTGATGAACCAATGTAGTCACAAAACAACCAAATAGGGCAAGTAAGAGTCATGGTAAACAAGGCAGCCATGAAAACATCAATAACCTAAGCATAAGATAAATGAAATGTGAACCAGAGCGAAGGAAACATAAAGCAAGCACACATTAAGCCAACATGATTAAGGACTTAATCAGCAAGGCAATGAAAATAGATCACATTATCACAGGGCAATATATGTAGACAAAAATTCCCAATTCAAACCAGAGAAAGAAATCTAGCAAAATGCCCAAATCACGAACCCTAGATACAAGAGAGAGATACAAAACCATTGTATAATAAGCAAAACCAACAATGGAGAACCCTAGACATGAGGAACAAAAACAAAATAGACCCATCTACACACTGTAACAAACGACTGACCCAAAAAAAAACAAATGCAACTACAAAAAAAACAAAGGAAAACAGAGTGGAATAAGAAAATGGGTATACCTGAGGTGGGAGAGAAGAACATATCACAACAATGCTCAGACCAAGGCAGTCACAGCAACGAATCGCCAAAACCCTAGAAGAGAAGGAGATGTGGGGCAAAATGAACTAAAGAGACGAGGGGGAAGAATTTAAACCAAACTAGTCCGCTCGAGCGTGAGCCAAAACACGTAGAGACTCGCTCGAGCGTGAAAAAGGACGCTCGAGCGCCAATTCACCTCTCGCAAAACTGTAAAGCGAAGTACAAAATGCTGCAAGGCTCAAAACCACGCTCGAGCGTGGGAATGTCCGCTCGAGCGAGGACAAAAAAATTTTTTTTTTTTTTTTTTTGGTAAAACAAAAAACATCTAAGATGACCTGTAACCAGCAGGGAGTCCAAGTGAACAACTATATCACTAGGATAAAAGAATCCATCAATCATGAGTCCTAAAAACTTGTAGAAAAAAAATGAAACACCAGATCATGAACAGAACAGATAGACTTTAATCAATGACATAAGCAACATACGAATGCATAACTCAAAAACACACATGAGAGCTCACAAATAGAATGTGTGTGTGTGCAATCCTTGAGAACCACAAGGCTAGAGTTAATCCTCGTAGTGATTAGATGGCTGGACCTCCGACAAGAGTAACTGAACATCACAGAGAAAAGTCAAACCACTAGAAATCATAGGGTATTTGTTGAGTAAATGCGGAGGCTCCCCTTGAATCAATGATTCCCCTTTTTTTTTTTTTTTTTTTTGAACTTTTCTTTCTTGTGGGCACTCACTGGTGGCATGCACGCACAAGAGTATGGACACCAAACCAGAGAAGAATGAAATCAAAAATGATGGCCTGGTTGGTGCCTCTGAGGTAGCCTTTTCCTAATGCCCGGATTTCAATGAATTGAGGGAGAAACCATGGAAGTGAAAAAAAGATGGTAGATGGTTAAGAGACTCAAAATCACCCATGATGTACTAGTATAGGTCAATTCCTCTGAAAAAGTACAAGAAACACTATTAGTGGTCCATAGAGAACTTTGATCACTTGTATGGAAACCCCTGCACCAGTTTATCTCAAGGATGTGTACAGAATGAGATCATGAAGTAAATGAGTATGGGCATTCAGAATGAGCTATGAACAAGGAAGAATGAGATCTTGTAAGCAACATGAGCAGTGTTCATATAAATTCTTTATGCAAAGATATCAGGCCTCAATGACAATGAGATTATCACATCCAAGTACAATAAGCCAACCACTCATACTCACTTTAAAAAGCAGGAAACAGCCTACTTACTAAGCACTACACCCAAGGTCTTTCTAAGAAACTCAAATCGAAGAAGATCAAGGGGTTTTGTAAAAATATCAGCTTTTTAATGCTCAGTAGGTACATGTTCCAGAACAACAAGGCCTTCTTCTACTAACTCTCAAATAAAATGATGACGGATGTCAATATGTTTGGTGCGAGAGTGTTGGACAGGATTTTTTGAAATGTTTATGGCACTTGTGTTATCACAGAAAAGAGTGAGAGTGTTCTGTTCTATCCCATAATCATGAAGCATTTGCTTCATCCACAGCATTTGTGGACAACAACTCCCTGCAGCAATGTACTCAGCCTCAGTAGTCGAAAGGGAGATGGCATTTTGCTTTTTACTATGCCAGGAAACCAAATTATTACCAAGGTAAAAACATCCCCCGGATGTACTCTTCCTATCATCAACACACCCTGCCCAGTCTGCATCAGAAAAATCAGTAATTTCAGCTGTAGTATCAGTAGAAAACCAAACCCCATACCCCAAAGTCCCATTAACATATTTAATTATGCGTTTGAAAGTAAGAAGATGAGACTCTTTAGGACTGGCTTGGTAACGGGCACAAACACCTACACTGAAGGCAATATCAGGACGACTAGCTGTGAGGTAAAGAAGACTCCCTATCATACTCCTATACAGGGTAAGATCAACATCAGTACCAGAGGAATCTTTGTAAATGTGAAGACTGGTGCTCATGGGAGCGCGTGCATATTTGGCAGACTCAAGAGCAAACTTTGACACAAGATTTTTGGCATACTTAGATTGAGAAACAAACATACCTGAAGGAGACTATTTAATTTGAAGACCCAAAAAATAAGACAATTCTCCCATCATGCTCATCTCAAACTCATGTGTCATGTAATTCGAAAAATATTTCACAAGATGATCAACAGTGGATCTAAACACAATATCATCAACATAAATCTGAGCAACAAGAATATGAGACTTAGTATGTTTCACAAATAAAGTCTTATCCATACTACCCCTTTGAAAATCATTATCAAGAAGAAAGGTAGTAAGTCTATCATACCAAGCCCGAGGGGCTTGTTTCAACCCATACAAAGCCTTATCTAACTTGTAGACATGATTTGGACATTTAGGGTCCTCAAACCCTTTTGGTTGCTCAACATATGCTTCTTCTTTCAAGTACCCATTCAGAAAGGCACCTTTCACATCCATTTGAAACAATTTGAAACCAAGATAACAGGCAACACTAAGTAAAATACGAATAGATTCGAGACGTGTAACTGGGGCAAACGTCTCATCATAGTCAACACCCTCTACTTGTGTGTACCCTTGAGCAACCAACCTGGCTTTATTCCTAATCACAGTACCATTCTCATCAGATTTATTTTTAAAGATCCACTTGGTACCTATCACATTCATGTCTCTAGGTCTGGGAACTAGAGTCCAAACATTGTTACGTTCAAATTGACCTAATTCTTCATGCATAGCATTGACCCAGCTATCATCTAGCAAGGCCTCTTTAAAATTCTTAGGTTCAATCAATGAAACATAACACATATGTGATACCTCATCCCGAATCTGTCTTCAGGTTTTCGTTCGATCCGATACACTTCCAATCACCTGTTGAGCTGGATGATTCAGTTTCACCCTTGCTGATGGTTTGAACTCAGGACTTGCGGTGACAGAAGCATCAGGAGTGATGTTTCTTTGTGCACTCTTTGGACTTAAACTTACTTGTGAGGATGGTGCTGTCACAACTTCTTGAGATTGGACCTCAATTTCTCTTTGACTTTGTGGTTCAGTATCCAAGATTGGAGACTCACCATTGTCATCCTGATTTGTTGCTGGAGTAGGTGAACTTGTGTCATCTATAACCACATTGATTGATTCCATTAATGAAGAAGCTCGCATGTTATAGACTCGAAAAGCCCTACTAGTGGTTGAATACCCTAGAAAAATACCTTCATCACTTCGGGAGTCAAATTTACCCAAAGACTCTCTATCTTTAAAAATGTGACACTTACTCCTAAAAGTTTTGAAGTATTTTACATTAGGTTTCAATCCCTTCCACAATTCATATGAAGTTTGTAAAGTGCCAGGCCTTAAATACAAGCGATTTATGACATAAACAGCAGTATTTAGGGCTTCAACCCAAAACTTTGGAGGAAGTTTCTTACTAAAGAGCATGACCCTGGCCATTTCTCGAACAACCCTGTTCTTCCACTCAGCCACTCGATTTTGTTGTGGAGTAATAGGTGAAGAAAATTCATGCTTAATTCCATGCAGATCACAAAAATCTGAAAATGAACTATTTTCAAACTCACGACCATGATCAATTCGGATTCTTATGATACGCCCAATGGAAACACCTTGTTCATTTTGGATTTTAAGGACTAAGGCCTGGAAAGCATCAAATGTATCAGATTTTTCCCTTAAAGAATTTACCTACGAAAAACGAGTAAAATCATCATCAGTTAAAAAATGTATCTTTTACCTCCGATGCTTTCAGTGCGAGTAGGTCCCATTAAGTCCATGTGAACCAATTCAAGAGGACGTTTGGTTGTAAAGTTGTTCACCTTTTTATGAGGGGCACGGGTTTGTTTCCCAAGTTGACATGGTCCACACACATGATTCAGATTCTTACCCAATTTAGGTGCTCCTCTCACAAGCTCTTTGTTGGCTATCTTAGTTAGGTCTTTGAAATTCATGTGACCTAATCTTTGATGCCACAAATCAATGTTACTTATAATGGCTGAGTGACAAGTGAGATCATTAGTAGTAACAATCCCATAGCAGTTATCAGATATGTGAACTCCATGCAAGACAGTATTTCCCTTTTTACCCAAAATTTCACATTTATTTTTTGAAAGCAATACTTCATGATGGGAATCACACATTTGACTAATGCTCAAAAAATTTACTTTAAGACCATCAACAAGTAAGGCATTATCAAGCTTGGGAAGACCAACAACACTTATAGAGCCCTTACCAATGACTCTAGAAGTGCCGCCATCTCCAAAGGTAACAATTCCTCCTTCATATTTTTCAAGGAAGGTGAAGTAGGATTTGTTACCGGACATATGACGAGAGCACCCACTATCAAGATACCACATGTGTGAGTCACGTGCTTTTAGGGCAGTGTGAACAACAAAATAAGTCAAATCATCTTTTCTCACCCAAATCTTTTTGGTCTTGGTAAATGTCTTGGCGTTGTGAACACCCTGATGAATCTTAGTATTCTGCTTAGACATGTAAGGTTGTCTCCTAACCCAAAAAGTATTCGAATTTCTACTCTTTTAAGACGCCTTACCAAACAGTTCAAAACAATAAGGACGAATGTGGCCATACCTACCACAGTGATGACAAATAAAAACAAGTTTTACCTCCCTTTTGTTGATCTTACCCCCTTTAGGTAGATGAAGAGAGGGATCACCCTGGTCTACCTTCAACTTTTCCTTTGCTTGAGTCTTCAGGTCATGTGAAGTAGAGGCATGTCCCTTGTGAGCTGTTGCACCATAGCCTAGCCCACTTTTGTCACAACCCATTTGTTGAGACCCGATGATGTCTTCTAAAGATTTGGAACCTTTGTTCCACATGGCAATTGTGGCTTTAGCAATACGGAGTTCTTCATCTTTCTGACAGACTATCTCTTCCAATGTAGCTTGTGACATCTCAAGACTTTCAAGCTTCTCTTCATATGTGGAATACACTTTCAGAAGTTCATTCCTATCAGTTTCACAGGATAGAAGTTTTCCACATAGGTCTTGCCTGTCACTTGAGATCTTGATGATATTCTGCTTTGCTGCTACAAGTACTCCTTTTAGTTTGACATTCTCACTTTCAGATGCTTTGAGCTTGAGAAAGAGTTTGTCATTGATTTTGGACAAATTCAGAGATTTCTCGTAAAGCTTTTCGTAAGCTTGTTGTAATTCAGCACCATTAATCTCATCATTGTCTTCTGATGTTTCATCATCCTCTTTTTGTTCTTCACTCTCCTTGTCCTCATCCAATCTAGCAACTAAGGTAGCAAAGTTGCTGGATGGTGGTAAAGGTGAATCTCCTCTTTTATGAAATTGGCTCAGAATTTCCCATGCATCTTTAGCCTTTGTACAGTGAGCAATCCGTTGCTGTTCTTCATCAGAAATTGCTCCACGAATAGTAATCAGGGCTCTCTGATTGCTCGGATTGTCTGCACTTTCTGTATCTTCTTCAATGGCTTGCCACCCTTCTGGGTCAAAAGCTCCAAGAAACGCCCTCATTCTGATTTTCCAATACAAGTAGTTACTCCCATCAAAGGTGGGAGCATGATGTAGGTTCTGACCACGAGCTAATTCTGCTGGCTTTGGAAGAGGTTGAGTCACTACAAGAAAAAACACTTTCCGTGACCAACATTTTGGTCGCGAAAAGTACCATATTTGGTCGCTAAAACCTTTTCGCGACCAAAATATGTTGGTCGCGAGTTAGTCGCTAAAGCCTCGTCACAGATAGTTTTCTGCGACCAAAAAAGCCTTTGGTCGCCAAAAATGACCATTCGCGACCAACTTTTTTGGTCGCAGAAAGTCCAATTCATATTAGCCAAAAGTAAACTTTTAGTGACCAAAGATAAGTTGGTCGCCAAAAGTCAGCAGCTTGACCCAAAAAAAAATAATTTTTTTGTGCTGCTTGGGATTTGAACTCCTGACCAAGGAGTCACCATGCACCCAATCCACTCTGCCAATAACATGCTTCTTGTTCATATTTGGCAAAAAAATATATATAACCCATAAAAATTGTGTTATATATTATTTTATAAAACTTTTAATGCCTAAACAGAAAAATAGCATGTAATTATAGTAGTAGCATATTTTTTTTAAATTTATCCCACCATAACTTTTCGCGACCAACTTTTTTTTTTGGTCGCCAAAGGGTAATCTTCCGCGACCAAAAAAGCCTTTGGTCGCCAATAGTATACTTTCCGCAACCAACTTTTTTTTTTTGTCGCCAAAAGGTGATCTTCTGGGACCAAAAAAGCCTTTGGTCGCCAATAGTATACTTTCCGTGACCAACTTTTTTTTTTGGCCGCCAAAGAGTAATCTTCCGCGACTAAAAAAGCCTTTGGTCGCCAATAGTATACTTTCCGCGACCAACTTTTTTTTTGGTCGCCAAAGGGTATACTTTCTGTGACCAACTTTTTTTTTGGTCGCCAAAAGGTGATCTTCCACGACCAAAAAAGCCTTTGGTCGCCAAAAGGTGATCTTCCACGACCAAAAATGCCTTTGGTCGCCAATAGGTATACTTTTCGCTACCAACTTTTTTTTTGGTCGCCAAAAGGTGATTTTCCGCGACCAAAAAATTGTGGTCACCAAAAGTTAAATTTTAGTCGCAGAAAATTGACTATTTGCGACAAAAAAAATAGGTGGTCGCCAAAAGGATTTTTTCTTGTAGTGAGTGAAAGTGGACCAAAATGCCATGAAAGCACTATCCCCATCATCACCAGATTCAGGTTCTTCGGGTTCTTGCTCCGACCCGCTGTCATCATCCCAAGTCACCGTATAGACTTTCTTTCGATTCTTTTTCGAAGGACATTCAAGGGCAATATGGCCAAACCCTTGACATTCATAGCACTTGACCCCTTGCCCCTTTACAATCTTCTTTTCAGTTTTTTGAGCAAGTTTTGGTGGAAAGGTTTTGGGTTTTTCATTACTCTTGTCTTTTGAAATAGGGTCTCTGAAATTAGGCTTCTTTTTCTTTAAAATTTTTTTAAGCTGTTTGGTAAACATAGCTGTCATCTCAGACTCTAAATCAAACTCAGTCTCCGGAGTTTTTGCAGTCTCGTGAGCACTAGTGAAAGCCACACTATCTTTTTGTTTTTTCTTAGAAATCTGGTGGGCTTCATAAGTCTGCAAATTTCCAACCACCTAATCAAGTTTAAGGGTATCAACATTCTGAGCCTCCTCAATGGCTGTCACTTTTGATTGGAATCTTTCCAGTAAAGACCTCAAAATTTTTCCAACAACTTTAGCTTCAGGGATTTTCTCACCGAGTGTAAAATAGGAATTCACAATATCCCTAAGTTTTGCATAGAAATCATCAAACGTCTCATCATCACGCATAAAAAGGGTTTCAAAGGCAGAGGTGAGACGTTGAAGTTTTGACCTTTGGACAGAAATAGTACCTTCGTGAATTGTTTCAAGAATGTCCCAGGCCTCTTTTGCTGCCTCACACGTGCAGATACGACGAAACTCTTCAGGTGTGACGGAGCAAAAAGGGGAATTGAGAGCCTTGTTGTTCCAACTCGAGTTTTGATAATCGGTTGTGTCCCATTTATCAAGGGGTTTGGGAAACTCCACACCATCAATGGTGATAGTAGGTTCACTCCACCCATAGATTACGCAGTGCCAAACTTTCTCATCGATGGATTTTAAAAACGCTCTCATACGAGCTTTCCAATAAGAATAGTTTGTACCATCGAGTAAGGGAGGTCTATGGGTCTAGTTACCTTCACGAATAGAATCCATATCACTAATCACACAAAATCACACTCTTATAGTTTTGATAAAAACAAAGAGTGACTTGCTCTGATACCAATTGAAAATCCTAAGTGATTCGTGATTAGATCAAGATTAAAATATTTCAATTCCCAATCATTCAAAACACACAATCTAAATCATCAAGCACTTACGAGAGTGATTTAGATTGTTTGTTTTTGAAATAAATAATAAATCGACACAAACGATTTTTACGTGGAAAAAATCACAATTAAAGAACCTTCAATTGTAATCAAAAACCACGGGCGAAACGCCACTAATCAATCCACTACTGAAAAAAGAAAGATTACAAAGATATATACAAATTACCCAACTCAGTCAATTTGTCTTCAAACCTTCTTTAACTCTTTCACCAAGCCTTCGTCTCAGAACTTATTAATCTGAAGTTGAATCCACAACTCTACTTGTCGAATCAATGACTACGTATAGAATCAACTCCTTTGAAACTCTACGTTTAGATCTTCGGAATCCACCGAAGAATAACTCTCTTAATTATGAAGAGCCAAACTCCTTGATATATGTATCTTAGATCATAGGTTACAAACCCTCTCGAAAATATCAAGGAAAACTCACCAAAAACTTCAGATAAACACCTCAAACAAAACCCTAAAAACCTTAAACAAGATCTAGGAGAAGTAATCCTAAAATTGACCCAACACGCGAATATATAGAATCTGAGATCGCATGGTCCACTCAAGCGTCCCGCTCGAGCGAAGACTGCATATTTCGTGATTCATACAAGGTTCACGCTCGAGCGGAAGTTTCCACGCTCAAGCGTAGAATCATAACATCCAATATTTTTTCAGGTGTAGCAGAGATGTTGTGAGAGTGCACACCCCGCTCGAGCGTCACTTTCCCCGCTCAAGTGGAAAGACCAAAATTGGAAAACTATAAATTGTTACAACCTTGGTTTTGTTCCATGGAATTTGACAACAAAGGGTCCTAACACTGTTAACTCACAAAAGATCAAATTTCAAAAAACAATCAAACATTTAAAAAAATAATAATAATAAAAAAAACTCAGTTATGTAAACCAATTTGTTTGTACAACAATTAACTGCTAATAGTTGACCTGCACACACATCTATCCAAAACAAAATTTCACATACCCACATGTGCCATCTACGCACCCTGGCACTGCCCTATGCATAGAAAATCTCATTTAGGTAGCAAATAGCTACAAAACCAAAGATTGCCTCCACATACAGACATAAAATACTTCACCATTTAAGGGATAAAAAAAAAAAAAGAAAAGTAATATCACCTCTGGCTCCGGATTCAATATAACTTAGCATTTTCCCCAAAAAAATTCAAAATTTTGAAAATAAAATAAGAATTAGAAGGACAAATCCTTAATTGGGTACAAATCCCCTGTCTTGGACCCAAATTTCACTTTGAAACTGTTTTCCAATTACGCGAGAGCCATGTTGAAACTTGAAGCCCTTTACCATAGATAATTCATGACTCGAAAGTAAAGTTTGGCCGGTCCATTTGCTAGATGTGTTTTCTAAGAGTATCTCTATTTATACATCATATTTGGTCTCAAGACACACTATTAATTAATTATTTTTTATTACAATAATGACCTTACTTAAAATAACCAAAATGACCACAACTGAATACACACCTTAGTTGAATGCACATCCAAACCCTAACCCTAGCCACCACTATTGGGGAAAACAGAGCAAATGCTATGAAGATTGACCCATATTAAAAAAATATTCACAACTATATATTTGATACACAAAATTTAATCTTTTAACTTTTTTTGTATGTGGAATAATCTAAATTTCAAACGCGGCGATACAATCAAAGACCTAATTCGAATCATGTGTGATTATACAACTTATATATATATATATATATAGTACTTCGAATATAAATTTGTCGAGAAAGAAACGAACATATGGGAAGAACAAAGCAAACAATGGAAGAACTACGAAATCTTCATATTCTGGGTATGATTCTTGTTGCCAATCAATGGATTGGATGAATTGAGACAAACCCATTAAAGTTTTCTGAGTAACCAAACAAATCTGTGTAGAAAAATCAAAGCTTATGGATCGAATATGGAAGCGACGACATCTGTTTTTCTCTTTCTCTAGTTTCTCTCTATAGTTTCAGGCCAGTGGTCAGTGAAGAAAAGAGTCTTCGTGGGCTCAGAGGGGGAGGAGGGCTGGGGCAAAAATTGTCTAATAGTTAAATTTTTTTTTTTTTTTAATTTGAGGTGTGTACTAAGTGATGTGGGACTAATGGCAAAAATGGAACGTTGTGATGTGTGTTGAGAAAAATTATGTTTTTTCAAATTATTAAAGGTGTGAACTGAGTAGTAGTATGCCTTCAGACCAAATGTAGTGTGTAAATAAAGGCACCTGTTTTCTGAGTTACAGTCTAACCACTATGAATGCAATTTCTCTTGTCCTATATATTTTTTAAAAATTATTAAAAACAAAATAAAATTATAAATATTTTTTTTAAAAAAAAAAACACCCAATTTTAGGAAATATGAAAAAATTATTTTGGCACCCAAAAAAAAACAAGCATAAACAACTAAACAAGGCAACATTTTCAAAACTTTTTTTTGCATTTTATTTTTCATATATATATTTGGGTTTAGGAACTAAACCCTTTTTTTTTTTCTATTTAACAATTCAAAGTTCTTAAAAACTCATTTAAAATCCCCTATATATAACAACAAAACAAGGCAATATAGCCCTTGGATTAAACACATACAACTCATCCAAATTGGAATAAACTCCGGCAGCTCCGGCCACCGAATCATACTCCTCTACCACCTCCCCACCACCACCACCACCACCACCGCCATCCTCCCCATTCTTCCTCACCGTTCCCGCAATCACCCTGCAAACCAACATCGCCCTCCTATCACCACCACCACCACCGTCCTCCTCTGCCGCTGCCGCTGCCGCTGCACTATCATGCGCCTTCCCGCTCGTGGCCGTCGTGAGAATCCCTTTTCCGGCGTCATTGGGAAGCTTGAACCCATTTGTGATGATGCTGCAGACACTGCAATTGGGGATGGAATTGCAGAGATTGGAAGAGGAGTTGAGGCCGAGAGAGCAGACGAAGGTGGTGGAGTGGAAGCGGAGGAGCTCGTTGCCGTCGGCGATGCAGCATGGGTGCTTTTTGGGGAGCTTGGTGGATTTTGATTTGATGGTGTCTCTGTATTGTTCGAAGTTCGATAGGGTTTTGGGGGTGTTTCGGACATTGAGAATTCGATCGATTTTGCAGATTGGGGATGATGATGATGAGAAGGATTGTTTTCGGAGCCAGCTTGATTGGAATCTTATCTCTACTATGTTCTTGCTTGTGTCTTCTGGACCCAATTCGGACACTGTCGTCATGTGAGTTTTGGTATATAATAAAAGAGGTGGAGAGAAAAATGGAATTAGAATGATAATGCATAAAAATGTTAAATATATTAACAAATTTCATAAAACTTAATTACGAAATAAAAAATGCTACCAATCCCACTCGAATTTACTTAAGAGTTGTGTAGTCAAAATTAAATTTGTGTAATATGAAACTCATGTGTAAAATAAATTTAAGTATGAGTTTGTAAAGACAGGACAGTTGACCTAATGATTCATATAACTGTCTCTTGAGACTTTGAGAAGGTCAGAGATTCAAGATTTGAGTCGATTTGTAGCCCTTTTGTTGTAATTTAATTTATTAATCCCTTAACATCTTATCATATGGTTAAAAAAAATAAAAAAAAATTGATTTTATAGTATTAGTGTTACAAAATTAGATACAATCCACTTATAGGGGTTGCGTCTGATAGAGAGCTTGTGTGAGAAAGTTGGGTTATATTTTGTTACTAAAAAAATTTTGAAATAAGAAATAAAATCCACTTTAATAATGTATTGTCACATAATGAGTAAATAAAGGGCATGGCTTCTCTCCAGTCCTTAATCGGACTGGATCGTGCTGTTGGCCCCGTAGGGGCCCATCACGGGTTCCGTTTTGATAATCTGAACCGTTGAATATATAGAACTCGTCACACTAATCGGATATCGATAACTATGTGATCAATTCAGTTTTGTATAAAAAAAAAATAGATGGTGAATAAATTAACGGTTGACAAAAATCTATTTTGATCACATAACTATCGATATCCGATCAACGTGATTTTTTACAGGCATATAGTACTCGACGGGTTCTACACATTGGACGGTTCAGATTATCAAAACGAGACCCGTGGTGGGCCTCCATGAGCCTAACAGCACGGTCCAGTCCGATTAAGGACTGGACAGAAGCCATTCCCTAAATAAATATATGTTACAAAAATATGTGAAAGTAGAAATTATCTAGCCTTTCTAAAATTGCATGTAACTATGTACTCGACTAATAATATTTTTTTGTAATTTTTCTAAATTATTCTTAATTTTTTAAGCCATATAAATAGATAATCTTTTGTATTGGGCAAGCACACCATAGAGGAAAGCCTCATTAATGGGTGTTGGGTGATGGCATTGAAATGAGATGGAGAGTTATACTTGGGCCAGGGGCACTGCAACCAGACACAGGTGGGGGAGAGTCCACTGTCCCATGGCCTAGATCTGTTTTCAAATTTTTATATAATTTTGTCTTTAAACATTTATAATTATCAAATATAAAAAAATTTAATGGTGAAAATCTCAATATGTAGTTTGATAATTGTTAATATTTTAGAATAAGAAAACAGAAATTTGGGATGGAGAATTAAATGCCTTAATACAATTTCTCCTTTAAAACCCCATTTCCTTATTAGCACTGGATCCTCAACTCTAATTTTCTCTATTTCTGTATTCCAATTTAATTTCATTTGTACATTTATGGTCAGTAGCATTTATGGTACATTTTAACATTATTCTATTTAATGAAATAAAAAGGCAGCTAGATTGAGAGTTTTGTTAATATATTAGTCAACCGAATGATGGGCAAGAGCTCGAGCACTGGTGGGCAGTATGTTTCCATCCACCTTCGATTATCTTCTGAGAACATTTTGATTAAAGTAGTGTTTGGTTGGTTAGGATTTACAATCTTATAAGAGTCAATTAGTTATTGATCTTCAACTTGTAGGACATGGTGGCCTTTCCATGCTGCAAGTATTATGGAGGGAAGAGAGAAAATTTTGAAATGGACTCAGTAAGGGAAAATGGTTGGGGAGAGAAGTTCAAACGTACCGACCGTGTCATTGCACCTGGCCTTAATCGAATCAACGGAAAATGCCCTATGACCCCTTTGGAGGTTGGTTTTTAGTACTCTAATATTGCTTTCCTTCTTGGTTTCAGTTTCTTCCTTATAGTAAAAGGTATTTGGAGATGATTATGTGAGGTTAGTCTTTGTAACCACGTTGCCTCATGTTCAGTTTGTTTTTTCTCTTTTAAATATGAAAATTAAATAGCTTATTGAAGGGGGTAACTATCAAATGGATCGGATTCAAGTCTTAGGCCAGTCCAATCTTCTTAGCCCAAATCCAAATGGGTAAACATGAGGGGAAGCCAACTAAGCCCAACTCCATTACGAATAGTACACCCAAGTCCTCAAGCACTTGGGCCCAACTCTTAGTGGAAAGGCTAGTCCAACCATGATACTGGGCTGGGCCGAGCTACAGGACTCAATCTATGAGCTGAACTGATGGGCCGAACCCATCACAGAACCGAAGTGGGCCAAATTCATACAAAAATATCCGAATGGGCCAGCCCATCTCTACAGTAGTCTCACAAAGAGCCGAGCCGAGCCGAGGCACAAGGGTGCCGAGCTGAGGGAACCTTTCAGAGAAACATGGAAGCTGTGAATACATGCATGTGCAAGTCGCCACCTCAGCTGGTCCCCTACGCCTAGAATCAAGGAAATAGTTAAACTAGAGGAATGTGGTTTGTTATCAGCATGACTACAATGAGTATATACACCCCTTGACAACTACCAGATGGTCCCCCACCTTGGGCAATGCTAAAAGGAAACTTGGCAGCACCAGAGCTCCATGAAACCATCTTGGGAAACAAGTAAGGAGTTCTATATAAACTACATGAACTTCACATTGAAGGTAACGAATCTAAGCTGAACCCTACTTACTAAAACTCAACCCTCTACACTTAAAGGGCACCTTACTTCTTCTCCAATCACTCATTCCCACACCGGAGGGGTTATCCGGCCAACCCCGGCCGGGCAACTCTTACGGTGTTTCTTGTTGCAGGACCTCAATTCCTGGATAGTCCAGTCGATTGCGGAGCTCCGATCCACTTTCATCTAGTGCGGTATCCAGTACGCACAATTGGTGCGGTGAGCATGGACGCTTCGTCTCTGAGCTCTGTACTCGATTCCGGTGATGGGGATTGAGGACGTCCCACCTTCGGCACATACTCCACAAACGGAGAAGACAAAGGACAAAGGCTTGGCACTCCCAATAGTCTTAGAAGAACAAACTAGAAACAATAACCGGACTCCCGAATCTGTTGAGCATCGATTGCCCTTCACTGGAGGTTTCTCTCATCACTTTCTTCTGGAAAAGGATTACAGAGATCGAATCATAGACTCTATGGGGATGGAGATATAGGAGCTGAAAGCGCAACTCAAAAGGGCGCTGGGCGATCCGACGGAGAAGAAGACTGACGCAGAGCCCTCGCTTGCGACAGAGAAGCTCGTCCAGAGAACCACCAGTGAAGAAGATCCCCAAAAACGAATCTGGGCAGCAAAGCCAACCAATCCCAGTACAAAGTGAGGCGGCGAGCAACCACACCCGTGGCTCACGCTGGAGAAGGGCTAAGAGGCAGAAGACGGTAAGCCAACAGACTGAGTACCCTCATCAGGACCTTCGTACTTGGCTGATTGGCAACAAGCAAAATGAGCAACGTCGGGATCATCTAGACCGTACCATCCACCAGAGAGAGCACCGAGCGTTGGATAGGCTTGTCTCTTCCCCATTCTCCCCGAAAATCGAGGCCATGAGACCTCCCGAGAAATTCACCCCGCCAAAGTTCATGTCATACGATGGGAAGTCAGACCCATTAACGCACATCAGCCATTATAGACAGATGATGTCCCTATGGAGCCCAGACAAAGCACTGATGTGCAAAGTCTTCCCGTCCAGCTTGGGACAATCCGGGCTTCGATGGTTCGATAGACTCCCCGCTGGATCAATTTACGACTGGAAACAGCTCTTCGAAGAGTTCCTAGCCAGGTTCGTCTCCAACACTAAGATCCCGAAATAGCTGGATACACTGTTCGGCCTCCGAAAGGAACAGGAAGAAACGATGTGCAATTATGCTAGGAGGTATTGGGAAGAGTACAATGACTTAGATGAAAATGTTTGCAGTGAGCAGATGGCTGTTATGTCCTTCAAACATGGTTTGCGCCCAGAAAGTAAGTTGAGACAATCACTTACCAAGCGCCCGGCCACAACACTAAAAGATTTGCATTCCAAGATTGGGCAATACGCTCGCCTCGAAGACGACCAGTTCTCCATCGAGGTAGCGTCAGCAGAACAAACAGCTCGGCACAAGAAGAGAACGGACCGAGGGGAACACCAGGGACTCACAGTGAATGAGGTGGATAAGTCCAAATCTCACGAAGCAGTCGTGACCGTATTCAAAGAACCAATCTATCGTATCTTGGAAAAGATCAAGAGGGAGCCCTTCTTTATTTGGCTGCTGAAAATGTTGGGAGATCCTGCTCGGCGTAATTAGAAGCTCAGATGCACTTATCACCAAGACAGGGGGCATATGACTCAGAATTGCAGAGCACTGAAGCAACACCTGGAAGATCTAGTAGTAGCTGGACACCTCCGAGACTACATTGATCAGGATAAAGCAGTGGCCGAACCGGGGAACCCACCACCAAAACCGAACATCGAGCACCCGCCTCGTCTGATAATAAATGTGATCCATGGAACAACAACCTGAGAGCGCGAAGAGGCACTAAAAGAAGAAATTTCTAAGGCTGTACAAATTCAGCAGGTCATGTTAGTAGAGCCCGCATCGAAAAAGGTACGTGTAGTACCCAAGTCCCCCTTGTGCACTATTTTGTTTACTAGAAAGGATTTAGAAGGCATACAACACCCACATACTGATGCACTCATTATAACTGTGGGAATTGCGAAACGATTTGACATAAAACGAGTCCTGGTAGATCAAGGCAGTGCAACAAACATATTGTATTATAACTTGTTCAGAAAGCTCGGTCTCTCTGAGCAGCACCTCACCCCAGCGGCAACTCCGTTAGTCGGTTTTAATTCATAGCCAGAATGGCCACTTGGCAAGATAGTGTTGCCGGTTGTGGCAGGAACGAAGACCCTCCAGATAGAGTTTTTAGTTATTAATACACCTTCTCCTTACAACGCCATACTCGGCCGTCCATGGATTCACCAAATGGAGGGGGTCCCTTCAACCTACCACCAGCTCATCCGTTTTCCAATGGAACACAGAGTAGAGTAGATCTCAGGGGACCAAGTTGCGTCCAAACATTGCTTCATGGTAACAATGAAAGCTAAACAACTTTACAACCGGGTACAGACAGTGGACGTGGCCGAACAGCCAGTCTTGGAAGATATAGGGGGAGCCCTAGAGGAAAAGATGGTAGGGGATTTGGAGAAAGTTCTGGTAAAAGAGGATGATCCAGAAAAGTACTTCCTTATCAATACCTCGCTAGGCGCTGATAAGAAACTTCAGATGCTGGAATTGCTGAGGGAAAATATAGAGGTATTCGCATGGTCAGCATATGATACACCAGGGTTAAACCCAAAATTTGCTTGCTACAAACTCAGCATTAACCCCTCCGCTCGGCCTGTCGTGCAGAAAAGTCGAAGATCCTCAGTTGAGCACACTGAAGCGGTAATTGCCGAAGTCGAAAAGCTTCTAGCATCAGGAGCGATCAAAGAAGTTCAGTACCCACAATGGTTGTCCAACACAGTTGTAGTAAAAAAGAAGAACGAAAAATGAAGAGTCTGTGTTGACTTCTCCTGCTTGAATAGAGCTTGTCCCAATGACAGTTTTCCTCTACCTCGCATCGATCAGCTAGTGGATTCAACAGCAGGGCATGAGCGTATGAGCTTTCTGGACGCTTATAGCAATTATCACCAGATACCACTGTTCGGCCCAGATCAAGAGAAAACAGCGTTTATCACCCCAAGGGGCACTTATTGCTATAAAGTAATGTCGTTCGGCCTCAAGAACACCGAGGTAACCTACCAGCGAATGATCACTCGAATGTTCAAGGACTAACTTGGAAAAACCATAGAAGCTTATATAGATGATATGGTAGTAAAAAGCAAGCTCGTTATAAACCACCTTGCAGACTTAAAAGAGGTTTTTGACATCATGAAAAACTATCAGCTTCGCCTTAATGCCTCGAAATGCGCTTTCGGGGTAGGAACAGGGAAGTTCTTGGGGTACATGGTCACTCACAGAGGAATCGAGGCAAATTCAGACCAAATCAAAGCAATACAAGAGCTTGAAGTACCAAGAACGGCTAAAGAGCTACAAAAGTTGGCCGGAATGGCGGCAGCCCTGAATCGGTTCATCAGCAAGTCTTCAAATTGGATGAAGTCCTTCTTCCAGCTATTGAAAAAGAGGGCAACGTTTGAATGGAGTCCTAAGTGTATCGAAGCATTGCAAAGTCTCAAAAGATACCTCAGTACACCACATCTTCTGTCCACTCCAAAACTAGGGAAGAAGTTGTACTTATATCTAGCCGTCTCAGATCACGCTGTAAGCATGGTATTGATTCGAGAAGTTAACAAAGAACAGAGGCCAGTATACTATGTTAGCAAGACTCTATTAAATGCCGAGACACGGTATCTACCCTTGGAAAAGTTAGCTTACGCATTGCTCATCGCCTCGAGAAAGTTGCAACATTATTTCCAGGGGCATACTATCAATGTCCTCACTGAATTCCCCCTCAGATCTGTCTTCAGCCGAGCTAATTTCTCTGGCCGAACAGCGAAATGGACGGTAGAACTTGGTGAGTTTGACATTCAATATCAACCCAGGACAGCAATCAAGGCCCAGGTCTTGGCAGATTTCGTCGCAGAGTTCGCTCCTACCCAGAGTACCGAGCCAGAGAACTCCAGTTCGGCACAGGCACCATACACTACCGAACTGGGAAAGCAATGCGCTTCAGAAGCATGGAAACTCTTTTTTGGAAACATTTGGCAGCTCTATGTCGACAGATCATCCAATAACCAAGGTTCGGGAGCAGGCGTAGTACTTATGTCACCAGAAGGGTTTATTTGGGAGCAAGCTCTTAGGCTCGGCTAGAAGGCTTCTAACAATGAGGCGGAATACGAAGCACTGTTGGTTGGTTTACGCAGTGCCGAACATTTCAGTGCAGAGTAACTTCTTGTTTTCAACGATTCACAATTGGTGGTAAACCAGCTTTCTGGGGTTTATGAAGCATGAGACGAAAGAATGGCTATGTATGCAGGCAAGGCCAAGGATCTACTAAAAAAATTTTGATCCATACGAGTAGAACGAATCAGTTGGGACATGTAGACGCGCCCGCGGAGGGGGGCCTTATGCTACTACAGTTCGGACTCGTGATTTTGTTGTCAAACATGGACTGCTTTTCCAGATACAGAGTCGCCACCTAAATATTTTTAATGGGGAAATTTAGGAAACCCTTACTCGGTGCCGAAGGCCACATGTCCGTCATCACCGGAGTTGTCTCGGCTCGGGAGCTTGGGTACGATCGAGGAAGGTCAGCTATGAGCACCCCCTTTCGCCCGGTCCGAAGACCGGCCTCTACTAACCATGATATCCGATTTTGAAAACATTACGTCTTCTTATTCCATTTATTAGTCTAGAATTACTATGTTATGCGCGCAGCAAACAAGTATAGACTAGATTGCCTAATTTGGAAATAAGCATTGCATATCCGTTCGGTTTTGAAAAAGTGCTTTGGAATTTGCTACTCGTAAGTAGGCTAAAATACGGATTTCAACGAGTTTTTCCAATCCAAACAATCCAACCTCCACCCACAGGTATTAAAACATTTTAACACATAAGCACTTAGCCGCATAGCAGGCATACTGTCATGGCAACACTCACACACATGCGGGATGCTAAAGCATAAATACTTACATCGTACTCCGTGCCAAAACAGTAAACTAGTCAGCAAACATGCATGTCCTAGTTCATGTTAAAAATGGCTAATGCATCACATGTAAAAATGCAATCTAGGCAGGCTTGGCTAACCCTAAACATGGCATGTGAAATGCGATCAACTACCACATATTCAATTTGTGAATTGAAGTACAGATGCAGTTACCGTGATGTACCGAGCCTAATGTATGCAATACAAATGTATGGATGCACGCATGCATAGCATAAGGTATGCTAATTTTAATGATGCCCTAATCTACCATCATAAGCAGGTAAATAAAAGGGAAGAAAGAAGTGGAGATTGGAAGACATACACACCACTCACACACACTTATTACAAATTTGCCCTCACTCGGAGGGACCAAATAAATATTACAAATTAATTAACTACGCAAGCTAATTAAATATTACAAATTGCCTAATCAACTAAGCAAATTTAATTAAACTAAGAAAACAGTAAATCGCCTCGGGAAATGCGCCGCCATGCGTGAGCTACCTCTGTTTTCCTTCCTTCACTCCTCTAGAGGTTGCCAAAACCTCAGGACTGCTTTTCTGGACAATGAGGAGTGCCACCGGCTGAATGGAATTGCCACTGGCAGTGTGGTATGGCCACCGGCACAAAACGAAGCTGTCGGCAGAGAAATGATTGCCGGTCGGCACTTTACACTGCCGGTCGGCAGAGTGTTCCTGCAGAATCTGCAAATGACAGCAACAGAGGGCAAGGCAAAGCATGGCACCACAATCCAAGGCATATATGCACCAACCATGTCCCTTATCATGGTAATGACTCAAAGGGGCATGTGTTTCGATTCTCGGACCACCAATCACGCATTTCCATGCATGATGGCCCAAAGAATCGAGTATGCAACTTTCATGTCAAATGAAATGCAAACCAATCAAACAAACCAAGGCCCAATTCCTATCATCAAGTCAAGGAACAAGGCATGCATGCAAGATACAATGCAACCTAAGCATGCAAGCTAAGGATGCAACATGACATGGCAACAAGCTTATGCAAGCATACAAGCAAACATGGGACCATGCAAATGGATATAAAGATGGACTTATACAGGACTTGGGCAGCTCTAATAAGGCAAAAAACAGTAGCCAAAATGCCCAAAAATGGAGGCTAAACACACATGCACACGTACACATGTTATGGTCCAAACCTCAAGCATTAAGCAAGCAACATTCAAGCACACTTGACAAGAGATTTCATGGACGATTAGCATGCAACATGAGCTCTAAACTCATGCTATAAAATGATGTCCAATAATGCTAAGCAAGATAAGCAAATGCATGCAAGCACGGTCCAAATACTTGAGGCAAGTCATGAAGCTTTGAAGCACATTTATCACAACAATCATGGCATGCATTAAACAACTAAAAACAGGTTTTTAGCATGTTAAAACAAGGCCAAAGGACTACTTAGATGGCATCTAAGTGGCTCAAATTTAGAGGCATGCACGATGGTCAAAACATGGAGCATACAACACATGCTTCCAAAGCATTAAAGAGGCATGCAAGGCAGTCACGCAAGCATGAAATTGGGACTGAAATAACATGTAGGGTGGCCCCAAATCACCAAATCAATGCAAAGATGTCATGCTATACATTCACACGCTTAAGGCCAACTAGCCGGAATGCAAAGGGGCTATACTAAGCATGCCAAATCCGACCCAAACAACCGTGGACAGACCTAAGACATGGAAAAATATGCACAAAATCTTCACAAGACTAAGCCTAAAACACGCTCGAAGAAAGGCTAACAACCTAAGGCATATTAAGGCAATAACATGGCATTACATGGTAGGTATGCTAAGCATGCATGGTGTACCAAAACCAACAAAAAACAGAGGTATAATATGACATATTAAGCATGGAAAGCAGCCAAGACATGGTCAATACACACTTTAACATGATGCTCTCTCAAGAGGCCAAAAATGGTCCATTTCAAGGACAACAAGGAGAAGGGGTGGCCCTCCCCTTTTGGAGACTTCAAGGCACCATCTTCACCACTGAAATCCCTCAAGATTTCAGTGGTGAAGAGGCCCAAACACCAAAGTCCCGAAACTAGCACAAAATAGCACAAAATGAGGCCTTTCAAGGCCTAAGAGGGGTCAAACACCCTCAAACCAAAAAACACTCTTAATAAACAATCAAGAGGGCCTAAAAACAGAACTTTTTTGTGTTATACAATAAGCACGAAAATAGCTCTAAGACAGGTAGAAAATCAATGCAAAAATGGGGAATAATGGGACTAGATTCTCACCCTTGAAGACCCCTTTACAAATGATGCTCCATTGGCTCTCCTTGGCTTGAATCCAACACCAAAACTTCAAAATCAGTCCCTTAGAACCTCAGTAGCTAAGTGAAGGTGAAACACTAGGTGTTTGTGTGGGGATGGCTCACAAGGCATTCCCTGCCCCTCCAAGGCAAAACACAAGTGTTTGGTGTAAAACCAGACACTAAACAGTCAAGTTCAGAGATCCTGAGGCAAGGCGCGCGAGCCGAGACCTCCGGGAACTCCAAACGAACACCAACATGGATAATCACCGAGTGTTCAAACGGTGACGTCCAAGTCTTGAGGACGGTCAAAAATGGGGTGTCTACAGTTGCCCCTCTTTGACAGAACTCGAAAGTCATAACAATGACGGGAGTGAATGTCAAAGCCCAGAGACGACCCATTTTTGACAAGGCCGAAGACTTAGACAAACATGCAAGACAAACAAGATATGCGCCCGAAGGCAGGGGCAAAATGCAAGATAATGCACGGAGCCGGACATAACTTATGATCATGCAAAGAAAACTGTAACGAAGCACACATGCGACGGTTTTAAGCTAGCATACACCAAACTAAACTACAATGCAGAAAGGATGTAAGAGAATTATGCAATTCTCAATACGTCTCACTCGGAGGATACAATACCTGTGCGGCTCGTCTGGTTGCACCAGCTTCAAATGAACCGTACATACAATATCGTGCCTGAAAAGAAAACAAACTTAACAGGTACAATATTGTTAGCAACATGCATGACAATGCAAGAATGGATGCAAAATGATATGCAATATATACAAAACAATGTATAAACAATGCAAATGAAGATGCAATGTAATTGAAACAATGCAAACTAAAATGCAAAGCAATTGAATCACAATCCAATCACGAGTGGTTCGAAACCACACCTATGTCAAATAGATTGATAGAGGTAACAAGTCTGTCTACCACAGAACGGTCAACTGAACTGTGAGCATTGTAGACAGACACAAGAACAAGTATTGGGTGGAATGACATAAGTGGGGAAACGACCCGCTAGAGAAATGGCAATGATCCTAATGCCGGATGCAAAAATTATACTACAATGTAATGGAAATGAATATGGCACGCGAGCCAAACCAAATCTTGCCTAGGTAGGGCATGTACGCATACAAGCCACGTCTAACATAGAACGGTCTACTGAACTATGCTTCGACACGAGAAGTATGGGCACATACCAGACCAAGCTCAACATGGAAAGGCGCAAGCCATAGATGGATGTGATGCAATGAATGCATGCAATCTAAAATGCAGTGGATATGGCACGCGGGCCAAACCAAATCTTGCCTAGGAAAGGCATGTACTCGTACAAGCCATGTCTAACACAGAAAAGGTGCCGCAACCCTCAAACCAACATACCAGCGTGGAATAGGCGCGCACACATGCAGAACTGTGTTTTAACGTGAAAAGTAAGGGCACATACCAGACCAAGCTCAACATGGAAAGGCGCAAGCCATAGATGGAAGGCGTGATGCAATGCATGCATGCAAACTACAATGCAATACTTACAGATATGCAATGGAATGGATATTTACAAAAATGCATGACAATGCAGTATGATGCGATCTACTGGGGAAAATGCAATGAATGCATGCAAGCTACAATGGAAATGCATGACAATGCACTATGATGCAACGACTATGATTGCAACTTTCCCTATCTTACCAACAAGGCGATATACTAGGTTGGTTCAGTATCCAGAACTGAGGCGTAGACACGCCGCCTCAATCTATGGGGCTTCCATACAGATTTCAAGCCGAGGATACACCCCTGGGTATTTAAACCAGACTTTAGTCTCGGAACTCCCGAACCTTTGCGTTCTGGGCATAAGCCGTTCGAACTCTAGTTTTCACCGTCCCCGTTGGTCTTCTAGGAACTCATCGCAAACATAGGCAGGTGGCTTTACCAGACCACCGAAAGTCGTTCGGGCACGACAAACACCAAAGGAATTGCACCTTCAGAGGATTTAGGGTCTCCTAGACCAGGATGCAAAATGCATGCAAACTGCACACGTCAATGTGCTGAAGGTTTCGCACCTTCCAAGAATTTAAGGTCTCCTAGACCGTGCGTGTTTAAGGTCTCGCCAGACCGTGGCAATGTGCGGAACAATGCAAGAATGAGGCACGCATGCCTATGCAAATGAAGCATGATACAAGATGATACAAGTGAGACACGCGTGCCTCATAAAATGCAAAATGATACAAGTGTGACACGCATGCCACACGGAATGCAAAATGAAACAAATGAGACACGCGTGCCTCATAAGATGCGAAATGATACAAGTGTGACACGTATGCCACACAGAATGCAAAATTAAACAAATGAGACACGCATGCCTCATAAGATGCAAAATGATGCAAGTGTGACACGTATGCCACACGGAATGCAAAATTTTGAAAATTGGACTTATACACTACGCGAAGCCGGTTCGTATTCAAAACAATGCAATGTACTAACAAGTACAAGTAAGGTGCGCAAGATAGCGCGATAGGATACATGCAAGATGCAAGTGAGGTGCACAAAACAGTGCGATGCGGTGCGCAAAATAGCGCGAGTGATTTTGAAATGCACAAGACAGTGCGATGAAGGTGCGCAAAACAGCGCGAATGAAATGTAATGCACAAAACAGTGCGATGCGCTAAACAGCGCAATTGATAAACTGCACAAAACAGTGCGATGGAGGTGCGCAAAATAGCGCGAGCAATAAACTGCACAAAACAGTGCGATGCGCAAAACAGCGCGAACAATAAACTGCACAAAACAGTGCGATGCGGTGCGCAAAATAGCGCGAGTGATTTTTGAAAGCACAAAACAGTGCGATGCGCTAAACAGCGCGATTGATTTGAAATGCACAAAACAGAGCGATGCGCTAAACAGCGCGAGTGATTTGAAATGCACAAAACAGTGCGATGGAGGTGCGCAAAATAGCGCGAGCAATAAACTGCACAAAACAGTACGATGCGCAAAACAGCGCGAACAATAAACTGCACAAAACAGTGCGATGCGGTGCGCAAAATAGCACGAGTGATTTTTGAAATGCACAAAACAGTGCGATGCGCTAAACAGCGCGATTGATTTGAAATGCACAAGACAGTGCGATACGCTAAACAGCGCGATCGAAATGCACTAAACAGTGCGATACGCTAAACAGCGCGATTGATTTGAAATGCACTAAACAGTGCGACACGCTAAACAGCGCGATTGAAATGCAATGCACAAAATAGTGCGAGTGAGATACAACCACAAGATGCACAAGACAGTGCTAGTGAGATACAAAGTGTAAGTGCACAAGATAGTGCGAGTGAATGCATGTTCTATGCAAATGAGGTGCATTTTCTATGCAAGGAACAGGAGCATATTCTATGCAATATTGAAAGCAAATTCTATGCAGAATCGAAAGCAAGCATATTCTATGCATAAATCATAACGATGTGCGGCACGCATGTCACAGAAGTGTATACGAAAGTGCGCATTCTATGCAATGGAAGGGTATCAAACACGTACTCTGGTGCCTCCGATTTAACTTTCGGAGGACTCGGCAATCGCTCAGCTCAAAAGGGGACACCCTGTTTATATTGACGAGAGATAACATCTGCTGCTGCTTTAATTGCCATTCTGTCTTGAAGCAGGCTTACACTTGGGGTCGAGATACACTCATACTCTAGAGAAATGGCGAGGTCTGGGAAGGTGCACCTGAAATGCAGTCTCGGATCTTGCCAAAGTCGGAACACCCTAAGATGCTCCAAATTTTCATTTTTTCTTTTTCTTTTGCTTTGCAGTCTGGAACCTATATAGCTTCAGATAGGTCCTTGTTCTACTGTTCACACTTATCGGGGTTGGACCCTGCAGTTTTATAAAAGAACAAATACTGTTTTGCACAAATGTGGAGAATGGCACAGCACTCTGAGCACAAGATGATTTTTTGGAAATTGAGAAATGAGTTCTTAATCGGGTATTGAGCCGACGACTGGCCACAGCCAAAACGACTCGACAAGGGAAAAACAAAGGTAAACAACCTAAACACATCGAGTAACACTCGAAGCGACTCAAAACAAGAATCGAGACAGACAAAATAAAATACAAGACTCAAATGTGCACATGGAGCCTGTTTCCCCGAGTATTGTTTCCCACCCTTTCTCATTTGTGATTCTCGCATCGCTCGGCCCTCAGGCTCTGTTTTTCTGAAAAAGCCCTTTTCTCACTTTTTCTCTCATCGCACATCTCTCTATTCTTCAATCTCTCATTTTTCAATCCCTCCCCTGGGTGGTTGATGGATAAACTAGAAATTGTGGGCCCTTGCCGCTGGTATTCTACTAGATTCTCAATCTTGTTCACAACAGTGAGCTTCTCCCATACAGGGGCTGCGCTACAACTGGGCGTGTAGCAAATTTGCAGCTGACATCGGTTGACGATGCTTTGTTGGGGAGTTTGGATGTGATCAGATTTGTCCAGATGAGGAAGTGGAATATCATGATCCATTCCAGCTCGTGCTTCGCACTTGGCTCGATACCTCGTTGCTTGGAGGATGAGAGAGCTTTTCGGCCCTTTTGCTGTTGACTTCAGTTGTGCCCTTCTTGGCAGGTAGGGTGCCGCGAGTAGTTGACGACGGGGGAAAGACAGAACACCTGACTCAACTGTGCCCCTAGTTCATCATTTTGGCCATTTTTTGTTTTTGCTTTCTACTAAAACAATTTTGACCAATATGAGAGTTTCATTAACATGCTTGTTCGATTTTTGATTTGAAAATCATGCAAGTCAGGCTATGAGCACTGAAAATTTTCCTTTTTGGGTCCAAGAAATGGTCCAGTTTTTTGAAAAGATGGAATAATTTTCGAGAGAATAGTCAACCTCAGTAAAAATTCTCAAAAAATATTTTTGCAAACGGCCAATGCTCAACAAGCACGGAACCTGCTCTTGAGATGCGCAACTTCAGATCCGAAGGAAAATTGCCCCTTGCTTGAAAAGAGCTGCACGGCAACGGAAAGTTGCCCCTTGTTTGAATGGCACCGCGGCACACCGTATGGCAATGGAAAGTTGCCCCTTGTTTGGATAGCATCGCAGCACATTGCAATCACTCTTCAGAGTAACGATGACAACCGAACTCTCGGATACAGAGAAGGCAAAGATGATCAAAACCATTACATGGACACAGTTGATTTTGAAGTGTTTTACGGCTGGACTTCGAAATGAAGTTGCCTACGTATCCCAAAGATGAGAATCAAGCCTTACGTAGTTCGGGGTTAAGGTACACTCGGGTATTTAACCTCTCCTTTTGTGCTCTAACTTTTGCCAAGGCCGCCCTTCCGGGTTTTCAACCTTGCGAGCTCTGTTTTTCTTTTCTTTTCAATTCTTTTCATTTTTTTTCTTTTTTTCTTTCTTTTTTTTATTTCTGTTTTCTTCTTCTTTTCTTCATTTCTTTTTTGTTCTTTGCATTTTTGTTCTTCTTCTTTTTTGTTCTTTTCCTTTTTTCCTTGCTCTAACTTTTGCCTGGGTCGCCCTTCCGGGTTTTCGACCCAGCGAGCCTCTCAAGGGTAAAAGTGTAGCTTTGTCCATGTCAAATGGTTCTGAGATCTCGAATCCGTCTGAATCCAGGAGAGTGACTATTGTTCGCTGACAATGCCGGAGTCCATCCCATGGGGGCCGGATTTGCCCCTAGTGTTGTGGATAGGAACTCAGTAGTTCTTCAGCAATACTTTCTCTTTCCTCCCTCTGGGATTTAGCGTTCTTGCCGATCTTCATTGATTTGTGGAATGATCCATCTTCGGCTCTTCGAGCACAATCTGGCATCTTTTGCCCCTAATTCGAGGGGTGCTTCTGATCTAGCTTTACAAGCTTCCTTTGATATGATCTTCTTGATCTGACTTTGGTGCCTCTTGTTCGAGGGCTGCTTCAAAATGGCCACACAGGCTTCCTTTGATGGTTGACCATTGACCATTCTGAATTTAAGTCCAAGGTTTGAAAATGAGGGGTTAAGTCTCGAGGCTGAGAGCGATCCTAGGCTGCACAATCTCAAGAGCGATTCCACACAGGTCTTCGCAGGATCGCGCAAAACATTTTTTTGAAATTTTTTAAGAAAGCGACTAGTCGCTCGCGCTGAAGACAGTGTGAGACCAATCTGGATCAAGCCAGGATCCTTCTCAGTACTCACATTAACAAGCATGATCTCAATCATTAAGGGCTTAGCATGCCTCTCTTTCTCTCAATTGATCAGGTTTTACAAAACCTGAGGAATTCCTTCCTCTTCGTTTTTATTACAATGTTTCGAAAAAAGTTTTGAAAAACTTAGGTCATTACAATGACTTCGAAGGCACAAAAAAGGCAGGCGAAGAGTACTGTCATTTCATTCAAACTTTTGGCACAACTGGCACACGGCAGAAGCAAACACAAGAGTGTGAAAATCACTGCTGTTCCATTCAAATTTGTTGGCATAACTGGCTCCAAGGCAGAAACAGACTCAAGAGAAAGCAAAAAGACAAACGCGAAACAAGATAGTGATGTCCAAGGTAACACCCTCGGGATCACCCGACTCTAACAAAACAGGACTGACTCGATACAACAAGACAGACCTAACTGACTCAGTATGAAAAGACTGACTCAACACAAAACGACAAGACTAACCCAATACCCAAGTCAGAAAGTACAAAACTAGCATTCGCAAATGCTCAAAACAATGCGTGCCAAACGCCACATCTGGAGTAAACTGAGTGCCGCCCGCAGGTCGTTCATCCCCCGATCACATAGTCACATTATCCCCCACAAGTTCACTGATCAAATGCCGATAGACTTTGCAGAGCTTGGTGCGACGATGACCTCATTGTCAATCAAATTTTGTATCTCATGGCGGAGACGGACGCAATTGTCGGTGTCATGACCGGTTTGTTGATGAAAAGCACAGTACTTAGTCGGGTCATGCTTTGGAGGGAGAGGATCGGGTAGAGGCCGTTGTTCTAACGGGTTCAGATGTCCTTTCCTGAGTAGGACCCCTAGAGCTTTAGACAAAGGCATAAAGAATGGGGTGAAGACCCTCTTGCCTCGGGGTAGATAGTCCGAAGTTCGGGGGTTTGAAGTGGATGAACCAACAAAGGGAGTAGCTGGTATAGGCTTGGCTTGTTGACTTTTCCTGGGTGCAGGGTTAGGGTTGGAGGAAACGGTTCTGGTATGACGGTTCCTATCCCGATTTTCTGCCTGGCTTGAACTACCCTCGGTCGGAGTGGGGAAAGTGTCATCCACAGTTTTAGTCACGACTGCGAATACGTGCTGCTTGTTCAACCCCCCGGCCTTCAAAGCCTCAACTGCCCACAGCAGTTGTTCATAGGGATCAGTGTCCACCTTGTTCTTTCCACTAGCCTCAGCTTGGTGGACGGTTTGGGTTGCTACTTCAGTGCGAAGCCCCGTTGTTGTCGACATGTCATTGCCGGAGCTTGAGACAGCTTCAGGTTGGCTGAGCTCAATCACAATCCGCCCCAGCAGCGGGGACTCCTGTGGTATGAAATTCCCGGCATACGGTGCCGCTGGGGGTGAAGCTGACATTCCGTAGGCGAGATCCGCCACAGACCTTTGGAGATCACCTATCATCCCCATTAGCTCAAATGTAGTAGGCTCGCGAGCCTGGTATAACTGGGGTGCCCAGACCGAGTGCACAACAGGCGACCTGGGTGGATGTGACACATCAGTGTTGGCCTCACTCTGCAGAGCGGTCCCCTGCTCCAATGCAGCCGCCATAACCACGATTTCTTCTGAATTCTGTGCCGCCATAAATCCTGCCTCAGCAAAGAGGAGACACTGGCTATTCTGTATCAACTCTGCGACTCTCTGAACTGAAAGGAAAAATAGACAGCCTTTCAGCCCAAACTGATCAAACACGGGTGTAGCCAAACAACTGTACCCTACTGCTGATCACTGTTCCCAGAAATCACTGTTCCCGAAAACTGAACCCTGATACCCGCGGATAACTGATTCTCATAACTGATACTGATACTGGTGTCCTCAGGTCTGATACTCAAACTTGCAAACTAACTTGTACTTTCCCTGTAGAAATACATTCTAGAAGCACATAGCAAGTAAAGAGAACCAAAACACCCCTATGTTGGGGTAGGGTTTCCCTGCCCTATCTTGTCAGGAGCTAGGGTTTCACTACGCACACAGCGGTTTCAAACAACCTAACATCGGGTAAGCAGCCTGTCCTAATTTGGAATGGTCACTATGGATCCGAAAATGTACTAGGTCGAATGGTCAAAAAGGGTGCCCCGGTAAAATCGGGGTTCGTGTTCCCATACTATCAGAGCCCATAGCCGGTCAGCCTTATGGTCATGCCTTGACAAGACAAGCCTCCGGCAAACCGTTCAGGAATGGCAGATGGCAAACACTGTGTTCCTAGGCGCACCAATGCACATGCAATGAAAAGAAACACATAAGCGAAATCAAAACAGGATATCACGAGTTCGAGTCAAGCTCTCTAAAATCCCCAGCAAAGTCGCCAGAAACTGTAGACGCGCCCGCGGAGGGGGGCCTTATGCTACTACAGTTCGGACTCGCGATTTTGTTGTCACGGTTCTTAATCTGAACCAAAGAGTCCAAATCTGGCAAATCGTTTTGAGAAACAGATTTTTGAAAAAGTAGTGCCAAACATGGACTGCTTTGCCAGATACAGAGTCGCCACCTAAATATTTTTTAATGGGGAAATTTAGGAAACCCTGACTCGGTGCCGAAGGCCACATGTCCGTTATCACCGGAGTTGTCTCGGCTCGGGAGCTTGGGTACGATCGGGGAAGGTCAGCTATGAGCACCCCCTTTCGCCCGGTACGAAGACCGGCCTCTACTAACCATGATATCCGATTTTGAAAACATTAAGTGTTCTTATTCCATTTATTAGTCTAGAATTACTATGTTATGCGCGCAGCAAACAAGTATAGACTAGATTGCCTAATTTGGAAATAAGCATTGCATATCCGTTCGGTTTTGAAAAAGTGCTTTGGAATTTGCTACTCATAAGTAGGCTAAAATACGGATTTCAACGAGTTTTTCCAATCCAAACAATCCAACCTCCACCCACAGGCATTAAAACATTTTAACACATAAGCACTTAGCCGCATGGCAGGCATACTGTCATGGCAACACTCACACACATGCGGGATGCTAAAGCATAAATACTTACATCGTACTCCGTGCCAAAACAGTAAACTAGTCAGCAAACATGCATGTCCTAGTTCATGTTAAAAATGGCTAATGCATCACATGTAAAAATGCAATCTAGGCAGGCTCGGCTAACCCTAAACATGGCATGTGAAATGCGATCAACTACCACATATTCAATTTGTGAATTGAAGTACAGATGCAGTTAGCGTGATGTACCGAGCCTAATGTATGTAATACAAATGTATGGATGCACGCATGCATAGCATAAGGTATGCTAATTTTAAAGATGCCCTAATCTACCATCATAAGCAGGTAAATAAAAGGGAAGAAAGAAGTGGAGATTGGAAGACATACACACCACCCACACACACTTATTACAAATTTGCCCTCACTCGGAGGGACCAAATAAATATTACAAATTAATTAACTACGCAAGCTAATTAAATATTACAAATTGCCTAATCAACTAAGCAAATTTAATTAAACTAAGAAAACAGTAAATCGCCTCGGGAAATGCGCCGCCATGCGTGAGCTACCTCTGTTTTCCTTCCTTCACTCCTCTAGAGGTTGCCAAAACCTCAGGACTGCTTTTCTGGACAATGAGGAGTGCCACCGGCTGAATGGAATTGCCACCGGCAGTGTGGTATGGCCACCGGCACAAAACGAAGCTGTCGGCAGAGAAATGATTGCCGGTCGGCACTTTACACTGCCGGTCGGCAGAGTGTTCCTGCAGAATCTGCAAATGACAGCAACAGAGGGCAAGGCAAAGCATGGCACCACAATTCAAGGCATATATGCACCAACCATGTCCCTTATCATGGTAATGACTCAAAGGGGCATGTGTTTCGATTCTCGGACCACCAATCACGCATTTCCATGCATGATGGCCCAAAGAATCGAGTATGCAACTTTCATGTCAAATGAAATGCAAACCAATCAAACAAACCAAGGCCCAATTCCTATCATCAAGTCAAGGAACAAGGCATGCATGCAAGATACAATGCAACCTAAGCATGCAAGCTAAGGATGCAACATGACATGGCAACAAGCTTATGCAAGCATACAAGCAAACATGGGACCATGCAAATGGATATAAAGATGGACTTATACAGGACTTAGGCAGCTCTAATAAGGCAAAAAACAGTAGCCAAAATGCCCAAAAATGGAGGCTAAACACACATGCACACATACACATGTTATGGTCCAAACCTCAAGCATTAAGCAAGCAACATTCAAGCACACTTGACAAGAGATTTCATGGACGATTAGCATGCAACATGAGCTCTAAAATCATGCTATAAAATGATGTCCAATAATGTTAAACAAGATAAGCAAATGCATGCAAGCACGGTCCAAATACTTGAGGCAAGTCATGAAGCTTTGAAGCACATTTATCACAATCATGGCATGCATTAAACAACTAAAAACAGGTTTTTAGCATGTTAAAACAAGGCCAAAGGACTACTTAGATGGCATCTAAGTGGCTCAAATTTAGAGGCATGCACGATGGTCAAAACATGGAGCATACAACACATGCTTCCAAAGCATTAAAGAGGCATGCAAGGCAGTCACGCAAGCATGAAATTGGGACTGAAATAACATGTAGGGTGGCCCCAAATCACCAAATCAATGCAAAGATGTCATGCTATACATTCACACGCTTAAGGCCAACTAGCCGGAATGCAAAGGGGCTATACTAAGCATGCCAAATCCGACCCAAACAACCGTGGACAGACCTAAGACATGGAAAAATATGCACAAAATCTTCACAAGACTAAGCCTAAAACACGCTCGAAGAAAGGCTAACAACCTAAGGCATATTAAGGCAATAACATGGCATTACATGGTAGGTATGCTAAGCATGCATGGTGTACCAAAACCAACAAAAAACAGAGATATAATATGACATATTAAGCATGGAAAGCAGCCAAGACATGGTCAATACACACTTTAACATGATGCTCTCTCAAGAGGCCAAAAATGGTCCATTTCAAGGACAACAAGGAGAAGGGGTGGCCCTCCCCTTTTGGAGACTTCAAGGCACCATCTTCACCACTGAAATCCCTCAAGATTTCAGTGGTGAAGAAGCCCAAACACCAAAGTCCCGAAACTAGCACAAAATAGCACAAAATGAGGCCTTTCAAGGCCTAAGAGGGGTCAAACACCCTCAAACCAAAAAACACTCTTAATAAACAATCAAGAGGGCCTAAAAACAGAACTTTTTTGTGTTATACAATAAGCACGAAAATAGCTCTAAGACAGGTAGAAAATCAATGCAAAAATGGGGAATAATGGGACTAGATTCTCACCCTTGAAGACCCCTTTACAAATGATGCTCCATTGGCTCTCCTTGGCTTGAATCCAACACCAAAACTTCAAAATCAGTCCCTTAGAACCTCAGTAGCTAAGTGAAGGTGAAACACTAGGTGTTTGTGTGCAATAGTATGGACTAAACACGCTAAAACACACACAAGAGGGAAAAAGAGAGAGATAAGGTGTATCAAACCCTAACCCTAGAACTCAAACCCTAACAATGGTTGTCTAAGCTCTCTCAAGTGTCTCAAGTGTCTAACCTTTTGCAACAAGAGAGAGTCCCTCTCTATATAGAAGCCTTTGTCTTGTAAAGCTTACAAGACAAGCTTCATAAGAGGGAGATCCCTCCATACACGTGTATGGAAGGGAGCAAAAGCAAGACAGCTGTCTTAAAATATCTGCAAAAGCAGATGCACAGTAGTCGACCGGCCAAAAATGCCATCTTGGCCAAAAGTAGTGCCGACCAGCACTAAATAGTGCTGACCGGCAACAAAAAGTGCCGGCCGGCAATAAAAAGTGCCGATGGAAGCAAAAACCAGCCAGTGGCCTCTAGCCACTGCCGGTGGTGGGTGGGGATGGCTCACAAGGCATTCCCTGCCCCTCCAAGGCAAAACACAAGTGTTTGGTGTAAAACCAGACACTAAACAGTCAAGTTCAGAGATCCTGAGGCAAGGCGCGCGAGCCGAGACCTCCGGGAACTCCAAACGAACACAAACATGGATAATCACCGAGTGTTCAAACGGTGACGTCCAAGTCTTGAGGACGGTCAAAAATGGGGTGTCTACAGTTGCCCCTCTTTGACAGAACTCGAAAGTCATAACAATGACGGGAGTGAATGTCAAATCCCAGAGACGACCCATTTTTGACAAGGCCGAAGACTTAGACAAACATGCAAGACAAACAAGATATGCGCCCGAAGGCAGGGGCAAAATGCAAGACAATGCACGGAGCCGGACATAACTTATGATCATGCAAAGAAAACTGTAACGAAGCACACATGCGACGGTTTTAAGCTAGCATACACCAAACTAAACTACAATGCAGAAAGGATGCAAGAGAATTATGCAATTCTCAATACGTCTCACTCGGAGGATACAATACCTGTGCGGCTCGTCTGGTTGCACCAGCTTCAAATGAACCGTACATACAATATCGTGCCTGAAAAGAAAACAAACTTAACAGGTACAATATTGTTAGCAACATGCATGACAATGCAAGAATGGATGCAAAATGATATGCAATATATACAAAACAATGTATAAACAATGCAAATGAAGATGCAATGTAATTGAAACAATGCAAACTAAAATTGAATCATAATCCAATCACGAGTGGTTCGAAACCACACCTATGTCAAATAGATTGATGGAGGTAACAAGTCTGTCTACCACAGAACGGTCAACTGAATTGTGAGCATTGTAGACAGACACAAGAACAAGTATTGGGTGGAATGACATAAGTGGGGAAACGACCCGCTGGAGAAATGACAATGATCCTAATGCCGGATGCAAAAATTATACTACAATGTAATGGAAATGAATATGGCACGTGGGCCAAACCAAATCTTGCCTAGGTAGGGCATGTACGCATACAAGCCACGTCTAACATAGAACGGTCTACTGAACTATGCTTCGACACGAGAAGTATGGGCACATACCAGACCAAGCTCAACATGGAAAGGCGCGAGCCATAGATGGATGTGATGCAATGAATGCATGCAATCTAAAATGCAGTGGATATGGCACGCGGGCCAAACCAAATCTTGCCTAGGAAAGGCATGTACTCGTACAAGCCATGTCTAACACAGAAAAGGTGCCGCAACCCTCAAACCAACATACCAGCGTGGAATAGGCGCGCACACATGCAGAACTGTGTTTAAACGTGAAAAGTAAGGGCACATACCAGACCAAGCTCAACATGGAAAGGCGCAAGCCATAGATGGAAAGCGTGATGCAATGCATACATGCAAACTACAATGTAATACTTACAGATATGCAATGGAATGGATATTTACAAAAATGCATGACAATGCAGTATGATGCGATCTACTGGGGAAAATGCAATGAATGCATGCAAGCTACAATGGAAATGCATGACAATGCACTATGATGCAACGACTATGATTGCAACTTTCCCTATCTTACCAACAAGGCGATATACTAGGTTGGTTCAGTATCTAGAACTGAGGCGTAGACACGCCGCCTCAATCTATGGGGCTTCCATACAGATTTCAAGCCGAGGATACACCCCTGGGTATTTAAACCAGACTTTAGTCTCGGAACTCCCGAACCTTTGCGTTCTGGGCATAAGCCGTTCGAACTCTAGTTTTCACCGTCCCCGTTGGTCTTCTAGGAACTCATCGCAAACATAGGCAGGTGGCTTTACCAGACCACCGAAAGTCGTTCGGGCACGACAAACACCAAAGGAATTGCACCTTCAGAGGATTTAGGGTCTCCTAGACCAGGATGCAAAATGCATGCAAATTGCACACGTCAATGTGCTGAAGGTTTCGCACCTTCCAAGAATTTAAGGTCTCCTAGACCGTGCGTGTTTAAGGTCTCGCCAGACCGTGGCAATGTGCGGAACAATGCAAGAATGAGGCACACATGCCTATGCAAATGAAGCATGATACAAGATGATACAAGTGAGACACGCGTGCCTCATAAAATGCAAAATGATACAAGTGTGACACGCATGCCACACGGAATGCAAAATGAAACAAATGAGACATGCGTGCCTCATAAGATGCGAAATGATACAAGTGTGACACGTATGCCACACAGAATGCAAAATTAAACAAATGAGACACGCATGCCTCATAAGATGCAAAATGATGCAAGTGTGACACGTATGCCACACGGAATGCAAAATTTTGAAAATTGGACTTATACGCTACGCGAAGCCGGTTCGTATTCAAAACAATGCAATGTACTAACAAGTACAAGTAAGGTGCGCAAGATAGCGCGATAGGATACATGCAAGATGCAAGTGAGGTGCACAAAACAGTGCGATGCGATGCGCAAAATAGCGCGAGTGATTTTGAAATGCACAAGACAGTGCGATGAAGGTGCGCAAAACAGCGCGAATGAAATGTAATGCACAAAACAGTGCGATGCGCTAAACAGCGCAATTGATAAACTGCACAAAACAGTGCGATGGAGGTGCGCAAAATAGCGCGAGCAATAAACTGCACAAAACAGTGCGATGCGCAAAACAGCGCAAACAATAAACTGCACAAAACAGTGCGATGCGGTGCGCAAAATAGCGCGAGTGATTTTTGAAATGCACAAAACAGTGCGATGCGCTAAACAGCGCGATTGATTTGAAATGCACAAAACAGTGCGATGCGCTAAACAGCGCGAGTGATTTGAAATGCACAAAACAGTGCGATGGAGGTGCGCAAAATAACGCGAGCAATAAACTGCACAAAACAGTGCGATGCGCAAAACAGCGCGAACAATAAACTGCACAAAACAGTGCGATGCGCAAAACAGCGCGAACAATAAACTGCACAAAACAGTGCGATGCGGTGCGCAAAATAGCACGAGTGATTTTTGAAATGCACAAAACAGTGCGATGCGCTAAACAGCGCGATTGATTTGAAATGCACAAGACAGTGCGATACGCTAAATAGCGCGATCGAAATGCACTAAACAGTGCGATACACTGAACAGCGCGATTGATTTGAAATGCACTAAACAGTGCGACACGCTAAACAACGCGATTGAAATGCAATGCACAAAATAGTGCGAGTGAGATACAACCACAAGATGCACAAGACAGTGCTAGTGAGATACAAAGTGTAAGTGCACAAGATAGTGCGAGTGAATGCATGTTCTATGCAAATGAGGTGCATTTTCTATGCAAGGAACAGGAGCATATTCTATGCAATATTGAAAGCAAATTCTATGCAGAATCGAAAGCAAGCATATTCTATGCATAAATCATAACGATGTGCGGCACGCATGTCACAGAAGTGTATACGAAAGTGCGCATTCTATGCAATGGAAGGGTATCAAACACGTACTCTGGTGCCTCCGATTTAACTTTCGGAGGACTCGGCAATCGCTCAGCTCAAAAGGGGACACCCTGTTTATATTGACGAGAGATAACATCTGCTGCTGCTTTAATTGCCATTCTGTCTTGAAGCAGGCTTACACTTGGGGTCGAGATACACTCATACTCTAGAGAAATGGCGAGGTCTGGGAAAGTGCACCTGAAATGCAGTCTCGGATCTTGCCAAAGTCGGAACACCCTAAGATGCTCCAAATTTTCATTTTTTCTTTTTCTTTTGCTTTGCAGTCTGGAACCTATATAGCTTCAGATAGGTCCTTGTTCTACTGTTCACACTTATCGGGGGTGCAGTTTTATGAAAGAACAAATACTGTTTTGCACAAATGTGGAGAATGGCACAGCACTCTGAGCACAAGATGATTTTTTGGAAATTGAGAAATGAGTTCTTAACCGGGTATTGAGCCGACGACTGGCCACAGCCAAAACGACTCGACAAGGGAAAAACAAAGGTAAACAACCTAAACACATCGAGTAACACTCGAAGCGACTCAAAACAAGAATCGAGACAGACAAAATAAAATACAAGACTCAAATGTGCACATGGAGCCTGTTTCCCCGAGTATTGTTTCCCACCCTTTCTCATTTGTGATTCTCGCATCGCTCGGCCCTCAGGCTCTGTTTTTCTGAAAAAGCCCTTTTCTCACTTTTTCTCTCATCGCACATCTCTCTATTCTTCAATCTCTCATTTTTCAATCCCTCCCCTGGGTGGTTGATGGATAAACTAGAAATTGTGGGCCCTTGCCGCTGGTATTCTACTAGATTCTCAATCTTGTTCACAACAGTGAGCTTCTCCCATACAGGGGCTGCGCTACAACTGGGCGTGTAGCAAATTTGCAGCTGACATCGGTTGACGATGCTTTGTTGGGGAGTTTGGATGTGATCAGATTTGTCCAGATGAGGAAGTGGAATATCATGATCCATTCCAGCTCGTGCTTCGCACTTGGCTCGATACCTCGTTGCTTGGAGGATGAGAGAGCTTTTCGGCCCTTTTGCTGTTGACTTCAGTTGTGCCCTTCTTGGCAGGTAGGGTGCCGCGAGTAGTTGACGACGGGGGAAAGACAGAACACCTGACTCAACTGTGCCCCTAGTTCATCATTTTGGCCATTTTTTGTTTTTGCTTTCTACTAAAACAATTTTGACCAATATGAGAGTTTCATTAACATGCTTGTTCGATTTTTGATTTGAAAATCATGCAAGTCAGGCTATGAGCACTGAAAATTTTCCTTTTTGGGTCCAAGAAATGGTCCAGTTTTTTGAAAAGATGGAATAATTTTCGAGAGAATAGTCAACCTCAGTAAAAATTCTCAAAAAATATTTTTGCAAACGGCCAATGCTCAACAAGCACGGAACCTGCTCTTGAGATGCGCAACTTCAGATCCGAAGGAAAATTGCCCCTTGCTTGAAAAGAGCTGCACGGCAACGGAAAGTTGCCCCTTGTTTGAATGGCACCGCGGCACACCGTATGGCAATGGAAAGTTGCCCCTTGTTTGGATAGCATCGCAGCACATTGCAATCACTCTTTAGAGTAACGATGACAACCGAACTCTCGGATACAGAGAAGGCAAAGATGATCAAAACCATTACATGGACACAGTTGATTTTGAAGTGTTTTACGGCTGGACTTCGAAATGAAGTTGCCTGCGTATCCCAAAGATGAGAATCAAGCCTTACGTAGTTCGGGGTTAAGGTACACTCGGGTATTTAACCTCTCCTTTTGTGCTCTAACTTTTGCCAAAGCCGCCCTTCCGGGTTTTCAACCTTGCGAGCTCTGTTTTTCTTTTCTTTTCAATTCTTTTCATTTTTTTTCTTTTTTTCTTTCTTTTTTTTATTTCTGTTTTCTTCTTCTTTTCTTCATTTCTTTTTTGTTCTTTGCATTTTTGTTCTTCTTCTTTTTTGTTCTTTTCCTTTTTTCCTTGCTCTAACTTTTGCCTGGGTCGCCCTTCCGGGTTTTCGACCCAGCGAGCCTCTCAAGGGTAAAAGTGTAGCTTTGTCCATGTCAAATGGTTCTGAGATCTCGAATCCGTCTGAATCCAGGAGAGTGACTATTGTTCGCTGACAATGCCGGAGTCCATCCCATGGGGGCCGGATTTGCCCCTAGTGTTGTGGATAGGAACTCAGTAGTTCTTCAGCAATACTTTCTCTTTCCTCCCTCTGGGATTTGGCGTTCTTGCCGATCTTCATTGATTTGTGGAATGATCCATCTTCGGCTCTTCGAGCACAATCTGGCATCTTTTGCCCCTAGTTCGAGGGGTGCTTCTGATCTAGCTTTACAAGTTTCCTTTGATATGATCTTCTTGATCTGACTTTGGTGCCTCTTGTTCGAGGGCTGCTTCAAAATGGCCACACAGGCTTCCTTTGATGGTTGACCATTGACCATTCTGAATTTAAGTCCAAGGTTTGAAAATGAGGGGTTAAGTCTCGAGGCTGAGAGCGATCCTAGGCTGCACAATCTCAAGAGCGATTCCACACAGGTCTTCGCAGGATCGCGCAAAATATTTTTTTGAAATTTTTTAAGAAAGCGACTAGTCACTCGCGCTGAAGACAGTGTGAGACCAATCTGGATCAAGCCAGGATCCTTCTCAGTACTCATATTAACAAGCATGATCTCAATCATTAAGGGCTTAGCATGCCTCTCTTTCTCTCAATTGATCAGGTTTTACAAAACCTGAGGAATTCCTTCCTCTTCGTTTTTATTACAATGTTTCGAAAAAAGTTTTGAAAAACTTAGGTCATTACAATGACATCGAAGGCACAGAAAAGGCAGGCGAAGAGTACTGTCATTTCATTCAAACTTTTGGCACAACTGGCACACGGCAGAAGCAAATGCAAGAGTGTGAAAATCACTGCTGTTCTATTCAAATTTGTTGGCATAACTGGCTCCAAGGCAGAAACAGACTCAAGAGAAAGCAAAAAGACAAACGCGAAACAAGATAGTGATGTCCAAGGTAACACCCTCGGGATCACCCGACTCTAACAAAACAGGACTGACTTGATACAACAAGACAGACCTAACTGACTCAGTATGAAAAGACTGACTCAACACAAAACGACAAGACTAACCCAATACCCAAGTCAGAAAGTACAAAACTAGCATTCGCAAATGCTCAAAACAATGCGTGCCAAACGCCACATCTGGAGTAAACTGAGTGCCGCCCGCAGGTCGTTCATCCCCCGATCACATAGTCACATTATCCCCCACAAGTTCACTGATCAAATGCCGATAGACTTTGCAGAGCTTGGTGCGATGATGACCTCATTGTCAATCAAATTTTGTATCTCATGGCGGAGACGGACGCAATTGTCGGTGTCATGACCGGTTTGTTGATGAAAAGCACAGTACTTAGTCGGGTCATGCTTTGGAGGGAGAGGATCGGGTAGAGGCCGTTGTTCTAACGGGTTCAGATGTCCTTTCCTGAGTAGGACCCCTAGAGCTTTAGACAAAGGCATAAAGAGTGGGGTGAAGACCCTCTTGCCTCGGGGTAGATAGTCCGAAGTTCGGGGGTTTGAAGTGGATGAACCAACAAAGGGAGTAGCTGGTATAGGCTTGGCTTGTTGACTTTTCCTGGGTGCAGGGTTAGGGTTGGAGGAAACGGTTCTGGTATGACGGTTCCTATCCCGATTTTCTGCCTGACTTGAACTACCCTCGGTCGGAGTGGGGAAAGTGTCATCCACAGTTTTAGTCACGACTGCGAATACTTGCTGCTTGTTCAACCCCCCGGCCTTCAAAGCCTCGACTGCCCACAACAGTTGTTCATAGGGATCAGTGTCCACCTTGTTCTATCCACTAGCCTCAGCTTGGTGGACGGTTTGGGTTGCTACTTCAGTGCGAAGCCCCGTTGTCGTCGACATGTCATTGCCGGAGCTTGAGACAGCTTCAGGTTGGCTGAGCTCAATCACAATCCGCCCCAGCAGCGGGGACTCCTGTGGTATGAAATTCCCGGCATACGGTGCCGCTGGGGGTGAAGCTGACATTCCGTAGGCGAGATCCGCCACAGACCTTTGGAGATCACCTATCATCCCCATTAGCTCAAATGTAGTAGTCTCGCGAGCCTGGTATAACTGGGGTGCCCAGACCTGGTGCACAACAGGCGACCTGGGTGGATGTGAGACATCAGTGTTGGCCTCACTCTGCAGAGCGGTCCCCTGCTCCAATGCAGCCGCCATAACCACGATTTCTTCTGAATTCTGTGCCGCCATAAATCCTGCCTCAGCAAAGGGGAGACACTGGCTATTCTGTATCAACTCTGCGACTCTCTGAACTGAAAGGAAAAACAGACAGCCTTTCAGCCCAAACTGATCAAACACGGGTGTAGCCAAACAACTGTACCCTACTGCTGATCACTGTTCCCAGAAATCACTGTTCCTGAAAACTGAACCCTGATACCCGCGGATAACTGATTCTCATAACTGATACTGATGCTGGTGTCCTCAGGTCTGATACTCAAACTTGCAAACTGACATGTACTTTCCCTGTAGAAATACATTCTAAAAGCACATAGCAAGTAAAGAGAACCAAAACACCCCTATGTTGGGGTAGGGTTTCCCTGCCCTATCTTGTCAGGAGCTAGGGTTTCACTACGCACACAGCGGTTTCAAACAACCTAACATCGGGTAAGCAGCCTGTCCTAATTTGGAATGGTCACTATGGATCCGAAAATGTACTAGGTCGAGTGGTCAAAAAGGGTGCCCCGGTAAAACCGGGGTTCGTGTTCCCATACTGTCAGAGCCCATAGCCGGTCAGCCTTATGGTCATGCCTTGACAAGACAAGCCTCCGGCAAACCGTTCAGGAATGGCAGATGGCAAACACTGTGTTCCTAGGCGCACCAATGCACATGCAATGCAAAGAAACACATAAGCGAAATCAAAACAGGATATCACGAGTTCGAGTCAAGCTCTCTAAAATCCCCAGCAGAGTCACCAGAAACTGTAAACGCGCCCGCGGAGGGGGGCCTTATGCTACTACAGTTCGGACTCGCGATTTTGTTGTCGCGGTTCTTAATCTGAACCAAAGAGTCCAAATCTGGCAAATCGTTTTGAGAAACAGATTTTTGAAAAAGTAGTGCCAAACATGGACTGCTTTGCCAGATACAGAGTCGCCACCTAAATATTTTTTAATGGGGAAATTTAGGAAACCCTGACTCGGTGCCGAAGGCCACATATCCGTTATCACCGGAGTTGTCTCGGCTCGGGAGCTTAGGTACGATCGGGGAAGGTCAGCTATGAGCACCCCCTTTCGCCCGGTGCGAAGACCGGCCTCTACTAACCATGATATCCGATTTTGAAAACATTAAGTGTTCTTATTCCATTTATTAGTCTAGAATTACTATGTTATGCGCGCAGCAAACAAGTATAGACTAGATTGCCTAATTTGGAAATAAGCATTGCATATCCGTTCGGTTTTGAAAAAGTGCTTTGAAATTTGCTACTCGTAAGTAGGCTAAAATACGGATTTCAACGAGTTTTTCCAATCCAAACAATCCAACCTCCACCCACAGGCATTAAAACATTTTAACACATAAGCACTTAGCCGCATGGCAGGCATACTGTCATGGCAACACTCACACACATGCGGGATGCTAAAGCATAAATACTTACATCGTACTCCGTGCCAAAACAGTAAACTAGTCAGCAAACATGCATGTCCTAGTTCATGTTAAAAATGGCTAATGCATCACATGCAAAAATGCAATCTAGGCAGGCTCGGCTAACCCTAAACATGGCATGTGAAATGCGATCAACTACCACATATTCAATTTGTGAATTGAAGTACAGATGCAGTTAGCGTGATGTACCGAGCCTAATGTATGTAATACAAATGTATGGATGCACGCATGCATAGCATAAGGTATGCTAATTTTAAAGATGCCCTAATCTACCATCATAAGCAGGTAAATAAAAGGGAAGAAAGAAGTGGAGATTGGAAGACATACACACCACCCACACACACTTATTACAAATTTGCCCTCACTCGGAGGGACCAAATAAATATTACAAATTAATTAACTACGCAAGCTAATTAAATATTACAAATTGCCTAATCAACTAAGCAAATTTAATTAAACTAAGAAAACAGTAAATCGCCTCGGGAAATGCGCCGCCATGCGTGAGCTACCTCTGTTTTCCTTCCTTCACTCCTCTAGAGGTTGCCAAAACCTCAGGACTGCTTTTCTGGACAATGAGGAGTGCCACCGGCTGAATGGAATTGCCACCGGCAGTGTGGTATGGCCACCGGCACAAAACGAAGCTGTCGGCAGAGAAATGATTGCCGGTCGGCACTTTACACTGCCGGTCGGCAGAGTGTTCCTGCAGAATCTGCAAATGACAGCAACAGAGGGCAAGGCAAAGCATGGCAACACAATTCAAGGCATATATGCACCAACCATGTCCCTTATCATGGTAATGACTCAAAGGGGCATGTGTTTCGATTCTCGGACCACCAATCACGCATTTCCATGCATGATGGCCCAAAGAATCGAGTATGCAACTTTCATGTCAAATGAAATGCAAACCAATCAAACAAACCAAGGCCCAATTCCTATCATCAAGTCAAGGAACAAGGCATGCATGCAAGATACAATGCAACCTAAGCATGCAAGCTAAGGATGCAACATGACATGGCAACAAGCTTATGCAAGCATACAAGCAAACATGGGACCATGCAAATGGATATAAAGATGGACTTATACAGGACTTGGGCAGCTCTAATAAGGCAAAAAACAGTAGCCAAAATGCCCAAAAATGGAGGCTAAACACACATGCACACATACACATGTTATGGTCCAAACCTCAAGCATTAAGCAAGCAACATTCAAGCACACTTGACAAGAGATTTCATGGACGATTAGCATGCAACATGAGCTCTAAAATCATGCTATAAAATGATGTCCAATAATGTTAAACAAGATAAGCAAATGCATGCAAGCACGGTCCAAATACTTGAGGCAAGTCATGAAGCTTTGAAGCACATTTATCACAACAATCATGGCATGCATTAAACAACTAAAAACAGGTTTTTAGCATGTTAAAACAAGGCCAAAGGACTACTTAGATGGCATCTAAGTGGCTCAAATTTAGAGGCATGCACGATGGTCAAAACATGGAGCATACAACACATGCTTCCAAAGCATTAAAGAGGCATGCAAGGCAGTCACGCAAGCATGAAATTGGAACTGAAATAACATGTAGGGTGGCCCCAAATCACCAAATCAATGCAAAGATGTCATGCTATACATTCACACGCTTAAGGCCAACTAGCCGGAATGCAAAGGGGCTATACTAACCATGCCAAATCCGACCCAAACAACCATGGACAGACCTAAGACATGGAAAAATATGCACAAAATCTTCACAAGACTAAGCCTAAAACACGCTCGAAGAAAGGCTAACAACCTAAGGCATATTAAGGCAATAACATGGCATTACATGGTAGGTATGCTAAGCATGCATGGTGTACCAAAACTAACAAAAAACAGAGGTATAATATGACATATTAAGCATGGAAAGCAGCCAAGACATGGTCAATACACACTTCAACATGATGCTCTCTCAAAAGGCCAAAAATGGTCCATTTCAAGGACAACAAGGAGAGGGGGTGGCCCTCCCCTTTTGGAGACTTCAAGGCACCATCTTCACCACTGAAATCCCTCAAGATTTCAGTGGTGAAGAGGCCCAAACACCAAAGTCCCGAAACTAGCACAAAATAGCACAAAATGAGGCCTTTCAAGGCCTAAGAGGGGTCAAACACCCTCAAACCACAAAAAACTCTTAATAAACAATCAAGAGGGCCTAAAAACAGAACTTTTTTGTATTATACAATAAGCACAAAAATAGCTCTAAGACAGGTAGAAAATCAATGCAAAAATGGGGAATAATGGGACTAGATTCTCACCCTTGAAGACCCCTTTACAAATGATGCTCCAATGGCTCTCCTTGGCTTGAATCCAACACCAAAACTTCAAAATCAGTCCCTTAGAACCTCAGTAGCTAAGTGAAGGTGAAACACTAGGTGTTTGTGTGCAATAGTATGGACTAAACACGCTAAAACACACACAAGAGGGGAAAAGAGAGAGATAAGGTGTATCAAACCCTAACCCTAGAACTCAAACCCTAACAATGGCTGTCTAAGCTCTCTCAAGTGTCTCAAGTGTCTAACCTTTTGCAACAAGAGAGAGTCTCTCTCTATATAGAAGCCTTTGTCTTGTAAAGCTTACAAGACAAGCTTCATAAGAGGGAGATCCCTCCATACACGTGTATGGAGAGGAGCAAAAGCAAGACAGCTGTCTTAAAATATCTGCAAAAGCAGATGCACAGTAGTCGGCCGGCCAAAAATGCCATCTTGGCCAAAAGTAGTGCCGACCGGCACTAAATAGTGCTGACCGGCAACAAAAAGTGCCGGCCGGCAATAAAAAGTGCCGATGGAAGCAAAAACCAGCCGATGGCCTCTAGCCACTGCCGGTGGTGGGTGGGGATGGCTCACAAGGCATTCCCTGCCCCTCCAAGGCAAAACACAAGTGTTTGGTGTAAAACCAGACACTAAACAGTCAAGTTCGGAGATCCTGAGGCAAGGCGCGCGAGCCGAGACCTCCGGGAACTCCAAACGAACACAAACATGGATAATCACCGAGTGTTCAAACGGTGACGTCCAAGTCTTGAGGACGGTCAAAAATGGGGTGTCTACAGGACAAAAACAGCCATGATGATGCTCTGGCCTGCCTTAGCTCATCAGTAGATACCAAAGACGCTAGAAAAGTTTGGGTTAAGTTCGTGCCAGAACCAAACATTGCATCTCCAGTCCTCTACAGTAACCTAGAGCCAAGCTGGATGGATCTGATACTTGCTTTTTCTGAAATCTGGCACTCTCTCCGAAGACAAAAAGGAAGCCAGCAAAATCTGACACAAGTCAGCTCGGTTCTGGGTCTCACGGTCTAGGAAGCTATACAGACGTTCTTATCTCGGTCCTTATCTTTTATGTGTGCATCCAAATCTGGTTGAGAATGTTCTCTACGAAATTCATGATGGGATTTGTGGATGCCACGTTAGTGGAAGGTCAATAGCGCACCGAGGGGTCTGGATATTGTCGGACCGTTGGCACGAGGCACTGGGAACAGGCGATTCTTCATCGCTGCAACCGACTATTTCACTAAGTGGGTTAAAGTCGAAGCAATGGCAAGTATCAAAGAAGCGGACACAAAGCGGTTTGTCATGAGGAACGTCGTGGTCTGTTTCGGCATCCCGCGAGTACTGATTGCAAATAATGGAACACAGCTTGATGGAAAGATTTTTAAAAAGTTTTGTGCCAACCTCAGAATCGAATATCGGAACTCTTCTCCAGGCTATCCACAAAGTAATGGTCAGGCAAAAGCATTGAACAAAACCATCATCAACAGAGTAAAGAAGCGGCTCGAACCTGCAAAAAGAAAGTGGGTCGAAGAGTTACCCCACGTACTATGGGCTTACCGAACCACAGCACAGCGCTCAACGGGAGAAACACCTTACTCCCTAACTTATGGAATGGAGGCCATTATCCCACTCGAAGTAGGTCTCCCAACCCTCCGGTCTGAACTGTTTGAGAGCACAGGTAATAAGGAAGCTATTGTACAAGCACTGGATATGGCAGAAGGCCGAAGAGAAGCAGCACTGATCAGACTTGTAGCATATCAGCAGCAACTCATCAAAAGTTTTAACCAAAAAGTTTTTCCAAGGCAATTCACACCTGGAGAATTGGTTTTCAGGAAAGTTATGCATTGCAAAAGGGTGCCTGGCGACGGAAAACTTGGGCCTAACTGGGAAGATCCGTACAAAGTCACAGTTGTTGCTGGAAATAGAGCTTATTACCTAGAGGATCTCAAAGGCAGAGCCATACCCTAGCCCTGGAATGTAGCAAATCTCAAGAAATACTATCAATAGAATTATACCTCAATTTCTCTATCAGAATGTAAAGATATTTATCTTTTGACCAATACCAATGCCTCCCCACTTCTCTCAAATTTATCAAATTTTTGTAATTAGCTTTGGTGTTCACTAAACGAAAATAGCTTTGATGTTTATCAAACAAAATTAACTTTGGTACTTACCAAACGGAAATAGCTTTGATATTTATCAAACGGAATTAGCTTTGGTGTTCACCTAAGGGAAATAGCTTTGATGCTTATCAAACGAAATTAGCTTTGATGTGTATCAAACGAACTCAGCTTTGGTCTTAACCCAAATGGACTTGGTTTCAGAATGACTAAACAGAATTAAATTTTAGTTAGCACTCAAACATGCCAAGTGGAATTGCTTGGTGGAATTATGTTTGGCAACTAAATTGGACTTTAGCCAAGTGGAATTGCTTGGTGGAAACTGCACTAACATATTTTAAGTAAACATCTCTGAGTCCACAAAATTTCTTAAGTATCATCGCATCAACACTTCAGTATTGCTGCGTGCAAACAGAGTTGGAACAAACTTGGCTAAACTCTATCAGGAGCAAACCTCTAGTACTAGTTTTACTCAACTCCAGGTGGGAGCAAACAATTATTTTTTTTTTCAAACCAACCTGGGCCCGAGTAAGACACCTCCTTCAAATACACTTATGCTATCAAAGTTGCAACAGATTTAAGCAGCTCTGCCTAAAATAACACAGTCTTCAGTACCAATCTTACTCAGCTCTAGGTGGGGCAAACAATTGTTTTTCAAAACTAACATGGACCTAAGTGAGACCCTCTTCTTTCATTAACCAAGCACAGCCATGCACCATATTCTTTAACCAGACCGAGCATCTATTCAGCCCTGAGGTCCTAGCAGTGTTCGGCTAGGGGCAAACAATACAGATAGCCTTCAGACATAGAAGCAAGAAAACATCAAATTGCAAAATCGAAAGGGAAATCCCATCATCCAATAAAGGCACAGCTGGCCTAACAAACAGTAACAAAAAAGAAGAAAACTGTCTTGGCAAATATAAGGAGACAACTCATCAGGAAGACCGAGCCACAATACATCAGAAACATGAAAACAAAAAAAAAATGAGAAAAAACAAAAACTTCAAATCATTTCATAGAAGACTTTAGCTTTCGTCAACAAAAGGAACCTCAGGAGCAGCGTCCACAATCTTGTCCAGGCCGTCTTGGGAAGGAAAAGTAGAGGCAGCTCCAACTTCCTGAGAAGTAGAAGCTTCTTTAACCACATCTCCCACGGCTTTAGTCTCCAGGGTTCCACCCCCTTCAACGTTCACTGTTTCATTGGCAACATCGCTCTCTTGAGTCTTGATCGCAGAATCAGTTGTCGGGGTAACCTTAGCCAGAAGAATTGCAGAGGCAACAGCAGTCTTTAGTCCCACAGACCTCGATGGAACAGGGACATCCTGAAACAAGGGAGACCCTTCAAGAACCTGAGCAGGAGACCCTTCAAGAACCTGAGCAGCAGTCAGAGCGCTTGACCAACCCTTCAGAAAGAGCTTGTCTCGCAGCACTAGCACCTCTTCTTTGTAAGTAGCCCCAGCCTCATCCCAACCTTGCTACTAATACATGGCCTCCAATGCAGAACGTTCAGCAGCCATCACCACAATAACAGCCTCCAGCTCTGCCATTTTTCCTTCGAGTTGGGCTTGTACCCCAATGGCAGCTTCCTTTGACTTTTCAGCCGAAGTAACAACCTTGCTCAGACAGAACGCCTCCCTCTCGATAGTTTTGTGTCCTTCTTTCTCGACCTCCAGGCTCACTGTCAGTCTCTCAGTACTCATGGCGGCCTCCAGTAAGGCCTTCTCCAGTTCCTCCGCTCTGGTGATGGACAAATACATCCTCTGAATACACTACGACGGATTGCAAAGCATTAAAGGAAAGAAAACAGTAGCATAACACCAAAAAAAAAAAAACAAACAGAACACACTTATAGCAATCATCATCTAAAGGGTCCCCTTCAGAACTAGAATATCGCGGGGCCCGTTATGATCAGCCATGTCCACCAGCATCAACAGGGTCTTGGTCAGGTCAAAAGCAAAATCTTTGGAAGCAACAACCGAATCAAAAGTAGAAATGGGTCTGCCTTGATGCAATATTGGCGGTTCCTACTTCTCAAACGGCTCATCCTCAATAGGATCTTCAGAAGCTTCTCCTACTACCGCCTTGTCAGTCTCCCTCCTCCTCTCCTTCTCTCTTGCAGCAACTGAAGTAGAGGGTTCGGTAGCAGTAGCACGAGTTCTAAAAGCTCCTACCTCCAATTTCACATCCATGAGGCTCTTCGTTTCGACCTTCACCAAAGGAGCCTCCAAAGCATCAGAGGAGCCAAAAACCTCAGCCTCCAAATCCACTAACACTCTTCTTTTCGACATAGACCCACCCCCTGCGAAATTAGGGACAGGAGAGGGCGTCCTCTCAGACGCTACACCCTGGCTTCGGCGGCGATTCGTAACTAGAAGGGTAAGGAAGGTATCAGTCTCAGTGTCAGAATCTACAAGGGATGCAGCCAGCCTCGCCTTCTTCGGAATGGTAGAGCGATAAGTCGCTTGGTAATCCAATAGCTCAGGCGCGAACCTTTTCTTGTACCTCAAAACAGCTTTGATGGCCTCAGTGTTCTCCATGTTCGGCCTACGCTAAAAACGGGAAGCCTCTGCAAAAAAGAAGGGCAACATTACAGCAACATTCAAAAACAAGGCAAGAAATACAAAAGACACTATGAAAAAGGAATCGAACCTGGGTAGCCATCCTTCTGGGGCATCCATTCAGACTGGAACTCAGTCCTAGCAGGGAATTCCCAGTTACCTCCAACTTGCAGAAAATCATCATTATGTTTGTCTGAATCAGGCAAACCAATTACTAGATGGCAATCGATCGAACGAACACAAAGGTAGTACGTGTTGTGATCCTTGTTGCGTGAAAGAGTGTAGCAACCTAAAATGTCCCAGATGTCAAGATTCAAACCCAACCGCTTGTTAAGAGCGAACACACCGCAAACAACACGGAACAGGTTAACAGACACCTGCATAGGGGTAAGTTGAACTTGGTGCAAAAATCAGCGCACCAAAGGGTCAAGGGGAAACCGAACCCCTCCCTCAACAATGGTCGCAATCGGAAAGGCGACAGTACTCCTAGTGCCTATGCGCTCGGTATCAACCTTTGCCAACAAAAGGGTCACGTCATCAGGGATATTATAGTCTTGGCGAAACATGGCCATGGCCTCAAGGGTATCAACTAATGAGCGGAACTTCTCCATTAAATAATAGACCTAGTGGGATAGAGACAAAACTCAGACAACAAGATTCTAGAGACAATGGTGCAAGGGCCAAATAAGACGATCAAAACAGAAAAAGATAGAAAAAGAAGAATCACAAGCGAACTTACAGAGATCAGAGCAGCAGTGGTGAGCAAGCAACGCTGAAATAAGAATAGTAACGGAACGTCTGAACAGAGCACCGACGAGACTGGCTTAGAGAAACAGAAAGGGTTTTTTGAACTCTCTAAAAGAATTGAAAGCAGATAAAGGGTTTTGGATTGATAACCCCAGAGCATTTATTGCACCAGCCGGCGTGAAGGTACATGAAGCACGACCATCGTTATGGAATCGGCGCACTATCTCTGCGCACTAATCCTATGCCGCCATGTATCACCATGAAAGGACACATGCAGGGGATGTGTGTCAGGATTGAACCGTCACCAAGGCCGAACTGGGGCAGATCCGAAACGGCGCGACGTTTCGAGTACAGAACAATAGCTCCCCCCAAGGAGAACCTTAGCGCGAGCTAGGGAGCAAATGAAGGGGCTAAAAATGAAATGGATCGAATTCAAGCCTTAGGCCGATCCGATCTTCTTAGCCCAAATCCAAATGGGTTAGATGAACATAAGGAGAAGCCAACTAAGCCCAACTCCATTACAAATAGTCCACCCAAGTCCTTAAGCATTTGGGCCCAACTCTCAGTGGAAAGGCCAGTCCAACCGCGATATGGGGCTGGGCCGAGCTACAGGACTCAATCTATGAGCTGAACTGATGGGCCGAACCCATCATCAGAACCGAAGTGGGCCGAATCCATACAAAGATATCCAAATGGGCCAGCCCATCTCTATAGTAGTTTCACAAAGGGCCGAGCCGAGGCGCAAGGGTGCCGAGCTGAGGGAACCTTTCAGAGAAACGTAGAAGCTGTGAGTACATGCATGTGCAAGTTGCCACCTCAGCTGGTCCCCTACACCTAGAATCACGGAAATAGTTAAATCACAGGAATGTGGTTTGTTATCAGCATGACTACAATGAGTATATACACCCCTTGACAACTACCAAATGGTCCCCCACCTTGGGTAATGCTAAAAGGAAACTTAGTAGCACCAGAGCTCTATGAAACCATCTTGGGAAACAAGCAAAGAGTTCTATATAAACTATATGAACTTCACATTGAAGGTAATGAATCTAAACTGAACCCTACTTACTAAAACTCAACCCTCTGCATTTAGAGGGCACCTGACTTCTTCTCTGATCACTCATTCCCACACCGGAGGGGTTATCCGGCCAACCCCGGCCGGGCAGCTCTTACGATGTTTCTTGTTGCAGGACCTCAATTCCTGAAGAGTCCAGTTGATTGTGGAGTTCTGATCCACTTTCATCTAGTGCGGTATCTGGTACGCACACTTATAGTGTTGATACTTTGACTTGCATGTAGTCCTCTATCTCGCCAAATAACCAATTCTTCTCTTTGCATATGTTTTTCTTTGTCTGCATAGGTTGGAATAATGCTTAGGGGTATGGCGTTTGCCAACAATACTCCAATTTATTTGGCCTCGGGGAAAATTTACAAGAGTGAGAGAAATTTAGCGCCTCTACTAAAGATGTTTCCCCTTCTACAGACTAAGAAGTCCCTTGCATCCCCAGAAGTGCTTGCTTCATTTGAGGTGAAATCTGTTACTGCCTCATATTTCAACTTATTATTTTCATAGTTTTTACAGCATTCTAATTCCTAAACCAAACTAAACCTTATGTCCCACTCAATTGTGGTCAACAGACTAATGTTTAGGCAATAGAGTTTTTCTGGTATTTTTTTTATGTTCTCCCTTTGGGTTTTTTGTGAAATAAAGAAAACAACCCGATTTTTTTTTTTTTTTTCATTATGCTCTTTTTGCTTAAAATATGCTGAAAAAGATGGCCTAATTGAGTTCATGTTGGAACAATCTTCTGTGTAAAATAAATAACTTGAAAAAAATCAAACAAAAATAAATAAATTACTTATAGAATTTATTTTACCGAACCGAATAAATATTTAAAAGATCAAGTCGAGTGTGTGACACTCTGTCCTTAAGACAGATTCGCCTCGCTACAATGCTTACAGATAAAAGGCGTCTATCTCTCAGTATACAATAATCTTCACAAATTGTAGTAGCACTCCAAATAATTTGTACGGCGAACAAACCTGTGCTCTATACTCTCTGAATTTTTCCTAAAATTATATGAAGAATATATATGCAATAAAGCAAAATCTGGACAGAAAAAATAAATTTTCCAGATTATTTTCGAATGCAAAAGAATGTTGAAATGGCTGGTATTTATAAACAAACCGAAATGTCCGAACAAATACAGTTTTGAACCAAACAGGTATGAAACTGTTTTGAACAGATAAAGTTTAAAATTCAAACAGGTTTGCAGCAGTTTCAGATTTGAATCTGTCTGGAAACCTATCCGGAACTGCTGGGAACTACTGGGCAATTTCTGGCAGTTATGAATCTGTTGTGGAATTTGGAAGAGGCAAAAATTTTGGACAAAATTTTGAATTCAATTTTGAATTAAAAACAATTTGAAATTTAAATAATTTTCTGCAAGAATTTGAAAAAATTCAAGATAAATTTTGTCCAAAAAATTAATATTAGAACCGACCCGACCCACAATCGCGCCCGGCTTGGTTGACCGGTGGAACTGACGGTGGCGGCAACGCGCATGGTGGTTTTAGCCAAGGTTTCATTTGCCCATAACTCCTTCCTTTTACAAACTTGGGGTGTCCCTTGGAGCCCAACCCAACTGTTGCTAGCTAGAACTTATATACACACATAAGTTTTCTTAAGTTTCCAATGTGGGACAAGCCTTACAAGGAAACCCACATTTAATTCTTGAATTTCCTATTCCATAAACTCGAAAACGACGTCAACTTCTCATTCACTCATAAATGATTTTGATGAACCGTCTTCACCGTGTGACTTACTATACGGCAAGGAACATGTCACATTTTTGGACCCACCCCAAAAGACGTGTGGGACCCACTCAATTTTGGACTCAAAGTTGGCCCATAATAAGCCTATAAAAACCAAATTTTCTAACGATCCCCCACATGAATAGAATTTGACGGAGAGAAAATGCAACAACATGATCTAATTTCAAAGAGTAAAAAAATTGGAAATATTCTGCAAATGATAGGTAGCTTTTGGCTTTAAACCTTCCCTTGTGAGACACTATTGGATTTACTAGCTAACTAGTGAACATGATGTCTTGAACTGTTCAGTCATTTGTGTAATCCAAGACAATAGAACTCACACAGTATGTCATCAGACACAGTTTAGTTCTCACTATTGTGTTTATTTTGGCCCTGAACAACCTAGTCTTTCATGAGTGCTCTATAGAATTGTAGCCCTTCACAAATCTCATAGAACCGGCCCAATTCATACTCATATAGGTGATTCTTATGAAAAGTATTCTGCCATACTCCACTAGATTTACCTAGATATAAGAATCATTAAAATTTTACCTGCAGACATCACTATTTCATCATGGAAATGGGTAGGAGTTTGACTTCCCAGTGATCCTTTTAAGTCATACACAACTCGGTTGTCCCTTTGAACCTAGATCTTGGGATCTCCAGTCAACTAGGTTGGGTTGCCGTTGTGGTAACTCTTACTTAATAAGCTTAAGGCTCATTCCCTTCGATGAATTCTCAACTAATTCTTTTGCTAACCCTTTGGTTAGTGGATCTGCTATGTTGTCTTTAAACTTCACATATTCAATGAAAATAATTCCATTAGAGAGTAGTTGTCTTACGGTGTTATGTTGACAACGAATGTGTCGTGACTTACCGTTATACATATGACTCTATGCTTTACCTATTGCTGATTGATTATCACAATGTATGCATATAGCAGGCACCGATTTTGGCCATATTGGAATATCTTCAAAGAAGTGGCAAAGCCATTCTGCTTCTTCCTCTACTTTATATAAAGCTATGAATTCTGATTCCATAGTAGACCTAGCAATGCAAGTCTATTTGGAAGATTTCCAAGATACAGCCGCACCACCAAGAGTAAAGACATACCCACTGGTAGATTTTGAGTCTCTAGTATCCGATATCCAGTTTGCATCACAGTATCCTTCAAGTACTGCTGGATATCTAGTATAATGAAGCCCAATGTTACGAATAAATCTGAGGTATCTTAGAACCCTTATAATTGTTTTCCAATGTTTTACTCATAGGTTGCTCGTATATCTACTTAATTTACTTACTGCATAAGCTATATCCGAGCGAGTGTAGTTCATCAAGTATATTAAGCTTTCAATAATTTGGGCATACTCTAATTGAGAAATACTTTCCTGTACATTCTTAGAAAAAAAACAAATTAACATCCACAGGTATTCTAGCAAGATGATCATTATTTTTTCTAAACTTATCAAGTATTTTCTCAATGTAATGAAATTGTGGCAAAGCATATCCTTCTAATGTTTTGGTAATTTTCATACCAAGAATTACATCAGCAATTCCCATGTCCTTTATGTCAAAATGTTTATACGACATTTTCTTGGTAGTTTTAATTATGTCATTATCACTACCTATGATGAGCATATTATCCACATAAAGACATATTGTAACATAACCATTGTTTGTGTTTTTAATATATACACATTTGTCACATTCATTAATTTTGAATCCATTTGACATCATTGCTTTGTCAAATTTCTCATGCCATTGCTTTGGCGCTTGTTTTAAACCATATAATGATTTAATCAATTTACACACTTTCTTTTCTTTTCCTGGAACAGAAAATCCTTCTGGTTGTTCCATGTAAATTTCTTCATCTAACTCACTATTTAAGAAAGCTGTTTTAACATCCATTTGATGAATTTCTAGATTGTACAAAGATGCAATAGCAATTAGCATTCTAATAGATGTTATTCTAGTAACTGGTGAGTATATGTCAAAGTATATGTCAAAGTAATCAATTGATCCATCCGCTTTCATTTTTCTCTTGAAAATCCACATGTACCCAAGAGGTTTACAACCTGGTGGCAAATCCACCAATTCCTAAGTGTGATTTTACAAGATGGATTCAATTTCGTTGTTCATAGCTTATTTCCATAAAAGAGTTTCAAGACTGGACATAGCTTTTTTAAAAGTTAAAGGCTCATTTTCTAACAAAAATGTTAGAAAACCTGAACTAAAAGATTTTGAGGTTCTAGTACGTTTACTACGCCTAGGTTTCTCTTCATCAATTTGATCTATCTCTTACTCTTGTTCTTGATCATGTTCTTGATCCTGACTAGTAATAGCATCATAAGATCTTTTATTATTACTAGTCTCTTGTCCAGTCTTATTTGGAAATACATGTTCAAAGAATGATAGATTCCGAGAGTCAATAATAGTATTTACATACATTTCAGAATGTTCTGATTTATAAATGAAAAATTGATATGCACTACTATTCTTGGCATAACCAATGAAAATGCAATCAACTGTTTTAGGACCTATTTTAGTCTTTTTAAGACTAAGAATAGCCGCTTTAGCCAAACACCCCCACACTTTTAAGTATTTGTAGGATGATACTCTTCCATGCCACATTTCATAAGGTGTTTGATTCACTTTCTTTCGAGGTACTTTATTAAGTATATAATTAGCAAAAAGTATTGCTTCCCTCCACAAATTCTGAGGTAATCCAGAACATATTAACATGGCATTCATCATTTCTTTTAAAGTCCTATTTTTCCTTTAAGCAATTCCATTTTGCTGAGGTGAGTAAGGAACTATGGTTTGATGAATTATTTCATATTTTTTACAAAATTCACCAAAAGGTGATTCATATTCACCATCTCTATCACTTCTAAGTTTTTTAATTTTCTTACCAAGTTGATTTTCAACTTCGTTCTTACATTGAATGAAAGTTTCCAAAGCTTCATCATTGGTTCGAATTAAATAAACATAACTATATCTAGTATAGTTATCTATGAAAGTGATAAAATATTTTTTCCCACCTCTAGTTTGAATTGATTTAAAATCACCAATGTCACTATGAATTAATTCAAGTGGTTCCGTATTTCTTTCAATCGAATGAAAATGAGTTTTGGATAATTTTGCCTCAACGCAAATTTCACATTTATGATTTGAATCAATGTCAAATTTAGGTAAACATTCCATATTAATTAATCTACGCAAAGATCCATAATTAACATGTCCTAGTCTACCATGCCACAAATTTGAAGACTCAAGCAAGTAAGAATAAGATGTATTTTTATTAATAACAGAGGGTACAACAGCCATTACATTCATTTTGAAAATGCCATCAGACATGTAACATTTTCCTACATACATCTCGTTTTTGGTAAGTACAAACTTGTCACTTTCAAAAACTAGCCTAAACCCATTTTTACTCAACAAAGATCCGAAAACAAGATTCTTGCGAATGTTCAATACATGCAGCACATTGTTGAGAGTGAGTTCCTTTCCAGATATCATCTTCAGAATAATTTTTCTTTGTCCTTCAACTTTGGAAGTTGAAGAGTTGCCCATAAAAAGTTATTCACCATTATCCACTATAGAATAAAATATGAATATCTTTTTGTCGGCACAGATATGGCGAGTAGCACCAGTGTTCTCCCACCATTCTTTAGAATTTCCGACAAGGTTTGCCTCAGAAACAACTGCAGAAATATTTATGTCATCAACACCATTGAAAATTTTGTCAACTTTGATCATATTGGCTTGAGCAGGCTTCTTGCTTGATCTTCCTTTGCCTTTGCATTTGCTACGGCAATCTTTAGCCCGATGTCCCTCTTTGTCACAGATGTAACACTTGTCATTGAACTTTTACTTTTTATTTTCCCCTCCTTTAGAGCCTTGTGCAGAACTTTCTCCAAAATATTTATGTTTCTTTGCTTTTAGAGCATGTTCCACCACATTTGCCTCAAACTCCATTGGATGCTTACCAGCCCACTTTTTAGAATTGCGGTTGTCTTCTTCAATCCTCAAATGCACAATCAATTCTTCTAAAGACATTTCTTTGCGCTTGTGTTTGAGATAATTCTTGAATTCCTTCCAGCCTTGTAGTAATTTTTCAATTAAGGCAGCAACTTGGAAGGATTCACTGAAAGACATGACTTCTACATGAATGTCATGCAGAATGAGTTGGAGATCTTAAACTTGGCTGATCACAGTCTTAGAATCAACCATCACAAAGTCTAGGAATTTGCCAACCACAAATTTCTTTGAGCCAGCATCTTTTGTTTTGTACTTTTTCTCCAAAGACTCCCAAAGTTCCTTTGCTGTCTTGATAGGACTGTAGACGTTGTGTAATGTGTTGTCAAGTCCTGTGACGACCGGCCTTCTTCCTCCCTTCCTTTTTCTTTCTTCGCTTCATTCTCTTTTTATTTTCGTTGGATTGAAATTTCCAGAAATGGTTTCCTAGTTCTTTTTTCTTTCGGTGTTAAATTTCGATTGTTCCGAAGGGTGCACGGGTGAGTCCGGGGTGCCCGAAGACGAAGTTGAAACTTTGAACTGCTGGGCTAGGGCCGCACGTACGGGGCCCTAGGCCGCACATGTGGAATTGGGCAGCTCGAGCGGTGGGAGGGGCCGCTCGAGCGGTGAAGCTTGACACCCAGAATTTTGCATACTGTCTAAGAGCGCACGAGCGGAGGAAAGTGGGCCGCACGAGCGGCGGAGGTGGGCGCTCGAGTGGTGGGGGGCCGCACGAGCGGCCAACTGGGCAGTCCGAGCCTTGTTTTTTTTACACTTTTTGGTCCGAATGTATAGCCCCTTTTGCTCATTTTTCTCTCATTCTAAACCTAATTTCTCTTTCCCTTCTCTCTAGAAAACACCTCAAACATCCAAAAAACTCTTTGATTCTTGGGTCAAGATCATCACCATTTCTCACAAATCTTGAAGGTCCAAGCTAGGGTTTCACTTGGTGTGGAAGAGGTTGAAAGATTCTCCATTTAAAAGCTAGGGTTTCTTGCTCTCCAACTTCTCAAGCCTTTGAGGTATGGTTTTCTTGAGTCATATATATAAGTTTTGCTAGATTGATATTGTTTTAAAAGGGTTCTTGAAGTTTTGTGTTGATTTCTTTGATTTTGATTCAAAATGAACAAGGTTTGAATGTGGGTTTGTATCTCAACCTTTTACTATTATTTTGAGGGTTTTCCTCTATTAAACTCTTGAAAAATGGTGTGATGGAGTTTCTCTTAGAAATTGATGAAAGTTTGTTATTGATGAAAACCCTAGAAATTGGGGATTTTTGGTAAAATAGAAAATGTCTTTGAAATTTCTTATTTTCTTGTGTTAAAAAGATGAATGAGAGGGGTTTCATCAATGTTTAACGAGATGGAAAATTTACTTGATGTATGAGAAGGAGGTGTTATTTAAATATTAGTGCTAATACTTGAATAAGCAAGCTTGTGTGTGATAAATTGTTGGATGTCATAAATGGTGGGAAAATTGTAAACATTGGGGATTTATATTTGAAATATGTCACTTGTAGCCATGGAGAGACTAATTTGTTATGACAAGTGAAATGAGAATTGTGGCAATATGTTGATGACACATGTTAATTTTGTGGATGAATATTGAAAGGGGAATATGAGAATGTGAATGTTGACATTGTTGTAGAGATATTCAAAATAAAAAATGTTATGAGATATGGAAAAGATCTTTGCATTGCATGTTACTCCATTTATCATTGTGCATTGTGAACTTAAATCAAAGAGATTTACATCATGAAGAAAAGTATTATTGTAATGAGAACTATGAAATTATGTAAGGGGTAAATATGTTGGTAAGTCCGGATAGGAGGTGTAGATGAATTTGTTAAGTTGGCCTGAGTGTCCTTAGTGAAAGACCAGAAACCGCGCGGATAGGTGTCGAGCCTTCCGGTTAATACAAGTAAAAATGACAATTTGGTAGTACTCGTATAGTCTACTTGCAGACACCCAACCTAGGGATTACCAGTGTCGTATTTACTACCCCAATTGATTTAAATACTGGAAGTTTGAAATTGATGAGATTGAAAATATTATGGAGAACGTGGTGATTTTTCAACTAGTGCATTGAAAAGAAATTCTCCTTTATCATTGGCATTTGCATGAGTTTACATATGCATTTTTTTTTTAAATGTTGAGGAAATATGCATAATTGTATATACTTTGTGAGAATTCTCTACTGGGCTTTGTGCTCACCCCTATGGGTTTTGGTGCAGGTAAAGATGTGATCCCGCCGAATTGAGGGCGTGGATGTGTTCTTGTGAAGAGTAGATTGCTCCTTATTTTGCTGTGAATTTTTGTAAAGCCAAGGGCTAATATGTATAGGTCCGAGAGACCATTTTGTATAACCGGGCTATTGCCTTGGAACTTGTTAGCCATTGAGGGCCTTGTTCGTTTTGTTTTAATGATCTTACATGCTATAGGTTCATGTACTATTTTGTCAATGAATGTATAATCGCATGTCAGATTACTATCATATAACACATGGAATTATGTAAAGGAACATGGTCCATTCAAGATGTAGTTCCGACAAGGGAAATCAGCATGTTTCCAAGCATCGACCGCAACAACTACTTGCCGGTCAGTTTCATCCTCATTCAGAGCAGAAGCATTCTCATGGAGAAAACAAGCCAGGTTCAGAGTTGTAAGATAGAACGGTATTTTATGTTGCCATCTTTTAAAATCAGTTACTGAGAACTTCTCTGACTTCTCACCGTAATTAACTGGCACAGTCACAATAGGAGGAGGGGTAGGCGTAATTGCAACCACCATACTAGTACTTGTTTGAGCATTAATTTCAGTAGCTATGAATTCTAAATTATAAAACAAAATTATAATTAGAATTGTATACTGCGCAGAAGATTTAAACCAAAATCACAGAATTAAATTCTGTAAGAATAAAAAAAACAAGAATTGTAATTTTTATTTTCAATTAATTTGAAAATAAAATAAAATTTTATTTAAATAAATTAATTTCTACACTGAAAAATATTTCTGTAACACTTCAAAAATTAAAATATTGAAAACAGAATTTTCATTAATGAACACTCAGAAATTATTACTCAGAAATTATATCTGAAAATCAAAATTAATTTCTGACAAATTTTACAAATAAATCTTCTAAATTGTTAAAGACACCAGTGTATTACTACTAGTCGTTAAAGAAAATAGACAGTATCTTACTACTATCTGTCAAACATTATATTACTACTATTTGCTTTCCAATCAGAATATTATTTTGTAAAACCATAAAAAATAATTTCTGTAAGAAGAAGAAAGAGAAAAGAAAACAAACGAAAAATTCTGTAAAAACAGAATTATTTGAATTTATCTTAAGATTATTGGAACAATCTTCTATGTAAAATAAATAACTTGAAACAAATCAAACAAAAATAAATAAATTACTTACAAAATTTATTTTACCGAACCGAATAAATATTTAAAAGATCAAGTCAAGTGTGTGGCACTCTGTCCTTAAGACAGATTCGCCCCGCTACGGTGCTTACGGATAAAATGCGTCTATCTCCCAGGATACAATGATCTTCACAAATTGCAGTAGCACTCCAAACAATTTGTACGGCAAACAAAACCTGTGTTCTATACTCTCTAAATTTTTCCTAAAATTATATGAAGAATATATATGCAACAGAGCAAAATCTGGACAGCAAAAATGAATTTTCCAAACTATTTTCAGATGCAAAAGACTACTGAAATGGCTGGTATTTAAGGGCAAACTGATCTGTCCGAACAGGTGCAATTTTGAACCGAAAAAGTATGAAACTGTTTTGAACAAATACAGTTCAAAATTCAAACAGATCTGTAACAGTTTCAGATTTGAATCTGTCTGGAAACCTGTCCGGAACTACTGGGCAGTTTCTGGCAGTTATGAATCTGTTGTGAAATTTGGAAGAGGCACAATTTTTGGACAAAAATTTGAATTCAATTTTGAATTAAAAACATTTTGAAATTCAAATAATTTTCTGCAAGAATTTGAGTTTTGTCCAAAAATTAATACTAGAACCGACCCGACCCACACTTGGCATGGCTCGGCCGGACGACGGCAGCGCGCGCATGTGGTGGTTTTAGTCAAGGTTTCATTTGTCCATAACTTCTCCATTCAATAAACTTGGGGTGCCCCTTGGAGCCCAACTCAAGTGTTGTCACCTAGAACTTATATACACACATTAGTTCTTTTAAGTTTCCAATGTGAGACGAGCCGTACAAGGAAACTCACATTTAATTCTTGAATTTCCTATTCCACGAATTCAACAATGACGTCAACTTTTCATTCACTCATAAATGATTTTGACAAACCGTCTTCACCGTGTAACTTACTATGCGGCAAGGAACACGTCACATTTTTGGACCCACCCCAAAATATGTGTAGGACCCACTCAATTTTGGGCTCAAAATTAACACAAAATAAGCCTATAAAAACCAAATTTTCCAACAGTTCAAGCCACTTGATTGACTTCCAAGTTCCGTGGCTGAGATTGCACTATAATCATTGAGTTTTACAAATTTGGTTTGGCTCAAATTTGTGTTTTAATTAATAGGGCTATTCATCGGGATTGGCCGCTTTAGACTACATGGTTTGCCTGTTGAGTGAGGTATTTGTCACCACTCAAGGTGGAAACTTCCCGCATTTTCTGATGGACCACCGAAGATTCCTGTATGATGGACATGCTAAAACTGTCAAGCCGGATAAAAGTCAGCTTGCTGTTTGTTGCAGGACACAAGCATCAGGTAATCTTCCATATACCTTATGTTACAGCCCTGCTGTAGAAGATTGAGACTCTCTGTTGAAAATCAAGCCACGTTTTCATCAGATGCCATATGCATCAAGCCCTTTTCTTTATTTCATATGCTTTCGGTGATTAATTTATTTCATATGCTTTCGGTGGTTAATCAAGCTAGTTATTATAATAATAAACAGAGTGTATGCTGATATATATGTAATATATATTAATGTATAGTTAAATATGTAGTGGCCTCGTGGCCTGCTTGTTTGTGTTTTTGGCCTCGTGGTCTCGTGGCCTCCATCTGATCATATTGTATAAACCTCCTATATAATGGAGTAGCATTGTAAGGCTTAAGAGATTGAAATAAAAGAGTCTATGTTTAGTCTTTCAATCACTCTCTCTCTCTCTCAATATTAATATTTTCATGGTATCAGAGCAGGTGTAATCCTGTCTCGTCATTTTCGCCTCTTCAGTCAATTTTTCTCTTCTACTCAAATATATCCTTCTATTGCATGACTAAATACGGTCCAGCTTTCGGAATGACTATCAACTCATCCTCCTCTTCTTCTGATATTATCATCTCATCATCTTCATCCTCTCATCAAATGGAAACCTCTCATCTTCCGATCACTGCCCATAAACTGAATGGGCAAAATTATTTGCAATGGTCTCAATCCATGTTAATGTTTATACGGGGAAAGGAGAAAGATGACTACATCACCGGAGCCTCGGCGCTACCAGAAACCACCGCATCAACCTACAAAAGGTGGATAGCTGAAAATAATATGGTCATGTCGTGGCTCGTCAACTCTATGACCACTGACATTGGCGAAAATTTTCTGTCATTTGATACTGCCAAAGAGATCTGGGACATGGCAAAAGAAACGTTTTCAGACAAGGAAAACACATCTGAAATCATCCAGCTTATTCGTCACATCAGAAAGGGTATAAGTGTTACTCTCCGGTCACTAGGAAATTCTACACTTCCATGGATGTCACATTTTTTGAAACCCAGTCTTACTACCCTAAAATTGATATTCAGGGGGAGACTCCAACCCAGGAATATCAATTTTGGACCCCTGAGTCATTTAGTGAGCCATCCATCACCACCAAAAATCCCACACCTCCTGAGTCATTGAATCCATCTGTACCTGCCGAAAATTCCGAGTTCATTGTTGCCTTGCGGGATAATGAACACATCCAAGAGGAAATGGAGGAAGGAGCACTTTCTCAACAATCCCATGAGGCTGAACCGGGTTCTAATCCAAGCAACATTCCAGGTAACAATCTTCTTACCACAGATAGTACTGTTGATTCTGAGTTCGAAAACAGTATTCTTAATATGCCCATAGCTTGGAGAAAAGGAGTTAGATCATGTACTCAGCATCCCATTGGGAACTTTATTTCTTATGATAATCTATCACCTTCGTTCCGTGCCTTCACTTCTAGCATCACGGAGATACACATTCCTCGGAATATTCAGGAAGCCTTCAAGTCTCCTCAGTGGAAGGCAGCAGTCATTGAGGAAGTTCGGGCTCTGGAAACGAATGGTACTTGGGAAATTACTGATCTTCCAAGAGGTAAGAAACCCGTTGGATGTAAATGGATTTTCACAGTAAAGCACAAGGCAGATGGTAATGTGGAACGTTATAAAGCTCGGTTGGTTGCCAAAGGATTCTCCCAATCCTATGGCATTGACTATCAAGAAACCTTTGCTCCGGTTGCCAAGCTCAACACTGTTCGTGTACTTTTATCCTTGGCAGCTAATCTCGATTGGTCACTTCACCAACTTGATGTAAAAAATGCCTTCCTCAATGGTGACTTAGCGGAAGAAGTTTACATGGACATTCCGGCTGGACTTGAGACGACATCAAATTTCAACAAAGTTTGCAGACTCCGAAAATCCTTGTATGGTCTCAAACAATCTCCCAGGGCCTGGTTTAAACGGTTCACTAAGGCAGTAAAAGGGTACGGTTTTGTTCAATGTCAATCCGATCATACATTATTTGTGAAGCACTCCCTAGGAGGGAAATTGGCAATTATCATTGTTTATGTGGATGACATAATTCTAACAGGTGATCATGAAGAGGAAATTGGCTTACTTAAAACATTCCTAACAAAGGAATTTGAGATTAAAGATCTTGGAAATCTTAAGTACTTTCTTGGAATGGAAATTGCTAGGTCAAAGAAAGGTATAGTCGTCTCACAACGTAAATACGTTCTAGACTTACTGAATGAAACAGGGATGCTAGGATGCAAGCCGGCAGAAACTCCTATGGACACAACTATCAAATTGGAAGAAAGTGACGGTAGTGCACCAAGTGATAAAGGGAGATATCAACGTCTTGTGGGAAAACTCATTTATCTTTCTCATACAAGGCCAGACATCGGCTTCTCTGTTAGTGTGGTCAGTCAATTCATGAACAATCCTACCGACAAACACATGACTGCTGTGACCAGAATATTGAGGTACCTAAAAAAGACACCGGGAAAGGGTCTCTTCTTCCAAAGAACAACAAATAGAAAAATTGAGATTTTTTCAGACGCAGATTGGGCAGGTTCAGTAACTGATCGAAGATCAACCTCTGGCTATTGTTCATTTGTTTGGGGGAACGCGGTTACATGGCGAAGCAAGAAACAGTCAGTGGTCGCCCGTAGTAGTGCTGAGGCAGAATTTCGTGCTATGGCCCTAGGTATCTGTGAGGGAATCTGGTTGAACAGACTGTTAGAAGAATTACGAGTTCCATCTGAGCATCCCATGGTTTTATACTGCGACAACCAAGTCGCCATCAGTATCGCTAAGAATCCGGTTCATCATGATCGCACTAAGCACGTGGAGATAGATCGACACTTTATCAAGGAAAAGATTGAAGAGGGAGTTTTTCAAGTCAGCTACACTCCAACAAACTGTCAAAAAGCTGACATTCTCACCAAAGCTCTTGCTCGAGTTAACTTCGAAGATCTGACGGACAAATTGGGCATGATTAACATCTACAACGTTGCTTGAGGGGGAGTGTTGAAAATCAAGCCACGTTTTCATCAGATGCCATATGCATCAAGCCCTTTTCTTTATTTCATATGCTTTCGGTGATTAATTTATTTCATATGCTTTCGGTGGTTAATCAAGCTAGTTATTATAATAATAAACAGAGTGTATGCTGATATATATGTAATATATATTAATGTATAGTTAAATATGTAGTGGCCTCGTGGCCTGCTTGTTTGTGTTTTTGGCCTCGTGGTCTCGTGGCCTCCATCTGATCATATTGTATAAACCTCCTATATAATGGAGTAGCATTGTAAGGCTTAAGAGATTGAAATAAAAGAGTCTATGTTTAGTCTTTCAATCTCTCTCTCTCTCTCAATATTAATATTTTCACTCTCTTTGGTTTTGGCTAAAAAAGCACTCTTGGCTATTTAAGCCAAAAACAAATATCATAAAGCTGTTTGGTTTCAGCTACAGAAGGGGGAAAAAACACCACTTTTTTTTAGCATAACTCCCCCTGCCTGGCCAATGCCAAAAATTTACGTTTTTTTTCCGAACTTTTTGTATTTAGTAAATTTTTTATTAATTTTTTTACTTTTCAGGTCCTATCAAAAGAGTAAAATCCTTTTGATAAAATTTTTTTTTTTTTTAAAAAAGCGCTCAGTAAAGACAAAAAATAAAAAAATTTCCATACCCAACCTGAGTTCTCAATAACAGAAAACAAATCGTTCAGCATTTGTCAAACATATCAGATTTTTTTGGAACAAGTTTATTTTCAAAAAGTAAAAAAAAAAAAAAAAAAAAAAAAAAAAGCTATTAAAAATGCATTTGCCAAACCAGTTCTAAGTTTGGTGCATCTACGGTACTCGAGAATAAAAGTTGATCAGCCTTCGGTGTGTCTGTTTGTTGGTGATCAGAAGCATTTGTTCAGTCTGATTAAAACCAATAATTGAGTTAAAACTACTGCAACATCACATAAATTTGTTGTACTTCAATTTCTAGCATTTTGAAATATTCCCTGATAATCAGCCAAATGAATTTTTTTTTTTTTTTTTTTTTTCCTTGGTTCACTTTTGGAAGGTTTTTAAAGATCAAATGGAGGCAATGCTAGCAGAAAGCGATCGCAAGGGGATAATGGTACCTAGAGTTAGAAAAAGAAACCGAAAGTCTTCTGTTTTCACGAACCCTATGCCAGAATGCCGGTGTCTTTGGGAATCAAAAAACTCAACACTCAAAGCATGGGCCCGTACTTCTCATACGCCTGATCGATAACAGTACCCCATTATGTGAAAAAAGAGGCTCGCTCTGCAGCTACTTCCGACTCCCAGACTCTCTCCATTCATATGGTTTGAAGTACATTTTTCCTGATGCTTTAGTGGCCCTTGGCAAATTGTACAGGTGATTTGGGTTTTTCGAAATTTTGACCACTGGTGGCTGATTCATTGTTCAACAAATTTTCATTTTGACATTCAACATGGAGGTTCTCAAAACTCTGAATTTGCTTCATAAAAAATCCAGGCGTGCCAAAAGTACAGGACATTAATGTAAGGCACAGCATCTCATTTTGTGAAATTCTTCTGGATTCCTAGCACAGTTTGCTTCGGCTCTCATTGTTTGGCTGTGAAGACATTTGTCATCCTTTCGATTTGTGTGCATTGCTTTCACATTTGATCGGGAGGATGGTCATATCCGATGTGGTGGTGTTTTGGAGAAGAAGATATTGAGTTTGACCTTGCAGCTAATGCTCTTGACATTCAATGGCTGTTCATTACTTGTTTGCAAGTTCTACAGTCTGTAAGCTTCTGATTCTGATTATAGTTTTTGTGTTTTCTGTTTTTACAAACAGTTTTGTATTTTCTATTCTGGTTTTGGTTTTTTGTTACAAACGATGTTGCTACCGTTTCTGTTTCAAAACGTTCTGTATACATTCACAGTGGCATAAATAGTGTAATGTTTTTCCAACTAAACAGGCTATCATTGGGTAAGAAAAGTGATATACCTATCTGTAAGTTCAATTTTAATTTATACCACTTTCAAATGAATTAACCAAAAATCATAATATTCTTCAATTCGAAGTAGTCTCGTGAATCTCAATAATGATTATCAAGTGTTTTTAAGGACATTTATTAACAAAATTTTATATAATAATTGCAAGACAACGATGTAATTTGCCGTTTTCACCTCCAAAAGAGTGGGACGAACAAATGATTTTGACTTTACGTACAAGTCCCTCGTCAGCTTTTCAAAAGCTCAAAATTAATAATCCCAAAGTGGTAGTTAAGAATAAACTTTTGGCGGGTGTTTAATAATGTGATTTAGCATTTAAAATTGAATTGATTAACTGATAATCACTTAAATTCGTTTGCTAGTTATAATTGATATTATTTAAAAATTTAAATGCTTCTTAAAATGTAAGTTAAAACTTAAAAAAAAATTAAGTCATATAAAATTTAATTAATTTTGACTGAATTTATAAATATTAAATATAAATATCGATATATACTATTATAAATTCACTACACTAGCTTGTCACAGCCACTACTACCACCATGTCATTGCCACCGCCATCGCCACTGCCATCGTTACCACTATCACCACCATCACTACTGCTATTATTACCACCACTACTATGCCACCACTACAAGAAAAAGCATTTTTGCCGACCACTTTTAGCTACCAAAATTAATTTAGTCGCCAAAAGTCACGGAATTGGCTACCAAAAATAATATTAGTCGGCAAAAGTCAACTTTTTAGCTACTAATTTTTTTTAGTAGGGAAATGTTGATTATTGGCTACTAAAAAAAATTTAGTAGCTAAAGATATTACAATTGGCGACTAAAACAATTTTTAGTAGCTAAACATATGACAATTGGCGACTAAATAAAAATTTAGTAGCCGTAGAGGTACCTTTAGCTACTAAACTGTTTGGTAGCCAAATGAAAATAAAAAAATTAATTTTTAATCTTTCCCAACCAAACTTTTGGTCGCCAAATATCAAGTTTCGGCGACAAAATTTCTTTTAGTCGTTGTATACCTACTTTCGGCTACTAAATTATTTGGTAGCCGAATGAAAATAAAAAAATTAATTTTTAATCTTTGCCGACCAAAATTTTGGTCGCCAAATGTTAACTTTCGGCGACAAAATTCCTTTTAGTCGCCAAAGACCTACCTTTAGCTACTAAATTATTTGGTAGCCGAATGAAAATAAAAAAATTAATTTTTAATCTTTTGCCGACCAAAATTTTGGTCGCCAAATGTGAACTTTCGGCGACAAAATTCCTTTTAGTCGCCAATGACCTACCTTTAGCTACTAAATTATTTGGTAGCCGAATGAAAATAAAAAAATTAATTTTTAATCTTTTGCCGACCAAAATTTTGGTCGCCAAATGTTAACTTTCGGCGACAAAATTCCTTTTAGTCGCCAATGACCTACCTTTAGCTACTACATTTTTTGGTAGCCGAATGAAAATAAAAAAATTAACAAAATAGTTATTTTATTTTATTAATAACAATACCATTAGTCTCCACTTGAAAATTTGACTAAACAAAATAGTTATTTTTATTTTTATTTTTATTTTTAGGTTGTACACCCACCATCCAAAATTATTAATATCTTATTTTATTTTTTATTATCTCAAAATATTAATTTTAAAAAAAAATAATTATTAAAATAATATGAATTTCTTATTTTGTCCTTTTTTTAAATCCATTAATAATACAAAAAGTACAATTATGACAATTGATATTTCTACAAAAATATACTATCAAAAGGTAATTTTGAAAAATTAATATTTTTAAAATGTAATAATTGTATTATAAAAAGAAATTAAATTCTGAAAATAGACTATTATTTTTAGATGGAAGAAGTTGTCGGCTTTCATTTGATGGATTGAACACATCTTTTAATAATTGGGCCCTCACGCGAAAGGTATGCTAAAATGGGCAACTTGTTATTGGCTGTTTGTCGATAGTTTTACATTGCAAAAATTTAAAGACATAGTTACAGGTCAGTCTGATGAATTTAATTTTTAATAATAAATTTATTATTTTTAAAAAGTACAATTAAACTATTTATACTTTTTACATCATCATATTTCAATAACACTAATAAATTAAGAATAAATCAAAATTCACAAATAAAAGACAAAATATCCCAATTATTTATCATTTTAATAAATTTTTGCGACGGAACTATTTGCGACGGCACACTTTGTCGCTCATTACTCTGTCTCTTTCTCTGTCTCTCTATCTCTTTTCTCTATTCGTCTCTCACTCATCTCTCTCTCTCACTACCCATCTTATCTACCACATTTACCACTACTGCAAATGCCATTCAACTACCACCACTCTTCTCTTTCTCTCTTTTACTCATCACTCTTCTTTCTCTGTCTGTTTGTCTATCTGTCTGTGTGTCTTTCGTTCATCTTTCTTCTCTCTATCTCTCTCATTTGTCTTCTTTCTATGTCTCTCTCGCTCATCTCTCTTCTCTCTATCTCGCTCATCTCTTTTCTCTCTCTGTCTCTCTCATTCACCTCTGTTCTCTCTATCTCTCTATTTTTCTATTCTCTCTCTCGTTCATCTCTTTTCGCTCTCTTTCTATATATCTCTCTCATCTCTTGTTTCTCTCTATTTTTCTATATGTCTCTCCCTATCTCTTTCTCTCTCTGTCTCTGTCTCTCTCTATATCTCTTTATCTCTTTATCTCTCTCTCTCACTTATCACTCTTCTTTTTTTCTTTCTCTCTCTGTGTCTGTTTGTCTGTCTCTTACTCTTCTCTCTCTCTCTCTCTCTTTCTTTCTATGTGTCTATCTATCTGTTTATCTCTCTCCCCCATTGTGTTCACATTGCTCACTCTCTCCCTCATCTCTGTGTCTCTCTGTGTCTCTCACTCATCACTCTTCTTTGTCTGTCTGTCTCTTTCTTTCTCTCTATGTCTTTGTCTCTCTTCTCTTTCTCTCTCTCACTCATCACTCTTCTCTGTCTGTCTGTCTCTATCTCTGTCTCTCTCTCTCTCTCTCTGTGTCTCTCGTCCATCTTTCTTCTCTTTATCTCTCTCATCTCTCATCTCTCTCTGTCTGTCTTCTCTTTATCTCTCTCGCTCATCTCTCTCTGTGTCTCGCTCATCTCTCGTCTATCTCTTTTCGCTCTCTCTCTCTCTTTGTCTATATCTTTTCATTCATTTTTTCATCTTTCTTTCTCTCTTCTCTTTCTCTTTCTCACTCATCACTCTTCTCTTTCTGCCTGTCTATTTATCTGTCTCTCTCTCTCACTCATCTATCTCTTCTCTCATCTCTTTTCTCTCTCTGTCCCTTTCGCTCATCTCTCTTCTCTTTATCTCTCTCGCTCATCTCTCATCTTTCTCTGTCTCTCTCGTTCATCTCTCTTTTCTCTATCTTTCTTTTTGTCTCTCTCGTTCATCTCTCTTCTCTTTATGTGTCTCTCGCTCATCTCTCTTCTCTCTATCTCTCTGTCTCTCTCGTCCATCTCTCTTCTCTCTATGTCTCTTTTCTGTCTCTCACTCTCACTCTCTATCTCTTTCTTTCTCTCTCTCTCTCTCTCCCACTGTGTTTGAGTTGCTCACTCTCTCACTCTCATCCTCTCTATTTATTGAGCTCCCTCTTGATTTATCGATCCACTACAAGAAAATGCACTTTTAGCGACCACTTTGTCTCTCTCTCGCTCATCACTCTCTCTCTCTCTCTCTCCTCTATCTGTCTCTCACTCATTTCTCTCTCTCACCATCCATCTCCAGTACCACCTTCACCACTACTACAAATGCCATTCCACCCCCATCACTACTTCCACTATCGCAACTTCACCTCTACGACTACTATTACTACTATCATCACCACCACTCCACTACCACCACTACCACTACTACTACCATTACCTCTCTTTCACCCCTGCCACTCCATTTACACTACCACTACCACAACTTCACCACTAATCTCTTTCGCGAGGGCTAAGTGTGTAAAAAAAATTCACTCATCATGACTTATGAGTAAATAATACATATTTGTAAGACTTATTGATATTATTTCAGATTTTAAATAATACATCTATGAGAAAATATACATATTGCATGTTCTAAAATTCTAAAAAATTGATTAGTGCCTAGTTAGTCATGCAGGAGTCCCAAAAAAAAAAAAAAAAAAACACGGGTTGAGTTGGCTCATAATTTTTTTTTAAAAAAATTCTCCTTCTTTTTTTTTAATTTTCTTTCTTTCTATAATATAAGAATATAAGAAAATATAAGGATATAAAATTTTAAAATATATTATTATATTTTTCAATACATAAAATATTAGGACAAATATTTAAGATAATTTAATTTTTGCCTTTTTTTAATTTATAATTTTATTACTTATATTTTTATTTAAATATAATTTTAATATATTTGTTACTTTTATTTTAATTTTTTAGACTGTTGTTATTTTACTTTTACCGACTAAATATTAGTCGGCGATTATAATTACAAAATTTAAAAATTGTGCTTCATATCTGAGGAAAACTTCAGAGGGAAACTTTATTACTTCTTTATTTTCTCTCTCTCTTTCTCACTCTCTCACGCCTCTGCCCTCATAGATTAACAACAATGACATTTTATGTCTCCACTTGAAATTTGACTTTCTTTTTTTTTAAATGAGAAAAATAAAATTGAAAGAAGCTTATTTTTTAAAAATAAAAATGAAAATGAAACATGCTTATTAATTAAATAAAAATGAATTCCCATTAGTAGTAGGTATATGAATAAAACAATCAGATTTATTGAATTAAGTGGTAAAAGCCAGTTGGCTTTGTTAATATTTTAAATTTTTTTTTTTTTGTATCACATGAACCATTGGGCAACATCTAAAAAAATCACCTATTTTTTCAAAAAATTTTGTCCTTTCGTAATTTTATTTTAATTTTTTTTTTCAATTCATTTTATTGAGCCGAATCTAAGAAATATATATATTTTTAAAATTTTTAAAAAATTCAAAATTCAAAATAAGCAACAAATATTTACTATTTTTTTGTTTATTTTTTATCTTTATTGAATTTTTTTTGAAATTTTAGAAAAAAATTATAATTTTTCGATTCGTTTTGTTGAATGAAAACGAAAAATAAAAAAATTATTTTTTACCTTTGGCGACCAAAATTTTGGTAGCCAAAAGTTTGTTTTCAGCGACAAAATTGAATTTTAGTCGCCAAAGAACTAAAATGTTTTGGAGGGAGACATTTCAAATATTTAGAGGGATTTACAAAATAACTTTAGCGACAAAAAGGTTTAGTCGCCAATAACCATTTATATAAAATATCTCACGCTCTCACCAAACCAAACCCAACAAAACCAGCGCCTTTCTCTCTCTCTCTCTCTCTTCAGCATCCTTCTCCCTCTCCCTCTCCCTCACCGCTGCTCCTCTCCCCTCCACTCTCACCGCCGCTCCTCCTCACGTTGGCCGGCAACCGGAGCACCGATTCACCCCCTTGTTGGTCACCGTCGCCTGAGATCCTCTCTCTCCCTCTCGGCTCTGTTTTTCTGTCTCTCATTCTTTCACCATTCACTCACAAAAACCCATAGAGCTTCACATACACGCACACACATGGGTTCTTCAAATAGTCAGAAGGTATGATTTGTAATGCAAAATACTCTATTGGGTCATTCACTTTTTGCTCTAATTCTAGCTTTCCATTAATGAGTTCCATCAATTTTTTTGAAGGACCACTTTGAAGTTGTAAAACAGTTTTTGTTTGATTCATATTAAAAATGATAATGACCTAACATTTTGTTTGGCTCAAAACATTGGTCATGGTGTTTTGTGTTTTTTTGGGGGAGTGTTGGTGAAATTGAATCACTTTGTCTATGTAGCCATTGTTGGTTTTTAATCTATGTAGCTACTTCCCTTTCTGCTATCAACTTGAACATATGATTTCACTATCTCGCCCGTTAACTGTTTGATAAATTGCATGAACTATCAAAGCTTCAATTTCTTCTTATATTCTTGGAAGTGTTTAATCTAGGGGATATTGACCCAAAAATCAGGTATTGTAGGTTTCATTTATGGATCCTTCGTTTGAGTCTGATGGACTATATACTCCTAAGCAGTTGATAAGATGGTCATGTGAATTGTGTGTTTTAAAATTGAAGTATTGTCCTTGCTGTGAGTGGACAATTAACAATTAGTATAGTCATCTTGACCTCTTTGACCTCTTTTTTCTTTGTTGTCCTAATGATCAGTCCTTTTAAATAGTTTTTAATGCTCTTCTTGAATTCAATAAATTTTCTGGCCTCCCGCCAAAAAAGAGCAAAAACAGGATTTACATTGTTGGCACTGATAATCTATCTAAGATAGATCTTCGCAATTTACTTCGGGTTCAACTTGGTTCCCTTCCTGTCAAATACTTAGGAGTGCCCCTTATTTCTAGTTAGCTCTCAATTGATGACTGTAAAGGCCTCATTGACAAAATTAGTTGTATATTTGCTAAGAATTAGGCTACAAAATACTAAGAATTTAAAGTTTTACTTGATGTAATTCACTGGTTCACAATCTTTTATTCTTCTTCATTTTTTATTTTTTATTTATAAATTTTTTGTCTTGTTTGCTATAGTTGTATATTTGCTTCTCATTTTACAATAGTCTTTAATTTGTGTTTTGAGTTTGTCCTTCAAGAACATTATGTCTTTACCTTTGACCTTTCAGTCAAAAACATTACATATCTTTTGAAACATTAATATGGAGTAACGTGTATATATATATATATATATATATATTTGGCCTGTGATATAAGTGTTTCAAGCTAATATGTACAATAGCTGAAGCAATCCCTCTTATGTTAGGCCATTTAACAATATTTTTCATTTATGGGTGCTTAGTAATTTATTGTGCAGAGACCACTATACATCAGGATATGTAGTGAGATTATATTTTAAGTCAGGTTTTCTAATAGGTCATCTCACCATTAGTTTTGATTTATGACTGGCTCGCTATAATATCAGTTGGAGTGAGATTATTCAGGATATGTAGCCCTAGTACAAAAATACTATTCTCGTGTCTGGCAAGGCAACACCACAACCAAAGAAGTGAATTTTTTCAAATTTATGTAGAAGACATCCAACATATTTAGAAATTTTATTGTCTCTTTTTGAAGAAACTTGATTGACTTATATTTTGAAAATAGGCTGCAGGGCAAAAACAACAAAAGAAAAGAAAGGTTAGTGGTATATATTTTTTCTTATTTAGACAATTTAGGAGAAAACATAAAAGATAAATTGATAAATTTAAGTCGTCCACCTTGCATTGGAAAATGGTGAATATATTATCTATTTTTTCTTTAACAAATAAAATTATGGGATTATTTGTTGAATATATTTAATGCTAGAGGAAGTAGCAAAAGAAGCAACTAAACATATAGATCATGCAAAATTAGTTGGAAGTTTTCTGCTAAAAAAATTCCCAACTTTCTTAAGAACATGAAAGGTATTCTCTGGAGAATGTTTAGCCAATGACCTTTAGACTGTGTGTGTCGAGTGTAACTTTCTATGAACCAATTGAATGGCTTTTTTGGACTAACTGACGAGAGTTCTCTATAGCATGTAAAGCTATAGTCTTTAGAGTTCCAAGAGTAACTTGTTTTGAAGTTGAAATGGAAGAAAGTGAGAACAAGAGATAACTTTTATTCACCCAAAAAAAGATCTATAACTTGCTTTCCTATATAGTTTGATTTAGAAGAATATTTCCATGTTTAGTTGTAAGGAATTGCATTTGTTGATAATTAACTTTTGGAAGATCTTTTGTGGTGTATTGTATTATATTTTGATTTTCAATTTGGTAAAAGAAATGGAGCTGTATCATTTTCTATGGGTTGATTTACTTGGAAATACTTGTAATTTGTAAAATTTATTATTTTTTCTTTAGATAATATTTGTGAAATGATTTTCACACTTTTCTTTTAACCTTTCACAACGGGAGTGTGAGAGGCTAACGGGAGAGAGTGAATATAATTTCTCTAATATTATTATTCAATAGAATTTAGATCCATTGCAATATTTTGAATTTTATCAAGGTCAGTTTTGTGGTAATTGGCATTTGAGGCCACCTTTATTATCAATTCTAACTTGCTCTGGAATTTTCTGTTTCTATTTACAGCATTCATGGGCAATGTGCAGTAACTATGAAATCTCTGTTAAGAGTAACTATAACTTTGAAAAACCTTTCTTGCACCTTGCCAGGAAGCTTGCAGGGTAATGGAATAGTACATTGTTTGTTATTTTATTTTTTGTTTATTTATACTGGTGGAATTGTAGACTATTAGATAAAGATAAGCAATTAGTTGCAGGGGACTATTAGATAAAGATAAGCAAGAAAACATCACAAATAATTATCTTTATCTTTGCAGGGGAACTCTCCAAAGGAACCTTTTGAATTAATATCATTAGAAAAATGAAAAAATGGTGTGATAAAAAATCCATCAAAGATAGTGTGATAATATCATTAGTTGCATTATGATGTAATGAAAAAATAGTGTGATAATATCATTAGTTGCATCTAGATTAGGTGCATTTAAACATATAAGAAAATTTTGATTAAAATATGAAAAAAAAATCCACCAAAGATTAAAAAATACGAAAAACAAAATTTCGTAAACAAATTTCAAATTTTATTTCTTGGTGGTGGTGGTGGTGGTTCAGAGTTCTTAAATTTTTAACTTGTGGGGAACATTAGAGTCCAGGAATGAAAATTTATGAGTTGCTGTTAATGATCAATTTGTGGTGTTTCTTATCCCTTTGGTATTCTTTACAGGCACGAAGCTGAGCTTGCTGCAGCGGCTAGCCTGCCCCTTCCTGATGATGATGACGATGCATTTGACTAATGTGCCCTAGTCCATCAACACTTCTTTCACGAAGTATCATTGAGCCTTCGTTCATCCTCCACCGGTGTATCGACGACGTCAAGCTACACACCAATGTGATTTTAAGGTCAGTCTACTCTCTCTGTTTCTCTTTCTCTACCTCTCTCGTTCTTCTGGTCTCTCAGTTTCTCTCTTTGCCCCTCTCTTCTTCTTCTAGTCTCTCAGTTTCTCTTTTTCTGCTTTCACTGTCTTCGGACAAGTTTGGGTACTTGCCATTCCATTCACATTGCTTCTAATATCTCCAAAATTTCTCTATTTTGAAGGATTTCACGAACATCTTGAATGATTTTGATTTGGGAAAATAATTTAAAAAGTAGATTGATTAACCTGTTCTGTATTTTGATTATGATATTCACACACACACACACAAATATATTTGATCATCTATGACATTCATATTTTAACCAATATAATTAGTGAAGTGAAATCTCATGCCTCTAATTGTGAATGGCAATGAGGAATCATTATGTATGCTAGGTATTTGACAAAATGCCATAATGGAGTAATAGTGCCTACCCTTTTCTTTATAGGTTTGTTCTGTTTTTCTATTTTTGTTTTTGTTGAGAAAATTGTTATCCATGAATTTAATGCAGTTTGTAATGTTCTATTGCCTTAATAATGTGATTAGAGGAAATTCAACATTTATGTACACCCTTTTTTTTTGTTGAATCTAAGAACACAATTCTTGAAGGAACCAGCCATTCCCATATCACTAAAGGCCTCTAGTGCTTCCAATATATGGATTCTCTGCATTACACAAAAAATGTATCAGTATTTACTTGAAACTAACATGAACATGCATACGTCTACCTTCTTAAGCTTTAATAACCAAACTGAAACAACAAAAAGGAAGAGACATTTTCACAATATAGCATTCAAAAATCAAATTATGACATCTTTTTTCTACTGTCTAGGACCTCCATACAAACATTGCGAGTCAAAACATTTTAGAATCCAAGATCCTTTAATAAGAATATGATTACCTTTTCCTAAAAGGAAAGTTACTGACCTTTATTTACAATGTAATAAAGAGACTTAAATGTTGCAGTAATCCTTTTTTTTTCCCAAGCCAACAGCCAGGTAATGGTGACTTGGCTTTGGCTATTATTATCCACAACCATCTTCAACCCTCAAGAAGGAAAAACCAAGAAAAAGATTGCTTTCCGAGACAAAGGCCTTCCATCCATTTACTTCAAATATTTTTATCAAAGATGTCACAACAGGGAGACAGAGACAGTCCTAACACAGTGACAAAAGCTGGAATCAACAAGTGAAAAAAAAATCAAATTTTCCAACCAATCCCAAGAGTACCAGGAAAAGTTGGGAAGGTAAGAGTTGCCAACAAAATTTAGGAAGAAGTTTTGTAAAGAACTTAGAAATTAAAGATTAATTACAATAAACAAAAGTGATGGATGTTAAAAAGACATATTTATCACTATGCTAAACATACATATTTATCACTATGCTAAACTTCTTTGATATACTGTAATTCTCAAATGAAGGACAAGGTGGAGATTGTCTTCATGTAAGGGGTCTATAAACTAAATAATAAAAGAAAAAATGTTGTAATTTACAAAAAACTGTTTCAAGTATTACAATGTTAAAGACACATGAACTAGCAGAAAATTCAGTGATAAGAGTAAGAATGCAGTCCAGTACTTAAACAATAAGATTCTTAAAAGGATACAGAACCATTCCATTTGCTAGCATGATAAAAATATAATATAAAATCAAAGTAAATAATTAGCTCTTATTTAGATTGACTCATGGTATACGAATCATACTATTAGACAAAACAAAATGTTAATCGCAACTAGAACAAGTTGTGGGCAAACAAAAGAGAACTTAGAATTAGACAACAAACACCCTAATCCAAACCTGCTATAGTATTCCGAGTGTTTGCTTTAATCCTATATCTCAATCAACATATGCATCTTTTATAATCAACAAAGAAGGAGATAGAGTAAAAAGCTTAGATGCATGAATGAGAAAAATTAGAGATACATCTTCCTTCAAGAGATTGTGAAGTTCGAATTTGCAGTCATCTAGTCTTCTCAGATCAGAACTATCAACAACCCATACCAAGCCATCAGTTTGCTCAAAGTAGTTCCTCCAGTAAGACCTGATTGTCCTTTGGCCCCCAACATCCCATATATTAAGGGTATACTTGCCGTTATCGTAACAAGTTTAATTCCTTTGTATCACAATAAATCACTTTAAAACTTCAAATAATTTTCAATGTTGTGTTGCAAATTAAGTAAAGGAAATAGAATAAGTAAACTTCCAAGGCTCTTTCTAGAGAGGAGGGAAAAGGAAAAGAAAGAGGAAAGAAATTCAAAGCATTGAATTTTACCCAAATAAAAGGAATAGAGCATATCTCCAATCATTCATACCTCAATATTGAGGTAAAAAAGAACTTTATTGACAAGAAAATCATATATAACATATGTTAATACATCATTAAAAGGGGAGGAGTGTAAAGAGCATCAATGTAAGCCAACATTATCCTAACTAGTTTGATACCACGAGGCTTACCCAATCATTTGTTAGCACCCCTCAATGTTTGTAAGACACCAACAGCAGCCACCAAGAAATAGGGAAATAAAACAGAGCTGCCACAGTCAATGGAGCATGCACAGCTGGTACTAACTTATCTGTCTATATATGCATTATAGCTTGTTGATGCTATCTGTTACTATATAAAGTTTGGTTCTTGGTAGTGTTGAATCAATTATTATGTAGTTATGAAGGGTATTTGTGTGCATGCTTATTTAAAGAAGTAATACTAAAAATATTTTTTGTTTTGGTATTTGAAGAAATAAAGAAGAAAGATGAAATAACAAGAAAGATATCACTTGATATAATCACTTGATTAGTTACAAATTTTGATATCACTTGATATAATCACTTGATATAATGAGTTACAAAAAATTTTGATATCACTGTTGTCCTTGATATCACTTGATATGATTACAAATTTTTAAAATTTAAGGATGATTAGTTATTATAAAATTTAATCCACAAATTATATCATCAAAATAAATTACCACTGTATTTTAATCTTAATATTATTTACATCGTGCCTTTAGGCACGGGCATACGCTAGTATATATATATATTATCATTTTTAACTATACAAAACAAGAGGTGAGGTTGGGTTGGTGTCCATATTGCCAGTGAAGTCAAAAAGGAGACAAAACTACAAGCATGAGAGTTAGCTATCATTTACATCATTATCAGTCCCAATGTGACGTAAATCCAAATACACTTGGTTTCAATTACAAAATTTCTTGAAGCTTGTTCAATGCTTTTAATGTGATTCTGTCTTACCTTAGGAAGCAAACTGCAAATGCTAAATTGTTTGCCTTCTGAATAGAATATTTCTGGCCTTTACTATGTTCATCATTACCAGCTTGAATATTATGGGAGTGCAAATGTCGCTTGTTTCTCCATTTTTATTTATGATTTTTGTGGGTTGTTGTTGTTGTAATGCTCTTCATTCATTAAACCCCTCAAACTGGGGTAAGTTGACTTTATCAGACTAATTTAGTGGAACTAGCTTCACTTTATCAGACTAATTTAGTGGATGTTGAACCTGTTTACTATTTTTATGCATAGAGATAGGCTTTGTTAATTTCATTATCCTCTGCTGCAATCTAGGCTTTCAGAACAAAGGAGAAAGAAACTCCAAGCAAAGGAGGCTGAATTGAGGAGGAGGGAGCAGGTACTTGTTTATACTAATTAAAATTGTAGCTTCCAAATATGTTTTACCTAGAATTGAATGGCTATTTTTTTAATTTTATTTTCATGGACACTTGGTATTAATCTTATTAGTTTTTCATTTTATTTATATTATGCAGGATGTTTACATGTACTTCCGTGGCAGTGGCAAAGCAGCAGAGATGAAGCGTGAGGCTGCAAAACGGACAATGATGGTTGCGCTGCCATGATTCAGAAAGATTCTTTGGTTTGATAATGCTGAGAGAAATCGAAACATTCACTATTTTTTGGCACTTGTGCCTAGTCTAGTATTTATAAGCCTTCATATAATCTTCTTAAAATATGTATGTAAAGACAGATTCTAACAAACAAGTTTAAGTTAGGACATGTTGTGATACATATGTCCTTTTTGGAAATTAATTTGGTTAGTCCTGTATTATGTATGAAATGAAATTATTGACGTTGGATTAGACTTGGTTCGTATGGAATTTGTATTATATATAGAATTGGACGTTTCTTTTTAATGTTTTGGATGGTTGGAACTAGAATGTGTTGTTGAATGCTTGATAATATATTTAGCGTTGATGGGTTATATTGGGTTATATTGAATCCTGTGTTATGTACGTACAGGTTGTATTAAACACGGATGTAGGTTGTTTAGAATTTTTTTGGAAAAAAAAAAAAAAAAAAAAAAAAAAAAAACAGAAAATATTTGGCCACCAAATATTTTGGTAGCCAAATACATAGTTGGAATTATTTGGCTACTAATAATTTAGTAGCAAAAACATTTGGCGACTAAAACATTTGGTAGCAAAAAGTAATGAATAGTTGGTTAAAATTTTCATGTACAACTTTTAGTGACTAAAAAATTAGTAGCCAAAATGTCACTATTGCCGACTAAGTATGGATTCGTAGCCAAATGTTAACTTTCGGTGACTAATTCTTTCGTAGCAAAAAGTAACACATTCGCCGACCAAATGAATGTTAGTAGCCAAAAGTCACATTCAGCGACTAATACTTTAGTGGCAGAAACATACCTTTTCCCGACTAAACTAAGATTAGTAGCCAAATGTGTACACTTTCGGCGACCAAATAAATTTTAGTCGCCAATACTATCGCCGACAGGGTAAAGGCGACGAGCTTAGCGACAAAAAATTTTGGTCGCTAAATGGTTTCGGCGACCAAATTTGGGACTTTTGGCGACCAATATTTTGGTAGCTAAAAGTGACATTTCTTGTAGTGCACTGTTACCGCTACCACTACCACTACCACCACCACTACCGTTGCCACTATCATGTTGTTGCTGCCGCTGCCACTAGCACCACCACTACCATCACCTTCATCACTATTGTCATTATTGCCACGAATATCACCATCATTTTATTACTACTATCATCGCTACCACCAGCACTACTACCACCATGCCACTCCACCACCACCACCACCACCACTACAATCATTACAATATAAAAATTAAAACACACAATTTAAAAATAATAAATTTCAAATTTTATCTTACGCATATCAAACTACTTATTTTTAATTTAGCACTTAAATTTTTATCAAACAACTTTTCAACTTACAAGATTCAGCATTCACTTTTCAATATTTAATTTTCAATATTCAATTTTTAGTTTTCAGTTTTATCAAACACCACCTTCCTCACTTTCTTAATACTTAAGTTTTTAAAATTTATTTAAACTATATTTTCTCATAAATGATATGCAAAAATTGCTTTGACACAAAATTTGACTACGTTTGGAGTGTCTCCAATCCTTATTTAAATTTGATAAAAAAGGCTCACTTTTTTGGTTCCAACATTGACATTAAATCCATATCAAATGGGGGAAAATCCAAAATTTTTATCAAATTGAGAGAAGTTTCAGTGTTCATTAAATTTTTACAGATAGCCATTGAGGCTTCATTTACACCGGATAACTGGCCAATTGTCCGGAGTTACTTGCAAAGTTGGCTATTGTCGATTATTCTCTCGGTTGTCCTGCCTGTTGTCCTCATGATCAACCGGTTGTTTGATGAAATTTAAAAAATTAGCATTAAAACGTGTGGTATTAGATGAAACTTTTTATCAAATTTTTACTCAAATTTGATAAAAAAAAAATTAGAGTAAATATTGGAGATACTCTTAGTTATTGATTGATTTAAATTTAATCACCTAAAATCTAAACCAAAAAAAAAATAAAAATTTGATACAATGGAAAAAATTAAATGTCATATTCAATATAGTGTCAAATATTAAAGGTCAAAATTGATACAGTTGAAATAATAGGGATCAAATTGATTGAAAAAACAAATTACAGGGATCATAAATATTACTTTTTCATCCTCCAACTTTCTTTCCAATTTCACTTTAGTCCCTTCATATTCTAATTGCAACAATTAAGTCATTACATTTCAACTCTTATTTTAATGTAATATTCACATCCCTCGTTAAAACAATGATAGAAAATATTGATATGATGTTGGCCACGCAAAGGCATTTTAAGGTCATTAAACCTGAAAATTATTTAATAGAGTTACATTTTCACCCTCTAATTTTCACTTAAGTTTTACTTGAGTTATATATGTTTTAATTTTGTTAAAAAAAAATGATAGAAAATGTTGATATGATGATGGCCACTTAAAGGAATTTTAAGGTCATTAAACGTGAAAATTATTGGAAAGAGTACATTTTCACTCTTTAATTTTCACTTAAGTTTTACTTTAGTCATATATGTTTTAATTTTTTCTTAAATTTTAAACAATGGGGTGGCAGGAGGAGTATATTGAAAGATAAAAATCTAATGACTTGTTGAAGTAAAAACAAAATGACTAAAGTGAAATTTAAGTAAAAATTAAAGGATGCAAAATGTAATTTTCTCAAAGAACCATTAGTGCATCATGGGAAAGAGAAGACTACTGTCGGTAGGTTCTCCAACCAAAGCTTTGCAATTTTTATTTTTTTTTCTTCCACTTTTTTAAGTTCTCTTCATTTTCAAAATTTTGGTATTACCAATTATGAGTGGGAAAGTTTCAGAATATTTTTATAGTTTTAAGAAAATAAAATAAAAAAATGAAAAGTGGGTGATCAAAGCCCATGCTGGATTGCTCATAACTTTGATCAAACCAACAAACCTCATAATTTCGAAATCATAAGCTAATGAGTAGTACAAAACAAGAGTCAAAAAAAGAAAAAAAGAAAACGAACAATACATAAATATATATATATATATAGGATTGAGACCTCACAAAGATCAAGAGCTCATGCGCGACCACCACTAGTTTCAGAGTACAGGCTAAAAAACAAAGCCAGAGAACAAAGCATAATTATATGATGCAAGCACCAGCAGAACCAGAAGCAGCATAAGAAGGCTGCACGTGTACGGTATATGCATCTGATTCCATTTGATTGTGAGTCTCCACTGGGATCATTCCACCATTCTTTATGTACTACTTGCCACAGCATGTTCCACCATTCCCATTCTTCAATTTTTTTGGATTTCTCCATACCTTTTAATGGCTACAACCTACATTAGTATTTTTTTAATTAAATTTTAAATAAAAAATTATAAAATTATTATTCAGAATAACATGTAAATGACAATTTTTAAAACATAATCCATTTTCACTCAATTATTCATTTCCCTTGAAATTTTATTCAATTATGGGTGTTGATTTCCGACACACAACTAAATAGGGAACTTAACTAGAAAGCACGCAGCAGAATAGATTGAGCCTTACCTGTCAACAAGAAAATGAGAATATCGCTGTGTTTCGTCCATCCGAGAGCACTCCGACGATCAAGTCAATCAAACAATCTCTCAAAAATCTCACACAACTACTCAATGCATAAATTAAAACGTACCTTAGACCCACAGGAGTGCCTCACTTTTATAGCCAGAAGTGACCTAATCCTCTAGAAGTCTCACTTCATAGGACTGAAGCTCAGTGTTCATCTCGAACTCTCAACGAGATAGGAATAAACTCCTCAAGAACCTTATCCTTATCCAGACTAAGAGCCTCATCTTATCTAGGACTCTTGTCCTCTATCCAGATATCTCGTGATCCCGGTATTATCGCACCGAACTTCGGTGATACCGTGATCATCTTAGCAACTATGACATCCACGTGGCATTTTAGCCAACATCTCAGAACTACCTCGGCCACGTGGTGTCATTCACAAAATACTTCCCCCCAACTGCCCCGCAACTGCCCCCTAGGTTCTATTACCTTGGCAAACTGAAGTGATGGAACCTATATATGTACTTCTCCGATCGAAATCATGACTCGTTGGCACTAAGAAGCAAGGATTCAAGTGTCCACTTCATCAAGAACCAAGAACCAAGTTATTTCAACATCTCAATCGAGATCGCACCTCCTCTGAGCCAAGGTCATTACCCCACTAGCCTAAGAATTCCAAGAATCTCAATTGCACATGAGCTGTCACGTACCATTATCCCAACCGTTTTTTTCCACGTGTCACCACCTTACTGGTTCGTACCTGTCACTCGTCATCAAGTCATATCAATCCTGCCCACGCTGCCTGTCAAGCACGTCGTCCAAGGCAATTTCATCATGTTTTGCCGCCTTTTCAGTTTTTGACAAAACCTTCTTCCCCCGCTCTCCGTCTCTTCACTTTTCGAACACAAACCCTATCTCTTGCCTCAGATTTTCTCTCTCTAAAATGTCTCTCATTCCGCCATTTCCAAATCTCTTGAAGCTCTACGACTACTCCGCTCGTCCCCTCCGGCTAAGGGTGTGCGCGGTGCGGGTCGGTGCGGTTTGAGAGAAAAATAGAAACCGTATGGCGGTTAGCGGATTGATAAAAGTGTCACTAGAATTTGCCATTTTCCTTATCAAAAACCGGCAGTCCGGTTGGCAAATAATGACGGATTTGCCTTGGCGGTTCGGGCGGATTGGCGGTTTATAAAAAATATAATTCAAATTACAAAACTTAAATCAAAGAGTAAAAAAAAGACGAGAGATACCGTGATGTTAAGCATCTTGCGAAGCTTTCTTCTGATGCAGCAAGTGTAGCAACAACATGATAATATCAACGACTATGTCATCAGTTTATTACAAGTATCTGTGGAAGCTACAATGATCAAATACAATACATAAAATTCTCCTCGAGCAGTAATGTAATACTATATTCTAAGGTATAGAACAACAAGCAAACTTAAGTAAAAAAGAATTTTTAGAATATTATAAAACATGATTTAATAGCGGTACGGGTCGGTGCGGTTTGGAAGAAAAATAGAAACCGGCAGATTGATAAAAGTGTCACTAGAATTTGTCATTTTTCTTACCAAAAACCGGCGGTTCGATTGACAAATAATAACGAATTTGCCTTGGCGGTGCGGTTCGGTGCGGTTTTGGCGGTTTCGATGGTTTCGGCGGTATTATGCACACCCCTACCTCTGGCAAACCTTCCACCGTTCCGTTCCAATCAGGATTAACATTTGACTTCAGCGAACGCGACTCTAAAGTCAATTTCTCCGGTCCTACTCTGTAAGTCCCTAATTCACTTTCAGTTTCGCCTTAGTTTCTTTTACTATTCTCAACTGTTTTCGAATATATTCCTTCTTTGGATTATTACAGATCACACGCTGTATTTGTACTTGTACCTACATCTGCATCTGCATCTGCATCTGCATTGCCATCTTGTATTTATAAGTGAATCCCATTGTTCTATTTGCCTTTGCTTGCATTGATTTTGTTTCTTTATGTTCTTGATTTTATTCAATGTTACTGGTAATTTTGCTTTAATAGTATTTGAAACTACAAATCTAGATGAGTTTTGAGTTACAAAGTATTGGCAATTGTATTCACCCAAAAAAGTATTAACAATTGTTTCCATACAAATGTGACCTAAAATGTTAAAATACCAGCAAAACTAACAAATTTCTCTCACTCCTTTCCTCTTACTTCCAATATCTGTACCAAATAATCTTACCCTAGACATTGGACCAACCCAAACCACCATGACCAAAATAGAGTTTCATATAATACTATGAATCCAAAAAAATTACTTATAATTTTTAATTTGTGGTTCAAATTCATTTTATGCATAGACCTTACGATACAACAGATATCTTAATTGAGCCCAAACATACCTGAAGGTCTTTTTTTGAGAAGGGGACAATAACCTCCAAAAATGGCCAAAACATGGTCAAGTAAGCAATTTGTTTTCCATGAATTATTGTTAACTCACAAAATAACAAATTTCAAAAAAAAACAAAAAAACCTCATATGAAATATGTAAACCAATTTGTTTGTACAACATAAGTGCTGATAGTTGACCTGCACACATACCTATCCAAAACAAAAATTTCGCATCCCCACATGTGCCATGTGCCTGGCACTGCCCCATCTCATTTAGGTGGCAAATAGCTACAAAACCAAAGACTTGCCTCCACATACAGACCTAAAATACGTTACCATATGAGCGATTAAAAACAAAAAGTCCTAAAAATTTTACTAAAAATTTTATCAAATATTTTATATGAGTGTGAGATTCACATAGGATTCACATTGTGTAGATCTCACACCCATGTGGGACATTTGATAAAATTTTTAATAAAATATTTAAAATTTCTAACATTACTTAATTAAAAAATGTATTATTAACTCTGGCTCCCGATTCAATATAATTTACGATTTTCTCTCAAAAAAATTCAAACTTTTGAAAATAAAATAAGAATTAGAAGGACAAATCCTAATTGGCTACAAATCCCCAGTCTTGGACCCAAATCTTCGCTTTGAAACTATTTTTTAATCGATTGTTTAGAATGTTTTAAATAAGTATATTTTTTAATTTTTTATGAAATATGAGTTAGATATGAATTGAGTTTGAAATGATGTGGTAAAGAAGTGATGTGACTTAAATAAGATGATGTGATTTAAATAGAATAATAACTTTTTGACTTTTTAACTTTTTTAAAATACCCCAAACAAAGCCATGTTGAAGCCATTTACTATCGATAACCTGTGCATTTTAAGACTAGAAAGTAAAGTTGGTCGGGTTAATAAAAGGAAAATGAGTGAGAGCACTAATTAGTGCTACCACTAATGATGTGGCAGTGGACCCCACCATGAATGATTTGATATTTTGACCTTGGTATTATATTTTATTTTTTTTTATTAAATGTTATATCATTAATAATCTTTTTAGAATTTCAAAATTAATGATCTCTATTATTATTATTAATAAAATACTCATTTGCTAGATGTGTTTTCTAGTTACCGTCTAACCACTACGAATGTAATTTCTCGTCCTATTTATTTTTAAAAAATTATTAAAAAACAAAATAAAATTGTGAATACTTTTTTGAAAACTATTTTGATTTTTCTTTTTAGGTTAAATTACAAATACCCCTCTCGAGATTTGGTGAAAATATAGATTCCGCCCTGAGATTTGAGAAATTACATCCCGCCCCCTGAGGTTTATATTTCCATAACAAATTGTCTCCTGAAATTTTTATTTTCATACAGATTCCTCCCTAATTTTTTATGTAAATTTAACCTTTATAAGGCAATTTGTAATTTTTCAAACCTCATGCAGAAATCTGTATTTTTACCAAATCTCAAGGGAGTGTTTGTAATTTACCCTTGTTTTTAAAAACACCCACTTTTAGGAAATATGTAAAAGATTTTTTAAAATTTTTGAAAATAATTTTAGATCCAAAAATAAATAAATAAATAAAACAACCAAACAAGGCAACATTTTCAAAACTTTTTTTTGCATTTTATTACTCTTAATTTTATTTTTATTTTTTTTATTTTTTTTTTTTGGATTTAGGAATTAAACTCCTTTTTTTTTATTTTAACAATTTAAAGGTGTTCAATTAAAATCCCCGATATATAACAACAAAACAAGGCAATATAGCCCTAGGATTAAACACATACAACTCATCCAAATTGGAATAAACTCCGGCAGCTCCAGCCACCGAATCATACTCCTCCACCACCTCCCCACCACCACCACCACCACCACCACCACCACCCTCCCCATTCTTCCTCACTCTTCCCGCAATCACCCTGCAAACCAACATCGCCCTCCTATCACCACCACCGTCCTCCTCCGCCGCCGCCGCACTATCATGCGCCTTCCCGCTCGTGGCCGTCGTGAGAATCCCTTTTCCGGCGTCATTGGGAAGCTTGAACCCATTTTTGATGATGCTGCAGACACTGCAATTGGGGATGGAATTGCAGAGATTGGAAGATGAGTTGAGGCCGAGAGAACAGACGAAGGTGGTGGAGTGGAAGCGGAGGAGCTCGTTGCCGTCGGCGATGCAGCGTGGGTATTTTTTGGGGAGCTTGGTGGATTTGGATTTGATGGTGTCTCTGTATTGTTCAAAGTTCGATAGGGTTTTGGGGGTGTTTCGGACTTTGAGAATTCGATCGATTTTGCAGATTGGGGATGATGAGAAGGAGGATTGTTTTCGGAGCCAGCTTGATTGGAATATGATCTCTACTATGTTCTTGCTTGTGTCTTCTGGACCCAATTCGGACACTGTTGTCATGTGAGTTTTGGTGTATAATACAAGAGGTGGAGACAAAAATGGAGTTAGAATGATAATGCATACAAATATTATATACATTAACAAATTTCATAAAATTTAATTACGAAATGAAAAATGCTACCAACCCCATTTGATTTTACTTAAGATTTGTATAATATGAAATCCATATGCAATAAAGTCAAATCATAACATGACAATTGTTAGTAATTTTTGAGTAGTTAAATATGAGTTTGTAAAGACAAGACAATTGACTCAGTGATCCATATAACTGTCTCTTCTTAAGATTCTGAGAAGGTCAGATATTTAAGATTCGAGTCGATTCGTAACCTTTTCGTTGTAATTTAATTTATTAATCTTTTATCATCTTATCGTATGGCAAAAAAATAAATAAATGATAATTTGATTTTATAGTATTAGTGTTACAAAATTAGATGCAATCCATTTATAGGGGTTGGGTGTGATAGAGAGCTTGTGTGAGAGAGTTGGGTCGGGTTTTGTATTCTTATATATATATATATATATATATATATATTGTTACTACCTATGTATTATGTAATAAAAGAATTTTGAAATCTGAAATAAAATCTACTTTAATAATGTATTGTCACATTAATGAGTAAATAAATATATATTAAAAAAATATGTGAAAGTAGAAATTATCTAGCCTTTCTAAAATTGCATGTAACTGTGTACTCGATTAATAATATTTTTTGTGATTTTTCTAAATTATTCTTAATTTTTTAAGCTATATAAATAGATAACCTTTTGTATTGGGCAAGCACACCATACAGGGAAGCCTCATTAATGGGTGTTGGGTGATGATGGCATTGAAATGGGATGGAGAGTTATACTTGGGCCAGGGGTATTGAAACCAGACAGAGGTGGGGGAGAGTCCACTGTCCCATGGCCTAGATCTGTTTTCAAATTTTTATATAATTTTGTCTTTAAATATTTATAATTATTAAATTATATAAAAAATTTAAATGTTGAAAATCTCAACATGTAGTTTAATAATTGTTAATATTTTAGAATAAGAAAACAGAAATTTGGGATAGAGGATTTGATGCCTTTAATACAATTTCTCCTTTAAAACCCCATTTAGCATTGGATCCTCAACTCTAATTTTCTCTATTTCTGTATTCCAATTTAATTTCATTTGAACATTTATGGTCAGTAGCAGTACCCTACACATTTATGGTACATTTCAACATTATTGTATTTAATGAAATAAAAAGACAGCTAGATTGAGAGTTTTGTTAATATATTAGTAAAAGGTGTTGTCATTGAAATAAGTGAGAGACAGTGTGATCAGATCAAGCAATGGGTTATGGGTAATGAACTAGGAAGAGTCACACTGAGACATGGATCAGAAACAAACAGCTATTGAAACCCAAAAAATGGAACACTTCAAATTAGAGAAAACAGAGTAGTAGATGACTGAGAAGGACATAGTTTATTACCTGCATGTCTAACGCCCTGATGAAGCTCCAAACTCTCAGGTTTCATGAAGATCTCACCACAGTCAGGACAAGAACAAATAGAGGCTCTGAGAGAAGGGTCTCTAGTGAACCCAAGAACAGGGTCAACCACCATTCTACATTCATAGCAACCAGAGAGTCTCCTAAAAGGAATGCCTCTAAATGACCCAACAACAGTGGAAGCAGAAGAAGAAGAGTTAGAAGACGCTGAAAATGAAGCCCCATTTAGTTCACTCAGAGGAGCTTTCATGGATCTGCTAGAAGAACCAGTATGGTTGTTAATTGAATTTGAACCACCCATTGATGCTCTGTTTTTGTTGTTGTCTTCTGAGGTTGATGATGATGGTGGTTCAGGCCTGTGCATCACCTTTGTGTTGCTGCAGAGTGAGCCTGAACACTTCATTTTCTTGCATTTCTTGCTGCTTTCCTCTGTGGGTCGTTCTTGTTTTTGCTGCTTCTGTTGTTTTTCTTGCTTTTCTTTTTGCTGTGGTTGGGTCTGGAGGTGTTTGCAGGTGAGGAGGCTTCTCACAACTGACCAAGATGGTGGTTTCTGTGATTTTGGGGCATTGTGGGGCTGGTTTTTCTTGATGGGTTTTGCTAGGGTTTTGGTTTTGGCCATTGGGGAGAGAGAGAGAGAGAGAGATCTGAGAGTGGTTTTTGAGCTGAAAAATGGTTGTAGATTTCTGGTTTTAGCTCAGATGGGTTGCTCAATGATACATGAAGAGAGAGTATGAGAAGAGCGAGGTAGGGGGGTAGACGGTCAAATGTGGAGTTAAGGAGGGGGTCCTCTTCTCTATGTAAACTGATGATGGATTTGGAAATTTGTGGGCCCCATGTATTTATACCTATTGACTTCTATATAAAAATTGAAAATTGTTATTTTTGGATAGGAGGGATGGATATTACTTGAAAACAAAATTTAAGTATTATGGAATACGAAAAATAATTCCAAGAATCAGGGTTATAAAGAGTTGAATACTTTGTTTTGGTTCCTTGCTACTTTCTTATAATTTTGTTTTAATTAAAATCAATGATTTGTTTTAACACTTATCATTTATCTAAATCTTATAAAATTGTGTTTTTAATTACTATTTTATCTATAAAATAGCAACAGTAATGATTCAGATCACTAATTTTTATGCTTTAATAGAGCACTAATGACATGACAATGAACCAAAAAAATAAAATAAAAACAAACCAAGATCAAAACATCACATCAGTATGGGTGGAGTCCACTGCCAACTCATTAGAGCTACCTTTAGGGTTCAAAAATTAGAGTTCCAAAGCGTTTTTCAAATCAACAATGATTTAGACTACTAAAAAATGTTTCACTAATAGCACTAATATATTGGGAATGGCAAAAAAAATAATAAAAAAATAAAAACAAGACATAGAAAGTGAGCGGGGCCCATTGCCACATCATTAATATTCCCTCTAGTGATCCCTTTTTAGTGCTCCCAAGCATTTTTCTTTTTCAAATTGCAATTCAACTCTTGTCAAGTAACTGGCAATTACATGCTATTGACGATAGAAACATAATGACTATCACCAATGTTTATCGTAGAATCCAGCCTTGAATGACTAATTCACAATCAGTCACACACAACTTCAGAGAACAAAGCCACTTTAAATAGTCCTAGTGAATAAGAATTGATGGGGCGGGTTTATTACACTTCCTGTCCTTGATACTTGAAGGTGCTAAATTCTTTGTCCCCGTCCTCGATCTCTTGCGGGAACCCATCACCCCCTGCCCCCGCCCTCCAACGGAAATTGGGCTTCCCTGACCTCTAAAAATCCCCGAACAGATCAAGCACATCCTTAACAAAATATAATCAACAATTCAATCCAATCCAACAAACTTTATAAACACACATACAAATTTATGTGTGTGTGTATATATATATATATCAAATAGAGAGAGACCTGGAAACGAAAAATACCTAGAAGATCGGAGATCACACAATGAGAAACAAAGCAAAACTCAGAGGAGAATCAAGCGACAGAGCACATACATATAGATATATACACACATACAGAGCACATACAGAGCAAATATCCTCTATTTAAAATAAGATTTGTACACCAAAAAAAAAAAAATCAAGAGCTAGGGTTTTACCAAATAGAGATGAAAGATTTAGAAAATAACAAAAATCGATGAGCTGAAAATGGTGAAAATGAGGGGCAAATCGAAGAGCTGACAGAGGAGAGAGGCAAATCATACCAGAGAGAGAGTCAATTGGGGAGTGAAAATAAGAACGAACTTTGGTTCGTCTTCGTACTCATACAACGGTTTGAGAAATGGAGAGCCGGTGAGGGAGAAGGAAGACGTCGATGAGGGAGAAAGGAGATGCCGGTGAGGGAGGAGCAACGTCGACGGTGAGGAAGGAGCGAGCGAGCGATGAGGGAACAACAACCAGAGCAAAGAGAAGCGATGTGTTTGTATGAGTGCGAACCTAACCCTAAATTGAGTAAAAAAATAGACACACACGTATATATAGAGAAGGGTATAATAGTAATTTTCTTCAGGATCGGGATTGGAAAACGTATCACCGTCTTTGACTTGAAAATTATCAAAAATTCATTTTTAAATACCATTCTCAACCCATCAAGAGTATTTTTGAAAAAAAAATCGCTCTAATCTACATCGAAAGACTCTCCATCAAGTCAGGTTCGAATTACCATCCTTCTCGTGAATGACCGCCTACCCACCCATGTAACGTAGATTTGACCCACTAAGGCCTAGTTTGGGAAGACTAAATAAGTGCACTTTTTGACTTTTTATGAAATATGGATTGGGTTTAAAGTGATGTGTTAGAGAGATGATGTGACTTAAATAAGATGATGTGACTTAAATAGGATAATGACTTTTTAACTTTTTATCTTTTTTCAATTATGCCAAACTTGACCTAAGTATATAATCCAAAGCCTCAACGCAATTCTCAAAGTATTGTCATTTTCCGATTTGAATCTGACCCAACTCGATCAACTTTATTCCTTTGACACCTAGTTATTTTTTTAAAACAAAATTATGTCTCTCCAATTCACAGCAAAAAAAGATACTTATTTTATTTTATAATTTTATTCAGTTAGATTTATCACGTGGCTAATTTATGATCTAATGAATGGCATACAAAATAGGGAAAATTGAAGTCGGTTGTCTTTGAAGGTACAATTGAACCTTTTTTGTCTTCATTTTTGTTTGGATTTTTATTTTTTTTTGCTAATAATATGAATGAATTACACTAATCGTCTCTATAATTTGAGACTCGTGTCATTTTAGTTATTAATTTTTTAATTGTGACATATTTAATTTTAAATTTTAAATATTGTTTCAAATAAGAACAATTAAAGAAATTATTGCGCAATTTCAAGAGTAAAATTGTTAATTTGATAAAATATAAACTAATTTGATAAAAATAAATGTTAAAAAAATATTTTTGAATTGTTAAAAATAATTCCTACCCACCATAGATAAAATTATGTAAAATTAATAAATTTTTTAGACATTTATTTATTTTTTTTTTTACCAAATTAATTTTTGTTATGTGTTTAAATGATAATCATGTAATGGGTTGTTGGACTTTTAATGTGTAATAGATATATTTAATATATAAAATGTTTTTAATTTTAGATTTTTTGATTTAATGAATTGGTTTAATAATTATATCAAAATTGTCGCCATATTTGACTTTTAGAAAAATATAAACTAATTTAATGAAAATAAAAACAACCATCCATTCCATGATTATCATCCAAACATATAATAAAAATTAATTTGGTTAAAAAAAATAAATAAATGTCTAAATTAATTTTACATAATTTTATCTTTAGTGGGTAGAAATAATTTTGAGAAATTCAAAAATATTTTTTTTGACATTTATTTTTGTTAAATTAGTTTATATTTTATCAAATTGACGATTTTTTCCTTAAAATTAAGCAATGGTATCTTTAATTGTCCTTATTTAGAATAAGATTCAAAATTCTGAGTCAAATGTGTCACAATTGAAAAATCAAGAACCAAAAGAACATAAGACCCAAACTATAAGAATTCACCTTAGTAATATAGTTGCTTGTAGGGCTGCAAATAAATAGAGTCATTCGTAAACAGACTCGAACTCGGTTCGGTAAGAGCTTATTCGAAGTCAGTTCGTTAATTTTTTTTTGCGTTCAAGTTTGAGCTCAAACTTGTTAAATTTTTAATAAATAAGCCCAAACATTTAAAGCTCGGCTCGTTAGCTGTCTCGTTTAATATTTATTATTTATATATTAAATAATGTAAAAATATGTATAAAAAAATAAGAAAAATATGTTATTTATATATTTAAAAAATATAAATGTAAATCATAATTAACTATAGACTAGATAGTACATTTTATATAATAATGGTAGTAGATATTATTACTTTGATAAAATATTGACTTTTTTTTAGAATGTTTATATATATATATATATATATATATATATATATATATATATATATATATATATTTTATAATTAAAGTTTTAATTATAACTTTAATCTCATACGAAAATATGAATTTATAAATTTTTTAGCTCGTTAAGGCTCGTAAACGAGCTCGAGCTCGAGTCAAGCCTAAGCCAACTCGGATCGAGTTCAGTTCGTTAAATTTTTATTAAATTCAAATTTGAGCTCAAATTCGTTAAAATCTTAATAAACAAGTTCAAACATACTAAAACTTAATTCAACTCGACTTATTTGTAATCTTAATTGCTTGATCCCTTTTTGAACTCATGATTTATGATTTTCCAATGAACTTCTTGCCCTTGACATCCCAGCCCAAAAACAAAAACAAAACAAAAAACAGAAAAATAAATAAATAAATAAAATTGGGAAATGGGATTGCTTGAGATAAGGATTCATATCGTGGTCAACCAGTTTGATCAAGCTTTCTTAATCAAATGTAAATTTCAATGATAATATTAATCAAATTTGATATGGTCCACATCTGTCAAATATGAATAATCAACAAATACTATTAAAGCTATCACTTTCTCATTAATCATTCGTGTCCAATTATTAAGGGAAAATCCTCATTAATTGGCCAGAGCCACTTTTGAGAGTCTTCTGACTAAAAAAACTGTCAAAATGAATAGGTAGCAACTTCTTGTACTAATTCTCACATGATTTTAAAGATAAATGCTAATAAGTAATTTTAATATCGAAATTGAGGTAAAAAAAATATTTTAAAAAATAAGTCAAATTTTTTTAACTTACTAAAAAAAACTTTTTTGATTTCAATAAAAATGTCTTGTATATTTTGCTATTTATGTCTAGTTTTTTGAGTGATCTAAAAGCACTTGTTAGCAAAACTCAATTTTAATTAAGAAAATTTACCCATAAGTCCTAGTTTTTGAAACGTTGAACCATTTAGTCCTAAAAGTTTTCTTATGCTCCATTTAGTCCCATTTTTACATCAACATGATGTGAATGATGTAAATGATCTGATGTTTCATTCTATAATTTCAAAATTTATTGAAATCTGATGAACATTAGATGTTTTTCATCCTATATTTTCAAACATTATTGAAATTTGATGAACATTAGATGTTTGAAATCCAATGTTTGCACTACAAGAAAATACACCTTTGGCGACTAAATTTTTAGTCGCCAAAGGTCGAATTTTCACTTTTCCCGACAAAAACTTTTAGTCGCCACTGTTGTCGCGAATTCATGGTCGCCCATTCCTTTGGCGACTAAAAACCTGTTAGTCGCCAATTCACAGGTCTTCAGCGACGAATTTTTTTGTCGCCAAATGCAATTCCATTTTTTGAAATCATACATTTAGCGACTAAATTTTTAGTCGCCAATAGTGATTTTTTTTATTTATTATTTAAACATTTCCCGACTAAGATTTTCGTCGCCAAAAGGTATACCTTTTGGCGACCAACGCCTTTAGTCGCCAAAACCATATTTCAAAAAAAAAAAATATTGCCACTGCTGGATGTCCCAAGGTTCGAACCTGTGTTCCCAACTTGCACCCCACTACGCCTTCCCAAGGCTTGCTCCCCCACTACGCCACTCCCAATTCATATGAATATTATTGCAACAAATATTATTTATATACTATATTCACTGGCATTAATACAAAATTGTATATATGAAAATAATTTTTTTTATTTAATATATTTTATGTAAAAAATAAAATATTTACAAAAAAAATAGGGTAAGCACTTTTGGCGACTAAAGTCAGTTTTAGTCGGCAAAACCTCTACTTTTAGCTACTAATTTTTTTTTAGTAGCCAAAAACAGCCACTTTTGGCGACTAAAGTCAGGTTTAGTAGCCAAAACTCCTCCTTTTAGCTACTAATTTTTTTTTAGTAGCCAAAAACAGCACTTTTGGCGACTAAAGTCGGGTTTAGTAGCCAAAACTCCTCCTTTTAGCTACTAATTTTTTTTTAGTAGCCAAAAACAGCCACTTTTGGCGACTAAAGTCAGGTTTAGTAGCCAAAACTCCTCCTTTTAGCTACTAATTTTTTTTAGTAGCCAAAAACAGCACTTTTGGCGACTAAAGTCGGGTTTAGTCGGCAAAACCCCTCCTTTTAGCTACTAATTTTTTTTAGTAGCAAAAAATCTGCACTTTTGGCGACTAAACTGAATTTTTGTCGCCAAAACCCTTACTTTTGGCTACGAAATTGATTTTAGTCGCCAATAACTATGCATTTGGCTACTAAATTGTCTTAGTCGCCAAAAGTGAACACTTTTGGCGACTAATTCCATTTTAGTCGCCGATTGTCCTACTTTCAGCGACGAAAATTCATTTTTTAGTCGCCAAAGCTGGATTTTCTTGTAGTGTTGTAACATGACTCTGATGTTATTAACATTGTATATGATGTTATTAACATTGTAATGGGACCATTCAGTCTATAAGAAAATTTTTAGGACTAAACAGTGCATAAGTTATTAATTTGGGATTTATTGGTGCATCCCCCTTATAATTATCGTTTAATAACTATCCCCACGTACTCCTATTACAAAATTAATTTTACAAGTTAGTGGGTTAGTTAGAATTCTTGTATCAAAGATTAAGAATTTAACTCTCTAATTGCATCTTATTCCCCTTATATTTATTTTATTTATTATTTGGTATTCCTTCCACTTTGAAAGTTTACAAGCAATTCTGTTCATAAATGATTTCATTACAAAAAAAACTCATTCAAAATTATGAGTAGTGTTTTTTAAATTATGACTTAGGGTTATTTTGGGAAGATGATTAAAAGTTATTTTTAAGCTTTTAACTCATTTTGGCACCGTTTGGGAAGGTGGGTTGGAGGCTTTTTTGGCTATTTTAGCCACAAAAAATAAAATAGGCTATTTTAGCCATAACAAACAAAACATCACATCCAACCCATAATCATTACATTCTTCTCTCACAAAAAAACTCAAAAAAGTCAAAAAGCCAAAAAGCCCTTCCCAAACCAAGCTTTTAAGCCCAGGCTAAAATAGCCAAAAAAGCCAAAAAGCCAAAAAGCCAACCCACTTCCCAAACGGAGGCTTTGAGTCACAGCATCTCTTACATTTTTTACATATTTTTTCAAAAATAAAAAATAAAAATAAAAAAGCCAAAAAGATAATTTTTAATCATTTTCCCAAAACAACTCTGCATTTTAATTTAAAATGAAACAGCCACTTATAAAAAAAAAAGTTTATACAAAATTTATGTTTATATATCATTATTACTTAATTTCTTTTTATGGAGTAATTATTGATTACTTTTTGTGTTGAGATACATTGTAATAAAATGATTATCATCTTCTTCTTTTTTCACATTCTTGGTTTGAGAATAGGCTATTTTGTAATTTGTTGACTTTTGGATTAAAATAGGAGATGAAAAAAATTAGTATTTTTAAAGGATTTTTTAACTTTTTATAGCAAAAAAAAAAATACAAAAAGTATGAAGGAAAAGAAATCTTTGAACATCACGTGACAATGCTCTTACCAATTATCAAATCTTATGTCCGATGTTGTTTCCTCATCGCCTACCACCAAATCATGAGTCTCCCCTCCACCAATCACAATATTTTTGGGGCACCACCTAGCCATGCCCCTAGGACAACCAAATAATTTTTCATCACTAAAATTGTGTTTGATTCATGAATTTGAATAAAAATTTGAAAAGAAAAAGAAAAATATAAGTAAAATATGAATGAATTCAATTATTTATGTTGTTCAAATTTTGAAATTAAATAAATAGATTTATGAAGAAATCAAATTATATATATACTAAGAACACATACTAATAATTGCAACTAAATTTTAACAGAAATACACAAAACAATAAAAGGGTAAAGAGACGAAACCGAAGCCTGCACGGAAGCAGTTTCCTTAAAACAGATTTCGCCGCCTCACTGGTCGAGTGCTTGAGGAATCCCGACGTCTGCCTCCCAAGATACGACGGTCAAAACCAGCTACGGCAGAAGCACTCTCTGTCTAGCTTAGCGAACAAAACAGTGGCAGCACTCTCTCACTGTAGGAACTTTCAGGCAAACTGACTTGTGAAATGGAAGTAAAAATTTCTGTATTTGAGACTTGACAGGAGGGTCTCAATTTATACATGTATAGGAGAGAGAGGAAGAGCCTCCAGCCTTTATGGCTGTTCATAATACACCATTAACCTCTGCAATAAAAGCAGGAGTTACAAACCCCATTAATGCAGGAGTTACAAACTTCATTACCTTTTTTCCATGAAACTAACTTCATGAGGTAATTTCTCATTCAAATCTCAATAGTTTTTTGCCATTCTATCTGTGGTGTAAAGATCTCAATGCAAAGTATCTAGACCCACTTGGACCCAACACAATAGATGGTTGGGACCCACTTTAATCTTTAATTAAAGTCACCACATTTTAATATTAAATTAAAGTCTCCAAAAATCATTTTTTCCAACAATTTATGAGTTTTATTTCTCATATATTTATTTTGTATCTTTCCAACTTCAATTTTTTTTTTTTTTTTTTTTTGGTAATTGTGTTTTATGCAAATAATTGTTGAGTTATTTTACTTCGTTATATTGCCAGCCATTGTTATAATAAATTGAAAGAAGGAGAGAAAAAAAACTCATTACAAAACTAATGTGGATATTTGGGGCTAAGAGCTTGGCACCAACAACAATGTACACAGTAATTACACTTTAATGGGTGGCACTTATGGAGGGAAAAAGCGGATTCATTTGATTCCTTTTGCCTCAAAATCACAAGTGGCCCATATGTTTATGGAATTGGAATAAAGTTTTGTGCTTTAAACACCACATAAATAAATAAAATTCATACTCATCTCATCCCGAGTTAAAAGTAAACTTAATTTTATGTTAACGGTTGGTTTTCAAATTTCTAATTTCTAAAACAACCAAACAGCAAAAGAAACATTGTTCTAGTGATCGTTGAAAAGAATGTTACTACAAAATTTTGAATTAAGGCTAAAGAGAGATCAAAAGTAATTATAAACAGTTAAAATTCTAAGCCTATAAAACTATGTCACAATACTTATATAATACATTTTTTTACTAGTTCATGTTAGGAGCATGAAAAATTATTAAATCTAACGCTTTTTTCTCTTTGAAAAATTAAAGATTTAAACACAGCCTTCGCTGATAAATTTTTTCAAAAATAATTTTCCATCATTCTAAGTTATTTCATTACAAATTCACACACAAGGTTTTGAAATGTCTTCACCATTTGATGTTTCAAAGTTTATATTACATGTGTTGTATTTTTGTTTTTAAATTTTTTTTTTTTCCATTGAACTTTGTCTTTGATATATTAAATTGAACCGAACAATGCACTTTGAATCTGTACACTTACCACGAATTCTATTCTCGTGATTCAAATTATTCATTTTATAGGCCATTTGTTGATGGTTCACTTTAGCCATAGGGTTTGGTCCATGGTCAATCCAAGAGCCACCATTGCTCCTTTGGTTGGGCCATAATCAACAATTTGTACAATAAGTCATAATGGGCCATGTGGAGTGGAGGGCCCACCGATAATCTCGTAAGTCTCATCCGCATTGGCATAAGAGGCCTTAAGACTTTCAGGTCCGACACCCATTGCTTTATCCTAGACCACTTCAAAACAATGGGAAAAGCATCGACAAATGGCCCATAACAAGTTTTGTTGATCTAAGAGCCATGTACAACTTTAAACATAGCTTTTATCAACTTTGCTGATAAATGATCTTTATTTGTGAGGCTTTTTAAAAATAAAAATAAAAATTATCAGGGGAGGTGGAGGGAGGAGATAGGGGAAGAGGATCTTGAAACTCAAACTCCGGTGTTGAGATCGGCCTTCTTCAAATATTTGATATTTGTGGATTTCGTTTAATGGCTTGAGTAGTTAAGGTTTTGTTTGTTAACGTTTTTATTTTATATTTTCAGTTTTTGTTTTCATTTTTTTAGAAAATTGAAAATGAAAACTTGTTTGGTATATTATATTTGTTTTAAAAAAATAAAATTGATTTCAAAGTTTTCAAAACACAAAAAAGTTGTTTTCACTTATTTTTTAAATAAGTTTCACTTTCTCCTCTCACCCATCACCTTGGGCCACCATCTACTACCGAGGCGAAAGGACATGGGGGCTAAGGGGATTACGTGCCCTCTTCACATTTCAATTTTTTTTTTTTTGAGAATTGTTTGTGGCTTACACACAATGCCTATATACACAGCAGCCCAATTTGACCCAAAAACACTAACACACGCACCCAAACACACTGACACAACTCCAATCCAATTACTTTTTTTTTTTTTGATTCAAGGGAACATGACAGCAAGGCTGAAATCCTAAAACCCTAAAGTTGTATAGAATTTTTTATTTTTTTATTTATTTAGAGTATTCGTTAAGTGTCGCTATATATATATTTTTTTCTTTATCTCTCTTTGTTGCTTTGCAATTTACCAACTTGCGATTCACCGGATTAGGATCACACAACACAAATTTGATATCACACTACAACCTTGGTATCTTCTCTTCATTGTTTACAAGTAACTTTATTTATGATTTTTTTATTTTTAAATAAAAGTTATGAGTATTAATTTATAGTTATTTGTTAAGTTTTGATTTGTAAAAAAAAATTATTTGTTATTATTTATGTTAAATAAAAGATTTTGATATGCTAAAATTATGAATCTTTATTGGTGATGATTTATATTAAAATTAGGGATTTTGGTTTGTTGTTGTTTGTGCTAAAATTAGAAATTTGATTTGTGCTACAATTAAAAATATTAATTTGTAGTATTTGTTATTTAAATTAGGGACTTTTATTTGTTATAATATAGGTATATTAGAAATTTTATTTGTTGTGATTTGTGCTAAATTACAATTTTTGATTTGTATTAAAATTGGAGATTTTGATTTGTGGGGGGTCTGTGATTTTGATTATGAATTTTTATTTTGATTTTTATTTTTTAAAATAGTCATGGAGAAATATTTCAAAAGAAAATCAAAGTTGGAATCATCTCTTTCTCAAGAAGAAGATTATAATTATTCTTCCGCAAAAAAAGGTCGCATAGAAATCAATTTTGTAGACCTTCCTGCAGATCTAAGACTATGGCCTCAGATTATGGACTATAATGCTAATGATCGAGACCAAATTTGTAGGGCATATCTACAAAAAAGTCTTTATCAACCTCGTGATCATAATTTTTCACAAAAATTATTTGGACAAAAACTTCGGTGATTTAATCAGGCTTGGTTTAGTGAATTTCCAAATTGGTTGGAGTATATTGTAGTAAAAGATGCAGCATATGTTGTTATCTATTCAAACTCGATATTGGAAATCAAGCTGGTAGTGATTCTTTTGTTGGTGAGGGTTTCTCAAATAGGAAGAAAAAAGAAAAAATTCAGGCTCATGTTGGAGGTCTCAATAGTGCTCATAATCAAGCTTCAAGTAAATGTCAAGACTTGTTAAACCAAAATCAACATATTCAAACAATTTTTTTCAAGCAATCTGATCAAGCTCGAATTGAGTATCGAACTCGTTTGAATGCATCGGTTAATTGTGTCAAATTTCTTCTAAGACAAGGACTTACGTTTCGTGGGTATGATGAATTTGAAAATTCAAGTAACCAAGGAAATTTTCTTGAACTTATCAATTTTCTTGCTAATCATAATGAAGATGTCATAGTGGTTGCATTTAGCAATGCTCCACAAAATCTCAAGTTGACATCTCCTGATATTCAAAAAGATATTGTAAATGTAGCCGCATTTGAAGCTATCAATGTGATTATTAGAGATCTTGGTAATGCACTTTTTTCTATTTTGATTGATGAAGCCCCGTAACATATCAATCAAGGAGCAAATGGCAATTGTAATACGATATGTTGACAAAAAAGGCCAAGTGATTAAGTGCTTTTTGGGTATTGAGCATGTTGTTAATACGAATGCTCTCTCACTCAAACAAGCTGTGGAAAATTTGTTCTCCAGACTTTGATTGAGTATTTCCAGATTTTGGGGTCAAGGATATGATGGGACTAGTAATATGCAAGGTGAGTTTAATGGTCTTAAAACACTTATATTGAAAGAGAATTCTTGTGCATATTATGTTCATTGTTTTGCTCATCAATTGCAATTAGCACTTGTAGCCGTGGCAAAGAATCATGGTCAAATTGCTTTACTTTTCACTTTGGTTTCTAATGTGATGAATATTGTTAGAGCATCATGCAAACACTGAGATATTGTTAGGGAGAAGCAAGCTGCAAAAGTTGCTGAGGCACTTAATACTAGAGAGCTATCTAATGGGCAAGGCTTAAATCAAGAAATTAATCTTAAACGTGTTGGTGATACACATTAGGGTTCACACTATGGTACTTTAGTCAACTTAACTGGTATGTTTTGAACAGTGTGATTAATGTGCTTGAAATGATTTTGGAGAATGGTTCAAATTCAGAACAACGAGTAGAAGCAAATGTATTGTTGGACTCAATTCAATCATTTGAGTTTGTATTCAACCTTCATTTGGTGAAAACAATATTAGCTATTACAAGTGAGTTATCGCAAGCACTACAAAGGAAAGATCAAAATATTGTTAATGCCATGAATTTAGTTCAAATTTCTAAAGTACGGCTCCAAAAGATGAGGAAGAGTGGGTGGACATCTTTACTTGATGATATTTTGTGTTTTTGTGAAAAGCATGAAATTGATGTTCCCCAAATGGATGATATGTTTATAGCTCGAGGGAGAAAAAGGCACAATGCTCAAGAAATTACAAACTTACATCACTATCGCGCTGAGTTATTCTACATTGCTTTAGATATGCAAATTCAAGAACTAAATGCTCGTTTCACTTAGTCGAACACTAAGTTGTTACTTTGTGTGCCATGTTTAAATCCATCTAATCCTTTCTCTAGGTTTTACAAGAAAAAGTTAATTCATCTTGCCGAATTTTATCGCAAAGAATTTTCTTCAGTGGAGCTCAAAGTACTTAATGATCAACTTGATATATATATTATCGACATGCTACCTAGTAGTGAGTTATCAAGGTTGAATGAAATTGCTGATCTTGCTAAGAAAATGGTGGAGACTGGAAGAGACAAAATATATCCATTAGCGTATTTGCTCTTGACTTTAGCATTAATCTTGCATGTTGCAACTGCTATTGTAGAGAGAGTATTTTTAGCTATGAATATTGTGAAGAATCAGTTGCAGAACCGAATAGGTGATGAGTGGATAAATGGTAGCCTTGGTTGTCTACATTGAGAGAGAGATTTTTGATGGCATTGACAATGATACTATCATGGAAAGATTTCAAAAGATGAAAACTCGTCAGGGTCAATTGTAAAAGTTTAAAATTAAAACTTTTTGCAATGAATATTAATTTTAAATGTTTAATATTAGCTTGAAAAATTATTATTATGTTATTGTTATTGATTGAGGAAGAAAAATTTTGAGATTATAATTAATAGGTACCCTCCTATATTAAATTTATGACTCCGTCATTGGCTGTTGCCACCCTTGCTGCTAGTGGATGGCGAGCTCCTATCATCTCCGACAACTCCGACCGATGGGCAGTCATTGCGGACCTTCAGTCTATTGGGAATAAATCCCACCCAAGCAATAGAAGCAAATAAAAATAAAATAAATAAATAAAACGATCACAAGAAAAATAGAAAACACAAGATTTTACGTGGTACAACTCAAATGCCTACGTTCACGCTGGGTGAGAAGCAATTCACTCTCAAATAGAAAAATTACAATAGTGAGATAAATAGAATTCCTTGATATTTTTTCCACACCCTCACAATATTATTGTTCTCAACGTCACATCCCCACAAAGAAATATACACAGATACACTCACAAATCCACGTTGTTTTGTGATTTCCTTTTGTATCGTATCACACTCACTGTGTATATCATAAAAAATTATTGGATATTTTTGAAGCGTCACGTGTTCATATTTTTCACTAATCATCACACACTATACCCTTTTCATGATCTCCAATCACTTAACACAAAATTATATTATTTACCAATGAAAACACTTCTAAAACATCACGTAGCCATGTTTCAAAAATACCCACTAATTACTGGGATATCACACTTACTGTGTATCTAATTTATACCTGTCGGATACACAATGTAGGTGTTTGGGAAGTTGCTATTTCAGTAGGCTATTTTAGTATTTGGCTATTTTAGTAGGCTAAAATTTTTATGTTTGGAAAGAGGATTTGATTTTTTTTGTAGTTGGATATGATGTTTATGAGAGAAAAAAGTGAAATGATTATAGATTTAATGTGACATTTTATCTTATTAATTATTTTAGTCTTTTTTTTTTGTGTGTGGTTTTAACCAAAAAAATAGCCCAGAACTCACTTGTCAAACAGGGTCAATATATGAGATAGCCCACAACGAGTTGAGATCCTTCCCAGCCCTCCCTCTGGTGGATGGCTAAGATTGGGCCACGTCACTCCTAACAAAATCTACGACTTAGATTAGCTATAAAAAAAATTAAATTTCATTCAGCACAGCAAAACAGAGGTTTCCATGTGAAAAAGACAACAACAAAAAGAGAGAGAGAGAGAAAGAGAGAGGAGGGGAGAGAGAGAGAGGAAGAGGAGATGCATATATTGGGTCACCATCGTCATTCTCCATCGACGACTACCGTCCACCATTCTTCACCAGCGACCACCATCCACCATTCTTCACTAGCGACTACTGTCCATCAACCATTGTTGTTCGCCGGAGCGAAGAAATCCATTTTTTTAGATTGTCGGTCTTCATTCATCGTTATCAAATCAGGTTCCTCCTCCAAACTCTAAAATCTAGATAGGTTCCTCTTCCAAATTTTGAAATCTAATTTTAAATCTAGATTATAAAGTTAGGGTTTTGATTGAGAAAGTAAACTAGATTTGAAATTAAAAAAATTAGGGCTTTGATTTGGGGCTTTAAAAAATTAAGGTTCATAATAATGGTTTTGCATTGAATATATAAATGGTGTTCATAGTTCCATATTGTTCATGAATTTATAATTTCAAGTTAGATTTGTGTTGTAGTTTCAGGAAAGTATATATATTGTTGTTGTTGGTGTATTGTTGATGAATACAGTGACTCATCCTTGTTAGTAATCTAGTTAATTTGATTTTCTAGATGAGAAGTTCAACTCATATTGCATTAAAAAATGTATTCAAGTCTTAATCTCATCTCACCAACCCTGCTTACATGCAAGACTATGGGTAGGCAACAAATTGGAGATTGTTGAATAAATTAGAGATTGTACATAAATTAGAGATTGCTGAATGCTTTTTGCTCTCTTAATCCATTGGATGAAGATAAATTGGAGATTGTGGATTTATTAATTGAGAGGGGGTGGAGAGTGAGTAATAAGGACATTGCTAAATTTGAGATGTAAGGACATCTCAAATTTCAAGCATAAGAGATAATTGTATGTAAACTTGCTGCTGAATTTTGCTGATGCTTTTTGCTTCTCTTTACTTTTTGTTGAATCTTGGAGGTTGGTTGATATTATAATGAGTTTTGCTATTTGATATTTCTTTTGTAGGTCAATGTCAATGTCAACGTCAACGTCAAATGCAAGTATGGGCAGCATTAATGAAGTTAGATTCGACAACTGCAACTGTCGATGTGGCAGCAAAGCTATGGTTAAGATTTCTCAGTCAATAGATAACCCAAATTGCTTATATTTTGTATGCCTCTATTCACCAAATGGTTGTAAGTTCTTTGAGTGGTGGATCCTTTTACATATGCAGCTTAATTTGAAGGTGGTCGAGAATGATATTCTTAAAGAATGAATGGATGTCTTGTTTACTCTTAGAGAAGTAATTATCTTGAATAGGGAGCTCAAAGACATGACTGTGAAGATTAAGAAACAATATAGAGACTTGGCAATGGTGATTGAAAGAGTTGGTGATAAATTGAATTACGCCTTTACTTTTATTGTTCTGTTGTTGGTGGAAGTTGTCATTCTAGTGTATTGAAACAGTGTATGTAATGTAGGATAGAATGAGTATGACTTGTATTGTAGGTTGAATGTGTATGTAATGTATAGCGGACCACTACCATTTTGTTGAAGTGGTAATGAATGTAATGCATTTTTTTTCTGTTTTTTTTTTCTTTTTTTAAATGAAATGGTAATGATTTATTTGTTTAAGGGTTGAATGTAATGGCTTGTAACACTCCAAAAATAAAACGATAACTCATGACGTATAATCAAATAAGATGGCGCGTTTCCAAAATGAATATTCTTTCCCTTCATATATGATTTGAATTATACAAAAGATAACACATGCATTTACTCATTCACAAGCTCTAAACCTAAATCTGTAGCATGTGTTACATAATAAAGAAATATGATGGAAGTTAAACAAATAAGAAATGCCCTAAGGGCTTACAACTTTCTAAGTCAATACTTGGTTACAACAAAAATGGATTTGAATCCAATACAGTTAAAGTCCTTGGCTTGTACAAAATTAAATACAATAAATACACAAAATGAAATAGTGCAAAGCCCAGTAGAAATAATCCAACATAGTATATGAATTTTAACAAAGATATAAAGTGAATGCACATGCAATGCTCGTGCCAAAACATTTTTATATCTCCTTCCAAAAACTATGCAATGCTAGGTTAATACCAAAATTCATAAATAATTTCCTTTACAATAGAAAACAGGGCAGTGAATCACATTCTGGAAATCTCAACACAAATACAACCTTTCACGAAAATTTCATCAGTGGAAAATTGTAAACCGACACCTAAGTAAACGTAGGCTACACAAGCACTACTATTGTCATTTCACAGAAACCTCATCCGCGGGATAAGCACCCATGTATACGAGCGGTTTTTAGGACTATCACCATGGATACTCAGGCCAACTTAATTCAATAAGGCAATACATACTTCCCAAATTCACTCAACTTTCTCAAAACGATAAACATTTTCAATGTATAAATATGAAATAATACTCGATGCAAATGGATGAGACAATAGTTTCAATTCTTCTAATTCTCATACAATTTCTACAACAATCATAGTTATATTCCATCGATAGCCCAAAATAGATAAACAATTTCCAATAAAAATAAGCTTTCCAAGTTTCAAGATATGAGTGATAATACATATCCAACTCCACCATCTTCATCAATATCAACCCAATTCCATATTTCTAACATCAATTCATTATTTATATAAAATCAACATTTGAGACATTTAGGTAGAATTCCTTTTTCTTCCAAAATCAATCCCAACCACTTCATCACAACTCAACTTTATTTTCAACACCACAATCATTTCCAAGAATCTATTTAAAAACCCCTCTTTAGATTTTTAACCCAAAACCCTAGATTTGTTTCAAAAATTTCCAAAATCACTGTGTTGTTTAGAAATAGTAAATAACTAAGTTAAAACTTATAGAAAGTATGAAGAATCCTTACCTCAAGCTTAGAAGACGAGAGAAAGAGAAAGAGAGAGAGAGAGAGTGAAGAAAACTCAAGGATGCCGACAATCAACTTTGCTCTAATTAGAATGAAGCCCTCGTCGAGCTCTAGTTTTTTAACAAAAGGACACGGGTAAAAAAATCGACGGATCTAGGTGTATTTTGGTGAAATAACTGAGTTTAAGAGAGAGAGAGAGAGAGAGAGAGAGAAAATAAGGTTTTGAAATGTTTAGAGAAAGAGAGAGGTGAAAAAGTGACTAAGAAAAATGACTTTACAAACTGATATAAACGTAGACCGCTTGAGCACAAAAAGTGTTGCTCGAGTGACCAGACACAATAAGTTGCACCGCTCGAGTGCAAGAAGCTTAGCTCAAGCGAAATATACCAACTCCCATAAGTTTTACAAACAAAGAACCACCGCTCCAGCATAAGAAGGCTTGCTTGAGCGCAAGAAATACCACTTAAGCAAAAAATGCCAACTCCTAGTATCTCTGCATACCTGCAATATTACTGGAAATCCACAGTGGCCACTCGAGCACAATAAGTGTCACTCGAACAAAGAAGCAAAATTCTGGGCAGCAACAGTTTGAGAAACAAGCTACCAACATGTTCCAAATGCAACCAACACATCCCAATAGCCAAACTCAGGAGAAGTAAAGGGAAACAAGAAATGAATAACTATATAAGATAATGAAACCCGGATCCAAAACATAAAAAGGGTCGGATCTAAACCAGAATCGCTATATGGCTTGTCATATATTGTTTGCTACTTTTATAACTGTGACAGCATCATCATATATGAGTGTTTCTAACTATTTGCTAATGTGTAGGTTACAAGGAGCTGATATAAGTGTTATACCAAATCATAGAGGAGTGTTGTAAGGAATTTATACTACACACCTTTCACTAGCCATATTGAGAGTGTATCATTGCTTAACTGTTTACATATATATGTATATATACTCTGTTTTGCAGGTTGCAAGATGATGTTGTTTCTTGAGTGTTGTGAGGTCTTGTTGGTCGAGTGATGAGAGGTTATATTTTGTATATGTTTTGTTTGAGCTGGTATATATTATTGTTTTGTTGTATTTGGGTGGACACTGTAATGGGGCTCCTGAACATGTTTATTGAATCAAAATTTGTATTAAAGTATGTCTGTGGGCTGCTTATCTGTGTTTGGATCCTCTGTTAATAGCTATTGGAACAAATTTGACTTTGGCTTAAATAAGAGCAATTGCCTCTTAATAGGCATGCATTGTACACACAAAAAATTAAGTACATATTATTATTTTGTCCTGATTTGTTTAATAACCCAAATTTTATAACAAATGCTACTCAAATTTTACAACAACCCCAATGCACTTATCTTCACATGTTGACTCCAAGAGCTCCAGTAGCAGCAACAAACAGCAGCATCAATAACAAATTGAGCAATTAGATACAAAATTTAAAAGCAAGTCCAAAAACAATTCATCTCCTATGCTTGAAATTTGAAGTGCCTTCTATCTCTTGGTGGCCATCTAAACCCTGGAAAAAAAATTTAAATAAAATAGCAGCATCAACAGCAATAATATCTCCACAAAACAATAGCAAAATAGCACCAAAACAGTAGCATTTTCAGCAGCAACAAACAATGGTAATTTTAGCACAAAATAATAGTAAAACAGCAGCAATTTCAGCAGTAATGCAGCACCAAAATAGTAGCAAATTCAGCAAAAACAAGACCAAAACAGCAGCAAAAGTACCTGACTACACATTATAGTATTTGTTGGTCGAAAATCTGAATTTGAGGCTTAAGAATCTTGAAACCCAATGTCATACCCACCTTGAACTAGTGTCATAAATGTTAGTTGAGCACAATATGCCAAATTGTTTGCCTACAATGAATTGATATTATATTAAGCTTCATAACAAGATACAAATGATCATATTATACCTGTTGGAAATATTTTTCGATAATATTAATTTAACAGAATAATTAAATACAGTAAATAATTAAACACTGAACTTAAGTTAACTTACAATTTTTCTTTGTAGAATCAAATGTAGAACAAATTTGTGGTTGAGGCCAGTGTTTGAACATTGTGTCCTTAAGACAGAAATTCGTCCTCTCCTAAGGTACTCGAGAATAATGGACGTCCTGCCTTCAGGATTCAACAATCACCCCAAACAGATGCAACACAGCGTATTGTTTGTACAGTGAACCAGGTTGTGTTTTAAAACTCTCACAGAATGCAAGATGAACGCAGGAAGCAGCAAAGAGAGAAGATGGAAGGAAAGAAAAAACTCACTAATTTTGGAATGGAGGGTTGCTATATATATAGGCAGTGAAGTGCCTTTTCTGGAATGGAAGAGAGTTGTGATGAACAGTCACCGAACTAGAGACACGACTGGTCGAAGATGAAGAAGAGTTGCAATCGAAAATTTTGGAATTTGAATTTTTCCCGCAAAAAATTATTCGAAATATTCAAATAATTTTAGAGAAAAAAATAAGGACGGGTTTGACCCACACCCACACCCACACCCACACCCGTGCCTGTCCCGACCCGATCGACCGGCCGGACGGATAACGGCGCGCGTGTGTGTGATGGCTTTGGGTTTGTCCATAACTCCTCCTATAAAACTTAGGTACCCCTTGGGACCCAACTCAAGGTCTCCAACTTAGAGTTTATATACTTATAGAAACTCTTCCATGTTTCTATGTGGGACAAGGTTTAGAGACCAACTCATGGGAACCACACCAAACATGTTCATGTTCATGAGGCTCACTTCAGTATCAATTTCTCATTCACTTGAAAATGGTTTTGACCACCTGAATATATATTCTTATTCACCACATGGCAAGGAACGCGTTACCACTCGGACCCACCAAACCCGAGGTGTGGGTCCTACATAAATTATAGCTCAAAATATTAACTATTAAATAAGTCAGCTAACGAGCCGAGTTTACAAATCAAATTTTAACGAGATCAAATTCGAATGCCAAAAAAAAATAAAAATAAATAAATAACAAACCGAATTCAAGCTAACTCTTACTAAACCGAGAACCTATTCATCAATGGCTCTACTCGGGACTAATCAATAATTTTTCATGGGTGAGGTGGTGTAACGGGTAGACTCGGCCCATTAATAATGGAGAGAGCGTAAAAACGGGCGTCAGGATCCTCTAAATTGAAAAGCCTAGAGTGATCTCCTAAAGTTACTAATCCAACGGTTGAAATTAAAACTAACCAAAACGACGTTGTTTTGGTTAGTAAGTTGAAAAAAAAAAAAATCATTTCAAATTCCCTCCGTATACGCAGGTATAGCAGAAGGTGGAATGAAGAAAAGGAAAATAGAGTGTGAGAGAGAGAGAGAGAAGAAGAGAGAGAGAGGCTGCTCCTCCCTGCCTTCCAGTCGCCCCGTCGTCCTGCCTTCATATAACTGTTACATTATTTTAGTCTTACAGTTATATGCAATTTACAAATTCAGGCCTAGTTTGGGAAGACTAAATAAGTGCACTTTTTGACTTTTTATGAAATATGGGTTGGGTTTGAAGTGATGTGTTAGAGAGGTAATGTGACTTAAATAAGATGATGTGACTTAAATAGGATAGTGACTTTTTGACTTTTTGTCTTTTTTCAATCATGCCAAACTTGGCCTCAGTTATATGCAATTTACAAATTCACAAAATAGAAAACAATCTCCCAAAATATATACAGTTAAGCTAAGCTAAGGTTCAAAACTGATATATTAAGCTACATATAACTGTGTATATCTATGTATATATACAATTGACTGATAACTGTGCATATAACTATGTATATAAGCTAAGCTAAAGTTCAAAAACAAAACAAATTCAAAACCCCAAAAATAGATTTCAAAAAAATCATGCAACTGTGTATTATCATTAACATTAAAAAAAAAAATCAGAATTTTTCCACAGCATGACTTTCATAAAAATACATAAAATGAGAGTATATAATAGGCAACCAACTAACTAAATGAAGCATTGAATAGAAAAACATAAAGCTTACACAGACAAGCAAGTTAACAAGGATCTGGAATGAGCAGCGGTCTCTCTCTCTTCTTCTCTTTCTCGCACTTTGTTTTCCTTTCCCTTCTTCTGCTATACCTGTGCATATATAGAGAGAATTTGAAATGATTTTTTTTTTTCTTTTTTAACTTACTAATTAAAACGACGTCATTTTAATTAATTTTAATTTCAACCGTTGAATTGGTAACGGTAGGTGAACACTCTAGGTGATCACTTCAAAGGATCCTGACGCTAAAAACGGACCTTTTGAGCGCCAAAGAAGTCTTTTTAAATTCTCTCTCTTTTCTGTCAGCTCTTTACTCTCTCTCTCTCACTTCCCCATTTGAAGCTTCCTCTCTCTCTCTCTCTCCACAATTTTGTCTCTGAATCAGAGAGATGCCTCTGAGCTCCGTCGATGGACGGGGAGGCTAATCTTCCGCCCCCACCACCACCATCAGGACCCACCAGAACCAATCTCCTCCGTCCGACCAACCCTGACTCCAATCTCTCCCGTTCTTTCACTTCTACCTCTTCTTCTTCTTCCTCCTCCTCCTCCTCCTCCTCCTCCTCCTTCTATTCGTCTTCTCCACCACAGGGCTTTCTCTGCCATGTTCAAGCTGCCTTCAAGCGCCACCGTCCTCTCGGTATCTCTCTCTCTCTCTCTCTCTCTCTGCATATATATGTATATATGTTTTGAAGTGTAAATAGAGAAATTAACGACGTTCTTGCGCGGGGTCTTAACTGAATTAACATCTCAATTTTAGGGTTTTGTTTAAATTTTAGATTTTTTGCTGTTTTGTTCGCATTGTTTGTCAATGGATGTGAAATTAGGGTTTCTTTTGGTTCTTCGTTGATAAATTGAGAAATTCACAATGTACTTGCAGGGGTTCTTAATTGAATTAGCGTCTCAATTTTAGGGTTTTATTTAAATTTTAGTTTTTTGTTCCATTGTATGTCAATGGAAGTAAAGTTAGGGTTTAGGGTTTCTTTTGGTTGTTTGTTGCACTGAACTTTGCGATGTTTGCTTCCATATCTCTTTGGCCCCGTTTGTTTTTAGAGGTCGCATGGAGGAGATTCATAGTAAGGGGATTGTTAGTGAGTGAATTAAATAAAATTGTGTTTGTTTTGACGATAGTTGTTAGTGTAGGAATTGTTAAATTATTTTTATATAAAATAATAAAACAAATAAAAAAATATAAAAAATTAAACATTAATATTTAAAAAAAATCCGAATATATAAAAAATAAAAAAAATTTCTAATTCCTTCACTATTTTTCTAATATCATCTCTACCTCTTCCAACTCAATCCCCCTTCCAACCTCCATCTATATCACCTCCTCCATTCTAATTCCCTCCCTAACTCTACAAACAAACACAACACTAAATAACTCCACCTCCATTCTAATTCCCTCCCATCTATTTAACTCCAAAACAAACGGGGCCTTTGCCCCTTGATGTGGGGTTTCAATTTTCTTCGCTGGAAGTAAAACTAGGACTTCTGACTATCAGAATTAGGATTTCATTAATCTGCTTCCTTTGCTTCTAGGTCTTTCTGTGCACATTCCACTGCTTTATATTCAGATTAGAATTAAGAGTTTTTTTTAATAACTACAATGTAGGTGTTTTGGATTTTTCCATTTCTGTTTCTGTATCACACTTCACTGAGGGAGGGTTTTCACCTGGTTTGACTAATCACTTAATAAAATTTTAACCCAAATTTAGGGCTTCTTGCAAGAATTTTTAATGTCTGCTGTAAGGATTTTGCAGGTATGACACAGTCGAATAACATAAGGCCAAGGCGTATTTTGGTTGCACAAAGAGGTACATCGAAACAATCGGCATCAAATCTGGGTCCTACAGTGGACCAAAAGGAGACCCAAGATAAGGATCGAGTTGCACAGACAGTGAATACAGGTCCTGTTGTAAACGAATATAACGTAGATGCATCAATCACACCGCCTTCCATGCCTGTCACCATTACAAATACATATGAAGAGTGTGCTGCTGATCCATTTGACATTCAGCAAGATCAACCTAAATCCTTTGCTGATAACAAACACAACGACATCATTCCTTCATCTCTTGTAGAATCTCAACATGTTCCGTTGGTTGATGGTCAGAACAAAGTCCACTTTTCAGTGGGAAACAATGCTGGATCGCTGGGTAATAAATTGCTGACTTGTTAGTTTAGGAATTTGGTTGCTAGACTGAATAAATCCTTAATAGCTATTTATGTGACCTTGTGACAAATATATGAATGCTTGAAAGTTAATATTTTTGCACATATCTTAATAATTGGCAAATTTGTACACAAATTTATATCAAATGTCGGTATGCTTTTCCATATTTTTGCTTTCTCTTTCAATGGGTTTGTCTATGCAGGGGCCGACGACCAAATGGCCACTGGAACAGACAACTTATTGTCTCATATGGGTTCACTTTCATTGACAGAAATGGAATGGGATGATCAACCCGGTGCTGCAACTGCTATAAGTCATGACTTGAAGCAGCAGAATCTTCACAACATAGAAGCAGATGTAAGTTTGAGGTCTGATGGACCAAATTGTTCTTTGTTGGCAAAGACAACAATTGAACACCAGGATCAGCTGCATCAATTCAGAAACACTTCGCACGGTGACTTGAGCCACCCTATGACTCAATCTTCAGTTGCTGGGTTATCTTGTGCTACCACAACATTAGTCAATTCAGTTTCCGCTCCCATGCTTAATTCAACGGTGTATTATTTGCATCCTCATCAAAATAGTAGGTCTAATGTGGATGTAGAATCTTTGAGAGATCGCAATGTCAGTTCCCAACCCATTAAGGAATTTGACCTGCCTAAGGAGCTGCAAGGCAGTGAGCCAAAGGAAAGTGACAATCCAAAGGATCCTTCCCCTCTTGATGACAAGTCAAACAAAGGGAAAGGACTTGCAGGTGATGCTACTGACTTACCATCTCAGGCTTCCTTGTCCAAAAATTTGTCTTTAGATGTGAAGTTGGAACCTTCTAAATCAGGAAAACAGGAAAAAATTGCTAGTGGCAAAGCGGCACCCCATAAAAGAAATTATGATCCTGCCTTGTTTCTTAAAGTTAATGGGAAGCTCTATCAAAGGCTTGGGAAAATAGGTAGTGGCGGAAGCAGTGAGGTTCACAAAGTCATTTCATCAGATTGCACAATTTATGCCCTGAAAAAAATCAAGCTTAAAGGTCGTGATTATGCTACTGCATATGGATTTTGTCAGGAGATTGAGTATCTAAACAAGCTGAAGGGAATGAACAACATTATACAACTCATCGACTCTGAGGTATGCATACGCCCTTCAGAACCGAACCAACCAATAAGTATAGAAAAACCAACTGAAATTTTGTTCCCTTTTTTTAAGTAAATTAAATAATTCAAACCTTGTTGTCTGGAAGGTTATTTCATATCATGTTTTCTAGTGTATAGTATTCTTTTTCGTCTTTATCTAGTTTAATAATTTGCAAAACTACCTCTCATATTTATTTCCTTCTTAGGTGACAGATAAGACTTTGCTCCAGGAAGTCATGAGCAACAAGGATGGTAGAGTTAAAGAAGATGGGTATATATACATGGTGCTTGAATATGGAGAAATTGATTTGGCTCACATGCTTTCCCAGAAGTGGAAGGAAATGGAGGGCACTAATTTGACTATTGATGAGAATTGGCTTCGGTTTTATTGGCAGGTACTCTAGCAATTCCTTGTTTACTATTGTCTTTAATTATGGCTGAGCAAAAGTAATTTTTTGATGATGATTGCCTAAATGTTGTTTCTGGAAATGGTCCTCATCTTGGTTTTATTATTTAGTCTTGTCTCATCACCCTTAATATATGTCTTGAGCCTAAAACATCAATAATGGCAAGATTGATTCTTGTATTGTTCTTAATTGTTCGTAAGCCCTATCTAGTAAATTTGCTTTGTGCCTTCTCTAAATGTACTGGGTTCCTGTGTGTTATGTATGGATTAAGGTTTCCGCAAGATGGAAAAAGATATAGAGGCACTCAGGTGATGCTGGGTTATCCTTCTGCTTCATTTAGCCTGATAGGAAGGGAACTTGTTACTGCTCCAAGTTCTAGAGAAGAGAAAAAGAAGAAAACAAACAAGAAGCTCAACTCATTGAAGTTGGCTCAATATAAGAACAATTCAAAATTTTCTATCCAATCGAGAAAGTCAAGCCAAAACTTTCCAAGCATAGATGAAAGATTCCTAGGATTGAGCATGGTGGAGGTGACAAAGTCTCTTAGCGTTAGCACTGTCTAGTCTTTTGGGTTTGGGGGAGGTTTTTGTTTATTAGTTGAGGCCTTTATTCTAGGTCCAGGTCTTGATTTTGTTTCCACTTTGAGCTAGAGAATGTGTGCTTTCGTGTTGTGCTGCCCCACTTGGGCTGTGTATTGAGCTACATTGTAATATCTTCTTCTTCTTCTTCTTCTTCTTCTTCTTCTTGATAATAAACCACTTGTCCAAAAAAAAGTTAATCCTCTAGCTTTTTCTGAAGCAGGAAATCTGATATTTACCTTGTTTAAACATTTTGCAGCAAATACTTCTTGCTGTTAACACCATACACGAGGAACGTATTGTGCACTCAGACTTGAAGCCGGCTAATTTTCTTCTCGTCAGAGGTTCATTGAAGCTAATTGACTTCGGTATTGCCAAAGCTATAATGAGTGACACGACTAACATTCAAAGGGATTCACAGGTTAGTCAACATCCATTCTTCCTTTCTTTTGTTGGGTATTACCCAACTATAATGCATCTCATTCCCTGTTCCTCTTTGCTTGTCAAATGACCAATCCCATGGTGCCACATCAAGATGCTAGGATGTTTCTGTTCATTACATGAAAAAAACATAGAAATTGTAATTGCTAATATGGCAAGTTGTGATTGGTCACCTGATGGACAAGGGGTCTAGTTTTATTGTTACATGAAATTTGTGATATAGTTTGCTTAATTTTTGATAACTAACTAGTGCAGGTGGGTACATTGAGTTACATGTCTCCTGAAGCTTTTATGTGCAACGAAACAGATGCAAATGGAAACACCATAAAATGTGGTCGTGCATCGGATATCTGGTCACTTGGTTGCATCTTGTACCAAATGGTATATGGAAGAACACCATTTTCAGAGTACAAGACTTTCTGGGCCAAGTTCAAAGTCATAACAGACCCGAACCATGAAATTACGTACGAACCCGTATCCAATCCATGGCTTGTTGATCTGATGAAGAAGTGCCTTGCTTGGGACAGGAATGAAAGGTGGAGGATTCCTCAACTCCTTCAACACCCTTTTCTTGTCCCCCCAATCCCACCCCAATTGTCTTGGCGTCGGGACCAAAACTGTAAATTGCTTCAGTTGATTGTTGAATCTTGTGCTAATAACCAGAAAGCCCTGATGCTATATGGTCAGCTTGAGGAATCACTAATGGACCCCAGACCGGCATTGGTATCTCAGTTATCCACATCACTAGACCAACAACGCAAGTTGCTCTGTGAAATTTCACAGATTTGCTTCCAACTCCGGGAACAATTAGCAGACCAAGTAAAAGAATAGATGATTTAAGTCAAGAAATTTTGGCAACACACCGAGTGAACATTCACTCTGATGTCTTGGATTTAACATTCGCTTTGTATTCCTTCAATGTGCATACTGACTAAGTTCCTTTTTTTTTTTTTTTTTTTTTTCAGATTAACCATGTAAATGGGAAGTATGTGCATTGTATGTGTTAGGTTTTTGCACAGCCTTCTGGAGCTATTATTGGGATCGGTTTTGTATGGAAAAATCAGTTTTGAATTATATGGGTTTTTGGCTTATAATTAATGTTTTGCGTTTCTAGGGAAGTCAATGTATAGTGTATTGCTTTGAACGAATCATTGTGTTAAGAGTAGTATTCTACTTGGCATTTGAAATAAATTTGTTTTGGTCGTCACTAGAGGATCTCAAGGAATAATGTAATTTTTTACCTATTTTTACGGTTGACTGTTTTGTTTAAAAATCAAGATATAATAACCTAATACTCATTTTCATAAATTTATATGCACTATAAAAAGACAGTCAAATTATTTAAGTTCAATTTGATAAAAAAATTCAACTGTTCAAAAGATAAACAGACAAATCTTTTAAAACATTTTAAAGTTAGTTATGTTCTCAAATCAAACGTTATCAATCTATTATTCAATTCAACTTGACTCGCATGAGATACTGTCCACTTGGTGCATCCATACTCTTTTCATCCATTGTTTAACAGAATGGTACATGAGTTGCAGGAAGAAAATTGAGTCTGTTACTGTGTGTGGATTATAAAAGTAGGAATTTGAAATGGGAATGGAAAGAGTGAAATACATTTAACCTGCCTTTTTTTTTTGTTGTTCCTTTTCAAATCCCTACTTAAATTTATAATCCAAACATAGCCTACGAGTTTGGTAAATTTGCTAGCTGAGTTCAATTAACCCATTGATATAAAGATGAGTAAAAGAAGTTGAGGATAACATACTTCTAAAAGTTTACCAATCCCCTACTCAAAATTTTCTATTACAAGGGCAAATTGTACAATAGGTGGTCTCAAAACCTGAAATTTATAAACCTGTTCTTAATACAACTCCTACCGAACAATTCTAGGCAATCAATCCATCAACAAGCCGAACACAAAGACAGAGTGAAATAATTTTAAGGGCCAAAAATTGGTTACTTGGGCAGTCAGTATAGGAACCGAGTCACTAGCCCAAGAAGACGTATATCTGCTCTGAACTGAAAGAAGCCAAACTAGACATTGTTGTGACTGACTAAAATCTCAACTGATCACAATGAGATGCACAAGTTGTCGCTTCCTCTGCGTAGCTCACAGCAGAAAAATGTATACTACCGTTGATGTCAAATTCATCTTACAGAAGCAAATGAAGGTAAGTTTTGCTAGTCATCCATAGGCGAGTTGTTCTTGGATGAGAGCTTGTAAGACGCTTCAACGTGTGCTTCCTCCAACTTGATAAAGAGTTCCTTCATGAACTGAGTATTTGTTCCATGAGTTATCCGCAATATATCCACTGCCTCGGTCAGTGATTTAATTGCATCCTTTGTGGCCCCGAGTAACCTGTAGAATGCAGAATTTATCATTCCACTTATAAAGAAATTCTTGCAGTAAAGCAGCGCATTGAGAAATTCTAATTTCATTTTATTGGTCATAATTTCCTAATCAAAATGGGGAGGAGGAACTGGTTAAGGAGTATAAAGAGGGGGACGTAATCAAATTGGGGACACTAAAACCTCAGCTCCTGCTTAAATCTCAAATATAGGTTAAAAGGAAATTTTATTTTTAAGCTAGCACTATAGACTCCATAATTAATTTTATGCTATATAGACTTGTTTCAATTTACAGGTTTTAACTTCTGTGAAGCTTTTCGGCAGTCTCTCGTACTATTTTATGAGCAAATATACCATAGAATATGAGTTTGATTTGATATAATGTATGCTTGTATAACATAATAAAATAAATAAACCTAACTATTTTTGCACTCAATTTGCAAAATTGGAGAAAATAAGCTGTCATTTGGATCTTCATCATTAATTTTCAATGCAGAACATACAAGCCAACTTGGGAATTTCATATGGGGCCTACTTGACACCTCATAATTATATCTGTTAGAATTTCCCATCTTTACCTTCACCTACTCCACTACACACTCCACTTCACCTATCTCCACTTCACCACACACTCCACTTCACCTAACCCACTATCACCTCCAGTACACCTACTACCACATTTTATCTTTACCTTCACCTACTCCACTACACACTCCACTTCACCACACACTCCACTTCACCTAACCCACTATCACCTCCACTACACCTACTACCACATTTTCTTCTATATATAGATTGTATAGGAATTGTAATTAATCAATCTTGTAATACATCAACATATCAATCAATAATACATCAATTCTTACATGGTATCAGAGCTATAGGTTAAGCTCTTGGTGCTCTTCGCCTTCTGGCGGGCGGCAACTTTGCCTTAACCGCCCGCCAGACCTCAACCAATTGAAACCTCCAACACATACCTCCTCTCCAATCACCGCCAATAACCACCAATATTGCTATTGCCGCAGCCTTCACGTGATGGACAGAAGGATTTACAGGTTAAATCTTCTGCACCTGTTCAGGCCTTCACTCCCTCAGTTGCACCAGCAAACTTTGCTTAGGCCACCACCTGGGCTATCAATGCCTCCTTCCATGCAGCAGCCGATGCAGTATTCTGGATTCAATGCCCCATTTCCAACTGGAGCATCTAACTTGCCTGGTTCAAACTTACCAGAATATCCTTCTCCTCTGCTTCCTGTTACTACCAATTCCCTCAACTTGGCACCTACATCTTTTCCGGCATCAACTTTGCCATCAATGCTTCCTCCTGCACCTTCTATCACACTAGCTCCTGAAGCATTACCTAGTTCAATCACAAACAAGGCTCCTAGTGCTGCCCTCCCTACAGCAACTCTAAATGCTAACTTGCCTTCTCTTTCTCCTTTGGTTACATCAAATCCAGATACAAATGCTGTTATACCACCAATCTCCAACAAGACTAATGCAATCTCTGGTCCAACTTTGCCATATCAAACCATATCTCAACCCATATCCTCTATTGTTGGGAGTCTTGGGACATCCAGTTCAAGTCAGACTGAAACACCAACACCTTTACTTGTAACCCCAGGTCAGTTGTTGCAATCTGTACCGGCTGCAGTTTCTTCATCTCAGTCTTCACAAACAGCTCATAAGGATGTGGAGGTTGTTCAAGTATCATCATCAGAACCGTCAGTTCCAGTTCCAGTTCCAACAGAAACTCAACACACAACCCAGGGAGGTGTTTGAGGGGTTGTTTGGTGTTATTCGCAGTCCCCCGTTTGATTTCAAAATCCATTATTTTTATTTATTTTCTCCAAACCACTTTCCTTATTTCCCCATCTTTCATTTTGATTTCAAATATATTTTTATTATTTCTTTCTTTAGTTTTCTTTCACATTATTTTTAATCTTTTTCAAATTCCATTCATACCATATAGCTTTGCACACCAAACCATAATTTATTCATCTCAGGGATCAACCCCGATCACAATTTTACACACACACACACACACACAAAAAAAAAAAAAAAAAAAAAAAAACAACACCAAAAGATTTGTTTTTCTTTTCTGCACCGACCTCACTTCTCTACTCTGCCGCCGGTCTTTTCTTCTTACCTCCGTCCTGGGCGACCCTTGACGGTGTTGCCTCCGTGCTTCCTAGACCACCAAGCAAGTTGCCTCCTCCCTGCTCCTCCACTACAGCGTATGGTGGACCTCCAAATCGGAACATCACGGTGGCCTTCCGCTTCAGCTCCTTGTTTTCCGTCTTTAGCACGCTTATCTCTGCTCGCGCATCCTTATACATGCGTTGGAGCAGAGCCAGCTGGGAATTTAAATGCTGCACCTCATTTGTCCTACTCTGTAGCCGGTTCGACAAATTTGTGACCGCCGTCATGCTTTCCACACATGCCTTCAGAGTATACTGATTAGCCTCAATATCAGTTTGCACCGCCATTTTTTGCTCCACCGATCGCATCGGAAAGTTCAATGGAGCAAAACCAGAGGTGTTTGGTTGAGGTTCACTGGCCACCGCACCAGTTATTTCTCTTGTGGGCTCGTTCAGTTCTGGAAAGAGCGTGAGCAGGTTCTGGGTAGCTGGACGGGAAGAAGAGGCCATGTTTTTGGGTTGCTAAGTGTTTCAGAGAAAGGTTGGTTACCGGGTGTTTCAAGATTTGCAGAGACAAGCTCTCCGAGCGTTCAGAGGTTTCAGACTAGTATGCACAGCCTTCGCCTCAACCTTGTTTTAAATAGCCAGGGCCAGCCACGCGCATCGCGCGCCTCTTGCCGCCCGACACACTGGCACGCCTTTTCAGGGCACATCTTTTGATAAAATGGACACGCCTTTTGATGGCACACCTTTTGATGAATTGGGCACGCCTTTTGATGGCACGCCTTTTTGACAACTTTGGGCACACCTTTTGAGGGTGCGACTTTTTAAGGGGTCCGACAAGACTCTGTAAACTGTCCCGACATTGATTCCGGTTAGCTCCTTTATGGGTCCAACAAGACTCTATAAACTGTCCCGACATAGATTCCGGTTAGTTTCTACAAGGGTCCGACAAGACTCTGTAAACTGTCCCGACATTGATTCCGGTTAGCTCCTTTATGGGTCCGACAAGACTCTGTAAACTGTCCCGACATAGATTCCGGTTAGTTTCTACAAGGGTCCGACAAGACTCTGTAAACTGTCCCGACATTGATTCCGGTTAGTTTCTACAAGGGTCCGACAAGACTTTGTAAACTGTCCCGACATTGATTCCGGTTAGTTTCTACAAGGGTCCAGCAAGACTCCGTAAACTGTCACAACAACTGTCACAACATTGTCTGCTACAACGGTCCGACATGACCCCATAAACTGTCTTCTACAACGGTCCGACATGACCCCATAAACTGTCTTCTACAACGTTATGACACCACCATCCAGTGTCTTCACCAATGGTCTGACACGACCATACAGTGTCTCCTATCCTTTTTTATTTTTATGTATTTTCTTGTTTTGTTACTCTCTCCAAACTCAAGTTGGTTAGTTTCTCTCCTCCTTGAGTTTGCGGGGGGCTGTTAGAATTTCCCATCTTTACCTTCACCTACTCCACTACACACTTCACTTCACCTATCTCCACTTCACCACACACTCCACTTCACCTAACCCACTATCACCTCCACTACACCTACTACCACATTTTATCTTTACCTTCACCTACTCCACTACACACTCCACTTCACCTATCTCCACTTCACCACACACTCCACTTCACCTAACCCACTATCACCTCCACTACACCTACTACCACATTTTCTTCTATATATAGATTGTATAGGAATTGTAATTAATCAATCTTGTAATACATCAACATATCAATCAATAATACATCAATTCTTACATCATGGAAGTCTAAACATAGAGGCAGCGTGCTAATAGACAAAATAAAGCATTTTAAAAAGTTACTGTGGAAATAAACGAAACAAAGATGGAATTCTAACCACTCGAGTTTTCCACAAGTATAATATTGCAGTCCAAGCAAAGGATGGAACCCTGGATATGCTCCTGTAATGAAGCAGAAAGGTCAAATTGATGGGTAGTACATAATAGCATTTCAAAACCTTAAAAAGAACATATACAGTCCACTGTAAGAATATGATATCCAATATGGGGATTTTTTTGTCTCAAAATTGTAATTTTTTTTTTTTTTTTTTTTGAGAAGCATCTCAAAATTGTATTTTAAATAGCTATATAAAAATATTTCAATTTCAAAACTATTTGAGAAAATATAACACTTTTTGAAATCACGGGGTTGAAAGTCGCAATTTTAAGTGATTTCAGGCTGAGTTGGCCAGACACGAGTTTGGCGAAAGAATTTGAAAAAAAAAACAAGTGTGGCAACCATGAAATTGCTGGTTGAACCCACCGGATGAAATTGCAACTTCTGAGTTTGTTATACTGCTCAGTTTATTGGTTCCTTCTTTATACTATGATTCCAGTTCCCTACAAGCATTGCTGGGATTTCAGTTCCCTACAGGCAAGATGCCCTATCCCTGATGTTGGCAGACATGCCTATGCATGCCATTGAGTCTTATCTTTGCATGGAAGTTTATGTTTCATTTTTTTTTTGCCATTTGCCTATTTACTTAAAGTTCTACACCTCTTTGTATTGCATTTTTCAAAATAAAAAAAATATATATATATATATATTCATATTTGTAACCAACCAAATGACATCCTGGAAAGTGGAATTTTAAACCACAATAACGAATAATCTAAAATGGACATTAATATTCTATGTCAAATAGCAGAAGAAAAAGTGCTTCCATAGGCATAATATCATACCTTTTAACCCTGAACACACTGATCAAACTAGCAGCTGGTCAAAATAGTAACAAAACTTTGATAGATCTCCTACCCAAAGGTTAAGGTGAAAAATAACATACTCTGATAAACTGGAATAGTCAATCTGCAATATGCAAGAGCTTCCTTCCAATCTTGAAGCTCCATCAATATCTAAAAGAGATGTATAGATTTCATTCATCAAAGTCATAAAAGAACCTCCATATGTAATTATAAGCCAGAACTGGAAGCAGAAACCCTACGGGTGTCTAAAGAGGACTTTCCAATTCTACTGAAAAAGATCTTCCACTAGACAGGGAACTCACTAATTGCATGTTATGGCAAGAAAAAGATGGACTTTTCCAAGCAATCATAAGTCTAACGTAAAATTTTCCTTATAATGGGGACATACGCCCATCAACAAGGTGGTATACCCCCCAAGCCTAGAGGAAACTAGTTAAAAAAATAAGCATTCTTTTATGATAATCAGGACCCCAAAAAGAACAGGTTTAGCACCCAGAAGTATTTGGTGAAATAAAATCTTTTACACTATTTAAAGAAAGGGAAATATGTTGGCAAGATTCAGTAAGATATATCTCAACGTAGAAATGAATTGCTTCAATTACACCTAGGCTTCTATCAGATTTTCCACGAAACTGCAGGGAGGGGAAGAAATGAAGTAAAGAAGAAACTCGTGATAGACCTTCAGAAGAGTTTCCCGAGTTTGCATCAGATCAATCGAAAATGGATGGCATAGCTTCACTTGTAGTTTCTCAATCATCTTGTATGTAGCACTGGCTTCTGTATTATCTGAACACCGTCAAAGACAACTTTCAGAGAAAAATTATTGACTTACTCCTTACAATCTGAAACCTTTTTCCGAAAGAACAATATTCATTTTGATCAATGTGATTGATAGAAATATAGTTTCTAGGGGTAAATTTTGTAATTACTAATCAAAATATCAAGTTGCCATTAGAAATTACTAGATTTCAGTAAAATCATCAGAGGATACACCCAGAGGAAAGCAATTTGGAAGCTTTCTCTGACAAAAACTTTATTTCACTGGCAATTTCCTCCATTTCTTCTCCGTCCCTAACAAGTCCACACTGATGGCATATGAATCCTTTATCACCTGCATATTCAAACAGAAATCATTGAAGAGACACGCAATCTCACTGACTCAAAACAGTCAAATGCACGAACTGACATACCAGAATCACGAAGCAAGAAACCATCACATCCATTATCCTTGCATCTATAACCTTCCAAAATTGCACTTTCTTGAATATCATCAGGTTGGCCCTTCGATATAGAACTGGCTAGGTTTAGTGGAAGTAGTCCAGAGAGAAGTTTCGATGTTAAATAATAGAATGATATAGGATCAAAAAAATTTAAACCGATGTAAAAGTACCACTTTTATGCAGCGGAGACAAGCGCAACAGAAAAAGTACTGTTCTTTGAGAGCCTTTTGTCGAGTCATGGTGCTTCCAGCTGTTTCTATGTAGCTTATCGATACCTTCAAGTACAAAGAGTAAGTAACAAAAGAGTATGAAATAAAACCAATCCTTATGCTAGACACACACACTCACAGAGCGGTTGAAGTTAAGAAGAACCGGTTGGGTACATTCAGAATAAGAGAAGATTCAGATCCACAGGAAATGTATATTCTTATTTAGATTAGCTATTTTCTTCCTTACGCAGAAAGCAACCAACATAGCTGAAATGGAAATATTACCTCAGTACCTTTGGGTATATGTTGCACAGCACGAATCACTGCAACCCTTCCCTCAAATACCAGGACAGAATTTGGCAAGCAGCTACAGTACCAAAACCATTTATCAGAGTAAACAGGAAGGAGAGGAAAAGCAAAGAAAAATAAAGTCTAAAAGGAATTACCTGTGGTTGATGATAGAAATAATGGGATACAGTCCTGTTCCCAGTGGTCTCAGTTCACTGTCACAAATGGTATGCGCATTGCACGCAAGCTGCATGTAGTTGAGGAGGTCAGACGAGAATCATCAGATTGACAATCTCTGGATAGAGACCATTTGAGATGAGACATCATGCTTATGTGTGACAAAAATGGGTTTCCATGAAAAGGAACAACAAAATATCAAACAGGAAATCATAAGTGTGATAAACACTTGACAGATAGATGTAGTTTCTTATGATTGGAGCTCCCTGGATTTCCAACACAACTGAGATACTTTAAAGTCTACCGCATAACTGCAAGCCCTAAAACTGAGTTTTAACTTCAAACAGGGTTTGTTTATGCTTTCTCTGAAACTGAGCACTCTAACTATATACCCAGATACTAAAGGGACGATAAAGTAATTTGGCTCATTATCTAATAAAATACCTTGGAAAAATTTTCTGCAATCTCTTTTATATTGATGTCAGGCAACTGAAGTATCAAGCTGACAAGGTTAGCCATCTGTGCGTACAACACCAATTGCTTTTCATCGATATCAGACATATCTTCATGAAAACATTGTTAACAAAACATTCAAATGTGTAGAAATGTAATGACGGAAGAAAAAGACCATGGAAAGCACATTGTAAACTCAAAGACAAAAACCTGTAGAGAAAGTTTGTGAACAGAAAGCCTCAAAGACTGAAATAGATAAGGATACGAGATACTAAAGCTTCCACCAGATTGTAGTTGTCAGTCGCAGTAGTTAGGATAATCTGGCAGTGATAAAAAAACAATAATTAAGAGCCATCTGATTGCTCGAGTGAGAGAAATTCTATACATCTAGTTGAAGACATAACTGTGCATTTAGCCAACATCTATAAATACAATAAGCATTCAAAGATATCACAAAAATGAAATATTGAAAGAAAGGAGAATCATTCCATTAGGTAGACACATAATATGAATTTCTGACTTTATTAGCAAATTTGAAATTTCAGAAATTTTTTTTGGATGAATTTGACCAGATTTTTTAGTAATTTGAAAGATTTCTCAACTGAATTAAGCAAAAGGTTAAAAAAAATCCGCTTTCTCTAAATTCCAAATACAAAATTTTCCGAAATTTGCAGAATATTTCAATTTTTCAGTTAAACTTCTCCTACCGAATTCAACGAAATACTCCAAATCCGGCTTTTTGTGAATTTTAAAGCCATGTAATGGACTAAAAATGAGAATATGATGTTATTTACATACCACAGCAAGTCTTAGCTGCTAAGAACTCACTGGAATCCAGGTTGCACCTAACAACATGTAGTATCTGTATTAGATACTACAATCATATCCTTTTATGTTGCTGATTAAGAATTTAGTATGGTAAAGCAGATTGATTTGGGTGTTGAGACACTACTCCTGCCATATTATTCAAGTCAATTGATAGTATCATAGGTGAAAATAAGGTTTATGTGCTGATAAAACTAAGATACGCAAATCTTGTCCTAAAGTAAATTGCTTTTAAGTGGCAGTCTGGAGAAGGAGAATTGCTTTGTATCTATTATAAACCACAAAACTATACTTCATCTCTGAAGCACTTGCAAAACTGATCACCGAATTGCACTGGAGCTGAAACCGATGAATTTATAGTCAAGGCTTTATATAATCTAATGGCAAGTTATTACCCTATACATACAGAGATATATGTTCTGACAAATACATAGTCAGAACAGCAATGTTGTTAATAATAATTTGAGGGGAAGGAGTCAACAGTAAGATTTCAACAGAGAGAATATGATGTTCTCTTGCAATCTAATGGCCAAGTTAATGGCCTACACATATAAAGATATATGATCTAACAAATACGTCAGTTTATAGCTCGTTCCACGTCAACCCCTTACAATGGCCCACCCATGCGGATTGAAATGGAGAATATATGCAAAGTTGCAAACAGAATAACATTAATATTATAAACGCCACACCCTGGTTCAATAGGAAAGGTAGGATTCGGCAAGCAGTAAGCTTTTAGTTTGGGTGGACTTAGCGGTGAGCTAATGCATCGATTAACGCATCATAAAGTCATATAGCCATTTGTGGTTTTCAAGCCGCTGACAAGGAATCTTTTCTCATGATTCACAGATCTGGCAGCAATTTCATCCCACAGATACCAACTCAACAGCACTACATTTCTTCCTAGTCATGAAGTTTGAAATCCGTGTAAGTAGGCTGTAGTACCAAAGCAAAGCCCTTGATTACAAATTTTCTTTCTGCCCCTATGATAAGAAGGAAAATAAAAGGCAAAAGATTTTTAAATCAAAAGGGCTAAACTGTAAACGAAGAAGAAATTTTGGATATTTACTTTCTCACTTTTTAAATAAGTGAAACTTACCTTCTCACTTTGCAATTTCCTTCGTAGGTAAAGTTTCACCATCAACCGTATAGAAGATGTAAGAGATTTTTTCCTATCCTTGTCGAGTTTTGAGAGAGCACCGCATTCAAGACGATGCAGCTTCCAATCTGACTTCTGAAAATGATAACAAATTGCAATCAATATATAAAATAAGGCAAAAATCACTCCTTTTTTAAAAAAAAATTATTTTATTTTTGGTGCCGCTGAAAACCTCTTAAGCTATTGTCTTGTAGAAGATCCCGTCCGCCAAATGGTGACAAAGTTTAAGAACTTCCTTTCTTTATGCATTAGGGAAATGGATTATTTAGCTTCCTATAAAAGGAAAATTTAGTCTTTTTGCGTGGTCTGGGTGATGTTGTGTTCATTATGTATGCTTCATGCATGATGGAGCTATTGTTGCCCTAAAAAGTTGGATAGGAAAAGTGGCAGACTGTTGCTTTGTCTATTTCGTGGACAGTTTGAAGGAGAATAGACCTTTGAGAATGTATAATTGTTGTGTGTAGTTTGAAAGGATGTTTACTTTTTTTTCTCTATTTTTTTGGCTCAGAGAGGATTGTCCTTTCTCTTTATTGTCATTTCTGCAATTTATTGGCAACTTGTAAATGGATTGTGGCCTCTTTGACTGCACAGGGTTGTTTTTGCCCCCTCAAGACATTTTTGCTAATAGAATTTTGTGCTTATCAAACAATTAAAAGACAATTTAGATACTATTTAGAGATGAGCAACCAGACATCTAGTTTTGGCACAAAAGACATCCTGTTTAAGAATTAAAAAGTACAAGGAACATTGAGAAAAATAATATATAACCTTTGCACCTAAAAAATTGGTTCTTAAAGGACAATGAACATTGAGAAAAATAATATACCAATGCTTTGATGGAATTTTGTCTGTTTATGATGATATAATATATATAACCTTTGTATACCTGGCATGTGCTCCCACAGTACCAAACAACTTGACAAGATGAGCACCTTTTAAGGTTACTTGTCGTTAAACACCAATCACATCTTGAGTCAACTGAAACTCTGTTTGGTACAGAGACGTAAGGTTCTTCACTTAAAATCACATCTCCTGTAATGTAGAACTTGTATTAGTGTGGGAAGGGGGGAGTGGGGGTGGGGGGGAGTTAACGAATCAATACTGCAATGTAATGTCACTCAGAGATACATAGATGTTGCTTAGGCTTTCAAGAAATGTAGCCACATATTGTTGGATTGCGGAAGCCCAACGCTACTGACAGTATGATGATAAATTGATCAACTTTCAGATAGGCAGTGTTTCATGCAGATTTTAATCTAATAGAATTTCTATGCTGCTGATCAATATATATATATATATAGGATTATCAAAGTTTTTAAAGGTGAATGCGTAATGTGAGGTGTTTTACCCCTCATGAGGCGAGGCGTGGCCTAAGCCTTAAGGTGTTGAGGCGTAAGCCTTGAGGTGTTGAGGCATTAAGCATTTCAAATTCAGAATTTTTATATTTAGGAAATAATTTATATATTTTAAAACAATAAATAAATCCATCAAAATTAAATACAAAGGTGTAAATATTTTTCTACTCAAAGCTCCCTGCAGAGAAGGAAGCTTTGATCTTTTGAAAGTGAAATTAGTATTCTTAACTTTAGCGATTGATTTTCTCACTAAGCATTAACTTCATGTTTTTTCTTGATCGGTCATTTACTTAATTTTTCTTATAGAATATAGTTGCAAAAGGGAGTTTTTTTTTTTTTTAAACCATCTATTAGACAATTTAACAAGAACCGAAGACAAACTCTCCATATGCATACTCCTCACATACTTATGCGTAAAAGGTGTACAAGACGTACCTAAGGCGCATGTCTCAGACTGTGTACACAAGTCTTTGGAGAATAAAGCCTAAAAATCAAAGCCTTGAGGCGTTTTGTCTTAGCCTTGCCTCGAGACGAGCATCAGTAAGGCCTTTTAAAACGTTGAGGATTATTGCATGCAAATGAATGGGATAGGCATGGACATAAGAGACAAATAAACAGAAATTTAAGCAAAACACATGGAATCGATAATAATACAAATATATATAGTGTTAAAAAATTTTCTTCAATTTCTTATAAAGTTCCAATGGCTAACAAAGATTACAATTGGATTAATATCAGTAGATTGTTTGTCAATCATTCATTGAATTATTTTTTCTTATATTGGTGCATTTCATGGTTTGGAGTAAAATAACTGTACAACTAAAGGGATTTTTGGGCCATAGTTGTCTTGCCATGGTGGTAAATTTGCCAGCACCATGCGCTACATGACTTCTGATAACAAACAAAATAAAACTTCTAATAACCATGTGAATATTCTTCATTGCAGCATATATCAATAAAAAAAAATTCTTTTACTCATCATATCATACCTATTAACACCAGCAATGCAATGAAAGAGGGCAAAAATAAAATCCAAATATAGGATTATTGCACCACACTTGTAAAAATTCATAAAATAAAATTATTGATTAATTCATTCCCCTTTCATTTCAGTAAACCAAACAATGCCTTAAGAGTCATCTGATCTGATTATCCCCATTTAAACAATATCATATCAAACAGTAAAATAGAGAGAGAGAGAGAGAGAGAGAGAGAGAGAGACCGGGAGAGAAATCTCTGGTGGAGAAGAGGCAGCGACCTTTTTCGGGGAGAATTGAAAGTGCTAAACCTCGTACTGAGAGTGCTCTCTGCAAATCATCCATCGGGAAAGTGAAACAAGAAGCAGAGAAACCAGTCAGAGTCACAGAGCACCCTCTACAACTCTGGCTGCTGATACACAAAGGGGTGGCCTAGTGCCAGGCTAAATATTGCTATTGCCAGTAAGATGTATACCTATGCTTAGGAGTCACTATTTTGGGGAACACAAAAATAAGTCACTTTTTTGTTTTTTAATTTTTTGAATTTAATATTTTTTTTAAAATTAATATTAAAATTTATTATTATTTTTATCCATATTAAGTAGACGAATTTAAAAAATAAAGATTTTAAAAAAAAAAAAATTAAAAAGCCAAAATAAGCACACAGAAAAATCAACTATTTTTTATTTATTTTTACCTTTTTAAAAAAATTATAATTTTTATTTTTTGAAATTTTTATGATTTGTCTCGTCAAATATAATTTAAAAACTTAAAGTTTTTTTTAAAAAAAAATTACTAAAAACAAAAACCAAAAAAAAAAAAATTGAACAAAAAAGTCATCAAAAAGACAAACTCCAAACTCCCTATCAAACTATTACCCTCTTATCTTCGTTTTACTTCATCAATTATTAATTTTAGTAATTATTTTTTAAAATTATTAACCTATTTGTATGTGTGATTTAGAATTGTTTTAGTAACTAAGCTATTTAGTTAGGGGGATTTTTTTTAAGGTCCCTAGCATTAAAATTTTATAATATAAAGGATATTTAATATTTTCATAATATCTAAGGTCCCTCAATATCGATCTAGAGAAAATTGTCAAATCCAGAGCAAATTCAAGGGTAATCCAGAGAAAATTGCCAAATCCAAAGAAAATTTAAGAGTAATTTAAAGAAAATTTCAAAATCTAAAGAAAATTCACAAAGTTTCATTATTATTCAGATCTCTTCACTATTTTCTCTAGTTTACAAATCTCCTCAAGCTTTTAGTGCTCTTTTCCCACAATTCATCTTTGATATCTCTACAACTGCCTTTGATGAATGCAGTGGTGGTTTGAGTAGTGGTTTCAAACCAGAGAAAATTGAGAAACTCTAGAATTCTGAAACCTAGAGAAAATTGAAATTTCTCTAAGTTCAAATCTTTGCAACCTACAACTCGAAAACTAGTACCAATTCTAGAGGTAAATACCAACATTATAACAATCTAATTCACAATCTTTTAAAAATGACTCACAACTAATATTGATCCTACTTCAATAACAGGATTCTAACTTCTATCACTCAACAAACTGCACTTGAAAATTTCTCTTTTGTCCCATTTTGTCACAGGATTCTAATATTACAGAGAAAATTATTCAAGGCAGAGAAAATTGTATTTTGACTCAACCAGAGAAAATTAAACATCACAGAGAAAATTATGTTTTAACTCAATTAGAGAAAATTGGTCAAATAAGAGAAAATTGCAATTCTCTCTTCTCTTCCAACTTCATTCCTCATCTTTCAAACTAGAGAACATTGAAATTTCTCTGAGTACTAAAGAAATTCAGAGAAAATTGTGTAGAGAAAATTTGTATGGCTTTGTGTAGCTCTATCCAGAGAAAATTTGTGTGGCTTTGTGTGGCTCTATCCAGAGAAAATTTGCGTGGCTTCTTTTCAATTTTTTTTGGTTTTTTGTTGTTTAATTTTTTCTAGACTGTAAGACATTCACTTAATAGCAAACTAGAGAAAATTGAACAACTACCATTTTGACCAATTTTCTCTAGACTGTAAGACATTCATACAACAGCAAATCAGAAAAAATTGAACAACAACAAACCAAAGAAAATTGAACAACTACCATTTATCCAACAATAGAATAAATATATAACCAACAACAGGCAAGAAAATTGTCAATTGATTTCTGAAACTTGGAATTTGCTTCAAAAAGCTAGATAATTTATAATCAGCTTTACAAAATCTCGTAGAATAACTTGCTGATTCATAAATGACTCTCTCAATTTTGATAGAAACCAAACAGGACATCAACCAACAGAAAGGTGGAATTTTTTTTTCCAAGAAATCAAATCAAACTCGTAATACAAATCAAAGCTAGATAATTTTTTTCTTCAAACTTCAATGGCATAAGAGAGTTAGATCCAGGCCTCTACGAAGGAGAGCAAGATATATAACAGATACTACTATTAAACGAAGAAAGTTAAAAATGTTGAATTGAAAATGAAAGAACTTCTAGATTAGAGATTTATATAATAGATACAAACATAATATGCATATGTATATATACATATATATATATATATATTAGAAAATTGAAAAACCCTGGATAAGAAAAAAGGTGACACAAATTTGTAGGTTTTAGGAACAGTACCATGGTGACGACGTCTCTTTTGAGATGAGAGTTGGAGTAGGGGTTGAAAGAGGCGAGGCGAAGCTTCTAGCCGAAGAAATCGCCAGAGATGCTACCAGCGACGGAGGGAGAGAGGAAATTGGAGGAGAGAGACGCTTTGGGAGATGACCAACTTAGGGTTCGGTTGGTGGATAAAGATAGCAGGCGAGTCGCGGTGGCGGTGGTGGGGAAGAAGAGTAAGGCCATTGTGGCGATCTCCATGCTGACGGCAGGACTGTAATGTTGGAGCGATGGTGGTGCTGTCGGAGATGAAGGCCAAGAGAGAAGAAAGGAGTAGAGAGAAAGAGGAATGTGCAGAGAGAGAGAGAGGGTTTGGTTTGGAGAGAGAGAGAGTCAAATTTCTCTGTGATATCTGGGTATGGGGTTGAGGGACTTTAGATATTATAAAATAATATCGTAGATCTTTTCCATTACTAAAAATAGGATAAGGATCTTAGACTAATTTTCCCTTTTTAGTTACTAGTTTTTTTAAAAAAAATAAAGAGAATAGTTGACTTCTTGATAATAATTTTTTAACTTTTAATTATTTTAGTAAGTTGCCAAAACAACCCTAATTTAATTATATCTGGATGCAATAATTTATTATAATTGATTATAATTTATCTTTTATTGAATATTTTTAACATAATTAATTATATCTTTTATTGAATATTTTTAACATAATTAATTATGTTTTATTATATGGTATCCAAATATACATATATGTTTTGGTTAAATTACAGGTATCCAAATATTTGTAGTGTTTATATAGTTGGGTGATTCTACTTACATCACTATTTTACCTCTTTACACCCTTCATATGATATTTCTTTTTTTCTTCCAATTTTATCCATGGTGAAATTACTTTTAAGGACAAAACACAAAAAGTAAATATATTTTATTATCTCCTTACACCTTTGGTCTTCAATCCCTACTCCTCTTTTTCCTTTCTCAACATTTCTTTTCTCTTACACATCTCTTTTCAAAAAGTGAGAATCATAGTATTTTGATCAGCAAATAAAGCAATGAATGAAGAAATTGTGGTGAAAAACCATCAAAAAAGTAAAATGGTGAGTTTTATTTATTTGTTTGTCTAGTAGGTTTTTGTTTCAATTTTCTGGGCTTGTCTTCGACTTTTGTTCGATGCTTCGAAATTGAACAAAATAACATAGTCCGGCGTCACAATGCCGAACAAAAAATATGAGTCTGGTAGCCAACTACCGAATAAAAGATACATTTACTGTAATATAAGGACGAATTTTTTAAATTTGTTCGGCCACTTATTACCATGTATTTTCAGTTTTATTTTTTTATATTTTTTATTTTTTGCTTGGAAAGATTATACTTATACTCATTGCAACAATGCAAGTACTGCATTATTAATGGACTGCAGCCATGAATTCATTACAGACGAGGTTTGTTAAGTTTTTTGTGAATACGATTTTTTCTTATTTTTTATTTGTATTGAGTTTTATTAATAATTTGATGTATAAATGTATGTATTATGTTTAGATTTTTAGTAGTCGTTAAGCATTAATTAAATGGACTTTTGACGTTGGGAAGAAGACTGGATTTGTCATTGTTACAAAGACATCGGATGCGGGAGGTAATGGCAGAAAACCAAGACTTACCGTTGCTTGTGAAAGAAGTGGTTACTATAGAGACAACAGAAAGATCAAGGGAGAACGATTGAGGTTGATAGGTTCTAAAAAGTGTGGATGTCCATTTCTATTAAGGGGAAAAAAATTACCTACAAATGATGAGTGGATGTTGCATGTCTTATGCGGAGTGCACAATTATCCGTTTGCTAAACATCTTGAAGGGCACTCATTTGTTGGCAGATTATCTAAGGAGGAAACATCCTTATTAGTTGACATGTCAAAGAGTATGGTGCGACCAAAAGAGATATTGATTACACTGAAACGAAGGGATGCCTTTAATGCGACAACAATAAAGACAATCTACAACGCACGTTATTGACATCGAGTAATACAGAGGGCGGGAAGATCACAGATGCAACAACTATTGGGGCTGTTAGACTTATTTATTTTGATGATTTATTTAATTATGTTTTAATTTATTTGAAAGAGAAAAATAGAATTCAAAATTTATTTTGATGATTTATTTAATTATATTTTAATTTATTTGAAAAAGAAAAATAGAATCAAAATTTATTTTGATGATTTATTTGAAAGAGAAAAATAGAATCAAAATTTATTTTGTCCCATTATTTCTCACATAAACCTTTATCCTAAATGTTGTTAGAATGTATTTAATATTTAATTAAATCAGGAGTTCAAACAACCCAAAACAAAGGTTCAAACAGCTCAACACAGCAACAGGATAAAAGGTTCAAGTGGAAGATATTCAAATTTGTAATGATGGAGTAAAAGATATTCAAATTAGTAATGATGGAAGTACAACGGCTATAAACGGCTATAAATTTAAATGAATACAACGGCTATAAACGGCTATAAATTCAAATGAATACAACGGTTATAAACAGCTATAAGTTTCATTATATATATCAAAGCCTCTAATGTAAACAAGTTACAAAAAAATCATAAAATATTCTTTGATCTATAATCACTCACATCTATTCTCTGAAAAACTCTCTGAGAAGTGTTCTTTAATTTTTGTTTGCATCCTCTCTCAGAAATTATACACTGAGCCTTATAGCATTAAGTTCATCTTTCCTGTGTGAGGTTAACAGAAAATCCAAAGCTTCATTTTTATATCTATCTTTGAGAGATAATTCTTGTAACTTTCTGTGAAAGCAAAAACACCTTCTTTTCAACCTTGTAAGAGTGTAGTACACTCAGTGTTCTTGACTTAGAAAGTCTGTGTAAAATCCGTGGAGGATTGCTCAATTTGTAAAGAGGTTGCTAACACCCCCGTAAAGCTAGAGCATAGTGAAAAATCTCAAGTGAAGCTTGAGGAGTGGACGTAGGCTGAGTTGAAGCCGAACCACTATAAATTTGTTTGTCTCTCTCTCCTTTATCTCTTTATTTTATTTAAATTGCTGCAGCTATATTTCACATTTTCACTGTGCTAAAATCATTAACTGACATAGTTGTTAGAACACTTGTTTTAATTATTTTTATTAACTATATTTATCTATTGTGCTAGTCATAATTTTTATTAGGGTATTATTAATTTTTAATTATAAAAATCTAATTCACCCCCTCTTAAGTTGTCTTTTGGGTGTCAATTGGTATCAGAGCCTATACTCTTGTTTTAGATTTAACCATCTAGGAGTTTTGATCCATGGCAACCTTAGCTGAAGGACAAGCCACAAATAGGCCACCATTGTTTGACGGAAATAGCTATAGTCATTGAAAGGATAAGATGACCCTATACCTACAAGCCACTGATTATGCCATGTGAATTATTGTCACCAAAGGTCCAAAAATTCCTACCAAATTAGTAGACAATATTAGTGTACCTAAAACTAAAGATGAATGTGATGAAAGAGATCATAAATTATTGCAAGCCAATGCTAAAGCCAAACTCACCCTTGTTTGTAGATTAGACTCTAAGGAGTATAATAGAATTTCAAGTTATGATTCGGCAAAAGAAATTTGGGACAAACTTGAGGTAACGTATGAAGGTACAAACCAAGTGAAGGATTCTCGTATTGATATGCTTGTTCATAGTTATAAATTGTTTAAAATGAACTCTGATGAATCTATATGTTTACTAGATTTACTGAAATTGTACACTCTTTGAAATCTCTTCACAAAACTTATACTAACAGTGAGTTAGTAAGAAAAATTCTTAGGTGTTTACCAAAGAATTGGGAAGCAAAGGTCACGGCCATTATAGAAGTCAAAAATCTCTCCACACTTGGATTGGATGAGCTTATGGATTCTCTTATGACTCATGAGATCACCATGAAATGACATGAGGATGTTGAAAACAAAAAGAAAAGTGGAATTGCATTCAAAGCCTCATCAAATGAAGAAGAACATGAAAACTCCAATGAGGATGAAAGCTATGTCATGTTTAGTAGAAATCTCAAAAAACACTTCAAGAAAAACAATTATGGAGGAAGAAGACCTTTCAAGAAAGAGTACAACAAAGATAACAAGAAAGAGCCTATAATTTGCTATGAGTGCAAAAATCTTGGACATATGAAGATGGATTGTCTAAAATTGAAGAATCATGGAAAAGACTACAAAAGAAACAAAAAAGGCCATGGTAACAGTTTGGGGAGAAAGTGAAAATGAAAACTCAAGTGATGAAATTGAAAATGAAGTAGCCAACTTTTATCTCATGGTTCTTGAAGATGAAGATTCTACTCAAGATGAGGCATCTACTCTTTATGAAAAACTTGAAAGTGCATTCCATGAACTACAAGATGAATTTAAAAAAGTTTGTGCCAAAAATAATGTGTTGAAGAAATCTGTTACGTCTTTATCTATTAATGTAGAAGAATTAAAGAAAGAAAAAATTGTTTTGAAAAATGATTTTGACACCATCTCTGATAAGAAAACTGCTTTACAAAGCAATGTTGATGATTTAATAAAAACACTTGAAAATTTTGTAAAAGGTAGAGATAATCTTAACATGCTTCTTGGAAATCAAAGATGTGTTTTCGATAAGGCGGGCATTGGATATGACCCTATTAAAAAACAAAAGAATCTCAATACAATTTTTGAAAAGGCACCTCTCATAACTCACCCTCATATTACTTGTCATTATTGTAGAAAGAAAGGTCATTATATATCTTCTTGTCCATTCAAAAATAATATAAAAACATGGGAATTAAAAAGATTTAGATTGTTATGAGATCTAACACAACTAACCAACAAGGACCCAAGAAACTATGGGTACCAAAAACCAGCACTTGATTGTTATCTTGTAGGTTTGTTTTAAGTCTAAAGCTAAAGAAGGGAAGTGGTACCTTGACAGTGGATGTTCCAGACACATGACCGGAGATAAATCATTCTTTACTAAACTATCATCGAAAGATGGAGGATTTGTTACTTTTAGAGACAACAAGAAAGGAAAAATCATCGATATTGGTAGCATCGGTATTTCTCCGAGCCCTTCTATTGAAAATGTTTTACTTGTTGATGGACTTAAGCATAACCTACTTTGTATTAGTCAATTATGTGATAAAGGTAATCGAGTTATTTTTGATAAATCACATTGCACAAATGAAAGCACAAATGATTAAAGCTTTATTCGTTGGTGATCGCCATGATAATGTTTATATTTTTCATCTTAATGATCTCTATGCTAGTGATGTTAAATGTTTATATGTTAATAATGAAAATAGTTGGTTATGGCATAGAAAACTTGGTCATGCTCATATGGATTTAATTACTAAACTTTTGAGAAAGGATTTGGTCATTGGACTTCCAAAAATTAAATTTGAAAAATATCATTTAAATCAAAATCTCATATTTCCACAACTAGACCTTTACAACTATTGCATATGGATTTATTTGGTCCCTCAAGGACATCTAGTCTAGGTGGTAAACGTTATTGTCTTGTTATTGTTGATGATTATTCAAAATTTACATGAGTTATGTTTTTAGCACACAAAGATGAAACATTTTCTTCTTTCACAAAACTCTGTCGTAGAATTCAAAATGAAAAAGGCTTTCTTATTACTAATATTCGAACCGACTGTGGTAGAGAACTTGAAAATGAGAAATTTGAATTGTTTTGTGATGAGCATGGTATTGGACATAATTTTTCAGCACCTAAAACCCCTTAACAAAATGGTGTAGTAGAAAAGAAGAATAGAACTTTAGAAGAGATGAGTAGAACAATACTTTGTGAAAATAATCTTCCTAAATATTTTTGGGCCGAAGCCGTTCACACCGCATGCTATATTTTAAATCGTGCATTAATTAAACTTATTCTCAAAAAGACTCCTTATGAACTTTGGCATGATAGAAAGCCCAACATTAGTCACTTGCATGTTTTTAGTTGTAAATGTTTTGTGCATAATAATGGTAAAGATAACTTAGGTAAATTTGATTCAAAATCTGATGAAGCAATTTTTCTTGGCTATTCCTTAACTAGTAAAGCTTATCGTGTTTTTAATAAAAGAACTCTTGTTGTGGAAGAATCTATACATGTGGCATTTGATGAAACTAACATCTCTGCTCAAAAGCAAATTGTTAGTGATAATATAGATTTGGAACCAAATGTGAAAGGTTCAAATATTTACAAAGAAGAGAACCAACCATGTAAGTTGAACAAAGAGATTGAACAACCTATTCTCCCACATCAAGAAGAAGGAGGAAACAATGATGATTTGCCAAGAGAATGGAAGTTTGTTCATAATCACCCTAAGGATTTAATCCTAGGTAACCCTACAAAAGGTATCGAAACTCGCTCTTCACTTAAAAACATTTGTAGTAACCTGGCTTTTCTCTCACAGATTGAGCCTAAAAACTTTCAAGAAGCCGAATTCGATGAACATTGGATGATAGCTATGCATGAAGAGCTTAACCAATTTGAGAGAAACAAAGTGTTGGAGCTTGTGCCAAAACTTAAAAATCATACCATTATTGGTACCAAATGGATCTTTCGAAACAAGCTTGATGAATCTGGTACAATTATAAGAAACAAGGCTAGACTTGTTGCACAAGGATACAATCAAGAAAAAGGTATTGATTTCGATGAAACCTTTGCTCCGGTTGCTAGATTAGAAGCCATTCACATGTTACTTGCATTTGCATGTTTTAGAGATTTCAAACTTTATCAAATGAATGTAAAAATTACTTTTCTTAATGGTTTTATAAATGAGGAAGTTTATGTTAAACAACCCTCAGGTTTTGAAGATCATGCTTTTCCAAATCATGTTTTTAAACTATCAAAAGTTTTATATGGTTTGAAACAAGCACCTCGTGCATGGTATGAATGATTAAGTAAATTGTTGATTGAAAATAATTTTTCTAGAGGAACGATTAACACAACACTTTTTGTTAAAACTAAGAATGATGATTTACTTATTGTGCAAATATATGTGGATGACATTATATTTGGTGCTACTAATGAAACCTTGTATAAGGAATTTGCTAAGTATATGCAAGGTGACTTTGAGATGAGTATGATGGGGGAGCTAAACTATTTCCTTGGGCTTCAAATCAAACTATATGAGGAAGGAATTTTTATCAACCAAGCTAAATATACAAAAGAACTACTCAAAAAATTTGATATGTTTGACTCAAAAATAGCTGGAACTCCTATTAGCACATCCATTAAGCTAGACAAGGATGAAAAAGGTTAGTCCATTGATCAAACAAAATATCGAGGTATGATCGGCTCACTTCTTTATTTAACCGCAAGTAGACCCGATATTATGTTTAGTGTTTGTATGTGTGCTAGATATCAATCAAATCCTAAGGAATCACATATGAGTGCTGTTAAAAGAATTTTTAAATATCTTGTTGGCACTCAAAATTTGGGACTATTTTAACCTAGAGGTGTTGCATTTGATTTAATTAGTTACTCGGATGCCGACTTTGCCGGATACAAACTTGATAGAAAAAGCACCAATGGCACTTGTCACTTTCCTGGTAACTCATTAGTATCTTGGTTTAGCAAAAAGCAAAATTTTGTTGCTTTATCAACAGCCGAAGCTGAATATATAGCTTCCGGAAGTTGTTGTACCCAAATATTTTGGACGAAACAACAATTGGAGGACTTTGATTTGCATTATGATCATATCCCTATTAAATGTGATAATACTAGTGCCATCAACTTAAGCAAAATCCGGTTCAACACTCACGAACAAAACATATTGAAATTCGACATCATTTTTTAAGAGATCATGTTCAAAAAAAGGATATTGTACTTGAATTTGTAAACACCGACAAGCAATTGGCGGATATTTTCACAAAATCCCTAAGCTAGGATCGCTTCAATTTTATTTGTGGCGAGCTTGGAATGTCGATTTCTACTTAAAAAGTTTTGTTATGACAGTGAAACTTGAATTTTTGTTAAAATGATATATGTGTATTGCTACATTGATATGGAAACATTTTATCAATTGAATGCTTTCAAGTTGTTCATACATTTATTATCCTTAACAGTTTGTTATTCACAACTATGTATTTTTGTTCTGCATCTTGAGCTTAATTTAATTTTGCATACATTGATTTTTTTTATTTTTGCTATTAGGCTTAATTTCGTTTATTTTTATTATTATTATTTATTTTTTTTCCATTTCACTAATAGGCTTCATTTCTTTTATTTATTTATTTTTATTTTTTCTTTTCTTTTCTTCCCATTATTATTTTTTCTTTTCCATTATTTTTTTGTTTTGCCATTAGGCTTAATTTTTATTTATTATTTTCTGCACTTTAATTTCATCTTCTGTGCTTAAATATATATATACATAAAAACAAAAACCGAAATGAAGAAAACAAAAGCAAACTTAAAATAACAATATTTACATTAAAAAAAAAAAACTTTTCATTCATTTTTTCGGCCATTGGCCGACCTCACTTCCTCGCCTCTTCCACCGCTCTCTTCTTCTTTTTATCACCTTGGGAGGCCCTGCCCCCGTGCTTTCGTCGAGAGCGATGACTCCCCGCTGACTATCAAAGGCCAAGAACGACGTTGCTCCAAATCGGGCCATGGAGGTGGTTTTCCATTTAAGCTCTTTATTTTCGGCCTTCAGTGTGCCTATCTTTGCTCGCTCATCCTTGTACATGCGCTGGAGTAGAGCGAGTTGGGCATTGACCTAATGGAGCTCACTCGTCCTGTTCTGCAGTCGGTGAGCCAATTTTGTGACTGCAGTCACCGTCTCCATACAAGCCGTCAGTGTGAAATGATTGGCTTCAATGTCTGATTGAGCTGCCATTATTTGCTCAATCGACATCATAGGAAGGTTGGGAAGAGTGGGAGCCGGGGTACTCGGCCTAGCAGCGCTTACGGGATCATTCAAGTCCGGAAAGAGAGTAAGGGGACGGGACGAGGCCATGTAGTAGGGGAGAGAGGCCAGCGATTATGATAAGTAATTGAATCGACTGAAATACTGAACTGACTGACTGAAATCTGGAACTGAATTGATTGAGTGCATATGTTTAATTGTATGTTTATCTGTTGCCTGTTTGATTATCTGTTTGTGTATTTATGTTCAAACTACAAATTGAAGGCCTTATCGGCGGCCGAATCTGAAATTAATCAATGTTCTATGATCCTTAGAATTTATGCGATTTTATGGCATATTTATCTGAAATATGATTTAGTATGATTAAATTAGATTAAAATAAGCTAAATTGCATGAGTTGGTTTATTCACCATTTTGCCACCACTAGTGGGCCACTAGCTTAGCACTTTTGAGACTCATTCCTTTGTATCAAAACACATTTCATCAGCCATTTTGTTGAGCTCAACCGAACTAGAGAGAGAGAGTTAGGAGAGAGTATGATTTCATCTCTAATTGGCTTGGAAACTTGGCAGAAGTGAAGGAATTGAAGAGTAATTTGCAAACTTGAGCTTGTATTCTCATAATTGAAGACATAAGATAGAGCTCTTACCTTCTTAGTTATGAATTGAAGTACTTCTTGCATGGTTTAGAGCAAAGTTGAAGACTAGAGCCAATTTATGGATCAAATTGTTGTGTTGAAGCTTAATTGTTGCATGCATGTATATATATATTGAAGTTATGAGGTTGTAGTTCATAATTCCTCACATGCATGCCCATGTTTTGAGAGTAGACCATGATTTCATCTTGATTTTGTAAGAATTGGCTCATTAGAGCAAGTATTGGAAGCTTTGAATTAGTTAAATTCAGTCATGTTTGCATGTTCTTCATATTCATGAAATTTAGTTTCAATTTGGGCTCAATTGATCTTCCTTTGGAGCTTTGATTTTACATTTGAGATTTGAATCATGTTAAACTTTGAGTTTTGGAATGTTTTCTGGAAAATTGGCCCAAATAGTATGGTTTTGATGCATCTAAAGTTGAATTTGAGCTTGAGGTTCAAATCTGGGAATTCCAGATTTTGAACTCACGCTCGAGCGGGGTGACTGGCGCTCGAGCGTGGAAATCGTGCTCCCAGCATTTTGTTCTGTTTTTGAGTCAGCTCGAGCGGGGTAATTAACGCTCGAGCGGGTGTCAAGCGCCCAATCGAGCGTGAATTTCACCTATCCAGCACTTTTGACTATTTTGCAGAACGTTCAAGCGGATAAGTTTACGCTTGAGCGGAAACCTTTGTCTGCATGTCCGCTCGAATGGAGTAACCTACGCTCGAGCGTGACCCCTGTTTTCTGAAAAAGCTTTTAAAGGGTATTCTTGCATCCTCATTTCATCCTAGGCATTCCTAGGCCTAGTTTAAGGCATCTTAATGAGGATATAGATATAGAACCACACCGAGTCTAAGTAGGGACTAAGTCTTTGTTTCCCGAATATGAACTTAGTGTGTGTTTATCCTGTAAACTGTGTAGGGTTGGCATCCGAGGACGTGCTCTAGCTTAGCTATAGCCCAGAACTCTATGAGTAACAACTGTGTAAAGATATGTTCAAAGATGAATATTTTCTGATTGTTAATTGAACTGCTTTCTGAACTGTTACTGTTAACTGAATGAATGTATGTCCTCTATTCTGAACTACATTGTGGCATCTTTAGCAACTACTGTTACTGTTACTGCTACTATTACAGAGATCTCTGTCAGTTCCTATGTGGAACCACTACTGTTTACTGTTATGATGGCCATCATTGACTGCTCGGTCTTTTAAGACCTACTGTTTACTGTACTGCTATGCTAATGGATGTACCACATATGATTGTTACGACTGAATGATTGAAATACTGATTTAATGAACTGTTTTCATTACTGTAAGGACATTCATTCTTAACCTCTTTACGCATTATGTTATTCACTGGGCTTTAGCTCACTGTTTATATATATATATATATATATATATGTATGTATGTAGGTGTACAGGCACCAGACCGGAGCTAGGAGCGTGGGTTAGACTCCCTTTTTGTCAAGCCAACCACTGTGCCTCACTGCGAGGTTCCGAGCCTGCCAAGTTTTGGCTTAGGGGTGTTTAATTTTCCCCGTCTGTCTCTGTATCTGTTTTGTAATAACTGTATAGACTGATAGCACTGTACTGTACTGTCCAATAGGGATTAAGTCCATGTTCTGATCGATTGTAAATGTTGTACATACTGTTCTGTATTGTTCATGTACATACGTATGAAAAATCTTGTTGCATACAGATGGTCACAGCTCATTGGACACTGTTTATTTACTGTTTTGGCTTCCGCCATGCCCCTGTACTCTGTATTATTGTTTGATTGTTAAGCAGGCCTTTGGTAATCTCGGATTACTAGCCGGTTACGGTGCTAAACCCATAGGGGCGGGTTTGGGTCATGACAGAGTGATATCAGAGCGATACTTAACCATGAGTTATACCGCACACACGTGTCCAAATGAGCTATTGGGTGTCCTAGGCAAGCAATTAGGGCATCACATGAGCATGAAAAGTGTGTGTGGACATGACATGTATATGTGTTAATGTGTTGAAACATATAACTGCTTATGTTTAAGTGTTTAAAGTATACAACTTTCTATATTTATTATTATAATGTTGCATATAGAGAAATGGATAATGTAAGCACTGCTAATGAAAGTGAATCCCTTGAGGCAAGAATGGCGAGGTTGGAAAGAATGGTGGAACTATTAACTGCAAGACTAGAACAACAACAGAACCAACAGCCCCCATCTCTTCCTCCGGTACAGTCGGAACCGAATGTTAATGATGGGGAAATAATTGCTCTTACCCAGAAGTTCAGCAAAATGAAACCGCCATCCTTTCAGGGAGGCCTTGAGCCGCTAAAGGCTGAAGCTTAGGTTCTTAAGATAGAGAAACTGTTTGAGGTCTTTCCGTGTTCTGAAGCACACAAAGTGCTATTGGCCACCTTTACACTACAAGAAGAGGCCAGAAAGTGGTGGATGTTAGTCCGCGACACCAACACTGTTATGACTTGGGCTCAATTCAAGGAGTCCTTCTTTGAAAAGTATTTCCCTCAGTGTGTCAGGGACAGAAAAGTGACTGAATTTGAACAGCTGAGACAAGGCACTATGTCGGTGGCAAAATATGAGACAAAATTTACTGAACTTGCCCGTTATGCATCGCACATGGTTGATACTGATTACAAGAAGGCCAGGAAGTTTGAAGGCGGCCTTAATGTTGCAATACTGGACATAATAAATATTTTAAAACTACTGAACTATGTGAATGTTCTTGACCGAGCATTAATGGCTGAGTCGAACATTGAAGCACTGAAACAAACTGAAACACCAGCGCTGAATGGCGTGGTAAAAGGCAGGGTTTTAAATTCAAGAAAGGCAAGAATAACCCATTGAACAAGAAACAGAATACAGGGTCAACGACTACTTCTAGTCAAGGGAACCGGTCTATACCACCCTGTTTTGAATGTGGTAAGAACCATAAGAGAGTTTGTTATAAAATATCTGGAGCTTGTTACAGGTGTAGCAAGGTGGGCCACATGGTTAAAGACTGCCCCTCTACTTCGCAGGCCAATAGTAAAGCTGCACCTAGCGCAGCAGCATCGACTGCTACACCAAAGCCTAACCCCAAAGCTACAGGGAAAGAGCTCATGAGGCAAGGACGAGTGTTCGCACTAGTACCGGGAGACGTGCAGAATACCAAGACCGTTGTGTCAGGTATTCTCTCTATTTGTACTCAAAATGCATATGTTCTGATTGATTCGGGGTCTATACATTCGTATGTATCGCATGCTTTTTCGCTAAAATTGAATAGACCATTAGAACCCATGAATTATCTGTTAGCTGTATCTTCACCTGTCGGGGGATCTGTAACTTGTGCTTATATGTACCTTGCATGTGAAATTATTGTTGGGGATATGCATCTGTATATTGACTTACTACCTCTGAACATAGATCATTTTGATGTTATATTGGGAATGGACTGGTTAACGAAATATCATGCTACCATAGACTATGTAACGAAACAAGTAGTTTTTCGTCCACCGGGTTTACCTGAATTTGTGTTTAATGGGGTTGGAGTAGTACCTCCTCTATATCTGATTTCCTCTACGAAAGCCTTTAAACTGATTAAGAAAGGATGTAAAGGGTATCTGTGTTCTGTATTGACTGTACCTATTGATGATAAAACTGATGTGAACTGTATCCCTATAGTCAGAGAATTCCCAGATGTTTTTCCAGATAGTCTACCAGGGGATTTGATTAACAAGGAGATTGAGTTCACCGTTGATATGATTCCAGGCACACAGCCAGTGTCTAAAGCTCCTTACAAAATGGCTCCAACTGAACTGAACGAATTGAAAGTGCAACCGCAAGAACTGTTAGACAAAAAGTTCATCAGGCCTAGCACTTCACCGTGGGGCGCACCTGTTTTGTTTATGAAAAAGAAAGACGGCTCACTGAGACTCTATATTGACTACCGTGAACTGAACAAGGTAACTATGAAAAATAAATACCCATTACCACGTATTGATGACTTATTTGATCAGTTACAGGGTGCTCAAGTCTTTTCTAAGGTTGATCTTAGATCCAGATATCAATAGTTGAAAGTTAAACCAAAGGACATTGACAAAACTGCTTTTCGAACGAGGTATGGGCATTACAAATTGTTAGTTATGCCTTTCGGAGTTACCAATGCACCTGCTGTATTTATGGACCTCATGAACAGAATCTTTAAACCATTCCTCGATGACTTTATTGTTGTATTCATAGATGACATTCTGATTTATTCCAAGAGTATAGAAGAACATGAACATCATCTGAGACTTGTCCTACAGACCCTAAGAGAACAAAAACTTTTTGCTAAACTGTCTAAATGCGAATTTTGCCTTGATCATGTTATGTTTTGGGGACATGTTATTAGTAAGGACGGAATTTTAGTTGATCCACAAAAAGTTAAAGCAGTGGTGAATTGGCCTAGACCAACGAATGTTACAGAAATTCGAAGCTTTTTGGGATTAGCTGGGTACTACAGAAGATTTGTCAAAGATTTCTCCAAAATTGCCTTACCGTTGACTCAATTAACTCAAAAGGGGATATCATTTGACTGGACTGACCAAAGAGAATCAGCTTTCCAAGAGTTGAAAACTTGACTAGTGACTGTACCTGTTCTTACCCTACCTTCATGTACAGATGGTTTTACCATTTTTAGTGATGCTTCTCATAAAGGTTTGGGGTGTGTTTTCATGCAGAATGGGAAAGTAATTGCCTATGCTTCCCGACAACTGAGACCGCACGAAAAGAACTACCCGACCCATGATCTGGAACTTGCTGTAGTAGTATTTGCACTGAAAATCTGGCGTCACTACCTTTATGGGGCTACGTGTGAAGTATATACCAACCACAAGAGTTTAAAGTATTTCTTCACACAGAAAGAACTGAACATGAGACAGCGGAGATGGCTAGAATTGATTAAAGACTATGACCTACAGATTTTGTACCATCCGGGAAAAGCCAACACCGTTGCCGATGCGTTGAGTCGAAAATCGATTGGGAACTTAGCCTGTTTACTCACCGGACAGAAAGAGTTGCTTTGTGACCTTGAAAAATCTGAAATTGAAATTGTTTTGCGAGAACAAGGTGGAACAGTAACTGCTATTTCTGCTCAACCGGCACTGATTGAAGAGATTAAAGAGAAACAGCAACAGGATGACTTCTTGAAGAAGATCGTTGAAGAACAGGAATCTAAACCGAGACCAAGTTTCAAATTTGAAAATAATGTACTGAAATTTCAGGGAAGACTATGTGCACCAAATGATACTAAACTGAAAAGAAGAGTTCTGCAAGAGGGCCACAATTCGAAACTGTCTATCCATCTAGGGAATACAAAAATGTACCAAGATTTGAAACTGAATTTCTGGTGGCCAGGAATGAAGAAAGAAATTGCTAATTTTGTATCGAAATGTCTTTATTTCCAATAAGTCAAAGCCGAACATCAACGACCCGCAGGTTTACTGCAGCCCTTACCTATACCGGAGTGGAAATGGGAACATATCACCATGGATTTTATCATTGGTTTACCTTGTCCAGTAAAGGTATGGACTCAATTTGGGTTATAGTTGATAGACTGACTAAATCTGCTCACTTTTTACCTGTCAAAACAATTTATAATGCGGGCAAATTGGCTATACTCTATATTGATGAGATTGTTAGACCGCATGGAGTGCCTGTGTCCATTGTTTCTGATAGGGACTCAAAGTTTACATCGAGATTTTGGCAAAGCTTACAGACCGCATTGGGTACTAAACTGAGACTGAGTGGTGCCTATCATCCTCAGACAGATGGCCAGTCAGAGAGGACCATCCAGACTTTTGAGGATTTACTGAGAATGTGTGTCCTTGATTTTCAGGGAAACTGGGATAGCCATTTGCCTTTAGCTGAATTCGCCTACAACAACAGTTATCATTCAAGTATTGGTACGGCGCCTTTCGAGGCATTGTATGGCAGAAAATGTAGATCTCCGATTTGCTAGGCAGAAGTTGGAGATGGGCATTTGCTTGGGCCCGAGATTGTATATGAAACGACTGAGAAAGTAAAACTGATACAATAGAGACTAAAAACTGCACAGAGCCGACAGAAAAGTTATGTAGATGTCCGAAGGCGAGACAGAGAGTATGAAGTGGGTGATCACTTTTTTGTCAAAGTGACACCGATGAAAGGCCAGACTCGTTTTGGAGTCAAAGGCAAGTTAGCGCCGAGATATGTCGGACCGTATGAGATTATTGAGAAAATCAATCCGGTGGCGTATCAAGTTGCGCTTCCTCCTGAAATGGAGCATATGCATAACGTCTTCCACATTTTTATGTTGAGAGACTACCTCCGGGATCCTTTCCATGTGATAAAGCCTACTCATGTAGTGCTGAGTGATGACTACACTTACGAGGAACGACCTGTTCAGATTGTAAACAGACAGATCAAGAAGTTGAGAAACAAAGAGATTCCGTTAGTGAAAGTTGACTGGCAAAACCATGGTGGCGTGTATGCCACTTGGGAAAGGGAAGATGACATGGCTAAAAGATATCCTGAACTGTTTCCACTGAATCTTGTTTTCTTCCAGAATGAAGGTAATTCGAGTTTGGAGGACCAAACTCTTTATAAGGAGGGGAGACGGTAACAACCCTCACCACTGTTTATCGATTGATTACTGATTACCGTTAAACTGAGACTGATTATGATAAGTAATTGAATCGACTGAAATACTGAACTGACTGACTGAAATCTGGAACTGAATTGATTGAGTACATCTGTTTAATTATATGTTTATCTGTTGCCTGTTTGATTATCTATTTGTGTATTTATGTTCAAACTGCAAATTGAAGGCCTTATCGGCGGCCAAATTTGAAATTAATCAATGTTCTATGATCCTTAGAATTTATGCGATTTTATGGCATATTTATCTGAAATGTGATTTAGTATGATTAAATTAGATTAAAATAAGCTAAATTGCATGAGTTGGTTTATTCACCATTTTGCCACCACTAGTGAGCCACTAGCTTAGCACTTTTGAGACTCATTCCTTTGTATCAAAACACATTTCATCAGCCATTTTGTTGAGCTCAACCGAACTAGAGAGAGAGAGTTAGGAGAGAGTGTGATTTCATCTCTAATTGGCTTGGAAACTTGGCAGAAGTGAAGGAATTGAAGAGTAATTTGCAAACTTGAGCTTGTATTCTCATAATTGAAGACATAAGATAGAGCTCTTACCTTCTTAGTTATGAATTGAAGTACTTCTTGCATGGTTTAGAGCAAAGTTGAAGACTAGAGCCAATTTATGGCTCAAATTGTTGTGTTGAAGCTTAATTGTTGCATGCATGTATATATATATTGAAGTTATGAGGTTGTAGTTCATAATTCCTCACATGCATGCCCATGTTTTGAGAGTAGACCATGATTTCATCTTGATTTTGTAAGAATTGGCTCATTAGAGCAAGTATTGGAAGCTTTGAATTAGTTAAATTCAGTCATGTTTGCATGTTCTTTATATTCATGAAATTTAGTTTCAATTTGGGCTCAATTGATCTTCCTTTGGGGCTTTGATTTTACATTTGAGATTTGAATCATGTTAAACTTTGAGTTTTGGAATGTTTTCTGGAAAATTGGCCCAAATAGTATGGTTTTGATGCATCTAAAGTTGAATTTGAGCTTGAGGTTCAAATCTGGGAATTCCAGATTTTGAACTCACGCTCGAGCGGGGTGACTGGCGCTCGAGCGTGGAAATCGTGCTCCCAGCATTTTGTTCTGTTTTTGAGTCAGCTCGAGCGGGGTAATTAACGCTCGAGCGGGACCTTGTGTCTTATGCTCGAGCGGGTGTCAAGTGCCCAATAGAGCGTGAATTTCACCTATCCAGCACTTTTGACTATTTTGCAGAACGTTCGAGCAGATAAGTCTACGCTTGAGCGGAAACTTTTTTCTGCATGTCCGCTCGAACGGAGTAACCTACGCTCGAGCGTGACCCCTGTTTTCTGAAAAAGCTTTTAAAGGGCATTCTTGCATCCTCATTTCATCCTAGGCATTCCTAGGCCTAGTTTAAGGCATCTTAATGAGGATATAGATATAGAACCACACCGAGTCTAAGTAGGGACTAAGTCTTTGTTTCCCGAATGTGAACTTAGTGTGTGTTCATCCTGTAAACTGTGTAGGGTTGGCATCTGAGGACGCGCTCTAGCTTAACTGTAGCCCAGAACTCTGTGAGTAACAACTGTGTAAAGATATGTTCAAAGATGAATATTTTCTGACTGTTAACTAAACTGCTTTTTGAACTGTTACTGTTAACTGAATGAATGTATGTCCTCTATTATGAACTGTATTGTGGCATCCTTAGCAACTACTGTTACTGTTACTGCTACTATTACAGAGATCTCTGTCAGTTCCTATGTGGAACCACTACTGTTTACTGTTATGATGGCCATCATTGACTGCTCGGTCTTTTAAGACCTACTGTTTACTGTACTGCTATGCTAATGGATGTACCACATATGACTGTTACGACTAAATGATTGAAATACTGATTTAATGAACTGTTTTAATTACTGTAAGGACATTCATTCTTAACCTCTTTACGCATTATGTTATTCACTGGGCTTTAGCTCACTGTTTATATATATATATATATACATATATATAGGTGTACAGGCACCAGACCGAAGCTGGGAGCGTGGGTTAGATTCCCTTTTGGTCAAGCCAACCACTGTGCCTCACTGCGAGGTTCCGAGCCTGCCAACCTTTGGCTTAGGGGTGTTTAATTTCCCCCGTCTGTCTCTATATCTGTTTTGTAATAACTGTATAGACTGATAGCATTGTACTGTACTGTCCAACAGGGATTAAGTCCCTGTTCTGATCGACTGTAAATGTTGTACATACTGTTCTGTATTGTTCATGTATATACGTATGAAAAATCTTTTTGCATACAGACTGTCACAGCTCATTAGACACTGTTTATTTACTGTTTTGGCTTCCGCCATGCCCCTGTACTTTGTATTATTTTTTGACTGTTAAGCAGGCCTTTGGTAATCTCGGATTACTGGCTGGTTACGGTGCTAAACCCATAGGGGCGGGTTTGGGTCGTGACACCGAGATAGTTGATTGACTGATTGACCCGTCTCGCTTTTGTCAGTCGGCTAACACAAAAGTGAAGACGCGTGTCTGACGCGATTTTCGACGAAAAAAAAGGAGACGCGAGCGAATCATATATATATATATATGTATATATATGTTTTGATTATCTATTTTTTGATGCCATTTATCACTATCATTTTCCTCCTCCTCCTATTCCAGATTTTGACCCATGATTTCCTTTTGATAATGTCACAGGGGGAGAAATTATATGATGTTATGTATTATGGTATTATTTTGCTATAATATTATGTATTATGGTATTGTTTTTGGGTTATGGTATTATTTGAAAACTAATCTGATGATTATGTATTTATAGTTTGATATCTTAGTCTCATATCATGTCTCTAATTAAAACTTATTTATTACACATGTGCTAACCTATGTATTTAGAAATGAATTCAGGGAGCATGACTTGAGGGAGAGTTTTTCTTACTCCAAAATCAAATCAAAACATCATTGTGTGCCATCATCAAAAAGGGAGAGATTGTTAGACTTATTTATTTTGATGATTTATTTAATTATGTTTTAATTTATTTGAAAGAGAAAAATAGAATTCAAAATTTATTTTGATGATTTATTTAATTATATTTTAATTTATTTGAAAAAGAAAAATAGAATCAAAATTTATTTTGATAATTTATTTGAAAGAGAAAAATATAATCAAAATTTATTTTGCTCCATTATTTCTCACATAAACCTTTATCCTAAATGTTGTTAGAATGTGTTTAATATTTGATTAAATCAGGAGTTCAAACAACCCAAAACAAAGGTTCAAACAGTCCAGCACAGTAGCAAGCCAAAGATTCAAGTGGAAGATATTTAAATTTGTAATGATGGAGTGGAAGATATTTATAGTAATGATAGAAGTACAACGGCTATAAACGACTATAAATTCAAATGAATACAACGGCTACAAACGGTTATAAATTGAAATGAATACAACGGCTATAAACGGCTATAAGTTTCATTATATATACCAAAACCTCTAATGTAAACAAGTTACAAAAAAGTCATAAAATATTCTTTGATCTATAATCACTCACATCTATTCTCTGAAAAATTCTCTGAGAAGTGTTCTTTAATTTTTGTTTACATCCTCTCTCAGAAATTATACACTGAGCCTTATAGCATTAAGTTCATCTTTCTTGTGTGAGGTTTACAGAAAATCTAAAGCTTCATTTTTATATCTATCTTTGAGAGATAATTCTTATAGCTTTTTGTGAAAGCAAAAACAATTTCTTTTCAATCTTGTAAGAGTGTAGTACACTCAGTGTTCTTGACTTAGAAAGTCTGTGTAAAATCCGTGGAGGATTGCTCCATTTGTAAAGAGGTTGCTAGCACCCCCGTGAAGCTATAACATAGTGAAAAATCTCAAGTGAAGCTTGAGGAGTGGATGTAGGCTGAGTTGAAGCCGAACCACTATAAATTTGTTTGCCTCTCTCTCCTTTATCTCTTTATTTTATTTAAATTGCTGCAGCTATATTTTACATTTTCACTGTGCTAAAATCATCAACCGACATAGTTGTTAGAACACTTGTTTTAATTATTTTTATTAACTATATTTATCTATTGTGCTAGTCATAATTTTTATTAGGGTATTATTAATTTTTAATTGTAAAAACCTAATTCACCCCCTCTCTTATGTTGTCTTTTGGGTAACAGGGGCAATTGTCGATTCAAAATTATGTTGAGTGGCATCGATGTGATGATAAAAAGATGGTGACTGACTTGTTATGGGCATATCCAATTAGTTTGGAGTTGTTACGTGCATTTCCACATGTGTTGATTATGGATTACACATACAAGACTAATAGGTATCGACTCCTTCTCTTAGAGATTGTTGGGGTAACATCAACGGACTTGACATTTTCAATTGCCTTTGTTTATCTTGGTCATGAACGGGAGGACAACTATACATTGGCTTTAGGCGTATTACGTATTGTTATGGAGAACCCTGCTTTTCCAAAAGTCATTATTATGAATAGAGAGTTGGCTTTGATGAAAGCCATCTCAAAAGTTCTACCTATAGCCACTAATCTTTTATGTAGATGGTATATTAGCAAGAATGTTATGTTGAAATGAAAGAAAGTTTTTGAGACGAAAGATAAATGGGACAAGTTCATGCATAGTTGGAATGCTTTGGTATTGGTTAGAACATAAACAGAATTTAATGAACAATTTTTCAATCTCAAGACCGAATTTAGTACGTATCCTGAAGCTGTTAAGTATGTTAATACCAATTGGTTAGAGCCATACAAGAAAAAATTTATTGCAGCTTGGACAGACAGTACTATGCATTTCAGAAATACTACTACAAACAGGTAAATTATGCTCATTACATTTATGAATTGCTATAATTTTTTAAATTTTATATTAAATACCAAAATATACATACTTGTAGGGCGGAGCGCTCTCATGCTAAATTGAAGAGGCAACTTGGATCAAGTCAAGGCAGTTTTGAGACATCTTTGACCAAAATACACAATTTGTTAGAGTTGCATGTAGACATTAAGGCCTCATTTTAGCAGAGTTTGATTGTAGTCCAACATAACTACACACCTACTGAGTTCACTGAGTTACGTGGTTTTATTTCAATTTGTAGTTTAGACAAAATATTGGTAGAGTCAACGAGATCAAATAGTGTGGGAATAGATGTTGCTACATGTGGTTGCATTTTGCGACGTACACATGGGTTGCCATTTGCACATGAAATAGCTGAGTATTTTCAACAAGGTCGATCGATTCCTCTCTTGTGTGTAAATCCTCATTGGAGGAAGTTAGATATGCTTTCAGTTTCAGAAAGTGCTTTTGTGGAGTTGGATTGCAAAATAGAGACTGATTTTTTTATTGAGAAATTCCAAACGATTGAGGAGACACATCAAGTAATCCTTCTGAAAAAGTTGAGGAAGTTAATTAGTCTAGACAATATATTTTTGGTGGAACTTGAAATCAAGATTGACATGCGAGGTAGGGGCCAACGTCGCGGTCGTGGCCAATTCAAAATTGATATATCTACTAAACGTGAGCCATCTGCGTTTGAGTTTGTACTATCTGGGGAAGATAGTTATTCACAGGGTGTTACCATCTCAACTTCACCAGTTTGTAAGCAATTGCAACAGAAAAAGGCAAAAAAGAATAATGTATGTAATTACATAAAACTTGTAACTATGTACAAGATATATTTTAATAGTTGTTCAGCCTCATTTTAATTATTTCATATATCTATTGGTGTATATTTGTGATGTAGGTCTGTATGATGCAGTCAACAAATCGTATCTCTTACTTCGAACAACTTTCGGAGGACTTGAGATCATATATCCGTCACATAAAAGATGTACAAACAGATGTCAATTGTGGTTTCAGGGTAATAGCTGGATTGATTGGTTTAGGTGAAGATGATTGGCAACAAGTTAGGTGAAACTTGTTGACTGAGTTGCATTCGAATGTAGTGCACTACGTGCAACTATTTGGTTCACAAGAAAGGGTTGATGACCTTAACTCTATCTTATCCTACTTCGAACCTAGACCTGGATTTAATTAATGGATGACTATGCCCGACATGGGCCATTTGATAGCATTATACTACCGAGTCGTTCTTTATCATTTATCCATACAACAATGCATGGCGTTTTTACCACTTAGATCAATACCGATTGCAACACCTGATCGAAGAGATATCTGCATAGGATTTGTAAATGGAAACCATTTTGTGCAGGTAACTATTGAGCCTACTTAGATCATTACAATGTCTTATTTTGTAATTATACTTATTGATTTCTTTGTTATATTTTTATCTACAAGTTGGTCATCCAGTACCTCCGATAGCAAATAATTGAATTCGTTTTCATCACCCGTGTGCTAGTGGATGGGAGAAAGCATATACTATCCATATTCATCAATTCCGTACTCTTATTAGCCCTGACGTAGTAACTACCAAAACAATTGATATAGACGAATTGTGATAATGTGTTTGATTGATGGATACAAACAATGATAGATTTTATGGATGCTTGTATGGATATTCGTACACTTATTTTTTTATGAAAAATTTTATGGATACTTTTGATGTATGATTTTTTAGATGTGTGTTAGATTTATGGATGTTTTTTATCGAATTGGATTGATTCAAATTCGTTAACATTGTATTATCGAATAGGCTCAAATTATCATTTGGAACAAAGTGGCTCTGTAAACGTATAGTAACAAAACGCTTGACAAACCTATGTTTTCCAACAACATAACACCGGAAAAATGTAAATTGTCTGGTATCGTGTGAACGAACAATTACTTCATAGTAGGCTCCACTGACTTTGTTGTGAAGGAAATTGAAATTATCTAATTGTACGGTAACATATAGTTGGGAAAAAATAATTTGTCTGGTAACACAACACTAGAGTATATGATTTATTAGCATTTTATTACCAAACCGGCCCAACACAAATTATTACCACATTATTTGGAAGGAAGTGACTCTGTAAATGTATAGCAACAAAATGTTGGACAAAGCAATGTATTCCGGCATTATAACACCAAAGTTATGTTAATTGTTTCACATTGTGTGACCAAATAGACGCTTCAATATGGGCTCCACTAGCTTTGTTGTGAAGCAAACTAAAATTATCCAATTGAACGACAACATAATGTTGGGGAAAAAAAATTTGTCTGGTAACATGGAACTAGAGTTATTCAAATTGTTTAGCATTGTATTACCGAACAGGCCCAGCACAAATTAAAAAAAAAAAAATTTATTTACGAGAAAGTGACTCTATAAATGTATAGCAACAAAATGCTAGAATGATCTATTTTTTCCGGCAACAGAACACCGGAATAATAGAAATTGTTTAGCAGTGTACCACAGCACTAAACAAAACAATGTTACTTTCAAAAAATGGTACCATATCACTCCAAAACACTTTAATATTATTACAATGCATTACAAACAATAACAAATACATATGTTCACCAAAATAATTTTTCATTAAAATCATCATACAAATATTGAATACAAAATAGATGTGAAATTGTTTAAAATTCATACAAAAGTATGACACTTCATTATTTGTCTAACCAAACATATAGCTTACCAAAGATCCAAGACATCCACAAAAACTATGCCATTAGGAAAAAGTATATCCCAAACTCTGTACGGGCTAGGTATTCACAAAAACTATGCCATCAAAAAAAAAAAAAAACTAGATCTCAGCTCTCATGTACGGTCAACACAAAAGTATATCCCAAACTCTGTAAGGGCTAGACATTCACAAAAATGATGACATCAAACAAAAACTAGATCTCAACTCTCATGTACAGTTAATACATAACTATGACATAAAAAAAAAACTAGATCTCAATCCTCATGTACGGTCCATCCTACGATGCTTACGATAGTAGACTTGATGCTCTGTACGTGTCGATGTAGATCCCAAACTCTGTCCATCAAGAACTTGCAACATCCTACCAATGGTTTCATACAGCATGTTAGAGTGTAAGATACACTGATCACGATCGAGCCTATGGACTGCAACACCAACATTGAAAGCAGCATCATTACACTGAAAAGAAATTGATAAAAATCATACTTAGTGTTTGATTTATGGTAAACCACTTAAAAGAGAAATAAGTTAATTCACAATTCGCTTACCTACTCTGGATCCATAGTAACATCATTCTCGGGACGTTGAACACGTGGATCAAACTGAGAGTGATGCGTAGGATTTTGAACAACTCGGTACAAAACACGAGCATACCACTGACGGTATCTCCGTAACACATTCAGATGGGCTCTGTTGTACAGGCACACTATGAACGTTAATAGACAACACATGATTCTCTCATTGCGCTCATATCGTGTCATGGTATTGATACATGATTCTGTACTGTCTTGGTTTACTGCCTCGTGTAGCTCGAACATGAGATAATAGTGCTGGTGGGATGATTTGGACCCTACCAAACTGTTGCAAAACGCTATTGGAGTGATAGGGTTCAACAATATCAAAGCATTTTAAACATCCAGCATAATATGCAACCTCATGTAGTGGATGCTGTGTCCTACACAAATGGTATGGATCCCACTCAATCTACAAATAGGCAATGCATAATCTTAGTTGTAAAATATGACACCAATGATAGTGTCATATTGTAAAAAAAAATGCTTTGATAGTAGGAGTATGTTGAGACTATACACCACTCAACAATATGTTGAGACTATACGATATGTAAAAAATGCTTGGTTAACATATGTAAAAAAAAAGGCTTTTGAAATGCATTGAGTGGGATCCATTGCATATTGTATAGTCTCAACATATGAGTGGGATCTATTATGTAAAAAAAAAGGCTTTCCTAAGGGCAATCTACCAAAGGCTTGGTCATTTTTTTTACAATATGACACTATACACCACTCAATCTACCAAAGGCTTTCCTAAACGAAAATGCTCATAAATCCATACTTCCAATAGCTTCGAGTAACCAGCAATCTGCTTAACACCAACCCTACTAGCAAGTCCTAATTGTCTATACAAGAATGCCAAAATTGCAGCACCCTATCCATATAAGCTAACAACATTAATGTCAGTCAACATGTGCAGGTAAGCAACGAGTACTCAAGTCCCACTCTAGTTAGCGAAGATGGTACAACCTAATAAATATAGTAAGTAAGCTTTGGCTGCGTATTATATAAAATTTGCATCATCTGTAACTTTAACTTCATGAAATCTGATTCTCAACCACTCTAGCTTCATGGATTGCCCACAAGATTGAACTAATTCTGCAAATGCATTATTCATTAGCACTCCCAAAGTGGAACTCACTAGTTCAGCAGCCTCGTATCTTGTTAACTTTGGACATGACAAAGCCCTGCCAGTGACTGGAATGCCAAGTATGGTTCGCATATCATCCAATGTGACAGTCATCTTACCATATGGCTTGTGAAATGTATTTGTCTCTAGATGCCATCTTTCAATGAAGGCAAATATTGCCACTCTATTGCCATATCGATATGTGTGATCAACAAGGACACTAAAACCCGATTGTTTAACCAAATGTCTCCACTTAGTGTTTTCAAGTGTTGGTGACATCCATGGCCACTCGGCAAGCTTTTGAGAACGATTCAAACATTTAAGAGGTCCATGTTCCTGCATTTTACATAAAACATATAAATAATTTGAAGCATATAGTACATATGATTAGTTTATTGTTGAGAAATTCAAAAAATACATTTTTCTTCCAAACAACGGCAGCAGCATGGTTACGGAAGCTAATTAGCAATGAAGGATCCTTTGGAGCACCCCGAACTGGTTCTGTGTTGTCATAATCCACACCAACATCATCTTTCATGAGGTTAGCCTCTACACCAATATCATTATCGACATCGTCATCCTCCACACCAACACCGTTGTCAACATAATCATTATTCACATCCACATAGTCATCCTCCTCCACAGGGACATTCACTTCCAATGCTTCAGGTTCTGTTTGCCTAGCATGTCTTATGTTGGATGCCGTTAGTCTCTTATATGAGACACCATTAACCATTTCTGTGTAAAAAAAACATTAAACCCAATATCAGTAAAAACTCGAATATATTAGATGACTGATGAAAACAATATCAGTAAAGAAACTATAATTTCATAGATAACATTCAATTTATAATATAAAAAAAAAAAAATTGAATGTGCAAATGTATAGAAAAGGGAAAAAATTCTAATTATAGAAGAACAAAATACATTATTTATTAATACATGATGTTTTAGAAAAAATTATTAAAATGATAAGTAAAGGGGAAACTTTGCACCATTTCAAACTTTTTTGTCCAAGAAAATTGCATCAACATAAAAGTTACTATTCTAGGGAATAAAGGGGTAACAAATTATGCAAGTTTGCCTAGCACATCTATCATAATTTCTTGGACAAAATAGTAACTTTTAATAATTTGCATAGAAATTGCATCAGCATAAAATTTTGCCCAAGAAAATTGCATGAGCATAAAATTTTCTAAGTAAAGGGGAAATTTGCATCAGCATAAATTGCATCAGCACAATTTAGGGCACTGTTTGTTATTGAATATTTGTTATGATAGATGTTCAAATTTACAATTGACAAAAATTTACAAGTAAGTTGCCTTTATTGAATGTTGGTTATGATAGATGTTCAAATTTTCTGTTCATTGTGTTTATGCTTTCTCTGTGTTGTATGTGGTCATGATATGGTTAGAAATATGTTCCACATTTCATGCTTATAGCTTTACCTTGAGACAATTTATAATTAACTATTGTTTCCTTTTTTCTTTTATCTTTATTGATTTGTACTATGTAATGCAAGTATGCAATTGATAATTTTAATGTGCCTACATTGTTCTATTTCAAGTTTCCAGTTTTTCCTGTTTATTTTTAATTTTTAAATGCCTACTTTATTGTATCTTAAAGCTCACAATCTAATCTTATTGGGATACCTTGCTTTTGGATGTTACTTGAGCTACACAAGTTTTGAATGACCATTGAGACATATAATCTAATGCATGTACTGGTATAAATATGTTGTCTTACATACATGTGGTAGACTATGGTGATACCTTGATGTGCCATATACTGAATTGGCCTATGGGCTGATATGTCAACTGACAGTGTATCTAACAATTAGCAGTACCATAAGTTACTTCTATTAAGCAAATTGTAAGAATTCAATTCGCAGAGTTTTGGAGGGGGAAAAATAAGTTGAGACTAATGATCTTGAAGTACAGCAAGGGAAAAAAAATTTAAGCAGCAGCTAAGGTTGGAAATGTGTTGCTTTCAGGGTAAACTCAATTGATTAGTTTTCTAGTGAACTCAATTGAAGAACAATGTAAAACTTGCCTCATATATCAAATATCCAAGAAATCAACATAGCTTTACACATCTTAAAGATCAATAATTACCACCATCTTTAAAGATTGACAATTGAAAACCAAAAATTGCTTTTGACATACTCTCAATTTTGTACCCCAACCAATATATTTATGAAAACCAAGAACCCACAAAACTCTAACCCACAAATTCAATTTTTTCCACAACTGACAACCTTCTATGGCAGCTCTTTACCCGTAGAACTCTAACCCTTTCCACTTAACTATCACTCTAAAAAAAATAAAAAATAAAAAATAGAGACAATGGGCAAAACAAAGGACCAAAAATCTGATAAAATAAATGACCAAAATCTAAACTTCAACATGCAAAACTAGCACCAAAAATCACAAACCCAATTAAATTCTAAGATCAAAATCACCAAAGCTATGTTGGGAATGTGCTATTCATTGTCTATTTGCAAAAAATGATGACATGATATATATATAGATATACATATCTGTTAAAATCCACCTACTCTCCACCTACTTCACCCACTTAAACCTACTCCACTAAACCTAACCCACTACACCACTACCACCTCACCTACTCCACTAAACCTAACCCACTACACCACTACCACCTCCACTTCACCTACTCCTTACCTACTACACACTCACCCTCTTCTATATATAGGAATCATGAATCATTGTAATAGATATCAATATATCAATCAATAATAATACATACAATTTATTCTCTCTCTTTCTCTATACATTATTTCTTACATGGTATCAGAGCTGGTTTAAAACCTAGTATTTTCGCTTCCCCGGCGGGCGGCAACCTCACCTTAGCCGCCCGCCGGACCTCAACCTATTCCGCTGATAAAATCAACAAAGATTTGTGCAACTGTAGTCATGTGTGAGGCTGATGGAGAAGAATTCTTCACCTCATATGACGAGACAGTCTGGAACTGGAAACACTGCAACATTCTGCTCTGGAATTCTGCAGCAGCTAGATTATAGCTTGGTTGAGTGCCAAGCTTTGGTTCTTCCACCCACTCTTGAACTTGCCCAGCAAAGTGTGAAGGTTCATGCTTGTGTTGGAGGGACTAGTGTGCGCGAAGATCAGCGCATTCTCTCCAGTGGGGTTCATGTTGTTGTTGGTACTCCTGGTCGTGTGTTTGACATGTTGCGGAGACAATCACTTCGCCCTGTTTACATCAAAATGTTTGTCTTGGATGAAGCTGATGAAATGCTGTCACGAGGTTTTTTAAAATTTAGATCTATGATATTTTCCAGTTGCTGCCACCCAAAATCCAGGTTGGGGTGTTCTCAGTTGCTGCCACCCAAAATCCAGGTTGGGGTGTTCTCTGCCACAATGCCACCAGAGGCTCTTGAAATCACCAGGAAATTCATGAATAAGCCTGGAAAGAGAAAAAGCTCATGCTAGGATTTGCGAAGTGATTCGCTGCAGGAATTTTGGCTTTGGATGAAACCCTTACCATACTCCACTCATTCTCTCCAACTGTTCTAACTTTTTATTTTTATTATTATTATTATTATATCAAATAATCAATGCACTCATGTTCCCCACTAACAGTGTCCACTTTTGACCCAAACCATTTTCAATCCATCATTTCTCCTTCACCTTTTGCACCCCACTCACCGACTCTCTCTCCACTTTATCACATGGGTTTGTCCCTCTCTCTCCTCCATTTGATTTCAAAAATCACTTATTTTTATTTATTTTTTCCAAGTCACTTTTCCTCTTTTTTAAATACCCCACTTTATTTTGAAACAATCGCACTGATGTTTTTCATATAATCCATCTATAAATATTTTTTATCTATTTTCTTTCTCCCTTGTTTTCTTTCATTTTATTTTTATTTTTTCAACAAAACACTCCCCCCCCCCAAAAAAAAAAAAAAAAAAAAACATTTTACAAACTTGTCATTTCTTCATGCCGGGGATCAACCCCGATCAGCATTTTACACCATAAAAAAAAAAAAAATAAAAAAAAAATAAAAAAAAAAAAAAACACAAAACAAAACAAAACACAACCAACACAAATCGGAACAGTGGGATTTTTCTTCTCGCCTATTCTGCCGGTCTTTTCTTCTTCCCACCGTCTTGGGCGGCCCTTGCCGGTGTTGCCTCCGTGTTTCCCACTCCACTGGGCATGATCACTACTCCCTGCTCCTCCACTGCAGCATATGGCGGCCCTCCAAATCGGAACATAAAACTGGCCTTCCGCTTCAGCTCCTTGTTTTCCGCCTTTAGCACACTTATCTCTGCTCACGCATCCTTATACATGCGTTGGAGCAGAGCCAGTTGGGCGTTTAACTGCTGCACCTCATTTGTCCTACTCTGCAGCCGGTTCGACAAATTTGTAACCGCAGTCATGGTTTCCACACATGACTTCAAGGTATACTGATTGGCCTCCACATCCGACTGCACCGCCATTTTTTGCTCCACCGACTGCATCGGAAAGTTCAACGGAGCAAAACCAGAGGTGTTTGGTTGAGGTTCACGGGCCACCGCACCTGTTATCTCTCCTGTTGACTCGTTGAGGTCGGGAAAGAGAGTGAGCAGACCACGGGAAGATGAGGCCATGTTCTGGGTAGCTGAACGGGAAGAAGAGGCCATGTTTTTTGGGTTGCTGAGTGTTTCCGAGAAGGGTTGGATACAGAGTATTTACAGATTGTTTCAGAATGACAAGTTCAGAGGTTTCAGTCTGGTTTGGTTTCCTCCGCCTCCGCATTGGTTTATATTGACACTGACGACGCGGCCGACACGCCGCTCTGTCGCTCACGTGCCTCGCCGCGTCTCCGGCTCACCTTTTGATGGCTCGACGCTTTCTGTCGGGCACGACTTTTGATGAAGTGGGCGCGCCTTTTGAGGGCGCAACTTTTGATAGCACGTCTTTTCATGGATTGGGCACGCCTTTTGATGGCACGCCTTTTTTGAAAAATTGGGCACACCTTTTGAGGGTGCGACTTTTTAAGGGTCCGACAAGACTCTGTAAACTGTCCCGACATTGATTCCGGTTAGCTCCTTCATGGGTCCGACAAGACTCTGTAAACTGTCCCGACATTGATTCCGGTTAGCTCCTTCATGGGTCCGACAAGACTCTGTAAACTGTCCCTACATTGATTCCGGTTAGCTCCTTTATGGGTCCGACAAGACTCTGTAAACTGTCCCGACATTGATTCCGGTTAGTTTCTACAAGGGTCCAGCAAGACTCCATAAACTGTCTTCTACAATGGTCCGACATGACCCCATAAACTGTCTTCTACATCGGTTTGACACCGCCATCCAGTGTCCTCTACACCATTATGACACCCCCATACAGTGTCCTCTACAACGTTATGACACCACCATCCAGTGTCTTCACCAATGGTCTGACACGACCATACAGTGTCTCTTATCCTCTTTTATTTTTATGTATTTTCTTGTTTTGTTACTCTCTCCAAACTCAAGTTGGTTAGTTCCTATCCCCCTTGAGTTTGCGGGGGGCTGTTAAAATCCACCTACTCTCCACCTACTTCACCCACTTAAACCTACTCCACTAAACCTAACCCACTACACCACTACCACCTCACCTACTCCACTAAACCTAACCCACTACACCACTACCACCTCCACTTCACCTACTCCTTACCTACTACACACTCACCCTCTTCTATATATAGGAATCATGAATCATTGTAATAGATATCAATATATCAATCAATAATAATACATACAATTTATTCTCTCTCTTTCTCTATACATTATTTCTTACAATATCTATGTGTATCAATGTAGAGAACAAAAGAAGAGTTTTTTCACTTACCTTTGGCGAATGAGAAGAATGAGTTCAATCGTCCATGCCGTTCGAACACCTCCACGCCGTCTGAACCCCTCTACGCCGTTGTTTTCTAGTCTTCTTCCCTGCATCGTTCTCTTTTCCTTCTTTTCCCTCCAAAAGTATGGGTGTAAAGAGATGGATTTTGAAGATTTTTTACCTTAGGGTTTGTTTTGGTAATATATTGTATGTAATGAGAATCTAATTTTTTTTAGTGGTGTAATGACATGGAGGGTGTAAAGAGGTAAAAGAATGGTATAAGTAGAATTACCCTATATAATTTGTCAAAAATTAATAAATAATGGCAAAAATAACCTAAAGCTGGTGTGATGACGTCATTCAAATGCCTCTGGAGCTCAAAACGTTTCATGCCTAAATGCATATGTGTTTTGAGAAGTTAGTAAAAAATTGACTTTTTAATTTGATGGTTTTTTTGATATTTTTTTGACAAAAAGTTGATTTTTTTGATAAAAAAAAATTAATTTTTTTGACTAAAAAAAGTTAAGAAGTTAAAAAAAAAAAAAAATGACTTTTTTAGGTTGTCGCCAAATTGAGCCATATGCATATAATTATATATGCCCTTCGCCAGCCTCCGCGGCTTTCTGTCTCTTCAAACTCCGCTCCAATTTCTTCCTCATCTCTCTCCACCAACACTCCTCTCAACTCGTACGAAGCAGCCTCTCTGCCTATCTGTATCATTTGCTGCCTCAGGTATCTTTTCTATCTCAAATTACCGTATAAACTATGAATTTGAATCATTATTCTCTTAATTTTTACATCAAACTATGAAGAATTTATTTTTCTTGAACGATTAATTTATTCTAACGAGTTTTATATTTTTGTTCAAATATAACACACATGATTAATTGAGTATATTGATTCACTTTGTCTCATAGTAAGGAGACAAATAAACACAAGTAATTATTTTGAAAATATTCAATAAAATATAGAATACTAGTTACAACCAATTGTAGAAACTTATTGCTGCGAAAAACAACCAAATTAAGCAAATGGCGTGTACAAATGTTATTTTTGATGTGCTAATAGGCATGATATTACGTTAAAAATATTAACTTTGTTGAAGATTTGGAGTAAAATGAACTAATATCGATAATTTGAAGTGGTAGTCGTTTAAATTGATGATTCAGGATAAAGTGACATACAACAAGTGTGATAGTTTAGGTGAAAATTGAATTTTTTTCCCTCATATATGTATATAGGTGTGTATATGTATGCACAAGGAAACTAACTTCTATTGAACTGTTCAGCTATGGATTCACAATCGCCTTGTCTTCTGGTATTATTTGGAAAATCATCTACTGAGAAGGAATTGGCTAAATCATTGAAGGACAATAACAGTCTGAAACTCCCTGACAATGACAAATTTTCGATTCTTTTGCACTCAGAGACTGGAATTCCTGTTGAAGAAAATTGTTTTCGGAACAATTCATTTTTGAATTGTCTTTCAACTACTCGCTTTGGAAGATTCTTGATTTGGTCTCCGCAGTTGCCATCAACTCATGATGCTGTTTCCCAGTAAGTAGTACAAGTTTTGAATTATTGGATTCTAAATTGTTTACTGATTTTGAATTTCATATGTTGGGCAGCAATTTCGGCGAGCTTCCTATTGGTGCGGTGTGTGTTGCTGATGTTCAGTTCAAAGGGCGAGGTTCGAAATACTATGTACTTGCTATTCTATTAGTTGTGTTGTTGGAACTTGGGTAAATTATACGTATGGTGTCTAAAGTGTATCACTTAATTCATTTTAGTTTTTAATCTTTAATTTATATCAATTGCTTCTTTGAACTTCACACATTAATCCAGTGTAGGCCCTTACCCTAATTGTTGTCTAAAAACATAAAAAAAAATGCTTACGTCAGTCTCACATCAAGCATTTGAATGACATTGGGAGGAATTTATCCATTTTCCACCTAAATGAACCGTGAAACAAGTGAAATGCACATCACTTTACGAAACAAAACTACGTCCAAGCATTTCACTCTATTACTGAGAACCAAATGCATACCATGTTTGACTCTTTGGTTGATAGTATTTGGCTGTAGTAAACACATTAATATATCCTTAATTTATCAAAATATATATATATGTATATATATATCCTTAATGTACAAAAATAAATCTCTATTACTGAGAACCAAATGCATACCGTGTTTGACTCTTTGGTTGATAGTATTTGGCTGTAATAAACACATGAATATATCCTTAATTTATCCAAAATAAATAAATAAATAAAAAATCCTTAATGTCCTTCAATGCCTGATATGATGCTGACGTAAGGGAAGGGATTACATTAAATTAATGTGTTAGGTTTAGTGATGTAATTGATACAAATTAATGATTAGGAAGCAAAATGAAATAAGTGGTATACTTATGGACCATGTATGTAATTTACCTTTGGAAATTTGGGAACTAAGTATTGTATAGTTTATTCTAATGTGTGATTTTGCAGGTCGGTCAAAGAATGTGTGGGAATCTCCAAGGGGCTGCCTTCTGTTTTCATATACTATACAAATGGAAGATGGCCGAGTGGTGCCTATTGTACAGTATGTAGTGTCTCTTGCCATGACAGAGGCAATTAAGGATGTTTGTCATAAAAATGTAAGTTTTTTCCATTCCAATAGAACAATTCTATGATTCAAATTGAATACAGAAATTCTAAGTCAGGCTTTTAGGTTCAGAAGATACAGCCAGATAGATGCCATACTAAATAACAATTAATTGAAAATTTCAATTAATAAGTGAAAAATTGTAATGTGGTGGGAAGCTAACAAACTAAACAAGAACCAATTCAGGCTGTAGTAAACAAAATTCAATTGCCTCTCTGATGCCATGGAATAAAATATCAATAACAAAAGTTATACAGCCACTTCAAATGTACAGATGTATTGATGCATATATCTTAGATATGAATATCGTTTTGAAAAAAAATTGTAGAGATCAACAAAAACCATAAAATAATGTGGTTTATATAAATCTACACATACATAAATACATACACATACACATATATATAAAAAGGTCTTGACAATACAGGTAATTGTGGAGTGAATGTTTGATATTGAGGGTTAGGTGGTGATATTAAATTTTTTTTTTTGGGTAACATAATCTATTTCAGGGCATACCACATCTTGATGTTAGAATAAAGTGGCCAAATGATCTGTACTTGGATGGCCTTAAAGTTGGAGGCATTTTGTGCACATCAACTTATAAATCAAAGAAGTTTAATATCAGTGCCGGTAATGGTCTCATCCCTTTGAACGTGAATACAAATCTTAACCAATGTTGATTCTACTTACCTTGTGATTTTCCTTTCTTCGTCATCCTAATTTGCAATTTTGGCTGTTGTTTATTTTCTAAATTCAGTGAATTGGTTCTTAGTTATTCATGTCTCATATAATCGTTGATGATTGCATATAAGCTTAAATATATCACTAATTTTTTGATCCTTCCATGTCTTTGCAGGAATAGGCTTGAATATTGACAATGAAAAGCCTACAACATGCTTGAATGCAGTGTTGCAAAAATTGACTTCTGTTACATACCGGCTACAGAGAGAAGATATTCTTGCAGCCTTCTTTAATAAATTTGAGACTCTTTTTGATCTTTTCATCGATAAAGGTGAATCACCGTCCTATAACCATTTTATAATATTTTTAATCTTCAAATTAACCCTTGTTTCCTTCATGTCGGATTTGTTCTTTTCTCTTTGCACATTGTTTTGAATGAGCAATTCAGTGTTTTCTTCAACTTGGCATTCCTCGTCATTTAACTGATTTCACATATCTCTAACTGTAGTAAAATATGGGGAAACTCTTTGAATTTGAAATCAGATTAACACTAGTGGTTTAAATATATAAATGATGAGTTAAAATCAGAATAAAAATGATAATTACAAACATTTTCACATTTATGCTCGCACTCAGGCATATAAGGTAGGAACCTCTAGAACATGTGATTTAGAGTGTATAAAGAACTAACTCTCATCAATCTATACCAAGTGAAGGAGCCTTTGTATTTAAATAATCCCAAATAATGGCTAGTCTAACTGCTAGTTTTTTTTGAAAACTTGCCTTCTTAGGCCAGCCCATTGCATGCAATGGTTGGTTCACAGGCACATGGGATTCCTAACATGAGATTCAAATGGGTTAGTGCGTTCTTAGTGTGGATTGGCCCATGGTGAAGTGTTTCCACACTTTCGATCTCACCATGGGTTGGCTCATGCTTATGCATGGCTGACGCATGTGTGGGTCTTGCCAGACAACCTAAGAACCTGGTTCCAGGTTGGTCAACCAACCCCACAATGTTAACAATTGATTATTCTTAACTCCTTAAGATGGTATAGAGCTGTTTATTTTGTTGACTCCATATTTTCAACTATGGAAAACGCTCAGGTTCACAAGCTTTATAACTTGGATTCGTCTTAGAAGAGCCACTTTGCACGATATGCTAACGATAGGTTGTATCTAGTAATTAAATGGGACTAAAATTGGTAATATCATATTCTCAATAATAGTGATGTTTGTAAAGTCTTAAGGATCATATAGATAATTGTGGCCATCAGATTGCCCTCGACCATTTAGGTCCAAAAACATGTCTACTAGAACACGATGAGGTTTATTTTCTTTTCTTCTACTGATGTTCACTTCATTTGACTTATTTTGGACTGTCGTTGGATTGCTTTTTAATTCTGATAAGCCCTTAAGATATTGATTGATCAGATTTTACAGCAAATTATTTTTAGCATTGTACTAGCAACATTACATTGGCTCTCCTCTGGGAGCAAGTGTATACAATGTCTATCTTAGTACTCCACATATTTTTTTGTAATTATATAAGGTTCTACTTAGAAGAAATAATTTAAAGGCTTTTTGCCGCCTATCATGCAGGGTTTCAACCTCTTGAGCAGCTGTACTATGAGACATGGCTACACAGGTAGGTACTGAGATGACTGGCAAGTACTTCCTGATTTACATAATATGCTCCTATGCTTTAAATTCATGTCGTAGGTCTAAAGATATTTTGCTCTGAATGTTGCTCCTTGTAATTCAGTTATACTTCATTAGAAAAGAAAATTTATTGGCAATAAATTAATTTTTCAATATCCTAATCATAATTTAATATTCAAAGTAATTTCTTGTTTTTTAAGTGTAATTAAAATAATTCAACTGCTAGTTATTTGCTCTGTATATGTAGTGGTAGCTAGTGTACACCAGAAAGTGAGTAGTTGTATATTGTTGGCCAATACTAGTTTACTTAATTTTTTATGTAGTTTTCATTTATTTGTTTGACAAGCAATTGATTGTTGGAGTGCACGATTGTTTTGGAAAGGAATGTACAAATTTGCATCAGCTAAAAACCACACAAAGTATTAGGAAGTTACTCATCCGGGCTAATTACACTCGATTGATGACATCTACCGACTTCGAGGCCACTAATGTTTCATTAATGTTCACGAGACAATATCTGGAATTTTGTTATGAATGCCTTAAGGGCACTTGTTAAAATGCTTGAAATAACTGTACATTCTTTACAATGTACAATCACTTTAAGCATTGTTAACCAATGCCCTTAGGTCACTCAATAACAAGACCCATCGTGCAGTTCTACTTCGATATTAATGCCCAATAACTTTTCTTTGTAGGAGACTAAAAAGCCCCGAGGGCCTTAAAATAAAATGATGAAAAATGAAATGATAATATTTGTTTAACTCCAGTTTTAATGTTGACACTGTACACTGTAGTGTTCTTAGGAGTTATAAGCACACCTGCTTCTTTGGAGGGTGAGCTGGTATGTCCATCATGATTAAAAAACTGAAAAGGAGGTTTTATAATGTTGTGATGGCCATATATGCATACAGAATATGAAATTTCTTTTCTTCTTGTGCAAGTGTTTATGGATCAATTGAAACAAACCAATTTTATCCACTTCTCATTTAATGCCATCAAATGAAAAAAGGTCTAAAAATTTCACAATTCTGTTTCGTCAATCACTATGTGAAGCAGGAGCATAATCACACTGCTCAACCAAGATAGATATTTCTAATGTTGAGAACATGTAGAGACAGAGAGACAGAGAGTAATGCTTGTGATCTATAATTTAATCACAAAGATTTTGTGATTTATTTGTCGTCTTTTTTATTGCAACATATTAGGAAATGAATTATTGAAGGTTCATGCTTCTGTTCCCTTGCATGCAGTGGGCAGAGAGTTATTGTACAGGAAAAGGACGAGGATCGATTTGTTGAAAAAACAGTTACTATTCAGGTGAGATATATTTGTTGCATTAGTTACAAATATGAATACAGATAAAATAGCCAATGGAATCCTGTACTATCTGTTCTGCTATTTTCTGAAATATTTGAAGGAAATAAACCATATCCATACATGTGATATCATGGTTTTCTAGTCATCTCAACTCTTTGTTTTTCTATTTTAGTATTCAATTTAATATTGAATCAGAGTAGGAAAAGTTGGTTTTATGTATGGCCCCTCGACATAATTGAATAATTAAAATAAATAATGAGGAGAAAGAGCCTTTTATATATAGATAAAAAAAAAAAAAAGGGAAATAAGAGCTAATGATTTAAGATGCTAATCAGTAACGGTTTCTTACACGATATTATTACTTTTTGTGGTCAAATATTCACGTCTTTTTGAATAGTTTTGCATACCTAATGCAGTCGTATTACAAACATGAATCATGAGTGTGAGAGAGAGAGAGATAGAGAGAGAGAGAGAGTGATTTTTTTGACAGCCTTGAGTATTTGTTACTGGATATATTTCACCAATTTATGAAGTTTTTCCAAATATTTTTTTTTTTTTTTTTTATAATTGCAGGGCTTAACATCTTCAGGATATTTATTAGCCGTTGGTGAAGACGGTCAAATGTGTGAGCTTCATCCAGATGGCAATAGGTATGACATTTTGATAGTATTTTCCCATTAGAGAGTACATTGTCATTACAGTTTGGTCCCTGTTTAATGAGCATGCTTAGTTCTGTTAGCACTAACCAAACATCCTCATATTTCCAGTTACTGGGTAATTACACAAATGGAAGCATAAAAATAAAATTAAAAAAACGAATACTCTTTGTGATCTTGTATATTTATGACTTATGGCATAATAGCAATTATGCTAAAATGAAGTCAACATGATTGAGAAAGTGATGGAGCAACATAATGTTTGTGTGTAAAAACTTAATCTTAAATTGTATTGTATGGGAAGGGGGGAACCAGGAATCATACCCGCTTACCTACCAAGGGTCAACTTGTAAAGGGCTCTTGGGCAGATTGATCCTAAATCGGGAACCAAAGGATCCATTAGGTGGGATTGTCGGAGTTTCTTGAACCACTGTGGACACCTTGTCCTGGGCCACCCTATAAAAATTTGGCCCTTACAATAAACCCACTTGACCAAAGCTTCTAATTTATTATCCTTGTCATATGCATCTGTTTTGATTATTTGTTGATGAACTTGTGACATTTTGGTGAGGTTATTTCATGTATGTTGCTTCATATGGCATGATGTGTATAAATAGCAGCCAAGCTAAGGAGAAAACTATAATATATCAAACCAAAGAACAAATATGTGGTCTGTTCGATCCATATATACAAGTCATTTTTCTTGCTTTTTTCCCCTTTCCTGCAGTGTCATTTTCTGGTCTTCCATGAGCCCAATATTTTCAAAACCGGACTGGATAGATCATTCTAGCTTCCTGTTTGGGGTAAACCACTAAACCCATTTTGAGTGAAAAACCAGGGATTTGTTTGGATTACACCACGAAATCGCTTTGTAAAGAATTAGTTAATATATATTATTTATTACATTCATTGTATTTTATTTCAGAACCAAAGAATAATTAATTTTGTTACAAACAAATCAATATAAATATACGTGTATTTATCCCTTTTCCCCGTTTGATTAATGGTCTAAGTTTCAGAACAGCGCATGAGCCGACCACGTTTGTCCTCCTTTAACCAGAGGGTTCCCAGGTAAGGCTCATGTGATACATCCATCAGTGAAGGTTTTTGGCAGCTTCTACACTTGATGACTCATTGTTGCAAGTCTTTGTTCAATGCATTTGTTGTTTTGCTCCTTTATTTGAGCCTGTGCCTTTGCTCTGATTACTGACAGGTGGGGTTTCAGTTGCCATTTTTGAAAAGAGAATACCTGGATTGGACCAGTTATTTATGTCCCTTTGGGCTTGTTGTTTTCAGAGGTAGAGAATACCTGGACTGGACCAGTTATTTATGTCCCTTTGGCCTGTTTGTTTTCGTAGGTAAAATTGAGGGAATTGTTAGTTGAGGGGATTGCTAGTGAGGAGATTAAGAAAAATTATGTTTGTTTGATAACTAATGAATTAGGAATAGCTCATGTTTGTTTTGAGAGATAGGAGCGGGATTAACCATGTAAAATTTCACAAATACCCTTTGCATTATTACCAAATTTAGGCTTATGCCAACTAAAGAATAAATAAATTTTTACTCAATGTTATTCTTCTTCTTTTAATTTTTTTTTTTAAATATTAAAGAATCTAACTATCAAATTTTTTTCACTCAATGTTATTTATTTATTTATTTTTAATATTAACGAATCTAACTATCAATAAATTTTTATTCAATGTTACTCTCTCTCTCTCTCTCTTTTTGTAAATATTAAAGAATCCAACTATCAATTAAATTTTATTCAATTATTTGTGTTTGATATTACATGAGCCATATTATGAGCTTCATTCCAAGTATTATAACAAATTTAGCAATAAACACAAGGGTAAAATAGTCAATTAACTCATAGTCTCAAGAGATTTATTTTTGAATATCACCTCCCCAAGGCCACTTACTAGTCTTTTCATCTAAGGTCTTTTCATAGTTTCATGGGACTCTTAATCTCATGGCTACTTTTTAAAACAAATGCAATTTTTTAAATCTCATTTTACTACTAGCCCCAGTTTCAGTCCCATCATCTAACTCTAGAAACAAACGGGGCTCTAGCTCTGGTTACGGTGCCTATCTATATATGTGGAGAAGGATTAAAATTTCATTTTGTTATGTTGTTTCAGTTAGCTTGGGAACAAAAACATTTTAGAAATTGAAATATTTCAGAAGTATTTTGGAAACATATGGAAAATGATAAAAGACATTGAAAACATATATTATAAATAATTGTCAATGCCAGCATATCCACACTTGGTATCTTTCATGTATCTCGTTTACATTGCATGGTGTATTTCTCTGATTATGGTCTTGATAGATGTTTTTTTTTTTTTAATATAATTTATTTTAAACTATTTTTACTTTGGAAATACAATTGTCAATGCCAGCATATCCACACTTGGTATCTTTCATGGATCTCGTTTACATTGCATAGTATATTTCTCTGATTATGGTCTTGATAGATTTTTTTTTTTAATATAATTTATTTTAAACGATTTTTACGTTGGAAATACAATAATTGTTTTTCATATATGTGTCTACAGTTTTGACTTCTTCAAAGGGCTAGTGAGGAGAAAATTGACCTAAAGTAGGTTTGACGAGGCAACAATCATACTTCACCAAGTGCATACTGAGGATATGTATTTTCTTTTCCTTTTCATTTTTGCTTAGTTGCACGATCAATTTATTAGGTCATGGTTGAGGGGATTTGAGAAGGAATTTAAATAAGAAAAAGAAAAAGATGTATAAAATTAAATAAAATGTAGGTATATTTTATATTCTGAGTCAAATGAGATCTGGGTCAAACTCAATCAAGCCAGTCTTTTATTTATATAGAATCCATTAATTATGACTTCATACAAATTTGCATAAATTAAAAATAAATCACAAAAATGTGCATATCAATGTGTGATTATTCATTCATTTTAATCTGCTCATTACACCTAGAATTTGAGCCCTATATCCGGCACCCTATCTATTCGAGGGAGAGATTGAACCGAAAACACCTAGATGAAGAAGAATAATGCTTGGGACCCCCTTTTGGGGGTCACCCCCTCACCCCCCTTTGCCACGTGGCGGGTGGTGATTGGAGGAGTAGGAAAAAAAAGAAAAAGAAAAAGAAAAAGAAAATGTAACTAATGAGAGAGAGAGGGGGTCAAAGGGGGTGGAAGGAAAAGGGGGGATGAATCATTGTTGGATGAAGAAATGCCTGAAGATGGGAACTTGTGAAAGTTTCAACTAAATTTTTGTCCTTCAAAAAAAGTAAAACTAAAATTTTGAATTAAAAATAATTTTAAAAAATACTAACACGTTAATGTAATGATTATAAAAATAGTAATTTTTTCGTGATTTATGTTTTTCAAAAGGAAAGTTAAAAAAAACTCTTTTCTGCTTTGTCCAAATCCATTATCGCTTATAAAAATTCAAAATAATATATTAAAATTCATTTTTTCTTCTTTTTTTTCCTCCAATATATTCTCTCTCTACACAAAATCTTAATTGTTACAAAGTAGAACTTTTTTTCACACCATATAAAACTTGTTTATTGCTTAAAATATTATTTTATGCAATAGATCACCGCAACACTTTTAAACTCTTTTGGTAGAGATATTCAAGGTTAGTTAATATTTCTTATTTTCTATTGATTATGTCTCAATTTTTTTTTCCACACCATATAAAACTTGTTTATCGCTCAAAATATTATTTCATGCAATAGATCACCGCAATATTTTTAAACTCTTTTGGCAGAGATATTGAAAGGTTAGTTAATGTTTATTAATTTTTATTAATTATGTCCAATTTTTTTTCTTCAGAATTCGTGGCTAGGTGATAACTGTGGGGTCAAGAGAGGAGGGTGGCATCAATGAATCTAAAATGTAAATCTGCTTTATTAAAAAAGTTAATATTTTGGGGTTTTTCTAATTTTTTTTAGAGAAATATGACGGAGTGTTTTGGGGTTTTTCTAATTTTTTTTAGAGAAATATGACGGAGTGTTTGTGACGATTCAATATGTAAAGAATTTACATTTAAAAATAAAAATAAAATTGTGTGTTTATATTTTTTTTAATAATAAATATTTTAATTGTTTTCACTATAATATGTCGGTTTTTTTTTTTTTTTTTTTTTGTGAAGGTTGTAACCCCGTTCATGAATACTTTTAAATGCTTTAAATTTGTTTATTAGCAGCAAGTTATATATGACTCTAAGTAGATTTTAAAAATCAATCATAATTAAGTTTAAGTATAGCGAAATTGTGCAAAATTAGTAAGTCAAATTAATTTTTTTATATTTAGGATTACACAATTTCTAAATATTTTTTTTTTTAAAAATAGTTTAATTTTGCATATATATTTTTTAACAATTTGTGTCAAAGTGTTTGATTTAACATATATTTTATGAGGCATAATTATTTTAAATAAATTAAAAACTAAGAGATTAATATTTTTACTTTTTACTTTCTGATATATATATATACATATATATTGTAAATTTTACATCGTTGTCTTATTATTATTGTCGAAAACTAGATTATAAATTTTAATTTTAATTTTAAACTCTCTAAAAGTGTCTTCCATATTAGTCTTGGAAACAATATAATATAATTAAAGAAAATTTATTAAGTCATTAATCAAAATAATTTTAAAAGAAAAATGTAAAGTCATTATTAATGGATTGGCTTTTGTAAATGTAGGTTTCCTTTTCCAAATTGAAAATTATTTTCAAATAATATTATATTGCAATTATGATAACATAATTTAAGAAAAACGATATGAAAAGATTTTTAAAATTGTATTTTATTTCTTACGTAGTAAGTACATATGTAACAAAGATTATTAATAATTAATTAAATTTTTTTATTAAAAATATACTCATCATATTTGTTTGGTTTAATTTTTTAAAATTATTTTTGTGTTTTTGTTTTTGTTTATTTTAATCTTCAATAATTTTTTTTTCATATTTCAAATACACCAAACTAAGATATTTATGAAAAAAAAAATTAAAGAAAGTACCAAAAACAAATCACTATAAAAAAATGTGTCATTTTTTTTTTTTTTTGCCTTTTCATTTGTAGTATTTTTTTTTTTTTCTGGTTTTCTTCACAAATTTTACATTTTAGGTGCATTTATGATTAGGTTTATTTACATGAAGACCCTTTAAACTATTCAAAAATATCACTTTGACTCCTAAACTATAAAAACGTATAAATTGACCCCTAAACTATATATTGAGAAGTATTATTTTTCCCTATAAACTATAAAACAGTACAAATAGACCCCCTAAACTATAAAAGCGTATTAGTTGAAGCATGCCAATAGTTTAGGGAGTCTATTTGTACAGTTTTATAATTTATGGGAAAAGTGGTATTTCTCAATAATTAGAAATCTTTTTAGGGTTGGGTTCGGGATGGCTATATTAATCCTAATGTTGTGTTAAGGTTAATTTGACACATAATCTTTCTATGTAATTCAGTTCAATTTGACCTAACCCGGTTGATGTCTCTATATCAAATATACTTAGTAGACAATTCACCTAACTAATATAAAATATATTAGTCCTAAACGAAATTTGATATGTTTTTAACAATTAAATTTTAATAGTTAATTTAAAATTGTTGAACTATTTTTGTTGAATAAAAATTATTTTATCGAGTTCAAATAAATACGATTAATTATTTTTATTTTATAATATTTTGTATTTAAAAAAATTCATTAAGTGCATAGCACAAGTTTGTTGCTAGCATTATTTAATTAAAAATGGAGTCAGATGAGATCTTGGTCAAACTCAATCAATTCTCTCTTTTATATTATTATCATATGATCTTTCCATAAAAATATGCATAGAGAAATTGAGGTGGTTCAGATTCATTTTAAGTGTAATTTTCACCTCACTGAGAACGAATTTCAACTGAATTAACCTTTCAACTGTTTTGTGTACATTTCTATGCATGCGCATTGCGCATAGTGTATTTTATGTGCACAAAATTCAACGCAATCCTTTCATATCCGTGATCGGATTTATTTGAAATATATCTTCATCTCAAACAGAAGGAGCATGATCTTGTTGCAAGATTTTCTCTTGATTGCCAGCTATGAGATATTGTTTTTTCTTTTTTCCTAAGACAAAAGAGCTCTAAAATTATTTGAATTACAGTTTGGATGGTATCTGGAAACAGCATGCCTGATTTGGTTTAATTAAAATGTGCCCATTTTTTGTGACCCCATGTGTCGCAATCTCTGAGTCCCAAAGTCTTTTTTCTTATTCATTTTCCATTTTCTCCTCTTTTGGGCCAAGTTGGGATTGTCAATGTTTGTGTGTTCAAATAGACTTAGGCCTTGTTTGAAAAGTCTAAATAAGTCCATACTTTTTATTTTATTTTATTTTTTTGTCATATCAATCAACATCTGCTTTCTATTTTTCTACATATTTTTTTTTATAAAAAGTCAAAAAGTGCACTTATTTAGAACATCCCAAACAATCCCTTAGTTTGTGTGTTCAAATAGACTTAGTTTTTTGAATAATACTATATGAATCAATTAATGTACACATTAGTATACTAACAGATGATGTGATATCATTTATATGGTTTTGGATATTTGTAACTTGTATAATAAATATAGTTAATAATAATATTATACCACTAGTTGGTACACTAGTGTGTACACTAATTGGTGCATGTAGTATCACCGTTTGTTTTTTAATACAATTATGTTGAGAATATAGAAAATATTTATAGAGTAGAACACAAATATAAGACAAATGTGTGAGATCCAAGGTTACTTTTTTTTTCCTCACATTTATGTCTCATTATCTGAAAATCATACATACAAGTTATTTATTTATTTTTTCTTTCTTTTTTTAATACAATGTGGAGGGAAAAACAAGAACATGCACCACCCACATGAATAGCATTTTCTAGTTCACAAGCTCATCTATTATTATTGTTGTTATGGATAAAATCATTTAATGTTACCTTAATATTTTAAATTTTAATTTTCTTCCTAAAGTTTTAAATTTTAGTTAGATTAGTAGTCCAATTACAACAAAAGTTTAAGTTGTTAAATGGAATAATCATAAAATTTGCCTATATGTCTCTAAAATAAAAGTTTTGGTTATTAAGTGTTGATTTTATTAAATTTGTTTGTCAGGTTTTGTTTGATCTCTTTCGGCAACATTTAAGATGTAAAGTGACAAATAAATATTTTATGAATAAAACTGATACAAAATTTATATTTTAGAAATATATTATTTTATTTATTATTCTGTTAATGATTTAGACAATCTATTTCAAATTGAATAAAGCTGATTAAAAAAAATTAAAAATGTCAACAAAAATGACATAAAATATATATTTTAAGGACAACAAATGTGTGTTCCACAAAAAAAAAAAAAAAAAAAAGCAACAACAACAAATGCATTTTTTTATCCCCCGTGTCAGGGGTACAACACGAGACACCGACAATTGTCCCAAAGAGAATTTTTTGTTGAGGTTATGTTATGAAGTCAGTCATAAAAAAGACTGCAAGAATGAGGGGAGTTGGGTTCTGCTGTGCCTTGCAAGTTGCTGTGAGACTTATTAAGAACATGTTTTGAGTTTTTTTTTTTAATAATTTGAACTGATCTTATTATAAGATTTGTCGGATAAATTATTTATATAAAAAAATTAAGTAAATTGAATATCTATAGTCTCATGATAAGAGCACATTTATTTTTTTTAAAATAAACAATTAACATAATTTTAATAATTTTTTTAAAATAATTAGAAATTGATCATGAGATTATCAATTTTTGATTAACTTAATTTTTTTATATAAATAATATACTTGACAAATTTTATAATATGAATAATTTAAATTATAAAAATATATTAAAAAAATATCTCTAAAAACCCTCATAGCAGGACTGCCGTGCATTATAGTACAGTAGCAACACTCTGGCTTCGTTTGGAAAATGGGTTGATTTTTTGAATTTTTTGACTATTTTAGCCTGGGCTAAAAAGTTTGATGTGAGAAGAGCTTTTTAGTTTTTTTTGTGAGAAAAGAGTGTAATGATTATGGGTTAGATGTGATATTTTATTTTTTGTGACTAAAATAATTTATTTTATCTTTTATGGCTAAAATAGTCCAAAAAAAAAAAAAAATCCCAAATCATCCTCCCAAACGGAGCCTCAACCAGTGGGATATATGAGAAGCTGCTTTTACACTTCCTATGTTTTGGTCATCATTTGCTTCATCACCCCAACGCACACTTCCCATAATAATCTCTCTCTCTCTCTCTCTCTCTCAAATGTTTTTATTTTATTTAGAGGCACCGGCCATGTAACCAAATTTCATCAAGTTGCTGCTTTTGGTCTATTTTGGAGGGTAGGAAAAAAATATTTTTTAAAATATTTTTTTAACTTATTTTTATAAAAATATGTAAAAAATAAAAAAAGTAATATAATTTTTTCCTTAATTGCCAAAATAAGCCAAAGTAAATCCGAATAGGCTGTTTGACTTATATCTTAGGGTCCTTGGTTAGGACAATATAGACTTATGATTGCCCAATATCATTCTCATGGCATGTTTTTGGTCATCCTCATGCTCATGCCACCAAGAAAAAATGCTTAAGATTTTTAAAAATTAATTTTTTTTTTTAAAAAGTCATTGAGTGATTTTAAGATATGGTCAAGCAGTGTTTTGAGAGAGTTGATTAGTGAATATGGTCAAGTTCATGATTTTATATTGGGTATGAAAAATAACAAGGGCCATCTTGTTTGATAATTGATTGGTACAATAGCCATGTAGTCTCCTGAGAGTTTGGAATAATTTTTTTTTTTAAAAATTACCTTAATTTGGCTCAGAATAAGTGATATTATATGGGTTTAACTTTTGATTTGTCATCCATTCAATCATATTGGCCCAACTCTATTGTCATCTTATTTTAAGTGAACTTTTAAGTATAAAATTATAAAATTTTAATATTTTCCTATTTCTACTGTACCCAAAACTAAAAATAGCAAGTTAGATACCATATCTAAAAGTTATTCGCAATGATTTGATTTGGATAAGTAAATATTTAGTCATTGATTGATGATGATGAGTAAAGTTATTAATAAAAAAATGAAGCAGTGATTTACATCATTTTTATTTACTATTGAAAATGACTCGGCTTTTATTTATATTTTTGTAATATTTAGTTATTGATTTTTATCGTGTTTAGTACATACGATGTGACCATAACTTATTATTGAAATTGATATTACTGTTCATGCTTATTCCAAAAAACAAAACAAAAAAAGAAGAGAGGAGAATTTCAAAAAAGTGTCAAGCAAAAAAAATAATTTTTAAATAATGAAAGTATAAGATTTATTTGTATAATAATGCATAAATTATTTGTACCTTCATCATTTTGAAATTATTTTTGTACTGTCAATTTTTTTTTGATATTTTCAACAAAAAAACTAGAGAGAGAATTACCGATAAATGGTAAGACCAACTTACAAATTAGAAAATAATTATTTTTAATTACAGTAGATATGGAAGGTGTAAAATTAATTACAAGATCATGGATTCTAATTTTTTATATTATTTTTTTTGTTTCTTCCCCTCATTCTTTTCTCTCTTTCCTTCACCCCCTCTCTCCCCTCTCCTCCGTACAAAACCCTAATCCTACCGCCAACTACTCCTCTCCCTCATCTTTCCGACTACTATCAAACCCTCTACAAATTCCACTGAAATTAATTTTGAAAGTCTTGATGTTTAGTTGACTTTTTAACTAATTTAATCTTTTTTGGGACACTCTAATAAGTCGCTTATTGACTTATTAACTTATTTTATCATATCATTTTTTTATTTTTTTATACATTTTTTTTGTAATAAATAAAAAAAATTAAAAAAAAAGTTCATACCTAAAACTAGTAAGATATTTAAAGAATCAAACTAGAAAGCAGGGTTTCAATTATTGGATTCGCCCACTTGATCCATTCCAAGATTTTGCAAGAAAAGAGACCTCAAAAGCAAAGGACAAAGTTGAATATTTTAGAGAGAGACAAGGAAGAAGATATGACTAATATGAAACATATATATCTTATGGGAAATCCTAACATTCATATTCTTGAAAATGGTATATTATGTTTGTTTTTAATTAAATTATTATTTTTAGTTGTAATTAATTTTATTCTTTAATTATTATATTATTTTAGTTATAATTTATGAATTTTTAAATTATGTCTCATATTATGTTTAATTATAATATATTTTTTAATTATAAATTAAAAAAATATAAAATTATATTATTTTTTTAATTGTAAGGTGCCACACCATTTAATGTATCCTGATATTTTTCCACAATGTCATTTAATCAATCAATCTTTAGTTTGTTCAAATCATCTGTCACGTTTCCTATAAGATTTTAGACCATCATCACATGCTAATCACACGCATTGTGGACCATCATGATGAGAAAGAGAAAGAAATCATCATCAAACCCCATTTCTCTTTTTTGACTTGATTCTCTAACTCACTATTGGTTGTTGTTTTGAATCATTTTTTTCTAGCTTTTCATTTTGTTTTTGGCTTCTTCTAACCTTCTCTTCTTCTTTTTTTTTTCTTTTTCTTTTTTTTTTTTGAACAGTGGCTTCTTCTAAGCTTGGCAACAATTTTTTTATGGGTTTTTTTTATTGACAAATTTTTAGATATAATATATGATCAAACAAAAAATCAAATTGCAATCACTAATTATCTAAAGATGTATAATGATAATTTATAAGTAGCATGCTAAAATTTCATAAAAAACACATACATTTCTATTATTTAATAAATATTATGGAGTATTTTGGAAAAATGATTAAAAGTTACTTTTTGACTTTTTTTTATTTTTTATTTTTTGAGAAAAGAAAGTAGGTTAAAAGTTAAGAATTGACTTTTAATTCACTTCTCAAAATAGGCCTATATAGCAATAATCCACTTTATTTGTGTACTTTTTTTATCAGCAACCTCATTTTGTGTACTGAAACAATCACTACATAAAAGTGTTTGGGTTGTTTTGGGAAGTTGGCAAAAAACTGGCTTTTGACTTTTTACCAAGCTTTTTGGCTTTTTTGGAAGTGATTTGAGAAGTTAGTAAAAAGCTGACTTTTTGCTTTTTAGTTTAATATTTATTTATGGTGTCAAATCAAATTAAAATGACCGAAATACCCTTACCCAACATAAGAGATTTATTTTTTTATTTTTTTTCATAGGCCTAATTTGTAATTTTACGACTGCATTTTTGGCACTTGCCAAATGGCTTTTCTGGCGTTTTTGACAGCTATGTTTTTGGACATTTTGTCTAAAAATGTGGCTTTTTACCATGTTCTCAAAATGGCACTGAGTAGGCCAAATGTCAAAAAGATATGTCAGATCATTTGTAATATTACTTGGAAGAATAGCATTAGAAGGAACTTAAAATTTTCTTATCTTAATTTTTAATATATATATATATATATATCTCAAATGAGTCATAAATTTTTATCAACCACTATAACTTCACCAAATTATTTCAAAGTATTTATTTTAGATCATTTGAAATAATTTTAAGTTAATATTGAAAAAAGGAATTTAAATTTTATCCATCTTAGAGATCGAACAAAATTATTATCATTAGGGCTAATTATATTAACAGTCCCCAAACATTTCACTTTGATCCCCCAAAATATATCTTGCATTATTGATTTGAATAGTACTAATGTTAGGGACTAAAATGAAATATAATGTATATTTTAACGATCAAAGTGAAAAAAAAATTTAAAGATTAGAAATTAAAGTGAACAGATCGCATAATTTTAATTAAACCTTATTAATATTATTATTATGTGTTGTGAATGTATTGATAAGTAAATGATCAGTTTTAAACCCCCACCTCTTGGTTTTCTCTACCATTTGGTTGTAAATATCACCTTTAATTCTTCATGTGATTGGAGGCCTACGTAAAGAGATTTTATGAATTAGAAAAGTTTCACACATGTATGAATAAAATAAAAGTTGAGTGATTCTGAAAAATTAATCATTCATATTTTGTAAAAAACTATTTCTATACAAATTATGTCTTGTGATTTTTTTTTACATTTATTTTTACGAGACTCTTGTTTGACTATGACTTAAAAATCAATTTATTAGTCAAAAAAATTACAACAATGATTCATCTCCCTTTTTTCTCCCACCCCCTTTGACCCCCTCTCTCTCTCATTGGTTACATTTTCTTTTTTTTTTTTTTTTTTTTCCTGCTCCTCCAATCACCACCCGCCATGTGACAAAGGGGGTGAGGGGGTGACCCCCAAAAGGGGGTCCCAAGCATTATTCAAAAAATTATTTTACTAATTTTTTTAGGTCATTCAACAAAATAATTTCTTAACCCCCCCCCCCCCCCTCAAAAAAAAAAAAAAAAACTTACTTTAATTCATTAGAAAGTCAAAATAACCTACTTTTTTTTTGTAAGTTCTTTAAAAATAATAATCTAATGTTTTAACCTTTAAGTCTTTAAAAATAAAATTTAAAAAAAGGCCAAAACTAATAAGTGGATTCAAATATTATCAAAGTAAAAAAAAACATTCCAGCAGAAAAATGTTTAATGATAATATTTTTATAAATTATAATGATTAGACCTGGCTACATACAGTAGGAAGATTTGGAGCAAAAGAGAGCTACCTAAAAAAAGTAAAATGACAAGATTGAATAACATGACCTTCTTATCATGTTTAACAACAACAAACAAACAAGACCTTCAATAGACTATAATCCTCCTTGCTTGCATGATCACGTGGCAACCATGCCTTCTGGACCCCATGATGGTTACATGCTTAGTTGTTGAGAGAGAAAGAGAGAGAGAGAGAGAGAGAGAGAGAGAGAGAAGTAGGAGTGAGAAAGCCTATTTGTTGTTCAAATCGGTACAAACATATAAACCATGGCTTTTTAAGATGAGGAAATTACATTTCAGTTCTAATTTCCAAAAAATAATTATAATAAATTGATAAGAAAAAAAGTTATGATTTTAACGTTATGTATTCTTCAAGTTTACAGTCATGTCATACTTTCAATAATTTATTTCTCAAAAAATTAAAAAGAAGAGTTTTTGACAAATTATATCGATAGTTACTATATTCTAAGGAAATATTATAATGTATATCCTTTAAACGGTGTCCACCATATAAACCTTATAACTGAAAAAATGATATAATTTTAATTTTTTGAGTTATAACTAAAAAAAAAATGTCATAATTAAACATAATATGAGACATAATTAAAGAATTCATGAGTCATGACTGAAAAAGAAAATTAGTCATAATAAAAAAAATAATAACGTATGTAGAAGTGCATATGATATACCCTTTTTAAAGGATGTATATTAGAATTTCCCTACATTTTATTTATTGTGTCATTTTAGTTCATATACTTTCAATTGATTTGATTTTGATTTTTAATTTTAAATTTTATGTCAATTTAGTCTAATTAAAAACGTCAGTTAGAGTTTTTGACCCCCAAAAAAAAATGATTACTGAATTAGTTAAAGTAAACTCATTTAAGCTTCGATTGGCATTGGCTACGGTAGCCAACTTTTTTATATTGGGACTTTTTTTGCCTGGCTTTTTTAGCCTCGTTTGGTTTTGTTTTTGGGATTTTTTGACTTTTATGAAAGAAAAAATATACTGGTTATAGTTTGGATGCGATATTTTATCTTATTGACTTACATAGCCTATTTTGTCTTTTTATGCTTTTTTAGCCCCAAAATATTTAACAAACGATGACTAGTTGTGCATGTTTATAATTTTGTTCTAAAACATAACACATGTTATAAAAAAAAAATTTAACGATTATAATTAATTAAACCATATTAAAATAAATTATAAAGATTACCGATATAATTTGTTCAATTAAATTTGTGCAAAAACTGTCATTGAAAAAGAAATATATATATATATATATATATACCTATATGTATGTATATATGTACTCTATACTGGTGTATATATCACACAAGCTAAGAAGTTTCATCACAATTTTTGCATACCTAAAATATTTCATATAATAACTATATATTATAATTGTTATATTTTATTTCAAATAATTATCATAATGATTTTTAAAAAAAATTAGATCGAGAAGAAAATATTCATTGCAAAACCGATAAAAGATCGGATTAATCTAATACAACGATATCATAAGATCTCAAAAAAAATGATAAAAGATCGAATCAATCTAATACAATGGTACCATAAGATCTCAAAAATGGATGAATAACCTCCATAGAAGGAGGATCCAAGCCTGCATAGAAGAGGAGAAAAAGGCCCCCACAAAGGGGAAACAAACCTCATATATGAAGGATTATTAAATCAACAAATTAAAAATTAAAATACCAAATAGAGAGTAGAACGCTTATTAAACTCCAATATATGAGTGACATAATTAATAAAATATCCCTAAGAATAATAAGGTGGAGCGCTCATTAATATTCACATCGACAATGTAAATATTTTATGATGTAAACACTTACATTGTGTTAATGTAAAATTCACGTTGTCAAATGTATTTAACGTGAATATTCACATCACCAAGTTGCTAAAGACTTAAAAAATATTTGTAAGGATAAAAATTGTCCATAAAATACCTTAAATATGATAATTAGAATTTAGTTGATCAAATATCTAAAATAATAGGATTTATTGAAATATAAAAATATCATATGGACTAATTGTGATATAATTTGAAGGAAGATTTTAAATTTTCCTAAAATGAAATATAAAAAATAAAATAAAATAAATTCGAACTTTGATGATGAAGTTGGAGAAGTGTATGTCGTCTCATGATACAGTTTATCCTAGTGAATAGAGCGAACTGGTCCAAGCTCCTCAAGCCCAAGTCCAAATGGTCAAGCCCATCAGATAACCTGCAAGCAAGTTCAATGGGGAACGGGGTAGTCCCCCAGTGAACCCTCCGACGAGTAAGTTAGGAAGAGAAGTAGAGTATAGAGGGAGAGATTAGAGATAGAAAGCTTAACCTCCTTCTTGTCTTCAACGTTTACTTATATCCTTTGGTAATCATTTCGCAGTCCCTTCCAACCTGCCCTCCTCGCCGAAAGCCTATGATGTAGCTTACCTTGTTTAGGGTAAGGGGGTCCTGTTCCGACGGAGAGGTGTTGTCGTAATAAATGCTGTGATGGGCTACATTAATGGTGATATGTAGTGGCAATAACTTTGCAGATCTTTGTCTGCTGATGTGGCTCGTCCTTCTCTTGCCGTGTGTCTGAATGTCATTGGCTCTTTATGCCATGTTGGATTCTAGCTGTCCTGGACCTCACCAGCTGGGTTATGCATTGGGCTCCAAGTGATGGGCTTGGGTTGTCTATAATGATTTATGGCCTTTATGGACTTGTACACGTCACTGTCCATTGAATAAATTTCAAATTGTTATCCAAAAAAAAAAAAAAAAAAGGGTCTCTGAACTTGAATATATATCTTTTACTTTAGTGGACTTTTTTAAAACTTAATTTTAGTTTTTTTTTTAAAATTTTAAGGTTTTCTAATTTAGAAATATCTAGAAAGTGAAAAAAAATAAAGAATCTTCACTAAAGACAAAAGAACATTGACAAATTTAAATAATATTTACCATATGTCCAATACAATATCACATATCTATCATCTCATCCTTGTTAGTGACTTTTTTGACTAATCTTTGGATACTGTCGACTTTTTGTTGGACAATCTTCACTGTATTTAAAAAGATTTAATTCTGTTGTGTACAAAACAACAACAAGAATAAAAAGAAATAAAGAAAAGGAGAGAATTTGTTTGATTACAAAAATCAAACTCGAAATAAAAATAAATAAATAAAAACAGATTTTATTTTGTTACAAAAACAAAATTAAAATCTGATTTAAATAAATAAAAACAACACTGAAAGTAATTAAATAACTTACTTGATTTAATTTCTTCGAATTGTTTTTCTGATCAAGTCCAGTGTTTAACACTGTGTCCTTAAGACAGATTCGTCCTCTCCACGGTGCTTTCAGAATTCGGACGTCTATCTCCCAGGATGAAATGATCTTCCACAAACAATAGCAGCACTACTAATTGTTTGCCTTACGAACACACTAAGTGTTTACACTCTTTCTTTTGAAAATAATATGCAGCAAGATGAAGAATAGAAAACAGAAGTGAAATACGAAATTTCTGAATGTTAAATATCAAATGAGGGTGGTCCTATTTATAGATGTGAAGGTGGCTCTTCATTTTGAATTAAACAGGTATGTATCTCTTGGTTTTGAATTGAACAGGTATCATACCTGTTGGGTTTTGAATTCAAACAGATTTGAATTAATTCAAACAGATAGTAAAACGGGAAGGGCCCTGTTTGGGTGTGCATTAATTCCAAAACAGTTTATTTCTGTTTGAAACCGGGAAGGGCCCTGTTTGGGTGTGCACTAATTCCAAAACAGTTTATTTCTGTTTTGAAACCGGGAAGGGCCCTGTTTGGATGAACAAATAATCCAAACCAATTTAATTTGAATTATGGATTTTATTTTAATAAAAAATAAAATTAAATTCAAATGTTTTTGGCCCAAAAAGATTAGAAGCCACACACGCACACGCACCCGCGCCCAAGCCCAGCCCGCCCGACCGGACGGACGGCGGCGGCGGCGCGCGTGGTGATTTTTGGGTCCAATGGGTCTAGCCCATTTTGCCCATAACCTCTCCCTCTAAAACACTTGGGTACCCCTTGGGGCACACCCCAAGTATCTCACCCTAAGCCTTATAAACCCTTTCAAAACCTCCCACCAAATCAATGTGGGACAAGCCAATTTACAACCTTAAGGAATTTCCACCAAAACTCCATTTCCATGGAGCACACTTTGGCTTCAATTTCCCATTCACTCGGTAATGGTTTTGAGCAACCAAATATACCACGTGAATCACAACGCGGCATAGAACGCGTTACCACTTTGACCCGAGTAAAACGACACTCGGGGCCCACCTAAAAAATAGACCGAACTTGAGGAAAAATTAACCATTTCCAACACTTTTTTCAGTTGTTCTTATTACACAAAAAAATCTTTGTAGCTAATGACATATGAGTACGGATTCAGGATTATGTCTTTGAGAGGTTATTTTATAATTTAAAAAATTGAAGAGATTATTTTATATAATTTAAAAATTATTTATAAAAAATTTGAGATGGTAAACTCCTATAATTTAAAATTATTTTAAAATTTTTAATATAATATATAATATTTTTAAAATTTTTAGAGGTGCGACCACCCTTGGCCCGATCTATCATTGATGACATATGCCTTATATGTGAAGTTTTCACCCATAAATCCTTAATAAACTGTGATTATATGTATTTTGAAAATAATTATATTATAATTAATTATAGCAGGATATATAATGTAGTAAGAACCAATGATTATTTTTGATAAGTAAATGGAGTGGTACGACTAATTCTATAGCGTACGATTACTAGTACTAATAATCCCATTCGATTATTTTTGTGGGATTAACAATGTCATTGAATTACCAGTTCCAATTGTATGATTGAAACATCTATGGACGATTATAACCTTGAGGGTTGGATCAGCAGTAGAGATATGAAAATGTTTAGTCTTAGGTCTCCAGTTTGATTCTTCTCAACACTAATTATTCAGTGCATTAGCACACAAGATTGGTAAGATAAGTATTTCAAACCTAGGCAAATCGCATCCAATATCTGAATATGGTTTCGAATCCCCCACTGCCACATGATGGAGCATGGATGGATTTAGAGAGAGACGGGTCATGTGTCCTCTCGGTTTTGGATTTTTTATTTTTATTTTTTTACATATGTTTATAAAGAAAAAATCATATAAATAATTTTACATAGTATTTAGAATAAAATGTTAATGACATTTTTAAAATTATGAGAATAATAATAATTGTTTTAATTGAAAATACAGGAACTATAACTATGTATAATACTTCTATAAAAAAAATTTCAATGTAACGATGATGTCCATTGTTATTGACATACAAATATAATTAATCTCACTATAAAGATATAGAACTTACTGAATTGTTAGTTACATTTAACATGTGGGGTTCACCTTTATGTATTATTTTATTGTTAGTTGGTAATATCGCATATCACTGATAACATGATATAACCATTATATTAAATTTTTACTCAAATTTGGCACCAATTTTTTTTTTATCCCTATAATTTATTTTAAGATTTATATGCATAACTTTTTTTGTATTGTCCTTAGTTACAAATAATATTATATTTTCTATCTTTCTCGAGGTTAATTGTAAAAGTTTATGTAAATATATTTGTAAAACCTTTTAAAGCTGTAATTAATAAGTGTCACTTCTAATTTAATTTGTTGATTCCGTCACTGTGATTAAGTGATCATACTGTGTAGCAACCACCTAAACTATAGTATGGACTGGACTTATAGGGTATCTTTACCCAATGCCTTTAATAAAATGCCCATTATAAAAATATGGGCCATGCTACAGACCCCCAGTGGGGTGACCCCCACTGACGACCCCCAGTGACGTGTCGCACTGGGGTTGGCCGAAAATTTAAAAAAAAAAAAAAAAAAAAAAAACAGTTTTTTTGTGTCCAATGGGAGCTGACCCCAGCACCCCCAGCTGGGGGTCTAAGTCATTTTTCTAAAAATATTTCCAATGTTACATGTCAAATTTTAGCTATACTACATTATAAAGTGTCCAAATTTAGTAATATTATCTTAATGTTTGTGTCATTTTTTATCACAATCATTATTTTATTTTGGGTAAATTCATTTTAACTCCTTATATTTTGATCAAATTACATTTTATCTTCTTATCTTTTGAAAATAACCATATAACCCTCATGTAATTTTGAATTAAATTAACACAAACTCTGTTAAATTTTGGAGTGATTCTACTTACACCACAAAACTATATCCTTACACCTTTAAAATATTAAATATTTATTTTATTTTTTTACAATTTTTATAATACCAGTTTTACCCTCATCCTTCCATCGACTCTTTTCCTTTCACCCAAACCTTTCGAATCTAGTTTCAAACTCTATTGAATCTAGTTTCTGATTTCAAGTTGGGAAATCTGATGGATTATAATGGGATCAAAGCAGAAGCTAAAATACTCAATGGTTGTATTATGAAAATGGTGAAAACTTTTGACAAAAGAAGGGATTCAAAAACTAAGGTTTGAAAGGTCAATGGCTGTATTATGAAAATGTCGAAAACTTTTGACAAAAGAAGGGATTCAAAAACTAAAGCCTCGTTTGTGAATAGGTTTTTTTAGTAATTTTTTAATTTTTTAGTTAAAATATGATGTAAAAAAAATAAATATGTTTGGAATGACTTTTTAACTTTTTACAAAAAGATGTGCAAAAAGTAGAGAGAAAATAAAATCTTTGACTTTTTTGTATAAATTGTTGACTTTTTGATTTTTTTAATAACTTTTTGATTTTTTTTGCTAAAAAAGTCACTTGCCAAACGAGGCCTAAGGTTTGAAAGGTTTGACTGGAAGTGGAGGTGATGGGGTGGAGGTGAAAAAATTAGGGTTTGAAAGAATTTGGTGTAAAGAGAAGAGTCAATGGTAGGAATAAGGGTAAAACTAGTATATGAAAATTGTAAAAAAGTAAAATGAAAATTTAATATTTTAAAGATGTAAGGAGACAATTTCGTGATGTAAGCAAAATAACTCTAAATTTAGAGATAAAATGACGATTATATCCTTTCTATTCTCTTTCTACATCTCATCATGTTTGTAAAAGATCAAACTAAAAAAAATCTAAAATAAATACTTTCAGTTTACAAACTTTAATTTTTTTTAAAAAAAATTTTAACTTAACTTTTTAAAATTTTAATCTACTTACTAATTTAATCACATATTTAAATTATTCATATACCTATACATACACATTATATATACATAGGAACAAGATAGCAAATTTATATGAATATAAATATATATACTCACTTGTGTATATATTAGGAATGAATGATCCATATTAATTATTGTTTGTAATTTATAACCTTTTAATCTTATTATATTTTAAACCAATCCTTAATTATTGTTTATTTTATATTTTGATTTAATTAAATTTTAAATTGATTCTTAATTATATTTTATTTGTTAAATCAATTCTTAATTATATTTTATATTTTAGATCAATCTTTAATTATATTTTTATGTTATTTTAATTAACATCTTAACAATTTTCATTATGTAGGACCATTTATGTCTTTTTACGTAGGGGTGTTTTGGGAACTAAGTAAAAAGTTGCGTTTTGGAGCTTCAAAATGCAGCCAACAACTTGGCTTTTTTGGCAACAAACCATTTGGGAAGGTAGCAAAACGTAGCATGTGAAATTATATCAACTATCCTCCAGTTGCATAATGAGTCATATGGGTGAAATTGTAAATTTTTTAAATTGGATGGGAGTATTTTGATCATTTTATTGTGATGTGACATCATAAATAAATATTAACTAAAAAAAGTCAAAAACAACTCTTTATCAACTTTCCAAATTACTTTCTAAAAAAATAAAAAAAACTTGCTTAAAAGACACCTCATCGTTAAAAAAAACTTGGTTAAAAAAACTTTCCATGTTAGAATCATTTTCTAACAAAAACTTGGTTAAAAAAACTTTTAATATCATTGGTTAAAAAAACTTTTAATATCATTTTCTGAAAACACCTCATAGTTAGTTTTGGAGGAAAACATTAATTTCTTCACGCATGTTAGAATCTGTCAAATCAAATGAAATAAGTAACAGTAGCAATTTAGTCCCAAATCACTAGAAGGGTAGCCTATGTTTGGAAGGTGGGTTTTGTTGTTTTTTTGGTTAAAATAATCAAAAAAAAACAAAAATAAAAACAAAAACAATAAATAAATAAATAAATAAATTTTTTAATATAATAAGATAAAATATCACATCTAATCTATAGCCATTACATTCTTCCTCTCACAAAAATATCAAAAAAATCAAAAGCCCTTCTCAGATCAAACTTTTTAGTCCCAAATTAAAATAGTTAAAAAAGTCAAAAAATTAACACGCACTTTCCAAATGAAGGAGGATAAAATGATAGGAGGATGAGTGACTATTTCCAAATGATGGGAGGATAAAATGCATCTGACCTAAACCATAAGATGATAGAGAGGATTTTGCTCTTTTATTTTTTCAATCATTTTTTTTAATATATTTATATGACTAACGAAATTTTTAACACAACCATCATCATATCATTTTTTAATCTTAAAATTAATGAAATAAAAATAAAGTAAAATTTTATGTGAATTAAAATATTAATAAAATTTAATATAATTATGTCAAATTTATAAAATTTATTACTACTTTCATCTCAAATTGTTTGTCTGGCACGCACGTTAAATAATAACTTAAAAATAATATGTTTTTGTCACAAAACTTTCAATTTTTCAGAAATTAAAAATATTTAATGAGATCTTATAATTGGAAAAAAAATTAAAATTTTTTAATACAAGAATATATTAATTTTTATATCAGACAGTCAATTTGAGAGGGATACATTTTTTTTCTAGATATCGGTGTAATTGTAGTCAACCTATGAACCCATGAAAATCAGGGAAAATTATATGGGGAGTGTTTGTATTATTTTTTTGTAAATATTTTTTCTGACCATTATTGATATGTAATTTCTTCTAAAATTTAAATATAAAAACGAACAAAATTGAATTTAAAAAAAAAAAAAAAAAAAAAGCTTCCATGGAGGAGAAAAATCCAGTGTGAGGACCACCCTAAAAAACAAAACATGTGATCAAGCCAGGTCAAGTGGAGACCACATCTCATTTACACCGCTCACTTCTACGGCTGTGATCATAGCCACGTCACGAGTCAAAAACACGAACTGAACTCGGGAACGAGGAAAAGTACAGACACACTAACTCGGGGAACAATTTACGTACGGGATTTTGTGTACAGTGAACTTTTCCTATTTACGAATCACGAGGACTCTTCTAAATACGACAACGCATGACCACCACGTGTTTCTACATTTATCGATGTTGTACTCTTTGACCAGTTATTTTTGTTCGGTCAAACCAACTCTACTGTGATCCTCTGCTACCTGATACACGTTAACAACCAGTCTTTTGGAGTTACCACATAAAGCCAACCAGCCTTTTGGGCGTAGTAGCAAATATCGCTGAGCCGGCCTCAAGGTGCTGGTACCATAGGATTATGAAAAATGATTTAAAGCATTAAAAGAAGAGCACTAAAAGAGCATTAAATTGTCCTTTTCCTCTTTGTATTTTGTCTTTTTCCTCTTTTCTTTCTATTTTAATTTTTTTTTAGGCATACCACGTCATTAGAGCTGCTTTTAGGCCAAGTTTGGGAAGACTAAATAAGTGCACTTTTTGTCTTTTTGGACTAAAAAATTGAGGTTGAAAATATGGATGTTTGGGTTAACTTTTTGACTTTTTATTGAAAAATGTGTAATAAAAAATTGTAAAAATTGATTTGTAGGGAAAAATTTGAATTGGGAGTTGTGCAGCCGTAATTGTTGACTTTTGGTGAATAGTGTTAACTTTTTAACTTTTTGAGTAATTTTTTGACTTTTTGACTTTTTTGGAACATCCCAAACTTGGCCTTAGTGGTCTTATTTTAGTGGTCTGTATCATAGTTGTAGGATTATTTGAGGAAATTGGATGAAAGTTATCTTTTAATTTTTAATTCATTTTAGATTATATTATTTTTTTATATATATTTTTTAAAAAATTAATAAAAATTAAAAAATTAACTTTTAATCATATTTTTAAAATTATTTATAGTATTTGGCGTGGGTTTGATTTTATTTTACTGTATAAATCTTGACTAAATTGAAACTTATGTTGAAGGTCCGTGTAAGTTTTTAAGCTATTGTCCCTCGTTCGAAATAAACAATAAGTCACCATGGCAATTTCCACATGGCCGTTGCCTTAGATCTACAGATAGATGTAAGGATTTTCCTATCATAATAAAACAAAAAAGGGGTCTTTTGGTTTTTTTTTTTAACCATGTTTTGACTTCGTTTGACATGAGTTATTTTCACGCAATTAACTAATAAAGATAAAATATGGGGAGCATAATTTCGATTGATTCACTTTGAGATAAAATGAGGACTAGTCTATTGGGTAATTCTATTTTCACACACTAGTTCTATTCAATTCACACACTTAATGAAAATTTTCATTAATACAATTTTGTCCTAAAATAAAAATATCATAATACCCTCATTTTCTTCTACTCAAACCCTATTTCTAAAACATCACAACCATCTTCTATTGCCAGTACCACCTCTCTCATCCGCCATCTCCTCTCGTCGTCTCTTCCTTATCCATCTGCAATTACTTTTCGCCATGAACCATACCCTCCTACAAGTTTCTCACCACGAATCAATCAATGTTGACTGTGAAAGTTTAGGATGGAGGGGGATGCGTTAGAAGTAGCGATGATGATGGCGATGCAGGGTTGAAAGTGAAGGTAACGATAATAAAAGGTAAGTGGATGAATGGGAAAAAAAAATTAGACTGTTTAGTATAGTTTTAGAGTATGTTTTCAAAAATAAATAATAAAAAAAATTTCTTATTTCAATATGGTTTCATCTTTTTAGGGGAAAAAATTTTTTTTAAAAAAAAATTGGTATTTATTTTTGTCAAATCAATTTATATTTTTCCCATAAAAATTTTAAAAATTAATTCAAAAATTGAAGCCAAACATAGCCTTAGGGTTTTAAAATTGAAAATAAGGGTAATATTAGAATATAGAGATGTGTACTGAGAATTTATATTTTTATAATGTGTGTATTGAGAAAGTATTCATTAGTGTGTGTACTAAAAAGAATTAGTGTGTGGAAATAAAATTACCCCTAATCCATTGTCTACGGTTTCAAAAATATTAAAATCAAATCAATCTATTTAAATCGTAGAATCAATTCAAACCAACCATTTAAACGCGGTTCGGCTCGATTTAGAACCACATTTTCACATAATTTGTTCACAAATAAAAATCATTTAATATTTCATTTCAACATTAATCAGTCCATGATTTTCGAAACATAAACATACATATTGTTCCATCATTAACTTAAACAAACATAATATATAGCGATCTCGGGTTTACCCTTGTTGTATAGTGATCCAGACTTGTGTCTGTGGATGTTGGTAGTTGACTATTATCTTGTTTGCATCCTCTTTACTTCATATTTGAGTTATGGGATGTGTTGGGTGGTTTGTTTCAGGTTGGTTGAGTTTAGAAACCAAAACTAGTTGCCCAGATTTTTGGCCGGTCCGCTCGAGCGTAGATGTTGGCGCTCGAGCGTGGAATACACCCATCCAGTATTTGTTGTGCAGTGTTGTACGCTCGAGCGTAGGGTTGGGAGCTCGAGCGGAGGTCTGGTTCTGCAAAAGTGCTGAGCGAGTGCATTCTGCGCTCGAGCGGGAGGTTGGCCGCTCGAGCGTAAGTCTGTGAGTGGCCGCTCGAGCGGGGTGTTTTACGCTCGAGCGGGAGACTGGGTTAAAGTCCCGAAATTGTGACTTTTCAAATCACTTTTTGCTTTCTCTTCTCTCTCTTACTTTTCTAAAAATCACCATTGTTGAGCCTCTCACTCTAGACTCTACCTTCTCTCTAGGTTTTGATCTAGTAGGAGTGATTTGCTCATCTTTGGCCTTTACAAAAAGGTTGTTGATCGTCGAGGGCTTCCTTTTGATCAGAAAATTTCGAGGTTTGGAGCATTTTGGTTTTGATCTTCATCTCCTTTGAGGCTCCGGGTTTGAGGTAGGGATAACCTACTCCTCTCTATGGGTTTTGTCTTTAAATTTTGGTATTTTGAGATGATGGGCTTGGTTGGGTAATTTTATGAAAGTTTGAGGCTTTTGTGTAATTTTACAAAAGTTGGGGTTTTATTCATAATAAACCTAGAAGCATGTTTGGCATGGAAAATGGAATTAATGTTGAATCATTGATGAAAATGGGACCTAAGGGTTGAAATGTTAATTATGGGAATTGACCTAATTACATTGTTTAATTAATTGGGATAATTAATTGAGTGGAATGAAGGAATGAAATGTTGATTGAATATCCATTGTGCATTTATTTTCTGTTTTAGAAATAACTGCTTTGGGCTATCGGTGGAGGATAGTCGTGATTGTTGTAGACAATGCTTGATGATTAAGTAAACTGAAACTAATCAATGAAATGTGTCATGGAACTTGACGGTTGATAGAATACATTAATTGTGTGTATTGTGTGATTGTATATAGAACCAATGTGTTTATATACGTTATGTGTAGAGGAGGAGATAGGGGATGTACTCCGCGGTTTAGGGGAAGATAGGGGATGTACCTCTAAACCGGATAGGTATTGGGAGGAGATAGGGGATGAACTCCGTAGACAGAGCTCATATGCTTGTCTAGAGAAGTGAAGATAGAGCTCATATGCTTATCTTTGTGAAGTGTGGATACAGCTTGTATGCTTATCTGTGGATATTGTTGATATACATATCTGTTGTAGAATGTGGATACAGCTTGTATGCTTATCTGTGGGTATTGTTGATATACATATCTGTTGAGAATGTGGATATAGCTTTTATGCTTATCTGAATGTGAGATATAGTTTTTATACATATCTGTTGAAATGATGATAGAGCTGACATGCTTATCTGTTGAAAAAGGGAAAATGAAAGGTAACTTAGACTCATAAGTTGTAAGACATAAATATGAAATTTATGTGATTGTATCAGTGTTGGCCATCTATCAATTGCTAATGTTTTAGTCATTGTTCATGGTTGGTTTAGTGTATTTCTACTGGGCTGTGGCTCACCCTATATGGGAACATCATTTTCAGGTACAGGAAGCATGCCACCTCCAAGGACATAGCTGGGAGGCTAGAGGCGGACATGTTTTGTTGTTTTACTTTTGATGTATTACATGTAACTTCAAGCCAAGGGCTTAATGTGTATCGAGTTAGTACTCTTTGTTGTAACCAAGTGTTAACTTGGAAAGCTGTAAGCCCGTAGGGCATTTTGTTATGATGTTAACATGTAATACTTATGTAATGAGACGCTAATGAATAATAGAAGGTGGTTTGTTTATACGTCAACGCATGTCCTGTTTGATGGGTTTAATGTTATTATTTTGAGGGCGTTACATAATATCTAGTAAATAAATATATGGGTAAATTACACTGACACTCCTTGAGTTTTGTCTTTAATACAAATACCCTTCACATTCTATAAATTACATTTCTCTCCCTAAGGTTTAAACTTTCATTACAATTTAATCATTCCGTTAGTCAACCATTACGTCAACTAACGAAAAAAATTAATATAAGAAATAAATTTTTTAAAATGCATATTTTATTCTTATTATATAAGAAAAACTAAAAAAAAAAATTACTAGATGAGTAAAGAAAATCTGTAAAGAATTACAAAAATTCATTCAATAGATATATCATTATACTATTAAAGATTTAGGTAATACTATGGTACATAAGCTTTTGTGGTATTAATTATCACAAATATTATAATTAGATCATTTCAATCATAATTTTTTTTTTAAAAATAGTTATAACCAAACACCGCATAAAGTATAACCAAATACTTTTTGAATCATAACCAAAATAATGTTATAATTAATAGTTATAATTAACATCATAATATGTCATAACTAAAGACCATGATTGGGGCATATAAAATTTTCTAAACGGTAAATTGTTTGTCAATTTTATATATGCAAATAAGGGTAAAATAGGTATTTTAAAAAATTAATTTCTTATATTAGTTTTTTCCGTTAGTTGACTTAATGGTTGATTAATGGAATGAGGAAATTGTAATGAAAGTTTAAACTCTAGGGAGAGGGATGTAATTTCTAGAATTTGAGGGGATACTTGTATTAAAGACAAACCTTAAGGGGTGTCTGTGTAATTTATCCTAAATATATTGTTCAACATGTAATAAGTATAAAACTCCAATCAAACAAACATTTTTGTCTATGGCAACAACAATTACAAAATTAAAATTAAAAAAATAAAAGAAAAAAGAATAGCGGCAATAACAACACTGTTCACAGTAGCAACAGCTTCACAAAGCCCAATTAATATAAGAGGGTAGAATTGTATGCATTATGATATATGGTATATAAATGGTTTAAGTTACATATGGTCGGGATCGATTCTAATCCGAAACCGTGAACTCCAATCTGGAACCGATTTTTGGAGAATGGATTCCCAATTTTTCAATCTAGAAACGAATTACGGATTCAAAAAATCAGTCCAAACCTATCGGATTGGAATAAACTGGTTTGGATTGCGAATTTTTTAGATTCCTTGGTCAGCCCTAAATAAAATAGACTAAGTTAGCCAATAAGATAAAATGTAATATCTAAATCATAATTATTTAACTTTTTCTTGCACAACTATCAAATCAATTACAAAAAATCTAAAAATTTATACCAAACATAATTTTTTTAGCCAAACTAAAATAACCAAAAAATAAAACAATTAGACTAAATTAGCTCATCTCAAATGAGCACTTTTTGAGTAAACTTTTATCACATGTTTTTTTAAATAAATAAATGGATAAATTACAAATACACCCTTTGAGGTTTCTTTAAAATACAGATTACCCCATTTAGCTTGAAAAATTACAAATACTCCCTTATTAGAATTTTTTATTTAACATAATTAACTAAAAAAATAAAATTCATAATTATTCTCTTATATAATAATAAATTACCTAAATTGTTAATTGATACATATTTTTAACATCATTAAAAACTGTTAATTGACTTGATGATTTATTAATAAAATGGACGATTTGTTATAAAATTAGAAATCTCAAGGGTGGAATGTAATTTTCAAAATCACAGGAGACGATTCGTATTTTAATCAAATCTCAAGATGTGTATTTGTAATTTACCCCCAAAAAAAAAATTGTTCTCATACAACTACCTTCATATAATTTTCTTAGAATAATTACCAAAAACAAAAGATTTGACCCTTATATTAAAATAAATTTTTAATTTTTTAAATTTAAATCTTAATATTTTGATTTATTTTTAATTTAAATTATTTATCTATTTCTGTTAACTAAAATCGACAAAAAAATAATATTTTAGTTATTAAACTCAATGTAAATATACATTAAATGTCTAAAATATATATTTTTATTAAATTTAATGACTAAAATACCCACGTTTTGATCCATTTTATCTAATAAATATAAGGAAATTATTCGGATTGCAAAAATTCAAAAGATCATAATTTAAATTGACAAAATTAAAAAATTAGAGTTTATTTTGTTTTAAGAATCAAATCCCAAGATTTTTTTTTCTTTTGTATTTTTTCCAACTTTCTTTATATTACAAGAAATTTTTAAAATTTCGTAATAATTTAGTATATGCTTGTTATGTAATGAAATAGTTATTTTTAATAAAATTTATCATATAGTTATTTTATCTTGTGAACAACATGAGATGATTGCTAATATTTTTATTATGTTTGGGGTCTTGCTAATGATCGTTTAATAACTATTCTTTAAGAAATAAATAATGCTAAAAGAATTTGAATATTGATATACAATTTGCATATTTTTATATATTTTTTTATACTTTCCATATATTGCAATACATTTTTTAATCAATATAGCATTGCCCTTATCTTTTTATAGCCCAAAAAATGTGTTCGTAAATGAATAAGTAAATATTTGCTAATAATTAATTGGTGGTACTACATGCACCAATTGGTATACCAACTAGTGTATCAACATACCTTATGATATTATTATTGACTCCATCCATTATACAAATTAAAAATACCCAAAACCTTTAAAATTATGTCACATCATCTATTAGCATACTAATTGATATACTAATTGATGCATATAGTATTATTCATAATTAATAACTAAGACAATGTTAGTGTAATTAATTCAATTTAATATCATATAAAGTTACTATTCATATTTATTTAAGTTTATAGCATAATAAGAATAAAATAAAAAATTTGAAATTTGAATGATGCATACTTTCTATTTTAATTTTCATTTGCAAAAAATATAAAATAATATTATATATTCACAATCACTCTTTAATTATAAGTTATTATTACTTTTTTTTTCCCACTTAACACTCACAAATTAGTGTGTTTTCTTAATATAATAAAATTAGATTTTTTTTGCCACAAATTAATTAAATAACTTGTTGAGAGATGGAGCAAGCATATTCGAATTTCTTTAAGAGGTTCTAAATTCTTTCTTGTCATTGTCATTAGATGTCACCTTTTTTTCTTATTTATTTATTTATTTTCCTTTTTGTTTAATTTATTGGTTTGTGTCATTTTCAAATGCATATTCCAAGAATCTTAACTCAGTGCTTTCAGTAGACATCAATTAGTGGTCAAAATTGAATTTCTTAATTTAGCACTAGAAAATTTAAAAACTAAATTATTCAGAATTCTGTCACTTCTTGCGAATTTAGAAATTTTCCTGCATTTGAATTTAAAATTTATACAAAGAAATGAAAAATCAATGAAAATATAAGAATTTTTTTTCAAAAATCATTTAATTTTAATTTTTCTCTAATATTTAAGATCCAAGCAGTGACTTACCAAGTGTCAAGATGAATGATGCTAGAGACTCATACATTTTATTCATAAATTTATCTACAATAATATGGCAAGGGAATGGAATCCTCAATTATTAAGTATGTAACAAATCATATGTGTGGACAAAATTGTTAATTTTTTTTGGAGTTATCAAACAATTTTCCTAATAAAAAGAGGCAACTTTTCTACAATTCACTATTTAGACTAGAGGATTTTGTTAGAGCCATCATGGACCCATCTCGTGTTCACTTCTGAATCATTTATTTTTTAGTACTTTCTAAGTATATCGTCTATACAAAAAAAATTTAAAAATAAATTATTGGGCATCAATAATCTTGTGCTTGGATTATATTTATTTTTAAAAAAGTAACAGATTCAAACATATGACTACTCATATTCGATCAAATTAATTTTTTATATGAACAATTCACTTGAAAAATAATAAAAATAAATGATTTAAATGATCAAAATAAACCCAAAATGAGCCCATAATGCCCCCAGAATATTTGAGTTTATTTTCGTTGCGCATTAATCATTCAGATATTGGTGCAATTGTGTCTAGCATTCATTGAAAGTTGTTCCATTTTCCATTAGCCGGTTGCTCTCATATAGGAAGATGAGCAATGGTAGAGGGCCCAAATTCTGTGGCTCAAATGTGGCTCAAATGGCCAAAACGACGTCGTTTTGAGTACAAAACAACATCAAAATGGCCAAAACGACGTCGTTTTAGCCATTTGAGCCACATTTGAGCCACAGAATTAGGGCCCCCAAACATTTTTCTAGGAAGATATCTTCTATTTCATTTTCAAAATCTGTTTTTTTCTATTTTTTATTTTTTTTGAAAAATTAAAAATTAATTTGATAAAAGAAATTAAAATAGAAAAGAAAAGAAAAAAGTACTCATAATTTTTATCCAATTTTGTCTTTTCTAGGGCAGAAATAATTTTTAAATTTTTAAAGTAATTTTTTAATATTTTTTTTTGTGAAACTAGATTTTAAGAAAATAAATTTTATACTAATATGGTAGGACTACAAGGTTAGGATAGGATGAAGGAATTTCCTTCTTGTGTTCTTCCTGTTTTGTTGAACGGTTTTGTTTGTTTGTTTGTTTGTTGTGCTTTCATTGTCTTTTGTTGGCTTGTAGCCTCAATCAAAAACAAAAGTTATATGAAAAACATATATAGTTAGAAATAAATATTAATGAATTTTGGCAATCTTTGGTTCTTTTTGTATTTTTTTTATTTTTTTATTTTTTCACATTAGCTCTTGAGCACAGCAATGTTCTAGCATAATAAATTAATTTTGATTAGATCATCATTTCAAAAAAATTTAAATGATTGACATACATTTTTAGGAAAATTTTGTCTTGTATCATTAACTTTTTCATCCGAATTTTACTTCCATACTTTATTCTATAATTGTAATAATTAAGATTTTAGATTATGACTCGTATTTTAGTGTGGTCCACCCGTTACGTAATGTTAAAAAATTAGATGAAAAGTGCTCACGTGACAACCACATTAACACATTTTAGAGATATTAAAGAGAAAAATTTGTATCACAAATAATACTTTTTACCATATAACTTTAACTCAAATTTCATTTTAATCCTTTATATTTTGACTTTCACTCAAATTTCAAACAATGAGGTATGGAAAGACCACATTAAAACATAGGTTAAAGTTTGAATACTTAATTGATAGAACCTCTTGTTCTTCTAAAAAATAAAAGGAAAGGAAAAGAAAAGAAAGAAACAAATAGTGTTATATGCTAATAATAATACTAATACTAATAATAATAATGTGTCTAAATTTTTTGTTGTTGATACTTTCACTGTACATCTATTAAAATCTGCTTAAACTTACACTAAAATCTACAATAAGAAAAATGATCAAAATAATCCAAACTGAAGTATCAAATAAAAAGTACACAAACTGTAACAAAAATCAGTTAAACATTATTCTTCTTGCATTTTTAATTGTAAAATTACTAATCTAGTTCGCATAATCCAACTTGTAAGCTAAATCATTTTCGATGGATAAAATTGCTTATCCATTTAATATTTCATTTGACATAGTTAAGCAAATGTAAGATTTAATCAACTTTAATTTGAAAGGAGCAACTGTAAGTAATATAGTCAATCGTATTCTATAGATAATCTATACATTTGGAAAATAACCATTCAATAATTTCAAACAATTCACAACATTAATAAGTTTTTTTGGTTTTTTTTGATAAAAAACTACTATCTATTAGTTTTAATAATTTATCAAATCAACTATCTATTAGTTTTAAATTATAACTGAATTTTGTTGAGATCTTTTAAATTTTAGTGAGATTTTTTTTATAGATTAATATAATAATTAACAAACTTTTGAGATCTTTTTTTTAGTCAATTTTTCGAGGCCTAAAGCGGCGACTTTACCGGCTTATGCCCAAAGCCAGCCCTCTCTATGTAGTATTTTAAACCAACCACATAGTGACAATTTTATGAGCGACTCATTTTTGTAAAATAATTAAAAGATAAAGAATGACTTACATAATATGTATAATTGTTTCTCATTGATTAAAAATATCAAGTAAATAATATTATATAATACTATTTTCATCACTAACATAATAATAATAATAATAATAATAAAGTTGTTGTGCGGCCCCCATCTAAAATAAAAAAAAGAAGGTTGTTGCGAGGCATGATATAAGTTAAGTGCTTTCAATTATTTTCTAATAACATAAATTAATACTTAGAGGATATTTTATGATAAAAAAAATTGTAAGGATAAGTTGAAACTCAATCATGCACCCCTTCTCTCCAATTCCATATCAAATAGGAGTTCACTGTTTAGATTATGTTTGAATAATAAAAATGAAGAGCAAAATATGACACCGGTTACCGGTAGCTTGAATGTAAATTTCATTTTTGAGTTTGTGATGAAAATTGTAAAGAAAAAGAGAAAAATGAAAACCCTTTTTCCTTTTCGTGAAAAAATCTTGCAGAGACATATTTTCTGAGTATCAACACGTGACCAAGGTAACGCCGACGTGTCAGCCGACGTGCCACGTGTCCTGGTTGTTATGCCGAGGTCATCTCGGATAGGCCGAGGTTACCTCCGAAGATATCAGAATCCGAGATAAGCGGATGAGGAGCAAGAGTCCTAGAATGAGAGAAGACTTCAATTTGTATTAAGATGAGACTCTTAGAGAGCTTATCATGATCTTATTGGGAGTCCAAGATTAGCAGTAATCCTGAGTCCATTGGAGTTAGGCTTCCATTGGGACTAGGATTGAGTTGGCTATAAAAGAGAGGCACCCCCATGGGTCTAAGGTATGCTTTTGATACTCAAGCTTGTGAGTTTAGCACTTGATTTATCTTTGAGAGATATACTGACTTGATCGTCGGAGTGCCCCCGGGTAGACGAACCACCGCCGAAATCTTCTCTTTCTGTTGCAGGTCAGCCATGTGCCATCTATTCTGCCGGTGCTCTCCAGTTGGTTACTAAGCGGGCAGTGTGGTCAGAAAATCACTCACACAATTTGGCGCCGTCTGTGGGAAAGAAAGGAGAATAGATGGCCATCACTGTACAAGATCAACGTATTTGAAACGATGAGTTTAGCAAAGATGGAGAATGTGTCGACATAAACGGAGTGAAGACCCTTCCAGAAGGAACGCAAAGACAGGGGGCATGAGTGCTCCCAAGGAAATGACATTCAAGTATAGAAGAGCTCAGCTCAAGTGAGCAGATCCCGGATTCCAGATCCTGGATCCCGGATCTCGGATCCCAGAAGGCATGATCTCGGCCTAGATGAGTAGGTCCGAGAAGACAAGAGCTCAGCCTAAGTGAGGAGATCCCGGATTCCAGATCCTGGATCCTAGATCCCAGAAGGCATGATCTCGGCCTAGATGAGTAGGTCTGAGAAGAGAAGAGTTCAACCTGAGAGAGCATATCCAAGATTCCAGCAGACAAGACCTCAACACTTAAGCCCGAGACGAGAAGAGCTCAGTGAGCAGATCTCAGATCCTAGAAGACAAAAAGAAAACATACAAGGTCAGACTGCAGTTAGCCAGGTTGAAGACCTTTTATAAGGTCCATAAAAGAGCATGTGAAAGCCATGTAGAGGGCAAAGAGAAGAGAAATTATTGTTTAACACTTGTTGAAATTTGTGGACAATTTACAAGTTGAAGTTAAACCGAAATCATTGTTTAACACTTGTTGAAATTTGTGGACAATTTACAAGTTGAAGTTAAACCGAAATCATTGTTTAACACTTGTTGAAATTCTGTGTGAATTTACAAGTTGAAGTTAAACCGAAATCACTGTTTAACACTTGTTGAAATTTGTAGACAATTTACAAGTTGAAGTTAAATCAAAATCATTGTTTAACACTTGTTGAAATTTGTGAACAATTTACAAGTTGAAGTTAAACCGAAATCATTGCTTAAACACTTGTTGAAATTCTGTGTAAATTTACAAGTTGGTTAAACCGATATGATGTTTACCACTTGTTGAAATTTGTAGCAATTTACAAGTTGGTTAAACCGATATGATGTTTACCACTTTTTGAAATTTGTAACAATTTACAAGTTGGTTAAACCGATATGATGTTTACCACTTGTTGAAATTCTGTGTGAATTTACAAGTTGAAGTTAAACCGAGATAATGTTTAACACTTATTGAAATTCTGTGTGAATTTACAAGTTGAAGTTAAACCGAGATGATATTTAACACTTGTTGAAATTTTTTGTGAATTTACAAGTTAAAGTTAAACCGAGATGATGCTTAACACTTGTTGAAATTCTGTGTGAATTTATAAGTTGAAGTTAAACCGATGTGATATTTAACACTTGCTGAAACTCTGTGTGAATTTACAAGTTGAAGTTAAACCGAGATGATGTTTAACACTTGTTGAAATTCTATGTGAATTTACAAGTTATAGTTAAACCAAGGTCGTATCGAAGGGAAAATGGTTTAACACTTGTTGAAATTTTGAGGACAATTTACAAGCTGAAGTTAAGCCAAGGTTATGATAAAGAATGATGGTTAAAACACTTGTTGGAATTTTTGAGAAAAATTTACAAGTTAAAGTCAAGCTCATGCAATATATGTGTACTTGCCGGGACTATCAGGTTGTCAAAACTTGAAATATGGAAAACTGAAGTCTTGATAGAAGACATTGAGAAAGTAACAAGTCCTAAGCAACACTTGTGAAAATATTTGTTTCAATATTTTCAAGTGTTAGGACAAGGCCGAGATGAGCAAGATTAGAAGTTGTGACAAAGGTATTTTACCCGAAGAGATTGCACAGTCAAGGTGTACTTTGAAGACATGCAAATTATTCTAAGTGTAGAATCATACAAAAGCAGAAAAAAGAAGACATTCATTCAAAGAAGAAATTAGAGAAATGCATTTAAAGAAAAAAGAAGACACTTTCGGCCTGAATATTGAAAAATAAGTTATTCAGACTACAAAAATGGCACGTCGGCCGGATTAAAAGCATACAAAGAAGGACAAAGTACAAGGTACAAGGAGTAAAAAAAGGAAACAAAACTACTCGACATCAATGGCAGGATATAGAAGACAGTTGGGAAGACTTTTTAGCAGCCTTCTCGGCCTCGAGCTCAGCATCGATCTCCTGAAGAGTTTGATCAAAGCTCTTCTTGGCGATTGACACCTCGGAGTTTGAAGGCAAGGATTAAAAGCAAGAATCTGGAAAAAGACACAGAAAATAGAAACAAGAATGTAATTCGTAATCAAGAATGGTGATGAAGCTATCAGCAAATCAAGACAAAAAGATTGCACAGGTGTATCAAGCCAAGAACAGTGGCAGAAATCAACAGATGCGTGAATAGTATGTATTCAAGAAGATGATTTGGAAACAACGGGTAAAATAGCAATGGTGATTAACAATGAAGCAGAGCTTCTTGGAAAGCAACAAGAAATAAAACCAGGAGGAACAGTGGCTTACTAGAAAGAGGGAAACCAGAATGAGAATTACCGAAGTCTGACGACGGATGCGAAAATGACAGAATGACGTAAGCTTCACTGGAGGAGAGGAACGAAAACAGTTGCAGAGCTTGAAAGCTTAGAACAATGACGGATTTAAGCAAAAGAGCTAGAAAGAGAAAAAGCCAGAGGATTGAATGAAAAAAGAGAAAAATCAGAGTCAAGAAGACGACAAAGTTCAAGAATAAAGCCAAGTGCACAGGCACTAAGTAAGTATGTGAAGAACAAGAAAGTAAAGACCCAAACACGATGCTAGCAACAGAAAGCGGATATGGCAAGAATAGTGCCAGGCATTCAAACAATAAACAGATTCGAAGTAAAACAGAAGAGTTATGAAAGATTGAGCTTAAAAGCAAGTAAAGAATAGCTGAATTGCCAAGTGAAATGAACGCCAATATGAAAATCGCCGAAGTCAAATAGATGACTGGAAGTCGGGAACCCACTGAAGAATGTGAGTGGAGCAGTTGCAAAGCTCTTGGAGTTTACGAATTAATGGAACAAGAACCTCGGCTAGGAGGTGTGATCTCAAGCAGCTTGGAAAGCATGAAGCTTGATACTTGACAGAAGTGGACAGTAAAGTCCAGGAAACTTTGAGGTCGGCGAGTTTGATCTCGGACAGAAGGGCTTAAATGAACGAAATAGTGTAGGTTTCATCACCTCAGAATGCCGAGGTAATAGAACCTAGGGGGCAGTTGTAGAGATATATTTTCTGAGTACTAACACGTGGCCAAGGTGACGCCGACGTGTCAGCTGAGGTGCCACATGTCCTAGTTGTTTTGCTGAGGTCATCTCAGATAGGCCGAGGTTACCTCCGAAGATATCGGAATCCGAGATAAGCGGATGAGAAGCAAGAGTCCTAGAATGAGAGAAGACTTCATTTTGTATTAAGATGAGACTCTTAGAGAGCTTATCTTGATCCTATTGGGAGTCCAAGATTAGCAGTAATCCTGAGTCCATTGGAGTTAGGCTTCCATTGGGACTAGGATTGAGTTGGCTATAAAAGAGAGGCACCCCCATGAGTCTAAGGTATGCTTTTGATACTCAAGCTTGTGAGTTTAGCACTTGATTTATCTTTGAGAGACATACTGACTTGATCGTCGGAGTGCCCCCGGGTGGACGAACCACCGCCGAAATCTTCTCTTTCTGTTGCAGGTCAGCCAGGTGCCATCTATTCTGCCGGTGCTCTCCAGTTGGTTACTAAACGGGCAGTGTGATCAGAAAATCACTCACACAAATCTCATAGCAAATTTAAAATTCAAACACTCTCCTTAATGTTTTAGTACATGAAATAAATAGAAGGTTGAGCTTGGGGTCAATATACAGTGGAAAGCATGAAATGGAAAATATGAACCATTCTATTTTTTCTGTTATCCCAAGTCCCACCACAATGCCATATGAAATACATATATATATATATGTATATTTGTTTAGGTTCACATTTTTTTATTACAGAATATTATGATACAATAAATTAGCAATTATAATGAGAATCAAGTACAACACAAATCACAATTATATATAAATTTTCAAAATAAAAGGGTTATTTGAAACATATATAAGAAAAAGGAGATTAGAAGTAAGTGAATATAATAAAACTCTTAATCTTTTGGCGAGATCCAAAAACTTGTAATAACCTTTTTTTTTCTTTTTTTTTTTGGATAAAAAAAACATCGATCACATAGAATTGAAAAGCCTCTCCATAAGTACCAGAGGAGGACATGAGATTCAATCCAACAACAAAACCCCATCTAAGCAAATTGGGGCAATCTAGTGGGAGGTCCTATTAGCTACTCGAGGACACCACTTAAAGGATACACCCCCCTGGCTAGTAAGTGAGTGAATGTCCTGATGATAACATCACACTCCCATGGTGGGACGTTTTCTGAGACAGATAACAAAATAACCGTCAAATTATCACTAAAAATTTTGACTGGAGACAAATTTAGAGATTTTACCAAACCACAAGCATGACGAATGGCCAAAGCCTCCCCTTGCATGGTAGAGTTTATGTGAACCTGCTTGGTTGATCCAGCAATCAAACGGCCAAATTTGTACTACGGAAATGAGCCGTAGCTCGACACCAAGGGCTCGAATTGGCTTGAAAGGGGGAGAGGAGAAAGAGAAGGGAGGGAGAGGAAGAAGGGAGGGAGGAGATCGTCGCGCAGCACCACCACCGTCGCCTCGCTGCCGATCGTTGTAGCTTCAGATCGTCGCCTCGTCGATCGTCGCACCACCGCCACCGCCTCGCCGATCGTCGCAGTCGCAGTCGCAGTCGCAGCCCACCTCCTCCAGCCGATTTTTATGGCCCCCTCCCCTCCTTCCTTCTCCTCCTCCTCCTCCCTTCTCTTCTTCTCCCTTCTTCTTCTTCTTCTTCTTCGTTCTACAACAAAAACACGAAAAAAAGAAGAAAAGAAAAAAAAAATCGACACCAAAATGACATCATTTTGATATCAAGCCAAACTCAAACCACGAGCTTCGAACTACGTAGCGCTACCGTTTGTACTAACCTTTTGATTCGGTCTAAAACAATCATTTTGACTACTTTGACAAATTTGCCCGCTTAACAATGACTTGTCTTATAAAAAAAAACGACTTCTTTAGTTGACATAGAGAAAAATCAACTCACACTAATAAAAAAATAATATTTTTAACATTTGTCAAATACATTAGTTGTTTTTCACTAATTATATTTAAAAATAAATAAAAAACTTAAATGTAGGGCAAATTACATTTTACCCCTGAACAATGGACCATTATCAGTTGACCCCCACCAATTAAAATTTGTTACATTTTGTCCTTTAATTATTATTATTTTTTTTTTACTTTTTTTTTTTTTAAATCTCACCCTTTTATTAACATTTGAAAAGAGACGAGAAAGTGACACGCAAGTTATGTAGGCAAATTTTATGACCAAAATGCTCATTAATTTTATTATATTTAAATATACTTTTCAAAAATTTAATTATTTTAAATTTCTTTACCCATTGGCACAAAATGAGTTCACAAGTTTGTAAATGTATAATAAAAGGTCATGCTAAAAATACACGGCGAATACGCGTATTGACTTTAAGAAGAAACAATGCATCTTCCAAAACGAGTATTACATCATTCACTCACAGATTCAACTTTTGAGAAAGAGATGGTTATTTCTGAGAAGCAGAGCTTACCAAACATCCCAAATTCCAATCACATTCACTCCATTCCCTTCACATTTATATATTCATTTTATATCTATTAAATAATTTAATTATACATATACATATATATTTAAAAATAGATGATCAGTATATTTTTTAAATCGCCTATTTTTTTAAGAGGTATTTTTTTCATAAATCTCTTTTTATTTACTCATGTTCTATTTAGTTCATATTATTTTCTTATATTTCAATAAGTCTTATGGGTGACATAATTACCAAAGTACCCATAATAATATTCACATTTATAGTGTGAATGTTCCGTAATATAAATGTTCACACCATCAATGTCAATGTGGATATTCATATTGTCAATGTGAATGTTCACACTTCACATTGTAAAATATGAATGTTCACATTACTAAATTGCTAACCATTTAATAAATAATTGTAAGGGTAGAAATGTCCATAAAATACCTTAAATATGAGAATTAGAATTTGGTAGATCAAATATTTAAATAATATAATTTATTAGAATATAAGAATATCTTATGAACTAATTAAGATACAAACACTTAAAATAGAATTTTCTAATAAATTTACTTTTTTTTTTAAAGGTAAGCATGAAGAAATTATACTGTTACTATTATTGAATATACACATTGAAATAGGGCTGAGGTAGGCATCACAAGCTCCAACAAGATTAATTAGTCCACCCATTGTGAACCGGAAGACAAGCTCACTCCTTTGGAATTTTCCTACCATATTTGGTAAAATTTATGTTAAATTTTTTTTTTTAATTTAATTTTTGAAGTCATAAGCTTAAACAATTATATTTTAAAGTTGGGTTTAGATTTTTTATTTAAAATATTTATTTATTCATTTTAATTTAAAATTGGGTAAGTTATGCTTTTTATTTGATCTACAACGAACCATGTTTTGTAAATCAAAAAAGTTTGGGTCCTAGAATTTAGGACTCCAAATATATCTAGAATTGAATTTGAGTGTTGAAAATTGAATTGATAAAATGTGAAATTTATATATGAAATGAATCTGAGTTATTAATATAAAATTTTGAATAATTTTTAAATTTTTAAGTTTAAGTCGATCGCATTTGTAAATTTGACTGTCCTTAACAAATACAATGGTTGCTATCTGAGTGGAACCTTCCATGTAAATATAAAATTTTGAATAATTTTTAAATTTTTATGTTCAAGTTGGTCACATTTGTAAATTTGATTTCAGAGTAATAACTGTCCTTAACAAATACAATAATAATAATAGAGAATTCTAATTTTAAAATTTTAAAAAGAGTTTCAATGATGTAGTAAAAGAAAGAAAGAAAGAAAAAAAAAAATATATATATATATAGACATACACATCATATCACATGTGAACCTCATTCATTATTACATCACTAAAACTCTATTTAAAATTTTAAAATTAAAACTTTTCATCTTTATTCCAAATACAATGGTTGTTATCTGGGTGGAACCTTCCAGGTAACCATGGTCTGACAATTCAATTGAAAAATAAATAAATTAATTAATTAATTAAAGAAAAACACAAATAAAGTAAACAAGAAACAAGTGGGCACAATATTCGAGTTAGTTATAGTGGAGCGTAGGGTAATTAGAATGGTTTGGCTTCATTTCGAAGGGTACTTTTGGACTCGTAAGGGTTTGTCACGAATTTTATTTTGATAATTTGAATATTTAATGTGTAAAATTTGTTAAATATTATATATTTATAAAAAATTATATTGATCGGATATCAATAGTTATTTTATCGAAATAGATTTTTGTTGACCGTTTATTTTTTTATACAAAACTAATTTGATCACCTAACTATCGATATTCGATCAATGTAATTTTTTAATAAGCATAGTACTCGATGAATTCTGCATATTGAACAATTTAAATTATCAAAACGAAATTCATAATAAACCCCACAGACCCAACAATACTCTCTAATCCAATCACAAACCAAATGAAAGCCAAATCCAATTAAAATATGATTTAGAATAATATTCACGCATCCAACACCACAATAATATTCTTTATAAGCCATAAAACAAAGTTCAGTGATTAATTGTTTCGTTTACATTTTTAAAAAGTCTTTATTAATTTTTATTTTTATTTTTACTTTTTAGATACATAAGATTAGATACATAAGTAAAAAATTAAAATATGAAAAAAAAAATCACTAAAATGAAAACGTGAAAAAAAAATGTACATAGATTTTTATTTGAATTTTTATTTATTTTAGCATTTTTTAAAAATAATTTAGTCAATTTATTTTACTTTTCAGACATATCTAAATTAAATACATCTAAAATGTACAAAAAATTAATTAAAATATTAAAAAATTACTAAAAATAAACAAAAATTTGTTTTAAAATAATTTTTATAAAATCAAACCAAATATATACAAGTTTTTCTTCAGTTTGGTACATAGTTTGGGTTTTGTGGGTTCCATTATTATAAGGTACACTTTGATGATTCCTATATTTTTTAAGTCACAACACGTAAATTTATTTATAATAAAAGGGTTAGGTTTAGAATTGTTTATTTATAAGGCTCTTCGAATATATTATCTATAAAATAAAATAAAGTTAATTTGATAATCATAACATAACTTCTTCATTTTATCATATTTATCACCTTCCCAAAAAAAGGATAGTCTATTTTAAAAAACATATATGTTGTCCACTTTTGTGACGGGAAACTTAATAAATTGAAGATAATACAATTATCGGATTGACTTAATTTTTTTTAAATAATATATAAGAATGATTTTTACGAAATAAACGGTTCAAATTCTTAAAAATAGACCTATGATGGAGTGCTTGAACAATACCCTTCAGTCTAGATCTTAGACTGGAGGGAAACTTGCTCCTAAAAAAAATTTAAACCCATTGATAATTTTAACTACATTTGTATGTCATATTCGTATTTAAAAAAAAAAAGTGGCAGTTTATATTTAAAAATTATCAATATATATATATATATATTATAAAGATGAATACAATGCATATTATAATTACGATTATTAAACTAATTTAATTTTTAATTAATAAACCTAAGAAATGAAGGTACCAAGTCTTTTCTCCGATTGGTGAGAAATTGAAAGAGAAACTAGACACAATCAAAGTAGAATTCAAACATGTTAAAATATTTTAAACAAGTTTCCCAGAGGATGCAGAGTATTGCTAAACCTCTTAAATGTTGGTTTGTGATGTGGGTTGACTTTTTAATTTTTTAGTTATTTTAGTCTGGGATTAAAAAGTCTTGTTTAAAATAATTTTTTTGACTTTTGTGACTTTTGTGGGAAAAAAATAAATGATTATAGTTTGGATATGACATTTTGTTTTATTGAACTAAAAAACCTATTTTATTTTTTATGACAATTTTATCCAAACGAAGGCTTAATAAGTTTCTTAAACGACAAATTCAACATTTGACTGAGCCACTAATTATTGTTTATTGAGATTCGTCCCAATCAGGAATTTGATTATATAATAATTGAATCTGAATAACACATCATAATTTGGAATAAATTTTTGATATTTTTTTTAAAAAATATTATTCATCCTCTTATTTTTGTCTCTCAATTAGGTGGCTAAAGATGAAAGAGAAAAGAGTGTGGGACCACTTTATACAGGTTTTAGCCACGTCATTCAGAATAAAGTTAGGGAGATCTCAATTAGGAGAATGTAACAGGACTTTTTTTTTTTTTTTTTTTCTGGTCTCTATCCTTTTTGACAATTAGGATAAGGAAAATGATTGGTGGCCCTAAAAAAGTTGTCCCTAATATCCCTAATTTCCAATTTTGGAAACTGTTTTTTTTTTTCTTTCCTTTTTCCTTTTTTTTTTTTTTTTTTTACCTGAAATAGAATTTCGGGGCATTCAAGCCCCGAAATTTCGGGCCCTCAATCACTTCCGTTAAGATAATCAGATGACAAACATAAATGGTATGAAAAGTGGTTTTATAAACATAGTTCTTACAGATAAATCACATTCAGAATGATATGGTATGGCAGTGCCATATTTATATTTGGGTTACAAATGAAAGGATACTAAAAACTTGTGCCATTTTATATGAACTTTTTTTACAATTTTTTTGGGGTATAATACTACTTGAATTATATTTAAGTCATGTGAACACTTAATTATGTAAGTATTTTTTGTATAATTTTGTGGATACAATATGCGAACCCAAATTGTGAAACAGCCTTATTAATATAAAATTAAACATTTTTTTAAGATTATTATTAATTGTTCATTAGTGGTAGTACATATATCTCATTTCATTTTTGTGTATGTACAAAGTAACATGTGAACATGTCATGTACCAAATCGTTCTTATAGCAATTCAGAGTAGATGCAATAGAAAGAAAGAGTATAGCGATCCCTGGTTTTGCCTTTTATGTATGGTATTCCAGACTTGGGTTCCATGGTTGAGTATTATTGTATATGTCTCTTTTCGTTCTTTAATTCTTTGTATTTGAGTTTTAGGATGTGTTGGACAGGTTTGTAGCAGGTTGAGTGTGTTTTGAAACCAATGGTTGCTGCCCAGTTTTTGGTGTCTTCGCTCGAGCGAGATTTGAATGGTGTGTCTCTTGGCTCGAGCGAGCTTTCTTGCATTCGAGCGTGCGTCTGCGTCTAGTTTGGACCTAAAGGTTGTGTTTCTTCACTTGAGCGAGCTTTCCTTCGCTCGAGCGTGCTTCTGGGTTGTAGACCTGAAACTTCGTGTTGTTCGCTCGAGCGAGGTTTCTTTGTATCTGGTCGCTCGAGCGACCACTCCATCACTTGAGCGAGCCTCGAGTATATCAGTTCGCAGCAGCGTGTTTTTACACACTTTTTCATCTCCATTTCTCTCCAAACCCTAGATCCGTCCCTCCCACTCTCTACACACTTCTTCTCTCTACTAATACACTTGATCTAGAGGGTTTCTACCCTAATTCCTTTGTAAAAAGGGTAGAGTATTGCGTGGGCTACATTTTGATCCGAAAATTTGTGGATTTGGAGTATTTTGAGGTTTCTTCATCTTCTCCTTTGGGTCTCTTCTCTTGAGGTAGGGATAATTACTCACTTTTATGAGCTTTGACATAAACTTTAGGCATTTTGATTAAATGGTGGAATTATGGATATTTTGGAAAGCTAGGGTTTGAGATTTGAAATGTTTGAAAGAGAGATTTTGTAATTTTGAACTCTATGTGCCTATGAGTCCTTGAAAGTGGGATTAATGGTGTATAATGGGTAGAATGTGGACTTGGAAACAATATTTGAGATAGGGGAAAAGTGCCCTAATTTAATGTAATTGATTAATTTGTATAATTAATTAGGTAATCGTGGGAATATGAAATTGGTTTGAAAATCATGGAATTGAGATTAAATGGTGTAGTTGGATCGATTAATCACTCACCTTGGAAATTGTTGATAGTTTATCTATATGATAAATTTATTATCTGTTTAGAAATAATTGTTTTAGGCTATCGGTGGAGGATAGTCTTGATTGTTGTAGACGCTGTATGATGATTAGGTAAAACTGAAACTAATCACCTGGAATATGTCATTGAATATGACGGTTGAAATAACACATTATATAGGTGCATTAAATGATCATTGTATATGATAAAGCGTTTAAATACATTGCATATGTATCTTGCATGGGAGGAGATAGGGGATGTACTCCATGGGTTGGGAGGAGATAGGGGATATACTCCATGGTTTGAGAGGAGATAGGGGATGGACTCCATTGATAATTGAGCGTAATCTCATTTTGAATTATTGATAATTAAAGTGTTAACAACATGAGTTGTAGTCTCATTCTGAATTGTGGATAACGGAAGTGTTGATAATATGAGCTGCAGTCTCACTTAAATTGTTTGGTTAGATAATGAACCATGCTCTAGAATTGAATTGGATAAATAAAAGGGAAGTGGATTGAAACATGGAGGTAAATGTTGATTGGTATGGGAATGATGTACATTGCTTTACCTGCGTTAACCGTTTGGTGAATGCTAATGTTTTAGTTATCATTCATATTATGTTTAGCATATCTTTATTGAGTTTTGACTCACCCTATATGAGACATTATTTTCAGGTACAGGAGACATGCCGCCTCCAAGGACTTAGCTTGGGTGGTTTTAGAGGCTGAAGGCTTCTTTTGTTGTATTATTGATTCTGTATTATATGTAATTCAAGCCGAGGGCTATATATGTAAAGAGTTAGAACTCTTTTTTTGGTGTAACCAAGTATTGACTTGGAAAGTTGTAAGCCCGTAGGGTATTTACTTTTGTTGTCAACATGTAATACCTTTTGTAAAGAATACTCTGATGTATAAATATATGATATTTCATTTATGTTTATGGATTTATTGTATGATGAGTTTATGTTTTTTTTTTAGAGCGTTACAAAGAGAGACTAGAACTAGTTTTGGAGAAGTTTCCCATAGAAGACATCTATAATGTCTACCAATATATCATATATATATATATATATATATATATATATATATTATTATTAAAAGTAATATTTTTTCTATACTTAAGTGGTACATTACAATGACTTCTTTTTTTTTTTTTTTTCTAAGAGAGTCACGTCTGTATGTATTTTCTTCTACGCAAACCCAAACCTAATTTAAATTATTTTAACTTTATCTATTTGATATGGATTCTGTTTGACAAATATTTCTTTTTCATATATTTTTCATGGTAAATTGAGATAATCTATAAACTCAATACCAATTTTACGTTTCACGTTTTTTTTTTCATAATTCTTTTAAGGGTATTAAGATATTTTTTTAATGCTAAGTTGTCCTTTGTTTCAATACCAATTCTATATTATTATATATTATGGATTTGTCATTTCAATTTTATAGTGATTTCATATATGAAATTATATTTCATTTCCTACATTATTTTATATAATCACAACTTATAGGAGGAAAAACCTGCACAATAATGATACTTTTGAGTTAATTTTTTAATTGTTGAACTGTAAGTTCTTTTATGTTTTGACATTATATTACAGATGATTAATCACTTCACACACTAAGATGCATCTATTATTTAGATGTTTTCATTATTTTTTTATTTTGGATTTAGATGTTATTATGTGATTTTTTCTTAATTAGTCGTTGTTGAATTTCTTTTATATGATTGATATTTTAATTTAATTAGGAGTGTTTATTTTATAATCTTATAATTTAGTATATATATATATATATATAATAAAATCATTATATGATGATTCAACTACAACATATTTATATTTAAATTTTTAAATAAATTTAATATAATTTATATTTCTACATATTTTTATTTTCTAAATGAATATAAAAGAAAATTAAATAGTTAGAATTACTTTTAATTTTATGTTACTAATTTTTTTTCTAATTTAACTATTTTTTTAAATATCAAAATAAGTATTTATTTTACTATTTTATAATTTAATATATATCATGCAAAATTATTATATGATAATTACACTTTTATAATACGATAGAACTAAATTATCAAAATACAGAATTATTTAACTAAAATTTATATATATAAGTATTTGATCTGAGCCAAAATGTTACAATTTGAGACTCCTTATCTTATATTTTTAGTCTTTTACCTTATGATGTTGGATACAATAAAATATTTTTCTTCTTTTTTAGGTTAATATCACTTTGCAGATAGAAGGATTGCAAAAAAGTGAAAAATCCATGACTGAGTGAATCTGCACAAGCAGAATTCACAAATCCACATGAGCGGATTTCCCTGATCATGTTTTGCCTGAGTTGATCCGCATGAGCGAAATTTCTAATCTGCACGAGCGGATTTGCTTCGATATTTGTGAACGTGTTTTTGACTTAGAATTGATTGGAGGTTATAAAAAAAATTTTGGAGACCTGTTTTGATATTTGAAACCCTAGAGAAGACGGCCAAAAGTTAAAAAAAGAAGAACAATCATCAATTCATGACTTCCTTTTCAACATTTGAAGTGTTCAACCTCTCCATGAGTGGCTAAGCCTTCTTCCTAGGATTGAGATGAAACGCTAATCAAGTATCATATAATTTTGCATTTTTAATTCTAGTTTATCTTTAGAGTTGGACAATCGTTGTATGATCATTTTTAGATCTTTCATTCAAATAATTTATTCATTCAATTTATGTATTCGATTTTTGTGGTTGAGAATGCATAATTATACAACTGTTTTACTTTCTTGTATATTTGAATTGTGAGACGAGTCATGCTTGAGAGAGACAAATCATGTTGCAACCTTAGTTTAGTATAGACGATTCGTGCCAATTGAAAATGATTCGTGCCTACGTTTTGAATATACTCATCTTCTTGACGATGATATTGGGGCTTGTAACCACGATACATCATTATTATTTGTACTATTGATTTACTATAATTAGATATTTTAATTACATGATATGAGATTAGTAGCGAATTACAAAAACACATAAATGAATTATTTTTTAACTCTCAATTACTTAATAAAGATGGAATGATATATTAGTGGGTCAATATTGTCTCATTTATAAAGTTTTCGACTACTTTATTGTTAGGAGCATCACGTGACAATATATACTAACAGGTCATCATTTATTTCCCTACTATTGTTTTGTCTCACTCCTCGTTTAACAAGTGATTTTTTTAGTCAAAAAATTATTAAAAAAATTAAAAAGCCAAGAACTTATACAAAAAAGTCAAAGATTTCATTTTCTTTTTATTTTTTGCACATCTTTTTATAAAAAAATTAAAAAGTCATCCCAAACGTACTAGCTTTTTTTTACATCATATTTTAACTCAAAAGTTAAAAAATTACTAAAAAAGCCTATTCTCAAACGAGATCATTTTTTTCGGCTACCTTATTGTTAGGAGCATCACATGACAATATACTAATGGGTCATCCTTTATTTCCTAACTATTGTTTTAGAAAGTGGCTTATAAGATAACTTTTTGACTTATTATGAAAAAATGTCCAAAAAGTAAAAATGTGACCCAAATAAGTTAATAATCCAAAAAGTTGGCTTATAAACTTGTTGCCAAAAGAGGCCTAATAAAAGTATATCAATATTTTTCACCTATAGTTTTCCACTATGTCATTAGTTAAGAGCACCACATGAATAATATTATACGATACTCTAGGATTATTGAATAATTATATAATAAAATTATTAAGCAATTCCACAGTACCATGTAACATTACTTATGTAACATTCTTGATAAATGAGGCTCCGTTTGGGAATAAACTATTTTAATTGGCTATTTAACTTTTTACAACGTGTAAAAAAGTAGAGAGAGTGATGTGATGAAGTGTTTTGTTTTATTTGCTATTTTAGCTTGGAATGGGCTCTTTTAGTCCGTCTCAAACTGAATAATTGCAAACTAAATTAGGTGAGTCACTTATTATCTCTCAAATTGGAATCACTATTATCTATGTCATTGATGGGTGATTATTCTGTAGTATGAGAGTATGGTCACGTGATACTCTATGATAATATGATTGGTGAGGAACATAAGTGGGCACAATGAATGGTAATTAGTAAGAGAGTATGGTCACGTGATACTCCAAGACTATTGTATAATTTTCCGTCATTGATTGGTAACATCAAGCATATATTGGGAAGCAAAAAAAAAAAAATCAATTTATTGACTTATTGACTTGATTTATTGAGGTTATATCGCTTCTTTATTTTCTACACATCTTTTTGTGATAAGTCAAAAAACTAACTTATAAGCTATTTTTCAAAACAATCCACGATAGTGTTTCAAAATTATTGAATAAATTTTCGTTCGACATTTGGAAGGAAAAAAAGACTAAGGGACAAAAGGGTAGTGACGAGAAAATAAATAAACATTAACTCTTGGTTTAGTTTTGAAATTGTGATTCTAATTAAAAAAATTTAAAACTTTTCTCAACATTCCTAATTAAATATATAACTCAAAATTCAATTTAAAAATTATTTTCAAAATTCATAACAAACCACATAATTCAAAATTTAATTTAAAACTCTTTTCAAAACTCAAAATCAAACGTTTTTCAAAACTCTTTAAAAAAAAAAAATCGAAAAAATATTTTTTTATTTTCTTTTTTAAAATTATTTTTAGAATTGTGATTTGAGTGTAAAGTCGTGTTTTGAGTTATGAGTTTTGAAAAAAAAAAATTTGTTTGATTATGAGTTTTGAGTTGAGTTTTGAAAAGAATTTTGAGTTGTATTTTGAATTTTGAATTGTATTTTGAATTTTTTTGGATTTATTTATTTTTAAATATTTAAAAAATTTCTTAATCTTATTTTTTTAGGGTAAATATTTTATATTTTAAATATTTATTTGTTTTAATATGCACTGTATTAATACATTTGTGTGCTATATGTTTTTTAAAAAATATTTTAAAAATTTATTTTTTATTTTAAATATATAATTTTTATTTTACATAATTTTTTATTTTAAATAATTTATTTTATTTGATAAATATTTTTTTAAATTTTTTTAAATTAAAAAAAAGGATCACCATATATATATATAAATCATAACAAATTATTTGGCCAATACTTAAAAAAACTAACAAAAATTATTTTTTGAAAAAATAAAAAATAAAAAAAATATTTTTTCAAAAAAATATTAAATAAAAAATAATTTAAAAGACAAAATTATAAAAAAAAATTAATAGAGTTTTGAAAAGAGTTTAGTTTTGAGTTTTGAGCTATGTGTTTGGTTATGAGTTTTGAAAATAATTTTTGAATTGAGTTTTGAGTTATGTGTTTGGTTACGATTTGAGTGTAGAGTTTTATTTTGACTTTAAAATATTAGAAAAATTAAAATATTTACAAAATAAAATAAAATATTTAAAATTAAAAATATTTAAAAAACAATTATACATTTAAAATAAAAAAAATGCTTAAACATTTTTAAATATTAAAAAAATTAATCTAAATTTTTTAAAAATACAACTCAAAATTTAAAAACACAAAACTCAAAATGCAATTCAAAACCCAAAACTCTTTTAAAAACTCATAACTAAACAAATTTCTTCTTTTCAAAACTCAATTTACAACTCCACATTTAAATCCTAACTTCACATTCAAATTATAATTCTAAAATTAAACCAAACGCACGCTAAGGTAGCGTTTGGTAACGTTTACGTTTTTTGTTTATGTTTATAAAAATTTTATAAACTGGTTTTTGTTTATTTTTAGAAAAACATAAACTATAAATGCGTTTGGTTTGAACAAAATGTTTGAAAATTTTTAAAAACATAAACTAAAAAATATGTTTGATCAGGCTTAAAATATTTATATTTATTTTTTATTATTTATGACAATGGGTCATACACATTATAATTGGAAAAAAAATAATAATTGAAAAAAAAATTAATTGGAAAAAAAATTAATTGGAAAAAAATTATTTAAAAAATAATAATTGAAAAAAATTTATTTGAAAGAAAAATTAATTGAAAAAAAATAATTTGTTAGTCAAATTTTTAAATTTTTGTTTAAAAACCAACGTAAATTTTTGAGTTTATGCTTTTTTCTCAAATTTGTAAATTGAGACAACCATTTATAAATCAAAAAAATTATCAAAGAAGTTTTTATGATAATTTTTAAAATTTTTGTAAATATAAACTGAAAATAAAATGATTACCAAATAGACTATTGTTTAGAGGCAAGGAGGAGGAAATTGAAGGAGAAAGAGGAGGGCAAAAGTTTATTCTTTGAAGGGGGTAGTAAATTGTTATTATTTTTTAGTACAAAGAGAAAAGATAGAGAAATTTATTATTATTAAATAAATAAATAAATATTTTTATTTACATGACAACTCCGACCTTGCTCATTTACTTCATGTTAACAGAGACAAATGAAGATGTACCAAAAAGAAAACAAACAATCTAGGAAACTCTGAGGTTGTTTGGTCAATGGTTTGGACAAGTTGTTTGGTTAATATGAAACCATCGGTGAGTTAGTTGTAAAAGGAAAATATTTGAGACTCTCAAATTTTTTTTACAATTTTATTCATAATGGTAGGTTAAAATAGATGTTAATTTTTGATTTATTATACCTCCCATCGTCGAGGGTCTAATTCACATGCTATATCATTGTGGATAAATTTGTAGATCAAATGTGTAAGTCTCTAACATTACTCATTGTGAAAAGACTTTTTTTAATATTTACCCGTATTTCTTGTGTTAGATGTACAAATTAAGGCCATGTTTGTTTTCCGAATTACGCCTCTAGATTGGACTAACAGTGAGCTCTTTCTCTTTGTTTGATAACATGCTATTTTAATAATTTTTTGATTTTTAATAAAAAGATGTGAAAAAAAATAAAAAGAGTGATGTTGTAACTGATAGTAATTTTTTGATTTTTTAACTAAAATTGAAAGTTGCTAAACGAGAAGTTCATGTTTGTTTTCCCTTTTGGCCAATGGACTAACAGTCCCAACGAACTATGAAAATCCTTGGAGGAGTAGGCTATCAGTCTAGGCGAGGAGGTGATATTCAGAAATAGTTCATTCGGATTAGAGTGTTACCGGTCTTCTGGTCAACTAACGAAGTGTAATTTTTTTTTTTAACACATGCAGTCACACATTTTGAACATTAATATATATATTTTTGAAAGTAAAAACAATGGTTTTTATTTATTTTATTATTTTACATAAAAATAATTTAATAATTCCCATGTTAACTACTATCATTAAACAATTATAATTTTACTTAATTCCCTCACTAATAATCTTATTCATCCTACCTTTGAAAACAAATAGGACCTAATGATTTTAAGAGAAACTACTTGACAATGGTGTTAGAATAAAAAAAATTATAATATTAATTATTAATTATTAATATTTATAATATTTTTCATTTGTTTATAAATAGTTTTTGACTCACATATGTCAGTGTAATTTACCCATGGTTTTACCACTGAAAAACCTATTTAAAGCCGATCAATCTTCTCCTCAGTTAACTTTATTTCTCTCAACTCCTTAAATTATGTTTGGATGTTGCATTTGCGAAAGAATTTTTTTTTTTTTAAAAATGAAATAAAAAATAAAAGTTGCATCACTTTTTTTTTTTCTCTCTTTTCTTTAATATAATTTATATAAGAAATAATTAATAGAGTTAATTATATTTTTAGTCATCAAAGTATGAGTTTTGTGTTTTGTCTTTAATATTTAAATTGTATCAATTTAATCACTCATGCATGAAAAGTAGTGTTGTGTAAAATATCGTTCAATTCGCTAAAATTGCCCAATCTGCACCGATCCGTCCGTTAATTGCAAGTTGATTTGATGTACAGTTTGAATTTTATAATATGCTTTTGAAATTGTCCTGCTCTGTCATAGTTAATACATATATACATTTTTTAAATTTTAATAAAATATCAAAGTAAAAAAATCAATGTGAGAGAGATCGAATACGTAAAATTTGGTACAAATTATGTCATATATATGTAAAATATTATGTAAAATCAGTTAGTATTACATATATGAAATTATTATGTAAATTAGTATTATATATTATACAAGTGTTTGATAATTATTTAAGGTTATTCTTCAATCAATTCATAGGTTTAAACTGTCCAAACCACGGTTTGGTTACGAATAACAAATTTGTCAATCCATCATCCACAATTTAGTTTTAGTTTTATCCTCAAATCACGTTGAACCACGTCGTGCACACCCTTGATAGTGTCAATTAAATACTTTTCATGCATTGGGGATCATATTGACACCAAAATGAAACACCTCTATATATATTGGGCATCAAATTGACACAATTTAAATATTGAATGAATAAAATGACACAATATTCATATTTTGGGATCCAAAAATGTTATTAACCCTAACTAATACTTTGTATAAGTTAAGAATCTAATATAAGTGACATAAGTAGATGAAGTTATTATAAGTTAACAAGTAAATATATAGTTAAAGTAGTTAATAAACTCAACAAAAGGGAATTAAATCACACAAATAAATACTAATTAAAAAGCTCATAGTTTATTTATTTTTTTTTATAAAAAAAATAAATGAAAAAGCCCTAGGCACTAGGAACGCTAGGACTTAGGATTGGGGCTTGACCAAGGATTCTTTGAAATGAGCTGGTCCGACATGACTTAATTTTGTGAGGAGTAAATACAAGCTTGAGTCGGACTTGATTTATGTCAAAAAATTAGTCCATGAGATCATTTTGCCATGCTGCTTGTATTTTCACTTTCATTCTTATCATTTTGCCGTGCTTGATGTATTTTCACTTTCATTCTTTGTAAGAGTTAGAAAACAATCTCTTTCTTTCTATCTTCTTAAAGGGCAACCATGTAGGGTACTAGTATTTTATGCGATGTTTTGCAAATGCAATTGTAGGGTTGTCCATGACATGGACCCTTAAGTTTCCTACTACCTTCCCCCAAATAAAATAAAGTCTAGTCACACAAGAATAATGCTTTGTTTTCTTCTTTTTGTACAAGGAAAAAACAAAAAAATCCTTATTCTTCCTTTTGTTTAAGCAAAGTTACAAAAGCATTTCAAATTATTCTCGTTCAATAAAGTATTCCAAGTTAAGTTCACATTGTAATTCTCGGATCTCCTCCATTAATAAACCTTCCATATAATCAAATTCACCGATTGTTTAACAACTCAAATTTAATATTTAAACGTGACTTTACTAACCATAAATAATTAAAAAAAAGACTGACTATATATATGACAGACATTTTTTTGAAATTAATGAGTTTATCAAAAATCAAACTAAGAACAATTCAAAACTGTAATCAAATTTCATGACTATATACATCATGTGGTGTGATCTGATTTTTTTCTTTCGGTTTGACTTGTTAAATAATCGACCAAAATTGACCATTAATAAAAGTTTATTAATGCAAGGTCCCATATATCTCAACCTTCAATAAATTCTTACTTATTAATATTGGCAGGCAGAAACTTTTTGTTAAATTGAGTTATCATGTCAATTGTTTTTTATTTTGCCAAAAAATTAGATTGGTTGTTATTTGGCATAATAGGTATATTAATACTCAAAGTTCAACTGCATAATAGAAGTTTAAGATTCTTAAGAATAATTCATTACATAAAGACTAAGGCCTAGTTTGGGAAGACTAAATAAGTGTACTTTTTGACTTTTTTTGTATTATGTGTAGAAAAAGTAGAGAGGAGATGTTGATTGATGTGACTCAAAAAAGATAAAAAGATGAAATAAGTGCACTTTTTTCTTTGTAGCCAAACTTGGCCTAAAATTGGATTGTCCGATGAGTAAGATTCTTAAGAATAACCATCTTGCAGTAGAAAATTAATTGTTATTTTAATGTTATCAATTACTTTCACGTCTCAAAATTCACTATTGTCAATTGGTTAAAGTAAAGACTAGTGGGTTAGTCTGGAGAATCAGATGCTTTTTAATAAACGTGTGATACATGATTTCAAGTACTGTTATATTGTCTAATTTATTATCTTGCTAATCCTCTCCTAATATTGTATATATATAAATATATCGGTACATGTTTAGCCTCTGTTTGGGAAGATAGGTTGGGTTGGGTTGGGTTACGTTTGGGGCTATTTTAATTACAAAAAGACAAAATAGACTTTTTAGTCTAAAAAGATAAAATATTACATCTAACATATAATCATTACATTCTTTCTCTTGTAAAAAATCAAAAAGCCAAAAAATCATTCACAAATGCATTATATCCAATTCATTCGCATTATCTCCATAATCTTACATTTTGGTGAAACAATTGTATTTAGGATAAATTACAGTCAATCGCCTTAACTCATTTGCACTTTGTCCCATGAATTTCAAAATTCAACAATTAATTATTTCAAAGTATTATGTTATTATAATTAATCCTTCTTGTTATGATTTTGTTAGAAATTTACAAAAAAAATCATATTATATAAAACGCACGACACATTTATTAATTTTTTAAGACAATAATACACATTATTGATTTTTAGGATAATAATACTTTAATATGGTGATTCTATTTACACTTTGTCTCTTTTATCTTAGTGATAAAGTCCAAACGAGATTATCAGATAAGAATACTTTTATATCCCTTTGATTTTTTTTTTTTAAATTTTTAATCGAATCCTAATAAAAATAAAGTTAATTGTAATATAATACTTTGAGAGAGTTAATTATTGAGTTTTAAAATTTAAAAGGACAAAATATAAATGAGTCATAATGGGAGGTGTATTGTAGAATTTAAGGGGTAATTATAATTTATCCTTATATTTAAAAGAAAAGCCTCATTTTAGGGAAATTCTACAATACACCTCCCTTGGAAGGGGTGCACGATTTGCATTCATAGTTATGCCATTTTTTTTCTTTAGTTACGATAATATTTTAATTATGACTTGAGATCTTTCATTGTACCTCATGTGGTGTTTCGGTCTCGTTTAGGAACAAACTATTTTAATAACTTTTTAATTTTTACAAAAAGCTGTGTAAAAAAATAAAAAGAGTGATGTGACCATTTATAGTAACTTTTAATTTTTTGGCCAAAATGTATAGTTGACAAACGATGCCTTAGTTATATTTAAGGCAAATTACACTAACGGTCCCTATAGTTTTGCGTTTGTATCACTTTGATTCCTACCTTTTCAATTGTGATACATTTGACTTTAAATTTTTAATTGTGTTCCAAATATTGAAAATACCATTGCTCAATTTCAAGGGCAAAATCGTCAATTCGATAAATTATAAACTAATTTGACAAAAATAAATGTCAAAAAAATATTTTAAAATTTTTAAAAATTATTTCTATCCACCAAAGATAAAATTATGTAAAATTGATAAATCTTTTATACATTTATTTATTTATTTTACCAAATTAATTTTTATTATGTGTTTGGATGATAATAATGTAGGGTGGCTGATTTATTGTCATTAAATTAGTTTATATTTTTTCAAAAGTCAAATGTGGCAACAACTTTGATATTATTATTAAACTAATCCACTAAATCAAAAAAATTTAAAACTAAAAACATTTCATATATTGTGCCTGTTTGGTGCAGCTTAAAAGTTGCTTATTTCAGCTTTCAGCTTAATTTAAGCTATTTTGATGTGTTTGGTTTAGCTTATAGCTTTTTGGAAATCAGAAATCAGCTTATTCTTTGAGTGGGGCAGAAGATGCTTAAGTTATAAGTCAGAAATCAGCTTATGCTCATAATTACAAGTTATAAGTTGTTTAGGTATAAGTTATAAGCACTTTCCCACAGCTCTACCAAACAGGGCCATTAAATATATCGATTACACATTAAAAGCCTAATAACCACCCATTACATGATTATCATCCAAACACATAATAAAATTTAAATGGATAAAATAAATAAATAAATAAATGTGTAAGAGATTTATCAATTTTACATAATTTTATCTTTGGTAGGTCAAAATAATTTTTAAAAATTCAAAAATATTTTTTTAACATTTATTTTTATCAAATTAATTTATATTTTGTTAAATTAATTTATATTTTATCAAATTAACAACTTTGTCATTGAAATTGAATAATGACATTTTTAATTATCTTATGTAGAACAATATTTAAAATTTACGATCAAAATATGTCACAACTAAAAAATTTTAAGAGTGATTTGGGATGTCTTAAATAAGTACACTTTTTAATTTTTTATAAAATATGAGTTGAGTTTGAGTTGGGTTTGAAGTAATATAATAAAGAAGTGATGTGATTTAAATAAAATGATATGACTTAAATTAAATAATAATTTTTTGTCATTTTAATTTTTTTAATACATGACAAATAAGACCTGAATCAAAATAATACGAAATTTCAAATTATAAAAATTATTAGTATAATTCGCCTTTAATGCGCATACCATAACTTTTCCCCTCATCTTAAAAATCTCCTGTTTTTGTTTTTGTTTGTTTTGTTTTATTTGTTAGTTGTGTTTATATTGTCCAAAAATTAATTTTGCGAAGGTACAGTGATACGAAGCTAGGAGAGGACGTACCCCAATCATCGTCACGTGGCACCTTTTACCTCACCCACCTGTCACTCTCCTACTGAGCCGGCCTCGTAACCTCTCTTTTAATCCCCTACACCCTTCTCACATACAATCAATATCTCTAGAGAGAGAAAATAAACCATATAGAGAGAGAAGAGTCGTATTAGGGGAAAATTATTAACGGTAATATTATATACACCAATTAATATATTATTATTGATTATATTTATTATATAAGTTAAAATATTTAAAATTATATAAATAATACTATATTATCTATTAGTATATTAGTATATATATTATATACACCAATTAATATATTATTATTGATTATATTTATTATATAAGTTACAAATATTTAAAATTATATAAATAATACTACATTATCTATTAATATATTAATATATATATTAATTGATACATATAACATTATTTAATTATTAAATATTTTTACAAATATTATATCTGTACTCCCTAATTAATTATTATTTAATATAACTTTTTATATTTTCTAATTACTTAACATAATTTTTTTACTTATTTATATCTTTTATCAATCATTATATTATAAATTAAAATTACTCAATCATAATATTATAAACTATCACGTACCTATATTACCCAATAAGTACTTGTATTTGGAACAAGCAAACGCAACCGCCTCATATTTAAACCCTTCACACCACACCAAACCAAAAGCTCCCCAATGAATCATCACTACGTCGTTGCGTATTGACCACCACTGCCACCTCACCTCCCACCGCCCTAGCTCCGCCTCTCTCCTCCGCCGGAATTCCTTTCCTCTCCGGCTGCGCCACCATTTCCTTGTTCCATATAACTTCTCTCTCTCTCTCTCTCTCTCTCTCCTCCCACCCCCCCTCTCTCTCTATATCTATCTGCTATATCTATAATCATGACTCCAAAATCAATACATACACGCTAGCTAACCTCGCCGCCTCGATTTCCATAGACACGAAGGAATGAAAAATCTTCGATCGGATCCGAACCACGTCGTTGTGGTTTGAAATTATGCATCCTTTTTGCTGCGTATCAACCGTTCAAGACCGGAGCTCCGGGAATCCGCCGGAGCCCCTACCTATGTCCTCGGAGATCTCGTCCGGATCCAGTGCCAGATCCGACACGGTTAAACACACACACAACAATAACAACAACAACAACAACCACAACCACCATGTCAGCCAGAGGATGGTGGCGCCGTCGTCTACGGCGGCGGAGCACAGCGATCAGATGGAGGTGAAGATCAATGATATAGTGGGGAATGGAATCTCTGGAATTCTGTATAAGTGGGTGAACTACGGGAAAGGTTGGAGACCTAGGTGGTTCGTGTTGCAAGATGGTGTTCTTTCGTATTATAAAATTCACGGACCTGACAAGATTGTGGTCAGTCAAGAGACTGAGAAGGGATCTAGAGTCATCGGAGAAGATTCGCTCCGCCGAATTTCTCGTCACAGGAATGCTGACGTTGGTGGCTCTCTTCTCCGCCGGAAACCTTTTGGTGAAGTTCATCTCAAGGTCTAAAATCTCTCTAATTTCTATTTGCATTTATTTACAGATTAAAGTTTGATTCTTTTAATCCTCTTTTGTCTATCTGATCAACCCTTATTGATATTGTTTTTATAATTATTCAAGGTCTATGTCCCCATCCAAAACCAATTTTGTCTCCTTGTTTTAATGGGTTTTTGTTTTGGGGGTCCCGATTCTGATGCAATTCAGTCTGTCTTTGATTGTTTCTTAATGCCAATAAATGAAGAAAAAGCTCCCCTTTTCAATATTTCATTTTGTTTTTTTTTCTTTTGATTAATCACTAGACTTGTCTATGTTGAATTCATTTTTATTGGTGTATTCACAGGTTTCATCGATACGGGAGAGCAGGTCAGATGACAAGAGGTTTTCTATTTTTACGGGTACTAAGAGGCTGCACTTGAGGGCTGAGACTCGAGAGGATCGAGTGGCGTGGACGGAAGCATTGCAAGCGGTGAAGGACATGTTTCCCAGGATGTCCAACAGTGAACTAATGGCTCCTGTGGATAATGTTGTTGTGTCAACAGAAAAGTTGAGGCTGCGATTACTGGAAGAACATGTGAGGGAAGAAGCGATCCAGGACAGTGAGCAGATTATGAGAAACGAGTTCGCAGCTCTGCAGAATCAGCTTATGGTGCTTAAACAGAAGTACCGGCTCCTCCTCGACACGCTGCGGCAGTTAGAGGTAAATGTAATGATTAGTAGAAAAAAACCACGCTAATCGTATTCAGAATTCTCTACAATCCTAGTGCTTCTGAAATTTCCCAAATTAATTGCTCTGCAGCTGAAGAATTGTGCCTGCTTTGTTGTTTTTGATTGTAGAGTTGTAGCTTCGGTTCTTCTGAGTTGTTTTGTATAGATTGTTAGTTGGGGAGTAGGGTGCTGAATTTGTGTATTTTTTAACAAAATTATTTGAAGGAATTCATTGAAGACAAATGAGTGTTCGTTGATGCTGTTTATGTTGGGTTTTGAAACTGATGCTTGGGTTGGTTGCTCTGTTTTTAATGGAATGGCAATTAACTTTTATGCTCTGTTTTGATTGTGGAGTCTAGAAAAGTGGCATACTTTGTTTTTTAACTTTTTGGAAATTGATATTGATTACAGTCCTGTTTATGTTATCAGTTGCTTTAGTGATGACTTGTTGGGAATGTTTCATGCTAACCTCTGCGGTTCCGAAGGACACATGCAATATTGAATCACGAATTTGGGTCTTAGAAGTCCTTGCGGATTACTCTTAAAACATAACATAGTATTTCTTACATGCTTACTTGTGGCTGCTGCTAACCAAAATCTAGAAATAGGGCTTTTTTTTTTTTTTTTTTTTTTTTTTTTTTTTTTTTTGTGGATAATTTACAACTGATCAACAAGTATGATGTTGCTGCAAATTTAGAACATCTTGCAAAATTAGGTGGAGCGCTTGACTAAAACTAGAAATAGGTTCTTTTTTCTTGTTCACTTATTTGCATACTTAGGTGCTTCGATATGGTTCATGAATGAAGTTTCTACAATTTTTGTTTCGTTAGAATTACAGACATTCATAGGTCAATAAAATCAAGAGTTCTCCTAAACTACTTTATGAATTATTTTATCAGTGTTGACAAAAATATTGAGTTGTAAAAGTCAGAACTTATTATTTTGCTTTGGTGTACCTTAGTTTTATGAGTGACATGACTGGCGGAAAGTAAGAAATGCATAGTAAACTTAGAAGCTATATAGGCAAAATATTAAACCCAGTGTTTTAAAAAGCGCGCTTAGGCGCGCGTCTAAGCTCAAGGCGAGGCAAGGGGCAGCTTTGCGCCTTAGTCATGGTGAGGCGAGGCGACACAGGTGAAGCGCTGCCTAGGCAATGAGGCGAGCGCCTTATTACGAAGCGCAAGGCGAGCGCCTTGTGTGCCTCGGCTTTCTTCCACTCCCAGGTTCTACTCTCTTCTCCTCTTCTTCTCTTCTCTTCTCTTCTTTGCTTCTTCTCCTCTGTTTCGTTTCTGCTTCGTCTTCTCTTCCCTTCTTTCTGTCTTCTTCTTGCTCCTGCTTCACGATCGCTCTCTCTCTCTCCTGCTTCGTTTCTATTTCACGATTGCGAGCTCTCTCTCTCGCCTTCTCTCTCGCGATCGCGATCGCAATCTCTCTCTTCTGCTTCCTTTCTCGTTCATGATCACTCTCTCTCTCTCTCTCTCGCGATCTATCTCTCCGTTTATCTTCTGGATTCATATATATATATATATAAAATATTATATAATACCGATTATATAATATATAATATACAATATACTTATAATATATAAAATATAATTGATTTATATATATAATATTATACCATACCTATTATATAATATATAATATACTTATAGATAATATGTAAAATAATAATTAAATAAATTAATTATATATATATATATATTAAAAATTAATATTTTGCTTAATAGATAATAATAGATAATAAATAAATAATACATAATAATATACATATAATAGATAATAATATACATATTAATAGATAATAAATAAATTAAATAATATATATATATTAAAAAATTAATTATTATTTTTTTCTTATTAAAAAAATTAATAATATACATATTAAATATTTGTTTATATTGGAAATTGTGCTTTATTAATATTTTGCTTAACTTCTATAACTTGCGCCTCGCTTTGGTGAGGCGCGCGCCTCGCCTCGCGCCTCGGGGCTTAGGCTCCAGGTGACCTTGGCGCCTCAATGCGCGTAGGGTTTTTTAAAACACTAATTAAACCCGTGAATTGAAAGAAACAAAAAAGTGGTTGGCAGCAGTATTGAATTTGGGGATTGTTTACCAGTGTATTGCAATTCTGTAGTAGGAGGCTGAAGAGTTTTTTGATGGAAGGTAGTTATTGTCTCATTAAATATCAAACACTTCAAGTTATGATTTATAACTGCTTGCTTTGTTTTTGTTACATGTTGATTTTAATAAATATATTCTAACTGAACTTCAGATGCTATATGGGTGCTATTGTTGATAATTGGCCCTTTGGGTTTTTTTTTTTTTTTAAATTTTATTTTGGTGAAGTGAACCCTTTCATTAATAATTAGAATAACCTATTATTGGGTTTCCTTTTCTATTAATGAAAGACGGTCCTATAATCAAGCTACATGATGTTTACATACGTGTGTATGTATAGATTTCTATTTTCATAACTGTCAATTTCAATTTATAATTTTTCTGATAAGTGCTATCAAAGAATTAATAATCAATAGAGTTAGCTCCTGTCACCTATGTTACATGGACTGTTCAACATATATCAAATATCTATGTCGGACACCCGACACTTGGACAAGGGTATGTGATTTGTGCCTGATACTTCCTATCAGACACTTCTTATATATTTATATTTAATATTATCATCATATGTATATATTGTTGTATAATTGTTATAAATTATCTTTTTGATATTGTTGCATATAACATCAATTTATCTAACATAATAGATTAAAATTATAGAAATATAATAATTTTTTGGGGAGTCCGTGTATCCTTAAATATGAGGTTTAATGGATCTAACATCTAGATACACACCCACAAATAAATAAAGAAAAGATAAAAGATAAAAGAAAAGATAAATGAAATAAAGAAAACAAGAAACAAAGAAACGAAAACAGAAGTAATAGGGGTTGTCACATTACAAATGTGTTGGGTTAGAAATGGTGAGATGTATGTTGACTGTGTAACTTGTACTATTATTCAACCATTGCCAGTAGCCTTAGGATGTTTAGAAGATTTTGCTAACAAGAATTATGAATCTCAAATGACATTCTTGATGTGTGAAATGCCTCTGTACTTATCAATGTCTGTCACCCACGAACAGCATGCACAGTGAGAAAGAGGAAAATTATCCTTTTATTTCATGCAACTCTGGAGAAAAGTAAATTTTGGTGTGTCATTGTTCTGGTTTCTAAATTAGGCATCGCGTGTTGTTTGTAGCAAACTACTTGTTTTGTTTTTGTTTTTTATGACATCTTAAAATGGACTTTAATAATATTAATGGTGGAATGATTAAACCTACTATGTAATGGAATGGAAGTAGCCTTTTGTGCTCTATGTGCATAACTTGTTCTGTAAGTGGTTCAACATACAGTCTTGTTAAAGTGGTGCTTGGAAATGTGCAAGTAGGCAATGAAATCAGTGAGGAAGCTAGATGGGTTGCAATTTAGTTGAGTGACATTTATAATTCGTGATCGCGGGGGTGGTGCAATGCATCGAGGGTCCATGCATTGGTTATAATGATGATTTGGTAGCAGCAATTGTAACGGGCACCAGTAGTAGTTTCAGCGGAAGGGGGTGGATGGGGTAGTGCTGGAGTCTCTGGCAAAATCAGTGATAATTGCATTGCCTGTTTTAATGGCAACAGTTGGTGCACCAACAATTGTTTTATGCTTTATGATATATCAAAAATGAAATTGCTTTCATGTTTAGCGAGTCATGCGTGGTAGTGGGGACAACAGTGACAGCAGATAGTAATGTAGATGGTGGCTTTGGTGATGGTGGCATGGAAGTGGTGGAAACAAGGGTGGTAATTGTGGCAAGGTGGCTTTACTAAGATTCAAGCATTTGACCTAAGTGAGTTTTTATTTTATTTTATTTTCTTCTTTCTTTTTTGTTTTTTTTGGGGTTTTCTTTTTCTTTCATATGTGAAGAATGATTAAAAAGTCAGTTTTAAAAATATATGGTTGAACCCTATGTACATTTATCTATATCTATGTAAAACTTGATTTTCTATTGATAATGTATTTTCTGCCAAAGAGCTGAAGAATCTTAACCAAGAAAGTAAATTGGATTTGTGTCCTGCAGGAACATATGGTTGTCAATTTCTAGAATAGCTATATTAGTTTATTATCCTTTCAATGAGATGAAGGAAAACGCTGATTTGGAATTATGCTTTTGTGGCAATTAGCATCACGAGATTGTTTAATTTTCATTATGGGATCTTTCATTGGAGTGTGGTTAGCTTGTGTGAACTGCAATATTGTTAAATTATATTAATATAACTAAACCTTGACATTTAATGTTGTAGGCTTTCTCTTGTTTACGTTTTCAGTGGTGTGAATTACTTTTGTTCAACATGTAAATGCCTATATGATTGATTCTGTCATGCTTTTTCCCCCAAAATTTCTTGAGGAAATTGTCTTAGTTGAAAGCTGAACTGCCAAACCAAGAATTTCATTTAGTATGCAGTGCATCCTGAATCATTGCTATTTTACTGATTCCTACCCTGCCGCTATTAAACTTTACATGTCAGTCTTTTTCTTCCCTTTGTTAAGTATGAACAGGTCATATTCATCCTGCAGTGCAATGCTTTTGCAATCTTGTTCCTTTAAATATTACTAGCAAAAACAAAGAGAGTGAATGACTGACCTACTAATGATGTATGAAATGACCCATGGGGATTTGAAATATTATCTTTCAATTTTTATTTTTCAGTCACAAATTTGAAGATGTGGTGGATCTGGCTCAGTTTAAGCTTATTGCATAAGAAAATAAAAGAAAATGAGCTATACCACTCTGAATAAAGTTAATGTGCAGTTATGGGAAATTTTAAATCACTGGGACATTGTTTTCTTAATTTCATGAGGGTTTAATCCTAGGTACGAACTATATTTTCGGCAACCTATTCTAAACTACAATTCACGGTTTAGTAACTTTGTCATCTTAGAAATTGCCTATTTTCTAGGGTTTGTAGTTTGCTTTTGCATCTTGAAGTTAGTTTGAGGTCTGATCCGGCTTGAGCCATTGGGATTTACCCCATATGTCAATTTGTATTTGTTTTTTGTTTCCTAAATAAGTAATGCAGTTCTATTTTCAGTCTGTTCAATTAATACTTTTTTACTCCTTTTATCATTTATGATTTCTTTCAGACAGTTCTAATCCTTATACACCACCAATAGTGCTTGAAGTTCTGGATATGCTTTCTTCCTCTTCCAAATTATTTTGTGTTTTGCCATTGTAAATGGCATATGTGCTAATTACTTTGCAATTAATGACTGATCTATAAAGCAGTTCAAACAGATCCATGGGTACATTTTGAATACTGCCAAAACTGCATGTAAAATTCTGATAATTATCCATACATTTTACTTTTCCCCAAGTATAGCTGTTTCCTTGAGTTCATGATATTATACCACCATGTGTACATTTCTATTGATAATCTACATATCTATGTGTATGATTGTGAGTTTGAATTTCTACACAATGTTCAAATTTCCTCTATTTTTAATGCTCTGCTGAGAAACTACTAAGCAAAGCTGTTTTTTGTAGACAGAAAAAGTTGATCTGGAGAATACAGTAGTTGATGAGAGCCAACGACAATTGATGGAGCAGGGCCCTTCGTCTAGGTTAAGGCAGGACAAATCCAGTGGTATAATTTACAAAATATTCTTCCCTATTTTTTTAATGGTCAAGTGATGGCTGTATTGGCTTTTATCTGATCTGGTCACTGTACAACTCCACCAAGATGCTTGAATATATTTAATGTGGCCCAGTGTCACCTGAAAATGCTACCCCCTTAGTGATTTATGCTTTGGAACGTACGTTACGAAATGTGGTACACTTTTGTTACAAAACGGTGAATCTAACAATCCAAAATGATCCCATATTATTTTTAAGGTTTTCATCATAGGTTCTCTTTAATAGAGAAAATATCAAATATAATAAACTAAAATCTAATAGAGTGGAGTTTTGGATTGAAAAAATGTAAAACAATAGATCATAATGCTTATAGAATTGTGTTGTTAGACAGTTAATTTAAAGGAAAATGCACTATAATATATTGGATGTCAAATTAAGAAGTCTACCCCTATCGTACTATATTTTAGAGCATGTGGTGTACTACATTCCTGCTCCTGTGCTTCGTACCGAAATGATCCACGTTCCGTGTTGGCATATTTTCTGTGCATTGACAAAAATGCCTCCCATGATATAGCAGAAAATGTTAATTTGGGTCAATTTTGTCAATTCACGTGACAATTGCTCTGGCAATACGGCCACCCTTTTAATTATGAGGGCTGCTGCTATATATCACCAGTTTTTGTCACCGTTTTGTATCACTGGGTACATGGCAAGATATTACTTGCTAACTGCTCAATAATTATCTTCAAGTAAGGAAACCAATATTAAGCATCCATGTAGTTAAGTGATACAAAATGGTGACAAAAAACCTTTGACATTTAGCATTTCTTTAATTATTGCTAGTTTGCCCTTGCAGTAGGTCACCCCTTTAATTATTGCGACTTTTCCTGTTGGTTAAACTAGTGTATTAGCTTATTTATGAGACCCCTTTAATTATTGCGACTTTTCCTGTTGGTTAAACTAATGTATTTGCTTATTTATGAGCTAATGTGTTTTTTAGTTATAGGAAAAAATGAAAGAAATGAAAGGAAAATTTTGAAAAAAGAAAGCAATTCTTGGCTGCTGAGGATATAATTTTGTTCCCTTTGTATCTTAATGGTTGCGTTAACCACTAGAACCATTACATATGGTTGTGACTAATTTTTAAAACCTATGTTAATAATTGATGCCATTAAAGCTATCATATGCCTTGCATGTGACAACTTGAGCATTTAGGAAGTTGATAACTCAAGTGCCTCCTCTATGAGGATATACATACGACATGTGCACGTGCACCAAAATTAAGTTATGCAAATAATGATAAAGATGGAACTATAGTTACTATTTATCATCTCCATAAATGGAACTGTAGTTCTTGTCCAAAAGAACTGCCAAGAATTTTATGGTGATCTGAGCTACAGTTGTGGGACTTGGTAGCTATTAACTATTATTAAGGATAAAGATGACAATTGATATGTGGAAGACAGAGTAGATGATATGTGGAAGACATAGAGGCTATCAAGTATACACAATGTGCTTGTTAACCTAGGGTACAAATGATGGATGACAGAGATATCACTAGGTTTGTGAAGTGTTGTTCACATAAAAAATCAAGCTTTAACTATCTTTCTTTCCTATGTCCGCAACAACAAATAAAATAATACTTTATGTGTAGGTTTTGTTTATGTTGCCCAAGCTTGTGCATCATGGGGTTGTATCTGTGATGGAGTGTAATGGGCTAATGAACTTTTCAATATAATAAGCAAATGATTAATAAGCAAATGTTGCTGAATAAAGATTTTTTTCTAAGAGATTGTGTCTGAGTCGTCTATAGTTTTAGTTTTCTGGGTGTCAGTAACATGTGCCAAATAACCCTAGCAACCCTTTCTAAGTAGCTTTTTTGCCTCCATTGCTGATATAAAACATTTAGGAGTCACACTTGTATCTCCATAAAATTTGAACTCAGGTTCGTTAGTATCTGAAATACTACTCTTTTTTTGAAACAATCTATACAAGCATGATATGACACCAGCCATTGTGTTTCCCATTTTATGTTAAAGCAAAAGGCACAAGGTTGTAGTACTACTACTACCGCTGCTGCTACCACTTTTACTGCTGTTACTAGTACTTATTTTTGCTGGTTGCCATCTGGAGATTTTCTTTTGTGATTTCTTATTTTCTTATTGAAGTTCTGTTCTTCTGCCAGAAGGAAGTCCAAGTGAGTCTGAAGATGACAACGAGAGGGTTGCAGAGGAAGAAACAGATGATGATGACAATGCATTTTTTGATACTCGTGATGTTCTCTCATCAAGTTCTTTTAAAAGCAGTGGGTCTGATTTGCGAACATCGTCTTTCTCTTCTGATGAAGAGCTTAATGCTTTTGAATCTGAAGATGATGTTGACCCTTCCATTAAATCTGTTGGAAAGAATTTTCCTCATATTAAACGTCGTAAGAGATTGCCTGAGCCTGTTGAGAAAGAGAAGGGAGTAAGTCTCTGGTCAATGATTAAAGATAATATCGGGAAGGACCTGACAAAAGTTTGTCTCCCTGTCTACTTTAATGAACCACTCTCTTCACTGCAAAAATGTTTTGAAGATTTGGAATATTCATATCTCATTGACCGGGCATATGAATGGGGAAAAAGGGTAAGTTTGTGGTGAGAACATAAAAATAATTATAACAGTTTTTTTCATATTTGAAAATAGTTGTATTTTGTTTTCATAATCTCTGTCATTTCACTATCTCCGTAGCTTGATTAATTTCTATCCAATTTGCTACAAGTTCTAGAATGGTAAAGGAGGAGAGAATCGGAAGGTAGCAGATGGAGTTGAAGATTCAGAGGGGCAATTGAGCAAAGGGAGTGGTGGATTTGTAGAGGTATCTCTTAGTCATTGTGTTGTGGTTAGAGTTGGAGAAGAAGGGGGATAGGGAAGGGAGCATGTGATGCACGTGTGGTGGCAAGTAGGGATGGAGCATGTCGGGAGAAAGGAGGGAGGGTATCGGGGATTTTTTTTCTAGAAGGGGATTTTTGAATTTTAAAAACGAAATTGATGTTGTGAGCTGTTGTAGTAGTGGGCTGGCCCATAGGGTATGGCCATAGTTTAGGAGAGGTAATGGTAGATGGGTTGACTTGATGGTTTGTCGTACACCTTCGCCTGGAAGGTGGGAGAGGGCCTCACCAAAGACTATGATTAGTTTTAGAGCTAAACGAAACAACACACCAAATTAAAATTTTGTATCTTTGCTCCATTATATCCTTGGTTACATGATCATATATATATTTGCCACTTCTGTTCCTTTTTATTTTACTATCAGCATCTTATACATCACTTTTTGGGTTCCATACATAAAATGTTGACTAGGTTTTTTTTTTTTTTTTAAGTGATATTTATAAAATAAAGTCAATGCCAGTACAAATCACTCATTTAGACAGTTGAGAAATTTGCATACATGGTTCTACATTTTGTTGGCTGCCTGTACATAATTGATAATATTTGGACCATATAGCCTTGAAAATTCAATTGCTGTTAAATGAAATCACCCCCATCGTGAGCTTCCTCTGATGAGTGAAATCATTTCAGTTTCTGTTTGTTAGTTCCTAATCCCCTTGATTGAATTTTTAGGGTAACAGCCTTATGAGGATTTTAAATGTTGCGGCATTTGCTGTATCTGGATATTCTTCTACTGAAGGAAGACATTGCAAGCCATTTAATCCATTACTTGGGGAGACGTATGAGGCAGACTATCCAGACAAAGGCCTTCGATTTTTCTCAGAAAAGGTTTCACTTTTATACCTGAAGTTAATATGGATTTTTATGATAAGTAAATTTAAGTTAATATGGACTTTTTCTTGTCTATTTTGTATTTTCCTACCATTGCATTTTTTGTTTTTGAAGAGAGTACAATATCATGTTAGATTTCAATTTGTCCACTGTTTATCAACCTGGATCATGACCTTGAAATATATATTATATCTAAAACCTGCATAGTGCAGAGACACTCTTTCTAATAAAGTTAGTCCTCTACGCTAAACGTTCATATATTCACAGTACCGTATTACTGAAGTTCCAAATTATATACATGAAATGTGTAATTTTGCTTTGCAAGTTCTAAAATTTATTCCACAACTGTCATCAAGTGCATGCTGTGTGGGAAAAGGGGAGGCGGCTCTATACATGTCATTTTGACATCTTGACGAATTGGGAAAATCTACATTCCAAACTCTTATATTTTTTGTCAAGGTACATTTTTTGAAAGAAAAAACTACATTGATGTGCTTTTAAAAATTGAGTCCTATATTTAAGAGGGGAACAAATAAAGACAAGGAAATGTCAAGATAGTTGAAAGAAATTAAATTTATCTAATTTTGCACGTCGAATTTCCAAACTCTTTTTTCTTTCCTGGAGGTATCTAAAATCTGATTTTGCCAAGGCACTGATATGATGTCGTTCATATTTACCACAGGGATGGGGGTGTCTGTTTTGAGTTTATACTACTTTTGCCCAGGACTATAAGGATGATCAAAGAATACAGGACAGTGGAGGATTAGGTCATTGGTGCCATGAAAGTGGCAAAATCAGTGTAGTAAATGTGATCCTGAACCATTGTGGCTGTAATTAAGGGAAAAAATAGTAAGAAGAGCAGAAGAAAATTAAAGGGTAGCGTGTTCTGGCTATCAGAAAAGACTCCTCAGGGTCCCAAGATTGTTCTTATGGTTTTTTTTTTTTTTTTTTAAATTTTTTTTATGCCCTGCAGTTATATTCTTTGTTTTTTTTGTTAGCAATAAATGTCCTGCAAACTGAGATGTTGTGTGTGTTTTTAGCTTTGGCATTGTATCAAAACTTCTTGCTGCTAAGAGTTAAGTAGCTAATGGTGATTTTATTTGCGCCAGGTCAGTCATCACCCAATGACTGTAGCATGCCATTGTGAAGGTACTGGATGGAAATTTTGGGGTGATAGCAATCTCAAAAGCAAATTTTGGGGTCGCTCAATTCAGCTTGATCCTGTTGGTGTTTTGACCTTGGAATTTGATGATGGAGAAGTTTTTCAATGGAGTAAGGTATGACCCCCAAAGCATACAACTATGGGGCCAAGTTATTGTGCTTTCATTTTATTTTTATTTTTATGTAGTTTCATTGTAAAATCAAATTTCTTCTGTCAGGTAACAACATCCATATACAATCTTATATTGGGAAAGCTATACTGTGATCACTACGGGACAATGCGTATACAGGGGAACCGCAACTATTCATGTAAGCTCAAATTCAAGGAACAGTCTATCATAGACCGTAATCCTCACCAGGTGCTCTCTCCCTCTCTCTCTCTCTCTCTCTCTCTCTCAAACACGGACACACACACACTCTTTCATGTACTGTTCGGAAAGTAATAATCTTCATTCTTGTTTCTATTAAAATGACTTGCTTTGAATGGCTTTTGAATGGTAAATGTCTCTGTATACTGACATTGTCTTTCTATATGAAATGAAGGGTTAACATTATAGGATAAAACAAACTTGAATAGAATGGTATGTGATAATGAGGCAATTATCAAGAGGAGGAGAATGAGGAATGAATAAAGAGTGATAAACAACTGATGCACTGTCACCTTATTGGGGATTGATCTAAAAAAATTTTCCCTTGATTTCTATAGATGTCTTGTTAAATGTAATCTACAAGGGGCATTTTCCTAGTTGTGGCAAGCTCAAAGTCCTTAAATCCCAATAAATACTGTGTCTGTGCTTCTTATGTTCCTTTCCTTTGTGAGAGCTTGGAAAGAATTTGTCATTTTTTTTATTTATAAATATCTCCGTTTATGCTGTTTTTAGGTGGACTAGAGTCCCCCATCCGCATTCCAGTCCTCCTTTTCTTTTCACAATTGAATATCTATGGTGAAGTTTAAGATTTCTCCTTGGGATATTGTTTGTGGGGATCTATCTGTACATTGCTTTGAGATAGCAGAGAAATTTTACCTGGATTGGAAAAAAGAGATGTGAAATATGTTGTGTAACTATGTGTGCATAAGATCCAGAAAGACATTTGCCCACAAATAAACTAGGTTATTGTGTCTGTTGCCTTCTTTCCAAATTAATCATGATGTTTTATGATTTAAATGAATTTGATTTGGGGGCTGAAAAGTTGACAAATAGTAGAAATCTGCTTGGTAAATATGATACCTATAAAGACCATTATTCAAATATGATTCACTTAAACGTATGGTATTCTGAATTTGTTTTGCAGGTACAGGGAATAGTTCAGGATAAGAATGGGAAAACCATAGCAACACTAATTGGGAAATGGGATGAGGGCATGCATTACATGAATGGAGACTGCTCTGGAAAGGGAAAAGGACACGACTTGTCAGAAGCCCATTTGCTTTGGAAGCGGAGCAGACCTCCTAAGTTTCCCACTAGATATAATCTGACACGCTTTGCCATCACCTTAAATGAGCTCACTCCTCGATTGAAGGTGACTGTAATGACGAGTTTGCTGCTATTTTTCAGTGAGATGATCTTTTTCTTGTGCTACCTTGTGGAATAGTTACTGGAACTAATGTGAAATTAGTCATTTAGTCCCCATTGCATGTTGGTGCACAAATTCTTCCTTAAAGTGCTTACACACGTGTGTAGCCACCAAAATGATTTTTGGTGATTTGAGATTCTATAAATGTTCATGCAAATGAAACAAGTTTGGAATCATTTGAAGCATTATACGTGAGAATAGTGATTGTTTTCAGTTGGTCATTACAAGTCCCAGTCTCTGTTACATACTAAACTTAATTTTTATGCAGGAGAAGTTGCCACCAACAGATTCAAGGCTGAGACCTGATCAGAGGTGCTTGGAAAATGGGGAGTATGACATGGCAAATTCGGAGAAGTTGCGGCTGGAGCAGCGGCAGCGGCAGGTAAACTTTGTTTTTTTTTTTTTTGAATTCTTGAACTAATGCTTTGGTTTGCTTCTTAATGCATAGCCAAATTTGCAAGGTAGATAATGTGGTGTCTTGTGATTAAACTGGATTTTTTTGATGTTTGAGGCATATAAATAGGTTCTATGTCCTCTCAAGTAGTAGCTTGGAATTTGTTGGCTACGTAGAACAAATAGTTTAGACATTAACTATGATTGATAAGAGTTAATTATGAGTAAATTGTGAAGCCAAATTACATGATTGTACATATGTACGTTGGGGTTGGTAGCTTTATTGGAGAGTCATATTGAGAAATGCTTTTAGCCTTATCAAAGATTTGGGACAAATTCAAACGGTGGAACATTGTAGCGAGTTGTGTAATTTGAACTTGTTCTCATTCAAACAAAATATCCTTGTGCTCGAACATGCAAGGCTCTATTCTGATGTGCACAGAATGTAACTAACCAAAATCAAAGGCCCAAAAACCAAAGGGTTTTTTTAGTCAAGCCTAATAGTTAAGCTATCCTATACACCAAAACTAAGTTATGGTCAAGATTTCAATAAAACTAGTCCCAAAAGACTAAACAAAGATAAAACCCTTTATATGATGCTAACGCAAATGCATGAGTTTTATATGATGCTAATGCAAATGCATGAGTTTTATATGATGCTAATGCAAATGCATGAGTTTTATATGATGCTAATGCAAATGCATGAGTTTTACTCTGAAGCTCATCTGTTTACCAGAATAAAGCTTAAAGTCGAAGTTGTCCACAATGATTATTCAATAAGCTAAAAATAAAAATTATGGTCTCAATCTTTGAAACAAAATTATCAAAAAACAAAATAAATAATAATGATATAACTGGACAGTTTTCTTCACCTTATATTTTAATGAAGTAATTTGAAATTTGCATGCATTCATGCTTGATTTCTTTTTTCCTCGTGTAGCTTATTGAGGGGTGTATTTTCTTCAACAAATTATAAATTTACAACAGTTGCTGTGAATGATGGAAATTTGTTTGAATGCAATCCAGGCTCATAAGATGCAAGAGAGTGGTTGGAAGCCTAGGTGGTTTGCGAAGGAGAAAGGAAGTGATACGTACCGCTACATTGGTGGTTATTGGGATGCTAGAGAGAAGCGAAACTGGGAATCTTGTCCTGATATCTTTGGTCATTTCCTGTCTGATCAGACATCGGATTGATTGTTGTCTGTATATCATTTTCTTTGTATTTCTCCTCTTTTCTTTCTTTGACAGATTAGATAGGCGGCGAATGATTGCCTGCTGATATGAGGAACTTAGGTTGATGTAAACATGCGTGTAAGTAAAACTAGAGACAGAGGTATGACAGGTAATAAAGGATCGATTTCCCAATTTCATGACTTGCATTTGAACCTTTATGTTATTGAACTGCCTTTGGTAGTTATTAACTGAAACTACAGACTCAGAAGAACGTGTGTTGGGTAGTTATTAACTGAAACTACAAACTCAAAAGAACGCGTGTGTGAGAGACAGAGGGAGAGAGAGAGCACTTGATCTTATTGTTTTGGGCGAATTACATTAACCGTCCCTATAGTTTGAAACTCGTGTCACTTTTAAGGGTAAAGTTGTCAATTTGATAAAATATAAATTAATTTGACAAAAATAAATGTTAAAAAAATATTTTTGAATTTTTAAAAATAATTTCTACACCCCAAAGATAAAATTTTGTAAAACTGATTAATCTTTTAGACATTTTTTAAATTTTTTTTTTTTTACCGAATTGATTTTTATTATGTATTTAGATGATGATCATGTAATAAGTGGTTGTTAAGTTTTTAATTATGTAAAATTAAGTTTTTTTTTTTTTTTTTTTTGGGAGTTCACAGAAAGCTCTAAATCTCTCTCTCTAGAATATGTCCGTTGAAGGAGAAATTGGATCCCATGGGAGATCGGTTGAAGAAACCGATCATCTTAACCGCAGCACGAAGAAACCCAAGGGTTTGGAGGAGATAGACGGTGACAATATGGGGGAAAACACTGTAGATCATGAAGCAATTAACATAGATTGTGCGAAGGGTAGTAATACCGCGGATGATGCCATGGTGGATACCCCTGATGAGAGCAACGCCACCATCACAGAGGCCAACTGTGTAACGGGACTAAGTCTGCCGCAACAAGGTGGCGCATTGAAGGTCAATGCTGTTGACTCCAACTCTCGATCCTTTAAGCAAGCTCTCCTCCGATCTCGATTTATCGAAAACCCAAATGAAAAGAATTTCGAAATTCTTAAGAAGGATTCGGCTAATTTCCCTTCGGATGAGGAAGATAGAAGCGAGGAGGAAGCTGAAGAGGAGATCATGGAAGAATCTGAGGACTTACAATGCCAAATCCCTAGAATCTGGGTGCCTGTTAGACTACTGAAGAAAGCTCGAAAACCTTGGGGCAAATGCCTCATTGTAAGACTGCTAGGTAAGACAATTGGTTATACCCTGTTTGTAAACAAGATCAAAAAGGTTTGGGGACTGCAAGCTGATTTTGAAGCATTAGATATTGAGCATGGATTCTTTATTGTAAAATTCGACATGATAAAGGATTACTCGAGGGTCTACACAGGGGGACCTTGGGTAGTGATGTATCATTATGTTACGGTTCGCAAATGGCAACATGATTTCAAACTGGATAAAGCAGAGGAGGATACTACAACCATATGGATGCGTTTCCCAAACCTCCCAATCGAATACTACGACGATCAAATCATATTTCATGTTGCTAAGGCGTTTGGGTCTCTGTTGAAAGTGGATATCAACACTGCTATGGCGGCCAGAGGCAAACATGCCCGGGTTTGCGTTGAAATGGACCTGAGAAAGCCACTGATTTCCCATTTTACAATAGGTAAATATACATACACTGTGGAATATGAACATCTTCATTCATTTTGTTTTTCTTGCGGCAGGGTTGGTCATCGCCGGGACAAATGCAGCGATAGGTGGCCTTCGGCGCCGGTGACGAAGCACCAAGACATTACCATTGCAGGTGAGACAGATCAAAATGGACTAGGCCCATCAAGCAGTATCAATGACAATGTAAGTGCAGCCAAAGAAGGCCAAGACCATCTAGTTATGGCCCATGGACCAAAGCTCCTAGTAGGAAAAGATGGCACAAGCCTAATAAAAACCAAAGAACGGACTACACGCAGCACAATAGATTTGGAGCACTTCAACAAGATCCTAGCCTGGTGGAGAATCAAGAGACCCAAGTTAGACCTGAGACTCTCTTGCGTGATACTAATGGGAAAGGGCCCAACTTCAAGTATAAAGAAAAGGCCCAAGCAAGTAAAGGAAAGAAAACCCAACACTTTGAAGGAAATAAAATAATCAGGGGTGAGGATAAAGGGGAAATCTGGAGAGAGAAACAAGTAAGCAATGGTGGCAAGCTACCAAGTGATGAATCTGTCAGTGGCCTTGAGGATAAGTCCATTAATAACATTCAGCTTTGTAGCTCAAAACCTACTACCATTACCATCCCCCCTATTTTGGTTTCCAATCCATCTCCCACACCTGAGTTAAGTTCTGTTGCTGACCCTTTGAAGATGCTTAGCCCTAGATTACCACCTGATAAGGATGGAGGACTGGACCAACAATCTGTTCCTGAATTTAAATCAAGAAGAAGATCAATTGAGCGTGAACCACCATCGAGTGTACTTGGACCGGGTTCTTCTGATGTTGCAACCAGGGAAAGAAGTGTGTCACCACTTAGACTTTGAATGGTGGATCGAAGAAGTGAGGGTGATAATCAAACCATGGTGGCAGATCGATGCACATATCAACTGGCACATTGTCACAGTACATCCAATGAAGTCAATGGATGAGAGATATAATGAGGTAAGGGCTTTATTAGGGGTCCCAAAAAACTCATATTTACTTGATTTTCATCATATGTCATCTATGGATATGCTTTTCTGGAATTGTCGAGGTGCGGGTAACAATACATTCAAAAGAACTCTGAAAGAGTTAGTGAGGACTCATAAGCCATAAATTTTGGTACTCATGGAAACTAAGGTTGAGTTAAATTCCATGGGCATGTTTTTTAATAGAATGGGGTTTACGGCCTCAGCCAATGTTGATCCTGTTGGCTGAAGTGGGGGCATTTGGATGTTATGGAACCCATCTCAGGCTAATGTGCGAGTCTCGGAGGCAAATTCCCAGATTATTACCGCCACTGTCTCAAGACAAAACTACCCGATTGGTTGCTGTCCGCTGTTTATGCTAGTCCAAATGTAAGGAAAAGAGAGGATTTGTGGCAGATACTGGAACAAACAGCCCAGCAGAATGATGACCTTTGGCTTGTTGCAGGAGACTTCAATGACTATAGTTCTCCGGCAGAAAAAAGAACAATTTCTGGAACCTCACTAAACAGTATTAATCAAAGCCAAAGGAGGTGCCAAAAATTTGTGGAACGAATAAATAGTTGTAACTTGATGGACCTCGGATGTGTGGGTCCTAGGCTGACTTGGACTAACAACAGAAAAGGATGGGCTAATACTATGGTTCGGCTGGATAGAGCACTGTGCAATTCTGAATGGCGTTCCCTTTTTCCGGATGGATGTGTCCGCAACCTACCACGCACTTACTCTGACCACTCACCATTGATGGTTCTCACACAAGGTATGCACCATTCTAATTCTCTTGTTAAACCGTTTCGTTTTGAAGCTGCTTGGATCTCCCATGGGGAGTTTCATGATGTTGTATCTGCTAACTGGAAACATCCATATCCATCCCTGGTTGCTAATTTGAAAGGGATGGCTAATAGAGCTTTGGAGTGGAATAAGGATGTTTTCGGTAATATTTTCCGAAGAAAAAGATGGCTTCTTGGGCGTATTGAAGGAATTCAAAAAACCCAAGCCAATAATTTTTCTCATAATCTGTGTATTCTCGAGAAAGAGTTAATTTCTGATTACAATTTAATTTCTGATTACAATTTAGCTCTTTATCAAGAGGAGCTGTTATGGTTCCAAAAATCTAGATCCAACTGGATTACTCAAGGGGATAGAAATACTAAATATTTCCATGTTTCCACCATTATTAAACGGAGGAGGTTGAAAATTGAGATGCTCAAGTCTGACAATGGTGAGTGGGTGGACCAAATTCATGATTTAAAAGTTTTAGTTCAAAATTTTTTCATCAACCTTTTTCAGGCCACTCCCACTGTTAGACTTGACCACTGAAATGGGTTAACTTCTTGCAAGCTTACGGATGAGAATAATAATGAGACTTGTAAAAGGGTCACCAATGCGGAGATTTGCAGTGCAGTTAAGAATATAAAAGCTTTCAAAGCCCCTGGTAGTGATGGATTTCAAGCTATTTTTTATCACACTTACTGGGATATTGTTGGCCCCTCAGTGTGTAAGTTTGTCCAGCATTGTTTTCATACCAATTCTGTCCCTAGAGAAATGAATCAAACCTTGATTGTTCTCATTCCTAAGGTTGAAAACCCTGTGACTATTAAACAGTTTCGGCCCATTAGTCTTTGTAATGTTACTTATAAAATCATTACTAAAATTATTGTGAGTCGTATTAGACCTTTTTTGGATAATATTGTTTGACCTAACCAAAGTAGTTTTATTCCTGGCCGTACGACCAGTGACAACATCATTATCACTCAGGAAATTATTCATACTTTGATGAGCAACAAGAAGGAAGAAGAAAAAAGGTGATTTGATTTTAAAAATTGACCTTGAAAAGGCCCATGACAATATCTCATGGGATTTTTTGCAACAAACTCTTCAGGAATTCAATTTTCATCCTAATCTCATTATTCTTATTATGAGTTGTGTATCTACTATCCAATCTGCTATTTTGTGGAATGGTAAGGTTTTGGAGGATTTCACTCCGGGAAAGGGTTTGAGACAAGGAGACCCTCTGTCTCCTTATCTCTTTGTTCTCTGTATGGAACATTTATCTAACATGATTTGCCACCAAGCTGCCCTTAAAACTTGGAAAGGAATCTCAATTGGTAGAGGAGGCCTGTGTATCACTCATTTGTTTTTCGTGGATGATCTGCTTTTATTTGCCTCGGTGAACCCCACTAGTTGTAAGACTATCATGGAAACTCTTAATGAGTTTAGTGATATTTCTAGTCTGCAAATTAATACTCACAAGTCCAAAATGTTTGTCTCTCTGAATGTAAATTGTAGCTATGCTCGCACCCTCAGTTCTTTGTGTGGTATTCCTTTAACTAGGGATCTGGGAAAGTACCTTGGGGTCCCCATTCTTCATGGTAGACTTAGTCGCAGCCATTTTAACTCCATTTTGGAGAAAATGCAAAAAAGACTTGCGGGATGGAAAATTAATACTTTATCCTTGGCTGGGAGAGCCACTCTTATACAATCAGTTACTTCAGCCATTCTGGCCTACACTATGCAAACGATGAAAGTCCCTATAAGGGTGTGTGATGATATTGATCGTTTGAACTGAAACTTCCTTTGGGGTGATACCCTTGAATAGAGGAAAATTCACCTCATTAAATGGGATCAGGTTTGCAAGAAAAAGGAGGATGGTGGGCTTGGTATCCGGAGAGCTAGAGATAATAATCTAGCTCTTCTCTCCAAACTTAGCTGTAAAATTCTTTGTGATGAAGGGAGATTGTGGATTGATATTTTAAAAGCTAAGTATTTGAAACATAATACCATTCACAATTGGCCTACAAAAAGAAAAGCTTCTCATTTTTGGAGAGGACTTCTGCTTACTAGAAATGTGTTGAGTAAAGGGATGAAATGGACCATTGGTGATGGTACTAAAGTAAGAATTTGGAAAGATTGGTGGTATGGGGGTACGGCCTTGGATGAGGCTATTCCCAACCATGAATTATCCAATTCTGCCACTGTTAGTACAATTTTGAATGAGGAAAAAGAGTGGGATCTGGATTTGATTACTAACCAAATACCGGAGGAAGCAATTCCTAACATACTACTCATCCACCCGCCGCGGCTTGTGAATCTCATTGATAAACCTTGTTGGAAGGGATCCCAGGATGGGGGATTCACTTCTGCTGCAGCTTATGATATTATTGTTGGAAATGACCAACATGTGGGTGATTGAAAGTAGTTGTGGAAATTACGAATTCCACAAAAACTTAAAGGTTTTCTTTGGGTGGTGCTTAATGGAAAACTCCTTACCAATGATATGCGTATAAGGAGGGGACTCATGAATGATTCTAATTGTATTAGTTGTAATAACATGGAAGATTTAAATCATGTGTTGCGAACTTGTCCCCAAGCAAGAGAGCTATGGGCCTCTGTTTTTAATACTCAATGGTATTTGAAAATGCTTAACCCCATTGCTGGATTGGATCATTGTGAATGCCAAAAACAAAACTCCTTATAGCAATTACATTTCATTTGGAACTATTTTCATTGTTGCTCTTTGGAGAGTTTGGACTAACAGGAACAAAAAGATTTTCGAAAATAAAAATTTTAATTCTTTCGAAAGTGTGAAGTTTATTTTTGAATTCTCTTTAGAAATTCATACGGCTTTTAGTCGATCTATTGTTACACCAAAAAAATCCTCTATTCTAATTAGATGGATTCCTTCTTCTGCAGGTTTAATCAAGTTGAACTCGGATGGATGCTTGCGAGAAAGTCTCGGGATTGGAGGCTTTAGAGGTCTTTTTCATGATGAACAAGGAGCCTGGATCAGTGGCTATTACGACAGAATTGAGAGCCGCAGTAGCCTCGAAGCAGAGTTGCGGGCGGTTTATAAGGGTCTTACCATACTACTCCAAAGGGGGCTCACTAAAGTTGTCATCGAAACGGATGCGGAGCAGGTAGTCTAGCTGTTAAAGAAAGGTGTAAATCATAAAGTATTATAACGCAGCGGGAAAAACATTTAGATCATACCTTTAGGTGATAAAATCTCGTGGGTAAATCACGTGCTTCCAGAAAGTGAACAACGAACCCAGCAGTGGAGTGATACTACAAAATGAGTATCACCCACACAAGTCACAGTGTATAATGGCTTGATCGTTGTTTAATGGGAGAGAGTCAGAGAGAGAGTCTGGGAAAAAAGGTTATGGGTAAAAACCACATAACGTATCTGATATATCAATATATTATCTAAAATATATAATCAGATATATATCCACCAATATCTATCTATCCATCTATCCATATCTATTGATATGATAGATATAGATATCCTGAATGGTTATCCAAATAAGTTTTGAATTCAAATTCAAAATTATATGGATAAGGTTCAAAAGGTTCAGGTTCAAAAGGTTCAAAGGGCCATGCCACATGGGCGCCTAATTTCTAATATCTCCCACTTGCACATGAGTTGGCATGACATTGCCACATCTCTATCTCAATCTCCCAAAAAATGAACAATCTCATACTAGCCAATGCACCGTGCGACTACTGAGAACACCTGCATATGGGAGCTCTATACTAGAAACTCAAAATGAGCCAACATAGAAACATCAACCCAAAAAGAATAGAAATAGTGTCTCATATACCCTAGACCCATCTAATTACACCGCTCCAAAAAACATCTCTAATCCCTCAAAAAGAGCATGTTTGACCTTCTCAATTCATGCAATATATTCACACTCAATCCGCCTCTCATACAGAGCGATGTGAGTTGCCAATAGTGAATATACAACAGTGGTGTAATACTAGATAATCTTCCCTTTGCCCTCATGCCATTTAGTTTAGGATTGACCGCTTTCCCAATGATATCCCTTAAGGCCGAATCATACATGATCGCAAGCAACATACCAAAAGTAGCAGAACATCAACCCCTTACCTTATGACATAGTCAAAAGTCACAAAAGGGTACATAAATGAAATTCACATCAATAATGACACGTAAGACTCACACGGTGAGGAAACAAGGATCCATTCTCTCACCTCATTACTCGGTCTCCAAGCACATATAGTATGAATACATGCTACGGTGGAGTAACTATTTAAAAAGAGTGACGTCATACTCGATACACCGTATAGATATTAGTCTAGTCGCTTTCTAGCGCTTAACTCGAATTCTCTATTTGCTCGTCTTCCAGGCGCCAAATGAGATCTCGCATCTGGCTAATCATAACAGGCACAACATAGAAAGTGGGTACTAACATCCATGTTTGGTCCTTAACACGACCTCATCTTGGTTGTAACCAAGGCGACATGCATAGTGGATAATTTAAGCCTCTTTTGGCTCCAAATAAAAATAAACCACTAGTGTCATCCTTGCTTGCTCCCAAACGCCAAGGGCGATTGCTCGTGTGAGTGAGCCAATCTTGCCTGCTGACATCATCATTTGCTAATCATTATGACACAAACCATAATAGTGTCAACATCCTATCATCTCAAAATAAGTGATCGATTTAAAAAATAAAAAATAAAAAAATAATAAATTTGACCACAGCTTGCACAATTCTAGATTCCAAACATAAGCCTTATCAGCACCTCTTGCGATAAGTATATACAACGAAATCCACCATATGCGCCTCACATGAAGTGATTCAAGATTACAATTCTAGATTCCAAACATAAGCCTTATCAGCACCTCTTGCGATAAGTATATACAACGGAATCCACCATGTGCGCCTCACATGAAGTGATTTAAGATCACTACCTCTTGCGCAATAACCTCTCTAAAGATATTTTGGTGACCAATTTGCGTTCATTCTTGATGCGCCCAACTAGCGCGTTGAATCTTACAAGGAGCAAATTAATATACTAATAGTAAAGCATTTTATCCACAATCTAATGAGCATGGTCAATGTCTAACAACTCAGTTGACCATTTACCAAAGATAACACTTATCATGCCGAATACCCCTACATAGCGTACTTTAGGCTCCCACAACAAAAAAAAAGATCAAGGAATATAGGTCATCTATTTCTCCCAAAGACAATCCAAGGATTCACTCAATAGCTAAGGCTCTGACTTTTACCGATAGGTAAGTTAATGGATTTGAAATTTTGCATCTAGAATTGTTCTAGGATATTCCTTATGTAAGTCATTGAAGACAAAACAGGAATTCTCCCAAAACAATCCCTAAGGATCGTACATCCGAGCATATAAATTACATCACCCATGTCCGTCATATCTAAAACAGAGGACTGCCCACCCTAGGTGGCGACAACCCTATAAACTCCTGGCTCATAATGACTAAGTAAGGAAAAACTTCTTTTGGACCATTGATCATGCCTCAGTGGTCTTCATCGATCATCGTTGGCCTATCATGGCTTGATGAAATCTAAGAACTATTATTTGGATAACTGTTTTAGGCTGTAAAAGATTTATTGGAACTAGCAACCTTTTTGCGCTCCTAACTTTTCCCCATAAAAATAAAAGGTAAATCCCTACAGATCTACTTATCCAATTCTCCAACGAGAAGTTAGGTCACAACGTCCATAAATCAATGTTCCGAACTTACGTCAATCATAGCCTAAGTCGAAATAACTTCACTCCCCAGGAGGAAGTCTTCTCATGGTCTACACCTTCCTCAATGGTGCGACTTTTCGGTATCTAGCGAGCTTTATGCCTCAACAATGACTATCCAAATTACGCATAACTTTAGAATAGTTTCGCGTCATAATGGAAAGTCAACCAAATTATAGAAATGATTAATCCTCAAAGACTTTGTCTTAAACTGCGCAACATTAATCCACTTTCTAAAAACTGGGGACTAGAGTCTTTGGCATTATCCTAGGCTCTTTATCATCTTACCGAGCAATCATGAATGTTTCTTTCTCAATCACCTAGTGATGACGTGGAAAATTTTCATATTCGCTACCACGCAACTAAGAATGTAGAGTATTCTTCTCTAATGGAGTAATCCATTAGTAGGCACATCACTTCCACTGTCCGTAGGATATTGGAAATTTCTTTCCATTCTCAACTAGGCTACATAAAGCGCTATGCTTAGAATTCTCTATCTTGTAGAGTTCCAAAACTCTATTCACGTCACATTTACTAAGAAAACTTTATGTGACTTAGTTACACTACCACAAAGCTGCTTACCTATATGCACATGACCCGGAGGGTTTACATGACCGCATATAATAATGCGCCACATGACCCTATGTGTTTACAAGACAGCAGACAGCATACAATAATGCGCTATAGAACCCTAGGTCTTAACTTCGCAACCTTATGAGAAGTAAAAAAAAGATAAGCTGTTTAACGATTACAGATTGCCCATAGATGACTCTTCGCTAACCCATTACTCAAATGGAGTGTAAAATCTGATATGGAGGGCACCTAGTTAGGGATATAGGCAACAACCTAGTGTAATTCCCAATTGGGAAACATTTTGCGCCATTATCCACCTAACATTAACAATATTTAATTCATTATCTTTACTACACCATTGTGTTGTTGGGTACTAGGAATAATCAATTTTCTAAGCATCCATTTCTCTTCACAGAGCTTTCTAAAAAATAACTCAAATAGATACTCGCCACCTTGGTCAAAACTAAAAGCACGAAAGTTGTTGTTTAATTGATCTCAACCTCATATATGCAATGTCAAAAATTATCTCAAAACTTTTGACTTATGGGAGATCAAATAGTTTTGACTCAGATGCGTATCGTAATCTATAAATGTGTCGAGATTGAGGCTTAGCTATCATACCCTTACACATATCTAGTCACAAATATCATAGTGGACTAAATGCGCCAAAACAAATGACCTTCTAACGGCTTTCCTACTTACTTGTGCGCACCCATTGCGAACAAAGTTACACATTCACATGAGAGCAGAATGTCATAAGCGAGTGGGCCCGAGAAGGCCTACTCAAACCATCGTGTCATCATCTTATTAATGTGATTAAGTATAATAAGCCACCGGTTCATGACTAATGTCATAAACTAATTTAATGTGTGAGTTCTCGAAGACAAGTTTTAACGGTTTAGGCTCAACTAGGTAATGACTCACGACTAATTCATATTCACTAGATCATAAAAGGATGTCATGGAGATACTAAGTGTGCCTAAGTCACAAATTTAACTAGTAAGTGCTAATCCCCTGCACTTTCAAGTCAATTTTATTCTCCATACACTTTATTGCATCTAGTTGAAAGATGACGATACTCCTCTTGCTATCTCTATTTCTCGCTTCATAGTTACTTGCAATTAATTCTACTATCCACAAGAAGGAGAGAATAAGTTATCAATCTATGACAGCTCCTGAAGTAACTTAAGCGCGAATTAGGCTAAAGAGTCTAATTCAATACAATGCTCTCACAAGCGATGTGTCAAATTGTCATAACAACCTTGTCAGCCTTGACCTTTTCATTACTATGCTGTAACGTTTGCGCTTAGTGGTAAACGTTATTCAAAACAAAGCGTTAGCCTAGTAAAGGAATCACACAAAGAAGCACCTCATCATGTCTCACACTCAATTGTGGAAACAGTAAGTGTCCAGACTTAGACAAGTTGGCCATGCTAATAGATTCTGCAGCCACTTGGCGCTAATATTTTCACTTAGTGTTAATAGATTTTGCTGCTACTAAGCGCTAATCTTTTAACTTCAAGTGATACTTCAATGCACACTATTATAGTGCGTGAAATTTTGCTCCATCCATTTCCAATAATTGGGTAGAGAGCAAAACACTGCTCATACTAGCTACTCGTCTTACACTTAATGACTAATTTATTTAAGCTTGTATTTCTTAGATGACGTGACTCTTGAATGTTACTTCATCCAATGATGCAACATCATTACAAGTCAAATTACAAAATCAATCTGCGCAACTCAATAGTCAAGATCATATACAGATCTATTGAGAGCTTAATAATTTCATAACTCCAAAACTCGCCAACCAAAACTATGTAGCATGCCGCTAACCATAGTGCACACATTAGTTTTTATTGTGCCAAACAAGGCAACAAAACCATGGCGACTTTAAGTCATGTTTCCTTCCTTTGGCTCAATTAAGGTCTGACCTAAAGTCTCCAAGACTTTTGCTCATCTAAAGAATAGGATTACATTGTTCACATTTGAACATCTCTACTAAGTCTAGGTCAACTAATTAACTTCCATAAGCTAAGTCAATTTAGAAAGAAATTCACATTGGGATTAATTTGATTAGCATAATATAATTTTGCCACAAAAATCTAAATTAAATAGTGACAATATTACACAAGTCGCAAGATCGAAAATTCGCTATGCTCGTAATCATCTCTTGCGCCACAGGTGACAATTATCCAAAATTTAATTTAATTTATGCGCAAAATATTGGTTTTTAGGAGTTAATCTACAAAGATTTCTCTCAACCGAATAACCTCCCACTGACTATGGCATGTTTAAAAGCATGATAAAAAATTTTAATTCTATACAATAGCATCATAATGTAGATCCACAACCAACTCATACTATGTCACAATTAATAATGCAATTTAAACAAATAGCAATTAATCATGCTATTCTACTTATAACATATTAGAAACTCTAGGCAAAAAAACAACAATATGTTGTATTTAATATTCAAATTATGCCATAACAGAAAGAATATCACTTTTGAAAATTTCTGGTATTTTCTAGAATTTTAAATAACTAATAAACACACATAAAATTAGACATAAATATTTCAGAATCATGTAAAAAGCAATAACCATACCAGTAAATAGTAAACTACAACAATAGTCTACAATAAAAAATTCAGCCCCAGAAACGTAATCATGCAACACTGGATGCATTTTAAAGCAGAAAATTATTATTTCAGGAAAAATAATTTTTATTTTCATAAAATTTTAAAAATTTTACAGAATATAGAAAATTTAATTCTGAGTCTAATGGTCCCAACCACGCTTAAAACAAAGCTATAACGAATTATTTATGACTATTTAACTTGATTCAGAATTTAAAACAAAACAAACAGCGCCTTAGTACCAGTAGCCAAGCCAACCAAGCCGCAGAGGAAAAACGGCGCGGCTCAGAGGCGGCTCAGAAAGCGGCTCCGTGAGCGGCTCAGCACGCGGCTCAGCGCGTGGCTCAATGCGGGCGCGCGCGTGAAAACGTGTGACAGAGCGTCTCAGCGCATGGATGCGCGTGCCGCCGTTGACCGCGTCATCTGGCGCGTGAGGCACGTGCGCCGCCTTCCGGGGTGTTTTCTGGTCCAACTTCAGTACTCCTGAACTCTATTTTCCAAAATAAATACATTTATGGCATTAAAAATGACATTTAATGAATATAAAAATGAAGTATTTTATGCTCTTAATCTAATGAGAGTGAACATCTTCCTCCTTTATTAATATTCATGCATATATCATGAATATAAGCACGAAAAATACCTATATTAGCTCTGATACCAATGTAAAACAAAGTATAACGCAACGGATGAAAAGTTTTCATAGTCATACCTTTTCAGCAGAAGTGAAGGATCTCGTGGGTAAATCACGTGCTTCCAAAAATTGAACAACGAACCTAGCAGTGGAGTGATACTACAAAATGAGTATCACCCACACAAGTCACAGTGCAAAATGGCTTGATCGTTGTTTAATGGGAGAGAGTCTGGGAAAAAAAGTTATGGGTAAAAATCACATAACGTATTTGATATACGTATCTGATATATCAATATATTATCTAAAATATATAATAAGATATATATCCACCAATATCTATCTATCCATTTATCAATATCTATTGATATGATAGATATAGATATCCTGAATGGTTATCCAAATAAGTTTTGAATTCAAATTCAAACTTATATGGATAAGGTTCAAAAGGTTCAAAGTGTCATGCCACATGGGCGCCCAATTTCTAACAGAAGGCCCAGGCGACAACTTCTCATTTCGGGGATTAGTGGAGGATGCTAGAATCATTCTAAGAAGATGCGAGTGTGAAGTTATTCATATCATGCGAGAAGGAAATACTTGTGCTAATGCATTGGCGAAGCTTGGGGTGGAACAACCTAAAGATTTACTAGTAGTTAACGAGCCTCCAGCTGAGATTCACAGCCTTTTGGTTGCAGATATATTAGGCTTTGGTAGAGTAAGGGACTAGCCCCTCTTTGTTTGTTGTTTTCTTTCCGTTGTAGCGAAAAAAAATATATAAAATGTTTTTAATTTTAGATTTTTTGATTGGGATTTTTGGTGAAACTCCCATTTTTGGCCTTTTTTTAGGCTAAAGGACAATTCAATGAATTACCCTTCAAAAAGTCCCTAGTAGGAGAAGTGTGGCTCAACAAGGACATTCTATAATTTGTATTTCTTTTTAATCATATTGCCCTTTTATATACACAGATCTTGAGCTCATGTAAACACGGATCTTGTATACATGAGCTTAGTGGGGAGGATTTGCGAAATCAGTGAAGATAATCTGCGAAATCCATGAAGAAGATCTCAAAATTTGAAGATCTCACCCTTGGTCAATAATACTCGATCTCATCATCAACAATCAACACTCTCAATTAAACGACGTTTTAAATATGTACAAATCTGTATCAGATTTAAAGAGTTTCATTGAGATTTGTGAGTGTTGATGAAGTTTTAGAAGTTTTGTTTCAATCACGTGTTTGATTATTGTTCGAGTTCGATCAGGTATGTTGATTTGTTGATTAGTTTTTTTTTTTAATTTTGATTTATTTTTATTGTGTATGATCTAATTTTGTTTGATAAAATGAAAGTAAAATTTTACTCTGGTGTGTGCTTTGTTTTTGTTTGATAAAATGAGAGTAAGATTTTACTCTGGTGTGTGGTCTGTTTTTGTTTGACAGAATTAGAGTAAAATTTTACTCTGATATTTGCTCTATTTTTGTTTGATAAAATGAAAGTAAAATTTTACTCTAGTGTTATCTGTTCTTTTTTTCTTTTTCTTTTTTTGATACAATGACAGTAAAAATTACTTTGTTATTGTGTACTTATGTTATTTGTTTTGAGAGCAATGAGTTCAAACAATGAAACAGAGTGAGGGAGAAACGGTTCCATCGTTTGACATTTGCCCATTTATATGGAAGGGTATTTCAGTCTTTTCACCATATTTTTTTTTTTATTTGAGGGACTTTTGGAACTAGTATTTTATTATGTGGGCTTCACAAAAAAAAAAAAAAAAAAACCCAATGGGAGGGACTTTTCACCAAAAATCCCTTTTTGATTTAATGGATTGATTTAGTAATGATATTAAAGTTGTCACCATATTTGATTTTTGAAAAAATAGAAATTAATTTAATGAAAAAAACAATCATCCATTATATGATCATTATCCAAACACATAATAAAAATTAATTTGATAAAATAAATAAATAAATAAATGTCTAAAAAATTTATTTATTTTACATAATTTTATCTTTGGTGGGTAAAAATAATTTTTAAAAATTTAAACAAAATTTTTTGATATTTTATTTTTATCAAATTAGTTTATATTTAATCAAAGAGTCATGCTAGGGATTCCAAATAAATTACCAAATTGTTTACCAAACCTCTCGCATGGGTGTGAGACCTACACATATGTGATTTGTGTGGGTCCCACACCATGTGAGAGGTTTGGTAGAAAATTTGGTAATTTGTTTAGTATTCATAGCATTTTTCTTTATCAAATTGACTATTTTGCCCTTGAAATTGAGTAATGGTATCTTCAATTGTCCTTATTTGAAACAACATTCAAAATTCAGGATCACATGTGTCATAATTAAAAAGTCAAGAACCAAAGTAACACAATACACAAACTATAGGGACCGTTAATGTAATTTGCCCTATTATTTTTTGTTTATTTATTGGTGCAAATGGTGATCTTATTGTTATTATTGTTGCTCATAATTAAAAGACGTGCATCTCCAGCAATTTTCTCATTTTCTTCCCCTTTTGAAAGAGCTTTGATGCATGATTTACAATATATATATATATATATATATATATATAGGATTTACTCCACAAGAAAGTTTGATTATAGTTGATTAGTTGAGTGGTAAAGATTTGATGATAGGATTTAAGATTTTGAGTTCTAGTCATCTCAAGAAGTCATTAGAAGTTTGCGTGATCGTTAACCTTAAAACTCTAAAATTAGTTGAGGTGTATCTTTAGTCAAGACGCCTAATTATAAAAAAAATAAAATAAATTATAGCATGATCTTTCAAAAACTGTACTCCAATTAAATTATAGTAAGATTTGTTCCTACCATATATCAAAGTACATACTAAATAGTAAATTATAACATTGTTAAAATCCGACGAGTCCTTTTGTTCATTTGTCTTTTATATTGAACCTACCAGTGACATGTCTATTTTGCATTGTTTGATAAAAATAAAAGAAATAACATTTTGACTATTGGGGTAAGATTGTAAAATTATGGCATTTTGGATATTGTAACATACCAAATTATGAGTTTGGTACTATCAAATTGACAAAATCACTAGAGATGCCTAAGGTTAAATATAACAGCTTCGCTACGTAGCTCGAATTCTCATTAGCTCGAGTGGCCCGAATTTCTTTTTTCACTCAACTTTCTCCTGCTGTGCTCCATACACCTACACATTTCATTTTCTCTCTCTCTCTCTCTCTTTCTCTTTCTCTCTCTCTCATCACTGTCTTTAATCTTCTTCATCTTCTCTCATTCTCATCCCATTAACAGTTGCAGAGAGACAAAAAGAACCGTCTTTGTGTGTTGTCGCTGCTGCTGTCTGATTGGAGTGAAAGAGGAGGAGCTTTGTGTGCCGCTGCTTGATTGGAGTCTTAACAAAGAACACCCACATTCATTAGCAGACTCAAATCAAATATATAAACGCATATACATACATGTATATAGACTCAAATAAAATCAAATATATGTAAAATAAGTTGAAAATTCTCCAAAATTAAGCATCAAGAATCCCAAACCAAACCCTACCCACAAATCCCATTTCTTATTTCATTCTAGAAATCTCATCTTTGTACAAAATCAGCAAACACAGAGAGAGAGAGAGAGAGAGAGAGAGAGAGAGAGTAACAATCCATTGAAGGCCATATCCGAAAAGACCCATTGAAGTCCAAATCTGTGGGATACACAGATCTGTCATAAATCTATTCCCCCCTCTTATTCTTTTCTCATTTTTCTCATTCTTTTCTCCTTTTCTTTTTTTTTTTCTTCTTCTTCTTCTTCTTCTTCTTCTGTCTGTTTCAGAGAGAAAACAAATGGGGAAGAGAAAAAAAATGGGAGAAAAAAAGATTGCCCAAAACGACATCGTTTTGGACAGTCGAGCCATTTGGGCCAAAGGCATTTCGAGTTACGAAACATTTCTCTAAATATAAATGGTTAAGGTGGCTGTTGTAATTTTGATTGTAGATGAAGTTGTTCTAGTAACAGAGAAGATGGGTCAGGATAGCAGTAAGGCCACGTTTATTTGACAAATTAGATTGAAGGGGATTGTTAGTGAGGGAGCGATTAGTGAAGAGATTATTAATGTGGGGATTATTAGTGAGAGAATTAAGTAAAAGTGTGTTTATTTTGATAATAGTGTGGAAGATGGTTAATAATGAGATTGTTAAATTATTTTTAAATAAAATAAATTAAAAAATTATTTTTATATTAAAAAAATTAAAATAAATATTAAAACAGAAGGTGCAATTGGGATTGTTAAAAAAAAAATTGGCCAGCTAACTATTTTTTTGGCCATCCGACTATGTTTGTTAAAATAAAATAAAATAAAATAAAAATTGCACTGTACCAAATGTTTGAGCGGACATTTGGGCGGACGACCGGACAAATTGAAACCACTCACTATTTTTTTAATCTCACTCGCTTCTTAATCAAGCTAATCCCTCTACTGAGGGGATTACTAAGCCGTTCAGATTATGAAGTTGACCCTCTCAATCAACACTAAACATGTTGTGGGTGGGACCTATAACAATCCTACTCCAATTCGACTGTTGAAACGGCCAAACAAACATGGCCTAAAAGGTGAGAAAGGACCTAGGAACGAAGTTGCACCAGTGGTTGGTTGAGGTTGGTCAACGATGGAAAGAGTTGCATCAAGAAAAGAGAGGGAAAAAAAGGGAGGGAAAAAAAGGGAGAGAGGAAAGACCAAGTCACATTTCGTCAAAACCAAGCTAGATTTCAAGACTTGATTTATTTTTTTCCATTCAATATATATGTTGAAAAGTTTCCTATTTAATTGATATTTTACTTGTTTTATTTTTTTATTTTATTGATATTTTTTTTAAAAAAAAGGAAATTAATAAATAAAATACTTTAATGGGCTGATGAATCTCTGGTCAAGCTGTGAAATCAAAGCCACATGATCATGGTTAGGTCATTTGGATCAGACTTGTTATTGTGAGCTTTTTTTGCTTTGATATGATAGTTTGCTGACCTAGTTGTGATGCATAAGAATATAAACCACCTAAAAATATAATACATATTTAGTAATGCTTTATCATACATCACATATCATATTATTATCATATTAAGGCCAAGTTTGGGAAGACTAAAAAAGTGCACTTTTTGTCTTTTTGGACTAAAAAATTGAGGTTGAAAATATGGATGTTTGGGTTAATTTTTTGACTTTTTATTGAAAAAAGTGTAATAAAAAATTGTAAAAATTGATTTGTAGGGAAAAATTTGAATTGGGAGTTGTGCAGCCGTAATTGTTGACTTTTGGTGAATAGTGTTAACTTTTTAACTTTTTGAGTAACTTTTTGGCTTTTTGACTTTTTTTGAAGTCCCCAAACTTGGCCTAAAATTGTTCTACGTCAATGTCAGTGTATTTTCTATTATATAATATATATATATATATATATTTTATCATAAATGTACACACGTGTATGGGTTTACATACACATCACATATCATACTAGAATACCATGGACATGGTAGAATAGCTATATAACTAATTAGAACTTGGAATATGTTGTATTATACGCTTGTATATACACCAACATTTTTTATAGTCTCACATGCATTTGTTTGTATTTTCACAATTGTTAAGTGGTTATAATTGTATCCACAAAACTCCTTTAAATCCCTACTGAGAGGGAGATTTGTGTCGAACAGTAAGGTTGAGATAGAGGCAACACGGATTATGGTGTTGGCCCGCGTGGGGACCAGACGTTGTACATGGCCAAGCTGCACCAACACAGTGCTTCGACCCACTACATTAACTGGGCTATATGTAGCCCGGGAGTACGGTGGCTTGCGGACATTTAGCCAAGTTAGGACCACGTGGAACCGGATGGTTGCTGAGCTATGGATAGTTTAGACTGATGTAGGGGAAGATGGCTCTTGAGATCGGCGCGCCTGTGTCTAGGCGGTCCTCATGGACCGATTCGGTTTTGCTCGGCTATGTCTATCCATCGTGATGTTTGTGTTTCACCAAGTAATGGCTCGGCCCAGCACTCCACGTGGACCAATGAAGAGAAATGAGGGAATCCAGTCCTGGTATGCGTCAATACCGTTTGGTAGTGCCACAAACACTGTTTGAAGGTTTTGATCTCTACACGTGTAAGAAGTGTAGAGGGGAGCACAGCCGCCTGTCTAGAGAAAGACAGCAGAGGTAGTGCTCCCACAACCTCTGAGGCTGTAAGGTTAGCCTTAAAAAAGAGCAGTTGGCAGCCGTTAGAGATAAGTAATCTGAAGGAATTCTGAATTCTCTCTCTAGAGTGTTCTCTCTATTCTTCTTCTTTTCCAAGTGTGTTGACTTGATCGTCGGAGGGTTTATCCGATAGCACACTGCCGGGCAGCTCATCATCTTTCTGTTCTCAGGTTAAGCAACATTACGTGAAGCTTGGATTCAAGGAGTACGGAGAACTAAGAATATTTCACTCCCATACAATTGGCATCATCTGTGGGAAATCTTTGACAGACAAACCTTGCTCTCTAAGCTTTTTTAACCGTTTCCATGGCTAACAATGAAGAAACACCACTGTCCGTTGTCGACAGTATCACACCAGAGTCTGTCCGACAGAGAGATGGCCCCTATTGCTATTCCGACTATGGCAGGCTTGGAGACCACTTCCAGAGGCGCGCGAGACAAACGTGGGAGTAGCCCTAAACATTCAAAGAGTCCCGAGGGTCGCCAACGGCGAGGAGAGTCGCATGTTCAGTGCCTAGAGCACAAACTCAGAGACTAGGATGCCCTCATTCGGAAGATGGCGGCTGAAATGAAGACGCTGAAGCGTCAAATCAAGAGAAAGGGTGTTGCTGGAGTGGGCGACCACAGTGAGCGCACCCCACCTCATCGCTCTGACAATTGTCGCCAATATGGGACACCTCTCTCTCTTTATCACCAGGAGCTACGAAGTTGGCGACTTCGATCGACCAATGAAGAGATCTTACACACGCGACAATAGTTACCGTCTCTCGCGTCCTTCGACGACATCGAGATACTCTTACTCCGCTCATTCGAGGGACCTGAGGGATGTGCTGGAAGAGCGCGCCCGCCATAGGGAGGCCCAAAGATTGCCAGCGCTGCAAAGACTGAGTCCCTAAATCCATTGCAGTGAGGAAGTGGCTATGCCGACGCCAAGAATGATGGCTCCAGCACCGATGGACAGAGAGCTAGCAAGATTTACCGCTACCCTACTGTCTCCAGAGATCGAGAGCACACCACTTCCTGCCGAATTCCACCAACCTAAGTTCATGATGTATGACGACAAGACGGATCCGTACATGTACATGAGTCATTACCGGCAAGTAATGGCTGGTCATCGGCGCAATGACGCCTTGATGTGTCTCATATTCCCAGCGAGTTTGGGAGAATTGGGCCTGAAGTGGTTCGAAAGGCTCCCGGAGGAAAGCATCGAGGGGGTGACAACAACTAATAGAGGCCTTTGTCACTAGGTTCAAGACCAATACTCGAACACCGAAGGAGGTCGACTACCTCCTGAGCGTCAAGATGGAGTCCAGAGGTTCTTTGAAGGCATACAATGCCAACTATTGGGAAACCTACAATGAGATCCTCGATTGTCCCACCAATTTGGCGATTGCCCAATACAAGCAGACCTTCAAGCCGGGCATAGGCTGCGAGACTCGCTCATGATGCATCAGCCCACAACCATGGAGTCCTTAATGCGGCGGATCAACGAGCATATTCGAGTAGAGGATGATGCTGCCACCGTCACCGCAACCGAGAAGGCAAATTTGGTTGCGGCGGACAGAAGGGTGGCTGGAAAGGTTCACTCGGTGGGGCAGGAGGATAACCGCCTAAATAACCGAGCTAAAGACCAACATTGCGGTTCAATCCGCAATGATAGAAACAAAAGCCGCAAAAACAACCGAGATAACGTTGTTCGAAGCGAAGAGGAAGATGCCAAGAGGAAGTTAAAAGCACGAACCGACATCACCACTGTCTTTAAGATCCTAATTTATCACATCTTCAGTGAAATTCGAGGTAAGCCATACATGCGTTAGCCGGAAAAATTAGAAGACATGCAGAAAGGCTTTAAATCGATGTACTGCTGCACCTTCCATGAGGAAAGGGGGCACCGAACGAAGGACTACATGTCGCTCAAACAATATTTGGAGAAGCTGGTTGCAGCTAGGCATTTGGATCAGTACATTGACAGGGATATGAGGGCTGCTCCACAAGGACAAGCTGAGCCAAATGGCCTTGCCATCTTGGATGCGGCGCCTCAAAGAGTGATTAATGTTATTCATGGCATTATCGAGCCAGCATGGGTTTGTGAGCTGAAGGGGATGATCAAGAAGGCCGAGCAGATAAGGGAAGTCCTCTCTGGTCAGCCCACCGTGAAGAAAGGGAAGACTGAGATAAAGGACGTCGTAACTTTTTCAAGTAAAGACTTAAAAAGAATACAAACGCCTCATAATGACGCCCTAGTTGTGACTCTTCGCATCAAAGACTTCGACATCAAAAGAATTCTGATCGACCAGGGGAGTTCGGTCGAGATCATGTACTACGACATGTTCAAGCAGATGAAATTGGAGGACGAGGACTTGGCTCCAGCAATGTCTCATTTTAGTCAGCTTCAACTCTCAACCAGAATGACCGATCGGAAAAATCATATTACTGGTCAAGGCTGGGTCAGTCACGAAGCAGGTGGAATTTTGGGTGTTGAAGGCGCCATCGACCTACAACTTGATCTTGGGGAGAGATTGGTTGCACGCCATGCAAGCAGTAGCGTCGACTTATCACTAGGTCATGCGCTTTCCCACACTGGCTGGGCAAGTCGAAGAGGTTTGGGGAGACCAAGTGATGGCAAAACAATGCTTTGTCGCAGTGAATTGCAACTGGGCTGCCAAAGGCTTTGTCCGAATGATAGAAGGGCCAAAAGGAAATAAAGTCCTGGAAGATAAGGGAAGAAAGTCAAAGAGAAATCAGTTGAAGATTTGGTGGAAGTACGCGTTGATGAGAATAATCCAAATAAGTTCTTTCTTTTGAGATCATTTTTGTCCAGCACCGAGCGGCTCGATTATGCCAACTTTTTGATTTCCAAAATTGAGGCCTTTGCGTGGATGCCTTACGATATGCCTAGCGTCGACCCTAGCTTCATTTGCTACCAGTTGAATGTCTTTCTGAATGCACGACCCATCATTCAGAGAACGTAGCGCTCGGCCTTGCACCATGCCGAGGTAGTGGTAGAGGAGGTCAAAAACTTGCTGGAAGCTGGGGCGATAGAAGAAGTGCAATACCCCATATAGATCTCTAACACGGTGGTAGTGCCGAAGAAGAATCGTAAATGGCGGGTGTGCGTCGATTATAAGACAGTCAACTGTGCATGCCCAAAGGACAACTTCCCCCTCCTAAGAATTGACCAGTTAGTGGATTTAACTGTTGGCCATCAAAGGTTTAGCTTCCTGGACGCATATCGCGGCTACCACTAGATCGCCATGTACAAACCAGATCAAGAGATCACTTCGTTCACCACTCCAAGAGGCTTGTACTGCTACAAGGTCATGCTGTTCGGTCTCAAAAAAGCCGGGGCAACTTTTCAGAGGATGGTAACCAAAATGTTCGCTCCTCTTCTTGGCAGCACTATGGAAACTTACATTGATGACATGGTGCTGAAGAGAAAAGACAAGTCTTAACACCTGGCCGACCTAGCAGAAATGTTTGCCGTCCTCAAACATCACAAGCTGCGTTTAAATGCCTCCAAGTGTGCGTTTGGAGTGGGAACCGAAAAATTTCTGGGTTTTTTGGTCACCAACTGAGGAATCAAAGCCGACCCTTCCCAGATCAAGGCAATACAAGAACTGGAGTGGCCAAACTCCACAAAGAACGTGCAACATCTCGCCGAAATGGCAGTCAAGCTGAACAGATTTATCAACCGGTTTTCAGATCATTGCAAGCCCTTTTTCAAGACTCTGAAAGCCAAGTTTTTATGGGATGAAGAGTGCGACCACGCACTGGCGGATCTAAAGGTATACCTCTCATTGGCCCCAATCCTGGTCATACCACGGCCGGGCGAAGAGCTGTATCTCTACTTGGCAGTTTCTCAGCACGCCGTAAGTGCAGTCCTCATCCTTGCTGAGGGTATCTAGCACCTCCCTATTTTTTACGTTAGTAAGACACTGCTCCCAGCTGAATCGAGATATCTGTCGCTTGAAAAATTGGCTTTGGCTCTCATGATGGCCTCCAGAAAGTTGGTGCACTATTTTTATGCCCACACAATAGTAGTGCTAACCGAATTTTCGCTCAAAGTGCTCTTTGAGAAGGCTGACTTCACCAGCTGAATTCTAAAGTGGGCCGTAGAATTGGTACAATACGACATCAAGTTCCATCCGCGCACTGCTATCAAAGTTCAAGCCCTTGCCAACTTCGTGGAGGAATTCGCCCCTGAAAGACACCCTGTTTGCCTTGTTGATTTGGCTAGCGCGGACTTGGCATAGCCTACAGCTCTGACAGCAAACAAAAGTGGTGGGGAACAAGTAATAGAATGGCAAGATCAAGTTGGACAAGAAATAGAAGAACCAGTCAATTTGCCGAAATACAAGCTTGAGGGAGATGTAGGAAAGGATCAGACCGAGCTGACCAGTACCTTGGAGTTAAGGAACTCCCAAAATCCCTCCGACTGCTGGGAGTTGTTCATTGGCGAGATGTGGAAGCTCTTCGTCAATGGGGCCTCTAACAGACACGGCGCCGGGCTGGGAATCGTGTTGGCATCCCTAGATGGGTTGACCATTGAGCATGCAATCACACTTGGTTTCCCAGCATCCAATAATGAGGCAAAGTGAAGCCCTCCTCGTCGGGTTAAAGAGTGCTTTAAGAATGAAGGCATCAGAACTTATGGTATTCAGCGACTCCAAGCTGGTGATCAATTAGGTCTCTGGAGAATATGAGGCCAGGGATGAAAGGATGGTTAAGTATCAAGCGCTGGTATGCACAGAGATCAAAAAGTTTACCGCGATAAGAATGGAACAAATTAACCGTGAAGAAAACAATGAAGCCGACGAATTGGCTAACCTAGCATCTATGCAAATGACTTTTCCCAATCCTTTAATGATAGAATTCTTACCCTGACCGAGCATTGAGAAACCAAAGGCACCCGAGGTCCTTTGCACGGACTTGGGACTGTCCTGGATAGATCCAATCATCACCTTCCTGAAAGATTGAATTCTACCCACTGAAAAGAAGGAAGCCAACAAGATAAGGGACAGGTCAGAACGGTTTTGGCTCTTTCCATCTGGCGCCTTATACAAGAAGTCCTTTACTGGGCCATACTTGAAGTATGTCCACCCCAGCAAGGTTGAAGCTTTCCTCTTCGAGATTCATGAGGACATCTGTGGAAGCCATATTAGGGGCAAATCTTTGGTGTACCGAGCTATTTCTCAGGGTTAGTATGCAGGCGGGCGCGCAGAAATATGTTCGCAAATGTGAAAAATGCCAAAAATTTGCTCACCAAATCCACCAGCTGGTTAGAGAGCTGCTTCCCCTTACAAGTCCTTGGCCATTTTCCCTTTGGGGGCTAGACATCGTAAGACCGCTTCCAACTGCTCCAGGAAACCGTAAATTTTTCATCGCTGCTATGGACTACTTCACTAAGTGGGTAGAGGCCGAGCCATTGGCCACTATCAAGGAAAATGACATAAAGAAGTTTGTCTGGCAGAATGTCATCATTAGCTTCGGCATCCCAAAATCCCTCATTTCGGATAATGACATTCAGTTCGACGGGAAACTCTTTCGCGGGTTTTACAAGAAGTTAAAGATTGAATTTTACAACTCTACACCGGCCTATCCTCAATCAAATGGTCAAGCTGAAGCCTAAAAAAAAACCCATCTTGGATGGGCTGAAGAAGCGACTGAAGAAAGCCAAAGGAAGTGGGCTGAGGAACTCCTCAATGTGCTTTGGGCATACCGCACTACACCAAGATACTCAACCGGAGAAACTCCATTTGCCTTGGCTTACGACATGGAGGCAGTCATACTATTGGAAATCGACATGCCAACCATCCGATCTAAAAGTTTTGAACCAGACTTAAACAATGAAGCCGTAGCCTTGGAACTTGATCTAGTTGAAGAAAGAAGGGAACGTGCATTAATCCATATAGCCGCCTACCAACAAAAGCTCTCCAAGAAATACAACAAGACTGTTCACCCTAAGCTATTCAAGGTCAGAGACTGGGTCTTAAGGAAAGTAATGGGCAACACGATGATTCCTAGGGAGGGCAAATTAGGAGCAAATTGGAAGGGGCCATACAAGATAACTAGCCTTACAGGCAAAGGGGCATACCACTTGGAAGACTTAGATAGCAAAACTATCCCCAGACCATGGAATGCGGCCAACCTCAAGATAATTTACTTTCGAAACGTAATCTTTTCTACTTCTTTTCTTTTTGTAACTTGGCCTTTTGGCATTGGGTGTATAATCAGGAACATGTAATAGAAAATAGCCCCTTCTTTCTCTTATACTATGCGTTTCTGTACAAAAATATTACAAGAGTATTAAGCTACTGTGCGTGCAGAGGGCAATGCCCAAACCGAGTTAACTTTGCCCACTATACGACGATTGTCCGGTTAAGAGCTGATTTTGCTTTTATTCAATCGAGCTGATTTTTGGTGGCAATAGTTGAGCTGATTTTGCTTATGACTACCCAAGCTGATTTTCGCTCGCCGTTGAAGAGCAGATTTTGCTCATGATTACCTGAGCTATTTCTTACTCGCCGATGTAGAGCTGATTTTTCTCACTAACCGAGCTGACCTCGCTCGCCCGCCCGCCCGCCTAAACCATTGGTGTTTTGCCCAACTTATATTAGAGCCGGGCTGACCTCACTCGTCCGCTCAAACAGTTGGTGTGTTACACAACTTGTATTAGAGTCGAACTGATTTTGCTCATTAGATTGAGCTGATTTTGCTCGTTAAACCAAGCTGACCTTGCTCGCCCGATCAAACAGTTGGTGTTATGTTCAACAAATATTTTAAACCGAGATAAGTTTGCTCATTAACCCAAGCTGATTTTGCTCGTTGTAGTGTTTTCGTCCCCAAACTGATTTTGCTAGTTGGACCCCTAACCTAGCTTAATGTACTCGCCTATAAGGCAGCTACCCTTACCCAATTTTGAAAAGGAATTTTACATTTGTACGCGTTTAAAAAGAAATCGGCTCAGCCTAACAGAGATCATTACGCTTAGAATGCAACGAGAAGATTTTATCTCGACTACATGTAGGGTTAACCTGATGCTACGGAACCGAGCGATAAATATCTTGGCCTAATCGAAGAAAATGATAACAAGGCAAACAAAAATTCGAATACATAGAGAGCAAAAAGTTCTTCAATTTTCATTCATAATAAAGTTCGACTATAAAAGTGGGGCTCATAGCTCGATTACATCAAAAATAGAAAAGATAAACATAAGCCTAATCAGCATTTATGGCGTCTTCCAGATTGCTCATCACCTCTTCTGCTACATTCTACGCAATTTCAACGCCAGAATCTGTGCCTTGTTTGGCAGTTGAAGGCTCTTGCTCGCTGCTCGGCGCCACCTCTTCTGATATGGCCGGCAGTGGGGTTTTGTTGGTTGGCTGTAGAGTTGGCTCTTCGTCCGCGTTGGCCTCTTGAGCGTCCTCTATCAACTTCTGCTGCACAGTGGCAGCATATGCCTGCATATAGGAATGAATGAAGGCAGGTGGAGGGTTATTAAACACCTCAGACTACGGCATCTGACCAAGTTTTTTAGCGGTTGTTTTCCAACCGCACTGAAAAAATATGTCTTTTGTGCCCACCACCTGTCGCCCATACACCCTTTCCCCCTCGGCATATCCCCGATCTTTAGCATTGCCTACTTCTTTCTTCAGCTCGACCCTGTGGATGACGCGGAGCTTATGTAGCTCGGCCAAATATCTCTCATTTTTTGCCTGTACGGCCTTATCCTTCTTTTCCTTGGCCTTCGCCAACTTCTCAGCTAGGAGATCCTACTGGGTCAACACTGCCTCATATGCAGTCTTCAGCTTCTCCAGCTCGGCCGTTTTGGCCTTGTTATCAGCAATGGCCTCCCTTAGATTCTGCCGCACAGAAATCATACGCTCATGGGCCAAGTAGTTTTTCTGCGCGACTTGCAGTAGGACAAAAGTTGGTATGAGAAGCTGATCAATAACTTGAATTACAATAACTTGATCACTTATAAGAACGATTGACTTTGCCGTCGACCGAAGGACTTTCAGATCGAACAGTTCCTCGTGCTTCTTCATATCCGCAGGGAGAAAACCCTTGGTCATGTTGAAGCCGAGCGAATGGTCCTTATCTGCGTAAACGGAGTCCGCCACCATCACTACTCAAACCTTGTATTTTAGCTCGAGCGACTAGACTGGATGGGCAGTGGAATGGGTGGATCACCCGGAAAGTGGTTGTTCAGTCTGCTCTCCATGTTCAGCTGATGGTAGCTCGACTGAATCTTCGTCGATAAGGCGTTGCTCGGTCTGTTCCCGCTTTGGCCTTTTTTTCGACCGACCACCAGCTTTCTCGCTGGCAAGAGCTAGCATGGGCCTTTCTTGCACGGCAGGCATATATGTTTGGCCTCTTACCGTTTTGGCCGGCTATGATTCGCTCGGCTCCCCCGTGATCATAGACTTTATGGCTCGAATTTTGGCCATTTCTTGTTCTTCTTTCAGTGGTACAAGTTTCATTGGCGAAAGGTTTGGATCCGACTCTAGAGAAGGGGCATGAAGGAAGTCGGTCACCCTACTCCTGCGCGGCGCCATGTAACGGTAACTCGGTTCCTAGCCGAGCAACTTCTAAGGCTCTCACTTCTCGGCCGGGTGCTGCAAAGTAACCCTTATAACTTCTTGGTTGGCGCAGGGGTAATCGTCTGCCAAAAGTTTGTAGTCTGCAAAAGGAAAGTAAGGGTTAGATCGGCAAAAACAAGAACAGTTACAGAATTAAAAATTAAAAACATGCTGAGGAGTTCACCAGCGCTCCCAAAGTCTTTTCTTATGTACCATCCCAGTATGGGCACTTCGGTGTCCTCGTAATTGCTAGACACCCATAAGAAATCGTCGTCGTTTGTCTCTTTATCCGAGTTACCCTCAATAAGTTTTGCTCGGGCTGTCCTAACTTTGAGATACCAACAAAATCCTCCTTTCTTTTTGCTAAGTGTATACTGATGGAATATCTCGGCAAGATCGAGGTTTAAACCAAGGATCCGATTCTGCGTGGCCACGCCATTTATTATTTTGTATGTATTATTGGGCACTTGTGTGGGGCACAGCCTAGTCTGCCTCAAAAATTCGCAAACCAGGGGTTAGACAAGGAAGTGTAAGCCGCTTTCCACAATGGACACGACCGTAAAGGGGCATTTGTCCAGTTCACCCTAGGAAGTGTCTCCTTTCTTGGCCAGCTTTAGGTGGACGTCGTCTAGAATATTGTATTCTCTACGGAACTTGGCCATTGTCCCAGACGAGTTAACCATAAACTGGTACTTCCCCATCTATCCCGGTTTTATTTAGTTTGGTAATTTTGATTGTAGCTCAGTCAAAATTGGGTGGCTCTGGTGATTGTTTGCTCGGTCTTTGAGCCTCACCGACAGTAATGTTGAATAAGCCTGGTCGGTCCTAGTTTGTTCTGCATTATTAAAAAATTAGTCCAAGTATTAGTGCGGCATAACTGGCACGGCTCTCATGAGGAAGTGTTTTAGCTCAATATGAGATCCTAGGGCGTTTGACCGGTTGTGGTGCTCTATTATTTCGGTTCCTATCTTAGTTCGATCTTCCTAAAAACTTACAGCTCGGTCTCAGCCTCAAGGGAGGATCTCGAACCAGTTTTGGCTTAGCTAAATCCTATTTTTAAGTCTAAAAATGGGTTTTTGATCGGTTTTACCTAGAATTTCCAGTGTTCATCCTAAATCCAGAATCACTTACAGTAATCAAGGGAAATGAGGGGCAATGAAGCCCCGTTGATACTTAGGGTTTTGATTTAGCCTAATTTCCACAGATGTTAATCCCACGAGAGGGGCATCGGCAATATTTCAACAATCCCAAAACAACTAGGAATTAAGAACACGAAGAACATCAATGGAGAATAGAAAGGAAAGTGGGAAAAACTTACGGGTGTGGATGCCAAGTCAAGACCCAGTCGACCACGGCCCTTACTGTGGCCTTCGTGAGGACAGAAAAAGCTGAAAACGACTCGAAAAGAAGCGACGACTGCGACGGCAGCGGTGGTAGAAGGTTGAAGGTCTAAGGCTTAGGGTTTTCGCAAAGGGGAGATGAACAGTGATGAGGGTCTTTGGGTTTCTTATGCGTATATATAGAGGGAAACCCAATAGGCGGCAACTTTTCAAATCTTTTGTATCATGTGGACAGCTATGTGATTGCACGGAACCAATGGGGAAAAGCCACATGGCATCAATGTGATGGGTTATCAGTACGGCTTATTGATGGATGACAGGATAACCAGCACGAGTCTCAACGACCGGACCAACCGGTACAAGTCTCAGCGGCGGAACTAAATAAATAGTACAATCGAAAGAATAATCCCACCCACGTTCAGTTCGGATGTGATTAAGGGGCAATTGAAAGGGAGATTTGTGCCGAACAGTTGGGCCGAGATAGGGGCAACAGGAATTATGGTGTTGACCCGCGTGGGGACCAGACGTTGTGCATGGCCGAGCTACACAACACAGTGCTTCGACCCACTACATTGACGGGGCTATATATAGCCCGGGCATACGGTGTCTTGTGGATGTTTAGCCGAGTTAGGACCACGCGAAACTGGATGATTGCCGAGCTATGGATAGTTTGGACTAATGTGGAGGCAGATGGCTCTTGAGATAAGTGTGTGGGGCCGAGTTATCGAACGGTGCGCTCGTGTCTAGGTGGTCCTCATGGACCGATTCAGTTTTGCTTGGCTATGTCTATCTATTGTGATGTTTGTGTTTCACCAAGTAATGGCTCGGCCCAGCACTCCACGTGGACCAATGAAGAGAAATGAGGGAATCCAGTCCTAGTATGCGTAAATATCGTTTGGCGATGTCACAAACACTGTTTGGAGGTTTTGATCTCTACACATGTAAGAAGTGCAGAGAGGAGCACAACCGCCTGTCTAGAGAAAGACAACAGAGGTAGTGCTCCCACAACCTCTGAGGCTGTATGGCCAGCCTTGAAAAGGAGCAGCAGACAGCTGTTAGAGGTAAGCAATCTGAAGGAATTCCGAATTCTCTCTCGCTAGAGTGTTCTCTCCATTCTTCTTCTTCTCTAAGTGTGCTGACTTGATCGTCGAAGGGTTTATCCGGCAGCACACCGCCGGGCCGCTTACCATCTTTCTGTTCTTAGGTTAAGCAACGCTACGTGAAACTTGGATTCAAGAAGTACGGAGAATTGAGAATATTTCACTCCCATACACCTACTATTTAAATATATATATATATATATATATATATATATATATATACATATATTCAGTATGTTTCAATTTTTTGAATTAAATTTTTTATTTGAATATTTTTAAAATTTTAAGTAATTTTCTTACTTTTTTATATGCATCTTACTTAGATGTATTTAAATAGTAAAATATTTGTGAAAAAATATTTTAAAAAATTATTAAATACAAAAATAAGAAAAATATACTGAATTTTCGTATTTAGTGAATTTTTTAAAGATTTTTTTCACAAATATTATACTTTTAAGTGTATTATGTTAGGTGTGTCTAAAATTTTTAAAAATTACTTAAAATATTAAAAAAAATTAGCAAAAACAAAAAAAAAAATACGAAAAATGAAAAAATAAAATATTTTAAAAAGCGAATTCTGAAAACTAAAACCAAACATGATTATTACAATTTTATCTTATCTTCAAATTTCAATTTTGTTCTTATTTCTAATCTTTTGAACTCAAATTCCTAACTCTAACCCCATCCTAGTCAACCCTACCTCCACAAACTTTGACCACCGTTAGGAATGGCAACGGGGTGGGGCGGGGCGGGGCCGGGGATCACCCTCCCCGCCCCCGATCCCCGATGGCCAAAACTTCCCCGTCCCCGGCCCCGATCCCCGACGGGGAACCTTTCACAGTCCCCATCCTCGTCCCCAACGGGGATCGGGTTTTCCCGACCCCGAAATTCCCTGATCCTCATCAACAGATCAAAAACAAACAGATGAAGCTCATCATCAACAAAAGAGATCAAAAACAAAAAAATTACAGCTCATCATCAAATTACAGATCAAAAAAAAAAATTACAGATTAAAAAATTACAGATCAAAAAAAAATTACAGATCAAAAAAAAAATTTACTTATCTAAGCTGATGAGGGCGGCGGAGGAGGATATCGGCGGAGGAGGGCGGCGGTGGAGATCGGCGGATGAGGAGATCGGAGGAGATCGGCGATGGAGATCGACACGAAGCTCTCCAGTGAGAGATCGAGTGAGAGAGTTGAGAGAGTGAGAGATCGGCGATGGAGATCGACACGAAGCTCTCACTGAAGATCGACCAGTGAGAGAGAATGAGAGTTGAGAGAGTGAGAGAGAAGAACGAGAGTGAGAGTGAGACCGAGTGAGAGAGTTGAGAGACAGAGAAGAACCAGAGTTGAGAGAGTGAGAGTGAGAGAGTGAGACCAGTGAGAGCTTCGGGGACGGGTTTATTATATATATATATATTATATATAAGGGGTATAAAAGTAATTTTATTTCGGGGAATTTCGGGGACGGGGACGGGGACGGGGACGGGGACGGGGACGGGGCCGGGCCGGGGCTTGAACACTGATCACCGTCCCCGGCCCGAAACAGATCGGGGATTGATTTTCAAATACCGTCTTCTCCCCGTCGGGGGTATTTTTCGGAGAAAAACCGCTAAAATCGGGGTCGGGGTCGGGGATCCCCGTCGGGCCGGTTTCAAATTGCCATCCCTAACCACCGTCCTACACCCATCCTTAGGTCCAGTTGCTCCCATATCCATAGTCAATAGTTCACCAAATGTAACGAAAGTAAACACTCACTCACTCGGTTACCTGCTCGATATATTGAACTAGTACATAAATAAGGAGTCAAATCTTACATAATATTTATTTTCACAATTTTATATTTTGATTTTTAAAGATAGAGATTATATTGAAAACTAATCTTGATGTTACTCTAAACTTACTAGTAAAGACAAACATTAAAATTGAGTACCACTATGAGACAAAGAAGCAATAACATCAAAATGCCCACCATTAGGAAACTGGAAATCACATGAGGCTTAAACTTTGTCTTTCATTAACTAATTATATATTTGCCATTATCTTCAACAACAAAATTACACATTTAAGAAGTCAATATGTATGACCAATGGAATCCAACATTATTTATTAGATTTGAACAAAATGGTGTGATGCATCAGCAGTTACAAATTTAACATAGCAATATTGATTATTTTTAATCAATTGAGAATTTAATTTGTCAAATTTTTTTGTACTTTATTAATTGGTCAATTTCTCAACCAAAAAAAAAAAAAAATTAATCTTAGGATACATGTACCCAAAATAATATATAATTATTTTGTTTTTGTCACTACGTTTTGTTAATGTAATGCCAATAAGAAAGGTTTTTGTGCATAGACGTGTGGCTCTCTTTCTCTAAAACATCATTGGCCATGAGGTCCATTAAAGAGCTGCGATATAGAGGTAATGTTTGGGGCAAATTATAGGGTTAGTTTATTGTTTTTTTTTTTAAGGATTTTTTATTAAAGTGTTTGGTGCAACTTATGAAGTACAGTAATCTATATAAGTTTAAAAAAAGATATTTCATTGAGAAGTTAAGTGAGAAGTATTTTTAATTTTTACTTTTTGATTATCAACTTTCGATTTAAAAGATAGTGCACCAACTAAGCTTTATGTATATAATGGGAATGGGATTCATCATCCTCAATATATCTTTACTAATTAATACCTTTGGTCTTTATGTTTTTTTCACTAATTTTATTTTATTTTGTTTTGTTTTGTTGGTATATTGGAGGGAAGAGGGAGATGAATTGATACCTTCTTCATAAAGTACATAGACTCTGGTTATCGGACTAATCGAAGAGTTACTTTTTCACTAATTATGTGTGTAATCCAAGTAATAAAATGATGAGCTGGTATATACATTGATGAATTGGTTGGTGGAATTGTACATCTTTTCCTCATTCTTTGCATTGTGGCAATCAAGACTCCGTTAATTGTAACAATGATCATGTTTCATGAAGAAGAGCACATTAATGGGTTTGGCTTTTCTCTTGTTGAGAATTTAATTTGAGAGAACATTTGGGTTTAATGAATCCATTGTAAGCCCAATCTCCATGATTCAAATCGTTCACTTTTTAATACTTGTTGAAAAGAATATTCATGTAAAAAATTAAAATAATTAGATTTTGATCATGTTTGAATCACATTTATTTTTAAAAAATGGACAACAAATGTTATTTCAAGATAACAACAGTTTATTTTTTAAAAAACAAATGTAATTTTAACATATAACTATCGAAGTCTAATTATCTTTATTTTTTGCATATATATTTTTCTTAATAAATTTTAAAATGCGAACAGTTTGAATTACTGAAATTGAGTTTATAATGGGCCCACTAAAGTTAAATATTCTCTCAAGTCAAATTCCCAACGTGAGAGCAGCCAAACCCAATTTACCAATGCAAACTTGGATGGGCAACAAGCCCATGCTAAGAATGATGGTTGGATTACTCCCACAAGTGGTGTAAATGCTTGGCCAAATTTTCTTATATGGAAAGTCTAGGGACCCCTTGTAATTTGATCTAAAATTTATATGCGGATGATTTCCATATAATTTGAAATGAGTACATAACTAACAGCAGTTAGATGGTGTGGGCTCCAACAAAATGTGTTTGGCATTGTTATAATTTGACACAGAAGAAAATTGAAGATAAATTTAAGATAAAATAGGTTATTTTAGTCCTAAGGGTTCGTTTGGCAAGATGGTTTGTAGCTAAAATAGCCACAAAAGACAAAATAGGCTATTTTAGCCATAACAAACAAAACAACACATTCAGCCCATAATCATTACACTCTTCTATCACAAAAAAAAGTCCAAAAAGTCAAAAAGTTAAAAAGTCCTTCCCAAATCAAGTTTTTTAGCCCAGGCTAAAATAGTCAAAAAGTAAAAAAGTTAACACACTTCCCAAACCAACCCTAAATGAGTTATTGCTAAATTTTGATTTTGGTAGGGAGAATAGCACAAACATGGTAGACACCTTAAGGGTTGGTTTGGGAAGTGGGTTGGCTTTTTGGCTTTTTTGACGATTTTAGCCTGGGCTAAAAAGCTTGATTTGGAAAGAATTTTTTTGGCTTTTTTGACTTTTTTTGTGAGAGAAGAGTGTAATGATTATGAGTTGGATGTGATGTTTTGTTTGTTGTGGCTAAAATAGCCTATTTTGTCGTTTGTGGCTAAAATAGCCAAAAAAGCCCACAAAATCCCTTCCCAAACGGTGCCTAAGTGTGTTTGAAGTATAAACTTTTGTTTTTTTGTTTTTTTAAGCTTAGTATTAATTTGGGATAGCAATGATGGACACTTTCAAAATAAAGTAAAAACAAAGGCATATTTTGGACCTTTGAAGGAAAATTGTAGGAAAATTTGGAAAATATAAAAAAGTGGAATTTAATAACAACAAGAATAAGGAGGAGTTGTTGAAGAGGAATTTACAAGTGAGCGGTAAGACTTATTTACTAAAAGATGAGGATACAAGTTTTTTATGGGATGTAAAAATGTATTCCATATTCAACTGAACAATTTTTTTATATAAATATATTTTTAAAACTATTGCTTACACAAACATGCACTACAAGAAAAGTGGGTTTATGAGACGGAACTATTTGCGATGGCACACTTGCCGTCTCAAAAAGTCATTTTTTATACCGTCGCAAATACTCTCATTTTTTGAGACGGCAAATAGTGCCGTCGCAAATGCTCTGCTCTTTTGAGACGGTAAATGGTGCCGTCGCAAATACTCTACTTTTTTGAGACGGCATTTTTTGCCGTCGCAAAAAGTGACTTTTGTGTTTTTTTTTTTTGGTGAATATTTTTAAAATTTTAAATATTTTTTTAAGATGCACCTTACTTAGATGTATCTAAAAAATAAAAAAATTATGAAAAAATATTTTTTAAAATTAATAAATACATAAAAATATAAAAAAAAATGTATTGAATTATTGTATTTTTTTTTTTGTATTTTTGGTGTTTAGTGAATTTTTAAAAGATTTTTTTTTACAACTTTTTTAATTTTTAGGTATATTTATGTTAGATGTGTCTAAAAATTAAAAAAAATACTTAAAATATTAAAAAAATTCAGTAAAAATAATATAGCACGGAAAACAAGAAAGTATCATTTTCTGAAAAGAGTTTTTTGAAAACTCTAACCTAGCATAGTGATTGTGGTTTTGAGATAGTTTCATATATATACAGTTACAAAATGGTTTGAATAAATTCAACGGTATTTTCTGTCGCAAAAAAAAAATAAAAAAAACAATGTCGTCTTACTCTTTTGATATAACATTTCTCTTTTCATTCATTTTTTCATTTTCCTATCTCTCTGTCTCTATATCTCTCTCTTCTCTTTATCTCTTTCACTCATCACTTTTCTTTCTCTGTTTGTCTATTTCTCTCTCTCATTTTCTCTCTGTGTCTCTCGCCTATCTCTCTTCTCTCTATCTCTCTCATCTGTTTTCTCTCTATGTCTTTCTCGCTCATCTCTCTTCTCTCTATCTCTCTCATTTCTTTTCTCTCTCTCTCTTATCTTTCTACCTCTCTCTATCTCTCTCGCCCATTTCTCTTCTCTCTCTGTCTCTTTCTTTTTCTGTGTGTCTCTCTCACTCATCTCTTTTCGCTCTATTTCTCTCTTTTTTTGTCTATCTCTCGCTTATCTCTTGTTTCTTTCTCTTTTTCTATCTCTCTCTCTCTCTCTCTCTCTCTTTCTCTCTCTATCTCTTTTTCTGTCTATCTCTCTCTCTTCCTGTCTTTCTCTCACTCATCACTCTTCTCTCTCTCTCTGTCTACTTGTCTATTTGTCTATTTATCCCTCACTATGTTCGCTTTGCTTACTCTCTTACGCCCATCTTCTCTATTTATCGAGCTCTTTCTCGATTTATCGATCCACTATAAGAAAATACACTTTTAGCAACCACTTTGTCTCTCTCTCTCTCGCTCATCACTCTATCTCTGTCTCTCTTTCTATCTCTCTTCTTTATCTGTCTCTCACAAAATTAAAATATTTTTAAAATATTTAAAAAATTGATTTGAATTAAGCTTTGAAAAGAGTTTTGAATTATATGTTTGGTTATGAGTTTCGAAAAGTAATGATTATATTTTGAATTGAGTTTTGAAAAACGGATGTAGAATTATGATTTGAAAGCTCAAAACAAACACCATACGTAAATCAATGGGTGGAACTATGACCACTACCACTACCATTCCCTCTGTCTCTTTTTTTTTTTTTTTTCTATGTCTTTCTCGTTAATCTCTTTTGACTTTCTTTCTCTATCTTTTAGTTTATCGCTTGCTCATATCTTGTTTCTCTCTCTTTTTCTGTCTATCTCTTTCTCTTTTCGTCTCTCTCTCTCTCACTCTCACTCATCACTCTTCTTTCTCTCTGTCTGACTGTCTGTCTCTCTCTCTCCCCCACTATGTTCGCCTTGCTCGTTCTCTCCCTCATATCTTCTTTATTTATTGAGCTCCCTTTCGATTTATCGATCCACTACAAGAAAATGCACTTTTAGCGACCACTCTGTCTCTTTCTCGCTCATCACTCTGTCTCTTTCTCTGTCTCTCTATCTCTTTTCTCTATTCGTCTCTCACTCATCTCTCTCTCTCACCACCCATCTTCTCTACCACATTTACCACTATTGTAAATGCCATTCAACTACCGCCATTCTTTTCTCTCTCTTTCACTCATTACTCTTCTTTCTCTGTCTGTTTGTCTATCTGTCTGTGTGTCTTTCGTTCATCTTTCTTCTCTCTATCTCTCTCATTTGTCTTCTCTCTTTGTCTCTCTCGCTCATCTCTCTTCTCTCTATATCTCTATTTTTCTATTCTCTCTCTCGTTCATCTTTTTTCACTCTCTTTCTCTCTCTTTTTGTATCGCTCATCTCTTGTTTCTCTCTCTTTTTCTGTCTCTCTCTCTCTCTATCTCTTTCTCTCTTTGTCTGTTTGTTTCTCTTTCTCTCTCTCTCCGTCTCTCTCTCTCACTCATCACTCTTCATAGAAAATATTTTTCATTAAAATATTATCCTTACTTCTACCAAATAAAAAATAATAATAATAATTTTTCATTCATTAAATATTCATTTATGATGAAAATAAAAATTATTATTTATTTTTTTTATTATTTAAATATTCATTTATGATGAAAATTATTATTATTATTATTATTATTTTTCCCAATCCCACCCGCTCGTTCCCCCATTTTTTTCCATTCCCGTGCCCCCCACCCAAAATCCCCAATCTCAATCCCCAATCTCTTAGAACTAAAATCCCTAATTTCTACCAAATATTTCTCTCTCTCGCGACTGTGAATGAAGGAATCCAGACATCGACGACCATAGTCGGAGTCCTTAGTTTCTCTATCGATAGCCATTACCAGCAAACGAAGTTCGATCCCTCTCTATCTCTCTCTCTCTCTCTATGTCAATCTTCTTTCATCTTTTGTCTCTTGATTTCGATCTCAATCTGTCACGCAATCACGATCGATTTCAAGACCTTGTGTTCTCTTAATTGATTGATCCTCAATCTCTCACTTTCGTCGTGAATCAGCCTCCGGCATAAAGAAGACAATGGCGTGAATCACTCTCTGGCGTCTCAGCTCTTCAGTGTCGATCTCCTCTTCGGCGTTGATCTCCTTGAATAGCATCTCATATGATCTAAGGTAATTCGAACTAGGTGATTTTTTTTTTTTAACAAAATCAGTTAATAGACTAAGGTTTCTTAATCTGAGAATATGATAAATAAATTTTTGACTCTCTTTTTTATTTATGTTTTATTTTATTGCTCTTTGGGGGTGAAAATTGGGATTGTGATATTATTTTTTGCCTTATCAATAGCAAAATTGGGAAGTGCCCATGATACTATTCTCTCTCTGTTATTTCCCTCTAATGGAACATATTGCTGTGCAAACACAATTTTTTGTGTTAACCTTACCATTTTTTAGTGAACCAATTCTTACCCATTATGCACCTTCAGGTTGCATCTTGGTGGGACTATGGTTATCAAACAACTGCAATGGCTTACCGTACTATCATTCTTGACAATAATACTTGGAATAACACGCATATTGCTACTGTTGGTACTGCGATGTCGTCTCCTGAAAAGGCGGCTTGGGAGATTTTCAACTCCTTGGATGTGAAATATGTTCTGGTTGTATTTGGAGGTTGGTTTTCTAATGTTGCTAAGATTATCTTACTATGGGGAAACAAAACAATATTCTGAAGTTTGACTTTACAGGTCTTATTGGCTATCCGAGTGACGATATCAATAAGTTCCTGTGGATGGTTCGTATAGGTGGTGGTGTATTCCCTCACATCAAGGAACCTGATTATCTGGTAAGTAGTTATTTTTGTCAGTTTAATTTCTGATAGGAATTTGTGGTATTCCAATTGATGATACTATGTTGCCACACCAGGTAATGATCTTTGAATTTGTTTGAGATGTACAAATCAGTAAATAGAAATTCACTGCATATAGTGGAATACTATGTATTATGCTACAAGTCATGCTTACATAACAAATATTTATACAATTGTGCACCAAGCTGGATTAAAATAATTCGTTATTTAAACTATTTGGGGTCAGTCATAAATATATTGGTTCCCCATCCAGCTCTACCCAGGACGATAACTTCAGTCAAACTGCACCTAGTAAAATTTTCTATCTATTTCAATTATTGTTAATTTTGATCTTCTTCCCTACCATTAGCTGCCTTCTTTGGAGCAGTTGCCAGCAAGGTTTCAAGTTATGGAATTGGCTTTGCTTAATGGTTGTGGTCATTGTGCAATGATATTGGGAGCATCAGTCAATGTGTGAGGGGAATCAGAAACTAAATGCATGAGATTTTTTAAAGCACATTTTTAACACCAAAAAACTTATTGATAAGTATGTTATGATCCAATTTATCAAAATTTGAATGTTTGTAATGGTTTTAATCAATGTTGTGCACCTAAGAACATGTTTTCTAGATGTTATTGAATTTTAGGTTGGTTTTATATTCTGTCAGCGTCTTTACTTGCATTTGATCTTTTTTGTAAATTTATTTTTCAAATGGGAAATGCAGAAGCATGATGAAAATTTTTGTTTTTGATTTACGTTATTTAGATTTGTGAACAACATTATGTATTGGATAATTTTGTTGATGTATTGTTATGAATGGAAAAATATTTTAATTATGGATGAATTATTATTTTTATACTGGACTTTTTATATTATTATGTAATTATTGATTTTTTTTTTTTAGTTATTTTTCATTTAATACAGGTTATTTTCATATATTTTTTTTTTTTTTTTTGAGAGGGTAGTCCACTCACCTTCTCAAATAGGGGTTTTTTGCGACGGCAGTAATGCGTCGCAAAAGATAGGGCATTTGGTTGAAAATGAGGACTTTTAGCGACAGTGTAATTTGCTGTCGCCAATAGTGCTTTAGCGACGGCACCAAGTGCTGTCTCAAATAACCCTTTAGCGACGGTACTTGTGCCGTCGCAAATACCCCTTTTAGCGACGGCAAAACAGTGCCGTCTCAAAAAAATTTCAGATTTTCACACGTTAATGGCGACGGCATTTTTTCGTCGCAAAAGGCTTTTTTGCCGTCGCAAACCAAAGGCGACGGCGTCATACCGTCGCTAAAGCCCTTTTGCAACCCCCTCTGTTGCGACCCCCCACTTGCCGTCGCAAAAGGCCACTTACCGTCGCAAAAAACCTTTTGAGACGGCGTTTTGGGTATTTGCGACGGCATTTTACTGTCCCAAAAAATCAATTTTTTTGTAGTGATGCTAAAAAAACTAATACATATTTTTAAAACTATTGCTTACACAAACATGCTAAAAAAACACATTATGTGAGATATTTAGTCATTTATTTGGTAAAAAATTTTGTATCTCTAACATTATCCAAGTTCAAACCCATTGCATATTACAAGGAAGAAAAAAAAAAGTACAAAAACAAAGAAGAAATAAAGAAATTAACTACATAGAGTTGGGCCATATTATAGTATACATGGTGCATATCATATTTAAGTTGGTGTTTGGTTATGACTCATTGTGGATACGTCTGTTACAATTTATTATGGTGACTATAATTACGGCCAAAATGGTATTTGATTATATTCCAAAATAGTATTAGGTACCATGATTGATAATTCAAGTTTATATTTTTATACCAAGTTATTAAAAATGACAATATATATGATATATATTTTTATTTTTAATATGTATATTCAATAGAATTTCCCTAGGTTATGCTTTGTTGTGCTGGCCATGGTGTGTCCTAGCTGCAAATTTGAAATATAAGCAAGTACTATTGGAACAAAAATTTCTCAAAGTGCAGATTGAGAGTTTGTCAATGGTAAGATAAAGTTGCCTTTTTTTTTTTCTTTTTCTTTTTCTTTATTTTGCAAGACAAGCACAAAACTGCATGTGGAGGTAGATTTGTCTAAATGATCATAGTAAATTCCAAAAGTTATATATCTCTCAATTTGGTTAGTAAAAAGATATGAAAAACAGTAGTTAGATTCCTTAATGCTGGATTTGGTTGAAGGATTTGGGAAAAAATTTAGAAATGTAAAGAAAAAAAAGTGTGAAATTAAATGAAATTTAAGTATATTTTATTCATATTTCACCTACCTTTCTCTTTCTTTTTTTGAATTTTTTTTATCAAATCTCCCAACCAAATACAGTATACGAGACACATAAATTGATAATGTCATGTATCAAAATGTTAGCAAAAATGTATAATAGCATCCTTTTATTTCAAAGAGAATTTCTAAAACAACTACACAAATATGAACACTCTTGAACTATTTGCCCTAGGCTTATCATTATTTTATTTTATTCTATTTGTAATTTTTAGATCGAAAGAGGAGACATATGAAATTATGTTGACTTATGTACGTCTTGATCGTAATATATATAAAGCAATACCTTGTTCGTTTTTGCTTGGTGTTATTTTCAACAATCTTAGCATCCTCATTTTTTAATATTTGATATTATGAAAAGAAAAAAAAATTAAAAAAAAAAAAACAGACGCAAGAAAACAATAAATTTCAAGAGCTTAATCACCACCAATTTTGTACTTTAAGGTTTTAATATTGAGTATAGTATTGCATGGAAGCCCATCTCTAATGATTCACTAAATAGTTCATCAAATTTAAATTTGATGTAAAAAACTCACTTTTTATTGTTTCAATTCAATACCCATTTTTTTTTTTTTTTTTTTTTATCAAATTCAGGATTTCTTAAATCTTTCATCAAATTGAGAATAGATTTGTCTTCTATCAAATCACTGTCTATAGCCGTTAAATTTTCACCACCTGTTCCCTCGGATGACCACCTCAAGGAGAAAATTTGTGAAAAAATTATATTGGCCGGTCGACTGGCCAAATATCTACTTAATCGACCAGTGTTCTAATAAAATTTTAAAAATCTCTGTTAGAACGCTTAATATCAAGTGGAGATTTTATTCAAATTTAATATATAAAAAAAAGAACACTAGTCGATCTTTCAAAAAAAAACAATAATAATAAATTATAGCAAGATCTTTCAAAAAACTGTACTCCAATTAAATTACAGTAAGATTTGTCAAACTCTACTCCTACCGTATATCAAAGTACATGCTAAAAGGGTTATATGGGATATTCTAAATAAGTGTACTTTTTGATTTTTTATTAAATATGAGTTAGGTTTGAAGTAATGTGGTAGAGAGGTAATGTGACTTAAATAAGATGATGAGACTTAAATATGATAGTGACTTTTTGATTTGTTAACTTTTTTAAGAAATGTCAAACCTGGCCTAAATAGTAAATTATAACATTGTTAAAATACGATGAGGCCTTTTGTTTATTTGTCTTTTATATTAAACCTACCAGTGACATTTCTATTTTGCATTGTCTGATAAAAATAAAAGAAATGACATTTTGACTATTGGGGTAAGATTGTAAAATTATGGCATTTTGGATATTATAACATACCAAAATATGAGTTTGGTACTATCAATTTGACAAAATCACTAGAGATGCCTAAGGTTAAATATAACAACTTCGCTACGTAGCTCGAATCCTCATTGGCTCGTGTGGCCTGAATTTCTTTTTTCACTCAACTTTCTGCTGCTGTGCTCAATACACCCACACATTTTATTTTCTCTCTCTCTCTCTCTCTCTCTCTCTCTCTCTCTCACACACACACACACACACACACACACACACCCCTGTATTTAATCTTCTTCATCTTCTCTCCATCTCATCCTATTAACAGTTGCAGAAAGAGAAAAAAGAATTGTCTCTGTGTGTTGTCGTTGTTGCTGTCTGATCGGAGTGAAAATGGAGGAGCTTTGTGTGCCGCTGCTTGATCGAAGTCTTAACAGAGAACATCCACATTCAACAACAGACTCAAAATCAAATATATAAATACACATACATACATGCATACAGACTCAAATAAATCAAATATATGTAAAATAAGTTAAAAATTCTCCAAAATTAAGCATCAAAAATCCCAAACCAAACCCTACCCACAAATCTCATTTCTCATTTCATTCCAAAAATCTCATAATTGTACAAAATCAGCAAACACACACACACACACACACACAGAGTAACAAGCCATTGAAGTCCATATCCGAAGAGACCCATTGAAGTCCAGATCTGTAGGTATACACAGATCTGTCATAAATCTGTTCCCTCGTTTCTTATTCTTTTCTCATTTTTCTCTTTCTCTCATTCTTTTCTCCTTTTCTTCTTCTTGTTTTTCTTTTTCTTCTGTCTGTTTCAGAGAGAAAACAGAGGAAGAAGAGAAAAAAAAAATGGGAAAAAAAAAAGATTGCCCAAAACGACGTCGTTTTGGACGATTGAGCCATTTGGGCCAAAGGCATTTCGAGCAACGAAACATTTCTCTAAATACAAATGGTTAAGGTGGTTGTTGTAATTCTGATTGCAGATGAAGGTGTTCTAGTGGTAAAGAAGATGGGTTAAGATGGCAATAAGGCCACGTTTATTTGATAAATTAGGTTGAAAGGGATTGTTAGTGAGGGAATAATTAGTGAAGAGATTATTAATGTGGGGATTATTTGTGAGAGAATCAAGTAAAAGTATGTTTATTTTGATAATAGTGTGGGAGATGGTTAATAATGAGAGATGGTTAATAATGAGATTGTTAAATTGTTTTTAAATAAAATAAATTAAAAAATTATTTCTATATTAAAAAAATTAAAATAAATATTAAAACACAAGGTGTACTTGGAATTGTTAAAAAGAAAAGAAAAAAAATAAAAATTGGCTAGCCAGTTATTTTTTTGGCCAGCCGGCTATGTTTGTAAAAATAAAATAAAAATTACACTATACCGGATGTTCGGGCAGACATCTAGGCAGATGACCAAATAGACTGAAACCACTCACTATTTTTTTAGTTTCATTCGTTTCTCAGCCAAGCTAATCCCTCTATTGAGGGGATTACTAAGCCGTCCAGATTATGAAATCGACCCTCCCATTCAACACCAAATATGCTGTGTGGGTTGGACTCATAACAATCCTACTCCAATCCGACTGTTGAAGCGGCCAAACAAACATGGCCTAAAAGGTAAGAAAGGAGCTTGGAAGGAAGTTGCACCAGTGGTCGGTTGAGGTTGGTCAACGATGGAGTGAGTTGCATCAAGAAAAGAGAGAGAAGAAAAGGGAGAGAAGAAAGAGCAAGTCACATTTTGTCAAAACCAAGTTAGAGCTCATGACTTGATTTATTTTTTTCCATTCAATACATTTATTGAAAATTTTGCTATTTAATTGATATTTTACTTTTTCTATTTTTTTTATTTTACTGATATTTAAAAAAAAGAATGAAATTAATAAATAAAATACTTTAATGGGCTGATGAATCTCTGGTCAAGCTGTGAAATCAAAGCCACATTGATCATGGTTAGGTCATTTGGATCAGATTTGTTATTGTGAGCTTTTTTGCTTTGATATGATGGTTTGCTGACCTAATTGTAATGCATAAGAATATAAACCACCTAAAAATATATTACATATTTAGCAATGCTTTATCATATATCACATATATCATATTATCATACTAAAATTGTTCTACGTCAACGTCAGTGAATTGTCTATTATATATATAATATTTTATTTTATTTTATTTTATCATAAATATACACACGTGTATGGAATTACACACACATCACATATCTGGGTAGCATATCTATATAACTAATTAGAACTTAGAATATTTTGTATTATATGCTTGTATATACACCAACATTTGTTATAGTCTCACATGTATTTGTTTGTGTTTTCACAATTGTTAAATGGTTTTAATAGGGGTGTTTGTTTGGGAAATGGGGTTCATGTTGTGCTTCACAACAGGTTGTGAGGTCTATTGGGGGCGTGTCTCAAATCTTTTTTGATGATCTAAACTGTTCATATTGTAAGGCTCGTCGAATAAATCATTCATGCAAAAAATCAAGTAAATTGGATAATTTTAGTCTCATAAAAAGAGCACATTTGTTTTTCAAAAAATAAACGGTTAACATAATTTTAATAATTTTTTTAAAACAATTAGGATGTGATCATGGGGTTACAGATGTCCGATTAACTTAATTTTTTACATGAATGATACATTAGACAAACCTTACTATATGAACAATTCAGATTATCAAAATACTGTAAAAAAATGCCTCCACGAGCCCTCACAGCAAGGTTGTTGTGTCATAAGGCACAGCGGCAACCCTCAATCCGTTTGTTTGGGCTTTTTTGAGTTAATTTATAAATTCTAACTTTCAAAAAATTATTTTGGACTATTTGGTTAAATTTATTTCAAACAGCTTTTGATTCTAACAACTTATTTTAACTCAAAAAAGCTGATTCTGAGAAGTTGTCCACTCTTCACTTCTGATTATCAATTTCTGCTGTGGACATGTTAATTTACGGTTATACTCTTAGATTTTTTTTTATTTTTTATTTTTTTAAAAATAGAAAAAGACCCAAATTGACTATAAATTATTATTATTAGTATTTTATGTGAAATGTGAACAAATAGTGAATAACAAAAAATAAAAGTTAATTGAAAAAATTACTTCACACCTTATTTAACAAACACTACTCAATAACTTAAATCTATAACTCAACAATTACACTAAATAGATTAACAACTTCTGATTAAAGTCATAATTTATAATCTATTAAGCTAAAATCTATAATCTGTTTTAACAGCTACACCAAACGAGCTATAGTATCCATACAACTCCTTTGAATCCCTACTATTTAAAAAAAAATAAAAAAATATTCACCATGTTTCAGTTTTCTGAATTCAATTTTCTAAAAGTTAAATTTTTTATTTTTTATTTTTCATTTTTTTTTTATTGTTAGTGAATGTTTTTAAAATTTTAAGTAATTTTCTTACTTTTTTAGATGCATCTTACTAGATGTATTTAAATAGTAAAACATTTGTGAAAAAATATTTTAAAAAATTATTAAATACACAAAAATATAAAGAATGTACTGAATTTTCGTATTTAGTGAATTTTTTAAAAAACAATTTTCACAAATGTTATATATTTTAAGTGTATTATGTTAGGTGTGTCTAAAAATTTTAAAAATTACTTAAAATATTTAAAAAATTAGCGAGAACAAAAAAATACGAAAAATGAGAAAATTAAATTTTGCTTTAAAGCGAATTCTAAAAACTAAAACTAAACAGAATTTTCTAAAAACCAAATTATCTTCAAATTTCAATTTTGTTCTTATTTCTAATCTTTTGAACTCTAATTCCTAACCCTAACCCCATCCTAGTCAACCCTACCTCCACAAACTTTGGCCACCGTCCTACGCCCATCCTTAGGTCCAGTTGCTCCCATACCCATAGTCAATAGTTCACCAAATCTAACAAAAGCGAACACTCACCCACCAGGAATAATGTTATGCATTATAAATTAATATACACACTAGTACATTAACAAATGGTATAGTATCATTTATATCATTTTAAATATTTATAACTTGTATAATAAATGTGATTAATAATAATATCATAACACTAATTAGTAGACTAATGTATATATTAATTAGTACATGTAACACCACCGACCGACTAGACTATCCACTTGATATATTCAATTAGTACATAGATGAGGAGTCAAATCCTACATAATATCTACTGTCACAATTTTATATTTGATTTTTAGCGATAGAGATTATCTCGAAAACTAATCTTGATGTTACTCTAAACTTACTAGTAAAGACAAACATTAAATTGAGTACCATTATGAGACAAAGAAGCAATAACATCAAAATGCCCACCATTAGGAAACTTGAAATCACATGAGGCTTAAACTTTCTCTTTCATTAACTAATTATTTGCCATTATCTTCAACAACAAAATTACACATTTAAGAAGTCAATATGTATGACCAATGGAATCCAACATTATTTATTAGATTTGAACAAAATGGTGTGATGCATCAGCAGTTATAAATTTAACATAACAATATTGATTATTTTTAATCAATTGAGAATTTAATTGGTCAATTTTTTTTGTACTTTATTAATTGGTCAATTTCTAAAAAAAAAAAATTAATCTTAGGATACGTGTATCCAAAATAATATATAATTATTTTGTTTTTGTCACTACATTTTGTTAATGTAATGCCAATGAGAAAGGTTTTTGTGCATAGATATGTGGCTCTCTTACTCTAAAACATCATTGGCCATGAGGTCCATTAAAGAGCTGAGATATATAGGTAATGTTAGTGTTTGGTGCAACTTATGAAGTAAAATAGCATATATAAGTTATAAAATAAAAAAAAAAAAAAAGATATTTTATTGAGAAGTTAAGTGAGAAGTAATTTTAATTTTTACTTTCTGATTATTAATTTTCGATTTAAAAAATACTGCACCAAATAAGCTTTATGTATATAATGGGAATGGGATTCATCATCCTCAATAGATCTTTACTAATTAATACCTTTGGTCTTTACGTCTTTTTCACTAATTTTATTTTATTTTATTTTATTTTGTTTTGTTTTGTTTTGTTTTGTTGGTATATTGGAGGGAAGAGGGAGATGAATTTATAACTTCTTAATAAAGTACATAGACTCTGGTTATCCGACTAATCGAAGAGTTACTTTTTCACTAATTATGTGTGTAATCCAAGTAATAAAATGATGAGCTGGTATATACATTGATGAATTGGTTGGTGGAATTGTACATCTTTTCCTCATTCTTTGCATTGTGGCAATCAAGACTCTGTTAATTGTAACAATGATCATGTTTCATGACGAAGAGCACATTGAATGGATTTGGCTTTTCTCTTGTTGAGAATTTAATTTGAGAGAACATTTAGGTTTAATGAGTCCATGTAAGCCCAATTTTCATGATTTAAACCGTTCACTTTTTAGTACTCATTGAAAAGAATATTCATGTAAAAAATCAAGATTATTGAATTTTGATAATGTTTGAATCACATTTATTTTTAAAAAATGGACAACAAATGTTATTTCAAGAATAACAACCATCTATTTTTTAAAAAACAAATGTAATTCAAACATATAACTATTAAAGTCTAATTATCTTTATTTTTTACATAAATATTTTTCTCAATAAGTTTTAAAATGTGAGCAGTTTGGATTACTGAAATTAAGTTTACAATGAGCCCACGAAAGTTAAATATTCTCTCAAGTCAAATTCCCAACAAAGAAGCCAAGCCCAATTTGCCAATGCAAACTTGGATGGGCAACAAGTAAGAATGGTGGTTGGATTACTCCCACAAGTGGTGTAAATGCTTGGCCAAGTTTTCTTAGAAAGTCTAGGGACCCCTTGTAATTTGATCTAAAATTTATATGCGGATGATTTCCAGATAATTTGAAATGAGTACATAACTAACAGCAGTTAGATGGTGCGGGCTCCAACAAAATGTGTTTGGCATTGTCATAATTTGACACACAAGAAAACTGAAGATGAATTTAAATGAGTTATTGCTAAATTTAGATTTTGGTATGGAGAATAGCACAAACATGGTAGACACCCTAAGTTTGTTTGAAGTATAAACTTTTTTTTTTTTCTTTCTTTAAGCTTAGTATTAATTTGGGACACCAATGATGGACACTTTCAAAATAAAGTAAAAACAAAGGCATATTTTGTACCTTTGAAGGAAAATTGTAGGAAAATTTGGAAAATATAAAATGGTGGAATTTAATAACAACAAGAATACGGAGGAGTTGTTGAAGGGGAAGTTACAAGTGAGTGGTAAGACTTATTTAGTGCTGTATTTGGTTGAAGGATTTGGAGAGGGATTTGGAAAGGGAAAGAGAAAAGGTGTGTGAAACTAGGTGAAATATAGGTATATTTTATCCATATTTCACCTAACTTTTCCCTTTCCCTTTCCAAATCCCTCCTCAAATCCTCCAACCAAACACAACATAAAAGATGAGGATACAAGTTTCTTATGGGATGTAAAAATGTATTCCATATTCAACTGAACAACACAAACATGCTAAAAAAAACTAATATATATTTTTAAAACTATTGCTTACACAAACATGCTAAAAAAACACACCATGTGAGACATTTAGTCATTTATTTGGTAGAAAATTTTGTATCTCTAACATTATCCAAGTTCAAACCCACTGCATATTACCGGGAAGAAAAAAAAAAGTACAAAAACAAAGAAGAAATAAAGAAATTAACTATATAGAGTTGGGTCATATTATAGTATACGTGGTGCAGATCATATTTAAGTTGATGTTTGGTTACGAGTCATTGTGAATACGTCTGTTACAATTTATTATGGTGATTTTAATTATGGCCAAAATGGTATTTGATTATATTCCAAAATAGTATTAGGTACCATGATTGATAATTCAAGTTTATATTTGTATTCCAAATTATTAAAAATGACAATATATATGATATATATTTTTATTTTTAATATGTATATTCAATAGAATTTCCCTAGGTTATGCTTTGTTGTGCTGGCCATGATGTGTCCTAGCTGCAAATTTGAAATATAAGCAAGTACTATTGGAACAAATATTTCTCAAAGTGGAGATTGAGAGTTTGTCAATGGTAAGATAAAGTTGTCTTCTTTTTTTTCTTTTTCTTTATTTTGCAAGACAAGCACAAAACTGCATGTGGAGGTAGATTTGTCTTAAATGATCATAGTAAATTCCAAAAGTTATATATCTCTCAATGTGGTTAGTAAAAAGAAATGAAAAACAGTAGTTAGATTCCTTAATGCTGGATTTGGTTGAAGGATTTGGAAAAGAATTTAGAAATGTAAAGAAAAAAAAGTGTGAAATTAAATGAAATTTAAGTACATTTTATTCATATTTCACATACCTTTCTCTTTCCTTTTTTGAATTTTTTATCAAATCTCTGAACCAAATACAGTATACGAGACACAGAAATTGATGATGTCACGTTTCAAAACGTTAGCAAAAATGTATAATAACATCCTTTTATTTCAAAGAGAATTTCTAAAATAACTACACAAATATGAACACTCTTGAACTATTTGCCCTAGTGTAGACCCGACTTTCTTCGCGCGCCCCCCTTTCGGAGAGGGCGCGAATTGGTCTTACTATAGTTCGGACTTCTGTCACGGTTCTGAATCTAATCTCACAAAGTGCAATGTGAGGCTGATAAACACTAAAGGGTCCAAATCCGACAAATCGTTTTGAAAAATCGATTTTGAATAAAAAGTGCCAAACATGAATTGCTTTGCTAGATTACAGAGTCGCCACATAAATATTTTATTTTGGAGAAATTTAGGAAACCCTGACTCGTGCCTAAGGCCACGTGTCCATCATCACCAAAGTTGTCTCGGCTCGGGAATTTGGGTACGAGAGGGGAAGGTCCTGAAATGAGCACCCCGTTCACCCGATCAAATGATCGGTCTCTACTAAGCATGATATGTTTTATAAATCTCATGTGTTCTTATTCTGATTATTAGCTAACTTTACTACATGATACGTACAACATACAAGTATAGACTCAATCACGAGAATTGGAACAAAACAACTCATGTTTGTTTTTTAAAATGGTTTGAAAGTGCTACTCGCAAGTAGGCTAAAGCGCGGATTTGCCACCTTCAAGTGGGCTTTAAAACATGATTTTGCCACTTCACAAAGTGGGCTTAAAACTCACAATCATCAAATTGTTTCAATTCAGGCAATCAAGCCTTCACCCACAGGCATTCATGCAGTTAATCACTTAAGCAAATAGCCTCATGGCAAGCATGCCATCATGGCAACACTCACACTCATGCAAATATGCTAAAGCGTAACACTTACAGTGTACTCCGAGCCAAAACAAAAGCTAGTTAGAAAAATGCATGATTCTAACTATACAAGAATGCCTAATACAACACATGCAATAATGCAACTAATAGGCTCAGCTATTTAAGATAGCATATGAATGCAACGATTTGATACACGTATTCAAATAAGTATTGAAATACGATGCAGTTTGAATGATGCACTAAGCCCGGTGCATGCAATACAAATGAATGATGGAAACATGCAAGTATAAGGTATGTTAATCAAAACATGCCCTAATCTAACCATTGAAAGCGGTTAAGTAAAATGGAGAAAGAAGTGGGGTTAAAAGACATGCACACACACACGCACCCTTATTACAACATTGCGCCCTCGCAAAGGAGGGTCCGAATAAGCTGAGCTAATCTAAGCTAAGCTAATCTAATTAAACTAATCAGACTAATTATTACAAATCAAATTGAATAACTAGCAAACTACTTACTAATTATTACAACACTTTAACTAATTAACAAATTAATTAAATTACAAAACCAATGTATGCTAACTAAATATGTAAAACATTTGAATTAGGCTGCCTCAGCTCTGCTTGAAGAAGATGCATGCATGTATTCGGTTTCTCACCCCGAAAAACTCTCTGGTTTGCTCTTGAGAGGCTCGGTTTGTAGGGTGTCTCCAAGAACTTTCTGCACCATCTTACCAAATCACTGCTAGAGGGTGCACCAGTGGCCTGCCAGCCAAGGGAGCTTGCTGCCGGCCACCTGTCGGCCAAAGATGTGCACTACCGACCAAGGATGAAGCAGTGCCGGCCACTGATGAGGCACTACCGACCACTGGTGTGCTGCATCACCATTCTGCAACAGAGCTCAAACAGAGAAAAAGATGAGGGTCTCCCAAAGGTATGTCTGTATTATGCCACTCCTTATCATCTCAAAACATCAAGGGAGAGGCACCATTGCATCCAAAACCATCAATCAAGCATTTTGAATGCATGATGGCCAAAGATCCAACTTGTACACAATCAATAAATGCACAAACACAAGACTCAAGAACCACTACCCTATCATGATCAAGGATAGTGGAGACAAAGGAGATTGGCTCATTTTCATCACTTTGAGTATGAAATGGACCAATCTTCCTTGTGTTCAATATAACGTCCGATTGAACACAATGCAATGCACATAACATGCTTATCTAGGTCATGTTTTACTTGTCCAATTCTTGTTTACACATTTTAACATTACCAAGCCATTCTTTAGCCGGTTAAGTTCAAGTGTGAAAGTTCTCTAATGAGAGAGAGGTCTACCAAAAGATGACGTAAGACATGAGAGAGACCATGCCTTTGACTAGGAGGAACCCTCAAGAGAAGGTTAAAGCCATTGAGCACAAGCTCTATCTCAAGCTTAAACACAAACTTAAGGCCAACCAACCCTCAAAGCAAATTAAAGAGTGAAGAAATGAGGGAGGTTGCAGAATTTCAGTGCTGAAATGGCATGAAAAATAGTGCTACAACATGCAAGCAACACATGCACAACATGTTAGGAGACTTAAGCATTAAAACTAGTGAAGGACACAACACTAGAGGCATGCAATACAATGCTAAAAAAGGACCAACAGTCCAAAATAGTCCTAAAACACCCTAAATAGAGTTCTAAAACATGCTTGAAATAAGCTAAGAATAGCTATATTAAGAGGCCAAAACAATAGCACATGCTAGGCAATTTAGCACAATTGCACTATTAGCATATCAAGCAAAGCTCATGTGATCAAACCAGCTCAAAACAAAGCTTAATCATGCCAAATTAGTGACCTAAACATGCTGAAACTTAGGCACAAAAGGCAAGAAAAACATGCTCGCATGTTGGCTCACAAACAAGACACAAAGTACAACTCTCAAAAGCAATGAAAGAATGGGATATGTGAGAGTGTGAAAAGGCTACATGCACTGAAAACATGTGTGAAATGATGCTATGACATGCAAACAACTCAAGCAAAGCATGTTATGGGCCCTAAAACTCAAAGCTAGTAAAGGCCTTTGCACTATAACCATGCATAACAAGTCTCATATGACCAAGACCACTCAAAACAAAGTTAAGACATGCTAAATCAGTGGCAAAAACATGCTAGAATCAAACTAACACAAGCTAGAATGATAGGCTAACTCATTAGGCATTTTAGGCTAGTGAGCAAAATTACACTATAAGTATAAGAAGCAAACAAGAGGTGCTCCAACCAGCCCAAAACAGAGTTATAACATGTAAAAATAAGGCCAAAAACATACTGAGATCAAGCCATGAGATGGTAGAAAAGCATGCTCAACTACTAGGCCATCTACACAAGCAAACAAGATATGAGGAGGGAGGACCACCCCTTCCTATTTTGGTCCTTAAAACCAAATTTCTACCACTGAAATTCCTTTGGAATTCAGTGGTTAAAAGGCCAAGAAAAGGGGGTTTCAAAAGCTTTGAAAGAAGGCTCAAAAAGCTTATCAAGCCAAGAGGCAAAGGGGGGAACCACCCCCCTAACCAAAATGGGCTTAAACTAACATTTTTAGGACTGAAAAAATAGAGTTTTTTACAGTTGAAAATCACTCCAAAAACAGCACAAAAGGATGGCAAAAACAACTATGAGAACAAGCTTAAAGGGTGATAGTTATACCTCTTGAAGGGAAGACAACATTTAGCAACAATTTGAGCTTAAACCACCTTCTAGAGCTCAAAAAAAGCTCCAAGAGGGCTTTAAGCAATCTCAACCCAAATATGAACTACTCTTGTTAAGGGTTGATAAGTTGAAGATTGAGGTATGCAAGCCTTTAAGCACAAAAGCTCTAGAGATAGAGAGAGATAGAGAGAGAGGCTCCCAAAATTTTGCTAAATTGTTCTAACATTCAAAAAAATAGAGAAGCCTCTCTATATATAGAAGAATGCAAGCCTTGGTCAAAAATATCCCAAAAGGGACAGCTGGAACAGCTGGAAGTAAAATATCTGTAGAAAACTGTCTTTCTGCATCAATGGCCGGCACTGAATCACTGATGGCCGGCACTACATCATTGTTGGCAGGCATGGGTCACCCTTGGACGGCAGGGGGCCAGCATAGGCCATTCATGGCCGGCACATGGCCAAAAAATCCTATTTATGGCTAGCATTCTCCACTTCTGGTTGGCCAGAAAAATCTACTTTTTAGGCCCGACTTCAACTGGACATAACTCCTTCATCTGGACTCCTTTGCAGGTCATTCTTGTTCCTAAATTAAATCCCTTGAAGTCTTCTTTCCAATGGTGGCAGCCTCACATCAAAATTCCAAGTGTGAAAAAAGTTATGCTCATTTGAGTGAAAACTGCTCAGTTTCGGTCCAATCGGGTTCATGCCGAACTTCTCCTTAACTAGTTTTCTTCTCTCCTCTCCCATTTTCTTCAACTCCAAACCCCTAAATAAGGTGTTTTGAAAGATTTTTCAAAGAGTTCACCTCTCTTTCATTCATTTCCACTTTGTCCGTGCTTGATTTACTGAAAAGCCCAACATTTAACAAAATGCGAGCGTCGGAACATTGTAGAAACTCTTTCCAAAACTATTTTGAAAGAGAGGATTTTAAGGTCTAAAATCTTATGGTCAAAATCGTTTTGGTCCAAAAAGGGGTATGGAGTTGGGATTTGAAGCTCTCCTTGCCAAGGAAATCGAACCTTTGCACTGCACAACTTTCATCACCAAGTAAATAATCAGTAGCGCCCAAGTCTTAAGGGTGGTCAAAAATGGGGTGTCTACACCTAGGCTTATCATTATTTTATTTTATTCTATTTATAAGTTTTAGATCAAAAGAGATGACATATGAAATTATGTTGACTTATGTATGTCTTGTTAACTAAAGATTATATCTACAATGATCGTAATATGTACGAAGTAATACCTCGTTCATTTTTACGATGTTATTTTTCAACAATCTTAACATCCTCATTTTTTAATATTTGATATTATGAAAAGAAAAAAAAATTAAAAAACGATAGACACAAGAAAACAATAAAATACAAGAGCTTAATCATCACCAATTTTGTACTTTAAGGTTTTAATATTGAGTATAGTATTGCATGGAAGCCCATCTCTAATGATTCACTAAATAGTTCATCAAATTTAAATTTGATGAAAAAACTCACTTTTTATTGTTTCAATTCAATACCAATTTTTTTTTTTTTTTTTATCAAATTCAGGATTTCTTAAATCTTTCATCAAATTGAGAATAGATTTGTCTTTTATCAAATCACTGTCTATAGCCGTTAAATTTTCACCACCTGTCCCCTCGGATGACCACCTCAAGGAGAAGATTTGTGAAAAAATTATATTGGCCGGTCGACTGGCCAAATATCTACCCGATCGACTAGTGTTCTAATGAAATTTTAAAAATCTCTGTTAGAACACTTATGCCTCATTTGGGAACAGGCTATTTTAATAAATTTTTGGCTTTTTAGCTAAAATAGTAGGTAAAAAAAAACTAGCATGTTTGGGGTGACTTTTTAGCTTTTTACGAAAAGATGTGCAAAAAGTAGAGAAAAAATGGAATCTTTGACTTTTTAGTATGGATTATAGACTTTTTGGCTTTTTTAGTAACTTTTTGATTTTTTAGCTAAAATGTTAACTTGCCAAACGAGGCCTTAATATCAAATGGAGGTTTTATTCAAATTTAATATATATAAAAAAAAAGAATACTGGCTAGTCTTTCAAAAAATAATAATAATAATAAATTATAGCAAGATCTTTCTAAAAACTGTACTCCAATTAAATTATAGTAAGATTTGTCAAACTCTACTCCTACCATATATCAAAGTACATGCTAGAGGTGTATACTGTTCGGATTGGTTCGGTTATGAGAAAATCCAAGAATTGAACTAATCCTAAAGGTTCTATGATTTTGAGAACTAGACCAGACCATTACACTTATAAAACCGGGCCAGAACCAAACCGAAATAACGGTTCAGTTTCGATTTGGTTCACGGTTCCAAAAATTTCTATTTATAAGAATAAATTGTTAATATTAACAAAATAATTACTCAAACTAATTACATTTAACTCATGATAAAAACTAATAATATTAAGGTATTACTCAACATTACATATCTATATCATCCTAATATCATTAAAAGTACAAAAAATCAATAAATAAAAATAAAACTTGATATTATATATATATATATATATATATTTTAAAATTCGGTTCGGTTCGGTTCGAACCATGATTTTTTCATAAAATCCATTAACCGAACCATTTTTACAGTTCTCATATTTCTTAAACCGAAACTGAACCAATTCTTAATAGAACCGAACCAAACCGTACGATTCAGTTTGGTTCGATCCGGATTACTGGTTTGAACGGATTTTTGAACAACCCTATACTAAAGGGTTATATGGGATGTTCTAAATAAGTGTACTTTTTTACTTTTTATTAAATGTGAGTTAGGTTTGAAGTGATGTGGTAGAGAGGTGATGTGACTTAAATAGGATAGTGACTTTTTGATTTTTTAACTTTTTTAAGGAATGTCAAACCTAGCCTCAATAGTAAATTATAACATTTTTAAAATCCGATGAGGCCTTTTGTTTATTTGTCTTTTATATTAAACCTACCAATGACATTTCTATTTTGCATTGTCTGATAAAAATAAAAGAAATGACATTTTGACTATTGGGGTAAGATTGTAAAATTATGGCATTTTGGATATTGTAACATACCAAAATATGAGTTTGGTACTATCAAATTGACAAAATCACTTGCCTAAGGTTAAAAATAACAGCTTCGCTACTTAGCTCGAATCCTCATTGGCTCAAGTGGCCCGAATTTCTTTTTTCACTCAACTTTCTACTACTGTGCTCAATACACCTACACATTTCATTTTCTTTCACTCTCTCTCTCTCTCTCCCTTTCTCTCTCTCTGTCTCTCTCTCTCTCTCTCACATCACTGTATTTAATCTTCTTTATCTTCTCTCCCTCTCATCCAATTAACAGTTACAGAAAGAGAAAAAAGAATTGTCTCTGTGTGCCGTCGCCGTTGCTGTCTAATCGGAGTGAAAAATGAGGAGCTTTGTGTGCCGCTGCTTGATCGAAGTCTTAACAGAGAACACCCACATTCAACAACAGACTCAGGCCTCGTTTGACAACCGAACTTTTTAGCCAAAAAATCAAAAAGTTACTAAATTAGCCAAAAAGCCAACAACCCATACCAAAAAGTCAAAGATTCTCTTTTCTCTCTATTTTTTGCACATCTTTTCGTAAAAAGTCAAAAAGTCATCCCAAACATACTAGTTTTTTTCCAGCTCATATTTTAGCCAAATAGCCAAAAAGCTACTAAATTAACATGTTCCCAAACGAGGCCTCAAAATCAAATATATAAATACACATACATACATGCATACAGACTCAAATAAAATCAAATATATGTAAAATAAGTTGAAAATTCTCCAAGATTAAGCATCAAAAATCCCAAACCAAACCCTACCAACAAATCTCATTTCCCATTTCATTCCAAAAATCTCATCATTGTACAAAATCAGCAAACACACACACACACACACACACACACACACACAGAGTAACAAGCCATTGAAGTCCATATCCGAAGAGACCCATTGAAGTCCAGATCTGTAGATATACACAGATCTATCATAAATCTGTTCCCTCATTTCTTATTCTTTTCTCCTTTTTCTCCTTCTCTCCTTCTTTTCTCCTTTTCTTCTTCTTCTTCTTCTTCTTCTTCTTCTATTTGTTTCAGAGAGAAAACAGAGAACGAAGAGAAAAAAAAATGGGGAAAAAAAAAAGATTGCCCAAAACGACATTGTTTTGGACAATTGAGCCATTTGGGCCAAAGGCATTTTGGGCTACAAAACATTTCTCTAAATATAAATGGTTAAGGTGGCTGTTGTAATTCTGATTGCAGATGAAGGTGTTTTAGTGGTAGAGAAAATGGGTCAAGATGGCAGTAAGGCCACGTTTATTTAACAAATTAGGCTGAAGGGGATTGTTAGTGAGGGAATGATTAGTGATGAGATTATTAATGTGAAGATTATTAGTGAGAGAATCAAGTAAAAGTGTGTTTATTTTGATAATAGTGTGGGAGATGGTTAATAATGGGAGATGGTTAATAATGAGATTGCTAAATTGTTTTTAAATAAAATAAATTAAAAAATTATTTCTATATTAAAAAAATTAAAATAAATATTAAAACACAAGGTGCACTTGGAATTATTAAAAAGAAAAGAAAAAAAATAAAAATTGGCCAGCCAGCTATTTTTTTGGCCAGCCGGCTATGTTTGTAAAAATAAAATAAAATAAAAATTGCACTATACCGGATGCTTGGGCAGACATCTAGGCAGATGACTGAAGAGACTAAAACCACTCACTATTTTTTTAGTCTCATTCGTTTCTCAGCCAAGCTAATCTCTCTATTGAGGGGATTACTAAGCCGTCCAAATTATAAAATCGACCCTCCCAATCAACACCAAATATGCTATGTGGGTTGGACTCATAACAATCCTACTCCAATTCGACTGTTGAAGCGGCCAAACAAACATGGCCTAAAAGGTAAGAAAGGAGTTTGGAAGGAAGTTGCACCGGTGGTCAGTTGAGGTTGGGTAAACGATGGAGTGAGTTGCGCATCAAGAAAAGAGAGGGAAGAAAAGGGAGAGAAGAAAGAGCAAGTCACATTTCGTCAAAACCAAGAAAGATTTCTTGACTTGATTTATTTTTTTCCATTCAATATATATATTGAAAATTTTCCTATTTAATTGATATTTTACTTTTCTATTTTTTTTTATTTTACTGATATTTAAAAAAAATGAAATTAATAAATAAAATACTTTAATGGGCTGATGAATCTCTGGTCAAGCTGTGAAATCAAAGCCACATTGATCATGGTTGGGTCATTTGGATCAGATTTGTTACTGTGAGCTTTTTGCTTTGATATGATGGTTTGCTGACCAAGTTGTGATGCATAAGAATATAAACCACCTAAAAATATAATACATATTTAGCAATGCCTTATCATATATCACATATATCATATTATCATATTAAAATTGTTCTGCGTCAATGTCAGTGAATTGTCTATTATATATATAATATTTTATTTTTTTTATCATAAATGTACACATGTGTATAGATTTACATACACATCACATATCAGACCCGAATACCATGGACGGGGTAGCATATCTATATAACTAATTAGAACTTAGAAGGCTTGTTTGGTTTGTTTTTGAGAGAGTTGTTTTTGAAAAAAAATTTGGGAAGAGTTTAGAAATTTTTTTGGTTTGTTTTGTTGTATATTTTGGGAGAGTTATTTTTTTGGGAGTTTGGGATGATTTGATATTTTGGGAGAATTTGAGTAGATGTGTATGAGAGAAAAAGTGATTGAGAAGGAGAGAGGAGAGAGAAAAAGTGATTGATTGATGTCTAAGAGAGAGAAAGTGATCTTGAAATTTTTTTGAGAAAAACTCAAACCAAACAATTTTTTAGAATTTTTTTTTTAAAACTCATCTCCCAAATGCAAACCAAACATACCCAGAATATGTTGTATTATATGCTTGTATATACGCCAACATTTGTTATAGTCTCACATGCATTTGTTTGTATTTTCACAATAATTGTTAAGTGGTTTTGATAGTATCCACACAACTCCTTTGAATACTATTTTTTAAAAAATATATTCAGTATGTTTCAGTTTTTTTAATTTAATTTTCTAAAAACTAAATTTTTTATGTTTCGTATTGTTTTTTGTTTTTAATGAATATTTTTAAAATTTTAAATAATTTTTTTACTTTTTTAGATATATCTTACTTAGATGTATTTAAATAGTAAAATATTTGTGAAAAAATATTTTAAAAGATTATTAAATACACAAAGATACAAAAAATGTATTGAATTTTTGTATTTAGTGAATTTTTTAAATATTTTTTTCATAAATGTGATACTTTTAAAGTGTATTATCTTAGGCGCGCCTAAAAAATTTAAAAATTATTTAAAATATTAAAAAAATTAGTAAAAACAAAAAAATACGAAAAATCAAAAAATAAAATTTTCTGAAAAGCGAATTTTGAAAACAAAAACCAAACAGAATTATTACAATTTTATCTTATCTTCAAATTTTAATTTTGTTCTTATTTCTAATCTTTTGAACTCTAATTCCTAACCCTAATCCCATCCTAAACCCTACCTCCACAAACTTTGACCACCGTCCTACACCCATCCTTAGGTCCAGTTGCTCCCATACCCATAGTCAATAGTTCACCAAATCTAACGAAGGTGAACACTCACCCACTAAACTATTCGCTCGATAAATTCAATTAGTACATAGATGTAGAGTCAAATCCTACATAATATCTACTATCACAATTTTATATTTGATTTTTAGAGATAGAAATTATATGAAAACTAATCTTGATGTTACTCTAAACTTACTGGTAAAGACAAACATTAAAATTGAGTACCATTATGAGACAAAGAAGCAATAACATCAAAATGCCCACCATTAGGAAACTTGAAATCACATGAGGCTTAAACTTTGTCTTTCATTAACTAATTATTTGCCATTATCTTCAACAACAAAATTACACATTTAAGAAGTCAATATGTATGACCAATGGAATCCAACATTATTTATTAGATTTGAACAAAATGGTGTGATGCATCAGCAGTTATAAATTTAACATAGCAATATTGATTATTTTTAATCAATTGAGAATTTAATTTGTCAATTTTTTTTGTACTTTATTAATTGGTCAATTTCTCAACCAAAAAAAAAAAAATTTTAATCTTAGGATACATACATGTACCCAAAATAATATATAATTATTTTGTTTTTGTCACTACGTTTTGTTAATGTAATGCCAATTAGAAAGGTTTTTGTGCATAGATGTGTGGCTCTCTTACTCTAAAACATCATTGGCCATGAGGTCCGTTAAAGAGCTGAGATATATAGGTAATGTTTGGTGCAAATTATAGGGTTAGTTTATTGTGTTTTTTTTTTTTTTAAAGATTTTTTATTAAAGTGTTTGGTGCAACTTATGAAGTAAAATAGCCTATATAAGTTAAAAAAATATATTTTATTGAGAAGTTAAGTGAGAAGTGCTTTTAATTTTTGCTTTATAATTATCAACTTTCGATTTGAAAGATACTGCACCAAATAAGCTTTATGTATATAATGGGAATGGGATTCATCATCCTCAATAGATCTTGATCTTTATGTCTTTTTCACTAATTTTATTTTATGTTGTTTTGTTTTGTTGGTACATTGGAGGGAAGAGGGAGATGAATTGATAACATCTTAATAAAGTACAGACTCTGGTTATCAAACTAATCGAAGAGTTACTTTTTCACTAATTATGTGTGTAATCCAAGTAATAAAATGATGAGCTGGTATATACATTGATGAATTGGTTGGTGGAATTGTACATTTTTCCTCATTTTTTGCATTGTGGCAATCAAGACTCTATTAATTGTAACAATGATCATGTTTCATGAAGAAGAGTACGTTAAATGGGTTTGGCTTTTCTCTTATTGGGAATTTAATTTGAGAGAACATTTGGGTTTAATGAATCCATTGTGAACCCAATCTCGATGATTTAAAAAGTTCACTTTTCAGTACTCGTTAAAAAAAATATTCATGTAAAAAATCAAGATAAATCAAGATGATTGGATTTTGATAATGTTTGAATCACATTTATTTTAAAAAAATGGACAACAAATGTTATTTAAAGAATAACAACAGTCTATTATTTAAAAACAAATTTGATTTAAATATATAATTACCGAAGTCTAATCATCTTTATTTTTTACATAAATATTTTTCTCAATAAGTTTTAAAATGTGAATAGTTTAGATTATTGAAATTGAAGCCTCGTTTGGGAACAGGCTAATTTAGTAACTTTTTGGCTAATTGACTAAAAAGGTAGGTAAAAAAAACTTGTATGTTTGGGATGACTTTTTGACTAATTATGAAAAACTGTGCAAAAAGTAAAGAGAAGCCGTAATTGTTGACTTTTTGGTATGACTAATTGGCTAATTGGCTAATTTAGTAACTTTTTGACTAATTAGCTAAAAAAGTAGCATCCCAAACGAGGCCTGAGCTTATAATGAGTCTACTAAACTTAAATATTCTCTCAAGTCAAATCCCCAACGGGAGAGAAGCCAAACCCAATTTACCAATGCAAACTTGGACGGGCAACAAGCCCATGCTAGGAATGATGGTTGGATTACTCCCACAAGTGGTGTAAATGCTTGGCCAAATTTTCTTATATAGACAGTCTAGGGACCCCTTGTAATTTGATCTAAAATTTATATGCGGATGATTTCCATATAATTTGAAATGAGTACATAACTAACTGCAGTTAGATGGTGTGGGCTCCAACAAAATGTGTTTGGCATTGTTATAATTTGACGCAGAAGAAAACTGAAGATGAATTTAAATGAGTTATTGCTAAATTTTGATTTTGGTATGGAGAATAGCACAAACATGGTAGACACCCTAAGTTTGTTTGAAGTATAAACCTTTATTTTTTTTATTTTTTTTTAAGCTTAGGCTCCGTTTTGGAAGATAGGTTGTGGGTTTTTTTTGGCTATTTTAGTCATAAAAGACAAAATAAGCTATTTTAACCCCAACAAACAAAACATCACATCCAACCTATAATCATTACATTATTCTTTCACAAAAAAAGTCAAAAAACCAAAAAGCCCTTCCCAAACCAAGTTTTTTAGTTCAGGTTAAAATAGCCAAAAAAATCAAAAAGTCAAAAAACCAACCCATTTCCCAAACCAACCCTTAGTATTAATTTGGGACAGCAATGATGGACACTTTCAAAATAAAGTAAAAAAACAAAGGCATATTTTGGACCTTTGAAGGAAAATTGTAGGAAAATATAAAAAAAGTGGAATTTATTAATAATAACAAAACAAGAATAAGGAGGAGTTGTTGAAGGGGAATTTACAAGTGAGTGGTAAGATAGGGTGGTTTGGCATCCCCTAAATAATTTATTTTTTTATTTTTTTCATCACATTATTTCTCTATTTTTCTTCATATCTTTTCGTAAAAAGTCAAAAAATATATTTATTTAGATCATCTCAAACAATGAGGATACAAATTTTTTATGGGATGTAAAAATGTATTCCATAACTGAACAAATTTTTTTTTTATATATATATTTTTAAAACTATTGCTTACACAAACATGCTAAAAAAAACTAGTATATATTTTCAAAACTATTGCTTACACAAACATGCTAAAAAAACACACTCATGTGAAATATTTAGTCATTTATTTGATAAAAAATTTTGTATCCCTAACATTATCTAAGTTCAAACCCACTGCATATTACCGGAAAAAAAAAAAAAAAAGGTACAAAAACAAAGAAGAAATAAAGAAATTAACTATATAGAGTTGGGTCATATTATAGTATATATGGTGCATATCATATTTAAGTTGGTGTTTGGTTACGAGTCATTGTGAATACGTCTATTACAATTTATTATGGTGACTTTAATTACCGCCAAAATGGTATTTGATTATTTTCCAAAATAGTATTAGGTACCATGATTGATAATTCAAGTTTATATTTTTATACCAAATTATTAAAAATGACAATATATATGATATATATTTTTATTTTTGTATATTCAATAGATTTTCCCTAGGTTATGCTTTGTTGTGCTGGCCATGATGTGTCCCAGCTGCAAATTTGAAATATATGCAAGTGCTATTGGAACAAAAATTTCTCAAAGTGGAGATTGAGAGTTTGTCAATGGCAAGATAAAGTTGTCTTCTTTTTTTTCTTTTTCTTTATTTTGCAACACAAGCACAAAATTGCATGTGGAGGTACATTTGTCTAAATCAGTATAAGTTAATATATCTCTCAATTTGGTTAGTAAAAAGAAATGAAAAATAGTAGTTAGATTCTTCAATGCTATATTTGGTTGAAAGATTTGGAAAACAAATTTAGAAATGTAAATAAAAAAAAGTGTGAAATTAAATGAAATTTAAGTATATTTTATTCATATTTTATCTATCTTTCTCTTTTCTTTTTTAAAATTTTTATCAAATTCCTCAATCAAATACAGTATACGAGACACATAAATTGATAATGTCACGTATCAAAATGTTAGCAAAAATGTATAATAACATCCTTTTATTTCAAAGAGAATTTCTAAAATAACTACACAAATATGAACACTCTTAAGCTATTTGCCCTAGGCTTATCATTATTTTATTTTATTCTATTTATATAAGTTTCAGATCAAAGAGCAGACATGAAATTATGTTGACTTATGTACATCTTGTTAACTAAAGATTATATGTACAATGATCTAATATATATAAAGTAATACCTCGTTCATTTTTACTTGATGTTATTTTTCAACAATCTTAACATCCTCATTTTTTAATATTTGATATTATGAAAAGGAAAAAAAAAATATTAAAAAAAGACAGACACAAGAAAACAATAAAATGCAAGAGCTTAATCACCACCAATTTTGTACTTTAAGGTTTTAATATCTTTTCTTTTTTTTTTTGAACATGAAGAAATGATGCTTTGAGGTGACATTATAGCATTGGTAGGCTCAGCCCCCGAGATAATTGGTTGCCCACCTAATTTGATCCAATCCATAGGAAGGAGTCTACTATTGAGGTATCAATAAAACTCAACCACACACTATAAATGAATTCAAATTTCAATCGGAATATAGGACAAGAAAAAAGCCGGTCGCAAAGCAACCATTTTGAATTATTAATATCTTGAGTCAGTGATATATATGTTTTTTAATCAAGTAGTCTTCCTGTCTTCCAGCATTTCTACCCAGAAAGACCTCACATAGTGATTATTTTTTGATTTTCTTAAAAATATTTTCAAAATTTTATTAAAAAAAATGAAAATTAGTTTGATAAAAATAAAAATCCAAAAAATATTTTAAAATTTTAAAAATATTTTTATTCTACCAAAGGATAAAATTGTATAAAAATTAGAATAAATTACCAATAGGTCCTAATAGTTTAACTTAATTTCTATTAAATCCTATTGAAAGTTAGTCATAATAAAATTGTTGTTAAAAATAATTTTTTGTGACGATTTTTTCTATGTCGCTAAAAATTAACAATTAGTAAAATTTTTGTCATAAATTTTATAAATTGTCACTAAAACTTATAATTAGTGACGTTTTTCTATGATGAATTTTTTAAACTGCTATTGAAAGTTAAAAATTAGTTACTTTTTTTTATAAATTGTCAATAAAATTTATAATTATGGACTTTTTTGTGACAAAATTTTTAAACTGTTGACGAAAATTAACAATTAGTGACTTTTTTTAATAGCTTTCGACGAAAAACGCCGTTAATTATCATAGGACTTATTGGACAATAAGTTTATCTATTAATACCTACACCTAAATTTCCCTAAAAATAATAAGTATTTTTTATCAAATTAATTTTTTTTAACAAAAATTCTAAAAATGTTTGTGACTTTTTTTTATATCATAAATTGTAAATTATCTTTCATTTATTTTATTTTTTATTTTTTTGTCTTAAACTTTTACCAATGTATGAAGCTAAAAAGAAAAAAGAATAATGTTTGAGAGCTCGAATTTGGCCCTCCCTAATTCCCCTAATCCCCTAAACGACGTCGTTTTGGAGATTTTTTTTTTTCTTTCTCCATTTTCGACTCTGAAACAGGGAGAGGGAGAGGGAGAGAAGCAGAGGGGAGGGGAAGAGAGAGAGAGAGAGAGAGAGAGAAGACGATCGTCGATCGCCGATGCCCAATCGCCGATCGTCGCCCAGCTGCCGATCGTTGTCGCAGCCCAACCCCGCCGTCGCAACCCAGCCCCGTCGTCGTAGTCCCCTCCTTCCTCCTCCTCCCTCCTCCTCTTCTCCTTCTCTGCTTCTGAAAGGCCCCCTTCAATCCCCTCCTTCCTCCTCCTCCCCCTCCCCCTCCCTCCTTCCTCCTTCCTCCTCCTCTCCTCCTTCTCTACTTCTGCAAAAAAAAAAAAAAAAAAAAAAAAAAAAAAAAAAAAAAAAAAGAAAAAGAAGAAAAAAGAAGAAGAAGAAGAAGAAGAAGAAGGGGATTCAGGGTAGCTCATTTCGAGCTACCAACACGACTCAAGAAAAAAAACTACATATCAATTTATTTGACGAAAAGTATTTACGAAAATATGGAGACGCAACTATTTTTTTGTATAAGAAAACACAATAGAATCGCACCCCAAGAAGATTATCATCTTCTGATGAATATTTTTTCAACCTCCCATCCCATTGATCCGCAGTTTTTCCAATTAAAAATAGAATATAAATAATGTTATTCTAAAATAAATCTTATTATCTAAAACAAGAAACTTGAAAACACTTGGACAAGACATCACACACAAAAATGCAGGGCAACTTTTGTAATTCCACATTGGATGATGATCATAACAGCCTACTAAGATTTGTCCACTACCTAAATGCCCCATAAAGTGGGCCACCCAAATGGTAAGATAGTTCCGTGCCTTCATGAATAAAGCCAAGATTTCAAAACCAACAAACAAATATATTTATATATACATATAAAGTAAAGATTTGGTAAGGATTTGAGGTATATGTTTTGAGATTTTAGATTCTACACTCTCTAGGCTAATTTTCAAGAATTTGGTGTGGTGTTTTTAGAACGGACCTCTAAATGCTGGTCTATATTCAGAATTTGGGTGTGACGTCAAATTCTGAACTTAAAATCTGTCTCTTGTCCTACTTTGATCAATCCGATATTAGATAGTTGATTCCGAAATCAGTAAAGGACACACTTGGAGAGTTTTACTAGTTAACCAAAAAAAAAAAAAAAAACAGTAAAGATTTTGCATTAAGTGGATGACTAGCATAAATCTTTGTTAATTCTTAAACCAATTCTTATACAATTCGCAACAAGCCCTCATGAATGATTCAGAGGTTATGTTCTCAAATATAAGAGGTTATGGAGTTAAATATAGGAGTTTCACAATAAAGAATTAATTATCAAAGATCTTATTTTGTATGCAAGCCACAAATTTAAAGTATTCTAAAGTTTGAAATCGTAACTAAATAAATTATCACCAAAAAAATATTTGCATGATCGGTTGTCAATATCATCACAGCATACCGATTATGTTATAACAACTTGATCCATTTTTTTTCCTGTCAGTAAAAGTTTTTCAATCTTTAACCACAAATTTTATTTCTTGTAGTGGCAATTTTGGCCTCAGCTAAAAGTAAGAAAATTTATTTCTGTAATAGTAATAGCGTTACAGCGATCAACTTTGTACACTAAAATTTGGATTGGATTGATTTGATTTATACATTACTTTAATGAAGAGTCCCTTCTCATTTTTTATACCAATACATTAATGAAATATTATTGATATTTAAAAATTTGATACTCAAATTTATTGATGAAGTAGATTACAATAAATAATACAAAATACATCTTTACTAATTTTGCAGGTCTATCACTAAAATCCAATTTGAAAATTCACTAATTATATTAACATCTAATCAATATCTGATTATAAAATATTAATCTTACCTACCCAAAATAATAGATTATAGTACAAAATTTAATAGATCATCACCAATATTCAATCCACTTATATATAATTATGAATAATATAATTATTATGTATACTAACCCAAAGACCAGTGTTGGAAAGTATATATATATTAGGAAATTTTTTTTAAGGTCCTCCATATTAAGATTTTATAATATAAAGGATACGAAATATTTTCATAATAATTAGGGTTCCTCAAATCTTTACAGAAAAATTTCGAAGTAGAGAAATTTTGATCCAAAGAAATTTTGAAACACAGAGAAATTTGTCTGAAATTACTCTGGTTTAAAATTTCTCTAGTTTGCTCACAAATTTCTGTGTTTTAACCAATTTTGTCTAATTTACTCACAATTTTCTCTGTGTTTTGAACAAATCAGAGAAAATTGAGCTACTCACAAACCAATTTTTTTTTATAATCTTTTACAAGAAAACACCATGCAAAGTTCATTAAAGAACTTAAAATACAAAATCTAATTACAGTTTAAAAAATAATAAACACTACACATCCTAAAAGATCAAAAATAAAGTTAGAAATCCAGTGAAAATCAAACAAGCAATATAAATTAGTGGAAGCTTAATGTAGGCAGGAAAAATTCAAATTCTAGAGAAAATTTGAGAGAAAATCAAAAAGACAATTAGCCAAAGAAAATCAAGCAAGGCACGGAGAGAAAGAGAGTCCAATATGTTAAGAGCAAATTAATCTAAAGGTAATATCTTAGTGCTAGAGAAAATTTATCTCAAATGAAAAATTACACACAAGGAGACAATTAATCAGTGAAATTAAATAAGTAATCTAAATTAGTGAGAGTTTAATGTTTTCTGGAAAAATTCAAATGCCAGAAAAAATTTAGCTCAAAAAACAACTAACCAATGAAAATCAAACAAACAACACAAATTAGTAGGAGTTTAATGTGGCCAATAAAAATTAAAATGCTAAAGAAAATTGGAGAGAAAATCAAAGAGACAACTAGCCATAAAAAAGCAAGCAAGACATATAATAAAGTGAATCCAATGTGTTTAGAGAAAATTGTTATACTAGAGAAAAATCATCTCAAAAGGAAAATTACACATAAGGACACAACTAACCAGTGAAAATTAAACAAGCAACATAATTTGATGGGTTAGGGAAAATTTAGAAGCTAGAGAAAATCAATCAAAATTTTAGTCCAAACTTAGAGAAATTTGGACCCAACTGAGAGAAATTTTGCCTGACTCAGAGAAATTTCTTTAATTTTCTTTGTGTTTTAAAAATTTCTCTATGTATTATACAGAGAAGAGAAAGAAGAAAAAAAATGGAATAGCTTCTTGTCAACCCTTTAATTCTTCCTTTTATAAGGGAAGTAATTCAACAAGTGATGTAAATATGTGTCTTATAAATATATATATCGTCTGTACCAAAAATAAAAACATGATCACCAATATATTTGTCATTCAACTCTATAAAAAAATATAAACACAAATAGCTACGGAAAGCTTGAGGATGTTTTCATGCACAAATCCCGTGTTGGACTAATCTTTTAGCCGATTCTTCCCGAAACACCACCATAAAAATTAATCATTCTTATATACTCCTTCCATCCTAAAGTATTAGTCATTTATTTCATTTTTTATTATCCCAAAATATTAGTATTTTTTAAAAAATTAAGGAATAAAATAATATGAATTTACTATTTTGTCATTCTTTTAAATTAATTAATAATACAAAAAGTAAAATTATGACAATTGATATTCTCAAAAACATGTACTATCAAATGATAATTTTAAAATTTTAATATTTTTAAAATATAATAATTGCACTATAAAAAAAAATTAGATTCCTTAAAAAGAACTATTATTTTGGAATGGAGAGAGTATATATATATACATAGAGAGAGAGAGCCCTAATTAAAGATTTACAGTGTGGACTAAAATTTACAGATATATAGATCTATATATATATAGAGAGAGAGAGAATAGACAAAAGAGACGGAAAAGAGAAAGCAATAAAGATTTGGTATATATATACATAGAGAGAGAGAGAGAGAGAGAGAGAAATGGTGTGATATATGAGTGTGGGTGATAGCCCTTAGGTTAGAAAAATATATATATAGGAAAATGAGTAGGAGCACTAATTAGTACTACCACTAATGATGTGGCAGTGAGTGAGACCCACTGTCACAATGTTTTTGTGCCTTGTTTTTTATTTTTTATTTTTAAAAAAGTGGGTACCAACTCATTAGTGGTGCTCTAAAGCACCACTTTTAGTGGGATGTAGCATTGTTGATATATATATATATTATGAACTTCTTCCATTACTAAAAATTAAAGAAGGATATTAGACTAATTTTCCTTATATAGTACCCCTAAAAGACTCATATTTAAATTTTTTATTTTAAAGACCCATAATTCAATAATAATGTGTTAAATTTAGAGTAAACTTCCAATAAAGTAAGTCTTAATAATTAGACCTAATTTTCATCAAATCTTATTAAAAATAAGTCCTAATAAAATTATCGTTAAAAATAATTTATGTGATGATTTTTTACATATGTCGTTAAAAATTGATAATTAGTGACTTTTTTTTATCACGATTTTTATAAATTGTCGCTAAAACTTATAATAGTGACGTTTTTCTACGACGATTTTTTTAAATTGTTGCTGAAAAGTTAAAAAATAATGAATTTTTTTTTTGTGATTTTTTTTCAACTGTCGCTAATTCTTATAATTATTGACATTTTTTGTGACAAAATTTTCAATCTGTCATTGAAAATTAACAATTAGTAATTTTTTTTAATAATGTTTGATAAAAAATGTCATTAATTCTCACAAAATTTATTAGACCATAAGTCCACCTATTATAACCTGCACGTACGTCTCTTCAAATTTTTTGAAAAATATATTCATTACCCAAAAAACCCCCAAAAAAACCAAGTTTTTATTTTATTTTATTTTTGTTTGTTAAAGACGCATAATTCATTAATAATGTATTAAACTAGGGAGGAGGAAAATGCCATATAAATGAATAACTTTTACAATTTTTTAACTAACTGATTATTGTATAATAATAAAAATTTATAATCTGAACTGGGATACACTAAGCCTTGGTTTGGCAAACCATTTTGGCTATATAATCACAAAAGACAAAAAAAAAAGTTATAAAATCACAAAAAGACAAAAAAGTTACAAAATTACTAAATTGACCCATATACAAACAAAAAGTAAAAAAAACACGATTTCTAAGTAGAGGGCAATTTTGTCATTCTAAAGCCAAAAAGTCAAAAAAGCCAAATAAGGATACCAAACGACTAAAAAAGTCTCAAGCTAAAAAAGTTGAAAAAGACAAAAAGCCAACTAAAAAAGTTAAAACCAAATGACTCCTACGTGAATAACTAATAATAAAAAGAAAATGATTCATCCTCTAATTTAACTTTATTTACAATTTCACTTTTAATAAAGTAAAATTAAGGGGCTAAATATGAGAGAAAAATTAGTGTAAGACTAGTTTACATGGCGTCTTAGTCATGTTATTAGGGGTGGAATTGGGAGGCCTCACTGAGTAAATGTAGCGGAACTGTATTTAAAAAAAATGTATAATATTTAGAAAAAATTAGTATTCAGTATAAATTTAGAAATATAATTACACATCAATAATAAATTTTATAAATATTAATAATTAAAATTTTTAATTTTATGATTTATTTGTAAATATTTTTTCAAAAGTTGTAATTTATTGAAGAGAAAACAATAAACGGTTGACATGTTTTTTTGTTGAACGAGCACGGTTCACATGTTGATAAAACAAAAGCAAGGGGAAAACAGGGTGGCGAACTCCGCGTCCTTCCACATCCTAGGCGATTCCGTCACGTCACGATGAATACCAGATAAAGCGACACTTGTTTGTTTTTCAAAAATTAATAATAATAATAATAAAATAGATGCTTTGGTAATTTTACAATATTTGTCATAAAATAATTGATAAAAAATGAAAAACAAGAGTAATTACAGCCAATAAATATTTCATACACCTATTTATACAGACTTTAGTCATAATGCACATGTGCTTCTATTGTTCTTTGTTTGTTTTTTTTTTACACATTATATATATATATATATATTTATTACAATTTTATATCTAAATAAAATTACATTTGTAATAATTTTTTTTTTAAATTTAAACAATATTCCACTAGTTGTTACCATTGCCACTCTTTGTCGCTTACTGAAGTTGTCTCTTCTGATTCATTCGACTATCGTTCAACTTCTTTCGTTTTTTTTTTCCCTCTAGATCCATCTTTACATCTTGCAGCATTTTACAACCATTTATACTTCATCATTTTTCATTTTCTATATTTATCGTTACGGCACTGTTACTCTTATACACCAACTCCAACTTATTTTCTCTAAAAACTATTATTTCACCAATGCATGTTGACCAACCATTGCAAATCACCATTTTTATCTTTTTCCCAATTACAACACCACCTATCTCTTTCTCTTCCAATCTCAAACAACCATGACAATACATGTGCACAATAATTTTATAAGAAAAAGTTAATTAGAACCATTGAATTATGAGAATGAATTTTAGGCTAAGTTTGAGAAGACTAAAAAAGTGCACTTTTTGTCCTTTTGGACTAAAAAATTGAGGTTGAAAATATGGATGTTTGGGTTAACTTTTTGACTTTTTATTAAAAAATGTGTAATAAAAAATTGTAAAAATTGATTTGTAGGGAAAAATTTGAATTGGGAGTTGTGCAGCCGTAATTGTTGACTTTTGGTGAATAGTGTTAACTTTTTAACTTTTTGAGTAACTTTTTGACTTTTTGACTTTTTTGGAAGTACCCAAACTTGGCCTTAGTGAGTTAACTCATTGAAAGACTTGATACTTTCACTCTATTAAAATACTTGTTAACAAAAGGATAAAATAGACATTTTAATTAAAATAATATTATTAGATATATTGACAAATGAGACTAACAAGATAAGAGGAAAGGGAAATTCTATTTCCACACACTTAATTAGCTCGGGGCACATATTTTCTCAATATACACACCTACTAATTTGATTATTAACTAATTTTCTTAGTCCACACACTTAAAGTTACAATTATGCCCTTCACTTATAACCATTATATACACACCACTAACTCTCATTTCCACACACTTTTGATTGGCTCTACTTCCATATTTGTAGACCTACATACGCCCTTGAAGACTTTGGTCTAAAGTAAAATTTCCGCCATTGAAGACTTGCATAGAAGACCTCCATTGAATCTCCATTGAAAACCCTCCCAAATGGTATTGAAGATAAGACATCTTTTCATTTTCTTATTACATTTACCATTTTTGGATCTATGTGCACTCTATTGGCATACAACCTTTAATTTCGTTCTTGTGATTTACGGTTTAAGGCTTTCGGCACTAACTTTTGAATAAATGGTATTAGTTCAACTAATTACTTAACGAGACCCAATTCACAAGCAAAGAGAGAGAGAGAGACAAGAAAGAATGAAAAGCTAGTAATAGAAACGAGAGAGTGAGAAAGAGAGTAATAAGGAAATAAAGAAAGAAGAAGCAAATGGTGTTCAAGAGCTTGGTGGTATTAATAGTGGCGAATATATCAACAGATATATGGCAATACATAGCATGTTTTTCAGAGAGGATAAGCAGCGATCAGTTGTCAGAATAAAAAATCGGGTTTAATTTTTTTAACTCAAAATGTGTATATTAAGATTTTTTTTGTTCTTAAAAGATGTGTACAGAAAATTTTTTCATATAATATCATGGGTGTTACTAAGGGTTTATTTGGTAACGTTTACGTTTTCAGTTTATATTTACAAAAATTTTATAAACTGATTTTTGTTTATTTTTTGTTTATTTTTAGAAAAACATAAACTACACAGACGTTTGGTAATTGACAAAATGTTTCAAAAATTTTAAAAATATAAAAAAGAGTTAGAAATGGCAAGTGGTGGCAAGTGGCGGCGGAAGACGGTGGTGGAAAGTGGTGACGGTGGGTGGTGGGTAGCGGGTGGTGGTGGGTGGTGGCGAGTAGTGACTGGTGGATGGTGGTGGTGGGTGGGTGACGGTGGCGGGTGGTGGGTGGTGATGGTGGCGATTGGGTGGCGGGTGGTGGTGGGCGGTAGTGGGTGGGTGGTGGTGGCCGGTAGGTGGTGGGTGGGTGGGTGACAGTGGCATGTGGTGGGTGGTAACGAGTGGGTGGTAGTGGTGGTGGTGGTGGTGGCAGGTGGGTGGCGAATGATGGGTGGTGGTGGGTGGGTGGGTGGGTGACGGTGGCGGGTGGTGGGTGATAGCAAGTGGGTGGTGGTGGCGGATGGGTGGTGGTAGTGGGTGGTGGTGGTGGTGGTGGGTAGGTGGGTGACAATAACGGGTGGTGGGTGGCGAATGGGGGTGGTGGGTAGTGGTGACGGGTAGGTGGCTGATGGTGGTGGGTAGTGGTGACAGGTAGGTGGCTGGTGGCTGATGATGGCGGGTGGTGGATGGTGATAGTAGGTGGGTGGTGAGTGATGGTGGCAAGTAGGTAGCGGGTGGTGGTGGCGGGCGATGGATGGTAGTAGTAGGGGGTGGTGGTGGTGGGTGGTGGGCGGCCAGTGGGTGGTGGTGGCGGGTGGGTGGTGAGTGGTGGTGACAGGTGGTAGTGGCGGGTGGATGGTGGGTGGTGGTGGCGGAAAATGGTAGCGGGTAGTGGCTAGTGTTGGGTGGTAAAAAAAAAAACTCAAAACTCAAAACAGAAACATATATTTTGAGTTTATATTTTTTGGCCAAATTTATAAACTGAGACCACTGATTTATAAATCAAAAATTTACCAAACTAGTTTTTATTTGAATTTTTAAAATTTTTGTAAATATAAATAGAAAATTAAAAACGTAAATGTTACCAAACAGTGCCTAAATGTCTATTATAATTATTTTTGTTTAGAATATAATTGTCATTAAATTAATATTTTATTAAATGTATGCATCGAACTAATTAGGTGTGTGATCTTTTAATGGGCAAGGACGCAATATATTAAAACTAAAGAGGCAATGGTGAAATAAATTTTTTTTTTTCTCTTTTCCCATTCTCCGTAAAAACAAAACGGAGTGTCTTATCTTCACCTGTTCAGTTCAGTGTGTTCGTTACTTTTCTCTCTCTCTCTCTCTCTCTTCTCTGTTCTCTCTATAGTTTTCCACCTAGTCTCTCTTGCTCTCGCTCTTCTCTCTCTCTCTCTCTCAACCCAAATCAGAGCTAGACCTGAGTTTAGAGAGAAAAAAAAATTATAGGGAGAGAGAGAGATCGCGGGAAATGCTGGTGAAGCTGGTAGACGGGGGTGGTTTCCGGCGAGCGTAGAAGCTTCAGAGAAAACCCAGTACCCAAAAATGCCAGAACCAGTTCTATCATTCTATGAAGAGAACAACAACCCCAAGAAGAAGAAATCCGAGGACGAAGCTACAGACAGGGAAACCGAGACCACCAAAGCAGTGGTGGTTGTTCCTCCGCCTCCGCCGCTCCCCCTCGTCGGCCGCATCCGATCCCAATCCGCCGCCCGCCGAGTCACACCCACCACCACCACATCCGCCGCGGAGAAACTTCTGGCGAACGGAGATCTGTACACCGGCAGCTTCGCAGGAAACGTGCCTCACGGATCGGGAAAGTATTTGTGGACTGACGGGTGTATGTACGAAGGAGAGTGGAAGAGAGGGAAAGCTTCGGGAAAAGGAAAGTTTTCTTGGCCTTCTGGAGCTACCTTCGAAGGTGAATTCAAGTCGGGTCGTATGGAAGGTCTCGGAACCTTCATCGGATCCGATGGAGACACCTACAGGGGGTCTTGGTCCGCCGATCGGAAACATGGGTACGGCCAAAAACGCTACGCCAACGGCGACTACTACGACGGTTCGTGGCGGCGCAACCTCCAAGACGGGCACGGAAAGTATGTGTGGAAGAATGGGAATGAGTATGTGGGTGAGTGGAAACTGGGTGTGATTAATGGAAGAGGGGTTTTGACTTGGGCGAATGGGAATCGATACGATGGGAATTGGGAAAATGGAGTACCCAAAGGCCATGGAGTTTTTACTTGGTCTGATGGTAGTTGCTATGCTGGTAGTTGGAGCAAAGATACCAACAACAGTGAATTCAAGAACTCGAAACAGGACTACCCATTACAGATTCTCAATGGGACTTTCTATCCTGGAAACAAAGATCAGAAGCAGAACTTGAGTTTCAGTCACAAGATTTCTGCGCCGTTGATGATGGATGAGAACTGTGGAATGGCGAAGAAGAGATCGTCGGTGGATGGGTCGAGGGGGAGCTTGAATGAGAGGGCTTTTCCGAGGATTTGTATTTGGGAATCGGATGGGGAAGCTGGGGATATTACTTGTGATATCATTGATAATGTGGAGGCTTCGATGTTCTATAGGGATGGTACTGGGTTTGACTGTCATGGGATTAGGAAGTTTCAGAGGAGTCCCTGTTGTTTGAATGGTGAGGTGAAGAAACCGGGGCACACGATATCGAAAGGACATAAGAATTATGATTTGATGCTGAATCTCCAACTGGGTATTAGGTAAATTATCGATTGGGTTTGTGGGTTTTTTGATTCATTGCGCGCGCGCGCACACACAAAAAAAGTGTTTTTTTAGTCTATATTATCATTGTGATTGATTAATTATTGGGTTTTGATTTAGCATTGTTGATGATTTGATTAGGTATTCGATTGGGAAGCACGCTTCGATTCTTCGGGACCTGAAGCCTAGCGATTTCGATCCGAATGAGAAATTCTGGACTAGGTTTCCACCAGAAGGATCAAAGCTTACGCCGCCCCATCAATCTGCGGAGTTTCGGTGGAAAGATTATTGTCCTGTGGTGTTCAGGTATTGATTCTTGTGAAATGCTTGACTTTTGAATGTTTCTATCTTAGAATTTGGTTTCCATGGTCGTGATTGGTGATTTGATTATTATTTTTGGGTATTCAGACATTTGAGGGAGTTATTTCAAGTTGATCCTGCGGATTACATGCTTGCTGTTTGTGGAAATGACGCGCTGAGGGAGCTTTCTTCTCCGGGAAAGAGTGGAAGCTTCTTTTATTTGACTCAGGATGATAGGTTTGTGATAAAAACGGTCAAGAAATCAGAAGTCAAGGTTAGTTAAGAAGAGTTTATCTAAAATTGTCAAGATTGCATAAATGAGAAACTGGTTCATCGTTTGTTTCTAGCTTTTACAAAATCAAGTTGAATGAATTTTAGGCGTTGACATTTGGTAAATCTGTGTTCAGGTGCTTATTAAGATGCTTCCAAGTTACTACCAACATGTCTGTCGGTATGAAAACTCACTAGTGACCAAATTCTTCGGTGTCCATTGTGTCAAACCTGTGGGTGGCGTGAAGGTATGTGGTGTGGTATTGGTAATCACATTGTTCTAGTTCTACTGGTTTATTCATGAATGGTAATTTGTCATGCTTCTAATTAAATTCCGTGTGATTGGAAATCAGACCCGATTTATTGTGATGGGAAACCTTTGCTGCTTAGAGTATCGAATCCATAGACGATTTGACCTGAAAGGATCATCTCATGGACGCACGACAAATAAGCCTGAAGGAGAAATTGATGAAACAACTACCCTTAAGGACCTGGATCTCAATTTTGTGTTTCGGCTCCAACGAAACTGGTTCCAAGAACTTATCAAGTTAGTTTTACAGGCTTTAGTTTCTTGGTACATTTTGATTTCTAGATTTTACTTCATTTATTTCATGCTTCCGGAAATTTGCTTATAATATGATTTATTTTTTCACAGGCAAATTGATCGAGATTGTGAGTTCTTGGAAGCTGAGAAAATTATGGATTATAGTCTCTTAGTTGGTCTTCACTTCCGTGATGACAATACTGGTGACAAAATGGGTTTATCACCATTTCTATTGCGTACGGGTAATTAATCATACGACAGTACTCATTGATAGTTAAATTTAGGGGGATGACTGGAATGTTGAATTGAATGTGTTTGGAATTTCAGGAAATAAGGATTCATTTCAAAATGAAAAGTTTATACGTGGCTGTCGATTCCTTGAAGCAGAGCTACAGGACATGGATCGGGTTCTTTCTGGCCGGTATGTTTGTCTTCCTCTTTTGTTCTCTGTCGTTTGAACTGGTCTTGAAGTTATTGCTATAGAATTTGAAACCTTAACCAAAGATACTTGTAGTGGAACGGACTTTTCTGTGTTTCTGAAATACGGATAACCATATCTAAATTATCAAAAGCGCCCAAAAAATTTATGTTCCAACGAACAATTAAGAAAAGACATTGTGGTTGAGTCTTACCTTTCTGATATGAACGGGCATTGATGTCTTCTATAATTTCTTCCTCGAATTTGATCATGTTGGTTTGAATTATTGCAAGTGCTTCGGTTTTCATGACAACATTGTCAAGGCAGTTCAGTAGATAACAGCTGTTTGTGGGGGCATAAAAAGGATATGGTCCTCTTCCCGTCAGTTTTTGAAACTGAGTGTATGTTGTATGCACATATTGTCAAATTGCCATCTGGTCTTCAATTAGCTATGTTCAATGTAAGTCGATAATATAGTCAAATTGATAACACGCTGATTGATAAATTTGAAATGCTCTTCCAATATCTTATGTTCAAAATGGGTCATATTATTACTATGCCATCTCATTGATTAAGGCCACAAGTTGAAGAATTCCATATGGATAGTTTGATCTGTGTTATCTAGGGTTCAATTGAGTCTGCACTCATGCAATGATTATTACTTATTTGGATGAGCAATATGTACTGAATTTCATTTTAAACATGTTCTCTATCAGGAAACCATTGATCAGGTTGGGGGCCAATATGCCCGCAAGGGCAGAGCGGATGACTCGGAGGAGTGACTTTGATCAGTATTCCCCCGGTGGATTTAGCAATTTGACCCCTTCACGCAGTGGCGAAACCTACGAAGTAGTTCTCTACTTTGGGATCATAGACATTTTGCAAGACTACGACATTAGTAAGAAGCTAGAGCACGCATACAAATCCTTACAAGCTGACCCTTCCTCAATCTCAGCTGTCGATCCAAAGCTCTACTCAAAGAGGTTCCGGGATTTCATAGGGCGAATCTTCGTAGAAGACAGGTAGCGGTGGAAGAGAAAAATCAAGAGAATCAAGAGTGTTTGATTGCTCTAGCCTTGCCAAATTGAAGCTTGATTCTCACTCTACCGGAGCAACATGCTTGAATTTATTGAGCTCTTGCTCGGGGGCATTTATTGCAAATATGCGGTGGAGGGAGAGATTGACGATGTGGTGGTGGACATGGGTATATCCCCATTGCTGAATTTTGTTTATCAGCCATGGTGTTGGAGGGGTAAGTTCTTTGTACATTCAAAAGGGGAGGGAAAATTGGATTATGACATCTTTTGTTTTTTTGTTTTTAAATTTTTTCTTTGGTAATCAAGGAATGTGAAGACTTGAAAGATAGGTGTATAGGGAACAGAGCAAAATGTTTCCCAGAAAGAAGATTCAAAATGGGGATGGAGGCTTGGAATAAGCTATATATCAGTGTACAGCTCATACAAAAAGGATGGGATGGGTTATTATATGGAATTGTGAATTTTTTGGGGATATTTGCAAAATTGTTTTACTAAGCTCTCTTTCTTTTACTCACATCTGGTGTATGTAATGGGGTTCAGTCTCTTTCTTTATCTAGGGAAATATATATATATATATATATATAATGAGAGAGAGAGAAAGGGCATTGCTTTTTCTTTTGGTTGCAGTGAAAGAGGGGCATTGGGACAGGGAGGGGAGAGTCAAGCACATGAAAAGGAGAGAAAGCAAAGAGAAAGATGCGCTGGTCTTTGTTGTTTTTGCTCACTTTGTTTACGCTCTCTCCCTCTCTTTTAACTGTAGATGTATTTTTATTTATTTATTTATTAATTTATCAATTTGTTATAAATCCCATTCTTCTTTTGACGAAAACCCACTTCTTCGTCTTAAATTTCTCATATATTTCGTTCAATATCTTGAATTTTTTTGAGGAAAATTATGTTCAAGTGGAAGTGTACAATCCAAGTGTTTAAGCATCTCAATTAATTTTGAAAGGTTAAAATTATTGATCGGATAAATTTTCAATAATTTTTTGAAGTGATTTGAATTCAAAATTTTATATTTAATATTTAAGTCTTTATGGTTTGGCCAATTCTTTGAGGTTTTATTTTACTATTGTATTGACAAATAAGATGACAGTTATAATATAGTATAAAATGTGAAAGTAGTAGCATTGTTGTTTGTTAGTAAGAATTATTTGAAATAATTACAATTTTTTGTGTCTAAATGAATTTGTGGTGTATATAAAAATTGTGACATGATATACAGTTTGAACTTGTATAAAAGTGTAATTATTGTATTTTTTTACTTAAAACATAGTTGTTACAATTTTTTTTTAATATCTTAAAATGTTCATATGAATATGATTATTGGTGTTTTAGAATATATATAAAAATAAGGATTTTTGAATCCTTTATATACCATCCACATGCCAAAAGTTAAATGAAGAAGGGGGGGGGGGGGGGAATTTAGACCATTGACCCAAATTTGGTCCCCTAGGGAATCCACTGCCACGTGGAAAAACCCAAATCCCAATTTTGTTTTAGCATCATTCCACATAAGTTGGGAGAGGGGCAATATAGTCAATTCATGGTGAAGTTTGGGAGGAGGGGCAATATAGTCAATTCAGTGAGGCAATGGAGTCTTTGGATTCGTGTAAGGTGTTTGTGTGTGTGGGTGTGTATGTGGGTGGATGTTACCGCAGAGGTCAAAGGGTCCTTGTGGCAATGGAATGGCATTGGCAGGAGGAAGTAGTCCCTCCCTAGGGTTTTGGGTGGGGTTGGGGGGCTCTTATTAGAGTGTGACTGGATTTGGAATGCAGAGGCGGTTGCCCTCTTTTTTGACCTGTTTGGGACTTTGTTGTTGTGTCTGCTGGCTCAGACCCAAACCAAAGCACGGGTCTGTGTCAGCTCACCCCCTGCGTGTGTGCGTCTGTCCACCACTGGTTTGGATCCATGCTCTGAAAAAATTATTAATTGGTTTTGGAATACACGTCATTATGTGCGGTTTAGTGCAACTTATTATAAATAAATCTAAAGGTAGTTGATATTGTGGTTAAAATTATGGGTTTAAGTTTTAAGGTCACAAGTTTAATTCCCTCTCTCTTAGGCCAATCTCCTGAGCGAAACATAGTTGGTTAGGAGATTAGACCTTAAGTTGTCTAATCAGCATTTGGTGTGGGTTCAATACTCTCCCGTTGTGCGAGTCCTGACTTAAGCGGACCTTGTCTTGGGAGGTTGGGACATGTTCTCAGGTTATAGTCTCCTCACTCGGAACGGCTAACAGGACACCTTGGTGATCTTTGCAAGGGGCGCTGCCTTGGATCTGCGAGAGGGTAGTAAGGATTTTCCTGTTAAAAAAAAAAAACTTATTATAAATTAATAATTAATAATTAAAAAGTAAAATTTAAAAGTATTCCTTCTTTAATTTTTAAATAATTAGTTTTTTTCAATTTATTTAAGTTATTTCTGCTTAAAAAGCTGTAGTAGAAGCTGCACCAAACAGTCTGACACAGATTCTAAAATTAAAATAAGGTATAATCATCCCTATAATCCACACCAAACCCCCTATATCCTAGACCAATTAAAAATCTCTATGTTTCTTTGTATTTTTTAATTATTCAATATAAAATTATGAGTCTTACTTTTTTTATTAATCAAAATATATTTGAAATACAACATGACCGTATCTCAAGATCAATGAATAGCTTCTCCATGCTGTGAGCTCAAGTCAAGCCCACTTCCACTGTTTTGAGATTATTCAAACTGTTTATTTTTTAAAAAACATAGCAATGCTATATCTCTTTTCAAAATCTTTCGAATAAGATGACAAGACAAAATGTATGTAAGAAGAGTTTTGAGAAAGTAATTAGAATTTGGTTTAACTTTCCAACTTTTGTTTGCCGCATCACTCCGAGAGATTTGTAGGGAAAAATTACGTGGACGAATCATTTTTCTTAAGAAAATATTTAGACTTAGTTTGGCATAATCTTAAAAAGTCAAAAAGTCATTATCCTATTTAAGTCACATTATCTTATTTAAGTCATATTACCTCTTTACCACATCACTTCAAACTCAATCCATACCCAATCCATATTTCATAAAAAGTCAAAAAGTACACTTATTTAATTTATCCCAAACAACCCGAGATCTATTTATGAAATTTTGAATCAATAGGTCCAAAGCTTAACGGCCAAAAGGATACTTATGCGTTTAAAATTTACCTATTTGTTTATCTGTTTAAATATCATCTACATGTATACATGTCACCTATTTACCTAACTAATTGTCCAAATGTCACCTAACTGTATATGTGTCATTTATCTATTTAACTATTTGTCCAATGTCATGTATTTGTCCACTTCACCATCGTTAGTTGTTTTTGCCGGCCACTATCCAACCATTGATGATTTTTTTGAACAATTTTTTTGGTGCCGACAACTTCTCAACATCGTGTGTACTTATTACCAAAAATAAAAAAATATATCTTAGATCAAATAACATATAATCCAAATGTACTTTTCACTAATTAACTCACTTTAAAAATAAATTATTCATATAAAATATTGGATAAATTACAAATATACCATCTGAGATTTACTTAAAATACAAATTGCTCTTCGCAGTTTGGAAAATTACATATACCTCCCTGTCATAATTTTTAATTTGAAAGAATTAATTGAAAAAGTGAAAATTTTAACTGTTCACCTATACAATAATAAAATTATTTGAATTATTAATTGAAATAAAATTTTAACATTATTAAAAACTGTTAATTAATTTGATAATTTATTAATAAAATGACTTATTTGTTATGAATTAGAAACCTTAGTGGCCATAATATAATTTCTAGAACCATAGAGGGTAATTTATAATTTAAGTAAATCTCAGGGGGTGTGTTTGTAATTTATCCTAAAATATTAAAGGGATATTTACCAATAAATTTCATCTTACAAGCAAGTACTTCAATTAATCTCAAGTTTTTTTCTATTGATAGGGGAGAGTTTCATTTCGTGTTGTCCTATTTTCGATTTCGGTAGTGTTTTAGTGGATGACTATACTCTTTTATTAATGTGACAGGTATGATATGACATTTCAACGTGGCAGGTATGATGTGATACTCTAAAAAAATTAAAAATTTCTTATTATACTTTTTCTAAATGTGACATGTGACACTTTAAAAAAAATAAAAACTCTTTAGTGTACTTTTCCCAAATGTAACATGTTACATTCCAACATGGCGGATATGATGTGATACTCCAAAAAATTTCTTAGTATACTTTTCTTAAATATAATAATGTGACAGATATGATGTAACAACTAAAAACTACTTAATGTATTTTTTTTCAAGTGTGACGATATGGTGAGTACGGTGTGACACTAAAAAAAAAACTAAAAATTTTTTAGTGTACTTTTTTTATAAGTGACGATGTAGTTGGTATGGTGTGATACTTCAAAAAAAACTAAAAACTCTTTAGTGTACTTTTCCCAAATATAACATGTAACACTTTAACGTGGCGGGTATGATGTAATATTCTAAAAAAACAACATGTGATACTCAAAAAAACTAAAAACTTCTTAATGACAACATGGTGGGTATGATGTAGCAATCAAAAAAATTAAAAATTTATTAGTGTGCTTTTTTTAAATATGACATTCTAACGTAACAAGTATGGTATGATATTAAAAAGTTTCTTAGTAAATTTTTTTCAAATGTGACACTATTGTGGTGGACAAATGAGTCATTACACATCTAAATAAATAAATTAAATAGATCACAAAAAAAAAAAGAAAAAGATTATATGAATCATAAATTCAAAATATAAAATTTATTGATCAATCTCCTATAAAACTGATATTATATTTTTTTTAATATTTGAAAAATAAATATAATATACCAATCTTATAAAATAAATAATTTAAATTATTTCGACCGACTCAAAAAGTGGACCTCACCGTTGCTCACTTAAGGGGCACAGTTGATGCCCCAAACCCGTCCACCACCACACAGGTAGTATTATTTAGACAGTGACCGGGTGCCTGGCTGTCCCTTGCTCTGCTATATATTCTTATTGATGTAATGCAGAGTTTGCCTTTGAGATAGGACAATCTAATCCGTGCAATTTTAACCTTGTATTTGTAGCCAAAAATACACATTCCATTTATTATTTTCTCATATTCTTAGACAACTATATAGTAGAATTACAAATTTGACAATCAAATTAAAAAAATTATATCAAAACAATTAATCCATTAGGTAAAAATGATAACATAAATTTTATAAAAAAAAAAACATATATTTAGAAATCCTATATGCTTTAGGTAACTTGTGTATTTTTCTGTAATTAAATCTTTTTATCCACAAATATATTTTTTTAACTTTTCAAATATATTTAGTGGTGGCGAAAAGTAGGAGGAAAAAAAAACACAAGTAGAAATTTTAAGGAAAGCAAAGATAAATTAATAGACTAAACTAAGGTTAATCCACCTCGTAAGTTACTTAGGACCAAAACCAAACAACAAAAATCCACTTCCAAATTTTGTCATGACCAAAACCAATCAACCGATGACTATTGTTGATTTACACTTCTGAGGAATATAATTAGTAGGTTTTGTTTTGCTCGAAACAGTATATTTAGAAAATTGAAAAAATAAATTTTAGATACAAATTTAATTAGAAAAAAATACGCAAGTTACCGAAAATGTTTGGGATTCCTGAAATAAAGCTTGGTGCAAAATTGAACAAGATTTCTAATAGACTTTGAATTATGTAACAGGTAGTCAATGATAGACTGCCACATGGTTTGGACATTGTTAGGTTCTACATAACGGGTTGACGGAAAACTGTATTCAATTAAAATTGAAGAGTGTAATGTTAGAAATCCGTTAAAATGTCACTTTTAAATTTGTCCATACTGACGTGAGAGGAGATTGAATCTTAATTATAGTTGATCCTTAAACCAATCAATAACTGACATACAACTGTTCACTTCATTGACAGTTGATATTTGAGGTGGCTTTTGTTGATATGAATATTTCACAGTGAAGCATTCAGACAATGATCGTGGAGAATTTATTTCCTTCACAAGATAAATTTATAGATTTTAATGCCAAGATAGAGAGAATTCATTTCCTTTTATGATGCTTTCAATTATATAGAGTAGAACCCTTACTATGGCTATATAGTTGTTGTTCTTGACACATTCACGTGTTTTTGTACAAAATAAGTGTGCAATTGCTATCAACTAGTTTCATACAAGATTGCATTGTCTTCCTTTTCTTTTCTCGTGACAGAATTGATGATGTACTTATGAGAAACCATGCACAAACGCACAAATACATGTGAACAAGGATGCAACATGGGCAGATATTCAGTTGGGGTTAAGAGGTTGTTCAGACCTTATTTGAATTGTATTTAGAGTTGTTCATGTTTTACTTGAGCATCACAAATTAAACCCTGATTAGGCCCAAATTGACTGCATTGTCCACAATTTTTTGCCAGTCAGGCTGGTTAATTTTATTGAAGTTGGACCCTAGTAATATATATATTTTGATGAGATTATTAATAACATTAAAATAAATAATTTATATGATAGAAGAGAGACAAAGTGGAGAGATGTGAATCAAGGAAACGATACCGTGTTCCAGTGGTCTTTGTCATTTTTAGGTGAGAGAAAAAAAAAAAAAAAAAAGAAGATAAAAAGATTATATATATGAATGCCTAATAATTTATCTCTCTCTCTATATATATATATAATTTGAGTTTTGAATTGCTTAAATTACTTCAAACTTAACTCAAATTTAAATTAAATCTTTGAATTTCTTCTTAAGTCTAAGCCAAATTTAAAAATATAGTCCAAACTTTAAAAAGATTTAAATTGTTCAGGTTGAATCCGCCTAATTACATTTGCATCCATGCAAATAAACAAAGCAAAGCAACCATGGCAAGTTAACAAAAAACTTCACAATTTGAATTTAGGATTTTTAAATTTCAAAATATAATCACTCAAAAAAGAAATCAATTCATAGTTACTTGCTGAGCATGTAGGACATGAGGGTACTCTGTCCTACAGTCATAATAGTAGACCTTCCTTGCATAGGCTCCCTTCTTTTACATGGTAGGTAGGTGTTGCATTGCACGCCTTAAAATAGCACGGAGATACCAAAAGACAGAGATAACAAGAGAGGCTTGTCTCTCCCGTTCAGATTTTTTTTGGTGTTATCAAATTCGTTTATTTTTAAAACTTATGACATAGATCCAATAATAGTAATTATATGATAAAAAAATAAATAATTAAAATTATTAAAATGAAATTTATGATAGACAGATTGACTCGAATTGCATTTTTTAAATTTATTTTATGGAATTTAGAAAATCCCATCCCTTAACATGGTTTGCTTTTAGAGGTAGAAGTTGAGATTAAACCCTATTAAAATAGTATACGTAGGGCATGTTTGATTGACAATATTAGAACATGAGATTGAGATTATTAATCCGTGGACTTAATAATCCTGTATTTGTCTTGAAATTTTGTTTTAAGATTATTAATCTAATGGATAATTAATCCAACAAATTTGTAGAATTATTAATAATGGGATAGGGGTGAAATTATATATCATGAGTTGGGAAATGAAATAAAAAGACTTTTTTACCCATAACTAAAAATTAAAACACTTATTATTTTTATATAATTTTATAATTTAGAAGGCTAAAAATAATTTTTAAAAGTTAAAAAATATTTTTTGATATTTATTTTATCAAATTAGTTTATATTTTAAAAAAAATTAAAAAACAAACCAAACATGGCTTTGTATTTTGTATTTTTATTTTGCTTTTATTTATTTATTTATATTTTTTTTCAAAACCACATTTATGAAATTTTTTTGATAAAGTAAAGACTGTGAAGAAACATTAATGGAGGATAAGATAGAAAAGAAGATAAATATAGTTGTAATCCTATATTCATACGTTTTCTTATCCAATGTGAATCAAACAATGGATAGAGGGATAATTTATTCTACTAATCCAATTGGATAATAAATACTATACTAATTTGATAGGATTATTAATACTTTCATTATTAGTCTTGTGAATCAAACATGGTCTTATTGTCTTTTTTTTTTTTTAGATGATATTATCTCTCCATTTTTCTATACATTTTTTTTATAAAAAATCAAAAAATTATTAAAATAATTTATTCTCAAACAACCCTAATAGTGAGGTAGGACTCACAAATATCATGTTTATTTTGAAAAATTGTCATGAATTAACAATCTTATGGCACTATGAAACCCCTCCAATGACGGACTAGCAATTCTATGGGGAAATTGTAATAAAATCTAATTCCATGAGATTGGAAGCAAAAGACCATTTTACCCCGTACTTCCACTACAAGAAATCAAGGTTTTAAAGACAAAATTTTAGGAACAAAAATTTTTTGTCTATAAAACCTATATTTTTAAGGACAAAATAAAGGACTTTAAAAAAAGAAATACTTAATCATATTATTTTATTTTTAAAACGAAGCTATTTGGTTGCAAAAGAGTTAATGACTTTTTGCAGACCTCTTTAGTTGGTTGCCAATAAACCTAACTCATACATTTTTTTATTATATTTTCACTCTTTGCACAATTATAATCGGGATTTCATTTCCTCTTCAGACCCCTCTCTTTCTCTCTCTCTCTCTCTCTCTCTCTCTCTCTCATCCCTAATTTCATTGTTGATTTCATCCCTGCTCTTAGAGACTCTGATCGGTGGTTTGTGGATTTCGTCCCCGACAGTTTCGATCCCTAATCTGATCTCTCTTAACAGCTATTTCAGCTATTTCAATCACAGGTTTGATCGATTAATCGATTATTTGTTTGAGCTAAAATTTATACGAAATTGATGATGTTTTTATGTCTTCGATTCATTCATTTTTAGACGAACAATCGTCGTTTGTTGATGTTTTTTCTGCTTCTCACAGTTCAAATTTCTTTTTGTTTGTTTCGGCATGAAATTGATTCAAGAGATTGTGTTTCTTCAGTTTGTTTGCTCGGAACTTGTATTGTTTGGTTTCAATTTATACTTGAATTTGGTTTTTCGAACATTAGGATCTATTATTGTAACATTGATCTGTGGTTTTTTTTTTTTTCTAATTATCTCATAACATTGATCCATTATTGAAATTTTATGAAACAATTTTGGCTCGTAATTTCGAATGAGATCATAACTAGTGTTTACATGCTTTGATGAAGAAGATATGCTATTAATAATTATTTTAGTTCTGATATATTAGGAACTACCATATTAGTGTATACAAGAGTTATATCCTTCTCTCTTCAGGGTATTTTGTGACTGTAATCAAATTCAGTCCTATGCTTATTTGCTATGATGAATATGCTCTGAAATTTGTTGTTCCACGAATATAATAAGATCATAATCTAAACTGTTCCAAGGTTTGTTTTTAAACCTGGGAGTTTCCAAGAGAATGCTTTTTAGTGAGCTCATATAGTTATGGTGCTGAAAGAGAAAAGTAACATTTTAAGTAGTAATTTTCATGATTCCTCAAAAAAAAAAAAAAAAAAAAAAAAGAGTTGTAATTTTCAAATATTTCTTTTCATGTGTGCAAAGGCTTTGATAAGTAGTTTGGAAGTAAACTGAATAAAAGAATTGAGAATGCCCATCAATTGCCTTAAAATATAACAGTCATGATGATGAAGGTTTATTCTCTCCCTCTTTACATCTCCCCTTCTCATTGCTATTGCATATTTTAGTGGTATGATCATTAATTTCATTTTTATTGTTCCTTTTTCCTTCCTTATTTTACAACCTTTTGTTGTCACTAGAGTGATTCTTATAGTTTAGGAGGGAACTAGAACTTAAGGTAAAACAGGGCAAACACAGGAGCACACATTTATGTGGTCTGGCTTAAAGCTTATGTCAACGAGTGAAAAATGACAGTGTTTATTGACTCCAATTAGCTTAGATGAACACCTAATGGAATTTAGTAAGTCACATTTATGTAATATGCTTTTTAAGCATTTGCTTCAACTATGAGCATCTCATATTTGCCTCTTTGGATCAAAACTCATTCACAAAAGGTTTAAAAGAACAAAAATTGCGGGTTAAAAATATTAATGTTTTTCACTTTCAGAGATTGAAAATTGGCAACTACATTGCTCGAGGCAAAATGTAATATGAAAACTAGTCTTACCTTTCATGATATGCATATAACAAACTCACTGCTACTATTAGCTCCATCAGTGACAAAACCCCATTCATTTAGATACAATGTATGCATGTTTTACAAATCAAAACAACCTTGTCCCTCGCTAATTAAATACATCGGTGCAGACAGTTAGCCATCTTTGCTTGTCATCCCCCACAAAGGAAAACAAAGAAAGTTTTGCAACTTGCGTAGGCCAACATACAAACTGACACACTTCACCTCTTCACCTTTCTATGGAAATGAAGTAATATTGAAGGAAACCTTCAAAAACTAGGATTAATTGAAGGCCCAAAATTGTTTCAGGTTTCGATTATGAAGTCTACCTCGTAATATAGATGATACGAGGATTAATTGAGCGTGTAATTTATTCTTCTTTGTATTATTATTTATATGCTCTTTACATATTGTTGATTTATACATGTATCTTCTTGGATTTAGCTCTCATAAAACGATAGTAATCACTTTGCTTGGTTAGAGTTTTTCAAAAGCAAGGGTTTAGGACTACCAATGATCTATCTACCTAAATATCTAAAATCAAGATTTATCCATTTAGAATTTTTTGAGGGGGTGATTGTGTGGTGAATTAGGGATTGTCACTAGGCAATTTGCCCCACAAAATGTGCCATCGTGGACTGATATTAGTGAAGAGGATAAAGAAACATTGGTTGCATACCTTCAGGTAAGTGGTACAATTACTGAGATTTAGATTTCTTCTTTGCAAATTATTTTCTGGATAATTATTTTCCCAGTAAATTTCCTCTTCCCACATTATTTCATCAAGCATTTTGATAGCACTATTTGTACCATTTATTTGTTTTTGGCACAATAATTAACACGCACCATAAACAACTTTGAGGGAAGATTTTAATGTGCTTTAATTTTTTCTTGTTTGGTATGACAGGAAGGTTTTAAGTTTACCAATGAACCCTATGCTATCGAATCTATCCTCAATTTGATGCACGACCGGTATAAGAGCTATCGCCATGACCTACGACAACGCTTTAGAAGTTTCCCTACAATGGAATCTGCCCTTGCGGATCCACCCGAAAACATGGAAAAAGAGACGTGGAAGTTTTTGTGCGAAAAGTGGTCTGACAAGGACTATAAGGTAACGTTGTCAATCTTGTCTCATTTTCTGTCAAACATGATGGTTTAAATATGAAGTGCCCTAAGGTCCGTGTCATAATATGCTATGGTATGAACAGTAATTGTGTTCCTATTAGAAGTTAAATGCCGAGTTTGATGTAAAATACACATTAACTTGCAGAATGCTTGTGAATTTGTTGAATCTTTAAACAAGGAATTTCTGAAAGACTACTTTACGCATTAAGAAAAATATGCATATTTTATTTTTGTGACTATATGATTTATTATGATTGGCATGCAAAAGTTTGATTGTTGATTTTTAACTTGTGAGAGAGAGAATTAGATTTTTGTATTTTTACTTATGTTGTACAACAAACCAAACTAGCTTCACTCATTAAACTTCAAGGCTCTATAAACTCAAAAAAAAAAAAAAAAGTGCATACTTTGAGCATAGGTCCAAATATACAACTTGACTTTCTGTGCAGAGCTGAACTGAGTCTCAACCGACCAAAGTTCCCAACTACTAAGTTGCTAACCTGATGCATTATCTATTGAGGTCCATGTTTCACAAATCCAACTTTACATCTTACTTTTCCTCTTGCTTGATTTACACTAGATCTGTTTCAATCTACAACAGACCTTTCCAGTGTTGGAATAACATGGCAGGATTTAAACTTGACATTTTCAACCTTTTCTTTAGCTGGAATTCTCAAACGTTAAATGGGTTTCTGAAATTTGTAACTAGACTAGTTGTTGAATGGAAAGGGAATGCAGTGTAAAAAATTGTTGTTCCAATTGATATTGTGTGCTGTTGTTGATGGTGTGAGCATACCATAGGCCTACTGGGAATTATGCTGGGCACAAAGATGGCATAGGATCACCAAGGTTGGAGAGTAAGAGACCTAAGGCAACCATACTGGAGAGAGAGAGAGAGAGAGAGAGAGAGAGAGAGAGAGAGAGTAGCAGTGAGGGTAAAGCCTCGCATAGGGAGAATGACCTCTTAAATGAGATACACCAAACTGGTATGTGGTATATCTCCAATTCTATATTTCTTGTAGATGAGAAATGTTTAATAATAAAAGAAACACTTTGTACTCTGACTTATGCATTTAATAATAGGTGAGATGTGGCAAAAATAAGTTGAATCGGGAGAAGTTGAAAGTCCTCCACACTGCTGGCTCAAAGGCCTTCAGAAAAGTGCAATATGATGAGGTATTAATTATAGAATCTATAATTTATGTTTTGTAATTGTAATTGAACAACATAATCTATATTGAGGTTTAATGTGTGCTATAAATGGCACAGCGAGACCGTGCCACTGGAGAGGAACTTGGACTTGTTGAGTTGTACAAAAAGACGCATTTTAGTGAGAAAAAAGAGGCATGGGTGCATGCTGATGCTGAGATTAGACATGTAAGACATCAATCTTTATGTACTTCATATCCTTAATAAAATGTGGATAGATACTTAATTTTATCTCAACTAATGAATATTGTAGTACAAGCTTGAAAAGCAGCAAGAGAAAGCTATTGAAGAAGGATCTTGCCCGATATCTGATGAGCAACTTTCTATTGAGGTATTTGGACAAAAAGTTGGCTACATACGCTGCTTAGGGCGTGGTCGAAAACCAAGTACAACATTGTTATCCCAGATAGGCAACCCAAGAGGGGGGGTGAATTGGGTTATTAAAAAATTTCACAATATTAAAAATAACACAATATTCAGAATTTTAATAAATAAAAAAAAACAGAATAATAATTATCAATATAAAAGTAGAAGAGATAGAGAGAGAAAATCAAACACTGTGATTTATAGTGGTTCGGCACGCCAGGCCTACGTCCACTCCCCAAGGAACCTCCTTGAGAATTTCTTTACTATCAATTGAATAAATACACCACCAAGCTTGTGGATTTGGCACAGGACTTACTCTTATCTATTGAGCCTCACTCAACAATAAATGCCTTACCCTTACAAAATCTCTCACAAAAATAAGGAATAAGAATAAGTGGTAATTGAACCCACTTTTACAATAATTCTCTCACAAAGAGTAGATATGAAAGTGTAAGAACAAAAACTAGACTTAGATCTGAAAGTGAAAGAGCAGAATACTCAGAATTTTGGAGCTCACAGAAATATTTTCTCTTCAAGTTCTTGATGTTTTTCTCCACATCCAACACCTCTATTTATACACAAAAATATACCCGTTGGACGCTCCTTGCTGACGTCATGGCTTACATAAGCACGCTCCTGACGTCATCGCTTACATAAGCACGCTCCTGATGTCATCGCTTACATAAGCACGCTCCTGATGTCATCGCTTACATAAGCACGCTCTTGATGTCATTGCTTACATAAGCACACTCCTTAAATTTTGAATAGTCAACAAAAGATAAAAAATAAGACTGATTTTTTTCTTTTTGTTATTTCAAACATGGAGCCACCATTTTTGTAGACAATTTAATACAAAGTTCACAACTTTCAAACAAATAATTTTCTCCATCTAGTTTATAATATATATATATATATATATACACATATATATATAACTCCATCTTTTTCTTCTTGTTTGATTATAATATGATATAATCAATGTAATGTAAAAAATTTAATAGCGCACGTGATGTATTCTGCATATAATGCTATATAAGTTCTGATCAAAATTTTGCATACAGAAAAATCTCTATAAATAATATTTATGATGGATCTGAAAATATATGTCATCTTTAAAATATTGTATATGTTGTAAAGATTTTAAACTAAATGTATTTTACCACTCCATATTAATTTTGTCAAAATAAGACAACCCATAAATATCAAATTTGTCAAAATAATACAACCAATCAATCATTTTTGTCAAAATTAATCAATTTGTCAAAAGATGAATAGTAATTAACCCTATTTTTCAAAAAGTGAATAGTAAAGTTTTTTTTTGAAAATATTTAAAATAATCATTTTTGTCAAAATAATATAATTAATCGATTTGTCAAAAGATGAATAGTAATTAACCCTATTTTTCAAAAAGTGAATAGTAAAGTTTTTGAAAATATTTAAAATAATATTTAACATATATATTTTAAAAAGATAATATTATTTTATTTAAATAATATTTAACAAATATATATATTTTTTAAAAAGATAATAATTTGTGTCAAATAATATGTATATTAACTAATATATTTTAGACATCATCAAAATTAAATAATATGATTAACAATCTCCCCCTTTTTGATGATGGCAATATATGTATGGATTTGACACAAAATAAATTTGACAAAATATTTGACAACCCTGCGACATATAATTTTCAAAATCATATTTTTTCTCCCCCTTTGACATCATCAAAATAAAGATGAAGATAAGAAACAAACACAAGGGATACAATAATCTGGGGGGCCAACAATAAAATAAGGGGCCGGCTGTCTTGTCGGAATCATTGTGGGGATTTTGTAGCATCTCGAGCGCAGGAAGTAGGGACAAACAAAAGATTTGAGCAGATATAGCAGATATGCATCGAGGAATGGAGCAATGGAGTGTATAAAAAGTGACACAGATCAGAAGCAAAGATACGAAATCATCAAGTGTTTGAGAGAAAAATTTGTTTTAGCTCATTTTATAATCATGTCATTCCTTACCTTGTCTATCAATGAGTCGGACCTGCATGAGGTGCCTGTAATGCAAGCAAATGAGAGAGTACCAGTGACGCAGGCACATGCTATGCCTGTAAATGAGGGTTCTAGTGGTATTGGCAATCGAAATGATTTCGATGCTATTAATCACACTATGGCTCTTAGTACACAGGCCATGACTGCAGTTTCCAATATGGCGCGACGATTACAAGCAAGAGTACAAGAAAATCAGCAATGGAGAGATGAGGTGTGCTTGTTAAAACAACAAGTAGTGAATATATGTAAGGAGAAGAAAGAGCTGAAAAGAAAAAATGCACAGTTGGAGAATGCAGTGCAGTATTATGCAACGGTGATAATGCCAAGACTCACAGAAATCGAAAACAGAGAGAGGCATGTAACAGAGGCTCATGAAAAATTGTTGAGAGAAGTGAAAAAGAAAAAATCTGTGAAACCTTCTGAAAATTTACCTGTAATCGAGTAATATTTTCTTTTTCTGAAATAAAATTGTGAGCATTTCTTCCTTTATGTATTTATTATTATTATTATTATTATTTTTTTTTTTTTAAATTTTGACTTTGCACAAAAAAATTGTTTGTTGGTGCAGATAAGGAGTATGGCAGATAAGAAAAAAAATGTATATATATACTCCCCCTAAAATTATGCACAGAATATACACATGCCCTTTTTTTTTTATATATATATATATATTTTTATAATGATTGTTAATCTCAAAATATGAGTCTCCCCCTGAATTAATGCACTAGAAATTTCATAAAATTGAAGAAATAGATTACCAATCTATGATACCAAAGGCCCTTAAGATCTGGCCATAAACAACTACACCAAGTGCACTAGCATAAAAGGAGAAAATAAAAATAAAAACAAATACTTCAATCAAGGTAGAAGCAACCAATATTAAATCCAAGAGAATTTGGAGCACATATAACAAGAAAAAAAATACAACACAGTGCAATAATAATTTTAACATGTTGATCGGTGATGACCTTGATGATCGGAAGAAATAGAGAAGATTGGGTAGATCGGTGGCAATTTGTGTAGATCGGCAATGGATCTTGATGGATCTGTCACGGATCTTGGTGGATCGGCGATGGAACTTGATGGATCGGCAAAGATGGTGATGCAGATTTTTGGGTAGAGAAGTGATGGAGTTTTGTGGATTGGTGAGGGATTTGGGTGGATGATAGTAGTGATGAAAGTGATGGATGATTTTGTGGATGGTGGAGATGGTTGTAGATGATGGTGAATATGGATATGGAGTCGGCTGAGGAAGAAGGAGAGAGCGAGAGACCAAGAGAAAGAGAAAAAGAGAGAGTAAGGAAGAGAGTGGGTGAGAGATAGGGACGGAACGGGAGAGAGAGAGAAAAAATTATATATATAAATATATGTATATTATTATTGTTATTAATTTTTTTTTTATAATAATAATAATAATTACAATATTTATTTTATTTAATTATTAAAAAATTATTTTTTAATATACACATTATATTGGAGTATTCATCATACCAAGTTCTGTTCTAATATAACAAAATTGTTCTTCATTTAGAGGCTTGGTAAATATGTCAGCTAATTGACAATTTGTAGGCACAAATTCGAGTTCAATGTCACCTTTGAGTACATGATCTCTCAGAAAATGATGCCTTATTTCAATGTGTTTAGTGCGTGAGTGCTGAATAGGATTTTTTGAAAGGTTAATGGCACTTGTGTTGTCACATTTTATAGGAATATGATCATAGTGAAGTCCAAAATCTTGAAGTTGTTGTTTCATCCAAAGCAATTGTGCACAACACCCAGCGGCGGCAATGTATTCTGCTTCAGCAGTTGACAAAGCCACTGAGTTTTGTTTTTTGCAAAACCAAGAGGTGAGTGAGTGTCCAAGAAAATGACAAGTGCCACTAGTGCTTTTTCGGTCAAGTCTACATCCCGCAAAGTCGGCATCTGAGTAACCAAAAAGTTCAAAGGTGGTTCCCTTAGGATACCATAATCCCAAATTTTGAGTGCCGACAAGATATCTGAAAATGCGTTTGACTGCGATGATGTGTGACTCTTTCGGTGCGGATTGAAAACGTGCACACATACAAACACTAAACATTATGTCGGGCCTACTTGCAGTAAGATAAAGTAAAGAACCAATCATACCTCGATATTTCTTCTCATCTACGGGTTTACCTTGCTCATCTTTGTCGATTTTTATCGATGTGCTCATTGGAGTTGCTGCAGGCTTTGATGATTCCATTTCAAACCTTTTGAGTAGATCTTTGATATATTTCGTTTGATTTAAATGGATTCCATCATTAGTTTGTTTAATTTGTAGACCAAGGAAGTAATTTAATTCCCCCATCATACTCATTTCAAACTCACCCTGCATGTCTTTAGCAAACTCTTTGCACAAATTTTCATTAGTAGCACCAAAAATGATATCATCAACATAAATTTGAACGATTAGCATATCTTCCTTTTTGATTTTTATAAAAAGTGTTGTATCAATTTTTCCTCTACAAAAACCTTTGTCAAGTAGAAAATTACTCAATCTTTCATACCATGCTCTAGGAGCTTGTTTTAAGCCATATAAGGCTTTTGAAAGTTTGAAAACATGATCCGGGTATTTATGATTTTCAAAACCGGGAGGTTGTTCAACATAGACTTCCTCCGAAATGTACCCATTTAAAAAAGCACTTTTAACATCCATTTGATATAATTTAAAATCTTTAAAACACGCAAAAGCAAGTAACATTCTAATAGCTTCAAGTCTAGCAACTGGTGCAAAAGTTTCATCAAAATCAATTCCCTCTTCTTGATTATAGCCTTGAGCTACTAATCTAGCTTTATTTCTAGTAACAACTCCAGATTCGTCCATTTTATTTCGAAAAACCCATTTTGTACCAATAACTGGATGATCCTTAGGTCGAGGGGTCAAAAACCAAACTTCATTTCTTTCAAATTGATTTAATTCTTCTTGCATTGCTAAAATCCAGTTTTCATCATTTTCAGCTTCTAAAAATGATTTTGGTTCAATTTGTGAAACAAATGCCAAGTTACCACAAATATTTCTAACAGAGGAACGAGTTTTTATACCTTCCGCCGCATCACCTATGATGAGGTCTTTGGGGTGGCCATGAGCATACTTCCATTCTTTTGGTAGATTTGAGTCATTTTCTGGAAGAGCATATATTTCTTGAAGATTCTCCATTGTCATTTCTTCGTCATGTTTGCGTAATGGATTTTCTTCATTTTCCTTTTTATAAATACTCTCCATGCTTGGTTGATTTTCTACAATATCATTACTTAACAGATTCTTGGAAATAATATCGTTAGATTCATCAAAAACAACATGCACAGATTCTTCAACAAGTAGAGTTCTTTTATTAAATACTCTATAAGCTTTACTAGACATAGAATAACCAAGAAATATAGCTTCATCCGATTTAGCATCAAATTTTCCTAAATTATCTTTATTGTTATTTAATACAAAGCATTTACAACCAAAAGCACGCAAGTGACTAATATTAGGTTTTCTACCTTTCCAAAGTTCGTAAGGAGTTTTCTTAAGAATAGGTCTAATCATGGCACGGTTTATAACATAGCATGCAGTGTTTACAGCTTCCGCCCAAAAATATTTAGGCAAATTATTTTCACAAAGCATAGTACGAGCCATTTCTTCAAGAGTTCTATTTTTTCTTTCAACCACACCGTTTTGTTGAGGAGTCCTAGGGATTGAGAAATTATGATCTATTCCTAAGTCATCACAAAACTTAATAAAATCATCATTTTCAAATTCTCTACCATGGTCACTTCTAATACTACAAATATTAAGATTTTTCTCATTTTGAATTCTTTTACAAAGTTTTGAGAAATTATAAAAAGCTTCATTTTTGTGTGCTAAAAATAATACCCATGTATATCTAGTGTAATCATCAACACAAACAAGGGCATAAGATTTTCCTCCTAAACTTAATGTTCTAGATGGTCCGAATAGATCAATATGCAAGAGTTGAAGTGGTCTAGTAGTTGAAACGATATTTTTGGATTTAAAAGAAATTCTAGTTTGTTTTCCAAATTGACATGCATCACAAAGTTTATCTTTTTCAAAAACAATTTTTGGTAAACCTATGACTAACTCATTTTTTGAAAGCTTGGAAATTAAATCAAAATGAGCATGTCCTAATCTTCTATGCCAAAGCCAACCATTATCATTTATAGCAGATAAACATTTAATGTTAAAATGAGAAGATAAATCATGTAAATCAAACACATATACATTCTCATGTCTATAACCTACAAATAAAGTTTTGTTTTCTAAGGTATTTTCAATAGTGCAATGAGTTTTCTCAAAAATAACTCTATAACCTTTATCACATAATTGACTAATACTAAGCAAGTTATGTTTTAAACCTTCAACAAATAAAACATTTTCAATAATAGGAGAGGGATTTTTACCAATACTTCCTACACCAATGATTTTACCCTTGCTATTGTCGCCAAAAGTCACATATCCGCCATCCTTTCGTTGGAGTGTGGCGAACATAGCTTTATTTCCAGTCATGTGTCTCGAACATGCACTGTCGAGATACCATCTATCGTTACTGGATTTTGTCTTGAAACATACCTACAAAAATTTGATTTCTCTATTGGTACCCATTTTTTCTTGGGTCCATAAAAGTTAGAATTTGATACCCTTGAGATATCCTTAGGAACCCACATCTTTTTTATTTTAGCAAAAGGATTTCTTTTAATAGGACATGAAGGTGAAATATGACCTTTTGTTCCACAAAAATGACATGTGAGATGAGAGTGATTAGAAGATGCATATACAAAACCATTTTTGGCAGTTTTTACTTTTGAAAAAGGTTTATATCCAATTCCGGCTCTACCAAAAGTACGGTTTTGATTTTTAAGAATTTTATCTAAAGTCTCTCTACCTTGAGTGAACTTTGAAAGAGTAGTTTTCAAGTCTTCAATATTTTCTTTTAAAATAATTTGTTCATTTTTTAAAGACTCGTTTTCTTTTTGCAATACAACTAAATGTTTTTCAGAAATTGAAGACTCTTTTTGAGTTAAAATCTCATTTTCCTTTTTCATTTTCATGGCTTCATTTTCTAAAACATTTATCTTGGAAGTCAATGATTCATTTTCTTTTGATAAACTTGAAATTACTTTCTTTTGACAATTATTTTTCAAACTAAGTTTCTTAAATTCTGCATGTAATTCATCAAAAGCTAATTGTAATTCATCAAATGTAAAGGATTCGTCATTTACCTCATTTTCATTTCCAAGTGCCATTAAACATAGGTTAGCAACCTCGTTTTTGCAAACTTCGGTTTCTGTGTCGCTTTCATCACTATCTTCTCCCCATGCTGCAATCATAGCTTTCTTTTTGTCCTTCTTGAATTTTTTCTTAAGTTCTGGACATTCTGATTTGTAGTGTCCAGGTTTGTTGCATTCATAGCAGGTTACTTCAGATTTTTTGTGATTTTCTCCTCTTTGAAAATCCCTGTTGTTGAAGTCTTTTCTGAAAAAATTTCGTACACCTTGTTTCTTTCTCACAAACCTTTGGAACTTTCTAGTGATGAATGCCATTTCCTCATCCTCATCTGAATCATCTTCCTTATCCTCTTGATGTTTCAAGGTGGATTTGAAAGCTATTCCTTTCTTCTTGTTGCTGTCCTCCTCTTCCTTTCCTTCTTGCATTATGAGCTCATGAGTTAAGAGAGATCCCATTAACTCATCTAGACTTAGCTTTGATAAATCCTTGGCTTCGGTAATGGCAATGACTTTTGTCTCCCAACTTTTTGGCAATGACCTAAGCACTTTTCTTACAATTTCAGCATTAGTATATATTTTGCCGAGAGAAGTTAAACCATTAATAATATCAGTAAAACGAGTAAACATTTGAGGAATAGTTTCATCAGGCTTCATTTTAAAAAGTTCATAATTATGGACTAGCAAACTGACTCTAGATTCTTTAACTTGTTCGGTTCCCTCATGAGTCACTATAAGCTTGTCCCAAATTTCTTTAGCGGTTTTACATGTGGAAATTCTATTGAACTCGTTGGCATCTAAAGCACAGTACAACATGTTTGTAGCTTTGACATTAATTTGGGCCATTCTAGTATCTGATTCATCCCACTCATCTTCAGGTTTTGGTACCCTAAGTCCATCTATAGTTTTGGTAGGAATTTTTGGACCATTACAAATAATTTTCCAACATTCATAATCATTAGATTGAATATGTATGGTCATCCTAGTTTTCCAATAGCTAAAATTTGTGCCGCTAAATAGAGGTGGCCTATTAGATGCTTGTCCCTCGGGTAAGGAATAACTAGGGGTTGCCATGATCTACTCTGAGACGGTTAAGTCACAAAAACTAGAGTCCAGGCTCTGATACCAATTGTTATCCCAGATAGGCAACCCAAGAGGGGGGGTGAATTGGGTTATTAAAAAATTTCACAATATTAAAAATAACACAATATTCAGAATTTTAATAAATAAAAAAAAACAGAATAATAATTATCAATATAAAAGTAGAAGAGATAGAGAGAGAAAATCAAACACTGCGATTTATAGTGGTTCGGCACGCCAGGCCTACGTCCACTCCCCAAGGAACCTCCTTGAGAATTTCTTTACTATCAATTGAATAAATACACCACCAAGCTTGTGGATTTGGCACAGGACTTACTCTTATCTATTGAGCCTCACTCAACAATAAATGCCTCACCCTTACAAAATCTCTCACAAAAATAAGGAATAAGAATAAGTGGTAATTGAACCCACTTTTACAATAATTCTCTCACAAAGAGTAGATATGAAAGTGTAAGAACAAAAACTAGACTTAGATCTGAAAGTGAAAGAGCAGAATACTCAGAATTTTGGAGCTCACAGAAATATTTTCTCTTCAAGTTCTTGATGTTTTTCTCCACATCCAACACCTCTATTTATACACAAAAATATACCCGTTGGACGCTCCTTGCTGACGTCATGGCTTACATAAGCACGCTCCTGACGTCATCGCTTACATAAGCACGCTCCTGATGTCATCGCTTACATAAGCACGCTCCTGATGTCATCGCTTACATAAGCACGCTCTTGATGTCATTGCTTACATAAGCACACTCCTTAAATTTTGAATAGTCAACAAAAGATAAAAAATAAGACTGATTTTTTTCTTTTTGTTATTTCAAACATGGAGCCACCATTTTTGTAGACAATTTAATACAAAGTTCACAACTTTCAAACAAATAATTTTCTCCATCTAGTTTATAATATATATATATATATATACACATATATATATAACTCCATCTTTTTCTTCTTGTTTGATTATAATATGATATAATCAATGTAATGTAAAAAATTTAATAGCGCACGTGATGTATTCTGCATATAATGCTATATAAGTTCTGATCAAAATTTTGCATACAGAAAAATCTCTATAAATAATATTTATGATGGATCTGAAAATATATGTCATCTTTAAAATATTGTATATGTTGTAAAGATTTTAAACTAAATGTATTTTACCACTCCATATTAATTTTGTCAAAATAAGACAACCCATAAATATCAAATTTGTCAAAATAATACAACCAATCAATCATTTTTGTCAAAATTAATCAATTTGTCAAAAGATGAATAGTAATTAACCCTATTTTTCAAAAAGTGAATAGTAAAGTTTTTTTTTGAAAATATTTAAAATAATCATTTTTGTCAAAATAATATAATTAATCGATTTGTCAAAAGATGAATAGTAATTAACCCTATTTTTCAAAAAGTGAATAGTAAAGTTTTTGAAAATATTTAAAATAATATTTAACATATATATTTTAAAAAGATAATATTATTTTATTTAAATAATATTTAACAAATATATATATTTTTTAAAAAGATAATAATTTGTGTCAAATAATATGTATATTAACTAATATATTTTAGACATCATCAAAATTAAATAATATGATTAACAAACATTATCTGGAAAACTTACCCGTGCCCAACTCGAGAGGGATAATGAGGCTGCTACAAGGGAGGCTGAAGAGCAACGAAGAATCAATGAGGAGCTAGTGGGAAGAATTCAAATCTTGGAGTCTGATCGCACGGAATACAATGCCAAAGTCGACTTCTTGATGCAGCAGATCAGTCAAAGAGTACCCTCTACTGATTCTTCTTCTTAGTAAGTCATCTTTTCAGAATGTTTGAGTAATTGATATTTGTTTCATTCAATAATATGATGAATCTTAGGATATTAATATGATTGGATTGCATGTATATGCTAGTACAGGTTATACATCACTGTGCTTTTAGTATCTTCTGAATTGTTTTCTTCAAGGCAGCAGCACCTGATTTGGGTCCCTTTTGATTGTTTGTGTTAAATCTTAGGATATTAATATGATTGGATTGTTTGTTTTAAATTTTACTTACTGTTCTACAAGGAATTGTTTTCACTGGAGTAATGTTTGTAATTGAACTTCAGATACTACAATCGGCACATTAAATTGCAATTTATTAAATTAATCTATTATTGGATAATTTTTAATTGGTAATCTATTTGAGAGTTTGGCCTATTCTATGCAGGTCCTGCAAGCTTGCGTTGATTTAAAGCTTGGGAGCTCTCTGCTAGATTTTGAATGCCATTTTAACGAAACCATTGAGAAGAAGATGCGATGAGTTGAGTTGTTTTGTTATGTAGGTAGATATAATTCTAATAACAATCTGTTCATTGAACAGTTGAATGCTATAAACAATGCTTATAACACTAGCCTTATAAATTGGAAATGATACTTTTGAAATCTCTGTCATATATACAATCAAGATATTACGTACTAATGAATTAGAGCATGGTATTTGTTTGTTATTGAATGCGATGAGCATTTTTTTTTTTTTTTTTTTGTGTAGTTGAATTTTAATTTGGAGATGAGTGGATGGTTTGGTGATATATATTTTATGTTTGGTTGTTGAGAAATCAAGAAAGGAATATAAGTTGATGTTCAAATTAGTATTTTTAGAATAATTGTTACAAAATCAAAAAAAAAAAAAAAAAAAAAAACTATCAAACTTTTAGAGACCAATTTTAGTTGTCTCAAAAAATATTTAATAAGCTTTTAGCCGCTACTTTTATTTGTCCCCAAAATTAAAACTTTTAACCACCATTTCCCTTTGTCCTAAAAAACTAAAACTTTTACGGACCGCTACCATTTGTTCCAAAAAATTAAAACTTTTAGACACCAATTTGTGTTGTCGCAAAAATTAGTTTCTTTGTCTCCATAACTACCACCGTTGCCTTGGACTATAAATAGACCTTTAGAGACAAATTTTGGTTGTCTCAAAATCAAAACTTTTTGCAACCACCTATTTTTGTCTCTAAAAGTCTATTTATAGTGACAAATGCAAAATTTTGTCTCTAAAAGTCATTTTTTGACTTTTCCGGACGGGCCATTTGGGACAAACTTCGTGACGGAGGAAATTTGTTGGCTAAAGTTTTTCCCAACAAATATTACACTTTTAAGAACGGAATAAATTTGTCCCTAAAAAGCTGATTTCTTGTAGTGTTCGCAAAAATAATCAAGTTACCTTTTATATAACAAGGGCTTGCATGTAATTTCATAAATTTAATTCAAACCAACTGATATCACTATATAGTGCATAAACAAATAGGATTTATATTACATCTCTAATATAATATCCACTACACTAAGAATTTCATCATGCAATCATTCCATACTAATAATTCCCGCACTTAAACAAACCAACCTTTTAGAGTGGCCCTGTTTGGAAATATGATATTTTAGTTGGCCTTTTTATTTTTTTAATTATTTTAGTCTATTTAAAAAAATTGTGTTTGAGATGATAGTTAATTTTTTTTTAATAATTGATTTGATGATTAAAAAAAATAATAATAATTATGATTTGAATATGATATTTTAATTTATTTTATATTTATAAACTATTTTAACCTAAATCCAACTTTCCAAACACCCCAGTATAGTATCTCAATTGAAAATAGCTAATGTTATTGTCACTACTTACTATTTTACTATATATCCTAAACATTGCACTTTTACGTAAACTAGCTTCCTTTGGGACTTTGACCATTTTTTTTTAATAATAATTTTACATATTTTTTTATCAAAATATTTTTTGAATCACAAAAAAATAACATCATAAAAATACATAATATTTTTACAAAAATATTTAATTTTATTTTAAAACCATAAATTATTACAAATTTTATTAAAAAATTATAATATATTTATCACAAAAATATATAATATACATTTATAAAATTACGTAAAATTTCTATTAGTATTTGTAAATGTATAATAAGAGTGGATTCCCATTTAGTGTTTTGTGGGGCCTTTTGTGGACCACTGTCCACTAAAGTAGTGAAATTTTGAAGTTCCAATAAACATCGTACGCACTTCTTTGTTAACTAGGAACAGCCTAGGCGTATGGCAGTGGCATTTGTATTTGTTGTTTGTTTGTTTGTGTTTTCATTAACTGATAACTAACAACTCATAACAAAATGCTTTCATAAAGTAGATTTCAATGCTACTCCACCCTACTAGTCTATGCACCATAATATGCTGCTATTGGCCCCATTTGCTTTTCTTTTTTAAAAAAAAAAAAAAAAAACTTTTGTAATAAAATCCTCTTAATTTAATTAACAGATAATGACAAGATTAACCCCAATTAGGAATTGATTATTTTAATTAATTTTGAATTTTTTTAAAAAAAATAAAATGAGTGATGTGATAATTTATAATAATTGTTTTGATTAAATATCAAAGTCTCCAAACGTGTTGTGGGAAGAATAATAAAAATAGGTACTGACGTGTAGGTCCTAATAAGTGGACTTATTGTCTAATAGGTCCTATAGTAAAAATTTGTCATAAAAAATGCTACTAATTGTGTGGGTGAAAATCTGACCACACTGCCCGTTTAGTGATCAGCTGGAGAGCACAAGCAGAGTAGATGGCTTAAGTAACCTGAAACAGGAAGAAAAAGCTCCGGCGGTGGTTCTTCCACCCGGGGGCACTCCGACGATCAAGTCAGTATATCTCTCAAAGATAATCAAGTACTAAACTGAATACTCAAAGTATAAAATACATACCTTAGACCCACGGGGGTGCCTCTCTTTTATAATATACTCAATCCAAGTCCCACTAGAAGTATGACTTCTATGAACTCTAGTTCACTGTTTACTCTGGACTCTTTTAAGTGATAAAGATAAACTCCTTGAGAGTTTTATCCTTATCTTGATTCAGTCTCCCTTGTGCCTTAGGACTCTTGCCCCTTATCTCAGATTCCGATATCTTCGGAGATGACCTCGGCTTCCCCGAGATTACCTCGGCTTAACTACCAAGGCACGTGGCACCTCGGCTGACACGTCGGCGTCACCATGCCACGTGTTGGTATTCAGAAAATATATCCCCACAACTGCCCCCTAGGTTCTATTACCTCGGCATTCTGAGGTGATGGAACCTATTCTGAAATTTTGTCATTTCTCTTCTGAGTAATGGCTCAAAAACTATTTAGCCAGGAATGTCTACTTTCAGCCGACGTGTTCTCTTCGGAGAACAAGGCTTTGGTCGTACTCTCCCACGCGCATGAGCTGTCATGCATATCTAACTGTTTCTTTTACGTGTTTCATCTTTATTGGAGCGTGTCAGTGACGCGCCTGAAGCTGTCTGTTCATTTCGTCTGCGCCGTCTGACGCGTGCGTTACCCTAGGCGTAATGATTGCCCTAATTTTGCCGTCGTTTCACATTTTTGACAAAACTCTTTTTTGCCTCTATCTTTTCTTTACTTTTTCAATTGGTCTTTTTGCTCTTTCTCTCTCTGAAAGTTCATTCTTCTTTGAATCTGCCATCGCTTCAATCTCTCTTCTGGGACTGTGCTTAATCCCTCATTCTTGCAAAGCCTTCTTTGCCGTTGCAACCGGTTTCTGGGTTCGGCGAGCATTGCCTCGGCTTCATTTGTCCTGGTAAGACCCTTTCCTTTAATTCTTTCATTCTCTTTATGTGCCTTTGTCTGCCTGTTGCCATTACTGATCTTGTTCGAGGTCTTGGTTTTACTTGTATCTTGAATTTGTGGCTATGCCTTGAACTTCTAGGCTTTTTTCATCATTCTCTTTACCGTTTATTCTTGATTTGTTTCTGTATCTCTATTGTTTCTGAGAACTATACCTCTGTTCTTGAATCTGAAACTTCGTTTTTGTCTTCTCTTTTTTGTGTCTGCCCCAGATCTGTGCCCTTGATTTTTATCTTCATACTTCATAGATTTGGGATTTGTCCTGTAGAACCCTTAATCTTTAGGGAAACCTGAAAAACGCCCATCTTCTGAAACATATTCTTCTTAGTTTAAGCCGACATAATGGGTATGTGGAGGCATAGGGTAAATACCCCAACAAAACTTGAATACTTTAGGCAAGAATTCTCTATCCCAGCCGACGTTCACCTTAAGCTGGCTGGGGATAATGATACCATCATGCCCACAGACCATACAATGCCTTTTCCAATAGTTGCTTTTACCGAATGTGGACTTCGGCTTCCACTCGATCCCCTTTTTCGTCAAGTTCTCCATTTCTATAAGCTGAACCCCATGCAACTTACTATCAATTCCTATAGGGTAATTAACGGCATTATTGCCTTAGCTAGGCAAGAAAACCTTAGAATCACCCTAGCCGACCTTCAATATTGTTACACTATGTGCCCTCTTGATCTGAAGGATAGGGGTTTTGTCTATTACCTTAAGCCGAGATCCACTCAGTACAAAATTATAGCCGACCTCCCAGACTCCAACAAGGGGGCTGGAGATGACTTTCTCATTGCTTCTGGAAATTGGGAATTTGGCCCAGATGAAGATGTCCACCTCTACCCTCTTCCTCGAACAATCACAGAGGGCAAGAGTAAGAGCCCTGAGTCAACACTTAGTTGTTTTTATTTAAGACTTTCATACTTTTTGTCTCTGACGTTCTGTTTCTTTGCAGACCTCCATCAGCCACCGAAAAATTTTCGTCAATCCTTCTTCCCAGGAACAGATCTAAAAACACTTCTTGGTCTTCCAATCCATAAACGAAAAGCCCCAGTATTACTAAACTTTATCCCTACATACAAATCCACTTTACCCGACGTCCCAAGAAAAAGGAAAAAGAGTCTTTCTCCACCCACAGCCACAACCTTAACTGTTTCTACATCCCGAACAGATCAAGAGTCCACATCTGACCCAGCCGATATTCCATCAACTTCGGCCCCCTACTTAATACCAATTCCTGAACGTAAACGCCGACGAAAGCTCGTAAAGACTGCCGAAATGGTTCATCCAAGGCCTGTTGTCCAAGACCTTCTTGCCGATCTCCCAACTGACGCCGAAGCCGCACCAACGCAATCAATGCTTCCACCCAAACCGAAGAGAGTTAAAAAGGCTCAGCCTAAGGCCAAGGCTTCAGATGCCGAGGCTGAGGATGCTTTGCCGATTTCTAAACTAGCAGAAAGCAAAAAATCAGTCTCTACTTCAACCAAGAGGTCTGCTGAGGGCCAACCCTCAGGGTCCACACAATCGAAGAAGGCGAGGTCATCGTCCGCGACGACCTCGGCTTCAAAGAAGCCCGATGTCCCCTGGGCCCCTGATCTATCCCTGGAGGATAGGCCCATCATGGCTAGTGAAAGTGCTGACGACATTAATGTTGCTGTCGCCCTTAGCACTGCTCTTCTTCTACCAAATGACTTGGAGCGAAATGGCAAGCTTAGTGAGTATGAAAATTATGCTCTTATGCTCTAACACTCTACTCAAGTAAGTATTTCTGTTTGTACTTGTGATTCTTTCTTCCGTTCTTCACTGAGAGTACTGTCTCACATTTCTGTTCTTTTCTGCAGGCCATTCAGCATGCCCACTCATTTTCCATGCAATCCTTTGAAAATCGTCAAAGGTTGGTTGATATGAAAAGGGAAGCATCTTCAATGAAGAGAGAGATAAGGGCCCTTGAAGCAAAAATGAAAAAATTGGAGGATCAGGCCGAGGCTGCAACGAAAGTTCAAACTTTAGCTCTTGAGAAGGCCGAAGCTGCTGAGGCCGTTAGAAAAGTGGCTGAGGCCGAGAAAAGAGAGGCCGAGGTTCAGAAGGCCCAAGCGGAGAAAGAATTACAGCAAGCTTTGGCCACCAAAGAGGCCGAAATCAAAGAGGCCGATGAAAAGGCCTATGCTCAAGGTATGGCCGACGTCGCAGAAGACTACAAGCTTCAAGTCAGGCAGGCATGCAACAGGGGGATTTTCCCTTGGTTGGATGTCCTTGATAAAGAAGCTTGACCTTCCTGCTGACTCGCCATTGCGTCAGGCCGACGCTATTCCGTTACCATTTCCTCCACCTCCTCCTGAAGGTGAATCAGAGTCTGAGGCCGAGGCCGTGGATGAAGATGAAGAAAAAGATGATGGTGAGGCTTTGGTGAGAAAACCCAAGAATGCTGCCGAAGCCAAGTCCCCTCCTCCTGCTGAGCAGGTTATGGACTTAACTCAAGATGAGGGGGGTGATGATGCTGAGGAAGTGCCCAGGGAGTCTGTTCAAGGGTATCTATCATCTGACCTCCTTCTGACTGAAAGAAGTCTTGACACAACATTGGCAGAGATAGATGCCGAAATACAAGCGGAGAAAGTGGCCGAGGAGATTCCACCTGAATCGTCCGAGGTCCCCGTTCCTGCAGCGGCTGATACTGAAGAATCTTGAAAATGTTTTTTTTTTTTTTTTTTTTTTTTTTTTTTTTTTTTTTTTTGCACCTTGTTTCCTTCTTTTCCTGTGCTTTGTACTTTTTTGTTTTCTGGATTAATGCAAAACTCTTTCTTTTGGCCGATGTGGTGTCTTTAATATGTAACTGCAACAGTTCTTGCTCTGGATGTTTCAATCTTGTGATATTTTGTTGACTGCTTTTGCATAGTCTTTAGAAATTTTTTGCATATTTCCTCATGTTGCTTCCTTTATGCAATCTCCTCGGGGTTTCATACCTCAGGTATAACCATGAGACTTTTACTTCGGCAAGATACTGTCCTGCAACCTTTTCATAGATTTCAACAAGTATTAAATGGTAATCTTAGTCCTACCTACTTGTAAATTGCTACAAATTTCAACAAGTAATGAACAATATACTTAGCCTTTATTTTAACCTGTAATTTTCTGTATACCTCAGCGGGTGATCATATGTCGGCTTAACATAAACTTGTAAATTGCTACAAATTTCAACAAGTGTTAAGCATCTTCCTTAGGGTTTAAACAACCTACATATTGCTATGAGAACTTAAGCAATAACCTCGGCCTATCTTCGACTTGTAAATTGCTACAAATTTCAACAAGTGAAGATAAGGAATAACATCGGCTTAACTTCAACTTGTAAATTGCTACAAATTTCAACAAGTGAAGATAAGGAATCAGCTTAATTCCAACTTGTAAATTGCTACAAATTTCAACAAGTGGATTAAGGAATAACATCGGCTTAACTTCAACTTGTAAATTGCTACAAATTTCAACAAGTGAAGATAAGGAATCAGCTTAATTCCAACTTGTAAATTGCTACAAATTTCAACAAGTGAATTAAGGAATAATCTTGGTTTAACTTTGCCTCAGTTTGATATGTCTTCAATAAACATCCATACATAACTTTATCAATCGAACATGTTGAAAAGGATTCTGAAAAGACTTTATTGATAATATCAGCCAAACATTGATGTTTTATCTAATGATAGAAAAATTTCAAATTACAAGTATTCCAAGGTCTGGGCAATGCTTTGCCCTCATTGTCCTCAAGCCGATATGCTCCATTGCCTAATACTGAAGTAACTCTGTAGGGTCCTTCCCAGTTTGGGCCAAGCTTGCCCTCCCTGGGATCCTTCTTGTTCCCGACAACTTTTCTTAGGACTAGGTCGCCAACTTGAAAATCTCTTGGATTAACCTTCTTGTTGTAAGCTCTGGCAAGCTGTTGCTGGTATACTGCGAGCTGAATTGCAGCTTTCTCTCTTCGTTCTTCCAACAAATCCAGGTCTCGGGCTAAGAGTATGTCATTGGTGCCATTCTCTACTCCCTGGGTTCTGATCCCTGGGATGCCGATCTCTAATGGGATGACTGCTTCTGTGCCATAGGCCATGGCAAAGGGTGATTCTCCTGTTGATCTTCTTGGTGTAGTCCGATATGCCCAAAGTACGTTGGGCAATTCGTCCACCCACTTTCCTTTTGCTGCCTGCAGCCTCTTCTTTATTCCATCCAGGATTACTTTGTTGGATGCTTCTGCTTGCCCATTGCTTTGAGGAAAACTTGGTGTTGAGAAATAATTCTTGATCTTGAATTTTGCACAAAAGTTTTTGATGAGTTTGCTGTCGAACTGTGTCCCGTTGTCGGCAACAATTGCCCTTGGAATCCCAAATCTGGTGATTATGTTTCTCCAAATAAAATTCTTGACATCCACATCTCGGATTTTGGCAAGAGGTTCTGCCTCTATCCATTTTGTGAAGTAGTCTGTTGCTACCAGCAAGTATTTTCTTTGCCCAGTTGCTTGGGAAAGTTGTCCAACCAGATCCATGCCCCATTGGGCAAACGGCCAAGGGCTGGATACTGGGTTTAGGTCGGCAGCTGGTTGATGTATCAAAGGTGCAAACCTTTGACATCGTTCACACTTCTTTACATAGGCTTCGGCGTCCTTTTGCATGTAGGGCCACCAATACCCCTGGGTAATGGCCCTGTGGGCTAACGATCTGCCCCCTGCATGGCTTCCACAAATTCCTTCATGAATCTCGTAAAGGAAATCTTCAACCTGCAAAGGATGTACGCACCTTAAAAGTGGTCCAGTGAAGGACCTCCTGTAGAGATGGCCTTCCGCTGTTAGACTGAATCTGGCCGATTTCAGCCTAATTTTATGTGCTTCTTTATGGTCTTCTGGCAGCTTCCCCTCTTTTAGGAATGCAATGATTGCATCCATCCAACTTGGTCCAAGGCCCATGCACATTGCTTCTTGTTCAATGCTCTGTTTATCTATGCTCGGGGCCGACATGTAGTCGATCATAATTGTCCTTGTTTTTCCAGTTTGAATTGAGCTGGCCAAGTTGGCTAACGCGTCGGCGTGGGTGTTGTCATCTCGGCTTACTTGGAGTAATCTGCAGTTCTGGAATAGGGCTGCCAGTCGGATGACTTCCTTTGCATATGCCGACATTCTTTCGTCTCTGGCTGCAAATTCTCCTGTTGACTGGTTAACAATCAATTGTGAATCACAAAAAACAATTACCTCGTCTGCCTCTGCTGCTGCTGCTAGCTTTAGCCCTGCAATTAATGCTTCATATTCTGCTTCATTATTGGAGGCTTTGAACCCCAGACGGATGGACTGTTCTACAATTTCTCCATCTGGAGATATCAGCAGTACTCCTGCTCCTGCTCCCTGGCGGTTTGAACTTCCATCGACGAATAGTCTGAATGAATCGCCGATGTAGATGCTGCATGGTCTGAGTTTTTCTTTCTCTTGCTTTTTTGTCTTTGACTGGGATTCTTTTTGCTTGTTGGGGCAATGTTCCTCTTGGCTCGACGGAGCCCGAGGTGTGATGGCTTCAGGTGTGAGTTCTGCGACGAAGTCGGCCAAAACTTGGCCCTTTATGGCTGTTCTTGGCCTAAATTCTAGGTCAAACTGGCCTAGTGTTACTGCCCATTTTGCTATTCTTCCTATTAAGTCTCCTTGATGTAATAAGGACTTCAGTGGGTGCTCTGTTAGAACCACAATCTTGTGTGCCTGAAAGTAATGGCTCAATTTCTTTGAGGCCATTACCAAGGCTAGCATTAATTTTTCCAGTGGTAGGTACCTTGTTTCCGCGTTAGCCAGAGTCTTGCTTACATAATAGACAGCCTTCTGCTCCCCTTTTTCTTCTCGAATTAGCACTGCACTGACTGCGTGTTCAGAGACTGCTAAGTACAAAAACAATTCCTCCCCTGGGATTGGGTTAGAAAGGACCGGGGTTGTGGTCAAGTACTTTTTTAGGTCGGCTAAGGCAGCTTCACATTCTTCCGTCCACAGGAAGTCTGTGGCTTTTTTCACCAGGTTAAAGAAGGGTCTGCACTTGTCTGAGCTTCTGCTGATGAATCGGTTTAGGGCTGCGGCCCTTCCAGTGAGCACTTGAACTTGCTTTGCCGATGTTGGACTCTGCAGTTCCAGGATGGCCTTGATTTGGTCTGGGCTGGCTTCAATGCCCTTTCTTGTTACTAGGTATCCTAGGAATTTACCTGACCCAACTCCGAAGGCGCACTTTGAGGCGTTGAGTCGGAGCCGATATCTTTTGAGTATGTCAAAGACCTCTTTTAGGTCGGCAAGATGACCTTTTGATTCCTTGGTCTTTACGACCATATCGTCGATGTAAACTTCTACCGTTTTGCCAATCAGGTGTTTAAACATCTTTGTCACTAACCTCTGATAGGTTGCTCCTGCGTTTTTAAGCCCAAAAGGCATTACCCTGTAACAGTACAGGCCTTTCGGGGTGATGAACGCGGTCTTCTCCTCATCTGGAGGGTACATAGCTATCTGGTGGTACCCTCTGTATGCATCTAAAAAACTCATCCTTTCATGTCCCGAGGTGGCGTCTACCAGTTGGTCGATTTTGGGCAGAGGAAAGCTGTCTTTCGGGCAAGCTTTGTTGAGGCTTGTGAAGTCTACACAAACCCTCCACTTGCCATTCTTCTTTTTTACTACTACTGTGTTGGACAGCCACGTTGGGTACTGAACTTCTCGGATGGCCCTGGCTTCAAGGAGTCTGTCTACCTCTTCCTCGACTGCTTCAACGTGCATTAACGTCGGCCTTCTGGCTCGTTGAATCACAGGTTTTGCCGATCTGTCGACATTCAGACTGTGGCAAGTGACCTCGGGGTCAATGCCAGGCATTTCATAAGGTGTCCAGGCGAACGCCTCTATGTTTGCCCTTAAAAAATCTTCCAGTTCTTTTTCTTCTTCTCTAGCTAAGCCTGAGCCGAGAAGAAAAAATCGTTCTTCGTCGCCCTCCTGGACGAGGATTTTCTTTAGCGCCTCTTCGCTTTTTTCGGCTGGTTCTTTCCCGACGTCTTCAAGGACTTCCATGTCCTCATCTTCAACTTCTGCTTTCTTTGGCTCCCGTATACTGCAGGTGGACTTTCTTGCTGCCATGGAGCAATTTTTGGCTTGTAGTTGATCCCCTCTGACTTCTTCAATCCCATGCTCTGTTGGGAACCGGAGTAGTTGATGCAACGTCGAGGGAACTGCCCCCATTGCATGCAACCACGGCCTTCCCAGTATGATGTTGTATGGTGAGGGTGTGCCAATTACCAGGAATTCCGTCCTGATCTTCTTAGTGCCGGCTTGTATTTCTAAGCTTGTTGCACCCAGTGGCCATGTCGGCGTTCCGTTAAAGCCGACCATCGGGCCGCTTGATTGTTCTAGGTCATCGGGGTGAAGGCCTAGCTCTTTGTAACACCTGACATACATGATGTCACAGGAGCTGCCTTGATCTATTAGGATGCGTTTAACTTGGCACTCCCCAACCTGGAGGGATACTACCAAGGCATCATTATGCGGATGTTGGACCAGTTCTAGGTCGGCTTCAGTAAAGGCTATCATTGGCCCTTGGCATTCTTCTGGCCGATGTCTTTTTTCCCCGACTTTATAGATATGCTGTAAATGTCTTACCCTCTGGGTTTCTCCTCTGACTTCGTTTTCGTTGACCTTTGAGTGGATCACATTAACCACCCTCGGTTCTCCTGCTTGTGGTAGCTGTGCTGGGGGAGGGGGTGCCGCTGGTGCTTGAGGCAACCTTGCCTGCTCTTCCCTTGTTCTGGCCTCATCGACCAGGTCCCTTAGAAGGCCTTGTCTTACCAGGTCCTCCAAGTGTGCTTTTAAGGCTCTGCAACCTTGAGTTGGATGCCCTTCTTCATTGTGGTAGGCACAACGTCTACCAACGTTCCTTCCCATGAATTCCCCTGGTGCTCTTGCTGGAGCCCTGAAATAAGGTTGATTTCGAATCCGATCCAAGATTTTATGGATTGGGATCCGGAATACTGTGGTTACCGCCTGTTTATTTCTTAATTCTATTTCTTGTTTGGTCGGTCCATTGTTGACTCGGCCTCGCTTTGGCGAGCCGTTTCCCTTTTCTTGTTTCACCTCTTTGTTTCCCGATGTATCTTCTTCGGCCCTGGCGTATTTCTCAATTCTTGCCATGAGTTCTTCCATGCTTTTTGGCAATGTTTTTGCCAAAGACTTCCGTAGAGGACAGTCATCTTTCAGGCCGTTCTTAAAGGACACGACTGCTACTTCCTGGTTGTATTCGGGTATTCGGTTGAACACCTCGTAGTACCTCTTCGCATAGGCCCTGAGGCCTTCTTCTTTGGTGATTCGTAGAGCCATCAAAGCATCAACCCTCAGGGGTTGTAGCTTGTTGGTCACGAATCTGGCCACAAACATCTCGGCCAAGCCTTCCCATGTCTTTATGCTTCCTTTTGGTAACTTATGGAACCAATCAGATGTAATTTCCCCAAAGGATGAGGGGAATACTTTACAGAGCAACGGCTCGTTTCCGCTATATAACGCCATTGAATTCAGGTATAGCCCAACATGAAAGTTTGGATCTGACTTACCATCATAGATTTGAAACCTCGGCATACTGAATCTTTTGGGTGGTTCGAATTTGTCCAGTTCCACCGAGAAGGCTGTCTTCGGTTTCACTGGGGAGTTTACCTCGGCTTCTGCATTCTGCTGCCTCCTCTTGAGGTAGTCCCTTAAGTCTTCTTTGCTCCTTCCTGGAGCTCGGCTGTCTTTGGATTTTAGTCTTTTTGGTATACTGCTTTCGGCCTCGTGGTGGGGTCGTTTGGATCTTTCTTCATGGGATGTGTCAAAATGGAGTACTTGCCCCTGAACGTGTCGATGTTCTTTGGGGTCTGGATTCTTCATATGGTGTGTCCTTCGGGACTCTTCTTGCCTCGGCTTTTCCCGTCCGACTTCCCTGGAAGGCCGGTGAGAATGCCTTCCGCTTCTGGTATGTTGAGGAACCTCGGGGATTGTTTTTCTTCCATCCTTCTGAGTGTTGTTCGCCGGCATCGGCGTATCTTGCAGCGGGTATGGTGGCTGCATAACGTTATTCTGCATCATGAAGTTGACGACTGACTGGAGGTCCGCCAACTTGTTTGCTAGTTCTTTCACTTCCTCATCCCTTCGTAGGCACCTGTCCCTCCATACCTGGAGGTTATCTTCATTGTAGTACTTCCCTTGGTTTGCTCTTTTTGACGTGTCACCTTCTGGGATGACGTCGTTCTCTCTGTGGCCCTGGCCACGGGCTTCTGAATTGTGGTTGTTTCCTTCAATGTCAAGTTCTATTGGTCTGCTACTCCCAGAAGGAGCGTCATCCCCAATATTTTCCTGCTGTCCGTTACTGGCCATCTATTCTTCCTTCGTTCCCACAGACGGCGCCAAATTGTGTGGGTGAAAATCTGACCACACTGCCCGTTTAGTGATCAGCTGGAGAGCACAAGCAGAGTAGATGGCTTAAGTAACCTGAAACAGGAAGAAAAAGCTCCGGCGGTGGTTCTTCCACCCGGGGGCACTCCGACGATCAAGTCAGTATATCTCTCAAAGATAATCAAGTACTAAACTGAATACTCAAAGTATAAAATACATACCTTAGACCCACGGGGGTGCCTCTCTTTTATAATATACTCAATCCAAGTCCCACTAGAAGTATGACTTCTATGAACTCTAGTTCACTGTTTACTCTGGACTCTTTTAAGTGATAAAGATAAACTCCTTGAGAGTTTTATCCTTATCTTGATTCAGTCTCCCTTGTGCCTTAGGACTCTTGCCCCTTATCTCGGATTCCGATATCTTCGGAGATGACCTCGGCTTCCCCGAGATTACCTCGGCTTAACTACCAAGGCACGTGGCACCTCGGCTGACACATCGGCGTCACCATGCCACGTGTTGGTATTCAGAAAATATATCCCCACACTAATTATAAGTTTTAGTGACAATTTATAAAATTCATGACAAAAAAAGTTACTAATTATCAATTTTTAACGACGTATGTAAAAAATTGTCACAAAAAAAAAATATTTTTAGCGAGAATTTATCAAGATTTATTTTCAATAGGACTTGATGAGAATTAAGTCTAACTATTAGGACCTATTAATAGTTTACCCCTAATAAAAATAAGTGAGAAAGACAGGAAGAATGATATGAGTAGCCTCTATATTCAGATCAAAATAGTGAATGTAACAGTGATATTGCGTGATCGTATTATCATTCAACAAGTAGTTTGCAATAAGAATCACAATAATGTTAGGTTAGTTAGAGATAAGATTTGTTCACTCAGTTCTTTTGTGAATTTTATTAGTTGATGACACCGCGTAAAATAATATCACCATTATACTTAATATTTTTTTTCTATATAAAATATTATTACATATCTTATCTTTTATATTTTTTTAATTATGTTTTACTCCTAAGCTAAATTATCAAAAAGAATAAAATAATAGTCTCAGCTCCAGTCAACCTAGCTCCCACGACTCTGTAGCTTCGGAACAAAATCCTTTTTCTTCTTCTACTACAACTGCAAAGTGCAAACTATCAGCGTCTCCTTTCCCTCTCACTTCTGTGCAACTCTTTTTCCCATTGCGACTCTCTATATATCTTTATAAAAATTATCAATCATGAGATTAACTTTATATGATATAATTTGTAATTACAGAGAAAGGGAGAAAATCAAAAGATTTTTTTATTTTTTATTTTTTATTTTTATTTTACACATAGACCATTTGCAACATAGCACATATACGTTTTTCTTTTCACTAAAATGCAATTCTTTATTTTTTGAGACAGTGATTTGTCAAGGTTGCCAGGTCTTTTTTTTTTCCTCTCAGTTTTTTTTATATGTTTAAAGGAGAGAAAGTCTTACAGGTTCAGAATTCAGATATTGACATAAAGCAATATTGTTAAAATAATTGATTTATATAAATAAAGCAATCTCTTTAAAACAATAGTGGTGGTAGTAGAATTACACATGGTTGTTGACTTCATTTGACCACTCTCCATTAAAAAATAGAGGCCAAATTTGACGTGTCTTAAAAAAAAATTAAAAAATTATTTAAAAAATTAAAAATTTATCACTATTTATTAAAAAAATAATTTTACACACAAAATTACAACTCATCAATCTGACCGGTTCAGATCTATGCTGCGTTCCGTTTTGATAATCTGAACCGTTTAATGTGTAGAACTCGTCGAGTACTATATGTCTATAAAACATCACGTTGATCGGATATCAATAACTATATGATCAAATCAGTTTTGTATAAAAAAATAGATGGTGTTGTAGTTAACGGTTGAAAAAAAACAAATCTAATCAGATAGCTATTGATGATCAACGTGATTTTTTACAAGCATATAGTACTCAACGAGTTTTACACATTGAACGGTTCAAATTATCAAAACAGGACCTGTGATGGCCTCCACGAACCGAAAGCACCGTCCAGTGTAATGCCCGAAAAGTTGACAATTACGTCTTAGCATCTATTCAACCTGTGCAGCTAGGACAGCAGTACAACTCACAATCTAATCTTCTCCTATACACCAATTTATACAAGTTTTTAATACACATTTTTCTATGAAAAGTCAAAAATTAACCAAAACAATCATATTCTTTTCCTCAACTTTTTAATCCAAAAAGTCAAAAAGTACACCTATTTAGGATATCCCAAACAACCCCAGAGTCTGGACTGTCTCACTCCAGATCCGAGACAGTCCGGTCTAGTTCGGCCAATCGGATCCACTTTTGAGTTTCTTTTCGACAATCAAAATCGTTCACATGTTAAAATTTGTTGAGTATATTATTCTTGTAAAAAATCACGTCGATCGAATAACGGATACTATGTATTCAGATCACTTTTGTCTAGAAAAAATGAACAGTTAAAAAATTAACAGTTCATAAAAAAATGATCCGAATAGATAGTATCTGTTATCCGATCGACGTGATTTTTTATAGGAATAATATACTCAACAAATTTTAAAATATAAATAATTCAAATTATCGAATAGGAGTCCAAAAATGATCTCAAAGGCCAGACTGGACCCTCCAGTCCACCATCTGGACTGGTTGCGAGCCCAGCCAAAAAATATTGTACTTATTATGTATTGTATTGAGAATCAACTAATAAGTTTTCTCTGATCAGGAATTTGACCATAAAGAAATGTCTAGTCTTATGCCTTCAACAAATTCTTAGCAATATATATATATATATATATATTTTTTTTTTCTCTAAATTTTTAATTTTTATTATTGACCATGCAATGGCTATAATTCTATACCAATGAGATTTCGTGGGTATTTTATATTTTTATTTTGTTTGTCTTTTGGTAGGAAAATACTTACAAATATCAAGAGAACTATATCAAATTATACAATTAAATATTAAAAAAATCTAACAGTAGTCAAGCAAAAAAGAAAAAAGAGAAAGTCTAACAACACATTCCACTTGCAATTCCACCATAAAAAATATCAATAATAATAAAAAAAATATATGCAAATAGAAATTATAACTCCAATTTGTAAATCATATTATATTAGCCGGACTCGACTCGTATTTTGGAGAGAGCAATTCTATCCATACATGAAAGAGTTTATTAAGAAAGAAATATTGAAATCTTACTCTGAATTGAGATTACATAAAAGTGATAAGCTGACCTAGCCTAATTAATTAAACTTTGTCATTAGTTAGAGAAAGCTTTTATTCTCATTTTGCACATATGTATCAAGTGATAAATGATAATCCATTTGGAGTAAGAGTTTTTGTTTGCTATGTTAGACTAAAATTTAAATAAAATCAAAGTTGCATTGTCCTGCCAGAATGGAACTAAAAATCACATGATTTTAGCTTGAAATTTGTTAATGTAACCAACATCAAAAGTGGATTCACCAATCAGTTGCTGCTTTTTTTGAGTTTAGAAAATGACATAAAGCTGTGCCTTTAAATGAGATGCTAGTGGGTACAATCTATAAGAGATTAATTATATGCAATTATCTTAGGGAAATACTATTGAAATGCATAAAAACGTTTGAGAATATATATAAAATGTGTATTGTAATTTTTATTTTTTTAAATATTATTTCATCTTAAATAAATATCTAGTGGGAAATTCATTAGCAAGACACTTTTTTTTATTGTCCCGGTTTAGAAACAAAAGTGTTGTTTGTCAAGTTGGTTTGTGGCTAAAATAGTCACAAAAAATAAAATAGACTATTTTAGTCACAACAAACAAAATATCACATCCAACCCATAATTATTACATTCTTCTCTCACAAAAAAAGTCAAAAATGTCAAAAAGCCAAAAAGCCTTTCTCAAGCCAATCTTTTTAGCCCAGGCTAAAATAATCAAAAAAGCCAACCTATTTCCCAAACGGAGGCTTGATTTGAACAATTGTAAGGTTGGTTTACCAAACTGCTTGTAAATTGGTTTTCGGCTTTCTTCTTCTTCTTCTTCTTCTTCTTTTCTTTGTTTTTTTTGTTGCCTTCTTTAGGTAATATTAAATTTTGTAATTGTTTGACTTGTGCTATATAAGTACATTTTTTGACTTTTTGATTAAACAAGTAAAGAAAAAAAGGGGGGGATTTGGTGATAGTCTCCTCACTATCTAATTTGTCTTTCAAAAGGACAAGAATTATATAAGTGCTTTCAAAACCCCCTAATATTTTAAAACTTATTTCTTTTACTATATTACCCTCATATCTATCAGCTCTCCTATTAAGCCATCTTCACTGGGCATTTCAGAGTAAAATTTTACTTTTAGTTTCAGAGTGTAACATTTTACTCTTATTCAGAGTAAAATTAAAAGTAAAATTTTACTCTGAAAAATTAGTAAAATGTTAGACTCTACACAAAAGTAAAATTTTACTCTCTATAAAAGTAAAATTTTACTCAAAAAAACGAGCAAACTGTGAGACTCTGAAACTAAAAGTAAAATTTTACTCTGTATAAAAGTAAAATTTTACTCTGTATAAAAGTAAAATTTTACTTTGAAAAACTAGTAAAATGTTAGACTCTACACAAAAGTAAAATTTTACTCTGTATAAAAGTAAACTTTTACTCTGAAAAACGAGTAAACTGTGAGACTCTGAAACTAAAAGTAAAATGTTACTCTGCACAAAAGTAAAAAAGTGAAGGCAGTGTTTGTGGCGGCTGAAATGTTTGGCAATGACCACCTATTGACAGTAAAATTTTACTGTCATTCTAACACCAGAGTAAAATTTTCTCTAATTCTCTCAAATAAAAAACAGAGCAATAGAACAAGAGTAAAATTTTACTCTCATTATCTGAAAAAAAAACAGAGCAATAGAACCAGAGTAAAATTTTACTCTGGTTCTGTCAAATGAAATTAGATAAAAAACAACAAAAATAAATCAAGAAAAAAACAAACAAAAACAAAATAAATTAATCAACAAATCAACATATCTAATTGAGAAGAAAAACTTCTAAAACTCTATCAACAATCACAAATTTCAATGAAAAGAATACATGTGTTCAACAACACTCATACACACAAATATATATATATATATATATATATTCAAAACTCAAATATGTGTTTAAAAAAATATGTATAACCAAACAACTCCACCAAACATGCCTCAATTTAGAGACGATCTGTTTCTCCTCGTAGACGATCTCCTTCGATTCCGGCACCGGAGGACAATTTTCCGACCCGTAGTTGATTTCGTTCCCAATGTTCTTGATGAGTTCATCGTAGAGATCGGTTTCGGCATTGTTGATCACCGGAGTTTCGCCTGATAACTGATCGGACTTGGCTAGGAGAATGATGACGATGACGTTGCTATCATCGCCGGAGAAGAAGAAGTTACCAAAATTGTCAAGAAACAGAGCTTCAGATCTGGAAGGGAATCATCATAGCCGTCGTTGCTATCATCGCCGGAGAAGAATCTGGAAGTTTCCGACGGTAATCTAATCATGTCATGGCCATCGACGGAAATCGAGGCAACAAGAAGGAGGAGGAGCACGTCGGCGGAGAACAAAGTCAGAAGGGAAAGAGGGAGGAGAGAGACAGAGAAGGTGGGGAGAGAGTGGGTGGAAAATGTGGAAAAATTTAGTTGAGGATATAATAATATAATAAAATATTTAAATAATAAATTTTGTCATTTATGCAAGACTTTATAATTGTGAGGGGATTTAGAAAGTATAATTTTTTTCTTAGTCTTTTTAACAATGAAAGGAAGGTAAAGGGGGTTTATAGCCAAATTTTCCAAAAAAAAGATGTATGTTTGGGATAACTTTTTGAATTTTTACGAAAAGATATGTAATAAAATATTATAGTAAAATCAAAATGACAATTTTACCCTTTTGACTTTTTGACTTTTAACTTTTTGATTTTTTGGGTAATTGAATTCAAAAGGCAAAATAATAATTTTACCCTAGTGACTTCCCCCACAAGCTACTCTTGAATAGTATAGATTTTTTAACTTTTTTAGTAATTTTTTGACTTTTTTAGTTTATCCCAAACAAGGCCTTAAAAAAAAAACACAATTAATGGCTTTATAAATTAAATATTTTGTTAATGTGGGCATATGTTAACCGACTTAAAAAATTATACATTCCATACGAAAGTGCATGTAAAATTTTTTTTTATAATCTTTTAAAGTCATTTTAATGTGTGTTCTAAGGTCTCGTTTGAGAATAAGTTTTTTTAGTAATTTTTTGACTTTTTAACTAAAATATGATGTAAACAAAACTAGTATGTTTGTAATGACTTTTTGATTTTTTACAAAAAGATGTGCAAAAAATAGAGAGAAAATGAAATCTTTGACTTTTTGATATAAGTTGTTGACTTTTTATTTATTTAGTAATTTTTTGACTTTTTAACTATAATTACCACTTGTCCAACGAGACCTAAGAGCATATATTAACAAAAACTCATAAATTAAAAACCCTCGTAAGGTAAAAGGATGTTGATATCTAGACAATTGTTGAAAAAAAACAAAGGAAAGAAAAAAGAAAAGTTCCCTAACTCGATTTGAAAATCTAAACTTAAAAAAGACAATCCGCCTTTCAGTTAAGAAATGTTTCAGCTTCATAAAATTGGAATGTCAAGTCTCATCCCTTGTTCTAGTGCTCAATCTTCAAACTCTGATCCTAAGCAAGCACATAGACATTTATTGAGAATTGTCTATGACCACATTTATATATTATATTTAGTACACTATTTCATTTGACATAATTGTAGTGTAATTTATGGTTAATCAAATACTATTTTTCCATGTAATACAATGATATAAAATGATATTAAATCAAAATGGTGATATATAGCAGTCCTCTTGCGAAACTATTACACTCTTGCGAAACTATTACACTTGTGTTATTTTACATCTTCAATTATCACATGTTGGCTACATGTTTTGTATAAGCTAATTACAATTCAACGCGTGGCAGGATAAGGGCAATATCGGAAGACTATTCAAGTTTTCAATCATGATCGCACACGTGGCAGTCAGTATTGGTTTTACGAGATATGCGTAGTATTGGATCAACAAAGAGATATAAAGTGATGTGCCTTCAAAGGTTACTCACATTCAAATTCAAAATTAGGAGGGAAGCCTAATTGCAAGTGCTGGCATAGTGGAGCTAACTATAAGGCAACATAATCAGCGATCATTGAGGAGCGATTCGATGGTTGGAAGTGCAGTTCGGTGGTCATCCTTGAGGAGTATAAATAGCAGAGAAGGCCCCAGAAAAGACCCCCAGACTCAGATCCAGAAAACCAGTTTTACTTTACATTATTTTCCAGTTTTACATTTCTTGTTCTTTACATTTCTGTACTTCAAATTCCTGCATTGCATTTCGTTCGTAGGAGTAGATTTCAAGTAGATTGTTGCTGTAAACCTCTACGAGGCTAATTCAGATCTTTGTAAGTCTTTTATTTCGCTTAATGAAATACTACAACTGTTCTTTATTTACCAATTGTTTGCTTAATTCTCCTAACAAAGCCACCAGTAAAAGTCCTCTTCATTGAGGCTGAAAGAATTAAAACACAATCGTCTGATAATTAGTTGGCAATTAAATTTCCGTAAGGACAAATTAATCCTTGCTGGCACGCTCACAATTAGAAAAATAACCTTCGAAAGCCAAAAAGTCAACATATATTTTTGGCACGCCCGGTGGGACTAATTGAAATGACTAGACGTAGGAGACAATGAGAAAATGAACGCTTGGAAGAAGGCGTGGAAAAAGAGGTAGAAATACTTAATCCAGAGGATAATGTGACAACACATCTTGTGGAGACACCTATTTTATCAGAACCTATGGTCGAACAGACTAGCACTTCGGAACAAGTACCACATGTTCAGAATATTGGATGAGGCCAAGGAATTAAACCATCCACTGTTCCATCTATTCAGCCAATGAATCCATGGGGTAGCCTAGTAGATGCCATAGGACAACAGTTAATGAATACAATGGAAAAGTGGGCAACATCCTTTTTGGATCGAATGAATACCCACCAACCAACAAACACAAGACACATGGAGGATATTTCAAATGTCCCTCAACAAAGATTGGCTAGAGATAAACAGCCTATGCAAATTAATAGACATTCTAATGGTCAAACTAGCAATCAAAACTATGAAACACCATCACCTCAGTCTTGGTATGAGCCTCTTCCGAGGCCTATGGCAAGTCAAAATGCCTTATTACTTAACAGTGAAGCCATGCAAACTGGTGGATCTGGCTTAGTGTAAGAAAATGGCATAAGGATGGTTCCAAATCCCATGTTCGAAGCCATACCTGGCACAAAGGGGTTCACTAACCCTTTATTCGAATTTATACCCGGGGGGTTTGAAGGTTTTCCTACAACTGGAAGAGACACAACACCTGTTCTAGCACCTTTCGTAGGACAAGCTCAAAGAGGTCATCCATATCCTCAACAGCAGCCAGCACCACAGGGACAACCAGTCCCAAATATACCACCCTATGGACCAAGAGGACCCCAAGCACAAGGTTGTCCACCAAATCCTATGTTTGTTCCTCCAGTAGTGGTTCAACAGGCACAAAATATGGTCCCTAGGGACCAAATTGCTGACATTGTTAGAGAGATGTATGGACCAATGGCTCGGGGGGTTCAAACTCCTGTCTACAAGAAACCATACCCAGAATGGGTAAATAGGGTACATGAATACCCAAGAGGTTTTAGGATACCAGACTTTGCCCTTTTTTATGGGAATGGGAACCAGTCAACGGTTGAACATATTGCTAGATTCACGGCTCAGCGCGGTGAATTTACCAATAATGACTATATGAAGTTAAGATTATTTCCAAATTCTCTAACTGGAGAAGCATTTGTATGGTATATTAATCTTACACCTGGCTCTATCCAAACTTGGCAACAAATGGAAGAGGCATTTCATGCCCAATTCTTCCAAACAGAACCAGAGGTTTCCATGGTAGACTTGGCAAGATTGAGTCAAAGGTCTGATGAGAAGGCTACTCAGTTTATTGCCAGATTTAAAAGAGCACGAAATAAATGCAGGATCATCTTACCAGAGTCTGAATTTGTGAGATTGGCTCAAAATGTTCTAGAGTTTAGGCTTCGAAAGAAGTTTGACTCAACTGAGTTTAGAGACTTAGTGGAATTAACCTATAAGGTGTCCAGGTGTGAAATATTACTGGAAGAAGAACAAGATCGGAGTAATGCATCATACAAGACATATTATAGAGATCCTAATTATGAGATTGATGCAGCAGAGATTGTAGGAAAAGAACCTGTGGTCTGTGAAGCATTAATTCATAAAGGCACAACGATTGACCAGCAGTTTAAAAAGAAAGACCTTCATAGGAAATACTCTTTCGATTTAACAAAGGCAGATGATATTTTTGATCGTTTGCTTGCTGCAAATTTCCTGAAGTTACCAAAAGGAGTCAAAATTTCATCTCTAGAGGAACTTAAAGGAAAAGTGTATTGTAAATGGCATAATTCTTGGTCTCACTCAACTAAAAACTGCATTGTTTTTGGAGACAGGATCCAAGAGAAAATTCGAAAGGGGAGTTTAAAATTCCCAGCTAAAGCAGAAAAGGCCATAGGGATTGATGCTAACCCAATTCCAGAAATTGGAGAAGTGGCAGCAAATGTTATCATGCCAGACTTCCAGAACTTGTCCTTGAAAGAATTGGAAGAAGTCAATGTGCAGATGCATGTTGCCAGCCAGACAACTGTCAAGAAAGACACTGAAAATCTACCAGCTATTGGACAAGGTTTCTCAGACCAGAGGGAGGACTCTGATAAAGAGGCACTGGATGATGATTCTTTGAAGGCAGTTGTTATGCAAAGAATGTGTCCCAGATGCAGGCTGAGTTATAAATGGTTGAAAGGACTTCCAATTGATGGGAAGCAATACTACAAGGATGTGTAGAGGCGTCTCAAACCAACTAGTGCTTATAATAAAAGGCCATATCCAATTAGCATTAGGCAGCAGCCATCAATGGCTGAGCCAACAGCTGCTAGAATGCATTCTAAAGGCAAGAGGCCTTTATATGAATCCAGACCACCTAATTATTACAAGACGGAGAGCAGTCATCTTGAAAGGAGGCCGGAGAAGGGTTCAGTTTATGGGATCAAAGCCAGAGATTGGCCTCCTAGACCAGCCTCATGTAGGATGGAAAGTGGCTACTTTCATCAAAGGCCTGAGTCAGGCTCGAGGCAGGGAGTCAAGGCCAAGCAGTGGCCTTCACAGCCAGTTTCGAAGATGGCTCCGAAGGAAGAAAGGAACAGTTCGACAGTTGGGTCAGTAGGTTCGTGGGTACCTGGAGTTCCAAATTGGTTTGTCTTGGAGAACAAACCTAAGGAGATGTCTACCCAAAGAAATGTGGTTGGGAACCTAGGTAGGATGGTCAAACCTCCTTTGATGGCTCCAAACAATTGGGTATTACTTAAGCACCGGAAAACAAAGAACCAAATATGGTTCCAGTGATTTTTAGGTCCCAAAGAAGGAAGATCCAACGAAGGTACACTCAGTACCAGAAGGATCTGAAAGAAGGTGGAGAAAGTTCTTCATTGGTTCAGGCAAAGAACCAGGCAGAAGGAGGGGGAGATTCGAATCTAGACCATAGTCTGAAATCGACTCTCCCAGACAAAAGGAGTTGTAGCAGGGAGTAGTTGGCCAAAGTTCATTCCGAGCTAAAGGCCAAGGAAAGATCCAGTTTGGTAGGATTAGAAAAAGCTCTGATGGAAAGTGATAGTGAGATAGAAGATGAGGTCATCCCAAGTCAAAGGAAAGGGGTGGCTGAGGAAGAAATGTTTGAAGCCTTCATGGCTGAACAGACATTTTTGGTCAAAAAACCAATGAAAACAGACTATTCGAAGGAAGTTATTAACACAGAAGTGCCAGAATGCAGCATGGAGGACGTTTCTGTAGTAATTGAACAGGTTGACCAAGAGGGAAAGCAGGTACAACCAATTGTCCAATTTGGCTCGTTTCCTCCGGTGTCAGTGAATATGGTACTTATATTACCGCAGGAGTTTCAAGCTGAAGATGAAAACCAAGGTCAGGAGGTTGACCCAATTCCAGTCTCTAGTGAAGACTCACTAGTAAGTACGGTGCAAGACGAATCCGAAGCAGCCACACCAATCAAAACTAAAGATGGAAGTGAAGAAGAGGAAAGTATTAACCTCTCATACCCTTTTGAGTATCCCACGGCGTCTATGACACAGCATGTCAAACCCTTGTATATCAAGGCCTTCTTCGATGGAATATCGATGAATCGGGTGCTGGTGGATAACGAGGCAGCAGTAAACCTGCTTCCAAAATCTTCGTTGAAGAAACTAGGAAAGAAGAACCCCAGACTAATCCCAACCAGTACAGCCATTGCTGGTTTTGCGGGAGACAAACAGATGGCCCAAGGTATTCTGCCCATCAACCTGAGTGTTGGAACCAGGGACTGCATGACAGCATTCTTCGTTATCGATAGCAATGCTAAGTATAATGCTTTACTTGGAAGAGATTGGATTCACACCAACAAATGTGTGCTTTCCTCTTTATATCAGAAAATCATGATGGCCTTGTGCAATGGAGAAACGGAGGAGATCAATGCAGATCCTTAACCCTTCATAGCTTGTGTAGATTTCGCAGAGGCCAAATTATATGTTGAAGGAGTGGCACCACTCAGTATACTGAGAAAGCCTGATGGGTCAGCCAATGTGACGGTTGATGAAGAATTTGCACTTCTAAAGCACTTGGTCCAGGAGAGTGCTGATGAAGAGTTTGTTGTTAAGAATGATAATGATGCCTGGTTGTAGGCAAAGAGATGAAGCCTAAGAAGCTAAGTCTTTGGCTTTAATTAAGTTCTCAGTATTAGATGTAAAATCAATAATCCAGAAAATGCAAGAGCAAGAAAAAGAAGCCATAATGATTGGTTGTAGGAAGGAACAACAACAAGTCAGATTTTTTGCCTTAGATAAATATTGTGCTTTGGACATTGAAACAAAATTCCAGGAGATACAGGAGAAAGAAGCCTTGTGGACAGATTTTGTCTATGAGGAGGAGGGTAAAGGTGTTGAATCAAAGAAACTGAGATCAGAACAAAGCAAGGAGATTGCTTCGAAGTCAGAAGGAATCAAAGAACGAGCATCAGTAAGTTCTTAGATACAAGACCCCTTGGAAGAAGTAAATTTAGGAGAATGTTCTACACAACACCCACCTATATAAGTGCTTGGTTGAATGCTCTTGATAGAGACCAGTTGTTGGTTGTTTTGAAGAGATATAAAGATTGTTTTGCATGGTCTTATAATGAACTACCAGGATTGGATAGGTCATTAGTGGAACATAGGCTCCCTATGAGGCCTAATTTCAAGCTATGCAAGTAAAAACCAAGAAAAATGAGTCCAGAAGTGATTCAGAAAGTTAAAGAGGAAATTCTTAGACTCCTTATGGCAGGCTTTAATAGGACAGCCAGGTATGTTGAATGGCTATCCAATATTGTGCTTGTAGTTAAGAAGAATGGTAAAATGAGGGTATGCATCGATTTCAGAAACTTGAATCTAGCAACTCCAAAAGATGAGTATCATATGCCTATAGTAGATTTGTTGGTAGATAGTTCAGCAGGGCATCAAATTTTATCAATGATGGATGGGCACTCTGATTATAACCAAATCTGCATTGTAGAGGAAGATATCCACAAGACAGTATTCAGATGTCCTGGGAATATTGGCACATTCGAATGAGTTAAAATGCCATTTGGCCTGAAGAATGCTGGAGCTACATATCAGAGGGCTATGAATACTATCTTTCATGACCTTATTGGGGGGTATTTAGAGTGTTATATTGATAACATCGTAGTGAAATCCCAGTCCATGAAGGAACATTTGTTTCACTTAGAAGCAGCTTTTGAAAGAATGAGAAAGTTTAAGTTGAAACTCAATCCTCTAAAATGTGCTTTTGGTGTATCATCTGGAAACTTCTTGGGCTATGTAGTACACAAGAAAGGAATACAGATTGACCAGAATAAAGCCAAAGCCATCATTGAAGCCAGACCTCTATCAAGTAAGAAAGAATTACAAAAGTTCCTTAGATAGGTTAATTTTCTTCGAAGATTCATTTCTAATACTGCAGGGAAAACTAAAGTATTTTCTTCCTTGTTAAGGCTAAAAGATGAAGAGGAGTTTTTGTGGGTAGCAGAGCATCAAACTGCTTTCGAAGGAATCAAAGCCTACTTGGTCAACCCTCCAGTGCTGATGCCACCAAAGGGTGATAAGCCCTTGAAGCTGTACATAGTTGCAGCAGAAGATTCATTGGGAGCTTTCTTAGCCCAAGACAATGAAGAAGGCAAGGTACAAGCTGTTTATTACCTTAGTAGGTTTCTAAATTTTTGTGAATGTAAATATTCAGCTGTAGAAAAACTGTGCCTTGCATTGTATTTTGCTGCAATGAAATTAAGATATTATGTTTTACCTACAACTGTCTTGGTAATTACAACCACAGATTTGGTTAAGTATATGTTATCTAGACCAATGTTGAGGGGAAGAATTGGCAAATGAATACTAGCTTTGTCAGAATTTCATCTAGAATATGTTCCCCAAAAGGTAGTAAAACGACAAGTTTTAACTAATTTTTTGGCAGACCATCCATGTCAAATAAAAAGCCAAGAGATAATGGAACTTGGTATAGCTAGTGTTGAACCATGGCAAATGTGGTTCGATGAATCAAAAGCCAATGGTTTAACTGGAATTGGTATAGTAATCAAGTCACCACAAGGAATAGAAACCACGCATGGTTTTAGAGTGGATGAAGTTCTTGTTCCAATAATCAAGCTAAATATGAAGCCTTAATAATGGGCCTGGAAATACTTATTGGATTACAAGCTCATGTAGTTGACATATTTGGAGATTCTCAATTGGTAATTAACTAGGTGAAAGGGATTTTCAAATGTCAAAGTATAAGCATGTTGCCATACTATGTTGTTGCATTACATTTGCTTTCTCAATTTCAAATAACAAATGTTACTCATGTCCCAAGATTCTTGAATAATAAAGCTAATGATATAGCTCAGAAAGTTTCGAATTTCAAGAGAAGAGATAATACTGGAAGAGATATAAGCCAGACAACATATCAGAAAGTAATACTACCCTTGAATAAAAAGAATGTGGTCCTGGAAGTCAATCATAATGACTTACAAGAGCAAGATTGGAGGCATCAAATAATGCAGTATCTGATTGGCCCAATTTCGAAAGCCAGTAGAAAAATTAAATTGCAGTCTATGCAATACATAATGTATGGTAATGCTCTCTACAAAAGAGGGGAAGATGGGTTACTGTTGGAATGTTTAGGTCCAAAGGAAGCATTGACAGCAATGGCTGAGGTTCATGAAGGCATCTGTGGTGCTCATCAGCCTGGTGTGGAGATGAGATGGTTGCTTCGAAGGCATTCCTACTATTGGCCAACTATTCTTAAAGACTGCATAGAATATGCAAGAGGTTGCCAGGCATGCCAAAAGCATGGCACAATAAGGCACGTGCCCATAACCGACCTGCATGCAGTTGTGAAGTCTTGGTCATTTAGAGGATGGGCTATGGACATGATGAGGAAAATACACCCACCCTCTTCGAAGCATCATTGTTTCATCTTAGTGGCCACTGATTATTTCACTAAATGGGTCGAAGCTACGCCATACAAGGCTGTAGACTAGACTGAAGTCATTGGATTCATTAAGGATTTAATCCATAGATTTGGCATCCCACAGATTATAACTGTTGATAATGGGACTGTATTTGATGGGAAAATGGTGAAGTCTTTTGTGGCAGAATTTGAAATTAGCCTTGCTAATTCCATCCCTATTATGCACAAGCCAATGGTCAAGCTGAATCATCCAATAAGTCTTTAAAAAAGGGAATACAAAAAGTTATGGAAGACAATCTAAGGGATTGGCATAACTTATTGTTGGATGTTTTGTGGGCTTATAAAACTTCTCCAAGGTTAAGCACAGGAGTCACTCCTTATGCCTTAGTATATGGGCATGATGCAGTGTTACCTGTGGAAATTAATGTTAAGTCCTTGAGGGTAAGATGTCATGACCAGTTAGATCTTAAGCAATACCATCAGAGTATGTGCTTGGAGTTAGAAAGTATAGATGAAGCTAGAATTCTGGCATTAAATAACATTCTTTTCCAAAAGAAGAAAGCAGCCAAAAACTATAATAAGAAAGTCAAACACATTGGTTTTGATGAAGTTGATTTGGTATGGAAGACAATACTCCTAATAGGGATCAAAAACCATAAGTTTGGTAAATGGTCACCTAACTGGGAAGGACCATATCAAGCTTATAGAGTCCTGCATTTTGGAGCATACCATTTGAGAAATTTGAATGGATACATGCATCCCAAAAAGATTAATGGCAGATATTTGAAGCCTTATTTTCCAACCATATGGGAAACACAAGGAATAAAATAAATACTAAGTACAAGAACACAAGAATACTCAAATGATAAATAAGAATTTGTTTTTTTTTTATAAAGAGTTGAATACATTTTGTCATAAATTGGCCCAAAAGTCAGTACAGTGCCTCAGTTGTTCTTTTACAATGGATGTTCTATTCTTAAATGATGAAAACAACTGGATGGCTGTGGTCATTTCCTGCTTTCGGTCGGCCAGTCCTTGATTGGTAATCTGCAACTTAGTGTCAGTTCGGATTAAGGCCTGGTTAACTGCGGATAGCTCCTCCTCAAGTTGAGCTTTCTTCTCCAATAATTGAGTTCGAAAGTGGGAGATAGAGGAATGTTGTTCTTTTAGCTCTGATACTTCAGTATGCACTTTGGAAACAAAGCTTTGGTCTCTAACCAATTTCTCCTCTGCAGCCTTGGCAGCATGGCAAATGTTGATGTAAAAGTCAATAGTGGCTGCTGTCTAAGATAAATGGCTTGAGATAGTCATGCCAGATTGCTCAACGATTTTGCAGCACTGAAGGAAGTCATTTCTTATTATAGCCCTCTGTAAGGCCTCAAAAGGGATCCTCGAAAAAGATGCCAACAACTCCAGACAGCTGTCCAAGTCTATCAGAGGCGAAGAAGTCTTACTACTTGTGGAAGAGCTCTAAAAAATTTTTAGCAAGGAATCAGCCAGAACTAATGGCTCAGTGTCATCACTAGCTATTGGAGAGGTGGAAGGTATGTCAAAGAGACTAGCTAGCCTAGCTTCGAAGATGTCTACCTCATCCGTGGACATGAAGGGTGCAAAAAGAGCTTTGGTGGAAGGCATAAAGGACTGCATAGGGATAGGAGAAATGGGTGAAGCATTTTCAGCAGTTTCTATAGTTCTAGTCACCAGTAGGTTGAGAGAAGAGGGGCTGGAACTAGGAAGAGATAATAGGTTATGAATTAGAGAGCTGCCAGCACCCTCTATAGGGGAATCAGCTACCATCAGAGATGGAGTAGCAGCTGGAATTCCCTCAGGACGAGGAGGAAAAACAAGGCTCGAAAGAGAATTAAATTGAGATAAATCACAAGTCAAATGAAGGAGATATAGAATTTAAGCCAGAAGGGAAAGGAGCAGGAATACTTGGCCTCAAGGAGGGTACAAAGAATGTAGGCCTAGGAAGTGAGAGTATTATCTAAAAAGACCTACATTCTACAATTGATCAACTTCAACCGAAACAGAGGGAGTCCTTATTGGAAGAATAAGCTTAGTAGTTGTTGCTACAAAAGAAGAAGTACAAAGTAATGTCAAGTCTCAATACCAAAAATTTGACAAAAAAAGAATAGAGGCATGAAAGAAATTACTTGTTTCAGAAGTGATAACAATGATGCGAGAGCTACGAAGGGAATAGTGCTCAGCAATGTGTTGCCTTCTCGCAGTTTCCCTTTGGATTGCATTAGCAGCAGCAGCAGCAGCTTCATCTCTTAATAGTTGCTGCTGCCGTCTCTTCTCAACTCTGTGAAAAACAATTATTTCTCTGGAATGTTCCTCCTCTACTGCTTTGGTAGCCGCCTCATGAGTGGGGTCTTCGACCAAATCAGAAGGGGAGACAGTCATCCTCTTTCTCTTTCTTCTCGATAATGGTATTTCCTGCTCTTTCTCAATCTCTCTCTCTTCAATCTAGGATTCAGGCTCTTCAGGAGTAAGTTCCTTTTCCACTGCTTTGGCAGTTGTCTCATGAGTAGGGTCTTCGACCGAATCAGATGGAAAGACAGCTACCTTTTTTCTCTTTGTTCTCTATAATGGTATTTCTTGCTCTTTCTCAATCTTTCTCTCTTCAGTCTGAGATTCAGATTCTTCAGGAGTGAGTATTAGCTTCCTTTTCTTTTTCTGCTGTTGTTTGTCTTTGAGAGCAGCTAGAGTTTCTGCTCTTTTAGGGGATTCTTCTTGTGGAGACCCTGCACCAAGAGGTATGAGTGTAAAGGAAATAAACAAAAGAGTCTAAAAGAAAAGGAACCTGAAAATACTTACCCATTTTCGAAGCAGTTCTGGTAACTCTAGCTGGAGGGGGTAAGGCTATAGGATGAGTTGGGCAGCTGTGGAAAGAAAGGGTATGTTTTCAACTGTTGTTGGTTTAGCCTTAGAAGGCACTCCTAGCCCTATCATCAAATCATGAGGGTGTACTGATAGGCGCACTTCCATGTTAGCTGTCCACCAGTTTTGAAATCTTTTCAAAGCCAAGCCAAAGGGAAGAAATGGGACAAATTTGTACTCACTCAATTCTTTCAACAGTTTAAATGTTACCGTCTCTAGTTTTGATCTGGGTATTCTCAAGTCTCTGGCCGTAAGATGGACATTCAAGAGGCTGCAAAGTGGAACGGGAATCCCCTGAGTAAACCCAAATTGTCTGTCAAACTGAGAAGGGCAGTATACCTCAGATATACACTTATAAGCTCGAGGGTTTAAAGTACCAATGAACAGCTCCCTTGGTAACAAAATAAAAGCCCACATATCTTTGTGTGGTGGGGTGGAGCATTCTTTATCAGCCAAGAATGTTTGCAGCCAAACGGGTCCTTTGTTGGCATCAAAGGGGCAGAAAAAAGAGACAGATGGAGAAATAAGAAGTTGATGAAAAAATGTGAGGTAATAGGCAAATGAGGTAGGATAAAGAACAATTCTAGCATATTTCTCCCCATAAGTGCTAGGATCATGAATAAGAAATTTTAAGCATTTGGGATGCAAATCAGTGAAGTAAGCAAAGAGCCAGAGTTGGAGCACCCAAAGGGGACCTCCTTGGTTGATGTCAAGAGGTTTCTCACAAAATTGAGAGCAAGCTCTATAAATATGGCCTAAGAGATATGGGGTCAAGGCTATGCGTTTCTTCAAAACAAGGGCCTTCGCAAGTGGGGCGAATTCAGGCATAATCCGTTGAGATGATGTACAAAAGAGAAATTTACACAACCAGTATAAAATAAAGAAAAAGAGTTCTCTATCTCTCACGAGGCCTACCCTTTTGTTTTCTGCCTTTACAAAGTCACTGTAGGAGGAATTTAAGGGTGGAAGGGAAAACTTAACAGAAAGGTCAGGGTAGCTGGGTGTAAAAGGAGTACCAAGGGGTGAAAGCCCTAGGAGATGACAGATATCAAGAACGGTGGGGGCCATCATGCCACACCGAAACTGAAAAAAATTAAAAACCATGTTCCAAAAGCAAAGAGCAGCAGGAATCAAAAAAGGGTCTTCAGGAATGATAAACCCGGTATGACGAAGGGCGTCGAGAATACAGAGCTCTTGTAGGTCATCTTCTCTTGCAGGCACAACTCTGTCATACCATTCCTCCCACTCAGCTCTCAATGTCGGCCAGCAACGGTGAGGACGGGTCATTCTCCACTTTCACTAGTCGAGCCCCCCTTCATAGAGAAGAAAGTGGTCCTCCAAGCGAGGGTATAGAGCTGGAAGTTGAGCGGGAGCTTCTCGAAAGATGGGACCTAGGATGTATTCTTGTTTATCGCTATGGCGAGGAACAAAAAGGAGTCCATCTATGGCGCTTGACTCGTCAGCTGTAAGTTTGGCGATCTCTTCCTCAATACATCTCTTCAAAGCCATTGTTGGGCTTCTATGATCACCAGATGGTACTTTCAGAGAAGAAGAATCCATTGGTGGCAAGTAACAAGGAAGAGAGGGTTAATAGAGAAGCAGGGTTTGTGTGTTGAACAAACGAGTGATTTCAAAATACGAAGTAAAAGGGTTCTAAAAACCTTTGTGTCTGGAAAATATATCGTGTAATTTGTAGAGAAGTACTGAAAAAACAAATACGAAGAGTTTCTTTCAATATTGATACTTTTGGAGGGAAAAACACATCCCAGATGTCGATGTCAGCTTTGAAATAAAACATTTGGCTTCGAAGCCAGTTTTAGCGCCAAAATGAAAGGACAAGCGGCTTCGAATGTCGAAAGCCTGCTTCGAAGCATGCTTCATACTTAAGGATGTAAAAATGTTCAAGTATTTGTTTACTTCGAAGGGGTTTAAAGACCTGTTTTACATTTCTTAGTGAGAATAGTATCCTTCGAAGCAAAACTTGAGATCCCTTAAGGATGTGAATTGTTGTTCGAAGTATAATAAATTATTTGGCCTCGAAACCAAATTTTGGCACCAAAATTGAAATGACAAACGGCTTCGAACGTCGAAAGCTTACTTCGAAGCACATTCCATGCCTCGCGGTGAAGGAATGTTGTGATATTTGTTTACGTCAAAGGATTAAGAGCCTGTTTTTTGGTTTCTTAGTAAAAATAAATCCTTCGAAGCAATGGAAATTGTTGTTCGAAATATCAAAACCAATAGTTGGTTTGGCAATGTACAAAAGAGTTTGTTTTTTCGAATTTAAACAATATAGCCCTTGAGAGGGGCTTCCATATTTTGGAAATTATGGACTGTTGTTCGGAGAGTGGTCAATTTAAAACTAATTGATTGTACTAACCGTATGACCATATGTTGGATATGTTTAAAACAAGCTTTAGAGGACAAGATTGTCAAAGTTCGAAGCACTGATTCTAAAACAGAAATCAACAAAAGTTGTCAACTGTATTCCATAAATTGGAAAAGTTCATGTTGGTTTTCCAGTGTTTCATTTAAGACAATTGAATCCAGATTCGAAGGATGAGATTGGTTAGTTCGAAGCCCTAAATTTGCTTATAAAGGCAAACAGAGATAAATTCGAACCATGCTAAACAAAGAGAAAAGACTTAGATCTATTAAAACAAAAGCAATTACATTAAAAGTTCCTCTTTGGGTACAAATTCCAATTCATAAAAGTACGGAATAGAATAAATAACAAGATCATGGAATTTAGTCCAGCTATGGTCAATAAATTTCTGTTCTTTTTTTATTCTATCCTCTATTTGTTCCAAGCTTGGTTGCTAAAGTTGATGTGCTCTCATTTGATAAAAGAGCTCTTCAGCCTTTATTTTGAACGCTGTCTTTTTTAGCCCTTGTTCCAGCTCGTCCATATCCAAGTCATCCCAGTACGCAGAGTCTTTATTCTTGAAATCATTGTATTCCTCGACGAGGTTCTCTGCTTCGTACTGTGTATGAACTTGGAGGGATGAGAGTTGGTCCAAAGACTAGGTGGTGGCCAAAGAAGTCCGGTGCCAATGGAGAAGCAATGGAAGTTGGTCCAAAAACATGTGGAGTTTTGCTTGGGTGATGAGGTTGAGGACATGACCCCAAGTCAGAATATCACAAGCCCATCGAAGGTTCTTGAGAGGAACATCGTCCTCAAGAACATTGAAAGGTAAGTGAGAAAAGGCCGCAAGCAGAAGTTGGGCTTGCTTTTGTTGAGCTTGAGTAGGAGGAGAGGGAGGCTTGTAAGGAGGAAAAACCTTCTCCGCAGAGAGGGTAAGCTTAAATCTCTTTATCCAGGAAGGTTTTTGCAGAGGAGGAGGTATAGAGGCTTCCATTTCGAAGGAAGGAAGGAACCGAGGGACATTAACACAATCAAGCCAGTTAGAAGGATGAAGCTTCGCCTTCTTGGTTAAAAATGATGGATTATACCCCTGTGCCTCTTCTGGGCGAAGGGTAGCTCGTACTATCTTTGTAGGCATGGATGATGTGTACTATGCTACAAGTAGATTGTCCTCTAAACTACGTCAGCGATCGATAGGCACGTAAGGATAACCACCGAGCTTTGCGCATAAGAAGGGAACTCTAAAGCATCAGTGAACTCGACAAAGTGATGGTTAATTCGCTCCCTTAGCTCACACGTCTCAGAGTCCAACCAACCTCTCCAACCAGAAGCCCCAGAAGAAGAAGAAGAAGCCATAGCCTCATCCCATGCAGAAGATTGTGAATTAGAAGAAGAGTTTCCCATGTCCATATTTGTAAACTTCTGAATCAAGGGATTGTGGACAGTATGTTCGTAATCCAAAGGTTAGTAATTTGCGAAAGCTTCCATGACTTGAATATAGGAAGGTGGGTAAAGGTGGCTAATCAATGCATGAAGATTCTTTCGAGGACGAATGGTTTTATCAAACAACTCTTCATATGCTTGATCGAGATAAGAAAAAGTCTGTTTCTCCATTGAATTGGACTTTTCGAATACTGAGATAGTGGGCATGTTTAAGGGATCAAAGAGGAGTTAATGCAAATGATCATCAATAAACGACTGTTGTGTTTCTAAAAATATAAAGCCCATGCACGTTCTAAAACATAGATGAAAAACTTTGATCAACTAATATCACCAAGAATTGGGTATATTAGTGCGGGGGGTAATGTTGGCTACATATTTTGTATAAGCCAATTACAATTCAACGCATGGCAGGATAAGGGCAATACAGGAAGACTATTCAAGTTTTCAATCATGATCAAACACATGACAGTCAGTATTGGTTTTACGAGATCTGCGTAGTATTGGATCAACAAAGAGATGTAAAGTGATGTGGCTTCAAAGGTTACTCACATTCAAATTCAAAATTAGGAGGGAAGCCTAACTGCAAGTGCTGGCATAGTAGAGCTAACTATAAGGCAACATGATCAGCGATCATAGAGGAGCGATTCGACGGTTGGAAGTGCAGTTCGATGGTCATCCTTGAGGAGTATAAATAGCAGAGAATGCCCCAGAAAAGACTCCCAGACTCAGATCCAGAAAACCAGTTTTACTTTACATTATTTTTCAGTTTTACATTTCTTGTTCTTTACATTTCTGTACTTCAAATTCCTGCACTGCATTTCGTTCGTAGGAGTAGATTTCAAGTAGATTGTTACTGTAAACCTCTACGAAGCTGATTCAGATCTTTGTAAGTCTTTTATTTCGCTTAATGAAATACTACAACTGTTCTTTATTTACCCATCTTTTGCTTAATTCTCCTAACAAAGTCACCAGTAAAAGTCCTCTTCATTGAGGCTGAAAGAACTAAAATACAATCGTCTGATAATTGGTTGGCAATTAAATTTCTGTAAGGACTGATTGATCCTTACTGGCACGCTCACAATTACAAAAATAACTTTCGAAAGCCAAAAAGCCAACATCACCATTTCTCTCTTAATTATTAATATTTGTTTCCAAACTGTTAATAAAGTTATCATGCAATATTTTTGAAGCTACAAATGACTAAATAAAATTAAAAGGTTTAAATTTTTAGTAATTTTATACATAAATGAATTTTTTACTAAATTTAATTGTTGCTAAGATATAGAGATAATAAGATTCACATTAATAAATATACGTGTGACTCGTGCTTTTACATTTTGTGATTAGAAAATTGATAATAAAAAAATCCATTTATAATCATGGAGAGCATCCCCCATTCCAATATTTTCCACAAACTAGCCTATCACTCGTGCTATGAACGGGATAATTATAGATATTTAAATTTGTTTTAGATTTTTTTTAATATATAAATTATGCTTTTTAAGATTTTTTATAAAAATAATTTAACAATCTTATCACTAACCATAGTGTATGGGAGAAGTTGAAAATGGTACTGCAGTAATTATACACGGATTGTATCTATAATTATTTGTATGAGGGGATTTTAAATGTTGATCAGGGGATTTTGACCAAATCAATAAATGCAGGCATGTAAAAAGACATGTGGATTGAAAAAAGTTAATAAATGCTGATCAAGGGATTTTGACCAAATCAATAAATGTTGAATTTTTTTTTTTAAATAAAAAATGAAAAATTTAAAAAATTCAGATTGAGATATTGAAGGTCCCACAAGTCTTGGGGGTTAAAAATTCCCTTTTACTTAATATATAGTATACATTTGATGCATCCATGGAGAGCCCTTAAGAGGCTAAACTCTAAAAGGCACATGATATTAACATTTTGGTGCATGATATAATCATTTTTCATATGATATAGTCATTTATAATTATTATTATTTTTTGAAGATGATATTTATTCTATTAAATAACTTACTTAGACGCTCCATGAGTTGTGAATCTAATCAGATCCAATCCAATTTTAAACTATTGCGATATATAACCAATGAACCTAGACCTAATTTTGTTAAGGGAGAAAGAGAAGAGAGCATGTGGCAAACCAACACCATGTCTAACTTTGTTGGGGGCGCTATAATATTAATGCGTGCGGGAATGCACAATTTTTAATGCTGATCATCCTATCATGTAGTTCTTCACTTATCAAATATGTATTTTTTAATTTAATTTATTTATTAAATATTTGTTTACATCGAATGAATTTTTTAATTATATTTTTTTATAAATACTTATTTTTTATTTTTTGTGATCAAACAATATAAAACTGTTGACACTATCAAACATTACTTTAATATTTTCATATTTACTCTAAAATTGAACCAAAGTTGGCAAACGTGGTATAAGGTAATGAAAATATAATATCGATTAATGAATTATCATTTCTCAATGTAAGTATGAAAATTAAATAAAAATATTTGAAATATATATAAAAAAATATTAAAATTCTAACATTTTAAAGATTAACTACATTTTACTCCTCAACTATCATTGGTATCAATTTATCATGAACTAGCCTCTTCAGCTAGCAAAATTATTTTACTTGCCCATTCTAAAAGAGATATTTATACCATCTTTGACAATTTCAAGTGTATAAATGTACAATTTCAAAATTAAGAAAGTAAAATAATAGTTAGTAATAGTTGAGAGAATAAACTATAATTAACTCTCATTTCAACCTTAATAAGGAAATGTTATATCCACCGAATTTAGTCTCACTCGAATTGCTTGAATTTTTGCATGCCGATTGTTCAGCTTGTCGTCCAACATGTATTGACAAACATGTCGGTTGATAAGAGTGACAGCCATGGTTAACAATGGTGACAACCGTGGTTAACAAGAATGATGCCAGTCATCCGCGGTTTACATAATTTGGGCAATTCAGTAAATTGAAATTCAATGTATCAATCATTGTTTTGTAATTTTTTTATGATGCTATGATTTTCACATTTCTATATCATATTTATTATCTTATTTATCAATACAATATTGGTGTAATAAATCTACCACTTATATCTTCAATCAAATACTGACAATTAGATTGACACCTTAAGTGATAAGATAAGATGGTAAAAATAACTAATCATTATAATGTCATTTCTTTTACTTGCGTAAAAATTAATCACAAAAATTAGATGAGCTGTGATACATAGCTCTAGGTGTAGAGTTTTAAATTGAGCTCTTCACAGTTGGTAAGAATAAAGACAAAAAAATAAAAGAAAAAGAAGACAAATTGTGTGGGTAAAAATCTGACCACACTGCCCGTTTAGTGATCAGCAGCAAAGCACCGGCAGAATAGATAGCTTTAGCAACCTGTAATAGAAAGGAAAAAGCTCCGGTGGTGGTTCTTCCACCCGGGGGCACTCCGACGATCAAGTCAGTATGTTTCTCAAGGATAATCAAGTATTAAACTGAATACTCAAAGTATGAATTACATACCTTAGACCCACGGGGGTGCCTCTCTTTTATAATATTCTCAATCCAAGTCCAACTAGAAGTATGACTTCTATGAACTCCAATCTTAATGCTTACTCTGGACTCTTTAAGAGATAGAGATAAACTCCCTAAGAGCTTTATCTTTATCTTAACTAAGTCCCCTCTTTGCCTTAGGACTCTTGTCCCTTATCTTCGGACTCCGACATCTTCGGAGATGACCTCGGCTTCCCCGAGATTACCTCGGCTTAACTACCAGGGTACGTGGCACCTCGGCTGACACGTCGGCGTCACCATGCCACGTGTTTGGTATTCAGAAAATATGTCCCCACAACTGCCCCCTAGGTTCCATTACCTCGGCATTCTGAGATGATGGAACCTATTCTGAATTCTTTGTCACTTCTTTTCTGAATAATGGCGCAAAAAGACTGTTTTGCCAAGATTATCTTCTTTCAGCCGACGTGTTCTCTTCGGAGAACGAGGCTTCGGTCGTACTTCCCTACGCGCATGAGCTGTCATGCATATCTAACTGTTTTCCCCCACGTGTTTTGATTTTACTAGAGCGTGTCAAAGACGCGCCTGGAAACTGTCTGTTCGTTCGTCTGCGCCGTCTGACGCGTGCGTTACCCTAGGCGTAATGATTGCCCTAACTTTGCCGCCGTTTCATATTTTTGACAAAACTTTCCTTTTGCCTCTTTCTCTTCTTCACTTTTTCATTCCCTCTGTGTGTTCTTTCTATCTCTGAAAGCACATTCTTCCTTGAATCTGCCATTACTTCAAACATCTCTCTGGAACTGCTTTTGATCCTTCATTCTTGCAAAAAGCCCTCTTTGTTGTTGCAACTGATTTCTGGGTTCGGCGAACATTGCTTCGGCTTCATTTGTCCTGGTAAGACCCTTTCCTTTAATTCTTCCATTCTTTTCATGCGCTTTTGTCTGTTTGTTTTCCATTGCTGACCTTGCTCGAGGTCTTGGTTTTATTCGTATCTTGAATTTTAGGGCTATATTTTGAACCTCCATGCTTTTCCATCATTCTCTTTGCCGCTGTTCTTGATTTTTTCCTGTTCCTCTATTGTTTCTAAAAATTATACCTCTGTTCTTGAATCTGAAACTTCGTTCTTGTTTTCTCTTTTTTTGTATCTGCCCCAGATCTGTGCCCTCGATCTTTATCTTAATAGTTCGTAGTTTTGGGATTTGTCTGTAAAACCCTTAATCTTTAGGGAAACCTGAAAAACGCCTATCTTCTGAAACATATTTCTCTTAGTTCAGGCCGACATAATGGGTATGTGGAGGCATAGGGTTAATACCCCAACAAGTCTTGAATACTTTAGGCAGGAATTCTCTATCCCAGCCGACGTTCATCTTAAGCTGGCTGGGGATAACGACACCATCGTGCCTACAGACCATACAATGCCTTTTCCAGTAGTTGCTTTTATCGAATGTGGACTTCGGCTTCCACTCGATCCCCTTTTTCGTCAAGTTCTTCATTTCTATAGACTAAACCCCATGCAACTTACTGTCAATTCTTATAGGGTAATCAACGGTATTATAGCCTTAGCTAGGCAGGAAAACCTTAGAATCACCCTAGCCGACCTTCAATATTGTTATACCATGTGCCCTCTTGATCTGAAGGATAGGGGTTTTGTCTATTACCTTAAGCCGAGATCCACTCAGTACAAGATTATAGCCGACCTTCCAGACTCCAACAAGGGGGCTGGAGATGACTTTCTTATTGCCTCTGGAAATTGGGAATTTGGCCCAGATGAAGATGTCCACCTCTACCCTCTTCCTCGAACACTCACAGAGGGCAAGAGTAAGAGCCCTGAGTCAACACTTAATTGTTTTTACTTAGGACTGCAAATACTCTTTGTTTCTGACATCTGTTTCTTTGCAGATCTTCATCAACCACCGAGAAATTTTCGTCAATCCTTCTTCCCAGGACCAGATCTGAGAACACTTCTGGGTCTTCCAATCCTTAAGCGAAAAGCCCCAGTATTATTAAATTTTGTCCCCACATACAAATCCACTTTACCCGACGTCCCTCGGAAAAGGAAGAAGAGTCTCTCTCCACCTACAGCCACAACCTTGACTGCTTCTACATCTCGGACAGACCAAGAGTCCACATCTGACCCAGCCGATCTCCCATCAACCTCGGCCCCCTACTTGATACCAATTCCTGAACGCAAACGTCGAAGGAGGCTAGTAAAGACTGCCGAGATGGTTCGCCCAAGGGCTGTTATTCAAGACCTTCTTGCCGATCTCCCAACTGACGCCGAGGCCGTACCAGTGCAGTTAATGCCCCCACCCAAACAAAAGAGGGTTAAAAAGGCTCAACCTAAGGCCAAGGCCACAGATGTCGAAACTGAGGATACTGTGCCTATTTCAAAGTTGGCAGAAAGCAGGAAATCAGCCTCTGTCTCCACCAAGAGATCTGCTGAGGGTCAACCCTCGGGGTCTACACAAACAAAAAGGCCAAGGTCATCGTCTGCGACGACCTCGGCTTCGAAGAAGCCCGATGTCCCATGGGCCCCTGATCTATCTCTGGAGGACAGGCCCATTATGGCTAGTGAGAGTGCTGACGACATTAATGTTGCTGTTGCTCTCAGTACTGCTCTCCTCCTACCGAATGACTTGGAGCGAAATGCCAGTCTTAGTGAGTATGAAAATTATGCTCTTATGCTCCAACATTCTGCTCAAGTAAGTATTTCTGTTTATACTTGTGTTTTTTCCTTCTGTTTCATTCTGAGAAAATTTTCTGATACTTCTGTTTTCCGTTTTCATTCAGGCTATCCAACATGCCCATTCATTTTCAATGCAATCCTTTGAGAATCGTCAAAGATTGGTTGATATGAAAAGGGAAGTAACTTCAATGAAGAGAGAGATAAGGACTCTTGAAGAAAAAATGAAAAAACTGGAGGATCAGGCCGAGGCTGCAACGAAGAACCAAACCCTGGCTCTTGAAAAGGCCGAAGCTGCTGAAGCCGTTAAAAAGGTAGCTGAAGCAGAGAAAAGGGAGGCCGAGGCTCAGAAGGTCCAAGCGCAAAAAGAACTTCAACAAGCTCTGGCCACCAAGGAGGCCGAAGTCAAAGAGGCCGATGAAAAGGCCTATGCTCAAGGTATGGCCGACGTTGCAGAAGACTACAAACTTCAGGTCAGGCAGGCATGCAACAGGGGATTTTCCCTTGGTTGGATGTCCCTGATAAAGAAGCTTGATCTCCCTGCTGACTCGCCATTGCGCCAGGCCGATGCTATTCCTTTACCATTTCCTCCTCCAAGTCAGACTGAAGATGAATCAGAGACCGAGGTAGAGGCTGAGGCTGAAGACGAAGAAAAAGATGAGGGTGAAGCCTTGGTGAGAAAACCCAAGGGCGCTGCTGAGGCCAAGTCCTCTCTTCCAGCAGAGCAAATTTTAGACTTAACTCAAGACGAAGTGGGTGATGAGGCTGAGGAAGTGTCCAAAGAATCTGTTCAAGGGTGTCCATCATCTGACCTCCTTCAGACTGAAAGAAGTCTTGACACAACTTTGGCGGAGATAGATGCCGAAATACAAGCGGAGAAGGTGGCCGAGGAGATTCCAGCTGAATCATCCGAAGTTCCAGTTGCTGCTGCTGCCGATGTTCAAGAGTCTTGATTTCCCTTTCGTTTTTTTTTTTTTTTTTTTTTTTTTTTTTTTTTTTTGGATTTTGGATTTTGTTTTTGCTTTCATTTCCTGGACAATGTATATTCCTTCTTATGGCCGATGTGCCTTTTTCAGTATGTAATTGCAACTGTTCTTGCTATGGATATTTCAGTCTTATGATGTTCTGTTGTTTGCTTCTGCGTAGTTCTATACTTAGAAATTTTTGCTTGCTTTCTGCTTTCTTTGTGTACTCTTCTCGGGGTTACATACCTCGGGTATAACTGTAAAGCTTTTACTTCGGCAAGATACTGACCTGCAAACCTTGTATAAATTTTGACAGGCATAAAAACATGTACTACTCAATGCATACTTTTGCTATCAAGTTTTCAACAAGTATTTAATATACTTAACCTTCGCTTCAACCTGTTAATTTTCTGTATACCTTGGCGGGTGATCATACGCTGGCTTAACATAAACTTGTAAATTGCTACAAATTTCAACAAGTGTTAAGCATCTTCTCTGGGGTTTAAACAACCCACATATTGCTATGAGAACTTAAGCAATAACCTCGGCCTATCTTCGACTTGTAAATTGCTACAAATTTCAACAAGTGAAGATAGGGAATCAGCTTGATTCCAACTTGTAAATTGCTACAAATTTCAACAAGTGGATCAAGGAATAACATCGGCTTAACTTCAACTTGTAAATTGCTACAAATTTCAACAAGCGAAGATAAGGAATCAGCTTGATTCCAACTTGTAAATTGCTACAAATTTCAACAAGTGGATCAAGGAATAACATCGGCTTAACTTCAACTTGTAAATTGCTACAAATTTCAACAAGCGAAGATAAGGAATCAGCTTGATTCCAACTTGTAAATTGCTACAAATTTCAACAAGTGGATCAAGGAATAACATTGGCTTAACTTCAACTTGTAAATTGCTACAAATTTCAACAAGCGAAGATAAGGAATCAGCTTGATTCCAACTTGTAAATTGCTACAAATTTCAACAAGTGGATCAAGGAATAACATCGGCTTAGTTTGCCTGAGGTTGATATGTCTTCAACAAACATTAATCATACACGTTGAAAGAATTCTGAAAAGACTTTATTGATAATATCGGCCAAACAATGATGTTTATCTAATGATAGAAGAATTTCAAGTTACAAGTATTCCAAGGTCTGGGCAATGCTTTGCCCTCATTGTCTTCAAGCCGATATGCTCCATTGCCTAGTACTGAAGTAACTCTATAGGGTCCTTCCCAGTTCGGGCCAAGCTTGCCTTCCCTGGGATCCTTCTTGTTTCCGACGACTTTTCTTAGGACTAAGTCGCCAACTTGAAAATCCCTTGGATTAACCTTCTTGTTGTAAGCTCTGGCAAGCTGTTGCTGGTATACTGCAAGCTGAATTGCAGCCTTCTCTCTTCGTTCTTCCAGTAAATCCAGGTCTCGGGCTAAGAGTATGTCATTGGTGCCATTCTCTACTCCCTGGGTTCTGATCCCTGGGATGCCGATCTCCAATGGGATGACTGCTTCTGTGCCATAGGCCATGGCAAAAGGGGATTCTCCCGTTGATCTTCTCGGCGTGGTCCGATATGCCCAAAGTACGTTGGGCAGCTCATCCACCCACTTTCCCTTTGCTGCTTGGAGCCTCTTCTTTATTCCATCCAGGATTACTTTGTTGGATGCCTCTGCTTGCCCATTACTTTGAGGAAAACTTGGAGTTGAGAAATAGTTTTTGATCTTGAATTTCGCACAGAAGTTTTTGATAAGTTTGCTGTCGAACTGTGTTCCGTTGTCGGCAACTATTGCTCTTGGAATCCCAAATCTGGTGATTATGTTTCGCCAAATAAAATTCTTGACATCCACATCTCGGATTTTGGCAAGAGGTTCTGCCTCTATCCATTTTGTGAAGTAGTCCGTTGCTACCAGTAAATATTTTCTTTGCCCAGTTGCCTGGGGAAGTTGTCCCACCAGATCCATGCCCCATTGGGCAAACGGCCAGGGGCTGGATACTGGGTTTAGGTCGGCAGCTGGCTGATGTATTAAAGGTGCAAACCTTTGACATTGCTCACATCTCTTTACATAGGCTTCGGCATCCTTTTGCATGTAGGGCCACCAATACCCCTGGGTAATGGCCCTATGGGCTAACGATCTGCCCCCAGCATGGCTTCCACAAATTCCTTCATGGATCTCATAAAGAAAATCTTCAACCTGCAAAGGGTGTACGCACCTTAAAAGGGGTCCAGTGAAGGACCTCCTGTAGAGATGGCCTTCCGCTGTTAGGCTGAATCTGGCGGATTTCAGCCTAATTTTATGTGCTTCTTTGTGGTCTTCTGGCAGCTTCCCCTCTTTTAGGAACGCAATGATTGCATCCATCCAGCTTGGTCCAAGGCCCACGCACATTGTTTCTTGTTCGGTGCTCTGTTTATCTATACTCGGGGCCGACATGTAGTCGATCATAATTGTCCTTGTTTTTCCAGTTTGAATTGAACTGGCCAGGTTGGCTAATGCGTCGGCGTGGGTGTTGTCATCTCGGCTGACTTGGAGTAATCTGCAGTTCTGAAATAGGGCCGCCAGTCGGATGACTTCCTTTGCATATGCCGACATTCTTTCGTCTCTGGCTGCAAATTCTCCTGTTGACTGGTTAACAATTAATTGCGAATCACAAAAAACAATTACCTCGTCTGCCTCTGCTGCTGCTGCTAGCTTTAGTCCTGCAATTAATGCCTCATATTCTGCTTCGTTATTGGAGGCTTTGAACCCCAGTCGGATGGATTGTTCTACAATCTCTCCATCTGGAGATATCAGCAGTACTCCTGCTCCTGCTCCCTGGCGGTTTGAACTTCCATCGACATATAGTCTGAACGAATCGCCGATGTAGATGCTGCATGGTCTGAGCCTTTCTTTCTCTTGCTGTTTTGTCTTTGACTGGGTTTCTTTTTGTTTGTCGGGGTGATGCTCATCTCGGCTCGACGGAGCCTGAGGTGCGATGGCTTCAGGTGTGAGTTCTGCGACGAAGTCGGCCAAAACTTGGCCCTTTATTGCTGTTCTTGGCCTGAATTCTAGGTCAAACTGTCCCAGTGTTACTGCCCATTTTGCTATCCTTCCTGTTAAGTCTCCTTGATGTAATAAGGACTTCAATGGGTGCTCTGTTAGAACCACGATCTTGTGTGCCTGGAAGTAATGGCTTAGTTTCTTTGAGGCCATTACCAAGGCTAGCATTAATTTTTCCAGTGGTAGGTACCTTGTTTCTGCGTTAGCCAAAGTCTTGCTTACATAATAGACAGCTTTCTGCTCCCCTTTTTCCTCTCGGATTAGCACTGCACTGACTGCGTGTTCAGAGACTGCTAAGTACAAAAATAATTCTTCTCCTGGAACAGGGTTAGAAAGGACCGGGGTTGTGGTCAGGTACTTTTTCAGATCGGCTAAGGCTGCTTCACATTCTTCGGTCCACAGGAAGTCTGTGGCTTTTTTTACCAGGTTAAAGAAGGGTCTGCACTTGTCCGAGCTTCTGCTGATGAATCGGTTCAGGGCTGCGGCCCTTCCAGTGAGCATTTGGACTTGCTTTGCCGATGTTGGGCTCTGTAGCTCCAGGATGGCTTTGATTTGGTCTGGGCTGGCCTCTATGCCCTTTCTTGTTACCAGATAGCCTAGGAATTTACCTGACCCAACTCCGAAGGCACACTTTGCGGCGTTGAGTCGGAGCCGATATCTTTTGAGTATGTCAAAGACCTCTTTTAGGTCGGCAAGATGACCTTTTGACTCTTTGGTCTTTACGACCATGTCATCAATGTAAACTTCTACTGTTTTGCCGATCAGATGTTTAAACATCTTTGTTACTAACCTCTGATAGGTTGCTCCTGCGTTTTTCAGCCCAAAAGGCATTACCTTATAACAGTACAGGCCTTTCGGGGTGATGAACGCGGTCTTCTCCTCATCTGGAGGGTACATAGCAATCTGGTGGTACCCTCTGTATGCGTCTAAAAAACTCATCCTTTCGTGTCCCGAAGTGGCGTCAACCAGTTGGTCGATTTTGGGCAGAGGGAAACTGTCCTTGGGGCAAGCTTTGTTGAGGCTGGTAAAATCCACACAAACCCTCCACTTGCCATTTTTCTTTTTTACTACTACTGTGTTGGACAGCCACGTTGGGTACTGGACTTCTCGGATTGCCCTGGCTTCAAGGAGTTTGTCTACCTCTTCCTCCACTGCTTCGACGTGTAATAACGTCGGCCTTCTGGCTCGTTGAATCACTGGTTTTGCCGATCTGTCGACATTCAGACTGTGGCAAGTGACCTCGGGGTCAATGCCAGGCATTTCATAGGGTGTCCAGGCAAATGCCTCTATGTTTGCCCTTAAAAAATCTTCTAGTTCTTTTTCTTCTTCTTTGGCTAGGCCGGAGCCGAGAAGAAAAAATCGTTCTTCGTCGCCCTCCTGGACGAGGATTCTCTTTAGTGCTTCTTCGCTTTTCTCGGTCGGTTCTTTCCCGACGTCTTCCAGGACTTCCATGTCTCCATCTTCAACTTCTGCTTTCTTTGGCTCCTGTATACTACAGGTGGACTTTATTGCTGCCATGGAGCAATTTTTGGCTTGTAGTTGATCCCCTCTGACTTCTTCAATCCCATGCTCCGTTGGGAACCGGAGTAGTTGATGCAACGTCGAGGGAACTGCCCCCATTGCATGCAACCACGGTCTTCCAAGGATGATGTTGTATGGTGAGGGTGTGTCAATGACCAGGAATTCTGTCCTGATCTTCTTAGTGCCGGCTTGTACCTCTAAGCTTGTTGCACCCAGTGGCCATGTCGGCGTTCCATTAAAGCCGACCATCGGGCCGCTGGATTGCTCTAGGTCATCGGGGTGAAGGCCTAGCTCTCTGTAACATCTGACGTACATGATGTCACAGGAGCTGCCTTGGTCTATTAGGATGCGTTTTACTTGGCATTCCCCAACCTGGAGGGATACTACCAAGGCATCATTATGCGGATGTTGGACCAGTTCTAGGTCGGCTTCGGTAAAGGCTATCATTGGCCCTTGGCATTCTTCTGGCCGATGTCTCTTGTCCCCAACTTGGTGGATATGCTGTAAATGTCTTACCCTCTGGGTTTCTCCTCTGACCTCGTTTTCGTTGACCCTTGAGTGGATCACATTGACCACCCTTGGTTCTCCTGCCTGTGGTCGCTGTGCTGGGGGAGGGGGTGCTGCTGGTGCTTGAGGCAACCTTGCCTGTTCTTCCCTTGTTCTGGCCTCATCGACCAGGTCCCTCAGAAGGCCTTGCCTTACTAGGTCCTCCAAGTGTGCTTTTAAGGCCCTGCAACCTTGAGTTGGATGCCCTCCTTCATTGTGGTAGGCACAAATTCTGCCGACGTTTTTTCCCATGAATTCCCCTGGTGCTCTTTCTGGAGCCCTGAAATATGGTTGATTCCGAATCCGATCCAAGATTTTATGGATGGGGATCCGGAATACCGTGGTTACCGCCTGTTTATTTCTTAATTCTATTTCTTGCCTGGTGAGTCCGTTGTTGACTCGGCCTTGCTTCGGTGAGCCGTTTCCCTTTTCTTGCTTCACTTCTTTGTTTCCCGACGTATCTTTCTCGGCCCTGGCGTATTTCTCAATTCTTGCCATGAGTTCCTCCATGCTTTTTGGCAGTGTTTTTGCCAGGGACTTCCGTAGTGGGCAGTCATCTTTCAGGCCATTTTTGAAAGACACGACTGCTACTTCCTGGTTGCATTCAGGTATTCGGTTGAACACCTCGTAGTACCTCTTCGCATAGGCCCTAAGGCCTTCTTCCTTGGTGATTCTTAGAGCCATCAAAGCATCAACCCTCAGGGGTTGTAGCTTGTTGGTCACGAACCTGGCCACAAACATCTCGGCCAAGCCTTCCCATGTTTTTATACTTCCTTTTGGTAACTTGTGGAACCAATCAGATGCAATTTCCCCAAAGGATGAGGGAAATACCTTGCAGAGCAACGGCTCGTTCCCGCTATATAATGCCATTGAATTTAGGTACAGCCCGACATGAAAGTTTGGATCTGACTTACCATCATAGATTTGGAACCTCGGCATACTGAACCTCTTGGGTGGTTCGAATTTGTCCAGTTCTACCGAGAAGGCTGTCTTCGGTTTTACTGGGGAGTTTACCTCGGCCTCTGCATTTTGCTGCCTCCTTTTGAGGTAGTCCCTTAAGTCTTCTTTGCTCCTTCCTGGAGCTCGGCTGTCTTTTGATTTTAGCCTTTTTGGTATACTGCTCTCGGCCTCGAGGTGGGTCCGTTTGGGTCTTTCTTCATGGGTTGTGTCAAAGTGGAGTACTTGCCCCTGAACATGTCGATGTTCTTTGGGGTCTGGGTTCTTCGTGTGTTGCGTCCTTTGGGACTCTTCTTGCCTTGGCCTTTCTCGTCCGACTTCCCTGGAAGACCGGTGAGAATGCCTTCCGCTTCTGGTATGTTGAGGGACCTCGGGGATTGTTTTTCCTCCTCCTTTCTTTGTGTTGGTTGCTGGCATCGGTGTATCTTGCAGTGGGTATGGTGGTTGCATAACATTATTCTGCATCATGAAGTTGACGACCGACTGGAGGTCCGCCAACTTGTTTGCTAATTCTTTTACTTCCTCGTCTCTGCGTAGGCACCTGTCCCTCCATACCTGGAGGTTGTCTTCATTGTAGTATTTTCCTTGGTTTGATCTTTTTGTTGTGTCACCTTCCTGGATATCGTCGTTCTCCCTGTGACCCTGGTCACGGGCTTCTGTATTGTGATTGTCTCCTTCGGCGTCAAGGTTAATCGGTCTGCTGCTTCCAGAAGGAGCATCGTCCCCAATGTTTCCTTGCTGTCCGTTACTGGCCATCTATTCTTCCTTCGTTCCCACAGACGGCGCCAAATTGTGTGGGTAAAAATCTGACCACACTGCCCGTTTAGTGATCAGCAGCAAAGCACCGGCAGAATAGATAGCTTTAGCAACCTGTAACAGAAAGGAAAAAGCTCCGGTGGTGGTTCTTCCACCCGGGGGCACTCCGACGATCAAGTCAGTATGTTTCTCAAGGATAATCAAGTATTAAACTGAATACTCAAAGTATGAATTACATACCTTAGACCCACGGGGGTGCCTCTCTTTTATAATATTCTCAATCCAAGTCCAACTAGAAGTATGACTTCTATGAACTCCAATCTTAATGCTTACTCTGGACTCTTTAAGAGATAGAGATAAACTCCCTAAGAGCTTTATCTTTATCTTAACTAAGTCCCCTCTTTGCCTTAGGACTCTTGTCCCTTATCTTCGGACTCCGACATCTTCGGAGATGACCTCGGCTTCCCCGAGATTACCTCGGCTTAACTACCAGGGTACGTGGCACCTCGGCTGACACGTCGGCGTCACCATGCCACGTGTTTGGTATTCAGAAAATATGTCCCCACACAAATCATAATGGTGAAAAAGACAAATTAAAACTCACTCTTTTAAAGCTCTTATTTTAAATGTCCAAAACATTTTAAAAATCAAATATAACCCTACTTTTGTCTTATTTCTTTCTTATATTTAAAAAAATGAAAATAAAAATTAATATTAGTGTATAAAATTGTCGTTTAGCTTGACCCATTAACCAATACATAACATTCTCGATGATGAGCCGCCCATCATGAAGTGTTTTTGGGGACCCTAAAAATTTACATAAATAAGGTAAGGCTCTATAACAGGTTTGGCTAAAAGTCTAATCATTTTTGCACCCAAAATAAAATATCAAGTCTAATCCAATTCCAACATTAGGCTTCTTCACAGGGCTACAATGGCCGCCGACAATAATTTTGTACACTTTTATACACACACATACATAGATATGAGCAAGTGATTTATAAATAAAAAATATATAAAATGATATCATTGTATTGGGATTTACCGTTCAAAATAAAATGTCTATTTAAATGGCATTATTCAGGTTATTTTTGTATTGTCGTGTTATTTTTTTAATGGGTAAAGTTTCTCTTTAATCTATTTTATGGATTAGATGATAGATTGGTAGAGCTCATCACAGATTTTATTTTGATGATATGAACGATTTAATGTGTAAAATTTATTGAATATTTCATTCTTGTAAAAAATTACATTGATCATATATTAATATGTATTTGATTAGAACACATTTTTGTTAATATTTTTTTTTTAAAAAAAATCATATTTATCATTGACAAAAATATGATTTGATTGAGGGGCTATCAATATCCGATTATCGTGATATTTTGTAGGGATGAAATACTCGATGGACTCTACAAATTTAACGATTCAGATTATCAAGAAATGGGATGTGTGGTAAGTCCTACGGGCCCAACAACATTGTTTAATCCACAAAGTAGACTGAAAAGAAGCTCTTCCCTTTTTTAATTAAGTGTTATTTAAATATATTTTTTTGTTTTCAAATAACAAATCTTTGAATTGTTTTGAGAAGTAACTATTTTAATTGACTTTTGATTTTTTAAGAAAAATGTGTAAAAAATAGAGAAAATAGTTAACTTTTTTTAGTGATTTTTTTGACTTTTTCATTATTATAGGTTATTGCCAAAACAATCCTAAATGTAATTTCATTATTTTTTATATAATATTATTTATTTATTTTTATTTATATAACATTTTTGATAAATACTAATAAGTGCCATCTACGCATTGTTAAATATTGGAATGCATGTAAAAAGTGTTTTGAAAATATGTGAAAATATAAAATAAAAAAATGCATTAATTTCAATAAAAGTATATTGAAAAGGTGTATTGTATTATTTAAATTTTTTTTTTTTTTGTCTTTTACTTGTATCTAGGACTGCAAATAAACAGAATCGTTCGTGAAAAAGCTCGAGCTCGGCTCAGTAAGAGCTCTTTCGAACTCGGTTCGTTAATTTTTTTGCCGTTCGAGCTCGAGCTCGTTAAATTTTTAATAAACAAGTCCAAACAGTCTAAAGTTCTGCTCGTTAGCTAGCTCGTTTAATATTTATTATTTATATATTAAATAATATAAAATTATGTATAAAAAATAAGAGAAATAAGCTATTTATATATTTAAAAAATATAAATGTAAATAATACTTAACTATAGATAGTATATTTATATAATAGTGGTAGTAGATATTATTATTTTAATAAAATATGTTCTTTTTTTAGTATGTTTATATATATTGTATATATAATTGTATAATCAAAATTTTAATTATAACTTTAGTCTCACATGCAAATATGAATTTATAAATTTTTTGGCTCATTAAGGTTCGTGAACAGGCTCGAGCTCGAGTCGAGCCTAAGCCAACTCGGCTCGAGCTCGGTTCGCTAAATTTTTGTTCAGCTCGAGCTCATTAAAATCTTAATAAACAAGCGCAAACACACTAAAGCTCGACTCGGCTCGACTCGTTTGCAGCCCTACTTGTATCCTACAAATACTTGTTAGCAAAACTTAATATTTTTTTATATAAATATGAGCAATGATAAACTTACTATTTGATTGATCATTTATATTTATCATTTAATAATGTAACACAATTTACTTAATGCTACATGACATGCTAAATGCAAATACTCAATATTTTTATTTAGGATCTTATTAAGGACCATCTTTAAAAAAAAATATATTTCATTTACATAATTTTTTCTTTATAAACCCTCTTGAATAATGTGACCCAAAAAATGACTCGTGCTCTTACCTTCTTTTCTTCTTTCAAAATTTTTTTGGCCAACCTTATCAAGTTATTGGAGGGGTTTATGGGAGTGAATTTTGTATGACTATAAAATGGCTGTTTTAAAAATAAAAATAAAAACATGTTAAAAAAACTTTTAAAAATTATACATTTTTTTATGGGCAAATTACATTAATAGTCTCTATAATTTGGGGTCGTATCATTTTGGTCCCTGACTTTTTAATTGTGACACATTTGACCATGAATTTTGAATTTTGTTTCAAATAAGGACAATTGAAATATTATTGCTTAATTTCAAGGGCAAAATCGTCAATTTGATAAAATATAAACTAAATTTGACAAAACTAAATACCAAAAAATATTTTTAAATTTTTAAAAATTATTTCTACACACCAAAGATAAAATTATGTAAAATTAATAAATCTTTTAGACATTTATTTATTTATTTTACTAAATTAATTTTTATTATGTGTTTGGATGATAATCATGTAATGGATGGTTGTTAAGATTTTAATGTGTAATCTATATATTTAATATATAAAATATTTTTGGTTTTGGTTTTGGATTTTTTAATTTAATGGATTAGTTTAATAATTATATCAAAATTGTCGCTACATTTGACTTTTGAAAAAATAGAAACTAATTTAATGAAAATAAAAATAACCACTCATTACATGACCATCATCCACACATATCATAAAAATTAATTTGATAAAAATAAATAAATAAATAAATGTCTAAAAGATTTATCAATTTTACATAATTTTATTTTTAACGGGTAGAAATAATTTTTAAAAATTTAAAAATATTTTTTGATATTTATTTTTGACAAATTTAGTTTATATTTTATTATATTAACGATTTTACCCTTGAAATTAAGTAATAATATTTTAATTGTCTTTATTTAAATTAAGATTCAAAATTCATAATCACATATGTCACAATTGAAAAGTTAAAAACTAAAGTGATATAAATTTTAAACTATAAGGGTTGTCAGTATCATTTGTCATTTTTTTCATTAGACTTTAACGCAAAACTTTTTGTATAAATATACATATAGACATGTATGTATGGTACTGCAATAATGGTTCATGGAGATTAGCAGTTCAAAAAAAAGCTGATGGAGATTGTGCTGGAAAAGTAAGGCCAAGTTTGGCTACATAGAAAAAAGTGTACTTATTTCATCTTTTTATCTTTTTTGGATCACATCAATCAGCATCTCCTCTTTATTTTTTTTACACATAATATAAAAAAAATTAAAAAGTGCACTTATTTAGTCTTTCCAAACTAGGCCTAAATGGAAGACCTAATAATGGTTTCTTGTAAGGCTTTTCTAAGATTAATGGTTGAGAGCATTAAAAAAAAGTATTCGGGGAGCATTAATGATGTGGTTCTTCTTTTGATGTGATGATTGTCTCTTGTATTTTTATTTTTTTTTAATTTTTACATTTTTCAACTCATTAGAATTATTAGTGATATAATTTTTTAGTGATCTCTATCCTTGCTACTTTTCTAATTGGCCAAAAAATAAATGTTATTTTTAGTGCTTTGATGGTTGCAATGATGTTTTGTAGCTGCAGCTGCAGCAGTTTGTTTTGCACTCTTCAACTACCCAAACACACAAAGAGAAGAGTGTCCAAATAACGACGTTAAAATGGGAAATCCTAATTATGGTTTTGTCTTTGTTTTTCATGGTTCCCAAAATTACGGCCAGCTACTACTAATGTAACGTACTTCCGCACGCTCATCATTACTTACATTAACTACAAGCTACTTCATGCAGACTTTGGACTATGTCTGTGTTTTTTGGGATTTGGTGGATTGGGATTGTAAGTTAAGTATAGGGATATGAGTATATAGAAAGATTTTTATACATAATTTTATTTGGGGAAATTGCAAATCTGAGAAGATTAAAAAAAAAATTATCAATTTAATCATTAAAGTAAGTTTTACCACTGAAATGTAATTTATTTTTTTGCCATATATTGTAATGCAATTTGTCCATTTTATTTTGGATAAATTATACTCATTCCTATTAAAATTTAAAGAAAATATAAGAAATTTTATAAATTTAACATAATTACATTGAGTTTTTTTAATATTTTATTTCATATAATACTTGGCATTATTTTCATTAGAAATTTGTTAATGTATTAATGAAACAATGATATTGTAATCTCTTTTACATTAAAATGTGTATGTTACGTTCTATATCTTTGTATCTTCATACCATATATAAAACGAGGGTCAATATAATTATGTTAAAATTATAAAACTTGTTGTATTTTTTCTAGATCTCAAGGGAGGTCAGTGTAATTTATCATTTTTTATCTCATTTTTTAATTCATAAACACAAAGTAATAAGACTCGCGTCAATAAAAATAGATTAGACACGCTCACTTGTGTCTAGGAGAAAGAAATATAATTATATGTAACATTTCTTAATATAAGAACCATATCATACATAATCTTATTTCTTACAGCAATATTAGGTATCATGAAAAGTCTTTCATAAAAATGGTCATGAAAGATTTGTGACTTTTGGATTACATTTATAATAAAGCACCACACACTAATCAAGATAATCTAAGGGTCACAAATTTTTCATGATCATTTTCATGAAAAAATTTTCATGATCCCTAACATTTTTCTATTTCTTATATCGTTTTCCTACTTTTAGACACAGTAATAAGGCCTATGTCAATAATGCTGTGTATAAATTTTGATAGGTATTTGAAAAGAAAAGAAAAAAAAAATTGTATGAAATGAGTGTAAAACGTAATTATATTTAAATTTTCTTTTCTTTTTTTAAATTTTTATCTAATTTAATGATCCAAATACATTAATTGAACTTAAATGGAACTCCAGAATTTTCCGGTGTAGGCCGACGTTGATTTTTTTTTTTTTGATAACTCAGGTATCCCTAACCCTCCGATTTTTAGGGAAGCCAGGACTAATCCTGAGGGGTATTTAGCCGGTGGGAAGCCGGACACCCTTGCACAAACTGCTGCAGGCACTCACCCAGTGGGGAATCGAACCTGGGACGTGCGCCTTACCACACAACCCAGGCAACGCCCTAACCACTGGGGCAACCTGCCCCACCAGGCCGACGTTGATTATGATCCTAAGGACGACGTGCTTTGCACCACACAATTTAATTTATTAAAAAGAAACAGCAATGTGATCGACACAAGCACAATACTCTTATTCTTCATTTTTTTTTTCTTTTTCTTATTCTTTCATTTATTTTTTATGTTTTTTTATTCCACCTATCATATGAGTGATTGGCACGATAATGTTAAATTAAGAACCAAGACAAAGTCCCCTAAAATTATTTATTGGAGTTTTGCAATTTTCTTCCCCCAAATCTATCCATCCACAATTGATTATGATGCAAACTTGTTAAACGTGTGTTAAAATTAATATTCAATGCATTAAATAATTAAAAAACAAAATAGAAATTTGAAATGATCAGATTTTTGCTTTAAAATTTAATTTTCAGCTATTTAATCTCCAAAAATAAAAATGGAAGAAGTTTGGTGTCGGTTGATTTAACTGATAAGGGGAAAAAAAAAAAAAATCATTCTTTTAAGAGAATCCCTTGTTTGGTAAGTGTTCAATTTAAAAAAAAAAAAAAAATTCAAACATTTTAGTAAAAGATTAATAGTTTAGAAGATTAAAAAAAAAATCACTAAAGAAAAAAAATTAAAAGCCCACTTGAACTATGCCAATAACAAAAAATAACTATTTTAGTATTTGACAAACCCATAACTTTTATTAGCAACAATTTTATCTTAAAATATATATATTTAAAAACATAAACAAAACAATATATTTGTCAAACTGAACTTTACCACATATTTCTCTCTCGTAATAATGTAAAGAGACCAAAATACCCATGGAAAAGAAATTCACGATGCCAACACTTTTGCTTTGTGACATTAGCAACATCTGTGGAAAAATTTCTCACTATTCACTATGCTTGGTTTTTCTTTTCAAAAAACACTTTTTAAAAAGTTCTACTTTCTTATTTTTTGTATTTTTTTATTTTTACTGATTTTTTTAATATTTTAAGTATTTTTTTAAATTTTTAGACATACCTAACTTAGATGTATCTAAAAAGTAAAAAATTTGTGAAGAAAACCTTTTAAAAATTCACTAAATACCCAAAATATAAAAAAAAAATACGAGAATTTAGTATATTTTTTGTATTTTTATGTATTTATTAATTTTTTAAAATATTTTTTCACAAATTTTTTACTTTTTAGATACATCTAAGTAAGGTGCATCTAAAAAGTAAAAAAAAAATGTTTAAAATTTAAAAAATATTCACTAAAAACAAAAAAATACGAAAATCAAAAAACTTAATTTTCAAAAAATTTAATTCAAAAAATTCAAACCAAATACACTATTATTATTGATCATTTGCATAACCCAAAGTTTGAGAACCAAAAGTCATAAAACTTGTCAATTTTGAAATTAAATGCAAATCATAAACACACCCTATGTTACAATGTTGGAGGACAATATTTTATACACTATGCCATCACATTTGGTTCATACATATTGTGGTAGGGATATGCTAACATACCTAACACCTTTGTCAAAATTAATGGTGGTTTGTGGACCCTTTGGCTAAGCTGTTTCATTTATTTTAAAAAAAAAATTAAATTAAAAAACTATAAAATAAAAATTAATTGAAATGTGGCCATTGGTCTCCAAAGGGGTCTGTATCACTCCCAACATGAGGTTGCATTGGAGGAGACAATGCCCAACCATCTCTCTTTTATTCTTTTTGGTTTTAATTATTTCTTTTCCTTTTTATCTAGCTAATTAATTATTGTCAACTTTATACAGCTATAATTTTACAACCACCTGAGAAAACTTAGACAAAGAAAGGTAGGCTTCATTATATTGTCTGTGGTTCCTAAAGAGAGAAAAAAACAAAAACAAAAAAAAGCACCATTTTTATAAATAAATAAAAAATCAATATCCTCTATTCTATTCTCTCTAAATAATATATAATAGACAACTTCATACATGACTGACTGAAATAAGGTAGGCTCCAATCAAAACACGATTTTAATAGAACCCTCATACATACTTGAGAGAGAATGAGGCACATGATTGATTTCAAAGAAATATTTAACAAATAAATAAAAATCATCCCATACATTATTCTTCCTAAAGAATGTATAAAGGGAGAATGAGCCACTCGCAAAAACATAATAGAATTAAGTTAAAATGGGATTTTAGCAGAAGCCTCTTGCATTGAGTTCTCTGTAGAGAATGAATTTCAATTAGTTTTATTTTTTTAGCTCATAATATATAATTTTTTGTTGGGCCTTTACAAGGTGAGAAAATTTTAAAATAAAAACTTTGTCATAGTATTGGTTTTCAGAAGGATACACTGACACCACATTTACGTAGGATTGATTGTAAGGACCTATATGATCAGTGGTATAACATTGGTACCTAGTGGAACCAAGTCATATGTGTGTGGAAAACAAAGGCTCCAACAAAAACAAAATCACTTTCTCTCCAAAAAAAGAGACAAGAAGAACAAAACAAAAACAAAAACAAAAACAAAAATAGAAGGACTAGATGCTAATGCTTGTGGACAAATAGTAGTAGACAAGTGGGTGAAAATGGAGAAGAGAGGTGATTTTTAAGTTTTTGTTATCTACAAAACAAAGCAATGAAACAAAAGAGTGAGAGGTGGTGTTCTTTTCCCTTTTTTTTTCAAGGTTGGAGAGGTTGTGAATTTTTTTTTTTTTTTTTTTTTTTGTAAAGGTTTTATTTTATTTTTGAGGTGGTCATTACAGTCAATTGATCATGAATGTAACATAAATGTTATGTACTAATTTTTTTTTAAAGAGTTTGAATTTATGATGTAGATTTAAATTGATATAGTGTGGTTTGTTCCATAATAATATGATTGACACATTATGAATTTTGAGTATTTTTTGATTTTTTTTTTTTATAGTAATTAGTATGGTGTTTGAGAGTTTTTTTATTATTTATTATTATTATGATTTAGTGCATCCCTAAAAAAAATCAAAATTACTTATCAATCAATTTCAAACTCTATGGTGTATGATGTATCTAGAAGGAGAAGAATTGTAGTGCAAGTCAAATTACAGGTGGGACTACTAGGGTTGGCATGACCTTTTGGTTATCTCTGGACCATGTTCAGCCCATGGCCCATTTACAACTGCCAACCGCGTTTTGAGAGTTTCGAAGTGATAGAGAGATGAGAGACCTGAAAAAATAAAAATTTGATTACGAGAAACTAAGAATCAATTATTTTAGTTAATTTTTTTGATTTTTTATAAAAAAGACATATAGGAAAATAAAAAATAATAATAATTTATTTTTTGATAGTGATTTTTTTTACTATTTTAGTATGTTTCGAAACTTATAAAGATTTTTTAGTATGTTGCCAAAATAATAATAATTTATAATCATAAGGATTTTTGAAGCACCCATGTTAATTCTTTATTTAGCTTTAATTTTAGAATCAATTTTCTGAAACAGTTTTGAAAAAATAAAAATTAAATTGACAAAAATAAACATTGATAATATATTTTTAAATTTCAAAAATTATTTTCTCATCCCAAAAATGTAAACTATATGGAATAATAAATGTTTTACTACGCTAGTTATAAATTTTTTTTTTTCAAAAATTTTTGAAAAACATATTCCGAAACTTAAACCAAATAGAATTGTTGTCGTGGTGAGACTCCTGATTATATAACTTGAGTGGCTTGAACAGACAATAATATGAAACAGGTCTCTAATAAACTCCAGTAAACTACTTAAACTCTTAAATTAAAATAGAGCCCTCGATACATATTTAGACCTGCAAAAAAAATGGTAATTACTTGCAGTTTTTTATTGTATTTTCTTGTACCTACACAAAGTTTGCTTGTATATATAAGTACTCAAATTTATTTACGTAGATTAAGAAATGAAAAAATTATTACGAGAATTCAAAAAGTAAAATTCTAGTCTTGTTACTTTGTAGTTTAGCAAAATATGATTTACCAAAAATAAATAAATTCACCAAACAAAAACTAAAGTATCATTTAAACATTATTTTTCTTGCATTTTTAGATACAGAATTACCAACTAAGCTTTCATAATTTAACTTATTTATCATATCATTTTCAATAAATAATAATCAATCTTTCTGGTGACATAGTTAATTAAAGTAAAATTTGATCAATTTCAACTTAAAAAAAATAAAATAAAAATCCAAAAAGTAGTTAAAACAGGTGCAGTAATAATATTTTATAAACAATCCATGCTTTTAGAAAATAACATTCCATTATTTTCAAATAATTAACCACTTCAATTGACTTCTAATATATTTCAAGAAAATTTTATTTTTGTACTACTAATATTACAAGAGCTAAAATTATTTAAATCCTGACAGCCGACCTAAATCCTGCAACAATTAATTAAGTGTTGGACCTACCATCCTTCTTACAAACATTGAGTTAAATGGTGCATTAAAAACCCTAATTTGTTTTTCCACAAAGATATATAACTATGGAAAATGTTGCTTCTATATGTTCCTTAGGTTGATAGCATTGAAACAGCTTGTACAACTATGAAAGAGACTCACCTCAAAATATGCAAAACCAGGTAGCAAGGCTCCGTTTGGGAAGACAAAAGTCAGACTTTTTTGGCTAAAATAGTCACAAAAAACAAAATACGTTATTTTAGCCACAAAAAATAAAACATCAAATCCAACCCATAATCATTACAATCATCTCTCACAAAAAAAATCAAAAAAACCAAAAAACCAAAAAACCAAAAAATCCTTCCCAAACCAGGCTAAAATAACCAAAAAGCCAAAAAACTAACCCACTTCCCAAATAGAGGCCAAATATAATTCCTTAAATTTTCTTTCTAATCACATCCATCCAAGAAACAAGCAAAGCAAGCATGCACACAAACATAGTAAAAATGACATGAGTTCAAATGTAATCTTTAATTGTACTACATTAGACCCACTTTGCACTTGTTCAATTTCAATAGTACCAATTTATCTATCTGTTTTCATTAAGATTATTATTTTTAAATAATTATATAATTTTTATGATATATTTTCTTACAAAATTTATAATTATTACATGCTTCTTAATAAGTATTTTTACCGAAGCCGATAACAAAATGCAAAAACCAAAATACCCTTGGAAGTCCAATAGCCATATTTCAAGTGACGAATTTTCACTTTTAAAACTCGTAGAAATAAATTGCAAAGGAGCATTCTCCCTTTCCTTTTCTTTTTTTAACAATTAATTTTAAATTTATTTTTTTTATTCACCATCACTCATTTTCTTGCCATGATGTCTCTTGGGTAGTGAGTATTGCATTGATTGTGCTTTTGTATTTATTTTTCATATTTTTGAGATTAAAAATATTGAGAAAATCGAAAACACATTTTGTGCAAAAATAATTTTTGAATATAATTTTTTAGTATTTTTTTTTTAAAAGATATAGTTTTTAGAATATTTTTTTTTTCAAAAACATTTTTTGAAAAAAGTTTAGTGAACAAATTCTCTGTGTTTTTCAGATAACAAAACATAACGGCAAAAACATAGAGACAAAAATAGAACCAAATTGTAACCATACACATCTTTTTGGCTTTGTTTTCTTTTTTTTTTTTGTTTGTCATTTTACATATTTTAACATTGAAAACTTTGGAAACACCCAACTTTGTGCTGAAAAAATTCAAAACAAATTAAAATAAATCAATGTTCCATAAACAATTGGTTGTTTTCAACAAATCTTTTTCTTGAAAATAATTTTTAAAAATAGCTCACCAAACAAATTTACAAAAATAAATAAATAAATAAGAAAACAAAAACACAATCACACAAATAGAACTGAGAGGGTGATTTATGATCAGGAGTTGGGCCGAGGTAACGGCTGAGCAGATTGAGAGCCCAACGGTGCATGGGGCCGAGATGATTGACCATCCACCAAGAAATGGGCTGCCAGAACCTGGGCCGGGCAGAACTTGGGCCAAGTGTGAACCGCCCCGGCCCAAGAAGGAGCTCAGCTAGATAGCGCTTGGTTGGACCGAGCTGCCTGATCAGGGGATGGCTAAAGCCAGACAAGCTGAGTGACCGGCGCCCGGAAAGGCGTGGTCAACCGAGGAGACTGTTTGACCGGCAGGAAGGCCGACCAAAGGAGGTACCCGGGCTAGGCTCTGCCGGGATGGTGCCTAGCCCGGTCCTCCATGTGTTTATCCGGTTAGGCGCTTGGGTATGAAGCATGGCATTGCCGTGGTAGAGCAGCTCGGCTACCGAGCTCCAGCTGTGAAGTCAGACAGTTGAGATTAGGTGATGATCGGCAAGGTTTACGCTGACAGATGGGATAGCAGAGCCACGTGTCAGGAGATGACTGGGAGTGGATATGGGGCTCAGAAGGTATATAAGCATGTCTGCGCCCCCCATACAGGACACACGAACATCTCTGTAAGGAATTCTTACACTCAAACACTCTCTCCCTTCTCTTTATCCATCCTAAGGTGTGTGCTAACTTGATCGTCGGAGGGTTTTTCTGGCCACACACCGCCGGGTAGCTCGCCGTTACTTGCTCGCAGGTGATCGGACATCGACGGAGCTCGGAAGAAAGGAGTACGGGCTTGCCGGAATATTTGCTCCCCGTACAATTGGCGCCGTCTGTGGGAAACTTGACAGACAAAACCTTGTCTTCCAGGTTCATCTGATCACCATCCATGGAAAACAACGACGAGTTTCCGTTGTCTGCCATAGACGGAGCTACCCCGGAGTTCACCCGAAGGAGAGAAGGTCCTCCCGCCATCCATCCAATGGCGGACTTGGGGACGCCCGCTGGAGGACAGTCAGTAGACGCGCGGGATAAGCGCGGAAGAAGTCATGGTCACTCGCGGAGTCCAGACGGTCACCGGCGCAGGAGAGACTCACACGCCAGGCGACTGGAAAGTAAGTTGAGGGATCAAGATGCTGTCATCCGGCGAATGGCGGCGGAGATGGAGGATCTCAAGCGGCATGTCAAAGGAAAGGGTGTAGTTGGAGTGGGAGACCACAGTGAGCGCACCCCATCCCGCCGTTCAGGCGGTCAGAGTCAGCGACGTACTCAGTCCATATCCATTACCAGAAGTTACCAGGTTGGTGATTCCGACGCAGGTGCAGCGAAGTCTAGCGCGCAAGACAGCACCTACAAACCCTCATGTCCGGAGATGACGTCGAGGTATTCTTACTCTGCTCAGTCAGAGGATTTGCGGGCAGTTTTGAAGGAGCGGGCCCGCCGGCGCGAAGCACAGAGAATACCGGCGCTCCAGCGGTTATCCTATGGGGTTCACGCCAGTGAGGAGGTCGGAATGCCTCCACCCCGCCAAGCAGTGCCGCTCTTTGAGGATACGGACTTAGCCAGGCTGAGCGCCACCCCTTTCTTCCTGAAAATAGAAACAACACCGCTTCCGGCAGGCTTCCACCAGCTTAAGTTCACACTTTACGACGGAAAAACCGATCCTTACATGCATGTGAGCCACTTCCGACAGGTCATGGCCGGACATAGGCGCAATGACGGACTTATGTGCCTAATCTTCCCGTCAAGTTTAGGCGAGCTGGGCTTAAAGTGGTTCGAGAGGTTGCCGGAAGGGAGCATACAAAGGTGGCATCAGTTGGCCGAGGTGTTCGTTACGCGCTTCAAAACCAACACAAAAACACCGAAGGAAGTCGATCACTTGCTAAGTGTCAAGATGGAACCGTGCGACACACTGAAGGCGTATAACTCAAGGTACTGGGAAACCTTCAACGAGATCTTGGACTGCCCGGTCAACCTTGCGATCACACAGTATAAGCGTGGTCTCCCGGTCGGGCATAGACTGCGGGACTCGCTTACCATGCACCAGCCGACCTCCATGGGCCAGCTCATGCCGCGCATCAATGAGCACATCAGAGTAGAGGACGACACGTCAGCTTCTACCGTGAAGGCCACTCTGGTAGCAACAGACAAGAAGACAGCAGGCAAAGTGCATGCAGTTGGGCAAGAGTCCAGCCGCTCAAATGACCGAGCAGAGGAATCAGACTGCGGCTCAAACCGCAAAAACCGGGGTAGAGGACGTCGGAATGACCGGGATGACTACCCCCGAGATGACGTAGCGGACGCAAATCGAAGATTGAAGGCAAGGACTGGCATTACCACGGTCTTTAAGATTCCAATCTATCGCATACTTAGTGAAATCCGAGACGAGGAGTATGTCCGGTTTCCTGCTAAGTTGGGCGATGGACAAAAGGGCTATAATCCGCGGTACCGTTGCACGTTCCACCGTGAGAGAGGCCACCGGACTGAGGATTGTTTGCCTTTACGGCAACACTTGGAAGAGCTGGTTGCAGCCGGGCATCTAGACCTTTACATTGATGGCGGCGTGAAGCTGAATCAGGCTCCGGTCGATCCCAGGGGACAGGATGACCGAGACGTACCACCACAAGGAGTTGTTAATGTCATCCACGGCATCGTGGAACCGGGGCGAGTTTGCGAACTCCGGGGCATGATAAAAAAGGCAGAGCATATGAGGGAAGTTTTGTCGATACAGCCTGCCATCAAAAGGGGAAAGACGGAAGAAAAAGACGTGATTAGTTTTACCTCAAGGGATCTAGAGCGTATCCAGACGCCGCACAACGATGCCCTAGTAGTAACACTACGCGTCAAGGACTTCGATGTTAAGCGCATCTTGATTGATCAGGGAAGCTCGGTCGAGATCATGTACTATGATGCGTTCAAGCAGCTTAAACTCCGGGAGACCGGCTTGGCTCCGGCAACTTCGCCACTGGTTGGATTCAACTCGCAACCAGAGTGGCCTTTGGGAAAGATTATCCTGCCGGTCAAAGCGGGATCCGTTGTCAAACAAGTTGAGTTTTGGGTGCTGCAGGTGCCTTCGACGTACAACCTTATCCTTGGAAGGGGATGGTTACACGCCATGCAAGCTGTAGCATCGACTTATCATCAGGTGATGAGATTCCCCTCGGCTATGGGGGCAATCGAGGAGATTTGGGGCGATCAGGTCATGTCCAAGCAGTGCTTCGTGGCGGTCAACGGAAGCCGGGCTGCCAAAGGATTCGTTCAAATGATTGAGGGACCGGAGGACCAGGGTGTCTTGGATGATGTGGGCACCAAGGCCGAAGATAAGACTGTTGAGGAATTGGTTGAGGTGCGGATTGATACCGAGCAGCCGGACAAATTCTTCTTGCTCGATTCAAGTCTCACGGCCATAGAGAGGACCGAGATGATTGAGTTTTTGATGGCGAATATCGAAGTCTTTGCATGGTCACCTTACGACATGCCTGGCCTCGACCCAAGTTTTATCTGCCATCACCTCAATGTCTTCCTTGGAGCAAAGCCAGTCATCCAGCGAACAAGGAGATCGGCGTTGCATCACGCCGAGGTAGTTGCTGAGGAGGTAAAGAACCTGCTTGAGGCACGAGCAATTCAGGAAGTGCACTATCCTCGGTGGATTTCCAACACGGTAGTGGTGCCTAAGAAGAATGGGAAGTGGCGAGTTTGTGTCGACTACAAGACAGTCAACCGAGCTTGTCCCAAAGACAGCTTCCCTTTGCCACGCATTGACCAGCTAGTGGACTTGACGGCTGGACACAATAGGCTCAGTTTCTTGGATGCGTACCGCGGCTATCACCAGATCGCCATGCATGGGCCTGACCGAGAGATCACCTCTTTCACGACTCCAAGGGGACTCTTCTGTTACCGAGTCATGCCTTTTGGTTTGAAGAACGCCGGGGCAACTTTTCAGAGGATGGTGACCAAAATGTTCGCTCCTCTGCTTGGCCGGACAATGGAGGCTTACATCGATGATATGGTGGTAAAAAGCCGACATGAGGCAAACCACTTGTCCGACTTAGCCGAGATGTTTGCCATTCTAAAGAAGCACAAGCTGCACTTGAATACCTCAAAATGTGCCTTTGGCGTGGGATCCGGAAAATTTTTAGGATTCCTAGTCACGAACCGAGGCATCGAAGCAGACCCTACTCAGATCAGAGCCGTGCAAGAGTTGAAGCAGCCCAGCTCAGCTAAGGACGTGCAGCATCTGGCCGGAATGTCCGCCGCGCTTAATCGATTTATAAGTCGGTCATCAGATCGCTGCCGCCCTTTCTTTCACGCATTGAAGTCAAAGTTCTCATGGGATGACGAGTGTGACCGAGCTTTGGCCGAGCTCAAGGACCATTTGTCTTCTCCGCCGCTGTTGGTTACACCAGAGCCGGGTGAGGAACTCTACCTTTACCTTGCCGTCTCCCAGCACGCAGTCAGTGCGGTTCTAGTCCGGGCTGAAGGAATCAAGCACCTCCCAATTTTTTATGTCAGCAAAACTTTGTTACCGGCAGAGTCGAGATACTTGCCGTTGGAGAAGCTGGCCCTGGCCTTGATGATGGCTTCAAGAAAATTGGCGCACTATTTCCACGCCCATACCATCATCGTACTGACCGAGTTTCCCCTCAAGGCTTTGTTTGAACGCGCGGACTTTTCAGGCCGAATTCTTAAGTGGGCAGTCGAGTTGGGACAGTTTGATGTGAAGTTCCAGCCGCGCACCGCTATCAAAGCCCAGACCCTGGCAGATTTTGTCGCTGAGTTCTCACCTGGCGCTCATCCGGTATGCCCGGTCGACATTACCGAGGCAGATGATGAGATACACGCAATGCCAACCGAGGTACAACCAGTTGAAGGAGGTAGCGCCGCGGAGTTAGCGCGCACTATCGAAGTTCCCTCAGTTTGCACGGTCATACCACCCGGTGATGCGATGACGGAGTTGTGTATCAGCAACCCATCCACTTTGTCCGGTCCCGCATCACCAAGGGGGGAAGAAATTGAACCACACCGTTCAGAACCTGATGATTCGCCTACGGACTTGAGCATTCCGGACCAACTTGTTGAGTCCGGTGCCGAATCATCAAGGGGGGAAGGAATGGATCCACACAGCTCAGAACCTGTGGCCGGCTTCACACCGCAACTTGATGATTCGCCCACGGACTTGAGCATTACAGAACAACTTGCTGAGTCCGGTGTCGAATCACCAAGGGGCACTGAATTTGAACCGGTCAACACCGAACTTGACACCGCACAGCCGAGCAGTTGTGATCCCATTGCCCTTCGCAACTCTCAGGACCCATCCGACTGCTGGAAGCTTTTTGTGGGGGATATGTGGAAGCTTTTTGTTGATGGAGCGTCCAACCGCCATGGTGCCGGCCTAGGTATCGTTCTTATCTCCCCGGATGGCCTAACCATTGAACATTCTATCACGCTTGGCTTCCCGGCATCTAACAACGAGGCTGAGTACGAGGCACTTCTCGCCGGGCTCAAGAGCGCAATTCAAATGAAGGCTGCCGAGCTCCTGGTGTACAGTGATTCCCAGCTTGTGGTTAACCAAGTTTCTGGAATTTATGAAGCAAAGGACGAAAGTATGGCGAAGTACCAGGCTCTGGTTAGGGCACATATCAAGCAGTTTGAGGCAATTAGAGTCCAACAGATTGGCCGGGAAGAAAACAGCCGAGCTGATGAACTGGCCGGTCTCGCTTCTATGGTGGATAATACTTTTCCAAACCCTCTTTTGATTGACTTTCTTCCGCGGCCAAGCATTGAACACGCCGGGCAGACAGATGTACTCTGCGCCGCGCTCGGTCCCTCTTGGATGGACCCCTTGATCTTGTTCCTCAGAGATCGGACTCTTCCAACTGACAAGAAAGAAGCACACAAAATCCGGGTGAAGTCAGAGCGGTTTTGGCTCTCTTCATCTGGCGCGTTATATAAGAAGTCCTTCACTGGTCCTTATTTAAAGTGTGTGCACCCGAATAGTGTGGAGGCCTTCTTGTACGAAATTCATGAAGGCATTTGTGGCAGCCACATAGGAGGCAGGTCCTTGGCCTACCGTGCTATTTCGCAGGGATACTGGTGGCCGTGCATGCAGGCCGACGCACAAAAATATGTCCGCAAGTGCGAAAAATGCCAGAAATTCGCCCATCAGATCCACCAGCCTGCCAGAGAACTTCTTCCCCTCACCAGCCCTTGGCCCTTCGCCATGTGGGGGCTAGATATAGTGGGACCACTGCCAATAGCACCGGGCAACCGAAAATTCTTCATCGCGGCCACAGATTACTTCACAAAGTGGGTTGAAGCTGAGCCCTTGGCAACCATTAAAGAGAAAGACGTGAAGCGGTTTGTCTGGCAGAACGTGGTCACGCGGTTTGGCGTCCCCAAGATTTTGATCTCTGACAACAGCACCCAGTTTGATGGTCGCCTATTCAAAGGATTTTGTGAAGATTTGAAGATAGAATTTTACAACTCCACCCCGGCTTACCCACAGTCCAATGGTCAAGCCGAAGCATCGAACAAGACTATACTGGATGGGTTGAAGAAACGGCTGGAAAAGGCCAAGGGCAAATGGGCTGAGGAATTACCTAGCGTCCTTTGGGCATACCGAACAACCCCGCGACGTTCTACCGGGGAAACTCCATTTGCTTTGGCTTACGGCATGGAGGCGGTCATACCCTTGGAAGTTGAAATGCCCACCCTCAGAAGCGAGAGTTTTGAGCCCGAGCTGAACACCGAGGCCATTGCCTTGGAGCTGGACCTAGTGGACGAGCGTCGGGAGAAGGCCCTCATCCATGTGGCCGCCTACCAACAGGAGCTCTCAAAGAAGTATAACAAGACGGTGCACCCCAGACCGTTCAAAGTTGGTGATTGGGTTTTGAGGAAAATTATGGGCAACACCCTGGTGCCAGGAGAAGGCAAACTATGGGCAAATTGGGAAGGACCCTACAAGATCACTGGTCTGGCGGGCAAGGGGGCTTACCACTTGGAGGATTTAGAGGGAAGAGCAATACCCCGACCATGGAATGCGGCCAACTTGAAACTGTATTATTTTTAAGCTTCTGCTTTCTTTTCTTGTGCAAAGAAATTTTTTGGCTTGCACCACAGCATGTAATTCTTTTTGTCAATTTATAGAAGTAATTTTGCTTTAGCACTTGGACTGTTGTTTTAATGTTACGGACCGAGATGATATACTCCGGTTAGAAGAGTTGGTGTTTTGTCCAACTTGGGATTCCCAACCGAGATGATGTACTCCGGTTGGAAGAGTTGGTGTTTTGTCCAACTTGGGATTCCCAACCGAGATGATGTACTCCGGTTGGAAGAGTTGGTGTCTTGTCCAACTTCGCATTCCCAACCGAGATGATGTACTCCGATTGAAAGAGTTGGTGTTGTGTCCAACTTAGGATTTCCAACCGAGATGATGTACTCCGGTCGGAAGAGTTGGTGTTTTGGCCAACTTTGGATTCCCAACTGAGATGATCTAATCCGGTTGGAAGTGTTGATTTGTTCAACTTTGTTACAACCGAGATGGTTATTTCGGTTCATGAATTTGTTTTGTTCTGCTTAAGTGCTTCATTCGAGGTGTGAATTCCGGTCGATGAGATGTTTTGTTCAAATAATGATTTACACCGAGATGTTTTGATGAAGATAACTTGGATGAATACCGTGCAAACACTTGGCAAAATTTGAACTTTTCATTGATAAGAAAATCACTACAGAAGGTAGGGACAGAGCCCAATTACATCAAAAGTGTTAAAAGCAAAAATACAAAAAAGAAAAGAAAACTAAACTAAGGGGGATAGATTGGTGAATTCGTCCTCGCCGGCATCCAGGTTAATGGTTGGACTGGTGTCTTGGGCACCGGCCTCCTCATTGCGGGGCTGCTCTTGCACCTCGGTCTCTTCTTCCTCAGAATCTGTCTCCCCGTCTCCTTCTTCGAGTCCTTCCTCGGCCTCAGCCTGCAAAGCGCTGAAGACGTCGTTTGCATAAGGCACGAGGTAGACCGGTAGCGAAGCCGGAGGAGGGTTGGCAAATACGTCGGTGTCAGAGCCCTGGCCGAGGTGTTCGCAAGCGGATTTCCAGCCAGCCTTGAAGTATATGTCTTGTGTCGCAAAGACTTGCTTCTTGTAGCTCTGCTCGGCCTCGTTGAAACCCGCGTTATTGGCAACCCGGCAAGCTTTCTTTTTCGACTTCTTCAGGGTGTCCACCTCGGTCTGGAGCTCATTTTGTTTTTTCTCGGCCGCATTCAGCTGACCGAGCAGTCTGTTATTATCAACGTTGGCCATCTCAAGGGAAGCCTTAGCCCGGCCGAGCTCGGCTTGAAGGCTCTCAACCTGGCTGGCTGTGTCGTTTGCCTTTTGCCTAAGCCGGTGGATGCGCTCCAAAACCAGGTGTTGTTTTTGAATGGCCTGAAAAAAGCAAACTTGATTAGAAACGGAACCGGGCAAACACTTGGAAAAATTTTCAGAGCTGCATTGACTTACCCTGGCCATGGACTTCACTGATGACTTGACCAACCGAGTGTCAGGGACGTGGTCGCTTCCGACCACGTCGCTCGGTAGTAGGAATGCTTTGGACAGATCAAAGGCGAGCAGATGCTCTTTGTCAGCCTTGATCGAAGCCGTTGCCGGGATGTCTTGACCCCGGTGCTTCAACTGGGGGCGCCAGGCTAGTACTGGGGCGGGGGCGTCAGTTGGATGCTCGGTAGTTAGCTCGGCGACTAACTCGGCGGATGGGTCAGCCCGAGCTCTTTTTCCGGCGCGCCGTGCAGAGGGTTCTCGGCTAGATTGCCCGGTCGGTTGAGAGGCAAGGGCGACCACAGCGCCACTGGATTGACCGGCGACAGGTGAACGAGTTACAACGCTCGGCAGCTCGGCAGATGTGGCGGTGAACAGGTTCTTGATTCTGCTGCGTTTGGCCATCTCTTGTTCCTCGGTCAAGCGAATGAGGGGAACGTCTGGCAGAGTAGGATCCGATGGAGGTGTTGGAGCTCGAAGGAAGTCAGTAACCCTACTCTGACAGGGAGCGGAGTATCTATATGTGGGACTGTAGCCGAGCAATTGGTTACAATCTCGATCGCGGTAGCGAAGCGCGGTCCTGATTGCCTCTACGTTGGGGAAATTGTAGTTGGCTTGCAAGGCTTGGATGGCTGCAAAAGAAACAAGAGAATGATTCATCTACAGAAACATCAAGTGTATAAACCGAGATAATTTGCGCGGCTTACATGTGCTCCCAAAATTTTTGCTAATCATCCAGCCCGGTACCTCAGCTGTCTCGTAGTTACCAGACACCCAGAAGAAATCATCGTCGTGAAGATCCTTGTCTGGTGTGCCGGTCACGATTTTCTCTCTGCCCGGTCTAATCTTGAGGTAATAGGCGAAACCGTCGCCGGTGTGGCCCAAGGTGTATTGGCGTAGGACCTCGGCTAGACCTAGGCTAATGCCTAACCGATTGTTTAGCTCATGAACGCCGTTTATTATCCGGTAAGTGTTGGTGGACACTTGGGTTGGTGCTAGCCCGGTTCGGCGCAAGAACTCAGTTATCAGTGGATTAAGTGGGAAACGAAGGCCCCCTTCAACAATGGATAGCACGGTGAAGGGGCATTCCTCCCTACCCCAAGGCGTTGTCTCCTCTTCTGCCAGCTCAAGATGGACGTCGGCCGGGATGCCGTACTCCTCTCTGAAAGCGGCTAACGCGGCCGGAGTATCCACTAGGAAGCGGAATTTCCCCATTTGTGGCCGGCCTAGTGTATCCCGGCTGAGGGGTTTGGCACTGGTTATTGGATGCTGCTCGGTCCTGAGAGCCTCAAGAATGACAGTGGTCCCCTTGGACTCTGCAGGAAAAGGATGATAAGTGTCAAGTGTGAGCGCGGTCGCGCAAATGGAGCTGGATTTTAGCTCGGTCATTAAGAGTGCCAAAACCACCTCGGTTATCTATTCTAAATAGGGAGCCCGGTCGCCCAAGCAGACCAGATGTTAGCCCGGTTGAGCGACCAAGCCCCTTTATTATCTCGGTTTTTGCTGGGGTTGAGACAAACTTGCTATTTGCTCGGTTGGGCTGGTTTTTTGGATCGAAAGAGGACCAGGAGCCCGGTTCACCCCAGTTCTTCAGTGTTCTTCATGAGGATGAAGAACACCAAGAACAGTGGGAAGTTTGGTACGGATTCTAAGGCCTATGCCCTAAAAGCTATGTTTTTGTGCCCTAATGTGTGTATTATGAAAGAAAACAGCAACTTAAGAGGGAATGAAGATCTTACCTGTGAAGGGCTGGAGCTGTCCTTCCAAGCACGAAGAATGGCAGTCGAGAATGAGAAGAGATGGCTTGAGCTTTGGATCGTCAGGTAGAAGAGAGGCAATAGGAAGAAATGGCATTAGGAGGGTCGTGTATATGTAAGCACGAAAGGCCGCCCAAATTCAAAATTCTGGCACGGACGGTGGGTTGGCTGCCCGATGACCAATGGCAGCCTGCCACGTGTCCCTATTTATGGCAATGTCAGTACTGAAGCGACGGGTTAAAGAGTCGAAGAGCCAACCGAGCTACTTCCGAAGAAGAGGACGTCATCCGTGGCGGACAACCGGTCAAGTTTGCGGACAGTTGTTAACCAGTCCGGTTGTCTTCTGGCCTCTTGGAGACCGGAGAAATGTTATCTCGGTCGAAGTGAATAATCCCAGTCACGCTTTCGCGGACGGAATTAAGGGGCAATTGAGAGGGTGATTTATGATCAGGAGTTGGGTCGAGGTAACGGCCGAGCAGATTGAGAGCCCAACGGTGCATGGGGCCGAGATGATTGACCATCCGCCAAGAAATGGGCTGCCAGAACCTGGGCCGGGTAGAACTTGGGCCAAGTGTGAACCGCCCCGGCCCAAGAAGGAGCTCGGCTAGATAGCGCTTGGTTGGACCGAGCTGCCTGATCAGGGGATGGCTGAAGCCAGACAAGCTGAGTGACCGGCGCCCGGAAAGGCGTGGTCAACCGAGGAGACTGTTTGACCGGCAGGAAGGCCGACCAAAGGAGGTACCCGGGCTAGGCTCTGCCGGGATGGTGCCTAGCCCGGTCCTCCATGTGTTTATCCGGTTAGGCGCTTGGGTATGAAGCATGGCATGGCCGTGGTAGAGCAGCTCGGCTGCCGAGCTCCAGCTGTGAAGTCAGACAGTTGAGATTAGGTGATGATCGGCAAGGTTTACGCTGACAGATGGGATAGCAGAGCCACGTGTCAGGAGATGACTGGGAGTGGATATGGGGCTCAGAAGGTATATAAGCATGTCTGCGCCCCTCATACAGGACACACGAACATCTCTGTAAGGAATTCTTACACTCAAACACTCTCTCCATTCTCTCTATCCATCCTAAGGTGTGTGCTAACTTGATCGTCGGAGGGTTTTTCTGGCCACACACCGCCGGGTAGCTCACCGTTACTTGCTCGCAGGTGATCGGACATCGACGGAGCTCGGAAGAAAGGAGTACGGGCTTGCCGGAATATTTGCTCCCCGTACAAGAACTGTGCAAAATACCGCTTAATCTGTTAAAATCACACCGATTTGCATCAATTCGCTCCGTTCAATCTATTAAATTTTAAATTTTATAATCCGCCTTCGAAATTGTTCTGCTCCACTATATTTTTTAACCTCTAATAAAATATCAAAGTAAAAATGAGTGAGAAAGATTCAAGATAATTTGTTAGAAATTAATAGTTATATATATGAAAAATATTATGTAAAATTAATTTGTATTATATATATGAAAAATATTATGCAAATTAGTATTATTTATTATGCAAAATGTTTGATAATTGGTTAAAATATTCTTCAATCTGCCAATCCGTCCAAAACCGTCTAAACCATGATTTGCCAATCTACTATTCGATTTATAATTTTACTCTAAAACCATTCGAACCGCATAGTGCACAACCCTATACCCAAATGAACATGTTCGGTTACATCAAGAAAAGAAAATTTGGCAATTTGTCATTAGAATAAAGGTCGGGGGCAGTTGAGACATAAAAACAGAAGGTAGCATATACATGAGGTTTCAGTGCATGGCATACGAGACATGAGGACGTGTTCCACCCACCATTTGAAACGATTGATCTCTCTCTCTCTCTCTCTCTCTCTCTCTCTCATATGTTGGAGGGTTGCAATAATAATTTCCCTTTTTGAGTTGTCTATTATATATATATATATATATATAAGGTTTTGACAAATTATTTTCTGAGTTGCTCCAAATTTGGTGGGGTTTTAGAATTAATCAAACCTCTCAAATGTGTGATTGAGCTCATTTTATCAACTTCCATCATTGTGGTCCTTGCAAGTTGCATATATGTTCAACTATATACATTTAATTGAAAGCATATGTAGATATATATATACACATTGTCTTGAGTTGAAAGACTAGTTGAAGGGATGGACCATATAGTTTTCAGAAAAAGAGGGGAAACTCGCTTCCTCGAAAACTTGTTTTCAGAACGGAGATAAAACTCTCATGAAGTTTTATGTGAAATTGTCAAAAAAGTTTTGTAGATGTTTCTTATACTATAGCACAGAATGGGCTGGGCTTCCCTCCAGTGGAATGGAGAGTATTGTTAGGCCCGTGGTGGGCCTGCTACGGGTCCCGTTTTGATAATCTGAATTGTTGAATGTGTAAAACTCGTCAAGTACTATATACTTGTAAAAAAAATCACATTGATCGGATATCGATAGCTATCTCATCGGATCAGATTTCTGTCAATCGTTTATTTTTTCATCGACTATTTTTTTTTTTATATCAAATTGATTTGATCACATAGGTATCGATATCCGATCAACTTGATTTTTTATAGGCATATAGTACTCGACGAATTCTACACATTGAACAGTTCAAATTATCGAAACGGAATTCGTATTGAACTCTCATGGGCCCAACAATACCCTCCAGTCCGATCACGGACCGGAGGGAAGCCAGCCCCATAAAGAATCTTGTCAAAAACTCTTGAAAAATTATATGGAATCTCTTTCTTGCAAAACTTTTTTAATAAGTTTTTAAAGTATTCAATAGCATTAGTACTTGCATTGATTAAGAAAATATTCTAATATTTTTTTTCAAAAAATAAATATTGTATTTAATCTCATATCACCTCGTATTTTCTGTTTCCTATAATATTTTTGGATCACGTTTCATGTGTTTTTTTTTTCGGATACAATCACGTTTCATGTTTATGGAGTGGACAATGGACATTGGTACCCAATGTTCACATCTATTGGCCAATTACGACTTCTAAACTCAAGGCCTAATGCCCAATTTGTGAACCCATTAGTTAATTGGACTACCAGTGTGAGCTTGGGCTTATGCTGTTGGGTTTTGTGGAATAGGCCCAATTACAGACATTGTTTTGGGCTATCATCCAATTTACTCACTTTTTCTTTTTTTTTTAAGAAACAGTAACAGTCACCATTGCATTAAAATATTAAGTAGGAAGTTATTTACAGACCAAACCAAGTCATGCGCTGGCTTAATCATTGTTCGACTAACTTTTTTTTTTTTTTTTTTTTTTTTTTTTGGGGGGGGGGGGGGGGGGGGGTTGTAAAATGAAGGCCGAAGCCAAGCAAACTAAACTAAAACAGAATTCGCAGATCCCATGAGCTGGGTATCTTGCCAGAGGAACTCGACAACTGAGGCGGCGCACTTCTAAGAATCTGGTTACAAGGACGAGTAGACAATGCCATTTTCGCAAAGAAAAAAACTTGCTACAAGACCATATATCAAAAAGGTCAGGTTTTATGACACAACACATCCACCAAAACCTGAGAGTCAGTATATATTGCAATGCTGGTCATTGAAGCAACTATTCACTCAATATATTTCAGAACACAAAAATCAATCACAGCACTCAACTGATAATTTTTTTAGTCCTATCAACAAATTTGATAAAAGTTTGTTCATTCAAGTATACCATTGTGTTTAGTTTTTGTATTCATAGCAAAATCACTACTTACTAATATATATACATACACACAGAAATAGATATAAAGTGGAACCAGCTCGGGTTAAATTCAAGTTGACGTGTCAACTGTTCATTTTATGTCCATAAAAACCCTTCTAATAAATTTTGCACTTCTAAATAAAGGGCCTGAGGGAGTTAGGGGAGTTTTGTCATTGTGATACATTCATTACAATCCATCCAATTTTGTCACTGTAATCACATTGGGATATCCCAGCTGAAAAGTAATCCCTCTTTTTAATCTAGGTTTTGCTAACCTGTAGATTCTGAGTAACATTCCCTAAACTTGTGCAATGTGTCTCATAATATGTTTTGTGCTAGATAAAAGACACGATAGTTAAAACAATTGTGCTACCGTCCATGACCTATCACATGATCCACGCAATTTCCTGGTATTGAGCAAGGGTCAGCAGAACGAGTTGCAAAACCATATCCTACAACTAACACCTACTTGCAGTTGGCTACACAAATTCATTTATTCCACATTCCCTGTTGGTTGTATTTGAAGTCATATCCTAGTTAACTTTTAGACAATCATATATTTTCTTATCAACTTAATTCATGTTCTCTTTGGCCTTCCTCTATTTCTTTTACTACCCTTCCTTCACATGTATTAAATCGCTTCTTAATTGGTCTCACTTTCTCATATTTTGTTTTCAGTTGATCTCTCCCTAATAGATATATTTATTATTATTTTTCCCTTCTAATACACGCTACTTATCCACATCAACATTTTCATTTAAGATATACTCATTTTTTTTGACATGTTTCTTAACTGACAACATTCAACAAAGCAGGTCTTATTGCAATCATATCAAAAAATTTCCTTCAATTTAATAGAAATATTATGATCACTTGCACTTCTTCATTCATCCTTCCTTCCTTCCCTAATTTTATGGTCCACATCTTTCTCAATCTCTCTATATTTATGAATAATTGACCAAAGCGATCAAAAACGGTACTCCTTGCCCATAAGCTTTTACTCTATCTTCCTTTTTGTATATAGTTTTGCTGAGTTAATCTCCATATATTATGTGTGGTCCTACTTAACTTGAAACCTTTAAATTTTAAAGTATCTCTCCAAAATTCTAACTTATAGTTTACTCATGTTCACAACTAATAAACTAATAGTAAACTTATAGTTTACTTTATAGTTTACGACTAATCCAAAACCTAATTTCTCATTGTTATTCTAAGTCCTTAAAGTCATGCATCATCTGTTAACAGTAAAAGTCTATCCTTCAGCATAATTCCTTTATTGAAGTCACTTATCAAAATAATAATAGCAATACTAATAGTATTTCCTCTGCCGAACTCATTTGGTTTTACAACAGCCAGCAATGTTTCATTGCAAGGGAAGATAAAAACCTAGACTACACTTGCTTAATTCTTAATTATATAGGTATCATTTCTCATACCCACTGTCAAAATATAAACAGAGTGCCGCAAACAACAAATAAAGCTACAGTGTGCATGGCACATACAAAAGGATTATAGGTTCATGAACTAAGGATCTATTACAAACTAATGAACCAATCTGTTTGCAATATATGGAATTAACCAACAGCATTAGCACTTTTTGGTACATACCACCAGGGAGCACCACAAGAAATAGCAAGATCATTGAAGTTTCCATGAATACCTTTCCCTCCCACCTCTCTCTATCATATAAGATTTTGTCTATGTATACATATCCATATGCAAATATATAACCCTTATGTGTAACATGTGTAGTTGTGTGTTATATGTATTTTAATGTAATTTAGTGCATTCAACTTCAACTGATATATGTAAAACAGAAATCGATATATGAATGTGAATATGTTTGGTTTGGTTGTTATATTTTCTTGATCAAAGAAACTGTTTCATTTGTCTCATTTTCTTCGTTGCATATAGTTTGTGTTTTGTTGTCTTCCATTTTCTTTCTTGTCTCTTGTTGTTTGGTGATGAGCATCTATAATTTGTTGAACATCTGAGTGGAACAGTAGTTCCAACCCTATTATGCACCATTTATATTCTGAATTCTAAAGAGAAGAAATGCAACAAATGCAATTCCATATATCATAAATTCAATTCAATTGATCCAAAGTAGTTGAATTTCTACTACAACACGATCACCTACAAAAGCCATTCAATTCAATCAAACTACAGAAAAGAAAACAAACCCTATTTTCAGTTAACGAGGAGCCTTCTTCTTTCCAGCAATTGCAACCCGCTTGCCCTTCAAAGTCCGGCAATTGTTCTTCGTGCGCTGTCCTCTGCATGGCAGCCCCTGAATGTGCCTCACCCCTCTGTAGCATTGAATCTCCTTCAACCGCCTAATGTTAAGCGCATTGAACCGCCTCTGGAAACACCAAAACCACATCAATATTATAAACATTTTTTTCTATTATATAAAGGTTTAATTTCACTTTTATCTCCTAAACTATCATAATTTTTTCTATCTCATCCTAAACTATTAATTTAATCTATTTAATCACTAAAAATTCTGATTTCAGTTCATGTAGTCCAACTCATAACAGTTTTGAAACTTTATTTTATTTTATTTTATTTTTCAAGAATGTTCATATTGTTATCTGCTAATGACTACTAACATTTTGCAAATTCAACCTCTCTTCCTCATTCATCAAATTACCAAAAAATTCATTAAATCACTAAAAAATTTAGATGTAAATTTGCCAAACAATGGAGTTTTAATATATGTATAAAGGAAGGGGCTTAGAGAGAGAGAGAGAGAGAGAGAGAGAGAGAGAGAGAGATTACGAGATCGCCTTCGACCATGTACTTGGAGACTTGGTCACGGAGAGAGATGAGTTCTTCTTCAGATAAATCTTTCGTGATTTTGTTGTCCATGCTGAGGTCAACAAGGATTTGGCGAGAAGTGGTGCGGCCGATTCCATGGATGTAGCGCAGAGAATACTCAATTCTCTTGTTGTTCGGAATCTCTACGCCTCCTACACGGACGCATTTGATGCTCAAACCACCGAACTGCAAGCAAGCAATCAACGGAAGAAACTGATATCAAAACGAATTCAAAGACTGAAACCTAACCTAAAGCCCTGTTTGGTTGCTGAGAAAAAGAAGGAACAGAAAAGAAAGTAAAGGAATTAACCTTGGGAGGAGTTGGAGAGGGGAAAGAGAGAGAATTGGGGATTCTGGTGGTGGTTGTGTTGCAGATGAGAGACAGTGAAGCTGCGAGAGGTGTCGCTAGTGCTTGAGCCATTTCCTTTCGTTTCTGCTTTTTCTGGGACAGCAGAGAGAGAGAGAGAGAGAGAGAGAGTAGATGATGAAGGCTTATCCTCTGCTAAGGCTTCGTTTGGTTCAGCAAAATAAAAACAAATAAATAGTTCAAAATGTGATTTGTTGTATGTAATTTTGGAAATTATATCATATTCTTGTAGTTTCTAATTTTATAATAAAATAATTTATTTTATTAATAAATTATAATAATTTTTAATAATGTTCAAATTTTATTTTAATTAATAATTTAAGTAATTTATCATTGTATAGAAAATTAGTTAGGAATTTTATAAATCCTGACAATGAACTATTTATAATTTTTCAAATCAAAAGGAATAATTCATATTTTAAACAAATTTCAAACGATGTATTTATAATTTATTCAAAAATAAAAATGCTATGAATTATGAAACTATATTCCATCATTATTTCGAAAGTGAGTGTGGTATAGATTTATAATTAATGAAGTACAGGTCCCCTTATATTAAGGCACCGTTTGGAAAGAAGGTTTGTAGGTTTTTTTGGCTATTTTAGCCACAAAAGATAAAATAGGCTATTTTATCCACAACCAACAAAATATCACATCTAACCCATAATCATTATATTATTCTCTCACAAAAAAAGTCAAAAAAGCCAAAAAGTCCTTCCCAAACCAAAAAAGCCAAAAAGTGCTTCTCAAACCAAATTTTTTAGCCCAGGTTAAAATAGCCAAAAAGGTCAAAAAGTCAAAAAACCAACCCTAATTGTAGACTATTGATTTTTTATTTTTTTTTAGTGATAATTTTTTTAAATTTTGTAATATTGTTGTAAAAAAAATCACTTTTTGATTGTTTAAACAAAAAACCATTTTGATTGTTTCATTTTATTTTAGCTTATTTAGATAACAATAAAAAAGGGTATTATACATCACCTAAAATTTTAAAAAATATATAATAAATTTTATAATTTTGACATAATTACACTATATTTTCATATGATTTTAATTTGCATAACATTTAGTCTCATTTTTATCAATAATTTATTAATCATATAAATAAAAAAAAATTAGATTACAAATACTCTCTGAGATTTGCTTAAAATACAGATTGACCCGTATAGTTTGAAAAATTACAAATACCCCCCTATTATAACTTTTTATTTAACAGAATTAATTAAAAAAATAAAATTCATAATTGCTCTCCTACACAATAATAAAATTACCTAAATTATTAATTGAAACATATTTTTAACATTATTAAAACTGTTAATTGACTTCATGATTTATTAATAAAAGAGACAATTTGTTATGAAATTAAAAATCTCAAGAAGTAAAATGTAATTTTTAAAACCGCAGAGGACGATTGGTATGTTAATAAAACCTCAAGAAATGTATATAATTTATCCTAACATATATATTTTACACTTATTTTTACTCGTTCATCCTTGTGCTTACCCATATATTCCATGAGATTTTTCTCAATTGATTCTAGGTCTTGATTCAATTATTTGATTTCTTCTATAAAATCAACTTCATCATTTTTTATGTTTTGAGAGAATGTCATTAGGGTAGTGATACATAACTCTAAAATAATAACTATAATGGGAGTTCTAATTAGATAGAAAAGAAAGAGTAGAGAGAGGAGTATAAACTTCCATAACACAGACATTCTCCACAACATTAAAACTTTCAAATTAAAGCTCCCAAATATTATTGACCCAACTTTCAAAATCTGGAATTTAGATGCTCTGGGTGACACTATTTCTGATGAGGAAAAGGTAGCTATCCAAGCCATTCCTATAGCAGTGGAAGATAGAAACGATTGCCTGGTTTGGCATCACACCAACTCGGGGATTTACTCGGTAAAGTCTGGGTATGCTCTGGCCAGAACTATCAATGGTAAATCTTCAATTCGTGATCCTTTTTCTTCTACGGCCACTGTGGACAGTTTGTGGAAATCAGGGTGGCAAATAGATACCCCGCCCAAGATCCGTCACTTTTGGTGGAGAGCTTGTAACAACGCTTTAGCAACCAAGGCGGGCCTCTATAAACGCAAATGCAGTGCTTCAACGCTTTGCCCCATGTGCCAATCGGAGATTGAAACTGTGGAACATCTACTTTTTGACTACCCTTGGACTAAAGCGGTTTGGTTTGGCAGTGATATCAATTTAAGAGTGGAGAAATGATCCATCCCTAATGTGGTTTCATGGACAAATGATTTAATTGTGTCAGGTCTGCCCAAAGATGCAACGATGCAACTTCTCAGCAGAGTGGCGACCATAGGTTGGTATATTTGGAAATCTCGGAATGAATTCATCTTCAACCATATTCCTGTGGACCCCTCGGTGACCCTCCAGCGTATTGCTCATGAATGGGCCGAACGAGATCTTCTGTTTCGGCCTTCTCAAAATTCAGTCTCGCCTCTTGAATCCCCATCACCCGAACCGCCTTCGGCTTGGTCCCCACCTGCTCATGGCTATTTTAAAATTAATTGTGATACCACCTTTTGCCACAGGACCTCCAAGGTTGCTCTTGCAGCAATCCTCAGGGATTCCAATGGCCGTTTCATTGATGGCAATGCTAGGACTCTAGGTGCCTCCTCAGCCCTTCTTGCTGAAGCTCTTGCGGTCCGCATGGCTTGCCTTATGATCCAAGCTCACAATCTATCGAATGTGGAAATAGAAAGTGATAACCAAGTGGTGATTCAGTTATGCGTCTCAGAAACGGTTCCCCCTTAGGAAATTAGTGCTGTGATACTAGACATTCGTGCTCTTGCTCTATAGTTTTACCTCTCCTTCACTTGGACACGTTGCTCTAACAACAAGGTGGCGCATTGGGTTGCCAAGACCAAAGCTTCCAACTCTCTACCTGATTTATGGACTGTTCATCTGCCTAGCTCTTTTGTTACTCTTCTCTATTCAGATGTAGCCCAATTTGGTGATTAATATACTCCCTTTTTCTAATAAAAAAAATATATATATTATTGATTTTATTAATAATGTTGAAGCATATTCTCTTACTTGAATAATAATTGTATCAATTGTTACCAAATTAAATTTTAGTTGAGTCATGGACTCATTGTCTGATAATAATTTTATAATACCAATTTAATCCAACATATAGGAAGGTGCTACCATATTAAACTCTAAATCACCTTCCTCTTGTTAAAAGCCACCACATAAATGTCAAACATCCGTGGAGGCATTCATTTTTGTTATTGAAGATATTTGCATTAAAGCATGTAAGAAAATTGGAGGTAGCATCTCCATTAAAGCAAAGGAAGTGTCCTCCAAACAGTTTGGATATGTTTAGATAATGAATTTGAAAAGAAAAATATATTTAACTTATAATGTGACTTGCGTATAATTAGATTAGACTGTACTGTTAGGTCCCATGAGCCTACCATGGAACCCATATCGATGATCCGAACTACTCAATGTGTAAGGCTTGTCAAGTACTTCATCCTTATAAAAAATCACATTGATCGGATATCGATAGCTACATGTTCAGATTACATTTCTATCAACATTCGATATGATTTTTAAAAATAAAATTGTTAACAAAAATATAATCTGATCAAGTAGCAATTGATATCCGATCAACGTAATTTTTTGCAAAAATTACGTCCTCAATGAGCCCTACACATTGAACAGTTCAAATCATTGATGTGGACTCCATGGTAGGCTCACGAAAGTCTAACAGTACGGTCCAATCTAAACTGAATTGAAGACAAGCCTTACTCTTAACATATATTTCATTCACATTTCTCTTACCTTTTCATTTTTCTTTCCAAATCCTTACCCAAATTTATAATTCAAAAGACAACCTTAGCTCTGCAAACAATTGACGCGTCCAGGACTTTAGTAACTCCTAACTTCATGTTGAAGAAGATAAATAAGTAATTTCGCCCTTGATCAACATCAACTGCTTCTTAAGCTTTTTGAATTTGGCTTTATAAAAGCATTTTCAATCTTGCTCCCCTAAATTGTATTAATACTATAATTTATGATGATAAACATAAACACAAAAAGATCAGCTGCTTCATAAGCTTTTCATTGTTGCTCTCATAATTGTATTAATACTATAATTTAACACCATGAACACAAAAAAATCAACTTCAACGATATATTATTCATTGTGCTAAATTTATCAACATGCTCTACATCATACCAAATTTGACAAGATGGAAACCAAATACCAAACTTTAATGTGATCAAAAAAATACCAAAGATTCTCCATCTCCGTTTCCCTTTCTCCCACTATCCTAATACAGTCTCAACTATATCATGTGAAAATGTCAAGGCACATGAATCTCAAGGTATGATCTGATAGTTGAGAGTGAATTGAGAAAGGAACACAGAAATTTAATAATACAAGATCCCATGCCATAAAAAATTAATGCACGATTCTAAACAATGATCCCAATGCCCCAGGCACACGTTGGGGGCATTGGGCACTGCCCAGGACTCAGGCAGCAATCATACCTAATGTGTATTTTTTGTTGGGAGTTTCCTAGAAAAAATTGTCATGTCTTCCTGCAATTTCCTATAAGAAAGGCTCAATCTGTCATAATCAAGATTAAAAGAGGATATTTATGCTCGTCGTGTTCTTTATATGGAAATCCTTTCCCAATATTATTCAAGCTGTACATGAAGAAATCATCATGAGAACCATGATTCATAGAACATGAAGCGAAGCGAAGCAACACACAAAGCAAAGACATGTTCAGAGACAAATATCAGAAGTACACTATCATTTTGTCCTGTTTGAATGACCACTATGCATAATATTTAAATGAGACCTAATCTACGAAAACAACCAGACAATAACTGTCACGAAAGCAATCTAAAATAATTCACAAAACTTGGCACTAATTTGTAGTCATGTAAAGTTATCTACCTCCCGTTAGCTGCTCTGTGCGTTTGCCCCCTCAACCTCCCTGTAGTCCTCCTCATCACCAATCCACGATAGCCAGTCAAGCGAGAAATATAATTATTGCCAAAATGACCCGACACAGCTGCAGTTCCATCTCGATGCATCTCATCATCTTCCCCATCCCAAGATTCCAACCTGAAAATAGCATCACCCAGATAGTCATCCATGTCATAGTCCCCAGAAGAGGCACTGCGGTAGTTCCTCTCTATTACATAATCACCCATTACAATTGCCCCCGGTGTAGACGATCTAATCGTGCTGATCACGTCTTCTCGTTCTCTCTCACGCTCAAGCCTTTTCCATTTCTCAGCAAGTGAGGGGTCCACTTCCCTTGGACGCGCCCAAGGGTGTTGTGCCCTTACGTGCTTCCTCAGTTGTTTGTAAGTTCCAACAAACGAGCAGTTGTCTTGCATACAGGTTCTCTTCTTGGTATTAAAATACTTGCGTGCCAGTTCAACCACCGTCCAACCTTTCACCTGACACCTGCAAAGCGGACACAAAAGCTCTGATACCTCCTTCTTTTCGTTATTGACACAACCTATCCCAGGACTGAAACCCAAATCATCTGTGAGCCCATGCAATGGTTCAGCCATATGGGTTGAAGTGACTTTAGTATAAGCTTTCTTGTACTGTTCAAGACAGTTGGAATAGCGGTTGCTAGTCGCACACATATATGGACGGCAACCCTTGTTGTAAGAAGAGCAGAGGAGGAGGACGGCATTGTGAGGGTACTCCATACAAACCGAGCAAGTTGTATCCTCCCACTCTTTATTCTTCAGTGCTTTTGAACCTTTCTTCTTTTGACGGACATCTGTCAAAACGTTAAGACATGGAGAATTGGACTTCCGCCGCACCTTGTTTACTTTAGCCATTCACAAGCCAAACCTGACACTCATTCCAAACAAAAATAAAATAAAATAATAAAATAAAATGAAATGTGAAAAATCAAATAATTCTAACAAGCTAATGACTCAAATTTCAAAAAAAATAAATAAAAATGCAAAGGCTTTTTTGGGTTAACAATGTAAGTAATATCAGTAAATTGCTTTCACAAAGAAATCAAACCAGTCGAGTGTATTTTTCACACAATCTAATATTTATTCACTTCTCCAATAATATGACAAAGGACTTCCATAAATCATCACCCTCAAGAAAATATGTTAATAGGGAAAAATCCACTTTACCCTCTAGCTGTATGGGCCTAGAGAACTTTACCTCATTGTCTTTTAAAAATAGCCAATTACTACCACAAGGTTTTGGGCTAAAATGTACACCAACTCCATCAACATTAGCCATGAAAAGATGTCTATACCCTTTCTTTCTTCTTCTCTTTTGCATGCACACGCGCACAACTAGAAGAAGATTTGGGGGCTACTAGTGAAGCAACAATTAGCCTCCATTTGGAAAGTGGGTTGGCTTTTTGGTCTTTTTGACTATTTTAACCTAGGGCTAAAAGGCCTGGTTTGGGAAGGGCTTTTGGCTTTTTTGGCTTTTTTTACTTTTTTGTGAGAGAAAGAATGTAATGATTATGGGTTGAATGTGATGTTTTGTCTTATTGGGCTAAAAAACCTATTTTGTTTTTTGTAGCTATTTTAGCACAAAAAACCTCAAAACCAACTTGCCAAACAAAAAATAAGAGGGTGCTAAAATTAGAAAAAACAAAACAGCTAACAATGTCTAATTTAATAATCATATATGAATCTCTCTCTCTCTCTCTATATATATATATACATTTACCTATACATGAATTCATAAGCAAATTGTTCATGAATGAAGTGCCAAAAGAAGACCCAGCATAATCAGTACCTATGAAGCGAAGCCTGACAATAACAGTTAGCGTTCACATGTACTAGGGCTAAACACATGCAGTATTATCTCGCACCAGCTCTATCCATCTTTCCAAGTGGGAGAGATTTGTGGCTAGCAGGATTCGTGCTCCACCATATGAAGATTGTATGGTATGTAGAATTCAACTACAACATTTCCTTTTAGATCACCTAAGTTTTCTTCACTTTAGAGAACAATGCTATGAATGTGTTCAAGAGAGAATTGAATATGACTTTGCAATCAACATCAACAAACCTATGACACAACTTCCTCGTCATAGAACAGCATCTTAAATTCAAGTACCATATCCTTGAAACTTGAACATTCTCAAATTAACTCCAGGCTAAGGCAAGATTGATAAGGCTTGGAAACATCCAGCTTCTTTTAAAGTAATAACCACTAAAGATGAAAAGGGCAAAATGTTTGAATAGAGTATGGCCATAAAGCAGATTACTAAAAATATAAGCCTGTGCACATTCCAACTAAAAATATTTGTTCCAAACATGAATGAAAGTGTGTTAAACATGTATATTTGAAACTTAACAATATTGACCTAATTATTTGGGATTGGCTACATGGACCGATTTCCTCTAAGGCTCCACATGGTTCTATTCACACACATATAATCAGTTGAGTTTAAGTTATTCATGTAATTTCTTATCACATCAACCCAAGGTCTTCGAGGTCTTCTATGTTGTTTGTCACCCTCCACGTGGATAAAATTATTCCTCCTTATTGGCGTGTTAATTGGTCTATGATGTGCACATAACCATACCACCTCAAATGGCTTTCTCCCATCTTATCTTCAATTTCCAACTTCTACCTAATTGATTCAATTCTTAATTTATCTTTTCTTATAACACTACTCGTCTATCTCAACATTCTCATTTAAGCTACACTCATTTCTATATTAAATATATATATATATATATATATACCAACTAACATTTAGGACCATTCATGATAACAAGTCTAATAGCAATCCTATAAAAAATTTCCTTCAACTGAGTAAATATCCTAAAATCACACCACACACCCTTTTGGTCATACCACTTTTCCTACTTTCACCTTCCTCATATGTACAAAAATTATATAATAATAATCAGTACAATTTTGAATATACCCATTGTTCTTGTATATTGAATTTCATGAACTTTCTCACTCCATTCATCAATAAGTTTCTTAAAATTCAAAATCTTATGAAACAAATTTGATCAACCAAACTTCTCCTTTATCACACAAGCACTTCCAAACATTAATGAACTTCAATCGGAAATTCATTTGGTTCTATAACATTTCCTACTTTCATCTTCCTCATATGCATATCTATTAATCTAAGGTACAACCCTCAATCTTGGTACAGGAGCAGGTTTGGTAAGTGTGTATGTATATATAATTATATATACATGTTAAAAATTAATCCTCCACAACACCTGCATTTTCATCACAATGACTCATAGGTGTTAATACATAAACTAAGAATAAGATCATTGACTTATGGGTAATGTTAGACAAACAGAATTTATATAAAAGAACTTCAAACAAAGTGATGTGGCATCTTTACACTCATTCATTGGAAATCAAAGAGCCAATCACTTTGATTCATATTTGAAAAAATGCCACTAACACACAACATCCTGTTTGGATTTTCAATATAAAAGTTCTGCATAATTAGCATTTTTCATTAATTTGGTTCTTCTCGTTTCTGTTTCTCTTTGTTACTTATTACAGTACAATATACAAGACAGGGACTCAATTTTCATGGAACACCTAAACGCACCATTATTACATACCCAACCCAACTAAAGCTAATCAATTTAACAGAAACAGACCCAATTAGTTTACATAAATAAGCAATTAGACAAACCATAAAAACAAAATCACGTTTTAACTGTCGGTTCGGATTGAGTGATTTGGTGAGAAATGATAAGAAATAAAGTAGAACTCTTTTCTCATGTTTGGTTTATAAGTCAGTAACAAATGGTCAGAAACGATGAAAAATCGTGAGAAAGAGAACTTTCTTATCTTATAAGCTCACCAAAAGTGGTGAGAAACAAACTGATTGAACGTATATTTTTCATAATACCAATATTAAAATATAAAATAAATTCCATTCGTATATCACTATATCACATACTTTGCATTCTTACTCAATCAAACATGATAGTGAAAACACTTTCTTTTCTCACCAAGATGAGAGATCACAATCTTTTTCTTTTTCTTTTTTCTTTTTTCTTTTCCAATCCCTCGAATCGTGTAAGAATTGTGAACTTCAAAATATCAACACATACCCACATAATACACAAATATAAACAATCAAGAAGGCCTTGAATTTAACACAGTTAATCCAAAAACATATAGATGTGAAGTAGAAATCGAAGAGATAGTCAAAACCCAATAAATTAAACATTGCAGGTATCACAATTGAGATCGATATCAAGATCGAGATCAAATGTACCTCTGAGAGAGAGATGGTGGGATTTAAGTTTGAATGTGGATTAGGGAGGGAAGAGAGATACAGAAGAAAGATCTAGTTGGTGCTGGAGGTGAGTGTGTGTGTGAGTGTGTGAGAGAGAGGATGGTTCGGAGATAGGGTTTTGGTTGGGGGGGTGGGTGGGTGGAGTGAAGAAACGTGCGATGTTGGCTCTCTGACTCACGTTGGCGAAGGTTGCGTTGGGTGGTGTTGTGGGCTGGGCTTCTTCGGGCATAATCTAGAGTCTTGCAGGCCACGTGTGTATCGTCTAATAAGGGAGACATTATTTATTGGCTCCCTAGATTACAAAGAAAATAATACTAATATATATATATTGATATAATTTTAGAGAAATTTATTAGAAATTTTTTTTTTAAGTATTTGTATTTCAATTAGTTCATAAGATATTCTTATATTTTAATAAGTCTTATTATTTGAACATTTGATTTTTAATGTATTTTTCTTACATTTTTAATATTTAACCCTGATTAACATTTGTTTTATTTATGTATAACGTAAATTTATGGGTACTTGAAAAAAAAAATATAGTTAATCTCCTACTTTTAAAATAAGTATACTAAGATCTTGTTTGGGAATATATATATTTTTTTTACTTTTTACAAAAAGATGTGCAAAAAAGTAAAGATAGTTTATATGACAACTTATGGGTGTCTCTATTTACACACCACATATCATCTCAAGACACACCAATACTTAATTCACACATTTAATAATTTAATAAATAATAATTTTGTTCAATACACACGCAATGTTCCATTTTTACCCTTAATCACACACCCCACCACCGCCACCGCCTACAACCCAGCTCTGTCGCCGACGCCGGTGTTAGCCCCTCCCACTTGCCCTCTCTTCTTTAAGCCACCATTGCGATCTGCCCTTTAACCTCCCACACTTCGGATCTAAGGTTTCAGAGAGTAGAGATTTAGGGTTTCAAAGGCGAAGGGAAAAAGAAGAAGAAGAAGGGAAAGAATGGTGGGAGAAGGGTATCGGAGGGAGGGGGCTGGAGGGGGAAGCTGATGGGAGAGGTGCTGCAAGGGTGGTGAACAGGGGTGGAGAGGATGACATGAAGCTAGTGGAGTGGCGGCATCATCATTGGCATCGACTAGGGTTTGCAGTGGCACCATAGATCTTCCATCCCCTCCTCATAGCCACCAAAACTCCCTTCCACAAAAGTATGAGAGATAGAGAGAGAGAGAGAGCGAGCGAGAGATGTGCAATTTATCGGAAGAGAAGATCGCGAAATCTAAGTTGTGGAGGAGCGCTTGCGACGGAGGGAGAAGGTGAGAGAGACGTTGGCGGCTGCGGGAGGATGTGGAAGAGAGGTTGACAGCGGCAGGAGATGGGGAAGTCACTGGCAACGGCGGCGGTGATGGAAGAAGGAGCTGCTAGTTAGGGCTTCGGAGGAGAGAGAAAAGAGAGATAGAGAAGAAGGGGATATTTTGGTAATTCTCTTTATGGACAGAATAGTAATTAAAAAAATAGTGTGGGATGAGTAAATTAGTGGTGTGTAAATAGAGGCACCCGACAACTTATAGTGCCTTTTTAGTTTTTTTGCTAAAACTAAAAGTTGCCAAACGAGGCCTAACTTTCCATTTAATAAGATTAAAGTAAGTGAAATTAATTAATGAGTAACTTTTGAAATAAACAAAGATAAATATGAAAACATCAGAAGCAATTATGTTAAAATAAAGAAAATAACATGCATATTAACAAAAGAAAAACAGGAAGCTCTTTAGGGACTAACAAACAATCATACAACAAATTACAAACAAAAAAATAAAACTAATAAAAAAAATCAGATCCAAGGAAAATTATTGATCTAAAATAGATGTGATTTGGAAAGTTAGATCTACATCAAACCAAACAAGATTCGCATCAACACCCATCGTCACCGCTATCCAGCTCAGCCACTATCACCACCGCCGTGCTTCAGATACCACCATCAGTTAGAGTTGAAGAGAATAACACCTACAATGGTATAAGAGAAAACTTGAGAAGAGAGGGAACCATTGTGGATAGGGATGGCAATTTGAACCCAGCCCGACGGAGACCCTACCCCTCGTCCCCGATAAGAGTGGTTTTTTCCCGAAAAATACCCTTCAAAAATAAATCCCCGGTGACATTCGGGTCGGAAACGGTGATACATATTTCATCCCCGCCCCCAGCCCCGCCCCCCACTCCGGTTAGCCCCAATTTATATAGATATATTATATATATGTTTAGGGTTTGGTTGAACAGCTCATCAGCTCCTCTCTTACACTCTCTATCTCATACTCTCTTACACTCTCTCTCTTCTTTTCACACAGACGCAGACGCAGACGCAGTCGGCTCCTTACTCTCTCTCTTCTCTTCTCTCACTCTCTCTCTTCTCTTCACACAGACGCAGTCGGCTCCTCCAGGCCACCACCGCCTCCTTCTCCTCCAGGCCATTGCCGCCTCGTCCTCCGTCGCCTCTCGCGGCCTTCTCCCGTCGCCTCTCGCAGCCTCGCCCTCCATCGCCTCCTCGTCCTCCGTCGTCGCCTTTCGCCTCCTCCTCCCTCTGCCATGGCAGATCTGAGAAGATCCCGCCACCGCCACCGCCACCATCGATTTCCTCCCTCCCACCAGATCTGTCTCTATTTATTTATTTATTTATTTTTATTTTTTTTAATGATATTGCCGTTGATGACGTTTTTGTTGATGAAAATGATATTGATGATCAATGATGTTGTTGATGATGATTTGTTATTGAGAGAGAAAGCTAGACAGACAGAGAGAGAGTTACGGGGATTTTCTGGGGTCGGGGAAACCTGATCCCTGTTAGGAGCGGGGTCGGGGGGGTGAGGGGTTTCCCGCCGGAGATCGGGGCCGGGGCCAGGGAAGGTTGTAGCTTTGGGGATTGGGGACGGGGAGGGTGATCCCCGGCCCCGCCCCGTCCCGTTGCCATTCCTAATTGCAAATGTCAAAAATTTTAAAATCTCTACTGAAATCGAGAGAGAAACACTCAAAATTGCTAACCCAAATCTACACTCTAAAAGTGTATACACTTTAGAAGTATAAAGGAGGTTGCTAGAATATTGCCGAAATACTATCAAAAATCTCTTAGAGAGAAGGTTTAAATATATATTTTAATATACAAGATATGATGTTAAAAATTTAACTTTTTTAATAACTTTTTAACTTCTTGAATTTATATATTTTTAAATGTTAACATGTTCAGAATTTTAATCGTATAATTTTTTTTTAAATAATTGGTGTGTATGATTTAATTTATTTTAGCCTTTTTAATAATTTTAACTTTTTAATATTTTTTTTAATCAAAAATCATATTACTCTCAATAATATTACGTGAATTAAAACGTATATGCCTCGTGTTCCCACTAGATATAGGACTATACCCTAATTAGCGGGGTTGCGTAGTGTGGTTTAGACAGTTTGAGAGTAAAATTATAAATTAAATGACGGATTAGTGGATTGACAGATTGACAAATTATGATTTGAGCGATTTTAGACAGATTGACAGATTACAAAATATTTTAATCAATTATCAAGTATTTGTATAATATATAACACTAATTTGTATAATATTTTTTATATATATAATACAAACTAATTTTACATAATATTATATATATATATATAATTGGAGAAATTTAGCCAAAACCCCTCTATTGTACCATTGTTTGGTGAAAATGTCAGCCCAATTTATTTTATTTTATAAACTCTCTAAGGAGAAAACACATAATTGAGTAATGATAAAATAAAATATCTTCTTTTTTTTATTGGACAATATTATCAGAGCAACAAATTACTGTGAATCAGAATAACATGTTACTGTGAAACAGAGTAACATGTTACTGTTTACATCAATTTCGACGATAATAATTTTTTAATTTGTTTTTTATAGTCAACATAGTTTTTATTTGATAGATCTTGATGAGAGAATTTTAAAAATAGTAATTTTATTAAAAACTTATATTTATATCAAAAGTTATATTATTTTAAAGTTTAATATTTTGATAATAATGGTATGTGAACTTTTCAAGAAATTTTTTTTGTACTTATCCTTAATGCATTAAAATTTTATTATGAGGAGACTTTAACCAAATCTCCTATATAACTACTAATTTGTAATAAATTTCACCTATTAAATATCTTTCACACTTATTTTTACTTTGATATTTTATTATAGGTTAAGAATCTATATATGAATTAATTATAACAGGATAGAACTTATACGAAGGGATACAATTTTAACAAGAGAAAAGTTAGGGATTATGAAATTTTTTTTATGAAAATGATTATAAAAAATTTATGATCCTTGGATTATCTTGATTAGTGTGTGGTGTTTTATTCTAAGTGTAATCTAAGGGTCACAAAACTTTTATGATTATTTTTATGAAAGGTTTTTCATGATACCTAGTAGAAAACAGCAATGCTAGGTATCATAAAAAGTCTTTCATAAAATGGTCAGAAATGATTTGTGACCTTTAAATTACACTTATAATAAAACACCATATACTAATCAAGATAATTTAAGAATCATAAATTTTTCATGATTCTTTATATGATAAAATTTTAATGATCTCCAATATTTTTGTTTAACAAATTGAAAGATATTTTAACCTCGCCTTAACTCTGATCATCCTTTAAGGAGGGACACGGTCCTCCACGTCGCTGAAGGTTAGACTAATAAAAGGAAGGTGATCAAATCGATGTTTTCCATGTAAATCGAAGAAGCAATGAGTACACCTATGGCCTTACGTAATATCATGTCCTATGTATTGATGTTGTCCAAAATCATGAAGACAGCCTGAGCTATCTGGCCTATTCAAGTCCTCGCCGACGCAGATCACACGCTAAAAAAATAGAAAAAAAAAATTACCCTAATAGTTCTTATACTTTAAAATTTGTATCACTTTAATTTTTAACTTTTCAATTATAACATATTTAATTATAAATTTTAAATCTTATTTTAAATAAAGATAATTGAACATATCAGTACTTAATTTCAAGAGTAAAATCGTTAATTTAATAAAATATAAACTAATTTGACAAAAATAAATGTCAAAAAAATATTTTAAAATTTTTAAAAATTATTTCTACTCACCAAAGATAAAATTATATAAAATTGATAAAAATTACATGATTAATTTTTAAAAATTAATTTTACATGATCATCATCCAAATGCATAATAAAAATTAATTTGGTAAAAAAAAAAATAAATGTTTAAAAGATTTATCAATTTCATATAATTTTATCTTTAATATGTAAAAATAATTTTAAAAAATTCAAAAATAATTTTTTGACATTTATTTTTGTCAAATTAATTTATATTTTATCAAATTGACGAATTTGCCCTTGAAAAATCCAATAGTATCTTAAATTATCCTTATTTGGAACAAAATTTAAAATTTAAGATTAAATATGTCACAATTTAAAAGTCAGGCACCATAGTGACACAAACCCCAAACTATAGAGACCATTGGTATAATTCACCCAAAAAACAACAAACAAAAAAAAAAAAAAACAAAAAAAAAACAAAAATTCTCATCTTATTCCCACAAGTGGCTTGACCGCCTTACTCGTCATAAAACATGAACCGTAAACATTAGTCAGAAGGCTCTTGATTGGCCAGGGTTTGGAAGAATCAACATCGGTACAGAGCCCGAATATAAGGGTTCGAATTTGGCTCGAAATTAGGGGGAAGAAGGAGAAGGAGAAGGAGAAGGAGGAGAAGAAGAACTGGACTGGAGGAGCCAACAAAATAGGGCGGAGGCGGAGGTGGAGGTTGAGGCGGAAGCGACGGCGAGCAGAGGCATAGGCAGAGGCGGGGCTGCGATGCCGACGAGCGATGAGCTGCGATGATCGGCCGATGAGCTGCAACGACGACGACGTTGACGATGACTCCTCTGTTTCTCTCTCTCGTCTCTGCTCTTCTTCTGTGTTCAACGAAGAAGAAGAAAAGAAAGAAAGAAAAGGAAGAGAAAGAAAAGAAAAAAAAAAAAATTGAAACCAACAACGACGTCGTTTTGGGTTTTGAGCCAAATTCAAACCCCTAATTTCGGACCCTAAAACATTATAGTGGAAGAATGTGGTTATAGGATTTTGGTGGCCGGAGCGATTTGGTTGGTCAGGCTCAACCAAGATAAGAAAGACGCAAACAAGTGATTATACATAGTTTTCAGGTTCATTTCCATCTTTCTTTGTCTTTCCATTCACTCCCATTCGGTAACCTGTTCATGATATACCATACCAAGGCAGCTCATCATTTAGTTCTAATATACCTCTGAAAGTACTATTAAAACACAAACTCCCCCAAAAAAATGTCATTACAGAGATTCCAATCCTTCCTCTCTAAAATCCTCCGATGAACTGAAAAAACTACCTCCTAAAAGTTTATAATCACCACTTGATCACCCAGGTTTGATGCTTGGGAATAGCTTGGACCATCCCTAATGGCCCAGAAATAGTTTTCCCTACCTTGCTATGTCAGTAACAAACAGAACAAAAACATGAAAATTGGATTCATCAATAATAAAGGAAAAGGTGTTCTCAAAATAATAATAATAATAAAGGAAAAGGAAAACAGAACACAGAAGACACTCCCTTAGAATTTTGCTAGGTGCAAAATGTAATAATGCATGTCAAGTTGTTCGAATGGAAATATATATACAACTAACATCTAATTCGGATCTTTACAACAATTGCTCAAACACAATTTAACTTCCACAATTAACCCACAACAATTGAAGGAAAAGCGAAGATGACAATATTCTAAAAACCTGTCATTGGCGAGAAATTCATTTTGCACAACAATAAAAGAATAACAATGATAACCTTAAAGCAATTGTGGTCTGGTGCAACAAACTCCAAACAGTGCTAATCATGGTATAGCAGTTCTCATGGAGTCTCATATTCAATGGCGGATTCCAGATGGTGCATGAAGCCTCTCAAACTTTCAACAAGCCAGACATGTTATTATCTGTGTGAAAAATCAAATAACTGCAATCCGTTGGATCAGTAATGTGACCTGAGGCTTCTCTGTTGCAAATAAATAGTGATGGACGGAGCTGTTTCAAGAGAAAAGACATGAGTAAGCAAAAATGATAACACCTACTTGGCGGAATACCCGTAATTTATTTGGGGTCACACGTAAACTTTTTAAAGACTGGAGTGAAAATATAGTTCCATATTTTCTTTTCTTTTCTTTTCTTTTCTTTTCTTTTTTTGTTTTGTTTTTTAGTGCAATATTTTGAAATATGTCTTCTTTGCACTGTGGGTCAACTAAGCAATTTTATATCCTCTCTATCCATATATACTGCATGCGTTGCCAAAGAGAAGAAAGTAAAAAGAGGCGGGACTTGTGAGTGTACTATGTATGTATAATAAAAGGATTACAACAAATATCCTAAGACTAAATGATGAACAGAAAGACTGCCAAAGATTCTTTCATGACAATTCCCAAGACAGAACATATAGAGAAAATTTGAAAACCTGTTAGTCAGCAACATATGCTGAGAACAAATTTCTATGACACAGCAATTGTGGTGCTTGAATCTTACAAATTCTTTAATAACAAAATTAACCATTACCTCCATTATCTTCAACACTTTATAGTTCATGCGAGCTATTAAACCCGTCGACCAAAATTGTACGGAGATGATGAGCCCGAGGAAGATGGAAGTGGCCTCCTAACATATGGATGATCCAAAAGATCAGCAGCAGTGGGGCGATCATTTGGTTTAACTTGTAGGCATCTAAAGATGAAATCCCGTGCATCTCTAGAAAGAGAATCAGGAACAGGTGGTGGCACACCCCTTCCAATCTGGAACAATGCCTGCATCTGCTTAATCACAGAGTAAAGATATTAATTATTAAAATAACAAACAAAAATTGCTGTAATGTTGCAATTTCCTGGAATAACTAATGGACTATGATATAATATACCAAACCAAAATAGCTGTCATGTGACCACAACAATTTTGGTCAAGTAAACATTGGTTATGTGAGGAAAGAACATCTAGAAACAGCAGATGTAAAAAAGCACACAAATAAATTCTCCCTGAATAATCCATCGAGCAAGTCAATTAACCACATAGCATCTAATTCCTCATATCCCCTGCTCTCATATGTTATCATTAGTGGATCACAAATTATACAGGGAGTATTTTCGGCCTTCACAATAAAAATAAAAATAATAATAAAAAAATAAAATGTATACAAGAAACAAACTTCAACTCAAAACATTAGCATAATACTGAAATTTTAATGTTTCCACCGAAACACAACACACTACAAAACATATAAAAATATAAGTTGTTTTGGATGCCTATTAGGAACATCCAACAATATTGATTTCCTAAGAAGCGGACACGGAGAAGTGACACAACAACAAAATTAAAAAAAAACAAAAATACAAGACACAACACATGGGGAACACACATTGTGTACTATGCCAAAGGTAGGTGTGTACTCAATCTTTCCCTCCTAAACATACATTAATGTGTACTAAGTAGACGGTTTTTTTATATATTTATCATGTGACATGTATATGAATATATCATTCAAAGATAGTTTTTGTTTATTTTTATTTTTTTTTAAATGCAACATAACAGTTTCTATAAATCTTCATAGTCTTCTCTTATCATTGTATCCTAAGCGAAGCAGCACAGACGTACACATAACACAAGGACAAGTACAGGACATAATCCAGGACACGATATGCCTAGGACACATTAAAATTTTATATTTCTATAAATTAATTATGTCAGAATAATTTATTCAAAGGTAATGAAAAAGGTAACATAATTGATGATACTAATTAAAATTTTTAAAAAAAACATCAAGGTATTATTTACGTAGCAATTTGCATATAATGTAAAATAATTATAAAACATTGAAATACACATGATATTTTCATCATATAAATGTTTCAAAACAAATTTAGAGTGCACAAGTTGCATTTTGAAGAATGCATAAAATTATTATTATGAAGAGATTTATCACATAGATCATGTTCAAAAGGTTCACAAAGTGTCTACAAATTATTTGTATGCCCGCTATTATAAATTTAACTTTAATAAGTCACATTGAAGAAGTGTCGTACACTCTTTTAGGAGTGTCTATAGAGTGTCAATGTCCAACGTGATATGCTCCCTCTATGCAAAGTGTCTATGCTTCTTAGAACATACTAAAGCAGTTGTACTTCAAAATGATAGGGTGTTTGGTTTCACTTTCCAGATTATCAACTTATTTGCATTTTCAACTTAAAAAGCTCAAAAAACTAACTTTTTAAAGTTGGGCTTTAGATATGTTTTTTAGGGTAGTTTTTTAAATTTATTATTAAAGATAAAATCACCTTATTTAAATTTTACCAAACAGAGCCTTTATCTTCTTTTTCCCCAAAATACAAAAAGACAAAAAGAAAGAAAAGTAGTTATTGTTTATAAAGTACTGCTTTATATTCACACTGTTCATATCCACCAAACTGTATCACAAAGATTAGATATAATCAAGTAAAAGAAGCTGAGTTCTGTTGAAAAAACCAGATCTCACCAAGTAAACATCGCAAACTACTAAACATGAATCTGACATAGAACCACAAGAATAAATCAGGTCATATAAATTTTCAGTGAATGTTTGAATAAAACATCAAAATTCAGAGGAACCTAGTTCAGGCTAGCTTCTTTTAAGAATTTAGTCCATTTAGAATGACCTAGAAGCCTTCAGTTCTAGTCAGGCAAAGAATAATACAAGCCAATCTGAAATGAAACGTGGCGTAACAAAAAAATCTACTCTAACACAAAATCAAAGTTGTGCAGATTTCTCCATAAAGCAAAGGCATGGAAGAGCTTTTTAGAAGAAATTATAACAAATGTGTTACATACAGATTCTAAATTAGCGTATGGAATCTGACGGGTCAACATCTCTAAGACAGTGCACCCAAGGCTCCATATATCTGCTGGAAGCCCATACCCCTGGTCATTCCGTTTAACAACCTGCAAAGGTAAAAACTTCGATATTCAGAAAGGATTTTGTCTGTCTATTTGCCTCTCTCTCTCTCTACATATGCATATATTATAGTTTAAATCTGTATATGAGTAGATGCACACATAAATATATATCTAATATCTACACGTGCATATTACCATTTTCCATTTTCGTTCTAGATGGTTTGTTAAAATAATGATCATACCTTACTTTCACTTCGTATGTCATCAAAGTTACCATGGTACCACTATATAATATAAATCAATAAACATACTTATTTTATCTCTTTTCACGCTGCAACTTATTATTAGTATCTATTACGTCCTACACAACATTCTATTCAATTTATTTACTTTGCTCAGTATTAATTTCCATTCTGCCTCAACAAATAATTTAAAACCACAAACTTCCTATTTCTTTATAAGTAAAATAATAGTTATAACTACAAACTTCCCATTAATTATGTATATACTCATCTCATTTTTCACCCTTAGAGCCTGAGATCAGAATAACAATTATATCCTGCGCAAAATCTATTATATCTTCACTTCTCTCCAATCTTATACAGAACAAGGATCTGATATGAATTCTATATTGGTATCACAATCAATAGTGCATTGAGCCATTGACCTATTTGAGTAAACACAGCTTACACACTCCTATAAGCTAATATTTAGAACCATTTTTCAATGTGATGATGCAGCTGTTAATCATCAATCCAACTGGGACCCATGCTTCACATGTATGCATGAAGTCCTAATCTAATCTAATCTAATCCAATCAGGAAAAGAAGGGTTCCAGTTTAAGGCAAACCTCAGGTGCCATCCAATATGGAGTCCCCTTGCAAGATTTGATATCATTTAACTTAGTCGCCTGCACAAGGGTATCAACCAAAAACATTAGCAAGAAGAAGCAAATGGAAGTAAACAACATCAGGAACTATAAGAAAGAAGATGATATTGCAATCTGAAATGGGGAAGGGAGGACCTTTGCCAATCCAAAATCTGCGAGTTTAACAGATCCATTAGCATGCACCAATATATTAGCACATTTTATATCCCTGGAAGACAAGAAAGGAAAAGATAAGACTTTGGGAACCTAACTATCTTTATATCCATGAGTTCACAGGCATATAGAGAAATTGAAAAATGGAGATGGAAAAAAGTTTGTGAGTGTTTGGGAAGTGGGTTTTTATGTAGGTTTTTTTAGTTGTAGGATATTATTGGATAAAAAAATTTTGGTGTTTGGGAAGATAGTTGAGTTTTTTTTGTGGTTGGATGTGATGTTTGTGAGAGAAAAAGTGAAATGATTATAGGGTTGGATGTGATACTTTGTTTGGATTTGTTTTTTTTAGTTTTACAAAAAGTTTGTCTTTTAGTGTAAAAAATAAAAAAAATCCAACCCACAAACTTCCCAAACACCTGTCTAAGCTCTGTAAGATTGGTAACAAGATAAAAACACATAAATAAAAAATTTAAAAAAAAGGCAAACAATTAAACAAATTAGCGAGCTTCAGGAGTTTTAAGAAGGAAAGAAGTAGATATGACTAGACTATTACAATACAGATACATGTTTCATATCTTGATCAGCTGCGTTGAACTCTGTTTAAACTTAATATTTGGACCACAATCTCACTAACATTTTTTCCCAACTTAATCTAGTGATTTAGAAAGTTCATTATCCTTTCATCTTTTGCTGGGAAAAAGTATGAAGACAATCAAATTCAAACTATGGATTTTGAGATAAACATAGACATGCATGGCAGGTCAAGAAACCAACAATTTAGGCATGTCAAGTTTAGTTGTATCACCTGTGAACCACATTTCGCTCATGAAGATACTTCAGACCATGCAAAATCTGCCTTGTGTATGAGGAGACTATAGAATCTTGAAGATTATACTTCTGATAGAGACTTAAAAGGGAACCTTTGGTTACCAGCTCGAGAAAGATATACAGATTTGATTCATCCTGCAAAGGCCATTTTTGTAGAAAATAAAATTTAGATGTTATTATCCATTAGTTGCAAGATAAAGACATATGTATTTGTTATCCAAGATTTGCTAGGTGTAATATTTGAAAACAAATATCTACAGCAAGCGTAACTACTACCAAACATGTACCATAATTAATCAGAAAATTGATGTGTAGGAGGCCTTAAATCTTACAAATCAAAATAAGGCATCAAAAAATGGATTTGGCTAGGTTGCTCGCAAACTCGATGTATCATCTAGTTTGTCTATGAGAAACCCATGATCTGCAAACACTGGCATCAGTGCCATGTACTAACATAATCACAAGGGTGTTTAACACATTAACTCCACAGTGACTAGAAACAGGTTCACCGCTATATGTTTTTTAATAAAAAAGAGAAAATTCTATTTATGCAAAGAAAAAGAAGATAAGGAATTCTTCTAGCCCAGGAAAATAAAAATACGGCACAGTAGTTCCCCAAAAGAAAACCCAAGGGAGCATGCAAATCTTGGAAAGAAGATGAAGTTATGGTAAATTTGCCCTATACCTTATATTTTGAATTAATTTTTGGATAAAAGACAGTTTTAGTCCCTAAAATATGTGTTTTTTTCATTCTAGTCCCTTAAATTTCAATTTTGTCATTTTGGCCCTCAAAGTTATTAATTTGAGTCAATTTGGGCCTAGGTCTAACATCCGCCTACATTGATAACATAAATATGTATAAAAGACAGTTTTGGTTTCTAAAGTATGCATTTCTTGTCATTTTAGTCCCTCAATTTTTAATTTTGTCATTTTAGTCCTCAAAGTTGTCAATTTGAACCAATTTGGTCCTAGCTCAAATTGACAACTTTGAGGACTAAAATGACAAAATTTAAAACTTAAGGAACTAAAATGACAAGAAACTCATATTTTAGGGACCAAAACTGTCTTTCACTTAATTATAAAATATTTTTCCCGTTATCAATGTAAATGGCCGTTAGAAATATGACCAAATTGATTCAAATTGACAACTTTGAGGACCAAAATGACAAAATTGAAACTTGAGAGACTAAAATGACAAATAATGCATACTTTAAGGACTAAAACTGTCTTTTATCCTTAAGTTTTTCTCATGTCAACTTTAATTTTTGGAGCATGTAACACAAATTCTGTCGATTTGGACGAAATTATTGACAACGGGGAGGTAATTGCAAAATGGCAAAAATCATGAGGGGTAATTGGCTATATTTAAATAACGGCAGTGAAATGCTCAGGTACTAAACCACATGGGGGTAAAATGGATTTTGCCCTCAACTATTTTTGTTAACCAAAATACCTGCTCTTTATCTTAGCATTTCCAAGCCTTAATAGGTATACAACATGGCCCTATATATACACTAATCGTTACATGGAGGGCAATGGAAAGAAAGAACAATTTTTCTTTGTCACATTTCAAAGTTTTGACAATTCATCTCCAATTCCATAAATCTCAAAGGAGATGGAGAAACACTATAAACTAGACTCTACCTCATATATGTCATGGCCAACTGCCCCAGTTAAGTTTAAGAAGAGACAACATGCCATATATATTTGTGAAATCGTTTTACCAAATGGTGAATCGTGAATCGTAAGATTCATTTTATTTAATATGATATATAATTATATATATATATATACACAGTGTTTAAAATAAAGTAAATTATCAATATGACTACATTATATATATGTATATACATATAAAATCATGTATATCGATACAACTGATTAATCTCTTCTATATATTTTCACAGTTTGGCGAAAATGATGTCATTTCATATATTATGTAAACTAAAATAGATATAGAACTGAATCGCAGTGAATCATAAATTGAATCATACGATTCACTCAATTTTCTGATTCAACAACACGATTCGAATTGTTTTTGTTGAAACTCGTATCGAATCATGTGAATTGAATCATGAATCGAACAATTCTAACAACCACGTAGGTTAGAAAAATCTGAGAGAGAATCAATCACTAGACAACATGGAAAGTAAGAGTACCTTATCTGTGCCATAATATCGAACTATGTTCTCATGCTCAAACTGACTAAGAAGAGCAATCTCCTGAATAAAACATGATAAAACAAAACACAGGGGATGAGAAGAGTCTCCACAGAAATCATTTATCAAAAACCTGTAGTAGATAAATTAGGGGAAAGCACATTGACAACATCCACAAACATAAAGCAAAGATTTTTCTCACCTGTTCAAGTTGGGAAATGCTTTGCCTTCCCTGGTCTCCTTGATCAAGCAAAGAAACTTCCTTCACAGCAATAAAGACACCTCCACTGCAAGATGACACATAATAAATCATAAGTTTAACAGGTATACAGAAGTCTAGCTAAAAACATTAATGTTTGTAAAGGTACAAAGAGAACTCAGGAATTAGAATTAATTTGAAAACATGGTGATGTAGCACCAGAAGGCAGTGAAGTAGAAAAACAACAAAAGAAAAGAGGGAAGAAGGGGTCACAAACCCAAATCAAATATCTTAATCTCACTTAATCAATTATCAATATCCATTGTCAAGTCTGCTAAAACATCAAAGAAAGGCCATATATATTGGCAAACCAAACTAATCCTAGACAAACTCAACATCCTAACTAAAAACTCCTAAATAAATAAAATTTCTAGATAAATAAATTCCTAATCTAACTCATATGTTCTTATCATTTCTCCCATGGCGTAAAAAATTCTTCTTCAGAGGGTTGTAATTGCTTCACGAAGTGGCACGGCTGGCTTTATGAGCAGAGCAGAAACGACAGTTATGGCTTTGAGGGTTGAGGGTACTCATCATGGCAAAGATCTTGTGTGGCATAATTGTTGTCAAATTGCGAATCGAATCGTGAATCGTAAAATTCATTTTATTTAATATGATATATAATTCTATACATTTGAATACATGTAAAAATACATACAATGTTTAAAATAAAATAAATTATCAATATGACTAAATTATATATATACGTACAAAATCACGTATAACAATATAACTAATTATTTTCTTCTATATATCTTCATGGTTTGGTGAAAACAATGTTCTTTCATGCATTATGTAAACAAAAATAGAAATATAACTAATTCGCAATCATAATGAATCATAGTGAATCACAATGAATCGTAGTGAATCATACAATTCACTCAATTTCCAATTCAACAACACGATTTCAATCGTTTTTGTTGAAACTCGTATCGAATCGTATGAATCGAATAGTGAATGAATCATACGATTCTAACAACCATGGGCATAAGGATACATCCAGATTAGCGAACTTCATTGGGCTTTGTTCCATGGTACGATTGCAAAGATTATGAGGTGATGGTGGACTTAATTTTTTTTCTCTCTCTGCTAGACTTGCTTCTTTTTTTTTCTTCTTTTATGCTGGTTAACTAAGATCTGGATTCAGTTCAATGGGTTGGTCACAGGTTGGGCTGTGCAGGTCTAATAGATTCATTTCCAAAGTCTCTTGTCATTGCTCTAATGTTTTCGAAATCTTTCCATTTTCAAGCTAATTGAACAACATAACAAAAAGAAATTTTCATCCTTACCCTAATCCACATAAGGTGGCTTGATTAAGCAACAAAACTTTAAAATTCATAAAAATAAAAACCGCCTCCTTGCCCCACTTACTAGTTCACTTGATGCCGAACAATATGGTGTTTAATATCTCAAATTCTCTCACAACCATCGGTATCCCTTTTCCCACATACTAGGAAGGTAATATGAAGCCTACCATAATAAAATAAATAAGTTCATTTTGCATCCAAGGGAATTCAAGCTTATGGCAGCTTGAGATATTCCAATTACAATAGAAGAGAACAAGAAGTTCCCTCTCCTTTGGCATATTAATTAGGTCTAAGCCTGACAAGAGGGCATCAAGTTTTACAAATACAAGAAAATGATATTGAAACCATCGCTTGATTATAGAAACACACTACTCAAAATAAGAAACAACCAAAATCAACCCTTTGTTAGAAATGTGTTGCCATTCTCATAAAGTGGTATACATTACATACAAATAAATGGACTCCAACTCTCTGATATGATGGACATTCTCTGTGAAAATTTTCTTGTACGGAATTTAGAAGGAAAGCCTCTAACGAGAAAGAAATCCATGCAAAGTCCAAATTCACATGCATATTCAATTAAAAGTGATAACCATGAATATTGAATAATGGGTTGCAATTTCGCAACTCACGCCATGCATGTGCAACACATATAATGTCTAATGAATGCAAAAGAAAGGAACTTTTTTATATCCACACACCAGTCAGTAAATTTATCCTAAATTTTCAAATTTCCATTGCCTCCAAATTCACTTAAAATCAAATTTGTCAAACCCCAGAAACAAATTCACATCCAAATTCAAAGTCTGTCACTCAACAGTTAACACATTAATCTAAAAATACTAAAATTACTAATAAGGAAAATAATGTGAATAGCACTTACTCAGCAATGCCTTCGTACACGGATCCAAACGACCCACGGCCCAGAAGCTGACCCTTTACCCAGTCCCCAACGATGGAACTAAATCTATCATTTGGCGAAATGTTCGACAATCTATCATTTGGCGAAATGTTCGACATGCCCTCCGTCGTGAGACTCCAACAATCATCATCATTCGTGGTCGTAAACGAACTTGACTTAGAATGAACAGCAGTCTCTCGTCTCTCTCCCAACATAACCCCATTTAATCTCTTTTGCTCAACTATCTCTTCTTCATCATCGTCAGAAGAACTGTACTCTCTTGCAGAAGACAAATCAATATTAAAATCCGGAGCAAAAGACTTCAAAATATCCCAAGTTGAGCACGAATTGTCCATACGTGGCAACGAAATTGACGGCGGCGGAGCAAGAACATTGTCCATACGTGGCAACGAAATTGACGGCGGCGGAGCAAGAACAGGTGGGCGAACACCCTTAATTCCACCTCCGCAACTCCGAGAAGTCTTAGCAGTAATCGGATTATCCATAACTTCACTAACCCTAGCACTGTCTCCAAATTTATCTGACAATTCACAAACCCTAACACTGTCTCCAAATTTATCAGACAATTCACAAACATCAACAGATTCATCATTAACCCTAACCCTATCTGCAAATCCATTAGACAATTCATTAGCCCCACTATCATTATCATCAACTTTCGGATCAGCCCTAGGGCTTTCCAGATTCCGAAATCCCGAAATTGGATGAAGATCAGATGAAGATAAGCGGAGCTTCCTCGCCTCCCACGCCGCCGCTGGAATCGCGAAATCTTCGGGCCCGCTGAGCCCTAGACTCTTGCAAATCAATTCGAATTCGCCGTCATTACCTTGAACTCTGAAGCTAGTTACGTGCCCTAAAGGCGACAAATCAAGCGATCGAGTTCGGTGAGCCGGCGAATCCTCCGACGCCGGCGATGACGCCAACGACGACGACGATGATGACGAGGGTTCGTAGTCTATGTTCTTGTTCGCGAATCGACGCTCGAGCTTGGGACGACTCTTCTTCTTATTCTTCTTCCAGTCCATGCTCTTTTGCTTCTCGCTATGAGTGAAGAATCGAGGTATGCGATACATTGAGAGCTCGACCCATCCAAGTCCGTACCTACCAATTTGATCGGAGAAAGCAGCGAAGTTGAGAAGATTCAAAATGATTTTCTGTGAAAGCTGTAAATTTGTGAGAAAATTTACAGAATATGACTAGATCCAGAGGACGAGAAGGGGGACCCAGTTTGGAGACGAAATGGTTGAGGAGAGAGGGAGAGAGAGTCGTGTAAGACTGACAGAGACTAGTAAACGCCGTCGGAGGAGAGAGAAAACGCGGTGGCTCATAAATATCGTCTCGCCGTTGTACAATACAATTTCTGGGAAAATTACTATTACCAGTCAAAATACAAACATAGGTAAGTGGTGAGGTCACCAATGGGTAGCGATGGCCACCTGTAGCGTAGAGTATGTAGGTAAGTGGTGAGGTCACCAATGGGTAGCGATGGCCACCTGTAGCGTAGAGTATGGGTCGGGGGCCTCTTATCGAGTTCGGATTCTCGGCCGCCGTTCTCGGCGGCCGTCCCAGCAGCTCCCCAAAACGACGTCGTTTTGGGGGTTTTTTTGATTTTTTTTTTTTTTTTTCCTTTCTTCTTCCTCGTTCGTTCGAACGAACCAGAGGGGGGAGGGGAGGGGAGGGGAGGGGAAGAAGAGAGAGAGGGGGAGGGGAGGGGAGCCGTCGGTGGGCCGGACTGGAGGGGGCCATTATCACCGGGGGAGGAGGAGGAGGAGGAGGAGGCGGAGGCGAGGCGACGATCGGACGGCTGGACGACCTGCGACGGCGGAGGCGAGGCGAGGCGAGGCGAGGCGGAGGTGACGATCGGACGACCTGCGACGGCGACCCTCCCCTCCCTTGCGACGACCTGCGACGGCGACGAAGGAAAAAGAAAGAGAAAAACCAGAACGAAGAAGAAGAAGAAAAGAAAAAAAAAAAAAAAAAAAAAACCCCCAAAACGACGTCGTTTTGGGGGGCTGCCGGGTAGGGCTGCCGAGGATCCGGATTCGCCTCTTATCCAACTTCATCCAATCTTTGCCGCTTGCTCTCACTCTAGACTCTTTTCTTGTTGGAAAATGGGTCATTGTTGTACTCAAAGCACAATAGTAATTATAGTGTTTTTATTTGAGGTGTATTATGATCTTATTTTTATGATTTAAATCGTTCATATTGTAGGATTTATTGAGTACTTCATGCATACCAAAAATCATATTAATCGGATATCAACAACTATATGATCGATAACCAAAAAAATAAATAATAAGTTTTTCTTTTGAGAAATAACATAAACAATATACGATTCGATCATATAATTATTGATATCCGATTAATATGATTTTTGGTAGGCATGAAGTACTCAACAAACCCTACAATATGAACGGTTTAAATCATAAAAATAAGATCATAATACACCTCAAACGGAAACACCACAGTCACTACTGTGCTTTGAGCACAGTAGGACCCCTGTTTCATTCTTGTGAAACTCTCTCTCACACTCACTCAAACTCGTAAATTTTAAGGCTTCTTTGGAAAGTTTGGTTGGTTTTTTTTTTTTTTTTAAATATTATTTTAGTTCCGATTAAAAAGTTTATTTAGCCTTCATTTGGGAACCTTTTATTTTAGTCAAAAAATCAAAAAATTAGCCCTCATTTGGGAACCTTTCATTTTAGTCAAAAAATCAAAAAATTATTAAATTAGCTAAAAAGTCAACAACTCATACAAAAAAGTTAAAGATTCTCTTTTCTCTTTACTTTTTGCACATCTTTTCGTAAAAAGTCAAAAAGTCATCCCAAACATACTAGTTTTTTTTAGTTACTAAATTAGCATGTTTCCAAACGAGGCCTTAGTTTGATTTTTTTTAGTTTTTTAATTTTTGTAAAAAAAAAAGATTATAATTTAAATGTAACATTTTATTTTATTAATTTTTTAACTTATTTTGTTTTTGTGACTAATTTAGCTACAAAATTACAAAAGCTTACATCCCAAACAACACCATAATCTCCACTCCTGACTTTATTAGATCTGCAACATAGTCAAAAATTTAACAATAATATTAAATTTTAATAATTAAAACTAAAAATGTTATTTACAATTAAAAAAAAATATCTATATAATATGGCAAGAGAGTTTTTGAAAATGTCCAAAATATATCAAAGATATATTTGGTTTCAATAGTTGAGATGAATCTTAAATATATATCAATGGTTCAGATTAATGGATGTTTCCTGCCCAAACACTCCTCTCTGTAAGCATCACAAATGATTTGCCTCTCCATTTACTCGTCCTTCTCCTTACCTTTCCCCTCTCTCTCTCTCTGTGTTTAAACATTTTTTTGCCCTCTCTCAGCTTTTGCCTCTCATATCTCGAATTCGAATCCTCGATCGCCCTTCTCGGCGGCCCTTTCCTGTAGCCCCCAAAACGACGTCGTTTTGGGGGTAAATTTTCAAAAAAAAAAAAATAACGTAGAGGAAGAGGGAGGAAGGAGAGAAAGAGGGAGGAAGGAGGAGGGAGGAGGAGGAGGAGGGAGGAGGCTGCAAGCTCACCGTCGCAGCTCGTCGCCTCGCCGCCCGTCGTCGCAGCCTCTCGATCTTCGCCCGCCATCGCTCGTCGCAGCAGCTCCCACCGCCGTCCGGCCCCACCTCCGCCTTCTCCTCCTCCTGTGATTATGGCCCCCTCCAGTCCGGCCCTTCCCTTCCTCCTCCTCCTTCCTCCCTCCTCCCTCCTCCCTCCTCCCTCTTCCTCTGCTCCTTCCTCCCTCTTCCTCTGCGTTTTTTTTTTTTTGAAAATTTGCCCCCAAAACGACGTCGTTTTGGGGGCTACAGGAAAGGGCCGCCGAGAGGGGCGACCGAGGATCCGAACCCCTCATATCTCTGTCTAACCATTTCTCTCTCTGGCTTCATTAGACCTCACTCCGGCAACTCGGTCATCACTCCGACCACTCCAACTGCTCAATTGTAAGGTTGGTTTCCTGTAAGGTTTGATCTTTTTAGGTTGGTTTCTTGTACGTTTTGATCTTGTTGGGTTTAAAATGGGTTTGATCTTTAAGTGATAAAATGGGTTTATTGGGGCTTAATAAACCCAGAAATTGAACATTTTTTTTCAGAGCATATTTTTTGTTCAAGGCATTTTTTTTTTCTTTCTATCGTAGACCATGCTCTGTTTTTTTCAAAGAGTTTTTGTTGCTCAATGGTTCAATGTTCTAAACTTTAAAAGTGATATGATTTGGGTTTATTGGGACTTAATAAACCCCAAAACCGAACCAAATGAAAGCGTTCAGAGTTTTTGTTACTCAATGGTTCAATGGTTCGCATGTTGAATTAATGTATATATATACACACACGAATTTTTGTTGTTGGGTGTATGTAGGCACCATTATCATAAACTGAACCAGTTTGGTGATTTGCATTTTGAATTTGGGCTTTGTTGTTATTTTGATAATACGTGGGTTTTTAGTATTGATTTTTTTTTTTTTTTTTTTACATTGTTGTTTAATGTAATTTCCAGAAGAGTAGATAAGCACTATCATAAAAGTAATTTTTTAAAAACTAGTGTAAGTCAACTCATGAACTGCTCTGTTGCCAGTAAATTAGATGGTTTCATCACATATAGTTAAATTTGTGAATGGTTTTGGGTTAGGTCCTATTAAAGTGTTGATCTTAATTTCATATTTGTTTTGTTTTTGTGCTACAGTTTGATTTTAATTAGTCTATATTATGCTACAGTTTGATTTCATATTTGTTTTTTTAAATTAGTCCACATTATCATCACCACTTTATTTAATTTTAATTTTTAAATTAGTTCATATTTGTTTCGGCTTTATTTTTTTCAAATTTAAAAATAAATAAAGTCTAAAAATGAAATTGAGCAGTATGAGAGTATGGACCTGTCACATAAGATGGGCCATTAGGGATGGCAATCTGAACCCAGCCCGACGGTGACCCGACCCCCCAACCCCGAATTTAGCGGTTATTCCCCGAAAAATATCCCCTACGGACCGGGGATGGTATTAAAAAAAAATTCCCCAATGATGTTCGGGCCGGGGACGGGGATACATATCCCAGCCCCGAACCCGGCCCGGCCCCGCCCCCGACCCCAGCCCCGAATAGCCCCGATGTAAAATTACCATTATGCCCAGTATATATATATATATATATATATATATGTGTATGCTTAGGTTTAATTCACTTCACTTCATTCATACACTCACATAACTGTTGGGTGTTGCTCTCTATCTCTCTCTCTCTCACCACTTAGGGTTTCACCTCCCCCTCTCTCACAACGACGGCACGGCAGTGCCGCTTATCCCTCACCGCCGCTGCTTTCCCCTCCCTCTCTCTCACACACACGATGGTTGTCACTTTCGCTGCTCCCTCACTGCCGCTGCTTTCGCCACCCTCTCTCACTCTCTCACGCACGACGCCGATTGCTGTCGCTCCTCCCTCACCGCCGCTCGTGAACAGATCGTGACCGTTGCCACCGATCACCGATCTGAACAGATCGTGAACCGTTGCCACCGATCGTGAAACGTGAAGCTCTCTGAACAGATCTGAACAGATTGTTGATGATGCTAATAGATATATATATATATATATATAAATATGTCTGTGTGTGTGTGAGATGAACAATCTCAGATCTCTCTTTTTTTTTCTTTTTCTTTTTTTCTTTTTTATGTTGTTGATGATGATGATATATACAATTTTAGATTTTTTTTTTTTTTTAAGTTGTTGAAGATGATTGTTGATGAAATATATTGAAAAACAGATTTTTTTTTTTTTTGTGTTGAACAAATATACTGAAAAACAGATTTTTTTTTTTTTGTGTTGAACAAAATTATTTAAAAAAAAAACAAACAAACAAGTCGGGGATTTTCGGGGTCGGGGAAACCCGATCCCCGTTGGGGGGCGGGGGCGGGGGGGTTGATGGCGTCCCCGTCGGGGATCGGGGACGGGGACGGGGATTTTTTTACCATCAGGGATCGGGGACGGGGAGGGTGATCCCCGGCCCCGCCCCGCCCCGCCCCGTTGCCATTCCTATGGGCCATGTCATTAGAGATAAAATTAACGGGACAAAATCTATATAATATTTATTTTTTGTTTGTTTCAATTTTGGGTTAAGGCTTTTTTTGAATTGGTTTACATATTTATCAGTCCATAAATTAGTAGTTTTTACCAAAAACCTTATGTCTTGTTTGGTTGGTGATAAAGTGGGAGAAATAGTAAAAAAAAATTTGGGCAACTGTCATAAATATTTATCAGCCTCAAAATTTTTTTTTTTTTTTTGGGATTTCCTTTGGCTAATCATTGATTATTGTGTAATTTTGAGTTTCTTTAGCTAATCATTAGTTATGGAATTCTATTTTTTTATTGTTATTAGGTTAAATGGAATAAGTTTTGTGGGGACATATTTTTAGGTAGTCCATGTGGCCGAGGTTGTTAGCCAAAGTGTCACGTGAGCGGACTATGGTGCCGAGATATGGTGCGATAATACCGAAATTCGAGATATTTGGATAAAGGACTAGAGTCCTAGATGACATTAAGCTATCTATTTGGATAGAGATGGGGCTCTTAAGGGAGTTCATCTCAATCTGAATAGTGTGAGTTGTGATAAATGTTATCGTTATAAAGGATAGAGTCCCATGAAGTAAGACTTCTAGGGGAAGTTGGACACTGATCATTATAAAAGTAAGGCACCCTCGTGGGTCTAAGGTATGCTTTATTTGAGATGCTTTTATGCTTTCATTGTTGAAGTTTAAGTACTTGTATTGATATCTGGGAGAGATAAGATTACTGACTTAATCGTTGGAGTGCCCCCGGGTGGATGAACCACCATGGTATTCTCATATTCTTGTTGGCAGGTGTTCAAGCTTAATCTATTCTGCCGGTGCTCTCCAGCTGAGTTCCCTGTCTGGCTGTGTGATCGGAAATCAACACCCACAATTTGGCGCCGTCTGTGGGAACTTAGTTAGAATAGATGGCCATCATCGTGCAAGATTAACATGTCGGCAACGACTAGTTTAGCAAAGATGGAGAATATGTCGACATTAACGGAATGAAGACCCTTCCAGAAGGGATGCAAAGACAGGGGGCATGAGCGGTCCCAAGGAGATGACTTTCAAGTATAAAAGGATCAGCCCAAGTGAGTAGATCCCAGATTCCAGATCCTAGATCCCAGATCCCAGAAGATAAGATCTCGGCCTAGATGATTAGGTTCGAGAAGACAAGAGCTTAGCTTAAGTGAAGATCCCGAATCCCAGATCCTAGAAGATAAGATCTCGGCCTAGATGATTAGGTCTGAGAAGACAAGAGCTCAGCCTAAATGAGCAGATGTCGGATTCCAGATCCCAGAAAACAAGATCTCAGCCTAGATGAGTAGGTCCGAGAAGAAAAGAGCTCAGCCTAAGTAAGTAGATCCCGGATTCCAGATCCTAGAAGACAAAATCTCCTCTTAGATGATTAGGTTCGAGAAGACAAGAGCTTATCCTAAGTGAGCAAATCCCGGATCCCAGATCTTAGAAGACAAGATCTCGGCCTAGATGAATAGGTCTGAAAAGACAAGAGCTCAGCCTAAGTGAGCAGATCCCGGATTTCAGATCCCAGATCCTAGAAAACAAGATTTCGACCTAGATAATTAGGTCCGAGAAGACAAGAGCTCAGCCTAAGTGAGCAGATCCCGAATTCCAGATCTCGGATCCCAGATCCTAGAAGACAAGATTTTCGCCTAGGTGAGTAGGTCTGAGGAGACAAGAGCTCAGCCTAAATCAGCAGATCCCAGATCCCATAAGACAAAAGAGAAGCACACAAGATTAGACTGAAGTCGGCTAGGTTCTGCCTGTCAGCATAAAGCCATCTGTACAGAAGAACTTTTACTGGAGCTCTATTGCGATGTGTATATCTTTCCCAAGATGAAGATTTTTTACACGAGATCCATACAGGGGGCAGATCCCTTGCCCACAGAGCTATATCATAGGGATTCTGGTGACCTTATATGCAAAAGGATGTCGAAGCTTATGTAAAAAAGCATGAAAATGTTGTTGGAATCCATGATTGTGCGATAAGACCGAAATGTCTTATGGCGATGTTCTCATGGTGAACATGACGAGTAACTTAGACTTATTATATGGCAGAGTTGAATTATACTTGCATATGATAGAGTTGAACTAAGTTGGCAATATTTCTGAATGAAACATGACTAATAACTTAGACTTATTATATGACAGAGTTGAATTATACTTGCATATGATAGAGTTGAACTAAGTTGGTGATGTTTCTAAATGAAACATGATGAGCAACTTAGACTTATTATATGACAGAGTTGAATTATACTTGCATATAATAGAGTTGAACTAAGTTGGCAATGTTTCTGAATGAAACATGACGAATAACTTAGACTTATTATATGACAGAGTTGAATTATACTTTCATATGATAGAGTTGAAGTAAGTTGGCGATGTTTCTGAATGAAACATGACGAATAACTTAGACTTATTATATGGCAGAGTTGAATTATACTTGCATATAATAGAGTTGAACTAAGTTGGTGATGTTTCTAAATGAAACATGACGAGTAACTTAGACTTATTATATGACAAAGTTGAATTATATTTTGGCATATAATAGAGTTGAACTAAGTTGGCAATGTTTTTGAATGAAACATGATGAGTAACTTAAACTTATTATATGGCAGAGTTGAATTATACTTGCATATAATAGAGTTGAACTAAGTTGGCGATATTCTGAATAAAACATGATGAATAACTTAGACTTATTATATGGCAGAGTTGAATTACACTTGCATATGATATATTTCTGAATAAAACATGACGAGTAACTTAGACTTATTATATGACAGAGTTGAATTATACTTGCATATGATAGAGCTGAACTAAGTTGGCGATGTTTCTGAATGAAACATGACGAATAACTTAGACTTATTATATGGCAGAGTTGAATTATACTTGCATATGATAGATTTGAACTAAATTGGTGATATTTTTGAATGAAACATGATGAATAACTTAGACTTATTATATGGCAGAGTTGAATTATACTTGTATATGATAGAGTTGAACTAAGTTGGCGATATTTCTAAATGAAACATGACGAGTAACTTAGACTTATTATATGACAGAGTTGAATTATACTTGCATATAATAGAGTTGAACTAAGTTGGCGATGTTTTTGAATGAAACATGACGAATAACTTAGACTCATTATATGACAGAGTTGAATTATACTTGCATATAATAGAGTTGAACTAAGTTGAATTAACCTGGACTTGCCATATTGGCAGAGTCAAACTCAAAATGGAACTAATTTCATTAACACAGAAACCAAGGTTGACATACCTCGGGAAGCCTTTGTTTGAATCTGATTTCGGCAAAGGACCATAGTCACATAATGTGAACTTAAGTGGAACTTAGGTTCACATTAGGGGGCAGGGAGCTGGAGTGATAAACAAACTTAAGAGTTTGACACTTGTTGAAATTTTTAGAAATGGGCTTAACACTTGTTGAAATTTCGAAGAAATTTACAAGTTGGAGTTAGCCGATGCAATGATGAATAAAGTATTCGAGATACATGTTACCCGAGGTGACCAACCAGGTTGTCAAAATTTGGAAAGGGTGAAGTCTTAATAGAAGATAACGTATGGCGGTAAAAAAACAATAACACTTGTAAAAATATTTTCATTTTTAAAGTGTTAGCCGAGGTATGAAAATGGTTAGTCGAGGCAAACGATCAAGGTTTATCCGAGGAATTGTATCCCGGAGTTATTAAACAGTTAAGGTACACTTTGAAGAAATGCATAAATATTCTAAGTTTGGAAACATGAAAAGCATGAAAGAAAGCAGCAAACATGCATAGAAGAAAAGAAGGCATACATTCAACACTTGGAAAAAAAATATAAGACTTGTATTCAGCAAAGATACTTGTTCAGATACAAAATGGTATATCGGCCTGATATAAGAGATTACTTGTTCATCTATAAAGACCAAAGGGGCACATCGACCAAATATGAAGCTACCATTTTTCAAACAAAAGATTATAGCTATCCAAAAGTAAGAAGGAAAAGTACAAAAAAGAGGAAAAACCAAAGTTCATGCATTTTCCACAGTCTGCCCTACCTTGGCAATTGGCGTTGTGTCAGCCTCGGCAGACAGCTGGGCAGATTTTTCAACTTGGATCTCGGCGTCGATCTCATGTAGTGTGTCATCTAGGCTCTTGTTGGCAATCTCGACCTCGACCTCAGAAGTGGTCTTTTGAACCTCATCGTCCTTATCCTGAGTCAAGTCAAGGGCTTGCTCATTCAGAGTTGGGGACTTTGCCCTAGCAGCAGCTTCAGATTCTTTCTTGGCAACCTCAGCCTTAGCCTTTTCCTTGTCTTCGGCCTCCTCGTCGTCAGCCTCTTTTACTTCCTCGGCCTCATCCTTAGATTAATTGGGAGAAGGAGGGAAAATGGACATTTAGTTGACCCATATCATGGAGGGGTGAGTCCTCGGGGACAGATATCTTTTTGAGGGCTGTCATCCAGTCAAGATAGTAGCCTTTGTTGTAGGCCATGTTGACTTATTTTTTCGGCCTTAGCAATGGTCTCGGCTTTGGCAACAATAACTTGGTCCACTTACTTCATGTGCTTCTCTTTCGAGATATTAAGTTGCTGGAGGCATGAACATGTTGGATTGACTATAAGGAGATGGAGTGGATTACATAGTTATGACATCAGGGATGTCAACAAAAAAGTCTTCTACGACAAGAGTCCGGCAAGACATGTCGTCATTGGTTACGACGATGATTACTCACAGATAAGGTGATTGAAAAATTATCAAGGTCTAAGGCTGGGAGCTTAGGACATCGGTGTTTCCTGTTCCTGGTTCTAGCTGCAAGATTGTCGCTATGTCGGTGTTTTTACTGCCATTGAGATGGTGGGTTGATGTATGGAACAGCTGATGAATTGCTTGGCTGTTAGTCTGGTTCTGCTGGTAGAGTTTGAACCTTGGGCACAAAGGGAGTCTTCATAGTAATGAATGCTTTAAGAACAATGATGATGGTTTGTAAAGGCCAAGTGAAAGAGAGTATAGGGACACAGATAGAGACAAAATATGAAGATGAAATGGTTTTGCTGAAATCAGAAAAATATGGCAAAAAGTTATGATTTCGAGTCCTACGTGCCCGTGCTGACGTCAAACGGCGGGGGGCAGAACTGATGCGACATGATGGGGACGTGATTGGTACGCTCCAATCTCATGATGATCTTGGTTGACATGATGACCTCAGTTGAGATATTGATCTCGGTAGAGATGATGATCTCGATTGAGATGGCGATCTTGGTTAACATGATGATTTCAGTTGAGATGTTGATCTTGGTTGAGGTGTTGAATTTGAATGGGGGCAGAACTTGTTTATTCTTGGTTTTTGATGAGTTGATGCTAGGATCTTGATGTTCTTGAATTAGCAAGTGATGATCTCTGCTAGCAGTGCGATCTCTGTCGAGATGTTGAACCTAGATGAAATGGAACATAATGGTTCATGGTTCTTGGTTCTTGATTCTTGATTCTTGACGAATGGACATTTGAGTCCTTGTTTCTTGGTGCCAACGAGTCACGATCTCGGTCAGGGAAGTACATGTATAAGTGTAGACACCCTATTTTTGACCGTCCTCAAGACTTGGCTGTGCTTATAGGTACATTTAACGACTAGTTCGATTGCTCGTCGAGTACTCGACTGTCGCGGCGGAACATCACAGGTTTGAGCTTCCCAAACCCTGTATCCTTTATGCCCTTTTTTTGGACCATGTATTGGCCTTTCCAGCTTGATTCTCTTGGTGCACTGTCGACCCCTTTTTGGCCCTGCCGGCCATGCCTTTGTTACTGTCGGCCATGCCTTTGTTACTGTCGGCCATTGATGAAGCCTGCCGGCCATCAATGAGCCACTGCCGGCCATTGCTGATGGCCGGCAGAACCCTTGTCTCAGTAGGTTTCATGCCAGATCTTTTGAGCCAACTAGTTTTCACTCATTTCCCCTCTATACACGTGTATGGAGGGATAAAGCTCTTGCCAAGCTTGTTCAACAAACTTTGCATTGTTTTTCTTCTATATAAAGAGAGGCCCTCTCTCCTTAACAGGGGTGGAGCCATTTTAGAAGAGTTGTATCTTTCTCTCTATATATATTTCTTACTCTCTCTCTATATTGTTGTTGGTTTTATGCCTTAAAGTTCATTCTTCTTGCACTTTTACACTACAACACATAGAGAGACACCACCACCTTTGGACTGAGGTTCCTTGGAGTGTTACTTGAGCTCTGAAACTTGGTTTTTAGCCCCTGAGGTTGCTGGTTTCGAAGTTAATCTTCAAGTGTAAGTATTTTCCCCTTTTTAGCATTTTTTTGTATCTTATTTTGGCCATCCTTGCATATTGTTTTAGGCCTTGCTTTCAACTAAAAAATGTCTTGTTTTTAAGTTCTTTTGATTATTGTTTGAGGTCTTTTTGGTGTTAGGGGTGTACAACCCTCTTGTGTGCCTTGTTTGGCCTTGTGTTGTACCATTCTTTAAGGCCTTCGAGGTAGTCTTGGTTTGGCCTTCTAGCCACTGAAATCCAGTGGATTTTCAGTGGTAGGCATGTGGTTTTGAGGCCTCAAATCAGAGGGGGTGACCCTTCTCTCTTCTTGTTTTTGTTTGCTTGTATTTTTAGCCTATCAAAGGAGCGTGTATCCCTTTACTTTTGAGGCTTGGTTCAACCCCTTTTTTGTGACTTTTAGGACCTACCTTAAGTCTTTCCATGGCTGGTTTGGTCACTCCTTGCATGCTTCATGTATGTGTAACGTAATCCCATTTGTGGCTCATCAAAGTAGCATGTCTTTTTTGCATGTGTTGGCTCCATTTCAGTAGGTTTTTGGTGATGTTTTACCATGCCTTAGATCTTTTTTGGGTTGGTTTTGTCACTCCATGTATGCCTAATACACTTGTAGTGTAAATCACTTAAACTAGCTTTATATGCTTCATGCTTTGACATGTCATTTTAGCTTGTTTTCTTTCCATTTCAGTAGGTTTTTGGTGATGTTTTGCCACGTCATACCTCTATTTTAGTTTGGTTTGGTCATCTTTTGCATGCTCCATATACTTGTAGAACAAATCTTGCTTACTAGCTTTATGTGCATGATGTTTTGACTCATCATTCCAGCATATTTTGGCTTTGCTCCAGCATGATTTTATTCTTATTTTGGGCTTTTCTAGGACTGTTTTGGGCTGCCATGGTCATATCACTCATGTTTTGTATAGCTATAGTGTAAATGCTTTGGCTAGTCTTGGGTTTTGAGGCTCCTACCATGCCATACATGTGATGTTTGCATGCTTTGCCATCATTTCGAATGTTATTTCAGTCCATGAAATTTGGCCATACACCTGCATTTGACATGCTTTAAATGCCTTGAAAAGTTTGTGTTTTATGCCTCATGAATGGATCATTGTGCATGCCATGAAGCCTAGGCTTTTGGGTCATCATATAAGTGCATTTTTGGTCTTGTTATACCATGATGTAACTCTGTTTTATGCTGTCCAAGTCATGCCATGTTTGGTTTTAATAGGTGTAATTTAATACCCCTTTAGCCTTGCATGCTCCATGTTCTTGACCTTTGTTCTAGCTTGTATTGGCTAGGTTTAAGCATGTTTTTAGTCTCACCTTGACCTGCCTAGGGACTATTTTAGCTACCCTTAGTCCTTCGGGGCTTGCCTTGCATGGCTATGGTTTAAGTCTCTTTGTTGGCTTCGTACTTTGTGCTTTCTTGCATGCTATGTTTGACTTGTTTGGGTGGTTTGGCATCACCCTTTGCATGATTTCAGAGATTACCTCATTGCCGCACATCCATGCTTGTCACTCCTTAGGTGTTCTTGAGAGTTACACCTTTATACCTTAATTGGCGAGCCAATTGGCATGCATGTTTGTCTTGCCTTTTCATGCTTTTCATACCATCATTTCAACACTAATGGCCACTGATTTGGGCATAGTTGAGGTTTGCCCCTCTTGGTTTAAGTCCATATTTGCATGTCGTAGCATGCTTGTCACCTTATACGTTGTCGCATGCTTGGTTTATCGCATGTTTGCATGTCTAGGTTGCTTTGCATTATGTATGCTTAGTTGTTGCATGTATTAGTATTGTGCATATTATTAGCCTTGTTAGATTGTTCATTTTGCATTACATGTTCGTATGCACCGCATTGTGTATGACATCCTTGCATGGTATTGTTGTTTGAATTAAGTGTTAATCCGAACACAAGAAACGAGGGACGTTTCATACTTCAAGTGATGAGATGTGTCTCAATTCTCGGTCGCCGACGCTCTTGATTATCCATGATAGAGTTCTAGGCATTTATGTGTTTATTTGTGCATTCATTTCTCATTGATTTGCACAAGTTGGGTCTTTGGCCATCATGCATCGGGATGCGTGATTGATGGTCTTGGATCCGACTATGCCTCTCCCTTGATGTTTCGAGGTGATATGGGATGGCATAGTGCATACATACCCTTGGGAGACTCCCCTTTTTCTCTATTTTGTGTTTTGCTGCAGCTTGGTGTCCCAGTACATCAGTGGCCGGCAGTCCCTCATTCTTGGCCGGCAGTGCCCACTATTGGTCAGCAGGATGGTCGGTAGTGGCTTCCCATGGCCGGCAGGCCACTGATGTATTCCCCAGACTGGTTTTCGTAAGATTCAGCAGGAAGTTTGTGACGCCCCGATTCTACACCACTGGTTGCAGTCAAGGGAGAGTCACTAATGAGTTCTATGGTCAATAACCAATAAGATCCCAGATCGCCGGAGGAGTCAAATTAGCCTCCCTTCTAAGTCCAGCTTTCTTAGGCAGCGCACTACCCTTTTGACAGATCTTAAAAGGTATTGACACAAGGTCTCATAAGCAACGATAAGGTTCATACATGTAAATATTAAAGTGTAAGTACATAACAACCACGAATATCCTTAATTTCAAAAGCTTGTTCTATTACATTACATCCCAAAAGAAGCTTAAATCTTCACACGAGTCTTACAAATTAACAAAAGGAAATTTCTAGCCTTCTTAAGATAGCCAAAAGTCTTTGAAGGTTTTCGCCTCGTCGTCTCCCGCTATAAGTTTCGCTTCGTCACTTGGCATGATACGCCGTGAGCTTTGAATGCCCAGTAAACACATACACACTCTACCCCTTTTTCCTAGTCCAATACACAATCACAATTATAATATCAAGTAATAAAGCATGATACTTCAATAAATAAATGAAAGGTTAAGTTAGATGTTAGCAAACTAGAAATCCCCCAAAGAGATTTCGTCCTCCCAACCACAAGAATCGGATGCGGATTATTCGGTATGCCCCCTTTTTTGCTACTTTGTTGCGGACCTAACCTCAGATGCCTACCAACGGTTATGTACCGTGTAGCGCCAATCGTAGGGCCTCAAAAGAGACGGTAAAATAGGGCCTTGCCCGAAATCCCGCCTTACACCAAACCACCTAGGGTCCGAATACAACCGCTCCGTTCAAGGGTTTCGAAAACCACTTGCGCAAGACTTTAACTTTCAAATAGGGAACGCATCCCAACAATCCATATATCACACTTCTCATCTTTTCATTGCTCAAGTGTTCGAAAATCCAATACCCTCCCTATTAGGTTTCCCGTTGAATTAAATGTTTTAAAACAAGGTTAGTTTAACTTATAAGACAATAATATCCATATAAGCATGTATCCATAAAGCAAGGAAGATGAATAACATAACCATAATACACATAATAACATGCCAAGATATGCTCATATGTAAGTAGGCAATTTTATGAATTCAAGGGCATAAAACATCCATACATAGCACAGTTTCCAAATTTAACATCACATGAAGATTGCAATAAAAGGACTATTTTAGATCTTCCACCGGACTCAGTCTCCCTATGGTTCGTAGAGAATTTGATCTAGTTTCTAGAACACTTATCGGAAATGGGATTGCTTTTCCAGATTTTAAGTTATTTAGAAAATATTTTAGTGCTGTCCAGAATCTGTCTAGATCTATCGACCGTTACGAAAATTTGATTTTCTTGCAAACCGCTTGATGTTTTTCGATGAAACCAATTTTAGTTGAAAGCTAACATCTTAAGGAAGGTTTTTACATGAAATAGAGGTTCAGAATAATTTTTTACATTTTTCTAGAATTTCTGAAAGTGGGCTGCAAAAACATATTCTAGGGTACTTTGCCCAAAACAAGAAGATTTATGAAAAAAGGGGTTCCACCAAGGGAAAGTTTCATTTCTTTTGTGAATAAAATATGATAACTATCACATGTTTAACTCATAAAATTTGTTTGAAAGAGTGCTCTTGAAAAGTTGAGAGATTGGTACAAAAGAAGATGGTTTTGTGCCAAGATGGGGAAAATACAAGAGAGATGGAATCAATGCTCAACCCTTAGAATTTTTAACACAAGAACTTAGTAATAACAGATCTGAAAACATTATTTAGAACCTTTAGAAACATGTATTAGAAAAAGAAAATGAAAGAGGAGATTGTGTTTGCGGCTTACCTACTAAACTTTGCACAAGAAGCTCTCTTCTTCCTCCTTCTTCTCCTCTAGACTTCTCCCTCTTGCTCTCCTCCTTCTCTCTAACCAAATGTGTGTGTGAGTGAGTGTGTTGTGTGTGTTTGCCAGCTAGGGGGTGTGTTGGTATTTATAGACAAACCTTTGAGGCAAAAAGTCCTAAAAGTCCCTTAGTTGGATATGGATGGAAATGTTAGGATTTGTTTGAATTCTAAAGGAATGGAAGGAATTTGGGAGGCTTGTTCATTGGTTTAGGCAACTCCTAGTTGTAATGAAACTAGTTCTTGGATTTTGCATCCTAGGTCTAGGTTACTAGGTGGTGTTTTCCTAGAAGTTCATGATGGTGTTTCTTGGGAATTTGGTTTCTCACCTTCTCCTAGGTGAAGGGCCAAATTTTTAATTATTTTATGTTCTAGGAACACTCCTCTAGGTGTATATATATATATATATTACGAGATTGATGGTACTTCAAGGTACAAGGTACAAGTACTAGTTTGGAGCAAGTTTTGAATTTAAATAAAGGGTGATGGCTTGGAATTAAATACATGTAACTTATGTAGAATTAAATTAGGTTTGGGAATTTATTCCGGCTAGGGTAATTCCTATTTCGATAAAAATAAAAATAGTAATGCTAACCGGCAAGATTTGAATTAATTCAAGTAAACGAGGGGCGTTAAGACAATAATTCAAACATTAGGGTCTTCAAGGTGAATACATATTTCAGGGGCTTCACAAAGTTCTTGAGGACACCCTGCAGATAGAGCCTCTTGAGAGCAACCGGTTTTTCAGGACGGCAGCCAAGCATGCATCCTTCATTTTTTAAGGCAGAGCTGAGGCGGCCTAGCAATCTTATTTTAATGCTTACTTGTTAGTTAGCTTTAATTTGTGAATTAGTTAATTTGTTAATTAATTAAGCGTTGTAATAATTAGTTGTAGCTCAAATTCATTCGGTTATGTAATAATTAATTAGCTCGTTAGTTAGTTAGTTAGTTGGTTTGTATTATTTATTCGGACCCTCCGTTGAGAGGGCGAATTTTGTAATAAGTGTGCGTGCGTGTGTGCATGTCTTCCAAACCCTACGCCTTTCTCCATTTTACTTAACCGCTTTCAATGGTTAGTTTTAGGGCATGTTTCAGTTAGCATCCTTATGCTATGCATGTTTGCATCATTCATCTGTATTGCATGCACCAGGCTCAGCGCATCATACTAACCGCGTTGTACTTTCAATACATTACTTGAATACATGTTCAACAACATGTTATCAAGTCGCATTTCATATGCCATCGTAGAATAGCCGAGCCTATTTCTAGTCGCATTTTGCATGTGTTGCATTAGCCATCTCAACATGAACTAGGATCATGCATTGATTTCTAACTAGTTCTTTATTTTGGCTCGGAGTACGCTGTGAGTGTTTACGCTTTAGCATACTGCATGTGTGTTATTGATTGCCATGAAAGCATGCTTGCCATGAGGCTAACTGCTTAGTTGATATAACTGCCTGAATGCCTGTGGGTGAAGGTTAGATTGCTTGAATTGGAACAATTCATTGAAATCCTCGATTTAGCCTACTTACGAGTAGCAAACTTCAAACCATTTTCCAAACAAAAATGTAATGCTTTGTTTCAAATTAGGTGATCTAGTCTATACTTGTTTTGCTGTGCGTATCACATAGTAATTCTAGCTAATTAACCGGAATAAGAACGCATGTGTTTTCAAAAACAAGATATCATGTTTAGTACAGGCCGATCTTTGATCGGGCGAGCGGGGGTGCTCATAGATGACCTTCCCCAATCATACCCAAGTTTCCGAGCCGAGACAACTTTGGTGATGACGGAAACGTGGCCTTAGGCACGAGTCAGGGTTTTCTAAATTCTTCCAAAATAAAATATTTAGGTGGCGACTCTGTATCTGGCAAAGCAGTCCATGTTTGGTACTTCTTTCTAAAAAATCAATTTTTCAAAACGATTTGCCGGATTTGGACTCTTTGGTGATTTATCAATCTCACATTGCACATTGTGAGATCAGATTAAGATCCGTGACATTATTTGAGTCCGAACTGTAGCATGAGGCCCAAGGGCGCGTCTAAAATATGTTCCATCACCTCAGTTTGCCGAGGTAATAGAACCTAGAAGGCAGTTGTGGGGACATATTTTTAGGTAGTCCACGTGGTCGAGGTTGTTAGTCGAAGTGCCACGTGAGCGGACCATGGTGCCGAGATATGGTGCGATAATACCGAAATTTGAGATATTTGGATAGAGGACTAGAGTCCTAGATGACATCAAGCTACCTATTTGGATAGAGATGGGGCTCTTAAGGGAGTTCATCTTAATCTGAATAGCCTGAATTGTGATAAATGTTATCCTTGTAAATGATAGAGTCCTATGAAGTAAGACTTCTAGAAGAAGTTGGACACTGATCATTATAAAAGTAAGGCACCCTCGTGGGTCTAAGGTATGCTTTATTTGAGATGCTTTTATGCTTTCATTGTTGAAGTTTAAGTACTTGTATTGATATCTGTGAGAGATAAGATTACTGACTTGATCGTCAGAGTGCCCCCGGGTGAACGAATCACCGCGGTATTCTCATATTCTTATTGGCAGGTGTTCGGGCTTAATCTATTCTGCTGGTGCTCTCCAGCTAAGTTCCCTGTTTGGTTATGTGGTCGAAAATTAACACCCACAAGTTTTTAGGCCTATATTCTTTTGTCTAATCTTTTTAGGCCTATGTTCTTTTATCTAATCTTTTGTGATTATATAGATTTGCTACCAAGTGATTTGGTTGTTAATTTTTTTAAGGTTGTTAAAAAAACATTTTCCAAATTCTCGATATTTGAAAAGAATTTTTTGTGGTTGTTAATTAGTATTGCTAATTTTTTTTTTCTTGGTGTCTAAAATTATATAACCAAACACTTTTAAGTAGAAACACAAGGACAATGTCACTATTATATGTAGATAAGCACGACCGTAAAAGTGAATCTCATTAATTTTTAAAAACTAGTCTGAGTCAACTCATTGAACTGCTCTATTGTAAATTAGGTGGTTTCATCATATATAGTTAAATTTGTAAATGGTCTTGGGTTAGGTCTTATTAAAGTGTTGATCTTGATTTCATATTTGTTTTGTTTCTATACTACAGTTTGAATTTTTTTTTTTTTTTTGATTCAACTGAAATAAGAGCAAACACAAGATAAAGTATCCTTACAATACAAGAAATTCAGTCCCTTACAAGACTTACTCCAGTCATGTCATTTATGACTAGAGATCTCACTTCTTCAGGTGGATTTTCTAATACTACCACATGAACATCCTGGGCTACTCTCAAATTTGCTACTTTGTCAGCAACTCTGTTCCCCTCACGGAAGGAGTGGCTGAGGGAACAGTTGCATCTCTTCAGGAGGAACTTTGTGCCTTCAATGAGGGCCTTATGAGGTGAGTTGTAGTTTGATCCATCTTGGAGTTGGATAATAGCTTGTTCAGAATTTGTTTCAATTTCTACATTCATGGTGCCTTTTTAGAAGAGGATGGTGAGTCCCCTATATATGCCCCATATTTCAGCTTCCAAACTTGAATAGTGGCCTAGTTTGCCATAGTATCCCCATAGCCAAGTGCCAATTTCATCTCGTAGCAGTCCTCCATATCTAGCCTGGCCTGGGGTTTTTGACAACATCTTGAATCCCATTCAACCCAGTCTTAAGAACATAAGGTTTTATGTTCCAGAGATTGAACAACCTTCCATTTCCCTCTCCACCCTAATCCTTCTCAACCTAGACTAATCCACTGGTCTTTTCCACCTGCAGGTAAACTCAAACTTAACACAGATAGATACTACAGTTTGATTTTAATTAGTCTACATTATGCTACAGTTTGATTTCATATTTGTTTTTTTAAATTAATCATCACCACTTTGTTTAATTTTAATTTTTAAATTAGTCCATATCTATTTCGGCTTTATTTTTGTCAAATTTAAAAATAAATAAAGTCTAAAAATGAAATTGAACAGTGTGAGAGTATGGGTCTGTTTCACATAGGATGGCCCAAGTCATTAGAGATGAAATTGATGGGACAAAATCTATATAATATTTATTTTTTATTTGTTTCAATTTTGAGTTAAGGCTTTTTTTTTTTAATTGGTATACATATTTATCAGTCCATAAATCAGTAGTTTTTATCAAAAATATTATGTCTTGTTTGGTTGGTGATAAAGTGGGAGAAATAGTAAAAAAAAGTAAAATTTGGGCGACTGCCATAAATATTTATTAGCCTCAAATATTTTTTTTTTTGGGGGGGGGTTTCCTTAGGCTAATCATAGATTACTATGTGATTTTGGGTTTCCTTTGACTAATCATTAGTTTATGGAATTCTATCATTTTTTATTGTTATTGGATTAAATGGAATTAGTTTTTAGGCCTATGTTCTTTTGTCTAATCTTTTTAGGCATATGTTATTTTATCTAATCTTTTGTGATTATATAGATTTGCTATCAAGTGATTTGGTTGTTAATTTTTTCAGCTTGTTAAATTTTTTTTTTTCCAAATTCTTGAAATTTGGAAAAAGAATTTTTTATGATTGTTATTTAGTATTGCTAATTTTTTGTTTTTGGTGTCTAAAATTATATAACCAAACACTTTTAGGTTGAAATACAATACTTATGGACAATAACTATTTTTGGTCAAGTAAATTTTTTTTTTTTGGTCATACAAATTTAAGTACCTCTCTTATAATGTAAGCCCTATTATTTTATTTCTTTTTAACTTATCATATCTGATTTTTTATAGATGGATGGAGACTTACACCAAACTGTAATATCAACTCCCTTTACTAATTTTCTTATTTATGTGTATAAAGTTTTATTTATCACTCTAAAGCTTTTGTATATATAGGTTCGATTTCTTCAAGAAAGAAATGTTGATATTGTTGTCCGTGATGAGCGTGTCCTTAGTACCATTTGCATTCGTGAGGTAAGCCCAAAAGTCACTTTGAACACTGGACATGCATTTTCTTATTATTTTAAAAATAATTTATAAATATATTCTACTTATTTTTCATAGGCAAAGGCAAAGGAAAAAGATAAGACAATATCAAAGGAAACAGAAAAGGCTACTCCTTTTGGCAAAAGAAAGGAAAATGCATATTCCATGGTATGGTTCCTCAACATTTTTTAAACTTCTCTTTTTTATGTACAATAATGAAAAAAATACACAGTGTATAATGAGTTTGAAGTTTTATTCAATTCTTTTGACTTTTTGTGAAATGTTTTTCTGAAACATGTTAAAGTAAACATTTGTATGAACATTAATATGAATTTTTAATTTGTTTATGAACACATGCTGCATTTACAACATAACATAATAAAATGGAAAGGAAGAAGAAGGAATAAATAATATTTACCTTTTGTACAATAATATAATTTTTTATTTTTATTTTTACTGCTCTTATAAGAAGTTCACATGGAAAGAAGAAAAAAAGGAAAGAGGGAAGAAGAAAAAGATGGGTAGTGTATTTAAATTGATAAGTGCATAGTGAGTTTGCGGTTGGTCAGTTTTGTATTTACAGATTGAAATGCTTCATTGTGTACTTAATGTGTTTTTAAACTATTTTTTCTCCCTTTTTAAATTGCATCAACACATGCATTCGTTCTTATATGACTAACAACTCAATCGAGTGAAGAGGAAAAGTTAGTTACATGAAAGAAAAAATACATGATAAAAGGGAAGCAAGAGAGGGGATAAAGTTTTATAAAAACTAAATTACAATAATTAAAAGAAACAACAAAAATAAAAGAAACGATAGAAAATGGCAGGTGATAATCTTCACATTTTACGCACCTAATTATATAATCTTCTCATTTTAGGCACATAATGATAAGTGTTATCAAAAGCTACATTGGCCTAACGTGCAAGGCGAGAACGTTAAAAAAATCAAAAAAATTATTCTGCATACCAATTGGGACAACGCCTGCCACGAGAATGAGAGAGATCAAATGAATGTATTAACCAAAGACAACCTTTTTTAACACCGAATTGGTAAACAACTGTGTTTAATTCTTAAAATATATACTTTTACTGTTACCACTTTATTATATAGATTTTAATTTGTTCACACAACCCATTTCTGTAGGCCTACTCCTACAACCCCATCTACAAATATTGGTGTAGTCATCCGTGATGAACACGACCTTGATGTTATCCATGTTCGTGCGGTAAGTACAAAATCAAATCAAACATTGAATGTGTTTTATTTATAAAAGATTTTTTTAATCTTTTGAATATTTTATTTATATTTTATATGCAAAAGAAAAAGAAAAGGTTAACGAAATGTCTAAGAGAAAAGAAAAGGTGGCTCATTCTGACAAGAGAATGACAAATGCATGTCAAGTGGTATAACTTCTTCGACATATATAGATTTTTTAAAATGTGAAGCAAAGTTAATCAAATTTTGAATAGTTAAAATTTAAAATTTGTGAAGAATTTCATAATGCCTTGCAAGTTATAAGTGTATAAAATGATTGTGAAATATTTTCCTGTAACTTGCTATTATTTGTATGTGTTTTCCAAATTGATTTTTTTTTTAATTTGCAAGGATACATGTGCATTTATAATGTAGCATCCATAAGTTGCTACTTATATGACTATAAATGAAGCGAAAAGGAAAAAAGAAGCGAATGAAGAAATAAATGATATATAATGAAAAAAGAAACTAAATAAGACAGTGTTTTAATTCTTATTTATTTTTTTTAATAAAAATCAAAATGCAGGAGGAAAGAAAGAAATAAAGATAACAAAATTAAAGGTATAAAATAAATAAAATAGAAAACAAGAAGATGCAACAAAACGTGAAGATGCAACAAAATAAGTACAAAATGTTAGACAATAATATTCACCTATTAAGCACCAATGATAAAATATTTTCATTTTAGGCACAAAATGATAATGTAATATCAAAAGTTGTGCATTGACCTAACGTGCAGGGCGAGAGTGTGAAAAAAAATAAAAAGTCATACTTTGAATTTAAATTTGCAACGAGAACAAGAGAGATCAAAAGAATGTATTCAACCAAGACAACCTTCCTTAACACCAATTTGTCGCAATTGCGCTTGCCTGGAATGGGAAACAATAACTAAAGATTCTCATTTGGCACAAAAATAAACAATGGCTACCCATTATTCTATGTCAAGCACATCTTTAGCTTCACAAAGGAATCGGTAAACTACTATATCTGATCTTCAAATACATACTCTTACTGTTTGTTTTCTAAAATTTTATTTATACACAAATATTCGTAGGTCTACTCTTATAAATCGATTTGTTCAAGAAGATCTATGTACTGATGATAAATTAGAAGATATGTCTATGAGTATATCAATTAATACCCGGGCACACAAAGATTCTTGTCGCCATTATCTTGGCAAGATGGATGTATTATGTCCTCATTGTTCAATCTTACATTGAATGGATGAAAAATTGACAAAATCATCTATGAAGCGTCCCTTATTCAAAACTTGCTATTTAGAAGGAAAGATCAGGCTACCTTTACTTATTACACCCCCTCCACCACTTTAGGCATTGTATAATGGGAATAATGATCAATCAAAATCCTTTCAAAGTTATACTCGAATGTACAATGCAGCTAATGCTTTTATGAGTCTTGGTGCTATATTGGATCCTAGAATACTCAGTGGAAGGGGCCCTATATCATTCACAATTCATGGGGAATTGTGACATCGAACACGGTCACTACAACTACAACTACAACCAGGGTAGGATGCGAGTTATGCTCAATTGTATATCTATGACCCTGATTCAACTTTAGAAATTTGTAATTGTAAAAATCCTAACTTGAAAAGGGATGTTCTCAAAACTATTCAGGATAGTTTGTTGCAAATCAATGCATTTGTAGATAAATTTCGTAGGGCTCATGCCATTTTACATCAATTAGACTCGGCAGGACATAATCTACCTGCTCTTCTTTATTACAATTCAACAATTGATTAACGTTAGTATAACCTACCAACTGTAGATGAGATTGTGATTGTAATACCAGGTGATAGAACAGAAGTAAGTGGAATCAGAGATATTATCTTACATTTTCGAGGAAGTAATAAGTTGATGCAAATTAATGAATGTCACCCAACATATTTGTCATTACATTATGTTCTATTATTTCCATATGGTGAGCTTAGATGGGAAATTGAGTTGAAATTGTGGAACGTTCAGTATGATCAACCTTCAACTGATTGACTTACTCAAATGAATTTTTATAGTTATCGTTTGTTTGAATGACCCACAGAGTATTCAACAATTTTGAGAAGTGGGAAACTATTTCAAGAGTTTTTGGTAGATGCTTGGGCCGCAACTGAATAAAATCGATTGACATACTATAAGCTTAATCAAGGAAAACTTTGGGTTGAGCATTACCAAGAGTTGTCAGCTATTGATCTAGATTATGTGCGACCTAGTCAAATTGGTCAAAGGTTTGTTTTGCCATATTTATTTACTAGCAGTCTTAGACATATGTTTGAAAACTTTCAAGATTCAATGGCTATTATGCGATACAACCAAATGAATTTTTATAGTTATCATTTGTTTGAATGACCCACAGAGTATTCAACAATTTTGAGAGGTGAGAAACTATTTCAAGAGTTTTTGGTAGATGCTTGAGCCACAACTGAACAAAGTCGATTGACATAATACAAGCTTAATCAAGGAAAAATTTGGGTTGAGCTTTACCAAGAGTTGTCAGATATTGATACAGATTATGTGCGACCTGGTCAAAAGTTTGTTTTGCCATCTTCATTTACTGGTAGTCTTAAACATATGTTTGAAATCTTTCAAGATTCAATGACTATCATGCGATATAACCAACACCAAATATTTTTCTTACCACGATTGCAAATCCCAATTGGCCAAAAATTACTTCAGCATTATTACCACATCAAAAACCTATTGATTGTCCTAATTTAATTGCCCGTGTTTTTGAGTTGAAGAGAAAGTGTTTGATGAAGGAAATAGAAACAAATAAAGTATTTGGAAATAAAGTTGCACATGTTTTTACAATTGAATTTCAAAAACAAGGCCTCTTTCATATGCATTCACTTTTATTTCTTAAAGGTCCAGACAAAATTCGGACATATGCTCAAGTAGACAAATTGGTCTGTGTAGAATTTCTAGACCCAAAAGATGATCCTATGCTTTTTGAAATTGTCAAATGTTGTATGGTACATAGACTATGTGGTGCTCGAAATCTACAAGCACCATATATGGAAAATGGTAGATGCACTAAGAGATACCCTCAAGCTTTCACAGAAACAACAATTATGGATCAAGATGGATACTCTATTTATCATTATCGCAATAATTGTCAAGTACATACTGCGAGGGGGCAAGAAGTTGATAACAAGGATGTCGTACCATACAATATTGCATATCTTTCTAAACTTTTCAACTGTCATATAAATGTGGAAGTTTGTGTCGGAATGAGATGTGCCAAGTATATACATAAGTACATTTACAAGGGTTATGATCGTATAACGATGGTGTTGAGATTGATAAATGAGATTCAACAATATCTCGATGTAAGGTATATTGGACCTCCAAAAATTGTTTGGCGAATATTTGGTCATCTTTTGCATACAAAGATGCCAACAGTTGTACAATTGACACTTCATTTACTTGAAATGCATTGTGTTGTTTTTAACTCGGAAGAGTCATTAGAAACGATTCAATTTAGAGTTGGTCAACAAATGTCAACTCTTACTAGTTTCTTTGCATATTGTGCTACCAGTGAAGATGAATGTCTATTCACTTATCAAGAATTTCCGCAACATTTTATTTGGCTCAAATCGGAAAACAGATGGAAATCAAGAGAAAAGGGATATGCAATTGGTAGAATGTACTTTGTTAGCCCTAATTGTGGTGAAAGATTTTATCTGCATTTGTTACTAACTGTTGTTAAGGGACCAAAGTCGTTTCAATCTTTATGCATGGTCGATAATGTTGTGCATGATACATTTAAATTAGCATGTGTTGCAAGAAGGCTTTTAGAAGATGATGAATAATGGATACAATGCTTGAAAGAGGCTACAATTATGAAAACTGGATACTAATTGAGAAAATTGTTTAGTATTATTCTCACTCAGTGCTCTCCACTAAATCCATATGCATTATGGAATCAATTCTCAACGTATATATGTGATGATCTTGCACATAAGATTCGTACATTGTTTGTCATTTCTAACCTAACTGACGCTTAAATTAAAGATTATGGTCTTCATCTTTTGAATCAAATGCTTCTTGAATTATGCAAAAGTTTAATTGACTTTCCACCCATGTTAATTGATATTCGAACATCAACAACTGTAGAGTGATGCACAATAGGCAGATCCACAAATTACTAATGATTATCTTAACAATGGACATCGGAATGCTTATAACACAATCACTTCTTCAGTTTTTCAAAATAAAGGAACCGTTTTCTTTCTGAATAGGGGTGCTAGAACAGGAAAAACATTTTTGTACAATACGATTGCATTAAAATGTCGCAACCTTAGGCATATCGTTATTACTGTGGCTTCATCTGGAATTGCATCATTATTATTGGTAGGAAGTCGCATTGCACATTCAACATTTTCCATTCCATTAGATGTCTTGGAAAATTCACTTTGTGAGTTGAGTAAACAATCATTACAAGCTGAGTTGTTTAGAGAAACAAAACTCATAATTTGGGATGAAGGTCCTATGCAACATAGACATTGTGTTGAGGTGGTTGATCATATACTGAGGGATATTTATGATAATGAAAATCCATTTGGGAGTATTACTATTGTTCTTAGTGAAAACTTTCGACAAATCTTACCAGTTATACCCAAAGGAGTTCGTGAGCAAATTGTGAATACATCATTAAGACACTCTGCTCTATGGAAGTATATACATATCTTAACTTTGGATTTGAAAATGCGCGTGAATTATGAAGGCCATGAAAATGCTAATTTTGCAAATTTCTTGATGGAAGTAACACTATTTTAACCTTTTTATTTATTATATAGATTATTTTAAATTAATAAATCGTGTTTACACTTCTATTTTTTTTATTTATTATTTATTGATTTCACTTATTTTATATTAGGACCAATCCTCAAGAAATTGTCAACCTTCTATCAACAATACATAAATATCAAGATTTGAATGAATTACTCTCTACAGTTTACCCACAATTGAATATGGTAGAGACGTTGACCCTAACATTTTTAACTGAACGCACAATTCTATCTGCGCGTAATGATGATGTCAGTGACATCAATACTACTGCGTTGAATATCTTTCCAGGGAGATTATATACTTATCTTGCAGCAGATAAAATGTCTGAAGATAATGAAATTGATCCTACCATTACAAATAGATATTCTAATGAATATTTAAATTCATTAGATCCTCTTGGGCTACCAACTTTTAAGTTAGAGTTGAAAGTGGGTTGTCCTATAATATTGTTAAGAAACATTGCACCGAAAGATGGACTATGTAATGGTACAAGATTGATGGTTACTAGGCGCGACACTCGCGTAATTGAAGCTCAAATTTAACTACAGAAAAGTTTGGCAATTTGACATTCATACCAAGGATATCTTTGACACCATCTTCTTCAGAAATGCCTTTTTAAATGACAAGACGTCAATTTCTAGTTCTATTGGCATATGCCTTGACCATTAATAAATCTCAAGGACAATCTGTGAAATTTTTTAGGGTTGATTTGCGCATACCAGTATTTAGCCATGGGCAATTATATGTGGCATTGTCCAGATGTACATCCTTTGATCGTATAAGTATTCTTCTCCCTAAAGATAGCTGTGATTCTACTACAAATATTGTTTATCCTAAAGTTTTGCTGTAGCGTTCCATGTAGATTGAATCACGTTTTATCAAAAGGTAACCATTTGTTAATTAATTTATTTCTATTGATTGTATAACTTTTTATAAAATTTCAATTTAATAATAATTGGAAATATGGACTTTTGTAGGATTGGATTGAAAAATCTATGGAGCTTAAAAGGAGAAATATGACTAGCTTGCTTCGATGGGGATGTAATAAAGTAATTTCAATCTCAAAGTGTTTTGATATGTATATTTTCAACAAATGTACCAATCTATATTTCTTTTGTCTCAACAAATTACCAGATTGTCATGCATATTCCTCATTGGGGATACATACAAGTTGATACAAAGACTTTTTGAAAAGTAATAAGGAGGAAGTTTGGGCAAACACATGTTTGAAGACATGTTATTGGCACATCTTTTGTAAAACATACATATTTTGAAAAACTTTAATCCACTTTTTATAAAGCATATATACATATTTTGTAAAGCTTTAACCCACCCTTTTGATGTATGGCAATATAATGTTTGTGTAGCACTAACTGATATGCATTTTAATTTTAATTTTTTTAAGATTGTAGAGCACTGACTGGTGTGCATTATTTGATATTTAATTTTTTTTTATTTTTATATTTGATTTGTTTAGAATTGTAGAGTACAGACTGGTATGCATTATTTGATGTTTAATTTTTAATTTAATTTGTTGAGATTGCAAAGTACTTACTGGTGTGCTTTATGTGGTGTTTAGTAATTTTTTTTTTCTTTTTATTATAGAACGTTAACAAGTATACAATAGTTTTGATTTTTGTATTTTGTTTAGTGTTCACAAATTTTTTTTTTACTTGCTCCTATATTTTGATCTGCAATGTTAGTGAACATTATAAATCTTATATGTTTGTTTCTTAATTTGCATCAAGGCTAGGGGAAGTTATTATTTTATTTAATTTTATTTTTGTACAACGTGTAATACAAGGAAAATTATTACAAGTTCTTTAAGAAGAAAAATATTTTATTATATTTTTCAGTATCTTTATCAAAAAATGACACAGACTCCACAAATTTCAACATGATACGTATTGTACGGGAAAGAAATAAACCTTCTCGTATAATCCTGCTGATCAAGTTTGAGCTCCTCCGTATGACGTCGCTTTACTCCCTGAAAACACAAACGTCAGCTAGCTGGCAGGTATGTGCCGGATACTTCTCCGATGCCTAAGTCAACGAAATAGACAAATAGACAAAAGCTCTGTGTATTCGAGAATCAAAGCTGTGTTACCTCTCTGAAGGTGATGCTATGAGCTTTTATAGGTTCCGCGTGGCATAATCCTAGTAGGACTTTTACTCCTTCATGTAGAGTCCTCCTAGGAGTCATACTCCTGAAAGATAATGTTTATCCTTCAACACCCCCCTCACTGCTTAAACCAAGTGAGATGGTTTTACCATGGTCGGATTCCAATATGACCGAGGTAAGCATGGCCATGCTAAGCCGCAGAGTAGACCAAACTATGCCTAGTTTGGTTCTTCCTTTCACTGCTCTTACCTCGGTTTCCCCTGTACAAACCATGGTGTGCTTAGACCGAGCTAACTAATAGCAAGGTTCCGGCCGAGCTAACAATAATACACCATGACCGGGCTAACTCTGAGCGTGGCGACCGTGCTAACTCTTGGACCGGACTAACTTGAAGGCCATTTTGGACTGGGCTAACTCCAAGGCTACCTTGGGCCGGGCTAACTCCAAGGCCTTTGTACTCAGCCCTTCTTACCGTGGCTCACAACGGCCCACTATTCAGTTAGGGCCCAATTTAGATATAAATTTTCCTCTCAATTGCCCTTTAATTCCATCTGCGCAGCATGATAGGGATTACCTGTTACTAGCCGAGCTAAGAAAAATTGGGCCTTCAAACCGGGCTATAAAAAAAAAGCTTTTAGCCTTCCAACCGAGCTAAAAAACCTTTAGCTTCCCAACCGAGCTAAATTCAAACTGAGCTCTGTCTGTCTGGTCAAAACGTCTCTTCAATCACTGTAACTGAATCGCTTCTCATCCCTAGGACACGTGGCACATTCTTATTGGCCCAGTGCAGCTGTCACGCCGTCTTCGTACTTCGCAAAATTTGAACAGTCCCGCTCTTTTTGTCCTTCCTTCTACACAAAACAAACCCTTGTTTTGAATTACTCACTTCACTATTCATCTCCCTCTCTCTCTTGTTTGAGCTTCTACTTCCCCATTTCTTCACTGCATAAGCCCGTGTTCTTGCTGCTGTTGCTCTCACCTTCAAACTCTTCAACTTTGAACTGGTGAGTGGCTCGAATCCTCTTCTTCTTTGTTGTTTTCGCACTTTGTTTTGTAACACATAGCATGTTTTATTTGTATGTTTTTCCAAAGCACATTCTGCTTTTGCTTCAACATTTCTGGGAAAAACCATGTAGTAGAACCTCAGGTACTCCATGAGTAACCTGAGAAATACTGATTTTGATCCAAAATCATATTTCAACCGAACTAGGAAGTTGTTCGTATTTAGGTACGAACCTAGAATCACTGTATAACCGGACTAAAACTCTACTTTATTGTTTGTAATCTCAACAAGTCTTAGTGCTGCCTGCTTAACTTGGCCGAACTAGTGAACCGCACTAGGTTTGCGCGATACTGTGCTAAAAAACCTCAAATGACCGACCGAGCTAATACCTGGGGCTAAGCCAGCTCCCTTAGTTTGAACCGAACTAAAAAAAAATGCTGTCCCGAAGGCTCAACCGGGCTAATGCCTCTAGTTTTAACCGAGCTAGGACTCGGTAGCATCTCACATAGCCGAGCTAGGATTTCAGTTATCTTGCCTTTGTTTCTTTTAGCACGGTCCAGCGATCTGTGCTTAACACTTTTGTTGTTCACTTTGCAAACTTAGGTTACCCAGGCACTCCTTTGAGTGCTCAACCGAGCTACTCAGCACCATTCTTCGATCGAGCTTACACCCAGTTTAATCTGTACATAACTTAAACCATAAATTGGGAAGTATAGATTTTTAGTAAACTCACCAGGGGCCATAGCCGAATTTCGTAAGGACTACCAAATTCCAGATGATGTCCACCTTTCCCTGGCCGAACCAGAATCCGTTCCTTGGGGAAAGCAAGGCTTTGTCCGTTTTAATGTTATTTTAATCGTAGAGTGCGGTCTATGTTTCCCCATACAGCCCCTCCTCTGTGAATTCCTTAGGCAAACCAAACTCTGCCCTACCCAACTTTCTACCAATTCCTACCGTATAATAAACGACATTGCCGCGCTAAACGACCGGGCTGGTCTTAACCTCGGCCTAGCCGAGCTCTTTCATCAATACTCCATAGTAGTAGCTCTGCCAACTCACCAGCCTTCGTCATCGTGGCCAAGCAAGCGTGCTCGGATTTCCTCAACTGAGCCACGCCTCGTTGATGAAGACGAAACCGTGGTTCCACAAACAACTCCGCCGAGCTCTCCACCGAGCCCACAACCAGAGCGCTCTGACCGAGCTACCTCTTCCAAGTGGGCTCCAAAAATCACCTTTCAGAACCGTACTATCACGGATTCTGACTCAGTGGTCACAGAAAAAGACCACTTGATGGCATTCAACCTGGCTAAAGGTGTTTGCCTTCCAGCCGACATGAGGCACCACGACCACCTGACCGAGCTGAAGGCCCTTTGCTTGTCCACTAAATCCATGGTGCTGGTAAGTTGCCCTTTTACTTTATTATTTCTAAAGAAAATTTTCCAACTTTCAGCTCAGTTATATTGAGAAAGTGTCTTACCATCCTTTTGCAGGCCATACAAAAAAACCACATCGCTCACAAGCGAGTGTTGGAACTTTGAAAAACTACCAGGAAAGTCATGGCCGAGGAAAATGAAAAGGCAACCGAGCTGAACGTGTCCCAGCAGAAGGTGGCCAAGCTGGAGACTGAGGTAACGCGTCTCGCTGGGCTAGTTACCTCGGCTGATGCTGATAAACAGAAGGCCTTCGCCGTGATGAAAGACAAAGACTTGCGCGAGTTGGCCAAGCTTGACAGAAAAAAGAGTGCCGAAATAACAAAGCTTGAGAAGAAGTTGGAAGATACGGAAGACCGCAGTTTTAAAGAGGGCGAAGCCCTGTGCATCAAGCAGTGTGAAGCTACGAAGGACCTGTTCTTCAAATGCGGGTGGAGGGGTGCTGCGGTGCAGCTCGGTTATGGGCCTGAGACCGAGGTCTTCAATCCTCCTCCATACTTCATACCGAGCTCACTGGCGGAGTATGCTGCTACCACTCAGCAACAATTTCTCGAAGCTTCAGATGATGAAGAAACCGTGCCCAACGATCCCCCGGTCGTCAATGATCCTGCCCATCAGTCAGCTCGGGCGGAGCCAACGGTGGAAGATCTGACTAACGAGCTACCAACTGAGACCGTGCTCCCAACTAAGACCGTGCTCACGACCGAGACCGTGCTCCCGACTGAAACCGGGCTCAGAGTTGAATTGGATGCTGATCTTGATAACCTATTTGCCTGATTTTGTTTTTTTGTCCTGTCTGTTTTTGGACAAGAATTGTAACCGGGCTACGGCCCCATGCCCTTGTACTTTGATTTTGCATGATCAATGAAATCTCTTTTTGTTCCAACTGTTATCTCGGTTTATTTCCATGCTTGTACTTGCTTTCTTACTGAAACCTGAACATTCTTTTGGTCGAGATACTTATCTCGGTTTTGGCTTTGTAATCGATCTGGTCATTCCTGCCAACCTCTTCAGCCTAGATCCTTATCTCGGCTGAAGAACAATAAGTGTTGGTTTTTTCAGCCAACCTCTTCAGCCTAGATCCTTATTTCGGCTGAAGTATAATAACTGTTGGTTTTTTCAGCCAACCACTCTTTTAGCCTTGATCCTTATCTCGGCTGAAGAGCACCAAGTGTTGGTTTTTTCAGCCAACCTCTAAGTTGGTTTTTCCTACCAACCTAGAGTAAAGTGTTTGGTTTTTCCTGTCAAACTTCCTGCAGCCTGGATCCTTATTCTGGGCTTAGGAGGGGTGTTGGTTATTCTAGCCAACCTCTAAGTTGGTTTTTTCCTGCCAACCTAGAGTAAAGTGTTTGATTTTTCCTGCCAAACTTCCTGCAGCCTGGATCCTTATCCTGGGCTTAGGAGGGGTGTTGGTTATTCCAGCCAACTTCTAAGTTGGTTATTCTTACTAACTCAGAAAAAAGTGTTTGGTTATTTCGACCAAACGTCCTACAGCCTGGATCCTTATCCTGGGCTTAGGAGGGGTGCAAAGTTGGTTATTCCGGCCAACTATGCTTACAATGTCCCTAATTCACTAAAACAATCTTTTAAAGAATGAAACAACTGTGCTGAAAAGTGGTTACTTGTGTTATTGAGAAAAAAGAAAATTACAAATACTTAGAAGAAAAGCTAAAAATAAAATAGTTTGAGATTGGCAGTGTTCCATGGCCTGGGAATGGCTTTGCTATCCTCATCTTCCAAGTGGTATGCCCTTTTTCCTGCTAATCCAACCACTTTGTATGGTCCTTCCCAATTGGGCCCTAACTTGCCATCTCCGGGTACCAAAGTGTTTCCCATTATTTTGCGAAGTACCCAATCTCCAATCTTGAATTGCCTTGGGTGCACTGTCTTGTTATACTTTTTGAACAATTCTTGCTGGTATGAAGCAATGTGAACCAGTGCTCTTTCTCTTCTTTCCTCTGCAAGGTCGAGCTCCAATGCTATGGCTTCTCTATTTAAGTCTGGATCAAAATTTTCGCTTCTGATGGTGGGGAGGCCAACTTCCAGTGGTATTTTACTGCTTCCATGCCGTAGGCCAAGGAAAATGGTGTTTCGCTAGTTGACCGTCGTGGCGTGGTGCGGTAAGCCCATAAAACATGGGGGAGCTCCTCCGCCCATTTGCCTTTTGCTTTTTCTAGCCTTTTCTTCAATCCATCCAAGACAACTTTGTTGGATGCTTCTGCTTGGCCGTTTGCTTGGGGGTATGCTAGTGTAGAATTGTAGAACTTTATCTTGTACTCTTCACAAAAGCCTCTAAAAATTTTGCCGTCGAACTGGGTGCCATTGTCTGATATTAGAGCTTTTGGTATGCCAAACCGAGTAATGATATTCTGTCAGACAAATTTCTTCGCATCTTTCTCCTTTATTGATGCTAGTGCTTCTGCCTCCACCCACTTTGTGAAGTAGTTTGTTGTTGCTAGAAAGTACTTCCTATTGTCGGGTGCTGTTGGGAGTGGTCCTACTATGTCCAAGCCCCACATTGCGAAGGGCCATGGGCTAGTCAGTGGTAGGAGCTCTCTGGCTGGCTAATGTATTTGGTGTGCGAACTTCTGACATTTCTCGCATTTCTTCACATACTTCTCCGAGTCTGCTTGCATGTATGACCACCAGTATCCTTGCGAAATGGCTCTATAAGCTAACGATCTTCCTCCTTGGTGGCTTCCGCATACGCCTTCGTGTATCTCGAATAAGAATGCTTCCATTTTGCTGGGGTGGACACATTTTAGATAAGGTCCTGTGAATGACTTCTTATACAATGCCATAGATGGGGAGAGCCAAAATCGCTGTGACTTTGCTCTAATTTTGTTGGCTTCTTTCTTTTCTTCCGGTAGGATGCCTTCTTTTAAGAACATTATGATGGGATCCATTCATGAAGGGCCTAGCTCGGCGCAACATACCTCTTCTGCTTCGGGGTCTTTAATGCTTGGTCTTGGTAAGTAGTCAATAAGTAACGGATGAGGGATGGATGTATCTGCCATTGAAGCAAAGCCTGCTAGTTCGTCTGCCCTGTTGTTTTCCTCCCTGCCAATCTGTTCTATCCGCACTACTTCAAATTTCTTGATCTCTTTTCGGACTAAGTCTTGGTACTTGGCCATCCTGTCATCCTTTGCCTCGTAGTCGCCTGAAATTTGGTTTATCATCAACTGTGAGTCGCTGTAAACCATTAGCTCGGTGGCCATCATGTAGGACGCTGATTTTAAGCCTGCCAGAAGCGCTTCGTACTCCACTTCGTTGTTTGATGCGGGGAAGCCAAGGTGGACTGCTTGCTCCATGACTAGGCCGTCTGGCGAGATGAGGACTATGCCAAGTCCTGCTCCATGCCTATTGGGTGCTCCATCCACAAAGAGCTTCCACATCTCTCCGACGAACAACTTCCAGCAAGTGGAGGGATCAGATGATGCCTTGGGATCAAAAGTGTTGCTGGTGTTTTCTTCCAAGTCTATGCTTGCTGTTTGCCCCTCTTTATCTGATTGTACCAAGTCTTCATTTGCTGGTGAATCTTTGCTTGGTGTAGCATGGTTTGCTTTTTTTTCCCCTATTTTACTCTGGTCTGCCTTAGGGTCTGTCTGGGTATCCTGCACTAGGGGTTGCGCTATTCCGGTGTCAACTTCTAACCTTATTTCGGTTGTATCGGTCAGGTCGACCGGGTAGATATGATGACTTCCTGGGGTGAATTCCGCGACAAAGTCTGCTAAGGCTTGGGCTTTTATCGCGGTTCTTGGTTGAAACTTGATGTCGAATTGTCCCAACTCTACTGCCCACTTTAAGATTCGCCCAGAAAAGTTCGCCCTCTCAAACAAAGCTTTTAATGAAAAAGCTGTGAGGACGATTATGGTGTGGGCGTGAAAGTAATGCGATAACTTCCTTGAGGCCATCATTAAGGCCAAGGCCAGTTTTTCCAGTGGCAAGTACCTTGTTTCAGCGCCCAGCAATGTCTTGCTGACATAAAAGATGGGCAGATGTTGGATTCCTTCCGCTCAGACCAACACTGCACTAATTGCGTGCTGTGAAACTGCTAGGTACAGAAAGAGTTCTTCTCCGGGTATTGGGGTCACAAGTAGTGGTGGAGAAGATATGTATTCTTTCAAGTTTTCCAGAGCGCGATCACATTCTTCGTCCCACTCGAACTTGGCTTTTAATGCTTGAAAAAATGGTCGTAGTCTGTCTGACGACCAGCTTATGAATCGGTTGAGTACAACTGCCATGCCGGTGAGATGCTGCACTTCTTTTATAGTGTTTGGCCTCTCCAGATCTTGAATTGCTTTGATCTGAGAGGGGTCTGCTTCTACACCCCGATTGGTCACCAAGAAGCCTAGGAATTTGCCAGATCCTACTCCGAATGCACACTTAGACGCATTGAGGTGTAACTTGTGCTTCTTAAGGATTTGAAACATCTCACCTAGGTCCTTGAGATGGTCGTTCTCATCCTTGCTCTTGACCACCATGTCGTCGATGTAAACTTCGATCGTTCTGCCTAACAATGGTTCAAACATCTTGGTGACCATCTTTTGGAATGTTGCCCCTGCATTCTTCAGGCCAAAAGGCATGACCTTGTAGCAGTATAGTCCTCTTGGTGTGGTAAAAGATGTGACCTCCTGGTCTGGTTCATACATAGCGATCTAATGGTAGCCTCTATACGCATCAAGAAAGCTAAGCCGGTTGTGCCCCGCCGTTAGGTCTACCAGTTGGTCTATCCGTGGGAGGGGGAAGCTGTCTTTTGGGCATGCCTTGTTGACTGTTTTGTAGTCAACGCAGACACGCCATTTGCCATTCTTCTTTGGCACCACGACTGTATTGGAGATCTATCTGGGGTAGTGCACTTCTCTGATAGCTCCTGCTTCTAGCAGGTTTTCGACTTCTTCTGCCACTATCTCGGCATGGTGGAGTGCCGATCTATGAGTGCGTTGAATGATTGGTCTGGTGGTTGGGTGGACGTTCAATTGGTGACAGATGAAGCTTGGGTCAATGCCTGGCATGTCGTATGGCGTCCAGGCGAACACTTCGATGTTGGAGATCAAGAATTCCATGACCTTCAATCTCTCAGTGCTAGACATAGATGAGCCAAGCAAAAAGAACTTATCCGGGTTCTTTTCATCTATTCTTACCTGTACCAAGTCTTCCACTGCCTTCTGCTCAGCGGTTTTGCCAACATCTGCGAACAATTCATTGCTTTCTGGTTCTTCTACTATTTGAACAAATCCTTTGGCAGCACGGCTGCCATTTACAGTGACGAAGCATTGCTTGGACATAATTTGGTCTCCGAAGACCTCTTCAATTACTTCGGCTTCGTTGAGGAACCGCATTACTTGATGGTAGGATGATGCTACTGATTTCATGGCATGCAGCCATGTTCTTCCCAAGATTATGTTGTAAGTGGAAGGGACTTTCAATACCCAGAATTCCACTTGTTTTGTTACACTTCCTGCTCTGACTGGGAGGATTATCTTGCCAACTGGCCATTCTGGCATTGAGTTGAATCCGATCAGGGGAGATACAGCAGGTGCCAAGTCTTTGTCTTCTAGTTTCAATTGTTTGAATGTTTCGTAGTACATTATCTCACATGAGCTCCCTTGGTCAATCAAAATCCGCTTGACGTCAAAATCCTTGACTTGGAGAGTGACGACCAGTGCATCATTATGAGGGCAGTATATCTTTGCCAAGTCTCTATCTAAAAAAGATATGACGTTCGTGGCTTCTGTTCTCCCTTTTTTGATGGTAAATTGGGCGCTTAATACCTTCCTTAAGTGCTCAGCCTTCCTTATCATGCCCCTGAGCTCGTATATGCGCTCAGGTTCGAATACCCCATGGATTACGTTGATCACGCCTTGAGGTGGGCGTCGATTGGCATTCCGTTCGGGTGGTTGTCATTCTGGGGGCTGGCTGCGCCCCTCCTTCAATGTACTTGTCCAGATGACCGGCTGCCACCAACTCCTCCAGAAGTTGTCTCAACGGTGCGCAATTTTCAGTGTGGTGTCCCTTTTCTTTATGGAAGGTGCATCGAGATCTTTCGTTGTAGTCCTTCTGAGCCTCTCCCAATTTAGCTGGCCATTTGACGAAAGGTTCATCACGTATCTTACTGAGAATTCGGTAGATTGGTTTCTTGAATACCGTGGTGATGGCAGTGCGGACTCTCAACCATCTTTTATTTTGGTCCTCTTCGTTGTCTCGCCTGCCTTGTCCATTTTTGCTTTGACGTTCTACCGTATTGACCTTTGCCATAGTCTTCTTTTCTGGTGTTGCTGTCGCACCAGATTTTGCCTTGGCACGGGCGCCATCCTCCTCCACCCGAATATGTTGGTACACTCTTTCCATCAAGGCTTCCATCGTGAGGGGTGGAGTCATTGTAATCGAATCCCTCAATCTGTTTCCGATTGGAAGTCCTCTTTTGTATTGTGCGATGGCAAGATTGGTGGGGCAGTCCCCTATCTGGTTGAACGTCTCCCAGTAGCGACTGTTGTAGGACCTTAATGTTTCTTTGTCACCCATGTCGATGGAGAGTAGCTGATTAATCTCCACTGGCGTCTTGGTGTTCGTTCTGAATCTCGTCACGAACGCCTCCACTAATTGCGTCTAGGAGGCTATGCTGCCTTTTGGTAGCCTTTCGAACCAGGTTAAACCTAGGTCACCAAGGCTAGATGGGAATAGGATGCACATCAAAGCTTCGTTCTGCCGGTATACTGCCATAACCTAGCGAAAGTGGCTTAGGTGCATGTAAGGGTCTGTCTTCCCTTCGTACGTGGTAAATTAAGGCTGGATGAAGCCTGAGGGTAATGGTGCGTTCTCAATCGCCGGAACGAACGGCGAGCTATGTAGTCTTGCCAACGCTTTATCTGTTGGTTCGTAGGCAAGGTGCGGTATTGGCATTCCAACCTTGACGCTTCCATGCATCCGAGGAGCCAACCGCTGAAAGGCTGAAACTCTGTGCGGGTCGCGTGCCCTGGCATCCTCCTTCTGTCACGCCCTTTCTTCAAGCACAGTCCGTAAATCGAACGATCTAGGCAACTCCGTTTGCCTGGATGATGTCTGGTACGTGTGTGAGGGCCGATAGGTACTTCCCTCAATGTAAGACCTCAATGATCTCGTTCTTTCAGACCTGAAGTAACGAGTTCTGGAAGTCCTTGGTTGAGTGTCGCCCGTCCCGAGGCTTCTACTCTCTGCTTGCGATGGCGTGGTATGCCTACCACGATCTTTTGAGTGGCGAGGAGGCGTATTGCCTTTGCGCCCCTCTCCTGTCGCCACCCATTTCCCTTTTATCTGGCGCTTCATCAATTCCATGTCTGCCGCCATCTTTCTGATTAACTCATCCTGCTCCTTTACCCGATCCTCCAAAGCTTGAGGGTTGATCCTCCTCCTCTGCCTATCGGGACTTAATGAGCGACGGGGGCTGTTACCCCGCCTTCCCCTTGCATCCCTCCGGGGATTCTGTCACTGGGGCTCCAGATCTGCCATGGTTTCGCGCCTTCCACCTCCCTCCGGGGTTTGCCCGTCAATGGCAGACTGTGGCAAATCCTCATTGTGTGCCATTGCGTCTAATCTGGCGAGCAAAACTTTGATCAAGAGGTTTTGTTCTTTCTGTGATTCCCACAGACGGCGTCAATTGTACAGGAAAGAAATAAACCTTATCGTATAATCCTGTTGATTAAGTCTGCGCTCCTCCGTACGACGTCGCTTTACTCCCTGAAAACACAAACGTCAGCTAGCTGGCAGGTATGTGCCGGATACTTCTCCGATGCCTAAGTCAACGAAATAGACAAATAGACAAAAGCTCTGTGTATTCGAGAATCAAAGCTGTGTTACCTCTCTGAAGGTGATGCTATGAGCTTTTATAGGTTCCGCGTGGCATAATCCTAGTAGGACTTTTACTCCTTCATGTAGAGTCCTCCTAGGAGTCATACTCCTGAAAGATAATGTTTATCCTTCAACACCCCCCTCACTGCTTAAACCAAGTGAGATGGTTTTACCATGGTCGGATTCCAATATGACCGAGGTAAGCATGGCCATGCTAAGCTGCAGAGTAGACCAAACTATGCCTAGTTTGGTTCTTCCTTTCACTGCTCTTACCTCGGTTTCCCCTGTACAAACCATGGTGTGCTTAGACCGAGCTAACTAATAGCAAGGTTCCGGCCGAGCTAACAATAATACACCATGACCGGGCTAACTCTGAGCGTGGCGACCGTGCTAACTCTTGGACCAGACTAACTTGAAGGCCATTTTGGACTGGGCTAACTCCAAGGCTACCTTGGGCCGAGCTAACTCCAAGGCCTTTGTACTCAGCCCTTCTTACCGTGGCTCACAACGGCCCACTACTCAGTTAGGGCCCAATTTAGATATAAATTTCCCTCTCACGTATAAATTACAACTGCATTTTGATCCCAATACTATTTACACCGTGCCTTTAGACATGGACATATACTAGTATTATATATTATACATATATCAAAATTATATTATATATATAACATAATAGAAACTCAATAATATATTGTATAGATATTATATATATATTTTATAGGGTAAATTACAAATACACCCTTTGAAATTTACTTAAAGTACATATTGCCCCTATGATTTGCAAAATTACAAATACCCCATTGTCATAATTTTTTATTTAACAGAATTAACTAAAAAAATGAAATTCATAATTGTTCTCCTATATAATAATAAAATTACTTAAATGATTAATTGAAACATATTTCTAATTTCATTAAAAATTATTAATTGACTTGATAATTTATTAATAAAAGGAGTGATTTGTTATAAAATTAGAAATCTTAAAAGGTGGAATGTAATTTCCAGAACTATAGGGGACGATTCATATTTTAATCTAACCTCAGGGGGTGTATTTGTAATTTATCCTGTTTTATAAAAATTCAACAATATATTATATGTGTATGTAATATTATTATTATTTATTTATTACTATATTTGTTGGTCGGGTAAGGTTCGGGGTAAAAAATATTCACTCTCGCCCTCGATCCGAACGCAATTAGAGTTTTCAAAAGTTTCTCCAAACTCGATCCTACGCTATTCAATCACCACTGAACATCCCATTAGGGTTGGGGAGAGTTAGAGACCTAGCGGATTGGATTATTTTGCCATTCCTATCCATGGGTGAGTAGTGATGCGGTTAGGACTGGACAAATATTCATCTGATTTGTTAAAATTGAATTGTTTGGACTAATTTTAAAATTCATAAGATGAATGGTTTTAATCGTCCAAGCATAGATGTGAATACATTTTTTTTCAATATGTCTAAGTTTGGACATATGATGGATGGGAGACTACATGACCCAACCCAATCTATCAACAACTTAAAAAAATAATGTTATGTTTGTATACTTTGTATGTTAAAAAAAAATCTTTTATTTAGTAATTATATTTGTTATTTATGAAATATGAAAGTTGGACTTTATCTTTATTATAAAATATGAAGAATAAAAATTTTGGGTCAAAATTGTAAAAAAAATTTGAACAATAGTTTAAAATAGTAAAATTCAATTCACCAAACCGATTCGTATCCACCTACCAACCTACATGACCCGCTTAATCTATAGATAGATGCAAATTGATATTTTTCAATCTGTCTGGATGACAAATGAAAGGCCACTTGACCCAACTTGATTTGCGAGCACCCTTAGGTGAGGTCACCATTTTTATTATTACGAATCTCGGAGTGCAAATTTTAGTATAATGGTAATGCTATATCATCAGTAACAAGTAATATTACCAACTAATAATAAACCAATATGATGTCATTGATATCACCATTATATTGATTTTTTTTTTACGAACTTTACAAGTCATTGACAAACCCAAAATTTAAAATAGTTAGATTTCTAATATAACTATTAACTCCACTAACTAAATATGTGAAATAACTATAATACCTTTAAGGCCTATGTCTTTTTAGTTATTTTATTTCTATCTCATCTCTTATACACATAATTTATAATTCTTAACATTAATTCAATTAAATCATAGTTAATTATAACTTCTTAATTATTACTATAATTCCTAACATGTTAATCTAGTTATATTTTATTTAATTAACATCTTAATTGAATTTTAAATTTGGAGAAGATTGAGTAAAATTATATTTTTGTTGTGTTAATTTCATTTTATTTTTTCATAAAATTAGGCTCTCTCTAAAAAATAGTGTGTAATATACTTTACATTAGTTTGAATAAAAAACTAATGGTGACAATTTAATTCAAAACTACATTATGGCATTTTGATTATATTTGAACCATAAGAAATAGAAGACTCAAGCCTCTTGTCCTACAATTTTTACATATCTCAAATTATATTTTAATATTTTTAATTTTTTAATATTTTTTAATATACAATTTTTATATATTTTAATATTTTTTTTTTGCATTAACTATCAATGTTAATAGTTCAAATGGTTGTCATTGGCATTTTTATTGATCGGAATATCATTACATTATTAAACAGAGAGATGATCATAAAATTTTGAACGCAGTTAGACTTTTTTATTTGACATTTTAAAATTCTATAATTTTACTCCCATACGTTCATTTTTCACGAAATTTATCATATTTTTAGATTTTATTTGAGGAGGCCTATCAAATTTAATCTATATTTAATTTTGAAAAAATAAAGTAAAAAAATTTCACTTTTATCTGATATTTTTTTAGTTACATAATTTTAAACATTTTTTGTAAAAAAAAAAATGAAATTTCACAGTTTCTCAAATGCAAAGAGAAAAATTTTACAACTTTCAATTGAAAATTTTCACAGTTAATAGAAAATGACAAATTTCTTAGTTCTCATAAAATTTCAATTTATGGACAAAAATGAAATTTCAAAATTACTTTTAGCAAAAATTTGGTTTGAGTCAAGTCGACAGAGAAGATTCAACAGAGAAACCAAAATTTTACAAACAACAAATAGATCAAGCAATTGTGGTTGGTGTCCTATGCCTTGACAGATTCAAGAACTTCTTTAGAGGTTATCAATAGAAAAACAAACTAAAAACTGATATTGTATTGCTGAAATTGTTACTTGATACAAAGATGTGAACAATAATAAAAACAAATTGCAAAAGAACCAGAAAAAAGTTTACTGATTACAAGAATCAAAAAACCATCACAGAAACACTAAATTAAAACTACTCCTAAAGAGAATAAACTCCTCCTATGATATGTTAAAGTAATCTACTCTTAATTGAACTCTTGTTGATTGTTGATGATTGATGATATCTCTCATCTCTGCAAATTCTTGGCTTTTATATCTTCTTTCTCTTTCTTTGGCCCATGATCACATGACTCCTTCAAACTTGCAACTTCTTAACTGCTTAACTATCTCCTCACTTTCAAGCCTTCAAACCTTACCAAACCTTTAACTCTTCCTGTCGAACTAACTCTCTTCCATGCTGCCATGTGTCCCTTATCACTCTGAGAACTACATCAATAGAGAATAAGCCCCCAGTTGCAAGCATCATCTCCTACAAACCAGCCCTCTAAGCCACAAACTGGTTGGTAACTACTCCAAGGTTACTTCTACCACTTCATGCACACGATCACCTTCTTCATGCCACATGTCCCTCTGATCAATGGAAGACTTTCACTCTGACTCCATTGCTACGTGTCATTACTCAATTGGTCCACCTATCAATAGGAAATTTACGAAAATGGATGCAAACAATGCCCCTTTAACTCTTTAAGAATGAGACTTACTCGAATTCTTGAAGAGTTATAAAATTAAAATTAAATTGACAACAAACCTTTCAACAAACGAACATATATAAAATATACCCCTAGGGCCAAAACAATTTGGTGATTAAACACCACTTATGCCAAAATAGCATTGTCGATAAATTGATGTCACTGTTATTAATGATTATATGCCATTTAATTGGCAAAATTACAATAACACTCAATCCAAGTTAGGTACATTATTTCGACAGAGCAAATTGGCAAAATTTCAAGTATGTGATCTTCAGGTGGCTAATGAGAACCACCTTCCATCAACAGAACTTTGCTCTTTGGTCTTATATTATTCAAACAATGTTGGATCTTTAGCTAATTCACCAAAATTAAGTTTTGGTGTGATTCACAAACCCAAAATGGGTGTTGAATGCCATAATCCATAGTTTTGCATGGCTCAAAAATTCTGAAAAATTCAACCTTTTGATTAATGTCAAAAATATTAAATTCATCATGGATTGGTTGTTCATAATTTCCAGTCATAGTTGGTTGTTTTGGCCATGATCAACAGAAAAAATATATACTTTTTTCCCCCCTTTTTCTGTCGATTCATACAAAGTATAATAAATTGGCCATTAGCCCTTAAACTAGCCTTTTGTCGATGCGTCGACATTAAACAACTGGCCATTAAACTGGCCTTCATGCAAAGCATAAATAATTGGTCATTGGCGATTATTGGTTGGTCAGGGTTGTTTTATATGATCATTTTTTATTCTATCAAACTTACAAGAAAAAAATATTATTTTCGTTAACCAATTTATCAAAATCATTTTTTGATGTGAACCACAAACCCATGGTGGTTGTTGGATAATAGAAACCATAATATCAAATAGTTTTAGAAAATCAAAACTTTTGACAAAATTAACATTGTCAAAAATTTCAAATTCAACAAATGTGGGTTGTTCATGATTTTCAACCATGTTTGGCTTAAAATCATGCCCCCCAAGTAAATCTTCACCATCATTTTGTGATAGATTTTCATCATTTTTTGTCAAAAGGGACTGTTTTTCTTTTTTAGCCATTAATGGCTTGTCACTCTTTGCCATGTTTGGCAAAAAACGATGCCCCACAAACATATTTTCACCACCATTTTGTGATGAATTTTTAACATCTTTTGAGAGTATGGGCTGTTTTTCTATTTTAGCCACTATTGGCCTATGAAAATTCTCTAGAATCATGTTATCTTCATGACTTGGTGTACGAACCCTTCAAGCCACATACCTTAGCTTTTCATGAATAATTGGCTCCTTAGGAATACGGGTATTAGCCTCCCAAGCCACATTATTTTTATGCTTTAATTTTTTCTTGGCCACTAAGCCTTCTAAATTATGCTCCCAATATCGAATTTCTTCATCAATTAGGTAAATTTGGCTTTCAAGTTGATGAATTTTTTCATCAAAATCATTTAAATCTCTTTGAATCAAATAATATGGGGATAATGAAATTATTTGAAATCTTTGTCGATAAAAAGAATTAATTTCTCTTCTTATGGCCAAACTTTCACTCCTATGCCAATAAATTTCATCTTTACAATACCGAATCATTCTTTCCATATCATTTATCATACCATTATGTTGGCAATAAATGTTAGAATCATTTATCAAACTAGATTTTTGCTAACAATTTTTGACACACTCAGTGGGACTTGTCTAATTTGAAGTTATGGCAATGAAGAAGCAAACTAATGCTTATGGAATCATGCCTTCAAGTGGCATGTCGAGGTTTTATGCACCCATGGATGCAAACCACCAATGGAATGGCAGTATTCCCATGGGTATAAATTATCAATGGAATGTTTCATCTTCCATGTCTCAAGATTGCCAATATTATGGCAATGATTCTAACATCTATTGCCAACATAATGGTATGATAAATGATATGGAAAGAATGATTCTGTAAATTTATTGACGTGGGAGTGAAAGTTTGACCATAAGAAGAGAAGTTAATTTTTTTTATCAACAAAGATTTCAAATAATTTCATCATCCCCTTATTATTTGATGCAAAGAGATTTAAATAATTTTGACGAAAAAATTCATCAACTTGAAGGCCAAATTACCTAATAGATGAAGAAATTCAATATTGGGAGCATAATGTAGAAGGCTTAGTGGCCAAGAAAAAATTAAGGCATCAAAATAATGTGGCTTGAGAGGCTAATACCTGTATTCCTAAGGAGTCAATTATTCATGAAAAGCCAATGTATGTGGCTTGAAGGGTTCCTACACCAAGTCGTGATGATAACATGATTCTAGAGAAGTTTTATAGGCCAATAGTGGCTAAAATAGAACAGCGGCCCCTTCTCTCAAAAGATATTAAAAATTCATCACAAAATGGTGGTGAAAATACGCTTGGGGAGCATGGTTTTTTTTGCCAAATATGGCAAAGAGTGACAAGCCATTAATGGCTAAAAAAGAAAAATAGCCCCTTTTGACAAAAAATGATGAAAATCTATCACAAAATGATGGTGAAGATTTACTTGGGGGCAAGATTTTACACCAAACATGGCTGAAAATCATGAACAACTCACATTTGTTGAATTTAAAATTTTTGACATTGTTAATATATATATTTTACACTTATTTTTACTTGTTCATCCTTATGTTCACCCATATATTCCACGAGATTTTTCTCAATTGACTCAAGGTCTTGATTCAATTATTTGATTTCTTCTATAAAATCGGCTTCATTATTTTTTATGCTTTGAAAGAATTTTATTAATAATGTTGAAGCATATTCTCTTACTTGGATAATAATTGTATCAATAGTTGTTACCAAATTAAATTTTGGTTGAGTCATGGACTCATTGTCTAATAATAATTTTATAATACCAATTTAATCCAACATATAGGAAGGTGCTACCAAATTAAACCCTAAATCACCTTCCTCTTGTCAAAAGCCACCCCATAAATGTCAAACATCCATGGAAGCATTCATTTTTGTTATTGAAGATATTTGCAGTAAAGCATGTAAGAAAATTGGAGGTACCACCTCCATTAAAGCAAAGGAAGTGTCCCGCAAACATTTTGGATATGTTTAGATTATGAATTTGAAAAGAAAAATATATTTAACTTATGATGTGACTTGTGTCTAGTTTGTAATCGGATTAGACCGTACTATTGTACTTCATCCTTACAAAAAAATCACGTTGATCGAATATCGATAGCCACTTGTTCAGATCACATTTTTGTCAACATTCAATAGGATTTAAAAAAAAAATTGTTAACAGAAATGTGATCTAATCAAGTAACAATTGATATCTGATTAATGTGATTTTTTACAAGAATTAAGTACTCAATGAACCCTACACATTGAACGGTTTGAATAATTGATATGGGCTCTATTGTGGGCCCACAGAGGACCAACAGTATGGTCCAATCCAATCCAATCCAAAACCAAACTGGAGACAAACCTTACCCTTAACATATATTTTATTCACGTTTCTCTTACCTTTTCATTTTTCTTTCCAAATCCTTACCCAAATTTACAATTCAAAAGACAACCTTAGCTCCGCAAACAATTGACACATCCATGACTTTAGTAACTACTAACTTCATGTTGAAGAGGATAAATAGGCAATTTCACCCTCAATCAACATCAACGGCTTCTTAAGCTTTTTGAATTTGGCTTCATAAAAGCATCTTCAATCTTGCTCCCCTAAATTGTATTAATACTATAATTTATGATGATAAACATAAACACAAACGATCAACTGCTTCATAAGCTTTTCAATTTAAATTTTAGAAGAGCATCTTCATTGTTGCTCTCATAATTGTATTAATACTATAATTTAACACGATGAATACAAAAAATCAACTTTAACGATATATTATTCTAGAAATATTTGGGATCCCTTTTTTGGGAGTTTCATGACCCCCCAATTTAATCTTGGCCCTTGATGTGTGTGTGAAGTCTACTCATGTATGTGTGGCCCCACATTATGAGTGGTTAGACTGAGAGCGGGGGTTGTAGAAGTCATGCATGTGTGGGGGTTTCTATCACATATTATTCATTGTGCTAAATTTATCAAGATGCTCTACATCATACCAAATTTTACATGAGGGAAACAAAATACCAAGCTTTAATGTGATCAAAAAAATACCAAAGATTCTCCATCTCCGATTCCCTTTCTCCCACAATCCTAATATAGTCTCAACAATATCACGTGAAAATGTCAAGGCACATAAATCTCAAGTATGATCTGATAGTTGAGAGTGAATTGAAACAGGAAGACAGAAATTTAATAATAGAACATCCCATGCCATAAAAAATTAATGCACAATCCTAAACAATGATCCCAATCCCCCAAGGTAAATCCCCCAAGCACCACACCTTGGGGGCATTGGGCACTGCCCAGGACTCAGGCAGCAATAATACCTAATGTGTATCTTTCGTTGGGGGTATCCTAGAAAAAATTGTCATGTCTTCCTGCAATTTCCTATAAGAAAGACTCAATCTGTCATAATCAAGATTAAACGAGGATATTTATGCTCCTGGTCCTCTTTATATGGAAATTCTTTCCCAATATTATTCAAGCTGTACATGAAGAAATCATCATGAGAACCATGATTCATAGAACATGAAGCGAAGCAAAGCAACACACAAAGCAAAGACATGTTCAGAGACAAATATCAGAAGTGCACTATCATTTTGTCCTGTTTAAATGACCACTATGCATAATATTTAAATGAGACCTAATCTACGAAAACAACCAGACAATAACTGTCACTGGCGGATTCCAGATGGTGCATGAAGCCTCTCAAACTTTCTACAAGCCAAACATGTTATTATCTGTGTGAAAAATAAAATAACTGCAATCCTTTGGATCAGTAACGTGACCTGAGGCTTCTCTGTTGCAAATAGATAGTGATGGACGGAGCTGTTTCAAGAGAAAAGACATGAGTAAGCAAAAATGATAACATTTACTCGGGGGAATACCCATAATTTATTTGAGGTCACACGTAAACTTTTTAAAGACTGGAGTGAAAATATAATTCCATAGTTTCTTTTCTTTTCTTTTTTTTGTTTTGTTTTTTAGTGCAAAATTTTGAAATATATATCTCTTTGCACTGTGGGTCAACTAAGCAATTTTATATCCTCTCTATCCATATATACTACTCTATGTTACATGGGACTTGGAATCAGATATCAAGTGTGGGTGCATATATAGAGATCAGTCCTATCAAATCTCAAATTTAAGGGTATGCAGACTCAGGAAAAAAAGACTATATTTTCATATTTTAAATTTATTATATGAGATAAAATCGAGTTATATGTAATACATACAATGTCGAAAATGCATTTTACTAATTTTATAGTCATTATATACAACAATATATATATATAATTACAGGGTTAAATACAAATATAATAGAAATGTCCAATGGAAAGTATTGTACACATCCCACACCCTTGACCAAGTGTCAAGTATCCAACACGGATATTTGATTTATTTTGAAGAGTCCATGTAACATAGGTATTGCCCTGCCAAAGAGAAGAAAGTAAAAAGAGGTGGGACTTGTGAGTGAACTATGTATATATAATAAAAGGATTACAACAAATATTCCAAGACTAATATGATGAACAGAAAGCCTGCCAAAGATTCTTTAATGACAATTCCCAAGACACAACATACAGAGAAATTTTGAAAACCTGTTAGCCAGCAACATATGGTGAGAACAAATTTCTATGACACAGCAATTGTGGTGTTTGAATCTTACAAATTCTTTAACAACAAAATTAACCATTACCTCCATTATCTTCAACACTTTATAGTTCATGCGAGCTATTAAACCCATCAACCAAAATTGTATGGAGATGATGAGCCTGAGGAAGATGGAAGTGGCCTCCTAACATATGGATGATCCAAGAGATCAGCAGCAGTGGGACGATCATTAGGGTTAACTTGTAGGCATCTAAGGATGAAATCCCGTGCATCGCTAGAAAGAGAATCAGGAACAGGTGGTGGCACACCCCTTCCAATCTGGAACAATGCCTGGATCTGCTTAATCACAGAGTAAACATATTAAAATAACAAATAAAAATCGCTGTAATGTTGCGATTTCCTGGAATAACTAATGGAGTATGATATAATATACCAAACCAATATAGCTGTCATGTGACCACAATGATTTTGGTCAAGTAAACATTGGTTATGTGAGGAAAGAACAGCTAGAAACAGCAGATGTAAAAAAGCACACTAATAAATTCTCAATGAATAATCCATTGAGCAAGTCAATTAACCACATAGCATCTAATTCCTCATCCCCTGCTCTCATATGTTATCATTAGTGGATCACAAAGTATACAGGGAGTATTTTTGGCCTTCACAATAAAAATAAAAATAATAATAAAAAAAATAAAATGTCTACAAGAAACAAACTTTGTGTCATTTCCATCCAAACCAACTCAAAACATTAGCATAATACTGAAATTTTAATGTTTCCACCGAAACACACTGACACACTACAAAACATATAAAAATATAAGTTGTTTTGGATGCCTATTAGGAACATCAAACAATATTGATTTCCTAAGAAGCAGACATGGAGAAGTGACACAACAACAAAATTTTCAACCAAAAAAAAAACACACAACACATGGGGAACACACATTGTGCACTATGCCAAAGGTAGGTGTGTACTCAATCTTTCTCTCCCAAACACACATTAATGTGTATTAATTAGTCGTTGTTTTTATATATATTTATCATATGACATATATATGAATATATCATTTAAAGATAATTTTATTTTTATTTTAAAAATGCAACATAGCAGTTTCTATAAATCTTCATAGTCTTCTTTTATCATTGTATCCTAAGCTAAGTAGCACAGACATACACATAACACAAGGACAAGTCAACACAGTAATATTCAAAAAATACAGGACACGATATGCCTAGGACACATTAAAATTTTATATTTCTATAAATTAATTATGTCAAAATAATTTATTCAAAGGTAATGAAAAAAATAACGTAATAGATAATACTAATTAAAATTAAAAAAAAAAAAGTCATATATTCTAACTTCAGGACTTAAACATCAAGGTATTATTCACGTAACAATTTGCATATAATGTAAAATAATTGTAAAACATTGAAATACACATGATATATTCATCATATAAATGTTTCAAAATAAATTTAGAGTGCACAAGTTGCATTTTGAAGAATGCATAAAATTGTTATTATGAAGAGATTTATCACATAGATCATGTTCAAAAGGTTCACAAAGTGTCTACAAATTATTTGTATGCCCGCTATTATAAATTTAAAACTTTAATAAGACACATTGAAGAAGTGCCGTACACTCTTTTAGGAGTGTCTATAAAGTGTCAATGTCCAACGTGATAACGCTCCCTCTATACAAAGTGTCCATGCTTCTTAGAACATACTAAAGCAGTTGTACTTCAAAATGATAGGGTGTTTGGTTCCACTTTCCAGATTATCAACTTATTTTCTTTTTCAACTTAAAAAGCTCAAAAAACTAACTTTTTAAAGTTGGCTTTAGATACGTTTTTTAATGTAGTTTTTTTTTTTAAATTTTTAATTTTTTTTTTTTTATCTATTATTAAAGATAAAATCACCCTATTTAAATGTTACCAAACAGAGCCTTTATCTTCTTCTTTTTCCCCAAAATACAAAAAAGACAAAGAAAAAAAAGTAGTTATTGTTTATAAAGTACTGGTTTATATTCACACTGTTCATATCCACCAAACTGTATCACAAAGATTAGATATAATCAAGTAAAAGAAGCTGAGTTCTGTTGAAAGTACCAGATCTCACCAAGTGAACATCGCAAACTACTAAACATGAATCCGACATAGAACCACAAGAATAAATCAGGTCATATAAATTTTCAGTTAATGAATGAAACATCAAAATTCAGAGGAACCTAGTTCAGGCTAGCTTCTTTTAAGAATTTAGTCCATGCAGAATGACCTAGAAGCCTTCAGTTCTAGTCAGGCAAAGAATAATACAAACCAAAATGAAATGAAATGTGGCATAACAAAAAAATCTACTCTAATACACAATATCAAAGTTGTGCAGATTTCTCCATAAAGCAAAGGCATGGAAGAGCTTTTTAGAAGAAATTATAACAAATGTGTTACGTACAGATTCTAAATAAGCATATGGAATCTAACGGGTCAACATCTCTAAGACAGTGCACCCAAGTGTCACGCCCCGAGAATTTCTGTGACACGAGGAGCAACATTTGAAGTGGCCAAATGCGCTGGAAGGTTCCGGAAGGTGTGAGAACGGGCTAGAGTATGCTGGAAGACTCTAGAACGTGGTGGAAGGGTCTGGAGTGGCCTGGAAGATTCCGGAATGTGGAAGAACCTTGGAGTGTCCAGAGGAGTCTGGATGGGTCTGGAACATCCTAGAATATCCTGGAGAAGCCTACCATGTACTACACTAGTATAGAGAGTTGTAGAATGTAGTAGGAAGGGTAATTGTTCTAGATGAGAGTTTGTAGCCCTTGAATCAAAATGATCCTAGCCATCCATGGAGGAGGGGGATGGCTATATAAGGGTGAGGGGTCTCATTTGCTAGGCACCTAGAGACCTGGAGATCCAAGAGAGCTCTAAGAGTGAAGCACTTGTGAGTGTGAGTGTGAGTGTGAGTGTGAGAGCCTTGTAAGCTTTGTACACGACTATACTTGTAAAGTTAACTTGTATAGTGAAGGCATTCTTCCACCTAAACTTTGTGTGTGTTAGTGTGGTTGAGTGGGTAAGGCTGACTTAGGTGCAACCAAGAGGGTTGAAAAGCATCTAAGGCCGCACGGTTGGCTTGCGAAGTCTAAGGCCGTGACACAAGGCTCCATATATCTGCTGGAAGCCCGTACCCTTGGTCGTTCCGTTTAACAACCTGCAAAGGTAAAAACTTCAATATTCAGAAAGGATTTTTCGTCTGTCTGTTTGCCTCTCAGTCTACATATGCATATATTATAGTTTAAATCTGTATATAAGTAGATACACACATAAATATATATCTAATATCTACACATGCATATTACCATTTTCCATTTCTGTTCTAGATGGTTTGTTAAAATAATGATCATACCTTACTTTCACTTCGTATGTCATCAAAGTTACCATGGTAACCACTATATAATATAAATCAATAAACATACTTTATTTTATCTCTTTTCACGCTGCAACTTATTATTAGTACCTATTACGTCCCACACAACATTCTATTCAATTTATAGACTTCGCTCAGCATTAATTTCCACTCTGCCTCAACAAATAATTTAAAACCACAAACTTCGTATTTCTTTATAAGTAAAATAATAGTTATAACTACAAACTTCCCATTAATTATGCATATACTAATCTCATTTTTCACCCTTAGAGCCTGAGACCAGAATAGTAATTATATCCTACATAAAATCTATTATATCTTCCCTTCTCTCTAATCTTATACAGAACAAGGACCTGATATGAATTCTATATTGGTATCACAATCAATAGTGCATTGAGCCATTGACCTAGTTGAGTAAACACAGCTTACACACTCCTATAAGCTAATATTTAGAACCATTTTTCAATGTGATGATGCAGCTGTTAATCATCAATCCAACTGGGACCCATGTTTAACATGTATGCATGAACCCCCTAATCTAATCTAATCTAATGAGGAAAAGAAGGGGTGGCAGTTTAAGGCAAACCTCAGGTGCCATCCAATGTGGACTGCAAGATTTGATATCATTTAATTCAGTCGCCTGCACAAGGGTATCAACCAAAAGCATTAGCAAGGAGAAGCAAATGGAAGTAAACAACATCAGGAACTATAAGAAAGAAGATGATATCGCAATCCAAAATGGGGAAGGGAGCACCTTTGCCAATCCAAAATCTGCGAGTTTAACAGATCCATTAGCATGCACCAATATATTAGCACATTTTATGTCCCTGGAAGACAAGAAAGGAAAAGATAAGACTTTGGGAACCTATCTTTATATCCATGAGTTCATAGGCATATAGAGAAATTGAAAAATGGAGATGAAAAAAAGTTTGTCTAAAATCTGTAAGATTGGTAACATGATAAAAATACATAAATTAAAAATTAAAAAAAGGCAAACAATTAAACAAATTAGCGAGCTTTAAGGAGGAATGCTGGAAATTTGTGTTAATGTATATAATATGATAGTGGTGTTGGTGGTAGATAGTGGCATGTATAGAATATGATAGTGGTGTTGGTGGTAGATAGTGGCATGTATAGAATATGATAGTGGTGTTGGTGGTAGATAGTGGCATGTATATAATATGATAGTGGTGTAGGTGGTAGATAGTGGCATGTATATAATATGATAGTGGTAGATAGTGGTAATATATAATATGTAAGTGGCATATAATGGGTTATAATGATGTTTGTAATATCTCCTATATAAGGAGTGTCATTTGGTCTTGTAAGATAAGAAGTTTTGAATATAACAGAAATATATTCCTTCTTCCTCATATTTTCGGAGTTTTTCTTCCTCATATTTTCTAAGTTGGTATCAGAGCAACAAAAAACACAGCAGCCCTAAAACCGTCCTAGCCATGTCGGAAGTCACGTCTGAAACCACTTCAACCCCTGCCGCTGCCATTCCGATGAAAACGTCCAACTCTCACTCTGTCCAAATCACCACCATCCGCCTAAATGGTGATAATTTTCTCCGCTGGTCACAATCTGTCCGGATGTATATCCGTGGGCAAGGAAAGATCGGTTACATCACTGGTGACAAGAAGGCTCCTGCTGTTAATGATCCGCTATTCGACAATTGGGACGCTGAAAACTCCATGGTTATGACATGGTTGGTCAATTCTATGGAGGAGGATATAAGCTCTAATTACATGTGCTATACTACTGCACAAGAATTGTGGGATAATGTTAGTCAGATGTATTCTGACCTAGGAAATCAATCTCAAGTTTTCGAATTAACTTTGAAGTTGGGAGAGATTCGTCAAGGAGATGATTCCGTCACCAAATATTTCAATTCATTGAAAAGGTTGTGGCAGGATCTTGACATCTTCAACACATACGAATGGAAATCGGTTGACGACTGCAACCACCACAAGAAAACTGTGGAAGACAGCCGTATTTACAAGTTTCTTGCCGGCCTCAACATCGAGTTCGATGAAGTGCGAGGAAGAATTATTGGCAGACCTCCTCTCCCATCCATTGGCGAAGTATTTGCCGAAGTCAGAAGGGAAGAGAGCCGAAGGAGCGTCATGCTTAAGAAAAAAGGTACTGGTGAATCAATTGAAATTTCTGCTTTAATTAGCGATGCTGCGGCCAACAAGGCTGCAAATTACCAGCGCAGGTTTGAAGATAAGCCACGGGTCTGGTGTGATTTTTGCAACAAGCCTCGCCATACACGCGAAACGTGTTGGAAGATCCATGGCAAACCTGTCAACTGGAAAAGCAGTAAACAAGGAGAGAAGAATCGTGGCTTTCCTACCGCTAATGAAGCCGATTCAGGTCCCTTCAACAAAGAGCAGATTGATCAACTCTTAAAGCTGATAAAATCCAACTCCTCAGCCGGTACTCCTAGTGTTTTGTTGGCACAAACAGGTAGAAATCCTAAAGCCTTCTCTTGCCTAAACTTCTCTCCGTGGATCATAGATTCCGGTGCCTCCGATCACATGACTAGTTTTTCCCATTTATTTAGTACCTATTTCCCTTGTTCTGGTCATGACAAAATCAGAATAGCCGATGGTAGTTTTTCACCTATTGCAGGAAAAGGATTTATTAAACTAACTGAGAAAATTAATCTCAATGCTGTTCTTCACGTCCCCAACTTAGCCTGTAACCTTTTGTCTGTCAGTAAACTATCTAAGGATTCTAATTGTCGTGTTACATTTTTTGAATCCCATTGTGAATTTCAGGACCAGGACTCGGGGATGATGATTGGGCGTGCTAGGATGCTTGAAGGTCTTTACTACTTTGATGAAGTACCTGTTAGTAATAAAAAAGCTCAGAGCTTTCATAGTACTAGTTCAATCTTTATTCGAGAAAAAATAATGCTATGGCACTATAGGCTAGGACATCCTAGTTTTCTTTATCTGAAACATTTATTTCCAGAATTATTTAAAGGGATTGATTGTTCTTCTTTTCATTGTGAAAGTTGCATTTTTGCAAAATTTCATCGCTCTACTTATTTGCCAAAACCTTACCAGGCTTCCAAACCTTTTTATTTGATTCATAGTGATGTTTGGGGCCCTTCTAAAATCACTACTCTTTCTGGTAAAAGATGGTTTGTTACATTTATTGATGACCATACCCGCTTATGTTGGATTTATTTGATGAATAAAAAATCTGACGTGAAAAATTTATTCACAAATTTTTACAATATGATTGAAAACCAATTTCAAACCAAAATTGGTATTTTACATTCTGATAATGGAACAGAATATTTCAATGAGCAGTTGGGTGAGTTTTTGGAAAAAAATGGGATTTTTCATCAATCTACATGTCGGGATACCCCTCAACAAAATGGCATTGCAGAACGAAAAAATAAACATCTCCTTGAAGTAGCACGTGCTATAATGTTTTACATGCATGTTCCTAAATATCTATGGGGTGAAGCAATTTTAACAGCCTCTTATTTGATAAACAGGATGCCTACAAAGGTGTTAACATACAAAACACCTTTTGATTGTCTCAAAACTTTTTTTCCTGACACGAGGTTGTTTTCTGATTTACCCGCCAAAGTTTTTGGATGTACTGCCTATGTTCATGTTCCCAGTCAATTTCGTTCAAAACTTGAACCCCGTGCTATAAAATGTGTTTTTTTGGGTTATTCCTCAAACAAAAAGGGGTATAAGTGTTTCGATCCTCAAACCAAGAAATTTCATGTGAGTATGGATGTGTCATTTGTGGAAACAAAATCCTATTTCCCCAACACTTCTCTTCAGGGGGAGACAAGTGGGGTAGAAGATCGTTTTTGGGATATTTCTATCCCGCTCCCCAATGTCATTTATCCTACACAAAAACCACATCTGTCTGATAATAATCACTTAGGAGAACCAAGTTCTATGGTGCCTAGTCAAGAAGATTCTTGTTTAGGGGGAGAAGTACTACAAAATGATCTAAATCCTGAGCTTCAGGTTTATACTAGGAAGCGATTTCATCTGAGGAATAATGACCCGAATGTCCATCCTAATAACCCGAATGTCCACCCGAGTTCTGGCATCGAAATTTTAGGTAATCCTATTCCTTCTATTTCCGACCTTGATGTTCCTATAGCAATTAGGAAAGGTGTCCGAAATTGCATTAAACATCCTATTGCAAATTACCTCTCCTATCAAAGACTGTCTAAAAACCATAGAGCTTTCACATCTAGGATTTCACACTTGTTTGTTCCAAGGAATATACAGGAAGCATTGGATGATCCGAATTGGAAATTAGCAGTCATGGAGGAGATGAATGCTTTAAGGAGAAGTGGTACTTGGGAGATAGTTGATCTACCCAAAGACAAGAAAATAGTTGGGTGTAAATGGGTGTTTACGATAAAATGTAACGCAGATGGAAGCGTTGAGAGATACAAGGCGAGACTGGTGGCTAAAGGCTTCACTCAAACTTATGGGATCGACTATCAGGAGACGTTTGCTCCTGTTGCTAAAATAAATTCCATCAGAGTACTGTTATCTCTTGCAGTAAATTCAGATTGGCCTCTACATCAACTTGACATTAAAAATGCATTTCTCAATGGTGATCTTGAAGAGGAGGTGTTCATGAGCCTACCGCCGGGATTTGAGCAGAGACTTGGAAGCGACAGAGTATGCAGATTGAACAAGTCATTATACGGACTCAAACAATCACCAAGAGCGTGGTTTGAACGCTTTGGGAAGGCAGTTATCAGTTGTGGCTTCTCGCAGAGTCAAGCAGATCACACAATATTTTATAAACATTCAAAAAACAGTAAAATTGCAATTTTGATTGTTTATGTTGATGACATCATTTTAACTGGTAATGATGAAGCAGAGTTAGCAGCCCTCAAAGAGAAACTCGCAAAAGAATTTCACATTAAGGATCTGGGAGCCCTCAAGTATTTCCTCGGAATGGAATTTGCAAGATCCAAGGAAGGTATATTCGTTAATCAGAGAAAATATGTTCTTGATCTCCTTGGAGAAACAGGTATGCTTGGTTGTAAGATGGTGGAGACTCCGATCGAGCCTAACTTGAAGTTACAAGCTGCTAAGGCTGAAGAAGTCAAAGAGAGGGAACAATATCAGCGACTTGTAGGGAAATTGATTTACTTGTCTCATACGCGGCCTGATATTGCCTTTGCAGTCAGCATGGTAAGTCAGTTCATGCACTCACCAGGGGCAGAGCACTTTGAGGCCGTTTATAAGATCTTAAGATATTTGAAAGGAACTCCAGGGAGAGGCTTACTGTTCAAGAAACATGGACATCTTCAAGTTGAAGTATACACAGATGCAGACTGGGCAGGAAGTGTTACAGACAGGAGATCAACATCCGGATACTGCTCCTTTGTAGGTGGGAACCTAGTTACATGGCGGAGTAAAAAACAGAATGTGGTAGCTAGAAGTAGTGCAGAAGCAGAGTTCAGAGCTGTTGCCCATGGAATCTGTGAAGTAATGTGGATTAAACGAATTCTTGAAGAATTAAAGCTTTCTCACCCGACACCTATGAAGGTCTATTGTGACAACAAAGCAGCTATATCTATAGCTCATAATCCAGTTCTACATGATCGCACAAAACATATAGAAGTGGATAAACATTTCATCAAGGAGAAAATCAATGCTGGCATAATCTGTATGACCTACCTTCCAACAGGTGAACAAATAGCTGATGTGCTAACGAAGGGACTACACAAGAAGCAATTTGATAAGCTGACTAGCAAGCTGGCTATGGAAGATATCTTCAAACCAGCTTGAGGGGGAGTGCTGGAAATTTGTGTTAATGTATATAATATGATAGTGGTGTTGGTGGTAGATAGTGGCATGTATAGAATATGATAGTGGTGTTGGTGGTAGATAGTGGCATGTATAGAATATGATAGTGGTGTTGGTGGTAGATAGTGGCATGTATATAATATGATAGTGGTGTAGGTGGTAGATAGTGGCATGTATATAATATGATAGTGGTAGATAGTGGTAATATATAATATGTAAGTGGCATATAATGGGTTATAATGATGTTTGTAATATCTCCTATATAAGGAGTGTCATTTGGTCTTGTAAGATAAGAAGTTTTGAATATAACAGAAATATATTCCTTCTTCCTCATATTTTCGGAGTTTTTCTTCCTCATATTTTCTAAGTAGGAAAGAAGTAGATATGACTAGACTATTACAATAAAGGTACATGTTTCATACCTTGACCAGCTGCATTGAACTCTGTTTAAACTTAATATTTGGACCACAATCTCACTAACATTTTTTCCCAACTTAATCTAGTGATTTAGAAAGTTCATTATCCTTACATCGTTTGCTGGGAAAAAGCACGAAGACAATCAAATTCAAACTACAGATTTTGAGACAAACATAGACATGCATGGCAGGTCAAGAAACCAACAATTTAGGCATGCCAGGTTTAGTTGTATCACCTGTGAACCACATTTCGCTCATGAAGATACTTCAAACCATGCAAAATCTGCCTTGTGTACGAGGAGACTATAGAATCTTGAAGATTATACTTCTGATAGAGACTTAAAAGGGAACCTTTGGTTACCAGCTCGACAAAGATATACAGATTTGATTCATCCTGCAAAGGCCATTTTTGTAGAAAATAAAATTTAGATGTTATTATCCATTAGTTGCAAGAGAAAGACATATATGTATTTGCTATCCAAGATTTGCTAGGTGTAATATTTGAAAACAAAGATCTACAGCAAGCGTAACTACTACCAAACAAGTACCATAATTAATCAGAAAATTGATGTGTAGGAGGCCTTAAATCTTACAAATCAAAATAAGGCATCAAAAAATGGACTTGGCTAGGTTGTTCGCAAACTCAATGTATCATCTAGTTTGTATATGAGAAACCCATGATCTGTGTGAGAATATATTGTGCATATTCTATATTTGGCATGATTGTGGTTGTACATAATCTAGGCGTGATTGTATTTTCTTTTTTTGGTGTAGGAGTTAGGACTATATAATCTAGGGTCTTGTTGTAATCAAAGATACAGTTGAATATACAATATTCTTCAAAAACTTACATGGTATCAGAGCCGCATTCGAAACCCTAGTCCTCATCTGACTTTGAATCATCAATCTCTGGTTCGTGGCCATTAGACGACCTCCCTCTAAAATCGCAACCGTGGTCACGACCCTTCTCTCTCTCCAGAGTCACGATCGTACTTGCCTTCTCTTTCCCGACTCACGTTCGTCATTGCTACTGAAATCGCAGCATGATCAGCCTCAGCATCCTCTAATTTTGTCACTGTTCTACACTCGTAAGAGGTGTCTCTCTCTGGTTTTGGAATCGTGACACCTCTTTGGCTCTGGTTGTGCTTCGCAACTTCTTCTGGTCTTCTCTGCTTGGTTCTCCGACTGGTTCTCTCTCTATTTCTATATGTTCGTGACTTTGACTCTCTTAGTACTGGTATTTGGTTAAAAACTCTAATTTACAATTGGCCCACTTGTTATTTATTATTATACTTCAACCTGTTAATCTTTAGTTTATTACAATGACAGACACTAAAATCCAAGCCATCAAGTGCAAACTTATTGGTGACAATTATGTCTATTGGGCTAGTGTTATGAAGAATTTTCTTCTTGGTTAGAAAAAATGAGATTATGTATCTAGTTCTGTTCCTCATCCATCGAACCCGAAAAATGAAGATTATTTGACTTCCTGTGACACTTAGGATTGTGACAATGCCCAAGTTCTAACCTTGTTTCATAACTCTGTGGATGACCGAATTGGGGTGATCATGTCCAAATATAGTACTGCAAAAGACATGTGGGAGTATTTACAGGATGTTTATCAGAATTTTGTCAAACGGTATGAATTAGAAATAGCTATTTAGGGTGCTCGCCAGCGAGATAAATCTATTTAGGACTTCTATATTGAGATGACAGGCCTCTAAGATTAGTTGGCTCTCATGGAATCGTCTCACCTTAAGAGTCTCAATGCTTATGTTGAGTTTCGGGAGCATGGCCGTTTAGTACAGTTCTTAACAGCTCTCTCTCTTCAACATGAGGCTATCCGTGGTGGCATCCTTCATCGGTCTCATCTTCCTTCTGTAGATGTTATTGTTCGTGAGTTGCTCTCCGAGGAAACCCATCTCAAGACGGCCAATCAGACCGTGTCCCCTACGGTTTTCTTAGCACCTATGGAGCCACCCCTACTGGCAACTCCTTCTCAGCTTCAATCTTCTGCCAAGCCAAAAAAGGGCCCTTAACATCAGATGAGTGTTTTTTTTCCATCAGAAGAGTCATTGGAAGTACAACTGTCCCAAGAAGGGACGTTCATCTTCTCAGCAGTCTCAGTCCCGAGCTCCTACTCAGAGTCCATTCCAGTCTCCCGCTGCTTATACTGCATTCACTCTGGCCCTAGGTCTTGATTTGCCTTCCCTGAGTACTCAACTTGCTTAACTTCAACAGATCTTGTCCACCTCTCAGTTATCTTCATCTACCTCTGCTCTCACCTCTCTTCATTCAGGTTTGCTTGGATCCTCTTCAAGTATTTCTTCTTTTATCTGGCTTTTTGATTCTGGTGCCTCTCATCATATGACTCCTCACCTTTCCTTACTCCAAAACTGTATCCATCCCCCTTCTCCTATTACTATTAATACTGCTAATGGATCTGGTATGTCTGTCTTATCTATTAAGTTTATTTTGACCCTCTGCCATGTTTGCTATTGTTATTCCCTCTGTTCTTTATGTTCCTCAACTATCTGTCAGCTTGATTTCTATCAGTTAGCTTGATTCTTCTGGTTTTGATGTTATCTTTTCTTTTTCTGCTTTTTGTGTGCAGGATCGAGTATCCAAGAAGCAGATTGGGACCGACCGTAAAGTTAGAGATCTCTATGTGATGGAAAGCTCGCATCTTCCTCTTTCTATCTCTCTCGTTGCACTTTCATCATTTCAGTTAGATTCTCAATCGAGTCGGTTTTATTTATGACATTCTCGCCTTGGTCATTAGTCTGTCGACCGCTTATGGTCTTTAGCTCAATCAAGATTGTTGGGTAAAGTTTCTCCTGGTCAAATTAATGAATGTCAAGGGTGTAAACTTGCTAAAATGGCAGCTTTACCTTTTAATAAAAGTTCCTCTATTTCTATTTTCCTTTTTTCTCTTGTCCATATTGATGTCTGGGGACCCTTTCCCGTTTTCACTAAAAAGGGTTCTGCACATTATGTGTCATTTGTTGATGATTGTACCCGCTATACTTGGGTTTATTTTATGGCTCATAAATCTGACTTTTACCCGATCTACTGTACCTTTCAGTCTATGATCACTATACAGTTTGGGGCTACAATTAAAATGCTACAGTCTGACTTGGGTGAGGAATACTTTAAAATTGAATTCTATGAGTATTTGGCCAATTTGGGTACCCTTCATCAAACTTTCTGTACTAATACATCTGCCCAAAATGGTCGTGCTGAGCATAAACATCGTCATCTCCTCAAGACAGCTCGATCTCTTGTTCTCGCTGCCTCTATTCCGGCACCATTCTGGGGTGAGGCCATTCTTACTGCTGCTTTTTTACTCAACCGCATGCCGACTCCCCTCCTCTCTGGACGATCTCCTTATGGGATTCTACATTCCCAACCTCCTAATTATTCCCTCTTGCGTGTTTTTGGGTCTGCTTGTTTTGTCCTTCTTCCTAGTAAAGATAGGTCCAAACTAAGTGCCCGGTCTGTCCTATGTACTTTTTGGGTTACAGTATTACTCAAAAAGGCTACCGCTGTTACGACCCTGTCTCTCATCATTTTTATGTCTCTCGTCATGTTGCCTTTCTCGAACGTCTGTCTTACTTCCAGCTTCCCTCTCTCACTGCTCTAGTTTCAAAAGAGGATTTGGTTCATATTAACCCATTTCCTTCTGAGGTCCCGTTTGATAAGTACATCTTCACTGTTCAACCTAAGCTTGTTCCATCTTTTGCACCTTCCATCCCTCCTGTTGAGTACCTCTCCACTGACCCCCCTGAGGCTATTCCTATTTCACCTCTGGCTTCTTCTCCTCCTTCGGCTTCTTCTCCACCTTCATTGTTGGTCTATTCTTGTCACAATGCTCCTCCTCTGCCAGTTGTCTCTACCACGGCTGCTCGTTCTTCTGCTTCTAAAGACTCTAATCCTGTTGGACACTAATATCCTACTCGCGTACGTCGTCCTCCAAACAGGTTGGGTTGGTCTAATACATGTTTTTCTGCTTCCTATCGTACTTTTTTGTCTATTATTCATTCATTTTCAGAACCTTAGTCTTACAAAGAGGCCTATCAGGATCCCAATTGGGTTTGAGCTATGGAGGCTGAGTTGTTTGCCTTGCAGAAAACTAGTACTTGGGAGTTGGTTCCTTTGCCTGCTAGTAAGAATCTGGTTGGTTGCAAATGGGTCTACAAACTCAAAACTCATTTCGATGGTTCTCTTGAGCGCTATAAGGCTCGTTTGGTTGCCAAGTGTTTTTCACAGAAGTGTGGTATTGATTATGAGGAGACCTTTGCCCCTATTGCCAAAATGACTACTATCTGTACTTTGATATCTGTCGCTGACTCGTTGTTGTTCGCCATTGACCTCTTTATCAGATAAATGTTAAGAATGCTTTTCTTAATGGTCATCTTGCTGAAGAGGTTTACATGCGTCCTCCCCCTAGCTTTCACCATTCCTTTGGACAGGTTTGCCGTCTTCAGCATGCTCTGTATGGTCTGAAGCAATCCCCTCGTGCTTAGTATAATCGCTTTTAAACTGCTGTTACTGAGCTTGGGTTTCATCCTTCTGCTTCCAACGCTACTTTGTTTCTGAGATGTATCTCGACTGATTTTGTTGCTCTCTTACTCTATATGGGTGATATGATCATCACTGGCACTAGCTCTGACTCCTCTGCTATCTCTGAGGTCAAGCAGTATCTCTTCCGCACCTTCGAAATGAAGGATCTGGGTCCATTGCGATATTTTCTTAGTATTGAGGTTGCTTCTTCTCCAAAGGGCTATTTTCTATCTTGGGCTAAGTATGTTAATGAGGTCATTCACCGTGCTAGTCTTATTGATACTAGAGTTTCTAATACACCTATTGAACTTAATGTGAAGCTTAACTCTACTGATGGTGTTTCTCTGGATAATAACACTTTATATTGCGAGCTTGTGGGTTGTTTAGTTTATCTGACTGTCACTCGCCCTGATCTTTCACATGTTGTTCATGTGATTAGTCAGTTCATTTCTGCTCCTCGCTCTACCCATTAGGCTACTTTGGTTCGCATTCTTTGCTATCTCAGGGGTACCATCTTTTAGAACTTACTGTTGTCCTCTACTTCCTCTTTGGACTTGGTGGCCTATGCTGATTCTGATTGAGCTAGTAATGTTACTGATCACAAGTCTACGTCTGGTTTCAGTACTTTTCTTGGTGATTCCTTGATCTCTTGGAAAAGCAAGAAACAATCAGTTGTTGCTCGCTCTGCTGTCGAAGCTGAGTATCGTACGATGGCTCATGCCACTGTTGAGATTGTTTGACTTCGTTGTCTCCTGTCTGATTTTGGTGTCCCTTAGTCTTCTCGAACCCCTCTCTATTGTGACAACCGCAATGCTATTCAGATTACCTACAATACTGTCTTCCATGAATGGACGAAACACATTGACATTGACTTTGTTCGACAACATCTATAGTCTAGCTCTATCTCGTTGCCTTTTGTCTCTTCAGCTTTGCAACTTGCAGACTTCTTCACCAAGACTCACACTACCACTCGGTTTCAGTTTCTTCTTAGCAAACTTTCAGTGTTCTTTGCTAAAACACCTTGAATTTGAGGGGGGGTGTGAGAATATATTGTGCATATTCTATAATTGGCATGATTGTGGTTATACATATTCTAAGCGTGATTATGTATAGGCGTGATTGAGGCGTGATTGTATTTACCTTTTTTGGTTTAAAAGTTAGGACTATATAATCTAGGATCTTGTTGTAATCAAAGATACAATTGAATATACAATATTCTTTAGAAACTTACACTGCGAACACTGGCATGAGATTACAATTGAATATACAAGATTCTTCATAAACCTACACTGCGAACACTAGCATGAGTGCCATGGACTAACATAATCAAAAGGGTGTTTAACTTTAACACATTAACTCCATAGTGACTAGAAACAGGTTCACCGCTATATGTTTTTTAATAAAAAAGAGGAAATTCTATTTATGCAGAGAAAAAGAAGATAAGGAATTCTTCTAGCCCCAGGAAACTAAAAATACGGCATAGTAGTGCCCCAAAAGACAACCCAAGGGAGCACGCAAATCTTGGATATTTTGGAAAGAATATGAAGCTATGGGTAAATTTGTCCTTTTACCTTATATTTTCAATTTTGAATTAATTTTTGGATAAAAGACAATTTTAATCCCTAAAGTATGCATTTTTTTCATTTTAGTCCATTAAGCTTCAATTTTGTCATTTTAGTCCTCAAAGTTATCAATTTGAGTCAATTTGGGCCTAAGTCTAACATCCGCCTACATTGATAACAAAAATATGTATAAAAAACAATTTTGGTCCCTAAAGTATGTGTTTCTTGTCATTTTAGTCCCTCAAGTTTTTAATTTTGTCATTTTAGTCCTCAAAGTTGTCAATTTGAACCAATTTGGTCCTAACTCAAATCAACAACTTTGAGGACCAAAATGCTAAAATTTAAAACTTGAGGAGCTAAAATGACAAGAAACACATATTTTAGGGACCAAAACTATCTTTCACTTAATTATAAGATATTTTTCCCATTATCAATGCAAACGGATGTTAGAAATATGATCAAATTGATTCAAATTGACAACTTTGAGGACCAAAATGACAAAATTGAAACTTGAGGAACTAAAATGACAAATAATGCATACTTTAAGGACTAAAACTGTCTTTTATCCTTAATTTTTTCTCATGTCAACTTTAATTTTTGGAGCGTGTAACACAAATTCTGTCGATTTGGACGAAATTATTGACAACGGGAGGTAATTGCAAAACAACTAAAATCTTGAGGGGTAATTGGCTATATTAAAATGACAGCGGTGAAATGCTCAGGTACTAAACCATATGGGGGTAAAATGGATTTTGCCCTTAACTATTTTTGTTAACCAAAATACCTGCTCTTTATCTTAGCATTTCCAAGCCTTAATAGATATACAACATGGCCCTATGTATACTATGATTGTTACATGGAGGGCAACGGAAGGGAAGAACAAATTTTCTTGGTCACATTTCGAAGTTTTGACAATTCATCTCCGATTCCATGAATCTCAAAGGAGATGGAGAAACACCATAAACTAGACTCGACCTCATATATGTCATGGCCAACTGCCCCAGTTAAGTTTAAGAAGAGACAACACGCCATATATATTTGTGAAATCGTTTTACTAAATAGTGAATCGTGAATTGCAAGATTCATTTTATTTATTATGATATCTAATTATATATATATATATATATATATAAATACACAGTGTTTAAAATAAAGTAAATTATCAATATGTCTACATTATATATATGTATATACACATAAAATCATGTATATCGGTATCACTAATTAATCTCTTCTATATATCTTCATAGTTTGGCGAAAACGATGTCATTCCATATATTATGTAAACAAAAATATAAATAGAACTGAATCGCAGTGAATCGTAAATTGAATCATACGATTCACTCAATTTTCTAATTCAACAACACGATTCGAATTGTTTTTGTTAAAACTCGTATCGAATCATATGAATCGAATCGTGAATAAAACAATTCTAACAACCACATAGGTTAGAAAAATCTAAGAGAGCATCAACCACAAGACAACATGAAAAGTAAGAGCACCTTATCTGTGCCATAATATCGAACTATGTTCTCATGCTCAAAGTGACTAAGAAGAGCAATCTCCTGAACAAAACATAATAAAACAAAACACAGGGGATGAGAAGAGTCTCCACAGAAATCATTTATCAAAAACCTGTAGTAGATAAATTAAGGGAAAGCACATTGACAACATCCACTAACATAAAGCTTAGATTTTTCTCACCTGTTCAAGTTGGGAAATACTTTGCCTTCCCTGGTCTCCTTGTCAAGCAAAGAAACTTCCTTCACAGCCATAAAGAAACCTCCACTGCAAGATGACACATAATAAATCATAAGTTTAACGGGTATACACAAGTCTAGTTAAAAACATTGATGTTTATGAAGGTACAAAGAGAACTTAGGAATTAGCATTAATCAGAAAACATGGTGATGTAGCACCAGAGGGCAGTGAAGTAGAAAAACAACAAAAGAAAAGAGGGAAAAAGGGGTCACAAACCCAAATCAAATATCTTAATCTCAATTAATCAATTATCAATATCCATTGTCAAGTCTGCTAAAGCATCAAATAAAGGCCATATATATTGGCAAACCAAACTAATCCTAGACAAACTCAACTTCCTAACTAAAAGCTCCTAAATAAATAAAATTTCTAGATAAATAAATTCCTAATCTTATCCTTATCTAATTCATAAGTTCCTATCATTTCTCCCATGGTGTAACAAAATTCTTCTTCAGAGGGTTGTAATTGCTTAGAGTCATGCATGAAGTGGAACGGCTGGCTTTATGAGCAGAGCAGAAACAACAGTTGTGGCTTTGAGGGTACTCACCGCAGCGAAGATCTTGTGTGGCATAATTGTTGTCAAATCGCAAATCGAATAGTTAATCGTAAGACTCATTTTATTTAATATGATATATATAATTCTATATATTTGTATACATATAAAAATACATACAATGTTTAAAATAAAATAAATTATCAATATGACCAAATTATATATATGTATATACATATAAAATCACGTATAGCAATATAACTAATTATTTTCTCCTATATATCTTCATGTTTTGGTGAAAACAATGTTATTCCATGCATTATATAAACAAAAATAAAAATAAAACTGAATCGCAATGAATCGTGTGAATCGTAATAAATTGTAGTGAATCACAATGAATCGTAGTAAATCGTACAATTCACTCAATTTCCGATTCAACAACATGATTTGAATCGTTTTTGTTGAAACTCGGGTGGAATCGTATGAATTGACTAGTGAATGAATCATACGATTCTAACAACCATGGGGATAAGGATACATCCAGACTAGCGAACTTCATTGGGCTTTGTTCCATGGTACAATTGCGAAGATTATGAGGCGATGGTGGACTTAATTTTTTTTTCTCTCTGCTGGACTTGCTTCTTTTTTTTCTTCTTTAATGCTGGTTAGCTAAGATCTGGATTCAGTTCAACGGATTGGTCACAGGTTGGGCTGTGAAGGTCTAATAGATTCATTTCCAAAGTCACTTATCATTTCTCTAATGTTTTTGAAATGTTTCCATTTTCAAGCTAATTGAAACAACATAGCAAAATGAAATTTTCATCCTTGCCCTAATCCACATAAGGTGGCTTGCTTGAGCAACAAAACTTTAAAATTCATAAAAACTGTCTCCTTGCCCCATATACTAGGTCACTTGATGTCGAACAATATGGTGTTTAATATCTCAAATTCTCTCACAACCATCAGTGTCCCCTTTCCCACATACTAGGAAGGTAATATGAAGCCTACCATAATAAAATAAATAAATTCATTTTGCATCCAAGGGAATTCAAGCTGATGGCAGCTTGAGATATTCCAGTTACAATAGAAGAGAACAAGAAGTTCCCTCTTCTTTGGCATATTAATTAGGTCTAAGCCTGATAAGAGGGCATCAAGTTTTACAAATACAAGAAAAATGATATTGAAACCATCGCTTGATTATAGAAACACACTACTCAAATAAGAAACAACCAAAATCAACCCTTTGTTAGAAATGTGTTGCCATTCTCATTAAGTGGTATACATACAAATAAATGGACTCCAACTCTCTGATATGATAGACATTCTCTGTGAAAATTTTCTTGTACAGAATTTAGAAGGAAAGCCTCCAACGAGAAAGAAATCCATGCAAAGTCCAAATTCACATGCATATTCAATTAAAAGTGATAACCATGAATACTGAATAATGGGTTGCAATTTCGCAACTCACGCAATGCATGTGCAACTAGAGGTGTGCGCGGTGCGGGTCGGTGCGGTTTGAGAGAAAAATAGAAACTGTATAGCGGGTAGCGGATTGATAAAAGTGTCACTAGAATTTTCCATTTTCCTTATCAAAAACCGGTGGTTTGGTTGGCAAATAATGGCGGATTTGCCTTGGCGGTTCGGGCGGATTGGCGGTTTATAAAAAAATATAATTCAAATTACAAAACTTAAATCAAAGAGTAAAAAAAAGGCGAGAGATACCGTGATGTTAAGCATCTTGCGAAGCTTTCTTCTAATGCAGCAAGTGTAGCAACAACATGATAATATCAACGACTATGCCATCAGTTCATTACAAGCGTTTGTGGAAGTTACAATGATCAAATACAATATATAAAATTAATTTCATTCCAGGTTTACAATATATTGAAAATATTTACTGTTGAAAAGTATTTAGATTGAAAAGTGAGCTAATGCAAGTTTGCAACATAGCCAAAAAAAAAAAAAAGATTAAAAAGTGAATTGGAATCCAACTTTATTTTGGATTACTGACATCTTAAATTCCCCTCGAGCAGTAATGTAATACTATATTCTAAGGTATAGAACAACAAGCAAACTTAAGTAAAAAAGAATTTTTAGAATCTTATAAAACATGATTTAATAGCGGTGCGGGTCGGTACGATTTGAAAGAAAAATAGAAACCGGCGGATTGATAAAAGTGTCACTAGAATTTGTTATTTTTCTTACCAAAAACCGGCAGTTCGATTGGCAAATAATAACAAATTTACCTTGGCAGTGCGGCTCGATGCGATTTTGGCAGTTTCAGCGGTATTATGCACACCCCTATGTGCAACACATATAATGTCTAATAAATGCAAAAGAAAGGAACTCTTTTATATCCACACACCTGTCAGTAAATTTATCCTAAATTTTCAAATTTTCATTGCCTCTAAATTCACTTAAAAATCAAATTTGTCAAAACCCAGAAACAAATTCACATCCAAATTCAAAGTCTCTCACTCAACAGTTAACACATTAATCTCAAAATGCTAAAATTACTAATAAGGAAAATAATGTGAATATCACTTACTCAGCAATGCCTTCGTACACGGATCCAAACGACCCACGGCCCAGAAGCTGACCCTTTACCCAGTCCCCAGTGGGACTAAATCTATCATTTAGCGAAACTATCTCTTCTCCATCATCGTCAGAAGAACTGTACTCTCTTGCAGAAGACAAATCAATATTAAAATCCGGAGCAAAAGACTTCAAAATATCCCAAGTTGAGCACGAATTGTCCATACTTGGCAACGAAATTGACGACGGCGGAGCAAGCACAGGTGGGCGAACACCCTCAATTCCGCCTCCGCAACTCCGAGAAGTCTTAGCAGTAATCGGATTATCCATAACTTCACAAACCCTGACACTGTCTCCAAATTTATCTGACAATTCACAAACAGCGAAGTGTTCGAAGTGATTTTCTGTGGAAGCTGTAAATTTGTGAGAAAATTTCGAGAATATGACTAGATCCAGAGGACGAGAAGGGGGACCCAGTTGGAGACGAAATAATGGAGGAGAGAGGGAGAGAGAGTCGCGTAAGACTGACAGAAGACTTGGAAAACGCCGTCGGAGGAGAGAGAAACGTTGGGAATACAAGAAAAATCTAATGGAAGTGTGAGGTTACATTTTGAACTTAATTTTATTTTTTAAATTTTTTTAATTTTCTGCCGTACAATTAAAACTTAGGTCTCGTTTGTGTACCTTTTTTTTGGTCAAAAAGTTATTAAATTAGTTAAAAAGTCAACAATTCATACCAAAAGGTTAAAAATTCTCTTTTCTCTCTACTTTTTACACATTTTTTCATAAAAAGTCAAAAAGTCATCCCAAACATACTAGTTTTTTTTAGCTCATATTTTAGCCAAAAAGTTACTAAATTAGTCTGTTCCCAAACGATGCCTTAGTTAAAGTTTTAAAATTAGAAGAATATCAAGTGTGTTTGGTTTGTGTTTGTAGAGTAGTTTTTGAGATAAAAAAATATAAAAATTTGTTTGGTTTGTCTTTTTTTAAATATTCTCTCCAAAATAATTTTGTTTTTTTAGAGTAATTTTGAGATAAAAAGTACAAAAATTTGTTTGGTTTGTTTTTTTTCAAATATTCTCTCCAAAATAACTTTGGTTTTTTTTTTAAGAGTAGTTTTTGAGATAAAAAAAAGTATAAAAATTTGTTTGATTTGCCTTTTTGTAGAGTAATTTTTGAGATAAAAAATACAAAAATTTGTTTGATTTGTCTTTTTTACAAACATGTTTCAAAAGTAATTCTGAAAATTAGATAACCAAACATATTTCTGAGAATTTTTTTGAAAAAATCTATTTAATTTGATTACTCTTAAAAAAAAGTGTCTATAGAATATATTTTCAAAAAATTTCTTCCAAAATCAAACTAAGGTCAAGTTTGGCATGACCTAAATAATACAAAAAGTTAAAAAATCACTATCCTATTTAAGTCACATCATCTTATTTAAATTACATCACCTCTCTAACACATCACATCAAACTCAACCCAAACCCAACCCATATAAGCCAATAAGTAAAAAAGTGCACTTTTTTAGAACATCCCAAACCAACCCTAAACAAAGCCGCTTGTTATTCTACAATACAATTGCTGGGAAAATTACTATTACCAAGTAAAAATACAGACATAGGTAAGTGGTGAAGTCATCAATGGGTACGATAGCCACACCTGTAACGTAGAGTCTGGGTCGGAGGCTCCTTATTAGGACTGCAAATGAACCGAGCTGTTCATGAACAAGCTCGAACTCGGCTCGTTAAGGCTCGTTCGAACTCGACTTAATTAATAAACGAGCCAAACTCGAGCTTACTATTGCTCGACTCGAATAGGCTCGCCAGCTCAAAAATATAAATATTAATTTATATTTTTATATTTTAAATATATATATATAATATAATATATATATTATAATAAAATATTTTTAATTATATTATATATTATATATAATATAATATATATATATATATTATACATATCAAAAATTTTGAACTTTTTATTTTTTATTTTTATAATATTTTATGTTTTATATATTTATATATATATTATATTGTATGTTTAATATATTTTATGTTCAATATATTTATATATTATATTGTCCTTAGAATTTGGCTGCCACTAACGTTGCCAACAGCTCCATTTATAAGCAGCGAACCTTAGCATGCTTCTTCCTTTGAGCGATGTGGGACTTTTGGTGCACTTGACAAAACGACGCCGTTTGATAAGTAATGTTTCAAACAATTGGGAGTCTCACATCGTTTACTTATGTATTTCAAAGACAAACAAATCTCTATTTAAGTGTAGTAGCTGCTAGCCTTTGTGGTTTCACTTGGCTAACGAGCCATAACGAGCCGAGCCCGAGTTACATAAATTTTAGGCGAGCCGAGCTCGAGCTCACATATTTAGGCTCGTTTCGAGCTCGAGCCGAGCTTGAACACCTCTGTAATAAATCGAGCCGAGCTCGAACATAGTGAAACTCGGCTCGGCTCGATTACAGCCCTAACTCTTTATCCAACTTCGTCCAATTTTTGCCGCTTGCTCTCTCGACTCAATTCTTGTGTAACTCTCTCTCACTCTCCCTCAAACTCGTAAATTTATACTTCGTTAAACTCGCAAACTTCGTCAAACTCGTAAATTTAGAGATTGTTTGGAATGAATTATATAAATGTATTTTTTAATTTTTTTATTAAAAAATAGAGAAAAAATATATATATTTGGAATAATTTTTTAATTTTTTACCAAAAATATGTATTAAAATATTTTATTAACTAACAAAATTACCAAAGTATCCTTCTAAGCACTGGCGCACACTGTGCTGCTGCACTGCTTTTTTCTTCTTCTTTTTTTCAATTTTTGTGCATGTCAGCAAGGGTGTTTTGGTCTTTTTGCCCTCCGTATATGTTGACTTTTTGACTAAATAATTGATTAGTGAATAGAGTTAACTTTTTTGTTTTTTTAGTAATTTTTTAATTTTTTGTCTATTTTAGAGGATCTTAGGCCTCGTTTGGGAACAGGCTAATTTAGTAACTTTTCGGCTATTTGGCTAAAAAGGTAGGTAAAAAAAACTTGTATGTTTGGGATGACTTTTTGGCTAATTACGAAAAGATGTGCAAAAAGTAGAGAGAAAAGAGAATCTTTGACTTTTTGGTATGGGTTGTTAGCTTTTTGGCTAATTTAGTAACTTTTTGGCTAATTGGCTAAAATAGCCTCTTGCCAAACGAGGCCTTAGACTTCGTATAAAAAATTGAGTTGATTTTTTAACTGTTTTAGCTTCGGTTAAAAATTTTATTTAGGTTTCCTTTGAAAACATATTATTTTAGTAATTTTTTAACTTTTTATAAAAAAATGTGTAGAAAAATAAAAAAAGTGATATAACAACTTATAATTATTTTTTAGTTTTTTGGCTAAAATAGTTACTCCCCAAACAAAACCTTAGTTTGATTTTTTTATTTTTTTTGTGAGAGAAAAATAAAATGATTATAATTTGAATGTGACATTTTAGGATGGTTTGGAATGTTCTAGTGTACTTTTTGACTTTTTATAAAAAAAATGTGTAGAAAAGTAGAGAAAGTGGGTAGAAAAGTAGAGATGAGATGTTGATTGATGTGACTCAAATAAGTGTATGTATGTAAAAAAATACACTTTTTTAGTGCATGCCAAACAAACATTTTGTTTTATTGACTTTTTAACCTATTTTATCTTTGTGACTAATTTAGCCAAAAAATAAAAAAAGCTCACATCTCAACCGACTCCATAATCTCCACTCCCGACCTTACCACATCCGCAACATGGTAAAAACTTTAACAATAATATTAAAATTTAATAATTAAAACTAAAAATGCTATTTATAATTTTAAAAAAAAATATCTATATAATATGACAAGAGGGTTTTTGAAAAGGAAAATGTTTGAGGGCCACAATTTTTGTGGCCACAATGGCTCAAAACTACCAAAATGACGTCGTTTTGGGTGCAAAACATGCCAAAACGACGTCGTTTTGGCAGTTTTGAGCCATTGTGGCCACAAAAATTGTAGCCCTCTAGCATTGTTGTTTGAAAATGTCCAAAATGTATTAGATGTACATTTGGTTTCAATGGTATGGTTGGAATGAATCTTAAATGTATATCAATGGTTCAGATTAATAGATGGTAACCGCCCAAACACCCCTCTCCCTAAGCATCACAAATGATTTGCCTCCCCACCATTCTTTTCTCTCTCTCTCTCTCTCTCTCTCTCTCTCTATTTAAACATTTTTTATCTTCCCTCAGCTTTTGCCTCTCATTTCTCTGTCTACCTATTTCTCTCTCTGGCTTCATCAGACCTCACTCTGACCACTCCGGCTGCTTGGTTGTAAGGTTGGTTTTCTATAAGGTTTGATCTTTTTAGGTTGGTTTCCTGTAAGTTTTGATCTTTTTGGGTTTAAAATGGGTTTGATCTTTAAGTGATAAAGTGTGTTTATTGGGGCTTAATAAACCTAGAAACTGAACATTTTTTTTCAGAGCATCTTTTTTGCTCTGAGCATCTTTTTTTCTTTCTATTTCACTCAAATGCATAATATATATCATAGACCATACTCTATTTTTTCAAAGAGTTATTGTTGCTCAATGGTTCTGAAAAATCTAGAAATCCCCTAGATGTTGATTTGTGATTATGTATCAATTTTAAGTAGTAAACAACAATCCCAATCAAACAATCAAGACAAAACAACACAACGATTTTAACGTGAAAAACCCACAATTGGACATCTCCAACTGTGATTAAAAAATCACGGGCAACGGCCACAAAATAATCCACTAAGAAGATTTAAAGGAATTACACAGGTATACTCTCAATTACCTAGCGAATCCACGCCTAATTGAACCAACCTCTATGTGCCTCTTCCAACCCCGTCTTCACCTTAGAATTGTCTTTACGATGAGCCACTCCAGAATCCACTGAAGCTTCAGGCTCGAATTCTTCAAAATCCACCGAAGAACAACTCTCTCTCTCTTGTGTATAGCAAACAAAACCTTTGATGTACTCTCTTTAAATCATGAGTTGAATACTCAATAAAACATCAAAGAAAACTAACAAAATATTCCCAGATATAAACCTTAAGAACCAAAAAGAAGATCTGGAGGAATTAAATAGTTTTGGGAGAAAACCAACTATTTATAGAAAATCCAAAAGTAATCTTAGTTTTGGAAGAAATCCAATTACTTTTGGATATCCTAGTTTTGGAAGAAAATCTTAAAGAAATCTTTGTCAAACGGGATTGCCAATAATAAAACCTAACAATCTTCCCCTTTGGCAATGCCGTGACAAAACACATCTAACAAATAAAATCCTAAACACCCCAACCCATTACAGCCAACAAAAACCAACTTCTTTCTCAAGGTCATGACCTGCAAAACAGCTATTAGTGCCACAATCTCCAAAACAACTATTAGTCCTATAAAAGTATAAGAAAAAACAATAAACATAGGACAAGATTATCTTGAAACATGAGATGGAAAACATGAATAGATGAAAACTAAGACTCATGAAAAACAACTCTCAAACAACAAAAGCAAGATCATAAACCAACAACAAAAGCAAGATCATAAACCAACCCAAGTCAAGATGAACCAAACTCCCCATCACTAAAAGCAACCACAAATACTGAAAACAGTGAACAAAAAGAAAACGACAAAAAATAATATGGTGGAGCAAGCAAGAAATTTCAGATTTGTACCTTAAAACACACAAGATTATCCAAGAAGCGCAATTACTAGTAAACACAATGTGCACAGTTTGTAGAAAATTCCTCATTTCAGATTTGTACCTTAAAACACACAAGATTATCCAAGAAGCGCAATTACTAGTAAACACAATGTGCACAATTTGTAGAAAATTCCTCATGAAAGAAAGTGATGCATTATGTGAAAAGCATAGATCCCATGAGAAAAATGTGTGTGTGATTCTTGAAGTTCGACAAACACTAGATTCAATCCTAGTAGTGATTTGAAAGCTGGACCTCCGACAAGAGAATCTTAAGCACGACAAAGGAAAGTCAAACCACTAGGAATCAATGGGTATTTGGTGAGTAAAGGCGGAGGCTCCTCCTCAATCAATGAATCTTTTTTCTTTTCTTTTTTTCTTTCTTTTGCATATTTTGTCTTCTTCTCTTTCTTTTTCTTTTTCTTTTGCACAATCATTGGTGGCTAACACGCTCAAGAGTATGGAAACCGAACCAGAGAAGCATGGATATAATAAGGATGGCCTAGTTGGTGACTCTGAGGTAGCCTTTTCCTCATGGCTAGACTGCAAAGAATTAAGGGGAAAGCCATGGAGATGCAAAAGGATGGTAGGTGGTTAAGAGACTCAACATCACCCAAGATATGCTAGTATAGGTCAATTCCTCTAGAAAAGCAAAAGATACAATGCTAGAAGTCCAAAAAAATAAAAAATAAAAAAAAAAATAATCACTAAGGCTGAAGACTCCAAAATTTGCTAATCCAAGAGTGTGTACAGAATGAGACATACTAATCAAAAAACACACACTCCAAAATGAGTAATGACCACAGAAAGCACACATATATTAACATGTAATGGATATTCTCATCAAATCCAATATGCACCAAGGACCACTTAAAAATTTCAAGCTTTCAAAACCATACTAAGAAAATCTTTTTTGGTTTTTGTTCTTTTTTTTTTTTCAAAAATAAAGCAAGACAAAAAAAATGAACAAGCACACATTTTTTTTTCTTTTTTTTTTTCATTAAAAACAACACACAAAAACCCAAAAGCTAAAACAAATAAACAAATTAACACAAGTCAAGTTTTCTCACCCAAACTACTTTAGTACGAACAAAGTTGTGAGAATTGCAGTTCTTGGGTGGTGTCTTGACGTTGTGGTTCCTTTCCCCTGCAATAGGAGCCCGTCTCGACATGATTTCCAACTTCCTATTCCTAGGTTTAGGCAAATACACTTTTCCATACAACTTATAACAATAAGGGCGAATATGACCATGCATATCACAATGATGACAAATAAAAACAGGGTGTACCTTTTTTTCTTTTACCTTATCAACTCTAGGAAGTTTAAGAAGTCCATCCTTATGTTGAATTTTTTGTTCTCCCTTTCCTTGAGTTCTTGTATCATGAGATGTTGAAGCACTCTGTTTTTGCTCTTTCTTACCACCAAAGCCAATGCCATTCTTGTCATTTGTTGAGACCCAATGATATCCTCCAAAGTCTTTGATCCTTTGTTCCAAAGACCAATGGTAGCCATAGCACACTTGAGCTCTTCCTCTTTCTTGATCATTAGTTCTTCCAAAGCAACTTGTGACATCTCGAGAGATTCAATCTTTTCTTCATACATGGCATGGGTTTCCAGTAGCTCATTCCTCTCTGTCTCATAAGTCAATAGTTTTGCACAAAGAGCTTATCGATCATCAGCTACATTGATGGTATTAATCCTGGCCTCGGAAATCTCCTCATTAAGTTTGACATTCTCACTTTCACATGCTTTGAGTTTCTTTGTGAGTTTGTCATTCAATTTAAATAAGTTAAGAGATTCCTTATACAACTTTTCATAAGCTTGCTTAAGCTCTTCATGATCACTTTCCGAGGATTCATCATCAGTGATATTCTCAACTGACATCTTCGGAGAATCTGTCTGTCCTTCAGCTTCGAAAGCTGCCATGAAAGTAAGGAATTGTTTATGTCCCTCTTCGTCTTGATCTTCGTTGTCACTTTCATCTTCATCAGATTTTGATTTATCATCCCAAGTGATGGCGAGGGCTTTCTTCTTCTTCAAACGAGTGGGGCATTCTTGAGCAAAATGGCCAAATCCTTGGCATTCATAGCATTGGAGTCTTTCAGAGTTCCCTTGTATCTTTCCTTTCTCCTTCTTGGCTATAGAATTAATTTTGAGTTTATCTTTGCCTTTAGATTTAGGAGTATGAGTAGATTCCAAAAGATTAGGATTCTTTTTCAAAAAAGATTTTTTAAATTGTTTAACAAAAGCAGCCGTAATCTTGGAATCTATCTCATAATCCTCATCAGAATCCTCTCTAACTTTATGAGCACTACTAAACGCTATATCTTTTTGTTTCTTTTTAAAATTCCTGTGTGCCTCATAAGTTTGGAGATTTCCAACCAACTGATCCAGCTTGAGGTTGTCAACATCTTGAGCCTCCTCAATAGCCGTAACTTTTGGTTGGAACCGATCGGGCAAGGATCTCAAATTTTTTTCCACAACTTTGGATTCTGGTATTTTTTCACCTAAATTGAAGTTGGAATTTACAATGTCACTCAACTTCGCATAAAATTCATCAAAGGTCTCATTATCTTTCATTGAAAGGTTTTCGAAACTAGACGTGAGCCTTTGAAGTTTTGAGCGTTTAACCGAAGGAGTACCCTCATGAATAGTTTGTAAGACATCCCAAGCCTCTTTTGCGACTTCACAATTGCAAATACGACTAAACTCTTCAGGTGTGACAGCGCAAAAGAGAGAATTGATAGCTTTACTATTCCAGCTACTATTTTGGTAATCAGTTGTGTCCCACTTATCAATTGGTTTGGGGAAAGTTACTCCATCAACAGTAATTGTTGGTTCAGTCCACCAATTCATGACGGATTGCCAAACGTTTTCATCAATAGATTTTAAAAACGATCTCATCCGAGCTTTCCAAAAAGAATAATTGGATCCGTCAAGTAGGGGTGGTCGAACCATCGAATTTTCCTCACGAATTGAATCCATTATCACAAATCAAACAAGATCTCATTCTAAAAGAATTTCTTTTTTTTTAAAAAAAATAGAACGACCTGCTCTGATACCAATTGAAAAATCTAGAAATCCCCTAGATGTTGATTTGTGATTATATATCAATTTTAAGTAGTAAACAACAATCCCAATCAAACAATCAAGACAAAACAACACAACGATTTTAACGTTAAAAAATCACAATTGAATACCTCCAACTGTGATTAAAAAACCGCAGGCAACAGCCACAAAACAATCCACTAAGAAGATTTAAAGGAATTACACAGGTATACTCTCAATTACCTAGCGAATCCACGCCTAATTGAACCAACCTCTATGTGCCTCTTCCAACCCCGTCTTCACCTTAGAATTGTCTTTATGATGAGCCACTCCAGAATCCACTGAAGCTTCAGGCTTGAATTCTTCAGAATCCACCGAAGAACAACTCTCTCTCTCTTGTGTATAGCAAACAAAACCTTTGATGTACTCTCTTTAAATCATGAGTTGAATACTCAATAAAACATCAAAGAAAACTAATAAAATATTCCCACATATAAACCTTAAGAACCAAAAAGAAGATCTGGAGGAATTAAATAGTTTTGGGAGAAAACCAACTATTTATAGAAAATCCAAAAGTAATCCTAGTTTTGGAAGAAATCTAATTACTTTTGGATATCCTAGTTTTGGAAGAAAATCTTAAAGAAATCCTTGTCAAACGGAATTGCCAATAATAAAACCTAACAGGTTCAATGTTCTAAACCTTAAGAGTGATATGATTTGGGATTATTGGGGCTTAATAAACCCATAAACTAAACCAAATGAAAGAGTTTAGAGTTTTTGTTGCTCAATAGTTCAATGGTTCGCATGTTGAATCATGTATATATATACACACACACAAGTTTTTGTTGTTGGGTGTATGTAGGCACCATTACCAGAAAGTGAACTAGTTTGGTGATTTGCATTTTGATTCGGGTTTTGTTGTTATTTTCATAATATCTAGCTTTTTAGCGTTGAATTTTTTGTTGAATAATGCTTGGGACCCCCTTTTGGGGGTCACCCCCTCACCCCATTTGTCACGTGGCGGGTGGTGATTGGAGGAGTAGGAAAAAAAAGAAAAAGAAAAAGAAAATGTAACCAATGAGAGAGAGAGGGGGTGGGGGAAAAAGGGGGGATGAATCATTGTTGTTTTTTGTTTTTACATTGCTATTTAAGGTAATTTCCTGAAGTGTAGATAAGTACGATCACAAAAGTGAATCTCAGTTATTTTCAAAAATTGGTATAAGTTAACTCATGAATTGCTCTATTGCTAGTAAATTAGGTGGTTTCATCACATATAGTTAAATTTGTGAATGTTCTTGGGTTAGGTCCTATTAAAGTGTTGATCTTGATTTCATATTTGTTTTGTTTCTATGCTATAGTTTAATTTTAATTAATCTACATTATGCTACAATTTGATTTCATATTTGTTTTTTTAAAATTAGTCTACGTTATCATCACCACTTTGTTTAATTTTAATTTTTAAATTAGTTCATATTTGTCTCAGCTTTATTTTTTTTTAATTTAAAAATAAATAAAGTCTAAAAATAAAATTGAACAGGGTGAGAGTATGGACCTATTCGGGACAAAATCTATATAATATTTATTTTTTTGTTTGTTTCAATTTTCAATTAAGGCTTTTTTTGAATTGGTATACATATTTATCAATTCATAAATCAATAGTTTTTACTAAAAACATTCAGTCCTGTTTGGTTGGTGATAAAGCGGGAGAAATAGTAAGCAAAGTGAAATTTGGGCAACTGTCATAAATATTAATTTGCCTCAAAAAATTTTTATTGTTTTTTTGAGTTTCCTTTGGCTAATCATTAGTTATGGAATTCTATCATTTTATTATTATTATTAGATTAAATGGAATTAATTTTTAGGCCTATGTTCTTTTGTCTAATCTTTTTAGGCCTATATTCTTTTATCAAATCTTTTGTGATTATATAGATTTGCTACCAAGTGATTTGGTTGTTAAATTTTTTAAGGTTGTTAAATTTTTTTTTCCAAATTCTCAATATTTGGAAAAAGAATTTTTTATGATTGTTAATTAGTATTGTTAATTTTTTATTTATTAGTGTCTAAAATTATATAATCAAACACTTTTAGGTTAAAGTACAAGGACAATGTCACTATTATATGTAGATAAGCACAATCATAAAAGTGAATCTTAAAAAGTGGTGTAAGTCAACTCATCAACTGCTCTTAGGTTGTTACATCATATATAGTTAAATTTGTAAATGGTGTTGGGTTAGGTTCTATTAAAGTGTTGATCTTGATTTTATATTTGTTTTGTTTTTATATTACAGTTTGATTTTAATTAGGTCTCGTTTGGAAATAAGCTAATTTAGTAATTTTTTGATTATTTCACTAAAATATGAACTAAAAAAAACTAAGGCTCTGTTTGTTTGTGCTCTGAAAATAGTTTTCAACACTTGAGTTTGAGCATAATGTTTGGTAAGAGTTTTGGAATTAATTTTCCAAAACTCTACCGGAAGCTCTGTCTATATGTCAAAGCATTCTGTTTGTTGCAGAGGGGGCGTTTGAGGGAACGGGACGTCCGGCCGGTCGTCCGGCCGACTGCCCGAAACACTGAATTTTTTTTTTTTTTGCAATTGATTTATATAATCGGGAAAAATATTTTCTGAAAATTTTTAAATTTTTTATATGCTTTAAAATAATTTTGAGTTGTATGTTTAGTTATGAGTTGTAAATTTTTGTATCACATATCAAATGTCACATCAACAATTCCCCACTCAAATCAAACCTCTTTTCCAAAACTATTTTCAAAACTCTTTACCAAACAAATTTTCTACACTCAAATCATAATTCTACAACACACAAACTCAAAATATAACTCATACTCTCAAATCACATTTACAAAATACAACCAAACGCAGGCTAATATGTTTGGGATGATTTTTTGACTTTTTACGAAAAGATGTGCAAAAAGTAGAAAGAAAAGAGAATATTTAAATTTTTGGTATGGATTGTTGGCTTTTTATTTTTTTAGTGACTTCTTAACTTTTTGGCTAAATGGGTCGCTTCCCAAACGAGACCTTAGTCTACATTATGCTACAATTTGATTGCATATTGGTTTTTTTAAAATTAGTCCACATTATCATCACCACTTTTTTTAATTTTAATTTTTAAATTAGTCCATATCTATTTCGGCTTTATTTATGTCAAATTTAAAAATAAATAAAGCCTAAAAATGAAATTGAACAGCATGAGCGTATGGAACTATTTCACATGGGATGGGCCATGTCATTAGAGATGAAATTGAAGAGGCAAAATCTATATAATATTTATTTTTTGTTTGTTTCAATTTTGTGTTAAGGCTTTTTTTCAATTGGTATACATCTTTATCCGTCCATAAATTAGTAATTTTTGCCAAAAATATTATGTCTTATTTGGTTGGTGATAAAGTGGTGAAAATAGTAAACAAAGTGAAATTTGGGCGATTGTCATAAATATTTATCAGTCTCAAATTTTTTTTTGGAGGGGGTCCTTAGGCTAATCATTGATTACTATTTAATTTTGGATTTTCTTTGGCTAATCATTAGTTTATAGAATTATATCATTTTTTTTATTGTTATTGGATTAAATGGAATTAGTTTTTAGACCTATGTTCTTTTGTCTAATCTTTTTAGGCATATGTTCTTTTATCTAACCTTTTGTGATTGTATAGATTTGCTACCAAGTGATTTGGTTGTTAATTTTTTTAAGATTGTTAAAAAAACATTTTCAAAATTCTCAAAATTTGGAAAAAAGAATTTTTTTTGTCTACAAATGTTGGTATAGTCATCCACGATGAGCATAACCATAACGTTATTCATGTTCTTGCAGTAAGTACAAAATCAAGTCAAACATGTATGTGTTTTATTTATATAAGATTTTTTTAATCTTTTGAATATTTTATTTATGTTTGCTAGGCAAAAGAAAATGAAAATTAAGGTTAACCAAATGTCCAAGGAAAAAGAAAAGCTGGTTCCTTCTGACAAGAAAATGACAAATACATGTCAAGTAATATACCTTCTTCGACATATATAGATTTTTTTAAATGGGAAGCAAAGTTGATCAAATTTTCAAAAGTTAAAATTTGAAGTTTGTGAAGAATTTCATAATGCCTTAAAAGCTATAAGTGTATAAAATGATTGTGAAATATTTTCCTGTAACTTGCTGTTATTTGTACGTGTTTTCCAAATTAATTTTTTTTATTTGTATGGATGCATGTGCATTTATAATGTAGCATCTATAAATTGCTACTTATATAACTATAAACGAAGCGAAGAGGACAAAAGAAGTCAAGGAAGAAATAAATAATATATAATGAAAGGAAAAACTAAATAAGACAAGTTTTTAATTCTTATTTATTTATTTAATAAAAATCAAAATGCAGGAAAAAAGAAAGAAATAAAGATAATAAAATTAACGATATAAAATAAATAAAATAGAAAACATAAAGATGCAACAAAACAAGTACAAAATGTTAGACAACAATATTCACCAATTAAGCACCAATGATAATGTAATATCAAAAGCTGCATTGGCCCAACGTGCACGGTAAAAGTGTAAACAAAATGAAAAGTCATTGTAACAACTCAAATTTTTAATTATTCTGTAGAATTTATACTAATATTATTTAATCTCAGTTCGGAAAATATATAATTTATTATATATTATTATGCGTAATTTTATAAAATAATATAATTATTAAAAGTTTAGGGTCAAAATATAAATAATAATAATATAGATAATATAAATAATAATAATAATGGGTGTTGTACTAAAATAAATAATTATTTTTTTATTGATATCTAATAAAATGTAATTTAATTAAAAATTAAATTATTTATATAATTATATTAAAATATTGAGTCAAAAGGTAATTATCTTAAATATTTATTAAGGATAAAAATAAATTTTTATAATTATTATTGAATTTGGGAGACAGTGGCGGCCCGGCCACGTGTTGGCCAAGCAATGGTCTCACCTCCTTACAAATAGGAGGTGATTCGGCTGGAAAGAAAAAAAAAGAAAGGAAGAAAGAAAAAAAAAGGAAGAGAGAAAGGAAAGAAAAAAAGAGAGGAAGAAGGAAATAATTGTGAAAGTTAAAAGAGTTTTTGGTAGTGGAAAGAAAAAGTAAGGTATTAAAGTTAAGGTGAGTTATATTATGCCTTGAGTCACCAAAATGTATTTTACGTATGTCTTAACTTACCAAAATCTGTTTTACACAAATTATGTTTTTAATAAAAGTTATGTTTTATAAAGGTATCAGTTACGTGGTTTATCTTCTGAATCCTATTTATTTTAAAGGAAACCCATGGATATATTTGTTTTATTTTTAAAGAATATTTGGCTATAACCTTATATAAAATTATGCTTTGTAAGTACCACCACGGTAGTCCTACACTTTTGGGGACTTAAATAACCATTGGCTTCTGTTTGACCACTTTGTAATCCTCTGTTTGTCATGGATCCATTGACCTCTATTCTGTGCGGACCAAAGTGCTGTGCGAAGCTAAGTGCTACACTATTGTGGGAGTCACCTCTAGAATCCGTACGAGCCACCTCTTGAATCCGTACCTCTGTTCTGTGCGGACCAAAGTGCTGTGCGGAGCTAAGTGCTACACTATTGTGGGAGCCACCTCTAGAATCCGTACGAGCCACCTCTTAAATCCGTACCTCTGTTCTGACTGTCACTTCTGTGACTTCTGTTCTGTTCTATTCTGTACCGTGGTTATGGTTATATATTTACATAATTTATGTATTTTAGTTCTGCTACTTAAATGAGCAATTTCTGCTACTCAAATGATTTGTTTATGTAAATGTTTTGGTCTAACTAACTATCCAAGGTTATTTCGTGTCCCTTATACTCTTGGTATAATATTTCTCACTCTGCCATGTGCTTATAGTTGTTTACCAATTTTCAGGAAACAATGCAATTCAGAAATAGCTTATGGAAAGTCTTAGATGCGGGACTGCGGAATAGACACACATAGCACTTTTATTGACATTTTTATATGTAAATATCGGCCTTTTTGGTCAATAAATTTTGTAATAAAAATAGAAGCTCCAATGATTATTTTCGTACCCTTATTTAAATATTACTTTTGCTTGCGTTTATTGCTTTGTTTAAGAGTTGGCCGTAGGTAACCTCAGTTACTGGCCATCACGATGCTTCCTTGGGTACGGGGAGCGGGTCGTGACAGTCATACTTTAAATTTCAATGCTTTGCAACGAGAACATGAGGGATCAGAAGAATGTATTCAACCAAGAAAACCTTATTTACTAATTCGTCGTAATCGCGTTTGCCTGGAATGAGAAACAATAACTGAAGATTCTCATTCAGCACAAAAACGAACAATGGTTACCCATTATTCTATGCCAAGTACATCTTTAGCTCTACAAAGAAATCGGTAAACTACTATGTTTAATCTTCAAATACATACTCTTACTCATACTGTTTTGTTTTCTAAAATTTTATTTATACACAAATATTCGTAGGTCTACTCCTATAAATTGATTTCTTCAAGAAGATCTACGTACTGATGATGAATTAGAAAATATGTCTATGAGTACATCAATTGACGCCAGGGCACACAAAGATTCTTGCCGTCATTATCTTGGCAAGATGGATGTATTATGTCCTCATTGTTCAACCTTAAATTGGATAGATGAAAATTTGACAAAATCATCTATAAAGCGTCCCTTATTTGGAACTTGTTGTTTGGAAGGAAAGATTAGGCTACCTTTACTTATTACACCCCTTCCATCACTTCAGGCATTGTGTAATTGGAATAATGATCAATCAAAATCCTTTCAAAGTTATACTTGAGTGTACAATGCAGCCAATGCTTTTACAAGTCTTGGTACTACATTGGATCCTAGAGTACTCAGTGGAAGAGGCCCTACATCATTCACAATTCATAAGGAATTGCGATATCAAATAGAATCACTACAACCACAACCAGGACAGGATGTAAGTTATGCTTAATTGTATAGCTATGACCCTGATTCAGCTTTAGAAATTCGTAATCGTAGAAATCCTAACTTGAGAAGGGATGTTCTCAAAACTATTCAGGATAGTTTGTTGCAAGTTAATGCATTTGTAGATAAATTTCGCCAGGCTCATGCCATTTTACATCAATTAGACTTTGTAGGACATAATCTACCTACTCATCTTTATTACAATTCAACAACTAATTGATATCGGCATAACCTACCAACTGTAGATGAGATTATGTTTGTAATACCATGTGATGGAACAGAGCTAAGTGGAATCAGAGATATTATCTTACATTTCTGAAGGAATAATGAGTTGATGCAAATTAATGAATGTCACTCAACATATTTGCCATTACATTATGTTCTATTATTTCCATATGGTGAGCTTGAATGGGAACCTGAGTTGAAATTGTGAAACGTTCAGTATGATCAATCTTCAACTGATCGACTTACTCAAATAAATTTTTATAGTTATCGTTTGTTTGAACAACCCACAGAGTATTTAACAATTTTAAGAGGTGGGAAATTATTTCAAGAGTTTTTGGTAGATGCTTAGGCCGCAACTGAACAAAACTGATTGACATACTGCAAGCTTAATCAAGGGAAACATCAGGTTGAGCTTTACCAAGAATTGCCAAATATTGATCCAAATTATGTGTAACCTGTCAAATTGGTGAAAGGTTTGTTTTGCCATCTTCATTTCCTGGCAGTCCTAGACATATGTTTGAAATCTTTCAAGATTCAATGGCTATCATGCGATACAATCAAAACCCAAATATTTTTCTTACTATGATTGCAAATCCCAATTGGCCAGAAATTACTTCAACGTTATTACTACATTAAAAACCTATTGATCGTTCTAATTTAATTGCCCGTGTTTTTGAGTTGAAGAGAAAGTGTTTAATGAAGGAAATAGAAACAAATAAAGTATTTAGAAATAAAGTTGCACATGTTTTTACAATTGAATTTAAAAAATGAGGCATCTCTTATATGTATGCACTTTTATTTCTTAAGGGTTCAATCAAAATTCGGACATGTGCTTAAGTTGACAAATTGGTCTGTGCAGAATTTTCAGACCCAAAAGATAATCCTATGCTTTTTGAAATTGTCAAATGTTGTATGGTACATGGACCATGTGGTGCTCAAAATCCGCCAGCACTATGTATGAAAAATGGTAGATGCACTAAGAAATATCCTCGAGCTTTCACAGAAACAACTATAGATCAAAATGGATACCCTATCTATCGTCGTCGCAATAATGGTCAAGTACATACTGTGAGGGGGCAAGAAGTTGATAACAGGGATGTCGTACCATACAATGCATATCTTTCTAAACTTTTCCACTGTCATATAAATGTAGAAGTTTGTGCTGGAATGAGATGTGTCAAGTATATACATAAGTACATTTACAAGTGTAACAACCCCGATCTGTAATTAATTACTAATCTGTAATTAAGGATGTTAATTAAGTGATTAAAATAAATTATGTATTTATTGTGTATTTTGCATGCTATTTGACTTTCTATTTGTTAATCGTAGTAATAGTTGTTGTGAAATCTGCTTTAATATGGAAATTAAAAACCTTATCGGCATCTGAAATTGAAATTGGTTACATTAATATGTTATTCGAAATTTTTAGAATCATTACCTTAATGCTATTAACTCGATTTTAGCTCACTATGCGTATATATATATGTATAGGTGAGCGTTTTGGAGATCAGACCTGAAGACTTTTTTCTGGATCTGTATTCTGTTGTAAGCCAACCATTGCGCCTCCCATGGAGGTTCCGAATACGTCACGTGTTCAAGGCCTTGTGATTGACTTAGCTCTTGTTTTCTTTGTTAACGTACGTTTAAGACAAGTTTTTGTATTTAGGGTTTAATCCCTTCTTGCTTTGACTATAATGTGTGTAGGTATAATGTAAGAATGACTTTTAGACATAGTATATAAATTTAAAAGCCTCTATTTCATATAAGTCAGCACAGCTCATTGGACAAATTTATTTTTGATATTTGTTTCCGTTGGCTCCTTATTCTGTAATTCTACTTTAGAGGCCTTCAGTAATCTCACGATTACTGGCCGGTTATGACACTAAACCTATAGGGGCGAGTTTAGATCGTGACAACAAGGGTTATGATCGTACAACGATGGTATTGGAATTGATAAATGAGATTCAACAATATCTCAATGCGAGGTATATTGCACTTCCAGAAACTGCTTGGCGAATATTTGGTCATCCTTTGCATGCAAAAATGCCAACATTTGTACGATTGACACTTCATTTACCTAGAATGCATCACGTTGTTTTTAAGCTAGAAGAGTCATTGGAAATGATTCAATCTAAAGTTGGTCAACAAATGTCAACTCTTATTGGCTTCTTTGCATATTGTGCTGCCAATGAAGATGAATATCCATTCACTTATCAAGAATTTCCACAACATTTTGTTTGGCTTAAGTTAGAAAAGGGATAGAAATCAAAAGAAAATGGATATGCAATTGGTTGAATGTACTTTGCTAGCCGTAATTGTGGTAAAAGATTTTATCTGCATTTGTTACTAACTGTTGTCAAGGGACCAAGGTCATTTCAATCTTTATGCACGGTTGATAATGTTGTGCATGATACATTTAAATTAGCATGTGTTACAAGAGGGCTTTTAGAAGATGATGAATAGTGGATACAATGCTTGAAAGAGGCTGCAGTTATGAAAACTGGATACTAATTGAGGAGATTATTTAGTATTATTCTCACCCAGTGCTCTCCATTAAATCCGTGTGCGTTATGGAATCAATTTTCAACACATATATGTGATGATCTTGCATATAAGATTTATACATTGTTTGCCATTTCTGGCCTAACTGAGGCTCAAGTTGAAGATTATAGTCTCCATCTTTTGAATCAAATGCTTCATGAATCAAGCAAAAGTTTAATTAACTTCCCACCCATGTCACAACCTACTGTAACTTGGAGTACAGTAGTTGGTAATTAACTGATATTCAAACATCAACAACTGCAGAGTGATGCACAACAGACAGATCCATAAATTACTATTGATTGTCTTAACAATGGACAGCAGAATACTTATAATACAATCACTTCTTCAATTTTTCAAAATAAAGGAACTATTTTCTTTCTGAATAGGGGTGCTGGAATAGGGAAAACATTTTTGTATAATACAATTGCATTAAAATGTTGAAGCCTTGGGCATATCGTTGTTACTATGGCTCCATCTAGAATTGTATCATTGTTATTGGTAGGAGGTCGCACTGCACATTCAACATTTTCCATTCCATTGGATGTCTTGGAAAATTCACTTTGCAGGTTTAACAAACAATCATTATAAGCTGAGTTGTTTAGAGAAACAAAACTCATAATTTGGGATGAAATTCCTATGCAACATAGACATTGTGTTGAGACAGTTGATCATACACTAAGGGATATTTATGATAGTGAAAAGCTATTTGAGAGTACTACTGTTGTTCTTGGTGGAGACTTTCGACAAATCTTACCGGTTATACCCAAAGGAGTTCGTGAGCAAATTGTGAATGTAACATTAAGACACAGTTCTATGGAAGAATGTACATATCTTAACTTTAGATTTGAATATACGGATGAATCATGAAGGCCATAAAAATGCTAATTTTGCAAATTTCTTGATAGAGGTAACACTACTTTAACCTTTTTATTTATTATATAGATTATTTTAAATTAATGAATTATGTTTACACTCCTATTTTTTTTTTTATATATCTATTTATTGATTTCACTTATTTTAGATTGGGACCAATCCTCAAGAAATCGTCGACCTTCCATCAACAATACACAAATGTCAAGATTTGAATGAATTACTCTCTACAATTTACCTATAGTTGAATATGATAGAGACGTCGACCCCAACATTTTTAACTGAATGCACAATTTTATTTGCACGTAATGATGATGTCAGTGACATTAATACTACTGCGTTGAATACCTTTCCAAGGAGATTATATACTTATCTTGCAGCAGATAAAATGTCTGAAGATAATGAAATCGATTCTACCATTACAAATAGATATCCTAATGAATATTTAAATTCATTGGATCCTCCTGGGCTACCAACTTTTAAGTTAGAGTTGAAAGTGGGTTGTCTTATAATATTGTTAAGAAACATTGCACCGAAAAATGGACTATGTAATGGTACAAGCTTGATGGTTACTAGGTACGACACTCACATAATTGAAGCTCAAATTTTAATTGGTGAAAAGTTTAGCAATTTGACATTCATACCAAGGATATTTTTGACACCATGTTCTTCAGAAAATATCTTTCCAAATGAGAAGACGTCAATTTCTAGTTCAATTGGCATATGCCTTGACCATCGCTAAATCTCAAGGACAATCTGTGAAATTTGTTGGGGTTGATTTGTGCATACCAGTATTTAGCCATAGGCAATTATATGTGGCATTGTCCAGATGTATATTCTTTAATCGTATAAATATTCTCCTTTCTAAAGATAGCTCAGATTCTACTACAAATATTGTTTATCTTGAAGTTTCGTTCGTTGCATGTAGATTGAATCACGTGTTATCAAAAGGTAATCATTTGTTAATTAATTTATTTCTATTGGTTATATAACTTTTTATAAAATTTCAATTTAATAATATAGACTTTTGTAGGAGTGGATTGAAAAATCTATGGAGCTTAAAAGGAGAAATACGACTAGCTTGCTTCGATGGTGACGTAATGATGTAATTTCAATCTCAAAGTGTTTTGATATGTATAATTTCAACAAATGTACTAATCTATATTTTTTTTGTCTCCACGAATTACCAGATTGTTGTACATATTCCTCATTGGGGATACATATAAGTTGATACAAAGACTTTTTGAAAAGTAATGAGGAGAAAGTTTGGGCAAACACATGTTTGAAGACATGTTATTGATACATCTTTTGTAAAACATTCATATTTTAAAAAACTTTAACCCACTTTTTGTGAAGCATATATATGTTTTGTAAAGCTTTAACCCATTTTTTTAGTGTATGGCAATATAATGTTTGTGTAGCATTAGCTGATATGCATTTTAATTTTAATTTTTTTAAGATTGTAGAGCACTGGCTGGTGTGCATTATTTGATATTTAATTTTTAATTTTTTTTTTTACATTTGATTTGTTTGGAATTGTAGAGTACAAGTTGGTATGCATTGTTTAATGTTTAATTTTCAATTTAATTTGTTAAGGTTGCAGAGTACTTACTGGTGTGCTTTATGTAGTGTTTAGTAATTTTATTTATTTATTATAGAATGTTAACAAGTAGAAAATAACTTCGATTTCTGTATTTTGTTTGGTGTTCACAATTTTTTTTTTCACTTGCTCTTATATTTTAATTTGCAATATTAATGAACATTATAAATCTTATATGCTAGTTTTTTAATTTGCATTAAGGCTAAGGGGAGTTGTTATTTGATTTGATTTTTGTACAGTATGTAATACAAGTAAAATTGTTACAAATTCTTTAAGAAGAAAAATATTTCATTATATTTTTCAATAGCTTTATCAAAAAATGACATAGACTCCACAAATTTCAATATGATACATATAAATTACAACTGCATTTTGATCCCAATATTATTTACACCGTGCCTTTAGATACAGGCATACACTAGTATTATATATTATACATATATTAAAATTATATTATATATATAACATAATAGAAACTCAATAATATATTGTATAGATATTATATATATATATATATATTATAGGGTAAATTACAAATACACCCTCTAAAATTTGCTTAAAGTACAGATTGCTCCCTATAATTTGGAAAATTATAAATATCCCCTTGTCATAATTTTTTATTTAACAGAATTAACTAAAAAAATGAAATTCATAATTGTTCTCCTATGTAATAATAAAATTACTTAAATTATAAATTAAAACATATTTCTAATATCATTAAAAACTATTAATTGACTTGATAATTTATTAATAAAAGAAGCGATTTGTTATGAAATTAGAAATCTCAAGAGGTGGAATGTAATTTCCAGAACTACAGGGGCGATTCGTATTTTAATCAAACCTCAGGAGTGTATTTGTAATTTACCCTATTTGATAAAAATTCAACTATATATTATACACATATTATATGTATATGCAATATTATTATTTATTTATTACTATATTTGCTGGTCGGGTAGGGTTCGGGTAAAAAATATTCACTCCCGCCCTCAATCCGAACTCAATTAGACTTTCCAAAAGTTTCTCTAAACTCGATCCTACCCTATTCAACTACCCCCAAACCCATCCCATTAGGGTCGGGGAGGGTCAGAGACCCAGCGGATTGGATTATTTTTCCATCCGTACTGATGGGTGAGTAGTGATGCGGTTAGGACTGGACAAATATCCATCTGATTTGTTAAAATTGAATTGTTTGAACTAATTTTGAAATTCATAAGATGGAAGGTTTTAATGGTCCAAGCACGGATGTGAATGCATTTTTTTCAATACGTCTAAGTTTGGATGTATGATGGATGGGAGACTACAAAACCCAACATAATCTATCAACACCTTAAAAAAATAATGTCATGTTTGTATACTTTGTATGTTAAAAAAAAAAAACTTTTATTTAGTAATTATATTTGTAATTTATGAAATATGAAAGTTGGATTTTATCTTTATTATAAAATATGAAGAATAAAAATTTTTGGGCCAAAAATAGTAAAAAATTTTTGAAAAATAGTTCGAAAAATAGTTTAAAATAGTAAAATCCAATTCGCCAAACCGATCTGCATCCACCTATCAACCTACATGGCCTGCTTAATCTGTAGATGGATGCAAATTGATATTTTCCAATCTATCTGGATGACAAATGAAAGGCTACCTGACCCGACTTGATTTGCGAGCACCCTTAGGTGAGGTCACCATTTTTATTATTACGAATCTTGGTGTACAAATTTTAGTACAATGGCAATACTATATCATCAGTGACAAGTAATATTACCAGCTAACAATAAACCTATATGATGTCATTGATATCACCATTATATTAAAAATTTTTTGATGGACTTTACAAGTCATTGACAAACTCAAAATTTAAAATAGTTAGATTTCTAATATAACTATTAACTCCGCTAATTAAATGTGTGAAATAACTATAATATCTTTAAGGCCTATGTCTTTTTAGCTCTTTTATTTCTCTCTCATCTCTCATCCACATAATTTTTAATTCTTAACATTAATTCAATTAAATCATAGTTAATTATAAATTCTTAATTATTATTATAATTCCTAACATCTTAATCTAGTTATATTTTATTTAATTAACATCTTAATTGAATTTTAAACTTGGAGAAGATTGAGTAAAATTACATTTTTGTTGTGTTAATTTCATTTTATTTTTTCATAAAATTAGGCTCACTCTAAAAAATGGTGTGTAATATACTTTACATTAGTTTGAATAAAAAACCAATGATGACAATTTAATTCAAAACTACATTATGGCATTTTGACTATATTTGAACCATAAGAAATAGAAGACTCAAGCCTCAAATCAGAGGATAAATTGAATTTTGCCCTACAATTTTTACATATCTCAAATTATATTAAAATATCTTTTATATATTTTAATATATTTTTTTGCACTAACTATCAATGTTAATTGTTCAAATGGTTGTCATTGGCATTTTTATTGATCGGAATATCATTACATTATTAAACAGAGAGATGCTCATAAAATTTTGAAGGCAGTTAGACTTTTTGATTTGACATTTTAAAATTCTATAATTTTACTTCCATACGTTCATTTTTCACGAAATTTATTATATTTTCAGATTTTATTTGAGAGGTCTATCAAATGAAATCTATATTTAATTTGGAAAAAATAAAGCCAAAAAATCTCATTTTTTCTGATTTTTTTTAGTTACATAATTTTAAACATTTTTTTGTAAAAAATAAAAAATTTCACAGTTTTTCAAACACAAAGAGAGAAATTTTAGAACTTTCAAATGAAAATTTTCAGAGTCAATAGAAAATAACAAATTTCTTAGTTCTCATAAAATTTCAGTTTATGGACAAAAATTTGAAATTTCACATTTTGGACACACTAATTGAAATTTCTAAACCACTCAAACACAAAACAACAAAATTTCTTTTTTCTTTTTTACGTAATTACACACTTAAAAGACCACGTGACTGTGTCCAAGATGAACCAATAATTTCTTAGGATGAGACAACTTTTTAACTCCAACGAGCTTCAAATCTGGCCACTATAATTGTCATTAGAGTTTAACGGTTGGTTTATTAAAATTAAAAATGGGTTAATTATATTTTAACTTTTTGTGATTTGGTCCAAAAATATATTACCTTTTTGTAATTTAAAAATATATATTTTTGAAATGTTCTAAATAAGTGTACTTTTTAACTTTTTATAAATATAGGTTGGGTTTGAAGTGCTGTGATAGAAAGATGATGTGATTAAAATGACGTGACTTAAATAGGATAGTGACTTTTTGACTTTTTAATTTTTTTAGGGGAAGACAAATAAGGCCTTAATATCTTTGTGATGTGGAGTGAAGGATAAGGACAAACTGGGAAATTCTATTTCCACACACTTACTTATCTCAGTGTACACCATTTCTCAGTGCACACACTTATTAATTTTATTATTAATTATTTTTCTCAATCCACACTCTAAATATTTCAATTATACCCTTCACTCATACAATTGTATACACACCACCCCAATCCTCATTCCACACACTTGTTGAAAATTATAGACCACTACTACGGTTCCATTCCAAACAAAGAAGACCACAGTCAAAGTACACAATCCACAGTTTTCCATTGAAGACCACAGTCCTCTTCTTCAATCTCCAATCGATCCATAGTAATCACATTGGCTGGAGAACCATCGTCGGAGATCCAAATCAAGGTCCCCTCACGGCGGAGCAACAACGTGATCCACCCTGCCGATGTAGAGACTCCGCCGCTGCCTCCTCCTCCAGCCACGGCGGCGATGACGACGACTTAGAGTTTGATAATGTACCAAGAAATCAAGCAATCAAAGAAGTGATTTTCGTGGTTGAACTTGAATACTAGGTTTCGTCTAGTTTCAGATAGAGAGATGTGACATATGATGGTATGAAGCTTTGTTCATGGCAGTTACTAGCATATACTCATAGCCCAAAGGTTTGGAGGTTTTGAAGCTTTAAAAGACAAAAACTGATTCCTCTGTGTCATTAATTTTCTGTTATGTTAGCTGATGAACTTGATGCAAGGCTAAAAATTAAGTAATCTGAGGCCAGTATCTTTCTTTGTTCTTCACAAATTGCCCTATTCTTCACAAGGTATAGATTGAGATTTTTTTATTTTTAAAAGATGTGTACAGAGAATATTTTCATATAATATTATGGGTGCTAATGGATGTCTATTATGATCATTTTTGACATGGGCAAGCCCATAAAGGTTATAGCCCACCACTTAGGGCCCAATACATAACTCAAATACTAAAGCCCAGCGTTTCTGGAGCTCAACATGGCATCAAGAACTAATGACACCTAGACACGTGGCAAGTGAAGGACGAGCCACATAAGCAGACAAAGATCCTGCAAAATTACTGCACTGTACATTAGCCATTAATGAAGGTCCATACAACATTTATTGCGATAAACCCTCCCCGTCGAGACAGAACAGCGTCACCATGAACAAGGCAAGCTAGAGTATAGACTTTCGGCCATGGCGACAGGTTGGAAGGGACAACGAAATGATTACCAGAGGATATAAGCAGACGTTGAAGACAAAAAGAAGGTTAAGCTTTTTATCTCTAATCTATCTCTACATTCCATCTCTTTTTTCTAACTTGCTTGTCGGAGGGTTCACTGGAGGACTTCCCGTTCCCCGTTGAACTCTTGTGCAGGTCTCTACGTGGGCTTTGTACCTCAGGCTCCAGTTTGAGAAGCGTGGATCAGTCCGACCCGTTCTATTCGGAATACGCTGTATTATCAGTTGGCGCCGTCTATGGGAAAGTCCTTTTGTTCCACGCGCTAGTTGTGCTCATTGTCGCCGGAGACCCTTTCCCGATAACCCTTTCCTGCCACCCACCAAGGTGGATGGTCACGACTAGATCCATGGCTTCTCACCACAATGTTGCCGACCACTAAGCCGACTCTTTCAATCCAAACAACCCACCACAGTGTTTCACCGAGCTCACCATCAGCATTAATCGCCTGGCCGAGTAGAACCAAGCCGTAATTAACGCTCTACTCCAAAGAAACCTTCCTATGCCCCCTCCGCCACCTCCAGATATCCCACCCAACCAAGAACGAGCCCCGAGCCACACTATCCAGCAGCCCCGTCCACCCAACTTAGAAGGCTTGTGAGCCCTTCCCCCGGATGTAAACCAGCCACCCCGGGCTCCGCATCCATCGGTCCTGGTACCAACCCCCGAAGGAGAGGCCAGTAGCGTTCAGCCCTCACTGCCTTCTGGTGGTGACTACATTCCTCTCTGGGATGCAGAACTCTGAGGTATGAAGCTCCAGCTCCAAAGAGTCATGCAGAACATACAACATAAACCATCTACCACAGTTAACTCCCTATTTGTTGCCTCTATCAGGGACAAACCTCTACCCCCTAAGTTCAAAATGCCCACGATCGACTCTTTTGACGGTACAACGGATCCAGTCGATCACTTGGAGACCTATAGAACCCTCATGATCCTCCATGCATTTCCTGATGAAATCATGTGTCGGGCTTTCCCCGTAACACTCAAGGGGTCAGCTCGACTCTGGTTTAGTCAACTGCCAGAGACTCTATTTCCACTTTTTAGCACCTTAGTGACTCCTTTCTTAGCCATTTCATTGGAGCCCAGCGCCAGCGGCGTCCGGCAACCCAACTCCTCAACATCCGTCAGACCGAGGGGGAGTCGCTGCGCAGCTTTGTCACCTGCTTCAACACCGAAGCCCTGCAGGTAGCGGAAAACGATGACAAGGTCATCCTCCTGGTGTTCATGGCCGGCCTCTGATCATCTGATTTCCTTTTCTCCCTCTCCAAAAATCCCCCGACCTCCATGGCAGCCCTATTTTCCAAAGCCCAAAAATACATGAATGCCGAAGATTCCCTAGCCGCCTGACAAGATCCTACAGCCAAAAACCTGACCCCCAGAGAGAAGAGAAAGGACTCAGAAACCAGAAACACCCAGTACAATCACCAAACACCTCAGTATACTGACTGACCACCCCGAGCCGACCGGCCGGGGCCAGTCTGACCGCCCGACCGGTTCGAATGGTACACACCCCTCAACTCTCCCATGGAACAAGTCTTGAACCAGATTCAATGTGATTATCCCCTGAAATGGCCCCAACTGTCACGGTCTCCTTCCAACCGGCGAGACCAGTCCAAATACTGCCACTTTCATCAGGACCACGGCCATAACACGGAGGAGTGTGTTAACCTCAAAGGCCAAGTCGAGGGCTTGATACGTCAGGGACGTCTCAGTCGGTTCATGGAAGCTCGCCCTCAACAGAGGAAAAGGACTGAACCTATCAGAAACAACCGTCGGCGCACCCCTCCCCGGCAACCCGCACAACCTAATCAAGGTCATGATCGCCCTCCACAGCAACCCCGGGCACAAGGTAATCCCACCCCCCCTGTGGGAGAGATCAAAGTTATTGTTGGCGGGCTTGCTTGTGGAGGACCATCCCTCTCGGTTCAGCGGGCAGAGCTCAAAAAAATAAAGCAGGGCTTCGACAAAGAAGTTGTCACATTGGACTGACCCTCCAAACAGCCCAAGCAGTGGACGGAGCCTATCACCTTTATGGACGCCGATTGCATAGGCATCCGTTACTCCCATGACGACCCTCTCGTCATCTCTGCCCTCCTCTCCAATTACACAGTCAGACGGGTTCTCGTCGACAACGGCAGTTCTTCAGATATCATTTTCCTAAATGCCTTCCGCTAACTTAAGATTGGGAAAGAAAGTCTGTCCCCTCTCCAAACCCCATTGGTCGGTTTTATCGGAGATCGGATGACCTCCATCGGCTCCATCGATCTTCCTATCACAATCGGAGAATACCCAAGGCAAACCACAAAGTTGCTCACCTTCCTCGTCGTCGACTGTCCTTCTACTTACAACATTATCCTCGGCCGCACCGCCCTAAATGCTTTTCAAGCTATCATATCCACTTTCTATTTTGCCGTCAAGTTCCCCACCGACCTTGGGGTTGGCACAGTCAGGGGAGAGCAGACCGTGGCCAGGGAATGTTACGTCGCTTCACTTAAAAAGGTCAAGTTAAAGGAGGCTATGATCATTGAAGGACTCGACGTGAGGGACGAGGATGAGCTGGTTAGAGAGGAACCAATGGAAGAGCTTGTCGAGGTCTCCATCGATCCCATCAACCCGACAAAAACTGCCAAGATCGGCAGCCAACTATCCTCCCAAGCCAAGGCCGACCTTACGGCCCTCCTGACTGAGCATAACGACATATTTGCCTGGACCCACTCCGACATACTAGGTATTGACCTCTCCTTCATCACCCATTGTCTCAGCATTGAGCCTCATTTCCGACCCATCAGCCAGAAACAGCGCATCTTTCACCCGGAGTGCAATAACCTTATTGCTTCTGAAGTAGATAAGCTCTTTGAGGCACAGTTTATCACAAACGTGGACTACCCCAGATGGCTGTCGAATGTGGTTCTAGTTCGTAAAAACAACGGTAAATGGTGACTCTGTGTCGACTACTCCGACCTTAACCGAGCTTGCCCCAAAGACAGCTACCCTCTTCCTCGCATAGATCTACTTGTTGACGCCACGGCAAGTCATCAAATGCTCAGCTTCATGGATGCCTTCTCTGGGTACAACCAAATTCTGATGCACTCGTCTGATCAGGAACACAACTCCTTCATCACCGACCGAGGAACCTACCATTATCATGTCAAGCCATTTGGGTTGAAAAATACCGGAGCCACTTACCAACGGATAGTCAACACCGTCTTTCATCATCAGATAGGCCGGAACATGGAAGTATATGTCGATGACATGCTAGTCAAAAGCAAACTTTCCACTGATCATCTGGCCGACCTGCAAGAGACCTTCGGCACCCTACGAAGGTACCAAATGAAGCTCAATCCGGAGAAGTGTGTCTTCGACATAGGATCTGGGAAGTTCTTGGGTTTCATGGTCAATCAGCGGGGCATCGAAGCTAACCTCAAAAAAATAAAGGCCTTAATAGAAATGTAGTCACCTAAAACAGTTAAGGAGGTTTAGAGGCTTAATAGCAGAGTCGCCGCCCTCAACCGTTTCATTTCCCGCGCAACGGACAAAGTCTCCCCTTCTTCAAAGTGCTTCGGCAAAATTTTGAGTGGACGACCGAGTCTGAAGAGACTTTCCAACAATTGAAGCAGTGCATGGCCAACCCTCTCTTACTCTCTTAGGCGCTCACAGGTGAGCCCTTTTTTCTCTATTTAGCCGTCTCCAACACCGCAGTCAGTGCGGCCCTCATCCGGGAGGACAGTTCAGTATAGCGCCCGGTTTATTACATTAGCCGGACTTTCAGGGGAGCAGAACAGAACTACCCATTGCTTGAAAAAATGGCCTTAGCCTTGGTCATAGCCTCAAGACGACTTCGTCCTTACTTCCAAGCCCATTCCATAGTGGTCCTCCCTGACGAACCCTTGAAGAAGATAATGTAACAACTGGAGCTGTCCGGCAGACTCATGCAATGGTTGGTTGAGCTTAGCCAGTTTGACATCTCCTACAGACCTCGAACGGTGATCAAAGGGCAGGCTGTTGCTGATTTTATCCTGGAATTCACTAATCTCACTCCGACCACAGCCCCACCGCCCCCGCGACCCCAGACTGAGGCGGAAGACCCCCATTCTTGGACCCTCAACGTTGACGGATCATCCTGCAAAGAAGGCAGTGGGGCTAGTCTCATCCTCATCACCCCCGAGGGTGGTTATTTCAAGTGTGCTCTCCATTTCTTGTTCGACGCAAGCAATAATGAGACCGAATATGAGGCATTGATAGCAGGTCTCCGCCTAGCCAGAGACATTGGTGTTAACCATATCCAAGTGTTTAGCGATTCCCAGCTCATTGTCGGACAAATTACGGGGGAATTCGATGTCAAGGAAAATACAATGCGGGCTTACAGGGATATTGCACTCCCCCTTGCTCGCCTCTTCAATATTTTCCACATTAAGCACATCCATTGGGCAGAAAACTCCAAGGCAGATGAGATGGCTCAATTAGCTTCTGCAGACCAGTCAAACCTCAGCCACGGTGTTCGCCTCGAGTACCTGGTCCACCCTGCCATTTCCCCAAACCAGCAGCAAGTCTACTTCCTCCAAAATGAACCTATTCCATGGGCGGCCGACATCTTTCTATTTATGACAACAGGGGAACTGCAAGACAACAAACAACAGGCCGCCAAAGTCAAGGCCCGATCGTCCAACTACATTCTTGTCAGCGGCCTCTTGTACAAACGTGGCTTTTACGCCCATATCTGCGATGCCTCAATCCAACTTAAGCGACCTACGTGATGAGGGAAGTCCATGAGGGTATATGTGGTAATCATTCGGGTGCCAGGTCACCAGCCCACAAAATACTTCGCACTGGTTATTTCTGGCCTACTCTCAATCAAGATGTGGCTGACTTCGTGCTTAAATATGATAAGTGCCAACGTTTTGCCAACATCCCCCATGCTCCTTCTACAGAGTTGATCACACTTTGCAGTCCTTACCAATTCGCCAAATGCGGGATCGACCTAGCTGGCCCATTGCCCACTGGCCGAGGCCAAACCAAATTCGCAATCGTTTGCCATTGATTACTTCACTAAATAGGTGGAAACGGAACCCCTTGCCACAATTACAGAACGGAACACGACCAGATTCATCTGGCAGTCAATCATGTGCCGATTTGGTATCCCTCAAGCCATCGTCTCCGACAACGGCAAGCAATTCGACAATGCGAAGTCCAGGAAATTCTGTGTAGAACTTCAAATCCAGCCATGTTTCTCCTCCCCAGGTTATCCCCAAGCCAACGGCCAAGTTGAGGTTACCAACCGTTCTCTTCTGTAGATCATCAAAACTGAACTAGAAGTTGCTAAGGGACTCTGGGCTGAGGAATTACCAAATGTACTCTAGGTCTACCGCACTACCGCTCGAACCCCCACTGGGGAGACCTCTTTTCGCTTAACATACGACTCTGAGGCAGTCATTCCAGTGGAAATCGGTCTGCCTACGCCCAGGGGTTCTACACCTGAATCTAGAACTAACTGAAGAGTTGCGTCGGGCAGACCTAGACCTAATTGAAGAGCTCCGAGAGACCACTGCTGTCAGGCAGGCCTCATACCAACAGAAAATGAGAACACACTACAACCGCAAAGTCCAACCGAGGGAGTTCGCTGTGGGGGACCTTGTTTTGCGTGAAGTAACTATTGCCACCAAAAATCCGGCTGAGAGCAAGCTGGCAGCCAAGTGGGAGGGACCTTACGTTGTTAAAGCCAGACCTCATCCGGGTATTTACCGACTTCAGGACATGGACGGCCGAGACTTTCCCCATCCATGGAACGCCGAGCACTTGAAGCATTATTTTCAATAAAAGCTGTATCTTTTGTATTGATCAATTGCTATATTTTCTTTTTGACAATCTACACACTTGAATGTTCTTGTTCTTCTCTCATATGGTGTAAGTTTCTGATCAAATGGCTACACTTTAAATGACAACAATTTTATATCTCAGTTATCTGTATGGTATTTCAATAACGTCCTGATTGCAGCACTCAGTGAGATTGAGTTACTCAAAGCCTTAGCCAGATTGAGCATGAAAAGCCTCAGCTAGACTGAGCATGAAGACCTCAGCTAGACTGAGTTACTCAAAGCCTCAGCCAGACTGAGCATGAAAGGCCTCAGCCAGACTGAGCATGAAGACCTCAGCCAGACTGAGTTACTTGAAGACTCAGCCAGACCGAGTTAATCATGGCTCAACCCAAACTGAGCACGAATGAAAAGCTCGGCCAAGGTCGCTCTTGCAACTTCATGATTGTGGCATAGTTGCCATACTTAGTCAAATTCCAGGACCATGTTTTTACGTCTCTTCACACTCTTTACATTTTTTAACTTACACTTCCTAACCCAACCTATCATTTATCAACACTCTTACAACATGATTTAAAACTTCACATTTTAGACCTTTGTAGTTCAACGTTTTCCAAGTCAGACTAGCTCCCTGCTGGGTCGTGATTCGAAACTTCACGTTTTTAACATTCTCACATTTTAAACTTCACTTTGCGTTGTGGTTTTCTTACATTTTTAAACTTCACTATGATTTATACACAAGCCCTATGTGAGTCACCATTCTCATCCTTTGCAGATCCACAAACAATAAAGACAATAACATAAAAAAAAACCCAACTCATAATTTTATTTATTCACAAACTTATACATAAGTTTACTACAGAAGTTTCACGCCCAACAAAAAAACAACAAACAAAACAACAAGAAAAATTTCATTTACAAACAAAGTACGAAAATTTTACATTCATCAATCTTCCTTGCTCGACACAAGGTCTTCTTTGTTAACACCTTTGTCTAAGGGGGTCTGGACCACATTGTCTTCATCTATTCTAACACTGTTGAATTCTAAGTCTGGGAACAGCTCTTCTGCTTTGCGTTTAAACATCTTCCAGCCGCTGTCCCAGAACTCAGCCATCTCATGCTTGTAGAAGTTTGATTGCTGGATGCTCTAGATCACTTCTTCTTCACTCCTGCTCCCAGCGGCCGCTCCTAACTGGCCAGCCCCCCCAGACCTCTCTCTTGCCAAGTTGTTGGCGATTGCGGCATCGATAGCTATCTGGAAGTCAGCGGACCCCTTGAACTGCTCAACCGCTGCAACACATAGGTCAGGGTATGCCGCCCTCTCATATGCCAACTTAGCCCTTTCTTCCTCCAAGGTTTTCTCCCGCCCCGCCTTCTCCGCCGCTGACTTGGCGCGCTCTTCTGCCAGCTCCCTCTCCACCCCAGCGATCTTCAGATCTGCTTCTTCTTTTTCCTTGATCGACTGGGTACGCAGATCCTCATTACAAGTCATGGCCTCGTCCCACCGTTCGTTGGCGACGGTGCAGGCTTTCTGCGCCTCCTCCAGCTTCTTCTGATCGCCAACCAGCTAGAACTCGAGCGATACTACCTTTCGGCGTTCCGTCTCTAGCTCCAACTTGGCCACGAGCAGCTCAGCATGGGTACGGTCGGCAACATTGCCCTGCACCACCGCCAATACCTCCATCTTCTTAGCCTTCTGGGCCTCTTCCAGCCCTCTAACACACGCACTTCGCGCGGTCTTCCTCCACCCCGTAGTCTCCCTTCTTAAACTTTCAAGTTGGGCCTTCACCTCCCCAAGCTTGGCCTTTAATGGCTCAACTTCGCCTTTTGCGTAAGCTACTTTCTTCAGCAAGCCTCCTGCTAAGGTCGTCGCCTCCATCTGGGCCAAGCAAAGCCCCTTTAGCAGTTCGGCCTCTGTAAAATTCTCCATGGAGCACACTGTCGCGTCCTCCACTACGCCCAAGAGCCGATCGGCAACGGTCTTGGCTGGGCCTCCTTCTCCTTCCAGTCGCCCAAACACTGCTGGAGCGTAGTAGATGGCAGTCTTCAGCTTCACCCTCTCTCCTTCTCCTTGGGGCGCAAGACCCCTCTTGGGCTGCTGCTCAGCCCCCTCCTCAGAGCTAGTCGCCTCGCTTTCCACTTGCTTTTCAGGGGCAGTCGCCCCACTCTCCACTCCCTTCGCCGCCTCCCTAAGTCCCACATCGGGGGTCTCCTTTGCCATCACCACCTTCATTCTCTTCAGGGCTGGCCCCTCCTCCCTCTCCCTTACTCTTTTCTTCTTCTTCACCACAACTTCCATCTCCTTGTTGGCCCTTTTTTTCAACGGATCAATTGGGGGCGGTATCAGCTCAAAATCACCCAAGTCCTTTTCCCCCAGCGGTTTGGGATGCGGTCAGATTCTTTCCCTCGGGATCGCCTTCGATGGACAGTCTACTTGTGTCTCTTTGTATTTATTAACCTTGGCAAAACTCGCCCTATCCTACGCCTCCTGCGTCTTCCTCTTCGCCTCTAATTCTGTCGGTGCAAAATCTCCACCGGTTGGCTGAGGGCCCAGCCTTGTGGCAAACAAGGCTGAGGGTTGAACGAGGTCATCCCACTTGGCGCCCTTCTTCTCTCTCCATGCCTTCACCTTCTTCACTCTTTCCTCTGCCGCTGCCCCCAGCTTGGCTCCACCGACTTGGTTGGCACTCTCTACACGGTGCGCACCCCTGCTCCCCCGTTGGCGGACACATAGAACCACTGCGGCCTCCACCCCTTAATTGACGACGGCAACCCCGCTACCAGACCCTTCCCTGCCGCCGCTTGTAAAGTGACCCAAGTTTCTTGCTGGCCCGAAGCCTTGTTGTGATAACCCTGTCCCTTATTATGTTAATTGGTCCTTAATACGAATGTGATTATGTGTTTTGATATGACTTCGTGTGCCATTAGGTGAAAATATGTGTGTAGACGCGCCCGCATGGGGGGGCCTCGCTGCTACAGTTCGGACTCGATTTGTGTCACGGTTCTTAATCTGAACCAAAGAGTCCAAATTCGGCAAATCGTTTTGAGAAAATAGATTTTTAGAAAAGAAGTGCCAAACATGGACTGCTTTGCCAAATACAGAGTCGCCACCTAAATATTTTTTATAGGGAAATTTAAGAAACCCTGACTCGGTGCCGAAGGCCACGTGTCTGTCATCACCAGAGTTGCCTCGGCTTGGGAGCTAGGGTACGATTGGGGAAGGTCAGCTATGAGCACCCCCTCTCGCCCAATCCGAAGATCGGCCTCTACTAACCGTGATATCCGTTTTTGAAAACGTTATGTGTTCTTATTCCATTTATTAGCCTAGAATTACTATGTTATGCGCACAGCAAACAAGTATAGACTAGATTGCCTAATTTGGAAATAAGCATTGCATATCCATTTGTCTTGGAAAAATGTTTTAGAATTTGCTACTCGCAAGTAGGCTAAAACACGGATTTCGACGAGTGTTTCCAACTCAGGCAATCCAACCTTCACCCACAGGCATTCAAATAGTTTATCACATAAGCATCTAGCCACATGGTAATCATGCTGTTATGGCAACACTCACAAGCATGCGGTATGCTAAAGCATAAAATACTTACATCGTACTCCAAGCCAAAACAATAAACTAGTTAGCAAACATGCGTGATCCTAGTTCATTTTTAAATGTCTAATGCAACACATACAGGATGCAATTAAAGTAGGCTCGGCTAACCTAAACATGGCATGTGAAATGCAATCAATTGATGCACGTATTGAATTTGGAATTGAAGTACAAATGCAGTTAGCATGACGTACCGAGCCCGGTGCATGCAAGACGAATGCATGGATGCACGCATGCGCAGCATAAGGTATGCTAATTTAAACCTGACCTATTACTAACCATCAAAGCAGGTAAGTAAAAGGGAGAAAGAAGTGGGGGTTGGAAGACATGCACACACTCACCCACACTTATTACAAGTTTACCCTCGCTCGGAGGGACTGAAAGAATAATACATTTCGAATAATGAATTAACTATCCTAGCTAATTAATTATTACAAATTACCTAATCTGTTAACAAACTAACTAAGCTTGGAAAAACAGTAAACTGCCTCGGGAGGAGAGCTCGATGCAATGCATGCTCGGTCTTGCTCGAGAATTCACTGCCATGCGCAATCTGCCTCTGTTTTCCCTGCTCTGCTCCTCTGAAGACTGTCAAAGTCTCAGAGTTGCTTCTCTGGACATTGGGAAGCACCACCGGCTGAGTAGAATGGTCACCGGCAGTAGTCTGGTGGTCATCGGCACATAATGAATCCATCGGCTGCCAGTTTATTCCCGGTCGGCACTCTATGAAGTCGATCGGCAGAGAATGCCTGCAGAACCTGTTTGACAGCAGCAGAGGGCAGGACTTTGCATGGCAATACAATTCAAGCCATATATGCACCAATCATGTTCCTTATCATGTGAGTGAGTCAAAGGGATATGCTCCTTGGTTCTCGGACCACCAATCGCGCATTTCGATGCGTGATGGCCCAAGGGACCAAGTGTGCACATTTTGATGTCAAATGCAATACAAACCAACAAACCAAAGGGGTCCAATCCCTATCACTAAATCAAGGGACAAGATATGCATGTTCAATGCAACCTAAGCATGTTAGCTAGGGATGCAACATGGCAATGCAAACAAGCAAGCGATGAACAAGCATGCAAGCTAGTGGACATGCAAGACATAGTGCAATCAAAGCATGCAAAGTGTGAGATATGTAACAATATGTAAAGATTGGACTTAAACATGATTTGGGCAGCTCTAATTAGGCCCAAAACAGTGGCCATAAGTGCCCAAAATGAAGGACTAAAACACACACACACATGCATGCAAAGGATGTCCAATACTTCAAGCATTTAAAAGCAATTCTCAAGCACATTTAAGAGGATGCAAACATGGATAAATGACCTGCATTAAGCTCTGAAAATTATGCAAGAATATGGTGCTAAATCAAGCAAACAAGATAGGCTAAGCATGCAATAAATGGCCCAAGTACTTGAAGCAAGTCAAAGGGACTTGAACCATGGCTAAGCCAACCAAGCCTCACAAGGCCTAGAGGGCTTGAAACAGGTCCAAGGCAGACCTAGACCATGCAAAAGGAGGCCCCCTAGATGGCATTTAAGTGGCTCAAATTCAAAGGTATGTACAATGGCCAAAACATGGAGCATATAACACAAGCTCATAAGGCATCAAAGAGACAACCAAAGCAAGCATACAAGCATGCAAAGGGGACTGAAATAGTGCTACAAATGATGCCAAACCATTAAATCAAAGCAAGTAATGCATGCTATACCCTCAAATACTTAAGGCCAACAAGCCAAAAATGCAAAGGGGCTATACAATGCATGCCATGGCCGACCCAAACAACTATGGACAGACCTTAAACATGGCAAAATAAGTATGAAAGATTCACAAGGCTAAGCCCAAAACATGCTAGAATAAGGGTTTACAACCTAAGGCATGTTAAGGCAACAAAGTGGCATTACAAGGTAGCTATGCTAAGCATGCATGGTGTACCAAAACCAACAAAAAACAGAGGCATATTATGATATAATAGGCACAAAAAACAGCCAAGGCATGGTCAACAAGAAGCCTAGCTAGGTGCTCCCTTAAGAGGCCAAAAATGGTCCATTTCAAGGACAACAAGGAGAGGGGGTGGCCCTCTCCTTCTTGGGACTTCAAGGCACCATCTTTACCATTGAAATCCCTCAAGATTTCAGTGGTGAGGAGGCCCAAACACCAAAGTCTCAGAGCTTACACAAAACAGCCCAAAATGGGGCCTCTCAAGTCCTAAGAGGGGTCAAACACCTCCAAACCACAAAACACCCTAAACAAACTATTTAGAGGGCCTAAAAACAGAACTTTTTTGTATTATACACTAAGCACAAAAACAGTTCTAAGATAGGCAAAACAAGTATGCAAGAATGGGGAATAAAGGGACTAGTTTCTTACCCTTGAAGACCCCTTCAACAATGGTGGACCAGCAGCTTCTTTTAGGTTGAAACCAGCTTCAAAACCTCAAAAACAACCCTCAAGAGGTTTCAGCTCCAAGGGATGGTGTAATGGTGGGTGCTTGTGAGCAAAAGTAAGACAAAACACACACACTAAGGCTAAATGAGAGGGAGGTATAGAGATAGAATATATATCAAACCCTAAACCTAAAACCAAAGCACTCACAATGTTTTTCTCTCTCAAGTGTCTAACCTAGAGCCAAGAGAGGAGGGCTCCTCTTATAGAAGAGCCAATCTTGTAAAGCTTACAAGGTAAGCTAACAAGGAGTCCATCCCTCCATACACGTGTATGAAGGGGAACAAAATGACATACAGCTGTCATAAAATATCTGCAAAAACAGATGAACAGTAGTCGGCTGCTCAAAATTGCCATTTTGACAAAATGGGCTGCCGACCGGCAACAAAGAATGCCGACCGGCAATATACATTGCCGATGGCAACAAAACACCAGCCGGTGGCCTCTGGCCATGGCCGATGATGTGTGGAGATGCCTCACAAGGCATTCCCTACCCCTCCCAGGTAAAACATAAGTGTTTAGTGCAAAACCAAACACTAAGCAGTCGAGTTCAGAGATCCTGAGGCAAGGTGTGTAGCCGAGACCTCCGGGAACTCCAAACGAACACAAACAAGGGTAATCACCAAGTGTTCCAATGGTGACGTCCAAGTCTTGAGGACGGGCAAAAATGGGGTGTCTACAATGTGGTTTTGAATTTCTATCTGTTCACCGTAGGAATATCTGTTTAATTGTCTGTTTTAGAAATTAAATTGAAGGCCTTATCGGCCACAGAACCCAGAATTGATTGCGCCATTGTGATTAGCATGATTTTTAGAGCCTACGGTGAAATTTAATTGAAAACTGATTCGGATCAAATTAAATTGATTTAATTAGTGACTTAGTGCTCTATTATTTGACACTAAAATAATATAACAAGAGGGGCTTTTAATATGGGCACTACACACCCAATTTCTCTCCTTTAAGCTTTACTTGACTGATCATAAACACTAAGAAAAGGAGAGGGTCAGCTAGAGGGAGAGAGGGTGAAGGAAAATTGAAGTTTTGGCCTCAAAGCTTGGTGATCTTGAAGGCACACTCAAGAATTTACCATAGATTGTAAGGATTAAGCTCCTAGGTGAGTAATCATCCCTTGATTCATAAGTTTGGACTTGTGATTTTGTGTATTCAAGCTAGTTGGGTAATCAAGAGTGAGAATTGACATAATTTGAGTTGTATGTGTTGAATTTAAAGTCAATAGATGCATGCATGTAGGAAATTACGATGAATTTTCATATTTGAACACAATGTGTATGATCTATGTTGAATCTTGTTTGAAATCCATGTATTTGATCATCTCTTCACCAATTAAGTTGATATGAATGGATATTTCTCACATGCAAGAGTAGATCATGGGGGTATGAGCTTTGCATGCTTGAATTTGATGTATTGGTGATGAGTTTGGGTTAATTTGAGGCATGTATGTAAGTAATTCAAGAAATGGAGCTTCATTATGTTATGATTTGGTGTTGGTATCATGTGGGTATATGTATGTGTGAAATTGGAGCCATAATATGCAAGAAATGTGGTTGAAATGTCGAAATTGAACTCAAGAAACCATTCTGGAAAACCCAGAATTTATGATGTCCGCTCGAGCGGGGGAACCGATGTTCGAGCGGGGAATTCATGCTCCCAGTATTTTTTTGCAGGCATGGGTCCGCTCGAGCGGGGAAGTCCACGCTCGAGCGGGGGGCTATGTAGACAGACCTTCCGCTCGAGCGCCCGAGTTCACGCTTGAGCGTGAATTTGATGCAACAAGCACTTTTGCAGACCAATAGGGTCCGCTCGAGCGGGGAAGTCCACGCTCGAGCGGGGACCTTGTTTTCTGAAATTTTGTTTATGCGTTCTGTGTTTCGTTTTCTGTTCTCCTTCACTTCTTAGTACTCTTAGGCATGCATTGAGCATTGTAATTGAGTTAAAGAGATAAGAATAAAGCCTAAAGAGGAAAATGTGAATTTAAGAACGGATTGAATTGTTGGTGACCCTTTTGTGTTCATGGACTGTGTAGGGTCGAGCTCCAGGGCAAACCAACCAACCGATCACTGCGAGTAATATCGATATTTGGAAGCTTGTCATTTGTCCAATTGCTTATTTTCTTATAAGCCTTATGCCTTATGATTTGCTAGTTTGAATTGTAGACAAATGTCCGATAAGAATGAATGGGCCAGAGGCCGTTTTGACAAGAAAGAATGGATGAGCCAGAGGCCGTTTTGACATGAATGGATGGGCCAAAGGCCGTTTGGGCATAAATGAGTGGGCTAGAGGCCGTTTTGACAGGAATGAAAGATAAATGGGCCAAAGGCCAGTATGTTTGAAACCATAGTCACTCGACTTAAATTGTGTATATAAATGTTAAATGAAAATGTGAATTGGGCCCAAGGCCGTTCGGAGTATATTGTTCTACATATCGTTTGTATCTACTTATTTGATATTATTCGCTGAGCTATCGCTCACGCTCATTCATGTGTTTGGTGGTGAGCCAAGAGAGGTCCAGACCCAGCCCCAGTGAAGTCTGTGTGGAACAACCGAGTTTTGGAGAGTCAGCCCTAATGTCTCACGCACGAGACTCGTCTTTGCCTTTCTGCTATGCTAAGTTATTTTTGTCATGTTGTAGACACCCCATTTTTGACCGACCTTAAGACTCAGACGTCACTGATTGAGCGCTTGGTGATGTTGCATAATGTGCTCGTTCAGGAGTTCCAGAGTCACGGCCGTGAGCCCTGCCTCCGGACTTCCGAACCCTCTTTTGTGCTTTGCCTCGGTTTGTGAACCAGGCTCGGTTTTCACGGTTTCTTTTCCTAAGGGAAGGGAGAGGTCCCGTAGACCATCACTCAATGTCCGTAGGCTACATTTCGTGGTCGTAGGCCATTTTGCCCATTTCGGAGTCCGGTTTCCGGTTTTTCGGGACCGTTGGCCGTGTGCCTCGGTTCGGGACCGCCTAACCATCTCCGTTTGCTCTGATTTTTGGCATGCATCTTATTTAATCCCTTTTGAGGGACACTGGGGTCTGAGAAACCCACTTCGAGGTCGAATACCATTCTCGGTGTTTAACGGGCAGTTTCCGGGGCCCCGAACTGCGTGTTTTGGCCCCCGAAAATTCATTTTGCAACGGTTTTCGTTCATTTTTGGCAGGTACCTCTGTTTTATCACTAGGAAGGTCACTGAAAGATGGAAGGCCAGTAATTGTTGCAGCAACCAGCTATACATCCTCCGACGCCCTCCGACGCCCGTTTTTCACACTTCTGGGCTAATGTTGAACACTTTGGGCCCACTTTCTTGAACTTTGAACCACATATTTGTGATGTACACACTTGGGAGGACCCTAAAAGTTGGTGGCCGGCCAGTAATTCCATTTGACCCTTTTGAACCCCTCCTTCCGGGCTACTGTTGAACACCTTGGGCCCACTTTCTTGAACTTTGAACCACATATTTGTGATGTACACACTTGGGAGGACCCTAAAAGTTGGTGGCCGGCCAGTAATTCCATTTGACCCTTTTGAACCCCTCATTCCGGGCTAATGTTGAACACCTTGGGGCCACTTTCTTGAACTTTGAACCACATATTTGTGATGTACACACATGGGAGGACACCATCATGTGGTGGCCGGCCACTAAATCAGCTTGACCCTTTTGACCCCTAGCCGGCCGGCTAGGGGGTGTGGCCGGCCGGCCACCTGCAACCAAAATAACTGGCCGGCCGTAATCTTCACACTGTTCACTTTACAGCTGTATGGCTTTATCCCCCAGAAAATATCAATATCCGGGGGATATTTTGTGGGGGAAAGCTTGTTTCCTTTTCCCCCACCTTTACACCTCCTTTTTGGTCCATATAACCAGCTGGTGGCATCACATATAGGGGTTAGAAAATTTGTTCTTCAAGCCTCAAGATCCATATCTCCCTCCATCCTTCTCATTTTCCTAAAAAACCTTAAGTCCTACACCTTGTTTTCTTCATCACCACCAAGCTCTACCATCATCACTTCATTTCCAGCAACAAGGAGGGCTTCTCAAAGGCTAAAGGAGCTGCAAATTGGTCCAAGAAGCAACAAAAGACTTGTCTCCAAGGGTGAGTTACCATTTTCTCTTTTTTAAGCTTTTCTTTGCAATATTTCTTAGCCTCTCCTTCTTATACATTTGAGCTCCGACCAAAACTGAAAGTATCTTTTTTTTTGAGCTCATTTTCATGTCTCATTAAGGGCTCAACCCTGTTTGAGCCCTCCATCTTCCACTTGCTTCATTATCCCTCTAAAAGGTCATTTTCTTGCATGATATTTTTAGCTTGTGTGTGATTTATTTTGGAGCGTGTTGTAAACTGATAATAGGCTTATTTTGAGCCCCTCTTCAACATTGAAGAAGGGCTCAACACTGTTTGAGACTTCCATGTTATACTTCCCTTTATACTCCTTTTCTTGGTCCCATTTTTGCATGCTATGGCAGCCTACCATGCTTTTGTTTTTGGCCATTTTACAGTTCTGGAAATAGTCTTATTTTGGTCCATTCTTCATGTTTCATTTAGGGCCTTTCATGGTTTGGGACCTCCATATGCCACTTCATGTTATATCTCTCTTTTATTCCCCATTCTTGCATGTTTAGTTAGCCTATCATGCTTTTGTTTTTGGCCATTTTACAGTTCTGGAAATAGTCTTGTTTTGGCCTATACTTCATGTTTCATTAACATTTTTTTTTCTGTTTGGTGATTATTTTGTATACTTCACGTTATAGCACCTTTTGAGCCTCAATCTTGTGCCTTTTTTTTAGCATGTTTGTATATTGATTTGAGGTTTGCCATATACTGTAAACATTCATATTTTTGGTCCCTCTTCAATGTTGTAGAAGGAAATTTTTCAGTTTGGATTTTGCTTATATCACTAGCTTCATTACCCCTCTCTTGGCCCCTATTCTTGCATGCCATTTTTGCCCTACCTATGCTTGCTGTTTGGCCATGTTTATAACTGTGAAAGTGCCTTTTTTGGGACTGCCTAGCTTCTGTCTTTGCATTACATGTCCATATTGTGCATGTTTGGCATAGCTATAGGCCATTTCGGGTGCCTGAATTCGCATTTCGGGACAATTCCATGCATTTAGTGTCATTTCGCCTCATTTCGGGACTGTTTTCCCCAATATTTTAGTGCTGAAATTCTATTAGAATGATTGTTTTCCATTTCTATGTCATTGCATCGCATTTTGTCATCGCCTCGGTTTGCGTGCCCGTGCGCACGCATTTCGAGGCGCCTCATTTTCATCCATCGGCATCCTATGTGACTGTGGCTGAGGCTCTCTCATGTTGGTATAAGCCCATATCATGTTTCCATGTCATTTGCATTGCGTATGCCATTGCCTCAGTTTGCGTGCCCGCGTGCACGCATTTCGAGGCGCCTCATTTTCATCCACCGGCATCCTATGTGAGTGTGGCTGAGGCTCTCTCATGTTGGTATAAGCCCATATCATGTTTCCATGTCATTTGCATTGCGTATGCCATTGCCTCGGTTTGCGTGCCCGTGTGCACGCATTTCGAGGCGCCTCATTTTCATCCATCGGCATCCTATGTGAGTGTGGCTGAGGCTCTCTCATGTTGGTATAAACCCATATCATGTTTCCATGTCATTTGCATTGCGTATGCCATTGCCTCGGTTTGTGTGCCCGTGTGTACGCATTTCGAGGCGCCTCATTTTCATCCACTGGCCTCTTATGTGAGTGTGGCTGAGGCTCTCTCATGTTAGTATAAGTCCATGTTGCATTCTATATGCCATTTTTGCCATATTGCATTGCATATGCCATTGCCTCGGTTTGCGTGCCCGTGTGCACGCACTTCGAGGCACTTTATTTTCATCTACCGGCTTCTTATGTGAGTGTGGCTGAGGCTCTCTCATGTTAGTATAAGTCCATGTTACATTTTCCATGCCATTTTAGTCACTTGCATTGCATATACCATCGCCTCGGTTTGCGTGCCTGTGTGCACGCATTTCGAGGCCTCTCATTTTTTACGGCATAGTGCATACTAGATTGTATCTTAGATTGCATTATGTCATTTTCTCAATTTGCGTGCCCGTGTGCACGCATTTCGAGACATCTCATTTTCATAGCATTGTGCATACTAGGCTGTATCTTAGTTGCATTCATGCATATCATGCATACTGCATCGTGTTCGGGATAGGAGTTAGCCCGGGCACGGGAAACGAGGTGCATTTCGTACTCCGAGTGACGGAATGTGTCTCAATTTTGCCAGTCACCGACACTCTGGATCATCCATGATGGAGTTAGGTTTTGTTGTGTTTTCATGTGCATTCATCCTACATTAAATTGTGCAATTTGACTCCTCGGCCATCATGCCTCAGTATGCGTGATTGGTGGCACGAGGATCGAGGCATGCATATATTTGTGAAAATACACTGCTATGCCCCTTTCCTGCTCTCTGTTGCAGCAAAATCAGGAATCAGCAACTTTCCGGGACTTGGCACGCTTTTCAAGAATAATTGTAAAACAGAGGCTAATCGGGGCATCCCGGTGGATTTCCGCGCAAAGCAGCCTAACATACATCATCCATCAGAAGCAAGGCAGTCCCTGGCTTGCATGCCAGTTTTATTTATTTTCTTAGTTAATTTGATTAATTAGGAATTTGTACATTATTCGGACTGTAATATTTGGACTGTAATATTCTTTTATTCGGGACTGTATATTTATTCGGACCCTCTGCGCGAGGGCACAACTGTAATAAGTGTGCATGTGTGTGTTGTATGTCTTCCAACCCCACGTCTTTCTCCCTTTTATTTATCCGCTTATGATGGTTAGATTAGGGCATATTTAAATTAGCATACAGTATGACAGCATGTTTGCATTCATTCATCTGTTTTGCATGCACCGGGCTCGGCGCATCATACTAACTGCATTGTACTTTCAATTTCAAAGTTGAATACATGATAGTTGTAGAATTCCATATGCCATGTTTAGAATAGCCGAGCCTGCTATAGTTGCATTTTTGCATGTGTTGCATTAGGCATTTCTGTATACTTTGGATTCATGCATGATTTCTAACGTAGTTTCTATTTTGGCTTGGAGTACCCGGTAAGTTTTATGCTTTAGCATCCTTGCATACGTGTGAGTGACTGCCATGAATAGCATGCTTACCATGAGGCTATGTGCTTACATGATATATCTGCCTGAATGCCTGTGGGTGAAGGTTGGGTTACTTAAATTGGAATAAATCATCAAATGTTTTAAGCCTACCTGCGAGTAGCAAACCCTCTTTCAAAAACAAACATGAAATGTTTCGTTCCAATTCAGGCGACTTGGTCTATACTTGTATGCTGTGCGCATCACATAGTAACCTAGGCTAATAACCGGAATAAGAACACACAAAGTTTTCAAAAATTGATATCATGGTTAGTAGAGGCCGGTCTATGACCGGGCGAGCGGGGGTGCTCACGAAGCGACCTTCCCCAATCGTACCCAAGTTCCCGAGCCGAGGCAACTTTGGTGATGACGGACACGTGGCCTTTTGGCACCGAGTCAGGGTTTCCTAAATTTCCCAAAATAAAATATTTAGGTGGCGACTCTGTATCTGGCAAAGCAGTCCATGTTTGGCACTTCTTTCAAAAATCTGTTTTCTTAAAACAATTTGCCGGATTTGGACTCTTTGGTTCAGACTTAGAACCGTGACTACAAAGTCGAGTCCGAGCTGTAGCGAGGTCCCCCGCAGGCTTGTTACAGTTTCTGGCGACTCCGCTGGGGATTTAGAGAACTTGACTCGAACTCATGATATCTGTTTTTGACTACGCTTGTGTGTTTCTTTGCATTGCATTTGCATTGGTGCGCCTAGGACACCGTGTTTGCCATCTGCTATTCCTGAACGGTTTGCTGGAGGCTTGTCTTGTCAAGGCATGACCATAAGGCTGACCTGTTGTGGGCTTTGCCAGTATGGGAACACAAACCCCGATTTTACCGGGGCACCCTCTTTGACCTTTCGACCTAGTGCATATTCGGATCCATAGTGACCATTCCAAATTAGGACAGGTTGCCTACCCGTTTATAGGTTGTTTAAAACCGCTGTGTGCGTAGTGAAACCCTAGCTCCTGACAAAATAGGACAGGGAAACCCTACCCCAACATAGGGGTGTTTTGGCTCTCACTTATCTGTTATGTGCTTTAGAGTGTGTCTCTACAGGAATGCACGTATCAGTATATGAGTTTGGGCATCAGGCCTGCGGGCATCAGTTCACCATTGTCTGTATCAGGCCTGCAGGCATCAGTTCAGTATTGTCAGTATCAGGCCTGCGGGCATCAGTTCAGTACATGAGTTTGGGTATCAGGCCTGCGGGCATCAACTAGTATTTGAGAATCAGCTATCTGCGGGTATCAGATTCTGTTTTGGGGAACAGTGATACAGAGATAATGATCAGTGTTTGAGGACAGTGTGTATTCAGCTTATTGACTGTGTGTTGTTATGCCCGGCTGTGTGTCATGCATTTTATTTTAAGCTGTTATGCTGTCCGTTTATTTGTTTATTTATTTCCTTTTCGCTTTATTTATCTTTTGCTAGGTCAGTTCTAGCACAATTGCTTCCAACCCAGCAGGCATTCCCCAAGCACTTTGGACACGAGGTCGTCGACTCAATCGATCTGAGGATCTAATCGACGGACAGCCAGTGTTCCATTCTCTACCCCCTGTTACCAGAAGAAAGCAGAAAAAGCGCAGTGTATCTGAACAGAGATCACCAGAACAGTGGTTTCCCCCATCAGTGGACAGTCGGATTGAGATCCCCATTGAGACAGATCTGCCAGTAGTTCAGACAAATCAAAACAGTATGACGGCACCAATAGGAGTTGAGGAGATGATGCGCCAAATGCAAGAAACCATGCGGGCCATGCAACAGGATGCCGTTCGCCGGGATGAACTCGCTAAGCAACAAGCTAAGATTATGACCCAGCAGGCTGAGCTGATTACCAGGCTGCAACAACAGAATACAGCATCCGCTTCACATCAAGTCCCTCATCCGGCAGGGGCTCCATTACCTGAGCAGGCACCTACTGTTCAGAACGCCCCACCAAATGCCCAGAATACCCTGCCGAATATCCAAAACTTACAAGAGGACACGAATCTTCCAACGGGGCCAGCTCCGCCCCCGCTTCCACCACAACTGTCTAAGGTCCATGTACCCAATCGCCCCGACTCTCCCTTCGAGTTCGAGGTTGATCATACAGCTCTGAAATTGAGCAAACTGGAGAAGCTCTTTAAGAAATCCCAAGGGGTCAAGGCTATGCCGGATATCGAAGACGGATATACCGAGGAGGCCGTAACACTCCCCGATAGGTTCAAAATGCCACAAATCGACCGCTTTGACGGGTCCGGCGACCCCATGGTCCATCTCCGACTGTTCGCAGACATCTTGCGGCCAATGGGCCTAACACGACCACAGAAGCTTTCACTATTCGGCCGAACCCTGTCGGGTGTGGCCGCCCATTGGTACGCAAAGTTACAAGATGAAGTGAAAAGGAATTGGGATGAAATGGCTGAGGCCTTTGTCACGCAATATTCATATAACACTCAGATCGAGATCACAACCCGTGATCTTGAAACGACAAGGCAAGAGCCCAAGGAAACTTTCTCGGACTTTGTAATCCGATGGAGGGCAAAGGCGTCAATGATGACTTTAAGGCCCACTGACAAAGATCAAATCCGGATGATTGTGCGCAATCTCCACCCAAAGTTGATGCAGAGAATGATTGTAGTCCCCTTCCCTACTTTCGCAGATTTACATGAGATGGGGGTGCAAATCGAAGATGTAATGAAACAAGGTCTGTTTGACCACGACAGAGAACAACCGAGGAGGACTTTCAACCGCAACAACAATGCGGGCCCGAGTGGCGCTGCAAATACGAGAGCCTCGGAAGTTAGTATGGTCACCACCACTCCCCCTCCCCCTCCAAGGCCCATGGCTGCCACACCCTTCTCCGGCGCGTCCGGAAGCAACACACAAACCAACAGATTCCAACCGCGAGGCCAAAGAACCTTTACCCCACTATATATGCCCCTGACCAAAGTTCTGGGAATATTGATCAGAAAAAATCATTTGAAACCCCTGGAGCCAAAGCCATTACCGAATCCACTCCCCCCCTCTTATGACCCAGCAAAATACTGTGCGTATCACCAACAACACGGTCACGGCACCGACCGTTGTTACAGATTGCGTCATGAGATCCAGGATCTTATTGACAAACAGGTGATCGCGCCTCCTGATAAACCCAATGTCACAACCAACCCTCTCCCACCACATAACCAACCTCCCCCTCCCAACAGAATTAATTTTATCCAGACTGGGGTCGCATCTTACGATCCTAGCATCTATATTACGCCCACCCACCTACCCAAGCCGGAGGTGCTCCTCCCCGACGGCACTGATTTCTTGTGCATGGTGGACATCTCCAAAACCCAACCAGAACCGATGGTGGTGACCGTCGAAGACAGGGCAGGGCAGATTTTAGGAGAGAATGAGATTGTTGAATCTGGGACTGGACAGAGTTTTGCTGGGGGAGCCTATGATCCAAGCAAGTACATCCTATCAACGAGCCGAATTGGGCTAGGTATAGAATTGCCAGAGACAAGAGAGCTATGCATGATCCGGGGGGATGGATCTGGGCTATGGGCAGATGATCTGACAGCCGTAGAGGAGGGCTTTGCCAACCTGCAATTTTTCGATGACCAGGAACTGGGGGATGCGTCAATCAACTGGTATGATTATGAGGGATCAGCGGAGGCCACTGGATGGCTCGAGGATCAACCAGATGCAGTGGGGGAAGCCCAACCAGAACAGAGCCCGGCAGGGGCGGAAGTATCAGTTGTGGCCGGAATGGCCGAAAGTCAAGTTGTATCGCCGGAGAGTGCCGGTGCTAAGAATTCCGCTCGAGATTTGGGCATTATGGATACGGGAATTGTTGAACAAACAGCTGTACTGATGCAGCTGGAACGAGAAAAGTTTGAGGAGGCTGAGAGAATTAGGAAAGCTAAAAGCCCTGAGGGGACTGAAAGTGCTGTGTGCACGAAGATAGAGAATGCTGCGAGCATGTGGACAAGGAGTACTGCGAGTGCAACTAAACCGGAGCCAGACAGGTGTCTGTTGGCTCCCGATGGAATGTGGTGGGAAGACGATGACTTATGTCTTGCCCACACGGATGAAGACTGGGGGAATAATCAACCGGATGACACTTGGTACCTCGATGAGGTTGACCACATGACGAGAAGTGGGCGGTACTTCAAACCCCCACACCTGGACCAACCCGAGGCATCCGGGAAGGATAGAGAAGCGGAGAAGCAGAAGGAGAAGCAGATTGAAGAGGAAGCTGTGCTGAAACAGTTGAAAAAGATACAAGCAGACATCTCCATCTGGGGACTGCTAATGGCATCACGAGTACGTAGGGAAGCTGTCCTATCTGCTATGGACAAGTCCAAACTCTCCATAGACACCACGCCTGAACAGCTGGTTGGGCTAGTTTTTCCGGGAGGAGGTTCCCCGGCATTAACCTTTTCGGACAAGGAACTACCGCCTGAGGGCACAAATCATAACAAACCTCTCTATATTTCTGTGGAATGTAGAGATAAGTGGATACCGGTGGTACTTGTTGATACCGGGTCTGCAATTAATATCTGCCCGACCAGAACGGCATATGCAATCGGGTTGAAGCCCGTGGACTTCGTCCCAACTACCCAAGTGATCAGAGCATACGACAATACCAGCAGAGAAGTGATGGGGACTGTTAAAATTCAAACCAAGGTTGGTCCAGGACAACACAGCATTGAATTTCATATCTTGGACGTTCCCGCAACCTTTAACCTACTTTTGGGGCGACCGTGGTTGCACCAGGTCAAAGCAGTCTCTTCCACTCTACATCAGATGCTAAAGTACCCTCACGGGAAAGGGGTAGCGATCGTTTTTGGGAATTCATCAATCCATCCGCCGCCGGAAGTGTCCACACCTGTCTTGGAGATCGAGCACGGCACGGAGGATGTGTTTTTGTCGGGGTTCACTTTGGCCGAGGCTCAAGTGGTGCAGAATGTCATGGCTGTGAATGAGGGTATGTACGTTAGTGCTCAATCTATCTACCTCATGAACAAGCTAAAACATACCCCTGGGATGGGATTAGGGAGAAGCGGCCGGAAGGGCGTCTCAGTGTTGGCCGAAGTGCCACACAACCCTCACGCCTTTAGACTGGGTTATCTGCCCACCAAAGAGGACTGGGTGAGGAAAGGGAAAGAAATGGCTGGAAGAGCCAAGGCAAAGAAGGCTGGGAAGCCATTTGAGTTAATGCATAGGCCCATCTGGGGTACCCTAAACGGACGCTTCGTCCGGGAGGGGGAAGATTTTCCATTCTGCGGCTTCCCAGAGCCATGGCTGAACGCGGAGAAGAAGCGCGTGCCTGGTTTTGAAATCTTCTTCGACATACAATTACCTGGGGATGACGTTGCCGAAGCGCAGACAGACCCACCAACTGAGGTTGAGTAGTGTAGAACAGTGGATCCTGAGAGCACAGAGCTTGAAATGGGGGTAGCACTGGCGAGTCTACTATCAGATCCTCTGATCGACCAAGAGTTCTTGGGGGATAACTCTTTGGTTTCTATGATTGGAGATGAAATAGCTGCGGGCTTTCCAGCGCCGATTTTGGATGCATCTATCGCACCTTCTCTCATCTGGCAATATGAAGAAGGCTTTTTATCTAGCAGCTCCAGGTCAGGTAGTGAGCCAGAATCTGATTCCACCGAATCTTGTGTGTCGGAATCAGATTCCAGCTCGACTGAGTCTGAGTCCGGTATTCCTGGGGGTGATAACCCGGATGCCACAGTCCTGTCTAGGTCGTCATTTTCATTTTCTTTTGAGTCTGTTGTAACAGAGGAATCTGACGGCTTGGAAATATTTAATGAGAATGATGTGGATGTGGTTTTTGAGTATTTTTCTGTGCCTGTGATTTATTGCTTAAATCAGGATTTTCAAAATTTTGATGAAAACAACGAGGGAGAAATTCCCCCAGTTTTGCAACGGTTAATTGATCAAGAGCAGGAAAGATTTGTTAAACCTTTAATGGATGAAATCACTACTGTGAATGTTGGTAATGAGAAGGACCCGCGGCTAGTCCAGATTGGGTCCACGTTGTTTTCGGAGGAGCGCGAGCGCTTAGTCGCTTTATTAAAAGATTTCAAAAATGTTTTCGCGTGGTCCTACGAAGACATGCCTGGAATCGATCCTGAGATTGTACAGCACCGGATCCCTCTTGATCCCGAGGCCCGCCCTGTCAAACAGAAACTCAGAAGGATCCGCCCGGACTGGGCTCTCAAAATTAAGGAAGAGGTCACCAAGCAAATTGACGCAGGGTTCCTGCTGGTATCTGAATACCCAACTTGGTTGGCCAACATTGTTCCGGTGCCAAAGAAGGACGGCAGAATTCGGGTTTGTGTAGACTTCAGAGATTTGAACAGGGCCAGTCCGAAGGACGACTTTCCCTTGCCACACATTGATGAATTGGTGGATTTCACGGCAGGACACGCCTTGCTTTCGTTTATGGATGGTTTCTCAGGCTATAATCAGATAGTAATGGCACCCGAAGACCGGGAGAAGACTGCGTTCACTACCCCGTGGGGTACATATTGTTATAGAGTGATGCCATTCGGGTTGAAAAATGCTGGAGCTACGTATCAACGGGTAGCAACTACAATATTGCATGATATGATCCATAAAGAGGTCGAGGTGTATGTGGACGACATGATTGTCAAGTCCAAAGAAAGAGAGGGCCACTACACCGCCTTACAAAAATTCTTTCAAAGGATCAAAGAGTTTCGGCTGCGACTGAATCCCCAGAAATGCACGTTTGGTGTTACAGCGGGGAAGATGCTAGGGTTTCTGATTACACAAAGGGGCATCGAGGTCGACCCTTCCAAAATCAAGGCCATCTTAGAAATGCCACCACCAAGGACTGAAAAGGAGGTGCGAGGCTTTCTGGGTAAAGTGCAATTCATAAGACGGTTTATTTCTAAATTAACCTTGACTTGTGAACCACTTTTTGGTCTCCTGAAGAAAGGAAAGAAATTCCAATGGGACGGCCGATGTCAAGCAGCTTTTGAGCAGATCAAAGAGTATCTACAGAACCCGCCCGTGTTGTCACCACCAGAGCCGGGGAGACCGTTGATATTGTACCTTTCGGTAACTGAGACTACCATGGGCTGCATGCTCGTGCAGGAGTCAGAAGACAAAGTGGAAAGAGCCATCTACTATCTGAGCAAAAAGATGCTGGATTACGAGACCCGCTATACACCGCTGGAGAAGGCTTGTTTGGCCTTGGTATGGGCAACCAGGAAGCTGCGGCACTACCTGTTAGCTCACTCTGTAATGTTGGTTTCGCGTTTGGATCCCATCAAATATCTTTTCGAGAAACCAGCACTTACGGGTAGGCTAGCTCGTTGGCTGCTGTTGCTCTCCGAATTTGATTTGAAGTATGTAACGCGCAAGTCAGTAAAAGGGATAGCGGTAACGGAGTTCCTTGCCGACCACCCGGTTGAGGGGGATGAAACGGTTGAGTATCTATTCCCAGATGAAGCCATTCTGCACGTCGAAGATGAAACTTGGACGATGTACTTTGACGGAGCGTCAAACCAGTATGGGTACGGGATAGGGGTGTTGCTGATAGCGCCTGACGATTCTCGTATCCCTTTAGCATTCAAGCTCCAGTTCAAAGTCTCGAACAATGAAGCAGAGTATGAGGCATGTATTGCTGGCCTGGAAGCAGCCCTAGAACTGGGGGTAAGACGGTTGGACGTCATTGGGGACTCGAACCTTGTTGTGTCTCAAGCAAAAGGAGATTGGAAAGTCAAGGAGGAAAGGATGATAATTTACCACCAAACCTTGGATTTGCTAATTCCTCGATTTGAGAAGCTAAATTTCACCCACCTCGTAAGAGAGAACAACAGGTTCGCAGATTCACTAGCAACTCTATCTTCTATGATAGACATCCCGTCCGGAGTCCGGATGCGTCCAGTCATTATTGATCAAAAGTTTGCGCCAGCATACGAGTCGATTTCCGCCATAGATGAGGTTCAAGACGGCAACCCCTGGTATTACGACATCTGGAACTTCTTGGAAAAGGAGACATATCCACCAGGGGCAAATGCCAAGGATAAGAGGGCCATCAGAAGAATGGCTGCTCAGTTCATTATCTGCGGGGGTAAGCTGTACAAAAGGGGTTATCTGGGAATGCATAAGCTCTGTGTAGAAGCTGAAGAGTCGAAACGCCTGATGGAAGCCATCCATGGGGGGGAGTGCGGTGCACACATGAATGGAGTAATGCTGGCCAGAAAGATCCTCAGACAGGGCTACTACTGGTCAACCATGGAGGAGGATTGTATTAGTTTTGTTCGGCGATGCCACAAGTGTCAAATTCATGCAAACCGCATGAACATCCCGCCGTCAAAGCTGTACAACATGACTTCGCCATGGCCTTTTTCAGTCTGGGGAATTGATGTGATCGGAGCTGTTACCCCGAAGGGGTCAAACGGGCATGAGTTTATCCTAGTAGCGATAGATTATTTTACAAAGTGGGTCGAGGCCCAATCATACGCAGTGTTGAAGGCGTCGCACGTCGCAAAGTTCATCAGAAACAACATCATCTGTCGCTACGGGGTGCCAAACGAGATAATTTCAGATAATGGTTCCCACTTCAAGAAAGAAGTGATAGACTTGTTGGAGAAATACAATGTGGCTTTCCATAAGTCATCTACATACCGGCCGCAGACCAACGGAGCGGTTGAGGCCGCCAACAAGAATATCAAGCATATACTGCAGAAGATGGTGGGAACCTATCGGGATTGGCCAGACAAGCTGCCATTTGCTCTGTGGGGCTACAGGACTTCAATCAGAACTTCTACTGGAGCAACTCCATATTCATTGGTCTATGGAATGGAGGCTGTTCTACCCATTGAGATTGAGGTTCCGTCGTTACGAGTATTGGCTGAGTGCCAAATAGCCGAAGCAGATTGGCAGCAAAGCAGATTCGAAGAACTCATGCTCTTTGATGAAAGAAGACTGAAAGCACTATACCACATCCAAGGCTATCAACGCAGAATTGCCCGGGCTTTCAACAAGAAGGTTAAGTCCAGGAATCTGAAAGAAGGAGATTTGGTGCTCAAAGACAACCGAGCTCCCATCCACGACCCAAGGGGCAAGTACAAACCCAATTGGACTGGTCCTTACATCATCAAAGCTATCTGGTCAGGTGGAGCTGTGGTTCTGATGGATCTAGATGGCTTGGAGTTCTCACAACCGATCAATATGGACAAGTTGAAGAAATACTATCCTTGAGAGGCTCGCTAGGCCGAAAACCCGAAAGGGCGCCCTAGGCAAAAGTCAGAGCACAAAAAAATTAGAAAATTTAAAAACTGAGCTCGCAAGGTTGAAAACCCGCAAAGGGCGGCCTTGGCAAAAGTTAGAGCGCAAAAGGAGAGTGAAAATACTCGAGTGAACCTTGGCCTGAACTACGTAAGGCTTGATTCCCATCTTTGGGATACGTAGGCAACTTCACCTTGAAGTTCAGCCATAAACTTTTCCCCGATCAACTCTGTCCATTTCGATCATCTCAGTCATCTTTATCCATCAGCATTTATCGCGATCTCCGGTACAGTGCTGTTCAAACTAGGGGCAACTTTCCGTTGCCGCGACGGTGCAAAGTTACTCAGACAAGGGGCAACTTTCCGTTGCTATGAAGTGCCGCATTGTTCTTCAGACTAGGGGCAACTTTCCAGTTACAGGGATCTGGGGTTGTGCATCTCAGTGACAGATCTTCGGCGTGTCCAGTTCTGATCCACATCGAAAATAGTTTTGAAAAGTTTTAATAAAAGTTGACTTTGTTCAAATCAATCTTTTTACGACTAAGACCATTTTTGGACCAAAAGCGAAAAATTTTCAGTACCATAACCTTCAATTTCATTGATTTCAAAACTGAGTTCTCCTGCTCTTGCATTACAATCGAGGTTGCTTTTTTTAGTACATTCATAAAGAAAACTTGAAAACGCTAAATAAGCAATAAATTTGGGGCATAGTTGAATCAAGTATCTCTGCGTCCCCTCCCAGAGCTGGACGGAGCATCTGATGCCAAGCTAGGCCCAACCTGTGCCTCCTCATTGAGCCAATCCAAGCACTCATCGGACAAAGTGCAACTGAAAGTAGAAGCAGGGGCCAGGAGCTCTCTAGTCCTCCATGCTGTGGCATATCAGGCAAGCTGCGCACCCCGGATCGGGAAAGCGGCTGGGTACTCAATCCCCTCCGGTGGGCAGGTTTGATCATGACCAAACTGACGCAGGAACCGGAACGGTTAGACCAATCAATTGGATCCCAATCAGTCGGGACATACTATAGCTCATTGCCGGGAGGTTGAGCCAAGGACAACGCCAAGCAATGCCGTCTGCGGACAAATTGCACATCCAATCAAACCACCACCTTTCGTCAAGAGCATTGACTAGGCGCTGTCGAAAGAAGTAGCCTCGAGCTGAATAGGTCGGGCAAGAGTCCACAACCTGCAACTTGTCCATTAACCATACCTAGGAGAGGGATGGAAAATGAGAGAATAAAGAACAGAGAGATGTACGATGAGAGAAAAGTAAGACAAGGGTTTTGTGAGAAAAACCGAGCCTGAGGGTCGAGTGATGTGAGCAAATATATGTGAGGTCGGGTGGGAAACATTACCTGCAGCAGCAGTGGACTCCCGGCAAACCTAGTCACCTCCCGGCGATAGACAGAATCTAAGCCCATCAGTGTCTCGGCCAAGGTCATGGCAATACAGCTCTTCCCTTCTCTCAAGCCTTGGGCGACTTCAATCAGGCGAATGCTAGCCCCGCCGAAGCCCGAGGAAAGCAGAAAGTGAGACAACAAACATAAGCAGAGGGCGTGTTGCTGGAAACCCTGCCAATAATGGTTGCTGCGGTCACCGGCGTCGGAAAAACGATGGATCAAGCCGAGGATGTCCAGTTCCCCACTGCAGATCAGAGATCGAGCATCATGCGCCGTGAGCCCACACATCCGCCCTAAAGCCTGAGCATGGCCAAAACGGAGCTGGGGCAAGATCACTTCAGAGCATTCAGACTCCATCAAAACCTGAAAATCTTCAAAAGTGGGGCACATCTCTTGGCCGCCAAAGCTAAAAACGTGCGTCACTGGATTCCAGAACCTTGCCACGGCATAGAGAAAAGGGAGCTGTAGCGGAGTACGGCTCAGCGTGAATAGTGCATTCAAACCGAAACCCCGAAAGTTCAGCCTTTCCGAACCATCTAGAGAAGAGATCCAAGATGTGAGATTTTCCGCGAGAAACGCCTCCATCTTTGTCTAAAACTAAGATGAAATGAATGTTCCCGAAGTTGAGGCTTTTATAGAGGGAAAAACACTATTCACGGGGACACGTGTCAAAAATCAGGTGGCTGCAGGAATAAGTGGCCGGCTGGCCACCTTTTCTGGCTGGCCAGCCATTCTCTTTTTCAAAAAAGGCCGGCCAGCTGTCTCTCTCCACAAAATTGGCCGGCCGGCTCCCAAAGGTGGCCGGCAATGCTGCAGTGTGTCTCCTTGGCCCTGTTTTACTCTTCGAGGGAAAGTTTCAAGCATTTCCATGCAACGGGAGAGTCAAAGGCCTTCATCTCCCTCCGTTTCGGATGCGTTCCGGTGCCCAGATTGTCCGAAGTACACTCTGTTATTGCTGAGTTTTGTTTATCGAGTTGTTGTTTTGCTTATCGAGTTGTTTGTCGAGCGGACGTGTTTCATGTTTTCGAGCCATTGTTCTATGTTTAAACAATCTTTGTTTAAAGTCTTGTTTATTTGCGTTGTCAACGTTGTTGCATTTTGCTTATCGAGTTATAAACTTCCTAAGGTTCTGTTATATCTTAGTAGGTTGAGTTGCTTAGTTTGTTGCGTCGGTTCACTACCTGACTTGGTGATTACACAATGCACATTCCCATTCAAATTCTTTTTTTGTGCGAAATAAAATGATGCGATACGATGCTAAAAGCTTAAAATACAAACACCTTTTCAAAAGCTATTTCATTCCATCATGCTTTACAACAAACAAAGGTACAAATTTTACAAAAAATAAAACTGCCTAACAATGTGCAAAGTGCTACAAACTACTAGTAAAAGAAAAATAAAGCAGGAAACAACAGCATCAATGTCCTTGGGAACGGGAACGAGAAGCACTCCTCATCCTCTTCTGCGGGACAACCTCTGCACCATCATCATCATCTGAGTCGGAGCTGTCATCCTCAGGATCCCCCTCAGCCTCGCCTCTGTTCCCCGAACCAAGACCGGAGCCCCCCTCCTCAGCAGATGTCTCTGACTGACGGTCGGTAGCCTCCTCCTCCTCCTCCTCAGCATCCTCCTCCTCCTCATCAGGCTCCGCCTCTACAACGTGAGCCCTGCGTCTGCGGATAGGCCCTCCTCGAGCTCCTCGAAAAGGTCTAGATGGCCCGGCTCCTCGGAAAGGCCGGGATGGCCCCGCCCCCTGAAAAGGCCCGGGTGACCCAACTCCCTGAAAAGGCCCAGATGGCCCAGCTCCCCAAGAAGGCCCAGGTGGCCTGCCCTGCGGCTGACCGGACCATGAAGGCATCTGAAAACAAAAAGTTCAATTCAAATACATCAGTCCGAATATATACATCAGATGCAGATACAAGCAAAGGCTACGTGAAGTGGATGCATGTAAATACAGTGTACAAGTGGGGTGTGTGTCAGATGTGCTCTACACAAGTAGTCTATCGATGCAGTAGAAATCAGCATGTCATCAGAAGTATGATAAATGCCAGAAAACTGAAAGGTACCTGAATGCCCGCGACAGACAACTGTGCCTCCCTACGCAGGACCATGCCTTCGAGTGTGGCCACCAGTCCAACCACCTCCTCCATGTACCCTCGTGGTGGCTGCAAATATGAGCTCATAATCATCAGTGAACAAAAGAATGTCTAAACATCTGAATGATGAATGAAAAACAGTGGAGCATACCAGCGGTGAGTCAGGATCAATGGCGTATCGATCACTGGGCATCGGAGGCTCTAGCGGGATCGGGATCGAAGAGATAGCCCCATACTGCCACGCCATCAACTCAGTCGGCATATCTGGCCATCCAGGATGAGGATAAGTCGACAGAATCGGAGGAACCGGTCTACCCCCACCTCTAGATGTACCAGCCCTACTAGTAGAAGGGGCGTCTGCAGCCCGAGCTCGGGCCTGGCCCGAGGATGACATACTGGCAGGCCTCGTCATCGGGGTGCGAGCTCCCGTCAATGGAGGCATCAAATATATGTGACGGTAAGTGGCATAGTCCCCCTCCTCAAGATATAGTAAAGCATCGCTACCCAGCATAGCGCCGACTACCTCCGAGTAAGAGAGCCTGTCAGCAGTCCGCATACTGACTGGGGGTACTGCGGGAGGATCCTGAGAAAGATACCCCCATACCTGACGCAGAAAGCGTTCCCCCAGGAACCATGCCCTGCCAACCGGCCCTTCGAGCAGGACCCTATACTGGGAGATGTCCGACCCTCCGGTATACTGAAGTCGGAGACCATCACCCAGGGGCGCCCAAGGCTGCCATGAGATCTGCGGATGATAAATGCATAAACCAATCAGAAATCGGGAATATACAGAGCAAATCAAAGATGAAAATGAAAGGAACTGAAAGTTCTGAAGTACCTCCGAATGCCGCACAGTGTCAAAGTACTGTCGCAAGTAAATGAGGGTCTCTCGGGGTCTCGGCCGGTGCGGGCCCTCGAACACTAGTGAGTATGGGGTCATGGGAAGCCCTGCCACCTCCAACTCTGGGGCTAATGCTGGGAAGTATACATAGACCCATAGCTGAGAAAAACAGTGCAGAATGTAAGTACGAAATGCAGAGAGCAAAATACAGACTGTAAAAGTGCGCTGTGTGTGCAATATACAAGTAATGAAGAGCAGAAATGTAAATCAAGGGGACAGAAAAGTACCTCCCAGGCTCTCCAGTAGCCGCCAAGTAAATCTCCCCGCCCGCGGGAGGTCGCGCTCATATAAAAGTAAAGGGTAGCCAGGCTGGCGCCACCCCAGTCATATCGATGGACCTGTGATAGGTCAACCAGAGCGCTCAGCAGGTATAGCCCGACTGTGTTCCCTCTATCGGCGAACAGGGTAGTCCCGAAGAGGAACATAAGGAAACCACGGGCGTACTGCTCCGTCTCCTCAGGAGTCTCGGGCACCATCTCCGCCCGCCGGAAGTGGGAAGAGAACCAAGTATATCGGACTCTCCCAGAAACCCTGTCAACAGGCGGGCGAGCCCCCAATAGATACATCCAAGCGGCCTTCCACTCGCCCATATCCTTATCATAAGGGATGGGCCAACCTCCTATGTCTAAGCCAGTCAACACAGCGAAGTCTAGAGGCGTCATGGTCATGTCTCCAGTGGCAGAGAAATGAAAGGAGTTGGTGGTGTCCCACCATCTCTCTACCAAGGCTGCCATCAGTGTCCTCCTGGCGGAACAACGTGACAACCCAACGCAGAAGGGCTCGAACCCTGCCAAGTCTATCAAATCTCGGACACCCTCCGGGAGCTCAGCGTACCAGTCCCGCGCGGCGGTGGAACCGTATCCCCGTACACTGCGAGAACCAACCTGCATTCAAAATGAATACATGTGTCAATAACGAAATGAATGGGCTGTGTGCCAATGAGATGAACTGGGCTGTGTGCCAATGAGATGAAATGGGCTGTGTGCCAATGAGATGAACTGGGCTGTGTGCCAATGAGATGAAATGAGCTGTGTGCCATGTGTGCCAATGAGATGAAATGGGCTGTGTGCCAATGAGATGAACTGGGCTGTGTGCCAATGAGATGAACTGGGCTGTGTGCCAATGAGATGAAATAGGCTACGTGCTGATGAAATGAAATGGGTTGTGTACCGATGAAGTGAAATAAGCTACATGCAAATTCTAATCTGGGCTGCGTGTTCAGAAAATTTAAAGTTTGGGCTGCGTGTTCAACTTTCTATCAGTGTGGGCTGCGTATTCACTATTCTAATCTGGGCTGCGTCTTCAGAAAATTTAAAGTTTGGGCTGCGTGTTCAACTTTCTATCAGTGTGGGCTGCGTGTTCACTATTCTAATCTGGGCTGCATGTTCAGAAAATTTAAAGTTTGGGCTGCGTGTTCAACTTTCTATCAGTGTGGGCTGCGTGTTCACTATTTAATCTGGGCTGCGTGTTCAGAAAATTTAAAGTTTGGGCTGCGTGTTCAACTTTCTATCAGTGTGGGCTGCGTGTTCACTATTCTAATCTGGGCTGCGTGTTCAGAAAATTTGAAGTTTGGGCTGCGTGTTCAACTTTCTATCAGTGTGGGCTGCGTGTTCACTATTCTAATCTGGGCTGCGTGTTCAGGAAATTTAAAGTTTGGGCTGCGTGTTCAACTTTCTATCAGTGTGGGCTGCGTGTTCACTATTCTAATTTGGGCTGCGTGTTCAGAAAATTTAAAGTTTGGGCTGCGTGTTCAACTTTCTATCAGTGTGGGCTGCGTGTTCACTATTCTAATCTGGGCTGCGTGTTCAGGAAATTTAAAGTTTGGGCTGCGTGTTCAACTTTCTGTCAGTGTGGGCTGCGTGTTCACTATTCTAATCTGGGCTGCGTCTTCAGAAAATTTAAAGTTTGGGCTGCGTGTTCAACTTTCTATCAGTGTGGGCTGCGTGTTCACTATTCTAATCTGGGCTGTGTGTTCAGAAAATTTAAAGTTTGGGCTGCGTGTTCAACTTTCAATCAGTGTGGGCTGCGTGTTCACTATTTAATCCGGGCTGCGTGTTCAGAAAATTTAAAGTTTGGGCTGCGTGTTCGACTTTCAATCAGTGTGGGCTGCGTGTTCACTATTCTAATCTGGGCTGCGTGTTCAGAAAATTTAAAGTTTGGGCTGCGTGTTCAACTTTCTATCAGTGTGGGCTGCGTGTTCACTATTTAATCTGGGCGGCGTGTTCAGAAAATTTAAAGTTTGGGCTGCGTGTTCAACTTTCTATCAGTGTGGGCTGCGTGTTCACTATTCTAATCTGGGCTGCGTGTTCAGAAAATTTAAAGTGTGGGCTGTGTGTTCACTTTCGAATTCGGGCTGTGTGTTCGACAAATCAGTGTTTGAGCCGTGTGTTCACCTCTAAACTAATGTGTACTGTGCGTTCGCAATTAATTAATGAACCAAGTGTTCAGAAATTCGAATGTTTAAACTACATGTTCAGGATGCAAGCAAAGTACTATGTCATAAGCTAAACTGCGTGTTCAAGCATGGCAAAGGTGCGAAATGTACGAAAAATGCAGAAAACGAAGTAAATACCTCTCGAGCCTCATGGGAGAGGTGATGCTCTGGCTCTCGGAGAAGCAAATCCCCAGGTGCTCGCTCGTCAAAGCTAGTGAAGTGACGGAAGACGGCACAAGGGAAAACATGTGCTGGCGGATTGTACCTCCCGGGAATAAAAGGTCGGGTCCTCGGGGGTAGAGTCATGGGATCAAAATCGTCTCCGGCACCTGGAAAGCCTCCGCCGTGGGGAGAATTGCCCGCCATTTTCAAAGAATCTGCAAAAGGAGCAAAAATGAGCGAAAATGAGCCAAAATTAGAAAAAGTCAACAAAAGTCAACTCTCGGGAAATGAAAAAGTCAACAAAAGTCAACTCCCGAGAAAATCATCCAAATATTGAGGCAAACTTACCTCAAGTGGCGAAAATGAGAAAAGAAGCTCCGAAACCGGAATTTAATCGCTTCAAAGTGTTTAAAACTGAATGTTTTTGCGGAAACAACTTGCGTGGGGCGTTGGAAAACGCGTATGGAACTCAGATCTGGAAAAGAAAGTGTTGTAGGAGGCAAGAAAGGAAGAGATCTCGGCTGCATTATATAGGCCCCAAGTCTTGGATTGAAGGAGCATCAAAAAGGAGGTGAAAATACCAAAATGCCCTCGGATTTGGGCATATGGCCGGCCGGTCACCTTTTCTAGCCGGCCAGCCATTTCTTTTTTGGAAAACCGGCCGGCCAGCCAATTACTTTTTGCAAAAGTGGCCGGTGGCCTCCCCTTGGGAAGATAAACGGCCGGCCATGTCCCTCACAGGCTTACTTAGCTCCCTGCAAATTTTGAGGAAGATCGGAGTTCCCGGGACCTGAAAAAATTCAAGAAGAGTACACTTCCGGTCGTGAAATTGCTCCGCCGGAACTTCAGCTTCAAGATCTGACATGTGTCTCATCATCATTCATCAAAATCAAAGTGTATCCTTTTTGAAAGAGTTGTAGCCTTTCCGGGAAGCGGATCGGAGGCCGTGATCGAGGTACCTTCGCCGAAACACGCATTTCCGTGCTCGTTGTTTCGTAACAAACGGGCACGTTAACTTATGCTCGCTTTGTACTATCATGCACATAATTCGCATTCTCATGAGCATACTCACATTTTTATGCACATTTCTTGATATTGGCATACCTCTATGTTTGAGCATACGTTGTCACGCATGTTCCACTCTTGCATTGCGATGCATTCACTCACCGGCACTGCGTGTGTCAAACTTTCGGAATCACATTAAATGTATGTTGGTAGCATATTGTACTTGTTGCAATTTCTCTCTTTTACAGGCACGATATTGTATGTACGGTTCAATTGAGGCTGGTGCGACCAGACGAATCGCGCAGGTATCGTATCTTCTCCGAGTGAGACGTGGCGGGGATTGAATAATTCTCCGCATTCTTAACTGCATGAAATGTAGATGTTGCTTTGCATTCTTGCTTAAAACTGTTGCATCTATTTGCGAATACTTGCTTCATTACAGCTTGCTGCATTTGCATGATCATTGAGTTATGTTGGGCTTCTTGCATATTGCTTTGCATTTTGCCCCCCCCCCGCCTGCGGGCACATCTCTGTTTACTTTGTACGTTTGTCTAAGTCTTCGGCCTTGTCAAAAATGGGTCGTCTCTGGGCTTTGACATTCACTCCCGTCACTTGTGACTTCCGAGTTCTGTCAAAGAGGGGCAACTGTAGACACCCCATTTTTGACCGACCTTAAGACTCAGACGTCACTGATTGAGCGCTTGGTGATGTTGCATAATGTGCTCGTTCAGGAGTTCCAGAGTCACGGCCGTGAGCCCTGCCTCCGGACTTCCGAACCCTCTTTTGTGCTTTGCCTCGGTTTGCGAACCAGGCTCGGTTTTCGCGGTTTCTTTTCCTAAGGGAAGGGAGAGGTCCCGTAAACCATCTCTCAATGTCCGTAGGCTACATTTCGTGGTCGTAGGCCATTTTGCCCATTTCGAAGTCCGGTTTCCGGTTTTTCGGGACCGTTGGCCGTGTGCCTCGGTTCGGGACCGCCTAACCATCTCCGTTTGCTCTGATTTTTGGCATGCATCTTATTTAATCCCTTTTGAGGGACACTGGGGTCTGAGAAACCCACTTCGAGGTCGAATACCATTCTCGGTGTTTAACGGGCAGTTTCCGGGGCCCCGAACTGCGTGTTTTGGCCCCCGAAAATTCATTTTGCAACGGTTTTTGTTCAGTTTTGGCAGGTACCTCTGTTTTATCACTAGGAAGGTCACTGAAAGATGGAAGGCCAGTAATTGTTGCAGCAACCAGCTATACATCCTCCGACGCCCTCCGACGCCCGTTTTTCACACTTCTGGGCTAATGTTGAACACCTTGGGCCCACTTTCTTGAACTTTGAATCACATATTTGTGATGTACACACTTGGGAAGACCCTAAAAGTTGGTAGCCGGCCAGTAATTCCATTTGACCCTTTTGAACCCCTCCTTCCGGGCTAATGTTGAACACCTTGGGCCCACTTTCTTGAACTTTGAACCACATATTTGTGATGTACACACTTGGGAGGACCCTAAAAGTTGGTGGCCGGCCAGTAATTCCGTTTGACCCTTTTGAACCCCTCATTCCGGGCTAATGTTGAACACCTTGGGGCCACTTTCTTGAACTTTGAACCATATATTTGTGATGTACACACATGGGAGGACACCATCATGTGGTGGCTGGCCACTAAATCAGCTTGACCCTTTTGACCCCTAGCCGGCCGGCCACCTGCAACCAAAATAACTGGCCGGCCGTAATCTTCACACTGTTCACTTTACAGCTGTATGGCTTTATCCCCCAGAAAATATCAATATCCGGGGGATATTTTGTGGGGGAAAGCTTGTTTCCTTTTCCCCCACCTTTACACCCCCTTTTTGGTCCATATAACCAGCTGGTGGCATCACATATAGGGGTTAGAAAATTTGTTCTTCAAGCCTCAAGATCCATATCTCCCTCCATCCTTCTCATTTTCCTAAAAAACCTTAAGTCCTACACCTTGTTTTCTTCATCACCACCAAGCTCTACCATCATCACTTCATTTCCAGCAACAAGGAGGGCTTCTCAAAGGCTAAAGGAGCTGCAAATTGGTCCAAGAAGCAACAAAAGACTTGTCTCCAAGGGTGAGTTACCATTTTCTCTTTTTTAAGCTTTTCTTTGCAATATTTCTTAGCCTCTCCTTCTTATACATTTGAGCTCCGACCAAAACTGAAAGTATCTTTTTTTTTGAGCTCATTTTCATGTCTCATTAAGGGCTCAACCCTGTTTGAGCCCTCCATCTTCCACTTGCTTCATTATCCCTCTAAAAGGTCATTTTCTTGCATGATATTTTTAGCTTGTGTGTGATTTATTTTGGAGCGTGTTGTAAACTGATAATAGGCTTATTTTGAGCCCCTCTTCAACATTGAAGAAGGGCTCAACACTGTTTGAGACTTCCATGTTATACTTCCCTTTATACTCCTTTTCTTGGTCCCATTTTTGCATGCTATGGCAGCCTACCATGCTTTTGTTTTTGGCCATTTTACAGTTCTGGAAATAGTCTTATTTTGGTCCATTCTTCATGTTTCATTTAGGGCCTTTCATGGTTTGGGACCTCCATATGCCACTTCATGTTATATCTCTCTTTTATTCCCCATTCTTGCATGTTTAGTTAGCCTATCATGCTTTTGTTTTTGGCCATTTTACAGTTCTGGAAATAGTCTTGTTTTGGCCTATACTTCATGTTTCATTAACATTTTTTTTTCTGTTTGGTGATTATTTTGTATACTTCATGTTATAGCACCTTTTGAGCCTCAATCTTGTGCCTTTTTTTTAGCATGTTTGTATATTGATTTGAGGTTTGCCATATACTGTAAACATTCATATTTTTGGTCCCTCTTCAATGTTGTAGAAGGAAATTTTTCAGTTTGGATTTTGCTTATATCACTAGCTTCATTACCCCTCTCTTGGCCCCTATTCTTGCATGCCATTTTTGCCCTACCTATGCTTGCTGTTTGGCCATGTTTATAACTGTGAAAGTGCCTTTTTTGGGACTGCCTAGCTTCTGTCTTTGCATTACATGTCCATATTGTGCATGTTTGGCATAGCTATAGGCCATTTCGGGTGCCTGAATTCGCATTTCGGGACAATTCCATGCATTTAGTGTCATTTCGCCTCATTTCGGGACTGTTTTCCCCAATATTTTAGTGCTGAAATTCTATTAGAATGATTGCTTTCCATTTCTATGTCATTGCATCGCATTTTGTCATCGCCTCGGTTTGCATGCCCGTGCGCACGCATTTCGAGGCGCCTCATTTTCATCCATCGACATCCTATGTGACTGTGGCTGAGGCTCTCTCATGTTGGTATAAGCCCATATCATGTTTCCATGTCATTTGCATTGCGTATGCCATTGCCTCAGTTTGCGTGCCCGCGTGCACGCATTTCGAGGCGCCTCATTTTCATCCACCGGCATCCTATGTGAGTGTGGCTGAGGCTCTCTCATGTTGGTATAAGCCCATATCATGTTTCCATGTCATTTGCATTGCGTATGCCATTGCCTCGGTTTGCGTGCCCGTGTGTACGCATTTCGAGGCGCCTCATTTTCATCCATCGGCATCCTATGTGAGTGTGGCTGAGGCTCTCTCATGTTGGTATAAACCCATATCATGTTTCCATGTCATTTGCATTGCGTATGCCATTGCCTCGGTTTGCGTGCCCGTGTGTACGCATTTCGAGGCGCCTCATTTTCATCCACTGGCCTCTTATGTGAGTGTGGCTGAGGCTCTCTCATGTTAGTATAAGTCCATGTTGCATTCTATATGCCATTTTTGCCATATTGCATTGCATATGCCATTGCCTCGGTTTGCGTGCCCGTGTGCACGCACTTCGAGGCACTTCATTTTCATCTACCGGCTTCTTATGTGAGTGTGGCTGAGGCTCTCTCATGTTAGTATAAGTCCATGTTACATTTTCCATGCCATTTTAGTCACTTGCATTGCATATACCATCGCCTCGGTTTGCGTGCCTGTGTGCACGCATTTCGAGGCCTCTCATTTTTTACGGCATAGTGCATACTAGATTGTATCTTAGATTGCATTATGTCATTTTCTCAATTTGCGTGCCCGTGTGCACGCATTTCGAGACATCTCATTTTCATAGCATTGTGCATACTAGGCTGTATCTTAGTTGCATTCATGCATATCATGCATACTGCATCGTGTTCGGGATAGGAGTTAGCCCGGGCACGGGAAACGAGGTGCATTTCGTACTCCGAGTGACGGAATGTGTCTCAATTTTGCCAGTCACCGACACTCTGGATCATCCATGATGGAGTTAGGTTTTGTTGTGTTTTCATGTGCATTCATCCTACATTAAATTGTGCAATTTGACTCCTCGGCCATCATGCCTCAGTATGCATGATTGGTGGCACGAGGATCGAGGCATGCATATATTTGTGAAAATACACTGCTATGCCCCTTTCCTGCTCTCTGTTGCAGCAAAATCAGGAATCAGCAACTTTCCGGGACTTGGCACGCTTTTCAAGAATAATTGTAAAACAGAGGCTAATCGGGGCATCCAGGTGGATTTCCGCGCAAAGCAGCCTAACATACATCATCCATCAGAAGCAAGGCAGTCCCTGGCTTGCATGCCAGTTTTATTTATTTTCTTAGTTAATTTGATTAATTAGGAATTTGTACATTATTCGGACTGTAATATTTGGACTGTAATATTCTTTTATTCGGGACTGTATATTTATTCGGACCCTCTGCGCGAGGGCACAACTGTAATAAGTGTGCGTGTGTGTGTTGTATGTCTTCCAACCCCACGTCTTTCTCCCTTTTATTTATCCGCTTATGATGGTTAGATTAGGGCATATTTAAATTAGCATACAGTATGACAGCATGTTTGCATTCATTCATCTGTTTTGCATGCACCGGGCTCGGCGCATCATACTAACTGCATTGTACTTTCAATTTCAAAGTTGAATACATGATAGTTGTAGCATTCCATATGCCATGTTTAGAATAGCCGAGCCTGCTATAGTTGCATTTTTGCATGTGTTGCATTAGGCATTTCTGTATACTTTGGATTCATGCATGATTTCTAACGTAGTTTCTATTTTGGCTTGGAGTACCCGGTAAGTTTTATGCTTTAGCATCCTTGCATGCGTGTGAGTGACTGCCATGAATAGCATGCTTACCATGAGGCTATGTGCTTACATGATATATCTGCCTGAATGCCTGTGGGTGAAGGTTGGGTTACTTAAATTGGAATAAATCATCAAATGTTTTAAGCCTACCTGCGAGTAGCAAACCCTCTTTCAAAAACAAACATGAAATGTTTCGTTCCAATTCAGGCGACCCGGTCTATACTTGTATGCTGTGCGCATCACATAGTAACCTAGGCTAATAACCGGAATAAGAACACACAAAGTTTTCAAAAATTGATATCATGGTTAGTAGAGGCCGGTCTATGACCGGGCGAGCGGGGGTGCTCACGAAGCGACCTTCCCCAATCGTACCCAAGTTCCCGAGCCGAGGCAACTTTGGTGATGACGGACACGTGGCCTTTTGGCACCGAGTCAGGGTTTCCTAAATTTCCCAAAATAAAATATTTAGGTGGCGACTCTGTATCTGGCAAAGCAGTCCATGTTTGGCACTTCTTTCAAAAATCTGTTTTCTTAAAACAATTTGCCGGATTTGGACTCTTTGGTTCAGACTTAGAACCGTGACTACAAAGTCGAGTCCGAGCTGTAGCGAGGTCCCCCGCGGGCTTGTTACAGTTTCTGGCGACTCCGCTGGGGATTTAGAGAACTTGACTCGAACTCATGATATCTGTTTTTGACTACGCTTGTGTGTTTCTTTGCATTGCATTTGCATTGGTGTGCCTAGGACACCGTGTTTGCCATCTGCTATTCCTGAACGGTTTGCTGGAGGCTTGTCTTGTCAAGGCATGACCATAAGGCTGACCGGTTGTGGGCTTTGCCAGTATGGGAACACAAACCCCGGTTTTACCGGGGCACCCTCTTTGACCTTTCGACCTAGTGCATATTCGGATCCATAGTGACCATTCCAAATTAGGACAGGTTGCCTACCCGTTTATAGGTTGTTTAAAACCGCTGTGTGCGTAGTGAAACCCTAGCTCCTGACAAAATAGGACAGGGAAACCCTACCCCAACATAGGGGTGTTTTGGCTCTCACTTATCTGTTATGTGCTTTAGAGTGTGTCTCTACAGGAATGCATGTATCAGTATATGAGTTTGGGCATCAGGCCTGCGGGCATCAGTTCACCATTGTCTGTATCAGGCCTGCGGGCATCAGTTCAGTATTGTCAGTATCAGGCCTGCGGGCATCAGTTCAGTACATGAGTTTGGGTATCAGGCCTGCGGGCATCAGCTAGTATTTGAGAATCAGCTATCTGCGGGTATCAGATTCTGTTTTGGGGAACAGTGATACAGAGATAATGATCAGTGTTTGAGGACAGTGTGTATTCAGCTTATTGACTGTGTGTTGTTATGCCCGGCTGTGTGTCATGCATTTTATTTTAAGCTGTTATGCTGTCCGTTTATTTGTTTATTTGTTTCCTTTTCGCTTTATTTATCTTTTGCTAGGTCAGTTCTAGCACAATTGCTTCCAACCCAGCAGGCATTCCCCAAGCACTTTGGACACGAGGTCGTCGACTCAATCGATCTGAGGATCTAATCGACGGACAGCCAGTGTTCCATTCTCTACCCCCTGTTACCAGAAGAAAGCAGAAAAAGCGCAGTGTATCTGAACAGAGATCACCAGAACAGTGGTTTCCCCCATCAGTGGACAGTCGGATTGAGATCCCCATTGAGACAGATCTGCCAGTAGTTCAGACAAATCAAAACAGTATGACGGCACCAATAGGAGTTGAGGAGATGATGCGCCAAATGCAAGAAACCATGCGGGCCATGCAACAGGATGCCGTTCGCCGGGATGAACTCGCTAAGCAACAAGCTAAGATTATGACCCAGCAGGCTGAGCTGATTACCAGGCTGCAACAACAGAATACAGCATCCGCTTCACATCAAGTCCCTCCTCCGGCAGGGGCTCCATTACCTGAGCAGGCACCTACTGTTCAGAACGCCCCACCAAATGCCCAGAATACCCTGCCGAATATCCAAAACTTACAAGAGGACACGAATCTTCCAACGGGGCCAGCTCCGCCCCCGCTTCCACCACAACTGTCTAAGGTCCATGTACCCAATCGCCCCGACTCTCCCTTCGAGTTCGAGGTTGATCATACAGCTCTGAAATTGAGCAAACTGGAGAAGCTCTTTAAGAAATCCCAAGGGGTCAAGGCTATGCCGGATATCGAAGACGGATATACCGAGGAGGCCGTAACACTCCCCGATAGGTTCAAAATGCCACAAATCGACCGCTTTGACGGGTCCGGCGACCCCATGGTCCATCTCCGACTGTTCGCAGACATCTTGCGGCCAATGGGCCTAACACGACCACAGAAGCTTTCACTATTCGGCCGAACCCTGTCGGGTGTGGCCGCCCATTGGTACGCAAAGTTACAAGATGAAGTGAAAAGGAATTGAGATGAAATGGCTGAGGCCTTTGTCACGCAATATTCATATAACACTCAGATCGAGATCACAACCCGTGATCTTGAAACGACAAGGCAAGAGCCCAAGGAAACTTTCTCGGACTTTGTAATCCGATGGAGGGCAAAGGCGTCAATGATGACTTTAAGGCCCACTGACAAAGATCAAATCCGGATGATTGTGCGCAATCTCCACCCAAAGTTGATGCAGAGAATGATTGTAGTCCCCTTCCCTACTTTCGCAGATTTACATGAGATGGGGGTGCAAATCGAAGATGCAATGAAACAAGGTCTGTTTGACCACGACAGAGAACAATCGAGGAGGACTTTCAACCGCAACAACAATGCGAGCCCGAGTGGCGCTGCAAATACGAGAGCCTCGGAAGTTAGTATGGTCACCACCACTCCCCCTCCCCCTCCAAGGCCCATGGCTGCCACACCCTTCTCCGGCGCGTCTGGAAGCAACACACAAACCAACAGATTCCAACCGCGAGGCCAAAGAACCTTTACCCCACTATATATGCCCCTGACCAAAGTTCTGGGAATATTGATCAGAAAAAATCATTTGAAACCCCTGGAGCCAAAGCCATTACCGAATCCACTCCCCCCCTCTTATGACCCAGCAAAATACTGTGCGTATCACCAACAACACGGTCACGACACCGACCGTTGTTACAGATTGCGTCATGAGATCCAGGATCTTATTGACAAACAGGTGATCGCGCCTCCTGATAAACCCAATGTCACAACCAACCCTCTCCCACCACATAACCAACCTCCCCCTCCCAACAGAATTAATTTTATCCAGACTGGGGTCGCATCTTACGATCCTAGCATCTATATTACGCCCACCCACCTACCCAAGCCGGAGGTGCTCCTCCCCGACGGCACTGATTTCTTGTGCATGGTGGACATCTCCAAAACCCAACCAGAACCGATGGTGGTGACCGTCGAAGACAGGGCAGGGCAGATTTTAGGAGAGAATGAGATTGTTGAATCTGGGACTGGACAGAGTTTTGCTGGGGGAGCCTATGATCCAAGCAAGTACATCCTATCAATGAGCCGAATTGGGCTAGGTATAGAATTGCCAGAGACAAGAGAGCTATGCATGATCCGGGGGGATGGATCTGGGCTATGGGCAGATGATCTGACAGCCGTAGAGGAGGGCTTTGCCAACCTGCAATTTTTCGATGACCAGGAACTGGGGGATGCGTCAATCAACTGGTATGATTATGAGGGATCAGCGGAGGCCACTGGATGGCTCGAGGATCAACCAGATGCAGTGGGGGAAGCCCAACCAGAACAGAGCCCGGCAGGGGCGGAAGTATCAGTTGTGGCCGGAATGGCCGAAAGTCAAGTTGTATCGCCGGAGAGCGCCGGTGCTAAGAATTCCGCTCGAGATTTGGGCATTATGGATACGGGAATTGTTGAACAAACAGCTGTACTGATGCAGCTGGAACGAGAAAAGTTTGAGGAGGCTGAGAGAATTAGGAAAGCTAAAAGCCCTGAGGGGACTGAAAGTGCTGTGTGCACGAAGATAGAGAATGCTGCGAGCATGTGGACAAGGAGTACTGCGAGTGCAACTAAACCGGAGCCAGACAGGTGTCTGTTGGCTCCCGATGGAATGTGGTGGGAAGACGATGACTTATGTCTTGCCCACACGGATGAAGACTGGGGGAATAATCAACCGGATGACACTTGGTACCTCGATGAGGTTGACCACATGACGAGAAGTGGGCGGTACTTCAAACCCCCACACCTGGACCAACCCGAGGCATCCGGGAAGGACAGAGAAGCGGAGAAGCAGAAGGAGAAGCAGATTGAAGAGGAAGCTGTGCTGAAACAGTTGAAAAAGATACAAGCAGACATCTCCATCTGGGGACTGCTAATGGCATCACGAGTACGTAGGGAAGCTGTCCTATCTGCTATGGACAAGTCCAAACTCTCCATAGACACCACGCCTGAACAGCTGGTTGGGCTGGTTTTTCCGGGAGGAGGTTCCCCGGCATTAACCTTTTCGGACAAGGAACTACCGCCTGAGGGCACAAATCATAACAAACCTCTCTATATTTTTGTGGAATGTAGAGATAAGTGGATACCGGTGGTACTTGTTGATACCGGGTCTGCAATTAATATCTGCCCGACCAGAACGGCATATGCAATCGGGTTGAAGCCCGTGGACTTCGTCCCAACTACCCAAGTGATCAGAGCATACGACAATACCAGCAGAGAAGTGATGGGGACTGTTAAAATTCAAACCAAGGTTGGTCCAGGACAACACAGCATTGAATTTCATATCTTGGACGTTCCCGCAACCTTTAACCTACTTTTGGGGCGACCGTGGTTGCACCAGGTCAAAGCAGTCTCTTCCACTCTACATCAGATGCTAAAGTACCCTCACGGGAAAGGGGTAGCGATCGTTTTTGGGAATTCATCAATCCATCCGCCGCCGGAAGTGTCCACACCTGTCTTGGAGATCGAGCACGACACGGAGGATGTGTTTTTGTCGGGGTTCACTTTGGCCGAGGCTCAAGTGGTGCAGAATGTCATGGCTGTGAATGAGGGTATGTACGTTAGTGCTCAATCTATCTACCTCATGAACAAGCTAAAACATACCCCTGGGATGGGATTAGGGAGAAGCGGCCGGAAGGGCGTCTCAGTGTTGGCCGAAGTGCCACACAACCCTCACGCCTTTAGACTGGGTTATCTGCCCACCAAAGAGGACTGGGTGAGGAAAGGGAAAGAAATGGCCGGAAGAGACAGGGCAAAGAAGGCTGGGAAGCCATTTGAGTTAATGCATAGGCCCATCTGGGGTACCCTAAACGGACGCTTCGTCCGGGAGGGGGAAGATTTTCCATTCTGCGGCTTCCCAGAGCCATGGCTGAACGCGGAGAAGAAGCGCGTGCCTGGTTTTGAAATCTTCTTCGACATACAATTACCTGGGGATGACGTTGCCGAAGCGCAGACAGACCCACCAACTGAGGTTGAGTAGTGTAGAACAGTGGATCCTGAGAGCACAGAGCTTGAAATGGGGGTAGCACTGGCGAGTCTACTATCAGATCCTCTGATCGACCAAGAGTTCTTGGGGGATAACTCTTTGGTTTCTATGATTGGAGATGAAATAGCTGCGGGCTTTCCAGCGCCGATTTTGGATGCATCTATCGCACCTTCTCTCATCTGGCAATATGAAGAAGGCTTTTTATCTAGCAGCTCCAGGTCAGGTAGTGAGCCGGAATCTGATTCCACCGAATCTTGTGTGTCGGAATCAGATTCCAGCTCGACTGAGTCTGAGTCCGGTATTCCTGGGGGTGATAACCCGGATGCCACAGTCCTGTCTAGGTCGTCATTTTCATTTTCTTTTGAGTCTGTTGTAACAGAGGAATCTGACGGCTTGGAAATATTTAATGAGAATGATGTGGATGTGGTTTCTGAGTATTTTTCTGTGCCTGTGATTTATTGCTTAAATCAGGATTTTCAAAATTTTGATGAAAACAACGAGGGAGAAATTCCCCCAGTTTTGCAACGGTTAATTGATCAAGAGCAGGAAAGATTTGTTAAACCTTTAATGGATGAAATCACTACTGTGAATGTTGGTAATGAGAAGGACCCGCGGCTAGTCCAGATTGGGTCCACGTTGTTTTCGGAGGAGCGCGAGCGCTTAGTCGCTTTATTAAAAGATTTCAAAGATGTTTTCGCGTGGTCCTACGAAGACATGCCTGGAATCGATCCTGAGATTGTACAGCACCGGATCCCTCTTGATCCCGAGGCCCGCCCTGTCAAACAGAAACTCAGAAGGATCCGCTCGGACTGGGCTCTCAAAATTAAGGAAGAGGTCACCAAGCAAATTGACGCAAGGTTCCTGCTGGTATCTGAATACCCAACTTGGTTGGCCAACATTGTTCCGGTGCCAAAGAAGGACGGCAGAATTCGGGTTTGTGTAGACTTCAGAGATTTGAACAGGGCCAGTCCGAAGGACGACTTTCCCTTGCCACACATTGATGAATTGGTGGATTTCACGGCAGGACACGCCTTGCTTTCGTTTATGGATGGTTTCTCAGGCTATAATCAGATAGTAATGGCACCCAAAGACCGGGAGAAGACTGCGTTCACTACCCCGTGGGGTACATATTGTTATAGAGTGATGCCATTCGGGTTGAAAAATGCTGGAGCTACGTATCAACGGGTAGCAACTACAATATTGCATGATATGATCCATAAAGAGGTCGAGGTGTATGTGGACGACATGATTGTCAAGTCCAAAGAAAGAGAGGGCCACTACACCGCCTTACAAAAATTCTTTCAAAGGATCAAAGAGTTTCGGCTGCGACTGAATCCCCAGAAATGCACGTTTGGTGTTACAGCGGGGAAGATGCTAGGGTTTCTGATTACACAAAGGGGCATCGAGGTCGACCCTTCCAAAATCAAGGCCATCTTAGAAATGCCACCACCAAGGACTGAAAAGGAGGTGCGAGGCTTTCTGGGTAAAGTGCAATTCATAAGACGGTTTATTTCTAAATTAACCTTGACTTGTGAACCACTTTTTGGTCTCCTGAAGAAAGGAAAGAAATTCCAATGGGACGGCCGATGTCAAGCAGCTTTTGAGCAGATCAAAGAGTATCTACAGAACCCGCCCGTGTTGTCACCACCAGAGCCGGGGAGACCGTTGATATTGTACCTTTCGGTAACTGAGACTACCATGGGCTGCATGCTCGCGCAGGAGTCAGAAGACAAAGTGGAAAGAGCCATCTACTATCTGAGCAAAAAGATGCTGGATTACGAGACCCGCTATACACCGCTGGAGAAGGCTTGTTTGGCCTTGGTATGGGCAACCAGGAAGCTGCGGCACTACCTGTTAGCTCACTCTGTAATGTTGGTTTCGCGTTTGGATCCCATCAAATATCTTTTCGAGAAACCAGCACTTACGGGTAGGCTAGCTCGTTGGCTGCTGTTGCTCTCCGAATTTGATTTGAAGTATGTAACGCGCAAGTCAGTAAAAGGGAGAGCGGTAGCGGAGTTCCTTGCCGACCACCCGGTTGAGGGGGATGAAACGGTTGAGTATCTATTCCCAGATGAAGCCATTCTGCACGTCGAAGATGAAACTTGGACGATGTACTTTGACGGAGCGTCAAACCAGTATGGGTACGGGATAGGGGTGTTGCTGATAGCGCCTGACGATTCTCGTATCCCTTTAGCATTCAAGCTCCAGTTCAAAGTCTCGAACAATGAAACAGAGTATGAGGCATGTATTGCTGGCCTGGAAGCAGCCCTAGAACTGGGGGTAAGACGGTTGGACGTCATTGGGGACTCGAACCTTGTTGTGTCTCAAGCAAAAGGAGATTGGAAAGTCAAGGAGGAAAGGATGATAATTTACCACCAAACCTTGGATTTGCTAATTCCTCGATTTGAGAAGCTAAATTTCACCCACCTCGTAAGAGAGAACAACAGGTTCGCAGATTCACTAGCAACTCTATCTTCTATGATAGACATCCCGTCCGGAGTCCGGATGCGTCCAGTCATTATTGATCAAAAGTTTGCGCCAGCATACGAGTCGATTTCCGCCATAGATGAGGTTCAAGACGGCAACCCCTGGTATTACGACATCTGGAACTTCTTGGAAAAGGAGACATATCCACCAGGGGCAAATGCCAAGGATAAGAGGGCCATCAGAAGAATGGCTGCTCAGTTCATTATCTGCGGGGGTAAGCTGTACAAAAGGGGTTATCTGGGAATGCATAAGCTCTGTGTAGAAGCTGAAGAGTCGAAACGCCTGATGGAAGCCATCCATGGGGGGGAGTGCGGTGCACACATGAATGGAGTAATGCTGGCCAGAAAGATCCTCAGACAGGGCTACTACTGGTCAACCATGGAGGAGGATTGTATTAGTTTTGTTCAGCGATGCCACAAGTGTCAAATTCATGCAAACCGCATGAACATCCCGCCGTCAAAGCTGTACAACATGACTTCGCCATGGCCTTTTTCAGTCTGGGGAATTGATGTGATCGGAGCTGTTACCCCGAAGGGGTCAAACGGGCATGAGTTTATCCTAGTAGCGATAGATTATTTTACAAAGTGGGTCGAGGCCCAATCATACGCAGTGTTGAAGGCGTCGCACGTCGCAAAGTTCATCAGAAACAACATCACCTGTCACTACGGGTGCCAAACGAGATAATTTCAGATAATGGTTCCCACTTCAAGAAAGAAGTGATAGACTTGTTGGAGAAATACAATGTGGCTTTCCATAAGTCATCTATATACCGGCCGCAGACCAACGGAGCGGTTGAGGCCGCCAACAAGAATATCAAACATATACTGCAGAAGATGGTGGGAACCTATCGGGATTGGCCAGACAAGCTGCCATTTGCTCTGTGGGGCTACAGGACTTCAATCAGAACTTCTACTGGAGCAACTCCATATTCATTGGTCTATGGAATGGAGGCTGTTCTACCCATTGAGATTGAGGTTCCGTCGTTATGAGTATTGGCTGAGTGCCAAATAGCCGAAGCAGATTGGCAGCAAAGCAGATTCGAAGAACTCATGCTCTTTGATGAAAGAAGACTGAAAGCACTATACCACATCCAAGGCTATCAACGCAGAATTGCCCGGGCTTTCAACAAGAAGGTTAAGTCCAGGAATCTGAAAGAAGGAGATTTGGTGCTCAAAGACAACCGAGCTCCCATCCACGACCCAAGGGGCAAGTTCAAACCCAATTGGACTGGTCCTTACATCATCAAAGCTATCTGGTCAGGTGGAGCTGTGGTTCTGATGGATCTAGATGGCTTGGAGTTCTCACAACCGATCAATATGGACAAGTTGAAGAAATACTATCCTTGAGAGGCTCGCTAGGCCGAAAACCCGAAAGGGCGCCCTAGGCAAAAGTCAGAGCACAAAAAAATTAGAAAATTTAAAAACTGAGCTCGCAAGGTTGAAAACCCGCAAAGGGCGGCCTTGGCAAAAGTTAGAGCGCAAAAGGAGAGTGAAAATACTCGAGTGAACCTTGGCCTGAACTACGTAAGGCTTGATTCCCATCTTTGGGATACGTAGGCAACTTCACCTTGAAGTTCAGCCATAAACTTTTCCCCGATCAACTCTGTCCATTTCGATCATCTCAGTCATCTTTATCCATCAGCATTTATCGCGATCTCCGGTACAGTGCTGTTCAAACTAGGGGCAACTTTCCGTTGCCGCGACGGTGCAAAGTTACTCAGACAAGGGGCAACTTTCCGTTGCTATGAAGTGCCGCATTGTTCTTCAGACTAGGGGCAACTTTCCAGTTACAGGGATCTGGGGTTGTGCATCTCAGTGACAGATCTTCGGCGTGTCCAGTTCTGATCCACATCGAAAATAGTTTTGAAAAGTTTTAATAAAAGTTGACTTTGTTCAAATCAATCTTTTTACGACTAAGACCATTTTTGGACCAAAAGCGGAAAATTTTCAGTACCATAACCTTCAATTTCATTGATTTCAAAACTGAGTTCTCCTGCTCTTGCATTACAATCGAGGTTGCTTTTTTTAGTACATTCATAAAGAAAACTTGAAAACGCTAAATAAGCAATAAATTTGGGGCATAGTTGAATCAAGTATCTCTGCGTCCCCTCCCAGAGCTGGACGGAGCATCTGATGCCAAGCTAGGCCCAACCTGTGCCTCCTCATTGAGCCAATCCAAGCACTCATCGGACAAAGTGCAACTGAAAGTAGAAGCAGGGGCCAGGAGCTCTCTAGTCCTCCATGCTGTGGCATATCAGGCAAGCTGCGCACCCTGGATCGGGAAAGCGGCTGGGTACTCAATCCCCTCCGGTGGGCAGGTTTGATCATGACCAAACTGACGCAGGAACCGGAACGGTTAGACCAATCAATTGGATCCCAATCAGTCGGGACATACTATAGCTCATTGCCGGGAGGTTGAGCCAAGGACAACGCCAAGCAATGCCGTCTGCGGACAAATTGCACATCCAATCAAACCACCACCTTTCGTCAAGAGCATTGACTAGGCGCTGTCGAAAGAAGTAGCCTCGAGCTGAATAGGTCGGGCAAGAGTCCACAACCTACAACTTGTCCATTAACCATACCTAGGAGAGGGATGGAAAATGAGAGAATAAAGAACAGAGAGATGTACGATGAGAGAAAAGTAAGACAAGGGTTTTGTGAGAAAAACCGAGCCTGAGGGTCGAGTGATGTGAGCAAATATATGTGAGGTCGGGTGGGAAACATTACCTGCAGCAGCAGTGGACTCCCGGCAAACCTAGTCACCTCCCGGCGATAGACAGAATCTAAGCCCATCAGTGTCTCGGCCAAGGTCATGGCAATACAGCTCTTCCCTTCTCTCAAGCCTTGGGCGACTTCAATCAGGCGAATGCTAGCCCCGCCGAAGCCCGAGGAAAGCAGAAAGTGAGACAACAAACATAAGCAGAGGGCGTGTTGCTGGAAACCCTGCCAATAATGGTTGCTGCGGTCACCGGCGTCGGAAAAACGATGGATCAAGTCGAGGATGTCCAGTTCCCCACTGCAGATCAGAGATCGAGCATCATGCGCCGTGAGCCCACACATCCTCCCTAAAGCCTGAGCATGGCCAAAACGGAGCTGGGGCAAGATCACTTCAGAGCATTCAGACTCCATCAAAACCTGAAAATCTTCAAAAGTGGGACACATCTCTTGGCCGCCAAAGCTAAAAACGTGCGTCACTAGATTCCAGAACCTTGCCACGGCATAGAGAAAAGGGAGCTGTAGCGGAGTACGGCTCAGCGTTAATAGTGCATTCAAACCGAAACCCCGAAAGTTCAGCTTTTCCGAACCATCTAGAGAAGAGATCCAAGATGTGAGATTTTTCGCGAGAAACGCCTCCATCTTTGTCTAAAACTAAGATGAAATGAATGTTCCTGAAGTTGAGGCTTTTATAGAGGGAAAAACACTATTCACGGGGACACGTGTCAAAAATCAGGTGGCTGCAGGAATAAGTGGCCGGCCGGCCACCTTTTCTGGCTGGCCAGTCATTCTCTTTTTCAAAAAAGGCCGGCCAGCTGTCTCTCTCCACAAAATTGGCCGGCCGGCTCCCAAAGGTGGCCGGCAATGCTGCAGTGTGTCTCCTTGGCCCTGTTTTACTCTTCGAGGGAAAGTTTCAAGCATTTCCATGCAACGGGAGAGTCAAAGGCCTTCATCTCCCTCCGTTTCGGATGCGTTCCGGTGCCCAGATTGTCCGAAGTACACTCTGTTATTGCTGAGTTTTGTTTATCGAGTTGTTGTTTTGCTTATCGAGTTGTTTGTCGAGCGGACGTGTTTCGTGTTTTCGAGCCATTGTTCTCTGTTTAAACAATCTTTGTTTAAAGTCTTGTTTATTTGCGTTGTCAACGTTGTTGCATTTTGCTTATCGAGTTGTAAACTTCCTAAGGTTCTGTTATATCTTAGTAGGTTGAGTTGCTTAGTTTGTTGCGTCGGTTCACTACCTGACTTGGTGATTACACAATGCACATTCCCATTCAAATTCTTTTTTTGTGCGAAATAAAATGATGCGATACGATGCTAAAAGCTTAAAATACAAACACCTTTTCAAAAGCTATTTCATTCCATCATGCTTTACAACAAACAAAGGTACAAATTTTACAAAAAATAAAACTGCCTAACAATGTGCAAAGTGCTACAAACTACTAGTAAAAGAAAAATAAAGCAGGAAACAACAGCATCAATGTCCTCGGGAACGGGAACGAGAAGCACTCCTCATCCTCTTCTGCGGGACAACCTCTGCACCATCATCATCATCTGAGTCGGAGCTGTCATCCTCAGGATCCCCCTCAGCCTCGCCTCTGTTCCCCGAACCAAGACCGGAGCCCCCCTCCTCAGCAGATGTCTCTGACTGACGGTCGGTAGCCTCCTCCTCCTCCTCCTCAGCATCCTCCTCCTCCTCATCAGGCTCCGCCTCTACAACGTGAGCCCTGCGTCTGCGGACAGGCCCTCCTCGAGCTCCTCGAAAAGGTCTAGATGGCCCGGCTCCTCGGAAAGGCCGGGATGGCCCCGCCCCCTGAAAAGGCCCGGGTGACCCAACTCCCTGAAAAGGCCCAGATGGCCCAGCTCCCCAAGAAGGCCCAGGTGGCCTGCCCTGCGGCTGACCGGACCATGAAGGTATCTGAAAACAAAAAGTTCAATTCAAATACATCAGTCCGAATATATACATCAGATGCAGATACAAGCAAAGGCTACGTGAAGTGGATGCATGTAAATACAGTGTACAAGTGGGGTGTGTGTCAGATGTGCTCTACACAAGTAGTCTATCGATGCAGTAGAAATCAGCATGTCATCAGAAGTATGATAAATGCCAGAAAACTGAAAGGTACCTGAATGCCCGCGACAGACAACTGTGCCTCCCTACGCAGGACCATGCCTTCGAGTGTGGCCACCAGTCCAACCACCTCCTCCATGTACCCTCGTGGTGGCTGCAAATATGAGCTCATAATCATCAGTGAACAAAAGAATGTCTAAACATCTGAATGATGAATGAAAAACAGTGGAGCATACCAGCGGTGAGTCAGGATCAATGGCGTATCGATCACTGGGCATCGGAGGCTCTAGCGGGATCGGGATCGGAGAGATAGCCCCATACTGCCACGCCATCAACTCAGTCGGCATATCTGGCCATCCAGGATGAGGATAAGTCGACAGAATCGGAGGAACCGATCTACCCCCACCTCTAGATGTACCAGCCCTACTAGTAGAAGGGGCGTCTGCAGCCCGAGCTCGGGCCTGGCCCGAGGATGACATACCGACAGGCCTCGTCATCGAGGTGCGAGCTCCCGTTAATGGAGGCATCAAATATATGTGACGGTAAGTGGCATAGTCCCCCTCCTCAAGATATAGTAAAGCATCGCTACCCAGCATAGCGCCGACTACCTCCGAGTAAGAGAGCCTGTCAGCAGTCCGCATACTGACTGGGGGTACTGCGGAAGGATCCTGAGAAAGATACCCCCATACCTGACGCAGAAAGCGTTCCCCCAGGAACCATGCCCTGCCAACCGGCCCTTCGAGCAGGACCCTATACTGGGAGATGTCCGACCCTCCGGTATACTGAAGTCGGAGACCATCACCCAGGGGCGCCCAAGGCTGCCATGAGATCTACGGATGATAAATGCATAAACCAATCAGAAATCGGGAATATACAGAGCAAATCAAAGATGAAAATGAAAGGAACTGAAAGTTCTGAAGTACCTCCGAATGCCGCACAGTGTCAAAGTACTGTCGCAAGTAAATGAGGGTCTCTCGGGGTCTCGGCCGGTGCGGGCCCTCGAACACTAGTGAGTATGGGGTCATGGGAAGCCCTGCCACCTCCAACTCTGGGGCTAATGCTGGGAAGTATACATAGACCCATAGCTGAGAAAAACAGTGCAGAATGTAAGTACGAAATGCGGAGAGCAAAATACAGACTGTAAAAGTGCGCTGTGTGTGCAATATACAAGTAATGAAGAGCAGAAATGTAAATCAAGGGGCTAATGCTGGGAAGTATACATAGACCCATAGCTGAGAAAAACAGTGCAGAATGTAAGTACGAAATGCGGAGAGCAAAATACAGACTGTAAAAGTGCGCTGTGTGTGCAATATACAAGTAATGAAGAGCAGAAATGTAAATCAAGGGGACAGAAAAGTACCTCCCAGGCTCTCCAGTAGCCGCCAAGTAAATCTCCCCGCCCGCAGGAGGTCGCACTCATATAAAAGTAAAGGGTAGCCAGGCCGGCGCCACCCCAGTCATATCGATGGACCTGTGATAGGTCAACCAGAGCGCTCAGCAGGTATAGCCCGACTGTGTTCCCTCTATCGACGAACAGGGTAGTCCCGAAGAGGAACATAAGGAAACCACGGGCGTACTGCTCCGTCTCCTCAGGAGTCTCGGGCACCATCTCCGCCCGCCGGAAGTGGGAAGAGAACCAAGTATATCGGACTCTCCCAGAAACCCTGTCAACAGGCGGGCGAGCCCCCAATAGATACATCCAAGCGGCCTCCCACTCGCCCATATCCTCATCATAAGGGATGGGCCAACCTCCTATGTCTAAGCCAGTCAACACAGCGAAGTCTAGAGGCGTCATGGTCATGTCTCCAGTGGTAGAGAAATGAAAGGAGTTGGTGGTGTCCCACCATTTCTCTACCAAGGCTGCCATAAGTGTCCTCCTGGCGGAACAACGTGACAACCCAACGCAGAAGGGCCCGAACCCTGCCAAGTCTATCAAATCTCGGACACCCTCCGGGAGCTCAACGTACCAGTCCCGCGCGGCGGTGGAACCGTATCCCCGTACACTACGAGAACCAACCTGCATTCAAAATGAATACATGTGTCAATAACGAAATGAATGGGCTGTGTGCCAATGAGATGAACTGGGCTGTGTGCCAATGAGATGAACTGGGCTGTGTGCCAATGAGATGAAATGGGCTGTGTGCCATGTGTGCCAATGAGATGAAATGGGCTGTGTGCCAATGAGATGAACTGGGCTGTGTGCCAATGAGATGAAATGGGCTGTGTGCCAATGAGATGAACTGGGCTGTGTGCCAATGAGATGAAATAGGCTACGTGCCGATGAAATGAAATGGGTTGTGTACCGATGAAGTGAAATAAGCTACATGCAAATTCTAATCTGGGCTGCGTGTTCAGAAAATTTAAAGTTTGGGCTGCGTGTTCAACTTTCTATCAGTGTGGGCTGCGTATTCACTATTCTAATCTGGGCTGCATGTTCAGAAAATTTAAAGTTTGGGCTGCGCGTTCAACTTTCTATCAGTGTGGGCTGCGTGTTCACTATTCTAATCTGGGCTGCATGTTCAGAAAATTTAAAGTTTGGGCTGCGTGTTCAACTTTCTATCAGTGTGGGCTGCGTGTTCACTATTTAATCTGGGCTGCGTGTTCAGAAAATTTAAAGTTTGGGCTGCGTGTTCAACTTTCTATCAGTGTGGGCTGCGTGTTCACTATTCTAATCTGGGCTGCGTGTTCAGAAAATTTGAAGTTTGGGCTGCGTGTTCAACTTTCTATCAGTGTGGGCTGCGTGTTCACTATTCTAATCTGGGCTGCGTGTTCAGGAAATTTAAAGTTTGGGCTGCATGTTCAACTTTCTATCAGTGTGGGCTGCGTGTTCACTATTCTAATTTGGGCTGCGTGTTCAGAAAATTTAAAGTTTGGGCTGCGTGTTCAACTTTCTATCAGTGTGGGCTGCGTGTTCACTATTCTAATCTGGGCTGCGTGTTCAGGAAATTTAAAGTTTGGGCTGCGTGTTCAACTTTCTATCAGTGTGGGCTGTGTGTTCACTATTCTAATCTGGGCTGCGTCTTCAGAAAATTTAAAGTTTGGGCTGCCTGTTCAACTTTCTATCAGTGTGGGCTGCGTGTTCACTATTCTAATCTAGGCTGTGTGTTCAGAAAATTTAAAGTTTGGGCTGCGTGTTCAACTTTCAATCAGTGTGGGCTGCGTGTTCACTATTTAATCTGGGCTGCGTTTTCAGAAAATTTAAAGTTTGGGCTGCGTGTTCGACTTTCAATCAGTGTGGGCTGCGTGTTCACTATTCTAATCTGGGCTGCGTGTTCAGAAAATTTAAAGTTTGGGCTGCGTGTTCAACTTTCTATCAGTGTGGGCTGCGTGTTCACTATTTAATCTGGGCGGCGTGTTCAGAAAATTTAAAGTTTGGGCTGCGTGTTCAACTTTCTATCAGTGTGGGCTGCGTGTTCACTATTCTAATCTGGGTTGTGTGTTCAGAAAATTTAAAGTGTGGGCTGTGTGTTCACTTTCGAATTCGGGCTGTGTGTTCGACAAATCAGTGTTTGAGCCGTGTGTTCACCTCTAAACTAATGTGTACTGTGCGTTCGCAATTAATTAATGAACCAAGTGTTCAGAAATTCGAATGTTTAAACTACATGTTCAGGATGCAAGCACAGTACAATGTCATAAGCTAAACTGCGTGTTCAAGCATGGCAAAGGTGCGAAATGTACGAAAAATGCAGAAAACGAAGTAAATACCTCTCGAGCCTCATGGGAGAGGTGATGCTCTGGCTCTCGGAGAAGCAAATCCCCAGGTGCTCGCTCGTCAAAGCTAGTGAAGTGACGGAAGACGGCACAAGGGAGGACATGTGCTGGCGGATTGTACCTCCCGGGAATAAAAGGTCGGGTCCTCGGGGGTAGAGTCATGGGATCAAAATTGTCTCCGGCACCTGGAAAGCCTCCGCCGTGGGGAGAATTGCCCGCCATTTTCAAAGAATCTGCAAAAGGAGCAAAAATGAGCGAAAATGAGCCAAAATTAGAAAAAGTCAACAAAAGTCAACTCTCGGGAAATGAAAAAGTCAACAAAAGTCAACTCCCGAGAAAATCATCCAAATATTGAGGCAAACTTACCTCAAGTGGCGAAAATGAGAAAAGAAGCTCCGAAACCGGAATTTAATCGCTTCAAAGTGTTTAAAACTGAATGTTTTTGCGGAAACAACTTGCGTGGGGCGTTGGAAAACGCGTATGGAACTCAGATCTGGAGAAGAAAGTGTTGTAGGAGGCAAGAAAGGAAGAGATCTCGGCTGCATTATATAGGCCCCAAGTCTTGGATTGAAGGAGCATCAAAAAGGAGGTGAAAATACCAAAATGTCCTCGGATTTGGGCATATGGCCGGCCGGCCACCTTTTCTAGCCGGCCAGCCATTTCTTTTTTGGAAAACCGGCCGGCCAGCCAATTACTTTTTGCAAAAGTGGCCGGTGGCCTCCCCTTGGGAAGATAAACGGCCGGCCATGTCCCTCACAGGCTCACCTAGCTCCCTGCAAATTTTGAGGAAGATCGGAGTTCCCGGGACCTGAAAAAATTCAAGAAGAGTACACTTCCGGTCGTGAAATTGCTCCGCCGGAACTTCAGCTTCAAGATCTGACATGTGTCTCATCATCATTCATCAAAATCAAAGTGTATCCTTTTTGAAAGAGTTGTAGCCTTTCCGGGAAGCGGATCGGAGGCCGTGATCGAGGTACCTTCGCCGAAACACGCATTTCCGTGCTCGTTGTTTCGTAACAAACGGGCACGTTAACTTATGCTCGCTTTGTACTATCATGCACATAATTCGCATTCTCATGAGCATACTCACATTTTTATGCACATTTCTTGATATTGGCATACCTCTATGTTTGAGCATACGTTGTCACGCATGTTCCACTCTTGCATTGCGATGCATTCACTCACCGGCACTGCGTGTGTCAAACTTTCGGAATCACATTAAATGTATGTTGGTAGCATATTGTACTTGTTGCAATTTCTCTCTTTTACAGGCACGATATTGTATGTACGGTTCAATTGAGGCTGGTGCGACCAGATGAATCGCGCAGGTATCGTATCTTCTCGAAGTGAGACGTGGCGGGGATTGAATAATTCTCCGCATTCTTAACTGCATGAAATGTAGATGTTGCTTTGCATTCTTGCTTAAAACTGTTGCATCTATTTGCGAATACTTGCTTCATTACAGCTTGCTGCATTTGCATGATCATTGAGTTATGTTGGGCTTCTTGCATATCGCTTTGCATTTTGCCCCCCCCCCCGCCTGCGGACACATCTCTGTTTACTTTGTACGTTTGTCTAAGTCTTCGGCCTTGTCAAAAATGGGTCGTCTCTGGGCTTTGACATTCACTCCCGTCACTTGTGACTTCCGAGTTCTGTCAAAGAGGGGCAACTGTAAACACCCCATTTTTGACCGACCTTAAGACTCAGACGTCACTGATTGAGCGCTTGGTGATGTTGCATAATGTGCTCGTTCAGGAGTTCCAGAGTCACGGCCGTGAGCCCTGCCTCCGGACTTCCGAACCCTCTTTTGTGCTTTGCCTCGGTTTGCGAACCAGGCTCGGTTTTTGCGGTTTCTTTTCCTAAGGGAAGGGAGAGGTCCCGTAAACCATCTCTCAATGTCCGTAGGCTACATTTCGTGGTCGTAGGCCATTTTGCCCATTTCGGAGTCCAGTTTCCGGTTTTTCGGGACCGTTGGCCGTGTGCCTCGGTTCGGGACCGCCTAACCATCTCCGTTTGCTCTGATTTTTGGCATGCATCTTATTTAATCCCTTTTGAGGGACACTGGGGTCTGAGAAACCCACTTCGAGGTCGAATACCATTCTCGGTGTTTAACGGGCAGTTTCTGGGGCCCCGAACTGCGTGTTTTGGCCCCCGAAAATTCATTTTGCAACGGTTTTCGTTCATTTTTGGCAGGTACCTCTGTTTTATCACTAGGAAGGTCACTGAAAGATGGAAGGCCAGTAATTGTTGCAGCAACCAGCTATACATCCTCCGACGCCCTCCGACGCCCGTTTTTCACACTTCTGGGCTAATGTTGAACACCTTGGGCCCACTTTCTTGAACTTTGAACCACATATTTGTGATGTACACACTTGGGAGGACCCTAAAAGTTGGTGGCCGGCCAGTAATTCCATTTGACCCTTTTGAACCCCTCCTTCCGGGCTAATGTTGAACACCTTGGGCCCACTTTCTTGAACTTTGAACCACATATTTGTGATGTACACACTTGGGAGGACCCTAAAAGTTGGTGGCCGGCCAGTAATTCCATTTGACCCTTTTGAACCCCTCCTTCCGGGCTAATGTTGAACACCTTGGGCCCACTTTCTTGAACTTTGAACCACATATTTGTGATGTACACACTTGGGAGGACCCTAAAAGTTGGTGGCCGGCCAGTAATTCCATTTGACCCTTTTGAACCCCTCATTCCGGGCTAATGTTGAACACCTTGGGGCCACTTTCTTGAACTTTGAACCATATATTTGTGATGTACACACATGGGAGGACACCATCATGTGGTGGCCGGCCACTAAATCAGCTTGACCCTTTTGACCCCTAGCCGGCCGGCTAGGGGGTGTGGCCAGCCGGCCACCTGCAACCAAAATAACTGGCCGGCCGTAATCTTCACACTGTTCACTTTACAGCTGTATGGCTTTATCCCCCAGAAAATATCAATATCCGGGGGATATTTTGTGGGGGAAAACTTGTTTCCTTTTCCCCCACCTTTACACCCCCTTTTTGGTCCATATAACCAGCTGGTGGCATCACATATAGGGGTTAGAAAATTTGTTCTTCAAGCCTCAAGATCCATATCTCCCTCCATCCTTCTCATTTTCCTAAAAAACCTTAAGTCCTACACCTTGTTTTCTTCATCACCACCAAGCTCTACCATCATCACTTCATTTCCAGCAACAAGGAGGGCTTCTCAAAGGCTAAAGGAGCTGCAAATTGGTCCAAGAAGCAACAAAAGACTTGTCTCCAAGGGTGAGTTACCATTTTCTCTTTTTTAAGCTTTTCTTTGCAATATTTCTTAGCCTCTCCTTCTTATACATTTGAGCTCCGACCAAAACTGAAAGTATCTTTTTTTTTGAGCTCATTTTCATGTCTCATTAAGGGCTCAACCCTGTTTGAGCCCTCCATCTTCCACTTGCTTCATTATCCCTCTAAAAGGTCATTTTCTTGCATGATATTTTTAGCTTGTGTGTGATTTATTTTGGAGCGTGTTGTAAACTGATAATAGGCTTATTTTGAGCCCCTCTTCAACATTGAAGAAGGGCTCAACACTGTTTGAGACTTCCATGTTATACTTCCCTTTATACTCCTTTTCTTGGTCCCATTTTTGCATGCTATGGCAGCCTACCATGCTTTTGTTTTTGGCCATTTTACAGTTCTGGAAATAGTCTTATTTTGGTCCATTCTTCATGTTTCATTTAGGGCCTTTCATGGTTTGGGACCTCCATATGCCACTTCATGTTATATCTCTCTTTTATTCCCCATTCTTGCATGTTTAGTTAGCCTATCATGCTTTTGTTTTTGGCCATTTTACAGTTCTGGAAATAGTCTTGTTTTGGCCTATACTTCATGTTTCATTAACATTTTTTTTTCTGTTTGGTGATTATTTTGTATACTTCATGTTATAGCACCTTTTGAGCCTCAATCTTGTGCCTTTTTTTTAGCATGTTTGTATATTGATTTGAGGTTTGCCATATACTGTAAACATTCATATTTTTGGTCCCTCTTCAATGTTGTAGAAGGAAATTTTTCAGTTTGGATTTTGCTTATATCACTAGCTTCATTACCCCTCTCTTGGCCCCTATTCTTGCATGCCATTTTTGCCCTACCTATGCTTGCTGTTTGGCCATGTTTATAACTGTGAAAGTGCCTTTTTTGGGACTGCCTAGCTTCTGTCTTTGCATTACATGTCCATATTGTGCATGTTTGGCATAGCTATAGGCCATTTCGGGTGCCTGAATTCGCATTTCGGGACAATTCCATGCATTTAGTGTCATTTCGCCTCATTTCGGGACTGTTTTCCCCAATATTTTAGTGCTGAAATTCTATTAGAATGATTGCTTTCCATTTCTATGTCATTGCATCGCATTTTGTCATCGCCTCGGTTTGCGTGCCCGTGCGCACGCATTTCGAGGCGCCTCATTTTCATCCATCGGCATCCTATGTGACTGTGGCTGAGGCTCTCTCATGTTGGTATAAGCCCATATCATGTTTCCATGTCATTTGCATTGCGTATGCCATTGCCTCGGTTTGCGTGCCCGCGTGCACGCATTTCGAGGCGCCTCATTTTCATCCATCGGCATCCTATGTGAGTGTGGCTGAGGCTCTCTCATGTTGGTATAAGCCCATATCATGTTTCTATGTCATTTGCATTGCGTATGCCATTGCCTCAGTTTGCGTGCCCGTGTGCACGCATTTCGAGGCGCCTCATTTTCATCCATCGGCATCCTATGTGAGTGTGGCTGAGGCTCTCTCATGTTGGTATAAATCCATATCATGTTTCCATGTCATTTGCATTGCGTATGCCATTGCCTCGGTTTGCGTGCCCGTGTGCACGCATTTTGAGGCGCCTCATTTTCATCCACTGGCCTCTTATGTGAGTGTGGCTGAGGCTCTCTCATGTTAGTATAAGTCCATGTTGCATTCTATATGCCATTTTTGCCATATTGCATTGCATATGCCATTGCCTCGGTTTGCGTGCCCGTGTGCACGCACTTCGAGGCACTTTATTTTCATCTACCGGCTTCTTATGTGAGTGTGGCTGAGGCTCTCTCATGTTAGTATAAGTCCATGTTACATTTTCCATGCCATTTTAGTCACTTGCATTGCATATACCATCGCCTCGGTTTGCGTGCCTGTGTGCACGCATTTCGAGGCCTCTCATTTTTTACGGCATAGTGCATACTAGATTGTATCTTAGATTGCATTATGTCATTTTCTCAATTTGCGTGCCCGTGTGCACGCATTTCGAGACATCTCATTTTCATAGCATTGTGCATACTAGGCTGTATCTTAGTTGCATTCATGCATATCATGCATACTGCATCGTGTTCGGGATAGGAGTTAGCCCGGGCACGGGAAACGAGGTGCATTTCGTACTCCGAGTGACGGAATGTGTCTCAATTTTGCCAGTCACCGACACTCTGGATCATCCATGATGGAGTTAGGTTTTGTTGTGTTTTCATGTGCATTCATCCTACATTAAATTGTGCAATTTGACTCCTCGGCCATCATGCCTCAGTATGCGTGATTGGTGGCACGAGGATCGAGGCATGCATATATTTGTGAAAATACACTGCTATGCCCCTTTCCTGCTCTCTGTTGCAGCAAAATCAGGAATCAGCAACTTTCCGGGACTTGGCACGCTTTTCAAGAATAATTGTAAAACAGAGGCTAATCGGGGCATCCCGGTGGATTTCCGCGCAAAGCAGCCTAACATACATCATCCATCAGAAGCAAGGCAGTCCCTGGCTTGCATGCCAGTTTTATTTATTTTCTTAGTTAATTTGATTAATTAGGAATTTGTACATTATTCGGACTGTAATATTTGGACTGTAATATTCTTTTATTCGGGACTGTATATTTATTCGGACCCTCTGCGCGAGGGCACAACTGTAATAAGTGTGCATGTGTGTGTTGTATGTCTTCCAACCCCACGTCTTTCTCCCTTTTATTTATCCGCTTATGATGGTTAGATTAGGGCATATTTAAATTAGCATACAGTATGACAGCATGTTTGCATTCATTCATCTGTTTTGCATGCACCGGGCTCGGCGCATCATACTAACTGCATTGTACTTTAAATTTCAAAGTTGAATACATGATAGTTGTAGAATTCCATATGCCATGTTTAGAATAGCCGAGCCTGCTATAGTTGCATTTTTGCATGTGTTGCATTAGGCATTTCTGTATACTTTGGATTCATGCATGATTTCTAACGTAGTTTCTATTTTGGCTTGGAGTACCCGGTAAGTTTTATGCTTTAGCATCCTTGCATGCGTGTGAGTGACTGCCATGAATAGCATGCTTACCATGAGGCTATGTGCTTACATGATATATCTGCCTGAATGCCTGTGGGTGAAGGTTGGGTTACTTAAATTGGAATAAATCATCAAATGTTTTAAGCCTACCTGCGAGTAGCAAACCCTCTTTCAAAAACAAACATGAAATGTTTCGTTCCAATTCAGGCGACCTGGTCTATACTTGTATGCTGTGCGCATCACATAGTAACCTAGGCTAATAACCGGAATAAGAACACACAAAGTTTTCAAAAATTGATATCATGGTTAGTAGAGGCCGGTCTATGACCGGGCGAGCGGGGGTGCTCACGAAGCGACCTTCCCCAATCGTACCCAAGTTCCCGAGCCGAGGCAACTTTGGTGATGACGGACACGTGGCCTTTTGGCACCGAGTCAGGGTTTCCTAAATTTCCCAAAATAAAATATTTAGGTGGCGACTCTGTATCTGGCAAAGCAGTCCATGTTTGGCACTTCTTTCAAAAATCTGTTTTCTTAAAACAATTTGCCGGATTTGGACTCTTTGGTTCAGACTTAGAACCGTGACTACAAAGTCGAGTCCGAGCTGTAGCGAGGTCCCCCGCAGGCTTGTTACAGTTTCTGGCGACTCCGCTGGGGATTTAGAGAACTTGACTCGAACTCATGATATCTGTTTTTGACTACGCTTGTGTGTTTCTTTGCATTGCATTTGCATTGGTGCGCCTAGGACACCGTGTTTGCCATCTGCTATTCCTGAACGGTTTGCTGGAGGCTTGTCTTGTCAAGGCATGACCATAAGGCTGACCTGTTGTGGGCTTTGCCAGTATGGGAACACAAACCCCGATTTTACCGGGGCACCCTCTTTGACCTTTCGACCTAGTGCATATTCGGATCCATAGTGACCATTCCAAATTAGGACAGGTTGCCTACCCGTTTATAGGTTGTTTAAAACCGCTGTGTGCGTAGTGAAACCCTAGCTCCTGACAAAATAGGACAGGGAAACCCTACCCCAACATAGGGGTGTTTTGGCTCTCACTTATCTGTTATGTGCTTTAGAGTGTGTCTCTACAGGAATGCACGTATCAGTATATGAGTTTGGGCATCAGGCCTGCGGGCATCAGTTCACCATTGTCTGTATCAGGCCTGCAGGCATCAGTTCAGTATTGTCAGTATCAGGCCTGCGGGCATCAGTTCAGTACATGAGTTTGGGTATCAGGCCTGCGGGCATCAACTAGTATTTGAGAATCAGCTATCTGCGGGTATCAGATTCTGTTTTGGGGAACAGTGATACAGAGATAATGATCAGTGTTTGAGGACAGTGTGTATTCAGCTTATTGACTGTGTGTTGTTATGCCCGGCTGTGTGTCATGCATTTTATTTTAAGCTGTTATGCTGTCCGTTTATTTGTTTATTTATTTCCTTTTCGCTTTATTTATCTTTTGCTAGGTCAGTTCTAGCACAATTGCTTCCAACCCAGCAGGCATTCCCCAAGCACTTTGGACACGAGGTCGTCGACTCAATCGATCTGAGGATCTAATCGACGGACAGCCAGTGTTCCATTCTCTACCCCCTGTTACCAGAAGAAAGCAGAAAAAGCGCAGTGTATCTGAACAGAGATCACCAGAACAGTGGTTTCCCCCATCAGTGGACAGTCGGATTGAGATCCCCATTGAGACAGATCTGCCAGTAGTTCAGACAAATCAAAACAGTATGACGGCACCAATAGGAGTTGAGGAGATGATGCGCCAAATGCAAGAAACCATGCGGGCCATGCAACAGGATGCCGTTCGCCGGGATGAACTCGCTAAGCAACAAGCTAAGATTATGACCCAGCAGGCTGAGCTGATTACCAGGCTGCAACAACAGAATACAGCATCCGCTTCACATCAAGTCCCTCCTCCGGCAGGGGCTCCATTACCTGAGCAGGCACCTACTGTTCAGAACGCCCCACCAAATGCCCAGAATACCCTGCCGAATATCCAAAACTTACAAGAGGACACGAATCTTCCAACGGGGCCAGCTCCGCCCCCGCTTCCACCACAACTGTCTAAGGTCCATGTACCCAATCGCCCCGACTCTCCCTTCGAGTTCGAGGTTGATCATACAGCTCTGAAATTGAGCAAACTGGAGAAGCTCTTTAAGAAATCCCAAGGGGTCAAGGCTATGCCGGATATCGAAGACGGATATACCGAGGAGGCCGTAACACTCCCCGATAGGTTCAAAATGCCACAAATCGACCGCTTTGACGGGTCCGGCGACCCCATGGTCCATCTCCGACTGTTCGCAGACATCTTGCGGCCAATGGGCCTAACACGACCACAGAAGCTTTCACTATTCGGCCGAACCCTGTCGGGTGTGGCCGCCCATTGGTACGCAAAGTTACAAGATGAAGTGAAAAGGAATTGAGATGAAATGGCTGAGGCCTTTGTCACGCAATATTCATATAACACTCAGATCGAGATCACAACCCGTGATCTTGAAACGACAAGGCAAGAGCCCAAGGAAACTTTCTCGGACTTTGTAATCCGATGGAGGGCAAAGGCGTCAATGATGACTTTAAGGCCCACTGACAAAGATCAAATCCAGATGATTGTGCGCAATCTCCACCCAAAGTTGATGCAGAGAATGATTGTAGTCCCCTTCCCTACTTTCGCAGATTTACATGAGATGGGGGTGCAAATCGAAGATGTAATGAAACAAGGTCTGTTTGACCACGACAGAGAACAACCGAGGAGGACTTTCAACCGCAACAACAATGCGGGCCCGAGTGGCGCTGCAAATACGAGAGCCTCGGAAGTTAGTATGGTCACCACCACTCCCCCTCCCCCTCCCCCTCCAAGGCCCATGGCTGCCACACCCTTCTCCGGCGCGTCCGGAAGCAACACACAAACCAACAGATTCCAACCGCGAGGCCAAAGAACCTTTACCCCACTATATATGCCCCTGACCAAAGTTCTGGGAATATTGATCAGAAAAAATCATTTGAAACCCCTGGAGCCAAAGCCATTACCGAATCCACTCCCCCCCTCTTATGACCCAGCAAAATACTGTGCGTATCACCAACAACACGGTCACGGCACCGACCGTTGTTACAGATTGCGTCATGAGATCCAGGATCTTATTGACAAACAGGTGATCGCGCCTCCTGATAAACCCAATGTCACAACCAACCCTCTCCCACCACATAACCAACCTCCCCCTCCCAACAGAATTAATTTTATCCAGACTGGGGTCGCATCTTACGATCCTAGCATCTATATTACGCCCACCCACCTACCCAAGCCGGAGGTGCTCCTCCCCGACGGCACTGATTTCTTGTGCATGGTGGACATCTCCAAAACCCAACCAGAACCGATGGTGGTGACCGTCGAAGACAGGGCAGGGCAGATTTTAGGAGAGAATGAGATTGTTGAATCTGGGACTGGACAGAGTTTTGCTGGGGGAGCCTATGATCCAAGCAAGTACATCCTATCAACGAGCCGAATTGGGCTAGGTATAGAATTGCCAGAGACAAGAGAGCTATGCATGATCCGGGGGGATGGATCTGGGCTATGGGCAGATGATCTGACAGCCGTAGAGGAGGGCTTTGCCAACCTGCAATTTTTCGATGACCAGGAACTGGGGGATGCGTCAATCAACTGGTATGATTATGAGGGATCAGCGGAGGCCACTGGATGGCTCGAGGATCAACCAGATGCAGTGGGGGAAGCCCAACCAGAACAGAGCCCGGCAGGGGCGGAAGTATCAGTTGTGGCCGGAATGGCCGAAAGTCAAGTTGTATCGCCGGAGAGCGCCGGTGCTAAGAATTCCGCTCGAGATTTGGGCATTATGGATACGGGAATTGTTGAACAAACAGCTGTACTGATGCAGCTGGAACGAGAAAAGTTTGAGGAGGCTGAGAGAATTAGGAAAGCTAAAAGCCCTGAGGGGACTGAAAGTGCTGTGTGCACGAAGATAGAGAATGCTGCGAGCATGTGGACAAGGAGTACTGCGAGTGCAACTAAACCGGAGCCAGACAGGTGTCTGTTGGCTCCCGATGGAATGTGGTGGGAAGACGATGACTTATGTCTTGCCCACACGGATGAAGACTGGGGGAATAATCAACCGGATGACACTTGGTACCTCGATGAGGTTGACCACATGACGAGAAGTGGGCGGTACTTCAAACCCCCACACCTGGACCAACCCGAGGCATCCGGGAAGGATAGAGAAGCGGAGAAGCAGAAGGAGAAGCAGATTGAAGAGGAAGCTGTGCTGAAACAGTTGAAAAAGATACAAGCAGACATCTCCATCTGGGGACTGCTAATGGCATCACGAGTACGTAGGGAAGCTGTCCTATCTGCTATGGACAAGTCCAAACTCTCCATAGACACCACGCCTGAACAGCTGGTTGGGCTGGTTTTTCCGGGAGGAGGTTCCCCGGCATTAACCTTTTCGGACAAGGAACTACCGCCTGAGGGCACAAATCATAACAAACCTCTCTATATTTCTGTGGAATGTAGAGATAAGTGGATACCGGTGGTACTTGTTGATACCGGGTCTGCAATTAATATCTGCCCGACCAGAACGGCATATGCAATCGGGTTGAAGCCCGTGGACTTCGTCCCAACTACCCAAGTGATCAGAGCATACGACAATACCAGCAGAGAAGTGATGGGGACTGTTAAAATTCAAACCAAGGTTGGTCCAGGACAACACAGCATTGAATTTCATATCTTGGACGTTCCCGCAACCTTTAACCTACTTTTGGGGCGACCGTGGTTGCACCAGGTCAAAGCAGTCTCTTCCACTCTACATCAGATGCTAAAGTACCCTCACGGGAAAGGGGTAGCGATCGTTTTTGGGAATTCATCAATCCATCCGCCGCCGGAAGTGTCCACACCTGTCTTGGAGATCGAGCACGGCACGGAGGATGTGTTTTTGTCGGGGTTCACTTTGGCCGAGGCTCAAGTGGTGCAGAATGTCATGGCTGTGAATGAGGGTATGTACGTTAGTGCTCAATCTATCTACCTCATGAACAAGCTAAAACATACCCCTGGGATGGGATTAGGGAGAAGCGGCCGGAAGGGCGTCTCAGTGTTGGCCGAAGTGCCACACAACCCTCACGCCTTTAGACTGGGTTATCTGCCCACCAAAGAGGACTGGGTGAGGAAAGGGAAAGAAATGGCCGGAAGAGACAGGGCAAAGAAGGCTGGGAAGCCATTTGAGTTAATGCATAGGCCCATCTGGGGTACCCTAAACGGACGCTTCGTCCGGGAGGGGGAAGATTTTCCATTCTGCGGCTTCCCAGAGCCATGGCTGAACGCGGAGAAGAAGCGCGTGCCTGGTTTTGAAATCTTCTTCGACATACAATTACCTGGGGATGACGTTGCCGAAGCGCAGACAGACCCACCAACTGAGGTTGAGTAGTGTAGAACAGTGGATCCTGAGAGCACAGAGCTTGAAATGGGGGTAGCACTGGCGAGTCTACTATCAGATCCTCTGATCGACCAAGAGTTCTTGGGGGATAACTCTTTGGTTTCTATGATTGGAGATGAAATAGCTGCGGGCTTTCCAGCGCCGATTTTGGATGCATCTATCGCACCTTCTCTCATCTGGCAATATGAAGAAGGCTTTTTATCTAGCAGCTCCAGGTCAGGTAGTGAGCCGGAATCTGATTCCACCGAATCTTGTGTGTCGGAATCAGATTCCAGCTCGACTGAGTCTGAGTCCGGTATTCCTGGGGGTGATAACCCGGATGCCACAGTCCTGTCTAGGTCGTCATTTTCATTTTCTTTTGAGTCTGTTGTAACAGAGGAATCTGACGGCTTGGAAATATTTAATGAGAATGATGTGGATGTGGTTTCTGAGTATTTTTCTGTGCCTGTGATTTATTGCTTAAATCAGGATTTTCAAAATTTTGATGAAAACAACGAGGGAGAAATTCCCCCAGTTTTGCAACGGTTAATTGATCAAGAGCAGGAAAGATTTGTTAAACCTTTAATGGATGAAATCACTACTGTGAATGTTGGTAATGAGAAGGACCCGCGGCTAGTCCAGATTGGGTCCACGTTGTTTTCGGAGGAGCGCGAGCGCTTAGTCGCTTTATTAAAAGATTTCAAAAATGTTTTCGCGTGGTCCTACGAAGACATGCCTGGAATCGATCCTGAGATTGTACAGCACCGGATCCCTCTTGATCCCGAGGCCCGCCCTGTCAAACAGAAACTCAGAAGGATCCGCCCGGACTGGGCTCTCAAAATTAAGGAAGAGGTCACCAAGCAAATTGACGCAGGGTTCCTGCTGGTATCTGAATACCCAACTTGGTTGGCCAACATTGTTCCGGTGCCAAAGAAGGACGGCAGAATTCGGGTTTGTGTAGACTTCAGAGATTTGAACAGGGCCAGTCCGAAGGACGACTTTCCCTTGCCACACATTGATGAATTGGTGGATTTCACGGCAGGACACGCCTTGCTTTCGTTTATGGATGGTTTCTCAGGCTATAATCAGATAGTAATGGCACCTGAAGACCGGGAGAAGACTGCGTTCACTACCCCGTGGGGTACATATTGTTATAGAGTGATGCCATTCGGGTTGAAAAATGCTGGAGCTACGTATCAACGGGTAGCAACTACAATATTGCATGATATGATCCATAAAGAGGTCGAGGTGTATGTGGACGACATGATTGTCAAGTCCAAAGAAAGAGAGGGCCACTACACCGCCTTACAAAAATTCTTTCAAAGGATCAAAGAGTTTCGGCTGCGACTGAATCCCCAGAAATGCACGTTTGGTGTTACAGCGGGGAAGATGCTAGGGTTTCTGATTACACAAAGGGGCATCGAGGTCGACCCTTCCAAAATCAAGGCCATCTTAGAAATGCCACCACCAAGGACTGAAAAGGAGGTGCGAGGCTTTCTGGGTAAAGTGCAATTCATAAGACGGTTTATTTCTAAATTAACCTTGACTTGTGAACCACTTTTTGGTCTCCTGAAGAAAGGAAAGAAATTCCAATGGGACGGCCGATGTCAAGCAGCTTTTGAGCAGATCAAAGAGTATCTACAGAACCCGCCCGTGTTGTCACCACCAGAGCCGGGGAGACCGTTGATATTGTACCTTTCGGTAACTGAGACTACCATGGGCTGCATGCTCGTGCAGGAGTCAGAAGACAAAGTGGAAAGAGCCATCTACTATCTGAGCAAAAAGATGCTGGATTACGAGACCCGCTATACACCGTTGGAGAAGGCTTGTTTGGCCTTGGTATGGGCAACCAGGAAGCTGCGGCACTACCTGTTAGCTCACTCTGTAATGTTGGTTTCGCGTTTGGATCCCATCAAATATCTTTTCGAGAAACCAGCACTTACGGGTAGGCTAGCTCGTTGGCTGCTGTTGCTCTCCGAATTTGATTTGAAGTATGTAACGCGCAAGTCAGTAAAAGGGATAGCGGTAACGGAGTTCCTTGCCGACCACCCGGTTGAGGGGGATGAAACGGTTGAGTATCTATTCCCAGATGAAGCCATTCTGCACGTCGAAGATGAAACTTGGACGATGTACTTTGACGGAGCGTCAAACCAGTATGGGTACGGGATAGGGGTGTTGCTGATAGCGCCTGACGATTCTCGTATCCCTTTAGCATTCAAGCTCCAGTTCAAAGTCTCGAACAATGAAGCAGAGTATGAGGCATGTATTGCTGGCCTGGAAGCAGCCCTAGAACTGGGGGTAAGACGGTTGGACGTCATTGGGGACTCGAACCTTGTTGTGTCTCAAGCAAAAGGAGATTGGAAAGTCAAGGAGGAAAGGATGATAATTTACCACCAAACCTTGGATTTGCTAATTCCTCGATTTGAGAAGCTAAATTTCACCCACCTCGTAAGAGAGAACAACAGGTTCGCAGATTCACTAGCAACTCTATCTTCTATGATAGACATCCCGTCCGGAGTCCGGATGCGTCCAGTCATTATTGATCAAAAGTTTGCGCCAGCATACGAGTCGATTTCCGCCATAGATGAGGTTCAAGACGGCAACCCCTGGTATTACGACATCTGGAACTTCTTGGAAAAGGAGACATATCCACCAGGGGCAAATGCCAAGGATAAGAGGGCCATCAGAAGAATGGCTGCTCAGTTCATTATCTGCGGGGGTAAGCTGTACAAAAGGGGTTATCTGGGAATGCATAAGCTCTGTGTAGAAGCTGAAGAGTCGAAACGCCTGATGGAAGCCATCCATGGGGGGGAGTGCGGTGCACACATGAATGGAGTAATGCTGGCCAGAAAGATCCTCAGACAGGGCTACTACTGGTCAACCATGGAGGAGGATTGTATTAGTTTTGTTCGGCGATGCCACAAGTGTCAAATTCATGCAAACCGCATGAACATCCCGCCGTCAAAGCTGTACAACATGACTTCGCCATGGCCTTTTTCAGTCTGGGGAATTGATGTGATCGGAGCTGTTACCCCGAAGGGGTCAAACGGGCATGAGTTTATCCTAGTAGCGATAGATTATTTTACAAAGTGGGTCGAGGCCCAATCATACGCAGTGTTGAAGGCGTCGCACGTCGCAAAGTTCATCAGAAACAACATCATCTGTCGCTACGGGGTGCCAAACGAGATAATTTCAGATAATGGTTCCCACTTCAAGAAAGAAGTGATAGACTTGTTGGAGAAATACAATGTGGCTTTCCATAAGTCATCTACATACCGGCCGCAGACCAACGGAGCGGTTGAGGCCGCCAACAAGAATATCAAGCATATACTGCAGAAGATGGTGGGAACCTATCGGGATTGGCCAGACAAGCTGCCATTTGCTCTGTGGGGCTACAGGACTTCAATCAGAACTTCTACTGGAGCAACTCCATATTCATTGGTCTATGGAATGGAGGCTGTTCTACCCATTGAGATTGAGGTTCCGTCGTTACGAGTATTGGCTGAGTGCCAAATAGCCGAAGCAGATTGGCAGCAAAGCAGATTCGAAGAACTCATGCTCTTTGATGAAAGAAGACTGAAAGCACTATACCACATCCAAGGCTATCAACGCAGAATTGCCCGGGCTTTCAACAAGAAGGTTAAGTCCAGGAATCTGAAAGAAGGAGATTTGGTGCTCAAAGACAACCGAGCTCCCATCCACGACCCAAGGGGCAAGTACAAACCCAATTGGACTGGTCCTTACATCATCAAAGCTATCTGGTCAGGTGGAGCTGTGGTTCTGATGGATCTAGATGGCTTGGAGTTCTCACAACCGATCAATATGGACAAGTTGAAGAAATACTATCCTTGAGAGGCTCGCTAGGCCGAAAACCCGAAAGGGCGCCCTAGGCAAAAGTCAGAGCACAAAAAAATTAGAAAATTTAAAAACTGAGCTCGCAAGGTTGAAAACCCGCAAAGGGCGGCCTTGGCAAAAGTTAGAGCGCAAAAGGAGAGTGAAAATACTCGAGTGAACCTTGGCCTGAACTACGTAAGGCTTGATTCCCATCTTTGGGATACGTAGGCAACTTCACCTTGAAGTTCAGCCATAAACTTTTCCCCGATCAACTCTGTCCATTTCGATCATCTCAGTCATCTTTATCCATCAGCATTTATCGCGATCTCCGGTACAGTGCTGTTCAAACTAGGGGCAACTTTCCGTTGCCGCGACGGTGCAAAGTTACTCAGACAAGGGGCAACTTTCCGTTGCTATGAAGTGCCGCATTGTTCTTCAGACTAGGGGCAACTTTCCAGTTACAGGGATCTGGGGTTGTGCATCTCAGTGACAGATCTTCGGCGTGTCCAGTTCTGATCCACATCGAAAATAGTTTTGAAAAGTTTTAATAAAAGTTGACTTTGTTCAAATCAATCTTTTTACGACTAAGACCATTTTTGGACCAAAAGCGAAAAATTTTCAGTACCATAACCTTCAATTTCATTGATTTCAAAACTGAGTTCTCCTGCTCTTGCATTACAATCGAGGTTGCTTTTTTTAGTACATTCATAAAGAAAACTTGAAAACGCTAAATAAGCAATAAATTTGGGGCATAGTTGAATCAAGTATCTCTGCGTCCCCTCCCAGAGCTGGACGGAGCATCTGATGCCAAGCTAGGCCCAACCTGTGCCTCCTCATTGAGCCAATCCAAGCACTCATCGGACAAAGTGCAACTGAAAGTAGAAGCAGGGGCCAGGAGCTCTCTAGTCCTCCATGCTGTGGCATATCAGGCAAGCTGCGCACCCCGGATCGGGAAAGCGGCTGGGTACTCAATCCCCTCCGGTGGGCAGGTTTGATCATGACCAAACTGAAGCAGGAACCGGAACGGTTAGACCAATCAATTGGATCCCAATCAGTCGGGACATACTATAGCTCATTGCCGGGAGGTTGAGCCAAGGACAACGCCAAGCAATGCCGTCTGCGGACAAATTGCACATCCAATCAAACCACCACCTTTCGTCAAGAGCATTGACTAGGCGCTGTCGAAAGAAGTAGCCTCGAGCTGAATAGGTCGGGCAAGAGTCCACAACCTGCAACTTGTCCATTAACCATACCTAGGAGAGGGATGGAAAATGAGAGAATAAAGAACAGAGAGATGTACGATGAGAGAAAAGTAAGACAAGGGTTTTGTGAGAAAAACCGAGCCTGAGGGTCGAGTGATGTGAGCAAATATATGTGAGGTCGGGTGGGAAACATTACCTGCAGCAGCAGTGGACTCCCGGCAAACCTAGTCACCTCCCGGCGATAGACAGAATCTAAGCCCATCAGTGTCTCGGCCAAGGTCATGGCAATACAGCTCTTCCCTTCTCTCAAGCCTTGGGCGACTTCAATCAGGCGAATGCTAGCCCCGCCGAAGCCCGAGGAAAGCAGAAAGTGAGACAACAAACATAAGCAGAGGGCGTGTTGCTGGAAACCCTGCCAATAATGGTTGCTGCGGTCACCGGCGTCGGAAAAACGATGGATCAAGCCGAGGATGTCCAGTTCCCCACTGCAGATCAGAGATCGAGCATCATGCGCTGTGAGCCCACACATCCGCCCTAAAGCCTGAGCATGGCCAAAACGGAGCTGGGGCAAGATCACTTCAGAGCATTCAGACTCCATCAAAACCTGAAAATCTTCAAAAGTGGGGCACATCTCTTGGCCGCCAAAGCTAAAAACGTGCGTCACTGGATTCCAGAACCTTGCCACGGCATAGAGAAAAGGGAGCTGTAGCGGAGTACGGCTCAGCGTGAATAGTGCATTCAAACCGAAACCCCGAAAGTTCAGCCTTTCCGAACCATCTAGAGAAGAGATCCAAGATGTGAGATTTTCCGCGAGAAACGCCTCCATCTTTGTCTAAAACTAAGATGAAATGAATGTTCCCGAAGTTGAGGCTTTTATAGAGGGAAAAACACTATTCACGGGGACACGTGTCAAAAATCAGGTGGCTGCAGGAATAAGTGGCCGGCTGGCCACCTTTTCTGGCTGGCCAGCCATTCTCTTTTTCAAAAAAGGCCGGCCAGCTGTCTCTCTCCACAAAATTGGCCGGCCGGCTCCCAAAGGTGGCCGGCAATGCTGCAGTGTGTCTCCTTGGCCCTGTTTTACTCTTCGAGGGAAAGTTTCAAGCATTTCCATGCAACGGGAGAGTCAAAGGCCTTCATCTCCCTCCGTTTCGGATGCGTTCCGGTGCCCAGATTGTCCGAAGTACACTCTGTTATTGCTGAGTTTTGTTTATCGAGTTGTTGTTTTGCTTATCGAGTTGTTTGTCGAGCGGACGTGTTTCGTGTTTTCGAGCCATTGTTCTATGTTTAAACAATCTTTGTTTAAAGTCTTGTTTATTTGCGTTGTCAACGTTGTTGCATTTTGCTTATCGAGTTATAAACTTCCTAAGGTTCTGTTATATCTTAGTAGGTTGAGTTGCTTAGTTTGTTGCGTCGGTTCACTACCTGACTTGGTGATTACACAATGCACATTCCCATTCAAATTCTTTTTTTGTGCGAAATAAAATGATGCGATACGATGCTAAAAGCTTAAAATACAAACACCTTTTCAAAAGCTATTTCATTCCATCATGCTTTACAACAAACAAAGGTACAAATTTTACAAAAAATAAAACTGCCTAACAATGTGCAAAGTGCTACAAACTACTAGTAAAAGAAAAATAAAGCAGGAAACAACAGCATCAATGTCCTTGGGAACGGGAACGAGAAGCACTCCTCATCCTCTTCTGCGGGACAACCTCTGCACCATCATCATCATCTGAGTCGGAGCTGTCATCCTCAGGATCCCCCTCAGCCTCGCCTCTGTTCCCCGAACCAAGACCGGAGCCCCCCTCCTCAGCAGATGTCTCTGACTGACGGTCGGTAGCCTCCTCCTCCTCCTCCTCAGCATCCTCTTCCTCCTCATCAGGCTCCGCCTCTACAACGTGAGCCCTGCGTCTGCGGATAGGCCCTCCTCGAGCTCCTCGAAAAGGTCTAGATGGCCCGGCTCCTCGGAAAGGCCGGGATGGCCCCGCCCCCTGAAAAGGCCCGGGTGACCCAACTCCCTGAAAAGGCCCAGATGGCCCAGCTCCCCAAGAAGGCCCAGGTGGCCTGCCCTGCGGCTGACCGGACCATGAAGGCATCTGAAAACAAAAAGTTCAATTCAAATACATCAGTCCGAATATATACATCAGATGCAGATACAAGCAAAGGCTACGTGAAGTGGATGCATGTAAATACAGTGTACAAGTGGGGTGTGTGTCAGATGTGCTCTACACAAGTAGTCTATCGATGCAGTAGAAATCAGCATGTCATCAGAAGTATGATAAATGCCAGAAAACTGAAAGGTACCTGAATGCCCGCGACAGACAACTGTGCCTCCCTACGCAGGACCATGCCTTCGAGTGTGGCCACCAGTCCAACCACCTCCTCCATGTACCCTCGTGGTGGCTGCAAATATGAGCTCATAATCATCAGTGAACAAAAGAATGTCTAAACATCTGAATGATGAATGAAAAACAGTGGAGCATACCAGCGGTGAGTCAGGATCAATGGCGTATCGATCACTGGGCATCGGAGGCTCTAGCGGGATCGGGATCGGAGAGATAGCCCCATACTGCCACGCCATCAACTCAGTCGGCATATCTGGCCATCCAGGATGAGGATAAGTCGACAGAATCGGAGGAACCGGTCTACCCCCACCTCTAGATGTACCAGCCCTACTAGTAGAAGGGGCGTCTGCAGCCCGAGCTCGGGCCTGGCCCGAGGATGACATACTGGCAGGCCTCGTCATCGGGGTGCGAGCTCCCGTCAATGGAGGCATCAAATATATGTGACGGTAAGTGGCATAGTCCCCCTCCTCAAGATATAGTAAAGCATCGCTACCCAGCATAGCGCCGACTACCTCCGAGTAAGAGAGCCTGTCAGCAGTCCGCATACTGACTGGGGGTACTGCGGGAGGATCCTGAGAAAGATACCCCCATACCTGACGCAGAAAGCGTTCCCCCAGGAACCATGCCCTGCCAACCGGCCCTTCGAGCAGGACCCTATACTGGGAGATGTCCGACCCTCCGGTATACTGAAGTCGGAGACCATCACCCAGGGGCGCCCAAGGCTGCCATGAGATCTGCGGATGATAAATGCATAAACCAATCAGAAATCGGGAATATACAGAGCAAATCAAAGATGAAAATGAAAGGAACTGAAAGTTCTGAAGTACCTCCGAATGCCGCACAGTGTCAAAGTACTGTCGCAAGTAAATGAGGGTCTCTCGGGGTCTCGGCCGGTGCGGGCCCTCGAACACTAGTGAGTATGGGGTCATGGGAAGCCCTGCCACCTCCAACTCTGGGGCTAATGCTGGGAAGTATACATAGACCCATAGCTGAGAAAAACAGTGCAGAATGTAAGTACGAAATGCAGAGAGCAAAATACAGACTGTAAAAGTGCGCTGTGTGTGCAATATACAAGTAATGAAGAGCAGAAATGTAAATCAAGGGGACAGAAAAGTACCTCCCAGGCTCTCCAGTAGCCGCCAAGTAAATCTCCCCGCCCGCGGGAGGTCGCGCTCATATAAAAGTAAAGGGTAGCCAGGCTGGCGCCACCCCAGTCATATCGATGGACCTGTGATAGGTCAACCAGAGCGCTCAGCAGGTATGGCCCGACTGTGTTCCCTCTATCGGCGAACAGGGTAGTCCCGAAGAGGAACATAAGGAAACCACGGGCGTACTGCTCCGTCTCCTCAGGAGTCTCGGGCACCATCTCCGCCCGCCGGAAGTGGGAAGAGAACCAAGTATATCGGACTCTCCCAGAAACCCTGTCAACAGGCGGGCGAGCCCCCAATAGATACATCCAAGCGGCCTTCCACTCGCCCATATCCTTATCATAAGGGATGGGCCAACCTCCTATGTCTAAGCCAGTCAACACAGCGAAGTCTAGAGGCGTCATGGTCATGTCTCCAGTGGTAGAGAAATGAAAGGAGTTGGTGGTGTCCCACCATCTCTCTACCAAGGCTGCCATCAGTGTCCTCCTGGCGGAACAACGTGACAACCCAACGCAGAAGGGCTCGAACCCTGCCAAGTCTATCAAATCTCGGACACCCTCCGGGAGCTCAGCGTACCAGTCCCGCGCGGCGGTGGAACCGTATCCCCGTACACTGCGAGAACCAACCTGCATTCAAAATGAATACATGTGTCAATAACGAAATGAATGGGCTGTGTGCCAATGAGATGAACTGGGCTGTGTGCCAATGAGATGAAATGGGCTGTGTGCCAATGAGATGAACTGGGCTGTGTGCCAATGAGATGAAATGAGCTGTGCGCCATGTGTGCCAATGAGATGAAATGGGCTGTGTGCCAATGAGATGAACTGGGCTGTGTGCCAATGAGATGAACTGGGCTGTGTGCCAATGAGATGAAATAGGCTACGTGCTGATGAAATGAAATGGGTTGTGTACCGATGAAGTGAAATAAGCTACATGCAAATTCTAATCTGGGCTGCGTGTTCAGAAAATTTAAAGTTTGGGCTGCGTGTTCAACTTTCTATCAGTGTGGGCTGCGTATTCACTATTCTAATCTGGGCTGCGTCTTCAGAAAATTTAAAGTTTGGGCTGCGTGTTCAACTTTCTATCAGTGTGGGCTGCGTGTTCACTATTCTAATCTGGGCTGCATGTTCAGAAAATTTAAAGTTTGGGCTGCGTGTTCAACTTTCTATCAGTGTGGGCTGCGTGTTCACTATTTAATCTGGGCTGCGTGTTCAGAAAATTTAAAGTTTGGGCTGCGTGTTCAACTTTCTATCAGTGTGGGCTGCGTGTTCACTATTCTAATCTGGGCTGCGTGTTCAGAAAATTTGAAGTTTGGGCTGCGTGTTCAACTTTCTATCAGTGTGGGCTGCGTGTTCACTATTCTAATCTGGGCTGCGTGTTTAGGAAATTTAAAGTTTGGGCTGCGTGTTCAACTTTCTATCAGTGTGGGCTGCGTGTTCACTATTCTAATTTGGGCTGCGTGTTCAGAAAATTTAAAGTTTGGGCTGCGTGTTCAACTTTCTATCAGTGTGGGCTGCGTGTTCACTATTCTAATCTGGGCTGCGTGTTCAGGAAATTTAAAGTTTGGGCTGCGTGTTCAACTTTCTGTCAGTGTGGGCTGCGTGTTCACTATTCTAATCTGGGCTGCGTCTTCAGAAAATTTAAAGTTTGGGCTGCGTGTTCAACTTTCTATCAGTGTGGGCTGCGTGTTCACTATTCTAATCTGGGCTGTGTGTTCAGAAAATTTAAAGTTTGGGCTGCGTGTTCAACTTTCAATCAGTGTGGGCTGCGTGTTCACTATTTAATCCGGGCTGCGTGTTCAGAAAATTTAAAGTTTGGGCTGCGTGTTCGACTTTCAATCAGTGTGGGCTGCGTGTTCACTATTCTAATCTGGGCTGCGTGTTCAGAAAATTTAAAGTTTGGGCTGCGTGTTCAACTTTCTATCAGTGTGGGCTGCGTGTTCACTATTTAATCTGGGCGGCGTGTTCAGAAAATTTAAAGTTTGGGCTGCGTGTTCAACTTTCTATCAGTGTGGGCTGCGTGTTCACTATTCTAATCTGGGCTGCGTGTTCAGAAAATTTAAAGTGTGGGCTGTGTGTTCACTTTCGAATTCGGGCTGTGTGTTCGACAAATCAGTGTTTGAGCCGTGTGTTCACCTCTAAACTAATGTGTACTGTGCGTTCGCAATTAATTAATGAACCAAGTGTTCAGAAATTCGAATGTTTAAACTACATGTTCAGGATGCAAGCAAAGTACTATGTCATAAGCTAAACTGCGTGTTCAAGCATGGCAAAGGTGCGAAATGTACGAAAAATGCAGAAAACGAAGTAAATACCTCTCGAGCCTCATGGGAGAGGTGATGCTCTGGCTCTCGGAGAAGCAAATCCCCAGGTGCTCGCTCGTCAAAGCTAGTGAAGTGACGGAAGACGGCACAAGGGAAAACATGTGCTGGTGGATTGTACCTCCCGGGAATAAAAGGTCGGGTCCTCGGGGGTAGAGTCATGGGATCAAAATCGTCTCCGGCACCTGGAAAGCCTCCGCCGTGGGGAGAATTGCCCGCCATTTTCAAAGAATCTGCAAAAGGAGCAAAAATGAGCGAAAATGAGCCAAAATTAGAAAAAGTCAACAAAAGTCAACTCTCGGGAAATGAAAAAGTCAACAAAAGTCAACTCCCGAGAAAATCATCCAAATATTGAGGCAAACTTACCTCAAGTGGCGAAAATGAGAAAAGAAGCTCCGAAACCGGAATTTAATCGCTTCAAAGTGTTTAAAACTGAATGTTTTTGCGGAAACAACTTGCGTGGGGCGTTGGAAAACGCGTATGGAACTCAGATCTGGAAAAGAAAGTGTTGTAGGAGGCAAGAAAGGAAGAGATCTCGGCTGCATTATATAGGCCCCAAGTCTTGGATTGAAGGAGCATCAAAAAGGAGGTGAAAATACCAAAATGCCCTCGGATTTGGGCATATGGCCGGCCGGTCACCTTCTCTAGCCGGCCAGCCATTTCTTTTTTGGAAAACCGGCCGGCCAGCCAATTACTTTTTGCAAAAGTGGCCGGTGGCCTCCCCTTGGGAAGATAAACGGCCGGCCATGTCCCTCACAGGCTCACCTAGCTCCCTGCAAATTTTGAGGAAGATCGGAGTTCCCGGGACCTGAAAAAATTCAAGAAGAGTACACTTCCGGTCGTGAAATTGCTCCGCCGGAACTTCAGCTTCAAGATCTGACATGTGTCTCATCATCATTCATCAAAATCAAAGTGTATCCTTTTTGAAAGAGTTGTAGCCTTTCCGGGAAGCGGATCGGAGGCCGTGATCGAGGTACCTTCGCCGAAACACGCATTTCCGTGCTCGTTGTTTCGTAACAAACGGGCATGTTAACTTATGCTCGCTTTGTACTATCATGCACATAATTCGCATTCTCATGAGCATACTCACATTTTTATGCACATTTCTTGATATTGGCATACCTCTATGTTTGAGCATACGTTGTCACGCATGTTCCACTCTTGCATTGCGATGCATTCACTCACCGGCACTGCGTGTGTCAAACTTTCGGAATCACATTAAATGTATGTTGGTAGCATATTGTACTTGTTGCAATTTCTCTCTTTTACAGGCACGATATTGTATGTACGGTTCAATTGAGGCTGGTGCGACCAGACGAATCGCGCAGGTATCGTATCTTCTCCGAGTGAGACGTGGCGGGGATTGAATAATTCTCCGCATTCTTAACTGCATGAAATGTAGATGTTGCTTTGCATTCTTGCTTAAAACTGTTGCATCTATTTGCGAATACTTGCTTCATTACAGCTTGCTGCATTTGCATGATCATTGAGTTATGTTGGGCTTCTTGCATATTGCTTTGCATTTTGCCCCCCCCCGCCTGCGGGCACATCTCTGTTTACTTTGTACGTTTGTCTAAGTCTTCGGCCTTGTCAAAAATGGGTCGTCTCTGGGCTTTGACATTCACTCCCGTCACTTGTGACTTCCGAGTTCTGTCAAAGAGGGGCAACTGTAGACACCCCATTTTTGACCGACCTTAAGACTCAGACGTCACTGATTGAGCGCTTGGTGATGTTGCATAATGTGCTCGTTCAGGAGTTCCAGAGTCACGGCCGTGAGCCCTGCCTCCGGACTTCCGAACCCTCTTTTGTGCTTTGCCTCGGTTTGCGAACCAGGCTCGGTTTTCGCGGTTTCTTTTCCTAAGGGAAGGGAGAGGTCCCGTAAACCATCTCTCAATGTCCGTAGGCTACATTTCGTGGTCGTAGGCCATTTTGCCCATTTCGGAGTCCGGTTTCCGGTTTTTCGGGACCGTTGGCCGTGTGCCTCGGTTCGGGACCGCCTAACCATCTCCGTTTGCTCTGATTTTTGGCATGCATCTTATTTAATCCCTTTTGAGGGACACTGGGGTCTGAGAAACCCACTTCGAGGTCGAATACCATTCTCGGTGTTTAACGGGCAGTTTCCGGGGCCCCGAACTGCGTGTTTTGGCCCCCGAAAATTCATTTTGCAACGGTTTTTGTTCAGTTTTGGCAGGTACCTCTGTTTTATCACTAGGAAGGTCACTGAAAGATGGAAGGCCAGTAATTGTTGCAGCAACCAGCTATACATCCTCCGACGCCCTCCGACGCCCGTTTTTCACACTTCTGGGCTAATGTTGAACACCTTGGGCCCACTTTCTTGAACTTTGAATCACATATTTGTGATGTACACACTTGGGAAGACCCTAAAAGTTGGTGGCCGGCCAGTAATTCCATTTGACCCTTTTGAACCCCTCCTTCCGGGCTAATGTTGAACACCTTGGGCCCACTTTCTTGAACTTTGAACCACATATTTGTGATGTACACACTTGGGAGGACCCTAAAAGTTGGTGGCCGGCCAGTAATTCCGTTTGACCCTTTTGAACCCCTCATTCCGGGCTAATGTTGAACACCTTGGGGCCACTTTCTTGAACTTTGAACCATATATTTGTGATGTACACACATGGGAGGACACCATCATGTGGTGGCTGGCCACTAAATCAGCTTGACCCTTTTGACCCCTAGCCGGCCGGCCACCTGCAACCAAAATAACTGGCCGGCCGTAATCTTCACACTGTTCACTTTACAGCTGTATGGCTTTATCCCCCAGAAAATATCAATATCCGGGGGATATTTTGTGGGGGAAAGCTTGTTTCCTTTTCCCCCACCTTTACACCCCCTTTTTGGTCCATATAACCAGCTGGTGGCATCACATATAGGGGTTAGAAAATTTGTTCTTCAAGCCTCAAGATCCATATCTCCCTCCATCCTTCTCATTTTCCTAAAAAACCTTAAGTCCTACACCTTGTTTTCTTCATCACCACCAAGCTCTACCATCATCACTTCATTTCCAGCAACAAGGAGGGCTTCTCAAAGGCTAAAGGAGCTGCAAATTGGTCCAAGAAGCAACAAAAGACTTGTCTCCAAGGGTGAGTTACCATTTTCTCTTTTTTAAGCTTTTCTTTGCAATATTTCTTAGCCTCTCCTTCTTATACATTTGAGCTCCGACCAAAACTGAAAGTATCTTTTTTTTTGAGCTCATTTTCATGTCTCATTAAGGGCTCAACCCTGTTTGAGCCCTCCATCTTCCACTTGCTTCATTATCCCTCTAAAAGGTCATTTTCTTGCATGATATTTTTAGCTTGTGTGTGATTTATTTTGGAGCGTGTTGTAAACTGATAATAGGCTTATTTTGAGCCCCTCTTCAACATTGAAGAAGGGCTCAACACTGTTTGAGACTTCCATGTTATACTTCCCTTTATACTCCTTTTCTTGGTCCCATTTTTGCATGCTATGGCAGCCTACCATGCTTTTGTTTTTGGCCATTTTACAGTTCTGGAAATAGTCTTATTTTGGTCCATTCTTCATGTTTTATTTAGGGCCTTTCATGGTTTGGGACCTCCATATGCCACTTCATGTTATATCTCTCTTTTATTCCCCATTCTTGCATGTTTAGTTAGCCTATCATGCTTTTGTTTTTGGCCATTTTACAGTTCTGGAAATAGTCTTGTTTTGGCCTATACTTCATGTTTCATTAACATTTTTTTTTCTGTTTGGTGATTATTTTGTATACTTCATGTTATAGCACCTTTTGAGCCTCAATCTTGTGCCTTTTTTTTAGCATGTTTGTATATTGATTTGAGGTTTGCCATATACTGTAAACATTCATATTTTTGGTCCCTCTTCAATGTTGTAGAAGGAAATTTTTCAGTTTGGATTTTGCTTATATCACTAGCTTCATTACCCCTCTCTTGGCCCCTATTCTTGCATGCCATTTTTGCCCTACCTATGCTTGCTGTTTGGCCATGTTTATAACTGTGAAAGTGCCTTTTTTGGGACTGCCTAGCTTCTGTCTTTGCATTACATGTCCATATTGTGCATGTTTGGCATAGCTATAGGCCATTTCGGGTGCCTGAATTCGCATTTCGGGACAATTCCATGCATTTAGTGTCATTTCGCCTCATTTCGGGACTGTTTTCCCCAATATTTTAGTGCTGAAATTCTATTAGAATGATTGCTTTCCATTTCTATGTCATTGCATCGCATTTTGTCATCGCCTCGGTTTGCATGCCCGTGCGCACGCATTTCGAGGCGCCTCATTTTCATCCATCGACATCCTATGTGACTGTGGCTGAGGCTCTCTCATGTTGGTATAAGCCCATATCATGTTTCCATGTCATTTGCATTGCGTATGCCATTGCCTCAGTTTGCGTGCCCGCGTGCACGCATTTCGAGGCGCCTCATTTTCATCCACCGGCATCCTATGTGAGTGTGGCTGAGGCTCTCTCATGTTGGTATAAGCCCATATCATGTTTCCATGTCATTTGCATTGCGTATGCCATTGCCTCGGTTTGCGTGCCCGTGTGTACGCATTTCGAGGCGCCTCATTTTCATCCATCGGCATCCTATGTGAGTGTGGCTGAGGCTCTCTCATGTTGGTATAAACCCATATCATGTTTCCATGTCATTTGCATTGCGTATGCCATTGCCTCGGTTTGCGTGCCCGTGTGTACGCATTTCGAGGCGCCTCATTTTCATCCACTGGCCTCTTATGTGAGTGTGGCTGAGGCTCTCTCATGTTAGTATAAGTCCATGTTGCATTCTATATGCCATTTTTGCCATATTGCATTGCATATGCCATTGCCTCGGTTTGCGTGCCCGTGTGCACGCACTTCGAGGCACTTCATTTTCATCTACCGGCTTCTTATGTGAGTGTGGCTGAGGCTCTCTCATGTTAGTATAAGTCCATGTTACATTTTCCATGCCATTTTAGTCACTTGCATTGCATATACCATCGCCTCGGTTTGCGTGCCTGTGTGCACGCATTTCGAGGCCTCTCATTTTTTACGGCATAGTGCATACTAGATTGTATCTTAGATTGCATTATGTCATTTTCTCAATTTGCGTGCCCGTGTGCACGCATTTCGAGACATCTCATTTTCATAGCATTGTGCATACTAGGCTGTATCTTAGTTGCATTCATGCATATCATGCATACTGCATCGTGTTCGGGATAGGAGTTAGCCCGGGCACGGGAAACGAGGTGCATTTCGTACTCCGAGTGACGGAATGTGTCTCAATTTTGCCAGTCACCGACACTCTGGATCATCCATGATGGAGTTAGGTTTTGTTGTGTTTTCATGTGCATTCATCCTACATTAAATTGTGCAATTTGACTCCTCGGCCATCATGCCTCAGTATGCATGATTGGTGGCACGAGGATCGAGGCATGCATATATTTGTGAAAATACACTGCTATGCCCCTTTCCTGCTCTCTGTTGCAGCAAAATCAGGAATCAGCAACTTTCCGGGACTTGGCACGCTTTTCAAGAATAATTGTAAAACAGAGGCTAATCGGGGCATCCAGGTGGATTTCCGCGCAAAGCAGCCTAACATACATCATCCATCAGAAGCAAGGCAGTCCCTGGCTTGCATGCCAGTTTTATTTATTTTCTTAGTTAATTTGATTAATTAGGAATTTGTACATTATTCGGACTGTAATATTTGGACTGTAATATTCTTTTATTCGGGACTGTATATTTATTCGGACCCTCTGCGCGAGGGCACAACTGTAATAAGTGTGCGTGTGTGTGTTGTATGTCTTCCAACCCCACGTCTTTCTCCCTTTTATTTATCCGCTTATGATGGTTAGATTAGGGCATATTTAAATTAGCATACAGTATGACAGCATGTTTGCATTCATTCATCTGTTTTGCATGCACCGGGCTCGGCGCATCATACTAACTGCATTGTACTTTCAATTTCAAAGTTGAATACATGATAGTTGTAGCATTCCATATGCCATGTTTAGAATAGCCGAGCCTGCTATAGTTGCATTTTTGCATGTGTTGCATTAGGCATTTCTGTATACTTTGGATTCATGCATGATTTCTAACGTAGTTTCTATTTTGGCTTGGAGTACCCGGTAAGTTTTATGCTTTAGCATCCTTGCATGCGTGTGAGTGACTGCCATGAATAGCATGCTTACCATGAGGCTATGTGCTTACATGATATATCTGCCTGAATGCCTGTGGGTGAAGGTTGGGTTACTTAAATTGGAATAAATCATCAAATGTTTTAAGCCTACCTGCGAGTAGCAAACCCTCTTTCAAAAACAAACATGAAATGTTTCGTTCCAATTCAGGCGACCCGGTCTATACTTGTATGCTGTGCGCATCACATAGTAACCTAGGCTAATAACCGGAATAAGAACACACAAAGTTTTCAAAAATTGATATCATGGTTAGTAGAGGCCGGTCTATGACCGGGCGAGCGGGGGTGCTCACGAAGCGACCTTCCCCAATCGTACCCAAGTTCCCGAGCCGAGGCAACTTTGGTGATGACGGACACGTGGCCTTTTGGCACCGAGTCAGGGTTTCCTAAATTTCCCAAAATAAAATATTTAGGTGGCGACTCTGTATCTGGCAAAGCAGTCCATGTTTGGCACTTCTTTCAAAAATCTATTTTCTTAAAACAATTTGCCGGATTTGGACTCTTTGGTTCAGACTTAGAACCGTGACTACAAAGTCGAGTCCGAGCTGTAGCGAGGTCCCCCGCGGGCTTGTTACAGTTTCTGGCGACTCCGCTGGGGATTTAGAGAACTTGACTCGAACTCATGATATCTGTTTTTGACTACGCTTGTGTGTTTCTTTGCATTGCATTTGCATTGGTGTGCCTAGGACACCGTGTTTGCCATCTGCTATTCCTGAACGGTTTGCTGGAGGCTTGTCTTGTCAAGGCATGACCATAAGGCTGACCGGTTGTGGGCTTTGCCAGTATGGGAACACAAACCCCGGTTTTACCGGGGCACCCTCTTTGACCTTTCGACCTAGTGCATATTCGGATCCATAGTGACCATTCCAAATTAGGACAGGTTGCCTACCCGTTTATAGGTTGTTTAAAACCGCTGTGTGCGTAGTGAAACCCTAGCTCCTGACAAAATAGGACAGGGAAACCCTACCCCAACATAGGGGTGTTTTGGCTCTCACTTATCTGTTATGTGCTTTAGAGTGTGTCTCTACAGGAATGCATGTATCAGTATATGAGTTTGGGCATCAGGCCTGCGGGCATCAGTTCACCATTGTCTGTATCAGGCCTGCGGGCATCAGTTCAGTATTGTCAGTATCAGGCCTGCGGGCATCAGTTCAGTACATGAGTTTGGGTATCAGGCCTGCGGGCATCAGCTAGTATTTGAGAATCAGCTATCTGCGGGTATCAGATTCTGTTTTGGGGAACAGTGATACAGAGATAATGATCAGTGTTTGAGGACAGTGTGTATTCAGCTTATTGACTGTGTGTTGTTATGCCCGGCTGTGTGTCATGCATTTTATTTTAAGCTGTTATGCTGTCCGTTTATTTGTTTATTTGTTTCCTTTTCGCTTTATTTATCTTTTGCTAGGTCAGTTCTAGCACAATTGCTTCCAACCCAGCAGGCATTCCCCAAGCACTTTGGACACGAGGTCGTCGACTCAATCGATCTGAGGATCTAATCGACGGACAGCCAGTGTTCCATTCTCTACCCCCTGTTACCAGAAGAAAGCAGAAAAAGCGCAGTGTATCTGAACAGAGATCACCAGAACAGTGGTTTCCCCCATCAGTGGACAGTCGGATTGAGATCCCCATTGAGACAGATCTGCCAGTAGTTCAGACAAATCAAAACAGTATGACGGCACCAATAGGAGTTGAGGAGATGATGCGCCAAATGCAAGAAACCATGCGGGCCATGCAACAGGATGCCGTTCGCCGGGATGAACTCGCTAAGCAACAAGCTAAGATTATGACCCAGCAGGCTGAGCTGATTACCAGGCTGCAACAACAGAATACAGCATCCGCTTCACATCAAGTCCCTCCTCCGGCAGGGGCTCCATTACCTGAGCAGGCACCTACTGTTCAGAACGCCCCACCAAATGCCCAGAATACCCTGCCGAATATCCAAAACTTACAAGAGGACACGAATCTTCCAACGGGGCCAGCTCCGCCCCCGCTTCCACCACAACTGTCTAAGGTCCATGTACCCAATCGCCCCGACTCTCCCTTCGAGTTCGAGGTTGATCATACAGCTCTGAAATTGAGCAAACTGGAGAAGCTCTTTAAGAAATCCCAAGGGGTCAAGGCTATGCCGGATATCGAAGACGGATATACCGAGGAGGCCGTAACACTCCCCGATAGGTTCAAAATGCCACAAATCGACCGCTTTGACGGGTCCGGCGACCCCATGGTCCATCTCCGACTGTTCGCAGACATCTTGCGGCCAATGGGCCTAACACGACCACAGAAGCTTTCACTATTCGGCCGAACCCTGTCGGGTGTGGCCGCCCATTGGTACGCAAAGTTACAAGATGAAGTGAAAAGGAATTGAGATGAAATGGCTGAGGCCTTTGTCACGCAATATTCATATAACACTCAGATCGAGATCACAACCCGTGATCTTGAAACGACAAGGCAAGAGCCCAAGGAAACTTTCTCGGACTTTGTAATCCGATGGAGGGCAAAGGCGTCAATGATGACTTTAAGGCCCACTGACAAAGATCAAATCCGGATGATTGTGCGCAATCTCCACCCAAAGTTGATGCAGAGAATGATTGTAGTCCCCTTCCCTACTTTCGCAGATTTACATGAGATGGGGGTGCAAATCGAAGATGCAATGAAACAAGGTCTGTTTGACCACGACAGAGAACAATCGAGGAGGACTTTCAACCGCAACAACAATGCGGGCCCGAGTGGCGCTGCAAATACGAGAGCCTCGGAAGTTAGTATGGTCACCACCACTCCCCCTCCCCCTCCAAGGCCCATGGCTGCCACACCCTTCTCCGGCGCGTCCGGAAGCAACACACAAACCAACAGATTCCAACCGCGAGGCCAAAGAACCTTTACCCCACTATATATGCCCCTGACCAAAGTTCTGGGAATATTGATCAGAAAAAATCATTTGAAACCCCTGGAGCCAAAGCCATTACCGAATCCACTCCCCCCCTCTTATGACCCAGCAAAATACTGTGCGTATCACCAACAACACGGTCACGACACCGACCGTTGTTACAGATTGCGTCATGAGATCCAGGATCTTATTGACAAACAGGTGATCGCGCCTCCTGATAAACCCAATGTCACAACCAACCCTCTCCCACCACATAACCAACCTCCCCCTCCCAACAGAATTAATTTTATCCAGACTGGGGTCGCATCTTACGATCCTAGCATCTATATTACGCCCACCCACCTACCCAAGCCGGAGGTGCTCCTCCCCGACGGCACTGATTTCTTGTGCATGGTGGACATCTCCAAAACCCAACCAGAACCGATGGTGGTGACCGTCGAAGACAGGGCAGGGCAGATTTTAGGAGAGAATGAGATTGTTGAATCTGGGACTGGACAGAGTTTTGCTGGGGGAGCCTATGATCCAAGCAAGTACATCCTATCAATGAGCCGAATTGGGCTAGGTATAGAATTGCCAGAGACAAGAGAGCTATGCATGATCCGGGGGGATGGATCTGGGCTATGGGCAGATGATCTGACAGCCGTAGAGGAGGGCTTTGCCAACCTGCAATTTTTCGATGACCAGGAACTGGGGGATGCGTCAATCAACTGGTATGATTATGAGGGATCAGCGGAGGCCACTGGATGGCTCGAGGATCAACCAGATGCAGTGGGGGAAGCCCAACCAGAACAGAGCCCGGCAGGGGCGGAAGTATCAGTTGTGGCCGGAATGGCCGAAAGTCAAGTTGTATCGCCGGAGAGCGCCGGTGCTAAGAATTCCGCTCGAGATTTGGGCATTATGGATACGGGAATTGTTGAACAAACAGCTGTACTGATGCAGCTGGAACGAGAAAAGTTTGAAGAGGCTGAGAGAATTAGGAAAGCTAAAAGCCCTGAGGGGACTGAAAGTGCTGTGTGCACGAAGATAGAGAATGCTGCGAGCATGTGGACAAGGAGTACTGCGAGTGCAACTAAACCGAAGCCAGACAGGTGTCTGTTGGCTCCCGATGGAATGTGGTGGGAAGACGATGACTTATGTCTTGCCCACACGGATGAAGACTGGGGGAATAATCAACCGGATGACACTTGGTACCTCGATGAGGTTGACCACATGACGAGAAGTGGGCGGTACTTCAAACCCCCACACCTGGACCAACCCGAGGCATCCGGGAAGGATAGAGAAGCGGAGAAGCAGAAGGAGAAGCAGATTGAAGAGGAAGCTGTGCTGAAACAGTTGAAAAAGATACAAGCAGACATCTCCATCTGGGGACTGCTAATGGCATCACGAGTACGTAGGGAAGCTGTCCTATCTGCTATGGACAAGTCCAAACTCTCCATAGACACCACGCCTGAACAGCTGGTTGGGCTGGTTTTTCCGGGAGGAGGTTCCCCGGCATTAACCTTTTCGGACAAGGAACTACCGCCTGAGGGCACAAATCATAACAAACCTCTCTATATTTCTGTGGAATGTAGAGATAAGTGGATACCGGTGGTACTTGTTGATACCGGGTCTGCAATTAATATCTGCCCGACCAGAACGGCATATGCAATCGGGTTGAAGCCCGTGGACTTCGTCCCAACTACCCAAGTGATCAGAGCATACGACAATACCAGCAGAGAAGTGATGGGGACTGTTAAAATTCAAACCAAGGTTGGTCCAGGACAACACAGCATTGAATTTCATATCTTGGACGTTCCCGCAACCTTTAACCTACTTTTGGGGCGACCGTGGTTGCACCAGGTCAAAGCAGTCTCTTCCACTCTACATCAGATGCTAAAGTACCCTCACGGGAAAGGGGTAGCGATCGTTTTTGGGAATTCATCAATCCATCCGCCGCCGGAAGTGTCCACACCTGTCTTGGAGATCGAGCACGGCACGGAGGATGTGTTTTTGTCGGGGTTCACTTTGGCCGAGGCTCAAGTGGTGCAGAATGTCATGGCTGTGAATGAGGGTATGTACGTTAGTGCTCAATCTATCTACCTCATGAACAAGCTAAAACATACCCCTGGGATGGGATTAGGGAGAAGCGGCCGGAAGGGCGTCTCAGTGTTGGCCGAAGTGCCACACAACCCTCACGCCTTTAGACTGGGTTATCTGCCCACCAAAGAGGACTGGGTGAGGAAAGGGAAAGAAATGGCCGGAAGAGACAGGGCAAAGAAGGCTGGGAAGCCATTTGAGTTAATGCATAGGCCCATCTGGGGTACCCTAAACGGACGCTTCGTCCGGGAGGGGGAAGATTTTCCATTCTGCGGCTTCCCAGAGCCATGGCTGAACGCGGAGAAGAAGCGCGTGCCTGGTTTTGAAATCTTCTTCGACATACAATTACCTGGGGATGACGTTGCCGAAGCGCAGACAGACCCACCAACTGAGGTTGAGTAGTGTAGAACAGTGGATCCTGAGAGCACAGAGCTTGAAATGGGGGTAGCACTGGCGAGTCTACTATCAGATCCTCTGATCGACCAAGAGTTCTTGGGGGATAACTCTTTGGTTTCTATGATTGGAGATGAAATAGCTGCGGGCTTTCCAGCGCCGATTTTGGATGCATCTATCGCACCTTCTCTCATCTGGCAATATGAAGAAGGCTTTTTATCTAGCAGCTCCAGGTCAGGTAGTGAGCCGGAATCTGATTCCACCGAATCTTGTGTGTCGGAATCAGATTCCAGCTCGACTGAGTCTGAGTCCGGTATTCCTGGGGGTGATAACCCGGATGCCACAGTCCTGTCTAGGTCGTCATTTTCATTTTCTTTTGAGTCTGTTGTAACAGAGGAATCTGACGGCTTGGAAATATTTAATGAGAATGATGTGGATGTGGTTTCTGAGTATTTTTCTGTGCCTGTGATTTATTGCTTAAATCAGGATTTTCAAAATTTTGATGAAAACAACGAGGGAGAAATTCCCCCAGTTTTGCAACGGTTAATTGATCAAGAGCAGGAAAGATTTGTTAAACCTTTAATGGATGAAATCACTACTGTGAATGTTGGTAATGAGAAGGACCCGCGGCTAGTCCAGATTGGGTCCACGTTGTTTTCGGAGGAGCGCGAGCGCTTAGTCGCTTTATTAAAAGATTTCAAAGATGTTTTCGCGTGGTCCTACGAAGACATGCCTGGAATCGATCCTGAGATTGTACAGCACCGGATCCCTCTTGATCCCGAGGCCCGCCCTGTCAAACAGAAACTCAGAAGGATCCGCTCGGACTGGGCTCTCAAAATTAAGGAAGAGGTCACCAAGCAAATTGACGCAAGGTTCCTGCTGGTATCTGAATACCCAACTTGGTTGGCCAACATTGTTCCGGTGCCAAAGAAGGACGGCAGAATTCGGGTTTGTGTAGACTTCAGAGATTTGAACAGGGCCAGTCCGAAGGACGACTTTCCCTTGCCACACATTGATGAATTGGTGGATTTCACGGCAGGACACGCCTTGCTTTCGTTTATGGATGGTTTCTCAGGCTATAATCAGATAGTAATGGCACCCAAAGACCGGGAGAAGACTGCGTTCACTACCCCGTGGGGTACATATTGTTATAGAGTGATGCCATTCGGGTTGAAAAATGCTGGAGCTACGTATCAACGGGTAGCAACTACAATATTGCATGATATGATCCATAAAGAGGTCGAGGTGTATGTGGACGACATGATTGTCAAGTCCAAAGAAAGAGAGGGCCACTACACCGCCTTACAAAAATTCTTTCAAAGGATCAAAGAGTTTCGGCTGCGACTGAATCCCCAGAAATGCACGTTTGGTGTTACAGCGGGGAAGATGCTAGGGTTTCTGATTACACAAAGGGGCATCGAGGTCGACCCTTCCAAAATCAAGGCCATCTTAGAAATGCCACCACCAAGGACTGAAAAGGAGGTGCGAGGCTTTCTGGGTAAAGTGCAATTCATAAGACGGTTTATTTCTAAATTAACCTTGACTTGTGAACCACTTTTTGGTCTCCTGAAGAAAGGAAAGAAATTCCAATGGGACGGCCGATGTCAAGCAGCTTTTGAGCAGATCAAAGAGTATCTACAGAACCCGCCCGTGTTGTCACCACCAGAGCCGGGGAGACCGTTGATATTGTACCTTTCGGTAACTGAGACTACCATGGGCTGCATGCTCGCGCAGGAGTCAGAAGACAAAGTGGAAAGAGCCATCTACTATCTGAGCAAAAAGATGCTGGATTACGAGACCCGCTATACACCGCTGGAGAAGGCTTGTTTGGCCTTGGTATGGGCAACCAGGAAGCTGCGGCACTACCTGTTAGCTCACTCTGTAATGTTGGTTTCGCGTTTGGATCCCATCAAATATCTTTTCGAGAAACCAGCACTTACGGGTAGGCTAGCTCGTTGGCTGCTGTTGCTCTCCGAATTTGATTTGAAGTATGTAACGCGCAAGTCAGTAAAAGGGAGAGCGGTAGCGGAGTTCCTTGCCGACCACCCGGTTGAGGGGGATGAAACGGTTGAGTATCTATTCCCAGATGAAGCCATTCTGCACGTCGAAGATGAAACTTGGACGATGTACTTTGACGGAGCGTCAAACCAGTATGGGTACGGGATAGGGGTGTTGCTGATAGCGCCTGACGATTCTCGTATCCCTTTAGCATTCAAGCTCCAGTTCAAAGTCTCGAACAATGAAACAGAGTATGAGGCATGTATTGCTGGCCTGGAAGCAGCCCTAGAACTGGGGGTAAGACGGTTGGACGTCATTGGGGACTCGAACCTTGTTGTGTCTCAAGCAAAAGGAGATTGGAAAGTCAAGGAGGAAAGGATGATAATTTACCACCAAACCTTGGATTTGCTAATTCCTCGATTTGAGAAGCTAAATTTCACCCACCTCGTAAGAGAGAACAACAGGTTCGCAGATTCACTAGCAACTCTATCTTCTATGATAGACATCCCGTCCGGAGTCCGGATGCGTCCAGTCATTATTGATCAAAAGTTTGCGCCAGCATACGAGTCGATTTCCGCCATAGATGAGGTTCAAGACGGCAACCCCTGGTATTACGACATCTGGAACTTCTTGGAAAAGGAGACATATCCACCAGGGGCAAATGCCAAGGATAAGAGGGCCATCAGAAGAATGGCTGCTCAGTTCATTATCTGCGGGGGTAAGCTGTACAAAAGGGGTTATCTGGGAATGCATAAGCTCTGTGTAGAAGCTGAAGAGTCGAAACGCCTGATGGAAGCCATCCATGGGGGGGAGTGCGGTGCACACATGAATGGAGTAATGCTGGCCAGAAAGATCCTCAGACAGGGCTACTACTGGTCAACCATGGAGGAGGATTGTATTAGTTTTGTTCAGCGATGCCACAAGTGTCAAATTCATGCAAACCGCATGAACATCCCGCCGTCAAAGCTGTACAACATGACTTCGCCATGGCCTTTTTCAGTCTGGGGAATTGATGTGATCGGAGCTGTTACCCCGAAGGGGTCAAACGGGCATGAGTTTATCCTAGTAGCGATAGATTATTTTACAAAGTGGGTCGAGGCCCAATCATACGCAGTGTTGAAGGCGTCGCACGTCGCAAAGTTCATCAGAAACAACATCATCTGTCGCTACGGGTGCCAAACGAGATAATTTCAGATAATGGTTCCCACTTCAAGAAAGAAGTGATAGACTTGTTGGAGAAATACAATGTGGCTTTCCATAAGTCATCTATATACCGGCCGCAGACCAACGGAGCGGTTGAGGCCGCCAACAAGAATATCAAACATATACTGCAGAAGATGGTGGGAACCTATCGGGATTGGCCAGACAAGCTGCCATTTGCTCTGTGGGGCTACAGGACTTCAATCAGAACTTCTACTGGAGCAACTCCATATTCATTGGTCTATGGAATGGAGGCTGTTCTACCCATTGAGATTGAGGTTCCGTCGTTATGAGTATTGGCTGAGTGCCAAATAGCCGAAGCAGATTGGCAGCAAAGCAGATTCGAAGAACTCATGCTCTTTGATGAAAGAAGACTGAAAGCACTATACCACATCCAAGGCTATCAACGCAGAATTGCCCGGGCTTTCAACAAGAAGGTTAAGTCCAGGAATCTGAAAGAAGGAGATTTGGTGCTCAAAGACAACCGAGCTCCCATCCACGACCCAAGGGGCAAGTTCAAACCCAATTGGACTGGTCCTTACATCATCAAAGCTATCTGGTCAGGTGGAGCTGTGGTTCTGATGGATCTAGATGGCTTGGAGTTCTCACAACCGATCAATATGGACAAGTTGAAGAAATACTATCCTTGAGAGGCTCGCCAGGCCGAAAACCCGAAAGGGCGCCCTAGGCAAAAGTCAGAGCACAAAAAAATTAGAAAATTTAAAAACTGAGCTCGCAAGGTTGAAAACCCGCAAAGGGCGGCCTTGGCAAAAGTTAGAGCGCAAAAGGAGAGTGAAAATACTCGAGTGAACCTTGGCCTGAACTACGTAAGGCTTGATTCCCATCTTTGGGATACGTAGGCAACTTCACCTTGAAGTTCAGCCATAAACTTTTCCCCGATCAACTCTGTCCATTTCGATCATCTCAGTCATCTTTATCCATCAGCATTTATCGCGATCTCCGGTACAGTGCTGTTCAAACTAGGGGCAACTTTCCGTTGCCGCGACGGTGCAAAGTTACTCAGACAAGGGGCAACTTTCCGTTGCTATGAAGTGCCGCATTGTTCTTCAGACTAGGGGCAACTTTCCAGTTACAGGGATCTGGGGTTGTGCATCTCAGTGACAGATCTTCGGCGTGTCCAGTTCTGATCCACATCGAAAATAGTTTTGAAAAGTTTTAATAAAAGTTGACTTTGTTCAAATCAATCTTTTTACGACTAAGACCATTTTTGGACCAAAAGCGGAAAATTTTCAGTACCATAACCTTCAATTTCATTGATTTCAAAACTGAGTTCTCCTGCTCTTGCATTACAATCGAGGTTGCTTTTTTTAGTACATTCATAAAGAAAACTTGAAAACGCTAAATAAGCAATAAATTTGGGGCATAGTTGAATCAAGTATCTCTGCGTCCCCTCCCAGAGCTGGACGGAGCATCTGATGCCAAGCTAGGCCCAACCTGTGCCTCCTCATTGAGCCAATCCAAGCACTCATCGGACAAAGTGCAACTGAAAGTAGAAGCAGGGGCCAGGAGCTCTCTAGTCCTCCATGCTGTGGCATATCAGGCAAGCTGCGCACCCCGGATCGGGAAAGCGGCTGGGTACTCAATCCCCTCCGGTGGGCAGGTTTGATCATGACCAAACTGACGCAGGAACCGGAACGGTTAGACCAATCAATTGGATCCCAATCAGTCGGGACATACTATAGCTCATTGCCGGGAGGTTGAGCCAAGGACAACGCCAAGCAATGCCGTCTGCGGACAAATTGCACATCCAATCAAACCACCACCTTTCGTCAAGAGCATTGACTAGGCGCTGTCGAAAGAAGTAGCCTCGAGCTGAATAGGTCGGGCAAGAGTCCACAACCTACAACTTGTCCATTAACCATACCTAGGAGAGGGATGGAAAATGAGAGAATAAAGAACAGAGAGATGTACGATGAGAGAAAAGTAAGACAAGGGTTTTGTGAGAAAAACCGAGCCTGAGGGTCGAGTGATGTGAGCAAATATATGTGAGGTCGGGTGGGAAACATTACCTGCAGCAGCAGTGGACTCCCGGCAAACCTAGTCACCTCCCGGCGATAGACAGAATCTAAGCCCATCAGTGTCTCGGCCAAGGTCATGGCAATACAGCTCTTCCCTTCTCTCAAGCCTTGGGCGACTTCAATCAGGCGAATGCTAGCCCCGCCGAAGCCCGAGGAAAGCAGAAAGTGAGACAACAAACATAAGCAGAGGGCGTGTTGCTGGAAACCCTGCCAATAATGGTTGCTGCGGTCACCGGCGTCGGAAAAACGATGGATCAAGTCGAGGATGTCCAGTTCCCCACTGCAGATCAGAGATCGAGCATCATGCGCCGTGAGCCCACACATCCTCCCTAAAGCCTGAGCATGGCCAAAACGGAGCTGGGGCAAGATCACTTCAGAGCATTCAGACTCCATCAAAACCTGAAAATCTTCAAAAGTGGGACACATCTCTTGGCCGCCAAAGCTAAAAACGTGCGTCACTAGATTCCAGAACCTTGCCACGGCATAGAGAAAAGGGAGCTGTAGCGGAGTACGGCTCAGCGTTAATAGTGCATTCAAACCGAAACCCCGAAAGTTCAGCTTTTCCGAACCATCTAGAGAAGAGATCCAAGATGTGAGATTTTTCGCGAGAAACGCCTCCATCTTTGTCTAAAACTAAGATGAAATGAATGTTCCCGAAGTTGAGGCTTTTATAGAGGGAAAAACACTATTCACGGGGACACGTGTCAAAAATCAGGTGGCTGCAGGAATAAGTGGCCGGCCGGCCACCTTTTCTGGCTGGCCAGTCATTCTCTTTTTCAAAAAAGGCCGGCCAGCTGTCTCTCTCCACAAAATTGGCCGGCCGGCTCCCAAAGGTGGCCGGCAATGCTGCAGTGTGTCTCCTTGGCCCTGTTTTACTCTTCGAGGGAAAGTTTCAAGCATTTCCATGCAACGGGAGAGTCAAAGGCCTTCATCTCCCTCCGTTTTGGATGCGTTCCGGTGCCCAGATTGTCCGAAGTACACTCTGTTATTGCTGAGTTTTGTTTATCGAGTTGTTGTTTTGCTTATCGAGTTGTTTGTCGAGCGGACGTGTTTCGTGTTTTCGAGCCATTGTTCTCTGTTTAAACAATCTTTGTTTAAAGTCTTGTTTATTTGCGTTGTCAACGTTGTTGCATTTTGCTTATCGAGTTGTAAACTTCCTAAGGTTCTGTTATATCTTAGTAGGTTGAGTTGCTTAGTTTGTTGCGTCGGTTCACTACCTGACTTGGTGATTACACAATGCACATTCCCATTCAAATTCTTTTTTTGTGCGAAATAAAATGATGCGATACGATGCTAAAAGCTTAAAATACAAACACCTTTTCAAAAGCTATTTCATTCCATCATGCTTTACAACAAACAAAGGTACAAATTTTACAAAAAATAAAACTGCCTAACAATGTGCAAAGTGCTACAAACTACTAGTAAAAGAAAAATAAAGCAGGAAACAACAGCATCAATGTCCTCGGGAACGGGAACGAGAAGCACTCCTCATCCTCTTCTGCGGGACAACCTCTGCACCATCATCATCATCTGAGTCGGAGCTGTCATCCTCAGGATCCCCCTCAGCCTCGCCTCTGTTCCCCGAACCAAGACCGGAGCCCCCCTCCTCAGCAGATGTCTCTGACTGACGGTCGGTAGCCTCCTCCTCCTCCTCCTCAGCATCCTCCTCCTCCTCATCAGGCTCCGCCTCTACAACGTGAGCCCTGCGTCTGCGGACAGGCCCTCCTCGAGCTCCTTGAAAAGGTCTAGATGGCCCGGCTCCTCGGAAAGGCCGGGATGGCCCCGCCCCCTGAAAAGGCCCGGGTGACCCAACTCCCTGAAAAGGCCCAGATGGCCCAGCTCCCCAAGAAGGCCCAGGTGGCCTGCCCTGCGGCTGACCGGACCATGAAGGTATCTGAAAACAAAAAGTTCAATTCAAATACATCAGTCCGAATATATACATCAGATGCAGATACAAGCAAAGGCTACGTGAAGTGGATGCATGTAAATACAGTGTACAAGTGGGGTGTGTGTCAGATGTGCTCTACACAAGTAGTCTATCGATGCAGTAGAAATCAGCATGTCATCAGAAGTATGATAAATGCCAGAAAACTGAAAGGTACCTGAATGCCCGCGACAGACAACTGTGCCTCCCTACGCAGGACCATGCCTTCGAGTGTGGCCACCAGTCCAACCACCTCCTCCATGTACCCTCGTGGTGGCTGCAAATATGAGCTCATAATCATCAGTGAACAAAAGAATGTCTAAACATCTGAATGATGAATGAAAAACAGTGGAGCATACCAGCGGTGAGTCAGGATCAATGGCGTATCGATCACTGGGCATCGGAGGCTCTAGCGGGATCGGGATCGGAGAGATAGCCCCATACTGCCACGCCATCAACTCAGTCGGCATATCTGGCCATCCAGGATGAGGATAAGTCGACAGAATCGGAGGAACCGATCTACCCCCACCTCTAGATGTACCAGCCCTACTAGTAGAAGGGGCGTCTGCAGCCCGAGCTCGGGCCTGGCCCGAGGATGACATACCGACAGGCCTCGTCATCGAGGTGCGAGCTCCCGTTAATGGAGGCATCAAATATATGTGACGGTAAGTGGCATAGTCCCCCTCCTCAAGATATAGTAAAGCATCGCTACCCAGCATAGCGCCGACTACCTCCGAGTAAGAGAGCCTGTCAGCAGTCCGCATACTGACTGGGGGTACTGCGGAAGGATCCTGAGAAAGATACCCCCATACCTGACGCAGAAAGCGTTCCCCCAGGAACCATGCCCTGCCAACCGGCCCTTCGAGCAGGACCCTATACTGGGAGATGTCCGACCCTCCGGTATACTGAAGTCGGAGACCATCACCCAGGGGCGCCCAAGGCTGCCATGAGATCTACGGATGATAAATGCATAAACCAATCAGAAATCGGGAATATACAGAGCAAATCAAAGATGAAAATGAAAGGAACTGAAAGTTCTGAAGTACCTCCGAATGCCGCACAGTGTCAAAGTACTGTCGCAAGTAAATGAGGGTCTCTCGGGGTCTCGGCCGGTGCGGGCCCTCGAACACTAGTGAGTATGGGGTCATGGGAAGCCCTGCCACCTCCAACTCTGGGGCTAATGCTGGGAAGTATACATAGACCCATAGCTGAGAAAAACAGTGCAGAATGTAAGTACGAAATGCGGAGAGCAAAATACAGACTGTAAAAGTGCGCTGTGTGTGCAATATACAAGTAATGAAGAGCAGAAATGTAAATCAAGGGGCTAATGCTGGGAAGTATACATAGACCCATAGCTGAGAAAAACAGTGCATAATGTAAGTACGAAATGCGGAGAGCAAAATACAGACTGTAAAAGTGCGCTGTGTGTGCAATATACAAGTAATGAAGAGCAGAAATGTAAATCAAGGGGACAGAAAAGTACCTCCCAGGCTCTCCAGTAGCCGCCAAGTAAATCTCCCCGCCCGCGGGAGGTCGCGCTCATATAAAAGTAAAGGGTAGCCAGGCCGGCGCCACCCCAGTCATATCGATGGACCTGTGATAGGTCAACCAGAGCGCTCAGCAGGTATAGCCCGACTGTGTTCCCTCTATCGACGAACAGGGTAGTCCCGAAGAGGAACATAAGGAAACCACGGGCGTACTGCTCCGTCTCCTCAGGAGTCTCGGGCACCATCTCCGCCCGCCGGAAGTGGGAAGAGAACCAAGTATATCGGACTCTCCCAGAAACCCTGTCAACAGGCGGGCGAGCCCCCAATAGATACATCCAAGCGGCCTCCCACTCGCCCATATCCTCATCATAAGGGATGGGCCAACCTCCTATGTCTAAGCCAGTCAACACAGCGAAGTCTAGAGGCGTCATGGTCATGTCTCCAGTGGTAGAGAAATGAAAGGAGTTGGTGGTGTCCCACCATTTCTCTACCAAGGCTGCCATAAGTGTCCTCCTGGCGGAACAACGTGACAACCCAACGCAGAAGGGCCCGAACCCTGCCAAGTCTATCAAATCTCGGACACCCTCCGGGAGCTCAACGTACCAGTCCCGCGCGGCGGTGGAACCGTATCCCCGTACACTACGAGAACCAACCTGCATTCAAAATGAATACATGTGTCAATAACGAAATGAATGGGCTGTGTGCCAATGAGATGAACTGGGCTGTGTGCCAATGAGATGAACTGGGCTGTGTGCCAATGAGATGAAATGGGCTGTGTGCCATGTGTGCCAATGAGATGAAATGGGCTGTGTGCCAATGAGATGAACTGGGCTGTGTGCCAATGAGATGAAATGGGCTGTGTGCCAATGAGATGAACTGGGCTGTGTGCCAATGAGATGAAATAGGCTACGTGCCGATGAAATGAAATGGGTTGTGTACCGATGAAGTGAAATAAGCTACATGCAAATTCTAATCTGGGCTGCGTGTTCAGAAAATTTAAAGTTTGGGCTGCGTGTTCAACTTTCTATCAGTGTGGGCTGCGTATTCACTATTCTAATCTGGGCTGCATGTTCAGAAAATTTAAAGTTTGGGCTGCGCGTTCAACTTTCTATCAGTGTGGGCTGCGTGTTCACTATTCTAATCTGGGCTGCATGTTTAGAAAATTTAAAGTTTGGGCTGCGTGTTCAACTTTCTATCAGTGTGGGCTGCGTGTTCACTATTTAATCTGGGCTGCGTGTTCAGAAAATTTAAAGTTTGGGCTGCGTGTTCAACTTTCTATCAGTGTGGGCTGCGTGTTCACTATTCTAATCTGGGCTGCGTGTTCAGAAAATTTGAAGTTTGGGCTGCGTGTTCAACTTTCTATCAGTGTGGGCTGCGTGTTCACTATTCTAATCTGGGCTGCGTGTTCAGGAAATTTAAAGTTTGGGCTGCATGTTCAACTTTCTATCAGTGTGGGCTGCGTGTTCACTATTCTAATTTGGGCTGCGTGTTCAGAAAATTTAAAGTTTGGGCTGCGTGTTCAACTTTCTATCAGTGTGGGCTGCGTGTTCACTATTCTAATCTGGGCTGCGTGTTCAGGAAATTTAAAGTTTGGGCTGCGTGTTCAACTTTCTATCAGTGTGGGCTGTGTGTTCACTATTCTAATCTGGGCTGCGTCTTCAGAAAATTTAAAGTTTGGGCTGCGTGTTCAACTTTCTATCAGTGTGGGCTGCGTGTTCACTATTCTAATCTAGGCTGTGTGTTCAGAAAATTTAAAGTTTGGGCTGCGTGTTCAACTTTCAATCAGTGTGGGCTGCGTGTTCACTATTTAATCTGGGCTGCGTTTTCAGAAAATTTAAAGTTTGGGCTGCGTGTTCGACTTTCAATCAGTGTGGGCTGCGTGTTCACTATTCTAATCTGGGCTGCGTGTTCAGAAAATTTAAAGTTTGGGCTGCGTGTTCAACTTTCTATCAGTGTGGGCTGCGTGTTCACTATTTAATCTGGGCGGCGTGTTCAGAAAATTTAAAGTTTGGGCTGCGTGTTCAACTTTCTATCAGTGTGGGCTGCGTGTTCACTATTCTAATCTGGGCTGTGTGTTCAGAAAATTTAAAGTGTGGGCTGTGTGTTCACTTTCGAATTCGGGCTGTGTGTTCGACAAATCAGTGTTTGAGCCGTGTGTTCACCTCTAAACTAATGTGTACTGTGCGTTCGCAATTAATTAATGAACCAAGTGTTCAGAAATTCGAATGTTTAAACTACATGTTCAGGATGCAAGCACAGTACTATGTCATAAGCTAAACTGCGTGTTCAAGCATGGCAAAGGTGCGAAATGTACGAAAAATGCAGAAAACGAAGTAAATACCTCTCGAGCCTCATGGGAGAGGTGATGCTCTGGCTCTCGGAGAAGCAAATCCCCAGGTGCTCGCTCGTCAAAGCTAGTGAAGTGACGGAAGACGGCACAAGGGAGGACATGTGCTGGCGGATTGTACCTCCCGGGAATAAAAGGTCGGGTCCTCGGGGGTAGAGTCATGGGATCAAAATTGTCTCCGGCACCTGGAAAGCCTCCGCCGTGGGGAGAATTGCCCGCCATTTTCAAAGAATCTGCAAAAGGAGCAAAAATGAGCGAAAATGAGCCAAAATTAGAAAAAGTCAACAAAAGTCAACTCCCGAGAAAATCTTCCAAATATTGAGGCAAACTTACCTCAAGTGGCGAAAATGAGAAAAGAAGCTCCGAAACCGGAATTTAATCGCTTCAAAGTGTTTAAAACTGAATGTTTTTGCGGAAACAACTTGCGTGGGGCGTTGGAAAACGCGTATGGAACTCAGATCTGGAGAAGAAAGTGTTGTAGGAGGCAAGAAAGGAAGAGATCTCGGCTGCATTATATAGGCCCCAAGTCTTGGATTGAAGGAGCATCAAAAAGGAGGTGAAAATACCAAAATGTCCTCGGATTTGGGCATATGGCCGGCCGGCCACCTTTTCTAGCCGGCCAGCCATTTCTTTTTTGGAAAACCGGCCGGCCAGCCAATTACTTTTTGCAAAAGTGGCCGGTGGCCTCCCCTTGGGAAGATAAACGGCCGGCCATGTCCCTCACAGGCTCACCTAGCTCCCTGCAAATTTTGAGGAAGATCGGAGTTCCCGGGACCTGAAAAAATTCAAGAAGAGTACACTTCCGGTCGTGAAATTGCTCCGCCGGAACTTCAGCTTCAAGATCTGACATGTGTCTCATCATCATTCATCAAAATCAAAGTGTATCCTTTTTGAAAGAGTTGTAGCCTTTCCGGGAAGCGGATCGGAGGCCGTGATCGAGGTACCTTCGCCGAAACACGCATTTCCGTGCTCGTTGTTTCGTAACAAACAGGCACGTTAACTTATGCTCGCTTTGTACTATCATGCACATAATTCGCATTCTCATGAGCATACTCACATTTTTATGCACATTTCTTGATATTGGCATACCTCTATGTTTGAGCATACGTTGTCACGCATGTTCCACTCTTGCATTGCGATGCATTCACTCACCGGCACTGCGTGTGTCAAACTTTCGGAATCACATTAAATGTATGTTGGTAGCATATTGTACTTGTTGCAATTTCTCTCTTTTACAGGCACGATATTGTATGTACGGTTCAATTGAGGCTGGTGCGACCAGATGAATCGCGCAGGTATCGTATCTTCTCGAAGTGAGACGTGGCGGGGATTGAATAATTCTCCGCATTCTTAACTGCATGAAATGTAGATGTTGCTTTGCATTCTTGCTTAAAACTGTTGCATCTATTTGCGAATACTTGCTTCATTACAGCTTGCTGCATTTGCATGATCATTGAGTTATGTTGGGCTTCTTGCATATCGCTTTGCATTTTGCCCCCCCCCCCCGCCTGCGGGCACATCTCTGTTTACTTTGTACGTTTGTCTAAGTCTTCGGCCTTGTCAAAAATGGGTCGTCTCTGGGCTTTGACATTCACTCCCGTCACTTGTGACTTCCGAGTTCTGTCAAAGAGGGGCAACTGTAAACACCCCATTTTTGACCGACCTTAAGACTCAGACGTCACTGATTGAGCGCTTGGTGATGTTGCATAATGTGCTCGTTCAGGAGTTCCAGAGTCACGGCCGTGAGCCCTGCCTCCGGACTTCCGAACCCTCTTTTGTGCTTTGCCTCGGTTTGCGAACCAGGCTCGGTTTTTGCGGTTTCTTTTCCTAAGGGAAGGGAGAGGTCCCGTAAACCATCTCTCAATGTCCGTAGGCTACATTTCGTGGTCGTAGGCCATTTTGCCCATTTCGGAGTCCAGTTTCCGGTTTTTCGGGACCGTTGGCCGTGTGCCTCGGTTCGGGACCGCCTAACCATCTCCGTTTGCTCTGATTTTTGGCATGCATCTTATTTAATCCCTTTTGAGGGACACTGGGGTCTGAGAAACCCACTTCGAGGTCGAATACCATTCTCGGTGTTTAACGGGCAGTTTCTGGGGCCCCGAACTGCGTGTTTTGGCCCCCGAAAATTCATTTTGCAACGGTTTTCGTTCATTTTTGGCAGGTACCTCTGTTTTATCACTAGGAAGGTCACTGAAAGATGGAAGGCCAGTAATTGTTGCAGCAACCAGCTATACATCCTCCGACGCCCTCCGACGCCCGTTTTTCACACTTCTGGGCTAATGTTGAACACCTTGGGCCCACTTTCTTGAACTTTGAACCACATATTTGTGATGTACACACTTGGGAGGACCCTAAAAGTTGGTGGCCGGCCAGTAATTCCATTTGACCCTTTTGAACCCCTCCTTCCGGGCTAATGTTGAACACCTTGGGCCCACTTTCTTGAACTTTGAACCACATATTTGTGATGTACACACTTGGGAGGACCCTAAAAGTTGGTGGCCGGCCAGTAATTCCATTTGACCCTTTTGAACCCCTCCTTCCGGGCTAATGTTGAACACCTTGGGCCCACTTTCTTGAACTTTGAACCACATATTTGTGATGTACACACTTGGGAGGACCCTAAAAGTTGGTGGCCGGCCAGTAATTCCATTTGACCCTTTTGAACCCCTCATTCCGGGCTAATGTTGAACACCTTGGGGCCACTTTCTTGAACTTTGAACCATATATTTGTGATGTACACACATGGGAGGACACCATCATGTGGTGGCCGGCCACTAAATCAGCTTGACCCTTTTGACCCCTAGCCGGCCGGCTAGGGGGTGTGGCCGGCCGGCCACCTGCAACCAAAATAACTGGCCGGCCGTAATCTTCACACTGTTCACTTTACAGCTGTATGGCTTTATCCCCCAGAAAATATCAATATCCGGGGGATATTTTGTGGGGGAAAACTTGTTTCCTTTTCCCCCACCTTTACACCCCCTTTTTGGTCCATATAACCAGCTGGTGGCATCACATATAGGGGTTAGAAAATTTGTTCTTCAAGCCTCAAGATCCATATCTCCCTCCATCCTTCTCATTTTCCTAAAAAACCTTAAGTCCTACACCTTGTTTTCTTCATCACCACCAAGCTCTACCATCATCACTTCATTTCCAGCAACAAGGAGGGCTTCTCAAAGGCTAAAGGAGCTGCAAATTGGTCCAAGAAGCAACAAAAGACTTGTCTCCAAGGGTGAGTTACCATTTTCTCTTTTTTAAGCTTTTCTTTGCAATATTTCTTAGCCTCTCCTTCTTATACATTTGAGCTCCGACCAAAACTGAAAGTATCTTTTTTTTTGAGCTCATTTTCATGTCTCATTAAGGGCTCAACCCTGTTTGAGCCCTCCATCTTCCACTTGCTTCATTATCCCTCTAAAAGGTCATTTTCTTGCATGATATTTTTAGCTTGTGTGTGATTTATTTTGGAGCGTGTTGTAAACTGATAATAGGCTTATTTTGAGCCCCTCTTCAACATTGAAGAAGGGCTCAACACTGTTTGAGACTTCCATGTTATACTTCCCTTTATACTCCTTTTCTTGGTCCCATTTTTGCATGCTATGGCAGCCTACCATGCTTTTGTTTTTGGCCATTTTACAGTTCTGGAAATAGTCTTATTTTGGTCCATTCTTCATGTTTCATTTAGGGCCTTTCATGGTTTGGGACCTCCATATGCCACTTCATGTTATATCTCTCTTTTATTCCCCATTCTTGCATGTTTAGTTAGCCTATCATGCTTTTGTTTTTGGCCATTTTACAGTTCTGGAAATAGTCTTGTTTTGGCCTATACTTCATGTTTCATTAACATTTTTTTTTCTGTTTGGTGATTATTTTGTATACTTCATGTTATAGCACCTTTTGAGCCTCAATCTTGTGCCTTTTTTTTAGCATGTTTGTATATTGATTTGAGGTTTGCCATATACTGTAAACATTCATATTTTTGGTCCCTCTTCAATGTTGTAGAAGGAAATTTTTCAGTTTGGATTTTTCTTATATCACTTGCTTCATTACCCCTCTCTTGGCCCCTATTCTTGCATGCCATTTTTGCCCTACCTATGCTTGCTGTTTGGCCATGTTTATAACTGTGAAAGTGCCTTTTTTGGGACTGCCTAGCTTCTGTCTTTGCATTACATGTCCATATTGTGCATGTTTGGCATAGCTATAGGCCATTTCGGGTGCCTGAATTCGCATTTCGGGACAATTCCATGCATTTAGTGTCATTTCGCCTCATTTCGGGACTGTTTTCCCCAATATTTTAGTGCTGAAATTCTATTAGAATGATTGCTTTCCATTTCTATGTCATTGCATCGCATTTTGTCATCGCCTCGGTTTGCGTGCCCGTGCGCACGCATTTCGAGGCGCCTCATTTTCATCCATCGGCATCCTATGTGACTGTGGCTGAGGCTCTCTCATGTTGGTATAAGCCCATATCATGTTTCCATGTCATTTGCATTGCGTATGCCATTGCCTCGGTTTGCGTGCCCGCGTGCACGCATTTCGAGGCGCCTCATTTTCATCCATCGGCATCCTATGTGAGTGTGGCTGAGGCTCTCTCATGTTGGTATAAGCCCATATCATGTTTCTATGTCATTTGCATTGCGTATGCCATTGCCTCGGTTTGCGTGCCCGTGTGCACGCATTTCGAGGCGCCTCATTTTCATCCATCGGCATCCTATGTGAGTGTGGCTGAGGCTCTCTCATGTTGGTATAAATCCATATCATGTTTCCATGTCATTTGCATTGCGTATGCCATTGCCTCGGTTTGCGTGCCCGTGTGCACGCATTTTGAGGCGCCTCATTTTCATCCACTGGCCTCTTATGTGAGTGTGGCTGAGGCTCTCTCATGTTAGTATAAGTCCATGTTGCATTCTATATGCCATTTTTGCCATATTGCATTGCATATGCCATTGCCTCGGTTTGCGTGCCCGTGTGCACGCACTTCGAGGCACTTCATTTTCATCTACCGGCTTCTTATGTGAGTGTGGCTGAGGCTCTCTCATGTTAGTATAAGTCCATGTTACATTTTCCATGCCATTTTAGTCACTTGCATTGCATATACAATCGCCTCGGTTTGCGTGCCTGTGTGCACGCATTTCGAGGCCTCTCATTTTTTACGGCATAGTGCATACTAGATTGTATCTTAGATTGCATTCTGTCATTTTTTCGATTTGCATGCCCGTGTGCACGCATTTCGAGGCATCTCATTTTCATAGCATTGTGCATACTAGGCTGTATCTTAGTTGCATTCATGCATATCATGCATACTGCATCGTGTTCGGGATAGGAGTTAGCCCGGGCACGGGAAACGAGGTGCATTTCGTACTCCGAGTGACAGAATGTGTCTCAATTTTGCCAGTCACCGACACTCTGGATCATCCATGATGGAGTTAGGTTTTGTTGTGTTTTCATGTGCATTCATCCTACATTAAATTGTGCAATTTGACTCCTCGGCCATCATGCCTCAGTATGCATGATTGGTGGCACGAGGATCGAGGCATGCATATATTTGTGAAAATACACTGCTATGCCCCTTTCCTGCTCTCTGTTGCAGCAAAATCAGGAATCAGCAACTTTCCGGGACTTGGCACGCTTTTCAAGAATAATTGTAAAACAGAGGCTAATCGGGGCATCCCGGTGGATTTCCGCGCAAAGCAGCCTAACATACATCATCGATCAGAAGCAAGGCAGTCACTGGCTTGCATGCCAGTTTTATTTATTTTCTTAGTTAATTTGATTAATTAGGAATTTGTACATTATCCGGACTGTAATATTTGGACTGTAATATTCTTTTATTCGGGACTGTATATTTATTCGGACCCTCTGCGCGAGGGCACAACTGTAATAAGTGTGCGTGTGTGTGTTGTATGTCTTCCAACCTCACGTCTTTCTCCCTTTTATTTATCCGCTTATGATGGTTAGATTAGGGCATATTTAAATTAGCATACAGTATGACAGCATGTTTGCATTCATTCATCTGTTTTGCATGCACCGGGCTCGGCGCATCATACTAACTGCATTGTACTTTCAATTTCAAAGTTGAATACATGATAGTTGTAGCATTCCATATGCCATGTTTAGAATAGCCGAGCCTGCTATAGTTGCATTTTTGCATGTGTTGCATTAGGCATTTCTGTATACTTTGGATTCATGCATGATTTCTAATGTAGTTTCTATTTTGGCTTGGAGTACCCGGTAAGTTTTATGCTTTAGCATCCTTGCATGCGTGTGAGTGACTGCCATGAATAACATGCTTACCATGAGGCTATGTGCTTACATGATATATCTGCCTGAATGCCTGTGGGTGAAGGTTGGGTTACTTAAATTGGAATAAATCATCAAATGTTTTAAGCCTACCTGCGAGTAGCAAACCCTCTTTCAAAAACAAACATGAAATGTTTCGTTCCAATTCAGGCGACCCGGTCTATACTTGTATGCTGTGCGCATCACATAGTAACCTAGGCTAATAACCGGAATAAGAACACACAAAGTTTTCAAAAATTGATATCATGGTTAGTAGAGGCCGGTCTATGACCGGGCGAGCGGGGGTGCTCACGAAGCGACCTTCCCCAATCGTACCCAAGTTCCCGAGCCGAGGCAACTTTGGTGATGACGGACACGTGGCCTTTTGGCACCGAGTCAGGGTTTCCTAAATTTCCCAAAATAAAATATTTAGGTGGCGACTCTGTATCTGGCAAAGCAGTCCATGTTTGGCACTTCTTTCAAAAATCTGTTTTCTTAAAACAATTTTCCGGATTTGGACTCTTTGGTTCAGACTTAGAACCATGACTACAAAGTCGAGTCCGAGCTGTAGCGAGGTCCCCCGCGGGCTTGTTACACATGTTGGCGAGGACTTTGCATATGTCTGTATATAGTTTTCATGGGTTGACTTAGTTTTTGGATGATCCTATTTGTACAGAACTTATGCTACTATATTTCTGTTGTGAGTTATTAATGTATATATGTTTGGTTGTTTGGGTGTGCCATGTAAGCACAACTCTATGGACAAAGTTTTGAACTGCTTCCGTTTGGCCCCCATTAACTCTGTTAAAAATACATTTGTTTTGGTTTGAGGCCGTAGGTAATCTCATGATTACTGGCCGGTTATGTCCTTAACCAACGGGGGCGGGTTCGGGTCATGACACTTGTAGCATGCAAAAAATTCGTTCACCGTCATTTCAGCCCCCTCGTTCGCCTGCGGCCACGCACTCGCAGAGGCTAGTAAGATCTTCCACGCATTGGGCATCAGTTGGCCCGGAGCCACCTCCAGCCGATCCAACACGTGCACTACTATCCGAAGGAGTGGCAACTTCAAACCCCCCTTTAACGCCTCCTCGTACATGGCGAATTTCCCCGGTCGAGCATCGGATGCCCTCTCCTTTGATGTCAGCAGTTTTAACTCTATTTTCGCGGGAATCTGATATTTCTCGCGCAGACCCTCCAACTCCTCCGCAGTAAAGGTCGACTTGTCGGCCTTCGTGTGCCAGTGATCTGGCTCAACCTGACTGATTGGCTTCGCAGCCGCTATCAGCGTAGACGCGCGGGGTCGTCCTGTCAGCCCCCCTTCACTTCGTACTCGCTTCTCCATCCTGTATTGCTCCGCCAGGTCCACTGCGTCGTCGTCCTCCAAGGTATCTAGTCTCACATTGGGCACTTCCTCTCGAGCCATTTCTCCGGTATGCCTGCGTATAGCTTCAGATACTGGTGCGAGATAGTTCACAAAATGTTGCAACGGTGTATCACTCGACACAAAGGAGTTTACTCTTGGAATATTTTGGTTGTTTGCAAAGAGATACGTAAAACGGATAATACCAAAAGCCCAAGGTTTGCTTATATTCCAAGGGTCACAATTAAATTTCGCCAGTTTGAAAATTTTCAAAAATCCGCCAAAACTATCTTTTCAACACCCTATATTCACCTATCGTTTCATTTCTTGCTCAACACCTAACCTTCCCCATCATGGGATTCCGCCACGTGTACGCCCATGATCCACTGCTCCCTTCCCCTACCCTGTTTTTTCCACTTCAAATCACCACGTGCCCTGCCACTCCTCGAGCCCCGCGAACCGCCACTTGTCCTTCTACTCATGGTCGGTCCCTCCTCATGGTCGACCCCTCCACTCGGTCACCCTTCACGGTCGACCCTCCTCATGGTCGGTCCCTCTACTCGGTCACCCTTCTCGGTCGGCCCTCCTCATGGTCGGTCCCTCCACTTGGTCACCCTTCGCGATCGGCCCTCCTCATGGTCGGCCCCTTCACTCGGTCACCCTTCGCGGTCGGCCCTCCTCATGGTCGGCCCCTCCATTCGATCACCCGTCACGGTCGGCCCTCCTCATGGTCGGCCTCTTCGCCTTGCCGGTCTCTAGCAACAATTGTTCTCTTCATTATTCCATTCGTTGGACTAAAGCTGCACTTGGGAATGGGGGACTACTGACATGGGCAAGCCCATAAAGGTTATAGCCCACCACGTAGGGCCCAATACATAATTCAAATACTAAAGCCCAGCATTGTTGGAGCTCAACATGGCATCAAGAACCAATGACACCTAGACACGTGGCAAGTGAAGGACAAGCCACATAAGCAGACAAAAATCCTGCAAAGTTATTGCACTGCACATCAGCCATTAATGAAGGTCCTTACAACATTTATTGCGATAAGCCCTTCCCGTCGAAACAGAACGGCCTCACCATGAACAAGGCAAGCTAGAGCATAGACTTTCGGCCATGGCGACAAGTCAGAAGGGACAATGAAATGATTACCAGAGGATATAAGCAGACGTCGAAGACAAGAAGAAGGTTAAACTTTCTATCTCTAAACTATTTCTACATTCCATCTCTCTTTTCTAACTTGCTCGTCGGAGGGTTCGCTGGGGGACTCCCCGTTCCCCGTTGAACTCTTGTGCAGGTCTCTTCGTGGGCTTGGTACCTCAGGCTCCAGTTTGGGAAGCGTGGATCAGTCCGACCCGTTCTATTCGGAACACGCTGTATTATCAATTTTAATTTAGGATAAAATTGTCATTAATATAATATTTCATTAAGTGTGTGTACTGAGATAATTAGGTGTGTGAAAATAGAATTTCCCGGACAAACTCTATTAACAATATTTTTAAAAGTTCATATTAACCTTGATATGTTATCAAATTTTCTTTTTATGCCTTCTTAATCTCATAAATCAAAATTAGGTTTTCACTTTCTTTCCTTTTCTTCTCTCACTGCTGGAAATTAGGCTTTTAGCGACGTTTAAAAAACGCCGCTATAGGTACCAAAAACGTCGCTAATTCTTTTTGTGACGTTTAGTACCGAACGTCAACGACGCGGTCGTTGCATAACTTTATGGCGTTTGGAAAACGTCGCTGTATTAGTATAGGCGGCGTTTTAAAAACGCCGCTAAATGTCCTACCTTAACAATACTGTGACGTCACTATGATTTTAGCGACGTTTTTAAAACGCCTTCATAGGTTTTTTTAATTTTAAAAATTCCAACCATTATAGTGGCGTCTTATATTTATTTATTTTTTCTTTTTTTTTTGGTTTTGAAATTGTGCTAATTTTATGTGATTGAACTAAAAGAACACCAATAATAAAACTAAATAACACTAATATAAAATAATAACTCCCATTCAAATAATAAATATAGCATTAATTCACTTTCCCATTCAATTTAATATAGCATTAATTTTCCCACAAAATAACATATCCAAAAATTGAATTCACAATTCTCAGTCAAAAAATTACTACCTTATATACAAAGCCACAAAATAACATTACCCTCCTCTCTCTCTCACGACTCCCCCATTTAATACAAAAAATAAGAAGTGAACCAAAACACCTACTGTCAGATCTGAGGAAAAAAAGAAAAAATAAGAGAAATAAAAAACCAAAGGATTTTAACACAAAAAATCCTAAAAAAAATTGTTAGCCCTTTGGCAACTAATTCAGAAGTTGTGGTTGGATCCAATGACAATTTGGTAAACAACTTCTTCACTTGCTCAACAAGGTCCTCATGCTTCACAGCTTCAGAAGCAACAATTACCTAGAATAGTAGCTCCAGGTAGAACACCCAATGTTTAGGACTTCAAGAAAGTAAATTGATGGCATTGAATAATTGATAGATGAATGAAGGTGAAGCCAACATGTTAACAACTAAATAGAACTAGCAATAAATTATGAACAGACAAAATGCTCATAACTTTATGACACCACCTACCATTCTGGATGTAGTATAGTGTGTCGATATATACTTTTGAAGATGATCTTTGGTGATTGTCCTGACATTTTGAGCAGGACCAAGTATGGTTCTGCCTAAAGGCGTGTGCTGGAAAGCAGTTGCATGCAAATGGTCAAAAATAACTTCCTTTGTTTGGTCTTCAACCTATAAAGAATAATACAATAATCAAGAGCAAGCACTCAAACAATTTAATAATAAAGTAATTTGATTTGACTGAATCAAAAGAATATCTAGAGATGATTTGGTTGATGAAATGAAGAAACCACCAAAGAATGCTCAAAACTATTAGTCCACAAATCAGATCATTCAAAATCTAATTTCAATCAACTTCTGCCATGCCTTAAACATTAAACTTCAGCACTGCTATTTTTCCCATATATTATATGACTTTTGGGGAGACAGAAGAAAAAATATCATTTTCTCAAATGTCGATCCTACTAATCAATTTACAAATCACTGGTCAGAATAGAGCACTATAGATCTAAATTTTAAATGAACCTCAAACAAACAAGGAGGGGACATTGGTCACATCACGCTCTCTGATTTGCTTGTGTCAGTAAAATAAGGTCTAGTAAAATGCCAAGGGGAAATTAATGGGATTGACTATATTTTTGATGCACTCGATTAACTATACAGAGTAATGAAACCATCTCCTTCAGTAATGCCTCTATGTTCTCCAAATAATATTAGGACTAGAAACAAAGTACAAAATATGTAGATCAATTTAAGTATGTGGTAACAATCACTATAGCAGCCATCAAAATATGTTCTCAATTGGCCCGGTGCAAATTGTAATGGAAGTTGGAGAAGCATACCAGATCGGCAACATTGCCAACACATTCTTCCTTCGCAGTAACATCCCCAATGTTTTCACCTTTGGAAAAGGCTTTGTATATTGGAGTGCGAGTCGAGGTTGATGTGACAGCACCAACATTCTGCAAGTGAAACAATATGAAAGTAAAGCAATAAAGCTAATCCATCACATAGATTAGCCGGAATTTATAAAATGGGAAGAAAATGAGAGACAGAGAAGGGTTGAACCTTGGCCACATTGGTAGCACAAGCTAAAGGCAGAAAATGGTATGGCACAGCTGTAGTTGCCAACTCTACCCCAGCAGCCAACTCCATTAGAAGATCACCTACAAAACGAAACTGAAGGGAATCATGATTTTGAGCAAAGATTACTTGTTAGAAATCAGAACTAAGTTCAGTGAAAATCAACCACAAGAATAACTATGATCTATATCTCTTCATATGAGTGGTACCGCATTTATGCAATCATAACATCCAAGAAATTTGGCAAATTATATGGAACTGTGTTTATGTTAACAAATTTTATTACAACAAACTAGAGCATACTTAGATAGATTTGCCAATGTTTCAAATTTAATCACAGCCTTTCCTTCCGAGTGTTCAAGGGAAGAAAAATGCATTATCATTTCCTTCAAAGTGTGCTTTGTGCTTTTCACATCATTATCCCATAAGATGCTCTATAATTGAAGTGCAGAAACTGTATTTACAGGTCAAATTGTAAGAACTGAGGTCAAGCAAAAACTGAAACTGACTGAGGTCAAGCCAAATTAGGTAAAGAGCAGAGCAACAAAACCCATATTTGAGACAAATGATTAGAAACTTACAGAAACTTACACCTAGAAGTTTTGCACCTCAATTGAGACAAATGATTAGAAACTTCAAAATGATCAACTAGATGGGACTGCATTCACACACACACACATACACACATATATATTGGTTGACTTTCTTCCATTGGAAACCACTCTTCTAGTTATTCTTTCAAGATAAATCTATAAATAATTTTTTTTAATTAAAAAAAAACCCATTTATTAACTAACAGAGGTAAATTCCATCCAAAACCATTCATTAAATTGAACCCAAAATCAAAAGATAATAGGATTTGGGATCCCCAAGTATAGTAGTGTGTCCTTGTTCCCTTGGGTTTCTGTATGCATGTTATACCAGCAGTGCTTAAAAATACCAGCAGTGGTTGTCCCATCTTTCTTAAATGCAGGCTTTAGTTTTGCCAAGTCTGATATCGTTGCGTTTGGCCAAATTCTATCATCAACTGAGATCGTCACGGGTTTCTCATCTCCAGTTTTTGGATCAACAATCTTTTTAAAGAAACTATATACATATCAGAGCACAAATTTGTACCATACACAAACTTGGAAACAGTGAATGAGCAGCTAAAATTTGGTATCACAATCTTACTGAAACTGTAATAAAAATGTTGTACCTTGGTATCCACAGGGATTATTTCCTCTTTAAATTTACCAGAGGCAGTTGCAGTAGCAGCCTTCCTATGTGACTCAACCTAACAACACAGGTCAAGGAAATCAATAATGTGAGTAGTGTGACAACATTAGAAAATAAACAAATTGATAGATCATATATTTTAAAAAATAAATAAAGAACAGATGAGGCATCAAGATTGCTGACATATATCCAAGCCATTTTCCAATAATAGATGACCCTTACCAATATCATAAAATCCAGCTTTAGTAGCTGCAGCTACATCAGCAACTGCCTGAAGACCAGAAGAACACTGCCGATTCACGGTTCTAATCGGCACAGTTTCTGGACAATGGAAATAAGATATATGTCAGCATTCAGCACTGCAAGGGAATGAGACCAAAAATCCTAAATAACACGTGCAAATAAATATTACCAGGGAAACCAGCATAAAATACAGGAACACTTTTCTTAATATACAATAAAAAATGCAGCTCATCCTCCTATATCCTCTTGATCAGATTGACAACCTTCATTTGTTGAGCTGGCACCATCTACCTCATTTACTTCATCAAGCATGTCATCTACCACTGCATCATAGTTTTGATAACGGATGCAGCTCATCTTTTCATGAATTTCAGATCTACAAGGATAATAAAAGAAAGCAATATACATATATATATATATATATATATATCATTACAAAAGTATAACAATAATCATCAAATCGAATCACAAAGATATTGCTGGAGGGATATTCCAACCAAAAGTTGGAGGTATGGAAGCCAATAAGAAAATTGGGAAAGCTAGTGAAGTGAAGATAGATTAAAGAGAGTAATTTTTGTTCAATACGTCAATGTTATCTGCTAAATAAGTTGTAGTAATGAAAAATTACAAGTATTTTTAAATAGTTAATAAAGATCAGCACCTTACTGATGATTCTAACAAAGTATAGCCCAGAAATGTCCAGGATACATAACTAGACAACTTGCATAGCAGTAAACATTCTCATAAGCACAGCAAAAAAAAAAAAAAATTCACTGTGAGAACATTTTTCTGAGTTTTTTTACTGTTGGTTTCAACATGGAAATGTCCAGGACACATAACCAGACAACTTGCATAGCAGTAAACCTTCCAGAGAACATTTCTGGAGGGAAAAAGCGCAAACAGTCCTCAAAGCAGGTGAATCCTATTCTCAAACACTCATCAATTTTTTTACTGTTGGTTTCAACATGGAAACGATAAGACCTCTATTTTAAGGGTGTTCCACAGACATAACTACCAAAGCCCTAAGCTAAGGACCACACTAAAAAACAACGACCCGAAAAGTTTTAACACTGCTTCAGGGATGACAGAACATCACAGACCCAAGGGCAGTAATGTAAGACTGCAACCAAATTTCATATGTGTCCTTGTAAGATTGGCAACTTACATAATGGACTAGCCATAACTGTAAAAACACATTGATAAAATTATAATGATATTCGCTTTAATTTCATATTATAATCAACCTAGAGCACATACACTTTGTTCTTCAAAATGTGTAATCTATACGTTCCTAGAGAACAAATTCCTTCTAGGAAATTTATATCATCACTGAAGATGACAATAATGCTGATAAAATATAAATGTAATGAAACATTTTTAGAAAACTAGTTTATTTCATTGTTGGAGGTATTAATTTGCATGCTTCATTACCATTTAAAAAGTTAATAAGCCTCGATTTCTAACAGTCAAAATGATTTCTGCTAAATCAAAAACTGAAAGTTAACATATCATATTCCCCCAATCCAGTTCAGTGTATAGAATAACAATATGAGAGACAGAACTGTTCTTGTGATTATCTTAGTTCAGTTCGGAGGATGAATTTTGTATGGTTTTGGGCGAACCAATGTACTTCAATCTAACAAATAAGTGATATTATAGTCGAAACCGACATCATCAAGAAGAAATTGTTAGGCACACCATATTTTTGGTTATGACATACACAAATCAAGCACAATATCAGTTCAGCTTGAGAGAGAGAGAAAGAGAGATAGAGATAGAGACAATGGAGCTCACCGATTTGCATCGCTGAGATGAAATTCAATTTTGATTTCGAGAGAGAACTTTGAAATCGCTCTGATGAATCACCGATCTGTTTCCCTGAGACGAAGAAAAAAAGGTTCACCGATCTGTTTCTCTGAATCTCTGAATCACAGAGCTGAACTGACAAAGATAACTAGGGTTTAGACAGCACACACACACACACACACATACAGAGTAGCTCACCGATCTGAATCGATTCACCGATCTGAATCGATTTTGAAATGGCTCTGATGAATCACCGATGTAAGATCTTCGAAATGGCTGTCACTTCGATTTTGAAAGATCTTAGACAGCGCAGAGAGAACTTCAAAATGGCTCCGATGAATCACCGATGTAAGATCTTCGAAATGGCTGACTTCGATTTTGAAAGATCTTAGACAGCGTAGAAAGGGCGAGAGAGAGAGAAAGAGAGAGAGAGAGCGCGAGAGTGAGAGTGAGAGCGCGAGCGCGAGAGTTTCATTGTTGCTTAAAATAAAGATAAAACAGGAGAGAGGGAGTGTGATGGACAAAACCCATTCCACGGTGTTTAAAAGCGTCTTGTATTATTGAAACGGTGCCGCTTTGATTAGAGAAAAATGCGACGTTTATTAAATGCCGTTAAATATTATTAACGGTGGTGTTTTCAAAAACGCCGTTAAATATACGCCTCCAAAACAGATATTTCCTGTAGTGTCTATTTCTTTTTCTTTCTTTCTTTTCACGTTTTTTTGATCTCTCCTCCCCTATCTCATGGCCAATCCGTCGTCTTTTAGCTAACAAAATCAACCAAAATAATTTTTCATTTTCGATGTACACAAACATATATATATATATATATTATACGGAGTTAAAATGTAATTAACTCATGAAAAATTGACATAATAGTTCATTAGTTAGTTTTCTTTTGAAATGAAAAATTGATATGGTTAGATAATTATATTTTACATGTATGATGAGCACTTATTATGGTGTTTTTTTCCCTTAACGGCATTAATCTTAAAAGGTAAAAAATTTAAGAGGTCTAACATATATTTTCTCTATCTTAAAATATTAGTCTTTTATTTTATTTTTTCTTATTCTAAAATATTAATTCTTTTTTAAACATAAAAGATAAAAATAATATAAATTTTTTATTTTATTCTTCTTTTAAATTCATTAACATTAAGGGAAATAATCTAGACCCCAGCACCCCCATACTTTTGTGAGAGAGGGCGAGGAAAGAGGGTGGAGGAAAATATATATTTATATATATATATATAAGGCTTTGATAGAGACTCCCTCCAATCACCACCCCCACTACCCTCCCACACACGTGGCGGGTGGTGATTGGAGGAGAAGGGAAAAAAAAAAGAAAGGAAAATTTGACCAATGGGAGACATAGGGGGTCAAGGGGGTGGGGGGAAAAGGGGGTCTAAGTCTTTTTTCTTAAATAAATCATCAAAATAAATAAGTTTAACAACATTATTATTGATCTCACTCATTAATTACATTATAAATACCAAAAACCTTTGAAATTATGATACATCATCAATTGGTGCACTAATTAGTACACCAATTAAGGTCTACATTCTACATATTAGGGTCCAAATTTATTATCATTCTATATTATTCTCTCATCCTAAAATATTAGTTTATTTTGGGAAATTTAATTTTTTTTAGTAGTACAATTATTATACTTAAAAAAATAGAATATCTTAAAAGTTTTCCAAAACTACCCTTTGGTAATACATTTTTTTTAGGAATATCAATTGTCATATATGTACTTTTTTTATTGTTAATAAATTTAAAATAGGGGCAACATAGGAAATTTATTTGTTATTTTAGTCTTTGATTTTTGAAAATGGACTAATATTTTGGGTGATTCTACTTACACCGCTATTTAACCTCTTTATACCCTCCATATTATTACACTACTAAAAAAAAAATGTAATTCTCATTACACCTCAAATATATTACCAAAACTAATCCTAAATTAACTATTTCATCTCTTTACACCACTAATTTTGGTAACATAGTGCTAAATAATAATTTACATTATTCCGGTGTGTTGCTGCAGTAAAAAATAAATCTATCTAGCATGTTGTTGCTATACATTTATAGAGCCACTTTCTTCCAAAAAATGATTTTTTAATTTGTGGTGGGCCTGTTCGATAATACAACGCTAATTAATTTGAATTATTCCAGTGTCATGTTACCAGACAATATTTTTTTTCCCAACATTATATTGCCATCCAATTAGATGATAACAAGAAATTCATTTGGGCCACTTGTGAAGCGTCTGTTCAGTGATACATTGTTATACAAATGAGATTACTCTAGTGTCATGTTGCTAAACTACAATAGAGTTGTCTAGGCCGCCGTCGCTATATATTGAAAGATTTATTTTTTCCTTGAAGCATCCATAAAAAAATTCATAAATCAAACACACATCCATAAAATCATACATAAAAAGTATTCATAAAATTATTCATAAAGGCATCAAGTGTACGAATATTCATAAAGTATCCATAAAATCTATCATTATTTGTATCCATCAATCAAACATGCTATCACAATTCATTTTGGTAATTTATAGGTAATTTTTCCCCCTTAATAGAAATAGACATCCACACTTTTTAAAACATATCAATCTCAATAGTTCCCAATTGATTTTCCTGTTGTCTCTATAGTAACTACTTTTTTCACAAGCAAGTGTAAGTCTTAGTTTTCTGCCATTACCTCTTGCATTTGATGTTTTTATAACAATGACAAATCCAGTCTTCTTCCCAATATTAGAAGCCCATTTAATTAATATTTCATGACTACTAAAAATCTAAAGATAATAAATACATTTATACGTTAAATTATTAATAAAACTAAATACAAATTAAAAATAAAAAAATCATATTCATAAAAAAAAAACTTAACAAATCTCGTTTGTAATGAATTCATAACTAGAGTCCACTAATATTGTAGTACTTGCGTTGTTGTAATGAGTATAAGTATAATCCTTTCAGGCAAAAAAATGAAAAATATAAAAAAAATAAAACTGAAAATATATAGTAATGAGAAACCGAACAAATTAAAAAAAATTCAGTTTGGGATTACCGAAAATGTATCTTTTATTCAGTAGTTGGTTACCAGATTTATATTTTTTGTTCGGCAATGTGATGTCGGACTATTTTATTTTGTTCGATTTTGAACCACTGAACGAAATTCAAACACCAATCCAGAAAAACGAAACAAAAACCTACCAAATAAATTAAAAAAACTCACAATTTCACTTTTTTGATGGTTCTTCATCACTGTTTCTTCATCCATTGCTTTCTTTAATAATCAAAATACTATGATTCTCACTTTTTGAAAAGAGATATGTAAGAGAAAAGAAAAATTAAGAAAGAAAAAAAGGAGTAGGGATTGAAGACCAAGGAGTGTAAGGAGATAACAAAATATATTTAGGGTTGGTTTGAGATGTTCTAAAAAAGTATACTTTTTGACTTATTAACTTATATGGGTTGGGTATGGGTTGAGTTTGATATGATGTGTTAGAGAGGTGATGTGATTTAAATAAGATGATGTGACTTAAATAGGATAGTGACTTTTTGACTTTTTATATTATTTAGGTTATGCCAAACTTGGCCTTAATTTTAGTGTTTTGTCCTTAAAGGTAATTTCACACATGGATAAAATTGGGAAGGAAAAAAAAAAACTCATATGAAGGGTGTAAAGAGGTAAAGTAGTGGTGTAAGTAGAATCACCCAATATTTTAGGACAATGAAAAATTGAATAAGGAACTAATATTTTGGTATAGAGAGAGTACTTTTTATGTATAGATTTTTTATTATTAGTTTGACTTCTCTCATATTAGTCATCTTAATATGAGAGAGTGTTTGGGTTTAATAGTTCCATTTTAGAACTAACTTTGGGGATTCAAACCGTTCACTTTTTAGGACTCACCGAGTAGAATATTCATTCAAAATAATTAAGATAATTAGATATCGGTAATTATATATTTGAATCAAAATTACATGACAAAAAATGGATAACTATTTTTTAAATTATATTTGTTGTCCGTTTTTTAAAAACAAATATGATTCAAATATATAGTCACTGATATTCAATAATCTTTATTTTTTACATGAATATTCTGCTCAACAAGTCTTGAACAATGAAATGTTCGGATTACTGAAATCGTTTCGAAAATAGATCTACTAAATCCAAGCCCTCTCTCAAATTGAGATGATAACTTAAGAGAAGTCAACCTCTTTATTTATATATCACTACTCATAACTTAGGCCTCATTTGGGAAGATGTTATTTTAATAACTTTTTAATTTTTTACGAAAAGATATACAAAAAATTAGATAGAGTGATATAACAACTTAGAATAATTTTTTAATTTTTTAACTAAAATGTATAATTAACAAATAAGGCTAATTAGGAAACCCCTTTAATGAAATGGATTCATTGATTTCACACTCAAGGGTTCCAAAAACTAGGCCAGCAGAATGCATATATGACATGATCTCCCTAGCCTCTTGCATTATTGAGCTTAATATTCAAACAAATTTTCACTTGTACATTTTGTTATTAGCAAGGTATTTAGACCATAGATATGATGGAGCACTCGTTCATCTTTGTGTCAATAATAACAACTCAATTGCTTCTCTTTGCTGGTAAGATTCCAAATTACCTTGTCAACACATATTTGTGGGTCTGAAAATTGATTTTTTAGTGTTTTTTTTTTAAAAAAAGACTAAAAAATTCCAATATTTTTTTACATTTCTAGATGGATCAAAAGAGTATATTAACAAAAAAAAAAAAAAAAAACTAAAAAAAATGGTTTTTTATTTTTGGTCTTTATCTTTAGTGAACTTTATTATTATTATTATTATTTATTTTTTATATCATTCTACACAAGACGAACTTGAAAATTAAAAAAAAGAAAAGAAATAGGTTTACCTTCTTTTTTTTTTGGGTTAAGCTTTTCTTACTATTGTGTTTGAATCATAGATATTTAAAGGGGGAAAAATAAAAATAAATTTTTCTTAATAAAATAAATGTGTACACTTTTTGTATTCTTTCTTTTCTTTCTCTTCACAAATTATTCTATAATTTTAAAATCCAAACAAAACTTACAAAAAGCCAGTCCAAAAATGATTGGAATCGCTCTATTTGATTTTGTTTTTTAATTTTTTTCCTTTTTTTCAAAAAATATAAATTAGTTTGGCAAAAATAAACACAAGAGAAAACTATGAAAATATTGAGTTTGTTTTATCTTTTAATAATTGTATTCACTAAACTAGTTTTTAAGAAATTAGAAGTGCTGCCAAACAAGTTGAATCCATTTGCAACACCAAAATAACACACCAAAATATATTCACACAATAAAAAAATAAATAAATTATATATTTCATTTTTAAAAAATTAGTCCCGCCTATTTGTGTCGTCACTAGCATTAAAGGTAGTAAATAATTGCTCCTCTTTTCCATTTTCGTGTCCGCAAATTTGGCTTCAAGCTCTCGACTCTTAAGGCCAATCATGCGTATTTTTTAACTAGAGGATAATTTTTTATAATAGATTTATGTGCTCATAATAGAACTATTGTTATTGTGATATTGCAAGTGTCGTCCACATCAGCAGGGGCATAGCCAAGTGTATATCAGTAGGTTCACTAAAACCCACTCAACTTTATAAAATTAAAGATAATATAACATCATGCAATTTTTTTAAGAAGTTTTGTAAAGTGACACCACTCAAATTTGTCAAAAAAAATAGAGTAAAGCTCCATTTATTACGTATATTTTTATCATATTTTATTTACTATATTATGTAGCATAACCAATAGTTAAGACACTCATGTGAGATTCATTATCATTATGAATCTAATATATTATATGCTAAATAAAATATAACAAGTGTGGTATTATTGTCATAATAAACATAATGGTATCATTTTTTTAGAGAGAGAACTTAGATAAGAGACTCTTTATTCTGAGCGTAAAATTTTTAGATTTTTACATGATATATATACACTTTTATCACGAGAAGATTTATTTTGTCTTTACTTGGTTCAATTGATTAAAATTCACAAGTCTCTCTTTAGTTTTGTGAAAGCAGTACCATGTTAATTTTTTTAAGTTTTATTAACATTATTATTGCGAATATATAATTTTCTAATACACTACATGAAAATTTATTTTTAAAGTAAGACATTGATATTAACTAATTAGAGCATCAACATCAGTATCTTCAAAATAACAAACAAGTTAAAATATAACTAATAAATCATCAAATTCTCTCTCCATCAGTCTCAACAATTTTTTTCTAAATTAATTTTTTGTTAAATTTGCTATAGTAACTCGTCTAATGAAGTGAACAACTGTCCATCGCTAAAACATGCGATTTGGGTGTAACTGCACATCCGCCCGGAAGTCCGGCCAGTCAACCGGTCAACGGCAAAATTTTTTTTTTTTTTTTAACATTTCCTCCAATTTTACCTTTTGTAAAACATAAGAATTGTTTGGTTGATAGCTCATCAATTTTTTTATTAAAAAAAAAAGAATAACAAATATTTTAATAGAATTAAATTAAAATAGAGAGTTTGATATAGTGGGTAACTAACTAAAATAGAAAAATAACTTTTTAAGTTATAATTTAATTAAAATTTTGAAAAGAGTGATACTGATGTTCTTACATGACACCACTGGACAGATATTCTGGCTCAGCCGCTGCCACCGAACATCGGGATCAACTATGGGAGGCTTGGAAACAATCTTCCAGCTCCAAGAGATGTAATAAACCTTTACAATAGGTGTGGAGTTGGATCCATCAGGATTTATGATCCAAACCCTGAAGTTCTTGAAGCGTTGAGATATTCAAATCTTCGAGTCTCAGTCGGTACCAGAAGTGAAGATTTACCGAGCCTTGCTTCAAGCCAAGCTGCTGCAGATGCATGGGTTAACACCAATGTTGCTCCTTACAGCAACAATGTCAACTTCAATTGGATCACTATAGGAAATGAGGTAAAAATCTTGCCCACTCATCTCGAATCATAATAATATTAAAAAAATATTATAAATCACAAAAATTTTATTAAATTTTTTATCAAATATTTCACATGAGTGTGGGACCTATCCCATGTAAATCCCACACCTATAAGACATTTACGTTGTGTTTGGTTCGAAGATTTGAGAAAAAATTTAGAAAGAGAAAAGAAAAATATAGATAAAATGTATCTATATTTAACCTAATTTCACGTATCTTTGCCCTTTCTTTTTCTAAATCCCTTTTCAAATTCTCCAACTAAACACAGCGTTAATAGAAAATTTAATAAATTTTTTGAGTATCTAACATTACTCATAATGTCACTAATTTTTTTTTTTTAAAAAAAAAAAGCGCAACAAATCTTTTTGTCTTTAGCTTCTTCTAATCTAGTTGAACCTAGAGTGAACGGTTTTTTGAATTTTTTTTTACTAAAATGAAAAAAAAAAAAAAAAGTCAATAAAAAGCTCTAAATAAATAATTGTCAAAGTAACCCTAACCTGAGAAACAGTTAAGGGAAGAGGTAAAACTTTACAATGATATTATAATTATAGATTGTTCATTTGTGTTTTGATGACGTGTTATAATCTTATTAAGTGAAATAGAGATCTTCATTTTATTTATTAAGTGAAATAGAGATCTTCATTTTATTTATGAAATGAATAGGTGAAATGAATAGGATGAAAATCCTAAATGTTAGGGATGTAATCGGTTCGGTACGGGTTAGCATTTAGGTAAAAAAAAATTATTGAATCGATAATATCAGTTTTATTATTTTAACTACTGATACAAATAGTTTCTCACATCAAACCACACCAATTGAAACAGTTCGGTTAAGTGTGATTTAACTGGTTTAATATCTTTGAAATTTAAGCCATTTTTTCATTTATGTAAAAATATTGAATTAGCCTTTTGTCAAGCATTTCAAACATATCCTATCCATCCATTTACTGAAAAATTTACAATTTCTAGATTAACAAAAATAGAAACAAAAACTAATAATAAATATTAAGACTTGAAGAATAGTGGGTTAAGATTAAGATTATATATAATGAGGGTATACTAATTAATTGACATTAATGAATTAATTATACTTATTAACATTATTATATTATTAAATTATATATATATTTTAAATATAATATATGTTGAAGTGCTCGGTTTTAGTTTAATTCGTTACATAAGGTGCTTAAACTGATATCAAATAAAAAATCAAATCAAATTTAAAAATCACAGACCAATTTTTGTTAAAAAATGTGTTAAATATGAATGGTTCAATTCGATTCAATTGATTTGATCGATTTTTCTTACCTCTTTAATTATACTGGTAATTAAACCATGCATAAACAGTAGTTTATATATAATAAAAAAAAACGCAGAAGAAGAAAATATTCGGAACATAAGTTTTGAAGTTAAATAGGGAAATTGCTTTGGAGCTCTAAAAATGTAGCTCTAAATTGGCATTAAATTGTCTTTTTCTTCCCTTTGTTTTGTCTTTTTCTGCTTGTTTTTTTTTTTTTTTTAAAGGGTTGCCAGCTCAGTAGAGCTGCTATTATTAGCTCTCTCAATCACTGCCGATTAAATAGTGCACATCAAAACCCTAATCGTAAACTAACTTACAAACTTTTCTTACTAACTGATGTATGACGGGATGTTACAGGTAATCCCGGGACCTTATGCCACAAACGTTGCACCGGCCATGATCAACATCCAAAATGCTCTCAGATCGATCGGCCTAACCGGGACAAAGGTGACAACAGTCACTTCTTTCGGCATCATAGCCAATTCTTTCCCTCCCTCCGCAGGAACCTTCACTAGTGAGACAACTGAAGTGATGACAAATGTGGCATCCGTTTTGAGGCAAACCGGTGCACCCATCATGCTCAATGTGTACCCATATTTCGCCTATGCCTCGAACCCGGCTGAGATTTCATTAGAGTATGTCGGCTTCAATGCAATAACACCAGTTGTAGATGGGCAATTCCAGTACTTCAATCTCTTTGATTCCATGGTTGATGCTTACAATGTGGCCTTGGAGAAGATTGGTGCAGGCGATGTTCCCATTGTCGTGTCAGAGACCGGTTGGCCAACTGCTGGGAACAGTCCTTTCACGAGCATAGACAACGCTCAAGTGTACAACATAAACCTTGTGAATCATGTCAAGAGGAACGGGACGCCGAGGAAGCCTAGCCAGATCATGGACACTTTCATATTTGCACTGTTCAATGAGAATCAAAAACCTGAAGGGATTGAGCAAAACTGGGGACTCTACTATCCCAACATGAGCCGTGTTTATGGATATCTTGATTGTTAAACTTTACTTTTGTATTTAACAAGTTAACACAGTTAATAAATAAGAACTGACCATGGTTTTAAGTTCAAAAATCAAGCTCTGAGAAAACAAATGTATATACACAAGTAAGTGTTGTTCTTGGGGCCCAAACTTTCTTTCAGTTGTTTCTCTTGATTAAGAATTATCCATCAAATGATTGATTTCATCTTTCCAATTTTTTTTTTTTTTTTTTTTTCTAAACTGATTTCTTCTTTTACCATCTTATTCATTTTAAATCAGTGGCTGCCAAAATGAACTGCCGTACACAAAAGACTTCAAAAAAAAACAAAATAGAAAGAACTTCATGCCTTCTATTTCTTTTCCCTGTAAAATTGACCACTGGCCAGAAGAACACCGCAAAGCTTTTCTGGCTAAATTTTAACGTCTCAAAAAAAAAAAAAAGGAAAAATAAATTTACCCAATGGCTTTAATCTTAAAAGGTATAAAACTTAAGAGGCCTAAAATATAACATTGCTCATGAAAAATTGACGTGATCAGATAATCACATTTTTCATTTATGGACACATTTTTTCCCCCCTCAATGGCTTTAATCTTTTTTTTTTTTGATCAACAAAAGAAACTTTATTAATGATAAAACTATAAGATACAAACACCAAAAAGAGAGGGGAGGTGCAATGAGCATCAAAGCTAAACTCAAAAATCCCAACTAGGTTGGCACCAAAGAGCAAGCCCTATCATATGTCAGCACGTAGCCCAAGATTGGCGAGCGATCAATGGCTTTAATCTTAAAAGGTATAAAACTTAAGGGGCTTAAAATATAACATTGTTCATGAAAAATTGACGTGATCAGATAATCACATTTTTCATATATGGACATATTTTTCCCCCCTCAATGGCTTTAATAAAATATAACATTAAATATTAAAAATTGGATAATGTTAAGGCACATGCTGTAAGACTAAATTTAATTACATGATATGACAATATGGAATTATAATCATAAATTTAATAAGATTATAATTCCATATTTTAAGAGGAGATTTATTAAGAAATTCTTATTCAAATACTTGTATCCGAATTAGTCCATAATATATATTTATATTTCAATAAATCCTATTTTTTATATATATTATTTTTTATTTTTTTGATCAGTCAAAAGAAAACATATTGATGAATAAAAACATACAACATATGGAAATACATTAATAAAGGAAGAGGAAGTGCAAAAAGTATCATGATACACCAACTCAATTAAAATTGATTCATTGAATATTTTGTTACAAAGTTACGGCACTTATTTATACAAACTTACACCAGCTAACTCTATCAAAACTAACTACTAACTACTAGACTTAACTATAGTTAAGTTCTAACAAACAAACTAACTAACTGATTACAACACTTATGCTTGATAGCACATGTATGCTGATGTAACTGTGGCTGTAGAGACAGTTGTAACTGTGGCTATATACGTGGCTGCCTTGACTGTGATTGCAGTAGCTCAAGCTTGGGCTTTGATGATGAAGACTCAGATATTGATTGTTCAGCTTGCTTATCATTCCCCCGCAAACTAGAAAGACTATGAAGGACAGAGAGTTTGTGCAGAAGATATTGAAACCAAGAAATAGACAAGGGCTTTGTGAAAATATCTATAATCTGGTCAGTGGTGGAAATATAGCTAATGTTGCAATCTGGTCAGTGGTGGAAATATAGCTAATGTTAAGCTTATTGGCTTCCACCCTTTCCCTGACAAAGTGATAGTCGACCTCTATGTGCTTGGTACGAGCATGAAAAATAGGATTCTTAGTCATGGCAATAGTAGAGAGATTAGTATACCAAATAGTAGCTGTAAGCATAGTAATATGAAGCTTAGATAAGAGTATGCCAAGCCAACTAAGCTCAAAAGAAGTCTATGCCAAAGCCCTGTATTCTGCTTCAGATGAAGACCTGGACACTGTTGGCTGCTTCTTAGCAGTCCAAGCTAAAGAGAATGAATATACTTTGTATTGAATCCATACAATTGTTACAGGATGAAGTTATATTTATACACTTCAATGACTCTTAACCATAACTACCTAACCTTGAATCTAACTACTAAACCATAGTGAACACTGGACAGTTAATCTATAACAAACTAACAACCTATAACAAAATAACAGCCTATATAGCTGGATATTACACATGTGTGACTTATGCTATAGATGGAACTGCTGTAGCTTGCTTTGTATCTGTTGCAGGTTTTGCAGATTGCTGTGACTTATCATACCCCTGCAAGCTCAAGGGACTGGGAAGGACATTGAGTTTGAGCTGAAGATATTGAAACTGAGCAACGGATAGAGGTTTAGTAAAAACATCAGCAACTTGATCTGAAGTGGGAATATGACAGATATGAAGCTTCTTGGATGCAACCCTTTCGCGAACAAAATGATAATCCACCTCAATGTGTTTAGTACGAGCATGAAACACAGGATTGTTACTCATAGCTATGGCAGATAAGTTGTCACACCATAGGGTAGGCACAGGAACAGAAATATGAAGGTCAGCAAGCAACATTCCAATCCAACTAAGTTCAGCTGAGGTTTGTGCTAAAGCTCTATATTCAGCCTCCGAAGATGATCTATACACAGTTGGTTGCTTCTTGGCAGACCAAGAGATAAGATTAGAACCAAGATAGACACAGTAACCAGTGGTGGACCTGCGATCAAGGACATTACCTGCCCAATCTGAATCTGAATATGTATTGGGAAGAAGAGGGCCAGAAGTGAAATGAAGGCCATAAGATAAGGTGCCTTTGAGATATCTTAGTAATCTTTTGACTGAGCTAAAATGGCTAGTCAGAGGAGAGTGCATGAATTGACAAAGATGATTAACCACAAAGGCTAAATCTGGTCTAGTAAGGGTAAGATATTGCAGGGCTCCAACCAAACTGCGGTACAAAGCTGGCTGAGAAAAGAGAGAATCTTCTACTACAGTAAGAGCACTAGAAGAAGACTTAGTAGCCATGGGAGAAGAGTAAGATTTGCAGTCACTCATACCAGCCTTGGCCAATAAATCTGAGGCATATTTTTGATGAGAAAGCACATAACCAGAAGCATTTTTTATGACAGATATACCCAAAAAGTAATTAACAAAGCCAAGCTCCTCCATGGAAAAGGTTGTATGCATATGTGTAATGAGAAAGGTAATATAGAGAGGATCACTTCCTGTGAGAAGAATGTCATCTACATAGATGAGAAGAATGGTAATAGCAGTAGAAGTTTTCTTAATAAAAAGAGAAAAGTCACAATGGCTTTGAACAAATTGATGAGTGAGAAGAAAATTTGAGAAGGTAGAGAACCAAGCTCTAGGAGCTTGCTTTAAACCATAGAGAGCCTTGTGTAACTTGTAAACAAGCTAAGATTGATTTGGTTGAACAAAGCCTTGAGGCTGAACCATATAAACTTCTTCTTCAAGAACACCATGGAGAAATGCATTAGATATGTCAAGCTGCTTGATGGGCCAATCAAAATGTAGAGCCAAGCATAACAGAATTCTAATAGTAGGTTGCTTAGCCACAGGACTAAAAGTCTCATGATAGTCCACCCCTTCAGTTTGAAGAAAGCCTTTGGCAACTAACTTTGCCTTATATCTGGCTATAGAACCATCTGAATTTTTCTTGATTCTATAAACCCATTTGCAGCCTATTGCTTGTTTGCCAGGTGGAAGATCAATTAAAGACCAAGTACCTTGTTTTTGTAATGCTTGAAATTCTTCAAGCATAGCAGTTTGCCAAACAGAAGAAGAAGATGCTTGCTGAAAAGTTTATGGTTCAGACTGAGGAGAGAAAGAAAAAAGACAAGCAGTATGAGAAGAGGTTGATTTGGATCTGGTAATCATGGGATGAGTATTAGGAGAAATAGAGGGAAGATCAATAGAGATTTTGGAAATAGCAATCTGATTAGATAGGACAGTAGATAGAAGAGGAACAGAATTGGAAGATACTGGTATTGGTTAAGCTCCTGAGTGAGTAACAGTAGGAGAAGAGGAAATAGTGTGAGCTGCTGGAATTGGGTGAGTTGCTAGAGTAGTTGCAGCTACTGGAATTGGGTGAGCTGCTGGAGTAGTTGCAGCTGCTGAAACTGCTGGAATTCCAGCTGCTAGAACTGCTGGAATTGTGTGAGCTGCTAGAGCAGTTGCAGCTGCTGGAATTGGGAGAGCCGCTGGAGTAGGTGCAGCAAGAGAAAGGTGAAGACCAGAAAAACTGCTGGAGAGAGGCATTGGCAGAGGAAGACAATTTGGAAGAAGTTTGAAAAAGAAAGAAAGACTCATCAAACACTACATGTTTGGAGATATAGACTTTTCCTGTGATGGGATCAAGACACCTATAACCTTTGATGGAAGGTTGATAACCAAGAAAGACACAAGGAAGAGATCTAGGTTGAAGTTTATTAGTGGTGTATGGTTTGAGCCAAGGATAGCATCTACAGCCAAAGGATCTCAAGAGCATATAATCAGGTTTATGTTTGAATAAGACCTCATAGGGAGTAAGATTTTTAAGCTTAAGAGTAGGATGTCTATTAATCAAATAGACAGCTGTTGCAAGAGCATCAAACCAGTAAATCAAAGGTAGAGAAGAATGATGCATGAGGGTAATAGTAGTTTCAATGAGGTGCCTATGTTTCCTTTCAGCTACACCATTTTGTGAAGGTGTATGTGGACAAGTTAGTTGGTGATCAATGCCTTTACTTTTAAGAAAATTTTGAAATGGTGTACTAAGATATTCCCCTCCATTATCACTGCGAAGAATCTAAAGTTTAGTTTGAAATTGAGTCTCAACAAATGATTTAAATTCAAGAAATTTAGTGAAAACTTCACTCTTATAATGCAAAGGAAAAAGCCAAGTAAATTTGCTAAAGTCATCAATGAAAAGCACATAGTACTTAAAACCTGAAACAGGGGAAGCAAAAGGGCCCCAAACATCTGTATGGATAAGAGCTAAAGGTTTATTTATAGTGGAATTAGACAAATGAAAAGGCATCCTATGGCTCTTTGAAACACAATAATGTTCACACAAACTAGAGCCTTTATTAGACAAAACCTTAGAACCTAGATTATTATGAGAAAGAACATGATGAAGCTTCTTAGAGGAAGGATGACCAAGTCTGAAATGCCAATTAGGTGTTACTGCAGGTGATGAAGAGCAAGAAAAATAAGCTTGAGAAGAGATAGATGCAGCAGATGTAAATGCAGCAGGAGAGGATGCACCAGAAGGAGAGGCACTGAATGGATAAAGGCCATTTGTGTAGCTTCCTTTATACAAGATTTTCTGAGTAATCTTGTCCTGAATAACAAAAGAGCGTTCATCAAAAGTGATAGTGCAGTGATTATCTCTGGCTAACTGATGAACATAGAGCAAATTGGATAAAAGTGTAGGCACATGAAGTAGCTTTGTAAGATGAAAAGGAAAAAAAGGAATAGGAAGAAGACCTGTTCCAGTGTGAGCAATAGTATGTGTAGAACCATCACCAACTGCAACTTGATCTTGACCATAATATGGCTGAGGGAAAGAGAGCTGACTTAGATCAGGTGTCATGTGACTAGTGGCTTCGGAGTCAAGAAACCAGTGCTCAAGCTGTGACTAATTTGAGGATGATGCAACATAGGCTTTGGACTGAGGCTTTGTAGAAGCAGACTGCTGAAAAGCTGTGTTTAACCTGTACCAGCAGTCTAGAGCAGTGTGATTAGTCTTTCCACAGATTTGACAGATCACATTTAAAGAATTAGTATTGGCAGCAGCAACTTGAGGAATGTAAGGGTAGCTATAGTTGGATCTGCCAACTTGAGGACTGTAAGCATAACTGAAAAGCTGTGTTTAACCTGTACCAGCAGTCTAGAGCAGTGTGATTAGTCTTTCCACAGATTTGACAGATCACATTTAAAGAATTAGTATTGGTAGCAGCAGCTTGAGGAGTGTAAGGGTAGCTATAGCTGGATCTGCCAGCTTGAGGACTGTAAGCATAGTTGAATCTGCCTCTTGAAGACTGTGAGCCTCTCATTTGTCCTCTAGACCTACCTCCATCTCTGCCTCTGTAAGAACCACCTCTGCCTCTATAATAGCCTCTAGTACTGCCTCGATTAGAATAATTTCCTCTGTGTGCCGTATAAGCAATGGAGCTTGGAAGATCTGAGGCATGTGCATGCTTAAGAGAGGACTCCACATGAATAGACTCTGAACAGAGTAAAGAACACAACTGATCTAGAGAAATATGATATGATCTTGTGCGGATAGCAGTTTTTGTAGCATTATATTCCTCAGGCATTCCATTTAAAATCAACAGAACTAAATCTTCATCATCAATAAGAGATGATGCAAGAGCAAGCTAATCAGATAATACCTTGAATTGATTTAGGTATTCTTTCATTGTTGTTCCTTTCTTAACAATCTTACTCAACTTGATCTTCAATTGATGTATGTGAGATCTGGACAGTGAAGTAAATCGTTTGGCAAGAACAGTCCAAACTTCATGACTGGTTTGACATTGAATAACAGTAGTGAAAATGGATGAAGACAAAGTTGCAGTAATGCAACTTAACAGATGAGCATCAATAGTGGTCCATAGTTCATGATTCGGATTAGGAATTGCAAGATTATTAGAATCTAGAATCATTGCAGGAGGACATACCTCTGATCCATCTACATAGCCAAGAAGTTTTGTGGCTTTCAAGATGTTCTGCAACTGATTCTTCCAAATTATGTAATTGGATGAATCAAGCTTGGTAGAAACAAAAGAACTCAGATTAGAAATCAATAATGTGAGATTCGAAGGTAAGGCTGATGAAGTAATTGCAGATGTTGTTGCAGGTGGTGCAGGTGTGATGTTTGAAGAAGCCATAGCTGAAGCTTTGAAGCTTTCTTGCTCGTAAGAGCCTAAAGCTCTGATACCATAAAAAGAATGAATATACTTTGTATTGAATCCATACAATTGTTACAGGATGAAGTTATATTTATATACTTCAATGACTCTTAACCATAACTACCTAACCTTGAATCTAACTACTAAACCATAGTTAACACTGGACAGTTAATCTATAATAAACTAACAACCTATACACACTACAACAAATTTGGGATTTAAAGACGAAACAAATTTGTCCCAAAATGTATATATTTCGTCACCAAAACTAATTACGATGAAAATTTTTTGTCACCCGTTTTGTCGCTAAAGCCTCGTCGCTAAAAGGTCTTAGAGACGAAAAAACAATTTCGTCATTGAAAATGATAAATTTGTGACGAACTTTTTTGTCTCCAATACGCTCTGTTGGGAACATACTTGTAAGTAATTAGCGACAAAATATTTTGTCATTAAAGGAAGAAATTAGAGACAAAAGTTTTTTGTCATAAATATAAGAAATAGAGAAGAAATAATTTTGTCACGTTTAATATAAACGAAGACGAAATTTTTTTTGTCAAAGAAGCTACCAATAGAGACAAAAACAAATTCATCATTAAAAATGATAAATTTGTGATGAATTTTTTTGTCTCCAATATACTCTGTTGGGAACATACTTGTAAGTAATTAGCGACAAAATATTTTGTCATTAAAGGAAGAAATTAGAGACAAAAGTATTTTGTCATAAATATAAGAAATAGAAACGAAATAATTTTATCACGTTTAATATAAACGAAGATGAAATTTTTTTGTCAAAGAAGCTACCAATAGAGACAAAATCAAATTCATCATTAAAAATGATAAATTTGTGACGAATTTTTTTTATCTCAAATACACTTTGTTGGGAACAGACTTGTAAGTAATTAGCGTCAAAATATTTTGTCATTAAAGGAAGAAATTAGAGACAAAAGTATTTTCTCATAAATAAGAAATAGAGACGAAATAATTTTGTCACGTTTAATATAAACGAAGACGAAAATTTTTTGTCAAAGAAGCTACCAATAGAGACAAAAACAAATTCATCATTAAAAATGATGAAATAATGTTAAAAAAAATTCGTTACACATTGAGGGTAATAGTGACAAAACGTGATAATATTTTTTGTCATGACAAATTCATTTAGCGACGAAATAAAGAATTCATAACAAAATTAATCATCCACCTAAGCCAAATAAGAGACAAAAAAACCTTCTTTAGGGATGGAAAATTTTGTCAATAATTTCATAATATTTTTTTCCACATTATATACCTATTTTATCAAAATCTAAATTCTAGTTCAACAAATATAACCTTGTTCATGTTGAAACTTGTTGAATATAACAATTCCATCACAACTTAACCTAACATGTTATCAACACATTTACGAATTAACAAAATGAAAACATCCATTCATCATTACAAATAATTTCATCTTAATACAATAAAATAGTGAAATAACCACAAAATATCCAAAAGTTATAACTTGTTCAATTTCACCAAACATTCAACAATAACTAGTGCAACTCCACAAAGTATGTGTATCCTTATCAAACAAAAATGAACATTCAAGCAAATTATATCATTGTTGCACGTTAAAAATGCCACCCCAATCCAATCTGTAAAAAATAAATTACAAACTTCACAAGCCCAAAACTCAACGAGCCGACCCACCCCATGGACCAAATATAGGATACGTCGTGAAGGCCCTTGCATACTTCGAGCATCATTTCCTCTAGCCCTGGAGTTCCTGAGATATCAATCATTTTCTCTGCTGAGTTCCTCCTTCTCCCTCTTATCTCCCTCCACTGTCAACTTGTAGGATAATTTTCACTGTATTTAAATTAATTAAATTCTGTTGTGTACTAAACAACAACCAGAATAAAAAGAAATAAAGGAAAGGAGAGAATTTGTTTGATTACAAAAATCAAACTCGAAATAAAAATAAAAATAAATAAATAAAAACAGATTTTATTTTGTTACAAAAACAAAATTAAAATCTGATTTAAATAAATAATAAAAGACTGAAAATAAATTAAATAACTTACTTGATTTAATTTCTTCGAATTATAATTTGATCAAGTCTAGTGCTTGACACTGTATCCTTAAGACAGATTCGTCCTCTCCACGGTGCTTTCAGAAATTGGACGTCTATCTCCTAGGATGAAATGATCTACTACAAACAATAGCAGCACTACAAATTGTTTGCCTTACGAACACACTAAGTGTTTACACTCTTTCTTTCAGAAAATAAATGCAGCAAAATGCAGAGATTTTTATCATAGGATGGAGTACGAAAATTGGAGTTGAATCCAAATGGGAGGCTAGTCTATTTATAGATGTAAAGGTGGCTATTGGGTGTGCAATAATACCAGATTGGTTTATTTCGGGAAGGGCCCTGTTTGGATGTACAGTAAAACTAAACCAGTTTAATTTTGAATTATGGATTTTATTTTACCAAAAAATAAAATTAAATTCAAATGTTTTTGGTCAAAAAAGATTAGTATTGGGCTGAACAAGCCCAACCCGCCTGATCGGACGGACGGCGGCGTGTGGTGATTTTTGGGTCCAATGGGTCTAGCCCATTTTGCTCATAACCTCTCCCTTTAAAACACTTGGATACTCCTTGGGGCACACCCCAAGTACCAAACCCAAGCCTTATAAACCCATTCAAAACCTCCCACCAAATCAATGGGAGACAAGCCATTTTACAACCTTAAGGAATTTCCATCAAAACTCCATTTCCATGGAGCACACTTTGGCCTCAATTTCCCATTCACTCGGTAATAGTTTTGAGCAACCAAATATACCACGTGAATCACAACGTGGCAGAGAACGCGTTACCACTTTGACCTGTGAAAATCGACACACAGAGCCCACCTAAAAAATAGACCGAACTTAGGATAAAATTCTGATTTTACCCAGAATTTATAACCATTTCCAACACAACTGCCGAGAGAGCGAGAGAGAGACCGACGGCAGCCTGGGTCACAGCGTCTGTAGGAGGTGGAGCTGGGATAGGAAGAGGGTGAAGTCCCTCCTGTGTGTTTTTGCTCAATGACTATCAAACCCACATGAGAGAGAGAGCTTGTGTGTTGTGTATGGTGAAACGTAGTGTGTGTGTGTGTTGTGTGTGTGTATCAGTGTGTGTGTGTGTGGTGTGTGGAAGGAGAGAACCAGCCCCAGAGAGGGAGCTTCGGAAGAGACCATGCGAGAGCGAGCTAGTGTATGTGTATATCTGTGTCATAGGAGAGGGTAAGAGTTGCCATGCATATGTGTGTCCTCAGTATCTCAGTGTGTGAGTGTTTTTTCTCAAAACCGAGTAAGAGAGATGAGGCCGTGCCTGTGTGTCTTGTGTATGGTGAAGCTTAGTGTGTGCGGTGTGAAGCTCAAAAATGAAGCTGCCGTGGTGAAGCTAATATGTGGTGTGTTGTTCTGTATGTGGGTTCTTCTCCCCCCTCTCTCACCCGAGTGTGCTGTGTGTCTCTTTGTTTTTTGCCCAGCCAGAGGCTCTTTTTTTTTCCTCTCTAGAAATGCTCTCTTTCTCTTTTAAAAAATAATTGTCCACCCACCCACCCACCCACTCTTTTTTTTTTTTATGATTATATTCTCCCACCATGTAAACAATAATAAATTCCACACCCCTTGTGCCCACATATACCAATCATTCTGAAGACAGAGATAGTGCAACCCTTGGATTCCCTTTGTTTTTTTTTTTTTTTTTTTTGACCATCTGAACAACATGTATATAAAACTATTATAAGCAGGCTCCTCCACTCCCCTCAATCTCCCTCTCAAATAAATCAATTTCCACCATCAAAAATCACAAAATCTTCCCCCGGCGAAAACATCATCATGCATATTCCAACCTCTCTTTGCTTTCTCTTCCCCTCAAAAATTCTTTGACCATACCATCTCTTTTCTCTTTTTTTTTTTTTTTTTATATATATATATATGTTTTTGTGTTTTTTTTTTTATTTTGTTTTTTGTTTAGAGTCTCTGTAATCGGGGATGTCCTCTGTATTTCTGCAATAAAAATCGGTTTCTCTTTTTCTGAAACAGTAGATATACACGCTAAAAAAAAAATAAAATAAAATTGTCAAAAAAAAACTTGTTTCAACACACATACCAAACAAAAAATTATTTATAATTATCTGTTTTAACCAAAATTTAGTTGAAATTGTAAGCTTGTAGAAATTGTCAAAAAATTAACAAATAACCATTAAAAAACTCCATTCAAAACAAGTATATTTGTGTCAAACATATATATATATATATATATTAAAATTTCATTTGATTATATTTAAAAAGTTAACTTTTTGATTTAAAAAAAATTTGAATTTAGCTATTATAGTAGACACTTTAGCTTAAAATATTATATTTTTTGAGCAGTTTGATCATATATGACCGTGTCCAAAATACTAATAATTTTACATTCAATAAATTAAAGACTCTACAAAAATTTAAAAATATATTGATGAGTGTCCACCCCCCATGGAAGTAACCTTTCTTGGAAAGTGTCCCCCCCCCATGGAAGTAACATATATTGACCTACCTCCTTTCTTGGAAAGTGTTCTTAAAAAGCCAAACTTTTTTGTAGAACCAAAAAAAAAAAAAAAAAAAAAAAAAAAAAAAAAAAAAAAAACAGCCAAACCTTGCTTCATCAATTTTTACTCTTTAAAATAGTTGCTCATTTGACTACTCTCTCTATATATTTTTAACTTATTTTAAATAGTAGGTTAAAAGTTAATTTTTTTAGTTTTTTTGAAAAAATTGTATAAAGAAGTACATAGGTGATATAACTTAAAAAACATCAAAAAACGAATAAGGAGAAGGGTTTAAAAATAAAAAGAAAATATAAATAAAATATAATATAAATAAAAAAGAGAAAACTGATTTTATTGATGTCAGGAATGACATCCTGATTACATAGGCAAAAAAAAAGAAAAAGGAGCAGGGTTCTTGTTTTTTATAACAGTCACATGCCAACTTCACTATTTCGACTCTCTCGCCAAGCTCTTCCTTTTTTTGTCGCCTTGGGAGACCCTTGAAGGCTCCGCCTCAGTGTGTATAGGACCGCCGAGAGAGTTGACTCCCTACTGGTTGTCAAAGGCGATTCGAGTCAAGACGGTAGTCTTTCGTTTCAACTCCTTATTCTTCGCCTTCAGGGCACAAATCACTGCCCGCGCATCTTTGTACATGCGCTAGAGAAGAGAAAGTTGGGAATTTAATTGTTGTACTTCATTGGTCCTATTTTGCAACCGGTGAGATAATTTGGTAACCGCAGTCACTGTTTCCATGCAAGAGCTCAGTATGAAGTGGTTGGCCTCAATGGGGGTGTTTGATGGGGCTTTTTTGAGCCAACTTATGGCTTCTGACTTTTGAAAAGTTATTTTGGACTGTTTGGTTAAACTTATTTCAAACAGCTTCTGATTCTAACAACTTATTTTAAGTCAAAAAAGCTGATTCTGAGAAGCTGCTTACCCCTTACTTCTGATTAGCTGCTTACCCCTTACTTCTGATTATCAGCTTCTGCTGTAGACATGTTAATTTATGGTTATGCTCTTAAATTTTTTTATTTTTTATTTTTATTTTTTTTAAAAATAGAAAAAGACCCAAATGGACTATAAAATATTATTATTATTTTTTATGAGAAATGTAGACAAATAGTGAATAATAAAAAATAAAAATTAATTGAAAAAGCTACTTCACAACTTATTTAACAAATATTACTCAGCAACTTAAATCTATAATCCAACAGCTATACCAAACAGATTAACAACTTCTGATTAAAGTCATAATCTATAATCTGTTAAGCTATAATCTATAATCTATTTTAACAGCTACACCAAACAGCACCAATGTCAGATTGAGCATCCATGATTTGCTCAACTGATATCTTAGGAAAGTTAAGAAGAGTGGGAGCAGAGGCACTCGGTCCAGGAAGGTTAGGAAGAGTAGGAGCAAGGACATTCGGTCCAGGAGAGCTTGGATCATTGAGGTTCGGAAAGAGAGTGAGAGGACGAGATGAGGCCATGTGTAGTGAGAGATGTAAAGAGAAAAAAAGGAGAGTCAGAGAAATAGCAGAGAATAGACTGAGTTTGGGGACAACTTTTCTCCTCTGTTCAGTCTCTCTTTTTCTCTCGATGGGGAAGAAGAAACAGAAGCAAAGTGATGAAGAAGATGGAGATGGAAGAGAATGATGAAGAAGAAGAAAAAATGAGTGAATAAGTAGAAGGGGGAAGATACTGATTCAGAAGAAGCTGAGAAGAAGAAGACAAAGAGGGAGAGAGCCGAGGCGAGCGTCGTTCGAGGCCTGCTTTTGTCGGCCAGTGACGTAAAAGCAGGCCGCGTGTCAGGTGTGGATGTCAAAAAGAAAAGAGAGACGCGGGAGAATTGTGTACGCATATATGTATATATATTGTATAGCTATGTAATATATATATTTGTTTGAACATTTGGGTCACAAGAGTGGCTTCGGTTCAAAAAATTTAAATAATTTAAAATGTTAATATTTTAAATTTAAAAACAACTCTACACTCAAATCGTAACCAAACACATAAAAAAAAACTTAATTAAGAAATTATTTTTAAAACTCATAACCAAACACATAACTCGAAACTTCATACTACTTCACAACTCTACACTCAAATCGTAACCAAATACATAACAAAAAAAAATTAAAATATTTAAAAATATATTTTTTTAAAATAGAGTTTGAATTTATTTTTATAAAATATTTTAAAATTTAAAAAATTAAAATCGTAATATTTTGAAATTAAAATATTTAAAAATATTCAAAAAATTAAAAAAATCGTAACATATTTAAATACAAAAACATAGAATTTATTATTGGTAACGAAATATTTTTGTCTTCCACAACATAACCTTATGAGACGAAAAATATATTCGTCGCGCAATCAATCATAATTTATTAATGACGAAATATTTTCGTCTCCCACAACTTATTCTTCCCAGACAAAAATATATTTGTCAGCCATTTACTAGAAAGATGAAACGGCACCGTTTGCATGATGGAGTGTTTATTGGTGACGAAATATTTTCGTCTTCCATAACTTATCATTCCTAGACAAAAATATATTTGTCGCCTAATAAATGGAAATATGCAACGACATCGTTTAATAGATAGGAAATTTATTGGTGACGAATTACGTTCGTCGCAAAAAATATATATATTTTGTGACAAAAAATATTCGTCTTCAATGAACTAAAATAATTTGCGCCAATGCAAATGAAATTGGTGCCTGAATTTTGGAGACAAAATTTTTTTTCGTCTCCTATACGTTTGAGAAAAATTAAAACAAACAACAAAATTAATATTTTGTCATCTTTGGGTTAAATTTTAATACAAAAAAAAAAAAAATTCATCACCAAATTTTGTCATAATATCCTAGATTTCTTATATTTTGTTTCCTTGTTTAATTATTATTATTATTATTATTATTTTCTTTTTATGGAGAGTGGTTTATTGTGAGAAAGAATAGTAGCTTTGCATAAAATGTCTTCTTGGATAATAATGTTTGCATGCACAAACGACTTAAATGTGAGAGAGAATAGAGGAGCTTCAGTGCGAAATAGAAGAGATGGTTTATACAGATTGTTTTCTTGAGTCACAGTTTCAATACTTGTGAGAGAGGACACTCAAGTGCGAGACAAAAATGAGAGTTTGTAGAGGGTGTCTTTTCGGGTCGCGATTTTAGTATTTGTGTGTGTGTGAAAGTAAGTGATTAAGGTGAGAGCGCCTCTTAGTTTCTGACGACATTTTAATAAAGAGAAATAATTAGTGATAAAATATTTTCGTCTCAAACTCATATGTTCGTTTCCTAATCAACAAAAATACAAAAACAACGTTGTGTGGGGATGGAGAATTTATTGGTGATGAAATATTTTCGTCTCCTTCAACTTAACCTTATGAGACGAAAATATATTCGTCGCGCAATCAATCAAAATGCAACACGACACATGGAGAATTTATTAGTGACGAAATATTTTCATCCCCCAAAACATATCCTTCCAAGACAAAAATATATTTGTCGCCTAATTAACAGAAAGATAAAACGAGCATGAAGAGTTTATTGGTGACGAAATATTTTCGTCTCCCATAACTTATCCTTCCCAGACAAAAAATATATTTGTCACCAAATAAATAAGAAAATGAAACGACATCGTCTTATAAGTTTGGAATTTGTTGGTGATGAATTCCTTTTGTCGCAAAAATCTTTAAATTTTGTGACAAAAATATTCGTCTCCAATGAGATAAAATAATTGGCGCCAACAAGAAAAAAAAATTGGCGCCTCTTTTTTTTCCTGACGAATTTATTTTGTCGTCTTCTATAGTTTTGAGAAGAATTAAAAGAAACGACAAAAGTAATATTTGGTCATGTTTGGGATACGTTCTAAAACGAAAATAAATTTTATCACCAAATTTTAAAAATTAATTATTGACAACTCCATATTAAACAAGGTAATGTTTTCTATTAATTTTGAAAATTACAAATTTTTTATTATTTGTTTCTCTATATTTTTTCTCACAAAAAAAAAAGCTACATTAATTATCTTATTTTTTTATTTTTATTTTTTTATTTTTTTTTTGTGGAGAGAGGTTTTGACCTTCGATTTTTCTGAAATGGGTGTTCTAAACGAAAAGGGTAGGGTTGGTTCAAACAATGAGAAAAAGTGCTTGCGTGCAAGAGGGACCTTCACTGTGAGTAATAAAGAAAAATGATTAGTGATAAAATATTTTTGTATCCTTAAATACCAGAAAAAAGAATTTATTATTGGTGATGAAATATTTTTGTCTTCCACAACTTAACCTTATGAGATGAAAAATATATTCGTCACGTAATCAATTAGAATTTATTATTGACGAAATATTTTCATCTCCCACAACTTATTATTCCGAGACAAAAATATATTTGTCGCCTATTTAATAGAAAGATGAAATGACATTGTCTGCATGATGGAGTGTTTATAGGTGACGAAATATTTTCGTCTTCCATAACTTATCCTTCCTAGACAAAAATATACTTGTCGCCTAATAAATGGAAATATGCAACGACATTGTTTAATAGGTATGGAATTTATTGGCGACGAATTACGTTCGTCACAAAAAAAATTATATTTTGTGACAAAAATGTTCGTCTCCAATGAGTTAAAATAATTCGCGCCAATGCAAATGAAATTGGCGCCTCATTTTTGCAGATGAAATTTTGTTTTCGTCTCCTATACTTTTGAGAAAAATTAAAACAAACGACAAAATTAATATTTCGTCATCTTTGGGTTAAATTTTAAGACAAAAAAAAATTTCATCATCAAATTGTGTCACAATAGCCTATATTTCTTGTAGTGACAGCTGAATATTACACATGTGTGACTTATGCTATAGATGGAACTGCTGTAGCTTGCTCTGTATCTGTTACAGGTTTTGCAGATTGCTGTGACTTATCACAAGCAATCAAGTAAGGCCCAAGATAAACACAGTAACCAGTGGTTGATCTTCTATCATATGGATCACCAGCCTAATCAGAATCAGAGAAAGCATTAAAAATAAAAGGACCACTGGAAAAATGAAGACCATAAGATAAAGTGCCCTTAAGATATCGAAGCAATCTTTTAACAGTAGCAAAATGACTATTGGAAGGAGCTTGCATGAATTGACAGGCATGGTTGACTGTAAAGGCCAAATCAGGTCTAGTAATAGTCATGTATTGAATAGCACCAACCAAACTTCGATAAAGAGATGGTTGAAATCATCAGTGGAAGAGGAGTGAGAATGCTTAGCAGCCATAGGAGAGGAGTATGGCTTACAAGAACTCATGCCAGCTTTAACTAAAATGTCAGAAGCATATTTGTGCTGAGAAAGAACATACCCAGTGGATGTAGTGACAACTGAAATACCAAGGAAGTAGTTGATGAAGCCAAGTTCTTTCATAGAGAAAACAGAACGCATTGCTTGAATAAGAGTTTGAATATAAAGAGAATCACTCCATGTGAGAAGAATATCATCCACATATATGAGAAGAATGGTAATGGATGTGGAGGTTTTCTTAACAAATAAAGAGGAGTCACAATGGCTAGGAATGAAATCCTGAGTAAGAAGAAAATTAGAGAAAGTAGAGAACCACCAGGCTCTAGGAGCTTGTTTCAAGCCATAACGGGCCTTGTTGAGTTTACAAACAAATGATGGTTGATTTGGATTAATAAAGCCTTGTGGTTGATGCATATAGACCTCTTCTTCAAGAACACCACGTAGAAAAGCATTGGAAATGTCCATTTGCTTAATTTGCCAATTAAAATAAAGAGCAATGCAGAGTAGAATGTGAATAGTAGGTTGTTTGGCTACAAGACTAAAAGTTTCATGATAGTCCACCCTTCAGTTTGAAGAAAACCCTTGGCTACCAATCGAGCCTTGTACCTAGCTATGGAGCCATCTGAATTTTTCTTGAGTCTAAAGACCCATTTACAACCAATAGCTTGCTCATCAAAAGGTAAAGGAACTAAGGTCCAAGTGCCTTGCCTCTGAAGAGCCACTTATTCATTAACCATAGCAGCCTGCCAAGCAGGAGAAGCAATAGTCTGCTGATAAGTTTGAGGCTCAACAAGATCTGCAGAAGCAAGCAAACAAGCAGAAAAAAGTCTAGTTTTGGATCTAGTAAGCATATGGTGAGCATTGGAAGAAGAAAAAGGTGGAAGATCAATAAAAATAGAAGATATTGGAATCTGAGAAGAAGAGGGATCAGTGGATAGAAGAGGATTGACTGAAGAAGCAGGAGCAAATGGACTGGAGGAGGAGGAACAGTAACTGTAGAACTGACTAGAGGAATTGGAGAATTGGCTGTAGGAACTAGAGCTCTAGTAGAGGAGAAAGTTGGAGATGAAGAATGTAGAGAAGATGAGGAAAGCTGCTGAGACTGAGAAGAGGACCAGAAAAAGTTATGCAAATGAGAAAGAGATAAGGATGAGGAGAATGAAGAAGCAGTCTGAAAGGGAAACAAGTGCTCATCAAAGATCACATGTCTAGAAGTTTATATTTTTCTGGTCTGAGGATCAAGACATCTGTACCCTTTAGTAGAAGGGTGATAGCCTATAAAAACACAAGGAACTGATCTTGGCTGAAGCTTATAAGAGGTGTAGGGTCTTAACCAGGGGTAACATCTGCAGCTAAATGTCCTAAAAAAAGAATAATTAGGTCTGTGTTTGAATAAAGCCTCATAAGGGGTAAGATGATTAAGCTTTAGAGTGGGATGTCTATTGATAAAAAATACAGCAGTGGAAAGAGCATCCACCCAATAAAACAAAGGAAGAAATAAGTGATGCATAAGAGTGATGGTAGTCTCAATAAGATGCATATGTTTCCTCTTGCTACTCCATTTTGAACAGGTGTATGAGGACAGCTCAACTGATGTTTAATGCCTTTTTGGTGAAGAAAAAGTTGAAATTCTTTACTAAGGTATTCACATCCATTGTCACTTCTCAAAATCTGAAGTTTGGTAGTAAATTGAGTTTCAACAAAAGCCTTGAACTCAAAAAATTTAGAAAAAACCTCACTCTTGTAATGCAGAGGGAAAGGCTAGGTAAACTTGCTAAAATCATTAATGAACAACACATAGTATTTAAATCTGGAAACAAAATGGGAGAAAGGACCACAAACATTAGTGTGAATAAGTGCCAATGGCTTATTTAGAGTGGAATTTGACAAACTAAATGGTAACCTATGACTCTTGGATACACAACAATGTTCACAAAGACTAGAACCTTTATTGGAAAGCTGTAGCAACTAAGTGACCATGTGAAATGAGATGATGAAGTTTCTTAGAAGAAGAATGACCAAGTCTAAAATGCCAATTTGGAGCTTGAGAAGAAGAAACAGAACAGTGGAGACATGCTTGTGTGGCTGTAGTAGAGTTGAGACATGCTTGTGAGGCTGCAGTAGAAGTTGAGGAAGAAGGAAGAAAAGGATAGAGACCATTGGTATAACAGCCTTTATGTAGCACTTTCTGTGTATTCTTGTCCTGAACAAGAAAACAGTGTTCATCAAAAGTAATAGTACAATGGTTGTCTACAGCTAACTGATGGGCTGAAAGTAAATTGGAAGAAAGATTGGGAACATGAAGCATTTTAGTGAGATGAAAAGGAAATGAAGGAGTAGGAAGAAGTTCTTTCCGAATATGAGCAATCTGTAAGGGAGTGTCATCACCAATGGCAACTTGATCATGACCTTGATAAGGCTGATAGAAGGACATATTACTGAGATCATTTGTCATGTGATTTGTGGCACCGGAAGCAAGAAACCAATTTGAATCAGGCTGGGGTGAGCTTGCAGATGGTGTAGAAGCAACATATGCCTTGGAGTGACCTTGAAATGGTGAAGAAATAATGAAATAGGATGGCTGATTAGACTGAAAGCCTGAATCAAGTCTATGCCAGCAATCTAGGGCAGTATGATTCACTTTACCACAAATTTGACAAATCACTTGTGCAGCAGCAGTATTGGTTTTACCTCGAGAAAAGTGAGTTTGACCTCCTCTCTTATAGTGAATAGTCTGAGAGTGACTGGTCAGAGAAGGCTGATAATATTGACCTCGAGATCTGCCTCTATCTCTGCCTTTGAAAGAACTTCTGGCTCTATAGGAGCCTCTATGACCTCCTCTAAAAGAATAATGACCTTTGTTGATAGCATAGGCAAATGGAAATTTTGAAGCCTAATTATGTTTAAAAGAAGCTTCAATATCTATAGCTTCAGAGCAAAATAGAGAGCACAGAGTGTCCATAGAAATATGTGCAGATCTAGCACGAATTATGGTTTTCAAAGCATTGTGTTCATCAGGTAAGCCATTGAGAATTAAAAGAACTAAATCCTCATCATTGACTGGTGATGAAGCTAAGGCTAACCAATCTAAGATTGTCTTGAATTGACTCAAATAATCTTCCATTGTTGCTCATTTTTTAACAATTTTTACTAAGCTTGTTCTTAAGCTGGTGAATATGAGACCTTGACAGAGAGGTGAACCTTTTTCAAAGAACACTCCTGTAGACACCCCATTTTTGACCGTCCTCAAGACTTGGACGTCACTGTTTGAACACTCGGTGATTATCCATGTTTGTGTTCGTTTGGAGTTCCCGGAGGCCTCGGCTCGCGCGCCTTACCTCAGGATCTCCGAACTTGACCGTTTAGTGTCTGGTTTTGCACCAAACACTGACATCTTGCCTTTGAGAGGCAGGGTAGGGCTTGTAGACCATCCCCACCCACCACCGGCAGTGGCTAGAGGCCACCGGCTGGTTTTTGCTGCCACCGGCAATGTATATTGCCGGCCGGCACTATTTGTTGCCGGTCAGCACTTTTTAGTGCCGGCCGGCACTTTTTTTGGCCAAGATGGCATTTTTGGCCGGCCGACTACTGTGCATTTGCTTTTGCAGATATTTTAAGACAGCTGTCTTACTTTTGCTCCCCTCCATACACGTGTATGGAGGGATCTCTCTCTTGGAAGCTTGTCTTGAAAGCTTTACAAGAAAAAAGCTTCTATATAGAGAGGGGCTGGTCTCTTGGTTTAAGAGGTTAGAGACTTGAGATATTTTGAGAGCTTAAACAGCCATTGTTAGGGTTTGAGTTCTAGGGTTAGGGTTAGATACACATCCTATCTCTCTTTCCCTCTCTTTTGTGCTCTTGTGTGTGTTTTAGTCCATACTATTGCACACAAGCACCTAGTGTTTCACCTTCCTCTTGGAACTGAGGTTCTAAAGGACTGATTTTGAAGTTTTGGTGTTGGATTCAAGCCAAGGAGGGTCATTGGAGCATCATTGTTGAAGAAGGCTTCAAGGGTAAGAATCTCACCCCTTTATTCCCCATTTTTGCACCTTATTTCTACCTGTCTTAAATTCGTTTTTGAGCTTGGTGTATAATACAAAAAAGTTCTATTTTTAGACCCTCTTGATTGTTTATTAAGGGTGTTTTGTGATTTGAGGGTGTTTGACCCCTCTTAGGCCTTGAAAGGCCTTATTTTGTGCTATTTTGTGCTTGTTTCGGGACTTTGGTGTTTGGGCCTCTTCACCACTGAAATCTTGAGGGATTTCAGTGGTGGAAATGGTGCCTTGAAGTCTCTAAAAGGAGAGGGCCACCCTCTCTCCTTATTGTTCTTGAAAAGGGTATGTTTTGGCCTCTAAAGGGAGCCTATGTTTGAGTGTATGTTGAGCATGTATAGGCTGTTTTTCATGCTTATATATCCATAATATAACATGATTTTAAATTGGTTTTGGCACTCCATGCATGCTTAGCATAGTTGCCATGTAATGCCTTGTGATCCCTTAACATGCCTTAGGTTGTGTGCCTTTGTTTCTAGCATGTTTTAGGCTCATATTTGTGAAGGTTTTGTGCTCACTTTGCCATGTTTTAGCTCTGTCCATAGTCGTTTGGGTTGATCTTGGCATGCATAGTATAGCTCCTTTGCATTTGAGTTTGTATGCTTCAAGTATGTGAATGTGTAGAATGTGTTTCTTGCATCATTTTGGTGTTTTGGAACCACCCACCATGTCATTTCAGTCCTTTTAGCATGCCTAAATGTTTGCATTTTGTGGTCCTTTTGTTGCTTCAAGAGTTGGTACTCCATGCTTCATATTTGTGCCATGATGTATACCTCTAGGATTAGGTTGCTTAGATGCCATTTAAGTGATTCTTGAGGTTTGTTTTTGTATGATTTGGGACTGTTTTGCCTCAATTTGGTCATTTGCTTCATGAGTCTTATGATCATGCTTTAGGTCCTTGGGCCTCGTTGCATGTATAGCTTGCATGAGTAGGTTAATTTGGCATGATCTCCTACATGTTTCCAAAGCTTATAATGCATGCTAATTTGCCCATGATTGTCCCTTTCAAGTGTGCTTGAAGGTTGTTTAATTTGTGCCTAAGTGTTGGGCCTTAACATGTGTATGTGTGTATATGTGTTTTGGTCTCTTCTTTTGGTCGTTTTAGCCACTGTTTTGGGCCTTATTAGAGCCGCCCAAATCATGCTTTAGACCACCTTTTCATTGGCTCATGTTTGCTTGCATGCTTGCATAAGTGTATCGCCATGCCATGTTGCATCCTTAGCTTGCATGCCTAGGTTGCATTGCATTTTGCATGCATGCCTTGTTCCTTGACTTAGTGATAGGAATTGGGCCTTAGTTTGTTTGATTGGTTTGCATTTCATTTGACATGAAAATTGCATACTTGATTCTTTGGGCCATCATGCATGGAAATGCGTGATTGGTGGTCCGAGAATCGAGGTACATGCCCCTTTGAGTCACTACCATGATAAGGGACATGGTTGGTGCATATATGCCTTGAATTGTGCTGCCATGCTTTGCCTTGCCCTCTGTTGCTGTCATTTGCAGATTCTGCAGGAACACTCTGCCGACCGGCAGTGTAAGGTGCCGACCGGCAATCATTTCTCTGCCGACAGCTTCACTTTGTGCCGGTGGCCTACACCACACTGCCGGTGGCAATTCTATTCAGCTGGTGGCACTCCTCAATGTCCAGAGAAGCAGTCCTGAGGTTTTGACAACCTCCAGAGGAGTAAAAGAAGGAAAATAGAGACAGCCTATGCATGGCGGCGCATTTCCCGAGGCGATTTACTGTTTTCTTAGTTTAATTAAATTTGCTTAGTTGATTAGGCAATTTGTAATATTTAATTAGCTTGCGTAGTTAATTAATTTGTAATATTTATTTGGTCCCTCCGAGTGAGGGTAAATCTGTAATAAGTGTGTGTGGGTGGTGTGTATGTTTTCCAATCCCCACCTCTTTCTTCCCTTTTATTTACCTGCTTATGATGGTTGATTAGGGCACGTTTAATTTAGCATACCTTATGCTATGCATGTGTGCATCCATGCATTTGTATTGCATGCATTAGGCTCGGTACATCACGCTAACTGCATCTGTACTTCAATTCACAAATTGAATATGTGGTAGTTAACCGCATTTCACATGCCATGTTTAGGGTTAGCCGAGCCTGCCTAGATTGCATTTTTGCATGTGATGCATTAGCCATTTAACATGAACTAGGACACGCATGTTTGCTAACTAGTTTCTTATTTTGGGACGGAGTACTATGTAAGTATTTGTGCTTTAGCATCTCGCATGCGTGTGAATGTTAACATGACAGCATGCCTGCCATGCGGCTAAGTGTTTATGTGATAAACTGTTTGAATTCCTATGGGTGAAGGTTGGATTGTTTGAGTTGGAAAAACTCGTTGAAATTCTCATTTTAGCCTACTTACGAGTAGCAAAACCCAAAGCGTTTTTTTCAAAACAAACGGATATGCAATGCTTGTTTCCAAATTAGGCAATCTAGTCTATACTTGTTTGCTGCGCGCATAACATAGTAATTCTAGGCTAATAAATGGATTAAGAACACATGACGTTTTCAAAAACAGATATCATGGTTAGTAGAGGTCGGTCTTCGGACCGGGCGAAAGGGGGTGCTCATAGCTGACCTTCCCCGATCGTACCCAAGCTCCCGAGCCGAGACAACTCCGGTGATGACGGACATGTGGCCTTCGGCACCGAGTCAGGGTTTCCTAAATTTCCCCATTTAAAAAATATTTAGGTGGCGACTCTGTATCTGGCAAAGCAGTCCATGTTTGGCACTACTTTTTCAAAAAAAATCTGTTTCTCAAAACGATTTGCCAGATTTGGACTCTTTGGTTCAGATTAAGAACCGTAACACAAATCGAGTCCGAACTGTAGTGAGGCCCCTCTGCGGGCACGTCTACAGTTTCTGGCGACTCTGCTGGGGATTTTAGAGAGCTTGACTCGAACTCATGATATCCTGTTTTGATCTCATTTATGTGTTTCTTTGCATTGCATGTGCATTGGTGCGCCTAGGAACACAGTGTTTGCCATCTGCCATTCCTGAACGGTTTGCCGGAGGCTTGTCTTGTCAAGGCATGGCCATAAGGCTGACCGGCTATGGGCTCTGATAGTATGGGAACACAAACCCCGATTTTTATCGAGGCACCCTTTTCGACCATTCGACTTAGTGCATATTCGGATCCATAGTGACCATTCCAAGTTAGGACAGGTTGCTTACCCGATGTTAGGTTGTTTGAGAACCGCTGTGTGCGTAGTGAAACCTTAGCTCCTGACAAAATAGGACAGGGAAACCCTACCCCAACATAGGGGTGTTTTTGTTCTCTTTACTTGCTATGTGCTTCTAGAATGTATTTCTACAGGGAAAGTACATGTCAGTTTGCAAGTTTGAGTATCAGACCTGAGGACACCAGTATCAGTATCAGTTATGAGAATCAGTTATCCGCGGGTATCAGGGTTCAGTTTTCGGGAACAGTGATTTCTGGGAACAATGATCAGCAGTAGGGTACAATTGTTTGGCTACACTCGTGTTTGATCAGTTTGGGGTTGAAATGCTGTATGTTTTTCCTTTCAGTTCAGAGGGTCAGAGAGTTGATACAGAATAGCCAGTGTCTCCCCTTGCCGAGGTAGGATTTATGGCGGCACAAAATTCAGAAGAAATTGTGGTTATGACGGCTGCATTGGAGCAGGGGATCGCTCCGCAGAGTGAGGCCAGCATCAATATGTCACATCCACCCAGGTCGCCCGTTGTGCACCCGGTCTGGGCTCCCCAGTTATACCAGGCTCGTGAGCCCACCACCTTTGAATTGATGGGGATGATAGGTGGCCTCCAGAGGTCCGTGGCCGATCTGGCCTATGGAATGTCGGCTTCACCTCCAGCGGCGCCATATGCCGGGAATTTCATACCACAGGAGCCTCCGCTGCTGGGGCGGATTGTGATAGAGCTCAGCCAGCCAGAGGTGGCTTCCGGCTACAGCCGCGACATGTCAGCAACAACTGGGCTTCGCTCTGAAGTAGTAACCCAAACCCTTGACCAGGCTGAGGCCGGAGGAAAAGACAAAATGAAGGCAGATGCCGATCCTATCGAACAACTGCTGTGGGCAGTCGAGGCTCTGAAAGTCAGAGGGATGAACAAGCAACAAACATCTGCGATCGTGACCAAAGCTGTGGATGATGCTTTCCCCACTCTAATCAAAGGCAGTTCAAGCCAGGCAGAAAACCGGGATGGGCCCCGTCATGCCCAGACAATTCCTGTCGTTCCCAACCCTGCACCGGGAAAGGGTCAAAAAGCCAAGGCAGTGCCAGCCGATCCTTTCGCTAGCGCATCTAGCAAGAATCCTCAAACTTCAAAGTACCTGCCCCGAGGGCGCAGGGTCTTTCACGACCTCTACATGCCTTTGTCTACGGTATTACTAATATTGGCGAAGAATGGGCATCTTAAACCTTTGGAGCCTCGGCCACTCCCGAAGAATCTCCCCGCCACGCATGATGCTACCTTGTACTGCGCGTACCACCAACAGTCCGGCCACAGTACCGATGATTGTTTTCGCCTTCGTCATGAAGTGCAAGATTTGATCGACAACAAGGTCATCCTCCCACCCACCTCAGCCAAGTTCGTTACCACCCAGTTGTTGGATTTCGAGGGCTCAGATACTGCGAGTATGTAAAGTGAACCGCCTGCGGGCGACATTTGGTATATTTTGGATATAGCGTCTGGCACGTATTTTTTTGAGCATCGGTGAAACCGAGTTTTTGTAAATCCTGGCTTGGGTATCGAGTCAGTCTTTTGTTTTGAGTCTGTCTCTTTGTCTTGAGTCAGTCTTTTTGCTTAAGGGTCTGTCTTGTTGTATCGAGTCAGTCCCCTTTGTATATAATACCAGGTGATTCTGGGGGTTGTTGCCTCGAACACCGTTTTGTTTTGTAATTATCTGTTTTTGTTTTGAGTCTGTTTCTGCCAAGGGGCCAGTTACACCAACACATCTGAACGGAACAGCTGTTGCTATCTCAACTTCATGCTCGCTTTCAGCATAAGTGCCAGAGAATTCGGTTGGGCCGACAGTACATCTCGCCTGCTCTCCTGCGCGCCAAACTCATTGCATTAACCTAAGTTTTTCCAAAAAAAACAAACCTTTTGAACACTGCGGTGATAAAAACGAAGAGGAAAGAATTCCTCGGGTTTTGCAAAATTTTGATCATTTTGAGAGAAAGAGAGGCGTGCTAAGCCCTTTTATGAATGAAATCATGCTTGTCGGTGTGAGTACTGGGAAGGATCCTGGCCTGATCCAGATTGGTTCCACACTATCTTCGGCACGAGCGATTCGTCGCTTTCTTAAAAACTTTCAAAAACAAATATTTTACACGGCCCTGTGAAGACCTGTGTGGAACCGCTCTTGAGATTGCGCAGCCTAGGATCGCTCTCAGCCTCAAGATTCAACCTGCCCGCTTCGAACCTTGAACCCGTTCAGAACATTCAAATGGCCGACTGTCAGAGAAGGCCCGTGTGGCTAGTTTTGAAGTAGCCTTCAACCAAGAGGCGCCGAAGCCGAATCAGAAGGAGTAGATCTCGCCAGAAAAAGCTCGTGGAGTAACCGGGATGGATTCTCCTATAAATCATTGCAACAGCCGTTCTCTTAGACACAGAGGGGTTTCAATTTCAAAAACCATTTGGCATGGACTTGTTACACTTTTACCCTTGAGAGGCTCGCTGGGCCGAAAACCCGGAAGGGCGACCCGGGCAAAAGTTAGAGCAAGAGAAAAATACAAAAAAAAGCAAAAAATACAAAAGAAGAAAAGAAAAGAAAAGGACAAAAAAAAATGCAAAAAAGAAATGAAAAAGAAATAGAAAATGAAAAGAAGCTCGCAAGGTCGAAAACCCGCATCGGGCACCTTGGCAAAAATTAGAGCCTGAAAAGTGAAGGTTAAAATACCCGAGTGTACCTTAACCGGAACTACGTGAGGCTTGATTCCCATGTTTGGGATACGTAGGCAACTTCATCATGAAGTCCAGCCCTCAACGCTTTCATAGCGTCTCAGTCCATGCAATGGTTTCGATTTCATCCCAAAGTCTAGTCGCTAACGCTTCCAAAGGCGACTGTGTCCATATATGTGTTGTGACCGTCTTCGTCATCTCTGTGTCCGAGAATTCGACCACCGCCAATGAAGACTGTCTGCGGATTGCTGCGGCACTATCCAAACAAGGGGCAACTTTCCGTTGCCACCCGCCGTCGCGAGACGCCATTCAAGCCAGGGGCAACTTTCCGTTGCCTCCCACCCCCTTCAAACCAGGGGCAATTTTCTATTGCCTCCGATCCGAGGTTGCGTATCTCAAAGAGTAAGTTCCATGCTCGTTGAGCATTGACTGTTTGAAAAATAGTTTTTGAAAATTTTCACTGAGGTTGACTATTTTCTCGAAAATTGTTCCACTTTCCAAAACTGGACCATTGTCTTGGACCCAAAAGGAAAATTTTCAGTGTTTACAGCCTGACTCGCATGGTTTTCAAATCAAAAATCGAACAAGTACGTTAATCCGACTCTCATTTTGATCAAACTTGTTTTAGTAGAAAGCAAAAACAAAAAATGGTTAAAATGATGAACTAGGGGCACAGTTGAGCCAGGCGTTCTATTTTTCCCCCGTCATCGACGTACTTGCCAGAAGAGCGCTCTACCCGTCAGAAGAAATGGCTGTGAGCTAACGGTGTTGAGCATGAACCCACACCTTTCTATTTATCCATCAATCACCCTGGGGAGGGATGAAAAATGAGAGAATGAAGAATAGAGAGGTGTAAGTTGAGAGAAAAGTGAGGAAAAGGGTTTTGAGAGAAAATCCGAGCTCGAGAGCCGAGTGATGTGAGAATCATAAATCAGAAAGGGTGGGAAACAATACCCAGATTGAACTGGCTCCTCGAGGTCCGAGGTCCCCCATCTTCGCTAACGCGTCTGTGTGTCGTGTCTCTTTCATTTGACGGTCTCGTCTTTTGTTTTTAGTCTTTCCCGAGCGTGTCTCGTTGTGTTTAGGTCGTGTACCTCTTTGTTTGAGTCCTCCCCGCTGTGTTCAGTTGTAGGCTCGATACTCCGGTTAAGAAAACCCCTTTTTCGAAAGTTAATCGTTTACGCTCAGAATGATTGTGCCATTCCCTATATCCGATTGTATTTCGACTCCGGCTGGTTTCACCGCTGCAGTCCGTCTTGTCAGATTGGGTCGTTTGTTCAGAATCTGCTGTGTGCAGAATGAACCGAATGCTGTGTTATGGGCCGTATGCAAATTAATCCCCAACAGAGTAAGGGCTGTGTATCCAGAATCAGGCAATGGATTGCTTAGGTTTATTTTGCTGTTGGCTGTTTAGTTATCTGGTTATTACAGTGCAAGTGTTCAATTTTCAGACAACCAATCAATTTCATTTACATTGAGGTGTAACATGGTGGAATGCGATGCAATACATGAGATATGTAGATGTAACACTTTTTAAGCAAAAATCTGTTCATTTCATAATCTTTTTCAAGTACAAAGTTTTGAGGAAAACAAAATCTGCCTGCGGCAGTACAAGGTAATCTAACTACCAAAGAAAAGAGGAAAAGTACAAGAAAGAAAAGAAAAACAACAAAGATCTGTGTCGAGCACTCCGGGGGAGGGGGGCCATCAGTCCGTCCTAGTCCTCTTCCTGGACGAGGGTCCAGGAGCATCATTAGCATCGTCGTCAGAGCCCGAGCTAGAACCGCCTCCGGTCTCCTCCTCCGATGACTCGGACTCCGCCTCTGCCTCTGCCTCTGACTCCTCGTCATCATCATCATCCGGGACTGGAGCTCGCGAGCTACTCCCGACATGAATGCGCCCCGCCTTGGAGCGGGGGAATACTCGGCCCTCCTCATCTCTCCCCCGGGCAGGGACGGAAGGTCCAGCTGGAGCACCTTCTGCCATGGGAATCTGGAAAGGAGGCTGAAAAAGTACGTAAAAGGGAAATGCATCAGTATACTGTAGACAGTTTATCAGTGCAGAATGCAATGCAGAGTACAGTGTATGAATGTCGTGAGCAGTTTATCAGTGCAGAATGCAGTGTATGAGTACAGTATGAGAATGCAGTGTATGGGTACAGTATGAGAATGCCGTGAGCAGTTTATCATCGCAGAGTACGGTGCAGAATACAGTGTATGCAGTGTATCAGATGCTGTGAGATCAGTGTATCAGGTGTTGTGCCGTGCATTAGATTATGTAAAGCAGTGTATGAATGGTTTGAGGCCAGTGTCAGAAGAACATACCGGTATGCTGTAGAGGGCTAGGAGGTCAAATGTCCGCTGAAGCATCCCCATCATCGAGGCATTCATCGCCAACGACTGACGGGTGTACTCAGAAGAAGCCTGCAAAAGTGTCAGATGCATTAATATTCTGTGGAATATCAAATAAACTGAAATGAAATGACTATACAAAAATGCAGTAATACGTACCGGTGGTAAGTCGGGGACGTCGATGAACTCGTGACCAGCCGGTGGAGGGGCGAAGGGGATCTGATAGGTCGACCCACCCTGCCCCTGGAAAGTCAGTACAGCAGGCAGGGCAGGCCAGCCAGTCCCCCGTTCTCCCTGAGCTTCGCCCCTGCCACGGACTCGGGCCCTCCTCGCAGCCCCTACTCCAACTCCCGCTCCGGCCCCAGCCGTCGATACCACAGGCCTGGCCCCCTCTGCTCGACGGCCGCTCAAAGGTCACATCAGGTACGTCTGCACGTACTCCCGATAGTCTCCGGTGCCTCTGAAGCCGGTCTCCTCCCAGCCAATGGTGTAGTCATCCATCTGCTCGCTGGTGAGCCTCTCGGTCTCCCTCATATCCGCAGGAAGGTGAACCGGGACTATCTGCTCAGGTAACCCTAGGGTCTGGCGTAGAAAACGCTCACCCAAGTACCAAGCCCGACAGACCGAGCCCTCCAGCGAGATCCGAAAACGTGAGGTCTCATCGGCACTAGCAAACCGATCTCGAGTCACAGCTGGCAACGGAGCCCACGGCCGCCAAGTGATCTGAAAGTGACAGACAGATTGTTATCTACTGTTATTGAAATATACAGTGGGAAAGCGAAGCTTAAATGAACTACAAGTAAAAACATACCTCGGCCGGGGTAATGGTGTCGAAGTATCGGCGGAAAAAGCCGAAAGTCTCTCGCGGCCGCCGGGTGCATCTCCCGTCAAAGCGTCGTGAGAAGGGGATGACCGAGGGAGTCTCTGTGACTGGTACGGGGGCAAGCCTAGAGAAGTAGGCGTAAACCCACAACTGCAAAACAGACGTCAGTATGACTATCAGAAAAAGCAGAATATACAGAATAAAGCAGAAATGGCAGAGCCGTGTATTATGCAGTGTATTGTGTACAGTGTACAGTGTGAGTAGTGTACAGTCAGTGTAAAGACAGAATGTATGTGTGTGCCATGTGTACAGTATACAGCAAGTATAGAGCAGACTACAGTGTGTGCAGTGTACAGAGTACAGAAAATATCGGGCAGAAATGAAAAGCGGAGAAGAAGTGTACCTCTCAAGCCCGCCAATAGCCTCCGAGTAGCTGGCCGCTGCCGCGCGAAGCCGAGCTCATATATCCGTAAAGGGTGGCCAGAGCAGCCCCACCCCAATCATAGTGCAGGATGTCCCGGACGTCCACCAGTGCGCTGAGAAGACAGAGAGGCACGGTGTTCGCCCGATCGGCGAAGATGGTAGTCCTGAACAGGAACATGAGGAAGCCGCGAGCATACCTCTCCACGTCCTCCTGGGTCATCTGCGCCTCCTCCTCTAACACGGGCTGGACCCTAAACTGGACCTCGAACCAAGAGTATCGGACGAAGCCCGGACGAGCAAGAGGTGGGGCCTCCCTCAGTAGATGGACCTGAGCGGCGGTCCACTCATCCATGTCGATGTCAAAAGGGATCGGATCCCCCCCTACCCCGATGCCAGTGAGCATCGAGAAATCGTAAGGGGTCATCGTCATGTCCCCTGCAGCGGAAAAGTGAAAAGAATCCGTGGTGTTCCACCACCTCTCCGCCAAAGCGGCAAGGAGAGGTCTGCATGTGGAGAGCCTGGAGAGTCCTCGGCAAAAGGCGCCGAAACCCGCTCGATCCACGATGCGTCGGACCGCGTCAGGGAGCTCATCGTACCACTCCCGAGCGCCAGTATTCCCATACCCGCGAATGGTATGGGAACCCTCCTGTAAACAGAAAATAACAATTGCAAGACAACATTCAAAATGCAGTTTTGAAAAAGCAGATGAAGCATATGTGCAGGTTTGTCAGATTCAGACAAATACCGGGTGCCGGTGTGCTTACAGTGAACTACAACGTGTGATGTGTCAGCGTGTTTGGGTGTTTCAGAACAGATATAGCATTGTGTGAAAATTTAACAGATTCAGACAAATACTGGGTGCCAGTGTGTATGCAGTGAAATACAGTGAGTGCAGTGTGTTTGAGTGATTCAGGGCTAGTGCGGTGTGTGTGCATGTGTCAGTCTCAAGCAGATATCAGTTGTATGTATGTTTACAGTCAACAACAGTCTACGGTATATCAAATTCAAGCAGTTAAAGAGTACAACTAACTATGACAGTTTTGTATCTTACATTGCGGAAAGTAAAGCAGAAGAAAGAGAGTTACCTCGGAAGTGCCGAATGAAAGGTGGGAAGTAGGCTCGCACAGCAATAGCTCAGGCGCCACGTGCCTCTCGAAGCTCCGGAACTGACGCAGGCCGTCGGGGGGCAGAACATGGATCGCCGGTCGGTAGGTCGCCGGGTTGAACGGGCGCTCGCTCAACGGTAGGAGCTCGACCCCGGGATCCATCTCGTGGTCCGGGGGAGTCCCGCCACGTGGAATGTCGTCCGCCATATCGAAAATGATGAGAAAATGGCCAGAGGAAGGAAAATCGGGCCGGAATGCGAAGAGTCAAGCGGAAAGTCAACTCCCGGGAAGGTCGGAAATGGCCGGGAAGGCCGGAATGTGAAAAGGCACGGGAATGAAGAGGAAAACGAGGGGAACAAACCCCGAAAAGGCGGGAACGCCAAACGAGGCACCGAAACAAAAATGTGATCGGTTGAAAATGTCCGAAACACGAAGAAAATCGCGAATCCGACGACGAAACGGGCGTAGAACGCGAAGAAACGGGCGAAAAATGAGAGAAAAATACTCTAGAGAGAGAGGGTTAGAGTTTTCGGCGGTGGGGAAGTGAGCAAATAGGGTTTGAAACCCTATTTTAAAACACCCGAAGTGAAAAGTCGAATCTGCCACGACTCAACAACTGTTTGCCGGTCGGCAATATTTTGTGCCGATGGACTTATTCTGCAGCCGGTGGCCTCCCCTTCCGGCCGGTGGTGTTCCCACAACCTTGTTTAGGCCATACGAGAAGTTTTTGGTCTTCATAGCTCAAGAAAGTGCAAGAAAGTGCATCTCCGACGCTCAACCGGCCTCCGTTTTGACCTCGGACTGCGGCTTCCGTGCGTGGCACTCCAATTCATACAAGGTGTATCCTTTTCGTATCCTTTTGACTTTTACAAGATCTAAAAGTTGCCCCATGCGTATCGCATATCAATCGCACTGTTTTGTGCATTTCAAATCGTCGCACTGTTTTGTGCATTTCAAATCGTCGCACTGTTTTGTGCATTTCGAATCGTCGCACTGTTTTGTGCATTTCAAATCGTCGCACTGTTTTGTGCATTTCAAATCGTCGCACTGTTTTGTGCATTTCAAACCGGCGCACTGTTTTGTGCATTTCAAACCGTCGCACTGTTTTGTGCCATTCGAATCATCGTATTGTTTTGTGCATTTCAAACCGTCACGCTGTTTTGTGCATTGCATTCCGTTGCACGGTTTTGCGCATCTCATTACATTACCTGCGTAAACCGCATGTTTGTAATCATTTCTTTACTTGCGTAGACCGCATGTTAATTACATTACCTGCGTAGACCGCATGTTTGTAATCATTTCTTTACTTGCGTAGACCGCATGTTAATTACATTACCTGCGTAGACCGCATGTTTGTAATCACTTTTATTACTTGCGTAGACCGCATGTTAATTACATTACCTGCGTAGACCGCATGTTTGTAATCGTTTCTTTCCTTGCGTAGACCGCATATTTATCGTTCAATTTCTTTACCTGCGTAGACCGCATGTATTCCTTGCGTAGACCGCATATTTATTGTTCAATTTCTTTACCTACGTAGACCGCATGTATTGCTTGCGTAGACCGCATAATTGTTCAATTTCTTTCCTTGCGTAGACCGCATATTTATTGTTCAATTTCTTTACCTGCGTAGACCGCATGTATTGCTTGCGTAGACCGCATAATTGTTCAATTTCTTTCCTTGCGTAGACCGCATATTTATTGTTCAATTTCTTTACCTGCGTAGACCGCATAATTGTTCAATTTCTTTCCTTGCGTAGACCGCATATTTATTGTTCAATTTCTTTACCTGCGTAGACCGCATGTATTGCTTGCGTAGACCGCATAATTGTTCAATTTCTTTCCTCGCGTAGACCGCATATTTATTGTTCAATTTCTTTACCTACGTAGACCGCATAATTGATCAATTTCTTTACTTGCGTAGACCGCATGTATTGCATGCGTAGACCGCATCTTTATTAATTTCTTTACTTGCGTAGACCGCATGTTTTGATTGCGTAGACCGCATTACATCATTACCTGCGTAGACCGCATATTTCGTTTGGGTAGACCCCATATTAATTTCATTACTTGCGTAGACCGCATGTTTTGCTTGCGTAGACCACATAATTTGTTGATTTCATTACCTGCGTAGACCGCATGCTTATGATCAATTTCATTGACCGGCGTAGACCGCATGCTCCACTTACATGTTTGTATTTCCACAGCATTGTTATGCTCCCCACTTGCTTTGCGCTGTCACACATTTCGAGTATACTACTATGCATGTCGCTAACGATATTGTACCTGTTGAGTTTGTTTTCTTCCCAGGCACGATATTGTATGTACGGTTCATTTGAGGCTGGTGCAACCAGACGAGCCGCACAGGTATTGTATCTCCCGAGTGAGACGTATTGAGAATTGCATAAATCTCTTACATCCTTTCTGCATTGTAGTGTAGTTTGGTGTATGCTAGCTTAAAACTGTCGCATGTATGCTTCGTTACAGCTTTCTTTGCATGATCATAAGTTATGTCCGGCTTCGTGCATTGTCTTGCATTTTGCCTCTGCCTTCGGGCGCATATCTTGATTGTCTTACATGTTTGTCTAAGTCTTCGGCCTTGTCAAAAATGGGTCGTCTCTGGGCTTTGACATTCACTCCCGTCATTGTTATGACTTTCGAGTTCTGTCAAAGAGGGGCAGCTGTAGACACCCCATTTTTGACCGTCCTCAAGACTTGGACGTCACCGTTTGAACACTCGGTGATTATCCATGTTTGTGTTCGTTTGGAGTTCCCGGAGGCCTCGGCTCGCGCGCCTTACCTCAGGATCTCCGAACTTGACCGTTTAGTGTCTGGTTTTGCAACAAACACTGACATCTTGCCTTTGAGAGGCAGGGTAGGGCTTGTAGACCATCCCCACCCACCACCGGCAGTGGCTAGAGGCCACCGGCTGGTTTTTGCTGCCACCGGCAATGTATATTGCCGGCCGGCACTATTTGTTGCCGGTCAGCACTTTTTAGTGCCGGCCGGCACTCTTTTTGGCCAAGATGGCATTTTTGGCCGGCCGACTACTGTGCATCTGCTTTTGCAGATATTTTAAGACAGCTGTCTTGCTTTTGCTCCCCTCCATACACGTGTATGGAGGGATCTCTCTCTTGGAAGCTTGTCTTGAAAGCTTTACAAGAAAAAAGCTTCTATATAGAGAGGGGCTGGTCTCTTGGCTTAAGAGGTTAGAGACTTGAGATATTTTGAGAGCTTAGACAGCCATTGTTAGGGTTTGAGTTCTAGGGTTAGGGTTAGATACACATCCTATCTCTCTTTCCCTCTCTTTTGTGCTCTTGTGTGTGTTTTAGTCCATACTATTGCACACAAGCACCTAGTGTTTCACCTTCCTCTTGGAACTGAGGTTCTAAAGGACTGATTTTGAAGTTTTGGTGTTGGATTCAAGCCAAGGAGGGTCATTGGAGCATCATTGTTGAAGAAGGCTTCAAGGGTAAGAATCTCACCCCTTTATTCCCCATTTTTGCACCTTATTTCTACCTGTCTTAAATTCGTTTTTGAGCTTGGTGTATAATACAAAAAAGTTCTATTTTTAGACCCTCTTGATTGTTTATTAAGGGTGTTTTGTGATTTGAGGGTGTTTGACCCCTCTTAGGCCTTGAAAGGCCTTATTTTGTGCTATTTTGTGCTTGTTTCGGGACTTTGGTGTTTGGGCCTCTTCACCACTGAAATCTTGAGGGATTTCAGTGGTGGAGATGGTGCCTTGAAGTCTCTAAAGGGAGAGGGCCACCCCCTCTCCTTATTTTCCTTGAAAAGGGCATGTTTTGGCCTCTAAAGGGAGCCTATGTTTGAGTGTGTGTTGAGCATGTATAGGCTGTTTTTCATGCTTATATATCCATAATATAACATGATTTTAAATTGGTTTTGGCACTCCATGCATGCTTAGCATAGTTGCCATGTAATGCCTTGTGATCCCTTAACATGCCTTAGGTTGTGTGCCTTTGTTTCTAGCATGTTTTAGGCTCATATTTGTGAAGGTTTTGTGCTCACTTTGCCATGTTTTAGCTCTGTCCATAGTCGTTTGGGTTGATCTTGGCATGCATAGTATAGCTCCTTTGCATTTGAGTTTGTATGCTTCAAGTATGTGAATGTGTAGAATGTGTTTCTTGCATCATTTTGGTGTTTTGGAACCACCCACCATGTCATTTCAGTCCTTTTAGCATGCCTAAATGTTTGCATTTTGTGGTCCTTTTGTTGCTTCAAGAGTTGGTACTCCATGCTTCATATTTGTGCCATGATGTATACCTCTAGGATTAGGTTGCTTAGATGCCATTTAAGTGATTCTTGAGGTTTGTTTTTGTATGATTTGGGACTGTTTTGCCTCAATTTGGTCATTTGCTTCATGAGTCTTATGATCATGCTTTAGGTCCTTGGGCCTCGTTGCATGTATAGCTTGCATGAGTAGGTTAATTTGGCATGATCTCCTACATGTTTCCAAAGCTTATAATGCATGCTAATTTGCCCATGATTGTCCCTTTCAAGTGTGCTTGAAGGTTGTTTAATTTGTGCCTAAGTGTTGGGCCTTAACATGTGTATGTGTGTATATGTGTTTTGGTCTCTTCTTTTGGTCGTTTTAGCCACTGTTTTGGGCCTTATTAGAGCCGCCCAAATCATGCTTTAGACCACCTTTTCATTGGCTCATGTTTGCTTGCATGCTTGCATAAGTGTATCGCCATGCCATGTTGCATCCTTAGCTTGCATGCCTAGGTTGCATTGCATTTTGCATGCATGCCTTGTTCCTTGACTTAGTGATAGGAATTGGGCCTTAGTTTGTTTGATTGGTTTGCATTTCATTTGACATGAAAATTGCATACTTGATTCTTTGGGCCATCATGCATGGAAATGCGTGATTGGTGGTCCGAGAATCGAGGTACATGCCCCTTTGAGTCACTACCATGATAAGGGACATGGTTGGTGCATATATGCCTTGAATTGTGCTGCCATGCTTTGCCTTGCCCTCTGTTGCTGTCATTTGCAGATTCTGCAGGAACACTCTGCCGACCGGCAGTGTAAGGTGCCGACCGGCAATCATTTCTCTGCCGACAGCTTCACTTTGTGCCGGTGGCCTACACCACACTGCCGGTGGCAATTCTATTCAGCCGGTGGCACTCCTCAATGTCCAGAGAAGCAGTCCTGAGGTTTTGACAACCTCCAGAGGAGTAAAAGAAGGAAAACAGAGACAGCCTATGCATGGCGGCGCATTTCCCGAGGCGATTTACTGTTTTCTTAGTTTAATTAAATTTGCTTAGTTGATTAGGCAATTTGTAATATTTAATTAGCTTGCGTAGTTAATTAATTTGTAATATTTATTTGGTCCCTCCGAGTGAGGGTAAATCTGTAATAAGTGTGTGTGGGTGGTGTGTATGTTTTCCAATCCCCACCTCTTTCTTCCCTTTTATTTACCTGCTTATGATGGTTGATTAGGGCACGTTTAATTTAGCATACCTTATGCTATGCATGTGTGCATCCATGCATTTGTATTGCATGCATTAGGCTCGGTACATCACGCTAACTGCATCTGTACTTCAATTCACAAATTGAATATGTGGTAGTTAACCGCATTTCACATGCCATGTTTAGGGTTAGCCGAGCCTGCCTAGATTGCATTTTTGCATGTGATGCATTAGCCATTTAACATGAACTAGGACACGCATGTTTGCTAACTAGTTTCTTATTTTGGGACGGAGTACTATGTAAGTATTTGTGCTTTAGCATCTCGCATGCGTGTGAATGTTAACATGACAGCATGCCTACCATGCGGCTAAGTGTTTATGTGATAAACTGTTTGAATTCCTGTGGGTGAAGGTTGGATTGTTTGAGTTGGAAAAACTCGTTGAAATTCTCATTTTAGCCTACTTACGAGTAGCAAAACCCAAAGCGTTTTTTTCAAAACAAACGGATATGCAATGCTTGTTTCCAAATTAGGCAATCTAGTCTATACTTGTTTGCTGCGCGCATAACATAGTAATTCTAGGCTAATAAATGGATTAAGAACACATGACGTTTTCAAAAACAGATATCATGGTTAGTAGAGGTCGGTCTTCGGACCGGGCGAAAGGGGATGCTCATAGCTGACCTTCCCCGATTGCTTTGTAAGTAATAGAAGAGTATAGAGTGTGTAGCAAACAAAGTGAGAAACAATGGAAGAAGTAACAAATAATGAAGAAACTAGGGTTTAGTTTTTTTTTTTTTTTACTCAAAAGATGTACATTAAGATTTTTTATTTTGAAAAGATGTGTACAGAGAATATTTTGATATAATATTATGGGTGTAAGTGGATGTCCATTATGGTCATTTTAATTTAGGATATAATTGTCATTAAAATAATATTTCATTAAGTGTGTAGAATGAGACACTACAACAAAAACACAATTTAGTGGCACTAAACTAGTGACATGTTTTTAGAAAATGCCACAAAAATAATATTTGGTAACACATTTTCGAAAAATGCCACAGAACCACAAACATTTATGGCTCTAGTGGCATTTCAATAAAGAATGTCACATTAATTTTATGGCATTTTATAAAAGAATGACATAAGAAATTGTTTTAGTGACATTTATCAACAGATGCCACTAAACTTTAGTAACAATAGCATTTTTTTAAAAATGTCACTAAACTAGGTAGGTGAAAGTTACTTTTTATGGTATTAGGTAAAAATTGTCATAAACAAATATTTTATAGCATTTTGAGAAATGTCACTAAGCTAAAAACTTTCCAAGCTATCTAATGGCATTTTTTGAAAAAACAAAAAATGCCAATATATTTTCAAAATTTTTAAAATGCACAAAATAAAAAAAAATTAAACTCAATATAATATATTTTTTTAAATGTACTTGCCACATGTATAAAATTGATCAACGGCTTTATATAACTTAATAGGAAAAATTAAAGTTTCTTAAATTTTAGTTCCTGTAGTTTCAATTAACTCGATTTTGACTTTGAATTTACAGTATTATTAATTGGACAAAATTGATACAAAATTAAAAATTACAGGATACAATTGATTTAATTAAAAATATAAGGATCAAAATTAATATTTATTTTTTTATTTAAAATATGAACAAACTTAATTCATGTGATGCATCTGGTCTCATTTTTCACCTTATATATATATATATATATATATATATATATATTATATAACAAATGAAATAAGGAAGCTCAAAGGAAACAAACTGTAACGATCCTAATTTTTTCTTAAGTCATTATTTTATTATTATTATTATTATTATTATTATTATTAGAAAAATGCTTGGGAGCACTAATTAGTGCTCCCACTAATTAGGTGGCAGTGGGTCCCGCCATTAATGATGTGATGTTTTGGTCTTGGAGTTGTATTTTTTTTTTTTTTTACTTTTTTAATGCATTAGTGCTATTAGTGGTGGTGTTTTTAGTGGGATGAATCATTGTTGTTATTATAATATAGTCAAAATAGAGGGACTAATAGTGTAATTTGCCCTATTTGTTAGCATTTTTTAATTACAAATATGCATATAAATGGCATATGTCATTCTTTTAGAGGCAAAATAATAAATTTGCTCAACTTTGGTGAGTTAATCTGAACAAATTCAGCGATTATTTTTCGTAAAAAACACTAACGGTATTATTAATTGGGCCAAATTGACAAAAAATTAAAAATTAAAATTGATCTAATTAAAAATATAAAGATAAAAAATAATAATTATTCATTTATTTAAAATGTCAGCAAATTTATTTATAAATAAATAAATAAATTTTTAGTACACTACTTGTAACGATCCTAATTTTTCTTAAATCATTATTTATTATTATTATTATTACTTTAATATTATTTTTGACTTTATTAATTGTGTAGATGTATAAAAATTTAATATGATATTTAGTTATATACAATTAATCTGAATATTTATATATATATATATATATATATTGTTCTTGTATAGTGTATTTATATATGTTATATTTATATAATAAAATATAATATAATAGTTATTAGGCTGATAAAAAAAAAAAAAAAAAAAAGAAGAGGGGTTTCGCGCGTGCGTGTGCCTGTGGGCGGCGGGAGATAATGCCGCAAGAGAGAGAAAGAGAAACGGGAGAGTTCCAAGAAAGATGAGGGAAAATAAGAAGAGCAATGCTAGAGATTTCAAATATTTTATCAAAAATTTTATCAAATATCTCACATAGGTGTGGGACCAACACAATGTGTGGGTCCCATGTGAGTCCCACACTCATGTGAGACATTTGGTAAAACTTTTGGTAGAATTTTTGAGACCTCTAGCATTTTTGAAATAAGAAAGGGTTAGGATTTTATTTTGGTGATTTCATTAATTTTTTAAGTAATTTTTTATTTTTAAAAAAATAATTGTGAGTGCAAAACTCAACTTTCTTGATTTATGTTTATTTTGTTATTTTTATTTATTTGATATTGGTTTGATATTGAACTTACATGTAAATGATGGATTGATCTTTAACTATTTTGGTTAGTTATGTATGCAAGGTTTAGGTTTTTATATATATTTATTTTATAGGTGTAATCACACTCATGGATATATGAAATAAAAATAGATTAAGAACTCATAGATAAATTCTGAATACTCCATTATGACTCCATGAATTGTTATTTTATTTGAGTGCTGGTGAGAAAAAGTATATAAAAAATGGTAAGGATTATGAGATTTATTTGAATGCTTTAGACTCGGTATTGTTATGTTTGTTCTCGTAAGTAAATGGAGGGTTGTGTATATATATATTGTTGCATCGTTCTTAGGAATAGAAAAGTGCTTTGATTTACGCACATACGTATATACTAATCGTCCGGAGAGTATGGGTCAAACACGGGATGATATCCCGTGCAAGTTTGGCTTCGGAGCGGTGTTAAGTATACAGGAGACACATGAGATATATGTGTAGGCCGGAAGTGAAAGGCCGAAGTAGTAGAGTTAAGGTATAAAGAATTACATATGAACTTATTGATATAGTTTGAATTGTTTTGATTTGTACATTTTAAAAAATAATAATGTTGTTGGCTTTTTGGCTTTTCGAAGGGTATTTGTGTAAATGTGAGCGTGCCAGCAAGGATCAATCAGTCCTTACAGAAATTGTGATTGCCAACCAATTATCAGACGATTGTGTTTTAGTTCTTTTCAGCCTCAATGAAGAGGACTTTTACTGGTGGCTTGATTTAGGAGAAATTAAGATAAATAACAGTAATATGAAGAACAATTGAAGTATTTCATAAAAATGAACACTTACAATGGTTCGAACTCAGCCTCGGAGAGGTTTACAACAGCAATCTACTTGAATCTACTTGAAGCTACTCCTATGAATCGAAGTGCAGTGCGGGTATTTAAAGTGCAGGTATTTAAAGAACAGGTATTTAAAGAATAGGTATTTAAAGACTGGAAATGTAAAAGACTGGAAAAGAAAATATATGAAGTAAATGACTGATTTGTATGATCTGAGTCCGTCCTTTTTTTCTGGGGGCTGCCCTGCTATTTATACTCGTCAGTGATGACCTTCGAACTGCACTTCGAACCGTCGAACTGCTCCTCCATGATCGCTGATCATGCTTCCTTACAAGTAGCTCCATTACGCCATTACTGGCAGTTGAGCTTCTCTCTTGTACTTGAATTTGAATATGAGTAACCGTTGAAGACATGTCATCTTGCATCCCGTTATTGATCTAGTGTTACTCAGATCATGTGAGGACCAATATTTATTGCCACGTGTACGATCAGGATTAAAGGCTTGAATAACCTTCCTTTATTACCCTTACTCTGCCACGTGTCGAACTGTAACTGGCTTTTACAAAATATGTAACCAACAAATGTGTGGGTAAAAATCTGACCACACTGCCCGTTTAGTGATCAGCAGGAAAGCACAGGCAGAATAGATGGCTTTAGCAACCTGTAACAGAAAGAAAAAGCTCCGGCGGTGGTTCTTCCACCCGGGGGCACTCCGATGATCAAGTCAGTATATTTCTCAAAGATAATCAAGTACTAAACTGAATACTCAAAACATAAATTGCATACCTTAGACCCACGGGGGTGCCTCTCTTTTATAATATACTCAATCCAAGTCCCACTAAAAGTATGACTTCTATGAACTCCAATCTTAGTGCTTACTTTGGACTCTTTAGGAGATAGAGATAAACTCCCCAAGAGTTTCATCCTTATCTTAATTAAGTCCCCTCTTTGCCTCAGGACTCTTGTCCCTTATCTCGGATTCCGATATCTTCGGAGATGACCTCGACTTCTCCGAGATTACCTCGGCTTAACTACCAAGGCACGTGGCACGTCGGCTGACACATCGGCGTCACCATGCCATGTGTTGGTATTCAGAAAATACATCCCCACAACTGCCCCCTAGGTTCTATTACCTCGGCATTCTGGGGTGATGGAACCTATTCCGATATTCTGCCACTTCTTCTCTGAGTAATGGTGCATAAACTGATTTGGCCAAGATTATCCCTTTTCAGCCGATGTGTTCTCTTCGGAGAACAAGGCTTCGATCGTACTTTCCCACGCGCATGAGCTGTCATGCATATCTAACCGTTCCTTTCACGTGTTTTGTCTTCATTGGAGCGTGTCAGTGACGCGCCTGAAGGCTGTCTGTTCGTTTGTCTACGCCGTCTGACGCGTGCGTTGCTCTAGGCGCAATAATTGCCCTATTTTTGCCGCCGTTTCACGTTTTGACAAAACTTTTCCTTTGCCTTTATTTCACTTTTTCATTCTGTCTTCTTGCTCTTTTTCTCTCTGGAAGTTCTTTCTTCTTCGAATCTGCCATCGCTCTAATCTCTCTTCTTGAACTGCTCTTAATCCCTCATTCTTGCGAAGCCTTCTTTGCTGTTGCAACCGGTTTCTGGGTTCGGCGTGCATTGCCTCGGCTTCATTTGTCCTGGTAAGACCCTTTCCTTTAATTCTTCCATTCTCTTTATGTGCTTTTGTCTGTCTGTTGTCATTACTGATCTTGTTCGAGGTCTTGGATTTATTTGTATCTTGAATTTGTGGCTATACCTTGAACTTCTATGCTTTTTCATCATTCTCTTTGCCGCTGTCCTTGATTTTTTCTGTATCTCTATTGTTTCTGAGAACTATACCTCTGTTCTTGAATCTGAAACTTCGTCTTTGTTTTCTCTTTTTTGTATCTGCCCCAGATCTGTGCCCTCGATCTTTATCTTCATAGTTCATAGATTTGGGATTTGTCTGTAGAACCCTTAATCTTTAGGGAAACCTGAAGAACGCCCATCTTCTGAAAACATATTCCTCTTAGTTTAAGCCGATATAATGGGTATGTGGAGGCATCCTTACGTGCCCATTGACCTTATAGCACTTATAGCACTTATTTTAGTGGTAGTAGTTTTGCAAAGTGGTAGTACTTTATCTTCATAGTTCATAGATTTGGAACTTATAGCACTTATTTTAGTGGTAGTAGTTTTGCAAAGTGTCACTAAAATAAGTTCCAATAGCACTTATATTCATTTAATGGCACAAATGAATTGGATCTAGTGGCATTTATGAAGTTGTTAAAAATATCAATTGTGACAATTGTAAGTATTCTTTAATGGCACTTGATAACGTCACGAATAGTATCTACCATGACATTCAAATGTCACTAAAAGTCTTTAGTCCTGATGGTGTAATGACACTTACAAATGTCATTGAAGTGACACTAAATCTTTTTTTTTAATGGCGCTTGGTAGTGTTACAAAAAAGTATCTATCATGATATTAAAGTGTCATTAAAAGTTTTTAGCCATAAAATATGAGATTCAAAATAAAAAATTTAACAATTTCGGTAAAATATTTTTTTTAAGTTTTCAAAAAATATTTTTTTACCGGAAAAAAAAATCATATAAAAGTAAGGAACCTGAAAGGGTATAAGAAAAAAAAAAGACAGATGAAAGGCTAAAATGGAGAGAAAGCAACAAAATGCATTGGTCTCGTTATAAAAAATATTATTTAATTTAGATAACATTTACGTTTTTTCTACTTGCTATACAAGTAACAGTTAGTTGTATTGTATCTATTTATTGTTACCTTAGCATATGCTACATGTTAATACTATTAAAAAAAGAAAAAGAAAAAAAAGTACATGATAATAAAAGTCATTATATATATTTAAAAAAAAATTAATTTCTCACCACTGGAGTTGAATCTTACATGTCTATTTATATATGTTATTTTTTGTCTATTTTTAATCTTTTATATCATTAGAAATTAATATTGTAATTTATATATTTTTTAAAATTTTTATCAATATATATGTTTGCCTTTAGAAACCTGGATGTGTCCCTTGTTAAATAATAATACCACAACATGTAAACAATCATTGCACTGAAAGTTTTTACAATTCACCCCCTCTATGTTAGAAGCATGGATGCGTCCTTGTTTAGATAATAATATGTGTAAACGATCATTGCATTGAAGTTTCACATTGGATTGTCTTAGCAATAGGCTAATCACTAGACAACTTTCATCTTTCGCCAGCACAAAAGCTTATCAAAATGTCAAAACCATACACAAGTCTTCCCACTGGACCAAAAAAAAAAAAACATCCATTTCAAACCCATAACCCCAAATGCTTCATTTTTCAATCTAAATTAACGATTGTCGCGAAAGTACCCGATTGGGTTACTCTCAAAGACATCCCTGTAATTATAGATCTCTCTTCCTGGTGCTTTCATCATTTTCCTTTTAGACCCTGAAGATTTTGATGATGATGATGAAAATGATGATGATGATGAACCTAGATATGCCCCAACCCACAAGAGCCAACCCTGCCACAACACCGACTGCTACACCGACTGTCATCATTGTCTGTATCATCTCACCGACTGTTTTCATTGTTTGTATCATCTCACCGACTGTCTTCATTGTCTGTATCATCTCTTGCTTCTCTTTCTTCTTCCTCTGAACCAACAAATCTTCTTCAGTTCCGCCATTGGAGCAGCTTTGACAACACCCCATTATGCCCACTAGTTGTTTTAATTGCTTTATTTCTCTTTTGTTTGTGAGTGATTGAGAGAAGAAAGAAATTGATTTATTTATAAAGGGAATACAGAGAGATACAGAGAGTCACTCTTGAGTTAATTGGTTGGTTTCGCTTTTCTGGGTTGGCGTGAAACATGAAATTATATTCTTGATGGTCCATCTTCTATGCTTAATTCATTCAAATATGAGACGACGATCAATTTTCTACAAAATTGTGACGAGAATTGATCGTGTGATTACATAGATGATTACAACATTTTTTATATCATATTTTGTTTATTATTTTTCTGTTAACACTGTATATTCAAAATAATTATTTCAATTTTTTTTTTTGGTTCCACAAGATAATAGTTATTATATTAATAGTTAAATTACAACGTAAGTAAACGCCTCTCCATAAACTCGAATTTAAAATTTCACTTATCTTGACACTTGTCCTTTCCATAACTATTTGACCATCTCGGACTAGATTTGCACTATATAATAAGAGGATATCATTCCAAGTTCGGCCCAACCCAATATCAAACCTAATAAAGCCCAACTATAAAAAAAATTCAAATCTTAAGTCCACCAACTTAACCCAATAGGTATAAACAATTAATTTTTGAAAAATGCCTTGAACCCCACCACCCCTATTGTTTTTTGATTAGCTCAAATTTTATTTGTTTTTAGTCTTGCTCTCATAGGACCCCACGTGGAGGTGGGAGTGCTGGGAGTCCCAGCACTGTTGTTAATTTTTTTTAATTTTTTTTGAATGAATATTAAATTATTTAGATTCTTTTATTTATTATTTGAATTTAGAATGCTAACCAAATTCAATGATAAAATAAATATAATTTTTAACAAATGTTATAATTTACACTCTAGAAAGAATATATATATATATATATGTGTATATATTGTGTCTTTTATATTTTTTTACTTTATTTTATAACTAAATAATATAAAATTATAATTCATATTTTATAAATTTACGGATTGGGTTGGACTAAATTGGAACTTTTTATTTTAAGCCCAGTCCAAATATTAAATTGATAAAAAAAATCTCAACTAAATCTGAATTTATGAACAAAATAAATTTTTTTCAAATTTTAAAATATTAGGCTAGATTGGACAGGTATGGAACGATGTCCACCCCCATAATAAGGCTCTTATTATAGTACTAAAGTTTTCTTTGCATGCATTTAAACATAAAGATGACAAATATAATAGAACTAAGTGTTGGTTTGGAAATAATTTTTTTAATCTGAATTTTTCATTTTTTGGTTAATTTAGACTGACTAAATTTGTTTCGTTTGAGAAGAATTTTTTGACCTTTTTTTGATTTTTTTTTTTACTTATTTGTGAGAAAAAAATAAAATAATTATAATTTAAATATGACATTTTATTTTATTAACTTATTTAACATATTTTTTATTTTTTTAATCCCAACTTACGTCTAACTCACTTGTCAAAAGAAAGCTAAATGTCTGCACAAAAAATATCAGTGTACTTATTTGAGTCACATCAATTATTTACTTTTTTATATATATTTTTGTAAAAAATTAAAAAATATACTTATTTAAATCATTTTAAATAATCTTAATCTAGGCTGTCCACCAAAAAGATTTGTTAACCGTTTACAATCGGTGAACAACAGAACCCATGCTCTGATCTCTCCTCTTCCCTGTCTCTTTGTCTATTTTCATGGTGAATAACTCATATCGTCACATCTTGATGTTTAGAATATGTCTAGTTAAACCAAACATAGATTTTGATGCCGAATGCGTGACTCAAAATCTTGCACCGACTGCAAGCAATAGAGGATGCAAATCTCTCCATCAACGACACAGACAAAGGTGGCTTGTTGGTGGTGCTTTTGGGTTTTGTTAAAAAAAATTTCCCCCTATTGCTTAACCCAATAAATTAGTAATGCCTTTGTGAGAATGGAGATTGTTGATTTGCAATATTTTTTGGTGTAATTGCACGGTGACCGGAACAAGACTTTTTTTTTTATTTTTTTTTAACATTTACACACAAATTTTAATTTATAAATTTATACTCCATTAAGTCCTAATAAAGATTTTTTGGACCTTCAAGTTTCATTAAATTTTTAATAGTTGGAATTACCCTTCAAACAATGATTATTGATCATTTATGATTATCTATAAGGGAACATGATAATGATTTGACATTTATTTTGATTTTCAAAACTTTAAAATATGAACTTTTAAATTGAAAAAACAAAACAAAACAAAGAAAAGATTATGTGCACAAAAAAAAAAAAAAAAAAAAAAAAAAAAAAAAACCTACTTTTTTTCTTGAAAATTTTGAATTATTTTTTATGGAAAACTAAAAATTTTGTGTCTATAAAGAAACATTGATGTGTAAAATTGAAAGAAAAAAAATTTTTAAAATGAAAAAACTAATAATATTCTCAGTTTCAAAACTGATAATATTCTCGATTTTATTGTATTGTTGAATAAAATCAATCAATAGAAGGGCAAAAAATAGAGGTGGGCACGGGTCAGTTGTGGCCACGGAACCTCTAATCCGCTATTCGTTCACTAGATTGGCAGATTGAAAAAAATTAATTCGAATCTGTCCGTTAATCCGACAGATGTGGATTGAGTGGATTGGCGGATGGATGCGAATCGGTTTGGCGATTCAAAATTTTATAAATTTTTAACATTATTCAACTTGGGCACTTCAAAAAAAATAAAAATAAATATTACATTCAATAACTTAAAAAAGTATTACAATCACTACATGTCTCATCCAAAGAAATAAAAATTGAAATTTTAGAATATTACAATCACTGCATGTCTCATCCATATATTGCAATCACAGTATGTCTCATTCAAATAAAGTATTACAATCTGTGATTTTTTAAATATAAAAACAATTCAAACCATCATGTCACACCCTCAAAATACACAATAAATACAACTCAAAAATGGAAGAATAATAGAAATAAAATACTTTCATTCATCAGAGTTCGATTACAAAAGTCAACACAAGCATTATACATTCATAAATATTCGTCATGAATCTACAGCATATGTTATTGTTGGCTACATATTTTGTATAAACCAATTACAATTCAACGCGTGGCAGAATAAGGGCAATACGGGAAGACTATTCAGGTCTTCAATCGTGATCGTACATGTGGCAGTTAGTATTGGTTCTTATAACATCAGCGTAGCACTGGATCAGCAAAGAGATGCAAAGTAATGTGGCTTCAACGGTTACTCACATTCAAATTCAAAATCAAGAAGGAAGCTGTCATGACCTGGACTTGCCCCTATGGGTTAAGGACATAACCGGTTAGTAATCAAGGGATTACCTACGGCCTCAAATCAAACCAGACGTAACTCATCAGAGTAAAAGGGCCAAACGGAAGCAAATTTACAAATTGTCCATAGAGCTGTGCTTACATGGCACATCATAACAATTCATATACATGCATGTTAATAACTCACGTCAGAATAAGTAATAACGCAAAGTTCTGTACATACAGGATCATCAAGTCTAAGTCGGTCAAACCCAAAGTTTATATACAAAAGTAATCCGATGTTTTCGCCAACATAACAAAACTATATCAAAAGAATAAAAGAGGCGAAGGTAAGTCTCATGCGTGAGACATTTGAGGCTGACTCTCCAAAACTTAACCTTTCTCACAGACTTCACTGGGGCCGAGTTTGGGCATTCCTTGGCTCACCTACAGACACACGAATGAGCGTGAGCGAAAGCCTAGTGAATAATATCAAATAAAGAAGATACATTAGAACAGTATGCATTAGACGGCCTTGGGCCCAACTCATATTACTATCTGGCACATATATATATATATATAGGTCAAGTGACTGCGGTTCCAAACACATCAAACGGCCTCGGGCCCAATTCATTCATATCTGACGGCCTTTGGCCCAATCGTTCCTGTCCGACGGCCTTTGGCCTAATATCGTTCCTGTCCGACGGCCTTTGGCCCAATCATTCATGTCAAACGGCCTTTGGCCCATTCATTCATGTCATACGGCCTTTGGCCCATTCATTCAAGTCAACGGCCTCTGGCCCATTCATTTATGTCATACGGCCTCTGGCCCATTTATTCATGTCATACGGCCTCTGGCCTATTCATTCATGACTTACGATCTTCGGCTCATTCATTCATATGTCAAACTATCATCCATGTCAGACTATCATTCGTGTCAGATGATCTTTGGCCTAATCAATTGTATCCAGCGGCCTTTGGCCTGATCATATGGCATAACAAATATTTGTCCCCAATTCAATGTAACAAACTTACAAGACTTATATGAAAGTAGGCAATTGGACAAATAACATACTTCAGATATCTTTATTAAGATATTACTCACAGTGATTGTAGACACCCCATTTTTGATCGCCTTTAAGACTTGGACGCTACTGATGGTTTACTTGGTGATGAAAGATGTGCAGGGAAAAAGGTTCAATTTCTTCGGCAATAGGAGAGTCAGATCCTAACCTCACACCCCATTTTGGACCAAAGCTATTTTGAATAGTTTTTAGACCTTAAAACCCTCTCTGTCAAAATATTTTTGAAAAGAAGTTTCTACGATGTTTCGAGGCTCGCATTTTGTCAAATGATGCGCTTTTCGGTAAACCGAGCAAGGACAAAGTAGAAATGAATGAAAGAGAGATGAAATCTTTGAAAAATCTTTCAAAACACCTTGTTCGGGGGTTTGGAGTTGAAGAAAAGAGGAAAAGGGGGAAGAAACCAAGTTGGAGAAGAAGATGGGCATGAATCGCTAAGAGAGAGTCAAACAGCCCTCGCTAAATCAGGCCTACCCTTTTGAATACTTGGATTTCAGCTATGAGGCCACCACCGTTGGAAATCTTACTTCCGGGGCTTCATTTTTCACTTAAGAATCTCCTAAAGCCGAGTCCGGATGGGGGAGATATGATTGGCTGAAGTTGGGCATCATTCCAGTTGGACAGAAACTAAGCAACCTTCACTAAAAGAGGGATATCTCTTAGCACACATGGAATTTTGAGGTGAGGCTGCCAAATTTGGAAATAAGACTTCCGGGGCTACAGTTTAGGCTCAAGAATGACCTGAAAATGAGTCCAGATGAAGGAATTAGGCTTGCTTCAAGTCAGGGACCAACACTGATTTTTTCCATCAGCCTCTATGGAAGTCCATCGGCCACAATTTGACCTCAGCAGCTATATGTCGGCCAAAAGTGAACCTTATCGGCCACAAATGTTGGCCGATCGGCCAAAAATGTCTAGAAAGCCCAGAATTAGCAGATATTTCATCTCCAGCTGTTTCTAGTAAGCTCCAGCTGTCCCTAGCTTAGATATTTCGACCAAACTTGATATTTTGCTATATATGAGAACCTTATATCTCATTTTTCAAGGGTTAGAACATTTTCTTTAAAGCTTAGAAGTTTGAGAGCTTCTCACTCTAGAATCCTCTCTCTCTAGAAGTTTTGTGAGCAAAACTCTCTCCCTCCCTAGAACTCTCTCCTTTTCCTCTTATTTTAGGCTTAGAAGTGAAAATTGCCTACACTTTTGCAAAGGCATCCTTCATCAAAGTTGATCACCATTGGCTTGAGGTCCCTTGGAACCTATTTTTGGACTGATTGAAGGTTGTTTGGCTCAAAAAAGAGGCCATTTTGCTGCTGTGCTTCAAGGGCAAGATCTCTCTCCCTTTAACCTTGTTTTACACATTTGTTTGGCCATCTTTTCACACTACTTTGGGGCTGTTTTGGGGGTGGTGTTGAACTAAAAAAACCTCTGTTTTTCCTCTATTTTTCAGTCATAAAAGTCTTGGTTTGTGCCTTGGTTGGCTAGGGGGTTGTCCTCCCTTTTGCTTATTGGTTTGTAAGGCCTTGTGAGCTAGCTTTCAAACATTTCAAACAACTTCTTTTTGGCCTTAGAACCACTGAAATCCAAAGGATTTTCAGTGGTAAAAACCCTATTTTGAGGGCCCAAATAGGAGAGGGTGGTCCCCTCTCCTCTTGTCTTGCTTGCTAGTGTTGATGGCCAACCAAATGAGCATGTGTTTTTACTTCTTTATGGCTTTGTTTAGGCTAATTTTTGTGACTTATAAGACCTCATATAACTCTGATTTTGGCTGGTTTGATCACCTTTTGCTTGCATTTTGTACTCGTAGTGCAAATCATGCTTACTAGCTTAACTTGCTTAATGTTGTAGCCTATTATTTTAGCATGCATTGGCTCCATTCCAGCACATTTTTGGTGTTATTTTGACATGCCATAATTCTATTTTTGGTTGGTGGACTCACCCTTTGCATGGTTTATGCACTTGTAGTGCATTTCCACTCACTAGTCTAATGTGTATCATACTTGAGCTCATCATTCTAGCATGATTTTGGCTTAAATTCATGAAGCTTTTGGTCATGTTTTAGCATGCTCTAGGTCTGATTTATGTTATTTTGGTCATGCATGTATTGCTTTGTATAGTCATGGTTCAATCTAGCTCATTAGCTTTGTGTATTGAGTCCACTAGCATGCATTGCTTGGACTATTTTCATGATTTGGCATCATTTCATATGTGATTTCAGAGCATATTTCATGGTCATGCACTCACATCTTTCACTCTTTCCATGCTTTGAGGAGTTGGTACTTTATGCCTTAAGAATGAGCCATTGCGTATGCCATTTTGCCTAAGCTTGTAAGCTGCCATATCAGTGTGTATTTGGTCTCATTTTTCCATGTTATAGCTCTGATTTTAGTTGGTGGAGTCATCTCATGCTCGGTTTTGATAGGTGTAGTGTAATACTCCTTATTGGCCTTGTATGCGTCATGTTTTGTGCCTTCCATTCTAACACGAGTTAGCCCTATTCAAGCATGTTTCTAGCCTTGTTTTGGCCTGCCTTGGGACTGTTTTAAGTCACCTTGGCCCTTTGGGGCTTGCTTGTTATGGCCGTGGTGTGAGTCTCTTGGCTAGCTTTAAGCTTTGAGCCCAGTAGCATGCTTTATTTGTCATATATGCATGATTTAGCATCCTTTGGAATGTAATTTTAGAGCTTACTTCATTGCTATGTTCTCACATTTGTCACATCTTCATCATGTTTGAGAGTTGTACTATTATGCTTAAGTCATGGGCCAATGCATTGAGCATGCATTTCCTTACTTTTCAAGCCATCATTTCAGCATTATGGCCACTGTTTTGGCATGACTGAGGTCCGTCCATATTCGGTTTAAGTCCATTGAGTATGTGGTTTGCATGTTGTTGCATGTTTATTACGTTGCATGTTGTTGCATGCTTGTTACATTGCCTCATGTTTGCATGTTTGTGTTGCTTTGTTAAGTTGATCATGCATGCATTACATTGTGTTTAATATGCTTGCTTTGCATTATTGTTTGGATTAAGTGTTTAGTCCAAACACGAGGAACGAGGGGCGTTTCATACTTGAAGTGATGAAACATACCTCAATCCTCGGTCGCCGACCCTCTTGAGCATCCATGATAGAGGTTAAGGCATTTATGTGTTTTTGTGCATTTCATCCATATTGATTTGTACAACTCGGCCTCTTTGGCCATCGTGCGTTGAAATACGTGATTGGTGGCCTGAGGGTCAAGCATTACACTCTTTTGAGCCTTAAACATGATAAGGGGTGTGGTGGCACACACATTTTCTTGCAAATACATTGCCATACCTCTGTTTGTGCTCTGTTGCAGCAAAAAGGAGAGTTTGCAAAAAGAGACGGCCGATCAGCTATCTAGTGTGCCGATCGACTATAAATATCTGGCCGATGGCTTCAAAATTGGTCAATGACCATCATCCTTTGGCCGATGGCCACAACCCCTGGCCGATGACCTCTCAACATGTCCATAAGGTGGATTAGGAGTGTTTTGGAGATTGGCATAATTTTCAGAAGTCTAAAACAATGCAAACAGAGGCAACATGAGGCATGGCAACGGATTTCTGAGCGAGGCGACCGAGCATGCATCATTCATCGTTTCGAGGCAGAGCTGTGGCAGCCTGTTTTAGTTTCATACTTAGCTTGTTTTGTAACTTAATTAATTTGTTTAATTAGTTAAGAGTTTTGTAATAATTAATTAGTTTGTTAGTTGATTAGTTAGTTAATTTGTATTATTCTTTCGAACCCTCTATCGAGAGGGCGAATTTGTAATAAGTGTGCGTGCGCGTGTGAATGTCTTCCAACCCCACGTCTTTCTCCTTTTTACTTACCTGCATGGTTAGTTCTAGGGCATGTTTCAGTTAGCATACTTATGCTTGCATGTTTGCATCATTCATCTGTCTTGCATGCACCAGGCTCGGCGCATCATACTAACTGCATTGTATCTTAATTTCTATTTGAATACATGTATTGATTGTAGCATTCACATGCCATCTTAAAATAGCCGAGCCTGTTTCTAGTTGTATTTTGCATGTGTTACATTAAGCATCTTAACATGAACTAGGATCATGCATTGATTACTAACTAGTTCCTGTTTTGGCTCGGAGTACTCGGTGAGTGTTTATGCTTTAGCATACTGCATGTGTGTTATGTGATTGCCATGACAGCATGCTTGCCATGAGGCTATTTGCTTATATGATATAACTGCCTGAATGCCTGTGGGTGAAGGTTGGATTGCTTGAATTGGAATAATTCATCAAATGCGAGTTTTAAGCCCACTTTTCGAAGTGGCAAAATCATATTTTCTTAAGCCCACCTGAGGGTGGCAAATCCACGTCTTAGCTTACTTGTGAGTAGCATTTTCAAACCATTTTCAAACAAACAAGCATGAGATGTTTTGTTCCAACTTAGGCGATCTAGTCTATACTTATGTGTTGTGCGCATCACATAGTAATTATAGCTAATCAATCGAAATAAGAACACATGTGTTTTCAAAAACAAGATATTATGTTTAGTAGTGGCCGATCTTTGATCGGGCGAACGGGAGTGCTCATAGATGACCTTCCCCAATCGTACCCAAGTTCCCGAGCCGAGGTAACTTTGGTGATAACGGACACGTGGCCTTACGCACGAGTCAGGGTTTCCTAAATTCCCCAAAATAAAATATTTAGGTGGCAACTCTGTATCTGGCAAAGTAGTCTATGTTTGGCACTTCTTTCTTAAAAATCAGTTTTTCAAAACGATTTTCTAGATTTGGACTCTTTGGTGATTTATCAATCTCACATCGCACATTGTGAGATCAGATTAAAAATCGTGACATTTTGAGTCGGAACTGTAACATGAGGCCCCTCGGGGCGCGTCTACAGTGATCTGCCGGTGGATTTGCCCTCGTACTTGACCCTACACATTTCGTGAACATAATGGGTCACAAACGATTCATTCCATTCTTAATTCATATATTCCTCTTGGGCTTCGTTCTTAACCTTATAACTCATTTATGATGCTCAATGCATGCCTAAGAGTGCTCAGAAATAAAAGAGAATGGAAAATGAAACACAGAACACTATTACAAAATTTCTGAAACAGGGGTCCCCGCTCGAGCGCGGGTTCCGCCGCTTGAGCGGGTCCTCATGGTCTGCAAAAGTACTGGTTCCCTCATTTTTACGCTCGAGCGTGAACTCAAACGCTCGAGCTAAAAGTCATTCTACATAGCTTCCCGCTCGAGCGGACATCAATGTTTGCAAAAGGTTCTGGGAGCTTGCATTTCACGCTCGAGCGGCGCTGTCCCCGCTCGAGCGGACATGCTGAATTTTGGATTTTCCAGAACTGCTCTTCAAGTCCAAACTCGACCTCCAAGGGTCCAAAACTCACAATTTTGGTTCAACACATGCAATTACATTATATATCATGAGTATACAAGCAATATGAGGCCAATTACTCAAAATCATGGTCATATTCTCAAATTATTCAACATTTCTTTTGTGTAATCATGCCTTCAAACCTTATACAAGCTCCATACCTTCAATAATCAAACATGCATGTCAAAAATATGGTGCAGATGGTGTTTATTCTCATGAAACTCAACAAAGCCATACTTGCATGTATGATCCAACTCTCAATCTTTTATAATTGACATGCTACATGTTAGATTATGCAAATTCATGACAATTCATAGCAATTCTATGCATGCATGTGCATATAGACTTCAATCTCATCAAAATCAACACAACTCATGTTCTTGATCACCATTTAATCTTGAATTCACAAAATCACAAGCTCAAACTCATGAATTTACTCACCTAGGAGCTTTAATTTTCACAAATTCTAGTTAAATCTTGAGTGTATCTTCAAGATTCCAAGCCTCTTGATCAAACCTTAGATTGTCTTCACTCTCTCTCTCTAAATTTGGGTCTCTCACTTCCTAGAGAGCTAAATTCAACCAAAATGAATTAAAAGAGAGTAATTGAGTGAGCATGAGCCTTTTTATAGGCTCTTATAAACATATTTCATTAATCATTAATTAATAGAGTACTAATTCATCAATTTAATCTATTTAATTTGATCCGAATCAATTTTCAATTAAATTTCACCGTAGGCTCTAAAAATTACGCCAATCACAACGGCGTAGTCAATTCCAGTTTCTGTGGCCGACAAGGCCTTCAATTTTCAGTTTATAACAGTAAGTTGAACAGATATTCCTACGGTGAACAGATAGAAATTCAAAACTACATATATTCATATAAATGGCACTCAAAATCATATCAAACACATAATCACATTCGTAATAAGGATCAATTAGCATAATACGGGGCAGGGTTATCACAGAAGCCTAATTGCAGGTAATGGCATAGTGGAGCTAACTATAAGGCAACATGATCAGCGATCATGAATGAGCGATTCGACGGTTAGAAGTGCAGTTCGATGGTCATCCTTGAGAAGTATAAATAGTGGAGAAAGTCCCAGAAAAACCCCCAGACTCAGATCCAAAAAACCAGTTTTATCAACTTTATTTCTTTTCTAGTTTTTACATTTTATGTTCTTTACATTGCTGTACTTTAAAATCCCTGCACTGTACTTCGTTCATAGGAGTAGTTTTAAGTAGATTGTTGCTGTAAACCTCTACGAGGCTGAATTGGATCATTGTAAGTCTTTTATTTTTACTTAATGAAATGCTGCAATTGTTCTTCATTTAATCATTGTCAGTTAATTCTCCTAAGTAAAGCCACTAGTAAAAGTTCTCTTCATTGAGGTTGAAAGAACTAAAACACAATCGTCTGATAATTGGTTGACAATTAATATTCTGTAAGGACTGATTGATCCTTGCTGGCACGCTCACAATTACAAAAATAACCTTCGAAAGTCAAAAAGCCAACATATATTTTTGGCACACCCAGTGGGACTAATTGAAATGGCTAGACGTAGGAGACAAGGAGAAAATGAACGCTTGGAGGAAGGCGTGGAATGAGAGGTAGAAATACCTAATCCAGAGGATAATGTGGTAACACATCCTGTGAAAATATCCATATTATCAGAACCTATGGCCGAACAGACCAGCACTTCGAAACAAGTACCACATGTTCATAATATTGGACGAGGCCAAAGAATTGGACCATCCACTGTTCCATCTACTCAGCCAATGAATCCATGGGGTGGCCTAGTAGATGCCAAGGGACAGCAGTTAATGAACACAATGGAAATGTGGGCAACATCCTGTTTGGATCGAATGAATACCCACCAACCAACAAACACAAAACACATGGAGGAAATTTCAAATGTCTCTCAGCAAAAATTGGCTAGAGATAAACAGCCTATGCAAATTAATGGACATTCTAATGGTCAAACTAGTAATTAAAACTATGAAAGACCATCACCTCAGTTTTGGTATGAACCTATTTCGAGGCCTATAGCAAGTCAAAATGCCTCATTACTTAACAGTGAAGCCATGCAGATTGGTGGATTTGGCCCAACACAAGATAATGGTGTAAGGATGGTTCCAAATCCCATGTTCGAAGCCATACCTGGCACAAGGGGTTTCACTAATCCTTTGTTCGAATTTATACCCGGGCGGTTGGAAGGTTTTCCTATAACTGGAAGAGACACAACACCTGTTCCCACACCTTTCGCAGGACAGGTTCAAAGAGGTCATTCATACCCTCAACAACAGCCAGTACCATAAGGACAACCAGTCCCAAATATACCACCCTATGGACTAAGAGGACCCCAGGCACAAGGTTGTCCACCAAATCCTGTGTTTGTTCCTCTAGTAGTGGTTCAACAGGCACAAAATATGGTCCATAGGGACCAAATTGCTGATATTGTTAGAGAGATGTGTGGACCAATGGCTCGGGGTATTCAAACTCCTGTGTACAGGAAACCATATCCAGAATGGATGGATAGGGTACATGAATACCCAAGAGGATTCAGGATACCAGACTTTGCCTTTTTTTAATGGGAATGGAAACCAGTCAACAGTGGAACATATTGCTAGGTTTGCTGCTCAATGTGGTGAATTTACCAATAATGATTACATGAAGTTAAGATTGTTTCCAAATTCTCTTACAGGGGCAGCCTTCGTATGGTATATTAACCTTACGCCTGACTCCATTCAGACTTGGCAACAAATGGAAGAGGCATTTCATGCCCAATTCTTCTAAACGGAGCTAGAAGTTTCCATGGCAGATTTGGCAAGGTTGAGCCAAAGGCCTGATGAAAAGGCTGCTCAATTTATTACCAGATTTAAAAGAGCACGAAACAAATGTAGAGTCATCCTACCAGAGCTAGAATTTGTGAGATTGGCTCAAAATGGCTTAGAATTTAGGCTTCAAAAGAAGTTTGACTCAACTGAGTTTAGAGACTTAGTGGAACTAACTTATAAGGTGTCTAGGTATGAAGCATTACCAGAAGAAGAACAAGATCAAAATAATACATCATATAAGACATATTATAGAGATCCTAATTATGAAATTGATGCAGCAGATATTGTGGGGAAAGAACTTGTGATCTGTGAGGCATTAATTCATAAGGACACAACAATTGACCAGTAGTTTAAAAAGAAAGACCTTCATAGGAAATATTCTTTCGATTTAACAAAGGCAGATGACATTTTTGATCATTTGCTTGCGGCCAACTTCCTGAAGTTACCAAAATGAGTCAAAATTCCATCTCCAGATGAACTTAAAGGAAAAGTGTATTGTAAATGGCATAATTCTTTGTCTCACTCAACTAAAAATTGTATTGTTTTTCAAGACAGGATCCAAGAACAAATCCAGAAATGAAGTTTAAAATTCCCAACTAAAGTAGAAAAGGCCATGGGGATCGACAGTAATCCATTCCCAGAAGTTGGAGAAAGTGCGGCGAATGTTGTTGTACCAGACTTCCAGAATTTATCCTTGAAGGAATTGGAAAAGGTCAATGTTCAAATGCATGTTGCCAGCCAGATTACTATCAAGAAAGACACTAGAAGTTCACCAGTTGTTGGACAAGGCTCTATAGGTCAGAGAAAAGACTCTGATGAGGAAGCACTGGATGATGATTCCTTAGAGGCAGCAGTTATCCAAAGAATGTGTCCCAGGTGTAGGTTGAGCTATAAGTGGCTGAAAGGGCTTCCGATTGATGGGAAGCAATACTACAAGGATGTGCAGAAACGTCCTAAGCCAACCAGTGCTTATAACAAAAGGCCATATCCAACTGGTCCTAGGCAGCAGCCATTCATGGCTGAATCAGCAGCTACTAGAATGCAATTCAAGAGTAAGAGGCCTCTACATGAGTCCAGACCTCCCAACTATTACAGAATGGAGGACAATCGTCCTGAAAGAATGACTGAAGTAGGCTCGAGTTATGGGATCAAAGCCAGAAATTGGCCCTCTAGACCAGCCTCACACAAGATGGAAAGTGGCTACCTTTATGGAAGGCCTGAATTAGGCCCAAAACAAGGATTCAGGGCTAAGCAATGGCATTCACAGGCAGCTTCGAAACTGATTTCGAAGGAAGAAGGAGACAGCTCAACAACTGAGTTGGTGGGTTCATGGGTACCTGGAGTCCCAGATTGGTTTGTCGTGCAGAACAAACCTAGGGAGATACATGTCCAAAGAAATGATGTTGGAGATCAGGGTAGGATGGTTAAACCTCCCCTAGTGGCCCCAAATAATTGGGTGTTACTAAAGCATCCAAAAACAAAGGAACCTAACATGGTCCCAGTATTTTCTAGGTACACTCAGTACCAGAAAGATCTAAAAGGAAGTGGAGAAAGCTCTTCATTGGTCCAGACAGAGGGGCAGACAGAAGGAAAGAAAAATCCAAAGTCAGACCATAGTCCAAAATCAACTCTACAAGACAAAATAGGTTGCAGCAGAGAACAGTTGGCCAAAGTTCACTTTGAACTAAAAGCCAAAGAGAGGTCCAGTTTAGCAGGATTGGAAAAGGCTTTGATGGAGAGTGATAGCGAGACGGAGGGAGAAGTTGGCCTAGGCCAAAAGAAAGAAATGGTTGAGGAAGAAATGTTCGAAGCCTTCATGGCCGAACACGCATTTTTGGTTGAAAAGCCAACAGAAGCAGACCATTCGAAGGAGTTTGTTAGTAATGAAGTGCCAAAATACAGCATGGAGGATGCTTCTGAAGTAATTGAACAAGGTGGCCAAGAGGAAAAATAGGTACAACCAGCCATCCAATTTGGCTTGTTTCCTCCAGTATCAGTGAATATGGTACATATACTACCACAGGAATTCCAAGCTGGAGATGAGAACCAAGAGGGTCAAGAAATTGACCCAATTCCAGTCTCTAGTGAAGACTCACAAGTGAGTATGGTGCAGGATGAATCCGAAATGGCTGCCCCAATGGAAACTGAAGAAGATGTGAGTATTAACCTCTCATATCCTTTTGAGTGTCCCACGACATCTATGACACAGCATGTCAAGCCTTTGTATATCAAGGCCTTCTTCGATGGGATACAATTGAACCAAGTCTTGGTGGATAATGGAGCAGCAGTGAACCTGCTTCCAAAATCTTCCTTGAGGAAACTAGGAAAAAGGAACCCCAGGTTAATCCCAACCAGCACAACCATTGCTGGCTTCGCTAGAGACAAATAGATGGTTCAGGGAATTTTGCCCATCAACCTGAATGTGGGAACCAAGGACTGCATGACAGCATTCTTCGTTATTGACAGCAATGCTAAGTACAATGCTTTACTTGGTAGAGATTGGACTCACACTAACAAGTGTGTGCCTTCCTCTCTGCATCAGAAGATAATGATGGCTTTGGGCAATGGAGAGACAGAGGAAATCAATGCAGATCCTCAACCCTTCATAGCTTGTGCAGACTTTGCAGAGGCCAAATTGTATACTGAAGGAGTGACACCACTCAGTATACTGAGAAAACCTGATGGATCAAGCGAAGTGACGGCTGATAAGGAATTGGCACACCTAACGCACTTAGTCCAGGAAAGTGCCGATAAAGAGTTTGTTGGTAAGGATGACAATGATGCCTGGTTGTAGGCAAAGAGATGAAAACCAAGAAGCCAGGTCTTTGGCTCTAATTAAGTTCTCAGTATTGGATGTAAAATCAATAGTCCAGAAAGTGCAAGAGCAAGAGAAAGAAGCCTTGATGATTGGTTGTAAGAAGGAACAACAACAGGTCAGATTTTTGGCCTTAGATAAATATTGTGCTTTGGACATTGAAACAAAAGTCCAGGAGATACAGAAGAAAGAAGTCTTGTGGACAGACTTTGTTTATGAAAAGGAGGGTAAAGGTGTTGAATCAAAGAAACTGGTAGCAGAACAAAGCAAGGAGATTGCTTCGAAGTCAAAAGGAATCAAAGAAGGAGCATCAGCAAGTTCTCAGATACAAGACCCCTTGGAAGAAGTAAATTTAGGGGAAGGATCTATACAACAGCCCATATATATAAGTGCTTGGTTGAATGCTCTTAACAGGGACCAGTTGTTGGTTGTTTTAAAGAAATATAAAGATTGTTTTGCATGGTCTTATAATGAACTACCAGGATTGGATAGGTCATTAGTGGAACATAGGCTCCCTATAAGGCCTAATTTCAAGCCGTATAAGCAAAAACCAAGAAGAATGAGTCCGAAGTGATTCAGAAAGTTAAGGAGGAAATTCTTAGACTCCTCAAGGTAGGCTTTATTAGGACAACCAAGTACGTTGAATGGCTATCCAATATTATGCCTGTAGTTAAGAAGAATGGTAAAATAAGGGTACGCATTGATTTCAGAAACTTGAATCTAGCAACTCCAAAAGATGAGTATCCTATGCCTATAATAGATTTGTTGGTAGATAGTTCAGCAAGGCATCAAATTTTATCAATGATGGATGGGCACTCTGGTTATAACCAAATCTGCATTGCAGAGGAGGATGTCCATAAGATAGCATTCAGATGTCCTGGGAATATTGGCACCTTCGAATGGGTTAAAATGCCATTTGGCCTGAAGAATGCTGGAGCTACATATCGGAGGACTATGAACACTATCTTTCATGAGCTCATTTGAGGGTATCTAGAGTGTTATATTGATGACATTGTAGTGAAATCCCAATCTATGGAGGAACATTTGTTTCACTTAGAAGCAGCTTTTGAAAGAATGAGAAAGTTTAAGTTGAAACTTAATCCTCTTAAGTGTGCTTTTGGCGTATTATCTAGAAACTTCTTGGGCTATGTAGTACACAAGAAAGGAATATAGATTGACCTGAATAAAGCCAAAGTCATCATTGAAGCCAGACCTCCATCAAGTAAGAAAGAATTACAAAAGTTCCTTAGACAGGTTAATTTTCTTTGAAGATTCATTTCTAATACTGCAAGGAAAACTAAAGTATTTTCTTCCTTGTTAAGGCTAAAAGATGAAGAGGAGTTTGTGTGGACAGTAAAGCATCAAACTGCTTTCAAAGAAATCAAAACCTACTTGGCCAACCCTCCAGTGCTGATGCCACCAAAGGGTAATAAGCCCTTGAAATTGTACATAGCTGCAGCAGAGGATTCATTAGGAGTTTTCTTAGCCCAAGACAATGAAGAAGGCAATGAGCAAGCTGCTTATTACCTTAGTAGGTTTCTAAATTCTTGTGAATGTAAATACTCAACTGTAGAAAAGTTGTGCCTTGTATTGTATTTTGCTGCAATGAAATTAAGATACTATCTTTTGCCTACAACTGTCTTGATAATTGCAACCACAGATTTGGTTAAATATATGTTATCTAGACCCATGTTGAGGAGAAAAATTGACAAATGGATACTAGCTTTATCAGAATTTCATCTAAAATATGTTCCCTAAAAGGCAGTAAAATAACAAGTTTTAGCTAATTTTTTGGCAGATCATCCATGTCAAATAGAAAGCCAAGAGATAATGGAACTTGGTATGGCTAGTGTTGAACCATGGCAAATGTGGTTCGATGGATCAAAAACCAATGGTTTAACTGGAATTGGTGTAGTAATTAAGTCACCACAAGGAGTTGAAACCACGCATGGTTTCAAAGTGGATGAAAGTACTTGTTCTAATAATCAAACTGAGTATGAAGCCTTGATAATGGGACTGGAAATTCTTATTGGATTACAAGCTCATGCAGTTGACATATTTGGAGATTCTCAATTGGTAGTTAACGTGAAAGGAATTTTCAAATGTCAAAGTATAAGCATGTTGCCATACTATGTTGTTGCGTTACATCTGCTTTCTCAATTTCAGATAGCAAATGTAACTCATGTCCCAAGATTCTTGAATAATAAAGCTAATGATGTGGCTCAGAAAGCTTCAAATTTCAAGAGAAGGGATAATACTCAAAAGGACATGAGCCAAACAACATATCAGAAATTAATATCACCCTTATATAAAAGGAATGTGGTCCTGGAAGTCAATCATAATGACTTACAAGAACAAGATTGGAGGCATCCAATAATGCAGTATCTGGCTGGCCCATCTTCGAAGGCCAGTAAAAAAATTAAATTGCAGTCTATGCAATACATAACATATGGTAATGCTCTCTACAAAAGAGGGGAAAATGGGTTATTGTTGGAATGTTTAGGCCGAAAGGAAGCATTGACAGCTATGACTGAGGTTCATGAAGGCATATGTGGTGCTTATCAGCCCGGTGTGAAGATGAGATGGCTGCTTCGAAGGCATTCCTACTATTGGCCAACTATCCTTAAAGACTACATAGAATATGCAAGAGGTTGTCAGGCATGCCAAAAGCATGGCACAATAAGGCACGTGCCCATAACTGACCTGCATGCAGTTGTAAAGCCTTGGTCATTTAGAGAATGGACCATGGATATGATGGGGAAAATACACACACCCTCTTCGAAGCATCATTGTTTCATCTTAGTGGCCACTGATTACTTCACTAAGTGGGTCGAAGCTAAGCCATACAAGGCTGTAGACCAGACTGAAGTCATTGGATTCATTAAGGAATTAATCCATAGACTTGGTATCCCACAGACTATAACTGTTGATAATGGGACTGTATTTGATGGGAAAATGGTAAAGTCTTTTATAGCAGAGTTTGGAATTAGCCTTGTTAATTCCACCCCCTATTATGCACAAGCCAATGGTCAAGCTGAATCATCCAATAAGTCTTTGAAAAAAGGAATACAGAAAGTTGTAGAAGACAATCCTAGGGATTGGCATAACTTATTATTGGATATATTGTGGGCTTATAGAATTTCTCCAAGGTCAAGCACAAGAATCACTCCTTATGCCTTAGTATATGGGCATGATGCAGTGTTACCTGTGGAAATTAATGTTAAGTCTTTAAGGGTGAGATGCCAAGACCAGTTAGATCTTGAGCAATACCGTCAGAGTAAGTGTTTAGAGTTAGAAAGTATAGATGAAGCTAGAATTCTGACATTAAATAGCATTCTTTTCCGAAAGAAGAAAGCAGCCAAAAACTATAATAAGAAAGTCAAACACATTGGCTTTGATGAAGGTGATTTGGTACGGAAGACAATACTCCCAATAGGGATTAAAAGCCATAAGTTTGGCAAATGGTCACCTAACTAGGAAGGACCATATCAAGTTCATAGAGTCCTGCCTTTTGGAGCATACCATTTGAGAAATTTGAATGGATATGTACATCCCAAAAAGATTAATGGCAGATATTTGAAGCCTTATTATCCAACCGTGTGGGAAACATAAGGAATAGAATAAGCGCTAAATAAAAGAACATGAGAACACTTCAATGATAAATAAGAATTCATTTCATAAAGAGTCAAATACATGTAGCCATAGATTGTCCCAAAAGTCAATACAGTGTTTAAATCGTTCTTTTACAATAGATGCTCTATTCTTGAGGGATGGAAACAATTGAATGGCTGTAGTCATTTCTTGTTTTCGATCAGCTAGCTCTTGATTAGTGATTTGCAACTTGGTAGTACTCCGATTCAAAGCTTGGTTAACTGCTGATAATTCTTCCTCAAGTTGAGCCTTTTTTTCCAACAGTTGAGCTTGAAATTGGGAGACAGAGGAATGTTGTTCTTTCAGTTCTGACATTTCAGCATGACCTTTAGAAACAAAACTCTGATTTCTCAATAACTTCTCCTCTACAGCCTTAGCAGCATGACAGGTGTTGATGTAAAATTCTATGGTGGCTGTTGCCTGAGACAAATAACTGGAGACAGCTATGCCGGATTGCTCAGCAATCTTACAACATTGGAGGAAGCCATTTTTTATTATAGGCCTCTATAAGGCTTCGAAAGGAATCCTCAAAAAAGATGCCAGCAGTTCCAGATAGCTGTCCAAGTCTATCGAAGGCAGGGAAGTCTTACCACTGGAGGAAGAGCTCTCAAAAATTTCTAGCAGAGAATCAGCTAGAACTAATGGCTCAGCCTCATTGCTAGTCATTGGAGAGATGGAAGGTATGTCAAAAAGACTAGCAAGTCTAGCTTCAAAGATATCCACCTCATCCATTGACATAGAAGTGCAGAAAGAGCCCTGGTAGAAGAAAGAAATGACTGCATAGGAATAGGAGAAGAATATGGAGTATCCTTAGCAGTCTCTATAGTTTTGGCTACCAGCTGGTCAAGAGAAGAAGGACTGGAGCTAGGCAAAGATAATGGATGATGGATTGGAGAGCTACCAGTACCTTCTCTGTAGGAATCAGCTACCATCAAAGATGAAGTAGCAGCTGGAATTTTCTTAGGAGGGGGAGGAGAAGTAAAGCTCAAAAGAGAATCAAATTGAGTAAAATCGAATGACAAATGAGGGAGGTGTGGAGTTAAATCAAAAGAAAGAGGAGCAGGGATACTTGGCCGCAAGAAGGGTACGGAGAATATAGGCCTAGAAAGTGGGAGTGTTATCTGAATAGACTTCACATTTTGCGATTGATCAACTTCAATCGAAACTGAGGAAGTCCTTATTTGGAGAATAGGCTCAGTAGTAGTTACTGCAAAAGAAGAAATACAAAATAATGTCAAGTCTTAATACCAAGAATTTGACAAGAGAGAAAAAAAATAGAGGCATGAAAGAAGTTACTTGTTTCAGAAGTGGTAGCAATGATGGGAGAGCTTCGAAGGGATTAATGCTCAGCAATGTGCTGTCTTCTCGCAGTTTCCCTTTGGATTGCATCAGCAGCAGCAGCTTCATCTCTCAACAGTTACTGCTGCCGCCTTTTTTCAGCTCTCTGGAAAACAATTATTGCCTTAGAATGTTCCTGCTCCACTGTTCTGGCAGCTGCCTCATGAACAGGGTCTTCGACCAAATCAGAAGGGGAGACAGTCATCTTCTTTCTCTTTTTTCTTTGCAGTGGTATTTATTGCTCTTTCTCAGTCTTTCTTTCTTCAATCTGAGATTCAGACTCTTCAAGAGTGAGTATTAGCTTCCTTTTCTTTTTCTGCTGATGTTTGTCTTTGAGAGTAGCTAGAGCTTCAGCTCTCTTAGGAGATTCTTCTTGTGGAGACCCTACACCAAGAGGTATAAATGTAAAGGAAACAAACAAAAGAGTCTAAAAGAAAAGAAACCTGAAAATACATACCTTTTTTCGAAGCAGCTCTGGTAACTCTAGTAGGAGGGGGTGAGGCTGTAGGAACAGTCTTGGCAGCTGTGGAAATAGAGAGAAGGTTCTCAACTGTTATTGGCTTAGCCTTAGAAGGCACACCTAGTCCTATTAGTAAATCATGAGGATGTATGGCTAGACGCACTTCCATAGTGGCTATCCACCAATTTTGAAATCTCTTTAAAGCTAAACCAGAGGGGATGAAGGGTATAAATTTGAACTCACTCAAGTCTTTTAACAGCTTAAATGTTGCCTTCTCTATTTTGGATTTAGGTACTCTTAGATCTCTGGCTATGAGATGGACATTCGAGAGACTGCAGAGTGGAACGGGAATTCCTTAAGTAAGCCTAAATTGTCTGGCAAACTAAGAAGGGCAATATACCTCAGATATGCACTTGTAGTGTCATGACCTGAACCCGCCCCTATGGGTTAAGGACATAACCGACCAGTAATCGAGGGATTACCTACGGCCTCAAACCAAACCAGACATAACTCATCAGAGTAAAGGGGCCAAACGGAAGCAAAATTTAAAACTTTGTCCATAGAGCTGTGCTTACATGGCATATCATAACAAACCACGCATATGCATGTTAATAACTCACATCATAATATGTACTAACGCAAAGCTCTGTACACACAGGATCATTCAGTCTAAGTCAGCCAATCAAAACTATATACAAACATAAACTATATACAAACATAAACCAAAATCCTCGCCAACATGACGAAATAAACTAGATGGCAAAAGGGCGAAGACGGGTCTCATGCATGAAATGTGTGGGCTGACTTTTCAAAACCTTGGTTGTTCCACACAGACTTTACTGAGGCTGGGTTTGGACCTCCCTTGGCTCACCTACAGACACATGAATGAGCGTGAGCGATAGCCCAATGAATAATATCAAATAAAGAAGATACATTGGAACAATATACATCGAACGGCCTTAGGCCCAATTCTTTTTTCTATCTAATACATACATATATCAATTAACTGCAATTCCAAACACATTGAACAACCTCGGGCCCAATTTATTTGTGTCAAACTGGCCCTTGGCCCATTTGTCTTTTATTCATGTCAAACTGGCCTTTGGCCCAATTCATTCCATCATTCGGATCATACTGGCCTCTGGCCCATTCATTCTATCATTCAGATCATACCGGCCTCTGGCCGGTTCATTCTATCATTCAGATCATACCGGCCTCTGGCCCATTCATTCTATCATTCAGGTCATACTGGCCTCTGGCCCATTCATTCTGTCATTCAGATCATATTGGCCTCTGGCCCATTCATTCTATCATGTCAAACTGGCCTTTGGCCCATTCATTCATTCATGTCAAACTGGCCTTTGGCCCATTCATTTGACATAGCAAACATTGTCCACCAATCGAATTAACGAACTTATAAAACTTACATAGAGGTAAGCAATTGGACAACAACATATCTCAGATATCTTTTGTTAAGATATTACTCACAGTGGTCAGTTGGTTGATTTGCCCTGGAGCTTGACCCTACACATCATATAACACATATGGGTCACAAACGATTCAATCCGTTCTTAATTCACATATTCCTCTTTAGGCTTCTTTCTTATCCTTCTAACTCATTTATAATGCTCGATGTATGCCTAAGAGTACTTAGAAGTGAAAGAGAACAAAAAACGAAACACAGAAGGCCTTTTCAAAATTTCAGAAAACAGGGTCCCCGCTTGAACGGACCCATGAGGTCTGCAAAAGTACTGGTTATGTCATTTTTACGCTCGATCGTGAATTCTGGCGCTCGAACGGAAGGCCTCACTACATGGCTCCCCACTTGAGCGTGAAATTCACCACTCGAGTGGACACCATGTCTGCAAAATATGCTGGAAGCTCGTATTTTACGCTCGAACGGAGGTTTCCCCGCTCGAGCGGACATCAAAATTTCTGGATTTTCCAGAACTGTTCTTGAGCTCAAATTCAACAATCAAATCCACATATCTTGCATTTTATGGCTCAAACTTCACATAAACATGTACCAACATGACCCAACACCAAATTCAACACATTATGAAGCTCAATTTCACAAATTAATCACATGCATGTCCCAATTTACACCAAACTTATACCCAACATAACAACTCATGCACTCAAAGCTTATACTCTTATGAATTGCACATGCATGTGAAATATAACCCTCATTCTCAACTTAAATGATGAAGAGGTGGTAAAAAACATGAACTTCAATCAAAGATTCAACATGGATCATGTATTTCAAGCTCAAACATGCAAATTCAAAGCAATTTCTCCCATGCATGTGCATACTAACTTCCAATTCAACAAAACCAACTTAATTCATGTTCTTTATCATCATTCAACCTTGAATTTACAAATTACAAACTAAAATCCATGGGTTAAGGGTTGATTACTCACCTAAGAGCCTTAATCTTCACAATTGTGGTCAAATCTTGCACTTAGTCTTCCCAATCCACAAATCTTGAGCCAAAGTGCACAAAGATGTCTCCTCTCTCTCTCAAAGTCGGTTCTCTCTTTTACTAGGGAGATGATCTCAACCAAAATGATTTAGAAGAGGAGGAATTAAATGTAATAAGCCCCTTTCATGTAAGTCCCACTAATCAAAATTGTCAATATTAAATAATTGGGCACTCAATTAATCGTTCTGAATCTAATTATTTTGATCTGAATCAATTTTCAATTAAATTTTACCGTAGGCTCTAAAAATTACGCTAATCACAATGGCGTAATCAATTTCGAGTTCGGCAACCGATAAGGCCTTCAATTTAAATTCCAAAGCAGATAATCAAACAGATATTCCTATGGTGAACAGATAGAAATTCAAAACCACATATTTTCATATAAATCGCACACAAAATCATATCAAACACATAATCATATTCATAATAAGGACCGATTAACATAATACGGAGCAGGGTTATCACATGTAGGCTCGAAGGTTTAAAGTACCAATGAACAGTTCCCTCGGCAACAAAATGGAAGCCCACATATCTTTGTGTGATAGGATGGAACACTCTTTATCAGCCAAGAATGTTTGCAGCCAAGTTAGTCCTTTGTTGGCATTAAAGGGACAAAAGAAGGCGGCAGCTGGGGAAATAGGAAGGTGATGAAAAAGGGTGAGGTAGTAGGCAAAGGAAACATGATAAAGAGCAACTCTAGCATACTTTTCTCTGTAAGTACTAGGGTCTTGAACTAAAAACTTCAAGCACTTAGGATGCAGGTCAGTAAAGTATGCAAAGAGCCAGAGCTGAAGCACCCAGAGAAGGCCTCCCTGATTAATGTCGAGAGGCCTTTCACAAAATTGGGAGCAGGCTTTATAGACATGGCCTAAAAGGTAAGGGGGCAAGGCTATTCGTTTCTTCAAAATAAGGGCCTTCGCAAGTGGGGCGAACTCAAGCATGATCCGCTGAGATGATGTACAAAAGAGAAATTTACACAACCAGTATAAAATAAAGCAAAAGAGTTCTCGATCTCTCACGGGGCCTTCTCTTTTATTTTCAGCCTTTACAAAATCACTATAGAAGGAATTTAAGGGTGGAAGGGAAAACTTAACAGAAAGGTCTGGGTAGCTGAGTGTAAAAGGAGTACCAAGTGATGAAAGCCCTAAGAGAAGGCAGATATCAAGAACGGTGGGGGCCATCATGCCACACCGAAACTTAAAAAAATTAAAAGCCATGTTCCAAAAGCAAAGAGCAGCAGGAATCAAAAAAGGGTGTTCAGGAATGATAAACCTGGAAAGACAAAGGGCGTCGAGAATACAAAGCTCTTGCAGGTCATATTCTCTTGCAGGCACAACTCTGTCATACCATTCCTTCCACTCAACCCTCAATGTCGACCAGCAACGGTGAGGTCGAGTCATTCTCCAATTTCCCAAGTCGAGCCCCCCTTCATAAAGAAGAAAGTGGTCCTTCAAATGAGGGTGTAAAGTTGGAAGTTGAGCGGGAGCTTCTCGAAAGATAGGACCTAGGACATATTCTTGTTTGTCGCTATGGCAAGGAACAAAGAGGCGTCCGTCTATGGCACTTGGCCCATCAGTTGTAAATTTGGCGATCTCTTCCTCAATACATCTCTTCAAAGCCATTGTTGGGCTTATACGATCGCCAGTTGGTACTTTCAGAGAAGAAGAACCCATTGGTAGCAAGCAGCAAGAAAGAGAGGGTTAATAGAGGGGAAAGGTTTGTATGTTGAGCAAATAAGTGAATTCAGAGCACGAAATAAAAAGGGTTCTTAAACCTTTGTGTCTGGAAAATATATCGTGTAATTCGTAAAGAAGTACTAAAAGTACAGATACAAAGAGTTTCCTTCAATATTGATACTTTTGAAGGGAAACACATCTCAAGATGCTGATGTCAGCTTCGAAATAAAATATTTGGCTTCGAAACCAGATTTCGGCGCCAAAGTCAAATAATAACGGCTTTGAAACTGGGAAGCCAGTTTCGAAGCACATTCCACGCCTAAGGATGCAAGGATGCTCAAGTATTTGTTTACCTCAACAGGATTAAAAGCCTGTTTTAGGGTTTCTTAGTGAGAGTAAATCCTTCGAAGCAAAACTTAAGATCCCTTAAGGATGTGAATTGTTGTTCGAAGTATCAAAATCAATAGTTGGTTTGATAATATACAGAAAAGATTGCTTTTCGGATTAAAACAGTGTAGCCCTCGAGGGGGCTTCCGTATGTTTGAAAGTATGGACTGTTGTTCGAAGCAAAAATGGTCAATTTAAAACTGATTGATCGTACTAACCATGACCATATGTTGGATATGATTAAAACAAGCTTTAAGGGGCAAGGTTGTTAAATTCAAAGCACTGATTCTAAATGGAAACCAGCAAAAGTTGTCAACTGTATTCCATGAATTGGAAAAGTTCATGTTGGTTTTTCAGTGTTTCATTTGAGATGATTGAATCTAGATTCGAAGGATGAGATTGTTGAGTTCGAAGCCCTAAATTTGCTTGTAAAGACAAACGAAGATAAAGTCAAACCATGCCAAACAAAGAGAAAAGTCTTAGCTGTATTGAAACAAAAGCAATTACATCAAAAGGCCCTCTTTGGGTACAAATTCGAGTTCATAAAAGTAAGGAATAGAATAAATAACAAGATCATGGAATTTGGTCCAGCTATAGTCAATAAATTTCTGTTCTTTTTTTATTCTATCTTCTATTTTCTCCAAGCTTGGCTGTTGAAGATGATGGGCTCTTACTTGATAAAAGAGTTCTTCAGCCTTTATTTTAAACGCTATTTCTTTTAACCCTTGTTCCAGCTCATCCATATCCAAGTATCCCAGTACGCAAAGTCTTTATCCTTGAAGTCATCATATTCTTCGATGAGGTTCTCTGCTTCGTACTGGGTATGAACTTGAAGGGATGAAAGTTGGTTCAAAGATTGGGTGGTGACCATAGAAGTCCGGTGCCAATGAAGAAACAACGGGAGTTGGTCCAAAAACATTTGGAGTTCGGCTTGGGCGATGGGGTTGAGGACGTGACCCCGAGTCATAACATCACAAGCCCATCGAAAGTTCTTGAGAGGAACATCGTCTTCAAGAACATTGAAAAGCAAGTGAGAAAAAGCTGCAAGCAGAAGTTGGGCTTGCTTTCGCTAAGCTGGAGTAGGGGAAGGTGGAGGCTTATAGGGGGAAAAAACCTTGTCCGCAGAAAGGGTAAGCCTCAGTCTCTCTATCCAGCGGGGATTTTGCGGAGGAGAAGGTATAGAAGCTTCTATTTCAAAAGAAAGAGGAAACTGAGGGGCATTAACACAATCAAGCCAGTTAGAAGAGCAAAGCCTCGCCTTTTGGGCTAAGAACGATGGGTTATACCCTTGTGCCTCTTCTGGGCGTCGGGTAGCTTGTAATATCTTTGTAGAGATTGAGGATGTGTACCATGCTACAAGCAGATTGTCCTCTAAACTGCGTCAGCGGTCGATGGGCACGTAAGGATAAACCACCAAACTCCAAGCATCATAAGCGAATTCTAGAGGATCAGTGAACTCGACAAAGTGATGATTAACTCGCTCTCTTAACTCTCATGCCTCAGGTTCTGACCAGCTTCTCCAACCAGAAGCCCCAGAGGAAGAAGAAGCCATAGCCTCATCCCATGCAAAAGATTGTGAATTAGAAGAAGAGCTTTCAATGTCCATTTTTGCAAAATTTTGGGTTAGAGAATTATGAGTAGCAGGTGCATAATCCAAAGGTTGATAGTTTGCAAAAGCTTCTATGACTTGAATATAGGGAGGTGGGTAAAGGTGGCTAATCAATGCATGAAGATTCTTTCAAGGAAGAACATCATCATCAGATGACTCTTCGTATACTCGATCAATAGAAGAGAGAATTGGTTTGGCCATAAAAGACGTATCAGTCTGTTCGAATACTAAGGTGGTGAGGATGTTCAAAAGATTAAGAGAGAATTTAATGCAAATGATGAATGACGATTGTATTTCTGGAAGAATGCAAAACCCATGCACGTTCTAAGACGTGGATAAAAGACCTTGATCCACTAATATCACCAAGTATTGGGTATATTAGTGCGGGGGGTAATGTTGGCTACATATTTTGTATAAGCTAATTACAATTCAACGCGTGACAGAATAAGGGCAATACGGGAAGACTATTCAGGTCTTCGATCGTGATCGTACACATGGCAGTTAGTATTGGTTCTTACAAGATCAGTGTAGCACTGGATCAGCAAAGAGATGCAAAGTGATGTGGCTTCAACGGTTACTCACATTCAAATTCAAAATCAGGAGGGAAGCCTAACTGCAGGTAATGACATAGTGGAGCTAACTATAAGGCAACATGATCAGCGATCATAAAGGAGCGATTCGACGGTTAGAAGTCCAGTTCAATGGTCATCCTTGAGAAGTATAAATAGTAGAGAAAGCCCTAGAAAAACCCCCAGACTCAAATCCAGAAAACCAATTTTATCAACTTTATTTCTTTTCCAGTTTTTACATTTCCTGTTCTTTACATTGTTGTACTTTAAAATCCCTGCACTGCACTTCGTTCATAGGAGTAGTTTCAAGTAGATTGTTGTTGTAAACCTCTACGAGGCTGAATTGGATCATTGTAAGTCTTTCATTTTTACTTAATGAAATACTGCAATTGTTCTTCATTTAATCATTGTCAGTTAATTCTCCTAAGTAAAGCCACCAGTAAAAGTCATCTTCATTGAGGCTGAAAAAACTAAAACACAATCGTCTGATAATTGGTTGGCAATTAATATTCTGTAAGGACTGATTGATTCTTGCTGGCACGCTCACAATTATAAAAATAACATTCGAAAGCCAAAAAGCCAACAATTATAATGTTAAGAGAAAAGAAATTAAACATATAGTCAAATTTCCTACAGGCTTACATCTTCTCAAGTCATTACTTGGTTACACAAAAATGAGCCTCGCTCATTACATCTTAAGCCTTTGGCTTTACAAAAAAAATATACAATCAAAATACAGAAGCTCTTGCTCCCAAATGTCCCTCTAAGCTATTGCCTTGGCAGAGGCACGTCACCAACACCTCAAAATGGTTTTTCCCAGATAGTTATGAGTGGAGGACTCGTAAAGTATATTAACTACGTTTGAGTGATTTAGAAAGATGATGTTAGACAAATCTAACAATATACATATCAAGTATGATTTTTGTTATTGTTTCTACTAAAAAAATTAATCACATTATCACTTTATATCTCCCTATAACTCCATATTAACATGACCACTTTGCTATTTTTTTTTTTTTTTTTTTTTTTTTTTTTTTTTTTTTTTTTTTTTTGATGAGCGTGATCATTAACGAGTCTTTAAGACTGTATCCTCCTCTCACAAACTTCATAAGAAAAGTTCATCGAAAAGTCAAATTGGGAAATCTAGTCGTTCTAGCCACGGATGGAACCAGAATTTTATTATTGGAGGGGTCAAAAAAAAATAATTTTTGTCAATTTATACACAAAACATACATGTATATATAATATTATATAAATAAATTATATATACATAAAAAAATTTAAATACCATAGAAGAAATTTCTAATAAGATGAAGATGTTTTTTTTGGTGTAAAATAGAAAAAAAATTCAAAATGAAAGAAGAATGAAGAATGACATATATATTTTTTTATACTGAGGGCCATTTTATATATAAAATGATATATATATTTTTAAAATTCAATGACAAACAATAATTTTCAGAAACAGGGAGGCCATGACCCCCATAGTCTCTCCTAGTTCCGTTCCTGCTTCAGCCAACATAAACTTGTCGATTTCAACATTGGCATTATCGTGATCCTCAAATATGGGGAGAAGATGTGCATCTCTTCAAACTGGAGAGATTTTCAGGAGGAGTTGCTAAAGCTACCAACAACTCATCGGTGTATATCCCCTTTTGTTTGGGAGCTCGAGGTTACGTAGGCACGAACTTTGCAACTAATGAATCAAAGATTGCTCTGTAGATGATTCTACAACGCTACGCGTTCACTCTCTCCTGCATATGTTGTTGAACTAATTTTCTGTGTAAATTAAATAATTTAAAATAAATTAAACAAAAAATAAATTACTTACAGAATTTATTTTATCGAAATGTAAAAATGTAAAAAGATCAAGTCGAGTGTGTGACACTCTATTTTTAAGACATATTCGCTCCGCTATACGGTGCTTACAGATAAAAGACGTCTATCTCCCAGGATATAATGATCTCTACAAATTGTAATAGCATTCTAAACAATTTGTACGGCGAACCTAACATGTATTCTATACTCTCTTAAATATTTCTCCTAAAAAAATAATATGAAGAATAATAAATAATGCAAAAAGAGAACAAAAGGGAAGGGAACAGATTTTCTGGATATTTTTTAATTGTCAAAAACCTGCTGGAAATCAACATTTTTTATTTATATATACTCATAACTTAATTAGAAAAATCCCATTAATGAAGTGTATTCATTGATTTCACACTCAAGGCTTTCAAACACTAGGTCAGCATATTACGTATATATAATCGTATGATCTCCCAAGCCTGTTGTATTATTGAGCTTAATATACAAGCTAATTTTAGCTTGTTCATTTTGTTATTATATAGACCATAGAGATGATGGAGCACTTGTTCATCTTTGTGTCAGCAACAACAACTCAATTGCTTCTCTTTGCTGGTAAGATTCCAAATTATCTTTGTCAACCCACAAATATGGGACAAGGGGGTGTTGCTGTGCCTCAAGGCACAGCAGTAACTGCTGCCCTCTTGTGAGAGATTTTTTCGAGTGTTTTTCGTTTATCTGAACCGTTCATATTGTAGAATTCGTCCATAATATTATTCCTATAAAAAATCAAGTTAATCGGATAGTCATAACCCTGTGATTAGATCCTAATTATTTTTAAAAATTTATGAAAGTTATGTTAACCGTTAATTTTTATATAAACAAATATGCTTTGTTTATAGTGCTACAGATATCCAATCAAATTGATTTTTTGTATGAATGATATACTCGATGAAGCCTATAATATGAACGGTTCAGATTATCAAAAAATAATCAGAAAGAACTCCCACAAAAGGACAGTAGTACCCCCTTCTCCACAAATATGTGGGTCTGAAATTGAATTGTTTTTTAGTAAAGAATTGTTATTATTTTTTATTATATATTAATTTTAAAATACAAACAATGGTAGAAAGTTAGAATGGTGATTTGGTTATATTACACCAAATAGAACCTAAAGAATACTCAAAAAAATATAGATTAGATGAAATATAAGTCTTAAGAATAAGATTTACTAAAAAAGCTACAAAAAAAATTCCAATATTTTTTACATTTTTAGACAGACCAAAAAAGTATTTAAAAAAAAAATCAAAAAATAGGATTTTTTTTTTTTTGGTCTTTACCTTTAGTAAACTTTTTTGTTATTATTATTTTTTACTTTCTAGATCATTCCATGCAAGACAAACTTAAAAAAATTAAAAAATAAATAAAATAACACTCCAAACAAGTTGAAAATCAGGAGATGTACTTGTAATTTACCTTTAATAATTTGATTCACTGAACTAGTTTTTGAGAATTTGAAAATCAAACCAAACAAGTTGAATCAATCGACAAAATAACACTCCAAAATATATTCATATAATAAAAAATAAAAAAATTATATTTCATTTTCAAAAAATTAGTCCTCGCCTGCCCACTTGTGCCATTGTTTGTCACGTCACTGGCATTAATGGTGTTAAATAATTGCTCCCCTTTTTCATTTGAAAAATGTTTGGTGACCTGAATTTTTGTGGTTCGAATAGCTCAAATGTGTCAAAACGATGTCGTTTTATACCCAAAACGACATCGTTTTGGATGTTTCAAGCTATTCGAATCATGATTTTTCGAATCACCTAACATTGTTGTTTCCATTTTCGTGTCTACAAATTTGACTTCAAGCTCTCAACTCTTCTAATCATACATATTTTTAAGGAGAGTTCTATATACACTTTAGCAAAAAAGTAGGATATGCTTGGATTTGAAAGAGGAGCATCAAAGAAAAATGCTATAAGTTCTGAAATTTTTATTAAATAAATTATTAAATATCTCATATGGGTGTGGAGTCTACAAATTGTAGATCCCACACTCATGTGAGACATTTAGTCATTTATTTAGTGAAAAAATTTGTATCTCTAACATTACCCGACATTAAAACCTAACTAGTGTTATTGAGAAAATATTTCATGAAGGTGGGGTAATTTATACACCAAATTCCTAATTTGATCATTGGGCATAAAAATGCATGAAAAATAATTAAAAGTTTGAAGGGGAAAGCCTCTTCTTTTTTTTATAAAAAATAAAATAAAATAAAATAAAATAAAAATAAACTAATTGTTAGACTACATATATGGCATCATACATGCTAAATTTCATGTCAATCAATTAGATGTGGAGATATTTTTATGTACTTCAAATAAGAAATATAAATGTAAATATATGGATGAGAAAACTCTTTTAACTCCAAGGAGCTTGAAATTTGACAACTATAATTGTCATCAGATTTTAACGGTTAGTTTATCAAAATGAAAAATCCGAGTGATAGTTTATTAGTTAGTTTTCTTTTGAAATGAAAAATTGACGTAGACAATTAGGGGACCTTTGTATATTTTACATGTATGAGCACTTACCATGGCGGCTTCTTTTTTTCCCTTAACGGCATTACAATTTTAGAAGGTAAAAAACTTAAGAGGCCTAACATATAACATTAAATATTAAAAATGGTATTTATTGACAAACTCTTCTTCACTTAGTTATATTCTACTTAATTTAAATTATTTTCTTATATTTCAATAAGTCAACATAGTTACCAAAACACCCCTAATAATAATAGGATAAAACGCGTATTAATGTTCACATTGATTGTGAATATTTTCATAATGTAAACATTCACATTAAATAAATTTGACAGTGTGGATGTTCATAGCATGGAACATTCACAATAGTCCAAAATAGTGCACACCAAGTTGCTAAAGATTCAAAAAATATTTTTTACAATAAAATTGTCTATAAATTTTCTTAAATATAAGAATTAGGATTTGATAGATTAAATGTTCAAAATAATAGAATTTATTGGAATATAAAAATATCTTATGAAGTAATTAAGATACAAGTACTTGATATAGGATTTTCTAATAAATTCATTTCTTAAAAATTGTGAAATCTAAAGTTTATTAACCTCGGAAATTACGGTAATACTAAGAATACAGAATCTAAATATAGAATGAGACACAACTCTTTCACAAGAGATAGGTCTCACATGTGAATCCCCCACATGTAGACCCCACCCCTTATAAAAGAATTATGTCTTATTCTATATTTAAATTATGTACACATAGATTTATTCTAAAAATTAAGGACCCTAATCTTAAAAGTTGACCCTTACAACTCTCAATTTGCATACAATAGTCCTTTAAAGATAATTCCTAAACGATTCTAGACTCTAGATTCTACAAATTAGGATCAAAATTTATTATCATTCTATATTATATATTTTTTATTTGGCAGTGGCTTTGGTCCAATCCAAGATCGGACTGGACCGTGCTATTGGGTCCGTGATGGCCCACTACGGGTCCCGTTTTTATAATTCGAACCGTTGAACGTGTAGAACTCATCGAGTACAATATATCTGTAAAAAATCACGTTGATCGGATATCGATAGCTATGTGAACAAAACAGTTTTTTATCAACCGTTAATTTTTTCACCGTCTATTTTTTTTATACAAAACTGATTTGATCACATAGCTATTGATATCGATCAACGTGATTTTTTACAAGCGTATAGTACTCAACGAGTTCTACACATCAAACGATTCGGATTATCAAAACATGCCCAAAAATGGACCCCATGGGCCGGACTAGACGGATCCAGTCTTGATCTCAACTTGAGACAAGCTGGACCCTTTTTATTTATGGGTTAAATTTCTCTCATATTGCTCATCTTAACATGGGAAAGCGTCTGGGTTTAATAATTCTATTTTGGAACCGATTTTAGTGATTCGAATCTTTCATTTTTTAGAACTTGTGGAGTAAAATATTTATTTAAAAAATCAAGATGATTGGATATCGGTAGTTATATGTTTGAATCAAAATTGTATTACAAAAAATAGATGACGATTCTTGAAATTATATTTGTAATCTATTTTTTAAAAACAAATATGACTTAAACATATAACTATCGATATCCAATTATCTTGATTTTTTACATTAATATTCTACTCAACAAATCTTAAAAAGTAAACTATTCAAATCACTTAAATCAATTCTAAAATAAACTTGGTAAATCCAAACACTTTCTCAAATTAAAATAATAATTTAAGAGAAGTCAAACTCTCTATTTATATATCATTACTCATAACTTAATTAGGAAACCATCACTACTCTTAAGGCCTCGTTTGGGAACAGATTAATTTAGTAATTTTTTAACTATTTGGTTAAAATATGAGCTAAAAAAAACTAGTATGTTTGGGATGACTTTTTGACTTTTTACGAAAAGATGTGCAAAAAGTAGAGAGAAAAGAGAATTTTTGACTTTTTCATATGGTTGTTGACCTTTTAATTTTTTTAATTACTTTTTTACTAAAAAAATCACTGGCCAAATGAGGCCTTAATTAGGAAACCCTTTAATGAGATGGATTCATTGATTTCACACTCAAGGGTTCCAAAAACTAGGCCAGCATAATGTATATATGACATGATCTCCCTAGCCTCTTGCATTATTGAGCTTAATATTCAAACTAATTTTCACATGTGCATTTTGTTATTAGCAAGGTATTTAGACCATAGATATATGATGGAGCACTCGTTCATCTTTGTGTCAATAATAACAGCCCAATTACTTCTCTTTGCTGGTAAGATTTCAAATGACCAGCCTTCTTTCTAGTTTGAAATCGGACTAGAATATGTTGTTGGATCCGATTTCGATAATTTGAACTGTTCAATACGTAAAACTTGTCGAGTATTTCATATTTCTGTCAACGATAAATATGATTTTCAAAGTAAATTAGTGACAGAAATCTGATCTGATCAAGTAGCTATCGATATCCAATCAATGTGATTTTTTTTACAAGTATAAAATACTCGACGAGCTTTACACATTAAACGGTTAGAATTATTGAAACAGGACCAGTACTGGACCCCATGGACCCAACAACACGATCTAGTCTAAATCCTATTCTAAATTATCTTGTTGACACTTATTTGAAGGTCCAAAATTGACTTTTTACTGTGTTTTTTTTTATAAAAAATAATTTAAAAATTCTCATATTTTTTACATTTTTAGACAGACCAAAAGAGTACAAAAAATTAATAAATAAATTGGTGGGTTTTTTTGTTTTTTTGGTCTTTATCTTTAGTGAAAATTATTATTATTATTATTATTATTATTATTATTATTATTAGTTAGATCATTCTACGCAAGATGGACCTGGAAAAAAAAATTGAAATGGGATTATCCTTTTTTCTCTTGTTAAGCTTTTCTTACCCTTGTGTTTGAATCGTGAATAATTAAAAGAGGGAAAAATGAAAATGACATTTTTTAATAAAATAAATTTGTACACTTTTCTTTTCTTTCTCTTCAAAAATTATTCTATAATTTTAAAATTTAAACAAAACTTACAAAAAGCTAGTCCTAAACGATTGGAATCACTCTATTTAATTTTGTTTTCAAATTTTATGTTCTCTTTTTTATAAAAATAAAAATAAAAATATTGAGTTTGTTTTATCTTTTAATAATTTTTTTCACTAAACTAATTTTTAAGAATTGGAAAATCAAACCAAACAAGTTGAATCGATCTGCAACACCAAAATAACACTCCAAAATATATTCATACAATAAAAAATAAATAAATTATATATTTTGTTTCAAAAAATTAGTCCTTGTGTGTCCACTTGTGCCATTGTCACGTCACTGGCATTAACGGTAGTGAATAATATCTCTTCTTTTCTATTTCCGTATTTACAAGTTTAGCTTCAAGCTCTCAACTCTTCAAGGCTAATCATGCGTATTTTTAACTAGAGTTTTTTGTTATCGATTTGTATTTTTAACTAAAGCTTTTTGTTATCGATTTTTATGTTCGTAACAAAACTATTGTTGTTGTGATATTGCAGATGCCGTCCACATCGGGGTCGACTATGGGAGGCTTGGAAACAATCTTCCAGCTCCAAGAGATGTAATAAACCTTTACAAGAGGTGTGGAATTGAATCCCTCAGGATTTATGATCCAAGCCCTCAAGTTCTTGATGCATTGAGAGGTTCAAATCTTCGAGTCTCAGTTGGTACCAGAAATGAAGATTTACCGAGCCTTGCTTCAAGCCAAGCTGCTGCAAATTCATGGGTTAACACCAATGTAGCTCCTTACAGAAACAATGTCAACTTCAATTGGATCACTTTAGGCAATGAGGTAATACTCTATCCCACTCATGCCAAATCGTAATAAGGAGTGTTTGGCATAACTTATATAAATATACTTATTTAGGTTATATCACCTCTCTATTTTTTTAAATATATTTTCATAAAAAATTAAAAAATATACTTATTTAGATTATCACAAATACCACCAAAACCATTTGTGTTTTGAGTTAGGTCTTTACGGCTTCAAAATAAGTTGTTAAACATTTTGAGGACGTTTCCATTCCATTATCAATGGCAATAAAAGATTCATGTCAACCAATTTTAATTTTAAGGCCCTGTTGGGTAAAGGTCAAAAGAGTCATTTGATTTTGAATTTTTTTGTTTTCAGTTTTTTTTTTTTGGGTAAGTTTGTGCCAATTTTTTTGGATAAACTACTAACAGATCATAAGAATTGGATTTAATTATCATCAAGTCCTATTGAAAATAAGACGTAATACAATCGTCGTTAAAAATAATTTTTTGTGACGATTTTTTGCAAGTAGCTAAAAATTAATAATTTGTGACTTTTTTTTGTCACGATTTTTATAAATTTTATTTCTAAAACTTATAATTAGTAATTTTTTTAACGATTTTTTTAAATTGTCACTAAAAGTCAAAAAATAGTAACGTTTTTTGTGATAATTTCTTTAAACTGTCGCTAAAACTTAAAATTGGTTACATTTTTTGTAACAAAATTTTCAAAATGTCGCTGAAAATTAACAATTAGTGACTTTTTTAATAGTACATGATGAAAATTTTCATTAATTATCATAGGACCTATTAGACAATAAGTCCACTTAGTAGGACTTACACGTAAGTCTCTTTTTTTTAGGTACTTATAGTTTTACATGATCTAAGATCGTGTTTATTTAGATAGATTGGATAATTGGGGATTGTAATACAACAGACTGATAGTCCTGGAATACATAGTCCCTAAATTATTTCACTAAAAATGATGTGTATCCTATGTTTATTTACTGATGGGATTAAATGTATGGAAATGACTATTTTAATGAATCTCATGTTTGATTTAAAAATTATGAATTATATTGTTTAAATTGTTTACAATGACAATACTTAAATTTGAAGTATAATATATTTTATTTAATCTAAAGTATATTTAATTTAATTTTTATTTGAAATATATTTTATTTTATTTCAAAAAACACTTTTAATTTATTTAAATACGACATTAAAAATATATTTACATTTATGATTTTGCTAATACAAAAAAGAAAAGAAAAAAGTAAGAGAATACTATTATATATCATGAGATTAAATTTACATAAATCTAAAATAATTCAACATGTTTAAAAAAAAATTAAAATGAAAGAAAGAAATTTTATATATACTTGAGGATTAATTTTGTTATTTAACTAGTTAATCAGAGATTGGCTCAATTCTCCCATTTCTATCCCACACACCCCTTCCCATGGGATTGGGACTAATAGTCCGATCTTCATTTTTCCAACCAAACATTGGACTATCCACAAAAAAAACAAACAAACAAACTTCTAAATAAATAATTGTCAAAGTAACCCTAACTTAAGAAACAATCAAGGGTGGAGATAAAACTTATAATGATATTATAATTATAAACTGTTGATTTTATATTTTGATGACGTGCTACAATCTTATTAATAAATGAAATAGAGATCTTCATTTTATTTATGAAATGAACAGGGTGAAAATCCAAATGGAAGCTCATATTTTTATCTTTTTATCTTTTTTCCATCACATCACCTCTCTACTTTTCTGCACATCTTTTCGTAAAAAGACAAAAAGTACACTTTTTTAGAACACCCCAAACCAACCTCAGTAATAAACTCATGCATAAACCATTATTTTCATAACGTAAGTTTTGAATTTGAATAGTTTGCATCAAAACCCTAAGAAAAATGCTATACAAAAAAAAAAAAATTTAAAAAATTTAAAAAAGACAAAAAGTCAAAAAGTCACTATCCTATTTAAGTCACATCATCTTATTTAAGTCACATCACCTCTCTAAGACTAAATAAGTGTACTGTTTGACTTTTTAATAAATATGGGTTGAGTTTAGATTGAGTTTGAAGTGATGTGTTAGAGAGGTGATGTGACTTAAATAAGATGATGTGACTTAAATAGGATAGTGACTTTTTGACTTTTTATCTTTTTTCAATCATGCCAAACTTGGCACTTTCCTTACAAACTCACTTACAAACTTTTCTTACCTAACCGATGTCTGCCGGAATGTTATAGGTAATCCCGGGACCTTATGCCACACACGTTGCACCGGCCATAATCAACATCCAGAATGCTCTCAGATCGATCGGCCTAACCGGGATAAAGGTGACCACAGTCACTTCTATAATCCTAGCCAGTTCTTACCCTCCCTCTGCAGGAGCCTTCACTAGTGAAACAACTGCAGTGATGAGAAATGTGACATTTGTTTTGAAGCAAACCGGTGCACCCATCATGCTCAATGTGTACCCATATTTCGCCTATGCCTCAGACCCAGCTCACATTTCATTAGACTATGCCATGTTCAGTGCAAGAACACCAATTGTAGATGGGCAATTCCAGTACTTCAGCCTCTTTGATGCCATGGTTGATGCTTACTACGTGGCATTGAAGAGGATCGGTGCAGGCAGTGTTCCCATTGCTGTGTCAGAGACCGGTTGGCCAACTGCTGGGAACAGTCCTTACACGAGCATAGCCAATGCGCAAACATACAACAGAAACCTTCTGAACCATGTCACGAGGCAAGGGACACCGAGGAAGCCTGGCGGGATCATGGACACATTCATATTTGCAATGTTCAACGAGAATCAAAAACCTAATGGGATTGAGCAAAACTGGGGGCTGTTCTATCCCAACATAAGCCCTGTTTATCCATTTTTACATTGTTAAAACCTTACTTTTGTATTGAACAAATTAAAACAGTTATAAATAAGAACTGACCATGGTACCAAAAGACCATGGTTTTAAGTTCAATAAGCTTTGTGAAAACAAACATAAATACCATGGTACCAAAAGACCATGGTTTTAAGTTCAATAAGCTTTGTGAAAACAAACATAAATATACATAAGTATTTTTCTTGGGGCCCAAACTTTCTTTCAATTGTTTCTCTTGGTTTAAGGATTAATGCAAATGTGATTCCATCAAATGATTGATTTCATCTTTCCAACCTTTTTTTTTTTTCTCAACTGATTTCTTCTTTTACCATCAGATTCATTCTAAATCAGTTGCCGCCGTCATGAACGGCCGCCATATACAAAAGACTTTAAAAAAAAATAAAAAGACATAACATTAACTAAGCAATAAAAAGAGAAACCCAAAAAACACAAAATAGAAAGAACTTCATGCCTTCTATTTCTTTTCCCTGTAAAATTGACCACTGGCCAGAATAACACCACAAAGCTTTTCTGGCTAAAATATTTCCGTCTCCCAGAAAAAGGAAAAAAAATTTACCCAAAGTCGCCCACAGCAGACTAACTCATCATCCCCCTAACCTACCATCTTTCTAGCCAGCCTTAAAAACCCAAAAAAATATCCCCAGTTTTAGAAGGCAATATGGGGACTTCTGTAACTTATTGTAATACCGTTCAAACCGCAGACAACATATCTGATCTATCCACTGCTTTCATGCCCCTGCTTGTCAGCAGCTTTTCCTCCAAAACAAAGAGATGTGGTAAAAAAAAAAGAAGAGAGAAATAAAATCATCTGCCAACAAAACTTGTAACTTTCCAGTAACTGTACGTGAGAGAAATCAGTAGATTCTTGCTTCGGTTTCAGATTCAGACAAGCTCAATTCGGAAGATGCTCTGCTTGAACCAGTCGTGTGAGATTCAGTAAGCATTGGAAGTTTCAGCTGCAATCCTCTACACAGTTTCAAGGATGGCCTCAGTTTCATGCACTGTATCAGAGAAAAAACAAACAGAAAATGGGTAAAATGCTTTATCCATTTCAACTAATCAAAATAAAAAAAATAAAACCCGTATACATTGCTGTAAAATCCTTGTTTCTAATAGGATCCGGAAATTATCTATTGACCATGAAGTCAAGAATTTGAAGATAACCCCAACTGGATTTAATCGCACACTAAAACACTTAGACCAGCCAAATAAAAAAGATAAAACAAAGAAGGCGATAAACAGTGTTGTCCAGTTAATCTAAAAGCAACTCTTCCCTCATTTCTCAATAATCAGTTTTTTCAGCTTAGTTGAAGTTATTTTTGCCTCATAAATTGTAAGTAGAATTTGCACCAAACACTCCGACACAAATCTCCAAATAAAATATTAAAAAAATAATAATTATAAGCAGCCACATAAGCATTCTTTTTTTACTTTTTAGAATTTTGAAGGGGGGCTGGGGGGCACTGTAAACTACATCAAAGTAGAGCTTGTTACCTCCTCATAAAACGCATTGATCTCCTCCTCTGTAAGGCCATCATCTTCTCCATCATTTTCCTCCCAACCAAGAGAACGAAGAAATGCAGCCTCTTCCTCATCTGGATAAACTGCTCTGTTAAGGCACAAACTTCTCTCCCTTTCATGAATATCCCCATTGCTAGTCACTTCACTACCGTTCTCAGTAACACAAGGACTTACAGGAGCACTAACTCCCTCGACTACTACACCAGATTTCTCCACAGTGGGAGACGAGAAAGCCACCCTCGAATCTGGGAGGACGGAAGAAGTGTTCATTGATGTTTTCTTCCTCATGAGATTGAAAAAATCATTCCGGCTTTGAGCCTGAGACAGGGAGGGTCTCTTTTCCACACAAGATCCAGAATTTAGAGCCACAGCAGCTACCTTACTTTCAACTGTGGAAAGCTTTGAGTTATTTGGGCTCTTCAAAGGAATAGAAGGGGCCACCGAAGCAGGAACAAGCTGACTGTTTGCTACTCTGCTGGCATTGTTAGTTGGGCTAGATACATCCTTTGTCGTAGAGGAGACACCGTTCTCCCACACTGACTTGAGTACAAGAAACTTCCCGGCATGAGATGACCTTGAAGCATCAGATCTGACTTGTCCACCACGAAGAGATTGATTAGCAAGTTGGGATGAGTGGGGCTGCGGCTGCACACTCTTGGAAGCCACAATCATCTCACTGGTTCTCACCACCGTTTTAGACTTTGATTTATCAGAACTAAGAACCTGAAAACACAAGGCAGATGCTAATTGGTTATTCAATAATCATACAAACCATTTGTTTCTCCCTAAGAAGCACGGACACTTCTAAGAAAGTAGCATGTCGCGTCCGGATACTTCCCAACACTCGGACACACATGAGACACATTACGAGTTCAAATAAAATAACCTTGAAATCCAATAATAAAACAAAGACAAAGTAAATTTATATATATTCTCCTCCTTTAGACTTCAATAATTATTATATTTGACTCAAATATTCACATATATAATATGACATAATAACTATATATCCTTATATATGACATACAATAAAAATATAAAAACTATAAATTTTGCACATCTCATATGTGTCAATGTTGTGTCCTATACTTTTTGAAAATTTCCATGTCGGCATGTCCATATCGTGCCATGTGTCTGTGCTTCTTGGATGAGGTAAAAACTATAAACACGATGGTGCTACATGCACCAATTAATGTACACACTAGTGTACCAACTATTGTTATGTCATTATTACTGACCCCACCTATTATATAAATTACAACTACCCAAAATCTCTAAAATTATGTCACATCATCTGTTAGTATATTAGTTAGTACATTAATTAGTACAAATAGCATTATTCTTGTAAACAACTAACTTGGAACATATTGGCCTCATTTGAGAAGTTGGCTATTTTAGTAGGCTATTTTAATTTTTGATTATTTTAGCAGGCAAAAATTTTTGTGTTTGGAAAGAGTGTTGGATTTTTTTGTAAATAGATGTGATATTTGTGCGAGAAAAAGTGAAATGATTATGGATTTGATGTAATATTGTCTTATTGGCTATTTTAGCCTATTTTATCTTTTTGTGGATTTTAGCCAAAAAAAAGTCCAAATCTGGCTTCCCAAACACCGCCATCAAATCTATGGAACCAAATTAACTAAGTAAATGCAACATAAACTATTGCCATTTTTCAAATAGGGAAACATAGTCTGTTCCCAGCTTTTACAAGTATCCACAAAGTTCAGATGGCTCAAAAAACAATTCTCATAAATTTAGCCAAGAATTGACACGTGTAAATAGAACAAGAAAATGAAAAGAATAATGGTTCAATTATGTATCAGAAAAATCACATCTTGCTAATGATTTTTTTCACAACACTTGCATAACTGTAATTTTCACAATAAAGCCACAGAACAAAGATTTGTTCCTTTTCTATAACAGATTGCACAATCCTACAAGATGATGTCTTCTCCGTTCAATCAATATGGGAGGATACTGCGGGCAGTTTTTGTGGTGATACCACATTATTTTCTACCATTCCCAGCTTAAGACATATATAAACAAATGAGAGATACCAATAACTTTGGATGATTACATCAACAAAGGAGACTTCACACAGATCAAAACAAACAATATAATCAAAATAAACAAAATCAAATCAAAGAACATTTGAAGATTGGCACCATCTAATCTAACTACGGTAATTACATATATAACTGATTAACAATTCTTAGGTGAGATGAGAAGCACAGCTTTTAATTCAGCTGGTCACAGTTTCATCGCTGGTTCACTACAATGGCCCGTTTGGTAGAGTTTTGGGAAAGTGATTATAACTTATAACCTAACAGCTTATAGCTTATAGCTGTGAACTTAAGCTGATTTTTGACTTATAAATTAAGCTTCTCCTCTCTCACTCAAAGAATAAGTTGATTTTTGACTTACAAAAAACTATAAACTGTATTGTTAAGCTGAACCAAACACATCAAAATAACTTAAATTAAGTTAAAAGCTGAAATAAGCTGAAAATAAGCCCCACCAAACAGGGCCACTATTCAATAGTAAATGTCCCCCTCCCCAAAAACAAAAACAAAAACAAAAACAAAAAAAAGGGGGAAAACAAACAAAAGTTTCACATGGACTTTGAAAAAACTTTCATCATATCTAGCCTTCCTCCTAATATGCTTGTCTTGTTGTCGGAGTTGCATTTGCACCTAAATTTTTACCAAAAGAATGTATCACAATACAAAAGCAACTGTCATATGCTAAAAGAAAGCCTCAACAGGCCAATAAGTTTTGGCTTCAACTGAAAGTCCCCACAGATTCACTCTTGCCATGCTCGTTCTCCATTCAATGGACCCATGCAAATGCATTGAGGACTTAAGAGCATAGGGTGCCTAGAGAATCAGCTTTGACAATGTTGCACTATAGCAAATTTGCACCATAACTCGTAAAAAAAAGATAGGGATTATAAGTAGTAAGAAAAAAGTACAGAATTTATAAAGACCCAGGAAAAGGGATAAAACATTACCACCAGTAGTGTTTAAATGATTGATGATTCTCGTTTGGGAACAGGCTATTTTAGTAACTTTTTGACTTTTTACGAAAAGATATGCAAAAAAATAGAGATAGTGATGTGACAACTTATAGTGACTTTTTGGCTAAAACTGAAGGTTGGAATAAATGACTAGTGAAGGCAGTTTGATACAAGTGAAAATTGAAATTTTATCAATAATGGCCAGAATTTTTTTTCAAAGAGAGAAGAAAAAAAAAAGGCGATTTAGTTCCAGAAAAAACAAAAGGAGCCTAGCCTCCATGTTTTCAACCCCTATCTCCCAACACTACCATTCCACCAATCAAATATAAGTTTATAACCCCTTTTACATCACTGTTAAAGACCCATTGCATGCCAAACAATGCAACAATTGGCACCCAAAAGTGAATATAAAAAAAAAATAAAATGAGAAACTGCCTCCTCATCAATCTTCTAATGACATTGTCAACCATATGAATCTTCTCATGGGCCGAATTACATACAAAGAAAGCAAACTTGGAAGGGGCTCCAACAAACTAAATACTTCCAACGGAAAAGTCACACCTCTATTCCCCATAAAGCTCCATAGAAGGACTTTACATCAAATCTCCCTTTGCTATTTCCAATCCACAACGAGGAATCTTCACCATTGCCAATGCCCCTGTACTTTTGAAGAAGGCAAAGAAGATTAGATAGTTGATCCTCCTCCCAATAGGCAAATTCTTGCTCAGCCCAATGTCCCAGAAGACATCACTACACATCAATGTTTCTCTATTAATAGCTAGTAGAAAATTTGAGGGAAAATATATCCAATTACTCATCTCCACACCCCTTGTGGCCCCAAAACCTCACCCCACCTCACCTTTAATATGAAATTTTCAGGAAATCTTCTCAAACTAGTTGAGTCCCCTACCAAATGCCCCTCCCATGATCCAATACCCCATGAAGTACCATATTTAATCACTACCACCCTTCTACAATAACTATGAAAATCTCCATAACCAATTCCCCAATGGGCTTTATTAAAAATACCCAACCTCATAATCCCTAGGCCTCATTCCCTTACTTGGGTGCACACTGTGCCTCGATCCACAAAAAGGAACTTACACTCTTCCCCTACATCAATTTTGTGTCCATGCTTCTCACTAACCATTATTGTGGTAATCCACTTTGTACAGATAAGTTACAGCATGTACATTAATAATAACCAGTCTACAAAAAAGATATATATAGGAGTAGCTAAAAAAAGAAAGAGAGTAGAATAAAGAATTTATACAAAGCCAAAAAAAGAAGAAAAAAAGAAAATTTTGTAATAAAACGTACGTGGCCAAGTGTCACCCACCAAGAGTGTGTAAATGATTGATAACATTCAAAACAATGACTAGCCAAGGCAATATAATACCACTGAAAATGGGAGCTTCATCAATAATGACACGAGTATATCGACTAATAAACAAAATGAAATTAAACCAAGTAGCAAAATTGAATCCCCTACAATACCATCAATGAAATTAAACATGTTGTAATATACATATAAATCATTGAAAGATCACCAATTATGTGTTCATGCTTTTCACCCACATTATTGTGGTAATTCACATTGCACTTATAACACCAACATTAATAATAACCACTACCCATGCACATACACACAAACCCACCCCTTAATTCCCCAACACAAGAATTAAAGAAATAAACAAGAAGAACAAAATAACCACTCAACGAAATTCATAGTGTATGGAGACAAACACAATTAGAAGACATGGAAACTACAAAATTTATGCATAATACAAAACCACAAATGTGACATAGAAACAATAATATATATATACACACATATATGTCTATGTGTTAGCAAGTATGCATCTATATCTATTACCAACACTATCTTGGATAAAGGGTGTCTTGTTACTTAAAAAATTAAAAGCATCACGTGAAGAAAACAAAAGTATGCATCTGAATTTCTTTCCTTTTTTTCACTTGATCATTTGTTTTCTAATAAATTGAACCCGCAGCATTGAAAAAGAATCTGGGTAGAATCCTGGAAATAATACATGGATTTTAACCTCATGATTCATGAATATGAGATACCTAAAGTAAATAAAAAACAAGTTCAGAGTAAAACAAGTGGGTTAAATTGAAGTTTGTCTCATTTTCTGTCTCAAAAACTTAGTGACTCAACCTGGCAATACCAAATTTAAGACTGATCAAAATTCAATGTACATTAACCAAATTCACTAATTCATAAGAAAAAATGCATTCTCACATTCTATAAATGGCTCTCCAATCCCTACAAATTGAAGTATAGGTCATTAAAAGGAGAAGCCATTCACACACAAAAAGAGGCCAAAATAAACAAGTGCTATATATTATGCATGTTCCTCATATGTATATCTTATAATTTTTAAAAATTTGTGTTGGCATATGTGTGTCTGTATTCGTACTCAGGAACTGAGCTTTATATCAGATATGTTTAACAAAAATGTAAAATTTAAGATGGTCCATTCAGAGAACAGGAAAAATTATCGAAGAAACTCAAATACGAAAAGTGCTCTTACCAAGCCTTTGGGCATCGAGGGTGTCATGGGTATTAATTGCCTGGATTGCTTTTTAGCTAATTCCTCAAGCCTCTGAGTCTTATCCGGTAGCTGCAGATTAAGAAAAATGTCTCCCCTTAGACCGGCCTTGGATGTTAATTACAAATTATCCAGGAAGAATTAACAGTTACCTGGGGGGTAGTACGAGCTTTAGATGGAGCCTGTGACAATGCCTCAGCCATGTTAAGACCTACCATAGAACTCGATGCCCCAGATGATGGGGTTGCAAACACACTTGTGGGCCCCATGCTATTGCTGCCAATTATGTTGGGCACCTCTGCCAGAGCAGAGGTCCACCCCTCGCCACCAATGAAGCCTGCATTGCCAATAGGCAAGCACTGTACAGCCGTGCTCAAACCAGGAGATGAAACTCTTCCTATATCAGGCACTCCTTGCTTCTCTCCAGTTCCAAGAGAGGGAAAATCTTTTTCAAAGGCATTTTTCTGGATGCTGCTAACAAGTATTCCTCCAGAAAGTATGCCAGTGTTGCTACCACCATTTTTTGAGTCCACTGCTCTTCGAGGTAACACCTCACCAGGTTTCCTACACACTAGTGAATGAGAACGCCTCAAGGCATCCTTCTCAGCCTTACTAATTAAGATGTCACCTAATGGATCAGAACAATCATGTTCCCAGAGGTCCCCAATGACAGACCTCTCTTTCCCTTTGTCACGGTTTTTATCACGATGACTTCTACTAAAACTACTATATGGATGCTTTGAAACACCATTACTGCTTGAACTACGGCGAGAATTGGATGAAGAAGTTTGGTTCAAAGCAGGAGTATCTTTATCACTTACACTCCTAGAACATCTACTTCTTGGAGAAAGAACATCTACAATAATAAAAAACATGAAAAATGCTAAATGCTAAAAACCAGAGTAAAAACAAAATCAAATGCAAAGCAAAACAAAACAACGGCAACAGTAACACTACCTGAGAGCAAAGATGGCGCAAAATGGTGGGCTGAATTGCCACCCCCACTGACACTTCCAGTACTTCTCAACCATTCTGGAACTAATGTGGGTTCACTTTTTTCCATGAGAAGTGAACATGATCATATATAACACCAAACAACAGCTAGCTTGCCTTTATATTAACCCTTCACCCGCAAATTTGTTATCTTTCGATTTCACAAGAAATCCAGAAACAAACCCCCAAATTTCTTTTCCCTACAAAACCAATCTTACTTCGCAATTGCCCCCAATTCCTCAAACAGTTCCAAAAAATATTTAAATAAAACCTAGATTTCCGTCCATCTAAACAAGACAAGTTGCCAGATGACGAATACAGCAGAAATGGCAATAACAAGTGTCATCACCACCGAGATGTCAACATAAGATTACTACTAAAAGCTTCCCTACCCCTCCATCTTCAATAAAAAAGACGGATTTGGAGACGAATTTAAAACACTCGCAAGACCCTCATTTCGTGCAAGGTTCAAGTTCGAGTATAGACCAATGACTACGATGAAAGTGAATTGAAACCGAACAAGAATAATAATAAAAAAAACCTCAATCACAAACCCTAGATTGCGAGTTTCCAAACCCTAGAGTCTCAAACAAATCCTAGAGATAGAAAGCGATGCAGAGAGAGAAACAAAGACAGAATCAACCCTACCTCCCTCCTGTGAGGTTGACGTATATGCCAGACGGGGTAGACCCGTACAGGGATCCGAGAAAACCCAACCGTTCAAATAACCGTCAAAGTATGTATGTATCTATTGTGAATGCGAGCGAGAGAGAGAGAGAGAGATGCAATGGAGACAGAGAGAGTTGGTGAAGTGTAGAGAGAGATTGGGATGGGAATGGAGTGTGATATTAGGGCAGATATAGAGAGAGAGTGAATTTCTGTTAGGTTTGGAGAGGCAAGGAATTGAACAAACGTATGAAGAACAGGCTACATATGTATTTTTTTAAGAAATTAATTTTCTTTGTTTGAATTTGTTTTTATTTTTTACTTTATTTTGTTTTGTGGTTCGTTTTCTTGGTCGCCACTCGAGACTCTTCTTTTAAATCTTTGGCTCATTGTACGTTATTATATGGTTTGTGTCGCACTTTCTTAGTTAAGACGTAAGATGAGGCCAACTTGAACACCCGAGATATTTTGGATCAACATTGCTACATATTTTTATTAAAAATAAATTTTTTTACTTGCTTTTTTTTTTTTTTTTTTTGGTAATAAAAGGTGATTAAGGGTTGATTTGAACACAACCAAAAAAAAAAATTTATTTGAAAAGTGACCTTTTTATAACACTTCAGTTAAAATATATTGTAAAAGTTGTATAGAGAATGTTGGAGAATTATTTTTTTACTTTTCACAAAAAAAAAAATTATAAATAGTAAAGAAAATATCAATGTGTGTGTTTGGTTTTAATTTTTTGGATTAAATTTTTTTAAAATTGAGTTTTTTTTCGTATTATTTTGTTTTTAGTGAATATTTTTAAAATTTTAAGTATTTTTTTATTTTTTTAGATTCACCGTACTTAGATGTATCTAAAAAGTAAAAAATTTATGAAAAAATATTTTAAAAAGTTAATAAATATATAAAAATACGAAAAATATATTGAATTCTCGTTTTTTTTTTTTTGGTATTTAGTGAATTTTAAAAGATTTTTTCACAAAAATTATACTTTTATGTGTATTGATGTTAGGTGTATCTAAAAATTTAAAAAAAAAATTTACTTAAAATATTAAAAAAATTCAGTAAAAATTAAAAAATACGAAAAATAATAAAGTAAAATTTTTTGAAAAGTGTTTTTAGAAAACCAAAAACAAGTTTATTTTTTATTTTTTTTACAAGTTTTTGAATTTTTGATTAAATTACTAACTTTCAAACAACCCCTAAAGATGAAATTAATACAAATGTCTAGGTACTTGACTTTTCTAGAATTATCAAACAATTTGTCGAAAATACAAAATGGGATTATATTGAAAATTCTCAAGGAAATATCATTATTTCTTCAATGATTCGCTAGAATATTTGCATATGTATTTGATTCTTAATATATCCTTTCTGATGTATCCAAAAAAAAAAAAAAAAGATTCTCAGTATATGTATATGTGCTCAATTTTCGACACCATTGTTGAAATAATCTTCTGTGTAAAATAAATAACTTGAAACCAAATCAAACAAATAAAAATAAATTACTTACAGAATTTATTTAACGAAACGAAAAAGTACAAAAATGATCAAGTCGAGTATGTGACACTCTCTCCTTAAGATAGATTCGCCCCACTCCAGTGTTTACGGATAAATGGCGTCTATCTCCCAAGATACAACGATCTTACACAAATTGTAGTAGCACTCTAAATAATCTGTACGACGAACCAAACCTGTGTTCTATATTCTCAAAAAATTTTCTAAAAACAATATGTAGAATATATATGCATAAGAGCACAAAGGAAGGAAATAAGAGAATTTTTGGAATCAAAAAGTTGCTAAAAGAGGGTTTGCTTTTATAGGCAAATGCATATTGAAGTGAACAGGTGCAAAATTCAAACTAAATAGATTCAAACTGAATAGGTGCAAAAACTAAATAAAGGGTCTGCTTTTACATATTCAAACTGAATAGGTGTAAAAATTCAAATCTATTTGAAACAGTTTTGAATCTGTCTGGGAAGAAATAAATCTGTCTGGTGCAATCTATGTAAACAGGTTAAAAAATCTATTTGAATCTGCTGGAAAATGGAATCGAAAGAGGCACTATTTGGACAGGAAATTTGAATTCAAATTTGGCGCAAAATTTGAGTTAATTTTGTTCCAAAAAAAATAATTTTCCCTCAAAAACTAAATTGTGTCCAAAAAATTAATATTATAACCGACCCGACCCACACCCGCGCCCGGCACGGCAGGCGGCGGTAACGCGCACGTGGTGGTTTGAGTCAAAGCCCACTTTGTCCATAACTCCTCTCTTCTACAAACTTGGGGTGCCCCTTAAGGACCCAACCCAAGTTTGTTCACCTAGAGCTTATAAACACATACAAGATTTCTTAAAGTTTCAATGTGGGACAATCATTTCAATAAAACCCACATTTTACTTTTTAATTGTCATTCCACGAATTCGAAAACGACGTCAACTTTCCATTCACTCATAAATGGTTATGACGAACCGTTTGCACCATGTGACTTACCATACGGTATGGAACATGTCACCTCTTTGGACCTATCCCAAAAAACATGTGGGTCCCACTCAAATTTGGACTTAAAGTTGGCCCAAAATAAGCCTATAAAAAATTATAATTTCCAACAATTCCCCACATGAATGGAATTTGACTGAGAGAAAATGAAATAACATGATCTTATTACTAAGAATACATAAATCGAAGATATTCTGCAAATGATAGGTAGCTTTTGGTTTTGAACCTTCCTTTGTGAGACACTATCAGGTTTACTAGTTAACCAGTGAACATGATGTCTTGAATTGTTTAATCATTTGTGTAAATCAAGACAGTAAAACTCACACAGAATATTTCCAGACACAGTTTAGCTCTCACTATTGTGTTCATTTTGGCACTGAACAACCTGGTCTTTCATGAGTGCTCTAAAGACTTGTAGCCCTTCACAAATCTGATAGAACGGGCCAGTTCATACTCATATAGGTGATTCTTATGAAGAGTATCCTGCCATACTCCACTAGGTATTCCTAGATATAAGAATCATTAAAAGTATTACTTAACCTAAACCGTTACAAACATCACTATTTCATCATAGAAATAAGTAGAAGTTTGACTCCCCAGTGATCCTTATGAGTCATACATAACTCGATTGTCCCTTTAAATCTAGATCTTGGGATCTCCAGTCAACTAGGTTGGGTTGCCGTTGTGGTACCACTTATTTAATAGGCTTAAGTCTCATTCCTCTCGATGAATTCTCAACTAACTCTCTTGCTAACTCTTTGGCTAGTGGATTCACTATGTTGTATTTAGACTTCACATATTCAATGGAAATAATTCCATTAGAGAGTAGTTGTCTCACGGTGTACATCGACGATAAATGTGTTCCGACTTGCCGTTATACATATGACTCTGTGCTCTACCAATTGCTGATTGACTATCATAATGTATTCATATGGCAGGCACTAGTTTTGGCTACATTGGAATATCTTCAAGGAAATGACGAAGCCATTTTGCTTCTTTCCCAACTTTATCTAAAGCTATAAACTCTAATTCTATAGTAGACCTAGCAATGCAAGTCTGTTTTGAAGATTTCCAAGATACAGTCGCACCACCAAGAGTAAAGGCATACCCACTGGTAGATTTTGAGTCTCTAGTATCCGATATCCATTTTGCATTACAGTATCCTTCAAGTACTGCTGGATATCTAGTATAATTGATCCCAATGTTATGAGTAAATCGGAGATATCGTAGAACCCTTATAATTGTTTTCCAGTGTTCTACTCCTGGATTACTTGTATATCTACTTAATTTACTAACTACATGAGCTATATCCGGAAGAGTGCAGTTCATCAACTACATTAAGCTTCCAATAATTTGGGCATACTCTAATTAAGAAATACTTTCCTGTACATTTTTAGAAAGAAACAAATTAACATCCACAGGTGTTGTAGCAAGATGATCATCATCCTTGATGAATTTGTCAAGTATTTTCTCAATGTAATGGGATTGTAACAAAGCATAACCTTTTGATGTTTTGGTAATTTTCATATCAAGTATTACATCTGCAATCCCCATGTCTTTCATGTCAAGATATTTATTCAACATTTTTTTGGTAGTTTTAATCATATCATTATTACTACCTATGATGAGCATATCATTTACATAAAGACATACTATAACATAACATTTGTTTATGTTTTGAATATAAACACATTTGTCACATTCATTAATTTTGAATCTATTTGATATCATTACCTTATCAAATTTTTCATGTCATTGCTTTGGCGCTTGTTTTTAAACCATATAATGATTTAACCAATTTACATACTTTCTTTTCTTTTCATGGAACAGAAAATCCTTCTGGTTGTTCCATGTAAATTTCTTCATTTAACTCACCATTTAAGAAAGTTGTTTTCACATCCATTTGATGAATTTCTAGATTGTTCAAAGATGCAATGACAATCAGCATTCTAATGGATGTTATTCTAGTAACTAGTGAGTATGTGTCAAAGTAATCAAAGCCTTCATTTTGTCTATATCCTTTAACTACAAGCCTTACTTTGTATTTGTCAATTGATCCATCCGCTTTCATTTTTCTCTTGAAAATCCACTTATACCCAAGAGGATTACAACCTGGTGGCAAATCCACCAATTCCCAAGTGTGATTTTGCAAGATGGATTCAACTTCGCTATTTACAGCCTCTTTCCATAAAGGAGCTTCAGGACTGGACATAACTTCTTGGAAAGTTAAAGACTCATTTTCTAGCAAAAATGTTAAAAAATCTAGACCAAAAGATTTTGAGATTCTAGCACGTTTACTATGCCTAGGTTCTTCTTCCTCATTTTGATCTAACTTTTGATCTTGTTTTTTATTAGGACTAGTAATGGCATCATAAGATCTTTTATTAGTTCTAGTATCTTGTCTAGTTTTATTTGGAAATATCTGTTGAAAGAAGATGCATTCCGAGATTCAATAATAGTATTTACATGCATTTCAGAATGTTCTGACTTATGAATCAAGAACCGATATGCACTGATATTCTTGAAATAACCAATGAATATGCGATCAATAGTTTTAGGACCTATCTTAACCTTTTTAGGACTAGGAATAGCCATTTTAGCCAAACACCCCCACACTTTTAAGTATTTGTAGAATGCTACTCTCCCATGCCACATTTTATAAGGTGTTTGATTTATTTTCTTTCCGGGTACTTTATTAAGAATATTAGCAGAAAGTATTACTTCCCCCCATAAATTCTGGGGTAATTCAGAACTTATTAACATGGCATTCATCATTCATTTTAAAGTCCTATTTTTTCTTTCAGCAATTCCATTTTGCGGTGGTTTGATGAATTATTCTACGTTCTTTACAAAATTCACCAAAAGGTGATTCATATTCACCACCTCTATCACTTCTAAGTTTTTTAATTTTCTTACCAAATTGATTTCAATTTCATTCTTATATTGAATAAAAGTTTCCAAAGTTTCATCTTTGGTTCGAATTAAATAAACATAACTATATCTAGTATGGTCATCTATGAAAGTGATAAAATATTTTTTCCCACCTTTAGTTTGAATTGATTTAAAATCACAAATGTCACTATGAATTAATTCAAGTGATTTCGTACTTCTCTCAATTGAATGAAAAGAAGTTCTACTTAGTTTTGCCTCAACACAAATTTCACATTTATGATTTAGATTAATTTCAAATTTAGATAAACATTCCATATTAATTAATGTTGCACTTGTGTCCTTCAAAGCATTTGGGAAGTGTATTTGAATCTTTTATTTTATTTTGAATCTTTGGGTTGTTGTATCTTAGTTTTGGATGAGTATAATTTGATTTAAACTTGTTGGGAATTGCTCGTTCACGCTCGTTTACGTTAAAAAGTTGTTTGAGAACCTAAAAATCTTGTTCTAGGGTCGACATCGGTCTTGGAGGTATCAACACCTTCCTTTTGTTATTGGACGCAAAGGTCGACACTAGTCTGGGAAGGGTCGACCCTTGTCCTGAAATTGCTTGCTGAAATTTGGTGTCGACATCAGTCTGGGAAGGGTCGACACCTTGCATGCTGTCAAACATAAGTGTTCTAGCTTTTTTTCATAAGGGTCGACACCTCTACTGCAAGGGCCGACACCTACGAACTTTTTTCCAAATTTTTAGTCGGTTTGGGGCCCTACTTTTTGAGGATTTTGATCAGATCTTTTGGGTTAGCTTTGGGGTTTATTTTTATTTTGACTTAGTACTATAAATAGGTCCACCACTTGATCTTTTCTTTACTTTTCCTTTTTCTTTCTCCCTCTAAACCGTGAAACTCTCTATTTATCTCAAAAAACACTTTTTCACTCAAAGATCCTTAGATTTACTCACTTTGAGACCTCTCTTCGCCTTGCTCCTTTGAGATAATTGTAGAGCTTGTCGAGGGCTTCATTTTGATCGGAGCAAAACGTCATTTCTCCTCCGTCGACTTTTGGGCTTTTCTTCCTTCTCCCTCTTCTAAGCTTGAAGTAGGGACTTTCTATACTCTTGTATGATTTTTAACTTGGGTATTTGATGATATTGCAAATAAAGGTTGGGATTTTGGTGATTTTAGACAAACCTAGGATTTTGGTTTAAAATCAAAATGAGGGGTTTTCAAAGTAAAGGTGTTGAAATGTTTATGGATATGAATATGAGATTGTGTTGTATCAAACTTGTTGATTTTGGCAAACGGGTTATATTTGGGAGGAAATGGGGTGTTTCCCTAAAATGTTTCAAATGGTTATTTTGTATAAATCATAGAATTGGTTCAATAAAGGTGAAATTGGTTAGATGTGTATATTAATGGTGGAGTTGAAAAATTGTCGCTTCTTATCGATGGACATATGGATAGTTATCTATTGTGAAGTTTGTATAACTGCTTAGAAATATTTGTTTTGGACTATCAATGGAGGATAGCTATGATTGTTGTAGAAAATTCATGTGGACTAGGTGAATTGAAATTAATCTTTTGTCGGTTGTCATTGAATGTGACTATGTTTATATACATTGTTTATGTATGATTATATGGGAGAAGAAAGGAGATGTACTCCATGTGTGATTATGTGTTTATATACATTGTATATATATGATTATTTGGGAGGAAAAGGGGGATGGACTTCATTGTTTGGGAGGAGAAAGGGGATGAACTCCATTATAATTAAGTTGGCCGGGGTGTCTTGGGTAAAAGTCCTGAAATTTACATGGGTGCCGAGCCCGTGAACGGAATATCCGTAAAATGGTAATTGGAAGTATTTGTGTGTTGTTTGTGAAATTGTTGAACCATTGAGCTGAAGTCTCATTTGGGTTATTAGAAAAATAATGAAATCAACTCATGTATTGGAATGGATTGAAGGGAAATGAAATGAAATGAAATGTAACTTGGTATTCTATGACTATATAAATGTGATTATTTTACTTACGGCATTGTAAAAGCACATTGCACTTATACCGTTGTTAAACCTTATATACTGTATTAGATTATCCCTGTTGGGTTGTGGCTCACCCTACTTGGGAAAAACATTTTCAAGTGCTGGTAATATGCTTCCGTCAAGGACTTAGCTTGGAAGGATTGTAGAGTTGAGAGCTCACTTTTGTTTATTTGTATTTATTTGCCTTTTGTACAAGCCTAGGGCTTTAACTGTTGTAACCAAGCATCGTCTTGGAAAGTTGTAAGTTCGTAGGGCATGTTTATCTGTTTATCTGTCTTCCTCCCTTTTAATTGGAAACATATGCTATAGATTCAGGGTTAGGCTTTATGAATATATGGTGCATATGCTTCTCTTTTGTATATCATATTGAATTAATGGAATATAACTTTATTATTGTTGTTAACATATAATGCTCAGTGGATGGATTATTGTATTATTTTTGGGGCGTGACAATTAATATACGCAAATATCCATAATTAACATGCCCTAGTCTATCATGTCACAAATTTGAAGACTCAAGAAAGTAAAAAGAAGATGTATTATTATTAATAACTGAGGGTACAACAGTCATTACATTTATTTTGAAAAGGCCATCAAACATGTAACATTTCCCTACATACATCCCATTTTTAGTAAGTAAAAATTTATCACTCTTAAACACTAGCCTAAACTCATTTTTACTCAATAGAGATCCGGAGACTAGATTCTTGCGAATGAACGGTACATGCACCACATTGTTGAGAGTGAGTTCCTTTCCAGATGTCATCTTCAGAATAAACTTTCCTTGTCATTCAACTTTAAAAGTCAAGGAGTTGCCCATGAAAAGTTGTTCGTCGTTATCCACCATAGAATAGGATGTGAACATCTTTTTGTCGGCACAGATGTGGCCAATAACACCAGTATCCACCCACCATTCTTTAGGATTTTCGACAAGGTTTGCCACAGAAACAACTATAGAAAAATTTATGTCATCTACACTATTGAAAATTTTGTCAACTTCGGTTATATTGACTTGAATAGGCTCCTTGCTTGATCTTCCTTTGCCTTTGCGCGTACTACAGCAATCTTTGACCCATTGTCCTTCTTTGTCACAGATGTAACATTTTTCATTGAACTTGTACTTCTTAGTTTCTCCTCTTTTAGAGCCTTGTGCAGAACTTTCTCCAGAATACTTATGTTTCTTTGTTTTTGGAGCATGTTCCACCATATTTGCCTTAGACTCCATTGGATGCTTACCAGCCCGCTTCTCAGAATTGCAGTTGTCCTCCTCAATCCTCAAACGCACAATCAATTCCTCCAAAGTCATTTCTTTGTGCTTGTGTTTGAGGTAGTTCTTGAATTCCTTCCAGCCTTGTGGTAATTTTTCAATTAAGGCAGCAACTTGGAAGGATTCACTGAGAGACATGCCTTCTGCATAAATGTCATGCAAAATGAGTTGGAGATCTTGAACTTGGCTGATCACAGTCTTAGAATCAACCATCACAAAGTCCAAAAATTTGCCTACTACGAATTTCTTCGAGCCAGCATCTTCTATTTTGTATTTTTTCTCCAAAAACTCTCAAAGTTCCTTTACTGTCTTGATAGGGTTGTAGACGTTGTACAATGTGTTATCAAGTCCGTTCAAAATGTAGTTCTGACAAAGGAAATCAGCATGTTTCCAAGCATCGACCGCAGCAACTACTTGTCGGTCGGTTTCATCCTCATTCAGAGTATGAGCATTCTTATGGAGGAAACGCGCCAGGTTGAAAGTAGCAAGATAGAATAGCATTTTCTACTGATGTCTTTCAAAATCAATTCCTAAGAACTTCTCTGGCTTTTCATCATGATTGACTGACACAGTCACAACAGGAGGAGAGATTGGAGTAATTGCAGTCACCATACCCGCATTGGTTTGAACATTAGTTTGACTAATTTCAATAGCCATGAATTCTAAATTCTAAAACAAAATTATAATTAGAATTTTATACTACACAGAAAAATTAAACCATAAACACAAAATTTAACTTTTATTTCCAATTAATGTGAAAATACAATTTTATTTAAACAAATTAATTCCACACGGAAAAATATTTCTATAACACTTCAAAAATTAAAATACTGAAAATAGAATTTTAATTAATGAAAATTCAGAAATTGTTTCTGAAAACCAAAATTAAGTTCTGACCAAATTCACAAATGAATATTCTGAAATTGTTAATGATAACTAATATATTACTACTAGTTGTCAAATAAAATAAACAGTATATTACTACTATTTGTCAAATAGTATATTACTACTATTTGTATTTTCCAACCAAAATATTATTTTGTATAAGCACAGAAAATAATTTCTATAAGAAGAAAAAAATAAGAAAATGAAATAAATGAAAAATTCTGTATAAACAGAATAATTTGAATCTGTCTTAAGATTGTTGGAATAATCTTCTGTGTAAAACATATAACTTGAAACTAAATCAAACAAATAAAAATAAATTACTTACAGAATTTATTTACCGAAACAAAAAAGTACAAAAATGATCAAGTCGAGTGTATGACACTCTATCCTTAAGACAGATTCACCCCACTCCGGTACTTGCGGATAAATGGCATCTATCTTTCAAGATACAATAATCTTACATAAATTATAGTAGCACTCCAACCAATCTGTACAGCGAACCAAACCTGTGTTTTATCTTCTCAAAAATTTTCCTAAAAACAATATGTAGAATATCTATGCAAGAGAGCACAAATAAAGGAAATAAGAGAATTTTCGAAATCAAAAAGTTACTAGAAAAGGGTCTGCTTTTATAGGCAAAGTGGTGTCCCTTTGGAAAGGTCAAACAGGTGCAGATTGAAGTGAACAGGTGCAGAATTCAAATTGAGCATGTGCAAAAATTCAAATTTGTTTGAAATAGTTTTGAATGTTTGAATCTGCTGGAAAATGAAACCGGAAGAGGCACTGTTTGGACAGGAAATTTGAATTAATTTCGTTCAGAAAAAAATAATTTTCCTGCAAGAATTTCAAATAATTTTTTTCCAAAAATTAATATTAGGACTAACTCGACCTACACTCGCACTTGGCCAGACGGTGGTGACGCGTGTGGTGGTTTGAGCCAAAGCTCACTTTGTCCATTACTCTTTTCTTCTACAAACTTGGGGTGCCCCTGGAGGCCCAACCCAAGTTTGTTCACCTAGAGCTTATAAATACATTCAAACTCTCTTAAAGTTTCAATGTAGAACAATCATTTCAATAAAACCCACATTTTACTCTTTAATTGTCCATTCCACGAACCCGAAAACGATGTCAACTTCGCATTTACTCATAAATGGTTTTGACGAACCGTATGCACCATATGACTTGCCATGCGGCAAGGAACACGTCACCTCTTTGGACCCACACCAAAAGATGTGTGGACTCCACTCAAATTTGGACTCAAAATTGGTCCAAAATAAGCCTATAAAAACCATAATTTCCAACAACCCTTGGTCTTGTTAATGTGTACCTGCATCAATATCAATCTCAACAACCAAATTGGAGATGTTGTGATTAAGAGCTCATATAAGTCCATCCTTAAATGCCTAGAGCTCTGTTGTAATGCTTGATATTGTACCAATTTTTGTACTAACTACACATAAATATTGATCCATACATTCATATGATATTTCACTATAAATATTGATAATTCAATAGGAATCTTTATCATTTTTTTAATAGGTGTTTGTGTTTATCACAGTTCCGACTATTCTCTAGTAAAGTTCTTCACCAAATTTGTTCTATGTCCATAAAATCGGACACAATTCTTTCACATATGATGACATTCTCACATTTGGTGGGTTACCTCGTGTGAGGGAGATTTTGTTTTGTTATCAGATTCAGTATAGTTAGAATCTTTCTTTCTATTATCCAAGCCACATAGTCCACTATTTTGGATGATCAAGATTTTACCAAGTCAGCAGAAAAATTTATGTTGGAGATGGAAGAATAGCATAGGACTAAATAATTGGCGATTGGCTTGAAATATAGCCATGTGGTATTCTGAGATTATTGAATAATTTTCTGGGTTGGGAATAGCAATGGAGCCGGATTAGGCAATAGGATATATTCTCACTCACTTCTTTATTGTGGGGGTGAAAATCAAGAAGTTGGCAAGGGTAGAGTAAGAAAGGGTTTAGTAATATTTGTACTACACAATCTTTCATTTTAAGAAAACATGAAACATGCTTAGGTTTATTCTTTAAAAAAAAAATAAATAAATAAAAAATGTTTATTGTAGGGGTAATTACAATTACGTGGGTTTGGAAAATATATTTACCAAGACATGAAAAATTTTATAATTTTCATTATTAATATTTATAAAGTTCATAATTTTTGTGTAATTTTTTTTTTCTAACTTTAGGCTGAATGTAATTCTCCCTTTATTATATACATAAGTTTTCAATAACTTGTTTTGAAAACAAGTGATAAGGATTGTCCGAGTAAAATGCCAGCGAGCAGTGATGACTGAATGTGGTAGTTAGTGGATAGAGATGGAGGGAACTCGTTGAACGTGGGCAAAGGTAGTTGTTGGTATTCAGACAGGGGGACTTGCCGGTTAAGGTCATAGGCAGAAATGTTCAGCAAGGGTTGCAAGAGTCCTCCCAAGTATCTAACTTGTCAAGTTGCTGCCACATTATTAGGGGTTGTTTAGAATGACCTAAATAAATATATTTTTTGTCTTTTTACGAAAAGATGTATAGAAAAGTAAAGAGGTGATGTGATGAAAAAAAAATAAAAATATGAATTATTTTGTAGTAGCCAAACTTGGCCTTAGTTGTTTATATTCTTACAACTAAGATGATCATTTTTATTTTCACCACATTTTGTTTACCATTTGATGTTACACACTTTATACAAATCCAACCATCATCAAATAATAAACAAAAGGTGTAACTCCAACAATAAGTTTTTGTGGTGCTCTATTATGAGAGAGACCGTTTACCTGATTTATTGAATAAAACACAAAAAAGAGAGTACGGTGCCTCACTACTCCACACAACTCCCTTCAATCTAATCATTACATGCCTGTTTAGTACAAGAAAAACCATCAAAGCAACATAGTAAACCTGTAATCTACATAAGGCCTCAAATTGGGGTTGGGCTGTGTGAGCAATGAATGAAACATTGAAGCAGAATTGTCTTTTGGGAGAAACAGGGGGATGATAGGTCATTTTTGTATTGTTCAAATGACACAAAATTGGTGCAGATAATCCAAAAAAAGGCACCAAGGCCATGGCTTATGTTTCAGTTTATTGATGATAAATCTGCTACTCCAAATATATAAATAAATAAAAAAGAAATAGAAAAAAATCAAAATCCATAGAAGACAATCTCCAATTCTTTAAACATAACAGTATGCGAGTGACAGCGGAGAGCAGTTTATCACACAGCTCTTGCAAGGGAAAACATCCCGCATAATTTGTAATTCATTCGATTCTTAGAATAACGGAACCACTTTATGAATACATACTGCTCAAATTGATCTAAATGAAGACAAATTTTGAATTCCATGGAACAAAAGTAAAAACCAGAAATCTTCCAAATTAGAAAATAAGTGATTTAATTTCAGAGAGAGAGAGAGAGATGGCCTCAATCAATTCAGGGTTCAACAGCCAAAAAAAAGAGAATTTAAGTCATTATAACATGTAATTGGCACTACACTCAGTAAGATACAATAACAAAATCAGGATGTATTATCATAATTTTAAAATAAAATGGCATTTACTCTTTTACTTGGATACACAGTTGAAACTTCAAATTGTTAGCACACATTTACATCAGGAGGCACACTACCTTGGGTTCCATGACTAATAACTAAAAATTGAAACCTGCATGGAGAGCCCCAAAATGATGATTTCAGCTGCAACAATTACATCCCAATTCACCCCTACTCCGAATGAGAAGTCCAATAAATCAACCCACTGCAGAGAAAATATATGAGCTACCAGCACGAATTACCACGAGAATAGCATACCAATATGAATGATGTGAGCAAACGTTTTGAAAAAAACGTAATCTTTTTTATGCACGAATATGAATTTGAGGAGAGTGAGACAGCCACTATTGTAGATCAAACACCTAAAAAGTTGATGGATGTGCCTAGGCCTATGAAGCACCGACACGTCCCTAGGCCTTACGTACGAGTGTCGGACATGGACACGCGTCGGACACGCAGTAGACACGTGTCCGACAATCTCTCTAACGTATCCCTTTTTTTTTTTTGAAATTTTTCAGTCGGACACGCCATGGACACGCCGGGACACTTTCCGGACACGTATGAATGGATCGAAGAACCCTAACTGTTGCAGAGGAGATGGAGACAGAGAAAGAGAGAAAGAGATCGATGGAGACAGAGAAAGAGAGAAAACTGTTGCAGAGGAGACAGAGAAAGAGATCGAAGGAGACAGAAAGAGAGAAAGAGATCAAGGGAGGAGATGAGCCAGAGAAAGAGAAAGAGATTGAGGGAGAGGAAGAAGCCTAACCTGTCAATCGAAGAAGCTGAGGAGGTGGTATTCTTCATCTTCTCTCTTCTTCTTCTCCTTCTTCTCTTTGTCTTCCCTGTTCTTCTTCTCTTCATTTTCTTCCTCTTCTCCTCCCTTTCGTCTCTGCTTTTCTCTGTCTCTCTATCTCAGCCTTTTTGATTTCACTCTCTCTCTCCTCTCTCCTCTATTGTTTCTCTTTTTTTAATTTTTTCCTCTTTTTCTTATCCTGTTTCTCTCCCTCTTTTTTTTTTTTTTTCTTCTTCTTTTTTTATCCTTATTTTTTTTTAAACCTAAAATTTATAAAATAAATTATTTTTATTTAAAAAAACTCATTTTATTTAAAAAAAATTAAAAAAATATGTTTATTAATTTTATTATTATTGTAATTGTATAAGAATTAATGATTTTCTTTTTATTTTAGACATATAATAAATAAATAAAATTATATATATTAAACGTGTCCCCAGCATGTTGTGTCCCCCATTTTTTGAAAAATTGTGTGTCCACGTGTCCGTGTCGTGTCCGTGTTGTGTCCCGTGTCTGTGTCCGTGTCCGTGCTACATAGGCCTAGGCACAAAGTGTGAGCATGCAGTTTATTTCACGTTAGGACATGAAAAGTGTCATTAAAACAACAAGATCCAGTGCACAATTACGGTTCATCTTCCAAAGGTCAACTACTCAAGCCCCCCCAAGAAGCACGGACACAAACACATGAATACTAAAATTTTCAAAAAATCTAGGACATGACATGCATAGGACACATGCAAACACATAATTTTATATATTTATTCTATGTAAAATATTTATTTTCATCAAATTCATCAACTTGGATATGCTACTTTGGTGAAAATAAATAAATAAATAAAAGGGGCATTGCGTGTCCCAACGTGTTCAATTGAAAAACAAAAAGAATGGGGACACTTCCTCCAAAGTGTCTGATGCATGTCGGACACCGAAGGGACTAATAACACAGCCAAAGGTCACTAATACATTTTATTTCATCTCTTTTGGTGGGGGGTGTTAAGGATTGCTAGGGGTATGGAAAAGTCCCTGAAGCATGATAAAATGTACACAACAGAAGTAGCAGTTTTCATTAATCTAAGCAGGTGCACAAACATTCAAAAATGCCAAATTGATACAGGATACACACAAACAAATGCTCAAAGCGTGAAAACACACATACCTGATCAACACGAACACACATTGCAAAACACCTGCAGTTCCTGTCCATGCTGAGGGGCCAGTTTCCACAAGTGCATCTTGTATCAATAGACCTACTGCAGCTGCTAGGGAGACGAATGATATAACATAAGCAAGGAAAAGCCAAAGCTTCAATCTGCAAATTCAAAAGTTGCAGCAATTAGAAGGATTGATAATGCCGCTCCATCCATACAAGCATATATGACTATGTTTATATAATCACAATAATAGTCTCTAGAGTCTAGGGTGAATCTCTTCAAAATCTAATGATTACACGTGATTTAACCCCACTTGGATTAGAGTCTCTAGGGTGAATCTCATATTGTAACAAATCTCAGTGAATCTACGCAAATCATTAGAGGATCTTAGATTCATGATTAAAATACGACTTATGCAATTCGTTAGTCTTTCAGTGTCAATAACCATAAAATATATATATATATATCCATATATACATAATAATAACAGGAAAAAGAAAAATCCTGCAAGAAACAACCAAGGAATTTTAAGTGTATTCGGATGAAAAATTTGCAACTACAAAGGAATTGAAAAATGAAGGGATTCAATTCAAGTTAGAATGAAATAAAAATACCTTCACTTCAAACATTATTTGGACGAGTGTAATAATTTAAATAAGTTGAATTTGTAATAATGGAGATGCCAACTCATGTAGTACCAAGCTGATGGTGGTAGCAATAGCAATGGGGAGGGCAGTAGTGATGTGGTGCTCTTAGTGGTATGGCATGGTGGTGGTCAATTGTGGCGTGGTGCATTCTTGGCGGCCAACGAAGGTGTTGACAATAATGGTATTATAAAAAATGGTACTATCATTGCAGTAGTAGTGTAGGAATGTTCATAGTGGAAAGAAAGGAAGCAATGGCAGCATCGGTGGTCATGGCAACAACTACAATCAATTTTGCATTTTCATAATGATTTGTTTTTTTGATTGAAGGGGTTTCAAGAATTCTTATCTCTTATAACCCAAAGAAGGAATTTTCAAATTGAGGATACTAATACTTTGTTAGTGTTGGGACTAGCATAGGTTGGCAATTCCATGACTATATAATGTGCAACTTAAAACCCAAGACCACACTGAACAAGCTCTAGAAGCTTGGAAGCTTAAAGTGCTATGGGAGAGCTTTGTCGGCACCAAGAATGCTTTGGTTCAGTCTAGGTCCAAGAAGACATTAAAAGAGTGGATATTGTTGTTCATTTAGTCAACAAGCTTGGAGGTTGGTTGACCAAGGTAGTCTAGGTCATTGGTGACCAACCACATAGGATGGTCAACAAGATAGAGTCCAAGTTGGAGATATATGTTAGACGTACATGTGGGCTGGCCAAACATGTAGTTTGGGCAAATCAATGGTGAGATCCAGAGTGTGGAACACTGCAGGCCAATCCATTGGGATCCTAGAATATAACCTCAGGCCAATGTTGTCAAAAGTGTGCCTAGGCACAAGCCCAGAGCTTCAACATGGTCCAGGCACCGTGCGTTTGATGAAACGTGCTTAAGGTGTGCGCCTTGGTCCGGCACAAAGCCACAAGTCCTTTCGGCTTTTTATATTTTGCTGGGTATTTTTTTTTTTATTGTTAATTGTATTGCTTTTACTTAAAATATGGTGCAGACACTTGCAAGAGATTACAACTCTTACGTATACAAAAAAAAATTCAGGGATCATTCAGCCACAAGAAATCGACAAAAAAAGTAGCCCTAACTCTTAGTTGCCTTCAGTGACTTCACTGCCTTCACGCAGTTCAGTCTCTATCCAGGTTCTTCTCCTTCTCTTCCTCTTCACTGCAGTCTAACACTCCCCCCCCCCCCCCACCTCCCCCTCCCCCTCTGCTTCAAGTCTTCTATTCCTTTTCCGCTTTCTCTTCTCCTCCTTCTCCATTGTTTTCTACACTGATTTTTTTCCCAGTCTCTACTTCAGGTCTTCTCTTCTTCTGCTTTCTTTTTTTTTTTCCTCTCTAATTCAGGCCTTCTTCTACACCCTTTTTTTCTTCTCTACCACTTCTTCTTCACTGATCAGATTTGTAATTTTTTTTGTAGATTTTTCTCCCAAATTGTTGGCTTGCCTAGGAGCTTCAAATCATCTTTCAGGCGACCACTGGCTCTGTTATCAAAATCTTACAATTTGCCATCCAATTAGTGATTTATCAAAAATCAATAGGCATCTATAGGTGAATCTATTTTGGTATAGAATCTATGATAAATCACATGATTCAAAATCGATTCACGATTCGATTCATTTTTTACGATTCATGCAATTCTTAAAACAAACTTGTTCAATAGATTTTGATCCTCTTTTACATATTCATTTTTAGTGAAAATGATAAAATGTAACCTCTAAGAATGTCTAATATGAAAATAACCAATACTTATGCATCATTTGTTGTTATTTTGGTGATCAGAGAGTTATTAATAGAATCCAATAAAATACATAAATTATCTATTGCTATTTTGGTGTCATAAAAATGCCCAAGGTTAAAAATGATTTACACCCATGAATTATTATTATTTTAGCGAAATAACATATGATTTAATATTTCATGGGTCAAGTTAGACCCAATGATTTTGAAACTTTTTTTTAGAACTTTTTTTGAACAATAACTACACATCCCTTTTAAAGTGTTTTAGGTTTTAAAATAAAATCTCTCTCAATTCTTTCATCATATTACACTCCGTATACGGTTCCCAAGTCTAGTTTTTGAATGTCAAGAGAGAGTATATTATGGTTGTTGAATAATTTATGATTAGTGGGATTTGGACAATTTATATTAGTCTTTGTATAAAACCTATTTAATAATATATGCCAAAATCAATTTGTTTCATTCTTTTTCATATATATGAATTTGATTGTTTAACATCACTTTTAATAGTTTGTACTGAATCTTAAATCTGCTGCTGCTATTAAATCTTTCTTTGCCTCTGAAAAGCTTTGGGCGGAGCTTAATGCAACTGCAATTACTTTAGTGCTTTCAGTACCTGAACCCAGTACTATGATTATAGGCCTATATCTTGTTGTAATACAACCTGTAAGATCATTTCTAAGATTTTGACAAATGAATAGGCTCAAACAAGTTATTCATCATATGACTAGCTCTTGTCAAAGTGCCTTTATTTCAGGCAGGTCAATCTCTGATCAAATTCTTCTCCTAGAAGTGCAATGAAAAATTGACATCATGAAGACTTTTCATTCAGTCTCTAGGAAGCTTATCCTGAGCATTTTGGCAACTTTTCATCTTCCTAAAAGGTCTAGAAACTGGATTGAGGTGTGTATTTCAACTCATATCTTATGTTCTCTATTTCTATAAATGAAGCCCTTGTAGGTTACTTTCCTGGTGCCAAGATCTTAGGCAAGGGGATCCCCTTTCCCTTTACCTTTTTATCTTAGTCATGGAGTTCTTCTCAAGAATTCTGCAACATCACATCTTATCCAGTCACATCTTGTCTAGGCAATTTATATTCCATTCCAAGTGCCAAGATCTTGACAACAGCCATATATGTTTTGCTGATGTTGTGTTCATTTAATGTTATCCTAATTCTCAATCTTTCCAGATTGTTCATTCTACCCTTTCAAAATTCCACAAGTATTCTAGTTTTCAACCTATTAAAAGCAAGAGCCGGATTTATGTTGTTGGGATTGTTGAGAATGGAAAAGAAGAGATGGGGGATAGAACAGACGCTCCGAGTGGGGACCATATTAAACAAAAAAGCTTCCACTATCTTCCCAGCAAGACATTACAAGCTGAGGGCAGTTGGAGGAGGTACATTTGGCACAAGGTTACAAGTGCCACATGGACCAATCACAAGATTTAGTGTTGATGCCAAACAACCTAACTAACCAAGACATAATCAAACTAGGAAACATATTCCCAGCTAGATTATGCAAACAGTTAAGATTAGTAACTTATTTTATCCTCCAAGTAGTAATCTCCAACATAAGCTCTTAGAGAGGTAGGATTTAGCTTCCTAGTCCAAATTGGATTACGAGAGGAATCCTAAACTACTAGGACAACACTATAAATACATATTGACCATAGGACAGTCTAGTACTCAATCATACACATACTTTCTCATTATTTTCTCTTAGTTGCTGGCTTAAGTAATGGAGTGCCCTCTGGCACACCATCTCAGTCAACTCAGTGTTCAAAGTGTTTTATCTTGCAAGTGTGAGAGTGTTTGGGAAGCATGATCTCTTATTGGAACAACATCATTTGTCATGTGCAGAATTTTTCCCATACAATCTCCAAGGCAAATAATTTTTTAAAAAAAATTGCATCCATCAGATTCACTAGCTTAATTCTAACTAATCACCAAGAAATTATACAAGATCTTCACTAACGAGACCCAAAGAAAACATATCCACCAAAATAAAAAGGACTGAAAAAACCAATAAGCTTGTTTCTCATCAAAGCTCACAACTTTGGGTGAGAAATGAAATAAGCTTAGAAAGAGAATTCTCTTTCTCACCATTTCTCACTAAACTTATAAACCAAACATAAGAAAAGAGTTCACTTTCTCATCATTCTTATCATTTCTCACCAAATCACCTCAGTAAGAACTAACTTATCTTAAAAAACAACAACAAAATGAACACAAAAAAGATAAAATAATCAGTATTTGAACTTTTCATTTGAATAATTGAATAGAACCCAATTGAAGGTACTTAATGTAAACAATCACATACATATACACATATAGAGAGAGTAACAAATTAGGAGAGTAGTCAATGCCCTCATATGACCAGCAACTCCATTGTTATCCCTAGATAGATCTACTAATCTTGAAAACGAAAATAAAAAACAAAAAAACAAAATAGGGTTGCAAAAATGGGGAAGAAGAACGAGAGGCACATTTAAATCATTTAAACCTTACCTCATCCTCAGGAAACCTCGCAAACTTCTTCATCTTCACCTAGAGTGGATCTGGCTTGATGAACCTCTCCACTTCAGCCATAGCCGCCACAATGCGGGTGGATGTCGCCAGATCTTCAACTCCCATATTCTTCAGCTCAGCTTCCATTTTCATTGTCGTTGTTATAATGACAACACACTGTGAGCAATGCACAAAGTTGTTACTCACCCAACCTATACATAATTCAATTAGGGTTGGTGAGAGGAGAATTAAACATCTCAATCTCGTTGCTCGAAAAAAATGGCAAAGTTGTTTACCGCGATTCGATGATACTTCCCTTCCAACGAGACCTTGTCTCGACATGCCTCAATACTCACCCTTCGTTACATGACTGTGAGCTGGGAGCAAAAATGTACAACTAGACACATCCCAAGGAACGCATTGCTCGCAGTGTTGCCATTATAACAACGACAATGAAAATGGAAGCTAAGCCGAAGAACATAGGAGCTGAAGATCTGGATGCGTCTAGTTGTACATCTTTGCTCCCAAGCTCACATTCATGTAACCCAGGGTAAGTACCGAGGCATGTCGAAACAAGGTCTCGTTGGAAGGGAAGTATTCTTGAATTGTGGTAAACAACTTTGCCATTTTCTTCAAGCAATGAGATTGAGATGTTTAAGTCTCCTCTCACCAACCCTAACTGAATTATATATAGGTTGGACGAGTAACAACTTTGCCATTATAACAATAGCAATAAAAATGGAAGTGGAGCTGAAGAATATGGAAGCTGAAGATCCGGCAGCATCCACCCGCATTGCGCCAGCTATGGCCGAAGTGAAGAGGTTCATCAAGTCAGACAAGCGAGATTCACTCTGGGTAAAGGTGAAGAAGTTTGTGAAGTTTCTTGAGGACGAGGTAAGGTTTAAACGATTTAAATGTGCCTCTAGTTCTTCTTCCCCATTTTTGGGATCCTAATTAGTTTTCATTTTTTTTTTTCGTTTTCAGGATTAGTAGATCTATCAAGAGATAGCAATCGAGTTGCTATGAGTAAATATACACATAGAGAGAGAGAGAGAGTAACAAATTAGTGATATTAGATGAAAATCCTAACCTCCACTCGCCTTCTTCGTAAGGAGAGTAGTCGATGTCCTCCCTTCTAACACAATTGAACATCAAAGCCGCCAAAGAAGCAAATATACCTACAAAAATAAAAATCAAACGAACCACCAAGGCTTCAATTGAAACCCTAACACCCAACACAAAACACATATGTATCTATCTATATATATATATATAAACATCAGGGGGGGAGAGAGAGAGAGAGAGAGCAGACCAGGGAGGTAGTGGAGGAAAGAGACGGCGACGGAGCTGCAAACTACAGCGTCGACCCAAAACCACCAGCCGGCGCCGAAGACCGCACCAGCAACGGCTGGTCCGAAGATCGCCCACAGCTCTATCAAATCCATAGTTCAGTAACTCGAATTATACGCTAATTTTTTTATATATATTTATTTATTTTTGTTAATTTTTACAGAGGATGATCAGATTAGAGAGAGAGAGAGAGAGAGAGAGAGAGAGAGTCGATTGAGAGTATTAGGTAGAAAGACAGGTCCTTCGAGAATCGAGGTGTATGGAGTTAGATGGATTATTGTTTTATTTATTGTTTTTTATTTTATTTTATACCGATAATTAACTATACTATATACAATTCAGAATCCAATAATAAATAGATGGGTGAATTACATTGACATTCATAAGATTTTTTTGTTTACTACATATTACTTTCTCACATTTAAAAAATTTATTTAATTTCGTCGGATTAAAATGGTATATTTATCTCTTAATTTTTATATATATAAAATAATAAAATAATACGGATATTTTATTTATGTCATTTTAAAAAAAATAACAATCATCTTCTTTGATTTAACTCACACAAAAAATTGAGTTTTTTATTTTTCGTATTTTTTATTTTTACTGAATTATTCTAATATTTTAAGAAAAAATTTTATTTTTTAAATATGCATAATCTAGATATACTTAAGGGTCATGTTTGATTGACAAGACTAATAGTGAAAGTATTAATAATTCTATTAAATTAATATGGTATTCATTATCTAATTGGATTAATAAGATAAATTATCCTTTTGTCTATTATTTGATTTGCATTAGATAAGAAAATATATGAATGTACGATTATAACTATATTTATCTTCTTTTCTAATCTTATCCTGCATCAATTTTTCTTCGTAATCTTTACTTTATCAAGATTTATTCATAAATGTGGTTTTGAAAAAAATAATAAATAAAAGTAAAATAAAATACAAAGGACATGTTTGATTTTTAAATTTTTTTAAAATATAAACTAATTTGATAAAATAAATATCAAAAAATATTTTTAAATTTTTAAAAATTATTTTTAACCTTCTAAAATATAAATCTAAAATATAAAATTATATAAAAATAATAAGTGTTTTAATTTTTAGTCAAGTGTAAAAGGATCTTTTTATTTTATTTTCCAACCCATGATATATAATCTCACTTGTACCTCATTACTAATAATTTTACAAATTTGTTGGATTAATTATCCATTAGATTAATAATCTTAAAATAAAATTTCAAAACAAAAATATAATTATTAAGCCATAAATTAATAATCTCAATCACATACTCTAATACTGTCAATCAAACATACTCAAAAAGTATAATGTTTTCTTCCCCTTCTTTTTATCGTATCCATTTTCATGGCTCACACACCACTACTCTCACCACTCTACAAACCGAAGCATATATATATATATATATATGAAGATGATGAAGAAGGATAAGAGAATGAGAACATTAAAAAGAAAAAAAAATAAAGAGAAAGAAGTAGAAAATAAAGGTGGTAGTAGAGCTAGAGTTTCCGGGTGACAGTGAAATTTGAATTGGAGGGCTACAATGACGGACGAAGTGGGGGGTGCAAGGCAGAGGGAAGCCATGAGAGTTAAAGGGTAACTTAGTAAAGGGGCTATAGATGAATAAGAGTGTGCTAGGTGGTCAAGAGAAGGTAATAACGGAAGGTCAATGCTAGGGAGGATATGCCAATCAGGTAGAGGTTTCAAAGAGAGCTAAGAGAAAATAGAGGATGAGAACATAAAAGAGAGAGAGAATATAAAGGAGGAAGAAGATAAATTTGTAATTTTATAAAATATTCTTCCCTTATCGCAGTTATCTTTGCAAATTCTTTTTCTAGTCATCATTTTAGATTCTCCATTCAAATTGCAAATTTATTTATTTATTTTGCTGTATTTTAATTTTTAAATTTTTATTTATTAAATATATATATATATATATATTGAGGTCAATGAACTAGCATTATTGATAGTCTTATTTGATTAAATTATATGTTGTTTATACTTTCTTTATTTTGAGAAAACTTGTTATATTCGGAGGAGAAATATGTCAATAAAAATAATTTAAATAAATTTTAAAAAAAATAAATTAATTTTTTCTTAAAGTTTGTAAAAAATACATCAAGCACCACAAGTTTGATATAATTACACTAGATTCTCTTAAAATAATGAGTAATGGGAGCTTTTTTGATAAATCCACTTTCTAAAAATTTTATTCCATCCAACTCATATTCTTTTTTACTATTCTATTATGTCCTATTTGAGATAACAAGACCAAAATACCCTTTTCATCTACTTATGTTCCATTTAATTCACATTATTTTCTTATGTTTCAATAAATCCTATGGGTGACATAATTACCAAAATACCCCTAATGTGAATGTTCACACCAATAATGTGAATGTTCATATCGTTAATGTGTAAGGGCCCGGCCCATGTCGATCCTCGTGGGTGCCCGAAAAAATTCGAGTCGGGCCGGGGTGGGCCGGGGCCATTGACAATGTGAATATTCATATTGACATGTTAACATTCACATTAATAGGAATGTAAAATTGGCCCGCGGCCCGTGGCAGCGCGAAACCCGCCTGCGGCCCATGGGCGGCCAAAAGCCCGCCCACGGCCCGGCGCGGGCCCGGCCCGGCGCATTGACAATGTGAATATTCACATTGACATATTAACATTCACATTGATAGAAGTGTAAAATTAGCCCGCGCCTCGTGGCTGCTCGAAACCCGCCCACGGCCCGTGGGCGGCCCGGGGCAGGCCTGGCCCGGCCTGTTGACAATGTGAATATTCACATTAACATGTTAACATTCACATTGATAAGAGTATAAAATTGGTCAGAAGCCTAGGGCTGGCCCAGCCCGGCCCGTTGACAATGTGAATATTCACATTGACATGTTAACATTCACATTGATAGAAGTGTAAAATTAGCTCGTGCCTTGTGGCTGCCCGAAACCCGCCCATGGCCCGGGGCGGGCCTAGCCATTTTTTTTTAATTCTTTTTAATTTTTTCTACCAAAATTTTATTATTTTCCACAAAAAAAGACACTAGACCTCAGCGCGGGCTGGGCCTCGGACCGAGCCTTGAATGGGCCTTAACAGGGCCAATGGACCGGGCCGGGCTTCAAAGTGATGCCCCAGGCCCTAGCCTAGGGTCTCGGACTAGGCTCGAGCCTGGGCCCAAACGAGCCTTTCCCGAGCCAGCCCACGGGCCAAAAAATTAGGCCCAAGCCCTAGCCCTAGCACAAGGGTATTCGGGCTTTGGACGGGCCGATGGATCGAGCCTCGGGTCAAGCCAGTGGGCCTGGGCCTAGCCTCGAGCCTAGGTCGGACTTGGGCGGGTCTGGCCATTTTTTTTTAATTCTTTTTAATTTTTTCTATCAAAATTTTATTATTTTCTACAAAAAAAATGCATTGAACATCGGGCGGGTTGGGCTGGGCATCGGACCGAGCCTTGAATGGGCCTCAAGCAGGCGATGGGCCAGGGCGGCCTTCAAAGTGATGACCTAGGCCCTAACCTAAGGTCTCGGACATGCTCGGGCCCGGACCGAAACGAGCCTGCCCCGGGCCGTGGGCGGGCTTCGGGCAGCCCACGGGCCGCGGGCCAATTCTACATTCCTATCAATGTGCATTTTAACATGTCAATGTGAATATTCACATTGTCAACGGGTCGGGCCTACCCCGGGCCGAGGGCAAGCTTCGGACAGCGGGCAAATTTTACACTCCTATCAAAGTTAATGTTAATGTTAATATGTCAATGTGAATATTCACATTGTCATGGGTCGGGCCAAGCGCGCCTCGGGCTGCGGTCGGGCTTCATGCCGCCCACGGGTTGCGGGCCAATTTTACACTCTTATCAATGTGAATGTTAACATGTCAATGTGAATATTCACATTGTAAACGGCCCGGGTCGGGCCCGCCCTAGGCCACTGGCTAATTTTATACTCTTATCAATGTGAATGTTAACATGTCAATGTGAATATTCACATTATCAATGGGCCGGGCCGGGCCCACCCTGAGCCGCCCATGGGTCGTGGGCAAGTTTCGGGCAGCCACGAGGCGTGGGCTAATTTTGCACTCCTTTCAATGTAAATGTTAACATATCAATGTGAATATTCACATTGTCAACGGGCCGGCCCCGCCCCAGGCGGCGGGCAGGCTTTTGGTCGCCCATGGGCCGTGGGCTAATTTTATATTCTTATCAATGTGAATGTTAACATGTCAATGTGAATATTCACATTGTCAACAGGCCAGGCCGGGCTCGCCCCGGGCCGCCCTTGGGCCGTGAACGGGTTTCGGGCAGCCATGAGACGCGGGCTAATTTTACACTTCTATCAATGTGAATGTTAACATGTCGATGTGAATATTCACATTGTCAACGGGCCGGATCAGGCCCGCCTTAGGCCGCTAACCAATTTTACACTTTTATCAATGTGAATGTTAACATGTCAATGTGAATATTCACATTGTCAACGGGTCGGGTCGGGCTCGCCTTGAGCCGCTGGCTAATTTTATACTCCTATCAATGTGAATGTTAACATATCAATGTGAATATTCACATTGTCAACGGGCCGAGTCGGGCCCGCCCTGGGCCGCTGGCTAATTTTATACTCCTATCAATGTGAATGTTAACATGTCAATATGAATATTCACATTGTCAACGGGCCGGGTCGGGCACGCCCTGGGCCGCTAGCCAATTTTATACTCTTATCAATGTGAATATTAACATGTCAATGTGAATATTCACATTGTCAACAGGCCGGGCCGGGCTCGCTCCGGGCCGCCCATGGGCCGTGGGCGGGTTTCGGACAGCCACGAGGGGCGAGCTAATTTTACACTCCTATCAATGTGAATGTTAACATGCCAATATGAATATTCACATTGTCAACGGGTCAAGCCAGGCTCGCCCCGGGCGGCGGGCGGGCTTTTGGCCGCCCATGGACCACAGGTCAATTTTATACTCTTATCAATGTGAATGTTAACATGTCAATGTGAATATTCACATTGTCAACGGGCCGGACTAGGCCCGTCCCGGGCCGCCCATGGACCGCGGGCCAGTTTCGCGTCGCCACGGGACGCAGGCCAATTTTACACTCCTATTAATGTGAATGTTAACATGTCAATGTGAATATTCACATTGTCAATGGGCCGGGCCCGTCCCGGCTCGGGGGCGGGTTTCGGGCCGCCCACGGGCCAATTTTACATTCCTACCAATGCAAATTTTAAAATATGAATGTTCACATCATAAATTGCTAACCGTTCAAAAAATATTTATAAGGGTATCAAAATTAAATATAAGGGTATAAGTGTCCAAGAAAATAGTGTAAATCAAGAAAAAAGACTTTATGGAATAAAACTATACATACATGGGACTAAATGGGTTAAAAAATTCATTCATGGACTTCTTAGGTTAAAACACTTCTAAATGGGATTTATCAATAATTTGTCCATGAGTAATTTGTATGAATAATAAAATAATATTATCGAATAATTTGTCTTCTTTACTCAAGGGTCATCAATGTAATTTATGTTTCAAAAAATTTGGGAAAGAAATATTTTCTATTTTAGTTTTTGATTATCAATTTCAAAATATAAAATTGCACCAAACAAACTCATTAACAACTACATTCTACTATTTCTTTTTGAAAATCAAAAGAATATGAATGGAGGGAAAAGGCCCTCATGCAAGAGGAACATGCTTGTTTACCGTTTAAAAAGTTAGATTGGACGGTTCTGTTAAGCTTGTGAGGTCGACAATGTGTTTCATTTCGATAATTTAAACCGTTTAATGTGTAAATGTTAGCTTATTTTTCCTATGAAGAAAAATATCATAAATACGAGCGTGTCAGTAAGGATTAAAAAATCCTTACAGATTAAATTCAAGTCAATTATCAAGTGATTGCTTTGATGGTTCTTTTGCCTCAACAAAGAGGACTTCAAAATTGTCAAGTGTAGAGAAAAGAAAAATTAAAAGAAGAATGAGGGAGACGAAGAAAGACGATTGAATGAACAATCAAAGTAATAATTACTTACCTCTACTCCTATGCTTCGAAAAGGAAGTGCATAAAATGCTTTGAAAAGAAAATGCTGAAAATAAATGCTTTGAAATATAAATCTATATTAAACTACGCCTAAGATAAGAAAAATGACAAGAAATATTGAAATCAATTGTCTTTGATTTGAGTTCTGTATCCTTTACAATGTAGTCATGAATGACTATTTATAGATAAACACTTGTAGGAAAAAACTATCTAAAACTACCTACTCTTCCATCTCCTCCATTTAATATTCCATGATCTTCCATAACTTTCTTTAACCTCCACTTCATGCTCCATGTTTTTCACTTTGTTCTCCATCATCTTTCCATATTTCATAACTTCTAATAATCTCTAAATGAGTAGGATGATGCCACATGTCCTGTAATTATATAAAAAATAAATAATAATAAAATTACAGATTTATGGTGCTAACAGTCAAGCTCATTGAGTACTTTGTCTTGTAAAAAATCACGTTGATCGAATATCAATAGCCTCTTAATCAATACATTTTTTTGTCAATAATTTATTTTTAAAATCATATTTACTATTAAAAAGATATGATTTGATCAAGAGGCTATTAATATCTGATTAATATAGTTTTTTTGCAGAGATGACATACTTGATGAACTCTATGCATTGAACAGTTCGAATTATCAAAATGAAATCAGTAGTAAAACCCACAATCCCTACAGCACTGTTATCTACTACCAGCTCTTTCGAAAGAAAAACAGTCACGCACTTCCCTCACACTTTATTAGCTTGTCTTGATTGGAGCAATAATTTGCTATACAATGATTAGGATCAAAATTATTTGCACGAAGTTTGGAATCAGACTTATCTAGTTAGATTTTTTTTGAATGGAAGGTTGTATAGTAGAGATTAAATTTATGTAATATAAAATTTATATATAAAATAAATCTAAATTATAAGATGATAATTTTAAATAATTTATGGGTAGTTTCTAGGTTTATAGTATTATTGAATTATTTAAGCTTTCTTTAGAGACTAAGGTTTTTAACTAAAAATTAAAAATTAAAAAAAAATCATTATAAATTATCAAATCATTATATTTGAATTGCAAAAACTCTTAGAAGCAACTCAATACAATTGTCCAAGATCCAACCTCTCTCACAACTGGACTCTAATGGACTTAAGCGAGCATTGCTCTCAGCTTGTTGTAATAATGAAAATAAATCACATACCAAAAAATCATCATTCTTTTGACAGGACCTCAAGCGACACATTGTAGTCCAAAGACCTCTTTTCTTCTTATTACAAACAAGGCAAAGGCAGACACTCGGAACATTCCCAAATCTAGAAATGTCAATCACAGTATCAATGGTATCAAAAATACACCTAACGGTGAAAGCATACAAAGATAGGGCCGCTTCACAATTTGGCCACAACACCAAGAATAGATGAGTTCACACTAGCCTCCAATTCTGTTTTTGATCTTACCAAACTTCAGATTGATTGGCAAGACTAGCTAGTACACTTCTCAATATTGGTGACAACAATTACTGAGTCAGCATGAGGCCACATCCAACACAAACCACAAACATACAAAAAATAAAAATTAAAAAACAAAATCCCTCATAACATAATAACTTCTATTCCATCCACCAGACTTGGCCTGAAACATCCATCACTGAAAACCATCAAGTAAAAACTAGTAACTTTACAAAATAAATTGTCATATCATGAATAGAAATGCATCAAAAACTATAAAACTTTTCCAAGGTTAGCATCCAATCACAATTTTGAAACATGTTTCCACAATATAGGCCTTGTGAAGGCAAGTGAAATTTCACACTCATTGAAAGCATAACCAAATTCAAATCTATAGTACAGGACAACTGCAAATACTACAAGCACAAATGAGTAAATTTTGCACGAACCTCAAAACGTGGCTAATGCAGATGCTCACATCTAATTCACGAGAATTTTATTGCATTCAAATCATGTGGACGAAATAGACACGTTGTATATAAGAAATCATGCGGACCATGGTCTCTTGTTGCACCATTCATCATTTTCCTTCATTGGAATTCAGAAACTCGAAAACATGCTTAGAAAGTTCTTCGTCCTCACCATATTGTCAAATGAAACCAGGGATGGATAATTCCATAAAGGGAACGATAAATTATCAAGTAGTAAATGGTAATATAACAATTAAAAATGGTGCATTGATTAGAAAATTTCTTCATTAATGTCATTTAAATTATATATATTATATACATATAAATATATTTAATAAATATAATCTGGACGGGAAAAGCAAAACCTATCCTCACTCTACTTCCTCATTGGAATAGGAAAAACTTGTTCAGGTGGGAATAAGATGTAAGGGTGAAGCAAAGTGCGAGGAAATGACCATTCCTAGTTTAGCCAGACGAGGCCTCCCCTTTATACAAGCAATTGCCTAAGAATAATCTAGAATGTACCGTTAATGTTGTGTGTGAAATTCTCTTGGAGCCTTCAACAATCTTTCTAACTTTTCTAGAACTATTTAGAATCTATTCTCGTATATTATATACAAGTTTTAGAATTGTATACAATATTCTCGCATTCTCTCAAACTTTTTGAGAGGTTGTAGAATCTTTTATTAACCTTCAATGTTCCAACCCTCTTGTGACGAAAATTTTGTGTAGGTAGTGGTGTAGCCAGATAATTTATTCAGTGATATCATTTAATTAGTTATCAATGATGTCATTAAATCATACTTTTAATTCCAGAATACTTATCGAAATAAATTTTCATATATTTACTATAAATATAATGAAGTATCATGTATAATAATATTACAAAATAATTCAAACTAATCAAATTACACAACAATACTTGAATACACTAATATACTATTTCTTCAATAAAATTAAAAATAACAAGATTGTGATTTTCAAACAATCAAATAAATTGAGAGTGATAATCAATCACTTATCAAACTTTGTGTGTCTGAAGATGTGCCCTTGGGAGTGTATGACTGGTGCTTGACATTCGATGCCTCTCAAAGCTGCGACAATGGAAGTTTGGATGGATCAGCCGAGCAAACAACAGGGCAGCGCATTGGCTCGCTAGTTCCTATGCTAGCAAAAAGCTTCCAGCTAATTGGCTGGATTACCCACCTTTGGCCCTTGTTTCTATTTTGTCTAATGATATAACCAGTCAGGTGTTCTGATCACCTCTTCAAAAAAAATAAATAAATAAATAAATCACAACTACACCTCATGAGGTTTCTTTAAAACACAGATTGTTTTTTATGATTTAAAAAATTACGAATACCCTCGTATCATAATTTTTTATTTAACAGAATTAACTGAAAAAATAAAATTCATAATTACTCTTCTATACAATAATAAAATTACCTAAATTATTAATTGAAACATATTTCTAATATCATTAAAAACTGTTAATTGACTTGATAATTTATTAATAAAATGGGCAATTTGTTATAAAATTAGAAACTTTAGGGGATAAAATGTAATTTCCAGAACTACAGGGACGATTTATATTTTAATCAAATGTCACGGACTGTATTTGTAATTTATGTAAAAAAATTAAAATAATAATAATAATAGAGAGGAGACAAAATGATTGTTTCTTGAGAAACAAAATGTATATATCTTTGCAAGCAATTAAGAATTTTGTACTTTAAATGAACTCTATTTTTCTTTTATCTAATAAAATAATGTTTTGTAACTCAAAACATTTTCCTCCGAATGGTCCGATTTTCAAAAACAACGTCGTTTTGATTTTGATATATATTTTTTTTCTTCTTTCCCTTCTACTTCTCGTTTCCCTGTCAACGGTTGAACCAAACCTACAGAGAAAGAGAGAGAGAGAGAAGGAAGAAGAGAGGAAGAGGAGGATCTGTGTGTGTTGATGATGATGGAGGGGGGAAGATCCCTCTTGTATCTGTGTGTGTGTATCTCTTGAGAAAATCTCTCTCTCTCTCTCTCGATAGGTGGGTTTGATTTTTTGTGGGTGGGTCTGATTTTGATTTTGATATTGTTTGTAGGGAGAGAAAGTGGGTTTGCTTCAATTTTGTGATTGGTTTGGTAGTTTTTAAGAAAAAAAAAGTAGAGAAAGAAGAAGATAAATAAATGTTCAACTTCAATTTTGTCAATGTTCAACATTTGTGAAAGAAAGTGGGTTTCCTCCTCTTTTTTCTGCACAGACCAGTTCACTAATGTTGAAGAAGATGAAGAAAGTGTTGATCACAAATGTTCAACCCACTTTCTTTCACAAATGTTCCTCTCTTTTCTACACAGACCAGTTCAATTTTGTCAATGTTCACAAATGTTTGAGACAGAAAAGAGAGGAGGAAGGAAGATGAAGACGGAAAGAAGAAGAAGAAGAAGAAAAAAAAAATACAAAACGATGTCATTTTGCATTTTCGAGCCATTTGAGCCAGCTGATTTCGAGCTACCTAACAGAATTGTTTCTTTTAATATGTATTATTGTTTTTCTACTTCTAAAAAAAATTCCGTGCTTTAAAAGAAGTTCATTTTTCTTTCTTACTTTATATTTTTTTTATAAACCCTATTTATATATAAAATTTATATTCAAAAGCAAAAAATCACAAAAATGATTTATAAATAAAAAGTATCTTCATGGGTATTATATTTTGAAGTGAAAAGTCTATATTAAATTACATCATTTTATATAGAAATTATTTATGATTTTTTTTATACCATTGTTCAAAAAAATAAAAAATAATTGATATCATGATATTTGTTATGTCAACAAAACTACAAGACTACACTCACCATATTTTTACATGATGCTTTATTTACTAGCGACATACACTAATTATTATAATAATATCGATATAAATTTTATTCATATTCAATCATTAATAGTTATGCCTCCTAAAAAAAATGATATAAAAATATAATAAGACGTCTTTTTAAAATAGATTATTTTAGTAATTTTTTAACTAAAATATAAGATTAAAAAAACTAATATGCTTTGAATGACTTTTTAATTTTTTTTTACTAAAGATGTGCAAAACATAAAGAGAACTTTTTTTTTTGACTTTTTAGTATAAATTATAAGCTTATTAATTTTTTTTAATAATTTTTTGACTTTCAAGCTAAAAGTGTTGCACGCCAAACGAAACCTAAGTATAAAATTAATTATTTTTTTAAACAATTTTTTATTTTTTTGATAAATCTATTTTTTTGAGTAATTTTGATAGTGTCAATTTATGAAAACATAAGATAATATCACATTCAACCCATAATCATTTTACTTTTTTTTTCACAACCATCAAAATCAATTACCAAAACAAAAACAAAAAAAGAAGAAAAAAAATCAATTATCATCTCAGACACAACTTTTTTTAACTAAGCGAAAATAATTAAAAAGCCAAATGATCAACTAAAATAATCTATTTTCAAACCAGACTTTATATAATACTACATAATTCTAAAAAATAAAAAATAAAATATCGAAGTTCAATGAGTTCAATTGAACCCACAACTTTACGCATAGCTCCACCCATGCGCAGAAAGCAACAAGATTACACAAATGAGAAACATTTCTGCTTTTCTCTATGAAAACAAAATATTGGGAAAGGAAGGGGAAAACATCAAATGCAATAAAAAAATGCAGGAAACTGAGCTGAAAATCCAGTGCCCACAAGCTGAATCTGAACTTGAGGAGACCTATAACTAGGACCAACCTTGTAAAAAATTAGCGCTAGTGAATCTGCCAAAGCAACCAACATGAAAACCGAACAGGACGAGTCAAGATGCAAACTTTTTTGTCAAATAATTTAAATTACCCTTTATCAAACTGATGCTGCCCTGTAAGAATATATACACTATACTTTAAAGAGCCTGCAAAGTAGGCAACAACCTTCTAACTCTCATGTATTGAGTACAAGAAGCAGAGCTTCTAACTTTGCCTTTTCACATGGAAAACAACGATCAAGACAGCAATTTGAGCCACCTGATTACATGCAACGCAACAAACCCTAACCCACTGTACAATTTGCTCTCACAATGTACAACAAGGACACCAAAACTTCCCTACCCAAACCAGGATGACCCCCTAATAAGAATGTTCTGGTTGGGACTCGAATCTCGGTGTAAATATCCTCCATTTTCTTCCACTATATAATTAGAAAAATATGGCACCACCCGGGAAGAAAACATATAACGGGGGATATATGGTTGTCGGCTTCGAACAGGGTAATCAAAACCCGGAAAGGATATACCTTAAGTTTACTCATCATGTTCCAATGATTTGCCATTATATGCATCTGCGACGGTCTCTTTCTCCTTCAAAAGACATCGAATAGGAACATAAACAAATCCCTTAGGTAATCGCTGATTCTTCATAGATGCTTGATTCATTCATAGATGCTTGATCTGATGTCATTACAAGCTCCTTTTCAAATGTTTCCTTATGCTGTGTGATTTATAAGCACCAGCGAACATTTTCATTTAGATACAATCTTTTGATCAACTAAACAAAAGTTTCAATTGAACCAACAACATAAGAGGTGTAACGCACAATTATACCTTTCTAGAAATTGACCTCTTTTCCCCATCATCGGAAAGATTCTGAGATGCAACAAACGGTCTCAGTGGGATTTGTTTCCCAGAGAACGATACCCTCTCCCTAGGTTTTTCCATATAGAGGTGTTGGGATGTAGAACTGTCATCTGTTTTTCGGTCATGCTCCATTGAAAAAGAAAACTTAATACGGCGTTTACCCGAAACTGTGCTGTCAACTGTTATATCATCTGATCTTTGGATTGCTTCACTACCTGATCTGCAATCGTCCGTATTTTTGAGGGAGGTTGTAGCTGATTCTGAACTAACATTTGGTGGGAAGAAAGGACTACGAACAAGAGCAGACAAAGCAGCAGAGTCTCTATCCGAAACAAGTATGTCTTGAAAGCAAAGAACCAACTCGCGCTGCAAAATTGACAAGAAAAAAATGCTCAGCATAATTCTTAACATATGACATCACACACACACACAGAGAGGATGCAGGTTTTGAAGGGGCCACTGCAGAAAACTTGAATAATTTATTGGAGCTGTCTTTTATATTTTCTAAAAAGAAAACAGGTGATCACGTCAACCAACTAGTATTGCTAGAACATTCTTAGTATTTATATAAAAAAAGAGTGCAGTCAAAAGGCGTGCACATATATACCCACATAGAAGACCATGTGAAAAAAAGGGTCAACTTGAACAGGTCAATCCGCCAATGTAGCTATAGACCACCTCATGATATAGTCTACTGTGCAGTATATTGAACAATGAGACCATTTACTATATATTAGTAAAAACAAGGGATGAGAATAACAAAAGCCCAACCATTCTTCTGACTCCAGCATGAGGAATCCACGGTTTTATAAATAAATAAATAAAAATTAAGATAATTCAGAATAATATGACCAGATCAACCATTCATCTGACTCCAGTAACGGTAAATCCATAGCTGGTACAATTGAGTTTTCGATATCAGTAGTCGTCATCTTTATACAACATGTGCTGAACAACTAGCATCTTCAAAGATCTCGCACATTATTATTGTTGATGGAAAATATATGCTATTAAATACAGACAACTCCTTTTCCCAGTGTTCACTGTATTATTCCTACAAGGCATGTGCCACCATTTCTAGCTGAAGTAAAGAAGAAAGGAAATGGAAATTTCACAAAAACTCAAAATATGGAAGTTTACAGTTGATGACAATTATACAGCAATTAATTGCATCTCGAAGAACAAAAGGCAAACAATCTAGCCACGAAAAAGCAAATAGGTAATCTTGAAGGTTTCTAAAATTACAAAGCTTATTTCAATTCTCGATCATTTCATTTTTGCACACTTCAAACTTGTATATTTCTTTGCAAGAATCCTTACAATAAAACAATTTTTTCTTCCAAACCACCCCATTTACATCCAAATTTAAATTGATAATAAAACTCAAAATCCAACACATAAACATTGTATTAGACATTATAAAAACAGCGCCCAATTAGTACACATTGATGTGTGTTGGGGAGGGGAAAGATTGGGCACACACCTAACCTTTGACATAGTGTACAAAGTGGTTGCCCCGAGAATTGAACCCATAACCTCAAGGTTATTAGGCCAAGGTTTTGGCATTATCTAAGATGCAAATACTGCATTTAATGACCCTTTCTTCTGTAAATTAAATGAACACACTAATCCCACAACCACTATGAGTACGAAATTACACACACGCACACACACACAAACACACACACACAGAAAGAAACATCATGATCCACTTCTCAAAAGGGCTTACCTTCAATTTCTCTCGTTTGACAATTCTCTCACAAAGCAGCCGTAACCTCTCCAATTCAACCTGCACAAGGGCATGAATATGCAATTAATATAATAACACAGAAAGAACTGCAATACAGCCCGGTGATATAATTAAAATTGCGAATTTAACTATAAAAACACAAATTTTAAAAAGAAACAATGTAGTGTAACTGCAGACATGGATATGAAAATATGAGTCTAACTGAGATACGATAAAATGCCATAACCACAAGATGTAGGGAGGGGGGGGAATTATTAATTTGGTCAATTAATGCTGTCCCTCCAAAAGTACTCTTTGCAAGTTCTTTTTGTACAAAGTTTGTTTTTCTTTTGACATTCTATTCTATAAGCTCCTAATTTAAGTCCAATTGCTTCATTGCATACCCGGACCTTTGGGTGTTTCTAGAAACATTCTGTTACTAAAATCTAGGACCTTAGGATCCCTATATTATTCATGTTGCAAGAGCATACCTGTATTTGGTCTTGCAGAAAGTTTCTTCACTAACCTTATCTGTACTCTATAACAAGGCATATTATACAAAATGAAGTAGAGAGCTAATTGAGATCTGCCCTCACCTGAAACCTCTCCCTGCCTCTTTAAGATTCTATCCAAATATCTAAACACTAAGGGGTTGTTTCATAAAGCTCAAAATCCGTACTAGAAATATTGCCTGCTGGATCATTGGCGCATGATGGAATCAAAATTCAAAGAGAATACAAATTCTAGAGAGAGTTGTTCTTGGAACAATCTCAGATAGTTATAATTCATCAAAGTTGGTTACAAGATGTCACAGCTAACTAGTTATAGACTCTCCTACTAACTACCACTCACGTGCTTGGCACATGCCAATTACATCATGGCTAATATTCAACCACAAGTGTTTTAAATTAAAACCATCTTCTACTTGAGATATGTACAGCAATCAGTGATATGTTGGGTCTACAAAACACAAATCAAGACCCCTTTTAACATATTTTCAGTTTTCGTGCAAGCTGATTGTGCATTGTCGCATGCACTTAATGGAAGACCCATTAGAAAAATTAAGATTTAGCACTTGCCCTTGAATCAATTGTTGTCCAACAAGTTGCAACAAGCTATTTTCTGGAGACCCGGCAAGTTACTGGTGTAAAAACTTCATTTAAACCTATTCCATCGATAATAGTCACACTTCCCTCCACCTACCTCAGTCCTCAAAACTATGTCACACTAACGCTTGGCCCATTAAGTGACTGATTGACAAAACAGCACATACCATAATGTTAACGAGTATTGTCCTCCAACCTCTTTCCTAGTTTCAACCAGAACATCGAAACCAGAACATCGACGTGGATAAATCAGGAAAAATGCCAAATTTCACAAACTGAACTTGCAAAAATAACAGCATCAAGGTTACAACACCAGGTAATGTGTATCAAATTAAGTTTTCTGTGTGACTCTGTGCAAGAGGAAAGAAATCAACTTCTCTATATGTAGACCATGGGCATCATTATGTCTACGTAATATTTAAAACTAGCAAGTCCAATAAGCAAATACAAATTAAATCTCTCAAGCACTAATGTTCTGAATTACAAATTACATCCCTCATGAACAGAAAACCCACATATTTCTCTAAAAACAACCAGAACAAATATATGCACACCAATTCATACGTGTCATATTTGAAGAATATATCACTCCCCAGGTTTCATATCTCGTTTCTCTTTTCAATTTTCAGAGTTAAAAATAATTACTTTATAGTTTATATTTAATTCAGGACTACGCATAATTTTATATCACAAAACTGAACATAAATGTTTCTATAATACAAGTGTTGAACAGGCCTTGACTCTTACAGCCATCAAATTAGGGCTCAAATAGAATTTATTAACTAGATAGCAAATCCCCAAACCTGCTTGCAATTCTGATTAAAAACAAATACTTAATTCATAGTATCACCTAGATTACCATAAAATCATACTAATCAAAATAACTGGCAAAATAGGAAAGCACATGTCAAGATATATATTATCACCACATGCATGAAATAGAGCAAAAAATTCCACCAATTAAACAGCTACTCAGAATTCTAAGTTCAATATCTGTTTAGAATAATGGAGAGAGAAAGAGGCAAGAGCTATTGAACACTAATCACCCAAAAAAAGAGCTAATGGACACCCCGCTTTCAAAGAGTTCAGTTAAAAAAAGGTTTCTACCAATCTAATTGAAAAACAATCATAGTAATTAGAACCAGCTTTTAAATGTCAAATATTAACCAACAATTAAAGCTCCAAGCACTAAATCAAACATAAGAAAAGCAAAACCAGTCAAAAACATATATTAATCCAGATAAATCCTGCTACAAATATGTACCCCAACATAAATAGTATTTAGGAAAAAAAATCCTGTTGTGTTTAACAAATGACAGCATGTACCAAGGAAATATTGTCCATAGTTTTTTGTAAAAAACATGATCTTTTCTTCAGATGACTAAAAACTATCAAGACAAATAGAAAAAAGAATTACATAGGATAGTATACAACTGTTACACCAGTAAAAATATGCCAATAAATATAGAGCAGCTTGAACCGAGAATGATCAGAGAGCATCCTCACTCACCCTAATTTGCTTAATACTCTTCAATTCTTCAATTCCATGTTTTTGAGTCTCCACCTGCATAAAATCCATTTAGCAAAGATGAGGCGCAACAAACAACAAATCGCCCACCAAAACATGAGAAATTTACTTCACAAGCATATCAAATCAACCTTTGCTCTTTGCTCCAAGCTATGCTTTTCGCAATATGCCTTGTGCTGCAACTTGCCACCAACTATTTTAACATTCATGTAACAGCCAGCACTTCTAGCACAAGCTGGATGAAACGTGCTCTGACAGTGGCCAAAATTGCACTGCGGACAGTAAAACTTGAAGTTGATGCTACAATTACCTTACTCATATATATTCAGTTCAGAAAGAACAGGAAGAAGGGAGAGAGAACAGATAGGCTAGTGACAATCTTCACCTTTATGCAGACACCTTGTTTGCAATGGCAAATATGACAAACATCACTCCCCTTCAAAAGTGACTCCTGGCAATATAAATTAGATATAATGAGAAAGGTAGGTTTTACATGAAATTTTTTAGGTTTGCCCTAAACGCTAGCAGAAACAATACCTGCAAATTCCATGCATCATGCCAAATTTTATTCACACAGGAAAACAGCAGCAAACTGCTTCTATTTTTAGTTGGTAGCTAAGGATTTACATAAAATAAAATAGAAATTATGCTTTTATTGTTAGTATATTATTATATGTTAGTGTCTATCAGCTGTTAGTAGGGTATATTTCCTTTCCTTTTACTTTACTTTATTAGTGCCACTTTCGGCTCCTCTCCTATATAGAGGAGTTCAACTGAACCTTTGTTATAACAATCAATACAACATTCAATACAACATTTCAATACACAATTCTTTCTCTTTCTTTATACATAAAACTAACATGGTATCAGAGCTATAAGATTTAGGCCTATATTTCTTTCTTTCCGGCGGGCAGCCGGCCGGCAACCATGCCTTCGCTGCCCGCTGGAGTTTTTCAACACCTCGCCGAAGCAAACCCAAACACCTCGCCGAAGCAAACCCAAAATCCCTCTGGACATTTCGTCGAACACCATGTCTGCAACAATGATGGGCATGGAACATGCTATCATCCAACATCAAGGGGGTCACCAATGGCTTCCCTCTCCGAATCGAAGTCCAGAAAGTGATCAAGAAGCCTGTGGCTTTCAACCCCGACTTTCTTCGACACATGTTCCCCAAGATCGACTGGAACGCTCTCGTCGGAGCCTCTCAGCCCATGGGCTACCCTGACCTTCCCGACTCTCTCTCTGTTTCTTCAAAACATCACATTCTGATTCAGCTGAACATTTCCACAAACACTTCGCCACACTCTTTGACAGAACAACTCATCACTCCCCAAAACCCTGCAATTTCTCAGTCCTGATCTCACCCAACCCACCTGTTTTCAACAATGTTCTTTGCCTGCCTTTGATTCTCTCAAATACCCACCAATCTCCTCACAACCACAACCCATTTGTTAATTTCAGTCATCAATGGCTGATTCATCTTCAACTCCTCTTTCATTCACTGAAGATGTGGCTGTGACAGCCGTGAACAAGCGCTACGAAGGTCTAGTCACGGTTCGAACCAAGGCGATCAAAGGGAAAGGAGCTTGGTACTGGGCACATTTCGAACCCATCTTGATTCGAAACCCAGAGACAACTCTTCCACAGGCTATCAAGCTCAACTGCACTCTCTGTGACTCTGCTTTTTCGGCTTCGAACCCATCTCGCACTGCTTCGGAGCATCTCAAGCGAGGGACTTGCCCCAATTTCACTTCCTTTTTGAAACCCATTTCGTCAATACCAGTCTCGCAACTGCCTCCTTTGTCTTCTCCGCCTCCATGGTTGTCCACGGCCACGACACCACCCTTCCGATCTCTCTCGACGAACTGCTCGTCCACTGTGGTGACTGGTTTGGTCCGTCAAGCAATATCTAGGGTTCAGTCCTCCCCGGCGGCGAAGCTGGTATGCATCCGAGCCCACGCATCGGAGGTCGAAGCTCAACAAGTCGAGGACCATGGGACCGCATTCCTTGAGGTTGATCTGGAAGTCCTGGAGCTCGGGTTTGCTGGGGTTTTCGGGGTTCCTCAACGCCCTCATCAAGATCAAGAACGAGATCGACCCAACCCTATGTTTGTGGTGAAGGATTTGGTGGTGGATATGACGCATTTTTATCATCAGTATAAGAGTATTGAGCCCTGGTTGGTGTACATGGAAGAGAAGAGCAGCTGGACTAAATGCCACAAATTACTCTCTCTCTCTCTAACAGAGCTCTCTCACGCTCTCGGCAGCTTTGACCAAAAAAAAAAAATACACACTGGTATGCACACTGCTCCACCATGCACACAGCACATGCATACACAAGCACACACATCCTATCTTTTTATTTTAATATTGACGTCCACTACATTTTGTTTTTTTTTCAAATAAAGCCAGCATATGCCTCCACACAAAACCGTCATCACCTTTTCCACCGCCCCAACCTTCTTTATCTTATATATATATATATATTTTTTTTTTCTTTTTCTTCTTTCCACCGCCCAACTTTTTATCTTAAAAAAAAAAAACAAAAAAAAAAAACCTTCTATTCATTCCATCTAATTTTTCTTCTCAATCTTGTCCCTTCAAGCCATTCGGATTTGCACAATAAACTCATTTTATTCATATCGGGACTTCGCCCTGATCACAATTTTACACAACCAAAAACAAAACCAAACCAAAAAAAAAAAAAAAAAAAAAAACGAAAAAAACCCAAACACAACCACATCCATAGGCGGGATTTTTCTTCTCTACTCTGCCGCCGGTCTCTTCTTCTTGCCTCCGTCCTGGACGGCCCTTGACGGTGTTGCCTCCGTGTTTCCCACTCCACTGGGCACGATCACTCCCCCCTGCTCCTCCACTGCAGCATATGACGGACCTCCAAATCGGAACATAACGGTGGCCTTCCGCTTCAGCTCCTTATTTTCCGCCTTTAGCACACTTATCTCTGCTCGCGTATCCTTATACATGCGCTGGAGCAGAGCCAGTTAGGCGTTTAACTGCTGCACCTCATTTGTCCTACTCTGAAGCCGGTGCGACAAGTTTGTGACCGCAGTCATGGTCTCCACGCATGACTTCAAAGTATACTGATTGGCCTCAATATCCGTTTGCACCGCCATTTTTTGCTCCACAGACCGCATCGGAAAGTTCAACGGAGCAAAACCAGAGGTGTTTGGTTGAGGTTCACTGGCCACCGCACCAGTTATTTCTCTTGTGGACTCGTTCAGTTCTGGAAAGAGCGTGAGCAGACCACAGGAAGAAGAGGCCATGTTCTGGGTAGCTGGACGGGAAGAAGAGGCCATGTTATGGGTTGCTGAGTGTTTCAGAGAAGGGTTGGTTACAGAATGTTTACAGAGTGTTTCAGAATGCCAATGTTCAGAGGTTTCAGACTGGTTTACACAGCCTCCGCCTCAACCTTGGTTTAAATAGCCAGGGCCGATACGCGCATCGCGCGCCACTTGACGCCAGACGACAAAACGGGCGCGCAAGCCAAGGTAGTCACGCGCCTCGCCATCATGTCCGACACACCTTTTTTTGGATTGGGCACGCCTTTTGATGGCACACCTTTTGAAAGATTAGGCACACCTTTTGAGGGTGCACCTTTTCCAACGGTCCGGCATGACCCCATAAACTGTCCCGACATTGATTCCGGTTAGCTTCTACATCGGTCCGGTGTGACCTCGTACACTGTCCAGACATTATCTTCTCCAACGGTGTGACACGACCATACAGTGTCTCCTACAACGGTCTGACACGACCATACCGTGTCTCCTATCCTATTTTATTTTATTTATCAGTTTACTTTCCTGTTTTGTTACTCTCTCCAAACTCAAGTTGGTTAGTACCTATCCTCCTTGAGTTTGAGGGGGGCCGTTAGTATATTATTATATGTTAGTGTATATCAGCTGTTAGTAGGGTATATTTCCTTTCCTTTTACTTTACTTTATTAGTACCACTTTCGGCTCCTCTCCTATATAGAGGAGTTCAACTGAACCTTTGTTATAACAATCAATACAACATTCAATACAACATTTCAATACACAATTCTTTCTCTTTCTTTATACATAAAACTAACATTTATCAAAATTGTCCTCTAAGTACATCCACATACCATTCCTTCAGCAGGATTCCCCTGTCCCCTTCTGAAAGTTGATGCTAACACCCACTACAAAATTGGAAAAAAGCTAGGTTTAAATGCATCAACGAAAATAAGAGACAAAATAACTTCTTCCAACAAATGTGTAACCAATAAAATAAGAGAGTTTTACCTCCGCACAGAAAGCATGGATCCATTGACCATCAGTTGACTTTCTAAAAGCACCAGCAGTGCCACCGCATAAACCACATTCAACAGCAAAATAAGGCTTCTCCCATGAATTGACAGTTTGAGCTTCGGAGCTCCTAGATAACAACAAATCCTCACATAATTCACAATACCAAGGACCAGCAGAATCTTTAACGCTACAATAGCAATCCAAATGAACTGCAACCTGCTCTCAAGCAAACAATTTGTTAGAACTTAACAAGATATCTAGGATTGTTCAACAGTTTTCAGTCTAGGTTAGAAAACCTTGCAACGTGAACAGACTAAGATAGGGTTCAAAACTGTCTCATTGCGTCTGCAGATGTCACAAGTTCTGGAATGTTCTTTAGAAAAATCTGATGAAACTGAATGGACAAAATCAGAGTTCATTTCTGATGAAACCCGTGGAACAGCCAACTTTGGAAGTGTCTCCTTCACCCGTGGCATGTGCTGAGAGTAAAGACCAGCCCTTCCAGTCAAAGTGTTCATTTTCAAAAGGTTCTGCACAGAAAAAAAAAAAATTTGGCAATGGTATGATGATGATGATGACAATTAAGACAATGACAATTATTATTAATTATTTCATTAGTTCACCCTATAAATCGTGTTTAATTGAGAAGGTACAGAAAATACAATCAGAAATCACATTAAGTTTAGAAGAAACAGGAAATACGACCTCTTGGTGAGAACATTCATTGCGTGTATCTTTCCTAAATGATGAGATCCGTGAAGAAGATGAAGCTGCAGCTGTTGCAGCAGCTAGCAGAGCCTGGGCTTCCATGTGCCTTCTCTCTTTCCGGCCCTGTTTTTTTGCTTCTCGAAGCTCAGAAAGATACCGATTGACTAGTACAGCATCCCATTTCTGCTTCCCAACGGCATCAATCTCACATGGTAGACTCTTCACAACCTCGCAAATTAAATCATCTGCATGAACAACACAATTATATTTATATTCGTATATGCAAATGATTTAGTCAGATGTTTATGTGATACAGCATAAAGACGTAACTCTAGAAACTACACAATCTTCAAATCACATGCTTCCACGGCACTAGTAAAAGAAAGAAATGAAGTAAATGGACAGGTGATAGAGGTGAAAAAAGGGGCAAAGCAGAGACCACTAAAGCGCTTCCTTTCAACCACATTGCAGAGTAGCCTATGCTGGTAAAAAATAAGTTCCCCTTCCACCTCATCTTCTGGGGACATTTCTAGAACACCCATATTCCTGGCCTTAACCAACTGTTCTAAATTTGATCCACCAATTTCAGAAATCATGTCACTGGAATTTAAATGTTCAATTGGCTGATTACAACAAATGCCAGAACTGGAAGATGCCTCCATAGGAAAATTTTCTCGGTCCCTTGAACCTGCCAAGCAAAGTAGGTGACCACAAGACCTCAACAGATGTGACATATGAGCATCAGACAAGATTTTACCATCATACTCAGAAGTTGCATTATTTGAAAGCAGCATATTCTGCAATTCACTCATTTTGTTGCGGACAAGTGGATGAATGTAAGAACTAGACACCGCTTCAGCTTTTCTGCATTCCACAATTTATATGAATTTGATAATGTCAGGAATATGAGGTACAAGACAAATGCCCCCCAGCAGCATCAAAACCACCTCATCAAGGAAATTCAACAAGTAAACCTTACATGAGATCAGGGATATGATTCTTAATAACTGAGCAAATACGACTTTCCAGGTTTGAATTTGGCGTCAAATTCCACGCAGAGATAGCAGCCCCTTCTGCTTGACCACCTTAAGAAAGATAGCAGTTAAAAGGTTTGACAGAATCACTAATCCAAAATATGGTACAAGCATCAAAAGTAAAATATGAAATGCACACACAATAAAGATCAAAACATTTTTTTCCTTTTTATCATGGGATTTTTTAAAATAGAAAAATAAAAAAAGGGCCACCCATTTGACTAACCAGTTTACATTATTTTCTCTCTTAGAAAGTGTAATACACTGCAAACTAAAGCCAAGCATTTTCATTCATTTGATATTGGAATCTGATAGACTGTTGTACTGGTGATACCAACTGCAAAGATTAAAGACCATAATATTAGCAACTATTAAGAGATGCTTCGTCTTTTCTCCATTCTATGTTACACAAACTGTACAATGGTTGAAATATATATATATATATATATCAAGATTTTTCAAGAACTAAACTTGGCTACTGCTTGCCAAGGCTACTGTGGCAAGTTTAAGGATATCGTCTAGATCGCAACCTTGCTGCCTCTCCACATGGCAGGTTGCACAAAACCAAATTGGCACTTCCTCCACAAGACAAATATCTTTTTTCTATCTTTTACTTGTGCCTTTGTTTGGCTGTCAAAGAAGTTCTATGCATGGAAGCAACCATGACAAGAATAATGGAATTCACCCACATTGGTGCTTTGCCACCTCTCCACATGGCAAACCCTTTAATTTTTACTTCTTCATTCATTCTGCTTTGTGTTTTCCTGTTCTTTTTTCTCTCTTCTTCCTTTTTTTTTTTTAAGTACATGTGTGTGTGTGTGTTTTTTTTTTTGGGTGGGGGGCAATAAAGATACACGCCATATCAGAACAGAGACTTAAACCTTGCACCTCCACTTTATTGATGGCAGGAGAGAAACCTAGGAGAATTACCTTAAAAGTAAACTTCAATATTTCCATCTATACCAGATTTAGCACACTGTTCGACTGCAGCTCCTGCCAATGATGCAAGACAGATGCTAGGGAATCCATTTTAAGAAGTCAGGTGACCAAGTCAAATTTGAAATTTGTACTCCAGTACTCTATAACATTTTTGCTTGCACTAGGGGACCTTCTGTTCTCAGGGTTTTGTACTGTTGCATGGTTTTTTCAATGCATGTTAAACACCACTAAACATCGCAGATTCCATCAACGACAATTTGTGCATTTGTTCAACCCAATGTTGTGATTAGTACAAATACAGGAAAAAATAATTTCGTTTTATAATCTTTCAAACAGATAAATTTCAACCAGATACTGATTCGAAGGTTGTCCAACGTCAAATGATCAAAATGCGCATTGTACATGTTAACAAAGGCATTTTTCTCTGCACAGAATGACAACTTACATCTAAATTCACTCATCCTATGTAAATATGAAAATTTGTACACTCTAATAGTCAATCAAACATTTCTCCCAAGATGGAAGAGATGATTAAAGATCATCATACAACAGGGAGAGATAGAATAACTATAGAGGACATACACGAAAGCAGTACATATAAACAGATTTCTACAACTTAGAAGATATGGGTGCACTACCACCTATCCAAATGTCGATATGGACAAATTACTGACACGTAGTAAGAAAACATACAATGCCACAACTTACAACCATGCTAACACAATACCATATGGCTTTTTTTCTTCTTTTTTTTTTTTTTTTTTTTTGTAAGTGTGTGTGTAGCTTGTGAAATACATGAGACAAATGAAATCAGCATAAATAAATAGATTGCAACAAGATATGGTTGCACTGTCAACTAGACAAATGATCAACAACCTTTTCTTTATTTTTACTAATTTTGCCCCTTAAAAGATGCCATGAACGCAAGACAGTATAGCTCTATTATCAAAATCTTACGATTTGCGATTTGATTCACGGTTTGATTCGCAGTTTTTGCAAAATTGATACGAATCTATGGGCGAATCTATTTTGGAAGTGGATCTATAGTGAATCGCACGATTCACAATCGATTCACTTTTTATGATTCATGCAATTCTTGAAACTATCGCGTCTGACATATTTTCAACTATTTTTTTCTCCATCTTTTTAGTGAAAATGACATATTACAACTTTTAATAACGTTTAGTACCAAAATAACCAATATATATACATAATTATTTGTTATTTAGTGATCATGGAGTTTTTAATATAATCCAATCAGATTCAATCTGACCTAACATGCTTTGAACTTTTCTTCTTATTTTTTTCCTTAAAATATTATAATATATCTTCTAAAGATGTTTAAAGTTATAACTTACATCATAAATTATCTATTGCTATTTTATTAAATTAAATATAGTTGAATATCATATGAGTGAGGTCAGTTATACTTTTTAAAATGTTTTAGGCTTTAAAATAAAATATCCTAAATAATTCTCTCTTATTATTTGGTCATTGTTACTTGGAAAAATATGTATGCTTATTGTCTAAATATCAATTTGTTGTTGAATTATTGTTATTTTGAAAATTGAGTTTGTATTTGTTTATTGTCTTTATTAAGAATGGTTGATAATTATCTCAAAAAAGGAAAAATGCAAGATTCTGATCTTACATAGAAACTTGTTAATTTCTTACCTATTAAACTATGCGACCACAAATCTTTAAAAAAAAAAAAAAAACTATGTGACCATAATTTAAAACAACATTTTCATTCATTTAAGTCTAAACATTTCATATTCATAAGACATATTTAACATTTAAGTGTATAGATATATTTTTCTAAGTAATTTAGAAAAAGTGATGAATCTTTACGATTCACGATTCGGTACAAGACCATTTCGATCCACGATTCAAATTCCGATTTGACAACTATGCAGTAGAGTATGCTTGTCTTTATATTTTTCCCTTTTGAGTGAAGGAATCCTAAATAAACTATAAAAAATAAATTTTAAAAAAAAAAACTATTCTCTTTGTCTTGTTTTCTTCCTTGTCTTCTTATATAGTGGGTTGGAACTTTATATACCGTTCTCTGTCTCTCTTTCCCTTACAGCCCCCCCCCCCCCTTCAATTTATTTTTCTTCTTTGTGTCTGCTGCTTATCTCTGACCTATCTATCCTCTACCTTGTCTTCTTAGAAGAAGTCCATTCAATTTATTTTTCTTCTTTGTGTCTGCTGCTTATCTCTGACCTATCTATCCTCTACCTTGTCTTCTTAGAAGAAGTTCATAAAGAGATGGAATGTACCTAGATATAAAATCCCAACCCTCTATTACCCTAATCTCCTTCTTCGGTGTATCATGACATGGCAAGTAGCTTGGCCTAATCAAGCACTGCTTTTGTGGCTCGTATGTCTACTTGCATTATTATGTATTAACCTAAGAAGCACGGATACAGATACGGATGCGGATGCGGACACGGGTGCGAACACGGGACACGGTGATCTCAAAAAAATTGAGATATGGATATGGTGAGGACACAACAATAAAATATGTTTTCATATGTTTTTATTTGCTATCTAGATTAACATTACATTCACAAATAATTAATACTAACTCTAATTCTTTTTTTATTTTTCTTTTAAAAAAAAAAAAAAAACACTTTTAAATTAACACTTCTAGTTATATATTTTTTTATGGATGATCTATTAAGTATTTAAATCTAAAAATAAAAAATAAACATCTAACATTCATTAAAAGTACTAAATAAAATGGAAGAAAAGACAACTTGATATGTCTCTAGTGTGTCCTCGAAGTGTCCCCTAAATATAAATTAATTAAATAAGGGGACACGGCATGCAGTGTGTCCCACACGTGTCCTTGAAGTGTCCGCGTGTCCCCAAAGTATCCGTGTGTCTGACACGGATACGGCACTTGCTTTGAAGTGTCGGTGATTCATAGGTATTAACCAATAATCCTTCCACTTGAAAATTTATATATCAATAAATTTGACAACACTGATTCCACAACCTTATGTAACTCAAACGATATCTATTAAAGCTACTAGATAACAAATACTACAGAAACAAAGCATGACAACAAGAATGGAAGCAAATTAATACTTTCATATAATGATTGCCACATTCAAGAATCAAGGGCCAAATCTTCCAAAACCAAGTTGTGTACCGTCCAGTTTTGGACTAAATGGAGATTCTATCTTTTTTTTGTTAATCTTAGGTTAGTATGCGGCTGGTATAATAGTATAAAGTAAGATGACGTATCAACAAGAATCACCAAATTGCATTCAACTTAATCCATTGCAAGATCCTAGTTGATATCATCTTAACCCATTTATTTAACTTCCTAAAGATCAAAACAACCAAGAGTTGCATAGAAATATAATCCGCTATTCTATGTTGTATCTACGTACAACTTACAGACAAATTATACTATAAAGAACAAAATATAATAGGTCCAAAAAACAAAGCCAAAATTGACAAATAAGAAACAAATATACACAGAAGATGGCAATTTTACTTAACAAGGTAAATGGTATTAGGTCCCATTTCTTTAAATTGAGTTGTAATATATTTAAAACAATCATTTAATTTTTTTTTAAAGAATGGAGAATGATACATTTCTCCTTATTGAATTTTACCTTGTAATTTGCAAATAAGCTATGACAACTATAGCTTTTGGAAAAAATTAGAAACAGAAATATCCCTCCACACCGAAGATTCATTCAACTCAAGACACATCTCCCCAAAAAATATCTTTCATCAAAGTAAACACAATTAGAATAAAGAACTTAGGCCAGTGAGGGAACAATACCAATTCCTATGGTGCAAAGAATTTAATGTGGCATATAATAATCTTTCCCTAAGACAATCCCACTGGTAAAACATCAAAGGCAAATAACCAAAGAGAAGATCATACGTGCCTATCAAACAACTTTAATTAGGCTAAAAATGCTTTGGACTTCCTGCATCCAGTGATGGAAGTTAGCTTTAATCAACTAATTTAAGGGGATCCACTTTCAATCAACATTGAACCTACGCAGAAGGAGGAATCGCCCGCGGTTCCTGAATATAGTCAGTATGAATCAAGAGAGAAAAGATCATGTCGTGATCTTTGAGTGTTGTGTATAATATATAGTTTCATAGAGTTTTAATTGAAACTTCGACCATACAGCATTTGCATTGATTTGAAAGCAAAATAAAACCTAAAAATAGGGGGCTTGTGAATTAGCTACATGAGGATGACCTCATTGTAGTTTTCCTTCCCAATTACAATAACTGCACAATCATTAGAAGTTACAAAATTCTAGAGTAATCCATGGACGGAAAGAAAGAAAAGGATTGTGTGGAAATTGTAGATCATCGTCAAAAACCAAGGTAGCGTTTGGTAGAATTTTAGAATTATGATTTGAGAATACAGTTGTATTTTGAGTTTGTGAGTTTTGGAATTATGATTTGGAAAGAGAAAATTTATTTGATTATGAGTTTTGAATTTTTGATGTGACATATGAAATGAGAAAAGTTATTTGCTTATGAGTTTTGAAAAGAGTTTTCAAAACTTAATTCAAAAGCTTATAACTCATAACCAAACACACAACTCAAAACTCTATTGAAAATTCTATTCAAAACTCATAATCAAACTCTTTTTTAACATTCAATTCAAAAAAAAATGTCATTTTGGTCTAAAAAAATAATTTTTATATTTAAAAAATATCAAAAACAAATATAAATTTTTTTTTTTTTTCAAATAACATGTGGCGATTGGCGATTGCAAAAAAAAAAAAAAAAAATTACACTGTTCCGGTCAACCGGCCAGACGCCGGGGAGGATGACAAGGTAGACCCAAAATTCAAAAATCCTTGGCTTTTCAGAATGGAGAAGACGAAAGAGAGAGAGTAGCCAAACGTGAAAGAGAAATATATTTTGAAATGTGTGGTGGAATCACATTTCCAAAACTCTATTCAAACAATGCATGCAAATGGAGGGGTGGAATGATGATTGCAAAGCTTCACCAAACACAGCCTAATTTTTTCTTTTTTTGAATAAGTAACATTACTAAAATTTTATCAGGAAACCAAGGGGCAGCACCCTTGTACAATCTGAGCTATAAACAAGAATAAATATAAAATACAAACTACAAACCAATCCCAAAATTTAGTTCTCCAATATCTTCCAAAAAAAGAAAAAAAAAAAAGAAGAAGAATCATAAAACTTCCCCTACAGCCAAAAATGAATACAACAAAGGAAGTTTAGCTTGATTAAAGGAATCATTGTTTCTATGTGCTCAATTCAAAGTTATGTTGATTCTCTCTCCAAACACACCACATCATGCGCATAGAACGCACCATCCATGCCTTCTTCAACCTCTTCAAATGACACCCATGAGCCCAACCCCCATATATAACTCTAGAATAGAAGCCAGAATTACCCAACTCACTCCAAAAACAAAGAACAAATTCCATTAATCTCTAGCAACATCACAATAAATCATGAATGCTCCACTAGTACCTCAGCCCTCTTGCACAAGCGACAACAATTGAACAAAAAAGTAGCTTTCTTTTTTTTCCAAAATCCAAAACCATCGTGCAACAAAAAATTGACTAGTGGGAACCCCGGAGTTCCAAACTGTTTCTGAAGAAAGGATTTATCCTTCCACCACCAATAGAAAAATAAAAAATGTTTAGGACTTTTGACAATGTACTTGTGTCCCTTGTTTATAAACTTCAATTTGTCTCCCTATCCCCAAAGATCTGTACAGTGTACGCCAGCCCAAAAAAAATACCACTGCCTATGACTCCCAATATTGAACAGCCTGAATGAAAAGAGGTTTCCACACCAACCCCCAACTATGAGAAACAAGATTAACAGATTTCATGAACAATAAGCATAAATAATAAGAAACGTGCCAAACAAGCAACATGCTCAAACAGTGGAGATTTGAAACTTTAAAAGAAAATTCAATCTAGCCTTAATTGAAAAGAACCGTAATTAATTTTACAAAAAGAAGCAAGTAAGATACCAAAGCAATAATTTATAAAGCATACCTTCATGTTTAGGTAAATCGCTTGCCAAGGTATCATGAACCCCATCAGGCTCCATCAAATTCTGCACAAACAAGAACCAAAACAAGAAACATTGTCAATTCTAGTCGCTTTAAACAAGAACAATGAAATAGTTTGAGACATACTCCTAGTCCCTAAAAAAATGATGATGATGTCGGCACTAGCAATGTGAAAAATCATAATGATGCAGAAGCCTTAACAGTGTGATGGTGGTGGGTTAACACACAATATGTTGTGATGGCAAAGAAGATAACGGTGCAAGCAAAACAAAAACATGGACTGCAGCAACTGAAAACTTCATTTTATTTCCCAAATTCTATCCACAAAAACAAGCTACAAAGTCCACCAATATAAAACTAAAGAGCAGTAAATAATTGAATAAAGTAATTACCTTCTCAGTGGCATCAGAAACAGATTTTTTAGTTGAATAATCTGTGTTCTCAATGACGAATTGACCTCTTTTAGCCCCATCCATTACTATTCCATCATCACTAATTGTTTCCTTAGATGAGCATATCACTTTGTTATCCTTCAAAATCTTAATGTTGCTTTTGGTTTTTCTCCGTGGTGGAACCGACTTAACAGGAACAACATCAGGGATATCTGACTTTGATATCTTAATAGCATCCGAATCCTCAGAAGCCGCTGTATCATCCTTGGACGCAATTGAGGATTTAATTTTAACTTTAAGATTTTTCTGTAATGTACCAACATAAGCATGATTTCTAAGCCATGTCACTATTTTGCAATGCAAGTCAGGGACCACACAATCATCCTGTGAAATCAAAACAAAGATGAGAATAAGATACAACTAAAACTATTCAATACATAATACGCGTGTTTAAATGTATAACATAACCTATCCTATTCAGACATTAATTACAAATATGAACACTTGCTGAAATTGTGCATTACAGCAAGCATTGAGGCCAATGAATCAGGTGAAACGCCAATCTCTGAGGCTATATCCTTCACATTGACTTTTCCTCGATCAATTAACTGCAAAAAAGCCAAACATAAAACTTAAAAGAAGATAAAGCTTATACATAATTTCCACTACAGATGAATTTCCATATATAAAATATTAAATAATAATGGAAGTATCTGGTTCTGCAATCTACCTTCTTGAGAATCACAATAAAATCCAAGGAGTCTGATGTGTTAGCATCTTCATTGGTGCTCCTCTCTAATGTCTCTGCACTAAGAGGTTGCTGAGCATCACCACATTCAGACTGAAGTTTACAATTTGATCTGGCATCTGACAATCCTTCTTCGTGCAGTATGCTATTGCCTAACTTATTGACATTAGTATTGGCTTTTTCAATGTGAACGGAGATTTTATCTCCATTTTTCCTGCCAATTTTTAACTTAGGCAATTTGTTAACTGTTTGCGTCACTGATTGATGCTTGGTAATGCATGAATCGGAACCAGTTGCTATAGACACGTCTCCTGGTTGTGGAATGCTGCTAACATTCTGAACTTCAGAATGCTTTGAACAAAAGGCCCGTAACTCAACCTTGTTTTTTGTGGGGGAGGGAGAGAAAAAAGTTTTATCAGCAAGCCACATTCAACACAACACCAACCATTCAAAGAAACAAATAACAAGTCTTACATCGTCACATCCAAATTTACCCCAAATCTCCATTCTGTGCCTTGCCTCCCTCGCACATATAGGATGGAATGAAGTTCTGCAAGTTCCTAAGCAGACACAAAAACAAATAGCATATTACCAACAGAGCACCATTATCACACACTGAAAATCCTATCACACACACACGCACACAAAAAGAACAAGAACAAAAACAAGAACAAAAAAAGAAAAAGCACTTTCTTTAAGAAAAGGGGCAAGCATAACTGATGTTATAAGGTAATAATGATTTGACGGGCGCAGCTAAACGAGATGTCTGGTCGCAACTACTGGAGTAACATGCAAAGCATGTAATGGGTTAGAGGATTGGGGAAAAACCTAACATGCTTGAGAGAGGAATCTGCAAATTAGTATCACAATAGGCAATACAGCTAACAGCCCGGTAAGCATATTGATAAACAAATATAAGAAAGAACTAATAGAGTAGGATAAGCCAACACAATTGCAAGATTTTAACCACAAATTTTAATGATGAGAGGAAATTTTCACTTGTAGAAAAAAAATAGCTTTTGGCCAAGAGATATTTGATGCTGAAATTTGATAACCACGACCAAAACAAAAAATAAGGCCAGAAGGAAAAAGAGTTGTTGCATAGCGCTTTATAAATTAATCATGAACATGTTGGATAATCTGGAAACAACTTAGACACATTAATGGCACATTAATGACCAACTTAGACACATTAATATCAACTAGAGAGCCGTCACCCTATGTGTGTGCAAAACATGGCTTTCAACAATAATGTAATGGGAGAAAGAGCAGGAATCAGAAGTTGCAAGGAACGTATAGTCATTGTGTACTCCAGTTTTTTCCATTTTTGCCAAAACAGTTACCAATAGAAATACTTTTAACATTGTACAAATGTTTTTTTTTTTTTTTTAAGAAAACAATTTTGACATTGAAATTTGCATGACACATCTTAATTTTGTTGTTGACACCAAACTGAATTGTTGGCTTTATATAATAGTATAGATAGTATATATGAATACCTATACCCATGCCAAATAGATGCAGTGATAAGCACACAACAAAACCACAGCTCCATAATAGAATTTTCATTCAACCGTTTCACAGGTGAAAGGTTCTACATTTAGAATCCAAGAGAATACTGATCCTAAGTAATTGTCCAGAATCTGAACACATGCTGAACTTACAAAGAACCATGACCCAGGGCAGAAATGGGAGCACAGAAGCGAGGAAGAACAAGAAGAATTATGTCTTGAGAGTGCACTATGGTCATGGGTACATATAATAAATTAGATATATATGGGTGGAGGGAAACAAATAGAGAATTAAGTTTAAAAAATAAAAATAAAAAAACAAAACAAAACAAAAACTAGATCATCTATAGAAATTAAAACAACACCATTCACAACAAAAGCAATAGGCTTTACAAAGATCCTTTAATTTTTAATTTTTAATTTTTTGATAAATAAATCATTTTATTAGAAAACGAGCATCAAAGAGATGCAAACAAATACAAAGAAGCATAAAAAACTACAACAACCTATACATATAAATCATCTATAAAGTCCACCAACGAAAATAAATCCGGATACACCTTCCAGAAACCCAATTATACAAAATGATCAAAAACTGATTCTTCGACCAAACCAGCCACATAAGACACAACGGCGTCAAATCCCAAGCCTTCCTACGACGTTCACCGACCTAATCACCTCTCCAACTACACAACACAACCTGGACCCCATCACATCACACTATACCCAAACCACACCAAAGACAAAGAAAATCAAACCCCAAAGCTAGACCACCACCGGACATACAATAACAAATGTGAAATAGTCTCAGCATCCCCGACACCAAATGCAACACCAATTGACCAAGATATGACAACGACAGAAAAGATTATCCATTGTCAAAATCCGGTCAAGCACTGCTGTCCACACAAAGAAAGTCACTTTGGACTGCACACGAGGGACCCGCACATGACACCACAAAAAAATACTGCCCTGTGACCCAACATAGCTCGATAGAAAGAAGAGACCATAAAAACCCATTTAGCACCCTTAACCTACCAATCGCCCACCACCCGGATATCATAAAGGAAAGCCAACAACTCCACAAACACACCACCTAACCACCAGTCCTCCCCAAATACGACACCACCACCGCGTCCTTATCCACCACTATCTGAAAAATTAGTGGGTACATAATTTCCAACGATTGATCACCACACCATCTATCCTTCCAAAACCTCACGCGCTCCCCACACGAAAACCAACCCACTTATCAAACTCCCCCTTCCCTAAAGTTATACCTTTCCACAACCCCAAACCATGAGATGAAGTGGAGGATTGGAGTTCGAAGGATTCTTTTATTTTGGCCAAGACTATGTTTATATAGGTATAGATAGACTACCAACTGCACATACCAATCAACAGAAGAACCTCCCACCAGGCCATCAAACTGCATGCATCTTTTTGTTTGATAAATAAAAGTCAATTTTATTAACGAAAAAGCATAAATACGATGCTAACAAATACCTATAGGCATCTTAATTTGGTTGCTGACTTTTAAAAATAATTAACTTCGCTTATTTCTTCCTAGTTCTTATAAAAGTAAAAAATACAGTTAACAACCAGGGTGGCACCACATAAATTTCAAGGGGTTCACTTGAACATCCTGAAAATATACACACACACACACACACACATATATATATATATGTATAATATCAATCATATATATCTTCGAATTTCAATTGTGACATCTAATAAAAAAATAAAAATAAATTGAACACCCTCGATGTCAAGTCCATCCCACACCAAAAAAGTGTTATCCAACCCATTGAATAATTCTCCATTTGTTCCTCTCCCGTGATGGGTTGTTGATCTTTTTGCAGTTTGAGGTGTGTGGTTATAAGGTTTTGTGTTGCAAAGTCAAATGTCTTTTGGCATGGGTTGCAGGTTAAAGATGGTGTATTGCAATGGTGTGTGCATTTCTTGGTGTTTCCATTCTTTGACCATGGAGTTTTGGTTGTTGCGGGCAATAGGTTGATTCCTAGCTGTTGTCTAGACATTTTGCTTTGGTGGTTCAAAGTAGAGAATAGTTGTTTTGTTGGTTTTTGTGAGCTGAACTATATGAGATGATTGGTATATGTTTTTTTGTTGGTCTTAAATGCTGATATGCTTTGCCATTTTGAGTGTTCATTTAAGGTGTGTTTCCTTAATTGTTTTCGATGAGCTGAAGTGTATTTAAAATGCTTCTTGATCTTTTGGATACTTTTCACCTGAGTTTCTTTATTAAAATGCTTGTTGATCTTCAGTGCTACTCTGTCAAATTGAGTATATTATTTATTAGTTCTGCCATTATGGATAAACTTTCTGAAAAAGAAATTATTTGTTAAGTGTGATTTCTTTTATCTAATTTGTAAAATTTAAATTTTTGAATATCAACATGAGAAAATTTTCTGGAGCCACCACTATTTATAGTGGCATAGTTGATACAACATTCTTCAACTGCTCAGAGATACGTCAAACATGTAATCAAAATGTCATAATACAAAATCAACACCATACAATCCACATCATCAGCTCAAATATGATCGAGTCTGCAAGCTAAAGATTTGCAATATCCATATATCCCAATAAACAAATGCTCTCCTGGCTAACCATCCAACAAAGAAATGCAGAGTGGTGTAAATAAGGAAGCAACAAACATACCATTACTGCACCGAACACAGGCACCACACTTCACCTTGCATAAATAACAAACCAATTTTCTCCGTGTTTCCTTTATTCCCTCAATGTTCATTATTGGCTCCATTGTCCTTGTATCCTGTATGTATACCTCAGGAATCCATTGACAACAAAACAAGTGAGCGAATTCCATGGACCCACCATTTTCACTTTGAACACCTCTCTTGCTAACAGGTTTTAAAGCACCACCCTGCTTCGGGCACAGCAGACAATGCCTGACAGTGCTATGGACTGCATTCCTCTGCTTACACCAAGAACACAACCAAGAACCAGCTAAATCATCCTGCACACCATAGCACCTCTGATGAACTGCTACATTACAAGAACTGCAAACAATTAAACGGTTCAACTGATCACCCGTGTCACCCAAGCTACAATAGTGACATAAAGATGACAATCCTTCAACCGAAGATGCAAAAAGTAGCTTCCCTAACCCTGCATCCCTGCCCAGAAGTTTCCGTTTCTTCGAAGGCCGCTCTGAGGTGAGATATATCTTATTTCTGGAACCTAAAAGCCACTCTACACCACTATATGATTTTTTCAACTGTGACAAGGAAGAACCACCCTTTTCTTCTTGAAGCAAAACATTAGCTCCTGAACTATCTACTTCCACAAAATGCTCACCCTGATAATTAACCTCCTCTTTCACAACAACTCCACAATCAGAACCAACCCCATTTGCATTCACATCATTCAAATTTCCCAAAACTGGAATTAAAAAACACTTCTGACTAGCTAGCAAATTAAAAGAAGACGATTGGTGTAACTTGTCAATGTCATCCACACTCAATTCCCTGAAGTACTCCTCAGTCTCAACCCAAATGTTCGACCCACGGGACTTCTCTACCCCAGCTGCCCGCGACGACTTCGCCTCCACACCCGAATGAGACTTCTTGTGCCGCTTCCGACTATCCGAATGCTTGGACAATAAATTCGCCAACCCACTGGGGAGAGTAAGAATATTAGATGCCTGAACATCCTCAGTATCAAACGGCGAGCGCCAAGACAGCGCCTTCCGAGCCTGCGTATAGAAATCGGGTTCTTTCGCGGGAAATTTGATCATAGCCCTAGAAATTGGGGACAAATTCACCTCTGTATCGCAACCTTCGTCCACACCACCACCAATCATCTTCCTCCGCCGGTGACATCGGCCTCCGTTCATTGCCTCCGCCATCCACCACCACCACCCATGAATTCCATCAAACCCTAACCCTAACCCTAACCCTAACCCTAACCGTTAGCGGTACCTCCTATTGTTTGGACCTGATAGAGAATCTGTATAGAGAGAAAGATCGTTCGGGGAGATTGGGGGAGAGGAGGGGAGTCGAAGATAGGGTTAGGGTTTGCTGTAATTGTCGTTGGTTGTCCTTTGGATCCGTTATTGCTCGAGTGAAATTATTTTCCGCAGTTGGATTTCGCTTTCGAGGAGATGAGGGATAATAGAGATATTCCCAATTTTTGGCAGAAAGCCAAGGCAGGTCCGTTTTAATTTTTATGTTTTTTTTACGTAAAGCGTGTTTGGAAAGTTGGTTTTTATGTAGGTTTTTTTAGTTATAGGATATTATTGGATAAAAAATTTTTAGTATTTAGAAAAATAGTTGGATTTTTTTATAATTGGATGTGATATTTGTGAGAGAAAAAGTGAAATGATTGTAGAGTTGGATGTGATATTTTATTTGTATTTGTTTTTTTTTATTTTGCAAAACTTTTATCTTTTAGTGAAAAAAAATGAGAAAAAAATTTGGGAACCAAGTTCCCAAACGCCACCATAATGGGATGGGATTCTTTTTCTCTTTTTGTGAAACTGAGGCCTCGTTTGCAACTCTTATTTTTAGTTAAAAATTTAAAAAATTATTAAATTAGTTAGAAAGTCAATAATTTATATCTAAAAATTAAAATTTCTATTTTTTCTCTATTTTTTATATATCTTTTCGTAAAAAATCAAAAAGTCATGCCAAACATACTAGTTTTTTTTAGCTTATATTTTAATTAAATAGCCAAAAAGTTACTAACATCTCAAACATACTAATTTTTTTTAGCTCATATTTTAACTAAATAGTCAAAAAATTACTAAATTAACGTGTTCCTCCTTGATTTATATTTTATGAAATTATTTGTAAACAACAAAAAAAAAAAATCATTGCAAATTTATTTTATTTTTTTAAATTTATAAAATTAAAATTATAAAATTTAAAATTCTATTTAATAAATAAAAAACCATCAATTACCTCAAATCAAATAAAATTATTATTATTATTTATTTGATAATAAATAAAAAACCATCAATTACCTCAAATCAAATAACATTATTAACATTATTATTATTATTTATTTGATAATTGAATAAAATTACAAAGACCGCTTATAATTGAATAAAATTACAAAGTTCGCTTGAGTCTATGAAAATAATGTCCAAAATTATTTTTGGATTAAGTCAAGTGATTTTTTTTTTAATATGGCTAAATTGCTTAAAATTCCGGTTAAAATCCCGACTTAAACACAATCGTAATTCATATTCAACAAGTTTCTATTAATGATGTGAGATTTAGGCTTGGTTTAACATAATCAAAAAAAGTCAAAAAGTCACTATCATATTTAAGTCATATCATCTTATTTAAGTCGCATCACCTCTCTATCACATCATTTCAAACTCAACTTATATCCATCCTATATTACATAAAAAGTCAAAAAGTACACTACACTCCAAACAACTCCTTAGGTTTTGTTTGTTTTGTTGTGAATTTTTTGTGTATCATTTTTTTATTTGATAATAAATAGTGAGCCAATTATTTATTTATTGAAAACCTTCTAATAAAAAGACTAAACATATTATGTTGCTAATTTTTGTAAGCCATTTTTTTGTAATGAGCTAACAACCATCTCATTTAGAAATGTCTCTCATTTGTACAATTCTAAAGATAAACATTATAAATCATTCTATAAGATATTGTGATTTGCAGAAGATTGTTAACACACAAAAAATATAAAATGAAATTTATTTGTTATGTAAGATTACTAGTGTATGCCCGTGCCTAAAGGCACGGTGTAAATAATGTTGGAATTAAAATCTAGTTATAATAAAGGCACATTCTTTTTTTGATAAGATACTAAAAAAAATAAAGAAATATTATTCTTCTTAAAAAAATAAAGGCATATTATTCTTCTCAAATAAAATAACACCTCTCCCTAACCTTAATGTAAATTAAGAAACAAACATATAAGTTTTGTAGCGTTCAAAAAAACATAAGTTTTATAAAGTTTACCAATATTGCAAATCAAAATATGAGCAAGTAAAAAAAAAAAATTATAAACACTAAACAAAATACAAAAATCAAAGCTATTGTATACTCGTTAACATTCTATAATAAAAAGAAAAAAATTACTAAACACCACATAAAGCACACCAGCAAATGCTCTGCAATCTCAACAAATTAAATTGAAAATTAAATATCAAACAATGCACACCAACCTGTACTCTACAATTCCAAACAAATCAAATATTTATATAAAAAAAAAATTAAATGCCAAACAATGTACATCAGCCAATGCTCTGCAATATAAAAATAAAAATAAAAATACACACCAGCTAGTACTACTGCTGCCAATCAAATTACAACTATATAAGCAAAACAAACATTATATTGCCATACACCTGAGCCGATAATATATGTATACTTTACAAAAGAATGGGAAAAATCTTTACAAAAGATGTGTTTGCTTCACAAAAAGTGGATGTATGCTTTACAAAAGATGTGTCGATAATGTCTTCAAACATGTGTTTACCCAAACTTCCTCTTAATTACTTTCTAAAAAGTCTTTGTATCAACTTGTATGTATCCCCAATGAGGAGCATGCACAACAATCTAGTAATTTGTAGAAGCAAAAAAATATAGATTAGTATATTTGTTGAAAAAAAAATAATATCAAAATACTTTGAAATTGAAATTGCCTTATTACATTAAGTGGGTTCACCAGTGCCTATATAATTTTATCTATATAATTGGTGCATAATTTCAACAATATTTTTACTCGAACCTAAAGGCACTCTCCTTCCAGCCAATCATACAGTTTGAAAGGTATATATAGTATACATCCAAACCTAAGTCGAGTAAGTTGTCAACAAAAATCATCGCATTCATATAACGAGTTGAATATGGCTAAACCAAAGAGTTAATGTAAAGATAATTAATGTAAAAAAGTCATCAATTACATTAACTAAAACAATTTTAAAATTGAAATTGTTGCCCTAAAAATTAGCCAAAGATAAAAGGATTTGAAGTCGTTCAATAGCCATTCTAGTATCGATACCTGGAAAAAAAAAATGAAAAATAATAATAAAGTTAGATTAAATGGATTAAAGCAAAATATCCAATTAGGAGAAAAAATGCCTAATGTTCAGTATTTTCAAATCAGCATCACAGAGTATGTAATAAACTTTTTTACTGCTCAAAAGCATCTATCATTTATTAGACACCACTTGCCATTACACACAGTCCAACTCACTTTCTTCACATGTTTCCTTGTCTAGTTTTGCTACCTTTACTATGTACTTGACAAAAAATGAAAACACATGTTTTCCTTTACTAACTAAACCAGGCAAGAAAAACAATGGGACACAAAAGCTCTACACCACAATTTTGTTGTCCTCATATTTCAAAAGGTTAAAAAAGAGAAGATAGAAATAGAGACGAAAAAAGAACCTGCAACTTTAGTTTTTTCTTAAATAAAATGTAAATTTATAAATCCCAATTAAACTGAAACACATGCATAACTAATTTAAGAGACAATTAGACATCAATATTTATTTTGACAATAGGGGATTTCAAAACTTAGCACAAAATTATTTCCAAAGTTTCAGAGTAACTCAAAATTTACCAACGTATATTGTTTTAAGAAAGGCATTTATTTTGTTACCAAGATTAGTCTATGTTCACCCCCAAAAAAAATAGAAAAAGAGATTTATCTATGTTTATCTACCCTTTTTATTTATTTTTTCAATTTTTTCAATCGTCATTATGCACATTTTGTTTTTGGTTTAAATCTTCAACACATACTCCCAACAATCACCAAAATATGTAATGGCCAAGCCAACACTTTCTTATGGGGGGAAAAGAAATCTAGTGTACAGTGCATGAGTCATTCAAATAAGCCATTCTATTAGGTTTCTCATAGGTCATACCAATCCGTTCTATTTCATTACACTACTTGAACATTCACCAAAACCACTCATAGAAAAGCTACAAAGACTACTACAACACCCTTTACTAAGCTCCATAAGAAAGAAAGAAAAAAAGATTGAGAAAAATAATCTAGTGAAAAAAGTGTAGGACAATCTTCACTGTATTTAAAAAGATTAAATTCTGTTGTGTACAAAACAACAACAAGAATAAAAGAAATAGAGAAAATGAGAGAATTTGTTTGATTACAAAAATCAAACTCGAAATAAAATAAATAAATAAAACCACAGATTTTATTTTGTTACAAAAACAAAAATAAAATCTGATTAAATAAACAAATAAAAAGCAGAATAAAATTAAACAACTTACTTGGTTAATTTATTTGAATAACTTTTCTGATCAAGTCCAGTGTTTAACACTGTGTCCTTAAGACAGATTCGTCCTCTCCACGGTGCTTTCAGAATTTGGACGTCTATCTCCCAGGATGAAATGATCTTACCACAAACAATAGCAGCACTACTAATTGTTTGCCTTACGAACACACTAAGTGTTTACACTCTTTCTTTCGGAAATAAAATGCAGCAAGATGAAGAATATAATTTGCAGAGGATAGTCTATTTATAGATGTAAAGGTGGCTCTTGGTTTTGAATTGAACAGGTATGAAACCTGTTAGTTTCAAATTTAAACAGATTTGAATCTGTTGGGTTAATTATTCAAACAGATAAAAACGGGAAGGGCTCTGTTTGTATGAGCAATAAATCCAAAACAGTTTAATTCTGTTTGAAAACGGGAAGGGCCCTGTTTGGATGAACAATAAATCCAAACCAGTTTAATTTGAATTATGGATTTTATTTTAATAATAAAAAATAAAATTAAATTCAAATATTTTTGGCCCAAAAAGATTAGAAGCCCAACTACACACCACGCACCCAGCCCGCTCGACCGGACGGCGGCGCGCGTGTGGTGATTTTTGGGTCCAATGGGTCTAGCCAATTTTGCCCATAACCTCTCCCTCTAAAACACTTGGGTACCCCTTGGGGCACACCCCAAGTATCTCACCCTAAGCCTTATAAACCCTTTCAAAACTTCTCACAAAATCAATGTGGGACAAGCCAATTTACAACCTTAAGGAATTTCCACCATAACTCCATTTCCATGGAGCATACTTTGGCTTCAATTTCCCATTCACTCGGTAATGGTTTTGAGCAACCAAATATGCCACGTGAATCACAACGCGACATAGAACGCGTTACCACTTTGACCCGAGTAAATCGATTCTCGGGGCCCACCTAAAAAATAGACCAAACTTGAGAAAAAATTCTGGTTTTACCCAGAATTTTTCTACCATTTCCAACAAAAAGCAAATTAAAGAAAAATGTTTGAGCAATACTAATTATTATTTTTTATTTTTATCGTTGTTTACTTCTCTCATTAGTCCTATTTTGCTTCGATCTTTTATGCAAATGGAAAGGGAGTTTTGTTTAAAACATAACTACAAAAGTAACAGACCAAAAAATTTAACTTTTATCAAAATTATACGAGTAATGAAACAGATGTAATAAAGAAAATTTGTGTGAGAGGGTTTATACATTTGATTATATCGAGAACCTAGAAATTGATGATTGTGTGGGTGATTTTCCGACCACACTGCCCGCTTAGTAACCAGCTGGAGAGCACTGGCAGAATAGATGGTACCTGACTGACCTGCAACAGAAATATAAGAATCCCGCGGTGGTTTCGACCACCCGGGGGCACTCCGACGATCAAGTCAGTATATCTCTCAAAGATAAATCAAGTATTAAACTCACAAGCTTGAGTATCAAAAGCATACCTTAGACCCATGGGGGTGCCTCTCTTTTATAGCCAATACAATCCTAGTCCCAATAGGAGCCTGGCCCTAATGGACTTAGGATTACTGCTAATCTGGGACTCCCAGTGGGATTAGGATAAACTCTCTAAGAGTCTTATCTTTACCTAAACTGAAGTCTTCTCCCAATCTAGGACTCTTGTCCATATCCAGGTTGAGTTCCCTCTTCATTCTAGGACTTTTGTCCCTTATCCGCTTATCTCGGATTCCGATATCTTCGGAGGCAACCTCGGCCAAGCCGAGATGACCTCGGCATAACGACCAAAACACGTGGCACCTCGGCTGACACGTCGGCGTCACCTTGCCACGTGTTGGTACTCAGAAAATATATCCCCACAACTGCCCCCTAGGTTCTATTACCTCGGCATTCTGAGGTGATGGAACCTACACTGTTCGTTAATCTGTGCCCTTCTGTCTGAGATCAAACTCGCCGACCTCAAAGTTTTCTGGACTTTACTGTCCACTGGTGTCAAGAATCAAGTTTCATGCTTTCCAAGCTGCTTGAAATCGCACCTCCTAGCCGAGGTTCTGGTTCCATTAATTCGTAAACTCCAAGAGTTTTGAAACTGCTCCACTCACACTCTCTGGTGAGTTCCCGATTTCCAGTCACCTATTTGACTCTGGCGATTTTCATATCGGCGTTCATTTCACTTTGTGGGTTCATAAACTCTTACTTTAAGCTCAATCTTTCATAACTCTTCTGATTTACTTTGAATCTGTTTATTTGCCATCTGTTGCCTTCTATTTTCGTCTGTTTTCAAGTTTTGAATTGTTTGAATACCTGGCACTGTTCTTGTCATATCCGCTTTCTGTTTCTAGCATCATGTCTGAGTCATTACTTTCTTGTTCTCCACATACTTACTTTAGTGCCTGTGTACTTGGCTTTATTCTTGAACTTTGTCGTCTTCTTGACTATTTTTCTCTTTTTTCATTCAATCCTTTGGCTTTTTCTCTTTCTAGCTCTTTTGCTTAAATCCGTCATTATTTCAAGCTTTCAAGCTTCTGCAACTGTCTTCATTCCTCTCCTCCGGTGAAGCTTACGTCATTCTGTCATTGTCGTCAGACTTCGACAATTCTTATTCCGGCTTCCCTCTTTTTGGTAAGCCACTGCTCCTCTTGGTTTTATTTCTTGTTGCTTTCCAAGAAGCTCTGCTTCATTGTTAATCACCATTGTTATTTTACCCGTTATTTCCAAATCATCTTCTTGAATACACACTGTTCACACATCTGTTGATTTCTACCACTGTTCTTGGCTTGACATACTTGTGCAATCTTTTTGTCTTGATTTCTTGGTAGCTTCATCACCATTCTTGATTATGAATTACATTCTTGTTTCTGCTTTCTGTGTCTTTTTCCAGATTCTTGCTTTCAATCTTTGCCTTCAAACTCCGAGGTGCCAATCGCCAAGAAGAGCTTAGATCAAACTCTTCAGGAGGTTGATGCTGAGCTCGTGGCTGAGAAAGCTGCTGAGAAGTTCTTTCCAACTGTCTTCCGGGGGTGAGACACAACCTACCGCTGATGCCGAGTAGTTTGCTTCCTTCTTGAAATTGATGCCGAGGTAGCGGTAGAGAAGCTCCTCCAACTGACTGCCGAGGCTGAACCATTGTCGTCCGTTGAAGCAGATTAGTCCGACGTTCTTGCTTTCAGTCCCTAGTTCTTTAAGGTCTTCATTTTTGTACTTGCCAACCTTCTCAGCTCTTAACAAGCTAGTTGGTCATCTCGGTTGATCATATCTCAGAAACGTCTTTCAGTGTTTATCTCGGCCATACCAAACTTGTAAATTGCTACAAATTTCAACAAGTGGTAGACTTCATAATCTTCGGTTAACTCATTTTGTAATTTGCTCAAAAATTTCAACAAGTGTTAACATTCCTTGCTCCTTAATTATCATTCCTTCCCCCTACACCTTCACCCTGCCCCCTAATGTGAACGTAAGTTGTACTTATAATCACATTAGGGAAGTGGGCTTCGTGCTGTAGTCACAGACCTGATGTGTTCTTCTTTCGCCGATGTATTAAAACTTCTGGTATTTAATTCACCCCCTTTAGACCTTCTTTCTCTTGGCCTTTGCAAACTATCATCGCTGTTTCTTGAAGCATTTATTCCTTTCACAATTCTGGTCACCACTTCTGGCGTACACTTAGTGGTTCTAATCAAAACGACGTTTGACTCCGGCGAATCTTTTGCCGACATTTAACTTTGTGCACTCTTTAACTTGTAAATTCTCTCAGAATTTCAACAAGTGTTAAATATCATTTCGGTTTAACTTCGGTTAAGTATCATCTCAGTTTTTGAAGTTTTTCCTTTTTTTGTCGCTTGTACTCTTCTACCTTTTTGTTCTTTAGATAATGTAAGCTCTGCATATGGCCGATGTGCCTCCTTGTTCTTCAATGTCTAATTCAACTTTCCTTCTCTGAATGAAGCGCTCTTCGTCGCCCTCCTAGACGAGGATTTTCTTCAGTGTCTCTTTACTCTTTTTGGCTGGCTCCTTGCCGACATCATCTAGGACCTCCATGTCCTCGTCTTCAATCTCTGCCTTTCCTGGTTCCCTAATGTTGCAGGTAGTTTTCATTACTGCCATGGAGCAATTCTTTACCTGCAGTTGGTCTCCTCTGACTTCTTCAATCCTATGTTCTGTGGGGAACCGCAATAGTTGATGCAACGTTGAGGGAACTGCCCCCATTTTATGCAACCATGGCCTTCCCAAGATGATGTTGTAAGGTGAAGGCGTGTCAATCACGACGAATTCTGTTTTGATCTTCTTCTAACTGCTCTTGCATGATTCTATACTTAGAATATTTTGCATGCCTTTCATACTTTGCCTCCTTTGTGCGATCTTCTCGGGGTTACATACCTCGGGTATAATAGCTACAAAACTTTTACTTCGGCAAGATACTGACCTGCAAACTTTTCATAAATTCTAACAAGTGTGAAACATATACTACTCAATGTTAACTTTGCAAACTTTTTCTCAAGTTTCAACAAGTGTTTAAACGGTGATCTCGGTCTAGCCTACTTGTAAATTGCTACAAATTTCAACAAGGATTAACATATACTGTAACAGGGATCAACAAGGATTAACATAACAAGTGTTTAAACAATAATCTATTTGTAAATTGCTACGAATTTCAACAAGTGTTTAAATATACTTAGCTCTTTCCTCAACCTGTAAATTACTGCAAATTTCAACTGATGGTCATATGTCGGCTTAACGCTATCTTGTAAATTGCTACAAATTTCAACGAGTGTTAAGCATCTTCTTTGGTTGGACCAACCTGTAGATTGCTACAAGTGTGCAAACTATAACCTCGGCTTCACTTCGACTTGTAAATTGCTACAAATTTCAACAAGTAAAGAGAAACAGTAATCTCGGCTTAACTTCAACTTGTAAATTGCTACAAATTTCAACAAGTGAAGATAAGGAATCAACTTAACTCCAACTTGTAAATTGCTACAAATTTCAACAAGTGAAGATAAGGAATCAGCTTAATTCCAACTTGTAAATTGCTACAAATTTCAACAAGTGAATTAAGGAATAATCTCGGCTTAACTTCGACTTGTAAATTGCTACAAATTTCAATAAGTGAAGATAAGGAATCAGCTTAATTCCAACTTGTAAATTGCTACAAATTTCAACAAGTGAATTAAGGAATAATCTCTGCTTAACTTCGACTTGTAAATTGCTACAAATTTCAACAAGTGAAGATAAGGAATCAGCTTAACTCCAACTTGTAAATTGCTACAAATTTCAACAAGTGAAGATAAGGAATCAGCTTAATTCCAACTTGTAAATTGCTACAAATTTCAACAAGTGAATTAAGGAATAATCTCAGCTTAACTTCAACTTGTAAATTGCTACAAATTTCAACAAGTGAAGATAAGGAACCATCTCGGCTTAACTTCGGTTAAGCATAATCTCGGCTTAACTTCGGTTAAGCATCGTCTCGGTTTAATTTCGGTTAAACATCATCTGGGCTTAACTCCAGTTAAGCATCGTCTCGGTTTAACTTCGGTTAAACATCATCTGGGTTTAACTCCAGTTAAGCATCGTCTCGGTTTAACTTCGGTTAAACATCATCTGGGCTTAACTTCGGTTAAGCATCCTCTCGGCTTAACTTCGGTTAAACATCGTCTCGGCTTAACTTCGGTTAAGCATCATCTCGGTTTAACTTCGTCTAAACATCATCTGGGCTTAACTTCGGTTAAGCATCGTCTCGGCTTAACTTCGGTTAAGCATCATATTAGTTTAACAAACTTGTAAATTGCTACAAATTTCAACAAGTGGTAAACATATTCTTCTTCTCTTTGCCCCCCAGTGTGAACTTAAAATCCACTTGGGTTCTCATCATACATGTAGCTTCGACCTTGTCGCCGAGGTTGAATTCAAGCCGAGGTTGTCGACCTTAGTTTCTCTATTGATCTTACTTGGCTCTAACCTGAGTTTGATTTTCGGCCTCGCATCGGCGAGCCGTTTCTCTTTTCTTGTTCCGACGCCTTTGTTCCCGGCATGTCCTCCTCGGCCCTAGCATACTTCTTAATTCTGGCCAACTTTAGTCTGATCTTGTGTGTTTCCTTTTTATCTTCTGGGATCTAAGATCTGCTCATTGTGCTCTTCTCTTGTCGGACTCAGGTGCCGAGATCTTATCTTCTGGAATCTTGGATCTGCTCACTCAGGATGAGCTCTTCTTTTCTCGGACCCATTCATCTAGGCCGAGATCATGTCTTCTGGGATCTGGGATCCGGGATTTGCTCACTCAGGTTGAGCTCTTCTATACTTGAATGTTATCTCCTTGGGAGCGCTCATGCCCCCTGTCTTTGCATCCCTTCAGGAAGGGTCTTCGTTCCTCCGCAAGTATCTATCCTTCCATACCTGGAGGTCATCTTCGTTGTAGTATCCGCTTCGATCTGTTGTCTTTGGTGCGTCACCTTCCTGGCCGGCGTCTTTTACTCCGTGACTCTGGTCACGAGTTTCAGTGTTGCGATCGTCCCCTTCAATGTCGAGATCAATAGGTCTCCCACTCCTAGTAGGAGAATTGTCTCTAATCTGATCCTTCTGTTCGTCATTGGCCATCTATTCTTCTTTCTTTCCCACAGACGGCGCCAAATTATGTGGGTGATTTTCCGACCACACTGCCCGCTTAGTAACCAGCTGGAGAGCACTGGCAGAATAGATGGTACTTGACTGACCTGCAACAGAAATATAAGAATCCCGCGGTGGTTTCGACCACCCGGGGGCACTCCGACGATCAAGTCAGTAGATCTCTTAAAGATAAATCAAGTACTAAACTCACAAGCTTGAGTATCAAAAGCATACCTTAGACCCATGGGGGTGCCTCTCTTTTATAGCCAATACAATCCTAGTCCCAATAGGAGCCTGGCCCTAATGGACTTAGGATTACTGCTAATCTAGGACTCCCAGTGGGATTAGGATAAACTCTCTAAGAGTCTTATCTTTACCTAAACTGAAGTCTTCTCCCAATCTAGGACTCTTGTCCATATCCAGGTTGAGTTCCCTCTTCATTCTAGGACTCTTGTCCCTTATCCGCTTATCTCGGATTCCGATATCTTCGGAGGCAACCTCGGCCTAGCCGAGATGACCTCGGCATAACGACCAAAACACGTGGCACCTCGGCTGACACGTCAGCGTCACCTTGCCACGTGTTGGTACTCAGAAAATATATCCCCACAATGACCAACAGCAAAAAAACACAGCACAATATGAAAATAGCAAAAAGTAACAAACTAAAACTTGAGAGAAAACTAATGATTAGAGGGAGAAAGGAAATGACATATTTATCAAAATTTTAATGAAAAATATCATCAAAGAAATCAAAAAATAGAATTCTTTTCATTAAAGAAACTGATGAACTGCGTCAAAAATTAATGAACTGTAGCAAGAGGAAATCAGATATTAGAAATTGATTTATAGAAATATAGCAATCGAAACAAAGGAAAGAAAATAATTAATCAAAGTACCATTAATGTTTGTAGGCAGTGCAAGGGATAATATACATGGACGTCCATTATACACGTCCATGTATGCTAATTCTTGTGGTACCTGCTCCCACGTTCCTCACTTGTTTTCCTCATCTACTTTTACTATCTCCTCTAAAGCACTTGTTAAAAAATGAGCTCACATGTAGGAAGAACAATGGGACACAAAAGCACTACACTATGATTTTGTTAGCTTTTATTCCAATGGGGATTAAAACAAATGCGATAGAAACGGGGAAGGGAAAAAAACATTTGCAATTTATAGTTTCTCTGTAAATAAAATGTATACTAACCAAAAACCCAAATAAAATCACATTTAGACATAAATTTTAATATTGACAATAACTTAGCACAAAGTTATTCCTATAGTAACTCAAAATTTACAAAGATATATATTATCTAAGACCTGCAATGTTTTCTATTTTATTTTTTTCATTATGCACATTTTCCTGTTAGTTTAAATCTTCAACACATTTATTACATGATATGGAATTGAAGTCATCGCAACAATCAACAAAATATGAAATAGTCAAGCCAACATTTTTTTATGGGTGGGAAACTATGCTAGTTGTGCACAGCCCAGAGCCAACAAATAGCAAAATACAGAAACCAAAATATCATACAAAAGTCATTATATTTTAGTATACAACTCTAACATCTACCGAAACTACTCACACGAAAGTTACAAAGACTTCCACAATACCACCACTCAAAAGAAAGAAAGATTAAGGAGAGAAGATGAGGAGTGGAGTGGGGGGGAAAAAAAAGCACAAAATATCAAAAGATCCAACAAAAAACCCAATAAGTAATAGACCTACAAAAAATAAATTTTTTAAAATTTTCTGAGTAATGAAACAAATATAATAAAATAAAATAAAAAATCGTTTAGAGTTTATACCTTTGATTATATCGAAAACCCATAAATTGATGACCTACAACAAAACGACATAACACAACATGAAAATGGCAAAAAGAAACAAACTGGAATTTAGGAAAACTAATTATTAAAGGGAGAAAGGCACTTCCATATTTATCAAAACTTTAAATAGAAAATCTTAACAAAGAAATCGAAATCGTTTGCTAAAAAAATAACTAATGTTTGGTATTCCAAATCATGTCACATAGTAAGCAATGAACTTTGTAACTGCTAAAAAATTTGCTAACTCTTGTGGTACCTGCTCCCTGTTCTTCGCCTGTTTTCCTCATCTACTTTTATTATCTCCTCTAAAGCACTTGATAAAAAAATGAGCACACATATTTTCTCTTAACAAAAAAATGATCTCACATGTAGGAAGAACAATGGGACAACAAAAGCACTGCACTATGATTTTGTTAGCTTTTATTCCAATGGGGATTAAAACAAAGGGATTCATGTAGCCGACTCCATTTGATGGGACTTAAGCCTTGGTTTGGATATTAAAACAAATACGATAGAGATGGGGAACGGAAAAAAAAAAAAAAAAATTGCAATTAGACATAAATTTCAATATTGACAACAACTTAGCACAAAGTTATTCCTAAAGTAACTCAAAATTTACAAAGATATATATATATATATATTATCTTAAGACCTGTAATGTTTTCTATTTTATTTTTTTCATTTTGCACATTTTCCTGTTAGGTTAAATCTTCCAATCCAAAATAGATGTATCCACCATGTTCCCATGCTTCTCCCTTCATGTTTCTTGTTTTTCTGTAAATCCAAACTCCAAATAATGTGTCCAAGGATTTGGCAACTAAAACTAAGTTAGCAATGACAATATAATGGATTACCTAATATTGGAAACACTACAAAATTTTATAGAAAAAATGAAGTTTTTCAATTTATGTCAACAATAATTTTTTTAAAAATTGCGTCAAAAATTAATGAACTGCAGCAAGAGGAAATCAGATATTAAAAATTGATTTATAGAAATATAGCAATGAAACAAAGGAAAGAAAATAATTAATCAAAGTACCATTAATGTTTGTAGACAGTGCAAGGGATAATATACATGGACGCCCATTATACACGGAGTAACTAAAAGAAAATAACGATATCTTAGGTGACTTTGTCACAGCTCGAATCACTTTCATAGTTCATTATCATCAACATGGATGTCCATGTTGGGATATACCTCCTTATTGGAGTGTGGGACCCAGTTGATTTATTAAAAGAGGTTTAATTTGGCTTGGTTTAGTATAATATATTTTTATATATTATATTTGAAGAAACCCAATTCAATTTGGGATATAATTAGGTTTTGAGAAGAAAACCCCAGATTCAAAATATGATGTGTATTGTTTTTCCCAAGAAAATAAAAACGCAGCAGTAGCAATTCTTTTTCTTCCCGTGAGAGTGGTTGGGGTGTCAATCAATTTGGTGGAATCAAATTTTGGGTGCTTTGGCTTTTGTTCTTGGAAGCACCATTAGTGTGCTTGTTCGGCTGCTTCGTTTTGAAGATAGTTTGGTTCGTTATTTTGGGTCTTCTTCAACTTTGGTTCTGAAGATTTTGGTTCATCTATTTGGTGAGGTCTTTCCTCTTGTTTATTTGTGATTATTTGGAATTCACCTAAGGGTGGTTTTGTGAGACTATTAGTGTCTCGTTTGTAATCGTTTGAAACTTATTTGGTTGATAGTGAAATCAGATTTCGATCCCGTGGACGTACCTCACATTGAGGGAACCACGTAAAAATTCTTGTGTTGCCTTTGATTTAATTTTTCCGCATTAGTTTTTATTCCCATTGATTGATTTACTTGTGGGGAATCACGGATTTTCCCTAACAGTCCATACTCTACAGAGTATAGCATTTTCAAAAAAATAAAAAACAAAAAAAAATCACACCTAAAACACGAACTAAAGAAAAAAAGTCATTTTGTTACTAAGATGAATGGAGTGATTGACAGAAAAAGAAAAAAGAAGTCATTCAAATGTAAAGCATTACCCAAATCAAATTGATTCATTAAAATCCCAATTCAACTGCAACACATGCATAACAAAACAAATGAGAAAAAATGTTATTGTTTGAGCTTTAAGCACTGCTTGAGTTACCGAGTCTAAAAAAGAAGGAAAAAAAATTAATAAACAAAGCTCGAAGTATAGTTTCTATCACAACATACCAATCCACATTCCCAAATAATAGTAAAAAAATTAGGCTTCTTACATATTTGTACTTTAATGGAGGCTCCAATTATAGTCATCGACCGTGCCTAAAGGCTTTATGTGTAAACTCTACGAATAACCCGTGCCTGAAGGCACGCCCAATAAAACTTAAGAATATATTTTAATTTTATTATAGACATTTCGTTTCTATTAACAAACACCAAAGTGTAAGCTTCACATCAACACCAAAGTATAAACCGCGCGTTAACACAAAAATAAAAAATAAAAACACACCTGCTAAGAAAGTCAAGAAAAAATTGTAAAACTAAGCAAAGCACACAAACCAAAGCTATAGTACACATGTTAACTCTATAATCCCAAAAAAAAACAAACAAAATTAGTGAGCACACTAGCAAGTGTTTTGCAATCCCAAAAAATTAAAACTAAACACCAAACAATGTACATTAGCCAGTACACTGCAATATAAAAAAAAAAAGTAAAAATAAAATGGACACCAGCCAATACTCTGCAATTCAAAAAAAATAAAATTAAAATGCACATTAGTTGGTGCTCTACAATCTCACCAAACAATGTACACCCTGCTAGTGTTATTACTGCCAATCACATTTTAACAGTTCTTTGCAAATTATAAACCCGAAATATAGTGAGAAAAATAAAGAAAAAAAGGCACTGCTATAATTTGTTTAACCACAAAGCACTCCCATATAAAGACCGCTTAAATGGTGAAATTTACTCTCTAGAAAAAAAAAGTCCCTAAAAATAGCCAAATTAAAAGGATTTGAAAAGAATAAGTCGAGATGGATTAAAGTCACTTTGAAATAAAAAATAACTAATGTTTGGTATTTCCAAATGACGTCACATAGTAAGCAATGAATTTTCTAACTGCTAAAAAATATGCTAATTCTTGTGGTAACTGCTCCCATGTTCTTCACTTGTTTTCCTCATCTACTTTTACTAACTCCTCTAAAGCACTTGTTAAAAAATGAGCACACATATTTTTTCTTAACAAAAAAATGAGCTCACATGTAGGAAGAACAATGGGACAACAAAAGCACTACAATATGATTTTGCTAGCTTTTATTCCAATGGGGATTGAAACAAATGCGATAGAGATGGGGAAAGGAAAAAAATGTTTGCAATTTATAGTTTCTCTGTAAATAAAATGTATACAAACCAAAAACCCAAATAAAATCACAATTAGACATAAATTTCAATATTGACAATAACTTAGCACAAAGTTATTCCTATAGTAACTCAAAATGTACAAAGATATATATTATCCTAAGGCCTGCAATGTTTTCTATTTTATTTTTTTCGTTACGCACATTTTTCTGTTAGTTTAAATCTTCAACACATTTATTACATGATATGGAATTGAAGTCATCGCAACAATCAACAAAATATGAAATAGTCAAGCCAACAATTTTTTATGGGTGGGAAACTATGCTAGTTGTGCACAGCCCAGAGCCAACAAATAGCAAAATACAGAAACCAAAATATCATGCAAAAGTCATTATATTTCAGTATACAACTCTAACATCTACCAAAACTACTCACAAGAAAGCTACAAAGACTTCCACAATACCACCATTCAAAAGAAAGAAAGATTAAGGAGAGAAGATGAGGAGAGGAGTGGGGGGAAAAAAAAGCACAAAATACCAAAAGATTCAACAAAAGACCCAATAAGTAATAGACCTAAAAAAAATAAATTTTCTAAAATTTTCTAAGTAATGAAACAGATATAATAAAATAAAATAAAAAATCGTTTAGAGTTTATACCTTTGATTATATCGCAAACCCATAAATTGATGACCTACAACAAAAAGACACAACACAACATGAAATGGCAACAAGAAACAAACTGGAATTTAGGAAAACTAATTATTAAAGGGAGAAAGGCACTTCCATATTTCTCAAAACTTTAAATGGAAAATCTTAACAAAGAAATCGAAATCGTTTGCTAAAAAAATAACTAATGTTTGGTATTCCAAATCATGTCACATAGTAAGCAATGAACTTTGTAACTGCTAAAAAATTTGCTAACTCTTGTGGTACCTGCTCCCTGTTCTTCGCCTGTTTTCCTCATCTACTTTTATTATCTCCTCTAAAGCACTTGATAAAAAAATGAGCACACATATTTTCTCTTAACAAAAAAAATGATCTCACATGTAGGAAGAACAATGGGACAACAAAAGCACTGCACTATGATTTTGTTAGCTTTTATTCCAATGGGGATTAAAACAAAGGGATTCATGTAGCCGACTCCATTTAATGAGACTTAAGGCTTGGTTTGGAGATTAAAACAAATACGATAGAGATGGGGAACGAAAAAAAAAAATAAAAATTTGCAATTAGACATAAATTTCAATATTGACAACAACTTAGCACAAAGTTATTCCTAAAGTAACTCAAAATTTACAAAGATATATATATTATCTTAAGACCTGCAATGTTTTCTATTTTATTTTTTTCATTGTGCACATTTTCCTGTTAGGTTAAATCTTCCAATCCAAAATAGATGTATCCACCATGTTCCCATGCTTCTCCCTTCATGTTTCTTGTTTTTCTGTAAATCCAAACTCCAAATAATGTGTCCAAGGATTTGGCAACTAAAACTAAGTTAGCAATGACAATATAATGGATTACCTAATATTGGAAACACTACAAAAATTTATAAAAAAAATAAAGTTTTTCAATTTATGTCAACAATAATTTTTTAAAAAACTATGTCACACTCAATTAAAACTATTTCATAAGAGTCTTCAATTTTGTAGAGTATGAGCAAAGATATATGCACAACTTAGTTGATAAGAAAGCACACCTGTCAATGCCTATTGCTGCCAATCACAAATGAGATTCAGAGGTCTTGAGAGAGAGAGAGAGAGAGAGAGAGAGAGAATGAGAATAAGAATAAGAAATGGACCATAGCAACTACAAAAATACACTTTCAGTTTATAAGAAAATATTATAGATTAAATTTATACAATCATTTAGTAGAAAAGAATCACGCTCATCTTTAGAAACTTTACACTAAAATAGGTTCTGCATGCTCCAAAATATACACATTCTGTAGTGATTGCTTTACTTGCTAAATATTCCAAAAACAAACTCAAAAAGTAATGATTGAAGAACCATACCATTTGCGGTACATTTTGTGTTCCCATTCCTGCATGGCTTTCATTTTCTTTTTTTGTTAAGACACCTTAGCCTTTTCTTTTTCCTTTTGAAAAAGAAATAAAATTCAGTAACAGGGGTTTCAAGGTTTCGAATAAGATTAATTAAAGTATGAGATTAATTAAAGTTTGAACAATATATAACACCACAAATTCAAACCAAAGTATGAATTTGAGAAATCAAACGGTATGCTACCACAGTATGAATTTAAAAATCAATTAATTTAAAAAATTAACTCATGAATTCTATAAGGGCCTATTTGTTGAAACAGAAAAATGAAATGTTGTTTAGATTTACATATTGAAATCAGTTATATACATAATCATAATCATATATATATACATACATACATAATCAAAATTAGAGCAACCAGATATAACTTTTGCACCCTTGCTATTGGGGTCTCAAAGTTCAGTTTGTATGTTTTATTACATCAATCCAACCCCTAAATAAGTACTGAACATATACATACAGGGATACATTCAACACAACTCTACCTAGATGACAACTAAAAAAAAAAAAAAGAGGGATACATACATAAAATTATGTATATAATACACAGAAATGCATATATATACATAGATGACAACTACAAAAAAAAAAAACAACAGGGGTGATCTCTAAGCATTTCAATGTTCACATTTCAACCTTATATATATACATACATAGTCCAATCTCTGAATCTCAACAAACTAAGATGAACAAAAAATATGATGAACAAATTAAGATGAACAAAAAATAAGATGAACAAAAATTAGAACAAAATTGAGAGAAAGATAAACAAAGTAAGATGAACAAAATTGAAGTGTGATTATGAGAAATAATTGAAAACCCTTATGAGATTTTGATGAGAAGTGAAAACCCAATAAGTATATTGAGCATTAGAGAGAGAAATGGACCTGATTCGAGGAGATCTTCAATGTAATCGTTGCCCCAATTCGTTCGATCGATGCTTTGTCTGTGGCTTTTTTAACAAAGCAAACCCATGAAGACAGAAATTCGTTCTTCCAAAGTCATTAACTAAGGGTTTAAAATTGGTTTTGTTGATTAATATGGTAAAACAGAATTAAAAAAACTATCCGATTGGAGAGAAAATAACAAAGAAAAACAACTGAAGCAATGAACAACTGCTGCCTGAAGGTGAGAGTGGGGAGTTTGAGGTGGGGTTGGGAAGAGAGGGGGGACTTAGATCTTGAGGGAAAGGGACAGGTGTTACCTGAAGGCGGACAGCTGCTACCGACGACAACCACCGAAGCAGCGAAGAGCCGGTGCAGTAATGAAGAACCACCGAAGCAGTGATGAGGAATGGGTTTGAATACAACCACTGTAGAGAGAGAGAGATGGGTTTGAAAAGAGAAATAGTGAAATGGGTTTGAAGAGAGAGAGAAACAATGAAATGGGTTTGAAGAGAGAGATGATGAAATGTGTTTGAAATGGGCTTCAAAATTGAAGGGTATATCCAACGGTGAAGAGAAACAGTGAAATGGGTTTGAAGAGAGAGATGACGAAAAGGCTGAAATGTGTTTGAAATGGGTTTCAAAATTGAAGTATATATCCAACGGTTAAGGTAAAAACACAACCCTCAAATTAATCTCAACCTTTCAATCTCATTGTTACCTAAGATAGATATCCCATCTGGTTTAAAAAACAGAACTTCCTTATTATATAGATTTTACATGAAATTATATTTTTAAGTCAAGTGATAAACGACACCTGCCACTTGCACTGTTGCTTTGTTTGTATTTCCCATAAGCCTGGGACCAAACGCTGAAATAATATTAAAATATAAAAAAAAATGTTTTGAAGTTTTAATTATTGAACTCTAAAACTAGTTTCAACATGATGTGATGTGATATTTTAATTTTAATTTTATTTTTATTTTTTTGTCATGTCGTTAGTACTTTATCAGGGACACTAAATTAATACTCTGAATATATAATACCTCCCTAAAGAAATAATATTAAAATATATGAATAATGATTAATTTTTTATTTATTTAATTTTTTTAGACAAGGGCTCATGGTTCGTTATAATATGTTCATTGTGTCAATTTTATATTGTGCAAGTTCAAGTTCTTTCTCGTTAACTTACACCTACCTTCCTAAAAGATGATTCTTATCATGATAATGGGATCTTTTAAAAAGTGGGTTATAATTTACTTTTCAAATTATAACACACTTCCCTCTCTCATAAAAAACTGATTATAATCAATTTTTAATAAGCTTTTAACTAAAAAAAACTGATTATAACTATTTTCCCAAAATAGTCCGATGTTATCTCTAAACTAGTTTATGTAATTTGTATGTTTATATTGTGTTCTTAAATTTTGTTTATCATCATTGTGTGGGTGATTTTCCGACCACACTGCCCGCTTAGTAACCAGCTGGAGAGCACTGACAGAATAGATGGCACTTGACTGACCTGCAACAGAAATATAAGAATCCCGCGGTGGTTTCGACCACCCGAGGGTACTCCGACGATCAAGTCAGTATATCTCTCAAAGATAAATCAAGTACTAAACTCACAAGCTTGAGTATCAAAAGCATACCTTAGACCAATGGGGGTGCCTCTCTTTTATAGCCAATACAATCCTAGTCCCAAAAGGAGCCTGGCCCTAATGGACTTAGGATTACTGCTAATTTGGGACTCCCAGTGGGATTAGGATAAACTCTCTAAGAGTCTTATCTTTACCCAAACTGAAGTTTTCTCCCAATCTAGGACTCTTGTCCGTATCCAAGTTGAGTTCTCTCTTCATTCTAGGACTCTTGTCCCTTATCCGCTTATCTCGGTTTCCGATATCTTCGGAGATAACCTCGGCCTTGCCGAGATCACCTCGGCATCATGACCAGGACACGTGGCACCTCGGCTGACACGTCGGCGTCACCTTGCCACGTGTTGGTATGTAGAAAATATATCCCCACAATTGCCCCCTAGGTTCTATTACCTCGGCATTCTGAGATGATGGAACCTACACTGTTCGTTCACCTGTGCCCCTCTGTCCGAGATCAAACTCGCCGACCTCAAAGTTCCCTGGACTTTACTGTCCACTGGTGTCAAGAGTCAAGTTTCATGCTTTTCCAAGCTGCTTGAAATCGTACCTTCTAGCCGAGATTCTGGTTCCATTAATTCGTAAACTCCAAGAGTTTTGCAACTGCTCCACTCACACTCTCTGGTGAGTTCCCGATTTCCAGTCACCTATTTGACTCCGGCGATTTTCATATCGGCGTTCATTTCACTTTTGTAGGTTCATAAACTCTTACTTTTTTATTAAGCTCAATCTTTCATAACTCTTCTGATTTACTTTGAATCTGTTTATTTGCCATCTGTGGCCTTCTGTTCTTGTCTGTCTTCAAGTTTTTGATTTCTTATTTGCTAAAATGCCTGGGACTGTTCTTTGTCATATCCGCTTTCTGTTGCGAGCATCATGTCTGGTTCATTACTTTCTTGTTCTTCACATACTTACTTAGTGCCTGTGCACTTGGCTTTATTCTTTGAACTTTGTCATCTTCTTGACTTCTGTTTTTCTTTTTTTTCATTTAATCCTTTGGCTTCTTCGCTTTCTAGCTCTTTTGCTTGAATCCGCCATTTGTTCCAAGCTTTCAAGCTTCTGCAACTGTCTTCGTTTTTCTCCTCCGGTGAAGCTTTACGTCATTCTGTCATTGTCGTCAGACTTTGGCAAATCTCATTCCGGCTTCCCTCTTTCTAGTAAGCCACTGTTCCTCCTGGTTTTATTTCTTGTTGCTTTCCAAGAAGCTCTGCTTCATTGTTTAATCACCATTGTTGTTTTACCAGTTATTTCCAAATCATCTTCTTGAATACACATTGTTCACACATCTGTTGATTTCTGCCACTATTCTTGGCTTGACACACTTGTGCAATCTTTTTTGTCTTGATTTCATGATAGCTTCATCACCATTCTTGATTACGAATTACATTCTTGTTTCTGTTTTCTATGTCTTTTCCCAGATTTTTGCTTTCAATCCTTGCTTTCAAAACTCCGAGATGCCAATCGCCAAGAAGAGCTTTGATCAAACTCTTCAGGAGGTTGATGCTGAGCTCGTGGCTGAGAAGGATGCTGAGAAGTTCTTTCCAACTGTTTTCTGGGGGTGAGACACAACCTACTGCTGATGCCGAGTAGTTTGCTTCCTTCTTGAAATTGATGCCGAGGTAGCGGTAGAGAAGCTCCTCCAACTGTCTGCCGAGGCTGAACCATTGTCGTCCGTCGAAGCAGATTAGTCCGAGGTTCTTGTTTTCAGTCCCTAGTTCTTTAAGGTCTTCATTTTTGCACTTGCCAACCTTCTCAGCTCTTAACAAGCTAGTTGGTCATCTCGGTTGATCATATCTCGGAAACGTCTTTTAGTGTTTATCTCGGCTATACCAAATTTGTAAATTGCTACAAATTTCAACAAGTGGTAGACTTCATAATCTTCGGTTAACTCATTTTGTAATTTGCTCAAAAGTTTCAACAAGTGTTAACATTCCTTGCTCCTTAATTATCATTCCTTCCCCCTACACCTTCTCCCTGCCCTCTAATGTGAACATAAGTTGTACTTAGGATCACATTAGGGAAGTGGGCTTCGTGCTGTAATCACAGACCTGATGTGTTCTTCTTTCGCCGATGTATTAAAACTTCTGGTATTTAATTCACCCCCTTTAGACCCTCTTTCTCTTGGCCTTTGCAAACTATCATCGCTGTTTCTTGAAGCATTTATTCTTTTCACAATTCTGGTCACCACTTCTGGCGTGCACTTAGTGGTTCTAATCAAAACGACGTTTGACTCCGGCGAATCTTTTGCTGACATTTAGCTTTGTGCACTCTTTAACTTGTAAATTCTCTCAGAATTTCAATAAGTGTTTAAATATCATTTCGGTTTAACTTCGGTTAAGTATCATTTCAGTTTAACTTCAGTTAAACATCACCTTAGTTTAACTTCGGTTAAACATCATCTCGGCTTAACTTCGGTTAAGCATCATCTCAGTTTTTGAAGTTTTTCCCTTTTTTTTTTTTTTTTTTTTTTTTTTGTCGCTTGTACTCTTGTATCTTTTTGTTCTTTAGATAATGTAAGCTCTGCATATGGCCGATGTGCCTCCTTGTTCTTGAATGTCTAATTCAACTTTCCTTCTCTGAATGAAGCGTTCTTTGCCGCCCTCCTGGACGAGGATTTTCTTCAATGGCTCCTTGTCGACATCATCTAGGACCTCCATGTCCTCGTCTTCAATCTCTGCCTTCCCTGGTTCCCGAATGTTGCAGGTAGTTTTTGTTGCTGCCATGAAGCAATTCTTTGTCTGCAGTTGGTCTCCTCTGATTTCTTCAATCCCATGTTCTGTTGAGAACCGTAGTAGTTGATGCAATGTTGAGGGAACTGCCCCCATTGCATGCAACCATGGCCTTCCCAAGATGATATTGTATGGCGAGGGCGTGTCAATCACCATGTGTGTTTTGTGTATATGGTGAAAAAAAATTATTTTTCTTTGGATCCTTTCAGTAATGAAATTTTGATTGAGTCCCCGCTTGCAATGGTAATACTTTTATATTTAAGTCAAATTATAATTACACATTTATGTTTATTTATCACTAATAAAGTTGGCAAAAATTAATAATAAATGGATCAATGTACGATTTTAGTAAAAGTGCAATAATTAAAATGATATTTTTATAAAAGTGTAAGTATACTGATGAGATGAAAAACATACTGGGTATGTTTGGTAACGTTTATGTTTTCAGTTTATATTTATAAAAATTTTATAAACTGATTTTTGTTTATTTTTAGAAAAACATAAACTACAAACGCGTTTGGTAATTGACAAAATATTTAAAAAAATTTAAAAATATAAAAAATAGTAAGAAATGGCAAGTCGCGGCGGAAGATGGTGGTGGAAAGTGGTGACGGTGGGTGGTGGGTAGCTGGTGGTGGTGGGTGGTGGCGAGTGGGTAGTGGCGGGTAGGTGGTGGTGGTGGCAGGTGGGTGGCGAATGGCGGGTGGTGGCCGGTGGGTGGTGGTGGCGGGTAGATGGCGGGTGGTGGTGGTTGGTGGGTGGGTGACGGTGGCAGGTGGTGGTTGGTAGCGAGTGGGTGGTAGGTGGTGGTGGCAAGTGGGTGGCGGATGGCTGGTGGTGGCGGATGGTGGCGGGTGGGTGGTGGGTGGTGATGGTGGGTGGGTGATGGTGGTGAGTGGTGGGTGGTAGCGAGTGGATGGTAGCGAGTGGGTGGTGGTGGGAGGCTGGTGGTGGTGGTGGATTGGTGGATTGGTGGATGGGTGGGTGGGTGACGGTTGCGGGTGTTGGGTGGTAGCGAGTGGATGGTGATGGTGGTCATGGCAGGTGGTGGCGGATGCGCGGGTGGGTGGTGGTGGTGGTGGTGGGTGGGTGACGGTGGCGAGTGGTAAGTGGTAGCGAGTACGTGGTGGTAGTGGCGGTGGTGGGTAATGGTAGCAGGTGGGTGGCGGCTGGGTGGTGGGTGATGGTGGTGGTGGTGGCGGGTGGGTGGCAGATGGCTGGTGGTGGTGGGTGGTTGGTGGTGGCAGGTGGTGGATAGTGGTGGCAGGTGGGTGGTGAGTGGTGGTGGCAAGTAGGTGGTGCGCGGGCGATGGATGGTAGTGGCGGGTGGTGGGTGGTGGCGGGTGGATGGTAGGTGGGTGGTGGCGGCGGCAAGGGGTGAGTGGTGGTGGCGAGTGAGTAGCAGGTGGCTGGTGGTGGCTGGGGGTGGCAGGTGGGTAGTGAGTGGTGGTGGTAGGTGATGGTGGGGGTGGGGGTGGGTGGGGGGTGGTGGTGGCGGAAAATAGTGGTGGGTGGTGGCTAGTGTTGGGTGGTAAAAAAAAAAGAAAAACTCAAAACTCAAAACGGAAACACATTTTTTGTGTTTTTATTTTTTGGCCAAATTTATAAACTGAGACCACTGATTTATAAATAAAAAATTTTACCACACAAGTTTTTATTTAAGTTTTTTAAATTTTTATAAATATAAACAGAAAATTAAAAACGTAAGTGCTACCAAACGGTACCACCATATTTAATTCAGATAACAAGTTCTAACAGTAGATAAATGAAATGATAATATTATAATTTAAATGTGGGAGGAGAATGCCAATTTAAAAGTGATAGAAAATAAATAAATAAATAAATAAAAATTGGGTAAATTACATTGATATCTTATGAGGTTTCTGTTTAATATAAATTCTCGCATCATATTTGAAAATTTGTATTTACCCTTATAAGATTAAAATGATATATTTACCTCTTATCTTTTATATATATAAAATAATAAAATAATATAGATATTTTATTCATGTTATTTCAAGAGAAATAACAATCAGTGTGTTTGGTTTGAGTTTTCTGAATTAAATTTTTTGAAAACTGAGTTTTTTTGGTTTTCGTATTCTTTTGTTTTTAGTGAATATTTTTTAAATTTTAAATATTTTTTTTACTTTTTTAGATGCACCTTAGTTAGATGTATCTAAAAAGTAAAAAAATTGTGAAAAAATATTTTAAAAAATTAATAAATACATAGAAATATAAAAAATGTATTGAATTCTTATATTTTTTTATATTTTTGATATTTAATGAATTTTTAAAATATTTTTTTACAATTTTTTTACTTTTTAGGTGTATTTTATGTTAGGTGTATCTAAAAAGTAAAAAAAATTGCTTAAAATATTTAAAAAATTCAATAAAAACAAAAAAACACAGAAAATAAGAAAGTGAAATTTTCTGAAAAGTGTTTTCTGAAAAATGAAAACAAACAAGCTGAATTGTCTTTTTTTGTCTACTTACACAAAAAGTTGAGTTTTTTTTAATTTTTCATTTTTTACTGGATTTTTTAAGTATTTTAAGCAAATTTTTTTTTTTAGATACACTTAATCTAGATATACTTAGGGTTCATTTGGGAAGTGAGTTGGTTTTTTAGTTTTTTTTATTTTTTTGACTGTTTTAGCCTGAAGTTAAAAAGTTTCATTTGGGAAGGGCTTTTGTTTTTTTTGTGAGATGAAGAATGTAATGATTATAGATTGGATATGATTTTTGTCTTATTGGGCTAAAAATTCTATTTTATTTTTTGTGGTTAAAATAGCCAAAAAAACTTCAAACTTGGCTTCCCAAATGAAGACAAGTATAATATTTTGTGATTTTTTTTAAAGATTAATGTTTAAGACCCTATTTTTTTCTCACCCCCTTTGACCCCCTCTCTTTCTCATTGGTTGGATTTTTTTATTTTTTTATTTTTGTTTCCCTTGTCCTCCAATCACCACCTGCCGCATGTGTATGGGGGTGGTGATTGGAGGGGTCTCCATCACTCATCTTTTTTAAATTCACCAAATACAAAAATAAAAAATAAAAAAATTTGATGCATTATCTTTATTTTGGTTGTATTCAATGCATTTTTTTAAAAATGTTTGTACAAATTTTCTACTTATTATTAATATATGTAGATTATATTGATCTAATATAGATATAATGGTGGAAATAAAAAAAAAATTATATTCATATATAAAAATTTATTAAAAAAATATTATAAAAATTTTGTGATAGTAATATTGTTTTAAATATAAATCATGTTTATGAGTGTTTTGTTTTAAAGTGAAATGTCACCATTAAACTATATTATTGTGCTTGAAAATTTTATATAAAATTTATGTTTGTATATAATCACTCAATAAGAATATTTTCAGGTAAACTTTAATGATTAAAAGTTATATAATGCAATCATGATGATAGAAATAAGAAATGGTTGGAAAAATGACAAGATAGTCATTTAAAAAAATTTAGGATATGACATTAGCAATCCATAAATAATTTGTAATAAAATTACAAATCTCAAAAAAAAAAATATTGGTTGCGTTTGGTAGAGCTTTCTAAATATGATTTGAGAGTAGAAGTTGTATTATGAGTTTGTGAGTTTTGTAATTATGATTTAGAATTGAGTGGAAAATTTGTTTGGTAAAAGAGTTTTAAATTGAGTGGAGAATTTTTAACATGACATATAGACAAAAACTTATAACTCATAACCAAAATACAATTCAAAATTCTATTAAAGCACATTAAAAAAAATTTAAAATTCGATTTTTTTTTTTTGAATATATAAAAATTAACATATGTCAATTGTAACAAAAAAAAAATTACTGTTCCAGTCAACCGGCCGGACAACCGGTGGGACGTCTGGTTGGTCTAAATTTTTCCGCTTTTGACCCAATTTTCAAAAGTGAGTATAAAATTATGATTTGAAATGCCTAAACAAACATTATATGTAAAATAAGCTATGAAACATTAGTTTCATAGTTGTACCATACAAAGCTAATTTTCAAATGTGAGCGGAGGATTTATATTAAATAAAAATTTTAGAGTGTCATTGTAATTTATCAGTAAAAATTTTAGTAAAAGATATAGAATGTTAAGGTCAAGTTTGACATATTATAAAAAAATTAAAAAGTCAAAAAGTTATTCAAAAAGTTAAAAAATTAATACTATTTATCAAAAGTCAACAATTACGGCTGCACAACTCTTAATCTTAATTTTTTCCTACAAATTAATTTTTATAATTTTTTATTATACATCTTTTTATAAAAAGTTAACTTAAACATTCATAATTTCTTCCTCAATTTTTTTAATTTAAAAAAATAAAAAATACGCTTATTTAAGAGAGCCAAAACAATCTTAAGTGTAATTTACCTTATTATTTTATATTTATTAAGACACAGGATGTTAGTGTTATTTACCTTATATTTATTTAACTCGATGTCGAAATTTGTACTCTTCTGTTCTCCTTCCAATTTTCAAGTAAGAAACGATGGGTTCGATAGAGTCACCGACTGGTACGGAAAACGGCTCAACCCCTTCCGTCGCTGGCGCCCCAAACCAGTCCGCCGGCGACGGACCACTTCCGGCGGCGTCAGATTCCGGCGGAAATTATCCGGCAGAGAACGACGCATCTAGGAAGAGGAAAGCGAGTATGCTGCCATTGGAGGTCGGTACTCGCGTCATGTGCCGTTGGAGGGACGGGAAGTATCACCCCGTCAAGGTCATCGAACGCCGCAAGATGCACAACGGCGGGAACAGCGATTACGAGTACTACGTTCACTACACTGAATGTAAGGATCTATATCACTTTCTTCTATGCCTCTCTTCTCAATTTTGATAGTTAGGGTTAGGGTTTATGTTTATGCCTATAGATGTATTATGTGTATTCGATACGAGCTTGAGAAGTAAACAGAAAAGGACTGTAATTGCAAAGGGTAGAATTTCAGAGGAATGTGTTGAATGCTTAACTGACTAGAACAATTTGGGCTCCGGTTTTTTTGACTTAAAATATTTTACACAAAAAATATATTTTTCTTGTAAAGGAAAAATGTTTTTGTTTTTCTTTTGAGTGGTGCTACATACTAATTAGTGTACGTAGTTATGACATTATTATTCACCCGTTATACAAATTACAAGTATTAAAAATATCTTAAATTATGTTACATCATCAATTAGTACACTTGGTACACTAATTAGTGCATATAGGATTAGTCTTTTTCTTTTTCTGGTTGACACTTAAAACAAAAATATTTTATTGCTGAAAAGAGAAATTTGATTCAAGCTCCATTTGTTTTGCAGTGTTACAAAAAACAATATATATATATATTTTATTGTAAATTGATTTTACATAGAAAAAATGTTTTTCCTTTTCGGGGTTTGATTGACACTTGAAACAAAAATATTTTTTATTGCCCAAACCAGAAATTGGGATTCAATAAAGTGTTATTTATTACTTTTTAGTGAGTGATGATATTTATTTGAAAAGACTGAAAGTGTTGAAAAGGTAGTAAGTGAGAGTAAACTTTGTAAAAATTGACTTGCACAAATTTTAAAGGTAAGTCATTTTTGGAAAAATGATGCAAAAATATTTTTCTTAAAAAATGTTTTACTTGCTTTTTGTTCAACTAAACAACGAAAAATGAGTAAATATTTTTAACAAAAACATTTTATGTCAAAACAAACGGAGCCTTTATTACACAATATACTAGATCGTAGTTCAAGATCAACTATCCAAAAATTAACCTACTTTTGACTTGCTAACTGCTTACTTGACGGCTAACTGTCCAACTGTTTTAACTACTTATTTAATCACTCAAAGCTCATTGGTTGTTTTGCTTCCGGGCGCATAACCGGCCTGCTCAGCACTCCATTAATGTTTGCATCAGTTTCTACATGAGGTGCGTTTGATTTGTTCTCCTTTGGCTACCCAGAAAAAAAGAGAAGAAACGAAAGAGAGGAAAATTTGGAACGTTTTGCTTTAAATGGTCAGGGTTTGCAAGAGTTGAGTAATTTAGGGAGAATTTCACTTTGTCAGTTGTGTGGTATAGACTATGTGCACATAACTACTGTCATTTGAAAATGACCACTTTAACTTGTGTGGTTTGTGAACTAAATGCAATGTCACCTTTTCTATCCAAATTAACAGAAAATGCATTACAGTCACCTATGTTCCCTATGATAAGGAGTTATGTGCTCATAATCTATACCACAAGGGGTGAAGTGAAGGGTTTAGTTCAGAAAAGAGGAAGAAGATAAAGGTATTAAAGTCAATTTACAAATAATGTCAATGAAAATTAGAGGTGTGTTTTTGTCCACCAATGCCAGGGGATTAAGTAGTTATCTACTGTGTGTGGGGCCTTGTTTATCAATTTTGATATTCTAGTGCTATTATTTGTACTGTGAGTCTGCCATTGTGAGGAATTAGCTTTGGCAGATATTAAATTTGTTATACATACTGTCAAATTTTTTGCACTGCCACTGATTGATTTCATGGCATGTTATGTTATGTATTATAAAACTTATTCACTAAGGAAGTAAACTGCCAGAAATATTATTTTTTATTTTTAATTATTGTGTTTTATTTATTTCATGCTATTTGGTTTCTTTCAGTCAATAGGAGGCTTGATGAATGGGTTAAACTTGAACAACTTGATCTTGATTCAGTGGAGACTGTTGTAGATGAAAAGGTGGAGGATAAGGTAATATTTCTGTTCGTGTTCTTCATTTGAAACTTTGAGTAATACTGAATTCGTTTGTCCAGTATGTTAAGATTCAGAGATAGAGGTCCTTCTAGTAATATGGCTTGCAGTTTATACTTCCATTAGTGTGCAAACTGCAAGCAATATAGAACATGTCCTACTATTGCTTTCCCATCTTGATCATGGACAATGTTATGTATTATGCACCAAAGGACAATCTATCTTTGATCTATTCCAATGTTATGGATTGTGTTGCCAACTTGATCGTGGATATGTTTTGTTATTGTTTTTCATTTCCTTGTTTATGTTTTTTTTTCTTTTCTTTTCTTCTTTCTTATTTGGGGGTTTGGGGGTGGGTGGGAGTAAGGTTTTAGGGTTCTTTGTAAACCTTATGTTATACAAACTCTTCCAAATTTGTGAACTACCCATGTTGGACACTCGATACTTGAGTAAGGGTATGAGATATATGTTTGATGTGTTAGTTTGACATGCACCTCATCAAGTATGCTTAAATTGTCACATTTACTTTGTAACTATGCGTATTAGTCCCATTTAATGCACAAATTGTTCTATGTCATTTTATTGAAAAAAATAGTATTTAAGAAATAAAAATTCTAGCTGTGGCATGGTGTCCTTGAACATGAGAATTAGATAATCTAACACACACACACATACACATGCCCACACTTGAGTCCATGTAACAAACATGTTGTGGAAAACAATATTTTTATTAATGCTGATTGAAATGATTTCTTCACCCTTGATATTTTTAGGTAACAAGCTTGAAAATGACGCGCCATCAGAAACGTAAAATTGACGAGACACACGTGGAGGAGGTATGCACTTATCACCACTCTTACTTTTGTTCCCTCCTGATTGCTGCATAAGTTGTTTTTGTTTTTGTTTTATCGGCGAATATATGGTGAAAACTTTTATAGAATGGTTTTATGCCTTTTAATTAATTGTCATTATTGGTTATTGGCGAATCAAAAAAAGAAGAAGAAAATTTATTGTAATTAATTGTTGATTAGTCAAAGGTTTTTTTTAAGGTCATGCTAACAACAACCCTATGGGCTGTCATTAAGGTGGAAATAGTTAGAATTCCAATGCGCTTTTCACATATTCCCATACTTTTTTACATTACACGTACAACAAGACTAATGACCCCCATTGTGTGGTCATTAACATTCTTGTTTTTTTTATAAACAAATGTATAAAAGAAAGTGCCAACTGGGGCAGGAACTTGTACACAAAGTATAGAAAAGGAAACAACAATAATTATACCGAAAGCCCGCTTATATTTCTACATGCGTATGCAATTCCCTTAGAAAATTACAAAAGAATACAACAAAAAAGTAAAACCTTCTCTAAGCCAAAAGAGCAATGATGCCAACAACTTTCCTTTCAAGGCATAGATCAGGTATTCCTTCTCTACAATTCCTCTCTATCTAAGTGCACTATATAATGCATAAAAGAGGCACATCCCAAACCCTCCTATTACCATTCCGTAGGCATCCTTTACTTTTTTTGTTTTTTTTTGTATTTTGATCAACAACAATATAAAAAAAAAACTTTGTAAAAAAGAAACATAGGTAAAATACATTAAAAAGGACAAGAAGTCCACCAAGTAAAAGAAAAGAAATAAAATTAAACATGGCAAACAACCTTCTAATCTATAGAAATCAATAATAGAGGCACCCCATTAAAGGGAGATGATATCGAAACCCAAAAGATGACCAATAACAATCGTTGTCCCGTAGCTCATCATGTTCAAGCTTGTCCATAAAAAGTTCTTACATTTATTTTTGTCTAGATAATCCAAACCACAACATAAATCAAATTCTTCCATAGGAATTGGGCCCTCTTAGTCTTAGCACAACCAAAATTTCTATAATCAACAATGAACATACTGGTACACAAACATGGAACTACCCAATCAACCTCCGCGAACTGAATTAGATGATACCATAATGCCATAGCCACAAGACAATATAGATATAAAAGATCAATGCTTTCCAACTTCCTCCTGCACATAATGCACCATTATGGAAGAAAAAATTTTGGTCTCTTGTTTTGAAACCTTTCATTAATATTGAGTTTCTTATGAGTTAAAGTTAAAAGACGATCCGAAGATTTTAACCTTGAAGTTCACACATGCTTCCCAAATTAACTTACGAGGAAGAAAAAAAACATTAGGTTAGTATCATCAATAATCTTCTGATTCTATGAAGTCCAAGGTGACCTACGTGAAATTCCAAATCTGCTCATTTTCATGTTAGCATGCTCCACATCACTCTGTTGCCTTCCTTAGATGCCTGTTACCATTGTTGGAAATTTTTTTGGGGCCTTTATTTCATGATCGCAGTGTGTTCACCGTATACCCTTATTTGTATCTTCTTTTTCTTGAAGTGAGTATTTCGCAATGTCCACGGTCTGCTAGTTTCATTATGCTGGCCAGGTTTAGAAAGTGATAGTAGTAAGAATAAGTAAGAAAGAGAAGAGCTAAGATTCTAGAAAGGAAGCTAGTTTTTGTAGACATTTTTTAAAGAACTTGTAGCACCTAGTACTTCTTGTATGCATCAGATTTGTTGATTTGAATTTGGATCTTGGTGATCGTTATCCATGTAATCTCTCTCTCTCTCTCTCTCTCTCTCTCACACACACACACACACACACACACACATAAAGGATTGACTATATAAATTAATTGGATTTGAACCACGTAATATCTGATAATTTTATGTTAATAGAGAATTGACTTAAGTCACATGCTTTTGCTTCCTTTTTCAGTTTTATTTTGTTGTTGTCTTGAGGTTTCAATAAATGATAATCTGAAGATGTTATTTTCAACTGTGCAGGGCCACGAGGAGCTTGATGCTGCCAGCTTGCGTGAACATGAAGAATTCACCAAAGTTAAGAATATAGCGACTATAGAGCTTGGAAGATATGAGATTGAGACATGGTACTTCTCTCCCTTTCCACCAGAATACAATGACTCTTTGCAGCTGTACTTTTGTGAGTTTTGCCTCACTTTCATGAAGCGCAAAGAACAGCTTCAGAGGCATATGGTGAGCTTTGCCTCAATTTTTTTCTATCTGGCATTGCTTTCTCCAATTCAGATTGTGGCATAGAATATTTGTAATGAGAAAGAAAAGCAGTGTTGAACCTGTAGACTAGTATATTAATTTTTGCAGGATGTTGTAGTCAAGTATTTGCATGCATAAAGTTACCTATGTGCCTGCAAAATGTAAATGCTTCCCTTTGATTTCATCTACCTTGTTTCTTCTTCCTTATAGGAGACACCCTCTCATCCTATGTGATGGTTATATCCTTAACATAACCTCTTACGTTGGGTAGTATTTTGTGCTGCATGGATTCTTACTGTCAATATGACATAGATATGGGGTGTATGGATGAGGTCTGTGTCCAATATGTATCAGACAGGTTCATATATGTGGGGATTTAAACATCATGTACTTCATATTTGTCACATGCTTATAGTTCGTTTGGCAAGTGGTGATTTTTGCCAAAAAATCACTTAAAAAATCAAAAAGCCAACAACCTATACCAAAAAGTCAAAGATTCCCTTTTCTCTCTACTTTTTGCACATCTTTTCGTAAAAAATCAAAAAGTCATCCCAAATATAATAGTTTTTTTTACATTATATATTAGCCAAAAAGCCAAAAAGTTACTAAAAAAGCCTGTTCTCAAACGATACCAAAGTAGTAAAATGAAGTTGTGAATAGTGGAGTTATCTGCTTGTTTCGAGGGTCTCAAAGGCTTTGTTCTATCTATAACAATATGTTAAGAATTACAGTTTTCCAAGGTGTGTCTCATTCAATTCCATGGTTAGAGAGCCGGCTTCTTATGGTGTTACATAGTTGGGTTACAGTTTCCGTTGACCCAGATGTTCTGGCTTTTATAGATTTTGTGGAAGACTTGATTAGTTAGTTTTGTTTGGAGCCTAAGTGGGTTTTATATTCTTTGTATTCTTTGCATCCTCTTGATGCTTTTCTAATAAATTTTGATTATTTATCCAAAAAAAAAGAAGTTACAGTTTTCCAGGCAGTTTGAGTCAAACACAAATCATTGGGATTGTTGTTCTTGCTTTGGCTAAAGGGGATTTAATTGTGGGAAGAATTTCAATTATTTTGATAATTGCTGTATTTAGGTATTAAATATTCTTTTAGGCAAACTTGTATATATGTTTTACATGTACATTTTTTTTTTGGGGTAAAATAATGGTTGAAGTTTTTTTTTTTTCATGTTCTGCTATTGTATAGAGGTCTGAAAATTTCATGTACGATGTTGAATTAGAGGTGAAAGTTTTTACTTTCCAATCCTCAGATTTTATTCTTAGACAATCCTTTGTTAATTTTTAGATTCTTTTTTTCCCACCCTATAAGGTCATCTTAAGCTTTTATGGCATTTCCTGTCAAGAAAGAAATATCTAATGGGAGCTATATTTATTTTCTAATTTTTGCCTTGTGTCTGAAGAGGAAATGCGATCTCAAGCATCCCCCTGGTGATGAGATATATCGAAGTGGTACCCTGTCAATGTTTGAGGTATGCTCTCATGCCCTCCAATTATTATTTCTTTTCGTTATTTTTTGGGCTTAGCTTCCTGTTTCTTATTTAATCTCATCATGGTCAAGGTTTGCATACCCTGTCATTGTTTAATTGGATGAAACTTCAAAATTGTAGTATGTAGTTTTAGCTTGGTTTCGAAATGTAGATTTATGCTTTGTAACATGGTCTTGGGAAGAACTTAACTCCAAAAGTTAGCTTGTGAAATGAGGTTACGCTCACGCTTATACACTGCACATCTCCTTTGTACATAGGTGATGTGAGACTTTGCTTAACATCGTCTCGCACGCATAGCATGCAGGGCCTGCGAAACACAGGCTACCCATCCCTACGGTACATCTAGCTCTGATACCACGTGACACGGTCTTGGGTAGACTTTGCTACACTTACACCCTGCACATCCCCTTTATACCCTGCACATGCCCTTTGTACCCAGGCAACGTGAGAGTTTGCTTCACAGTTTTCAATATCTTCTTTTCATATTGTATTTCACACATTAAATGGAAATTTATTACAATTGCATGGACATGGTGTCTACAGTTCATTTAGCTTTTCTGAGTTATAATGTCTTGAAATTAAACAGATTGATGGCAAAAAGAACAAGGTTTATGGACAAAATCTTTGCTATTTGGCGAAATTGTTCCTGGATCACAAGACACTGTATTATGACGTTGACCTGTTTCTGTTTTACGTGCTTTGTGAATGTGACGATCGGGGATGCCACATGGTTGGCTACTTTTCTAAGGTAATTGTTTTTGTTTGAGAGTTTCTTTGAAATCCCCCTTCCCTTAATGCTGTCCTGCTATATTTATTTGAATTTATTTTTTGGGAACTGAAAGTTTCTAAAATAATGTTTAATTTAGCATGTCATGTAGGTCTCACACTGTTTACTGGCATGCACAATGAATTTGTTATGTGAATGATTAATAATCTTTTGGTGAATCTGTGCTATTGGTAGTTTCTTTAACATGGGTTGTGTTAGTAAAAATGAATCAAAATTGAAAATTGATCTATCTTCTTATGCTAAATTGCGTTGTAGTTCACCCATTTGATTTTTGGCTTGGGGATTAGTGAAGTCAAGGCCTATGGTTTGTGTTAAAGTGGACCTGAAATGGGAGTCATATGTCCTCTTATTGAATCACACAACTGCATATCGATATGTATATATACTTGCAAATGCCACTCTGTGTTTAATAAGCACACACAAGAGCATAATTCTGGCGCAAGCAAGGTTCTGAAAAGCGGTTGCGGTCGCCGTAACGGTGGCGGTGGCGCGGCTGCGGCTGCGGTTGCGGGGTGTAAAGGCCGTAGCGTAACGGTTGCGGTAACCGGAACCGTGAATTTTTTTATTTTTCGCACAATTTGAAAAAAATTTAATAATACGCATATTTTTTTTCCATGATCATATTTATTGGGTTTTAAAATAAATATTGATCAAATTTTATAAATTTTTAAGTTTGATCCAATATATTTCATATTTTTAAATCACTAAAAACTGAGTTTTTTACATTTTGTTTTAATAATTAATAACTTTATATTATACAAAAAATCAATCACTAACTATTATATATAAGATAAACAATGACAAAAGTAAGAGAATAAATAAAAGCCTAAATATATATATATATATATATTAGTCAAGTCAAATAGATAATGACCACACATATTATTATTATTATTATTATTATTATTATTATTATTATCAAACAATATATAGATAGACACACACAAACAAAATGGTTGAGTGATAGCAGCTAAATAGAATGACATAGGTCTTACAGCTTCAACAAATCAATAACATGTTCCTCATCTTCTTTCTTTTCTCTCTATCTCTTGTTCCCTCTTCATCTTCCCTCTTTTCTCTCTATCTCTTTTCCCCTATTTTCATATTTTTTTTTTCCGAAAGAAGCAATTCGGAATCGTTACGTAACGGTGCGTAACAGGCCGTTACGGCACCGTTACAACCGTTATAGCAGCTGCTATAGGCGATACACTTGTGAATCTCAATCACACTGCAAAAGCGGCCGTAACGGGTGGCGGTAACTACCACAACCGTTACGTAACAAGCGGCCGTAACGGGTGGCGGTAACTACCACAACCGTTACGTAACGGCGTTACGTAACGGTTGCGGCCGCTTTTTAAAACCTTGTATAGTACAGTCTATTGTGAAGAACTTCTATCAAACAAAGGCAAGTGTAGTGGTAAAATAATGTAGATTCAGCGTTTTGGATCATATCTGGTGGTTTGGACAGGAGAGCCCTGCATGGGAAATGTAAATTTTGATAATGGCTCCTGTAAGAGAAGTATAAACCGTTTTGTTTGGTGCTAATAGTCAATGTCATTACATTTAGATCCCTTTTTTCTTTTTTTCCATCTTCTTTTGTGTGTGTGTTAACACCATATCATCAAGCACAGTGTTGTCAAAGGCGTGCCTAGGCGCACGCCTAGGCGCAAGGCGAGTCGAGGCTCAGCAGCTGCGCCTGTGCAGGTACCAGGCGAGGCGAATTGAACCAGGCGCTCGCCTTAGACGCGACTTGATCAAGGCGAGAGAGGCGCAAGGCGATCGCCTAGGCGCGACTCAGTGTTCAAGTCGTAGATCTGATCTAACGGCTCAGATAACCTTTCGAATGGCTCGTAATCACAGAGGATTACGACCCATGTACCATATGAGACAAATAGGAACCCTAATCGATCGATTACGAACCTGTGTTCCAAAAAAGAAGTCTGCGACTCGACTTCTCGCGACTCGACTTCGATCGACTTCTCGCAGGTTCGACTTCGCAGGTTCTCTATTGACTTCGCAGGCTCGAGTTCAACTTCGATCGGCTTCGCAGATCGACTCTCTCCCCTTCTCCTTCTTCTTCGATCGTCTTCACAGGTTCTGTTTTTTTTTTTTTTTTTTTTTTTCTTTTCTTTTACCTTCGTTGAAGGTGATCTGTTTTTATTTTTTATTTTTTTTTTCTTTTCTTTTCTTTTGATTATGATAAATAAATAAATAAATAAATAAATAAATAAATAACTTAATTAATTGATAAATAAATTCATAAATAACTTAATTAATTGATTATGATAAATTAATTAATTCATAAATTAATTAATTCATAAATAAATAAATAAATAAATAAATTGATTATGATAAATAAATAAATAATTTTTTTTTTCAATTATTTGACTTTCATAACCCTGATTATTACATAAACAAATAAATAAATTAATTAATTCATACATACATACATAAATAAAAAAATAGATATATTACATTTATTATGATTATATTATACTGAAATTGATTCATCATTATACTGAAATTAATTAATTCACCATTAATTAAAAAAATTGAAAATTGATTCATAACATTAATTAATTCATACATTACATACATTAAATTACATACATTATACATTAATAGAAAATTGAATGTAACATAGGAATAAATGTAATGGAATGTACATTAATTAATTAATTCATCATTAATTAAAAAAATAGAAAATTGATTCATACATTACATTCATTAATTAATTCATCACATAACATGCATTACATTCATTATACTGAAATTATTTTTTTGTTATTTATTTTTTGTGTTGTGTAGTAAGTACTAAGTAGAAAATGACATCGGAAAGTAATAGAAAAGATCCGGCGTGGCAATATGCCCATTTGGTGGAGGAGAACAATTTAAACAAGTTTGAGTGTAATTTTTGTGGTAAAGTATCAAATGGAGGCGTTTATCGGGTGAAACAACACCTTGTGGGAGGTTATAGGAATGTCACTGCTTGCCCGAAGTGTCCTTCTCATGTAAGAGAAGAGATTAGAGAGTTCATGTCCAAAAAAAAGACACAAAAAGAAGAAATGAACATGTTGCCTGATTTCGATGACATGGACATGGAAGATGAAGATGAAGATGATGATGTCGTTGAGATCAATGTCAATCAACACCGCAAGTTGACAAGTAGTAGCCAAGGTTCATCCAAATCCAAATCCAAATCAAAAACGCCAAAGAGAAAAGGGCCTATGGATGTTTACTTCACACCCAATCCTGAATCAGTGGTGAAAAATCGAAAAGACAAAGCAAAAGGGAAACAAATCAAAATTGATGCAAATGACCCTTACAAAAAAGAAATGAGAGCTCGAGCACTACAAAGATTTGCAAGGTGGATGTATGATGCTGGCATCCCTTTTAATGCAGTAAATTATGAGAGTTTTGGACCAATGATTGAAGCCATTGGCCAATATGGTCCTGGTATGAAGCCACCGACATACTATGAAGTGCGGGTTACCCAACTCAAAAAAGAAGTGAAACATACTGAAGATTTGATGAAGAATCATAAAGAGGATTGTGCAAAATACGGTTGTTCCATAATGGCAGATGGTTGGACTGATAAGAGAGGAAGGACATTGATTAACTTTTTAGTTAATTGTCAAAGAGGAACCATGTTTGTTGAGTCGGTTGATGCTTCTAGCTATTCAAAGGATGGGCAAAAGCTATTTGAATTACTAGACAAGTTTGTGAAGAAAGTTGGAAAAGAGAATGTGGTGCAAGTTATCACTGATAGTGCTGCAGCTAATGTGTTGGCGGGTAAGAATATTTCCTCATTCCTTACATCAAAATTGTTTACTCATAGTTTGTTTTGTATTTAAAATTTAAAAACTTGAAAATAATAATTCTTCATTATTGTTACATTATAGGGAGGTTTTTGGAAGCTAAGTATGAACACTTGTATTGGACACCATGTGCTGCTCATTGTTTGGACTTGATGTTAGAAGACATTTTCAAGATACCTAGACTGAAAAAGACATTTGAAAGGGGTATTGCAGTACATGGCTACATTTACAATCGGCCTACGTTGCTAAACATGATGAGGCGCTTTACAAATTTGAAGAATTTGATCAAGCCTGCAAAAACTAGATTTGCAACCGCCTTTTTGACTTTGTCTAGGATGCATCAACAAAAAAACAATTTGAGAAAGATGGTCACCTCCGAAGACTGGACCTCAAGCAAATGGGCAAAGGAGCCACAAGGTAAAAGAATGGCACAAACTTTGTTGATGCCTTCATTTTGGAATACTGTTGTGTTTGCCCTTAAGGTCTTGGGTCCTCTTGTCAAAGTGCTTAGATTGGTTGATACCGAGAAGAAACCTCCCATGGGATACATTTATGAGGCAATGGATAGGGCAAAAGAATGCATTGCAAGTTCATTTGATCATAAAGAAGAGAAGTATAATGAAATTTTCGAAATCATTGACAAAAGATGGGATGTTCAATTGCATCGACCTTTACATGCAGCGGCACATTTTCTTAACCCAGAATTCTTTTATCCAAAAGCGTTAGAGGTGCAAAGAGATCATGAAGTGATGAATGGGTTTTATGAATGCATGCAAAGGTTGGTCCCGGATGTCACTGTTCAAGATTTGATCACTAATGAGATGAGTATTTATATGAAGGCTGAGAGTCTTTTTGGCAAGTCTGTTGCGATTAGGCAAAGAAATACAAGAGCACCAGGTAATATATTATAGACTCATAGAGTTTATTTTTAGTAATACTTTTAGTAAAACTTAATACTTGGTAACAATTATTTCTAACTAGTGGATTATCGCAGCTGATTGGTGGGCATCATATGGTTCTTATACTCCAAACTTGCAAACTTTTGCCATAAAAGTCCTTAGCCTAACATGTAGTTCATCGGGTTGTGAACGAAATCGGAGTGTATTTGAACATGTGAGTATTTAACATTCTAACTAATTTTTTGTTCAATTCAAATATTTTTTATTCTAATTATATAGAATTTAATATCTTTTTAATAATTGCAGCTTCATAGCAAGAAAAGAAATAGATTGGAACAACAACGTCTCAATGATTTAGTGTATGTCAAATACAATAGAACATTGAGATTTAGGTATGACATGCGCAACACTCTTGATCCCATATCTTTGCAAAATATTGATGAAAGCAATGAGTGGTTGCTTGGGAGGATGGATGGAGAATCAGATGAAGATAATGAGCTTGTGTTTGATGATGATGATGGCTTGACGTGGGCCACTGTTGCTAGAGCTTCTGGAGTAGAAGAAAGTAGCCATGCAAGTAGAGCAACAAGTTCACGCTCAAAGGCACAACCGAGGATATCTAAATCATCAACATTGACTCCACTTCAATTAATAGATGAAGAGGAAGCGGGCTCAGATGACACAGAGGAGGAAGATGTTGAGGGATACAAATCAACTGATGGAGAAGAAGATGATAGTTTGCTTGCCATTGATGTTGAGAATGATGATTGACTGACACCGACCTAACCTACTCTTTCTTTTGATATTGATGTTTTAAAGTGTTAAGACATATATTAGTATTTGTTGGATATTTATGTTTTAGATGTTTAGTGTTTATGTTTTTATTTTATTGAATGTGGATTATTTGATCTTTAAAAATTGAAATGTTATGTAATATGTACTTTCATGGCTTTGAGAATTATTCTATATTTTGTCTTGAATCTTGATTACTTTTTATTTTTTAAAAAATTGTCTTAGTACTATGAATGATTAGTCTACATTAATTTTTCTATTTTTTACGAATACTGTGCGCCTTACTTCAATAAAGCCCGCGCCTCGCCTTGCGCCTTGCGCCTAGGCTCCAAGAGACCTTCGGCGCCTTAGTGCGCCTTGAGCCTTTAAAAACACTGATCAAGCAGATAGTGCCTAAAGTGGTTCAACTTGTTTGTTTCTTTGTTTGTGTTGGTTCCCTGCCCCTTCCTATTAATGTCGCACTTAAGTTTCTTACTACATGTTTGCTGGCGTGTTATGAGTCACAGACATAGAGGTAGACATATACACAAGGACACACAATTTTTTAACTAATGTCCTTCAGAAGGGTGCATTCCACTGGGTAGCCTCCAATTGAGATGACAGACAGATTTAGAATTTATGTTCTGGAGTATTCTATTGTTGTATTTGTATGTGAAATAAACTTTGGGCAGGTAGGCTGTATCTGTCAACTTACAGCCACAAGTGAGTTTTTGACTTTTGAAAAGCTGAAGGCAGTTTGTGATAAATGTTTAAATTCCTGAAGATTAATGTTTAAATTATGTTGAAATTTAATGTCTCTTACCATGCTTTGTCATCCAATGGTGCAGGAAAAGCATTCAGAGGAGTCCTATAACTTGGCCTGCATTCTGACTCTTCCTCCCTATCAGAGGAAAGGCTATGGAAAGTTCCTAATTGCATTTTGTAAGCTCTCCTGTTTAATTTCTCTGTCTTTTATTTTTTAATTTATAGAACCGTGAGGTTGTGGCTTTTGAACTAGAGGGCAGCTATTTTGTGCAAATTATGCCACAGGTTAGGTCTGTGCCCAATCTACCCCTCCCATGCCTCATCTAATGGGGACTGAACTGAGCGTAACAATTCCTCTTTCTTTGTGTTCAGTATAAATAGTGCAGAATATTAATAGACCCCATCCCCTCCAACTTTGTGATTTTTCATATTCAATCTTAGTTGGGAATGTATGAGTTCAAAGCTTTTGGTCAATGTTTTCAAAATCGAAAATGGCAATCTAATTCAAGATTATTTGAGTTAGTACATAGCTCACTGGTGTCTCTTGCTAAAGTAAAGCTAGAGACCCCTAAATTTGCCTACACTGACGTGGCGGGGTTAGGTCCTAGTTGGTTGATTCATAAACAAATCAGCAACTGACATAGAACAGTCCATGTCATTGGGGGTAAATTTAGTGGTAACATTTTAGGAGTCTTATGCATTTTCCCTTCCTAAATTATGGGAGTAAAATAGAAATGTTGGATGGAGTCAATTGTACTCCACAAGATGTAGTTTATAGAACTTACCCTAGACTTGAGAAAGCCCTCAGCAAGAAATTGACAGGATTTTTAATTAGGGCCAATTTGTTTTCACATCTTTCCTCATTATCTTCCTTAACTTACTAGTCTGACATGACCAAAGGTTGTATCCATATTGCTAGAAGGATTTGAGTCTACTGACACCACTAGTGCAATGTTAATGCCTGGTTATCAGGGTGCTCACTGCTCAACCTGTTTGGCATTAGTTAAAAAAGTTGCATTTTTTCAAACTTTTTTGTCTTTAATGAATTTTGTAAATGTGTCAATTATTTACTTTTTAGGTCTGTCTAGTCTAGAAGAATCAAAGAAGTTTTGAAAAAAATCCAAAAAACATACCAAAAAAATTTAACTGTTTTAGTTTTTTCTTTTGTCTTTAGTGGATTTTTTTTCAATTTTCAATTTTTTTTTTTTTTAAAACTTTTCAAGCCTGTCTAAAAGTGTAAAGTTTCTTGAAATTTTTTGAAAAAAAGTCTAATTTGGAGTAACCACCAGCTGATATCAGTCAGGAGAGGTTGGGGCATAACCCAGTGCTACTACTGATCTGTCTTTGTTATTGATTTTTAAGTGAATAATAATTGCTAATGTCATTTCAAACATGATGCAGCTTATGAGCTTTCCAAGAAAGAAGGTAAAGTTGGAACACCTGAAAGACCCCTTTCGGACCTGGGGCTGCTAAGCTACAGAGGGTACTGGACACGGGTTCTTCTAGACATTTTGAAAAAGCACAAGGGCAACATATCTATTAAGGTATATGTTGGAATGTGTGCTGAAATTGTCCAAAGTTTAATAGTTCAATTGCTCCATTAAGTTCTCTGTATCTTATTACTCGAGAGGTATTCTTGTCTTTCAGATGGCTATGGAAGGAAAATATATGGTCATTTTAGAAAAATCTAATTGTGCGATTGATTGCTTCTATTTATATTATTATCTCTCTCCCGCTCCTTTCCCAACACATCTGTTCTATATTGTCTCTAACATGGCCTCTGCAAATACTTGCTCTCCCTGCAGGAGCTTAGTGACATGACAGCCATTAAGGCGGAGGATATCTTGAACACCCTTCAGGGCTTGGAATTGATCCAGTATCGAAAAGGGCAGCATGTAATTTGTGCAGATCCGAAGGTCTTGGATCGTCATTTGAAAGCCGCAGGCCGTGGTGGACTTGAGGTAGATGTCTGCAAATTGATATGGACTCCCTATAAAGAGCAGAGTTGATGGTCTAAAACCTTTGTATTTTTATGTATTCAGCTTCTAGGTTGTATAAACTAGATGAAAGTTATTGGCTCGCTGGTGCTCTGTTTTTAAGTTATACATGTATTGACAGTTGCTGATATGTAGATTTATTACACCGATGTATTAATTGGAGTTTTTTTATTCATTTTATATATCTGAATACTGATTTTTATTATATATATATATATTTAGTATGCTAAGTTGTTGAAAGAGCCAAGTTTTGTGATTTGCCATTTCCCACCATTACTGATATTGTTATAAAAATTGTCCTAATAGTTAGCCATTTAGCTATTTTGTTTCAATAGTTTTGGTATATAGATAGAAATCAATCACAAAATCGGATATAGAACCCACATACATGGATAATATAGTACACAGATTTGTTTGTGGGTTCATTTTGAAAAGTTTATTATACATTATGTATCCGGTTCATGAATTTTGGTGCTCCTACATTTAATAAGTTGTGTTGTTCTTTCTTTGTAACTTTTTTGGGGTTTTATTTATTTTTTTTTCCGTTGATGAAAATATTAGAAGAATATATTTTATTGATAAATAATGTAAAGAAAATAAAATACAAATAAATCAGGCTGAGGTACAGATATCTTGTTTTCTTTAAGAAGATTAAGCCCGCTATGATAGGAAGAACACAAATACCGATGCAACAGTCACCAAACTATGACTTGTCCCTTTCAGGATACAACAGTCTGACCATTTGTCGTATGGTTCAACCAATTCTGCACAAGATGGTGAACCAAAAGTTCCACCAAGAAAAAACACTATTTTTTGACTAATAATCTCTCAAGTATAGAAAAATAGTTAGTGTAGAAAAGAGTAGATGATATGAACTATTTATAGGCCACTAAGACTTACAAATTATACCAAAAAAAAATATAGACCATTAACTCACCATCAACCTCGTGACCTTCCAATTAATCTCCATTCATAAACAAAACAAAAGGTCACAAAAAACAAATGAATCTTCATTCACCAAACAAAATGAGATTCATAAACAAGACAAAAGGTCATATAAAAAAAAATAAAATAAAAGATATTAAAATGGTCTAACAATCTCCCACTCATTTTAATATCAATAAGGAGATATATCAAACAAAGATAGACTAGTATGCATCATGAAAGTGTGCTCTGCATTAAACCTCCATTAGTGAAACAACAACCTCTACTCCAAAGTCAGTAGTGATCTCAGACTTGAACTATGACTACTTAGGAGAAATAAAGTATTACTGCTCACACATAATAATCCAGGCGTTAACATGAACTTTTAATAGTCAGCACATTACAGCCTTGTGTTTATCTTAGTTTTCATGAGCATATTTGAGAATAAGCCTTGTTCTTATATAAAGCAGCCCCACTTTCATGCTCACATAGGTGAAATCTGTCAAGGATGTTTTTGTAATTTACACACCCCACTCAACAAGAGCTACATAATTTCATTAAGAGTATAAAAACTCAACCCTCCAACATTACAAGACAAATGCACTTACATCATACGGATGGATAACAAAATATTAAGGTATACATTTTTACAACGACCATATGATTCGTTCTTCCCATTGAACCTAGTTACGGGATCTCTGGTCCCTAGGTTAGGTGTCCTCATACATGGTTTATGATTTTATAGGCTTCAAACACATTCCCTCGATGAATTCCAGATCCTATCTCTTGCCAAGGCCTTGGTTAACGGATCTGCAAGATTATTACAAGATTTTACATAATTCATAATTATGATGCCATTACTCAAATAGGACCTCACATTACTGTGTTTCCTTCGAATAAGTCTGGATTTACCATTATAAAAATGGTTGTTCACTCTATCAATAGCAGCAGTGTTATCCCAACGAATTAACACAGGAGAAATTTGTTTTTCCCAAAAAAGGATTTCATGTAACAAATCTCTCAACCAATTTGCCTCCTCACATGTTGAAGCTAACGCTATAAGTTCAGCTTCCATTGTAGAATTAGCAATTATAGTCTGTTTTTTAGGTTTCCAACATATAATTGTAGACACCCCATTTTTGACCGTGCTCGAGACTTGGACGTCACCGTTTGAACACTCGGTGATCATCCATGTTTGTGTTCGTCCTGAGTTCTCGGAGGTCTCGGCCACGCGCCTTGCCTCAAGACCTCTCGACTTGCCTTTTTGTGTTTGGTTTTGCACCAAACACTTGTTGTTTTGCTTTTGAGGGTGGGAAATGGCCTGTTGGCCATCCCATACCTCACCGGCCATGGCTTGAGGCCACCGGCCCTGTTTTGTTGCTATTGGCCATTGGTTATGGCCGGTCGGCACTCTCAATGGTCGGCCGACCATTGTTTTGGTCAATTTGTCATTTTTGGCTGGCCGATCACTGTGCATCTGCTTTTGGCAGATATTTTGTGCCAGCTGTGATAGTTGGCACCCACTTTGCACCCCCTCCATACACGTGTATGGAGGGATTTCACTCTTGCTTAGCTTGTTTTGTAAGCTTTGCAAGAGTGATCCTCTATAAAGAGAGGTCTCCTCCTCCCTTCTTGAGGGTTACAAAAAAAGAGTTCCAGAGGTCTGAATTAGGGTTAGGTCTTGTGTATCTATCTATCTCTATATCTCCCTCTCTTTTGCTCTTTGTGTGTGTTCAAAGGTGTTTTGTTCTTAGTTTTGCACTAGGACACCTAGTATCACACCTTACCTTAGTTGCTGAGGAGCCAAAGGGGTGTTCTTGAAGTTCTTGAGTGGATTCAAGCTTGAGGAAGCAGCTAGAGCTCAGTTCTTGAAAGGGGTCTTCAAGGGTAAGAACTTTGCTCTTTGTTCCCCATTTTTGCATAGGCTTTTAGCCATCCTTGCATCTATTTTTAAGCTTAACTTATAGCATATAAAAGTTCTGATTTTAAGTGCTTAAAATAGTTGTTTTGGTGTTTGGGGTTGTTTGACCCCTCTTAGGCCTTGTTTGGCCCCCATTTTGTGCTATTTTGGTGAGTTCCGAGACCACCTTGTTTGGGCCTCCTCACCACTGAAATCCAGTGGGATTTCAGTGGTGGGGATGGTGCTTTAAGGTCCTAAGAAGGAGAGGGCCATCCCCTTTTCTTGTTGCCTTCAATATTGGCCATTTTAACCTCATGTGTGAGCACCTTTCTTGAGTTCATGTTGGCCATGTCTTAAGTGTCATTTGTGCTTATTTTGCCATGATATAGCACTGTTTTAAGTTGGTTTAGACACACCATGCTTGCTTTGCATACTTGTCTTGTAATGCCATGAAATTGCCTTAACATGTACTTAGCATCTAGACCACTGTGCTTACTTGTTTTGGCCTAGCTTTGTGAAGCTTTTATGCATGTTTTAGTATGCCTAAGGTCTGTTCGTGGTTGTTTTGGCCATCCATGACATGCTTTGTATAGCCACCTTGCATTTTGGCTTGTTAGTCTTGGGTGTGTGAGTGTTGAGCATGCATTGCTTGGCTTGTTTCAGTAGTTTGGCACCACTTATAACATCATTTCAATCCTTGTGGTATGCTTGTATGCTTGCATTTGATGTTCCTTTAAGGCCTTAAAGAGTTTGTGTTTCATGCTCCATGAATGTGTCATTGCGTATGCCATCATGTTTAGGCCTCTAGGATGCCATGTCAATGTGTTTTTTGGCTTTGTTTTAACATGATAAAACTCTGATTTTAGTTGTTCAAATCATGTCATGTTTGGTTTTGCTAAGTGTAGTTCAATACCTCTTTGGTGAGCCTTAAGCTTTGGGCTTGCTTGCATGCCTTACTTGCATGGTTTGTTTGGTTTGGCACCTTTTCTAGCATGTTTTTTAGAGTTTAACATGTTGGTTATATATCCATGCTTGCCCCTTTTAAGTGTGCTTAAAAGTCCCTCTTTTGTGCCTTAGTCTTTAGGCCAACTTGCATGCATGTTTGTATGTATTTTAGACTTCATGTTCTTGGCATTTGGCCACTGTTTTGGGCCTAGTAGAGAGCTGTCCATCTTGGTGTAAGTCCATCATTTGCATGTTGTTGCATGCTCGCCTTGTGTGTTGTTGCATACTTGGCCTATCGCATGTTTTGCATACTTGAATCACATTGCATTTGGCATGCATCTTTCCTTTTGTCTTGGTTGCTCAACATGTAATATGTCTTGCACGTTTGCATGTTGGCATTGCATCTTGCATGCTTGTTAGCTTGCATATGTTGTTACATGCCTCGCATGCTTGTTTGCTTAGGTTGTGTGCCTAACATACATTGTTTGTGCCTATGCTCATATTGCATACTTAGCTCGCATGCTTAGGTTGCATTTGGCATGCATGCCTTGCCTCTTGAATTGATTATGATAGAGGTTGGGCCTTATGTGTTTGTGTGCATTACATTTGACATCAAAATGCACAACTTGACTCATTTGACCATCACGCATTGAAATGCGTGATTGGTGGTCCGAGGGTCAAGGACCATCCTCCTTTGAGTCATGAACATGATAAGGAGGGTGTTGGTGCACATATTTGCTTGAAATGCATTGTCATGCCATGTTTGCCCTCTGCTGCTGTCAAAACAGGATTCTGCAGGAATGGATGGCCGGTCGACTGCCTAAAGTGCCGACCGACCAATAATATTTGGTTGAGAGCTGAATATTTGGTTGAGAGCTGAATATTTGGTCGATGACCAATTCCCTATGGTCGGTGGTGTTCCCCCTTAGCCGGTGACATCCCACAACCCTCAGGGAGTGATGCTGAAGCATTCTTGGGATTTGTGTAAGTCTCAGAGGAGAAAAGCAGGGAAAACAGAGGCAGCTTGTGCATGGCGGCGGATTTCCAGGCGAAGCCAATCCGAGCATGCATGCGTCCCTCTTCCCGAGGCCTCTTACTGCTTTCTGTAGCTTAATTGATTCGTTAATTGGTTAAGTGTTGTATAAATTAATTAATTAACTTGTAGGTTAATTAACTTGTAGGTTAATTAATTTGTATTATTCATTCGGTCCCTCCGAGCGAGGGCGAATTTGTAATAAGTGTGGGTGCGTGTGTGCATGTCTTCCAACCTCCACTTCTTTCTTCCTTTTACTTACCTGCTTTTGAAGGTTAGTATTAGGACATATTTAATTTAGCATCCTTATGCTATGCATGCGTGCATCCATTCATTTGTATTGCATGCACCGGGCTCGGCGCATCATATTAACTGCATAGTATTTCAAATCTAACTTGAATATGTGTTACTTGTTGCATTCTACATGCCACTCTTAGATTAGCCGAGCCTATTCTAGATTGCATTTTGTATGCGATGCATTAGCCATTTAACATGGACTTGGATCATACATTTGATTGCTAACATGTTCATTGTTTTGGCTTGGAGTACACTATAAGTGTTTTATGCTTTAGCATCTCGCATGAGTGTGAATGTTAACATGACAGCATGCTTACCATGTGGCTATATGCTTATGTGATATATCTGCCTGAATGCCTGTGGGTGAAGGTTGGATTGTTTGAGTTGGAACAACTAATTGAAATCCATGTTTTAGCCTACTTGCGAGTAGCAAATTTCAAACCGATTTCCAAACAAACGGATATGCAATGCTTTGTTCCAAATTAGGCGATCTAGTCTATACTTTTGTGTTGTGCGCATCACATAGTAAGATTAACTAATTAATCGGAATAAGAATGCATAATGTTTTCAAAACTAGATATCATGGTTAGTAGAGGCCGATCTTTGATCGGGCAAGCGGGGGTGCTCATAGCTGACCTTCCCCAATCGTACCCCAATTCCCGAGCCGAGGCAGCTTTGGTGATGACAGACACGTGGCCTTAGGCAAACGAGTCAAGGTTTCCTAAATTTTCCCATAAAAAAATATTTAGGTGGCGACTCTGTATCTGGCAAAGCAGTCTATGTTTGGTACTTCTTTCTAAAAATCTGTTTTCTAAAACGATTTGCCAGATTTGGACTCTTTGATGATTCATCGGTCTTGCATTGCACTCCGTGAGATTAGATACAGGATCGTGACAATTTGAGTTCGAACTGTAGTAAGCTCAAATAAACAAAACGGGATTCCCTCCCGGGACGTTCGGACCTTGCGCGCATGAATGTTTGGGTGTACATTCGCCTTGCTTGTTGTCACACACTTGACCCTTTTGTATGTTGTTGCATGCTTAGGTGGTAGTGCATTTGGCATGCATTTCTTTTGCTTTGGTTGCTTAACATGTCACATGTCTTGTATGTTTGTTTGTTGGCATTACATTTTGCATGCTTGTTAGCTTGCATACTTGTTACATGTTTGCATACTTGCCTCCATGTTCATGTTGCATACTAGCCTATATGCTTAGGTTGCATTTGGCATGCATGCCTTGCCTCTCGAATCGATTATGATAGAGGTTGGGTCCATTTGTTTGTTTGGTTTGCATTACTTTTGACATCGAAATGCATAACTCGGCTTCTTGGGTCATCACGCATTGAAATGCGCGATTGGTGGTCCGAGGGTCGAGGATCATCCTCCTTTGAGTCATGAACATGATAAGGGGGTATTAGTGCACACATTTGCTTGAAATGCATTGCCATGCCATGTTTGCCCTCTGCTGCTGTCAAAACAAGATTCTGCAGGCATACATGGTCGGCCGACCATCTCTATTGCTGACCGACCAAACATTTGAGGACGAGAGCCATATAAATGGTCGATGACCCTTCTACCATGGTGGGTGATGTTGCCCCTTGGTCGGTGATGCTCCACAGTATTCAGAGAATGTTCTTTGGGACTTGTGCAATTTTCAGAAGAGCAGAGCAAGGTAAATAGAGGCAGCTTGTGCATGGCGACGGATTTTCGAGCAAACCCGAGCACGCATGCATTGGACCCTCTTCCCCAGGCTGTTTTATTGCTTTCTTAGCTTAGTTAATTTGCTTAACTAGTTAAGTGGTCTGTAATAATTAATTAGCTTGTAGGTTAATTAATTTGTATTATTTTTTTGGCCCCTCCGAGCGAGGGCGAATGTGTAATAAGTGTGAGTGTATGTGTGCATGTCTTCCAACCCCCATTTCTTTCTCCCTTTTACTTACCTGCTTTTTGATGGTTAGTGCTAGGGCATATTTAATTTAGCATACCTTATGCTATGCATGCGTGCATTCATTCATCAGTATTACATGCACCGGGCTCGGCGCATCATGCTAACTGCATAGTATTTCAAATCTAACTTGAATACATGTTACTTGTTGCATTTCACATGCCATCCTAGGATTAGTCGAGCCTATTCTAGATTGCATTTTGCCTGTGATGCATTAGCCATTTAACATGGACTTGGATCATACGTTTGATTGCTAACATGTTCTTTGTTTTGGCTCGGAGTACGCTGTAAGTATTTATGCTTTAGCATCTCGCATGAGTGTGAATGTTAACATGACAGCATGCTTACCATGTGGCTATGTGCTTATGTGATATTATTGCCTGAATGCCTGTGGGTGAAGGTTGGATTGCTTGAGTTGGAACAACTCGTTGAAATCCGTATTTTAGCCTACTTGCGAGTAGCAAATTCCAAACCATTTTCCGAACAAACGGATATGCAATGCTTTGTTCCAAATTAGGCGATCTAGTCTATACTTTTGTGTTGTGTGCATCACATAGTAAGATTAGCTAATTAATCGGAATAAGAACGCATAATGTTTTCAAAAATAGATATCATGGTTAGTAGAAGCCGATCTTTGATCGGGTGAGCGGGGGTGCTCATAGCTGACCTTCCCCAATCGTACCCAAGTTCCCGAGCCGAGGCAACTTTGGTGATGACGGACACGTGGCCTTAGGCAAACGAGTCAGGGTTTCCTAAATTCCCCCATAGAAAAATATTTAGGTGGCGACTCTGTATCGGCAAAGCAGTCCATGTTTGGCACTTCTGTCTAAAAATCTATTTTTCAAAATGATTTGTCGGATTTGGACTCTTTGGTGATTTATCAATCTCATATCGCACATTGTGAGATCAGATTAAAAACCGTGACAATCTGAGTCTGAACTGTAGCATGAGGCCCACGGGCGCGTCTACACATACCTAAGAAAAGTACAAGTGGTAGCTCGTTCACCAAATTTAGGTCGTTTAGGATCTGCAAGCCTTACAAAAGCTAAACAACCCCAAATAGCTAAATAACCTAGATTTGGTTTATGCCCCCGCCACAACTCATAAGGTATAATTTTAGTCTTTTTGTGTGGCACTTTATTTATCACATGGCAAGCTGTCAAAATAGCCTCGACCCAAAGATTTAAGAGAGCACCTGAATCAATAAGCATAGCATTCATCAAGTCAATTAATATTCAATTTTTTATTTCAGCTACGCCATTAGAAGAAAGTGAATATAGTGGGGTAATCTCATGAATCATTCTCAATGACTGAACAAAAGAGTTGAATCCTAGAGATTCATACTTCCGACCTCTATCACTTCTAATTCTCTTAACCTTTTTTTTTTTTTTTTAGCGAATTGATTTTCCATTTTAAGAAGGAATTCTTTAAATTTCTCAAAGGTATCACTTTTATTTTTTAATAAATATACGTTTGTGTATTTTGAAAAAATATCAATAAAAGTGATAAAATATCGGTTACCACTACGAGTTAAAATTCCTTCAAACTCACACAAATCAGTATGAAATAATTCTAGCAATTCGGTATTTCTCTCAACACTTTTATGAGGCCTTTTGGCAATTTTTACTTTACTGCAAACTTCATATTTTTCAAAATGTTTTGTCATTTTAGGAATTAATCATAAACTAATCATGATTTCCACATATTTACTATTAATATGACACAAGCGAGCATGCCAAAATTAATAGAAGATAAAGTGTAAGTGGTGTCATAGTAATAATTATAAAATTAATCAGCAAAGAAATTTAAGAGATAAAAATAACATTTATACTCATCTGTATTATAGGAAGCCACTTTTGCTTCATGTGTCTCATAATCTTCATCATTCATCTCCTCGGTTGGGATTTTGTTTGGGTCTTCTCGGTAAGAATATAAGCAACTTTCAAAAGGCTGAGGTAAAAAAAAACTTTTCCTTTCCACCTCTTAAAATGAACTTCCTTGAACTTAAAAGGCTTGTCGAGATCTCCAATTCTACCATTGATTTTTTTTCTAGTACTTGTTTCATGTTTGATCTCTTTAAAATTGTTGGTGAAAATACTAAAATAATTATATTTTATTGATAAATAATACAAAGAAAATAAGATACAAATAGATCAGGCTGAGGCATGGATATCCCGTTTTCTTTAAGGAGATCAAGCCCACTGTGGTAGGAAGAACCCAAATACTGATGCTGCAGTCACCAAACTATGACTTGTCCCCTCTAGGATACAACAGCCCGACCACTTGTCGTATGGTTCAGACCAACTCTGCACAAGATGGTGAACCCAAAGCTCCATCAAGAAAAAACACCATTCTTTAGCTAGTAATCTCTCAAGTACAGAAAAATAGTTTGTGTAGAAAAGAGTAAATGAGATGAACTATTTATGGGCCACTAGGACTTACAAACTATACAAAAAAAAATAATGACCATTAACTCACTACTAACCCCATGACCTTCTAATTAATCTCCATTCATGAACAAAATAAAAGGTCACTGAGAGGGTAATTTATAAGTAAATTGGGCCGAGTTGGGTAATGGGCCGTTCTGTGGGCCGCAGTAAGAAAGGGCTGAGTAAAAGAGCCTTGTAGTTAGCTCAGTCTAAAGAGAGCCTTGAAGTTAGCTCGGTCATCACGATAAGAATAGTAACATTTAGCTCGGTCATACCATTCTGAGCTGAGATGTATAGAGCTTTCCTCAGGACCTTGCTCTAGATTAGTTCGGCCCAAGCTTGCTATGGTTAGCTCGGTCTCAACAGGTGAAACCGAGGTACAAGCCATGAAGGGAAGAATCGAGCTAGTTAGAGCTCGGTCGTTTTTGCCAGTTTAGCATGGCCATGTTAGCTCGATCGTTTTGTCATACTACAGAGGTAAAACCATCTCACTTGGTTTAAGCAATAAGGGGGGTGTTGAAGGATAAACATTATCTTTCAGGAGTGTGATTCCTAGGAAGACTCTACATGGAGAAATAAGAGTCCTACTAGGATTGTGTCACGCGGAACCTATAAAAGCTCACAACATCACCTATGGAGAGGTAACACAACTTTGATTCTCGAATACACAGAACTTTTGTCTATTTGTCTATTTGGTTGACTTAGGCATCGGAGAGGTATCCGGCACACACCGGTCGGCTAGCTTACGTTTGTGTTTTCAGGGAGTAAAGCGACGCCGTTTGGAGGAGCATAGACTTGATCAACAGGATTATACGAGAACATTATTTCTTGCTAGTACAATTGGCGCTGTCTGTGGGAAAATCAGAAAGAACAAAACCTCTTGATCAAGTTTTCCCTCTCTAATTGGAAGTAATGGCACAATGAAGATTTGCCGCAGTCCGCCATTGACGGTCAAACCCTAGAGGGGGGTGGGAGGCGCGAAGGTTTGCCTTCTATCCCTCCCATGGCATATTTAGAGCCCCAGCGACAGAACCCCCGGAGGGATGCAAGGAGGAGGTGGACTAACAGCCCCGTCGCTCTCAAAGTCCTGAAAGACAGAGGCGGAGGATCGATCCTCAAGTTCTGGAGGATCGCGTGAAGGAATAGGACGAATTGATAAAGAAGATGGCGGCAGACATGGAGTCAATGAAGCGCCAGATAAAAGGAAAAGGGGTGGCGACAGGAGAGGGGCGCAAAAGCAACACGCCCCCTCGCCACTCGGAAGATCGTGGTAGGCGTACCACACCATCACAAGCAGAGAGTAGGAGCTTGAGAACAAGCGACACTCAGTCAAAAACTCCCAGGACTCGTTACTCCAGGTCTGAGAGAACGAGAATTAAAAGGTCATATACTGAAGGAAGCACCTATCGGCCCTCGCACACGCACAAGGCGTCATCCAGGCAGACGGAGTTGCCTAGATCATCCGATTTGCGAACTGTGCTAGAAGAAAGGGTACGATGGAAGGAAGGTACCAGGGCGCGCGACCTGCGCAGAGTATCAGCCCTTCAGTGATTGGCTCATCGGACGCATGGGAGCGTCGAGGTAGGAATGCCAATACCTCACCTTGCTTATAAACCAACATACAAAGTACTAGCGAGGCTGCAGACCTCGCCGTTCGTTTCGGTAATTGAGAACGCACAACTACCTTCGGGCTGTCACCAGCCCAAATTCACCACTTATGAGGGGCAGACGGACCCCTACATGCACTTGAGCCACTTTCGCCTGGTTATGGCAGTATACCGACGAAACGAGGCTTTAATGTGCATCATGTTTCTGTCCAGCCTAAGCGACCTGGGTCTAACTTGGTTCGAAAGGCTACCAAAGGGCAGCATCGCCTCCTGGGCACAATTGGCAGAGGCGTTTGTGACAAGGTTTAGAATGAACACCAAGACACCAGTGGAGATCGATCAGCTACTCTCCATTGACATGGGCGATAAAGAAACGTTGAGATCCTACAACAGTCGCTACTGGGAAACTTTCAACCAGATAGGAGATTGTCCTACAAACCTCGTCATCGCATAATACAAACGGGGCCTGCCAGTCAGCAACAAATTGAGGGATTCAATTACTATGATGCCTCCCCTCACGATGGAGGCCCTAATGGAGAGAGTGCACCAACATATTCATGTGGAAAAGGATGGCGCCCGTGCTAAGGTGAAATCTGGCACGACAGTAATACTAGATAAAAAGACTTCAGCAAAAGTCAACACGGTAGAACGACCAAACAGGAATGGGCGAGGCAGACAGGCCAACAAAGAGGATCCAGTCAAAAGGTGGCTAAGAGTTCACACTGCCATTACCACGGTGTTTAAAAAACCAATCTATCGAATTCTCAGTGAGATACGCGATGAACGCTTCGTCTGATGGCCAGCTAAGTTGGGAAAAGCACAAAAAGACTATGACAAAGGATCCCGGTGTACCTTCCATAATGAAAAGGAGCACCGCATGGAGAATTGCGCGCCGTTGAGACAGCACTTGGAAGAGTTAGTGGCAGCTGGGCACCTGGACCAATACAGAGAAGAAGGGACACAGCCAGCCCCCCAGAACCACGACAACCCAAACGGAATGCCGATCGACGCCCCACTTCAAGGCATGATCAACGTAATACATGGGGTATTCGAACCTGAACGAGTATGTGAGCTCAGGGGAATGATCAAGAAGGCTGAGCACTTAAGGGAGGTATTAAGTGCACAACCTGCCACCAAAAAGGGGAGAACAGAAGCCACGAATGTCATATCTTTTTCAGACAGAGACATGGCAAGGATATATTGCCCTCACAATGATGCACTGGTCGTCACACTCCGCGTCAAGGATTACGCCATCAAACGGATTTTGATTGACCAAGGAAGCTCGTGTGAGATAATGTATTACGAAACCTTCAAACAAATGAAACTGGAGGACAAAGACTTGGCGCCTGCAACATCCCCCCTAATCGAATTCAACTCAATGCCAGAGTGGCCAGTGGGCAAGATAATCCTCCCAGTCAGAGCAGGAAGTATGACGAAACAAGTGGAATTCTGGGTATTGAAAGTCCTTTCCACTTACAACATAAGCTTAGGGAGGACATGGCTACATGCCATGCGATCGGTAGCGTCAACCTACCTTCAAGTATTGCGGTTCCCCAACGAAGCCGGAGTAATTAAAGAGGTCTTCGGAGACCAAATTATGTCCAAACAATGCTTCGTCATAGTGAATGGCAATCGCGCTGCCAAGGGATATGTACAGATGGTGGAAGAACCTGAGACCAATGAGCTGTTTGCAGATGTTAGCAAAGCAGCTGATCAGAAGGCGGTGGAAGACATGGTACAGGTAAGGATAGATAAAAAAGACCCAGAAAAGTTTTTTTTGCTCGGCTCGTCATTGTCCAGCACTGAGAGAATAGAGGCATGAAATTCTTAACCTCTAACATCAAAGTGTTCGCCTGGACACCGTATGACATGCCTGGCATTGACTCGAACTTCATCTGTCACCAATTAAATGTCCATCCAACTGCCAAACCAGTTATACAGCACACTCACAGATTAACACTCCACCAAGCCGAGATAGTTGCGGAAGAAGTGGAAAACCTTCTAGAGGCAGGAGCTATCAGAGAAGTGCACTATCCCAAGTGGATATCCAATACTATGGTGGTGCAAAAGAAAAATAGAAAATGGCGTGTCTGCGTGGACTACAAAACAGTCAACAAGGCATGCCCAAAGGATAGCTTTCCCTTGCCACAGATAGACCAACTGGTAGACCTAATGGCAGGACATAATCGTCTTAGCTTTCTTGATGCGTACAGAGGTTACCATCAGATCGCTATGTATGAACCAGACCAGGAGGTCATATCCTTTACAACGCCAAGAGGACTGTATTGCTACAAGGTCATGCCCTTTGGCCTAAAAAACGCAGGGGCAACATTCCAGCGGATGGTCACCAAGATGTTTGAACCATTGTTAGGCAAAATAATGGAGGCATACATAGATGATATGGTGGTCAAAAACAAGGATGAGAACGACTATCTCAGGGACCTAGGTGAGATGTTTCAAATCCTGAAGAAGAACAAGTTACGCCTTAATGCATCCAAGTGTGCGTTCGGCGTAGGATCTGGAAAATTCCTAGGCTTCCTGGTGACCAACCGAGGTATAGAGGCAGACCCCTCTCAAATCAAAGCAATTCAGGATCTAGAGAGGCCCAACTCAATAAAAGAAGTGCAGCATCTCACTGGTATGGCAGCTGCGCTCAACCGGTTCATAAGTCGGTCGTCAGACAGATATCGACCATTTTTTCAAGCATTAAAGGCCAAGTTTGAGTGGGATGAAGAATACGACCGCACCCTAGAAAGCCTGAAAGAATACATGTCTTCTCCGCCATTGCTAATAACCCCAATACCTGGAGAAGAGCTCTTTTTGTACCTGGCAGTTTCACAGCACGCAGTCAGTGCGGTGTTGGTCAGAACGGAAGGAATCCAACACCTGCCCATCTTCTATGTTAGCAAGACCTTGCTGGGCGCAGAAACCAGGTACTTACCATTAGAAAAACTGACTTTAGCCTTGATGATGGCCTCTAGGAAACTGTCGCATTACTTTCACGCCCACACCATAATCATCCTCACAGTTTTTTCATTAAAAACTTTGTTTGAGAGGGCGAACTTTTCTGGACGAATCTTGAAGTGGGCAGTGGAGTTGGGACAGTTTGACATCAAGTTTCAACCCAGAACCGCAATAAAAGCCTAAGCTTTGGCAGACTTTGTGGCAGAGTTTACACCAGGAAGTCATCACATCTGCCCAGTTGACTTGACTGGTACAACCGAAATGGGGATGGAAAGTGCCACAGGAAACGCGCAACCCCTGATACAGGATACCCAGCTACATCCCAAAACAGACCGGAGTGAAGAAATGAATGAAAAAGCAAACCATGCTACACCAAGTAGAGACTCATCAACAAGTAAAAACTTGGTACAATCAGCTAGTGAGGGGCATACAGTAAGTGTAGACTTTGAAGAAAATACCAGCAACACTCATGACCCCAAGGCATCCTCCGACCCCTCCACTTGCTAGAAGCTGTTCGTTGAAAAGATGTGGAAGCTCTTCGTAGATGGAGCATCTAACAGGCACGATGCATGACTTGGCATAGTCCTCATCTCACCAGATGGCCTAGTAGTGGAATAAGCAGTCAACCTAGGCTTCCCAGCATCAAACAACGAAGCGGAATATGAAGCGTTTCTGGCAGGACTAAAATCAGCATTCTACATGAAAGTCACCGAGCTAATGGTTTACAGTGACTCACAGCTGGTGGTAAATCAAATTTCAGGCCACTACGAAGCAAAGGATGAAAGGATGGCTAAGTACCAAGAGTTAGTCAGAAAAGAGATCATGAAGTTCTAAGTAGTACGGATAGAGCAGATTGGCCGAGAAGAAAACAGTAGAGCAGATGAACTAGTAGGCTTTGCTTCGATGGCAGATACATCCATCCCACATCCGTTACTGATTGACTACTTACCAAGACCAAGCATTGAAAAACCCGAAGTAGAAGAGGTATGTTGCGCCGAATTAGGCCCTTCATGGATGGATCCAATTATAGTATTCTTAAAAGACGGCGTCTTACCTGAAGGGAAGAAAGAAACCAACAAAATTAGGGCAAAGTCGCAACGATTTTGGCTCTCCCCATCAATGGCCTTATATAAAAAATCCTTCACAAGACCTTACTTAAAATACGTCCATCCCAGCAAAGTCGAGGCATTCTTGTTCGAGATACACGAAGGCGTATGTGGAAGCCACCAACGGGGAAGATCATTGGCCTACAGAGCAATTTCGCAGGGATATTGGTGGTCTTACATGCAAGCAGATTCAAAGAAGTATGTCAAGAAGTGCGAGAAATGTCATAAGTTCTCACACCAAATACATCAACCAGCCAGAGAGCTTCTATCATTAACTAGCCCATGGCCCTTCGCAATGTGGGGCTTGGACATAGTAGGACCACTTCCAACGGCACCCGGCAACAGAAAGTTCTTTCTAGCAGTAACAGACTACTTCACAAAGTGGGTGGAGGCAGAAGCACTAGCATCAATAAAGGAGAAAGATGTGAAGAAGTTTGTCTGGCATAATATCATCACTCGATTCGGCATACCAAAAGCTCTAATATTTGACAACGACACTCAGTTTGACGGTAAAATTTTTAGAGGCTTTTGTGAAGAATACAAGATAGAATTCTACAACTCTACACCAGCATACCCCCAAGCGAATGGCCACGCGGAAGCATCAAACAAAGTTGTCTTAGATAGATTGAAGAAAAGACTGGAGAAAACAAAAGGCAAGTGGGCGGAGGAGCTCCCTCATGTTTTATGGGCTTATCGTACCACACATCGGCAGTCTACTGGAGAAACACCTTTTTCCTTGGCCTATGGCATGGAAGCGGTAATCCCACTGGAAGTCGACCTCCCCACAATTAGAAGTGAAAATTTTGATCCAGACCTAAATGGAGAAGCCATAGCATTGGAACTCGACCTTGTAGAAGAAAGAAGAGAAAGAGTACTGGTTCACATTGCCTCATACCAGCAGGAGTTATCCAGAAAATATAACATGACAGTACATCCAAGGCAATTCAAGATTGGAGACTGGGTGCTGCGCAAAGTAATGGGAAACACCCTGGTACCCGAAGATGGCAAGTTAGGGCCCAATTGGAAAGGACCTTACAAAGTGGTTAGATTAGCAGGAAAATGGGCATACCACTTGGAAGATGAAGACATCAAAGCCATTCCCAGGCCATAGAACACTGCCAATCTCAAACTATTTTATTTTTAGCTTTTCTTTAAACTTACTTGTAGTTTTTATTTTTTCAATAAAGCAAGTAGTTTCTTTTTTAGCATAAATTGTTTTCCTCTATAAAAATAGTTTTAGGGAACTAGGGGCAATAAAATCAGAGTTGGCCGGAATAACCAACTTTGAGCTCTCTTCAGCTAGGATTAGGATCTGGGCTGAAGAGGTTGGCTGGAAAAACCAACACTTCTCCTAAGCCAAGATAAGGATCGAGGCTGCAGGACGTTTGGCAGGAATAACCAAACACTTTGCTTTAGGTTGGCAGAAATAACCAACTTTGAGCCATCTTCAGCTAGGATTAGGATCTGGGCTGAAGAAATTGGCTGGAAAAACCAATACCTTTCCTAAGCCAAGATAAGGATCGAGGCTGCAGGACGTTTGGCAAGAATAACCAAACATTTTGCTCTAGGTTGGCAGGAATAACCAACTTTGAGCTCTCTTCAGCTAAGATCAGGATCTGGGCTGAAGAGGTTGGCTGAAAAAACCAACACCTAGTACTCTTCAACCGAGATAAAGATCCAGGCTGAAAAGTAGTTGGCTGGAAAAACCAACACTTAGTACTCTTCAGCCGAGATAAGGATCCAGGCTGAAGAATGGTTGGCTAGAAAAACCAACACTTAGTACTCTTCAACCGAGATAAGGACCCAGGCTGAAGAGTGGTTGGCTGAAAAAACCAACACTTAGTACTCTTCAATCGAGATAAGGTTCCAGGCTGAAGAATGGTTAGCTGAAATAAACAACTTTTTGTAATCTTCAGCCAAGGTAAAAACCTAGGCTGAAGAGGTTGGCAGGTATGACCAGGTAGATTTCAAGGTTAAGACCGAGATAGGTATCTCGGCCCGAAAATGTTATATTGCATTCAGATTACAATTGGAAAGTAAATACAAACATGGAAGTAAACCGAAACAACAGTTGAAACAAAAGAAGCTTTCATTCAAAGTTCAAATCAGAATTACAAAGGAGCAGGACTGCAGCCCGGTTACAGTTTCTTTCCAAAAGTAAAAAGAAGAAAATACAAGATCAAGCAAAGAGGTCGTCAAGATCCGCATCCAGATCAACTCGGAGCCCGGTTTCAGCAGGTAGCTCGGTCACATTGTCAACCAAGTCTTCCACCGATGGCTCCACCTGAGCTGACTGAACAGCGGGATCATTGATGACCAGGGCATTGTTGGGCTCAGATTCTTCTTCGTCATCCTCAGCTTCAAGAAATTTTTGTTGAATGGCGTGGGCATACTCCGCCATATAGCTCGGTATAAAGTGCGGAGGAGGGTTCAGGAAAACCTCGGTCTTTGAACCGTGACCGAGCTGTGCCATGGCCGCTTTTCACCCACACTTGAAAAATATATCCTTAGCAGCTTCGCACTGCAGGATATAGGTTGCTTCACCCTCTTTATAACCGCGGTTTTGCCGCATCCTCCATTTTCTTCTCGAGCGTAGTTATCTCGGCGTTTTTCTTCTGCTTAACTTTGGCAAGCTCACGCAGATAACAATCTTTCAGTTCGGTCAAGGCCTTTTGTTTGTCGACCTCCGCCAAATCCACTAACCCGGTGAGACGGGCGACTTCCAATTGCAGCTCGGCCATTTTTTGCTTAGCGTCATTTAGTTCGACCGTCTTGCTTTCGGCCTCAGCCATGGCCTGCTTTGTGGTTTTGCACAGTTCCAACACTCGCTTATGCGCAATATGGTTTTTCTACATGGCCTGCGAAAGGAGGGGTAGCAGATATGAGTCAAAACCAAGCAAACAGATGGTATAAAATAAAAAAACAACCAGGAGTACTTACCAGCACCATTGACTTCGTTGCCGACCGGATGGCCTTTAGTTTGGTCAAATGGTCATGATGTTCCATATCAGGGGACAGGCACACGCTCTTAGCCAGATTGAAGGCAAGCATGTGGTTTTTGTCTGCCACCATTGAATCAGTGTCTCGGATGGCGCAGTTCCGGAATGTCAGCTTTGGGGCCCATTCAGAAGGGCTAGCTCGGTCAGAACCCGCGGGCTCTGGGCTCAGTTATGTGGTTTGGGAGAATGGTGTCTTCTTCATCAACGAGGCGCGGCTTGGTTGTGGAAGTCCGGGCGCGCTTGCTTGGCCAAGATGAAGAAGGCTGAGCGGTTAGAAGGGCTACTACGGTCGTCTGTGTTTGACCAGCTTATGGTACCTCAGGTTGGTTTGTCTCGGTGATGAGGGCCCTTACCGCTCGCTTTTTTGCCATCTCTTGTTCTGCAGTCAATGAGATAAGATTGATTTGTGGGAGGGCTGGATCAGGTTCAGGAGAGGGCTCCAAGAGGAAGTCTGTCACCCTGGTCTTCCTTCTGCTACTGTATCTGTAGGTCGGCTTGAAGTTGAGTAGCTCGGCCCAACTTTGATTGGGATATCTTAGTGCGGCGCGGAGGGCGTCAAGGTTTGGGTAATTGTACTGCGACTTTAGAAAGTCTAAATCTGCATAAGGAAAAAAGTAACGGTTAGTACGGTTCACAGTTTACAAACGAAGTAAAGAATGCACAAAACTAAGCCGAGGTAATTATACCGGTTACTCCTTTGTTCCAGTTAATTCGGTCGCCTGGGATCTGGGCCTCATGATCTTCAAAATTTCCAGAAGCCCAGAAAAAATCGTCGTTATTAACATCCTTATTCGGGGTCTTCTTTATTATCTTTTTACGGCGGCGCCTTATTCTTAAATAATAAACCCAACCGTCTTCGTTTTGGCCTAGAGAGTATTGGTGAAATATCTCGGCTAAACCGAGGTTGAGGCCAAGCCGGCGGTTTAGCTCGGCCATGCCATTTATTATTCGGTATGAGTTTGTGGAAAGCTGGGTAAGGCAGAGATTTGTTTGTCTAAGGAATTCACAAAGAATAGGCTGCACAGGGAATCAGAGTCCGGTTTCTACAATAGAAAGAAGGGTGAAGGGAATGAAGCCCTGTTTTCCCCAGGGTATGGTGTCTAGCTCGGCTAAACTAAGATGGACGTCATCAGGGATATGGTAGTCTCTTCGGAACTCGGCCATAGCCCCTGGTGAGTTTACTAAAAACCTATATTTACCCATGTGGTCTTAAGTTATGTATAAATTAGCTGGAGTATTGGCTTGGTGGAGAGATGACGCTGAGTAACTCGGTTGGGCGTTCAAGGGAGTGCCTGGCCAACCTAAGTTTGCAAAGTGAAAAAGAAAGGTGTTAAGCACAGATCGTTGGACCGCATTAAAAGACACAAAGACAGAATAAATTGAGTCCTAGCTTGGCTACGTGGGGTATCTTATTTTTAGCTCGGCCTGAGCAAGGGACTTTAACCCGGCTAAGTGAATGAGAAGTTTGTAGCCCGGTTGTGGCTTATGGTGCGACATTCTTAGTTTGGTTTTGACTAAGTCAGGGAGCTGGTTTGGCCCCAAGTTATAGCTCGGTCGGTGTTTAAGGCTTTCTAGCGCGGTATTGCGCAAACCTCATACAGTTCGACAGCTCGGCTAAGTGAAACAGAAGGTGCTTAGACCTATTTGAGACCACAGGTATGGCATGAAGTCCTAGTTCAGTTGTTCAGTTTTGCTAAAGTTCGCGCCTATTACAAACAACTTCCTAGTTCGATTGAAGTGTGATTTTGGATCAAACACATTGTTCTTCAGATTATTCGTAAATACAGTGGTTATATTACATGTTCTTGGGCAAAAGTGGCCATATCCCGTGGAAACTACAAAGTATTTTGAGAAACATACATACTACACTATGTGTTACAAAAACAATACGAAATCAGTGGAAAAGAAACAGGTTTGAGTTACGTACCAGTTCAGAATGAAGAAATCAAAGGTAAACACAGTACTAGCAGAGAGCACGACCTTTGTAGATGCGATATTGAAGAAAAATGGAGGCTCAGAAAGCAGAGAGAGAAGAAGATGAATAGTTGAAATGGAAGGTTCAAAATATAGGGTTTTTGTATAAAGTAAAGGAAAAAGACGGGACTGTTCAAAAATCACGAGGTACGAAGTCGGCGGTGATAGCTACGCTGGGCTAATGAGAGCTAGCCACATGTCCAAGGAATAGAAAGCGATTCAGTTACAGTGCGACTGAAGAGACGTTTTGTAACCGTACCAATCGGTAGCCCGACAGCATTTTAGCTCAGTTGAAAGGTAAGAGTTTTTAGCTCGGCTGGTAACGGGTAATCCCAATCATGCTGCGCAGATGGAATTAAGGGGCAATTTAGAGGGTAATTTATACGTAATTTGGGCCGAGCTAGATAATGGGCCGTTCTATGGGCCGCAGTAAGAAAGGACTGAGTAAAAGAGCCTTGTAGTTAGCTCGGTCTAAAGAGAGCGTTGAAGTTAGCTCGGTCATCACGATCAGAGTAGTAACATTTAGCTCGGTCATACCATTCTGAGCCGAGATGTATAGAGCTTTCCTCAAGACCTTGCTCAAGATTAGTTGGGCCCAAGCTTGCTATGGTTAGCTCGGTCTCAACAGGTGAAACCGAGGTACAAGCCATGAAGGGAAGAACCGAGCTAGTTAGAGCTCGGTCGTTTTTGCCAGTTTAGCATGGTCATGTTAGCTCGGTCGTTTTGTCATACTACCGAGGTAAAACCATCTCACTTGGTTTAAGCAGTGAGGGGGGTGTTGAAGGATAAGCATTATCTTTCAGGAGTGTGATTTCTAGGAGAACTCTACATGGAGGAATAAGAGTCCTACTAGGATTGTGTCACGCGGAACCTATAAAAGCTCATAACATCACCTATGGAGAGGTAACACAACTTTGATTCTCGAATACACAGAGTTTTTGTCTATTTGTCTATTTGGCTGACTTAGGCATCGGAGAAGTATCCGGCACACACCCGCCGGCTAGCTCACGTTTGTATTTTCAAGGAGTAAAGCGACGACATTTGGAGGAGCACAGACTTGATCAACAAGATTATACGAGAACATTATTTCTTGCTCATACAGTCACCAAAAACAAATGAATTTCCGTTCATCAAACAAAATCAAATTCATGTGGAGATTCATAAACAAGACAAAATAAGATTCATGAATAAGACAAAAGATCATATAAAAAATAAAAAATAAAAGATATTAAAATAGTTCAACATTTCCTGTCGCTAGTCTGCATATATTTAAATTCTTTGTAACTTTTGTGTTTAACCTGTTTGTATTGAATTTAACTCACCTTCCTAAAGCCAGTATTTAAATAACAGTGTGGAATATGTATTATGAGTTTATTTGTTATTGTTTTCGTTTTCGGTTTATTTATTTATTTATTTTTGGATTTCATAAAAGGAGAAATATCAAAAAAATGATAAGTGTGAAAAATAATTTCAAATCCATAAAAATACAACAATTTTTTGCTTAAATTAATGCATTAACTACTTGTATTTTTATGAATTTTAGATTAGTTTACCATAGAATGAAATAAAGGGAGAATGGAATACCAAGTTGAATAGAATGGAATGTTCATTCTCACTTCATTGTTTGGTTGCGAACATGGAATGACAAAGGAATAAGATGATAATTCTCATTTTCATGTTTGGTTATATCTATTAAACTTATAAAATGGAATAAATTTTTATTAATTTTTTTTTAACAAGTTAGTAACAAATAAATTAAAATTTTATATAGATCATGATAATGTTGATAGTTGTGGAAGTGATGGTGTGAGTTGCAGTAGTAGTGGTGGTAGTGGCGGCGCCAACAGCGGTGGTGGTGATAGCAATGATAGTAGGATGGGGATAGTAAGTTGTTGTGGCCATAGTGGTGGTGGATAAGAAGGTGTTGTGGTTGCGATGATGGTACTAGTAGTAGTGGTGGTGGTGGTGTCAATGGCCAACTAGAGTGATGGTTCTCACAATGGTGATAGTGGTGGTGTGATGCTTATGAAGGTAGTAGTAGTGGTGGTAAGGTAGTGGTTGTGGCGGTAGAGGCTGTGGTGGTTGTGGGAGTGGTGGTAGTACAGTAGTGGTTCTAACGATGGTAATAGTGGTGGTTTTATGGTTGTGGATGTAATGGTAGTGGTTGTGGTTGTGGCGGTAATGGTGACATCGGTAGTACGGTGGTGTGGTGGTTGTGGCGGCAACCGTGGTGGGGGCGGTGCTGGTGGTAGCGGTGGCAATAAGGTGGGGACGGTGGTAGTAGGGTGGTGGAGTAGATGATGGTTGAATGGAATGGTGGTAGTAACTAAATAATAATATTTTTTTTAAGTGCCAATAAAAAATATAATAATAAAATTCCATGATGGAATGGAATGACCATTCCTTAAGTTAGAGGAAGGAATAGGAAGTCTTCCCACATTTTGTTGAATAGCCATTCTAATGGAATGACTATTCCCCCTTAGATAAGTTATACCAAACAAGGAGAAAAAAATATAAAGTTAGAATAGATATTTCATTTAGTTCATTCTATCGTACCAAGCGTACTTTTAACTCTTACTTTTCATAAACTAGTGAATATCGGAAGAAATTTGCATTTTTAAAGTTATTTTCCAAACTGTGGTTATGCAATAATTATTTATTGTCCTAAAGGCATTGACATGGCAATGTTATAAATCAATTCAAGTCATCCATTTGTGTGAGATTTACATAAGTTCACACAAATGAATGACTTAAATTGGCTTGTGTAATGCCACATGAGGCATGAAATAAGTTCAATACGTATATTCCTTCAACAACAACAAAAAGAAAAAGTTTCAATATATATCGATCAATCAAATTTGAAGCACAAGACTGGAGATATTTTTCAACAAAAATAATATGAAAAATAAAACATCATTAAAAAGAGTTTTGAGTTTTGAATTGTATTTTAAAAGATAAGTATTTAAAAGGGTAAATTACAAATATATCCCTTGAAATTTGATTAAAATACAACTCGCCCCCTGTGGTTTTAGAAATTACATTCCACCACTTGAGGTTTCTAATTTCATAACAAATCGCTCATTCTATTAATAAATCATCAAGTCAATTAACAATTTTTAATAATGTTATAAATATATTTCAATTAATAATTTAGGTAATTTTATTATTGTATAGGAGAGCAATTATGAATTTTATTTTTTTAGTTAATTCTATTAAATAAAAAATACTGACAAGGAGATATTTATAATTTTTCAAATCACAGGAAACAGTCTGTACTTTAAGCAAATCTCATAAGGTGTATTTGTAATTTATTCTATCTAAAAAATGTTTTAAAAATTGAAAACTTACTTGGTTATGAGTCATGAAAATAATTTTAAAATGATTTGTATTTTTTTTTTTTTGTAATTAAATAAATGGATGTGAAAAAAAATTAATTGATTAATGTGTAGAATGAAAGAGGAAAGAGGAAAGAGGAGAGAGAAAAAACAATTTTGAAAATAATTTTCAAAAGCGGTAAACCAAACATATTTTTTAATTTTTCAATCCAAAATTAATTTAAAAATTAAACCAAACACAATCTAAAACATTTCAGGCAACTTCTGTATGACACAAAACAATCACTGTGCATATTTGGAATAATTACATTTTCACAATTCCCAGCCAATTTGAAAGAATTACTTGTATAAGGGAGATACCAACAAAAGTAAAAAGAAAGAAAGAAGGGCCTCCCAACTTCTTCTCTCACATTGATTGTTTTTGTGAGACAATTCTGTGTCTCATGGACCAAAATTTGCTTTGAAACTCGATGGTTATGCATAGAAAGGCATTGTCATGGCAAATATGTATGAACTTGAACTATCTCAACTCTCTCAGATTCCGGGTAGCTGAATGAAAAAATGGTTTCAGTCCTCCCAGTTTGCCAAAACATCACCCTCCTGTCGGAATTACTTTAGAACAGAGGACTCCAGACAGCGGCCTCCCCTTCACCACACCTTTCGTGAACGACTTTCATTTTCTCCACAGATTTGCATATTCCGCTACAGCTCCAATCAAACGACGCAATGCATACATTACCCGCCTGTGCCTTCCACTCACAATCTGCAATGTGGCAGTAATATGAATAGAAGTTAACGAGAGAAACTGCACTTAAAGTAAGCAATATACCAACAAAAAAAAAGAAAGTGATTCTAAACAAAAAACATTCAACACAGTAATTGGATAATGATACTGGACTGCCTGATATCTGCAGTTCTATTGATGTCGGAATTTTTTTCGAATAACATACTTGAGAAGTTCATAACACTATTTTTGTTGAAATTTGTATCAGATCTGATCCGAACTATAACCCATGGAGCATCCACATGAGTTATTTGATAGACCTATGTATTTAAAATGATGGGATATATTTTGTATGAGATAAAATGGTTGTAGACAACTATACTACAACCCGTATCCTGTATATGTAGAAGAGTAATCCTCTCTTTGTGATTCAATCTCCCTAAGATTGCCATCATCACCAATGCCGCGTATAAGTCATGGGATAACTCTGGTAGCCAACCCGTTGATTTGAATGTACCGTTATATATTCATTGGAGGCTCATAATCCAATCAGTGATTTGGGCTTGTGGGTTATTGTTTATACTTAAGGTATTTCATATACCTGTCATTTGTTTACATTCACTTAGAACCAAATCATTTTGGTTTAACAACAATCTCTCAATGAACTTTGAGACTGAACAAGCACCAAATCAGTTATACCCTGACCAAGGGTGATTGTTCTTCCATTTGTTTTGTTTTTGGGGACTAGACCTTTCAAGACACCAGTGAGTTGAATACTATAAAAAGACAGTAGTACCTGGTGGAGTCCCACAGCACATACTGCGCTCATCAACATGCTCAACATCAAGACCAATAAACCATGAACCAAGCGACACGTCTTCATTGGCATACTTGTGCAATATGGGCCTGCAAACAATCAACAAGAGTTTTAGCCGTGTCTAAGAACCAAGAAGATTATATGGTGTGAGAAGATTGTCCAATTTAAATTACCAAATATTCTTATAGCCATATCAGCAATCAGTTAATTTTGGTAGTTCTAAAATGTCAAAATTCTGACTAACTTTATGCATTTATTTATGTATTTATTTTAATAAATTCATATCCATTTTCACTAATATCACAATCTGAAAGTCAAAAATTGTTGTTGATGCAGGCACACAAAACGTAATATTTGTCTCACCATATAAGAAAATGCCCACGGGCTCATAACACTTTCAGGATAAAGTAAATGAGATTTGACAGAAAACAAACTGAATAAACATTACCAAACAGATCCTTACTGATTAATTGAGATGTAAGTTGCCAAATCCTTTGAGATAGCATAAATCTGCCCAGTTGCGTGTCTGAAGTATTTGTTGCCTACCTCTCCAAATTTCCAGTACTCTGGTTCATGGTACTTAACGGTCCTAGAGAACAGTACAGAAGGGGTAAAATTTTATAAATATATATACATATAAAAACACTACTGCTGGAACACGACTAATCAATATTAAAGTTGTAGGATTACTTTTGAGAAAGAACAGGTCCAGATTTCATACACCCAATGTATACTCTGGACTTTGATCGGTGACGAGCAAGAGTTGCAGCCAGCATGCCTACAGAAGTCAAACATGTGACAAAATTGACTTAGTGATTGCCAAATTTTCTGCTCTTTAACCCATTTATGTTTTTTTTTTTTTTTTTAAAAAACTCAAACTTAAGCAAATAGTGTATGGACAAACTTATTCCGAAACTAAGGTAAAACGTGGTTGACAAACACGTTTTTCTTGAAATGCGTTATTGCTACTTGAAAGTTGAATGTAAACACTCAAGGAAAAACAGTAGTTCAGATAGTGTTATGTGTTAAGTAAAAAATGTGGTTAGCAATCATACTTTTATATGTAAAAAACATAATGAATTGTGTTTGTACACTATTTGTCAACTTTGAACCCAAAAAACAAAATCGAACAATCGTTAAAGGCCCCAAATTTTCACTAATGGATGGAAAAGTGAAGTAAGGAAGGGAAAACATATAGAAAAGAAAATGCAAAGATGCAGTGTATACCCAAATTGACATGGACATCGTCATCCACTTTAACATAGAAATCAGCAATCATACTTTTATATATAAAAACATGATGAATTGTATTTGTAGAAGGGGTGCAACTTGGGCAGGCTCAACCCGAACAACCTAAACCCAACCCGAATTTTTTTAGGACTTAGACAAGATATTTTCAAATTTGGTACGGACTTGGACAAAAATTCAGAAACCCGAATTAAATTTAGACAGGCTTGGGCAAAGACGTCAAACAACCCGAACAACCCAAATTATACATATATAGATATATAAAAATATTAAATATACATATAAATTATTAGTCATTACATGATATTAAAGTAATTTAGATTATTAAATCATATTTAATATATATTATTATATATACAAATAATATAAAATCTTACTTTTTCTATTTTCACTCATAAATTGTAAGGACTACTATAGCGGCATCTCTTACATTATATAAATTATTTGTTCTGATGGTATTAATGATTTTCTATAATAAAAAAATATAAATAGAGTCAAATTTTAATAATTTAATAATGTAGCTGCAAAAAAAAAAAAAAAACTAAAATTCATTTGCAATTCAGGCAACTCAGACAATTCAGGTTTAACTCAGGTCGGGCTTGGGCAGACAACTTCGGGTTACAATTCGGGTTTGGACATGTCTTACCTTGAACAACCTCCTAATCCGACCGAACCTGCCGGAGTTGCACCCCTAGTTTGTACACTATTTGTCAACTTTGAACCCAAAAAACAAAATCGAACAATGGTTAAAGGCCCCAAATTTTCACTAATGGATGGAAAAGTGAAATAAGGAAGGGAAAACATATAGAAAAGAAAATGCAAAGAGGCAGTGTATACCCAAATTGACATGGACATCGTCATCCACTTTGACATAGAAATCAGCATCCCATTTCGCAACTGCTGTGGAGAAGAAAATTTTGGTTTTTGCAGGCAATTCATGGTACCCTTCGATGTGTTCCTGCAAGATAACATGAGAACAAAGGTTGAGAAAAAATCACAGTGAAATATCGAAAGCACTGTAGCATATACAAGTAGCAATTTCATATGTGCATCGTTACCAGCCTGAGGAAGTCCTTATGCTGATCATCTTCTGAATCAATAGCTCGATCTAATATGCTGTTAAGTGTTGCACTGAACCAATCAAAACATTCATCATTCAGCATACTTGTCATTCATATGCACACAGGTCCTTATATAATGCAAATATATTTTGAGTAAGGACCCGCTTTTTCTAAAATTACCCAACAAAATTTTAAACATTTCTATTTCTCAAAACAATACTACAGATATTGTCGATTCAGCAGTAAAATGAATAGAGCTCACACAATATTTCTCGAACTTCAAAATGTGGCATATGGACCACACAACATTTCTCACGCAATAGGACCAAAATAATATAAAATATAGATATTTCTTAAGATTCTATTCCACCTCCGCCACGTGGCAAGGCCACATCATCCCCACGTCTACATTTCAAAAAACCACGAGTCGACCTCAAAATGTGGCATGTGACCCAATCACATCATGCCACAAAGACCAAAGTATGAGGCCTAGCCACCAAGGGGAGCTCACCCACCTCTATCACCTCGATGAGCAGCGGCAAGAGGTCTGCTCATCCTTCCCTATCGCCAGCAATGAACAACTTGTTAGGCAATCTTCACAGTATTTAAATTAATTAAATTCTGTTGTGTACTAAACAACAACCAGAATATAAAGAAATAAAGAAAAGGAGAGAAAATGTTTGATTACAAAAATCAAACTTGAAATAAAAATATATAAATAAAAAACAGATTTTATTTTGTTACAAAAACAAAATTAAAATCTGAATAAATAAACAAATAAAAACAACACTGAAAGTAATTAAATAACTTACTTGATTTAATTTCTTCGAATTATTTTTCTGATCAAGTCCAGTGTTTAACACTGTGTCCTTAAGACAGATTCGTCCTCTCCACGGTGCTTTCAGAAATTGGACGTCTATCTCTCAGGATGAAATGATCTACCACAAACAATAGCAGCACTACTAATTGTTTGCCTTACGAACACACTAAGTGTTTACACTCTTTCTTTCGGAAATAAAATGCAGCAAGATGAAGAATAGAATTAACAGAGATGAAATACGAAATTTCTGAATGCAAAACATCAAATGAGGGTGGTCCTATTTATAGATGTGAAGGTGGCTCTAGGATTTGAATTAAACAGGTATGTAACTCTTGGTTTTGAATTGAACAGGTATCATACCTGTTGGGTTTTGAATTCAAACAGATTTGAATTAATTCAAACAGATAGTAAAACGGGAAGGGCCCTGTTTGGGTGTGCATTAATTCCAAAACAGTTTATTTCTGTTTGAAACCGGGAAGGGCCCTGTTTGGATGAACAAAAAATCCAAACTAATTTAATTTGAATTCTGGATTTTATTTTAATAAAAAATAAAATTAAATTCAAATGTTTTTGGCCCAAAAAGATTAGAAGCCCAACCACACACCACACACCACGCACCCGCGCCCAAGCCCAGGCCCAGCCCAGCCCGACCGGACGGACGGCGGCGGCGGCGGCGCGCGCGCGTGTGGTGATTTTTGGGTCCAATGGGTTTAGCCCATTTTGCCCATAACCTCTCCCTCTAAAACACTTGGGTACCCCTTGGGGCACACCCCAAGTATCTCACCCTAAGCCTTATAAACCCTTTCAAAACCTCCCACCAAATCAATGTGGGACAAGCCAATTTACAACCTTAAGGAATTTCCACCAAAACTCCATTTCCATGGAGCACACTTTGGCTTCAATTTCCCATTCACTCGGAAATGGTTTTGAGCAACCAAATATACCACGTGAATCACAACGCGGCATAGAACGCGTTACCACTTTGACCCGAGTAAATCGACACTCGGGGCCCACCTAAAAAATAGACCGAACTTAGGAAAAAATTCTGGTTTTATCCAGAATTTTATAACCATTTCCAACAATCCCCCACATGAATGGAATTTGATGACAACGGAAATGCAACAATATGCAGACTTTAACGAAAGAGTATAAGTCGAAAATATCTTGCATCAGGATAGGTAGTTTTCGGCTTTGAACCTTCCCTAGTGATAACCTATCGGACTTACTGGCTAACCAATGGACGCGATGCCTTGAATTGTTCAGCCGTTTGTGTAAGCCAAGACAATAGATTTCACACAAAATATCTTCTAACACATCGTGGTTCTCACTGTTGTGTTCATTTTGGCCTTGAACGCACCTGGTTTTCATAAGTGTTTCTAGAGAATTTTAGCCTCTTCATTCTCGTAGAACCGGCCCCAGTTCAACACTCATATAGGTGATTCTTATTGTGAGTATCTTCTTATACTCATCTTGATTTTATGTCGTAATCAAGATATAAGTAATCATTAAAAGCAAAGCTTATCCTTATACCCCTGCAGACAACATTTGTTGCAGATATCACTCTCATCATAGGAATGGGTAGGAATTTTAATCTCTTGGTGATTTCTGGCGAGCCATACATAACTTAGTTGTCCCTTTGAACTTAGTTCTTGGGATCTCCAGTCATATAAGTAGGGTTACCATTATGACGACTCTTATGTAATAGGCTTTAATCCCATCCCCTTCGATGAACTATACACTAGCTCTTTTGTCAAACCTTTTGTTAACGGATCCGCAATATTCTCTTTAGATTTTATATAATCTATTGAGATTATTCCGTTTGACAACAATTGCCTTACGGTATTATGTCGACGACGTATATGTCGTGACTTACCGTTATACATGTGATTCTGTGCCCTGCCTATTGCAGATTGACTATCACAATGAATGCAAATAGCTGGCACAGGTTTTGGCCACATCGGAATGTCTTCTAAGAAGTGACGAAGCCATTCTGCTTCTTCACCGGCTTTGTCTAAAGCAATGAACTCGGATTCCATTGTGGATCGTGCGATGCAAGTTTGTTTCGTGGACTTCCAAGAAACAGCAGCGCCTCCTAGAGTAAAGACATATCCACTAGTGGATTTTGAATCTTTAGTATCCGATATCCAATTGGCATCACAATAACCTTCGAGTACTGCTGGATATCGAGTAAAGTTCAAACCATGATCACGAGTAAATCTTAGATATCTAAGAACTCGAATGATCGCTTTCCAATGGTCTTCTCCAGGGTTACTAGTGTACCTACTCAGTTTACTGATAGCATAAGCTATATCAGGACGAGTACAATTCATTAGGTACATTAGGCTTCCAATGATTTGGGAGTATTTTAACTGAGACACTGCATCACTTTTATTTTTCGACAAATAAAGACTGATGTCTACAGGTGTTCTAGCTAAATTCAAATCATCCTTGATAAATTTATCAAGAATTTTCTCAATATAATGAGATTGAGATAATGCATATCCGTCAGATGTTTTAGTAATTTTCATTCCTAATATAACATCTGCGACCCCCATATCTTTCATATCAAATCTTTTGTTAAGCATCTGCTTAGTTGATTTGATCATGTTTTGACTGCTTCCAATGATAAGCATGTCATCCACATAAAGACAAACTATGACATATCCTTGGTCAGTGTTTTTAACATAGACGCATTTGTCACATTCGTTTATCTTAAACCCATTAGTAAGCATTGCATGATCAAATTTTTCATGCCATTGCTTAGGTGCTTGTTTTAATCCATAAAGGGATTTTACAAGTCGACAAACTTTCTTTTCTTGCCCTGATACTACAAACCCTTCGGGTTGTTCCATATAGATCTCTTCATTTAGATCACCGTTTAAGAAAGCTGTCTTAACATCCATTTGATGTATTTCTAAATTAAACAACGCTGCTATAGAAATAAGCATGCGAATGGATGTTATTCTTGTCACAGGGGAATATGTGTCAAAATAGTCCAGACCTTCCTTTTGTCTGTAACCTTTAACAACAAGTCTTGCTTTATACTTATCAATTGAACCATCTGCTTTCATTTTTCTCTTGAATATCCATTTATATCCAAGAGGTTTAGAACCTGGTGGAAGATCCACCAATTCCCAAGTATGATTCTGCATAATGGATTCAATTTCATTATTAACAGCCTCTTTCCACAAAGGTGCTTCAGGACCTGTCATTGCTGCCTTAAAGCTTTGAGGTTCATTTTCTAACAAGTATGTCAGAAAATCTGGACCAAAGGATTTTGATGTTCTTGCTCTCTTACTTCGTCTTGGTTCATCATTAGTTAAATCCTGTTGGTCGAGACTATTACTAGTCTCTTGTGTTTGATTGTCATTAGTCTCTTGACTTTGTGTACAATCATAAGTTCTTTTCTGTGAACTTAATTCTTGTCCTTTCTTGTAAGGAAAGACATGTTCAAAAAACACAGCATTCCTTGACTCTATAATAGTGTTCACATTTATATCAGGTATATCTGATTTATAAGTCAGAAACCGATATGCACTACTATTCTGAGCATAACCAATAAACACACAATCTACTGTTTTTGGTCCAATCTTAGTTTTTTTAGGAACAGGTACTTCAACTTTTGCCAAACACCCCCACACTTTTAAGTATTTGTAGGAAGGTGGTCGACCTTTCCACAATTCATAAGGAATGCTTTTGGTTTTCTTGTGGGGTATTCTATTAAGAACATAATTAGCAGACAATATTGCTTCCCCCCACAAGTTCTGTGGTAAACCTGAACTTAGTAACATGGCATTCATCATTTCTTTTAGGGTTCTATTCTTCCTTTCAGCAATTCCATTTTGCTGTGGAGAATAAGGGGCTGTAGTTTGGTGAATAATGCCATGTTGTGTACAAAATTCATTTAATGGTGCATCATATTCACCACCCCTATCACTTCTAACCATTTTAATGGTTTTACCAAGTTGATTTTCAACTTCTGTTTTGTAGAGTTTAAACATTTCTAAGGCTTCATCTTTGCTTCTAAGTAAATAAACATAACAATATCTTGTGCAATCATCGATAAATGTTATGAAATATTTTTTGCCTCCTCTAGTTTGAATAAATTTTAAATCACATACATCAGTATGAATTAATTCTAGAGGTTCGGTTTTTCTTTCAACCGATTTAAATGGAGCCTTAGTTAGTTTCGCTTCTACACAAATTTCACATTTATGATTAGGATTAATTTCAAACTTTGGTATATAATCTAAACCAATTAATCTACGCAAAGCATCAAAATTCACATGTCCTAATCTACCATGCCATAAATTTGACTCAAGAATATAAACAAAAGATGTGTTATTCTTATTCATAGCAACTTTCGGTACAACTGTCATTACATTTAACTTAAAGAGACTATCACTCATGTATCCCTTACCAACATACATACCACTCTTTGTTAATACAAATTTATCAGACTCAAATACAAGCCTAAAACCATTTTTACTTAACAAAGACCCAGAAACTAAATTCTTCCGGATGTCAGGTACATGCAGTACGTTGTTGAGGGTCAGTTCTTTCCCTGATGTCATCTTCAAGATTACTTTCCCTTGTCCAGCCACAGTAGAAGTAGAAGAATTTCCCATGAAAAGTTGTTCACCATTTGCCGCCTCATTGTAAGTAGTGAACATCTTCTTGTCCGCACATATGTGACGAGTTGCTCCAGTGTCAACCCACCACTCTTTGGGATTTCCAACCAAGTTAGCCTCAGACACCACAGCAGAGAGGTTGATGTCATTCACTCCGTCAGAGATGTAATCCAATTCTGTTACATTGGCCTGATTGGTGGTCTTCTTACTTGTACTTCCATGATTCTTTTTAGGGCGGCGGCAGTCAGAAGCTCGATGTCCAGTTTTGCCACAGTTATAGCATTTTCCTTTGAACTTCTTGCTACTATCGCCTTGTTTAGGACCATCTCCAGTAAACTTTCTCTTTTTGTTATGTGGTTTATGAACTTGTTCAACCACATTTGCCTTGGACTCAATGGGATTTTTCCCATTCCTCTTTTCAGCCTTTCGGTTATCTTCTTCAATTCTTAATCTTACAATCAATTCATCCATAGTCATCTCTTTGCGTTTATGTTTTAAATAATTTTTGAAATCTTTCCAAGCCGGTGGTAACTTTTCCACTAAAGCTGCGACTTGGAATGACTCGCTAAGAGACATACCTTCTGAATGGATATCATGCAAAATTATTTGAAAACTTTGAACTTGAGATATTACCGTTTGGGAGTCTACCATAACAAAGTCCAGAAATTTACCGACGACAAATTTCTTCGTGCCGGCATCTTCTGTCTTGTATTTCTTCTCCAAAGAATCCCACAATTCTTTTGCTGTTTTCAGAGGACTGTATACATTATACAGCATATTGTCAAGGCCATTTAGGATGTAGTTTTTGCACAGGAAATCTGAATGTTTCCAAGCATCTACAGCGGCAACAACTTGCCGATCACTTTCACCCTCTTTAAGTGCTGGAGCCTCTTCATGGAGAAACCGGGCCAAATTAAGAGTTGTAAGATAGAACAGCATCTTCTGCTGCCATCTCTTAAACTCGGTACCATTAAATTTTTCCGGTTTTTCTCCATGATTGATTGGTACATGAACATGGTTCTGGATAGGGACCGATGTAGGTGTAACAATAGGAGTACCACTGCCAGATGCAGTTTCAGTTGTAGTAGCCATAATCTCTGATTACAAAAATCAGAAAATATTAAAACACAAATTAATTTTCTAGTTACTAAAACCAGAAAATAATTATAACAACAAAATAATTTTATTTTCCTTGTTACTAAAACTAGAAAAATAAAATATAACAAGAATTTTCTGTAATACCAAATAATATTCTGAATTGTTAATGACACCAGTATCGTACTACTAGTTGTTGTCAAAGAAAAGAGACAGTATATTACTACTATCTGTCAAATAGCATAAATCACTATTTGTTTTTCCAACCAGAATATTAATTTGAAATCACAGAAAATTAAATACAATGAAGATACCCAAAAAGGAATCTGTCTTAAGATTGTTAGGCAATCTTCACAGTATTTAAATTAATTAAATTCTGTTGTGTACTAAACAACAACCAGAATATAAAGAAATAAAGAAAAGGAGAGAAAATGTTTGATTACAAAAATCAAACTTGAAATAAAAATATATAAATAAAAAACAGATTTTATTTTGTTACAAAAACAAAATTAAAATCTGAATAAATAAACAAATAAAAACAACACTGAAAGTAATTAAATAACTTACTTGATTTAATTTCTTCGAATTATTTTTCTGATCAAGTCCAGTGTTTAACACTGTGTCCTTAAGACAGATTCGTCCTCTCCACGGTGCTTTCAGAAATTGGACGTCTATCTCTCAGGATGAAATGATCTACCACAAACAATAGCAGCACTACTAATTGTTTGCCTTACGAACACACTAAGTGTTTACACTCTTTCTTTCGGAAATAAAATGCAGCAAGATGAAGAATAGAATTAACAGAGATGAAATACGAAATTTCTGAATGCAAAACATCAAATGAGGGTGGTCCTATTTATAGATGTGAAGGTGGCTCTAGGATTTGAATTAAACAGGTATGTAACTCTTGGTTTTGAATTGAACAGGTATCATACCTGTTGGGTTTTGAATTCAAACAGATAAGGGCCCTGTTTGGGTGTGCATTAATTCCAAAACAGTTTATTTCTGTTTGAAACCGGGAAGGGCCCTGTTTGGATGAACAAAAAATCCAAACTAATTTAATTTGAATTCTGGATTTTATTTTAATAAAAAATAAAATTAAATTCAAATGTTTTTGGTCCAAAAAGATTAGAAGCCCAACCCAACCACACACCCGCGCCCAAGCCCAGCCCGCCCGGACGGACGGCGGCGGCGCGCGTGTGATGATTTTTGGGTCCAATGGGTCTAGCCCATTTTGCCCATAACCTCTCCCTCTAAAACACTTGGGTACCCCTTGGGGCACACCCCAAGTATCTCACCCTAAGCCTTATAAACCCTTTCAAAACCTCCCACCAAATCAATGTGGGACAAGCCAATTTACAACCTTAAGGAATTTCCACCAAAACTCCATTTCCATGGAGCACACTTTGGCTTCAATTTCCCATTCACTCGGAAATGGTTTTGAGCAACCAAATATACCACGTGAATCACAACGCGGCATAGAACGCGTTACCACTTTGACCCGAGTAAATCGACACTCGGGGCCCACCTAAAAAATAGACCGAACTTAGGAAAAAATTCTGGTTTTATCCAGAATTTTATAACCATTTCCAACACAACTTACCAAGAAGAGGTCAATTGTTTTGTTACTTTGTCACCTAGGCTAGGAGCACGGCCTAGGATGTTCATTTGGGAACACTAGAGGATTGTGGTTTGTAAGCTAATGGATCATCACAGTTACTTAGCTCGTCCCCCAAAGTAGTTCACTCTGATCAAATTATAGAGGTCACTTACATTGTCACCTAGGCTAAGAGCAAGACCTAGGATGTTCACTTGGGAACACTAGAGGATTGTGGTTTGAATGATAGAGTCAATGGATCGTCATGGCTACTTAGCTCGTCCCCCAAATCACTTTGACTAAACTTACAGAGAGATAGGTTTTGACAGAGATATGTGATATGTTGGACAACATATCATACCTACCCCAGCAGATCTTAGGATATGATCTCTCATGTTTATCATACGTACCCACTGTCATCCCCTGATACATACCCCAAGATCTGAGCATGGCAGTGAGTGGTGGGAACCTACAGATTGTCAACCGAAGGAGAACAACTTGTATAGGGTGAACTGTCCTCCATGGCTCAACCCTCCAATAAAGGTGATTATACCCTTGCATGGACACAAGCAAGCCTCATCCCTTTGGCAAGCTCAAGTACTCTCTCCCACACGACTGCCTCCCTCTCTCTGTCTAAGGCTGCCTTCAGTGATCTCCAACTATACTGGCCTACCATCGATCACCTCACCATCATCTTTCCACAATCATATTAGTTGTATCTGGTCCCTCAAGTAGTTGACTTTTCATAAATCCACACAGGCAAAAGCAAAGGATCCAACTTCAAAAAAACATATTATTTTGCCCAAGAATTTCTATTGTTTTCAAACAATATTATTTGCGAAAAGATGAAGACTTGTGATTTACCTATGGCCAATCATGAACCGGATGATAATTCCCTTCTCTTGTTCCAATTGAAGAAGCTTCTCCCCTACTCAAACCCAAAAATCCAGTCAGGAAAATTCAAGACCAAACAAAGCCATAAAATTAACATCTGAGGAAGGACATTATTATTTATTACCTCGAGGCATCCAAGTCCGCCTAACAGAATCACGCCTCTTTCTACTGCTAAAAGCAGTATTTATCCCAATAACTACGAATGCCTTCTTTCTTGGCAAGCCCTCGTGAGATGGGGTAGAGATGGCATCGGACCCATTAGACCTACCCATCTCCTGAGAACTTCGCGCAGCAGCCAATTCCATTTCGAGCACTGAAATTGACTTGTCTAGTGCTCTATCAGACCACCCAAAAAATTAAATTAGCATAACAACGCAAATTACTAACACCAACTTCAATTAATAACATACATATAAACAGTGAATTTTGAAAATGAGGAGTCGAAACTCACTGAATTGCTTTCTGGGTTTTGAAAACCTCCTCCATTACATTCCCATCTAGTCCAGGCTTCTGTCAGATTGAATTTAGAAAAATATTAATAATTCAATATTATACGTTTGTGTTTTTATGTGCTTTTGGAAAATGATTCAACATAGCATAGACCAAAACAACTCAAATAAATTCAATGTATTTATAAAAATTCAGTGTCTAACACACACACACAGACCTTCTCAGTCTTGCAGTCTTCAGATATGATCTGCAACTCTTCTTGATCATGTCGACGCGTCGATATCACTGGACCATTAGATTCCAATGGAGCCCACAATCTGTGAAAAACCCAAATCACATTCACATCAGCTACCAAATACTACTACTACTAACTAATCTCAATCTCACCAAAACAACCATGAAATGCATAACATAGGTATACTACATCTGTTCTAACTATTCTATTACATAAATGCCTACAACACTTTGTCACAGCCTTTACATTTCAAATTTCAAATCTTTATAGCTTCTTCAGTTTTTTTTTTCTTTCTTCTTCATCTACATTTAACATGTAATCATCGAAATTCAAAACCCTATTGCTTCAAAATTTAGAGAAGAAGTTGAGAGAGAGAGAGAGAGAGAGACCTGTTTGTGATGAGCATACCGATGAAAAAGGAAAAGAGGGAGAGAACAGGAATCCACTTTACAGAGACTTTCCCACTGTTTCTGTTCTTCATTGTTTCTCTTTTAGAGAGAGAAAAGAAAAGGTTTGATGGAAATGTATACATGGGGTGCATATATAGGTATATTTACAGAGGAAGAGGAGAGAGAAAGGAGCTCTGCGACCACAGAGGCATGACAGAAGAGGGAACAAGAGGAAGAATGGTAAGCTGTTTTATTGGGACTTGTTGGGAATATTATTTGGTGCTACTAGGGTAAATTCATTTGCCACCCAATTTGGTATTTGTTGGTTAAATTGTAGTATTTTTGTTAAGTTTTTGGGAGAGAACTTGACACATGTGAAGTGATAATTGGTATGTGAAAGATTGTTTTTAAACCACCAAATAATCACATGAGCATAATTAATTTCATTTTTTACCATTTAATTATTATTAACTATTATTTTATTCATAAATTTTTTTACCATTTAATTATTATTAATTATTATTTTATTCTTAAATTATTAATTTTATGTTGCGTTTAAAGTTTTGATTTTAGCGGGCTAGTTTGATATCATCATCAAAAATAATTAAATTAAATTAAATTTAAACAATTTAAAATGTATAAAATAATATTACCAACCAAAAAGTTGAACCATTACGGCTCTCCCATAGAGCATCTTCAATGGAGCCATCAAAACTATTATTTAACAATAGTGTCAAAACTATACTTGCTAAAACTATAATTTGGCAAGAGTGACAAAAATGGAGTATCTAAGAGCATCACCAATGGTTGTTGCTATATTGGGGTTGCTATTGGTATAATTTGGTAATGAATAGTGTTATTTTGTCAAATTATAGCAATGGTGCTTTAATGGTCATTTGCTATTTTTGACAAATCTCAACCAACTTTCCCTCCAACTTTGTAGGTGTTGTTTGGATATAGGTTTTTTGTGATTTTATTTTTATTTATTTTTTGTCTTTTGTGACATTTTTTTACCTGTTTGTTAAAAAAATTATATATTTATATTATTCCCAACTAGACAAATATAAAAAATTAAAAAAATGAAAAATTGAAAAAAATTATATATTTATATTATAATGTCTTTTTATTATAATAAAATTATCTTCATTTAATATCAGCTAATGTATTTTATCTTTTTATTGCGTTCATTTGAAAAATTTTATTTATTTTTTTGCATTATACTTTATTGAAAATATTAAATTATAATACAAATTAGTGAGCTTTATACATTGAAAAAATAATATTATATTGTGAAGTACAAAATACTCAAAAATAAAAACAACAACATGAAATTTAGGAAAGTTTAGGAAAGTTTAATAAAGTTTCAATAAAGTTTCCAAAATACTCAAATTAGTGAACATTATACATAAAGTTTCAAAAATAATATTACATTGTAAAGTTTCGAAGTTCAATAAAGTTTAGGAAAGTTTCCAGATCTACCCTTAACAATTTGAGAGCTTTGAAACTTGAGAGAGAGAGAGAGAGAGAGAGAGAGAGAGGGCTTCAGATGAGTGAAGATCAGAGGGAAGGTCAGAGGGAAGATCAGAGCTTCGAATGAGTGAAGATCAGAGGGAGAGAGCTTCGGATGAACTTCGGATCAACTTTAGATCAGTGAAGATGAACTTCCAACCCTTTTCAACCCTCGGATCAGTGAAGATGAACTTCGGATCAGTGAACTTCAACCCTCGGATCAGCGAAGATGAAGATGAACTTCAGTGAAGATGAACTTCAGCCTTCATCTTCAACCCTCTTCAGATCGAAGGCGTAGCCCCCATCAAATCCAGCTATTTTTCTTTGGATTATTTGAGATTACCTCTCATTAATCTTGCTCTTTCTACGCTACTCTGTCTCCGAAGAGCAATCTGTGGCCTTCCTTGGAACGAGTTCCTCATCTTCGTGGTGGTGACTCTTTACACTTCTAACCATTTCCAACCTGCTCCAATTCTTCAGCCCCGATCTCCTGCAAATTTGCAGCAAAAAAAATTCATATATTGATGAATAAAACTTCATGAAATTAAAACTTCTGTGGCCCTGCTCTCTTTTCTTCTGTGGCCCTGCTCTGTCTTATTTAAAATTTCTGTGGCCCTGAAATTCGTATATTGATGAATAAAACTTCATAAAACTTCTGTGGCCCTACTCTGTCTTCTTCTCCGAGAGGGGGGGTCTGGGAAACATAATTAAATAATACACTTGTGTTGGCAAACAACTTCCTTTATAATGGATTATTTGAGAAATTAATGGATTATTTGAGAAATTAATTTGAGATTATTTATGTTCGTTTTCCTGAAATTTTTTAAATCTGTTATTGAATATTCATGTTCATTCTGTCTCTGAAATTAATCTGTTATTTTTTAAATCTGTCTCTGAAATTCTTGTTCATTCTTGTTGAATATTGATGAATATTGATGAATAAAACTTCATGAATATTGATGAATTTGTTCATTCTTGTTCATTCATGAATATTGATGAATCTGGAAAATCCCAACCGAAAGGGAATGAGGGAATGAGGGAAGAGAGAAAACAGTTAATTTTGGGTGACTTGGCAGATTTGGCAGCTGCCAAAGTAGCTGCCAAATTTAGCACTTGATTTGGCAGTTGCCAAATTTGGCAACTGTTATAGCATGCCATTGGAGAAGCCAAGATTGCCCAAGCTGCCATATTATGGCTTTGGCAGCTGATTTAGCCATCCATTGGAGATGCTCTAATAGCCTGCTATTCTACTTGCCAAAGATAGCAGATGCCATTTTTATTCTTAAATTTGGTAGGTTGAATAGAAGCTGCTAAACATGCCACATCAGTAAATATGAATAGATTTGTGACTCCAAATTCAGTTGAAAAAACAGAATTGAAACAATAAAAAACTTCCCAAATTTCAGAATCAATTCCCAATTTTCAAAAACAAACTGAAATTTGAAATATATAGCCAAATTCACAAATTTCACAATAAATTTCATAATTTCACAATAAATCTCACAAATTCATAATCAATTTCTAAATAAATTTCAGCATTTCAGAATAAATATGAACAAATTTCAGAATCAATTTGAGAATTTTAGAATCGCACAAATCGAAAATCAATTTTAGAATGACACAAATTGAAAATCAATTTTAGAATCACACAAATTTCAATTTGGGAATCAATTTTAGAATCCCATAGCAAATTTCAGAATCAATTTCACAAATTGATATAAATTTCATAAACAAATTTAACCGAAAAAATACCTAGAATGGGTTCGAGGACTTGACTAGAATTAATTGTTTTCTTCAACCGACTAGACTGGTTTTGGAGATCGTAGATCGATGATCAGTTTCAGGACAAAGAAAGAGAGACATATCGGAGTGGTTTGTGGACACAGACAGAGAGATAGATTGGACAGTAGACAGATCGCAGACAGAGACACAGAGAGAGAGAGAGAGTTTGAAAGAGTGAGAGTGAGAGAGAGAGAGAGAGAGGCTGAAAAGGTTTGAAGATAGAGAGAAAAAGACAGATCAACGACTTTAGATAGATCGGTAGTGCTGATTGCTTTTGAGCTCAAACACAAAGGCATAGAGAGAGAGAGAGAGAAAGAGAGAGAGAGAGAGAGAAAGACGTTTCCACAAGGGAGGAGGAAAAGAGAAGAGGAGAGTCAGAGTCAGAGTGAGAGGGAGAGTGAAGAGAGAGAGAGATAGAGAGAGAGAGATAGAGGGAGAAGCTTCATGTATGGAGGAGAGTGAGGGAATAAGATAGTGAGAGTTAGAGTGAGAAGGAGAGTGAAGACAAAAGAAATGGCTACGGACGGTGAAAGACAAAGATGCTTCTAGAGATATAATCTCAACCGTTGGTTAAGGGTAGGTGGACGATGGGGATCTATGTTGGAATTGAAAACAACCATTTCTGTTTGTCTTAAAAAATATATATAAATAAATAAATAAATAAATTACAAACAACAGCAATGTTATGTTTTTGGGTGGAATGAATTATATTTGTCTAGTGATATGTTTTTTGATGGGATGAATTATATATTTTTTGGTGGGGTGAATTATATTTAATTTTTAGTGATATGTTTTTTTGGTGGGGTGATATGTAGCGAATTATATTTGCAGTGATATATTTTTTGGTGAGGTGAATTATATTTATTTATTTTTTATATTTGTCTAGTCGGGAATAATATAAAAATATATATTTTTCTACAAACAGTTAAAAAAAGGTCATAAAAGACAAAAAATAAACAAAAAAAAAAATCACAAAAAAATTTATATCTAAACAACACCTACAAACTTTGAGGAAAAGTTGGTTGAGAATTGTCAAAATAGCAAATGACCATTGGAGCACCATTGCTATAATTTGGCAAAATAGCACTATTCATCTATACTATATATTAAGCAAAAGGGGTTTTTAACCCCCAAGACCTGTGGGAGCTTCAATATGCCAATTCTAATTTTCTAATTTTTTATTTTTTTTAAAAAAAAAAAAATTAACCTCAGCATATTTATTAACTTCTCTCAACCTACAAGACTTTTTGACTTCTCTCATATTTACTGCAATACCTTTTCCAAAACAAATAATTTGTATATTCAAAAAAATTTAAAACAAATATAAATATCTATATCTATATCTATATCTATCTATTTATTTTTATCTATCTCTAACCCACAAGTTTTGTGGGAGTTTCAATATCTAAACCTTAATTTCTTAATTTTTTTGATTTTTTTTTGAAAAAAAAAGCTTAGCACTTATTAAATTCTTCCAAATCTTTTTAACTTCTCAATACACACACTTATTTTAACTTTTCACATACCTATTGCAAACAGTGAGTCTCCTTTTTGTTTTCTCCTTCTTGATTTTTCACTTCTACACTTTCAACTTCAGTGACCAAGTATGCAAACAGTAAGTCTTTTTTTTGTTTTCTCCTTCTTGACTTTTCCTTTTGTTTACTGTTTTAATATTATAGTTAGATAGCGCATAAAAATATTTGTGATTTGTCTAGCGAATAAAAAATTATAATTTGATTTTTTAATATGATTGAAATTAAATAAATATAAACCCTCACAAAGAGAAAAATGTGATTATAATTAGTTAAATGATTCTTTTTTTTAATGTGATTGTAATTAGTTTAATAGTTCTTTTTTTTCATTTATTTATTTTATTATAGGAAAAATATGATGTGATCGTAGTTTGTTCAATTGCTCTTTTTTTTAATATGATTGTTGTAGTTAGTTCAATGATTTTTTTTACTATTTTAATTTTATTTTTGATTTTTTAATATGATTAAAGTTAGATAAATATAAACCCTCACAAGAAAAATGTGATTATAATTTGACATGTATAAGCCCATAAAGGCCACGAATCACCTATGGCCCATCACTTGAAGCCCAGTGCATAACCCAGCTGGTGAGGTCCAGGACAACTAGAGTCCAACATGGCATAAAGAGCCAATGACATTATGACACACGGCAAGAGAAGGACGAGCCACATCAGCAGACAAAAATCTGTAAAGTTATTGCCACTACACATCACCATTAATGCAGCCCATCACAGCATTTATTATGACAACACCTCTCCGCCGGAACAGGACCACCTTACCCTAAGCAAGGTAAGCTACAGCATAGGCTTTCGGTAAGGAGAGCAGGTCGGAAGGGACAGCGAAATGATTACCAAAACATATAAGCGAATGTTGTAGACAATAAAAAGGTTAAGCTTTCTATCTCTAACCTCCCCCCATATACTCTACTTCTCTTCCTAACTTGATCGTCGGAGGGTTCACTAGGGGACTACCCCGTTCCCCGTTGAACTTGTTTGCAGGATATCCGGTGGGCTCGATCATTTGGGCTTGGGCTTGAGGAGCTTGGACCAGTTCGCTCCATTCACTGGGATAAACTGCATCAACAGTTGGCGCCGTCTGTGAGAATCGCTTTGCTCCTCACACCAGTTGTGTTCACTGTCGCCGGAGACCCCATTCCAACAACCTCTATCTCCTACTCGTCAAAGTGTATAGTCACGACTAGATCCATGGCTTCTCACAATAATGCTGCCGACCATCAAGCCGACCCCCCCAATCCAAACAACCCACCACAGTATTTTATCGAGCTTACCAACAGCATTAACCGCATGGCCGAGCAAAATCAGGACTTGATAAATGCTTTACTCTAAAAAAACCTTCCAATGCCTCCTCCACCACCTCCAGATATCCCTCCCAACCAAGAAAGAGCCCCGAGCTATACTGCTCCACAACTCCATCCACCCAACTTGGAAGGTTTGCAACCTCCCCACCCACATATAAATCCACCACCACCACCCCCACACCCGTCGGTCGTAGCACCAGCCCCTGAAGGGAAGGCCAGTAGCGTCCAGCCTCCATTGACTGACCATGGTGACCACGTTCCCCTCTGGGACGCTGAGCTCCGAGCAATGAAGCTCCAACTCCAAGGGGTCATGCAGAATATTCAGCATAAACCCTCTACCACGGCAAATTCACCATTTGTAGCCTCCATCTGGGATAAACCTTTGCCCGCCAAGTTCAAGATGCCCACCATTGACTCCTTTGACGGTACGACGGACCCAGTCGACCATCTGGAGACCTACCGTACCCTCATGATCCTCCATGCCTTCCCTGACGAGATCATGTATCGGGCTTTCCCCGTAACACTGAAGGGGTCAGCTCGACTGTGGTTCAGTTAGTTACTAGCGGACTCTGTCTCCACTTTCCAGCATCTCAGCGACTCCTTCCTCAGCCATTTCATTAGAGCCCAGCGCCAATGCCGCCCTGCAACCCAACTCCTCAACATCCGTCAGACCGAGAGGAAGTCGCTGCGCAGCTTTGTTACCCGCTTCAACACCGAAGCCCTACAAGTAGCGGAGAATGACGATAAGGTCATCCTCACGGCTTTCATGGCCGGGCTACGATCGTTCGATTTCCTCTTCTTTCTCTCCAAAAACCCCCCGACCTCCATGGCAGCCCTATTATCTAAAGTCCAGAGGTATATGAATGCCGAAGATTCACTAGCCGCTCGGCAGGATCCGATATCCAAAAACCCGACCCCTAGAGAAAAGAGAAAAGACTCGGAACCTAGAAACACCCAGTATAACAGCCAAACACCCCAATATACTGACCGACCTCCTCGTACTGACCGGTCGGCACCGGCTCGACCGCCCGGTCGGTTCGAGCGGTACACGCCCCTTAATTCTCCCATGGAACAAGTCCTCCACCAGATCCAACGGGATTACCCCCTCAAATGGCCCCTCCCCTCACTGACCCCTTCCAACCGGAAAGACCAGTCCAAATATTGTCGTTTCCACCAGGATCATGGCCACAACACTGATGACTGCATCAACCTCAAGGATCAGGTCGAGACCCTCATTCGTCAAGGGAGTCTCAGCCGGTTCACGGACACCCGCCCACAACAGGTTCAAAGAACCAAGCTCCTCAGAAACAACCGCCGGCGTATCCCACCCCGGCAGCCAGCCCAACCTAACCAAGGCCATGACTGCCCCCCACAACAGCCTCGACCCCCAGGTAATCCCCCTCCGCCAGTTGGTGAAATCCGAGTCATTTCTGGTGGCCTTGCTTATGGCGGACCATCCCGCTCCGCTCAGAGGGCAGAGCTCCGGAAGATAAGACAAGGCTCGGACAGAGCAATGGACATGGTAGACCGACCCTCCAAATAGCCCAAGCAGTGGACAAAGCCCATCACCTTCACGGACGCCGATTGTACTGGCATCCGTTATCCTCATGATGACCCTCTCATCATTTCTGCCCTTCTCTCCAACTATAAGGTCAGACAGGTTCTCATCGACAACGGCAGTTCTTCAGACATCATATTCCTCAGCTGCTTCCACTAGCTCAAAATTGGGGAGGAAAGCCTGTTCCCCCTCCAAACCCCTTTGGTCGGTTTCACTGGTGATCGGGTGACCTCCATCGGCTCCATCGACCTCCCGATCACCATCAGCGAATACCCACGGCAGACTACCAAGTTGCTCACTTTTCTTGTGGTCGACTGTCCCTCTGCCTACAACATCATCCTTGGTCGCACCGCCCTCAACGCTTTTCAAGCTGTCATTTCAACCTACCACCTCGCCATAAAGTTTCCCACCGACCAGGGGGTCGGGACAGTACGGGGAGAGCAGACCATAGCCAGGGAATGTTATGTCGCCTCACTCAAGGAAGTCAAGCTGAAGGAGGCCATGATCATTGAAGGACTTGACGCCCGAGATGAGGACGAGCTGGTCAGAGGCGAACCGGTGGAGGAGCTCGTTGAGATTCTCATCGATCCCACCAACCCAATGAAAACTGCTAAGATCGGCAGCCAGCTATCCCCCCAAGCTAAGGCCGACCTTACTGCCTTTCTGACCGAGCACAATGATGTATTCGTCTGGACTCATCAGATATGCCAGGCATCGACCCTTCTTTCATAACTCATCGCCTCAGCATTGAACCTCATTTTCGACCTTACCGCCAGAAGCAGCGCATCTTTCATCCGGAGCGCAATACTCTTATAGCCGCAGAAGTCGACAAACTCCTTGAGGCCCAATTCATCAAAAATGTCGACTATCCTAAATGGTTGTCAAACGTGGTCCTCATCCGCAAGAACAATGGCAAATGGCGACTCTGTGTCGATTACTCTGACCTGAACCGAGCTTGCCCCAAAGACAGCTATCCTCTGCCCCGCATAGATCTGCTGGTCGATGCCACGGCCGGTCATCAAATGCTCAGCTTCATGGATGCTTTCTCTAGCTACAACCAAATCCTGATGCACCCGTCCGATCAGGAACATACATCCTTCATCACCGACCGAGGTACCTACCATTACCGAGTAATGCCATTCGGATTGAAGAACGCTGGGGCCACCTACCAACGGTTGGTCAATGCCGTCTTCCATCACCAAATAGGTCGGAATATGGAAGTATACGTCGACGACATGCTAGTCAAGAGCAAACTCTCCACTGACCATCTGACCGACCTACGGGAGACCTTCGCCACCCTACGCAAGTACCAAATGAAGCTCAACCCAGAGAAGTGCGCCTTCGGCGTAGGATCCGGGATGTTTCTGGGTTTTATGGTCAGTCAGCGGGGCATTGAAGCTAACTTTGAAAAGATCAAGGCCTTGGTCGAGATGCAGTCACCCAGAACGGTTAAAGAAGTTCAAAGACTCACTGCCCGAGTTGCAGCCCTCAATCGTTTCATTTCCCACGCCACAGATAAGTGCCTACCATTCTTCAAAGTTCTTCGGCAAACTTTTGAATGGACATCTGAGTCCGAAGAGGCTTTTCAACAGTTGAAACAGTGCATGGCCAACCCTCCCCTCCTTTCACAGGCAATCGTGGGCGAGCCCCTCTTCCTCTACTTAGCCGTGTCAAACACCGCTGTCAGTGCAGCACTTATCAGGGAAGACGGCTCTGTCCAACGACCGGTCTACTACATCAGTCGGACCCTCAGGGGAGCAGAACAGAACTACCCACTGTTAGAAAAATTGTCCTTGGCCTTGGTCACCGCCTCCAGACGACTCCGTCCTTACTTCCAAGCCCATTCCATAGTGATCCTCACCGACCAGCCCTTGAAGAAAGTCATGCAGCAACCAGAACTTTCCGACAGACTCATGCAGTGGTCAGTGGAACTCAGCCAGTTTGACATCTCTTACTGACCCCGAACAGCAATTAAGGGGCAAGCTATAGCCGACTTCATCCTGGAATTCACTAATCCTACCCTGACCACTGCCTCTCCACCCCCACCAGCCCCCAACGAGCCAGAAGACCCTCATTCTTGGACTCTCAACGTCGACAGATCATCCCGCAGGCAAGGTAGTGGGGCGGGCCTCATCCTCACCGCCCCTGAGGGTGGTTATTTCAAATGTGCACTCCGTTTCCTGTTTGAAGCCAGTAATAATGAGGCCGAATATGAGGCACTAATAACAGGCCTTCGCCTAGCTAGGGACATTGGTGTTAGCCATATCCGAGTGCTCAGTGACTCCCAGCTCATCGTCGGACAAATCACGGGAGATTTCGATGCCAAGGAGGACACAATGCGGGCTTACAAGGATCTTTCACTTCCCCTTGTTCGCCTCTTCAATACTTTCCACATCAAGCACATTCCTCGGGCGGAGAACTTTAAGGCAGATGAGATGGCCCAATTGGCTTCCGTAGACCAGTCTGACCTCAGCAGTGGTGTCCGCCTAGAATACCTATCCCACCCCTCCATTTCCCCCGACCAGCATGAAATCCAATTCCTCCAAAATGAGCCCATCCCTTGGGCGTCAGACATCTTTCTATTTTTGACAATGGGGGAACTTCCAGACGACCAACAGCAAGCCGCCAAAGTCAGGGCCCGGTCGTCCAATTACATCCTCGTCAGCGGTATTTTGTACAAACATGGTTTCTCACGCCCTTATCTGCGGTGCCTCAATCCGACTCAAGCAACTTATGTGATGCAAGAAGTTCATGAGGGTATCTGCGGCAATCACTCGGGCGGCAGGTCTCTGGCCCACAAGATACTTCGCACTGGATATTTTTGGCCTACTCTCAACCAAGATATAGCTGACTTCGTGCTCAAATGTGATAAGTGTCAGCGTTTTGCCAGTATCCCTCGTGCCCCCTACTGAATTGATCACACTTTGCAGCCCCTACCCGTTCGCCAAGTGGGGGATTGACCTAGTTGGCCCCTTATCCACCGGCCGAGGCCAAACCAAATTTGCCATTGTCGCCATTGATTATTTTACTAAGTGGGTAGAGGCAGAACCCCTTGCCACCATTACCGAGCGGAACACAACCAAGTTCATCTGGCAGTCGATCGTTTGCAGATTTGGCATTCCCCAGGCCATTGTTTCCGACAACGGCAAACAATTCGACAACGCCAAGTACAGGAAGTTCTGTGCGGACCTCCAAATTCAACCACGTTTTTCTTCCCCCGAACATCCCCAAGCCAATGGCCAAGTTGAAGTCACCAACCGTTCTCTTCTAAAGATCATCAAAACCAAGCTAAAAGATGCCAAGGGGCTTTGGGCCGAGGAACTACCAAATGTACTTTGGGCTTACCGAACTACAGCACGAACTCCCACTGGGAAAACTCCTTTTCGCTTGACATACGGCGCTGAGGCGGTTATTCCGGTAGAAGTAGGTCTGCCTACCCTTAGAGTTTTACATCCGGATCCAACACTAACGGAAGAGCTCCGTTGGGCAGGCCTGGACCTAATTGAAGAACTTAGAGAAACCACTGTTGTCAGACTGGCCTCATACCAACAGAAAAAACGAACACACTACAACCGCAAAGTCCGACCAAGGGAGTTCGCTGTAGGGCACCTTGTCTTGAGAGAAGCAACCCTTGCTACCAAAAATCCGACCGAGGGTAAACTGGCACCCAAATGGGAGGGACCTTACATTGTGAAGGCCCGACCGCGTACGGGCACTTACCGACTTCAGGACATGGAAGGTCGAGATCTCCCCCACCCCTAGAACGCTGAACACCTGAAGCGCTACTTTCAATAAGTCCCAACTGTTGTATTGCTCAGTTGTTGTATTTTCTTTTTGTTTTGTTACATAATGTAAACTTGCATCGATTGAATTACACTAATCATGGCAACAATTCTATACCTTGGCTATCTATGTGTTGTCTCCATAACATTCTCATCTGCAGCACTTATTACAAGTCTTAGCTAGACCGACCGTCAACAGCCTCAGCCAGACTGAGCACTCAAAAAGCCTCAGCCAGACTGAGCATCCAAAGCCTCAGCCAGACTGAGCATTAAAAGCCTCAGCCACACTGAGCACCAAAAGCTTCAGCCCAGACGGAGCATCCAAAGTCTTAGCCAGACTGGACACTAAAAGCCTCAGCCAGACTGAGCACTAAAAGCCTCAACCAGACTGAGCACGAAAATGCCCCGGCTAGACTGAGCATTAAAAGCCTTAGCCAGACTAAGCATCAAAAGCCTCAGCCAGACCGAGCGTATTTCAAATGTGCACTTGAGCATCAAAAGCCTCAGCCAGACTGAGCATCCAAAGCTTCAGCAAGACTGAGCACAAGAGCCTCAGCCAGTTAAGCATCAAAAACCTCGGCCCGACCGAGCAGTAAGAGCTTCTGCCAGACCGAGCAAGAGGCACTCGACCTGCCTAACAAGTCTTAGCCAGACCGAGCGCCACAGCCCAAGGGTCAGACACAGGTTATTTTCTCCTCAGTCAAACCCTCACAAGTTAGCTCTCTCCTCCTCACAAACCACGCCTCCCTCCATGAACCATTAACTTACCTGAGCAATGTGGCAAACACACACTTGTAATTTTACTACATTTCACAAGTTTAACTTTACTCTGCATTGAGTTTTTATCAGAAGTTTAACTTTACTCTGCATCGAGTTTTTTATCACAAGTTTAACTTTACTCTGCATTGAGTTTTTTTATCACAAGTTTAACTTTACTCTACATTGAGTTTTTATTACAAGTCCAATTTCGCTCTGCCTTAAGGAGTCTACCCAGTCCTTATTACAGTTTCAATCCCACTCTGTCTTGAGGAATTCCTAAATGTAGTTTTTATCACAAGCTCACCACAAGTTTTTATCATATGTTTTCATCCATTTCAGACGCACAAGCAAAAACAGTGAAATGCACAACACAACTGAAATTTCATTTATCCACAAACTTTATACAAAAGTTCATTACAGCAAACTTTATACAAAAGTTCATTACATCAATTCAAAAAAAAAAAAAAAAAAAAACAATAACAAAAACAATGTCGATGCCCAGTCTTTTTCTCCTTTCTCCCCAGTTACTCCTCCTCACTGGAGAGGAGGTCTTCTTTTTCAATGCCCTCGTCCAGGGGGGTTTGGGCCACATCGTCTTCGCCAATCGTTACACTACTAAGGTCTAAGTCTGGGAGCAGCTCTTCAGCTCTACGTTTGAACGTCTTCCAGCCACTGTCCCAGTACTCAGCCATTTTGTGCTTATAAAAGTCTGACTGTTGGAAGCTTTCAATAACTTCTGCTTTAGTTCTTCCTCCAGCAGTCATCCTCGATGGGCCTGCCCCCCCAGATTCTTGCCTAGTCAGGCTACTCGCGACCGCGGCATCAACCGCCATCTGAAATTCGGTAGACCCTTTGAATTGTTCCACTGCTGCGACGCACAGATCGGGATAAGCCGCCCTTTCAGAGGCTGCCTTCGCCCTCTCTTCGTCCAGCTCTTTCTGCAGCGCTGCCATTTCCGACGCAGCCTTTGCCTTTTCCCCCTCCAATTCCTTCTTCAGGCTCTCCTTTTCCGTCGTCGCCTTCGCTCTCTCTATTTCCAACTCCTTCTGAAGCCTCCCCTTCTCCTCTATTGCCTTGGCGCGCTCGCCCTCCAGTTCCTTCTGGAGATCGCCCACTTTGCCATCGGCCTCATCTTTTTGCCTGACCAGCTCTTCATTACTCTTTATGGCCTCTTCATGTCGCTCGACCGCGACGGCGCAGGCTCTCTGGGCCTCCTCCAACTTCTTCTGCTCGCCAGCAAGTTGGAACTCGAGCGACACAACCTGGTGGCGTGTGCTCTCCAGCTCCACCTCAACTGCTTGTAGATTAGCATGAGCAGCTTTCCAACTCGCCCTCTCCCTCTCCAACTTCGCAAGCTGGGCCTTGGCCTCACCTGCCTTGAGTTTGGCAGCCCCCGCTTTCCTCAATAGAGCCTCTGCTAAGGTGGTTACCTCCATTTGGACGGAGCATAACCCCCTCAGCAGTTCAGCCTCGTTGAATCTGGATGCCGAGCGCACGGCTGCCTCTTCTACGATCCCCACCAGGCGGTCTGCCCCTACCCTAGCTGGGCCTTCTTCTCCCTCCAGCCGCCCAGCCACCGCGCGAACATGATAGATCGCTGTGGTCAGACCAACTCCCCCTCATTGGGGTGTAGGGCCCCCCTGGGGCTGCTCTTCTCTTCTTGAGCCAGGGCCGCTTGCCCCATCTTCTCCTTGCCCTTCAGGGACGGCCCTCGCGACCCCCACGGCGATCGCCGCCACCACTGGCACCACCTCTATGCCCTCTGAAGCAACATCCACCGCTTCTGGGCCACCTACTCTTCCTGGGGTCCCCTCCACTTCTCCCCCCTCAGCCCCCTTGGCAGCACTAGTTTCCTTCACACTTGTCTCCCTCCTTCTTTTCTGGGCAGGCACTTTCTCACTCCGCCTCACCCTCTTCTTCTTCTTCTTCCCCACGCCCAACGCCTCTATCTCCTTCAAAGACCTCTCCTTCAAAGGGTTTGTTGGGGGCGGTCGTGGCACAAAATCGCCTAAGTTTTTCTCTCCCAAGGGTTTGGGGCGGGGTCGAATCCTCTCCCTCGCAATCGGTTTTGGTGGTCGGTCGGCCTGGGGCACTTTGAATTTTTGGGCTTTAGCCAGAATGGCCTGATCCTCCGCCTCTTGAGCCCTTCTCCTCGCCTCCAACTCCGCTCGGTCAAGGTCCCCACTACTTGGCCTTGGACCCAACCCTACCTCAAACAATGCAGACGGCTGAACGAGCTCGTCCCATTTAGCCCCTTCTTTCTCCCTCCACTCCTTCACCCTCTTCACCCTTCCCTCTGCGGCTGCTCCCAGTTTCGACTCCATAGACCTGATGGGTACTTTCCAAATGGTGCGCACTCCAAGGCCCCCATTGGCAGACACGTAGAACCATCGTGGTCACTACCCCTTGATCGACGACGGTAGCCCCGTCACCAACCCTCTCCCCATTGCTGCTTGCAGAGTGACCCATATCTCTTGCTGCCCCGAGGCCTTATAACATGTAAAGAATTCGTCTACTGTCATAGCCTCCCCTCCATTTGCTTTCGGCCACGCACTTGCGCAGGCCAACAAGATCTTCCATGCATTGGGCATTAGTTGCCCTGGTGCTACCTCCAGACGGTTGAGCACATCCACCACAACTTGCGGTAGTGGCAACCTCAGTCCACCCTTCAGAGCTTCCTCATAAAGGGAAAACTCTCCTGGCCTGGCGTCAGACGGCCTTTCCGTTGATGTCGGCAGCAATAACTCCACTTCCCCAGGGATTTGGTATTTTTTGCAGATAGCCTCCAACTCCGCCTCAGTAATCGTAGATTTGTCAGCCTTCGTGTGCCAATGATCTGGTTCCGCCTGGCTGATTGGCTTTGGAGCTGCTATCATGGTGGAACCGTGGGATTATACCACCGACTCCCCCACCCTCTCTGTCCTATACTGCGCCGCTAGCTCCACAACATCGTCATCTCCAAGTGGGTCCACCCTGACAATCGCATTCCCTTATTGGGCCATTTCTATGGTATGTTTGCGAATCGCTTCGGCGGCAGGAACAAGGAAATCGAAAAAGTGTTATAAAGGTGTATTGTGAGCAACAAAGGAATTCACACTTGGAATATTTTGATTTTTCGTAAACAGGTAAGTGAATCAAATAATGCCAAAAGCCCACGGTTTGCCCGTATTCCAAGGATTCCAATTAATTTTCGCCAGTTTGAAAACTTTTCAAAATCATCCGCCAAAACTGTCTCTTCAACATCCATAATGACTAATCGTTTCATTTTTGATCCAACACCTAATCTTCCCCCCCTGCGGGATGTTGCCACGTGTACGTCCACGATCCACTGTCTCCTCCCCTTACCTTGTCTTTTCCACTTCAACTCACCACGTGACCCGCCGCGTCTCGAGCCCCACACCCCTCCACCTCACCCTTCACGGTCAGCCCTTCTTGCTACCGACCATATCACTCGGCCAATACCGCAGCCGGCCCTCCTCGCGGTCAGCCCTCCCGCTCGGCCAAACACCGCGATCGGCCCTCCTCGCGGTCAGCTCTCCTGCTCGGCCGAACGCCGCGGTCGGCCCTCCTCACGGTCAGCCCTCCCGCTCGGCCGAACGCCGCGATCGACCCTCCTCGTGGTCAGCCCTCCCGCTCGGCCGAACGCCGCGGTCGGCCCTCCTCGTGGTCAGCCTTCCCACTCGGCCAACACCGTGGTCGGCCCTCCTCGCGGTTGGCCCTCCCGCTTGACCAACCACCGCGGTCGGCCCTCCTGGGCGTCGACCGTCCCGCTCGGCCAACCTCACGGTCGGCCCTCTCCGTGATCGGCACTTCCACTCGGTCGCCCTGCGCAGTCGGACCACCTCCCGGTCGGTTCACCCCCCTCGATCACCCTTTCCGATCGACCTCCATCCTACCAATCCCTAACACACTCATCTACGTCACTAATATTCCCTTCGTTGGACTAAAGCTGCATTCGGGAATGAGGGACTACTGACATGTATAAGCCCATAAAGGTCACGAATCACCTATGGCCCATCACTTGAAGCCCAGTGCATAACCCAGCTGGTGAGGTCTAGGACAGCTGGAGTCCAACATGGCATAAAGAACCAATGACATTCAGACACACGGCAAGAGAAGGACGAGCCACATCAGCAGACAAATATCTGCAAAATTATTGCCACTGCACATCACCACTAATGCAGCCCATCACAGCATTTATTACGACAACACCTCTTCGCCGGAACAGGACCCCCTTACCCTGAGCAAGGTAAGGTGCAGCATAGGCTTTCGGTGAGGAGAGTAGGTCGGAAGGGACAGCGAAATGATTACCAAAGGATATAAGCGAACGTTGTAAACAAGAAAAAGGTTAAGCTTTCTATCTCTAACCTCCCCCCATATACTCTACTTCTCTTCCTAACTTGATCGTCGGAGGGTTCACTGGGGGACTACCCCGTTCCCCGTTGAACTTGTTTGCAGGATATCCGGTGGGCTCGATCATTTAGGCTTGGGCTTGAGGAGCTTGGACCAGTTCGCTCCATTCACTGGGATAAAACTGTATCAACATAATTAGTTGAATGATTCTTTTCTTCTTTTTTTTTAATGTGATTGTAATTAGTTTAATAGTTCTTTTTTTTCATTTATTTATTTTATGGGGAAAATGTGATATGATTGTAATTTGTTCAATGGCTCTTTTTTTTTTAATATGATTGTGGTAGTTAGTTCAATGGTTTTTTTTACTATTTTAATTTTATTTTTGATTTTTTAATATAATTGAAGTTAGATAAATATAAACCCTCATAAAGAGAAAAATGTGATTATAATTAGTTGAATGAATTTTTTTTTAATGTGATTGTAGTTAGTTTAATAGTTCTTTTTTTTCATTTATTTATTTTATTATGGAAAAAATGTGATGTGATTGTAGTTTGTTCAATGACTCTTTTTTTTAATATAATTGTTGTAGTTAGTTCAATGGTTTTTTTTTTAATGTTATTTAATCTTTTTATTTACTATTTTAATTTTATTTTTAATATGATTGAAGTTAGATAAACATAAACACCCACAAAGGAAAAAATGTGATTGTAGTTAGTTCAATGATTCTTTTTTTTTTTTAATGTGATTGTAGTTAGTCAATGGTTCTTTTTTCCATTTATTTTTTTTTTAATTATGAAAAAAATGTGATGTGATTGTAGTTTGTTCAATGATTCTTTTTTTAATATGATTGAAGTTAGATAAATATAAACCCTCATAAACAGAAAAATGTGATTATAATTAGTTGAATTATTCTTTTTTTTAATGTGATTGTAGTTAGTTTAATAGTTTTTTTTTTCATTTATTTATTTTATTATGGGAAAAATGTGATGTGATTGTAATTTGTTCAATGGCTCTTTTTTTTTAATATGATTGTTGTAGTTAGTTCAATGATTTTTTTTTAATGTTATTTAATCTTTTTATTTACTATTTTAATTTTATTTTTAATATGATTGAAGTTAGATAAGCATAAACACTCATGAAGGAAAAAATGTGATTGTAGTTAGTTCAATGGTTCTTTTTTTTTTTAATGTGATTGTAGTTAGTCAATGGTTCTTTTTTTCATTTATTTATTTTTTTATTATGGAAAAAATGTAATGTGATTGTACTTTGTTCAATGGTTCTTTTTTTTAATGTGATTTAATCTTTTATTTACTATTTTAATGGTTTTTCTTTACAATTATTTATGAAAAAAATATAATTGTAGTTAGATAGCATAAAAATACTTGTGATTTGATTTGATTTTTTTTTCTGATTTGATTTTTAAAGTACCAATTATTGATAATGATTAGATTGTATTTTGAAAAAAAAAATTGTAATTGATTTTTTTAACTCATTGTGTTTTTTGAAAAAAAATTATTGTGTTTTTTTAACTATCAATTCACTTAATTTGTGATTTGATTTTTAGCTCACTGTATTTTTTGAAAAACAAAATGGATTGTACTCATTAGAGTCATATAATGTACCAATTATTGATGATGATTAGATTGTATTTTGACAAAAAAAAATTATAATTGATCTTTTTAACTCACTATGTTTTTTGAAAAATAAATTATTGTGTTTTTTAATTATCAATTGACTTAATTTGTGATTGATTTTTTTAATTATTGATGATGATTAGATAGCATTAAAAAAATTGTGATTTGTATGATTGAAATTATCTCCTTTTGTTTATAATTTTATTTTTTAATACGATTGAAGTTAGCCAAACATTAACACTCACAAAAAGAAAAATGTGATTGTAGTTTGTTCAATGGTTCTAAATAATTCTATATCTGTACTAATAAATAATTCTAATTCTATATTAAGCAAAAGGGGATTTTTAACCCCAAGTCTTGTGGGAGCTCCAATCTCCCAATCTAAATTTCTTGATTTTTTGATTAAAAAAAAAAAACATTAGCATTTATTAACTTCTCCCAACCCCCAAGTCTTACCCTCATAATAACACTTTAATGCATTAAGAACAAGTATAAAAAAAATTCTTTGAAATCCAACACATATGATTATTATCCCTCATAATAACACTTTAATGCATTAAAAACAAGCATAAATTTTTTTTTTTGAAAAGTTCAACACATATGATTATTATCAAAATATTAAATTTTAATATAATATAATAAAAAAAACATTTAATTCATTGAAAAGTCCAACACATATGATTATTATTAAAATATTAAACTTTAATATAATATAAAAAAAGAAAAAAAGAAGACATTTAAAAAAAATAAAAAAAAAGACATTTAAAAATCGCAATTCACATATATAGATAATTGTAAATATATTAAGAAAAAGGGGGTTCTAAACCCCAAACCTTGTGGGAGTTCCAATATCTCAATCTTAATTTTCTAAATTTTTGATTTAAAAAAAAAAACCTCAGCATTTATTGATTTGGTCAAAATTTCCTGATCAACATTTATTAACTTTTTCCAATCCATATGCCTGCATTTATTGATTTGGTCAAAATCTCTGATTAGCATTTAAAATCCCCTCATACAAATAATTATAGATACAGCTTGTGCAAAGTTACTGCAGTAGCCTTTTTAATTTCTCATGTACACTATGGTTAGTGATAAGATTGTTAAATTATTTTTATAAAAAATCTTAAAAAACATAATTTATATATTAAAAAAAATTAAAACAAATATAAATATCTATAATTATTCCATGCATAGCACATGTGATAGGCTAGTATCTATCTATACTATATATTAAGCAAAAGGGGATTTTTAACCCCCAAGGCCTGTAGGAGTGTAACGCCCTCAAAAATAAACTCATCATAGCATACATTCACGATAAGTAAAAGAGTTCTCATATTAAAACTATCAGAGTATTCTTACAAAATGTATTACATGTTGACAACAAAAGTAAATGCCATATAGGCTTACAACTTTCCAAGTCAACACTTGGTTACAAAAGGAGAGTACTAACTCTATACAAAAGAAGCCCTTGGCTTGATATACATGTAATACAAAAATGTAATCACAAAAGATGTCCCAGCCACTAAGCCTCTCAAGCTACGTCCTTGGAGGTGGCATGCTACCTGTACCTGAAAATAATGTCCCATATAGGGTGAGCCAACGCCCAGTAGAGATACGCTAAACATAATATGAGCAATAACTAAAACATTAGCACTTGATAAATGTTCAACTTAACAAAACTCCACTTATAAACATGGCTCAGAACCTGGCCAAATAACTGAAATGAGGCTACATCTCATGCCAACAATACTACAACTTGTCATTTTACGGAAATTGCGCCCGCGGGATTCGGTACCCATGTATTTTCATTCTCTTATGGCCATTTTACAGATATTTCATCCGCAGGACTCGGCACCCATGTATAGATATACTTGGATTGCCATTTTACGAAAATTGCGTCCGCGGGATTCGGCACCCATGTATAATTACATTCCAATGGCCATTTTACGGAAATTTCATCCGCGAGATTCGGCACCCATGTATTCAAATACACAACTTGATTAATTTCAATTCACCTAATCATCATGCAATGTCTACAACAATCAAGACTATCCTCCACCGATAGCTCAAAGCAGTTATTTCTAAACAGATAATAAATGCCTCAACAGATATATAATTGACATATTCAAAAGTGAGCCATTTATAAATCCAACTCCACCATTCTATCTCTTAATGATCAAATTTCATTATCCCCAACTCACTTTCATAACAAATGTCATTAATTACACTAATGACCCAAATATACCCAAATATGGCATTTTTCCTTTTAAACTCAATATTGACCCAAAGGTCCAAATATTTGCAACAGCATCAATAATCTCTTTTTAAGACCCCAAATATATATATATATATGAGTCAAAAAGACATAACCCCTGTTTTTCAATATAATACATTACAAATCCTAACTTCCCAAACCAGACCATTTATACAAAAGCTCTACATTTAGGTTAAAGATCATAAAGATGAGTAGGAATCCCTACCTCAAGAGATAAAACCCAAAAGAAATGATGAAGAACTAGAAAATGCTCTAAATCCCAAGATTCTCGGATCAAAATGTAGCCCTCAACGATCAACACACTTTTTACAAAGGCCCAAGGGTAGAAAATCACTCATACTAGATCAATCCTAAGAGAGAAGGAAGAAAGTAGTGAGAGAAGCTCTCAAAAATGGCTTTTCGGAAAAGTAAGAGAGAGAGAGGAAGTTGAAAAGTGATCTAAAAAGACCTAGCTGATATCTGTTATACGTATGACCCGCTCGAGCGGAGAATAGGACGCTCAAGCATCAGACACAAAAATTGAACCCGCTCGAGCGTAAAGATTCCCGCTCGAGCGCCAAGACACAACTGCAAAACACACCCGCTCGAGTGCCAAGACACCCGCTCGAGCGTAAGGAAATCCGCTCGAGCGTGAGGAAATCCGCTCGAGCGTGAAAAACACACCTGAAGAAGTTTTACAGAGGCACGAAATGCTGAAAGTGTGAAAACTCCGCTCGAGTGGACAACCAAAAATCAAACTCCGCTCGAGCACAAAGGGACCCGCTCGAGCGTACCACCAAAAATCTGGGCAACAAGGAATGGGACTGAAGCTCAACCAACCTGTTCGAAACACGCCCAATACATTCTAAAACTCAAACACACGGAATTAAAGGATAACAACAAGATATACAACCACCAACTCCACGAAACCTAAGTCCGGAATACAACAATCAAAAGAAAAGAAACCGGGATCGCTACAGGGAGTTTCAATATCTCAATCTGAATTTTCTAAATTTTTTATTAAAAAAAAAAAACTCAGCATTTATTGATTTGGTCAAAATCCCCTAATCAGCATTTATTAACTTTTTTCAATCCACATATCTTTCCACATGCTTGCATTTATTGATGTGGTCAAAATCCCCTAATCAGCATTTAAAATCCCCTCATACAAATAATTATAGATACAATCCATCTATCTATCTATACTATATATTAAGCAAAAGGGAATTTTTAACCCCCAAGGCCTATGAGAGTTTCAATATCCCAATCTGAATTTTCTAAATTTTTTATTAAAAAAAAAAACTCAGCATTTATTGATTTGGTCAAAATTCTCTAATCAGCATTTATTAACTTTTTTCAATCCACATGTCTTTCCACATGCCTGCATTTATTGATTTGGTAAAAATCCCCTGATCAGCATTTAAAATCCCGTTATATAAATAATTGTAGATACAATCTATGTATAGTTACTGCAGTACCCTTTTCAACTTCTCTCATACACTATGGTTATTGATAAGATTGTTAAATTATTTTTATAAAAAATCTTAAAAAACATAATTTATATATTAAAAAAAATCTAAAACAAATATAAATATTTATAATTATCCCGTGCATAGCACGGGTGATAGGCTAATTATATATTAAGCAAAAGATGGGTTTTAACCCTCAAGGCCTGTGAGAGCTTCAATATCAAAATCTGAATTTTCTAAATTTTTTATTTTTTATTTAAAAAAAATCTCAGCATTTATTGATTTGGTCAAAATCCCCTGATCAGCATTTATTAAATTTTTTCAATCCACATGTTTTTCCACATACCTACATTTATTGATTTAGTCAAAATCTCCTAATCAGTATTTAAAATCTCATCATACAAATAATTATAGATACAATCCATGTATAGTTACTGCAGTACCTTTTTCAATTTTTCCCATACACTATGGTTAGTGATAAGATTGTTAAATTATTTTTATAAAAAATCTTAAACAACATAATTTATAGATTAAAAAAAATCTAAAACATCTATAATTATCCTGTGCATAGCACGGGTGATAGGCTAGTATTATATAAGAAAAATGAGGTTTCTAACCCATAAGTCTTGTGGGAGCTCCAATATTCTAATCATAATTTTCTAATTTTTTGATTTAAAAAAAAAAATCTCAGCATTTATTGGCTTCTTCTAATCCACAAGCCTTTTTGATTTCTCTCATAGTTACTGCAACAACCTTTTCAACTTCCTCATACACTATGGTTACTGGTTACTGATGGGATTGTTAAATTATTTTTATAACAAACCTAAAAAAATAGTAAGTAATCCATTTAAAAGGAAAGCTAATTAATCTATTTAAATATTTAAATTAATTTTATGCCTTGATTTACATATTTCAAAAGGAAAGTTAATTAATTCATTTAAAAATTTAAATTTGAAAGGAAAGTTAATTATCTATTTAAAAATTTAAATAGCTTCAATGCCTTAATTTACACATTTTAAAAGGAAAGTTAATTAATTCATTTACAAATTTAAATTAAAAAAGAAAGTTAGTTAATCTATTTAAAATTTTAAATAACTTTATGCCTTGATTTACACATGTCAAAAAGAAAGTTAATTAATTTATTTTAAAATTTAAATTTAGAAATTGAGAAGGAAAGTTAACTAAAATATAAATTTGAATTTTTATACTACTAAAATATAGGAATTAATCTACAGCTTTCATAGATTTTTTTTTCCTCAATGTTTATCAATTTTATATGCATCGATATTCCAATCTATATATCTATATTATAGCAAACAGACATTCCATTAAAAAAAAAAAATCATTAAACCTCCAAAGATTAGTGAGGTAGATGGAATCAAACAAAATGTGTAGGTCTTAGAGTTTTAAAGTAAAAAATTTATATTAGAATTTGTTCAAATGTAATTCTCTTAATATTTATAGATATTTTTTATTGATCGACAAAAAGCACCCTAAACATTTAGATTATTATTATTTTTTTAAATTATTATATTGAGTTATTAAAATAAAATGTATTATATTCTTAAACCAAGAATTGCTAGAAAAAAAAAAAAAAAAAAAAACGACTCAAACTAAATTTTCTAGACTCATTTTTAATATTTAATCTAATATTGAAACTCTCAAACTAACTTATCTCGGTTACAAACCGACAAAGATAATTTTAAACAATCAAGACAATTTTTAATGACTAGGCAAATGTTACATTGGCATAAATATTCGGAAAATGCTATGGACCCCAAACAAATTACCAAATTTTCTACTAAACCTCTCACATGGGTGTGGGATCCACACAAATCAAATGTGTGTGGGTCCCACACCCATGTGAGAGATTTGGTAGAAAATTTGGTAATTTGTTTGGGGTCCCTAGCATAACTCTAAATATTCAGTCAACTAGCTTTTAGGTCATTTATAATATTTAGCCCAACACCATAAGTCAATTTTAATCCATTTTCACATAAGAATTATAACAACAATTTTAAGTAAACAAATTTTTAGGTTTTACAAAATAAGAAAAAATTAGTATATTAAAAAATATAATTTATTACTGAAATTAAAATTATGAAACTTATAAAATGAAATGTATTTATATTTTACTGTAAATAAAATTTTTGTAATTTATTATTTAAATTTTACCAATTAAATTATTACATGCAGATTTTTATTAGAAACTTAGGAAATACAATTAATAACATCAGAATAAAAATCTTCTCTTAGTGTAACTCCAATAAAAATTAATAAAATTTAATTGATTATAAATCACTTTTACAACATATTTCAAATAAATTTTATATTATTATTTTAATTTAAAAACTAATTTTTAATTATTTATTTATACTTGTGCATAGCACGAGTAATATGCTAGTATTATATAAGAAAAATGAAATTTCTAACCCACAAGTCTTGTGGGAGCTCCAATATCCTAATATTAATTTTCTAATTTTTTGATTTAAAAAAAAAATTCAGCATTTATTGATTTTTTCTAATCCACAAGCCTTTTTGACTTCTCTTATAGTTACTGCAACACTCTTTTCAACTTCTCCCATACACTATGGTTACTGATGGGATTGTTAAATTATTTTTATAACAAATCTAAAAAAATAGTAATTAATCCATTTAAAAGGAAAGCTAATTAATCTATTTAAGTATTTAAATTACTTTTATGCCTTGATTTACATATTTCAAAAGGAAAGTTAATTAATTCATTTAAAAATTTAAATTTGAAAGGAAAGTTAATTATCTATTTAAAAATTTAAATAGCTTCTATGCCTTAATTTACACATTTTAAAAGGAAAGTTAATTAATTCATTTACAAATTTAAATTTAAAAAGAAAGTTAGTTAATCTATTTAAAATTTTAAATAACTTTCATGCCTTGATTTACACATTTCAAAAAGAAAGTTAATTAATTTATTTAAAAATTTAAATTTAGAAATTGAGAAGGAAAGTTAACTAAAATATAAATTTGAATTTTTATACTACTAAAATATAGGAATTAATCTACAGCTTTCATAGATTTTTTTTCTTAATGTTTAATAATTTTATATGCATCGATATTCCAATCTATATATCTATATTATAGCGAACAGACATTCCATTAAAAAAAAAAATCATTAAACCTCCAAAGATTAGTGATGCAGATGGAATCAAACAAAATGTGTAGGTCTTAGAATTTTAAAGTAAAAAATTTATGTTAGAATTTGTTCAGATGTAATTCTCTTAATATTTATAAATATTTTTTATTGATTGACAAAAAGCACCCTAAACATTAAGATTATTGTTTTTTTTAAAATTATTATATTGAGTTATTAAAATAAAATGTATTATATGCTTAAACCAAGAATTGTTGGGGGGAAAAAAAAAAATCGACTCAAACTAAATTTTCTAGACTCATTTTATATATTTAATCTAATATTGAAACCCTCAAACTAACTTATCTAGGTTACAAACCGATAAAGATAATTTTAAACAATCAAGACAATTTTTAATGACTAGGCGAATGTCACATTGGCATAAATATTTGAAAAATGCTATGGACTCCAAACAAATTACCAAATTTTCTACCAAACCTCTCGCATGGGTGTAGAATCCACACAAATCAAATGTGTGTGGGTCCCACACCCATGTGAGAGATTTGGTAGAAAATTTGGTAATTTGTTTGGGGTACCTAGCATAACTCTAAATATTCAGTCAACTAGCTTTTAGGTCATTTATAATATTTAGTCCAACACCACAAGTCAATTTTAATCCATTTTCACATAAGAGTTATAACAACAATTTTAAGTAAACAAATTTCTAGGTTTTACAAAATAAGAAAAAATTAGTATATTAAAAAATATAATTTATTACTAAAATTAAAATTACGAAACTTATAAAATGAAATGTATTTATATTTTATTGTAAATAAAATTTTTGTAATTTATTATTTAAATTTTACCAATTAAATTTTTACATGCAGATTTTTATTACGAACTTAGGAAATACAATTAATAATATCAGAATAAAAATCTTCTCTTCGTGTAACTCTAATAAAAATTAATAAAATTTAATTGATTATAAATCACTTTTACAACATATTTCAAATAAATTTTATATTATTATTTTAATTTAAAAACTAATTTTTAATTATTTATTTATACTCGTGCATAGCATGAGTAATATGCTAGTCTATACTATATATTAAGCAAAATGGGATTTTTAACCCCAAGTCTTGTGAGAGCTCCAATCTCCCAATCTAGATTTCCTGATTTTTTTATTTAAAAAAAAAATCTTAGCATTTATTAACTTCTCTCAACTCTCAAGTCTTACCATTATAATAACACTTTAATGCATTAAGAACAAGCATAAAAAAAATTCTTTGAAATCCAACACCTATGAATTCCTTGAAAAGTCCCAACACATATAATTATTAGCCCTCATAATAACACTTTAATGCATTAAGAACAAATATAAAAAAAATTTCTTAAAAAGTCCAACATATATGATTATTATGAATTCCTTTAAAAGTCCCAACACATATGATCATTATCCCTCATAATAACACTTTAATGCATTAAGAACAAGTATAAAAAAAATTTCTTACAAAGTCCAACACAAATGATTATTATCAAAATATTAAATTTTAATATAATATAATAATAATAAAAACATTTAATTCCTTGAAAAGTTCAACATATATGATTATTATCAAAATATTAAACTTTAATATAATATAAAAAATGAAAAAAAGAAGACATTTTAAAATATATATATATTTAAAAATCACAATTCACATATATAGATAATTGTAAACACAATCCATGCATAGCACATGTGATATGCTAGTACTATATATTAAGCAAAATGTAGTTTTTAACCCCATGTTTTGTGGGAGCTCCAATCTCCCAATCTAAATTTCTTAATTTTTTGATCTAAAAAAAAAAAAAATCTTAGCATTTATTAACTTCTCCCAACCTCCAAGTATAACAACACTTTAATGCATTAAGAACAAGCATAAAAAAAATTCTTTGAAATCCAACACACATGAATTTTTTGAAAAGTTCCAACACGTATGATTATTATCCCTCATAATAATACTTTAATACATTAAGAACAAGCATAACAAAAATTTCCTGAAAAGTCCAACACATATGATTATTATCAAAATATTAAACTTTAATATAATATAATAAAAAAAAGACACTTAATTCCTTGAAAAGTCTAACATATATGATTATTATTAAAATATTAAACTTTAATATAATATAAAAAAAGAAAAAAAGAAGGCATTTTACAACAACAAAAAAAAAACATTTAAAAATCGCAATTCACATATATAGATAATTGTAAATACAATCTGTGCATAGCACGGGTGATATGCTATCTATACTATATATTAAGCAAAAGGGAGTTTTTAACCCCCAAGCCTTGAGAGCTCCAATATCCCAATCTAAATTTCTTGATTTTTTGATTTAAAAAAAAAAACTTAGCATTTATTAATTTCTCTCATCCCCCAAGCATTACCCTCATAATAACATTTAATGCATTAAGAACAAGCATAAAAAAAATTTCTTGAAAAGTCCAATAGATATGAATTTCTTGAAAAGTCTCAACACATATGATTATTATCCCTAATAATAACACTTTAATGCATTAAGAACAAGTATAAAAAAAATTCCTAAATATCTATACTATATATTAAGCAAAAACGGATTTTTAACCTCCAAGTCCTGTGGGACATTCAATATCCCAATATGAATTTTCTAAATTTTTTATTTTAAAAAAAAACCTCAGCATTGATTGATTTGGTCAAAATTCCCTAATCAGCATTTATTAATTTTTTTCAATCCACATATCTTTTCACATACCTGCATTTATTGATTTGGTCAAAATCCCCTAATCAGCATTTAAAATCCCCTCATACAAATAATTATAGATACAATCTGTGTATAGTTACTGCAGTACCCTTTTCAACTTCTCCCATACACTATGGTTAGTGATAAGATTGTTAAATTATTTTTATAAAAAATCTTAAAAAACATAATTTATATATTAAAAAAAATCTAAAACAAATATAAATATCTATAATTATCCCGTGCATAGCACGGGTGATAGGCTAGTTTATATATAAGGAAATGGGGATTTCTAACCCCCAAGGCTTGTGGGAGTTTCAATATTCTAATCTTAATTTTCTAAATTTTTTACTTAAAAAAAAACACAGCATTTATTGATTTGGTCAAAATTTCTTGACCAATATTTATTAACTTTTTTCAATCCATATGCCTGCATTTATTGATTTGGTCAAAATCCTCTGATTAGTATTTATTAATTTTTTCCAATCCACATGCATTTCTACATGCCTTTTGAGAGCTTTGGTCAAAATCCCCTCATACGAATAATTATAGATACAACCCATGCATCGTTAATATAGCATCATTTTCAACTTCTCACATACACTATGATTAGTGATACGATTGTTAAATTATTTTGATAAAAAACCTAAAAAAATAATTTATATATTAAAAAAATTCTAAAACAAATATAAATATTTATAATTATCCCGTGTATAGCACGGGTGATAGGCTAGTTACCAAATTATAGCAATAGCAATGATATTATAGCAACAACCATTAGAGATACTCTTACCACCATTCATTGCTTGTAAGTTGTAATACATCTTTAATTAGATTATATGAATAAAATCATAAATTTTAGAGACTAACACTTCACTTATTTAGATAAAAAATATTTTTACAAAAATACTTTTAACATTTTTTAGTGCTTGGTATGATAAAAATAAACGTTTTCCATAATTAATAGAAAACAAGTTTATTTGGAATGAAATGGTGTTCATACTTTTGAAAGGTAAAAAAATAATTTTCAAACTAAAGCTTGTTTTGGGGGTGTTTGGTGTGAATCGTAGCTTATTTTAATTTGGAAATTTGTTTCAGATTATTTGGTGCAGTTTTTGCTTACAGTTTTTAGACAAAAATAACTTAAATAAGTTGGAAAAAACTAATTATTTAATAGCTGGGGAAGGGATGCTTCTACTTACAATTTTCTGATTATTAACTTTTAACTTATAATAATCCAAACCAAACGCCCTCTTTGACAAGTCATTAAAGTATCAAAATGGTAAAAAGTTACTATAAAAAAAAAAAAAGACTTTCCACTTTATTATTTATCAAAACAATCCTAAATTCTTACTCTATTTGGCACCATCTCTATTACCACCTCCTCCTCCTGTACTATTCCCATCGAGAAATGTTAGAGATCATGAAAATTTTGTCATGAAAAGAATCATGAAAAATTTGTGACCCTTAGATTACCTTGATTAGTGTGTGGTGCTTTATTGTAAGTGTAATCCAAAGGTCACAAATCATGACCATTTTCATGAAAGACTTTTCATGATACCTAGCATTGCTGATTCCCATCACCACTACCACTACCACTACTAGATCATCACACTAACATCACCACTAATATAATTACTACCACACAAAATCATCACACTAACATCACCACTAATATAATTACTACCACACAAATTATAAGATTGCAACAAAAACATTAATAAATTTGATAATTTAATAATGAAATAGAAAAAATAACATAAATAAAAAGTAAAATTAGCATTAAACCTACAGGCTGGAATAAATCAAGTTTGACCCAACATTGGATTCGGTGTCTTGGCGCCACCTTTCAAATTGATCGGCCTGCAAGGGGAATCAAAGTAAATTATTTGTAACCCAAAAAAAAAAAAGAAAAATGTAATTTTGTTTCTTTTTCTTTTATTGAGAAATGTTATATTATTGGAATTGGGGTGGCTACTGTGCGGGGTGCACAGCAGTCACTGCTGTGCAGCCATTTGGGCCCTTTTCGGGGTCCATTTTGATAATCCGAACCGTTCACATTTTAGAATATATCAAGTAGAATATACCTATAAAAAATGTGATTATAATTAGTTGAATGATTCTTTTTTTTTTAATGTGATTGTAGTTAGTTTAATAGTTCTTTATTTATTTATTTATTTATTTTATCATGAGAAAAATGTGATGTGATTGTAGTTTGTTCAATGGCTCTTTTTTTTAATATGATTGCTGTAATTAGTTCAATGGTTTTTTTTAATGTTATTTAATCTTTTTATTTACTATTTTAATTTTATTTTCAATATGATTGAAATTAGATAAACATAAACACTCACAAAGAAAAAAATGTGATTGTAGTTAGTTCAATGGTTCTTTTTTTTTAATGTGGTTGTAGTTAGTCAATGGTTCTTTTTTTCATTTATTTAATTATTTTATTATGAAAAAAATGTGATGTGATTGTAGTTTGTTCAATGGTTCTTTTTTATAATGTGATTTAATCTTTTATTTACTATTTTAATGATTTTTCTTTACAATCTATCTATCTATCTATCTATCCATCTATCTATCTATATCTATATCTATATCTATACTTCTATACTATATATTAAGCAAAATGAAGTTATTAATCCCCAAGGCCTGAGGGAGTTTCAATATCCCAATCTGAATTTTCTAAATTTTTTATTTTTGATTTAAAAAGAAATTCAGCATTTATTGATTTGGTCAAAATCCCTTTATCAGCATTTATTAAATTTTTTCAATCCACATGTCTTTCCACATGCATACATTTATTGATTTTGTCAAAATCCACTAATCAACATTTAAAATCCCCTCATACAAATAATTATAGATACAATCCGTGTATAGTTACTGTAGTACCCTTTTCAACTTCTCCCATACACTATGGTTAGTGATAAGATTGTTAAATTATTTTTATAAAAAATCTTAAAAAACATAATTTATATATTAAAAAAAATCTGAAACAAATATAAATATCTATAGTTATCCCGTGCATAGCACGGGTGATAGGCTAGTCTATACTATATATTAAGCAAAAGGGGGTTTTTAACCCTCAAAGCCTGTGGGAGCTTCAATATCCCAATCTGAATTTTCTAAATTTTTTATTTTTTAATTAAAAAAAACTCAGCATTTATTGATTTGGTCAAAATTCCCTGATCAGCATTTATTAAATTTTTTCAATCCACGTGTCTTTCCACATGCCTACATTTGTTGATTTAGTCAAAATCCCCTGATCAGCATTTAAAATCCCTTCATACAAATAATTATAGATACAATCCGTGTATAGTTACTACAGTACCCTTTTCAACTTCTCCCATACACTATGGTTAGTGATGAGACTGTTAAATTATTTTTATAAAAAATCTTAAAAAACATAATTTATATATTAAAAAAATTTAAAACAAATATAAATATCTATAATTATCCTGTGCATAGCACGGGTGATAGGCTAGTAAAATTATAAACAAAAGCAGATAACTTCAATCATATAAATCACAATTTTTTTAATGTTATCTAATCATCATCAATAATTAAAAAAACACAATAATTTGTTTTTCAAAAAATATAGTGAGTTAAAAAGATCAATTACAATTTTTTTGGGGGTCAAAATACAATCTAATTATCATCAATAATTGGTACATTACGTGACCTTAATGAGTACAATCCATTTTGTTTTTCAAAAAACACAGTGAGTTAAAAATCAAATCACAAATTAAGTGAATTGATAGTTAAAAAAACACAATAATTTTTTTTCAAAAAACACTGTGAGTTAAAAAAATCAATTACAATTTTTTTTTCAAAATATAATCTAATCATTATCAATAATTGGTACTTTAAAAATCAAATCAAATCACAAATATTTTTATGCTATCTAACTACAATCATATTTTTTTCATAAATAATTGTAAAGAAAAACCATTAAAACAGTAAATAAAAGATTAAATCACATTAAAAAAAGAACTATTGAACAAACTACAATCACATCACATTTTTTCCATAATAAAATAAATTAATTAATTAAAAAAAGAACCATTGACTAACTACAATCACATTAAAAAAAAAGAACCATTGAACTAACTACAATCACATTTTTTTCTTTGTGAGTGTTTATGTTTATCTAACTTCAATCATATTAAAAATAAAATTAAAATAGTAAATAAAAAGATTAAATAACATTTAAAAAAAAATTATTGAACTAACTATAACAATCATATTAAAAAAAAAAAAGCCATTGAACAAACTACAATCACGTCACATTACAATCACATTTTTTTCTTTATGAGTGTTTATGTTTATTTAACTTCAATCATATTAAAATAAAATTAAAATAGTAAATAAAAAGATTAAATAACATTAAAAAAAAACCATTGAACTAACTACAACAATCATATTAAAAAAAAGAGTCATTGAATAAACTACAATCACATCACATTTTTTCCATAATTATAATCACATTTTTTTCTTTGTGAGGGTTTATATTTATCTAAGTTCAATCATATTAAAAAATCAAATTATAATTTTTTATTCGCTAGATAAATCACAAATATTTTTATGCGCTATCTAATTACAATATTAAAACAGTAAATAAAAAGAAAAGTCAAGAAGGAGAAAACAAAAAGAAGACTTACTGTTTGCATACGTGGTCACTGAACTTGAAAATGTAGAAGTGAGAAGTCAAGTAGGAGAAAACAAAAAGGAGACTCACTGTTTGCAATAGGTATGTGAAAAGTTAAAAAGAGTGTGTGAATTGGAGAAGTTAAAAAGACTTGGAAGAATTTAATAAGTGCTAAGTTTTTTTTTTCAAAAAAAAATCAAAAAAATTAAGAAATTAAGGTTTAGATATTGGAACTCCCACAAAACTTATGGGTTAGAGATAGATATAAATAAATTGATAGATATAGATATAGATATTTATATTTGTTTTAAATTTTTTTTAATGTACAAATTATTTGTTTTGGAAAAGGTACTGCAATAATTATGAGAGAAGTCAAAAAGTCTTGTGGATTGAGAGAAGTTAATACATGCTGAGGTTAATTTTTTTTATAAAAAAAACAAAAAATTAAAAAATTAGGATTGACATATTGGAGCTCCCACAGGCCTTGGGGGTTAGAAACCCCATTTTGCTTAATATATAGTAAGATATAGATACTAGCCTCTCACATGTGCTATGCACGAGATAATTATATATATTTATATTTATTTTAATTTTTTTTAATATGCAAATTATGTTTTTTAAGATTTTTTATAAAAATAATTTAACAATTTTATCAGTAACCATAGTGTACAGGAGAAATTAAAAATACTACTGCAGTAACTATGCACGGGCTGTATCTATAATTATTTTTATGAGGAAATTTTAAATGCTAATCAGGGATTTTGACCAAATCAATAAATGCAGACATGTGGATTGGAAAAAGTTAATAAATGTTGGTCAGGAGATTTTGACCAAATCAATAAATGCTGAGTTTTTTTTTTTTAAATAAAAAATTTAGAAAATTAAGATTGAGAGATTGGAACTCCCACAAAGCTTGGGGTTTAGAAACCCACTTTTTCTTAATATATTTACAATTATCTATATATGTGAATTACGATTTTTAAATGTCTTTTTTTTCTTTTTCTTTTTTTAAATGTCTTCTTTTTTTTTTCTTTTGTTATATTATATTAAAGTTTAATATTTTGATAATAATCATATGTGTTGGACTTTTCAAGGAATTAAATGTTTTCTTTTTTTATTATATTTTATTAAAGTTTAATATTTTGATAATAATCATATGTGTTGGACTTTTAAATTTTTTTTTTATGTTTGTTTTTAATGCATTAAAGTGCTATTATGAGGGAGAATAATCATATGTGTTGAGACTTTTCAAGGAATTCATATGTGTTGGATTTCAAAGAATTTTTTTTATACTTGTTCTTAATGCATTAAATTGTTATTATGAGGGTAAGACTTGGGGGTCGTGAGAAGTTAATAAATGCTAAGTTTTTTTTTTTTTTTTTTAAATCAAAAAATCAAGAAATTTAGATTGGGAGATTGAAGCTCCAACAAGGCTTGGGGTTAAAAATCTTCTTTTACTTAATATATAGTACTAGCCTATCACCCGTGCTATGCACGGAATAATTATAGATATTTATATTTTATTTTATTTTTTTTATATATAAATTATGTTTTTTTAAGATTTTTTATAAAAATAATTTAATAATCTTATCACTAACCATAGTGTACATGAGAAATTAAAAAGGCTACTGCAGTAACTATGCACGGGCTGTATCTATAATTATTTGTATGAGGGGATTTTAAATGCTAATCAGGGATTTTGACCGAATTAATAAATGCAGGCATGTAGATTGGAAAAAGTTAATAAATGCTGCTCAGGGGATTTTGACCAAATCAATAAATGCTGAGATTTTTTTTTAAATAAAAAATTTAGAAAATTAAGATTGAGATATTGGAGCTCCCATAAGGCTTGGGGTTTAGAAATCCCCTTTTTCTTAATATATTTACAATTATCTATATATGTGAATTGCGATTTTTAAATGTCTTTTTTTTTTCTTTTTTTTTTAAATGTCTTCTTTTTTTCCTTTTTTATATTATATTAAAGTTTATTATTTTAATAATAATCATATGTGTTGGACTTTTCAAGGAATTAAATGTTTTTTTATTATATTATATTAAAGTTTAATATTTTGATAATAATCATATGTGTTGAACTTTTCAAGAAATTTTTTTTATGTTTGTTTTTAATGCATTAAAGTGTTATTATGAGGGATAATAATCATATGTGTTGGATTTCAAAGAATTTTTTTATACTTGTTTTTAATGCATTAAAGTGTAATTATGAGGGTAAGACTTGGGAGTTGGGAGATGTTAATAAATGCTAAGTTTTTTTTTTTTTAATCAAAAAATTAAGAAATTTAGATTGGGAGATTGGAGCTCCCACAAGGTTTGGGGTTAAAAATTTCCTTTTGCTTAATATATAGTACTAGCATATCACCCGCGCGATGCACAGATTGTGTTTACAATTATCTATTTATGTGAATTATGATTTTTAAATATATATATTTTTTAAATGTCTTTTTTTTTCCTTTTTTATATTATATTTAAGTTTAATATTTTGGTAATAATCATATGTGTTGGACTTTTCAAGGAATTAAATGTTTTCTTTTTTTATTATATTTTATTAAAGTTTAATATTTTGATAATAATCATATGTGTTGGACTTTTCAAGAAACTTTTTTTATGCTTGTTTTTAATGCATTAAAGTGTTATTATGAGGGATAATAATCATATGTGTGGGGACTTTTCAAGGAATTCATATGTGTTGGATTTCAAAGAATTTTTTTTATACTTGTTCTTAATGCATTAAAGTGTTATTATGAGGGTAAGACTTGAAGGTTTTGAGAAGTTAATAAATGCTAAGTTTTTTTTTTTTTTTTTTTTTAAATCAAAAAATCAAGAAATTTAGATTGGGAGAGTGGAACTCCCACAAGGCTTGGGGTTAAAAACCCCCTTTTGCTTAATATATAATACTAGCATATCACCCGTGCTATGCACGGGTTGTGTTTCAGCACTTTGTCTTTTTTTTTTCTTCTTTTTTTATACTATATTAAAATTTAATATTTTGATACTAATCATATGTGTTGGATTTTTCAAGTAATTCATATGTGATGGACTTTTCAAGAAATTTTTTTCATGCTTGTTCTTAATGCATTAAAATGTTATTATGAGAGATAATAATCATATGTTGAATTTTTCAAGGAATTCATATGTACTTCACAATTATTTCTATATATGTGAATTGTGATTTTTAAATGTTTTTTTTTTATATTATATTAAAGTGTAATATTTTGATAATAATCATATGTGTTGGACTTTTCAAGGAATTTTTTTTTATGATTGTTCTTAATGTATTAAAGTGTTATTATAAGGGATAATAATCGTATGTGTTGGGACTTTTCAAGAAATTCATATGTGTTGGACTTTTCAAAGAATTTTTTTTATACTTGGGGGTTGGGAAAAGTTAATAAATGCTAAGGTTTTTTTTTTAAAATAAAAAATCAGAAAATTTAGATTAGGATATTGGAGCTCCCACAAGACTTGGGGGTTAGAAATAGGAATGGCAACGGGGCGGGGCGGGGCCGGGGATCACCCTCCTCGTCCCCGATCCCCGATGGTAAAAAATTCCCCGGCCCCGGCCCCGATCCTTGACGGGGACTCTTCCACCGTCCCCATCCCCGCCCCTAACGGGGATCGAGTTTCCCCGACCCCGAAAATTCCCCGCCCAAATCTGTTTCAACATCATCAACAACTTTTAACATCAACAAAATCATCAAGAAAATCATAAAAAAAATCATCAATCAACAAATCTGAGTGTGCATTCATCAATCAAGAACATCATCAATGTAGAGACCCTCAATCCCCACCTTAGCCTCGAGCACGAGCATTTGTATAATCTTGTTGTGATAAACTTGCATTAGTGAATTTTCTCGACTTTTTTTTATCTAGAATAAGATTCTTGTCATGGTTTGTGCTCATGTGAATTACTCGTTAGGTCTTGTTCCCCTTGGTAAGCCTAGCCGAGGTCACTTTAAAACTAAAACCATCTAGAAACCACTTAGGTTTACCTTTGTTTCCGTCCTGGCATTTTGGCCGAGATGTCATTTTCTAGGCCGAGAAGTATCATCTAGGCCGAGATGTTAACCTTGAACCCAAGTGATCTTGTTCCTGGATTGGTGCGACCTAGGCCGAGGTGTGGCACAGCTAGGCCAAGTGTTGTTCGTTCTAGCCGAGGTCATAGATACCTTACCTACCGGAGTTGATGGTTTCGCCCGATGTCAGTGTCTTGCCAGAGCGCCCATACCGTTTTACTTGTTGAACACTCTATCGCCATGCTTTTGCCTGGCCTGTCAGCCATCTTTTTGAGGAAACCCAACCAGTCGCTGCCACGTGTCCCAGCTGAGGGTTAAGTCTGAAACCAGCCAAAGAACCTATCATTTTTGTATCAAGTCCTTGTCTTTTAGAGAGAGAAGCTCTAGGAAGAAGAAGAAGTTGTAGAGTGAGAAAGTAGATCCTTGAGCTTGATTCCTAGAGATCAAACCGTTAGATTTGTGTCTTGAGGTTAGATTCTTGATCTTCTCTTGTGATTCTTTATGATCATCTAACTACATCGCATGATTGAATTTGATTTGCTGGCCATGCATTGATTGAAAGTCTGGTTTTAGAAAGAATAAGTAGTGTTCATGTGTTCTTGAATAAAAGCCTTGTTTAATCCGAAAGTTTACATCAAGATTCATGCTTTTGTGTTTGTTTTCGTAAGATCTTCGAGTTTGGGTACCCAGGTCCATGTTTTGAAATTCATAGCATGAAATCCCAGATTTCGTAGTGACAAGTTAAGATTGAGCATTCATGTGTTTCATGTTCTCCATGTTCTTCAGCAAAGGGAAACCCAGGTTTCCCAGCTTCATTTCCTTGGGTAAGGCCGCTGGGACCACACCTCGGCAAAGAGGTGTGGGACCTCGGCAATAGCCTGGTTGGTACCCAACATATTTTCCCAAAAGGAGAAACAGTATTTGTCTTGGTTCGACTTGGCTTTGATGAATGCCGAAATCATTGCATACATGTAAAGTTTGTTTGTTAGTGCATTCAATGGGATCCCTTGTGTATTTGTAGGCCTTGGACCTTTGCCTGTAACCCCGACATTGCAGAATTAGGTGAGTGGTATTTTTAATAAAGATATGTTCTTAAAGTTTTGATAAAGCTTTGCCTCGTTTTGATAAAAGTATTTGTTAAGCATGAATGACCTCTCTATTTTATGTGACAAGTATAAGCCTTGTTTTGAATGGCAAGTTATCAAGTGAGCTTTGTTTTGGATGACAATCTTTGAAAGTCCGTACGTGCCAGGGGACTTTAAGCATTTGTGGCACAAGTCCGTACGTGCTAGGGGACTATAAGCATTAGTAGCACAAAGTTTGGAAGTCCGTACGTGCTAGGGGACTATAAGCATTAGTAGCACAAAGTTTGGAAGTCCGTACGTGCTAGGGGACTATAAGCATTAGTAGCACAGAATTTGAAAGTCCGTACGTGCTAAGGGACTATAAGAATTTGTAGCACAACCTTGCAAATATCATCCTTGGAACTTGGAAGCCTCGAAAGACTTGATTGACAAAGCTTGTTAGATTTGTAGAAGAACTTGATTCATTCCACGTTTTGATATAAGCTATGTTTATGCATTGTATTGTTAAGGATCTCGGATGTCATGCATGCAGACCCCTTTATTACTTGTACCATTCACTGAGTATCCAAGCTCACCCTCTCTATATATATGTAGGTGATGAGCAAGAAGGCGATGAGGCCTAGATGCTTTGCCGATGTGTTTTGGATGTATTACCGATGTTCCTCGGATTCATATTTTGTGGCGTCTTGAAGATTATGCTTCTCGGCTTATGTTTTTGTTGTTTTGGCATATGTCGGCTTGAGAAGCCTTTTGGTCAAGATGCATTTTGTATTTCATTTCTTTATTGTACTCAAGTTGTAAAGCTATGTAAAGATGTATGCCATTTCATTTGACTTATGCACTGCTCTTATGGACCACTTGTATTTTGAATTATTGCTTCCGCATTTGTGAGCCCCATATATATATACTCTAATTGTGTGTGAACCTTGGAAGTTGGCCTTCGGTAATTACGGATTACTGGCCATCACGGCACCAAACTACTAGGGGCGGTTTGGGGTCGTGACAATCAACGTGCATCAACTACCAAAAAAAAAAATAAAGACAAATAGAGACAGATCTGAGATTTTTGTGTCATCAAACAGATTTGAGTCGGCAATGGTGACTGCACCGAAGGTGGACCACGGTGGCTGTGATCGGCGATGGTGGCTGCGATCGGCGATGGTTGCTGCAATCGGCGATGGTAGACGACGACGGTTGCGATGGACGAAGGCGATGAACGACGGTGGCTAAGACGAACAACGAAGGAGGACGGCGGTGCGAGGCCACAGAGACGGTGGCGCTGAAGGGGAGGAGAGTATGAGAGTGAGAGTGAGAGAGAGAGAGAGAGACTGTGAGTGAGTGAGTGAGTGAGAGGGAGAGAGAGAGATGAGAGGTAGTGAGAGGATGAGAACCAGAGAGAGAGAAGAGAGGGAAGAGAGTGTGCAAATGAAAGAGAGAGAAAGAGAGACGGAAACATAATATATAAAGTATATTTTATATATATATACTAAGTCGGGGACAAACTGGTCGGGGCCGGGCCGGGGCCGGGGATTGGGCATTAATTACCGTCCCCGGCCCGAAATTAATCGGGGATTAATTTTTAAATACCATCCCCTCCCCGTCGGGGGTATTTTTCGGGAAAAAATCATTCAAATCGGGATCGGGGGATCGGGTCCCCGTCGGGCCGGTTTCAAATTACCATCCCTAGTTAGAAACCCCATTTTTCTTAATATATATATATAGATAGATAGATAGATAGATAGATAGATAGATATATCTTTTTATTTTTATTTTTATTTGTGTAGTTTCTATTCGGGTATTTTTTTTTCAATTTATTTAAGATGGAGTTGTGGGTATCTTTTTTTTTTTAAATTTAATTTATCTGTGGTTTCCATTTGTTTTTAATTATTATTATTTAGGTAAGTTATGATGTGAGTTAGATATGTGATAGACATGTGAGTTTTATTGATTTAAAGTAAATATATCTTTTTATTTTTGTGTGGTTTCTATTCGAGTATTTTTTTTTCAATTTATTTAAGATGAAGTTGTGGGTATCTTTTTTTTTTAATTTAATTTATCTGTGGTTTCCATTTGTTTTTAATTATTATTATGTAGGTAAGTTATGATGTGAGTTAGATATGTGATAGACATGTGAGTTTTATTGATTTAAAGTAAAGATTTTTTTTTAGTTTTATAGTTTTTTTTTTTTTGGTTATGTTATAATATAATATATAAAATATAGGTAGATATCTACAACTTTAATAAAAAAATATTATCTGGTTTTTTGGGGAAGAGAAAATGAATGCAAGTTTTAATATTTTTTTTTTAAAAATTTGTGAGAGAGATTAGGAGGGAGAGATTATGAAATATTTTTGTTATTAAATAAATAAATCAGTCAATAGTTTTTTTTAATCTATTTTGTAAATTAAAAATCAATACTTTTGGAAAATTGATTAATTTGTCTCATTAAGTGATTTAAAATTTTGATAGATATACATAAAAAAAATACATAATTATATTATTAAATCATAATTCAAATTTAGATGTTATTTCTTTTTGAGATCTATAACTAAATTCTTATATTTTTTATTTTTATTTTTGTGTGAAACCATAGTGTATGGGAGAAATTGAAAAGGGTGTTACAATAATTATGAGAGAAGTCAAAAGAGATTGTGGGTTGGGAGAAGTCAATAAATGCTAAGGTTGGGTTGGGAGAAGCCAATAAATGCTGAGGTTTTTTTTTAAAATAAAAAAAAAAATAGAAAATTAGGATTAAGAGATTGGAGCTCCCACAGGCCTTGGGGTTAAAAACCCCCTTTTGCTTAATATATAGTATAGATAGATAGGTATAGAATTATTTAGAACCATTGAACAAACTACAGTGAGTTAAAAATCAAATCACAAATTAAGTGAATTGACAGCTAAAAAAACACAATAATTTTTTTTCAAAAAACTTAGTGAGTTAAAAAAATCAATTATAATTTTTTTTCCAAATACACTCTAATCATTATCAATAATTGGTATTTTAAAAATCAAATCAGAAAAAAAAAAAATCAAATCACAAATATTTTTATGCTATCCAACTACAATTATATTTTTTTGATAAATAATTGTAAAGAAAAACCATTAAAATAGTAAATAAAAGATTAAATCACATTAAAAAAAAGAACCATTGAACAAATTACAATCACATCACATTTTTTTCATAATAAAATAAATAAATAAATGAAAAAAAGAACCATCGACTAACTACAATCACATTAAAAAAAAAAAGAACCATTGAGCTAATTACAATCACATTTTTTTATTTGTGAATGTTTATGTTTATCTAACTTCAATTATATTAAAAATAAAATTAAAATAGTAAATAAAAAGATTAAATAACATTAAAAAAAAAAAAACATTGAACTAACTACAACAATCATATTAAAAAAAAGAGCCATTGAACAAACTACAATCACATCACATTTTTCCCATAATAAAATAAATAAATGAAAAAAAAGAACTATTAAACTAATTACAATCACATTTAAAAAAAAAAAGAATTATTCAACTAATTATAATCACATTTTTCTCTTTGTGAGGGTTTATATTTATCCAACTTGAATCATATTAAAAAATCAAAAATAAAATTAAAATAGTAAAAAAAACCATTGAACTAACTACAACAATCATATTAAAAAAAAGAGCCATTGAATAAATTACAATCACATCACATTTTTCCCATAATAAAATAAATAAATGAAAAAAAAGAACTATTAAACTAACTACAATCACATTAAAAAAAAAGAATAATTCAACTAATTATAATCACATTTTTTTGTTTGATAGAGTTTATATTTATCTAACTTTAATCATATTAAAAAAAGAATTATTGAACAAACTACAATCATATCACATTTTTCCCATAATTAAAAAAAAAAAAATGAAAAAAAGAACCATTGACTAACTACAATCACATTAAAAAAAAAAAGAACCATTGAACTAATTACAATCACATTTTTTCCTTTGTGAGTGTTTATGTTTATCTAACTTCAATCATATTAAAAATAAAATTAAAATAGTAGATAAAAAGATTAAATAACATTAAAAAAAATCATTGAACTAACTACAACAATTATATTAAAAAAAAGAGCTATTAAACAAACTACAATCACATCACATTTTTCCCATAATAAAATAAATAAATGAAAAAAAAATATTAAACTAACTACAATCACATTTAAAAAAAAAAAAAGAATCATTCAACTAATTATAATCACATTTTTTTCTTTGTAAGGGTTTATATTTATCTAATTTCAATCATATTAAAAAATCAAAAATAAAATTAAAATAGTAAAAAAAACCATTGAACTAACTACAACAATCATATTTAAAAAAAGAGCCATTGAACAAACTACAATCATATCACATTTTTCCCATAATAAAATAAATAAATGAAAAAAAAGAATTATTAAACTAACTACAATCACATTAAAAAAAAAAGAATCATTCAACTAATTATAATCACATTTTTCTCTTTGTGAGGGTTTATATTTATCTAACTTCAATCAAATTAAAAAATCAAAAATAAAATTAAAATAGTAAAAAAAACCATTGAACTAACTACAACAATCATATTAAAAAAAGAGTCATTGAACAAAGTACAATCACATCACATTTTTCTCATAATAAAATAAATAAATGAAAAAAAAGAACTATTAAACTAATTACAATCACATTTAAAAAAAAAAGAATCATTCAACTAATTATAATCACATTTTTCTCTTTGTGAGGGTTTATATTTATCTAATTTCAATCATATTAAAAAATTAAATTATAATTTTTTATTCGCTAGACAAATAACAAATATTTTTATGCGCTATTAATTACAATATTAAAATAGTAAACAAAAGGAAAAGTCAAGAAAGAGAAAACAAAAAAAAGACTTACTGTTTGCATACTTGGTCACTGAAGTTAAAAGTGTAGAAGTGAAAAGTCAAGAAGAAGAAAATAAAAAGGAGACTCACTGTTTGCAATGAGTATGTGAAAAGTTAAAAAGAGTGTGTGTATTGGAGAAATTAAAAAGATTTGGAAGAATTTAATAAGCGCTAAGTTTTTTTTTTTCAAAAAAAATCAAAAAAATTAAGAAATTAAGGTTTAGATATTGGAACTCCTACAAAACTTGTGGGTTAGAAATAGGAGTTCGGATCCTCGGCCGCACAAGCCTGCGGCCATCCCAAAACGACGTCGTTTTGGGGGAAATTTCAATTTAAAAAAAAAAAAAAAAAGCAGAGCAGAAACTAGAGGGAGGGGAAGAAGAGAGAGAGGAAGGGAGAAGAAGAAAGGAGAAGAAGAGGGGAGAAGAAGGAGGAGGGCGTCGCCGCAATCGCTGGTGGTTTTTTTTTTATCTCTGCAACTACTCCATTCAATTGATCATTAAATTCCCATCTGAAGAAAAAAAACCCAGAAATCTCTTACCTGAAAATTCAAAACCCATTTCATCAAAACTTCTCAAGAAGCCTCTCTGATCCTTGACAAAGCCTCTTACGTACTACTGTTCAAGTACACCACAAGACCAAGACCTAGAAACACAAGAACAAAAAGAGAGAGAGAGAGGACAAAGGAGAATAGCTAAAGAGTTTTAGAGGGCTTGTTTGGCTTGAGAGAAGATGGAATTATTTCCAGCACAACCAGACCTTTCTCTGCAAATCAGCCCTCCAAACTCCAAACCCACATCAGGTTGGAGGAGGAATGGTACTAGTACTGAACAAGACATGGATTTTGGGTTTTGGAAGAGAGCTTTGGTTTCTGCTCTGCTTCTCCCTTCCTCTCTCTCTTCTTTCCCTCCCCTCTGGTTTCTGCTCTGCTCTGCTTTTTTTTAAAAAAAATTGAAATCTCCCCCAAAACGACGTCGTTTTGGGGGTGCCGCAGGGATAGCCGCAGGCTTTTGCGGCCGATGATCTGGACTCTAGAGATAGATATAAATAAATAGATAGATATAGATATAGATATTTATATTTGTTTTAAATTTTTTTGAATATACAAATTATTTGTTTTGGAAAAGGTATTGCAGTAATTATGAGAGAAGTCAAAAAGTCTTGTGAGTTGAGAGAAATTAATAAATATGCTGAGGTTAATTTTTTTTTAAAAAAACAAAAAATTAGAAAATTAGGATTGACATATTGAAACTCCCATAGGTCTTGGGGGCTAAAAATCTCTTTTTACTTAATATATTGTATAGATAGATAATGATTATTATTTAAAAAATTTTAATTTTATCAATTTAATTGTTGAACACTTTTAGGACATGCTTCGTGTTCTTCACCAGCATTTAGGATCAAGTGATAAAATTGAAAATCTTAGTAATCAAAATGGCATGATTATAAATGTGTTTTATTGAATTTATTTGGTGTAACTTCTTATTGGGGGGTGGACATTTCGTGGGTTGGGCTAAGTTCGGCAGATGCCGATACTACATAATAAGAGATTTTATGTTTTGTTCAAATCTAGTTTGATCTTAACATCAGGCTTCTATATTTGTCCAACTCTGATCTAAAAAATAATTATAAACCCTAAACCCATAAATCAGGTTAATTCTATAATTAAATTCAATCACATATTATATTTATTAAATAAATATACCGACTTCATTATAAATTAAAATATTTTGTGTATAAATTGAAAATTTTCTTAAATAAATTCAATCATACATTACCATAAACGTGAATTTTAATAAAATCAACAAAGATAAAATTTAGATCCCCAAAAAAATTTATTTGTAATATATATATAATTAATTAATTAATTAATTTAATAGCGGATCAGACTGAATTGAAAGTGTAAATCCTAAATTTAGTCCATTAATATATCGAATTAAAAATATTGGTCTAACCCGACCCTATAGACTAAAACAATCTCCCTAAATCGTAAAAAAAAACAAGATTAGACCGGACAAACTGACTGGGCCTATTGACCGATACTCGTCCCCATTTCTTACCAACTATACCGGCGTTTTGGAAATATTCTAAAAAAGTCAGCTTTTTAGCTTTTTAATTTTTTAACACAAAAAAGCCAAAAAAAATACAAAAAAAAAATCAAAAAAATTAACTTTTTATCAACTTCCCCAAACACTACATGGTCAAAAGCAAAAGTTAAAAACATTAATTTTAAATTTTTTTTTTTTCATTCCAAACGTACAATAACATAGAACTATCGAGCTCTGCACCTATGCACTATGCAGAATGTGTTTGAAAATTATTCAGCTTATTTTTTAGAAATTTGAGTTTTTTTATTCTTTATATTTTTTTGGTTTTACTAATTTTTTTAATATTCTAATCAATTTTTTTAATTTTTAGATACACCTAACATAAATATACTTAAAAAGTATAATATTTATGAAAAAAATCTTTAGAAAATTTGCTAAATACCAAAAACTCAAAAAAAAAAAAGAAGAAGAAAAATTCAGTATATTTTTTGTATACTTATGTATTTATTGATTTTTACAAATATTTTACTTTTAGATACATCTAAATATGGTGCGTACAAAAAATTTAAAAAATTGCTTAAAATTTTAAAAATATTCGCTAAAAATAAAGAAAAATACAAAACAAAAAACTCAATTTTCAGAAAATTGAAACCAAACATACTAATTATTTTTAGTTGTATGAAAATTTGTAAATTACTAAGATGTTTGATTTTTTAAGGGATTTTAGGTTAGAAAAACAAGTTGCCAAATTTTGAGTGAAAATTTATCCTATCTGGATAGCTAAAATATATATATATAAAAAGTTGATTTTCTTATACTTTAATTTTCCTTTCATCATAATGCCAGGGTTATATTTAATTTTTCAAAAATGCTAAAAGCTTCAAAAATTCTACCAAATGTCTCACATAGGTGTGGGACCCACACCATGTAAGACATTTAGTAGAACTTTTGGGATCTCTATCATTACTCTTAATTTTCAATACAACTAAAAAGTTTGCATTTAATATTAGAGATTGCAAATGAATAAAATTGACAATACTCATTCAAGTTGTATATTTTTAATTTGGGTTCTATTTGTTTCGATGTAAAATAATTTTATTGATCTTATTTTTCAAGTTTGGCAACAAATCTTACAAAAAAATTCCAAGCAAATTGAAAAAAATAAAATAAAATTCATTGCATGGCCTTTTTATTTTAATCAAAACAACTCCAGTTACTCATAATTGTAAGAAGGAACATTAACAAGAGACAAGAAGGAACATGAAACCCAATTCAAAGGCAAAATCCCATCCAAGCATGCTCGAGCCGTCCAATGTGCCGCCCCATTAGCAACTCTATGAAACCATTTAAAGAACAAACTGTTGGAAAATATGTTTTCGAGTATTATTTTTCAAAAACTTTGTATTAATTATTAAGTGGGAGTCACACGTCTGTTCTGATGGTCCAAGCGGTAATGTAATCGTTATCGTGTGGAGAATAACAATTTGTATTTTGTTGGCTGAAATCAATTTTCCTGTGAATGGAAATTGATGTCGCAGTGTGCCTCATTGAACATGTTACATGTTTGAATAACGAGCAATTTTCTTGTCTCCCATTGAAAATATAGAAGGTTGAAGTGCATGTAAGTCCCGAGTTGGATTTTTGGGTTGGGACCCTAAGGGCACTGCAAGTTTTGTGAACATGTTACACGTTTGAATAAGGAGCAATTTTCTTGTCCCCCATTGAAAATATATGAGGTTGAAGTGTATATAAGTCCCTAGTTGGATTTTTGGATTGGGACCCCAAGGGCACTGCAAGTTTTGTGAGGAGGGGAGTTATGGACCATGTTTGGTTGAACCCAAAAAACAACACACACCACCATCACAGGCTGGGCACATGTGCGTGGTGAGAGGTTGGGTTGGGTCAGCCCATTGTTAATCTTTTTGAGCCAAAAACTTTTGGAATTTGAATCCAGATTTTTGTGCTAAAGATTCGATTTCCGAATTCAAGTTTTGTGTCAAATTTCAAAATTCAAATTTTGAATTTCAAAACTTGTTGAGAGGGTAATTTGTAAATAAATTGGGCCGAGCTGGGTAATGGGTCGTTCTGTGGGCCACGGTAAGAAAGGCTGAGTAAAAAGGCCTTGTAGTTAGCTCGGTCCAAAAGGAGCCTTGTAGTTAGCTCGGTCCAAAAGGAGCCTTGCAGTTAGCTCAGCCACCTCGGTCGGAGTGGTAATTATCTCGGCCACAGTGTTTTGGACCGAGGTGTTATGGCTTTTTGAGGTTGACCTTGCTATGGTTAGCACGGTCAGAGCTTGCTGTATTTAGCTCGGTCTTTAATGGATACAACCGAGGTATTGGTGAACAAAGGCCGAGCTATAAGTTGCATGTGAAGGTGCTGGTTTGAGTATGACAAAGAAGTATTGTTAGCCCGGTCGTTTTGTCATACTACCGAGGTAAAACCATCTCACTTGGTTTAAGCAGTGAGGGGATGTTAAAAGATAAGCATTATCTTTCAGGAATGTGATTCCTAGGAGGACTCTACATGGAGGAATAAGAGTCCTAGTAAGATTATGCCACACGGAACCTATAAAAGCTCACAACATAACCTATGTAGAGGTAACACAATTTTGATTCTCGAATACACAGAGCTTTTGTCTATTTGTCTATTTTGCTGACTTAGGCATCGGAGAGGTATCCGGCACACATCCGCCGGCTAGCTCATGTTTGTGTTTTCAGGGAGTAAAGCGACGACGTTAGGAGGAGCGTAAAATTGATCAACAGGATTATACGAGAACATTATTTCTTGCTCGTACAATTAGCGCCGTCTGTGGGAAGTCCAGAAAGAACAAAACCTCTTGATCAAGTTTTTCCTCTCTAATTGGAAAGTAATGGCGCACAGTGAAAATTTGCCACAGTCCGCTATCGACGGACAAACCCCAGAGGGGGGTGGGAGGCGCGAAGGTTTGCCTTTTATCCCTTCCATGGCGGATTTGGAGCCCCAACGACAGAACCCCTGGAGGGATGCCAGGGGGAGGCGGACTAACAGCCCCTGTCGCTCTCAAAGTCCTGAAAGGTAGAGGCGAAGGATGGACCCTCAAGTCTTGGAGGATCGCGTGAAGGAACAGAACGAATTGATAAAGAAGATGGCGGTAGACATGGAGTCAATGAAGCGTCAGATAAAAGGAAAAAGGGTGGCGACAGGAGAGGGACGCAAAAGCAACACGCCCCCTCACCACTCAGAAGATCGTGGTAGGCGTATCACACCATTACAAGCAGAGAGTAGGAGCCTGAGAACAGGCGACACTCAGTCAAGAACTCCCAGGACTCGTTACTCCAGGTTTGAGAGAACGAGAACTGAGAGGTCATATACTGAGGGATCACCTATCGGCCCTCATGCACGCACCAGACATTATCCAGGCAGACGGAGTTACCTAGATCATCTGATTTGCGAACTGTGCTACAAGAAAGTGCACAATGGAAGGAAGATACCAGGGCGCGCGAGCCGCGCAGAGTATCAACCCTTCAGCGGTTGGCTTATCGGACGCATGGGAGCGTCGATGTGGGAATGCCAATACCGTGCCTTGCTTACAAACCAACAGACAAAGCATTAGCAAGGCTGCAGACCTCGCCGTTTGTTCCGGTAATCGAGAACGCACCACTACCTTCGGGCTTTCACTAGCCCAAATTCACCACTTATGAGGGAAAGACGGACCCCTACATGCACTTTCACCACTTTCGCCAGGTTATGGCAGTATATCGGCGAAACGAGGCTTTAATGTGCATCTTGTTTCCATCCAGCCTAGGCGACCTGGGCCTAACTTGGTTCGAAAGGCTACCAGAAGGCAGCATCGCCTCCTGGGCACAATTGGCAGAGACGTTCGTGACAAGGTTTAGAATGAACACCAAGACTCCAGTGGAGATCGATCAGCTACTCTCCATTGACATGGGCGACAAAGAAACATTGAGGTCCTACAACAGTCGCTACTGGGAAACTTTCAACCAGATAGGAGATTGTTCTACAAACCTCGTCATCGCACAATACAAACGGGGCTAGCTAGTCGGCAACAAATTGAGGGATTCAATTACTATGAGGCCTCTCCTCACGATGAAGGCCTTAATGGAGAGAGTGCACCAACATATTCGTGTGTAAGAGGATGACGCCCGTGCTAAGATGAAATCTAGCACGACAGCAATACCAGATAAAAAGACTTCGGCAAAAGTCAACACGGTAGAACAACCAAGCAGGAATGGGCGAGGCAGATGGGCCAACAAAGAGGATCCAGACAAAAGGTGGCTAAGAGTTCGCACTGCTATTACCACGGTGTTCAAAAAACCAATCTACCGAATTCTCTGTGAGATACGCGATGAACCCTTCGTCTAATGGCCAGCTAAGTTGGGAGAAACACAAAAAGACTATGACGAAGGATCCCGGTATGAAAACGGACACCGCACAGAGAATTGCACGCCGTTGAGACATCACTTGGAGGAGTTAGTGGTAGCTGGGCACTTGGACCAGTACATAGAAGGGGGGACACAACCAACCTCCCAGAACTACGACAACCCAAACGGAATGCTGATCGACGCCCCACCTCAAGGCGTGATTAACGTAATATATGGGGTATTCGATCCTGAGCGAGTATGTGAGCTCAGGGGAATGATCAAGAAGGCTGAGCATTTAAGGGGGGTATTAAGTGCACAACCTGCCATCAAAATAGGGAGAACAGAAGCTACGAATGTCATATCTTTTTCAGACAGAGACTTGGCAAGGATATATTGCCCTTACAATGATGCACTGGTCGTCACACTCCGCGTCAAGGATTACGACATCAAACGGATTTTGATCGACCAAGGAAGCTCGTGTGAGATAATGTATTACGAAACCTTCAAACAATTGAAACTGGAGGACAAAGACTTGGCGCCTGCAACATCTCCCCTAATCGGATTCAACTCAATGCCAGAGTGGCCAGTGGGCAAGATAATCCTCCCAGTCAAAGCAGGAAGCATGACGAAACAAGTGAAATTCTAGGTATTGAAAGTCCCTTCCACTTACAACATAATCTTGGGAAGAACATGGCTGCATGCCATGCGATCTGTAACATCAACCTACCATCAAGTATTGCGGTTCCCCAACTAAGCCAGAGTAATTGAAGAGGTCTTAGGAGACCAAATTATGTCCAAACAATGCTTCGTCACAGCAAATGGCAGCTGCGCTGCCAAGGGATATGTACAGATGGTGGAAGAACCTGAGAGCAATGAGCTGTTTGCAGATGTTAGCAAAGCAGTTGAACAGAAGGCAGTGGAAGACTTGGTACAGGTAAGGATGGATGAAAAAGACCCAGAAAAGTTTCGGCTCATCATTGTCTAGCACTGAGAGGATAGAGGTCATGAAATTCTTAACCTATAACATTGAAGTGTTCGCCTGGACGCCGTATGACATGCCTGGCATTGATCCAAACTTCATGTGTCACCAATTAAATGTCCACCCAACTGCCAAACCGATTATACAGCGCACTCATAGATCAACACTCCACCACGCCGAGATAGTAGCGGAAGAAGTGGGAAACCTTCTAGAGGCAGGAGCTATCAGAGAAGTGCACTATCCCAAGTGGATATCCAATATTGTAGTGGTGCCAAAGAAGAATGGAAAATGACGTATCTTCGTGGACTACAAAACAGTCAACAAGGCATGCCCAAAGGATAGCTTTCCCTTACCGCGGATAGACCAACTGGTAGACCTAACGGCAGGACACAATCGACTTAGCTTTCTTGATGCGTACATAGGTTACCATTAGATCGCTATGTACGAACCAGACCAGGAGGTCACATCCTTTACAACACCAAGAGGATTGTATTGCTACAAGGTCATGCCTTTTGGCCTAAAAAACGCAGGGGCAACATTCCAGCGGATGGTCACCAAGATGTTTGAACCATTGTTTGGCAGAACAATGGAGGCATACATAGATGATATGGTGGTCAAAAGCAAGGATGAGAATGACCATCTCAGGAACCTAGGTGAGATGTTTCAAATCCTAAAGAAGAATAAGTTACGCCTTTATGCATCCAAGTATGTGTTCGGCGTAAGATTTGAAAAATTCCTAGGCTTCCTGGTAACCAACCGAGGTATAGAGGCAAACCCCTCTCAAATCAAAGCAATTCAGGATCTAGAGAGGTCTAACTCAACAAAAAAAGTGCAGCATCTCACTGGTATGGCAGCTGCGCTCAACCGGTTCATAAGTCGGTCGTCAGACAGATGTCGACCATTTTTTCAAGCGTTAAAGGCCAAGTTTGAGTGGGATGAAGAATGCGATCATACCCTAGAAAGCCTGAAAGAATACATGTCTTCCTCACCGTTGCTAGTAACCCCAATACCTGGTGAAGAGCTCTTTTTGTACCTGGCAGTTTCACAGCACGCAGTGTGACAACCCTCACCTCTGATTAGTGCTAATCTGTGATTAAGCATGATAAGTAATTGATCTGACTGAAATTCTAAATTGATTTCATGAGTATACTGTTTTAAACGCATTTATATCTGTTTGATTACTTAATTGATCTGTTCATGTTTTAATCTCGAATAGCGAATTGGAGGCCTTATCGGCGGCCGAATCTGAAATTGATTGGTATTTTATGTTGATTAGAATTTATGTGATTTTATGATAGATTTAATTGAAATTTGATTTGGTATGATTAAATTAGATTAAATAAAACGAAATTGCATTATTCAAGTTATTTACCTAATTGCCACTTAGTGGCTTGACACTAGACCATCCCTTTTGCTACCTCATTCATGTTGGATACATCATTTGTGTAACACCCTCAAAATAAACCCATAATAACATGCATTTACGATGAAGAAAAGAGATTTCATATTATAATCATCAGAGTATTCTTACAAAAGGTATTACATGTTGACAACAAAAGTAAATGCCTTATAGGCTTACAACTTTTCAAGTCAACACTTGGTCACAAAAAGAGAGTACTAACTCTACACAAAACAAGCCCTTGGCTTGATATACATGTAATACAATAAAGCAACAAAAAGGAGTCTGACAGTCCCAAGTCTCCCAAGTTACGTCCTTGGAGGTGGCATAATACATGTACCTGAAAATGATGTCCCATATAGGGTGAGCCAACGCCCAGTAGAGATATGCTAAACATAATATGAGCAATAATTAAAACATTTGCACTTGATAAATGTCTAACTCATATAAACCAATCATACAGTACATTCCAGTTCCATAATCCTTCACTTAACAAAACTCAACATATAAACATGGCTCAGAACCTAGCCAGACAACTTAAGCGAGACTACATCTCAAGCCAATAATACTTCAAACTGCCATTTTACGGAAATTGCGTCCGCGGGATTCGGCACCCATGTGTAATTATTTTCTCATGGCCATTTTACGGACATTTCATCCGCGGGACTCGGCACCCATGTATAGATGTTTTCGGATTGCCATTTTATGAAAATTTCATCCACGGGATTCGGCACCCATGTATAGATATTTTGAATCGCCATTTTACGAAAATTGCGTCCGCGGGATTCGGCACCCATGTGTAATTATTTTTGAATGGCCATTTTACGGAGATTTCATCCACGGGACCCGGCACCCATGTATTTAAATACTCAACTTGATTAGTTTTAATTCACCTAATCATCATGCAGTGTCTACAACAATCAAGACTATCCCCCACTGATAGCCCAAAGCAGTTATTTCTAAACAGATAATAAATGCACCAACAGATAGATTATCAACATTTTCAAAGGTGAGTGATTAATAAATCTAACTCCACCATTCAACTACACTATGAGCCAATTTCATTATTCCCAAATCAATTTCATAAATCCATAACATTCCCAAATTGATAATACAAAAATTAGGGCTTTCTCCCCATTTTTCACTACAATGACCCAAAGGTCCTAAATATCCTCAACAACAACATCATTTTAAGACCCAAGATACACATTATGAGTCAAATAACGAAACCTCTCTTTATACATTTGAAACCCTAACACCCAAAATCACCCAACTTTAACATTAAATCAAAATGACTAAATATTTATGTCAAAGATCATATAAATGAGTAGTTATCCCTACCTTAAAGTTTGAAGCCCAAAGGAGATGATGAAGAAATCATAAAATGCTCCAAAACCCAAGATTTTCGGATTGATAGGAAGCCCAAACCAAGCTCTACACTCTTTGCAAAGACACTAAGGGAATAGATCGCTCAAGCTAGATTAATCCCTAGAGAAAAGGTATATTCTAGATAGAGGAGCTCTCAAAAGAGAGTTTAGAAAAGTAAGAGAGAAAGGAAATGTAAAAAATGATTCAAAATCACCCAGCTGCCATCTGATATACAACTATCCCGCTCGAGTGTCAAACACAGAAATTTTGATCTGCTCGAGCGCCAAGACACAAAATCAAAAAGCACCCGCTCGAGCGCAAAGGGAAACCCGCTCGAGCGTAGATTACCCTCATCCAGTATTTTTACAGACATTGAACACCCGCTCGAGCGCCAAGAGGCCCGCTCGAGCGTGACCCATTCGAGCGTAAAAAACGCACTTGCAGAAGTTTTGCAGAGACACAGAATGCTGAAGGTGTGTAAACCCCGCTCGAGCACAAAGGGACCCGCTCGAGCGAACCACAAAAAATCTGGGCAACAAGGAATGGGACTAAAGCTCAACCAACCTGTTTGAAACATGCCCAACACAACCCAAGACCCAAATACAACGAGCAAAGGATGTAAGTGAGAATAAAACGACAACATAACCATGGACCAAGTCCGGAATGCAATAATCAAAGGAAAGGAAAACCGGGATCGCTATAATTTGTTCATCTTTGTAAGACCAAACGTGAGAGTAAGAGAGAGAATTAGGAGAAGTTGAATTCAACAAGGAGTTTTGCTTGGAACTTAGGAGAATTTGAAGGAAATTTGAGAAGTTAGGCTCCTACACCCAGAATTCAAGATTTAAGGTAGGGAGTTCTTCCTCTTAATTATGGATTGAGTTGTATCTTGCATGGTTTATGGTAATTTAGAGTTTAAAATCAAGGATTATTTTGAAAAGTTGAATTATGAGCTAATTCATGCATGCATGTACACATTGTTGAGTTTTGAGGTTGATTTCATGGAAATCCTCACATGCATGTCTATATTCTAGCTATGGTCCATGAATTCATCATGTTTTTGAGTGAATTGACTCATTTGATCAAGTATTTGAAGCTTTGATTTCAATTGAATACTTGCATGTTACATATACATTATGTTCATGAAATTTTGTTTGGATTTGCGTTTAGTTGAGCTGCAGCAAGCGCAGCAGCATCAGCTTCTCCACCGAAACCCAATCCCAAAGCTATTGGGAAAGAGCCTATGAGGCAAGGCCGTGTGTTCGCACTTGTAACGGGAGATGTGCAGAATACCGAGATCGTTGTGTTAGGTATACTCTCAATCTGTACTCAAAATACTTATGTTCTGATTGATTCGGAGTCTACACATTCATATGTCTCGCATGCTTTTTCACGAAAATTGAATAGACCACTGGAACCCATGAACTATTTGCTAGCTGTATCTTCACCCGTTGGGGAATCCATGACATGTGCTTATATGTATCCTGCATGTGAGATTGTTGTTGGGATGTGCATTTATATATTGATTTACTGGCATTGAACATCGACCACTTTGATGTAATTTTGGGAATAGACTGGTTAACAAAATATCATGCTACCATTGACTGTGTAACAAAACAAGTTGTTTTCCGTCCACCTGGATTGCCTGAATTCGTGTTTAGTGGAGTTGGAGTAGTACCTCCCCCATATCTGATTTCATCAATGAAAGCATTTAAATTGATTAAAAAGAGGTGTAAAGGGTATCTATGTTGCATATTGACTGCACCTACTGATGTTAAAGCTAATGTAGACAGTATTCCTATAGTCAGAGAATTCTTAGATGTTTTTCCAGATGATTTACCAGGGGATTTGATATACAGGGACATTGAGTTCACCATTGATGTGATTCCGGGCACACAGCTAGTTTCCAAAGCTCCGTACAGAATGACACCTACCGAACTGAAAGAATTAAAAATTCAGCTACAAGAGTTGTTAGACAAGAAGTTCATCAGGCCCAGTACTTCACCGTGGGGCGCACCAGTTTTGTTTGTGAAAAAGAAAGACAGCTCACTGAGACTTTGCATTGACTACCATGAACTGAACAAGGTAACAGTGAAAAACAAATACTCATTACCTCGTATTGATGATTTATTTGACCAGTTACAGGGTGCCCAGGTTTTCTCCAAAATTGACCTTAGATCTGGATATCACTAGCTGAAAGTCAAACCTGAGGACATTGAAAAGACTGCCTTTCGAACGAGGTACGGACATTATGAATTCCTTGTTATGCCTTTCGGAGTTACTAATGCACCTGCAGCATTTATGGATCTTATGAACAGAATTTTTAAACCATTCCTCGATGAATTTGTAGTTATTTTTATAGATGATATTCCGATTTACTCCAAAAGTGAAGAAGAACATGAACATCATTTGAGAATTGCCTTACAGACCTTAAGAGAACAAAAACTCTATACAAAACTGACAAAATGTGAATTTTGGCTTGATAATGTTATGTTTTTGGGTCATGTGATTAGTAAGGATGGCATTACAGTTGACCCACAGAAAATTGAAGCAGTGGTGAATTGGCCTAGACTGACTAATGTTACTGAAGTTTGAAGCTTCCTAGGCTTAGCCGGGTATTACAGAAGGTTTGTGAAGGACTTCTCCAAAATTGCCTTACTATTGACTCAGTTGACTCAAAAAGGGATACCATTTGACCGGACTGACCAGAGAGAATTAGAGTTTCAAGAGTTAAAGACTCGACTTGTGACTGCACCGATTCTTACCTTACCCTCAGGTACGGATGGATTTATTGTGTTTAGTGATGCTTCTTATAAGGGTTTGAGATGTGCTTTGATGCAAAATGGTAAAGTTATTGCATATGCTTCCCGACAACTGAGACCGCATGAGAAAATTATCCGACCCATGACTTAAAACTTGCTACAGTAGTGTTTGCATTGAAAATCTGGCGTCACTACCTTTATGGGGTAACATGTGAGGTGTACACAGACTACAAGAGTTTGAAGTACTTCTTCACACAGAAAGAGCTGAACATGAGGCAACGGAGATGGTTAGAACTGATAAAACATTATGATTTGCAAATTTTGTACCATCCAGGGAAAGCTAACACCGTTGCTGACGCACTCAACCGGAAGTCAATTGGAAATTTAGCCTGTCTACTCACTGGGCAGAAAGAATTGCTATGTGACCTTGAAAAATTTGAAGTTGAGATTGTTTTGCGTGAACAAGGTGGAACCTTAGCCGCTATTTCTGCTCAACCGGCATTGATTGAGGAGATTAAAGAGAAACAGCAACAGGATGACTTTTTGAAAAAGATCATTGATGAACAAGAGTCCAAACTGAGGCCGGACTTTAAGTTTGAGAACAATGTGTTGAAATTTCAGGGAAGATTGTATGTATTAAATGATTCTGAATTGAAAAGACGAGTTTTGCAGGAAGGCCACAATTCGAAACTTTTCATCCATCCTGGAAATACGAAAATGTACCAAGACTTGAAACTGAATTTCTGGTGGCCGGGAATGAAGAAAGAGATTGTTAACTTTGTATCGAAATGTCTTCATTGCCAACAAGTTAAAGTTGAACATCAACGACCCGCAGGCTTACTGCAATCCTTACCAATACCGAAGTGGAAATGGGAACATATCACTATGGATTTCATTGTTAGTTTACCTCGCTCCAATAAAGGTATGGACTCAATTTGGGTTATTGTTGATAGATTGACTAAATCTGCTCACTTCTTACATGTCAAAACAATCTATAATGCGGACAAATTGGCCACAATTTATATTGATGAGATTCTTAGACTGCATGGAGTGCCTGTGTCTATTGTCTCTGACAGGGACTCGAAGTTCACATCGAGATTTTGGCAAAGTCTGCAAATTGCATTGGGTACTGAACTGAGACTGAGTAGTGCATATCATCCTTAGACGGATGGCCAGTTAGAAAGAACCATCCAGACTCTAGAAGTTTTACTGCGGATGCGTGTTCTTGATTTCCAGGGAAATTGGGAAAGTCATCTACCTTTAGCTGAATTTGCCTACAACAACAGTTTTCACTCGAGCATTGGTATGGCGCCTTTCGAGGCTTTATATGGCAGGTGTAGACGTCCCCCGAACGCCCCGTGAGGGGAACGAGTCCCCCCCGTTCCGTTCGATATTGGGCTCACTACAGCTCAGGACTCTCAAATCGTCACGGTTCTTAATCTGAACCAAAGAGTCCAAATCCGGCAAATCATTTTGAGAAAACAGATTTTGAAAGAAGTGCCAAACATGGACTGCTTTGCCAGATACAGAGTCACCACCTAAATATTTTATTTTGGGAAATTTAGGAAACCTTGACTTGTTTGCCTAAGGCCACGTGTCCGTTATCACCAAAGTTGCCTTGGCTCGAGAACTTGGGTACGATTGGGGAAAGTCACTTCGTGAGCACCCCTGCTCGCCCGATCAAAGATCGGCCTCTACTAACCATGATATCAAGTTTTGAAAACATTGTGTGTTCTTATTCCGGTTATTAGCCTAGATTTACTATGTGATGCGCACAACATACAAGTATAGACTGGGTCGCCTGAATTGGAACAAAACATTTCATGTTTGTTTGTTTGAAAATGGTTTGATGGTGCTACCCGCAAGTAGGCTAAGACGTGGATTTGCCACCCTCAGGTGGGCTTAAAAAACATAATTTTGCCACTATCTAGTGGGCTTAAAACATACATTTGATGAATTATTCCAATTCAAATAACTCAACCTTCACCCACAGGCATTCAGGCAGTTATATCACATAAGCAATTAGCCTCATGGTAAGCATGCTATTCATGGCAGTCACTTACACACATGCAAGGATGCTAAAGCATAAAACTTACCGAGTACTCCAAGCCAAAACAGAAGCTAATTAGAAATCCATGCATGATCCTAATTATACGGAAATGCCTAATGCAATACATGCAAAAATGCAACTATAGCAGGCTTGGCTATTCTAAACATGGCATATGAAATGCTACAGCTAACATGTATTCAACTTGGAATTGAAAATACAATGCAGTTAGTATGATGTGCCGAGCCCGGTGCATGCAAAACAGATGAATGAATGCAAACATGCTATCATACTGTATGCTAATTGGAACATGCCCTAATCTAACCATCATAAGCGGGTAAATAAAAGGGAGAAAGACGTGGGGTTGGAAGACATACATCACACACACGCACACTTATTACAACATTGCCCTCGCGTAGAGGGTCCGAATAAATAATACAGTCCCGAATGAATAAATAATACAGTCCCAATAAATACAAAAATCCTAATTAATTTACAAATTAATCTAGGAAAGCTATAAACTGGCATGCAAGCCAGGGACTGCCTTGACTCTGATGAATGATGTATGCTTGGGCTGCCTTGCGCAGAAATCCACTGGGATACCCCAATTAGCCTCTGTTTTGCAATTATTCTTGGAAAGCGCGCCAAGTTCCGGAAGGTTGCTAATTCTTGATTTGTTGCAACAGAGAGCAGGAGAGGGGCATAGCAATGTATTTTCACAAATGTATGCATGCCTAGATCCTCCTGCCATCAATCACGCATATCGATGCATGATGGCCAAGGATTCGATTTGCATTACTCAATATAGAATGAATGCACATGAAAACTCAACTAAAACCTAACTCCATCATGGATAATCCGGAGTGTCGGTGACTGGGAATTGAGACACGTTCCGTCACTCGGAGTACGAAATGTACCTCGTTTCCCGTGCCTAGGCTAATTCCTATCCCAAGCACAATGCAATATGCATGATATGCATGAAATGCAACTAAGATACAACCTAACATACACAATGCTATGAAATGGCATACACGATGCACGAGGTAACATGGCATACACGATGCACGAGGTAACATGGCATACACAATGCGCTAACATACAACCTAGCATACGCAATGCTATGAAATAAAATGGCATACACAATACATAAATGGACTTACACAATGCTCTAACATACAACCTAGCATACGCAATGCTATAAAATGAAATGGCATACACAATGCATAATGGACTTATACCAACATGAGTGGACCTCAGCCACACTCACATAAAAGGCCATTAGATGAAAATGAGATAACTCGAGATGCGTGCACGCATGCACGCAAACCGAGGACCGACCCTAAGGCACCAAATGCCACTCTAACAAGACATGGCAAGGCATGAAATATGATATGCAAACATGCAAATTTCAGAAGCAAAATATGATGCAAAACAACCCCGAATCATGGAAACATGGCACCCGATGCATGAAATGGTACCCGAAATGCAAAATTAGGCATACGCTATGACCTATAGCTATACAAAGCATGCATTATTTGATCATGAAGCATGAAGACAGATTCAAGGAAGTCCCAAAACAAGCATATTTACAGTTTTAAGCAAGGCCAAATAGTGAACACAAATGGGGCTAAGCTAACATGCAAAAATGGCTCCGAAAGAGAGATAATGAAGCAAGTGGCAGCTTCTGTCCCTAAACAGAGAAGGGCCCTTCTACAATGTTGAAGAGGGGCCCAAAATATGGTATTCTACAGTTGGTGGCCGAGCCAAAAATAGTACAAAAGCATGCTAAAAATACTATACAAAATAAGGCCTAAAAAGAGGTCTAAACACAAGGAGGAAAAAGAAAATATCAAACAGCAAAAGACCCTTGATGAAACATGAAGAAGGGGTCAAAATAAGGCCATTTAGAGTTCGGACCAAAGTCCAGAAACGCAAACACAAGGGGCTAACAAATCATGCAAAAATGAGGCCAAAAGAGAGATATAAAGGCAAGTGGCAAATGGAAGCCACAAACAGTGATGAGCCCTTCAACAATGTTGAAGAAGGGCTCAAAATAAGCTTCTTTACAGTTCGGACTAGAGCTCAAAACAGTTTACATATAGGCCTAAAATAATATGCAAGAAAATGGCATACAAAGGAGGTAATGAAGCAAGTGCAAAAAGGGAGCCTCAAACAGTGAGAGGACCTTAAACAAACATGAAATAGAACTCAAAAAAATAATATTTTCAGTTAGGGTCGGAGCCCTAACATGCAAGCACAAAGGGCTAAGATGTGAACCAAGAAAAGGGTCAAAAAGGAGAGAAGAGGACTTACCCTTGAAGACTAATCTTTGACAGCATTTTGGACCAAGAAATGCTACCTCCTAAGCTCTGAGAAGACCCTCCAAGCTGCTGGAATGGAGCGGTGGTGTGGTGCTAGGTGATGGTGAGGAAATGGTGTAAGAATCAAAGGGTTTTTTAAGGCTTAGAGTAGAGAGAGAGAGAGATTTAATGTGAGAGCTCCAAACCAAATTTTCTAACCCCTAAAACACAGCTGGGGGGTCTGTTATATAGACACAAGAGGGTGGAAAAGAGGGGGAAAAATGGGGGGGAAATGAAATTCAAATTTCCCCTCAAAATTGGCCTAAAAGGGAGATAAAGGGGCAAGTGATAGTAGGAGATCTCAAACCGAAGAGATCCCTTCAATAAAGTTGAAGAGGGGCTCAAAATAAGACATTTTGTAGTTTATGACAAGCCACAAAAATAAATAAAAGTAGGCCTAAACTATCATGCAAGAAAAGGCCTAAAAGAGGGGTAAAGAAGCAAGTGGCAGTAGGAGATCTCAAACAGCAAAAGGTCCTTAATCAACAATGAAAAGGACCTCAAAATATGACTAACTCAAGTTCAGGTCGAAGCCCAAAAATGCAGAATGAAGGTTCAGGAGCCAAAGCACGCAGTTCGGGGCCCCAAAAGTGGGCTGTTAGGCACCGGAAGTGGTGTCCGACCACGAAGTTGGTCTCTCGGACCGCAGTGTCCCTCAAAAGGGAGTAAATAAGATGCATGCCAAAAATTGGAGCAAACGGAGGTGGTTAAGCGGTCCCGAATCGAGGCACACGGCTAACGACTCCGAAAAACCGAAAACCGGACTCCAAACGGGCAAAACGGCCTACGACCACGAAATGTAGCCTACGGCCACTGAGAGATGATCTACGAGACCTCTCCCTCCCTTCGGGAAGAGAAAACAGAGAAAATAGAGCCTGGTTCGCAAACCGAGACAAAGCACAAAAGAGTCCGGAAGTCCGGAGGCAAGGCTTGCAGCCGAGACTCTGAAACTTTCGAACGAGCACAATATGCAATATCACCGAGCGCTCAACTGGTGACGTCTGAGTCCCAAGGTCGGTCAAAAATGGGGTGTCTACAGTTGCCCCTCTTTGACATAACTCGAAAGTCATAAGTGACGGGAGTGAAGGTCAAAGCCCAGAGACGACCCATTTTTGACAAGGCCGAAGACTTAGACAAACATACAAAATAACACAGATATGCCCGCAGGCAGGGGCAAAATGCAACTGCCAATGCAAGAAGCTGAACATAACTTATGATCATGCAAAGAAAACTGTAATGAAGCATACCATGCAACAGTTTTAAGCAAGTGAATACAAATCTAACTACATTTCATGCAGAAAGGATGTAAGAAAATTATGCAATTTTTACTGTGTCTCACGCGGAGAAGGCTAAAAGCGACTACTGAGAATACCCGGAGTCTTACACACAACATCTCTCTGCGTATCACACATAGGAGAGGAAGAAGGTAAATCTCTCAGTGTATCACATGCAAAAGAGGAAAGGTAAACTTCTCAGCGTATCACACGCAAGAGAAGAAAGGCAAATTCCTCAGCGTATCACACGCAAGAGAAAACCTCTCAGCATATCACATGCAAGAGAGGAAAGGGAAATTTCTCAGCGTATCACACGCAAGAGAAAACCTCTCAGCATAGCACATGCAAGAGAGAAAAGGGAAATTTCTCAGCGTATCACACGCAAGAGAAAACCTCTCAGCATATCACATGCAAGAGAGAAAAGGGAAATTTCTCAGCGTATCACACGCAAGAGAAAACCTCTCAGCATATCACATACAAGAGAGAAAAGGGAAATTTCTCAGCGTATCATACGTAAGAGAAAACCTCTCAGCATGTCACATGCAAGAGAGAAAAGGGAAATTTCTCAGCGTATCACATGCAAGAGAAAACCTCTCAGCATATCACATGCAAGAGAGAAAAGGTATGAATGAACACCGGAACTCGGCCGAATGTTCGAAACTGAAGATGTCCTAACACATCGCATGTGAGAGGAGAAAAGACGACAATTGCAAGTAAAAAAGGTGCATAACGATGCAGGTGAAGTGTACATAACAATGCAAGTAATGAGCATAACAATGCTAGATAGATGTGCATAACAATGCAACGAACGAGCATAACAATGCCAGTGGAACGCGCGTGACAACACCCGTTTGAAACAAAAAAAAAAAACCGAATAAGGGAATACAAGCCTTAAGTAGACCAATTTCCAAACGCAACCTCCGATTTACCTCTCGGAGGGGTCACGATACATTCCAAAAAGGATACATCTCGTGCATGCCGACTGACGATGAGCTACACATCGAAGACATGAGTTGAAAATTCCGCAGAAACATTTTGAGATGAAAAGAGTGGGTTCTTCTTGCACTTTCTTGATTGTACTTCCAAACCGCAGTTACTACCTTTCCTTCCTGGCCATGTTCACAACTTTCCCTATTCTCTAACGGGGTGACAGACTAGGTTGATTCAGTATCCAGAATCGAGGCGCATTCACATGCTATCTCAATCTATGGGGCTGCCATACAGATTTCAAGCCGAGGATAGACCCCTGGGTATTTAAACCAGACTTTAGTCTTGGAAATTCCGAACCTTTGTGTTCTAGGCAATAGCCGTCCGAACTTTAGTTTCCACCGTCGCAGTTGGTCTCCTAGGAACTCATTGCAAACACAGCCAAGATGCATCTGGCAGGCGCTGGTTTTCTGAGGGAGCACTTCGATTGCCATTCTGGCATTGAAGTAGGCTTGAGTTTGGGAGTAGAGGCACACTCATACTTCGAAGCATTGACAAGGCCTGAAGAGGTACATCTGGAGTATAATAACGGAGAGTATAATCACGGAAACTGAAACAAACTCAAATGCTCCAATTTTTCCTCTTTTCTTTTGCTTCGTAGCCTGGAACTTTCATAGCTTCAGATGGGTCCTAGTTTTACTGTTTTCACATGACCTGGGTTGAATCCCGCGGCTTTATGAAAGAACCAATCCTGATTTGCACAAATGTGGAGAACGACACGGCACTCTGAGCACAAAACGATTTTATTTTTTGAAATTAAGAAATGAGTTCTTAACCGGGTATTGAGCCTACGACTGAACACAGCGAAAAAGACTCATCAACGAAAGACAAAAAGGTAAACAACCTAAACACAACGAGACACGCTCGGGACAACTCAAAGCAAGAATCGAGATAAACAAAACAAAAGACACGACACACAGACGTACACAGGGAGCCTGTTTCACCGGGTAGTGTTTCCCACCCTTTCTCATTTGTGGTTCTCACATCACTCGGCCCTCAAGCTCTGTTTTTCTGAAAAAGCCCTCTCCTCACTTTTTCTCTCATCGCACATCTCTCTATTCTTCAATCTCTCATTTTTCATCCCTCCCCTGGGTGGTTGATGGATAAACAGCAAATCGTGGGCTCGTGCCCCCTAGCATTCTGTTAGATTCTCTTTCTTCCACTCACAGCTAGTGAATTCCTCCCACGGGAAGGTTGCGTTACAACTGGGTGTGTAGCAAATCTGCAGCTAACATCAGTTGATAATGCTTTGCTGGGGAGTTTGGACGTGATAAGATCTGTCCAGATGATGGAGTGGAATATCTTGCCCTATTCTAGTTTGTGCTTCGCACTTTGCTTGATACCTCATTGCTTGGAGGATGTGAGAGCTTTCTGCCCTTTGTTGTGCCCTTTTCTGGTGAGTACGGTGCCCTTTCCGACAAGTAGAGTGCCCTTTCTGGCAAGTATTTTGACAAAGGGAAAAGACAGAACACCTGACTCAACTGTGCCCCTAGTTCATCATTTTGACCATTTTTTGTTTTTTGCTTTCTACTAAAACAGTTTTGACCAACATGAGAGTTAGATTAATGCGCTTGTTCGATTTTCTGATTTAAAATCATGCAAGTTAGGCTATGAGCACTGAGAGTTTTCCTTTTTTGGGTCCAAGAAATGGTCCAGTTTTGAAAAATGGAGTACTTTTCGAGAAGATTAGTTAACCTCAGTAAAAATTCTCAAAACTATTTTTGCAAACGACCACTGCTCAACGAGCACGGAACCTACTCTTGAGATGCACAACCTCGGACCCATAGCAATGGAAAATTGCCCATTGTTTGAAGGACACTGCATGGCAACGGAAAGTTGCCCCTTGTTTGAAATGACACTGCGGCGTTTTGAATGGCAACGGAAAGTTGCCCCTTGTTTGGATAGTACCGCAGCGCATTATAGTCAGTCCTCGGAGCGACGAACACAACCAGACTCTCAGATACAGAGAAGACAAAGATGACCAAAACCATCGCATGGACACAATCGAATTTGAAGTGTTTTACGGCTGGACTTCAGAATGAAGTTGCCTACGTATCCCAAAGATGGGAATCAAGCCTCACGTAGTTCGGGGTTGAGGTACACTCGAGTATTTAACCTCTCCTTTTTATGCTCTAACTTTTGCCAAGGCACCTGTTGCGGGTTTTCGACCTTGCGAGCTTTGTTTTTCTTTTCTTTTCAATTCTTTTCATTCCTTTTCTTTTTTGATTTTCTTCTTTTTTTTGTTCTTTTTCTTTGCATTTTTCTTCATTTTTCTTTTTTTTTTTTTTTCATTCTTTGCACTTTTTTTTTTTTTTGTTCTTTTTGTTCTTTTTTTGTTCTTGTTCTTTTTTTTTTTTTTTTTCTTGCTCTAACTTTTGCCTGGGTCGCCCTTCCGGGTTTTCGGCCCAGCGAGCCTCTCAAGGGTAAAAGTGTAGCTTTGTCCATGTCCAATGGTTTTGAGATCCTGAAGTCGTCTGAATCCAGGAGAATGCTGTTATTTGCTGACGAAGTAGAAGTCCATCCAATGGGGGCTGAATTTTCCCCTAGTGTTGTGGATAGGAACTCGGCTGTCCTTCAGCAATACTTTCTTCTTTCCTCCCTTCTGGGATTTGGCATTCTTGCCGATCTTCATTGACTTGCGGAATGATCCACCTTTGGCTCTTCGAGCTGTCTGACATTTTTTTTGCCCCTAGTTCGAAGGGTGCTTTTGACCTAGCTTCGCAAGCTTCTTTTGATGACATCTGGTCTTCTTGATCTGACTTCCTTGTCTCTTGTTCGAGGGCTGCTTTGAATCTGGCCACACAAGCCTCACATTGTAGTTGACCATCGAACGTTCTGAATTCGAGTTCAAGGTTTTGAAAGCAGAGGGGTCGAGTCTCGAGGCTGAGAGCGATCCTAAGCTGTACAATCTCAAGAGCGATTCTACACAGGTTTTCGCAGGACTGCGCAAAACATTTTTTGAAATCTTTTAAGAAAGCGACCAGTCGCTCGCCTTAAGGGCTTAGCACGCCTTTCTTTCTCTCAGTTTGATCAAAGTTTTGTAAATCCCGAAGAATTCCTCCCTCTTTGTTTTCATCGCAACGTTAAAAAAAAAAAGTTTTGAAAACTTAGGTCAATGCAATAATTTCAAGGCACAAGAGAGCAGGTGGAATGCACTACCGTTTCATTCAAATTCCGGCACAACTAGCACACGGCAGAAGCGAACACAGAAGTGCAAAAATTACTGCTGTTTCATTGAGATCTGTTGGCACAACTGGCTCCTCGGCAGAAACAGACTCAAAGAAAGCAAAAAGACAAACACGAAACAAAACAGTGACGTCCGAGGTAACACCCCTGAGATCACCCGACTCCTATACAACAGGACTGACTTGATACGACAAGACAGACCTCAACTAACTCAGTATGAAAAGACTAACTCAAAACAAAAGGACAAACTCAAAACAAAACAACAAGACTGACTCAATACCCAAGTCAGAATGTAGCATTCGCCAACTGCTCAAAACGGTGCATGCCATACGCCATATCTGGAGTAAATTGAGCGCTGCCCGCAGGTGGTTCATCCCCCCAATCACATCACATTATCCCCCAATTTCACTGATCAAGAGCTGATAGACTTTGCAGGACTTGGTGCGACGATGACCCCGTTGTCGATCAGATCTTGTATTTCGTGGTAGAGACGAAAGCACATGTCAGTGTCATGGCCAGCTCGCTGATGGAAGGCACAGTAGTCGGCTGGGTTGTGTGAGAGAGGGAGGTTCTTTGGTAATGGCTGCGGCTCCAGGGGCTTCAGATGCCCTTTCTTGATCAAAACCCCTAGAGCCTTTGACAAAGGCATATAAAGTGGGGTGAAAACCTTCTTGGCTTGGGGTGGATATTTGGCTGTTTGCGAGCTACTCCCGAATGCACCGGTGAATGGGGTGGTTGTTTTTGGTGTGGTGGCGGTGACCATGCCCACTTCAGAAGATCTTGCAACTGCATCACCGCTGGTGGTCGCATTCGAACTGCGAAAAAATGCCTTCCCGGGCTGCTCCCTGTCATTGTCAATCAGGCCTTGCTTCATGGCATCTTCGATCTGTACTCCCATCTCATGCAAATCTGAAAAGGTAGGGAAGGGGAGCACGATCATTTTCTGCATTAGTTTGGGCTGGAGGTTGCGCATAACCATTCGTATTTGATCCTTATCTGTTGGCCTAATGGTCATCATTGAGGCTTTGGCCCTCCAGCGGGCCACAAATTCTGAGAAGCTCTCCTTAGACTCCTGTTTCGTCGTCTCAAGATCACGGGTCGTAATCTCGATTTGGGTATTGTATGAATATTGTGTGACGAAGGCCTCAGCCATCTCCTCCCAGCTTCGTTTCACTGAATCCTCCAATTTGGCGTACCAGATGGCCGCAATACCCGACAGGGTCCTGCCAAAAAGGGAAAGCTTCTGTAATCTTGTCAAGCCCATCGGGCGCAGAACATCTGAAAACAAACTCAGGTGGACCATGGGATCTTCTGACCCATTAAAACGATCGATGTGAGGCATCTTGAACCTGTCCGGCAGTGTCACAACTGCGTCGGTGTACCCATCCTCAATGTCCGGGATGGACTTTACCCCCTGGGATTTCTTGAACAACTTTTCAAGCTTGCTCAACTTCAACGCTGTATGGTCTACCTCGAACTCAAAGGGAGAGTCCGATGGGTTGATTGGTGCTTTAGACAGCTAGGGTAAGATTGGGGGCGGAGCTGGCCCTGTCGGAATGTCTGTACCTTCTTGGACATTTGGTGTCTCCCCAGGTATTGGATCTACTGGTGGGAGGGGAGCTTGATGCGAAGCAGATGCTCCGTTTTGCTGTTGCAATCTGGTGATTAGCTCTGCCTGTTGGGCCATGACCGCAGCCTGCTGTTTAGCGAATTCAGCTTGGCGGACAACATCTTGCTGCATGAGTTTCATACTTTCTTGCATCTGGCGCATCATTGCCTCCATCCCTGATGTGTTTTGCTGATCCATCTAACTGACTGGTATCTATCCCTGCAGTAGAAACTGAGACCTCGGCCTGACTGTTCACTAGTGGGGTAGATAAGGGCCACTGATCTGGTAACTGCTGAACTGGTGATTTGTGCCTGACTGACCCTTTTACCCTGCCTCTGGCAAAGGAACACTGATTGCCCTTGAACTGAATCTCTAACCTGGCAAAGTCTATCAGCACAAGTTCAATGAACCTCGGGGAATATCGGAGCCTTCTGAAGCTATGGTTCCCAGACTACCCTAGCAAAAGAGAAAACATGCAGCATCTCAGCCCGATTTCACGATAACCCATATGAGCAGAGCTGAATGACTGTGCCTCCTACAGAATTCTGCCCAAAATTCTGCCTATAAACTGATACCCTCAGGTGAACTGAATCCCAAAGTACTGAACTGGTGCCCGTAGGCCTGATGCCCATACTACTAAACTGGTGCCCGCAGGCCTGATGCCCAAACTTGTAGATTGATACATGCATTCCTATAGAGACGCACTCTAAAAGCACATAACAAGCAAGTGAGAGCCAAAACACCCCTATGTTGGGGTAGGGTTTTCCTGTCCTATTTTGTCAGGAGCTAGGGTTTCACTACGCACGCAGTGGTTTCAAATAACCTACAATCGAGTAAGCAACCTGTCCTAGTTTGGAATGGTCACTATGGATTCCGAATATGCACTAGGTCGAATGGTCAAAAGGGTGCCCCGGTAAAACCGGGGTTTGTGTTCCCATACTGGCAGAGCCCACAACCGGTCAGCCTTATGGTCATGTCTTGACAAGACAAGCCTCCGGCAAACCGTTCAGGAATAGCAGATGGCAAACACGGTGTCCTAGGCGCACCAATGCAAATGCAATGCAAAGAAACACATAAGTGTAGTCAAAACAAGATATCATGAGTTCGAGTCAAGTTCTCTAAATCCCCAGCAGAGTCGCCAGAAACTGTAGACGTCCCCCGAACGCCCCGTGAGGGGAACGAGTCCCCCCCGTTCCGTTCGATATTGGGCTCACTACAGCTCAGGACTCTCAAATCGTCACGGTTCTTAATCTGAACCAAAGAGTCCAAATCCGGCAAATCATTTTGAGAAAACAGATTTTGAAAGAAGTGCCAAACATGGACTGCTTTGCCAGATACAGAGTCACCACCTAAATATTTTATTTTGGGAAATTTAGGAAACCCTGACTTGTTTGCCTAAGGCCACGTGTCCGTCATCACCAAAGTTGCCTTGGCTCGAGAACTTGGGTACGATTGGGGAAGGTCACTTCGTGAGCACCCCTGCTCGCCCGATCAAAGATCGGCCTCTACTAACCATGATATCAAGTTTTGAAAACATTGTGTGTTTTTATTCCGGTTATTAGCCTAGATTTACTATGTGATGCGCACAACATACAAGTATAGACTGGGTCGCCTGAATTGGAACAAAACATTTCATGTTTGTTTGTTTGAAAATGGTTTGATGGTGCTACCCGCAAGTAGGCTAAGACGTGGATTTGCCACCCTCAGGTGGGCTTAGAAAACATAATTTTGCCACTATCTAGTGGGCTTAAAACATACATTTGATGAATTATTCCAATTCAAATAACTCAACCTTCACCCACAGGCATTCAGGCAGTTATATCACATAAGCACTTAGCCTCATGGTAAGCATGCTATTCATGGCAGTCACTTACACACATGCAAGGACGCTAAAGCATAAAACTTACCGAGTACTCCAAGCCAAAACAGAAGCTAATTAGAAATCCATGGATTATCCTAATTATATGGAAATGCCTAATGCAACACATGCAAAAATGCAACTATAGCAGGCTCGGCTATTCTAAACATGGCATATGAAATGCTACAGCTAACATGTATTCAACTTGGAATTGAAAATACAATGCAGTTAGTATGATGCGCCGAGCCCGGTGCATGCAAAACAGATGAATGAATGGAAACATGCTATCATACTGTATACTAATTGGAACATGCCCTAATCTAACCATCATAAGCGGGTAAATAAAAGGGAGAAAGATGTGGGGTTGGAAGACATACATCACACACACGCACACTTATTACAACATTGCCCTCGCGCAGAGGGTCTGAATAAATAATACAGTCCCGAATGAATAAATAATACAGTCCTAATAAATACAAAAATCCTAATTAATTTACAAATTAATCTAAGAAAGCTATAAACTGGCATGCAAGCCAGGGACTGGCTTGACTCTGATGAATGATGTATGTTTGGGCTGCCTTGCGCGGAAATTCACTGGGATGCCCCAATTAGCCTTTGTTTTGCAATTATTCTTGGAAAGCGCGCCAAGTTCCGGAAGGTTGCTAATTCTTGATTTACTGTAACAGAGAGCAGGAGAGGGGCATAGCAATGTATTTTCACAGATGTATGCATGCCTCGATCCTCGTGCCACCAATCACGCATATCGATGCATGATGGCCGAGGAGTCGATTTGCATTACTCAATATAGAATGAATGCACATGAAAACTTAACTAAAACCTAACTCCATCATGGATAATCCGGAGTGTCGGTGACTGAGAATTGAGACACGTTCCGTCACTCGGAGTACGAAACGTACCTCGTTTCCCGTGCTTGGGCTAATTCCTATCCCAAGCACAATGCAATATGCATGATATGCATGAAATGCAACTAAGATACAACCTAACATACACAATGCTATGAAATGGCATGCACGATGCACGAGGTAACATGGCATACACAATGCGCTAACATACAACCTAGCATACGCAATGCTATGAAATAAAATGGCATACACAATACATAAATGGACTTACACAATGCTCTAACATACAACCTAGCATACGCAATGCTATAAAATGAAATGGCATACACAATGCATAATGGACTTATACCAACATGAGTGGACCTCAGCCACACTCACATAAGAGGCCATTAGATGAAAATGAGACAACTCGAGATGCGTGCACGCATGCACGCAAACCGAGGACCGACCCTAAGGCACCAAATGCCACTCTAACAAGACATGGCAAGGCATGAAATATGATATGAAAACATGCAAATTTCAGAAGCGAAATATGATGCAAAACAATCCCGAATCATGGAAACATGGCACCCGATGCATGAAATGGTACCCGAAATGCAAAATTAGGCATACGCAATGACCTATAGCTATACAAAGCATGCATTATTTGATCATGAAGCATGAAGACAGATTCAAGGAAGTCCCAAAAAAAGCATATTTACAGTTTTAAGCAAGGCCAAATAGTGAACACAAATGGGGCTAAGCTAACATGCAAAAATGGCTCCAAAAGAGAGATAATGAAGCAAGTGGCAGCTTCTGTCCCTAAATAGAGAAGGGCCCTTCTACAATGTTGAAGAGGGGCCCAAAATATGGTATTCTACAGTTGGTGGCCAAGCCAAAAACAGTACACAAGCATGCTAAAAAATACTATACAAAATAAGGCCTAAAGAGAGGTCTAAACACAAGGAGGAAAAAGGAAATATCAAACAGCAAAAGACCCTTGATGAAACATGAAGAGGGGGTCAAAATAAGGCTATTTACAGTTCGGACCAAAGTCCAGATACACAAACACAAGGGGCTAACAAATCATGCAAAAATGAGGCCAAAAGAGGGATATAATGGCAAGTGGCAAATGGAAGCCACAAACAGTGATGAGCCATTCAACAATATTGAATAAGGGCTCAAAATAAGCTTCTTTATAGTTTGGACTAGAGCTCAAAACAGTTTACATATAGGCCTAAAATAATATGCAAGAAAATGGCATACAAAGGAGGTAATGAAGCAAGTGCAAAAAGGGAGCCTCAAACAGTGAGAGACCCTTAAAAAAACATGAAATAGAACTCAAAAAAAATGATATTTTCAGTTAGGGTCGGAGCCCCAACATGCAAGCACAAAGGACTAAGATGTGAACCAAGAAAAGGGTCAAAAAGGGGAGAAGAGGACTTACCCTTGAAGACTAATCTTTGACAGTGTTTTGGACCAAGAAATGCTGCCTCCTAAGCTCTGAGAAGACCCTCCAAGCTGCTGGAATGGAGCGGTGGTGTGGTACTAGGTGATGGTGAGGAAATGGTGTAAGAATCAAAGGGTTTTTTAAGGCTTAGAGTAGAGAGAGAGAGAGTGATTTAATGTGAGAGCTCCAAACCAAAATTTTCTAACCCCTAAAACGCAGCTGGGGGGTCTGTTATATAGACACAAGAGGGTGGAAAAGAGGGGGAAAAATGGGGGGGAAATGAAATTCAAATTTCCCCACAAAATTGGCCTAAAAAGGAGATAAAGGGGCAAGTGATAGTAGGAGATCTTAAACCAAATAGAGCCCTTCAACAAAGTTGAAGAGGGGCTCAAAATAAGACATTTTGTAGTTTATGACAAGCCACAAAAATAAATACAAGTAGGCCTAAACTATCATGCAAGAAAAGGCCTAAAAGAGGGGTAAAGAAGCAAGTGGCAGTAGGAGATCTCAAACAGAAAAAGGTCCTTAATCAAACATGAAAAGAACCTCAAAATATGACTAACTCAAGTTTGGGTCGAAGCCCAAAAATGCAGAATGAAGGTTCGGGAGCCAAAACACGCAGTTCGGGGCCCCGAAAGTGGGCTATAAGGCACCGGAAGTGGTGTCCGACCACGAAGTTGGTCTCTTGGACCGCAGTGTCTCTCAAAATGGAGTAAATAAGATGCATGCCAAAAATTGGAGCAAACAGAGGTGGTTAAGCAGTCCCGAACCGAGGCACACGGCTAACGGCTCCGAAAAACCGAAAACCGGACTCCAAACGGGCAAAACGGCCTACGACCACGAAACGTAGCCTACGGCCACTGAGAGATGATCTACAAGACCTTTCCCTCCCTTCGGGAAGAGAAAATAGAGAAAATGGAGCCTGGTTCGCAAACCGAGGCAAAGCACAAAAGAGTCCGGAAGACCGGAGGCAAGGCTCGTAGCCGAGACTCTGAAACTTCTAAACGAGCACAATATGCAATATCACCAAGCGCTCAATTGGTGACGTCTGAGTCTCAAGGTCGGTCAAAAATGGGGTGTCTACAACAGGAAATGTCAATCTCCTATCTGCTGGGCAGAAGTTGGAGATGGCATTTGCTTGGGTCCGAAATTGTACAGGAAACCACAGAAAAGGTGAAACTGATTCAGCAAAGATTGAAAACCACGCAAAGCCGACAGAAAATTTATGCAGATGTCCGAAGGCGAGACAGGGTATACAAAGTAGGTGATCATGTTTTTGTTAAAGTGACACCGATGAAAGGCCAGACCCGTTTTGGGGTCAAGGGTAAGCTAGCGCCAAGGTATGTTGGATCGTATGAAATCATCGAAAAGATTAATCCGGTGGCGTATCAAGTAGCGCTTCCTCTTGAAATGGAGCATATGCATAATGTCTTCCATATTTCGATATTGAGGGTTATCTTCGGGATCCCTTCCATGTTATTGAGCCTACCCGTGTAGTGCTAAGTGATGACTACACTTATGAAGAACGGCCTATTCAGGTTGTAAACCGACGAATCAAGAACTTGAGAAATAAAGAAATCCCGTTGGTAAAAGTTGATTGACAAACCCATGGTGGCGTTTATGCCACTTGGAAAAGAGAAGATGATATGTTAAAGAGATATCCTGAACTGTTCCCTCTGAATCCAGTATTCTACCAAAACAAAGGTAATTCGAGTTTGGGGACCAAACTCTTTTAAGGGGGGAAGACTGTGACTACCATCACCTCTGATTAGTGCTAATCTGTGATTAAGCATGATAAGTAATTGATTTGACTTAAATTCTGAATTGATTGCATGAGTATACTGTTTTAAACGCATTTCTATCTGTTTGATTACTTAATTGATCTGTTCATGTTTTAATCTCGAATAGCGAATTGGAGGCCTTATCGGCGGCCGAATTTGAAATTGATTGGTATTTCATGTTGATTAGAATTTATGTGATTTTATGGTAGATTTAATTGAAATTTGATTTGGTATGATTAAATTAGATTAAATAAAGCAAAATCGCATTGTTCAAGTTATTTACCTAATTGCCACTTAGTGGCTTGACACTAGACCATCCCCTTTGCTACCTCATTCATGTTAGATACATCATTTGTTCATCTTTGTAAGACCAAACGTGAGAGTGAGAGAGAGAATTAGGAGAAGTTGAATTCAACAAGGAGTTTTGCTTGGAACTTAGGAGAATTTGAAGGAAATTCGAGAAGTTAGGCTCCTACACCCAGAATTCAAGATTTAAGGTAGGGAGTTCTTCCACGTAATTATGGATTGAGTTGTATCTTGCGTGGTTCATGGTAATTTAGAGTTTAAAATCAAGGATTAATTTGAAGAGTTGAATTATGAGCTAATTCATGCATGCATGTACACATTGTTGAGTTTTGAGGTTGATTTCATGGAAATCTTCACATGCATGTCTATATTCTAGCTATGGTCCATGAATTCATCATGTTTTTGAGTGAATTGACTCATTTGATCAAGTATTTGAAGCTTTGATTTCAATTGAACACTTGCATGTTACATATACATTATGTTCATGAAGTTTTGTTTGGATTTGCGTTTAGTTGAACTACCTTTGGGCTTTGATTTTGCAAATTGATCTTTGAAACATGTCATATTATGAGTTTTAAAGTATTTTCCAGAAAATTGACCCAAAAGAATCAAATTGATGCTTTAAATGTTGAATTTGAGCTTGGAGGTTCAATCTGGAAATTCCAGATTTTGGACCCACGCTCGAGCGTAAGACTTCACGCTTGAGCGTACACTTTGAGTACATGCATCCCGCTCGAGCGGGAAAAGTAACGCTCGAGTGTGAAATGCGTGTATCCAGTATTTTCATATGTTTACAGTCTGCTCGAGTGAGGGAATGAATGCTCGAGCGAGGACTTGTGTCTCACGCTCGAGCAGAGGTCGAGCGCTCATCGAGCGTGAATTGCATGCATCTAGTATTTTTGCTTGAGTTTACAGTCCGCTTGAGCGAAGGAAGTCACGCTCGAGCGGAGATCCTTTGCCTGCATGTCCGCTCGAGCGTAGAAAGCCACGCTTGAGCAAGACCCCTGTTTTTTTGAAAATTTTGAAAAGTGTTTTAAAGTACATCTTTGCATTCTCATTTCATCCTAGGCATTCCTAGGCCTAGTTTAAGGCATCTTAATGAGGATATTGATGTAGAACCACACCGAGTCAAGATAGGGATTAAGTTGTTGATTCCCAAGTGTGTAACTTAGTGTGTGTTCATTTTGTAACTGTGTAGGGTTGGCATCCGAGGACGCTCATTAGCTGCTTATAGCCCAGTGCTCTATGAATAACAATGTTGTAAAGATATGTTCAATTATGAATATTTTCTGAAAGATCAACTGTTCTGTTTACTGAAACATTATTGTTTAATGAATGAATGTTTGTCCTATTTGTAAACTGTATCCGTGGTATCCATAGCAATTTACTATTACTGTACTATTACTGCTACGGTCACAGAGATCTCTGTCGGTTCCCATGTTTGGAACCATTACTGTTTACTGTTATGATGGCCATCAACTGACTGTTTGGTCTGTTAAGACCTACTGTACTGTTTTGCTATGGGATGTACCACATATGATTGCTATGGTTTCTAAATGACTGATATGACTATTTAATGACTGAAAGGACATTCATTCTTAACTTCTTTACACAGTTGTTATTCATTGGGCTTTAGCTCACTGTTTGTATTTATATGTAGGTGTTCAGGCATCGGATCGATGCTAGGAGCGTCGGGTTAACTCCTTTTTTGTCAAGCCAACCACTGTGCCTCACCTCGAGGTTCCAAGTCTGATCGAGCTAAGGGTGCTTTAGGGTGTTTCAATTTCACCCTTCCGTCTCTGTTTTGTAATATTGTTTAAGACTTGTACTGTACTCTGAATGTTTGTACATATGGTGTATATAAGTTTGCTTATGAATGTGAATATGTTCGGAAAAGCCTTTTTGCATACAGATTGTCACAGCTCATTGGACATCTTTTTTTACTATTTTGGCTTCCGCCAGCCCCTGTACTCTGTATTACTGTCTTTACTGTCAAGCAGTCCTTCGGTAATCACGGATTACTGGCTGGTTACGGTGCTAAACCCATAGGGGCGGGTTTGGATCGTGACACGCAGTTAGCGCGGTGTTGGTCAGAGCGGAAGGAATCCAACACCTGCCCATCTTTTATGTCAGCAAAACCTTGCTGGGCACAGAAACCAGGTACTTACCATTGGAAAAACTGGCCTTAGCCCTGATGATGGCCTCTAGGAAACTGTCGTATTACTTCCACGCCCACACCATAATCATCCTCACAGCTTTTCCATTAAAAGCTTTGTTTAAGAGGGCGAACTTTTTTGGGCAAATCTTGAAGTGGGCAGTGGAGTTGGGACATTTTGACATCAAGTTTCAACCCAGAACCGCAATAAAAGCCCAAGCTTTGGCAGACTTTGTGGCAGAGTTCACACTAGGAAGTCATCACATCTGTCCAGTTGACTTGACTGGTACAACCGAAATGGGGATGGAAAGCGCTGCAAGAAATGCGCAACCCCTGATACAGGATGCCCTACATCCCAAAACAGACCGGAGTGAAGAAAGGGAGGAAGAGGCAAACCATGCTACACTAAGCAAAGACTCATCAATAAGTAAAAACTTGGTACAATCAGATAGTGAGGGGCAAACAGTAAGTGTGGACTTGAAAGAAAATACCAGCAACACTCATGACCCCAAGGCATCATCCGATCCCTCTACTTGCTGGAAGTTGTTCGTTGGAGAGATGTGGAATCTCTTCGTGGATGAAGCGTCCAACAGGCACGGTGCAAGACTTGGCATAGTCCTTATCTCACCAGATGGCCTAATAGTGGAACAAGCTGTCAACCTTGGCTTTCCAGCATCAAACAACGAGGCGGAGTATGAAGCGCTTCTGGCAGGACTAAAATCAGCACTCTACATGAAGGCCACCGAGCTAATGGTTTACAGTGACTCACAGCTGGTGGTAAACCAAATTTCAGGCGACTACGAGGCAAAGGATGAAAGGATGGCTAAGTACCAAGAGTTAGTCAGAAAAGAGATCATGAAGTTCGAAGTAGTGCGGATAGAACAGATTGGTTGAGAAGAAAACAGCAGAGCAGACGAACTAGCAGGCTTCCCTTCGATGGCAGATACATCCATCCCACATCCGTTACTGATTAACTACTTACCAAGACCAAGCATTGAATAACCCGAAGTAACTGAGGTATGTTGCGCCGAATTAGGCCCTTCATGGATGGATCCCATTATAATGTTCTTAAAAGATGGTATCTTACCCGAAGAGAAGAAAAAAGACAACAAGATTAGAGCAAAGTCGCAGCGATTTTGGCTCTCCCCATCAATGGCCTTGTACAAAAAATCCTTCACAGGACCTTACTTGAAATTCGTCTATCCCAGCAAAGTCGAGGCATTCTTGTTCGAGATACACGAAGGTGTATGCGGAAGCCACCAAGGGGGAAGATCATTGGCCTACAGAGTAATTTCGTAGAGATATTGGTGGCCTTACATGCAAGCAGATTCAGAGAAGTATGTCAAGAAGTGCGAGAAATGTCAGAAGTTCGCACACCAAATACATTAACCAGCTAGAGAGCTTCTACCATTAACTAGCCCATGGCCCTTCGCAATGTGGGGCTTGGACATAGTAGGACCACTTCCAACGGCACCCGGCAACAGAAAGTTCTTTCTTGCGGCAACAGACTACTTCACAAAGTGGGTGGAGGCAGAAACACTAGCATCAATAAAGGAGAAAGATGTGAAGAAGTTCGTCTGGCAGAATATCATCACTCGATTTGGCATACCAAAAGCTCTAATATCTGACAACAGCACTCAGCTCGATGGTAAAATTTTTAGAGGCTTCTGTGAAGAATACAAGATAGAATTCTAGAACTCTACACCGGCATACCCCCAAGCAAATGGCCAGGCGGAAGTATCAAACAAAGTCGTCTTAGATGGATTGAAGAAAAGGCTGAAGAAAGCAAAAGACAAGTGGGTGGAGGAGCTTCCTTATGTTTTATGGGCTTATTGTACCACACCTCGGCAGTCTACTGGAGAAACACCTTTTTCCTTGGCATATGGCATGGAAGCAGTAATTCCACTGGAAGTCGGCCTTCCCACAATTAGAAGTGAAAATTTTAATCCAGACTTAAATGGAGAAGCCATAGCATTGGAGCTCGACCTTGCAGAAGAAAGAAGAGAAAGAGTGCTGGTTCATATTGCCTCATACCAGCAGGAGTTATTTAGAAAATATAACAAGACAGTGCATCCAAGGCAATTCAAGATTAGAGATTTGGTGTTGCGCAAAGTAATGGGAAACACCCTGGTACCCAGAGATGGCAAGTTAGGGCCCAATTGGGAAGGACCTTACAAAGTGGTTGGATTAGCAGGAAATGGGGCATACCACTTGGAAGATGAAGACAACAAAGCCATTCCCAGGCCATAGAACACTGCCAATCTCAAACTATTTTATTTTTAGTTTTTTTTAAAAGTACTTGTAATTTTTCTTTTCCTTAATAAAACAAGTAGTTTTTTTTTTAGCATAGTTATTTCCTTCTGTAAAAGTTGTTTTAGTAAGCTAGGGGCATTGAAAGCAGAGTTGGTCGGAATAACCAACTTTGCATTCTCTTCAGCTAGGATTAGGATCTGAGCTAAAGAGGTTGGCTGAAAAAACCAACACTTACTTCTCCTAAGCCAAGATAAGGATCGAGGTTGCAGGAAGTTTGGTAGGAATAACCAAACACTTGGCTCTAGGTTGGCAGGAATAACCAACTTTGAGCTCTCTTCAGCTAGGATTAGGATCTGGGCTGAAGAGGTTGGCTGGAAAAACCAACATTTATTGCTCTTCAGCCGAGATAGGGATCTAGGCTGAAGAGGTTGGCTGGAAAAACCAACACTTAGTACTCTTCAGCCGAGATAAGAATCTAGGCTAAAGAGTGGTTGGCTGGAAAAACCAACACTTAGTACTCTTCAGCCGAGATAAGAATCTAGGCTAAAGAGTGGTTGGCTGGAAAAATCAACATTTATTGCTTTTCAGTCGAGATAGGGATCTAGGCTGAAGAGGTTGGCTGGAAAAACCAACGCTTAGTACTCCTCAGCCGAGATAAGGATCTAGGCTAAAGAGTGGTTGGCTGGAAAAACCAACACTTAGTAATCTTCAGCCGAGATAAGGATATAGGCTAAAGAGTGGTTGGCTGGAATAACCAACACTTAGTACTCTTCAGCCGAGATAAGGATCAAGGCTGAACAATGGTTGGCTGGAATAATAACTTTTGGTAATCTTCAGCCAAGGTAACAACCTAGGCTGAAGAGGTTGGCTGATATGACCAGATAAGGTCTCAAGGTTAGAACCGAGATAGGTATCTCGGCTAGAAAATGTTATACTACATTCAGATTATAATTGGAAAGTAAATGCAAGCATGGCATGGCAGTTAACCGAACTAACAGTTGAAACAATAGGAGATTTCATTCAAAATGCAAATCAAAGGTACAAAAGATGGGGCCTTAGCCCGGTTACACATTCTTTGCAAAAGTAAAAAGAAGAAAGTACAAGATCAAACAAAAAGGTCGTCAAGATCCGCATCCAGTTCAACTCGAAGCTCGGTTTCAGCAGGTAGCTCAGTCACACTTTCAACCAAGTCTTCCATTGGTGGCTCCACCCGAGTTGACTGAACGACGAGATCATTGGCGATAACCGGGGCATTGCCGGGCTCTGGGGCCTCTTCTTCATCATCATCTTGAAGAAATTTTTGTTGAATGGCGTGGGCATACTCCGCCATGTAGCTCGGTGTAAAATGTAGAGGAGGGTTGAGGAAGACCTCGGTCTCTTGGCTAAGACCGAGCTGTGTTACTGCCGCCTTCCATCCACATTTGAAGAATATATCTTTGGCAGCCTTGCATTGCTGGATGTAGGTGTCCTCCTCCTCCTTGTAGCCCCGGTTTTCAATATCTTCCACGCTCTTCTCCAACCGGGCGATTTCATCATTCTTCTTTTTCTCGAGCTTGGCCAGCTCACGCAGATATTTGTCTTTCAGCACGACCGCAGCCTTTTGCTTATCAACTTCAGCCGAGCTGACAAGATCGGTCAGGTGGGCCACCTCGGTATGTAGCTCAGCCATTTTCTTCTTGGCCTCTTCTAGCTCGGTCGATTTAGCATCTGCCTCTACCACAGCCTCCCTTGTGGTTTTTCGAAGCTCCAACACGCGCTTATGAGCGACGTGGTTCTTCTGTAAGGTCTGCAAAAGGAGAGAAACAAATTTTGAGCAAAACCGAGCAAACAGATGTAGAAATTAAGGCAAGAGAAAAGAGAAAACTTACCAGCACCATTGACTTTGTTGCCAAGCGAATGGCCTTCAGCTTGGTAAGGTGATCGTGGTGCTCTATATCGGCTGGAAGGCAGACACCCTTGGAAGATTAAAGGCTAACAAATGGTTTTTTTTTGCAACCACTGAGTCGGAATCAGTGATAGCGCGGTTCTTGTAGGTGATCTTTGGCACCCATTTAGAGGAGGTAGCTCGGTCAGAACCCGCGGGCTCTAGGCTCGGTTGTGTGGTTTGGGGGAGAATGGTGTCTTCTCCATCAACGAGGCGCAGCTCGATTGTGGAAGTCCGGGCACGCTTGTTTGGCCGAAATGAAGAGGGTTGAGCGGTTGGAAGGGCAACCACGCTCGGCTGTATTTGACCGGCTTGTGGTACCTCGGGTTGGTTTGTGTCGGTGATGAGGGCCTTTACCGCTCTCTTCTTTGCCATTTCTTGTTCAGCAGTTAGTGGGATTAGGTTGATTTCAGGCAAGGTAGGATCAGGTTTAGGAGAGGGCCCCAAGAGGAAGTCTGTCACCCTGGTCTTCCTCCTGCTACTGTATCTGTAGGTCGGCTCGAAGTTGAGTAGCTCGGCCCAGCTACGATTGGGATATCGTAGTGTGACGCGAAGTGCGTCTAGGTTAGGGTAGCTGTACTGGGACTTGAGATGATTCAAATCTACATAAAGGGAAAAGACAACGGTTAGGCCGGTTGAAAATGAAATCAACGGTAAAGAAAGCGCAAAACTAAGCCGAGGTAGCTATACTGGCGACTCCTTTGTTCCAGTTAATTCGGTCGCCTGGGATCTGGGCCTCATGGTCTTCAAAATTCCCAGAAGTCCAGAAAAAATTGTCGTCATTAACGTCCTTATCCGGGGTGTTCTTTATTATCTTTTCACGGCGACGCCTTATTCTTAAATAATAAACCCAGCCGTCTTCGTTTTGGCCTAGAGAATATTGGTGAAATATCTCGGCTAAACTGAGGTTGAGGCCAAGCTGGTGGTTTAGCTCAGCGATGCCATTTATTATTCGATATGAGTTTGTGGAAAGCTGGGTAGGGCAGAGATATGTTTGTCTGAGGAATTCACAAAGAAGAGGCTGCACAGGGAATCGGAGTTTGATTTTTACAATAGAAAGAAGGGTGAAGGGAACGAAGCCCGATTTTTCCCAGGGTATGGCGTCTAGCTCGGCTAAACTAAGATGGACGTCATCAGGGATATGGTAGTCCCTTCAGAACTCGGCCATAGCCCCTGGTGAGTTTACTAGAAACCTATATTTACCCATGTGGTCTTAAATTATGTATAAATTAGTTGGAGTACTGGCTTAGTGGAGAGATGACGTTGAGTAGCTCGGTTGAGCGTTCAAGGGAGTGCCTGGCCAACCTAAGTCTACAAAGTGAAAAAGAAAGGTGTTAAGCACAGATCGTTGGATCGCGCTAAAAGAAACAAATGCAGAATAAATGGAGTCCTAGCTTGGCTACGTGGGGTATATCATTTTTAGCTCGGCTTGAGTGAAGGACTTTAGCCCGGTTAAGTAAATGAGAAGTTCGTAGCCCGGTTGTGGCTTATGGTGCAACATTCTTAGTTCAGTTTTTGACTAAGTAAGGGAGTTGGTTTGGCCCCAAATTTTAGCCCAGTCGGTGGTTGAAGCTTTCTAGTGCGGCATTGCGCAAACCTAATACAGTTCGCTAGCTCGGCTAAGTGAAACAGAAGGTACTTAGACCTATTTGAAACTACAGGTATGGCATGAAGTCCTAGTTCAGTTGTTCAGTTTTGCTAGGTACGCACCTAATACAAACAACTTCCTAGTTCGGTTGAAGTGTGATTTCGGATCAAACGCATCGTTCTTCAGATTATTCGTAAATACAGTAGTTCTATTACATGGTTTTTCCTAGAAAAATGGAAACAAAAATAGTATGTGTGTTTTGAGAAACATGTGGATAGTATGCTACATACAACAGAAACTAGAGAAACAAAAAGGAAATGGGATTGAGTTACTTACAGTTTGAAGACGTAAGGATGAAGTTCGAGATCACAAGGAAGAGATTCACAGGCATTGTATTTGCAAGAGTAAAAGCTCAAAAGAACGGAGATAGAGAAGATGAATAGTAAGAGAAGTTGATTCGAAATGTAGGGTTTTTTGTATAAAGACGTGCGAAAAGGGCGGGACTGTTCAAATTTTTCGGAGTACAAGGACGGTGTGACAGCTACGCTGGGTCAATGAAAGTCTGCCACGTGTCCATGGAATAGAAAGCGATTCAGTTACAGCGACTGAAGAGACGTTTTGACCGGACAGATTAGTAGCCCAGTGTGAGTTTAGCTCAGTTTAAAAGCTAAAGTTTTTAGCTCGGCTTGTGACGGGTAATCCCAATCATGCTGCACAGATGGAATTAAGGAGCAATTGAGAGGGTAATTTATAAATAAATTGGGCCAAGCTGGGTAATGGGCCGTTCTGTGGGCCATAGTAAGAAAGGCTGAGTAAAAGGGCCTTGTAGTTAGCTCGGTCCAAAAGGAGCCTTGCAGTTAGCTCAGCCACCTCGGTCGAAGTGGTAATTATCTCGGTCACAGTGTTTTGGACCGAGGTGTTATGGCTTTTTGAGGTTGACCTTGCTATAGTTAGTGCGGTCAGAGTTTGCTGTATTTAGCTCGGTCTTTAATGGATACAACCGAGGTATTGGTGAACAAAGGCCGAGCTATGAGTTGCATGTGAAGGTGCTGGTTTGAGTATGACAAAGAAGTATTGTTAGTCCGGTCGTTTTGTTATACTACCAAGGTAAAACCATCTCACTTGGTTTAAGCAGTGAGGGAGGTGTTAAAAGATAAGCATTATCTTTCAGGAATGTGATTCCTAGGAGGACTCTACGTGGAGGAATAAGAGTCCTAATAAGATTATGCCGCACAGAACCTATAAAAGCTCACAACATAACCTATGTAGAGGTAACACAATTTTGATTCTCCAATACACAGAGTTTTTGTCTATTTGTCTATTTTGTTGACTTAGGTATCGGAGAGGTATCCGGCATACATCCACCGGCTAGCTCACGTTTGTGTTTTCAGGGAGTAAAGCGACGACGTTAGGAGGAGCGCAGACTTGATCAACAGGATTATACGAGAACATTATTTCTTACTCGTACACTTGTATTCTTTGAACATCTGCAGTACCAACGAACAGTCATCTATTTTTTACCTCTCTCTGATCATGTCCCTTCTTCATAAATTTTATGTTCAAGCCGAACAAGTGCCAACAAAGGCCATATAAAGGCTGCCTCTATTTCAATTTTTTTTTTTAAAATTCAAAAATTCCAAAAACTCTATCCATTCTTCCGTACATTCAATCCTCATTTGTGTCTAAGTTCTTGTGAGTGAAAAACATAATTCTGGTTAGTTATACAATCAAAGAGAGTGCTATATTTGCTTATAGTGATTGTTGTACCCTGGAGATAGGACGTTCGAATTTCTCAATCACCATTGAAAAGAATGAAATGCTAGGTATCATGAAAAATATTTCATGAAAATGATCATGAAAGGCTTTTGACCTTTAGATTAGATATACAATAAGTTACAAAGTGTAATATAAGGATGGAGATTCGTTCATGATCATTTTCATGAAGAATTTTTCATGATGGCCACATCACAATCTTTTAATCAATCTACAAAAATTCTATAAATTAAATTTTATTATTTATTTTATTTACTTAAATTAATTTTTGCTGAAATTTATTCCTACACAAACAAACTCGGGCTGCCAAAGACAAGTTTTCCTTGCTTAGGCTACACATATGTTGTTTTAGGGTTGTTTGTATGTAGCATTTCCTCGTAGGTGGTGATAACATGTCGTAAATTAACTTGGGAAATCATTTGTAAGTCAATTTCCCTCAACTTATTAAAAAATATTTGATTTAAAAAATATTTTACGGCAAATTTGGGCAATTAAAACACCAAAAATTCATAAAATATTTTATGCAAAAATATTTTGCAATTAAACAAACGGAGTCTTAATGTGGTATTTTAGATTTAATTTCAAGAATCGATTTGAGAGTTTTTTTATAATTTTAACAAAATGCATCTTTTTTCTATCTCTATTCAATCATTTTAGTTTAAAATTATCAATTTATCTTCAATAGTTAACCTTCTTACAATATTACAAAATTTAAGCTCAAATGAGTTAAGTATTAAAATAGGTATGAATTAAAATTAAAAAAACAAGCCACTTTGATCCAAAAATGCTAGGAAGTCTGAGCATTCTTAGAGATTGAACCCAATTGATTTGGACCTTTAATATATCTTTGGAAATTTGATTGGGCCATGAAATTTGATTCCATTGTTGACAAGTCAAATTTTTTTTTTTTGAAAAGTGTTAAATTAATTTCATAAATAGAGTTTAATGCCGATTGATCAGATTGGAACAAAAACAGTCAACCCTACAATAGAGTGCAAATATATTTTAAAAAATTTACAATTATATGTAATCTCGTTTGAAAATTGAGTTTTTAATAATTTATTTTATAAAGTAAAAAAAAAATTAATATATTTGAAAAAAATTTTTTTACTTGTATTGAAAATCGTAAATTATTAAAATATTTATTTTTTAATAAATTTTTAACTTATTATTATATTTGACCTTTAAATATTTTAGTCAAAAGTTAATTTGTCTAATGAAACTTACAGCTATGTTTGGTTTGTGTTTGGAATCATTATATCAAAGTCAAAATTTTCAAATCACTTTTCAAGATTCATAATAAATATACAACTCAAAATTATTTAAAACTCAATTAAAAAATTAATTTCAAAACTCATAACCAAACATACAACTTAAAACTTAATTCAAAACTTTTTTCAAAATCAAACTCTTTTCAAAGCTTTATTTTAAAAGAAAAAAATCAAAATTTTTATTTTATTTTATTTTTTTAAAATTATTTTTAGAATCATGATTTGAGTGTGGAGTCATATTTTGAGTTACGAGTTTTGAAAAAAGAAAATTTATTTAGTTATGAGTTTTAAAAATAGTTTTGAGTTGTATTTTGAAATTTTTTAGATTTATTTTTTTAAAATATTTAAAAATTTCTTAATTTTATTTTTTTAGGGTACATATTTTATATTTTAAATATTTATTTATTTATTTTAATGTGCACTATATTTTATACATTTATGTGTTCTATTTTTTTAATATTAGAAATTTTTTAAAAATTATTTTTTTATTTTAAATATTTTATTTTATTTTATAACTATATTTTCAATCATTTTAATTTTTTTTGTTAAGTGTTGGTTATGATTTGAGTGTAAAGTTTTGAAAGTAGTGTAAAGTTTTGAGTTATATATTTGGTTATGAATTTAAAAACTTGTCTTCTTCGAACATATGCACTACCAGTGAGCAGTCATCGATTTTTTGCCTCCCTCCGATCTTGTCCCTTCTTCATAAATTTTATGTTCAAACTGAACAAAATGCCAACAAAGTCCATATAAAGGCTACCTCTATTTAAATTTTTTTTTAAATTCAGAAATTTCAAAATTCCATCCAGTCTTCCATACATTCAATCCTCATTCATGTCTAAGTTCTTGTGAGTGAAAAGCATAATTCTGGTTAGTTAGACAATCAAAGAGAGTGCTATATTTGCTTGTGGTGATTGTTATATTCTGGAGACTTCGAATTTCTCAATCACTATTGCAGAGGATGTAATTATCAACCATGCTGCAGACCCCCAGTGAGGTGGCGAGCCCCCACTGGCTGAAACTAAAAAAAAAAAATAAAAATAAAACAATTTTTTTTTGTTCAATCACGGCGCGCTACCTCACTGGGGGTCGACCCCCAGTGGGGGTCCGAAGCATTTTTCATGTAATTATGTCTTAAAAACACAATATTTAAATATTAGTCTCAATCACAATCTTTTAATCAATCTACAAAAATTCTATAAAATTAAATTTTGTTATTTATTTTATTTACTTAAATTGATTTTTGCTGAAATTTATTCCTACACAAACATACTCGGGCTGCCAAAGACAAGTTTTCCTTGCTTAGGCTACACATATCTTGTTTTAGGGTTGTTTGTATGTAGCATTTCCACCTAGGTGGTGATAACATGTCGTAAATTAACTTGCGAAATCATTTGTAAGTCAATTTCCCTCAGCTTATTAAAAAATATTTCATGTCAAATTTGGGCAACTAAAACACCAAAAATTCATAAAATATTTTATGCAAAAATATTTTGCAATTAAACAAATGGAGTCTTAATGTGGTATTTTAGATTTAATTTCAACAATCGATTTGAGAGTTTTATATAATAATTTTAACAAAAAGAATCTTTTTTCTATCTCTATTCAATCATTTTAGTTTAAAATTGTCAATTTATTTACAATAGTTAACCTTCTTACAATATTACAAAATTTAAGCTCAAATGATTTAAGTATTAAAATAGGTGTGAATTAAAATAAAAAAACAAGCCACTTTGATCCAAAAATGCTAGGAAGTCTGAACATTCTTAGAGATTGAACCCATTTGATTTGGACCTTTAATATATCTTTGGAAATTTGTTTGGGCCATGAAATTTGATTCCGTTGTTGACAAATCAAATTTTTTTTTTTTTGAAAAGTATTAAATTAATTTCATAAATAGAGTTTAATGCCGATTGATCAGATTAGGAACAAAAAAATCAACCCTACAAAAGAGTGCAAATATATTTTCAAAATTTTACAATTATATGTAATTTCGTTTGATAATTGACTTTTTAATAACTTATTTTATAAAGTAAAAAAAAATTAATATATTTGAAAATAATTTTTTTTACTTGCATTGAAAATCGTAAATTATTAAAATATTTATTTTTTTAATAAATTTTAACTTATTATTATGTTTGACTTTTAAATATTTTAGTCAAAAGTTAAGTTGTCTAATAAAACTTATGGCTGTGTTTGGTTTGCCTTTGGAATCATGATATCAAAGTGCATGCAACTAAATAAATTTTTAAATCACTTTTCGTAATTCATAACCAAACACAAAACTTAATTCAAAAATTTATTTCAAAACTCATAAACAAACACATAATTCAAAACTTAATTCAAAACTTTTTTTCAAAACCAAACTCTTTTCAAAACTCTATTTTAAAAGAAAAAATTCAAAAAAAAAATATTTTTTATTTTATTTTTTAAAATTATTTTTAGAATCATGATTTGAGTGTGAAGTTGTATTTTGAGTTATGAGTTTTGAATTGAATTTTAAAAAAGAAAATTTGTTTAGTTATGAGTTTTGAAAATAGTTTTGAATTGTATTTTGAATTTTTTTGGATTTATTTTTTTAAAATATTTAAAAATTTCTTAATTTAATTTTTTTAGGGTAAATATTTTATATTTTAAATATTTATTTATTTATTTTAATGTGCACTATATTTTATACATTTATGTGTTGTATTTTTTTTTAATATTAGAAAATTTTTAAAAAATACTTTTTTATTTTATAACTATATTTTTAAATATTTTAAATTTTTTTGTTAAGTGTTAGTTATGATTTGAGTGTAGAGTTTTGAAAGTAGTGTAAAGTTTTGAGTTATGTGTTTGGTTATGAGTTTTGAAAATAGTTTTTGAATTGAGTTTTAAGTTATGTGTTTGATTATGATTAGTGTGAAGTTGTGTTTTGAATTTAAAATATTAATATTAAAAATTAAAATATTTACAAAATAAAATAAAATGTTTAAAATAAAAAAAATTAAAGTAAAAACTATATATTTAAAATAAAAAAATGAAATTTTCTTAAATATTTTTTAATACAAAAAATTCAAAATACAACTCAAAATTCAAAAACGCAAAACTCAAAATACAACTTAAGACTTTTTTCAAAATTCAAACTTCAATTGTTTTTTCAAAACTTCTTTTAATACTCATAATCAAACAAATTTTCTTTTTTCAAAACTCAACTCACAATTTCATATTCAAATCACAACTTCAAAAAGAAAATTACAATCCTGAAACTAAACAAAACTCAACCTACATTTTTGCTGCACGTTTCGTATCTGGCACCCAATCAAACAAAGGAATATTTTTAAAAAATTCACTATTTTTTTTTTCCCTTAATAATTTAGCATTTTTTTTTTAATCAGACGAGAAGAGTCATACTATTATCAATAACTGAAGAATTAATTAATTAATTTTTTGTTAAACTACCGTCACTTTTGCCTTTGGGAATATCTTTGCCTACAGGTGAGAATATCCTAATTTTTTTAAAAGAAAAAAATATTTTTAAATATCTACTATAAAGACTAAAGACACTATTTGTTTCATTTTTTTAATTGTATAGATATTTTTTAATTGGGAAAATTGTACCGGTAATTCTTATATTTTATTCTTATGTCATTTTAGTCTTTATATTTTTAATTGACTCAATTAATTTTAGATTTTGTGTGAATTTGATCCAATTAATAATATCGTCAGTATTTTTTTTAAAAAAATTATCACTAAATTAGTATTGTTAACTCACTTAATTGAGTAAGTTCATAAATTTTTCCTTAAAAATAGGCACATGACACTTATGTTCTTATTTTTCATAAAAAATACTAAGAGTAGTAATTAATTGGACTAAATTAGGATAAAATCATAAATTCATTATCAAAATCGAGTCAATTGAAATTATAAGAATTAAAATAACACAATGATCAAATTACAAGAATTATCATCAGAATTTGTCCTTCTTAATTAGAAGGACCTTAAAAATTTGAAAATATTTTAATATATATATATTTTTTAAATTTACTAAAGCCAGAAAAATTCAAAAAGAATACGACACTTGTAACCTTCACCAAACATAGCCTAATGAGTAATGTCTTGTTAGCTTTTGGCTGTAATTTCAAGTGTAATTAGTTGTCGCTGTTAATTATTATTACTTATTAACGTTTTAAAAATTAGTAATAATGCGTTTGCCCTAATCATAATACAACACTTCACGCTAGGGTTTCCTCTTCTCTCTCTTCCTATATATACATTCGTATAGAGACAAGGTCATCCATATCTTCCTCTCACAACCACGCATCGTCGAAGCAAGCGCTCATCACCGGCTCTCTCTAACCCTATCTCTCTCTTCACCACCTAAGGTATAGATTCATGTCTTCAAGTTTTCATCTATCGATTCATCGAATCTTTTGTATCGGTTTGATTTTCAATCGCTTTTGTTCCATCTGTAAAAATCTGATTTTGAATCGAATAGCTATATTGCTTTGGTTTGTCGTAGATCTGTTGAGTTCTTGTCTTTATTCTTTTGATTATATAATATTGATTTTTCTTTTGTTTGGATGTGAATTTTGATATGTTTTATATTGTATTAGAGATCTGATTTTGTTTTGGTTTAATCAATATTGAGATTTGATGAGTTTGATTGATTGGTAGTTCAGATCTACTGATCTAGTAATTTTGATTTGTCTTGAATTGAGCTTAGTTTTTAATTTTGGGGATGTAGGAACAAAAGATTGAATTATTGGTAATTGATTTGGCTCTGAAAATTGACATCTTTATTAAATTGAAAAATCATTGATATAGAATACAGCTGATTTAGATACTTTTGTCAGCTGTATGCCAGATTGGACAACTGAATTGTGTTTATTTAGTAGTTGGAGTTGTCATTCCTGTTATTTCATATGATTTCTACATGATTTTGTACCTCTAAAAGTTGTTTGCAAAATTATATAGCTATTTGTGGTTTGTATTTTTATTTTCTATTTGGATTTGACTCTCTTAACATTATAAATTTTTATCATGTTCATAATAATTTACATATATGTTTATATTATCTTCCTCCTATTAGTAGACTAGATAGGAGATATAGGCAGTGGCTCACGTTTTATATGCTTGCATGGTTTTCTTTTCATTGCTTTCAATTATTTGGTTAGAATTTAGTCATCTTAGACACACCTTGCAATTATTTGGTTAGAATTTAGGTTCATCCTGAAAATCTCTTGTTTGTGTTGTAATGGCATGAATGAGTGATTAACAGATGGGGAAAATAATCCTGTTGAGGTGTATGTACTGTATTCTACTGGATAGCTTTGTATTTCTCCCAACTAGTAGTTGGCCTTAAATGTTGATTTATTCTTAACCCATATAATAATGGGTTTACAATATCAGGCTTGTAATTCTGTGATCTTGTTTGATGAGTTTGGTTAAGTCATTTTTGTCAACTTTCTGAGTGTAAGACTGCATTACAAAACTCACTTTTGGGCCCTTCTGTTGGCTACTTGGAATGTGATTGACCACGTTCTTGCCCTCCCTTTCCTTCTTTTGTTGGTGCTTAGCCTTGCTTGGACTTTTGAGTTGGTCTTTTATTCTCCACTGTCACCCCCATTGCATCGAAACTGTTGATGGATTAAATGGTGTCTAACTTCCTTTTCTGATCGATTATTAATGTATTTATGTTAATTTGTTTTATAAATTTATTTGTTTATCTCTAACCTTGTGATTATTTGGTTCCAGGACATTGGCAAATTAATCTGCAATATCTGCAGTTAGCCAAAGTGGAGTGTGTTAAGTTCGAAGCTTCTTTTATGTCTGAACGTGCCTCTCTCTTTTTGTCATCAATTGGGTTGCTTGGAGAGTACTGTCCTTCCTCTAGAAAAAAGAACAGAAGTTCTTTTGAAAAAGTTGACTGCATGCCTCTTAGGCCTTTTGTGTACTATAGCACACATTGTGACGGTTGCCAGTTTATGCGGCCTTTTCCACTTGCTAGGAATTCATCCAATTCTGAAAAACAGATTCTTGGTAAAAGAGTCACCTTGTTCCCCTTTTGATAAAGTTCAATCCAGCATACATATTTTGTGGAACACAAGATGGCTTTACAAAATATTGGCGCTGGTAACAAGGATGATGCCTTCTATAGGTATAAGATGCCCAGAATGATAACAAAGATTGAGGGTCGAGGGAATGGCATCAAGACCAATGTGGTCAATATGGTTGACATTGCAAAGGCTTTGGGTAGACCCGCTTCTTACACCACAAAGTTTTTCGGTTGTGAGCTTGGAGCCCAATCCAAATTTGATGAGAAGACTGGAACATCACATGTTAACGGGGCCCATGACACTTCCAAGCTTGCTGGCCTTCTTGAGAACTTCATCAAGAAATATGTTCAGTGCTATGGCTGTGGGAATCCTGAAACTGAGATAATCATTACTAAAACCCAGATGATTATTCTAAAATGTGCGGCTTGTGGGTTTTTGTCAGATGTTGATATGAGGGATAAGCTCACAACTTTTATTCTGAAGAACCCTCCTGAGCAGAAGAAGGGATCGAAAGACAAGAAGGCCATGAGGAGGGCTGAGAAAGAGCGGCTCAAGGAAGGGGAGGTGGCTGACGAGGAGCAGAAGAAGCTGAAAAAGGACGTCGTAAAGAAAAAGGGCTCCTCTACTAGTTCCAAGGTTGTGGCTGCCAAAACATCAACCAAGAAGAAAACTACCGTCTCTGATGAGGACCACTCTCCTGCTGGCAGTCAAGCAGATGAGAATGAAGCAGCAGCAGCAGCAGCAGCAGCAGCAGCAGTCGACACTGATGATGACGATGGTGATGACATCCAGTGGCAAACTGACACATCTGTGGAGGCAGCTCGGCAGCGGATTCAGGAACAGTTGAGTGCTGTTACAGCTGGTATGGTGATGCTTTCAACCACTGAAGAGAAGCCGAAGTCAGTTAAGAACTCTCCTGAACGTGAAGAGAAATCCAAAGTTAATGGGCATGCTAACGGTGTCAAATCTATTCATCCTCATGAGAAGCTTGTTGGTGAGATCAAGGAATACCTCAACAAGGGTTCCCCTGCTAGCCAGCTCAAGTCCTTTCTGGGATCTCTTTCTGGTACTCCCCAGGAGGTCATGGATGCCCTCTTTGAAGCTCTCTTTTCCGGTGCCGGAAAGGGGTTTTCGAAGGAGGTAGCCAAGAAAAAGAACTATCTTGTAGCTGCCACTCAGGAGGAGGGATCGCAGCTGGTTCTGCTTAATGCAATTGAGGCCTTCTGTGTTGGGAAAGCCAGCCCCGAGGCGGTGAAAGAGGTGGCATTGGTTCTCAAAGTGCTCTATGACAATGATTTGCTGGAAGAAGAGTTTGTAGTGGAGTGGTATAAGAAAGGATTAGGTGGAAGCAATAAAGGCTCACAGATCTGGAAGAATATCAGGCCCTTTGTGGAATGGCTCCAGAGTGCCGAGTCTGAATCTGAAGAGGAGTGATAAGTCAGGATGCACTTCTGCAACCTTGCCCACCCAGGTGGGTTTCCAAGCTTTTCTCGCAATTTGTTGGTGATGTGTTTGGCTGTTTGGTGTTTCTAGTGGACATGAAATATTATGTGCGTGTGCGTGTGTGCGTGTGTGATCGCGACGAATAATGGCTGTTGGTGTTGGCTTATGTTGTCTAGGTAATTGTCAGAATGTTGAAATTTCAGGCAGGTGTTGCATTTCCTGCTCTGATTTTCCCTTATTGTGTTATGTTTGTTTTCTGTGGTTACTATGTTTGTTTGGACTTAATTGTGTTGGCTTTCGATGAAGTTACTACTTACAGTCTGTTTGGTAACGTTTACATTTTCAGTTTATATTTATAAAAATTTTATAAATTGGTTTTTGTTTATTTTTAGAAAAACATAAACTACAAACGTGTTTGGTAATTGACAAAATGTTTAAAAAATTTTAAAAATATAAAAAAGAGTACGAAATGGCAAGTGATAGCGGAAGACGGTGGTGGAAATTGGTGGGTAGCGGGTGGGTGACGGTGGCGGGTGGTAGTAAGTGGGCGGTGGCGGTGGCAGTGGTGGTGGTGGCGGGTGGTAGGTGGTGGGTGACGGCAGTGGGTGGTGGGTAGTGGATGGTGGCAGTGGCAGTGGCAGTGGCAGGTTGGTGGATGGCGGGTGAGTGGTGGCGGCGGGTAGTGATGGTGGGTGGATGGCGGGTGAGTGGTGGCGGCGGGTAGTGGGTGGTAGCGAGTGGGTGGTGGCAAGTGGGTGGCGGGTGGGTGGTGGTGGTGGCGGGTGGTGGTGGGTGGCAGGTGAGTGGTAGTGGCGGGTGGTGGGTGGTGGTGGCGGTGTTGGTGGGGGGTGGGTGGTGGTGGCAGAAGACGGTGGTGGAAAATGGTGGTGGCTAGTATTGGGTGGTTAAAAAAAAAAAAAACTGAAAACTCAAAACGGAAACACATTTTTTGAGTTTACATTTTTTTGCCAAATTTATAAACTAAGACCACTAATTTATAAATCAAAAATTTATCAAATAAGTTTTTATTTGAGTTTTTAAAATTTTTGTAAATATAAATAAAAAATTGAAAACGTAAGTGTTACCAAACGACACTTTAATGTCTCTCTGTAGGGAAATACTGTAAGGCCCCGGTATCCCACATCGGGAATGGCAGGGGAGTTGTTGGGTTATAAAAGTAAAAACCTAAACCCGTATATAGCATCGAGGCCTTTTCCCAAGTGGTGAAATCCCTATTAGAACTTCCCAGTTAAACGTGCTTAGGCTGGAGTAGTTCTAGGATTGGTGACCCACTGGGAAGAACAAATCCGTGCGGGCGTGGTCCAAAGCGGACAATATCGATGACGTGTAAAGGGTCGGGGCGTTACAAATGGTATCAGAGCTGACTCTCCGGAGTACCGAGTGTGGGCCCCTGGCGTCTCTCGGTGCATGTGGGCGGGCTTGCGAGCTGGCAGGCTACTGCACGGGGACGTGCAGCCTTATGGGGGGTGGATTGTAAGGCCCCGGTATCTCACATCGGGAATGGAGGGGGAGTTCCTGGGCTATAAAAGTAAAAACATAGACCCTTATATAGCATCGAGGCCTTTTCTTAAGTGGTGAAATCCCTATTAGAACTCCCCAGTTAAGCGTGCTTAGGTTGGAGTAGTTTTAGGATGAGTGACCCACTGGGAAGAACAAATCCGTGTGGGCGTGGCCCAAAGCGGACAATATCGATGACGTGTAAAGGGTCGGGGCGTTACAAATACAATGGTGCACTGTACACCATATGGACCTTAAAACTACAAAAAAAAGGGACATAATTTCAATTTTTTGGATCATAATTAAAAAATAAAAAAATAAAACATAACATGAGTTATAACTAAAGAATTTATGAATCATAACTAAAATAATATCATAACTAAAGAAGAAAATTAATTATAATTAAAAAAAAATGACATAATTAGAAATATATTTTTATAGGGGTGGATGTTAGAATTTCCCCTCTTTATTGCCATTCTTTAGCAGAATTTGAAATTGGCATATTTTGGTTGCTCCTTTTTAAATGAAATGAAGACATTTATATGGTACTGTTTGGGAAGTTTGTGTTTTGGTTTTTTTGAGTTTTTTTCGTTAAAAGATAAATTGGTTACAAACTCAAAAAAAAAAAAAAAAAAATTTCAAATAAAATATTACATCAAATCTTATAATCATTTTACTTTTTTTCTTACAAATATCACATCTAACTATAAAAAAACTTAACTATCTTTTCAAACACAATTTTTTTTCTTCAATAATATCCTATAACTAAAAAAATTTACAAAAAAAATTAACTTCCCAAACAGCCACATATATGCAAGAGCCTTTTCATTTTCTTCTCCTTTTTGTAGCACCTCCCAAAAGAACTTAGTCATCTTCAACTGATTTTTTCTCCCTTTTTATTTTGCTTTTGTTTTTATCGATCTTTTTTCTCTTTCATTTTTCTGCTAAGATATTCATTGTGTTTTAGGATCTTTATTTCGTTTTTGAGATAAAGTTAATGCTACGTTTGTCTTAGCCTGTTGAGCCGCATTGAGCAATATCAAACCAAAGGGCTTTCTAAAGTTAGCAATGCTGAGCTAAATCGATTGTAATAAATTGATTGCAAAACATAGTCTTTAGCTCAAAGTTTGGCAGTCACTTTTTGTTATATTTGATTTTTTTTTTTGGCTAAAAAGTAATTGATTTTTCCTACCGAAGTTACTAGTTCCACAAATCAAAACTCACAATTAAAAAATGCTAAAATTGTTGAAAATTATTCAAAATTTAGTATTATTGAGTTTTGTAATTCTAGAAATTAAAATTACAGAAGTTAAATTATTCTAGCGACCACAATTTATCTACCTTCAAAAAACAAGAAATTGAAAACTTTGCTACTCATTTAGATCAGTGATAGGGAAAGGTTTGGATAATCTTACAGTAGATCGTGACTGCAAAGGAAAATTTTAATATAATACTGAATTATTTGGGGACAAAACTTATTTAATGTTTCATTTGCCTGAGGTTAAAATGTTAGTGTCATGATCCGAACTCGCCCCTAAAAGTTTAGATTATAATTGGCCTGATCATACAGAATATTTATGCTAATGGGGTCATAAACGGAAGCATATAATAATGAGAAGTCCATTGAGCTGTACCAATCATGAGGAAAATCATAGAGTTAATCACGAAACACAATAATACATATACATGTCCATCAAAAATATAAGAGCCATAAGAAAATTATACATAGTGTTTACAACCCAAGACCATGAAAATAAAAACATAATAAGGTCAAAGTGTGGTGTGAGTCTAGACAAAATTTCGTCTCGGAGGCATGTCTCGATTGGGTCACAAAAAGGCTCCCGAAGCTAATTTTAGGGGTGTGCTCGCTGTTGATCACCTACATGTGCATACATAAAATTGGGTGAGCGAAACTCAATGAGTAATAATACAGTAAAGCAGTGTAAGTAGATGATCATAAGGTTTTCACAATATTCATAATCATATAAACCAAGAGGCCTTACGCCCAAGCATATAACAAGCGACCTTGGGCCCAATTGTATAACCAGCGATCTCAGGCCCAATCATATAGCAAGCGGTCTCGGGCCCAATCATATAGCACATGTCATATAATATTAATGAAGTTTCTCATTTCAATCAAATCGCAATGTTGGCACCAATCACCATTCATGGTTCGAGGTACATAATAAAGAATATATATGTATGATATTATTATTCACAGTGCTTAGTCGGATGATACCCCTTAACGACTCAGCCTGCAGAAACATAACCAAGCATAACATTACAAAACACATTGCCTTCAATTCACTTAATCGGTTTATTCGTTACGTATGCGTTCAATCGTTCCCCACTCTTTAATTTCTCTCAAGTGTTTAAATAATTCCTACAACAATTCCCTATGTTTTTTATTGAAAATATCATGTTTACATATTTAAGGTTTAAGAAAATAGCAAGAAGTGAAAGGAAACTAAGTTAGAGTAGAGAATGGCATGAAATGATTAAAAAAAAATAAATAGCCTGCACTAATTTAAACATATCTATTTGTGTAGTTAGAATTTGGATACGAGACCACCACCATTAGAAACTAGACTTTTAGGGATTGAATTTAGGCTCAAGAATCACTTAAAACGGAGTCCGGATGAGGGAGATATACTTGTTTGAAGTTACTAGGTATAAGTTGAAACAGGGTTGGCCACACGTACGCCCACTTTGACCGCTCGTGCGGTGGTTGGCCTGCTCGAGCGGTGGTTCAAGCAGAATGCAATTTCTTGTTTTTGTTCATGTTCCGCTCGTGCGGAGCCTGTGGCCACTCGTGCGGTCTGGGCAAAATTAGACAGTCAAAAAATTCATCAAAGATTAAGTTTTCAAACCCAATTTCAAGTCAAGATCTCATGTAATCTTCCTTTAAAACATGAAATAATAATCTTATACAAGTGTAATCACAACTCAAACACATCAATTTTGCTTAGAGTTCAAAATCAAAGTGTCATCTTTTCATAAATTCAAGATTTCATAACATACAAGTTCAAAATACATATATCCATGAATAATCTTCCAACAAATCTTGTTTTCATGAATCATCTAGGGTTTGTTTCATGGTTCAATTACAAGAATGAACTTAAATCAAACAAAGACTGCGAGATTATGATTCACTTTCATGCATTTAGCTCAAGCCACCATACAACTCAAAACCCTAGCTCAGATTCCTAATTTCTTCTTGGTTTCATGACAAAGATGAGTTAGAGAAAAAAATTGCAAGTAAATTAACATACTTTAACTCAAATCTAAGGTTTGCCCCTTGATTCTCTTGTAATCCCTAGCTCTTCCTCTTTTTCTCTCTCTAACTCACTCTATAGAGTTCTCAACAAAAATGAAGAACACAAGTGGACCAACATATATATGACTTGACCCTTAAATTTCTAATCTAATCATTACGAATCGTAATTTTTTAAAATTTCACCGTAAGCTCTATAAATCATGCTAATCCCAGATATGAAGTCGATTTTTGTTTATCTCGCCTTTAAGGCTTTCAATTTCAGTTCAAAGTCAAATTTGCAACAGATATTCCTACATTCAACAGATATTATTCCAAATCTACATAATTCACATATTCAAACTTGCAAATTCATATCAAACACATAATCAAATGTATAATTGAGCAGAGTATGGGTTAGGTTATCACAGTCATCTTATTAATGAAAAGAATTTATTTAACTAAATAAATTCTTAGCTCATTTGTTAAATTCATTCTGTCTAAAACTCCAATCTAGCCAAATTTTCTTATGTTAAAAAGCTATTTAAAAAGTTAAAATTTTAAAAATATATTAAACAAATTAATTTTTTTAGCATCAACTTTTTATCGACTTAATTTTCACCAATAAATTAATTTTCCAGCTAACTCTTCCATGGCCTTCTTTTTACTAGGGTTGTTTTGACTATGACTTAAAGTTAGTTTTTTTACTTATTACAAAAAGACGTGTAAAATAGTAGAGATGTGATGTGATTTTGATAAGGGTCTTTTTAATTCATGTCAAAAGAGACCTAAATATTAAAAAGATTCATGTGAGACATTTTAATAGTTACAAATATGTCACATCATGTGATAACTAAAATTTGTAGTATTTTCTAAACATATGTGTTGGAACATCTCCAATCCAACCAATGGGTATATAAGAGCATCTCCAATAGTAATGTTAAATTTATGAATTAAAATGTGTTATATAATAAAAAGTGTAGAAAGTGGAATCCATTTGCATGTGATAAGTATTTGTTAGTCTAGAGAAGAGATGTGTATTCCAATTAGGGCTATGTATAATACCGTCAAAATCGCCAAAACCGCACCGAATCGCATCGAACCGTGCAAAATTTCAACTCTGGCAGGCGGGTGGGGGGCCTAGCATTGGCGGGTCGGCGCGGGTGGCGGGTGAAATTTCCCAACCCGCAGGTCTAACCGACCCAACTTGACCAGCCTATGTTTCAAAAAAAAAAAAAAAAAAAAAAATCACCTGTTATACACACACATACAATAATTCCTCAATTAAACCTAGTACCCACACATTTCAATTTCATCTCATTCACACACACACATCTTCGTTGCTGTTAGGGGTGTGCGCGGTGCGGGTCGGTGCGGTTTGAGAGAAAAATAGAAACTGTATGGCGGGTGGTGGATTGATAAAAGTGTCACTTGAATTTGTCATTTTCCTTATCAAAAATTAGCGGTTCGATTGGCAAATAATGGCGGATTTGCCTTGGCGGTTCGGGCGGATTGGCGGTTTATAAAAAATATAATTCAAATTACAAAACTTAAATCAAAGAGTAAAAAAAAACGAGAGATACCGTGATGTTAAGCATCTTGCGAAGCTTTCTTCTGATGCAGCAAGTGTAGCAACAACATGATAATATCAACGACTATGCCATTAGTTCATTACAAGCATCTGTGGAAGCTACAATGATCAAATACAATACATAAAATTAATATCATTCAGGGTTTACAATATATTGAAAATGTTTACTGTTGAAAAGTATTTAGATTGAAAAGTGAATTGGAATCCAACTTTATTTTGGATTACTGACATCTTGAATTCCCCTCGAGCAGTAATGTAATACTATATTCTAAGGTATAGAACAACAAGCAATTTTAAGTAAAAAATAATTTTTAGAATGTTATAAAACATGATTTAATAGCGGTGCGGGTTGGTGCGGTTTGGAAGAAAAATAGAAACCGGCGGATTGATAAAAGTGTCACTAGAATTTGTCATTTTTCTTACAAAAAATCGGCGGTTCGATTGGCAAATAATAACGAATTTGCCTTGGTGGTGTGGTTCGGTGCGGTTTTGGCGGTTCTGGCGGTTTCGGCGGTATTATGCACACCCCTAGCTGTTGTGCACAACATTGCATCAATTCACACACACACAGATTTATCGCCGTTGTTGTACCGATTGGCTCACCGGTGTTTGCCTATCCTTAGCGCCACCGTTGGTTTCTCTTTCCGTTGCCGATCGGCTCACCAATGTTAGCCTTTTCTCGTCGTGTTGACTCATCCGTACTCTCTTTGCTTTTCTCTCTCTCTCTCTCTCTCTTGTTTCATTTCTCTCTCTATTCAATATACATAACATCAGCGATACTAGTTTGAGTTGGTATTAGGTAAATAAATGGCCCGGCTGAGGCTGACCCTTGTTAAAAAAAAAAAGAATCTTCAGATCCACTGAGCCTCAAATTTCTCACTTTTCCAAATACTTCTTTTTTTTTTGTTTTTTTAAAAAAAGTAAGCAAATTCACAAGGCATTGTTGAAATTGAAGTGAAAAATATTTTAAAAGAAAGTAAAAAAGTTAAATGGTGATTAAATTTCAGTAAAAAGTGTACTGAATTTAATTTTTTCTCTCTCTCTCTTATATTTCAAGAACACTTGTTAGTAAAACATTTTGTGCATAGTCCAGTCCAGTGACTTTTGCTACAAAGCCTTGTTTGGCAAACACTTTTAATCCAAAAAGCCCAAAAAAGCCTATTTGGTAAATGCTGCCATTTCGTTTAACAACACTTTATTTGCAACTTATTTAATTTTAATTTTATTTTTTATAAACCGTCAATCCGCCTGAACCGCCAAGGCAAATCCACCATTATTTGCCAACCAAACCGCTGGTTTTTGATAAGAAAAATGACAAATTCTAATGACATTTTTATCAATCCGCCACCCGCCATACGGTTTCTGTTTTTCTCCTAAACCGCACTGACCCGCACTGCGTACACCCCTAATTCCAATGGTGTATTGAAAGATTTTGTTGAAGTGTATGTTATCTAGATGTGGGATCCACTCAAATGTATATTAATATATAATATAATAAAATAATTATAATTTATTTTTTAAATATATGAAAGCCATTAGAAAAAAGAAAAAAAAATACAACCCTAACATTAGCCCACTTTCCCCCATATCTCTTTATCTCTCTTGTGCTTAGCTAAGCGGATGGTTACAGTTAGCAAACATTATAACAAATATTAACTTCTGCATTAACTAATAACAACTTTAGCAAATGCATTGGAGGCAAAACCAATTTTGTTAGTTAGCTAATTCAGAAAAAGCACTAACTTTCTAACACTAACCAGTGGGTTAGCAAACCCACCAGAGATGCTCTAATGCCTGTTAGTTAAAATATCTAGTATAATTTATTTTTTTCAACTCCAATGTACTAGGTATATAATTAGGTATTTTGCCTTAATTCACATTCACTAGATAAATGTAGCTAGCCTTCAAAAGGTAGTCAAAATCTATTTGACCCTTACAAACTTTTTCCTCCATCTTTATTATTGACGTGACATTCTATAAAGTGAGTACTATTTATTGGGTTTTTGCTCTATGTGAGGAGCTATGCACACGTGGAAGCCATGAAAGTCAAAGAAAACTACAAATGAAGAAAAGAAATGCAACTGCAAATTTAGGCCAGAGATTTTCAGCCAAACTATCCTTTGTAGGGTGGTTATGTAGAGTGGTTGCCATTTATGTTGTTGGTGGCTCGTCAGTGGCTTGTCGGTTGGCAAGATTGACTTTACACTCTCCAATTTGTGTATAAATAGAGGAAAAGATAATAGAGAATGAGAGAGGAAACTAAGAGAGCAAAATGAGAGAGTAAGAGAGATTGGCCCTTTGTGTGAAAGAGGGTGCTCCCTTGATGTAAGAGGGGGAGCTGAGTGTGAGTTGAGTGAGGATGAGTGTTCTTTTCTCCTATATTGTAATCTCTTTGTATTCTCTCCATTTACAATGAAATTTGATTACTCTCTTGTGGATGTAGGCATTGGGCCAAATCACGTTAAATTTGTTTGTCTCCTTTGTCTGTGTGAATTGTTTGATGCATAAATGTATACTCTGGACATCTTGGGCGGGATCCCTGTAACCCAACAATATTTCGATGAATAACTAAAATAAAAAGGAGAGTTGAAGTGAAAACATAAAAAAAAAAAAAATAGACATGCAAAATAATATATATATATATATATATATATATATATATATATATATATATATATGTGGGGGTCGAATAATTATATATTGAGGAAAGCCAAGATATTTGAAGACATCTGAAGAGCTGAATGGGAACCAGCACACAAGCGAAAGGCCGAGTAAGCAATCAAGTGCGAGATTAAGAGTAGGCCCAACCCTTGGGCCCAAAAGGTAATATAAAAAGAGGAATGTCAACCAAAGAGAGTTATGTGAGAATAGATAAGAAATAACTTGGGAGAGAAGTAAACTTGAGAGCATACTAACTTGTCCATCGGAGTGCTAATTCCGGCACCCTCAACTGGAGTGCTCATTCCTTTTTTAGGTAGCAATCAGAGGATCAAGGACGTTTGATTGGATCCTAGAGTATTTCCAAACCACTTTTCCACAATTGGCACCGTCTGTGGAAATACGCAAGCGCATCCATAGCTGGCGTAACAGATGATCCTCCGGTAGTTGCTGACGACGTTACGCCAAGAGATGACAACACTCCAAGAAACATGCTTGGACCGGAGAATATTACCGCGCGACGGGCCTTGAACTTTGACTCAATAGCTCAGACCTCACCCTCAACTTCGGTGTAAGAGACGATGCAGACAATCATGGATCACGCAAAGCAAAATGAACAGCATCTAGAAAACATGATGGCTAAGAATGAGCGCCTGTGCTAGGAATTGGCCCTAGAGCTAGCCAAATCCCAGCAGGCCGCATGTCATGACTGGGGTCGACCCCTATGAAAGAAGAATAATCGACGACGTTGACTTCGAAAACACGATAATGACAATGATTCTGACTCACCATCCCAAGAACTCAGAAAGAATGGATGAGTCGATGTATCCAGGTCATCCGATGGAAGTTTGTACGTACGGCACAAGCAAGGGGAAAGAAGTGATGATTCAGATGAAGAAGACAAGCATGACCCTTTTTGTGCGACGAATCGCAAGGGTTGTGTTGCCCAAGAAGTTCAAAGTACCATCGATCACCCTGTATGACAGAAAATTAGACCCCACTGACCATATTCATCATTATAAACAAGCAATGACACTGCATGCTGACGATGAAGCCCTCATGTGTCAAATGTTTCCAAGCAGTTTGGGACCATTGAACATCAGATGGTATTATAAACTAAAGCCAGCATCGATAAAAAGCTGTCATCAACTCCAAAAATCCTTCAGGGCAAGATTCATCACCAACAAAATTCAGCCAAAGCAAGCCGACTCTCTCTGGGTAATGCAAATTAAACCAGAAGAAACCCTCCGTGAATATTCGGCACATTATTGGGAATGATTTAACCTGGTAGATAATGCCTGCAATGACTCCATGGCCATTACTGCCTTTAAAATGGGACTACATCCTGATAGTCCCTTTCGCAGTTCGTTGACCAGATGGCCCCTCAAAATAGTTTGGGCGTTAATGAAGAAAGTCGAAGAATATTGCAAAGTGGAAGAAGATGCCCTGTGGGTCAAGGCCAGACAGAAAGCCGTTAAGATAGCTCCGTCTGGTATCATTCATCCAGTAAGGGTCGTGCCGTCAAGGAGCCTCAAACTGCGAAATCGGGCTAAACGAGACAAAATGCGTGATTCGCGCAGATCAAGCGATCAGTGTTCGCACCGATCAAATGAACAATATAAAGTGGATAGCAGGTGTGCAAGACGATCGGACAAGAAGTACACGGAATTAATAGAGTCGATTAGCAAGATTTTGTTGAAAGTCCAACACCTTCTGTTATTTAACTGGCCATCCAAAATGATGGGACCTTGTAGACACCCCATTTTTGACCGTCCTCAAGATTTGAATGTTCTTGTAGGTACATCCAGTGACAAGTTTGATCACTCGCCGAGCACTCGAATTTCGTGACAGAACGTCACAAGTTTGAGCTTTCCAAACCCTGTATCCATTTTGTCTCATTTTTGGACCATGTGTTGGTCCTTTCAGTATGTTGTTTGTGATGCATTGTCGGTCGCTTTTGTGCACTGCCGGCCATGCACTTTGGCCTGCCGGCCATTTATGAGCCCTGCTAGCCATCAATGAGGCCCTGCCGGCCATCACTGACGGCCGGCCGGCCACCAATGTTTCAATAGATATTTTTGAGCCAGCTGTTTGCAGGTTGGACCATCTGCACCCACATGGATGGCTGGATCTCTTCAAGAGGATTTTTCATCCTCTATATATAGAGGCCCTCCTCTTGCATGGAGGGGGTTACAAAAATTTGTGAGCAATTTTTTTTTCCTCTCTCTCTCTCTCTCTTTCTCTCTCACACTAGAATTCTCTCTCTAAATATATTGCCTTGAAGCTTGAATTCTCTACACTTTTACTTGGGTGTTCTTGATCAAACTTGATCATCTTGGTGTGGAGGTTGCTTGAGATGTTGTTTGAGTACTAGAAGAGGGTTTTAGCTTGGTTTGGCTTGTCTTTGTTGCTGATTTGCTGCTGTGCTTCAAGGGTGAGGAGTTACCCCTTTTTAAGCTTATTTTTGTACATTGGTTTGGCCAACTTTGCATGCTGTTTTTAGCCTAGTTGTCAACTACAAGAACCTCTATTTTTAAGTGTTAAAAATGGTAATTTGAGGCCCTTTTGGGGTTAGGGGGTTCCCCCCTCTTTTGTGGCTTATTTGCTAAGCTTTGTGCCATCTTTTAAAGCCTTTAAGACAATTCTTTTTTGGCCCTTCGGTGGTAAAAACTTTGTTTTGAGGTCCAAAATAGGAGGGGGTGCCCTCCCCTCCTTGTGTTTTGTTTGCATGTGTTGATGGCCTAACATATGAGCATGTGTTTCTACCTTTTTGTGGCTTAGTTCAAGCATATTTTTGGCCTTATTTCAACATGTTATAACTCTATTTTTGGCTGGTTGAGTCACTTCTTGCTTGCTTCTTACACTTGTAGTGTAATCATGCTTACTAGCTTAACATACTTGATGTTTTAACCTATTATTCTAGCATGTGTTGGCTCCACTCCAACATGTTTTTGGCCTTGCTTTGACATGTTTAAACTCTGTTTTGAGTGGTCTTGGTCCTTTGAGACTTGCTTTGTATAGCTATAGTGTAGTTAGCTTCACTAGCCTTGTGTTTTGAGGCCCTTAGCATGCTTTGCTTGTGATGTTTGCATGATATATCATCATTTACCATGTGATTTCAGTGCATATACCTCTACCACACTCTCACTTATATCACTCTTTCATTGTGTTTGAGAGTTGTGCCTTTGCCTTGTTTATGAGCCAATACATGAGCATGTCTTTCTTGCTTTTCATGCTACCATCTCAGCTCATTTTAGCCACTGTTTTGGCATGTTTGAGGTTTGTCTAGGGCTGGTTTGGCCATTTGAGTTTGATATTGCATGGTTCTAGTGTAAAGCTCTTCGCTAGTTTTAATGCTTAAGTCCCCTAACATGTTGTACATGAGTTGTTTGCATGTTAGAGTCTTGTGTTTCATGCCATTTCAGCACTGAAATTCTGCCACCTCCCTCATTTCTTCATTTTTCTATTTGTTTTGAGGGATGGTTAGTCTTAAAGTTGTGTTTAAGCTTGGGATTGAGGCTTGTGCTTAAATGGCTTTAACCCTCTTTTGAGGGTTCCTCTTAGTCAAAGGCATGGTCTCTCTCATGTCTTAAGTCATCTTTTGATTGACCTCTCTCTCATTAGAGGACTTTCACATTGGACAAATCAATTAAAGAATGGTTTGGTAACTTGTGTAAACAAGAATTGAGCAAAGTAAAACTTGAGCAAGAGAAGCATGTGTGTTGCATTGCATGTGTTTGGATCGGACGTTAAACCAAACACGAGAAATGTGAGACGTTTCATAGTCATAGTGATGAGACGTGTCACATTTCTTGGTCTTCATTGCCTTTGATCTCTCATGATAAGGTAATGGACTTATGTCTTTGTTTTGTGCATTCATTGAATTTGTGCAAGTTGGATCCTTGGCCATCATGCGTTGAAAATGCTTGATTGGTGGCTTTAGACCTAATGGTGCCACTCCTTTGATGTTTTGAGATGATAAGGAGTGGCATAATACAAACATGTCCCTAAAAAACCCTCAATTTTTCTCTGTTTTGTGCTCTGTTGTAGTCTGGTTTTTCAACACACCAGTGGCCAGCAGTGCCTCACTGGTGGCCGACAGTGCTTTACCCTTAGCCGGCAGAGGCACACTCTTGGCTAGCAGATGGCCGGCAGCCACCATACATGGCCGGCAGGCCATTGGTGTACTCCCCAGCAGTTATTTGGTAAGGTTCAGCAGAAAGTTCTTGGAGACACCCTGTAAACAGAGCCTTTAAAGAGCAAATTGGAAGGCTTTTCAGGACGGAAACCGAGGCATGCATGTTCAACTTCTCCAAGCAAAGCTGAGGCAGTGGAGTTAGCATTTTACATGTTTAATTAATGTACATTTGTTTTGTAATTTAATTAATTCGTTAATTAGTTAAAGTGTTGTAATAATTAAGTAGCTTAGTTTATCTATTTCTTTATTTTGTTGTGTAATAATTAGTCTAATTAGTTTAATTAGATTAGTTAGAGTAATTAGCTTAGCTCATTCGGACCCTCCTTCGCGAGGGCATAATGTTGTAATAAGTGTGCGTGCGTGTGTGCATGTCTTCAAACCCCACATTTTTCTTCCTTTTATTTAACCGCTTTCGATGGTTAGATTAGGGCATATTTTGATTAGCATACCTTATGCTTGCATGTTTGCATCATTCATTTGTATTGCATGCACTGAGCTCGGCGCATCATTCAAACTGCATCGCAATTTCAATACCTTTATTTGAATACGTGTTTAAAAGCATGTTATCAAAGTGTTGCAAATGCCATATTAGTATCCGAGCCTATTAATTCATATTGTATGTGTTGCATTAGGTATCTAACATAGTTAGGATCATGCATGATTTCTAACTAGCTTTTGTTTTGGTTCGGAGTACACTGTAAGTTTTACGCTTTAGCATACTTGCATGAGTGTGAGTGTTGCTATGTTTAGCATGCTTGCCATGAGGCTATGTGCTTATTTGATTAACTGCATGAATGCCTGCGGATAAAGGCTTCGTTGCTTGAATTGGGACAATTAATCGATTGTGAGTTTTAAAGCCCACTTTGCGAAGTGGCAAAATCATGTTTTAAAGCCCATCTTGTGAGATGGCAAATCCGTGCTTTAGCCCACTTGAGGGTGGCACTTTCAAACTATTTTCAAAAATAAACATGAGTTGTTTTGTTCTAATTCTTGCGATTTTAGTCTATACTTGTATGCAGTGAGCATCACATAGTAAGTTAGCTAATAACCGGAATAAGAACACATGTGTTTATAAAACAACATATCAGGCTTAGTAGAGGCCGATCCTTTGATCGGACGAGCGGGGGTGCTCATTTTAGGACCTTCCCTTCTCGTACCCAAGTTCCCGAGCTGAGGCAACATTGGTGATGACGGACACGTGGCCTTTGGCACGAGTCAAGGTTTTTTAAATTTCTCAAAAATAAAATATTTAGGTGGTGACTCTGTAATCTGGCAAAGCAGTCCATGTTTGGCGCTTTTTCTTTCAAAATTGATTTTCCAAAACCAATTGCTAGAATTGGACTCTTTGGTGTTTATCAGTCTCACATTGTACTTTGTGAGATTAGATTTAGAACCGTGACGGGAGTCCAAACTGTAGGACGACCAATTCGCGCCTTCTTCGAAAGGGGGGGGGGGCGTGAAGAAAGTCGAGTCCACAGACCTCTCGATACAAGGAGAAAGGATAAGCGGTGCGAATACCACAAGGACCATAGTCATGACACTGACAGTTGTTATGCACTGAAGGACCACTTGGAGGAGCTGGTACAAGACGGCTGGCTGGCGCAATGGCGCAATACATCCGAAAGAATAATCCATCAAACATGGTAGCCGTACGGCCGGATTCACCTCCATTTGGTGTAATTCACATGATATACAGCTTGCCATTGACAGCTGAGGTACATACAATTCAGTTGCAACCTAGCTTGCATAAGCCAATCACACTAGCAAAACGGCCCCATGAAACTGGGAGGATTAGTTTTGACAACACCGACTTAGTTGGAGTAACTCTCCCCTACGCCGATCCCCTCATCATCGAGCTACGCATGAACAGATTCACCATTGAACATGTTCTCATCGATTAGGAAAGCACTTCGGAAATAATGTATTACAAGACGTTTGTTAAACTCGGCTTCACTAACTCAGATTTGTTGCCTGCTGATTACCCATTATTCGGCTTCAATGCTAACCCCGAGTATCCTTTGGGCAAGATCACACTACCAGTTCGGGCGGGCACCAGATCAGTAGATGTAGAATTTCTAGTCGTCAAACTTCCGTCACCATACAATCTCATCACGGGAAGAACTTGGTTGCATACCATGCAAGCTGTGCCAAGCACCTGTCATCAATTACTTCATTTTCCGACTAAGTATGCCATTGAACAAATTCAGGGTTCTCAAAAAATGGCACAAGTATGCTACCTTGTTGCTGCTATAAAGAGACCAAAGGAAATAGAAGCAAATTCAATTGAAGTATTGGATTGGGAGAGCCTCGAGGACATTGGGAAAATCCCCAGCGAAAAGGCAACTGAAGATCTGGATCAGATCAAAATTAATAGGAGTCATGACAAGTTCTTCATGATCGGCACTTCCTTGAATGAAGTTGACAAACATGAACTTTTATCCTTCTTACTTGGCAACCTTGATGTGTTTGCGTGAACACCATACGACATGCCAAGGGTGGATCCATCCGTGGCCTAGCACCGCTTAAACGTTGATCTGAAATATAAGCAAATCTTTCAGAAAAGTCGGCGGTCATCCGCGGAGCATGCTTCGGCCGTTATTGAAGAAGTTGACTGATTGCTTGATGCCGAGGCAATTTGCGAAGTAACCTATCCCACATGGTTGTCCAATACCGTGGTTGTAAAGAAGAAGAATAGATCTTGGCGTGTTGGTGTGGATTTCACAGATTTGAACAAAGCTTGTCCCAAGGTTTGTTTTCCCCTTCCCATAATTGACCAACTCATAGATGCAACGGCACATCATCAACGTATGAGTTTCTTGGACGCCTACAGAGACTATCACCAAATTGCCATACATCTGGAGGATCAGGAAAAGACCGCATTCCTCACCCCAAGAGGAACCTATTGCTACAAGGTCATGCCTTTCGGGTTGAAGAATGCGGGGGCAACTTACCAGAGGCTGGTTATTGCCATGTTCAAGGAACAACTCAGCTGCACCACGGAAGTATACATCGATGACATGGTGGTCAAATCCAAGGAAAAGAACGCCCACTAGCCGATTTGGCAGATACACTCGGCATTCTTTAAAAGCACAAAATGAAATTGAACGCCTCAAAGTGTGCATTCGACATTAGATCCTGCAAATTCATCGGCTACATTGTAAACCACAACGGAATAGAGGCCAACCAGAGGCAGATCACAGCAATTCTAGAACTTGGTCCTCCTCAGTCGGTCAAAGAGGTTCAGAAGTTGATGGGAATGGCCGCCACGCTTAACAGGTTTATCAGCCATTCCACAGATCGCTGCTGACAATTCTCACACACTTCGGCAAGGAAAAGCTTTTGAATAGACCCCCGAGTGCCAGGCCGCTTTGGATGGCTTGAAAACTTATCTTCGATCAGTATCACTTTTGGTAACCCCCTCGGCAGGCGATCTACTCATTTTGTATCTGACTTGGCGGTCAGCATTGTACTTTTAAGGGAAGAACTCGGGGAGCAGCGACCAATTTACTATGTAAGCAAAGCAATGGCCGACGCTGAAACACATTATCTACCACTGGAAAAGCTCATCCTTGCCATCATCATGGCTGCCAGAAAACTGATGCATTATTTTTAGGGGCACACTATAGGGGTACTAACGGACTATCCTCTCTGGTCAGCGCTCCGTAGTGTGGAAGCATCAGGGCGCGTTTTGAAATGGACTTTGGAACTCAGCCAGTATGTGTAGACACCCCATTTTTGACCGGCCTTAAGACTCAGACGTCACCAGTTGAGTGCTCGGTGATGATGCATATTGTGCTCGTTTTGACGTTGCGGAGTCTCGGCTGAGAGCCTTACCTCCGGACTTCGGAGCTCTTTTGTGCTTTGCTCGGTTTACGAACCAGATCCTATTTTCTCTATTTTGTCTTCCCGAAGGGAGGGAGAGGTCTCGTAGACCATCTCTCAGTGGTCGTAGGCTACGTTTCATGGTCGTAGGCCATTTTTCCCCTTTGGAGACCAGTTTTCGATTTTCGGAGCCATCGGCCGTGTGCCTCGATTCGGGACCGCATAACTACATCTGTTTGCTCCGATTTTTGGCACACACCTTGTTTCCTCTCTTTTGACGGACACTGTGGCCCGAGAGAACACCTTCATGGTCGCACGCCACTTTCGGTACCTAACAGCCTGTTTTCGGGGCCCCAGGCCACGTGTTTTGGCCCTCGAACCCTCGTTTTGCATCAGTTAGGGTTCATTTTTGGTATGGACCCTATTTTCATTGTTTGGAAGGTGGTAGGATGGTGGGAGACCAGCAATTCTTTTGAAAACATTTTCTCTCTCCTCCAGTCGATTTTCTTGACAGAAAGCTGGTTTTTCTCACTTTTGGACCTTAATTTCTGGTCTCCCATACCACCATTGTGTTGTACTCATTTGGGAGGTCACCAATATGGGTAGGCCGACTAGCTTTTCTTCCTGACCCTTTTGAACCTTGCTAGAAAGCTCATTTTTCTCTCACCTGGGTCACATTTTCTGGTCTCCCACCATATAACTATATTCTACTCATCTGGGAGGCCACTTTTCTAGTATGGCCGACCAGCATTTCAGGTTGACCCTTTTGAACCCTGGTTGGCCGAAGTGGTCGGCCGAACACTTGAACTGGTCGGCCTACCTTTTGCTTTTTGGCCTTCCTGAGTGCAACACAGCTGTGCCAGCTGTGAAGCACTTGACCCTTCCTCCGAGATTTTGAGCCTTTGTTTGTCTTCTTAAGGAAGCTTTGGTCCATTTGCTTAGCTTCTAGGAGAAGTTTGACCCTTTTGTCAAGCTTCTTGAGGAAGCTTGACCCCTTTGGTCTAGCTTCCTCAAGAAGCTTGACCCTTTTGGTTAAGCTTTTTTGAGAAGCTTTGACCCTCTCTTGAGGCTTCTCCAAGAAGTCTTGGCTCTTCTCCTCTATAAAACCAACACTCCCCCTCCATTTGGAAGGGTTAGAAAAACCAACCAAGACATATACACTCCAACCTCCATATCTCTCTCATCCAAGCTCAAATACCCCATTGTTCTTGGCCATTACACCACACCTCATAGCCTACCACCTCCACCATCCATTCAATCATCTTGGAGCTATTTTTCAGAGGTTGAAGACTCATCTTTTTGGTCCAGAACTTGCTGCATTGCTGTGCTACAAGGGTAAGTCCTCATTTCTCCTTTTTTTTTGCATTATTTTGCTTCATAACTTAGTCCTATTTGCAAGCATTTCTGGGTTTCATTATAAACTGAAAAGTGCCTTATTTTGAGCTCCTCTTGAGGTTTGATTAAGGACACTTTTCTATTTGAGGTCATATACCTCCTTGTATGCTTTATCCCTCTTTGTAGGCTTATTTTGCTTCATATCTTAGCCCTACTTATGAGCATTTTCGAGATTTTTTGTAAACTGAAAAGAGTCTTATTTTGAGCCCCTCTTGATGTTTGATTAAGGGCATTTTTCTGTTTGAGGTCATTTACTTCCTTGTATGCTTGTTTGCCTCCTGTTTTGAGCCTTGCATCTAGGCCTTTGTTGCATGCTTTGTTTGGCCTTCTAGCCATTAAAATCTAGTGGATTTTCAGTGGCTAATACACTGTTTTGAGAGCCAAAATCAGAGTGGGGGGACCCCCTCTCTCCTTGTCTTGTTTGTTGGCCCTTTTGGCCTTCCAAAGGGGCTCCATCTTACATGCTTTGAAGTCTTGTTTTAGGCCCTATTATGTGAGTTTTGAGGTCTACCTTAGCTCTGTCTAGAGCCCTTTTGGCCATATTTTGTGTCCCTCATGCATGTGTGGAGCAATCCTCCTCAAGGCCTTTCAAGGGGACCTTTCATTGCATGTTTCATTGACCCATTTCAAGGCCCTTTTGGTGAGTTTTAGGGCTTTTATAACTGATTTCTAGAGTTGGTTTTGCCATTTTACATGTCTATCTTGTATGTGTTGAGTAATCCACCTCATGGCCCTCCAAAGCAGCCTATCATTTTTGCATGCATTGGATACATTTCAGTGGTTATTTGGGCATATTTTAGCATACCATGTTCCTATTTGTGGCTGGTTTGGTGACCTCTCTTGTGCTTTATATACATGCCATGTAAACCATGCTTACTAGCTTATGTCGCATGTTGTTTTAGACCTTCATGTTAGCCTTTTGTGGCCATGCTTAGAATTGATTTGGTGCATGTTTAGGACTGCCTTGGCTCTGTTTTCATGCCTCATGGTCAAATAATGCTTACTTTGCATACTTGTGGTTTAATGCATTTGTCTAGTTTTGAGTTTCGAGGCTTATTTCGTGCATTGGGTGACGTATTTCCATGATTTGGGACCATTGAGCATCTTATTTCAGAGTTGGAAATTGTATGTTTGTATGCCATCTTTCATCCCTTGCCATGCTTTGGTAGAGTGGCATTTGATGCCTTAGGATCGGTCCCTTGCATCGTGCATGTTTGCATGTGTTTCAGTTGTCTCATTTCCATCATATGGCCACTGATATGGGTGTGGCTGAGGTCTACTCATATTGGTGTATGTTCATCTTGCATTGAGAATGCCAGTTAGTTCATGTTGTTGCATGTTTGGCGTTTGCATTGCGTATGCTAGGTTGTTAGGTGCATTGTGCATGCCAAGTCATTCCTCGCATCGTGTATGCTAGGTTGTTAGTTGCATTGAGTATGCCTTAGTTCATGAGCGTTGTGCATGTCATGTAGTTCATAACATTTGTGCATGCTAGTCGCGTTCGCATCACTTAGTTGCATCGCATTAGGGTTGCATGATAGTTTTGCATTGGTGCATGCCATCTCATTGCATTGTGTTTGGGATAAGAGTTAGCCCAAACATGGGAAACGAGGGACATTTCGTACTCAAAGTGACGAAACGTGTCTCAATTCCCAGTCGCCGACACTCCGGATTAACCGTGATGGAGTCTAAGCCTTGTTGTGTTTATACTTGCATTCATTCCATTGAGTCGTGCAATTCGACTTCTCGGCCATCATGCATCGAGATGCGTGATTAGTGGCACGAGGATCGAGGTCTACACTCCTTTGAGCTTGTGCAAGGACGGGGAGAGTGGTCTTGCACACATATATTGAAAATACCTTGCTTTCTCTCCCTCTTGCCTTTGTTGCAGAAAAACCAGGATCCAGGGGCAGAAAGTGGTCGGTCGACTAGGTTTTTTGGCAGGCCGACCACCTTTTTTGGTTTCCACCACAAAGGGTGGTCGGCAGGTGTCTCCAAAGCCAATACCTGGTCGGCAGCCTTCCCAAGGTGGAGTTTCAGCCTTCTGGAGCTTTGTGCAAGTTTCTAAAATCAGTTGCAAACAAAGGCGAGACGAGGCATTGCGATGGAATTTCCCGACGAGGCGACTCGAGCATGCATGCATCTTTCATCATTCGGAATAGAGCTGAGGCGGTTCATGAATTTGCATACCAGTTTATTGCTTTCCTAGTTAATTTGTTAATTAATTAGGGTTTTGTAATATTTAATTATTCATTCGGACCGTAATTATTTATTCGGACTGTATTATTTATTCGGACCCTCCGAGCGAGGGCACAACTGTAATAAGTGTGCGTGTGTGTGATGCATGTCTTCCAACCCGTCTTTCTCCATTTTATTTATCAGCTTATGATGGTTAGATTAGGGCATGTTTCAATTAGCATACTTATGCTCGCATGTTTGCATTCATTCATCTGTCTTGCATGCACCGGGCTCGGCGCATCATACTAACTGCATTGTATTTTAATTCCGAGTTGAATACTTGTTAGCTGTAGCATTTCACATGCCATCTTTAGAATAGCCGAGCCTATTGTAGTTGCATTCTTGCATGTGTTGCAGTAGGCATTTCTGTATAGCTAGGATCATGCGTGGATTTCTAACATAGCTTTTGTTTTGGCTTGGAGTACTCGGTAAGTTTTATGTTTCAGTATCCTTGCATGTGTGTGAGTGGCTTCCATGATAGCATGCTTACCATGAGGCTACGTGCTTATGTGATATAACTGCCTGAATGCTTGTGGATGAAGGTTGGATTATCTGAATTGGAATAATGCATTGACTGTGAGTTTTAAGCCCACTAGATAGTGGCAAAACCATCTTTTCTAAGCCTACCCGAGGGTGGCAAAATCTGCATTTTAAGCCTACTTGCGAGTAGCAAACTGCTTTTAAAAACAAACATGAAATGTTTCGTTCCAATTCAGGCGATCCAGTCTATACTTGTATGCTGTGCGCGTTGCATAGTAAATCTAGGCTAATAACCGGAATAAGAATGCATAATGTTTTCAAAACTCGATATCATGATTAGTAGAGGCCGATCTTTGATCGCGCGAGCGAGGGTGCCCACGAAGTGACCTTCCCCAATCGTACCCAAGTTCCCGAGCCGAGGCAACTTTGGTGATGACGGACACGTGGCCTTAGGCAAACGAGTCAGGGTTTCCTAAATTCCCCAAAATAAAATATTTAGGTGGCGACCCTGTATTTGGCAAAGCAGTCCATGTATGGCACTTCTTTCAAAAAAATCTGTTTTCAAAAACGATTTGCCGGATTTGGACTCTTTGATGATTCGTCAGTCTTGCATTGCACTCTACGAGATTAGATACAGGACCGTGACATTTGAGTCTTGAACTGTAGTGAGCCCATAATGAACAGAACGGGATTCATCCTCCCGGGACATTCAGGGTCGTACAGTTTCTGGCGACTCTGTTGGAGAGTTAGAGAACTTGACTCGAACTCATGATATCTTGTTTTGATTACACTTATGTATTTCTTTGCATTGCATTTGCATTGGTGCACCTAGGATGCCGTGTTTTCCGTATGCTATTCCTGAACGGTTTGCCGGAGGCTCGCTTCGAGAAACGTGCCATAAGGCTGACTGGTTGCGAGCTCTGCCATGACAGGAACACAAACCCCGGTTTTACCGGGGCACCCTTTTTGACCATTCGACCTAGTGCATATTCAGAATCCATAGTGACCATTCCAAACTAGGATAGGTTGCTTACCCGATTATCGGTTGTTTGAAACCGCTGCGTACGTAGTGAAACCCTAGCTCCTGATAAAATAGGACAGGGAAACCCTACCCCAACATAGGGGTGTTTTGGCTCTCACTTGCTTGCTATGTGCTTTTAGAGTGCGTCTCTACAGGAATGCATGTATCAGTTTGCATGTTTAGGGTATCAGGCCTGCAGGCACCGGTTCAGTGATTTGGGGATAATGATCAGTGTTTAAGAATAGTATCTTCAGCTTATCGACTGTGTGTTGTGATGCCCAACTGTGTGTTGTGTATTTATTTAAACCGTTATGCTGTCCATTTGTCTGGTTGTTTATTTCCTTATTATTGCTTTATTTATCTTTTTGCTAGGTAGTTTAGCACAATTGCTTCAGACCAAGCAGATATTCCCCAAGCACTCTGGACAAGAGGTCGCCGACTCAATCGATCTGAGGATCTGGTCGACGGACAACCAGTGTTCCACTCTCTACCCCCAATTATCAGACGGAGGTCGAGGAAATGCAGTGTATCCGAGCAAAGATTGCCAGATCAATGGACTTTGAACAGTCAGGTTGAGCTTCCCGAAGTTACTCCAAAGTTAGACCTACAGGTAGTTCAGATAGATTAGGGCAGTATGGCAGGAACGACAGGAGTTGAGGAAATGATGCGTCAGATGCAGGACACCATGAGAGCCATGCAGCAGGACGCTGTTCGTCGAGATGAATTTGCCAAACAACAGGCCGAGATCATGGCCCAGCAGGCAGAGTTAATTGCCAGGTTGCAACAACAAATCGGGGTATCTGCTTCGCACCAAGCTCCTCTCCCACCAGGAATTTCGCCACCAGGGGAGTTGCCAAATGTCCAGGGAGAGACGGACATTTCGACAGGGTTGGCTCCGCCCTCGATTCTACCTCAATTATCCAAGGCACCTATGCCTATCAATCAACCAGACTCTCTCTTCGAGTTAGAGGTCAACCCTACCGCGTTGAAACTGAGCAAACTTGAGAAGTTGTTCAAGAAATCCCAAGGGGTGAAGTCTATCCCGGACATTGAGGACGGGTATACTGACATGGCTGTGATGTTGCCAGATAGGTTCAACATGCCACAAATCGATCGCTTTGACGGATCTGGGGATCCCATGGTGCACCTCCGGTTGTTCTCAAATATACTACGGTCGATGGGCCTCACCAGACCGCAGAACCTTTCATTATTCGGCCGAACCCTGTCGGGTGTGGCCGCTATCTGGTACGCAAAATTAGAAGACGATGTTAAGCGAAACTGGGATGAGATGGCCGAGGTTTTCATTGCACAGTACTCCTATAATACGCAAATCGAGATTACAACCCATGATCTTGAGACAACAAGACAGGAGCCTAAGGAGAGTTTTTCGAAGTTCGTAGCCAGGTGGAGGGCGAAGGCCTCAATGATGACCCTAAGGCCTACTGATAAGGACCAAATCCGGATGATTGTGAGCAATCTCCAGCCTAAGCTGATGTAGAAAATGACTGCGCTCCCTTTCCCTACCTTTTCAGATTTGCATGAGATGGGAGTACAGATTGAAGATGCCTTGAAACAGGGCTTGATTGATAATGACAGAGAGCAACCCAGAAGAACCTTCAACCGCAACAACAATACAGGCACCAGCACTGCCGCAAATGCTAGAGCTTCAGAAGTAAGCATGGTCACCACCATTCCCCCTCCAAGACCCATGGCAGCTACGTCCTTCTTCGGCTCGTCTGGAAGCAACACACAAACCATCAAATACCAACCTCGAGGCCAAAGAACCTTCACCCCATTATATATGCCCCTGTCCAAGGCTCTAGGGGTATTAATCAGGAAAGGGCACTTAAAGCCCCTAGAGCCGAGGCCATTGCCAAATCCACTCCTTCCCTCTCATAACCCAGCAAAATACTACGCATATCACCAACAACATGGTCACGACACTGACCAATGTTTTAGATTGCGTCACGAGATTCAGGATCTCGTTGACAAGCAGGTGATTGTGCCTCCCGAAAAACCTAATGTCACAACAAACCCTCTCCCACAACACAACCAAGCTCCACCCCCCAAACATATCAACTTTATCCAGACTAGGGTCGTGTCTTACGATCCTAGCATATATATTACCCTGTCCCACCTACCCAAGCCGGAGGTGCTCCTTCCTGACTGCACTGACTTGTGCATGTTGGACATCTCCAGAATACAACCTGAACCAATGGTGGTGACTGCCGAAGACAAAACAGGGGAGATTTTAGGGGAGAATGGGATTGTTGAGTCAGAATCTGAGGAATCTAGGAGTTTTGTTGAGGAGGTATACAGTTCGAGTGACTACATTCTATCAGTAGGCCGAGTTGGGCCAAATGTGGAATTGTTGGCAGGTGCAGAGCTTTGTGTGATATAGGGGGATGAATTTGGTCAGAGGATAAATGACTTGGCAGCTGTGGAGGAGGATTTTGCTAACCTCCAATTTTTCAATGAACAAGATCCAGAGGGCATGGTAGTCAACTAGTCAGATTTCGAGGAGTCAGCAGAGGTCACCGGGTGGCTTGATGACCTACCAGATGTTGTTGACGAGACTCAGTTGGGACAGGGCCCGGCAGGGGCAAGAACATCAATTGTGGCTGGAAGGGCCGAAAATCAGAATGCATCGCTGGAGAACACCGGTGCTAAGAATTTCACTCAGGATCTGGGCATTTTGAATGCAGGAATTATTGAACAGCCAGCTATATTGACGCAGTTGGAACAAGAAAGATTTGGGGATTCTGAGAGAATCAGGAAAGCTAAAGCCCTCGTAGGGATTGAAAGTGCCGTGTGCACGGGTACAGAGAATGCTGCGAGCATGTGGACAGAAAGTACTGCGGACATAATTGTACCGGAGCTAGACAGGTGTCTGTTGGTTGCCGATGGAATGTGGTGGGAGGATGATGATCTATGTCTTGCCCACACGGATGAAGATTGGGGGAGCAACCAACCAGACGATACCTGGTACATCGACGAAGTCGACCATATGACTAGGAGTGGACAGTATTTCAAGCCTCCACATCTAGATCAGCTAGAGGCGTCTAGGAAAGATAAGGAGGCAGAGAAGCAAATTGAAGAAGAGGCTGTACTGAAGCAGTTAAAAAAGATACAGGCAGACATCTCCATCTGGGGACTGCTTATGCCATCACAAGTGCATCGACATGCTGTCTTATCAGCCATGGACAAGGCCAAGCTCTCTATAGACACCACGCCCGAACAGCTAGTGGGCTTAGTTTTTCCGGGAGGAGTTACCCCGATGTTAACCTTCTCCGACAAGGAGCTGCCACCTGAGGGTGCGAGTCATAACAAGCCACTCTACATCTCCGTGGAGTGTAGAAACATATGGATACCCGTGGTACTTGTCGACACAGGGTCCGCCATCAATGTGTGCCCGGCAAGAACTGCATATGTAATCGGTTTAAAGACCGCGGACTTTGTGCCGACAGCCCAGGTGATTTGGGCATATGATAACACGAGCAGACAAGTAATGGGGACAGTGAAAATTCAGGCCAAGGTTGGGCCGGGACAACATGAGGTAGACTTTCACGTCTTAGAAGTTCCAGTGACCTTAAATCTGCTTTTGGGGCGGCCGTGGTTGCACCAGGTGAAGGCAGTTTCATCCACCTTGCATCAGATGGTGAAATACCCCCATGGGAACAGAGTAGCCATTGTTTTTGGGAATTCATTGATCCATCCACCACCAGAGGTGTCTACACGAGTCCTGAAAATTGAGCACGGTATAGAGGATGTGTTCTTATCCGGTTTCACTCTGGCTGAGGCCCGGGTCGTGCAGAACATTTTGGCTGTTAATGAGGGGGTGTATGTCAGTGCTCAATCAATATACCTCATGAACAAGCTTCAACACATCCCCGGGATGGAATTGGGAAAGAGCGGCCAGAAGGGCGTTGCAGCGTTGGCCGAAGTGCCACACAACCCACATACCTTTGGTTTGGGTTATTTGCCCACCAAAGAGGATTAGATAAGGAAAGGTAAGGAGATGGCTGGGAGAGCTAGAGCAAAAAAGGCAGGGAAGCCATATGAGTTAATGCACCAACCCATCTAAGGTACCCTAAATGGCTGCTTCGTTCGGGAGGGGGAGGATTTTCCATTTTGCGGCTTCCCGGAACCATGGTTGAACGCGGAGAGGAAGCATATGCCCGGGTTTAAGATCTTCTTTGACCTGTAGTTATTCGGGGATGACGTTGCCGAAGAGCAGATAGACCCATTAGCTGAGGTTGAGCAGAGCAAGAAAGTGGAGTCTGAGGACGCCGAAAGTGAAATGGGTGTAGCGCTGGCGTGTCTACTTTCAGATCCTCCGATCGAATAGAAATGCTTGGGAGATAATTTCTCGGTATGCGTGATCGGGAAAGAAATGGCTGCGGGCCTACCAGCAAACATTTTGGATGCATCTATCGCACCCTCTCTCATTTGACAATATGAAAAGGGATTTTTGTCAAGCAGCACCGAGTCAGGTAGTCAGCTAGAATCTAATTCCACCGAGTCTATTGAGTCGGAATCAGGTTCCAGCTCGACTAAGTCTGAGTCTGGTATTCCAGGGGGTGATAACCCGGATACCACAGTCCTGTCCAGGTCATCTTTTTCTTTCTCTTTTGAGTCTGTTGTAACCGAAGAATCAGACGATTTGGATATGCTTAATGAGAATGATGCGCCTGTGGTTTTTGAGTACTTTCTGTGCCCTTGATTTATTGCATTAACTCAGACTTTCAAAATTTTGATGAAAATGACGAGGAAAAAATTCCTCCGATCTTGCAACGCTTAATTGAACAAGAGCAGGAAAGATTTGTCAAACCTTTAATGGATGAAATCATTACTGTGAACATTGGTACTGAGGAGGACCCGCGGCTGGTCCAGATCAGGTCCACATTGTCTTCGGAGGAACGCGAGCGCTTAGTCGCTTTATTAAAAGATTTCAAAGATGTTTTCGCGTGGTCCTATGAAGACATGCCTGGAATCGATCCTGAGATTGTACAACATCGAATCCCTCTTGACCCCGAGGCCCGACCTGTTAAACAAAAACTCAGAAGGATCCGCCCAGACTGGGCTCTCAAGATTAAGGAAGAGGTCACCAAGCAAATTGACGCAGGTTTCCTGCTGGTATCCGAATACCCAACTTGGTTGGCCAACATTGTTCCGGTGCCGAAGAAGGATGGTAGGATCTGGGTATGCGTGGATTTCAGGGACTTGAATAGAGCTAGTCCAAAGGACAACTTCCCCTTGCCGCATATCGATGAGTTAGTGAACTTCACAGTGGTGCATGCTTTGCTTTCATTCATGGATGGCTTTTCGGGCTACAACCAGATAGTAATGGCACCTGAAGATCGAGAAAAGACTGCATTCACCACCCCGTGGGGGACCTATTGCTACAGGATAATGCCATTTGGGCTGAAGAACCCTGGAGCTACATATCAACGGGCCGCGACCACAATATTGCATGACATGATCCACAAAGAGGTTGAAGTGTATGTGGACGACATGATTGTCAAGTCCAAAGAAAGAGAGGGCCACTACACCGCCTTGCAAAAGTTTTTTCAAAGGATCAGGGAATTTTGGACCAAAGCGGAAAATTTTTGGACCAAAGCGGAAAATTTTTCAAAAGTTGACTTTGTTCAAAATTAATCTTTTTACAACCTAGACCATTTTTGGACCAAAGCGGAAAATTTTCAGTACTCATAACCTTCAATTTCATTGATTTCAATACAGAGTTCTCCTGCTCTTGCATACAAATTGAAGTTGCTTTTTATTACATTCATAAAGAAAACTTGAAAGTACTAACAAAGCAATAAATTTGGGGCATAGATAAGTCAGGTGTTTCTACGCCCCCTCCCAGAGCTGGTCGAAGCCTCCGATGCCAAAGTGGGCCCTTCCTATGCCTTTTCATTGAGCCAATCCAAACACTCATCAGACAAGGTGCAACTGAAAGTGGGTGCGGGAGCCAGGAGTTCTCTAGTCCTCCATGCTGTGGCATACCGGGCAAGCTGTGCGCCTCGGGCTGGGAATGCAGCAGGGTACTCTATCCCCTCTGGCGGGCAAGTCTGATCATGCCCGAACTGGCGTTGGAATCGAAACAGAAAGTAGAAGACACATTGTGTCATGCCAATCAATTGAATCCCAGGTTAACGGGTCATGTTGTAACCCATTGCCGGCAGGTTGAGCCAAGGGCAGCGCCATGCAATGCGGTTTGCAGACAAACTGCACATCCAATTGTACCACCACCCCTCATCCAGGGCATCGACCAGGCGTTGTCGAAAAAAGTAGCCGCGAGCTGAGTATACTGGGCAAGACTCCACAATCTGTAACTTGTCCATCAACCACACCTGGGGAGGGATAAAAAAAATGAGAGAATAAAGAATAGAGAGATGTACGATGAGAGAAAAGAAAGAAAAGGGTTTTGTGAGAAAACCCGAGCCTGAGGGCCGAGTGATGTGAGCAATACATATGTGAGGTTAGGTGGGAAACATTACCTGCAATAGTAGTGGGCTCCCCGCAAGCCTAGCCGTCTCCCGGCGATGAAAAGCATCTAAGCCCATCAATGTCTCAGCCAATGTCATGGCAATGCAGCTCTTACCCTCCTTCAAACCTTGGGCAACCTCGATCAACTGGACACAGAATCCACTAGAGCCCGGGGCGAGCAAGAAATGAGATAGCAAGCATAGGCAAAGCGCGTGTCACCGATAGCCCTGCCAATGATGGTCGCCGCGGTCACCAGCAGTGGAAAAACGATGAATCAAGCCGAGGATGTCTAGTTCCCGTTGCAGATCAGAGACCGAGCGTCATGTAAAGTGAGGCCGCACATTCGTCCTAGGGCTTGGACATGGCTAAACCGGAGTTGAGGCAAGATTTCCTCATTGCGCTCGGATTCCATTAAAGCTTGAAAATCTTCGAAGGTTGGACACCTCTCTTGCCCGCTGAAGCTAAAGACGTGTGTTACCGGGTTCCAAAACCTTGCCGCGGCATGGAGGAAAGGATGATGCAGCAGAGTACGGCCTAGCGTGAATAGTGCATTCAAGCCGAAGCCCCGAAAGTTCAACTTTTCCGAGCCATCAAGAGAGGCTACCCAAGCTGTGAGATTTTGGATGAGGAACGCCTCCATTTTGATGCAAAACTGAGACAAAATGAATGAACCATGAAGCTGGGACTTTTATAGAGGATAAGGCACTGTTCGGGGGACACGTGTCAACAAACTGGTGGTTGCCAAGCCAAGTGGTCAGCCGGCCACCTTTTCTGGTAGGCCGACCACCCTTTTGGTCTTCATTGAAAAAAACTAGTCGGCCAGCTCTCTTAGGTGGTCGGCCATGGAGAGAAGTGTGGCTTTGGTCTTGTCCTAGCCTCTAGAAGAGAGTTCCTGGCATTTCCATGCATTGGGAGTGTTGAAGGTGCGAGTTTTCCTCCGTTTCGGATGCGTTCCGTCATCCAGATCGTCTGAAATACATTTTGTTTATCGAGTTGTTGTTAAGTCTTGCTTATCGAGTTGTCGTTTTGTCTATCGAGTTGTTGTTTTGTTTATCAACTCGTTGTTTTGTTTTTCGAGTTGTTAAGTTTTGTCGAGTCGGCGAGTTTTGTGTATCGAGTTATTACTTTTTGTTTGATCAACATTGTTGTGTCTTGCTTATCGAGTTGTATCGAGTTGTTACTCTTTGTTTGATCAACATTTTTGTGTCTTGCTTATCGAGTTGTATTGAGTTGTTACTCTTTGTTAAATCAACATTGTTGTGTCTTGCTTATCGAGTTGTAAACTTGCTAAGGTTTCGTTGTTTCTTAGTAAGTTAAGTTGTTTAGTTTGTTGTGTCGGTTCATTACCTGACTCGGCAATTTTCGGTGCACAATTCCATTCAATCTCATTTTCGTGCAAAATGATGCGATGCAATGCTGAGAACATAAAATACAACACTTTTTCAAAAAGCTGTTTCATTCCATCATGCTTCCTTTGTTACAATATTTTACAACAAGGGTACAAGTATTACAGAAAATAAAACTGCCTAATAATGTACAATGTGCTACAACTACTAGTAGAAAAAAGCAAATAAAGCAGGGAACAGCCTCATCAATGCTATCAAGCACAGGAGTAAGAGGCCCTCTTTGTCCTCTTCTGCGGAACAGCCTCTGCACCATCATCATCATCGGAATCGGAGTCGCCGCCCTCAGAATCCTCCTCGGCATCATCTCCACTACCGGAACTGGAACCAGAGTCCTCCTCTCTGCCGGCGAATGTCTCTGACTGGGGATGTGCAGGCTCCTCCTCCTCACTGGACTCCTCCTCTACGACAGGTGCTCTGCATCTGCCTCGGCCGCGAGTCGAACCCCCTCTCCCAGCTCTCCGAGGAGGCCTGGATGGCCCAGCCTATGGCCCAGTATGTAGCGGAGGCATCCGAAAAAAAAGAGCGCAATTTGAATACATCAGCCAAAGTATGTATATCAGATGTAGATGCAAGAAAACTACGAGGGGTGTGTGTATGCAATACAGTACATGAATGTGGTGTGTGTCAGATGTGCTCTATACATACAGTCAATCAATACAATGAAATGTTCAAGTTCAGCATGTCGTCAGAAGTATGATAAATACAAGAAAACTAAAGAGTACCGGGACACCGACGATGGACAATTGCGTCTCTCTCTGCAGGACCATGCCCTCGAGTGAGGCTACTAACCCGAGTAACCCCTCTGTATACTCCCTGGTAGGCTGCAGATACAAGCTCAAGTCATCAATGAGTAAACAAATGAGTACCTAGGTGGTAAACGAAAAGCAGTGGAACATACGGGTGGTGAGTCAGGATCGCTGAGTATCGGTGATCGGGCATAGGGGGCTCTATCAGAATCGGGTATGAAGTCCCGTATCGCCATCCTGTCAGCTCAATCAGGATAGCTGGCCATCCGGCTTGATAATACGTCGGGGGAATCGGGGAAACCAGCCCAGCCCCACCTCTAGATGTACCGGCCCTGTTAGTAGAAGGGATATCTGCAACCTAAGCTTGACTTGATGATGGCATGCCAGCAGACCTCCTCGTGGGGGTACGGACACCTGTCAATGGAGGCATCAAGTATATATGACGGTAGGTCGCGTACTCTCCCTCCTCCAAATACAGAAGTACATCAGTGCCCAGCATGGCCGACTCAACATCCTGGGGAGTGAGCCCCTCAGTGGACTACATGTCGACCGGAGGTGCTGCAAGGACACTCTGCTCGGGGTAGCCCATAGTCTGACGCATGAAGCGATCCCCCAGAAACCAGGCCCTACCAACGGGCCCCTGAAATAAGATCCTGTACCGGGAAGCGGCCCACCCCCCAGCAAGTTGAAATCTGGTATTTCCACCCAAGGGCGCCCAGGGCTGCCATGTGATCTGCAGATAACCAATGCATGAGCCGATAGAAATCATAAATGTACAAAAGGAATCAGAGATGAAAACATGAAGAGCTGAGAGTTCTGAATTACCTCTGTCGGCCGCACTGTGTCAAAATACTGCCGCAGGTAGGGCAAAGTCTCTCGGGCCCTCGGCCGGTACTGGCCCTCGAATACAAGTGAGTAAGGGATCGTGAGAGGCACTGCCACCTCAAGCTCCGGGGCCAGCGTCGGAAAGTACGCGAAAACCCAGAGCTGTGGAAAACAAGGCAATAGCCATCAAAATACAGGATGCTGAGTGCAGAATGTGAATAAATGTACAGAGAATGCAGAATGTTGAGAGCATAATGCAAAGTACAGAACATAAAGTGTGCCGTGTGTGCAAGGTACAAAAAATGAAAAGCAAAAATGTAAATCAAGAGGGCAGAAAGTACCTCCCAAGCTCTCCAATAGCCACCAACTATGTTCCCCCGCCCGCGGAAGGTCGCACTCATATAGCAGTAGAGGGTAGCCAGGCCGGCGCCACCCCAGTCATACCGACTGACTTGTGGTAGGTCTACCAGAGCACTCAGAAGATAGAGTTCGACGGTGTTTCCCCTATCGGAGAACAGAGTGGTCCCGAGGAGGAACATCAAGAACCCTCAAGTGTACTGTGCTATCTCCTCGGGAGTCTCAGGCTCGATCCCCCTAAAATGTGTGGAAAACCAAGTGTACCGGACCCTGCCCGATGCTCTATCAACCGGTGGGCGAGCTCCCAATAGATAGATCCAGGCGACCTCCCACTCGCCCATATCCTCATCATAAGGGATGGCCTAACCTCCCACGTCAAGGCCTGTCAATACAGCAAAGTCGAACGGGGTCATAGTCATGTCCCCGGTAGCTGAGAAATGGAAGGAGTTGGTGGTGTCCTACCATCTCTCTACAAGGGCACCCATCAATGTCCTGCTAGCAGGATAGCGAGATATCCTCGTGCAAAAGGGTCCGAACCCTGCCTGGTCAACCCAATCACGAACGGCCTCCGGGAGCTCTATGTACCACTCCCTCGCAACAATGGAGCCATATCCTCGTGTGACACGAGAAGACACCTGCATTCATAATGAACACATGTATTCAGTTTCAGAATGAAATGAATAAGCTGTGTGCAAATGAAATGTATGAGCTGTGTGCAGACCAAATCAGACACTATGCTGTGAGCTGCGTGCAAATGCAATTGTGTGTTGTGTGTTCACCTCAAATATGGGCTGCGTGTTCAGAAACTCAGAGTTTGGGCTACGTGTTCAACTTTCAACAAGTGTGGGCTGTGTGTTCATCTAAAAGAATGGGCTATGTGTTCAGATTTCAAAGTTTGGGCTGTGTGTTCAACATTAAGTGTTTGAGCTGTGTGTTCAGATTTCAAAATCAGTGGGCTGTGTGTTCATCTCAAAGTTCGAGCTGTGTGTTCAACATCAAGTGTTTGAGCTGTGTGTTCAGATTTCAAAATTAGTGGGCTATGTGTTCATCTCAAAGTTTGAGCTGTGTGTTCAACATCAAGTGTTTGGGCTGCATGTTCAGACTTCAGAAATAGCGGGCTGTGTGTTCATCTCAAAGTTCGAGCTGCGTGTTCACATTCGAAAATGGGCTGCATGTTCAGAAATTCAACAGTTTGGGCTGTGTGTTCAACTCTCAACAAGTGTGTGCTGCGTGTCCACAATCAACAATGGGCTGCATGTTCAGAAATTCAACAGTTTGGGCTGTGTGTTCAACTCTCAACAAGTGTGTGCTGCGTGTCCACAATCAACAATGGGCTGCGAGTTCAGAAATTCAACAGTTTGGGCTGCGTGTTCAACTCTCAACAACTGTGTGCCGTGTGTTCACAATCAATATGTAGGCTGCGTGTTCAAAAATTCAAGTGATTGAGCTGTGTGTTCAAGATACAAACGGAATGCTGTGTGATAGACTAAATGTTCATAACAAGCTATGTGCTAGAATGAGCAGATAAACATAACGAAAGCATGAAATGCACAGAAAATGCATAATACATTGCGGAAAACGTAAAAATGAAGTACATACCTCCCGTGACTGATGAGAGAGGTGGGACTTCGGCTCCCGCAATAGCAGATCCACGGGCACTCGATCATCAAAATCGGTAAAGTGGTAGAAAACGGCGCGAGGAAGGATATGCTCCCGAGGGTGATACCTCTCGGGGTCGAATGGCCGAACCCTCGGGGGTAAAGACATGATGTCCGGCTCACCTCCGGCACCGGGAGGACCTCTGCCATAAGGGAAATGACCCACTATCTCGAAAAATTTGCAAAAAGGAGCAAAAATGAGCAAAATGAGCCAAAATTGGAAAAAGTCAACTCTCGGGAAATGAAAAAGTCAACAAAAGTCAACTCCCGAGAAAATCTTCCAAATATTGAGACAAACTTACCTCAAGTGGTGAAAATGAGGAAAAGAGCTCCGAAATCAAAATCTAGTCGGTTCAAAGTGAAGAAAACTGAAAGATTTCACGAAATAACTTTGCGTGGGGCGTTGGAAAACGCGTATAGAGCACAGATCTGAGAAGGAAAATGCTCTAGGAAGGGAGAGGGACTGATTTCGGACTTAGAGTTGTGAGCAAAAGAGCTTTGGCCGAGTATATTTAAAGAAACAAGTGTGAAAGTACCAAACTGCCCTGGGTTTGGGCTAGGTGGTCGGCCGACCACCTTTTCTGGTAGGCCGACCACCCCCCTTTACCAAACCTGGTCGGAGGCCTCCAATAGCCTCCAAACCTGGTCGGTGGTGTTCCCAAGGGGGTCTCCAAGGTCTCTTTGAACTCCCTGCAAATTTTGGTAGTGATCGGAGCCTCCGGCACTCGAGAAAGTACAAGGAAAGTGCACTTTTCGTTGCGAAATCCCTCCGCGGGAACTTCAACTCCAACTTTCGATGCGTGTTTCATCGTTACTCGTCAAGAGCGAGATGTATCCTTTTTGAATATGTTGTGACCCTTTCGGGAGGTAAACGGGAGGCCGCGATTGAGTCGCCCTCATCAAAACTTGCATTTCTTTGCTCGTTGTTTGTGTCAAATATGCATTCGAGTTTGCACTTATCCTGCATTGTTCTACACATCACTTGCATTCTCATGCACACCACTTGCATTGTTGTGCACGTTTCATTGGTATTGTCATGCCTCCATGTTTAACTTGCGTTGTCACGCACGTTTCTTCTTGCATTGCAATACACTTTCTCATCGGCACCATGTGTGTCTGCGTTCGATATAGCGTTGGACATTTGTTGCTAACTATGTTGTGCTTGTTAAGTTTCTCTCTTTTACAGGCACGATATTTTATGTATGGTTCATTTGAGACTGGTGCGACTAGACGAACCGCGCAAGTATTGTATCTTCTCCGTGTGAGACGTGGCGAGAATTGAATAATTCTCCGCATTCTTAAACTGCATGAAATGTAGTTGTTGCTTTGCATTCATGCTTAAAACTGTTGCATCTATTGTGAATACTTGCCTCATTACAGCTTGCAGCTTTGCATGATCATGAGTTACGTCCAGCTTGGTGCATTTCATTCTGTATTTTTCCTCTGCCTGCGGGCACATCTTTGTTTATCTCGCCTGTTTGTCTAAGTCTTCGGCCTTGTCAAAAATGGGTCGTCTCTAGGCTTTGACATTCACTCCCGTCACTTGTGACTTCCGAGTTCTGTCAAAGAGGGGCAACTGTAGACACCCCATTTTTGACCGGCCTTAAGACTCAGACGTCACCGGTTGAGCGCTCGGTGATGATGCATATTGTGGTCGTTCTGAGGTTGCGGAGTCTCGGCTGAGAGCCTTGCCTCCAGACTTTGGGGCTCTTTTGTGTTTTGCCTTGGTTTGTGAACCAGGTCTTGTTTTCTCTGTTTTCTCTTCCCGAAGGGAGGGAGAAGTCTCGTAGACCATCTCTCAGTGGCCGTAGGCTACGTTTCGTGGTCGTAAGCCATTTTTCCCGTTTGGAGACCAGTTTCCGATTTTCGGAGCTGTCGGCCGTGTGCCTCGATTCGGGACCGCTTAACTACATCCGTTTGCTCCGGTTTTTGGCACAGACCTTGTTTCCTCTCTTTTGAGGGACACTGTGGCCTGAGAGACCACCTTTGTGGTCGCACGCCACTTCCGGTACCTAACAGCCTGTTTTTAGGGCCCCAGGCCGCGTGTTTTGGCCCCCGAACCCTCGTTTTGCATCGGTTAGGGTTCATTTTTGGTATGGAATCTATTTTTATTGTTTGGAAGGTGGTAGGATGGTGGGAGACCAGCAATTCTTTTGAAAATCATTTTCTCTCTCCTCCAACCGATTTTCTTGACAGAAAGCTGGTTTTTCTCACTTTTGGACCTTAATTTCTGGTCTCCCATACCACCATTGTGTTGTGCTCATCTGGGAGGTCACCAATATGGGTAGGCCGACCAGCTTTTCTTCCTGACCCTTTTGAACCTTGCTAGAAAGCTAGTTTTTCTCTCACCTGGGTCACATTTTCTGGTCTCCCACCATACAACTGTATTCTACTCATCCGAGAGGCCACTTTTCTGGTATGGCTGACCAGCATTTCAGCTTGACCCTTTTGAACCCTGGTCGGCTGACCAGGGTAAGTGGTCGGCCAACCACTTGAACTGGTCGGCCTACCTTATGCCTTTTGGCCTTCCTGAGTGCAACACAGCTGTGCCAGCTGTGAAGCACTTGACCCTTCCTTCGAGATTTTGAGCCTCTGTTTGTCTTCTTAAGGAAGCTTTGGTCCATTTGCTTAGCTTCTAGGAGAAGCTTGACCCTTTTGTCAAGCTTCTTGAGGAAGCTTGACCCCTTTGGTCTAGCTTCCTCAAGAAGCTTGACCCTTTTGGTTAAGCTTTTTTGAGAAGCTTCGACCCTCTCTTGAGGCTTCTCCAAGAAGTCTTGGCTCTTCTCCTCTATAAAACCAACACTCCCCCTCCATTTGCAAGGGTTAGAAAAACTAGCCAAGGCATATACACTCCAACCTCCATATCTCTCATATCCAAGCTCAAATACCCCATTGTTCTTGGCCATTACACCACACCTCATAGCCTACCACCTCCACCATCCATTCAATCATCTTGGAGCTGTTTTTCAGAGGTTGAAGACTCACCTTCTTGGTCCAGAACTTGCTGCATTGCTGTGCTACAAGGGTAAGTCCTCATTTCCCATTTTTTTGCATTATTTTGCTTCTTAACTTAGCCCAATTTGCAAGCATTTCTGGGTTTTGTTATAAACTAAAAATTGCCTTATTTCGAGCTCCTCTTGAAGTTTGATTAAGGACGCTTTTCGGTTTGAGGACATATACCTCCTTGTATGCTCTATCCCTCTTTGTAGGCTTATTTTGCTTCATATCTTAGCCCTACTTATGAGCATTTTCGAGATTTTTTGTAAACTAAAAAGAGTCTTATTTTGAGCCCCTCTTGATGTTTGATTAAGGGTATTTTTCTGTTTGAGGTCATTTACTTCCTTGTATGCTTGTTGCCTCTTGTTTTGAGCCTTGCATCTAGGCCTTTGTTGCATGCTTTGTTTGGCCTTCTAGCCACTGAAATCCAGTGGATTTTCAGTGGCTAACATACTATTTTGAGAGCCAAAATCAGAGGGGGGGGACCCCCTCTCTCCTTGTCTTGTTTGTTGGCCTTTTTGGCCTTCCAAAGGGGCTCCATCTTACATGCTTTGAAGTCTTGTTTCAGGCCCTATTATGTAAGTTTTGAGGTCTGCCTTAGCTCTGTCTAGAGCCCTTTTGGCCATATTTTGTGTCCCTCATGCATGTGTGGAGCAATCCTCCTTAAGGCCTTTCAAGGGGACCTTTTATTGCATGTTTCATTGACCCATTTCAGGGCCCTTTTGGGAGTTTTAGGGCTGTCATAACTGATTTCTAGAGTTGGTTTTGCCATTTTACATGTCTATCTTGTATTTGTTGAGTAATCCATCTCATGACCCTCCAAAGGAGCCCATCATTTTTGCATGAATTGGATACATTTCAGTGGTTATTTGGGCATATTTTAGCATACCATGTTCCTATTTGTGGCTGGTTTGGTGACCTCTCTTGTGCTTCATATACATGCCATGTAAACCATGCTTACTAGCCTATGTCGCATGTAGTTTTAGCCCTTCATGTTAGCCTTTTGTGGCCATGCTTAGAACTGATTTGGTGCATGTTTAGGACTGCCTTGGCTCTGTTTTCATGCCTCATGGTCAAATAATGCTTGCTTTGCATACTTGTGGTTCAATGCATTTGTCTAGTTTTGAGTTTCGAGGCTTATTTCGTGCATTGGGTGACGTATTTCCATGATTTGGGACCATTGAGCATCTTATTTTAGAGTTGAAAATTACATGTTTGTTTGCCATCTTTCATCCCTTGCCATGCTTTGGTAGAGTGGCATTTGATGCCTTAGGATCGGTCCCTTGCATCGTGCATGTTTGCATGTATTTCGGTTGTCTCATTTCCATCATATGGCCATTGATGTGGGTGTGGCTGAGGTCCACTCATATTGGTGTAAGTCAATCTTGCATTGAGCATGCCAACTAGTTCATGTTGTTGCATGTTTGGCCTTTGCATTGCGTATGCTAGGTTGTTAGGTGCATTGTGCATGCCATGTCATTCCTCGCATCGTGTATGCTAGGTTGTTAGTTGCATTGAGTATGCCTTAGTTCATGAGCATTGTGCATGTCATGTAGTTCATAGCATTTGTGCATGCTAGTCGCGTTCGCATCACTTAGTCGTATCGCATTAGGGTTGCATGATAGTTTTGCATTGGTGCATGCCATCTCATTGCATTGTGTTTGGGATAAGAGTTATCCCAAACACGGGAAACGAGGGACGTTTCGTACTCAAAGTGACGAAACGTGTCTCAATTCCCGGTCGCCGACACTCCGGATTAACCATGATGGAGTCTAAGCCTTGTTGTGTTTATACTTGCATTCATTCCATTGAGTCGTGCAATTCGACTTCTCGGCCATCATGCATCGAGATACGTGATTGGTGGCATGAGGATCGAGGTCTACACTCCTTTGAGCTTGTGCAAGGACGAGGAGAGTGGTCTTGCACACATATGTTGAAAATACCTTGCTTTCTCTCCCTCTTGCCTTTGTTGCAGAAAAACCAGGATCCAGGGGCAGAAAGTGGTCGGTCGACTAGGTTTTTTGGCAGGCCGACCACCTTTTTTGGTTTCCACCACAAAGGGTGGTCGGCAGGTGTCTCCAAAGCCAATACCTGGTCGGCAGCCTTCCCAAGGTGGAGTTTCAGCCTTCTGGAGCTTTGTGCAAGTTTCTAAAATCAGTTGCAAACAAAGGCGAGACGAGGCATTGCGATGGAATTTCCCGACGAGGCGACTCGAGCATGCATGCATCTTTCATCATTCGGAATAGAGCTGAGGCGGTTCATGAATTTGCATACCAGTTTATTGCTTTCCTAGTTAATTTGTTAATTAATTAGGGTTTTGTAATATTTAATTATTCATTCGGACTGTAATTATTTATTCAGACTGTATTATTTATTCGGACCCTCTGAGCGAGGGCACAACTGTAATAAGTGTGCGTGTGTGTGATGCATGTCTTCCAACCCGTCTTTCTCCATTTTATTTATCAGCTTATGATGGTTAGATTAGGGCATGTTTCAATTAGCATACTTATGCTCGCATGTTTGCATTCATTCATCTGTCTTGCATGCACCGGGCTCTGCGCATCATACTAACTGCATTGTATTTCAATTCCGAGTTGAATACTTGTTAGATGTAGCATTTCACATGCCATCTTTAGAATAGCCGAGCCTATTGTAGTTGCATTCTTGTATATGTTGCAGTAGGCATTTCTGTATAGCTAGGATCATGCATGGATTTCTAACATAGCTTTTGTTTTGGCTTGGAGTACTCGGTAAGTTTTATGTTTCAGTATCCTTGCATGTGTGTGAGTGGCTGCCATGATAGCATGCTTACCATGAGGCTACGTGCTTATGTGATATAACTGCCTGAATGCTTGTGGATGAAGGTTGGATTATCTGAATTGGAATAATGCATTGACTGTGAGTTTTAAGCCCACTAGATAGTGGCAAAACCATATTTTCTAAGCCCACCTGAGGGTGGCAAAATCTGCATTTTAAATCTACTTGCGAGTAGCAAACCGCTTTAAAAAACAAACATGAAATGTTTCGTTCTAATTCAGGAAATCCGGTTTATATTTGTATGCTGTGCGCGTTGCGTAGTAAATCTAGGTTAATAACCGGAATAAGAATGCATAATGTTTTCAAAACTCGATATCATGATTAGTAGAGGCTGATCTTTGATCGGGCGAGCGGGGGTGCTCACGAAGTGACCTTCCCCAATCGTACCCAAGTTCCTGAGCCGAGACAACTTTGGTGATGACGGACACGTGGCCTTAGGCAAACGAGTCAGGGTTTCCTAAATTCTCCAAAATAAAATATTTAGGTGGCGACTCTGTATCTGGCAAAGCAGTCCATGTTTGGCACTTCTTTTAAAAAAATATGTTTTCAGAAACGATTTGCCGGATTTGGACTCTTTGATGATTCTTCGGTCTTGCATTGCACTCTGCGAGATTAGATACAGGACCATGACATTTGAGTCCTGAACTGTAGTGAGCCCATAATGAACAGAATGGGATTCATCCTCCTGGGACATTCGGGGACGTCTACAGTATGATATTCAGTTTTTGCCTAGAACTGCCATCAAGGGGCAAGTACTCGCTGACTTTGTAGCTGAATTCACGGATGCCTTGCCGACTTCAAGTCTGATCAAGTGCAACCTAAACCCGACTGGAGAATATATGTTGGAGACATTTGATAGATGTACTATGACGAATCATCCAACCAACGTGGCAGTGGGGTAGGTGTAGTAATCATGACCCTCGAAGGGGCAATAATCGAGTAGGTGGTCAAACTGGGCTTTGATGCATCAAATAATGAGGCCAAATACGAAGCCTTGCTAACCGGCCTTCGGAACGCACTTCACCTCGGTGCGTGATGGTTGCTTGTGTTCTGTGATTCGAAATTAATCATCAACTAGTTGAAAGGGGAGCATGCATCTAAAAATGACCGCATGGCAGCCTACATGAAAACAGTGAATTCCTTGCTTGCGAAATTCGACCACCATGAATTGAACCAAACAACCCGGGATTAGAACACGCATGCGGATACCCTTGCTTGCCTAGCCTCTGGCATTAACTCAGAAATCAAACGGACAATTGAAGTAGGATTCATCCCTGAGCCGAGCATTACCTCTTCTGAACTAGTTTAGATTAACATTATTGAATCAGGACCAAGTTGGATGGACCCTATCGCTGCATTCCTTTCCTCAGAACAACTCCTAATGGATAAGAAAGAAGCCCACAAACTGTGAAATAAAGCCCTGCGATACTACTTGGATCTGCATGGAAAGCTCTACAAAAAATTCCTTTCTGGGCCGTACTTAGAATGTGTTCACCCAAATAAAGTTGAGGAACTCTTGGCTGAAATACATTAAGGTAGTTGTGGTGCCCATTTTGGAGGACGCTCATTGGTCCACCGAGCCGTAACATAAGGGTATTATTGGCCAACCATGCGAACAAATACAGAGAATTATGTCAAGAAATGTGAACAATGCCAGAAGTTTTCCCTTTTAACTCATCTTCCTTCTAAGGAGTTAAACTCTATCATTAGTCCTTGGCCGTTCGCTCAATGGGGACTCGATATCATTGGATCATTACCACGAGTTCCAAGGAACAAGCGATTCTTGATTGTCGCAACAGATTATTTTACAAAATGGGTTGAAGTGGAGGCATTAACACATATTCGAGATGTCGATGTTAAGTGTTTTGTATAGAAAAACATCATAACGCAATTCGGCATACCAAGAGCACTTGTCTCAGATAACAGCACCCAGTTTGATTGTGATGTCTACAGAGAATTATACAGCATGTATGGTATCTGACCTTACTTTTCCTCACCGACATATCCACAAAGCAATGGTTAGGTGGAAGTCTCCAATAAAGTCATCCTGGACAGGATCAAGAAAAGGTTGGAAAAAGCTAAAGGTAGATGGGTCGAAGAGATGCCTAATGTGTTGTGGGCTCATCGCACTACTCCAAGGCGATCTACTAGGGAAATGCCGTTCGCTTTGTGCTTTGGAACCCAGGCAATTATCCCCCTGGAGATTGGCCTGCCCAGGCTGAAATCCAAGGTTTTTGACATGGGTGGTAATGACATGATATTGGCCTTAGACTTGACTTTGATTGAAGAATGCCGAGATCATGCCCTTGCGTGCATGGTGTGGTATCAGCAACAACTCGCTAAATCATATAATTAGCGCGTACAGTTGTGTCGTTATACACCTGGAGAATTGATCCTCAAGAAAGTGCTTCCTACCACTAAGAATCCGGTAGACGAAAAATTAGGCCCCAATTGGGACGACCCTTATCAGGTTGATTCAATCGCCGGAACAGGGGCATATCGGCTCAAAGACATGGCTGGGAGAAGTTTGCCATGACCCTGGAATTCCACTCATTTGCGAAAATTTTATCACTACGCCAACTTGTAGGGCGTGCTAGTTTGTTTCAAATTTTTGCTGGTATGTTATGTATACATCTTTTAATTCCCTAATGCAATGCCCTTTCTTATCGCAGTCTTGTTAACAATGGTTTAATAACGAATAAAAGACTTCAAATTCGGAGCCCTCTTTGTGGATGTCACGTTTGGGCCGAATAAGCCTCCGAATTTGGAGCGCCCTTCGTGGATGTCACGTTTGGGCTGAATAAGCCTTCAAATTCGGAGCGCCCTTCGTGGGAATCACGATTGGCCAACACAATAAGACTCCGAATTCGAAGCCCCATTCGTGGATGTCACGTTTGGGCCGAATAAGCCTCCAAATTTAGAGCGCCCTTCATGGATATCACGATTGGCAAACACAATAAGACTCCAAATTCAGAGCCCCATTCGTGGATGTCACATTTAGGTTGAATAAGCCTCCGAATTCGGAGCGCCCTTCTGTAGACGCGCTCGCGTGAGGCCTTCGTGCTACAGTTCGGACTCAATTTGTGTCACGGTTCTTAATCTGAACCAAAGAGTCCAGATCCGGCAAATCGTTTTGAGAAACAGATTTTTTGAAAAAGAAGTGCCAAACATGGACTGCTTTGCCAGATACAGAGTCGCCACCTAAATATTTTATTTTGGGAAATTTAGGAAACCCTGACTCGATGCCAAAGGCCACGTGTCCGTCATCACCAAAGTTGCCTCGGTTCGGGAGCTTGGGTACGATTACGGAAGGTCAGCTATGAGCACCCCCTCTCGCCCGATCCAAAGACCGGCCTCTACTAACCATGATATCCAGTTTTGAAAACGTTATGTGTTCTTATTCCATTTATTAGCCTAGAATTACTATGTTATGCGCGCAGCAAACAAGTATAGACCAAATCGCCTAAATTGGAACAAAACATTGCATGTTCGTTTTGAAGATGGTTTGTTACTCGCAAGTAGGCTAAAATGCAGGTTTTGCCACCCTCGAGTGGGCTATTAGAAAAGATGGTTTTGCCACTATCTAGTGGGCTTAAAAACTCACAGTTTTAATGCATTATTCCAATTTAGGTAATTCAACCTCCATCCACAGGTATTCAAGCAGTTATATCACATAAGCAGCTAGCCTCATGGTAATCATGCTGTTATGTCAACACTCACACGCATACGGTATGCTAAAGCATGAATGCTTACCGAGTACTCCGAGCGAAAACAAAAACTAGTTAGTAATCATACGCATGATCCTAGTTCATGTTAAGATGGCTAATGCAACACATGCAAAATGCGACTAAGATAGGCTTGGCTAATCTATAATGACATGTGAAATGCTATAACTAATCACGTATTCAATTTGGAATTGAAACACAAATGCAGTTAGAATGATGCGCCGAGCCCGGTGCATGCAATACTGATGAATGATGCACGCATGCATTGCATAAGGTATGCTAAATTAAACGTGTCCTAATACTAACCATCAAAGCGGGTAAGTAAAAGGGAGAAAGAAGTGGAGGTTGCAAGACATGCACACACGCACCCACACTTATTACAAATTAGCCCTTGCTCGGAGGGACCAAAAGAATAATACAATTAACTAACTATCAAGCTAATTAATTATTACAGACAATTCACCAGCTAAGCAAATTAACTAAGCTAATTAAGCAATAAAATCAGCCTCGGAAAGAGGGTCCAATGCAATGCGTGCTCGGTTCTGCTCGAAAATTCGCCACCATGCACAAGTCGCCTCTGTTTTCCCTGCTCTGTTCCTCTGAAAATTGTACAAGTCCCAGGATATGCTCTCTGCACACTGTGGAACACCACCGGCTGAGGGGAATGGCCACCGGCCAAGGGAAATGATCACCGGCCACAAAATTGATCCATCGGCCAACAATGATGGCCGGTCGGCCAAATCTTCCTGCAGAATCTGTGTTTGATAGCAGCAGAGGACAAAACATGGCATGGCAATGCATTTCAAGAAAATGTATGCACCAACACATCCTTTATCATGTTTAAGACTCCAAGGGACATGGTCCTTGGTTCTCGGACCGCCAATTGCGCATTTCAATGCGTGATGGCCCAAGAAACCATGTATGCAATTTCAATTTCAAATGAAATGCAAACCAAATGAACACATAAGGAGCTCAACCTCTTTCATACTCAATTCAAGAGGCAAAGCATGCATGCTAAGATGATGCAACCTAGGCATAAGTGCTAAATATGCAACATGAGATGCAAACAAATAAGCATGCAAGGCATATGACATCAATGCTAAGGTATGCAAGGTATGAAGCAAGGTAACCAACAAGTATGCAAGACACAATGTGGGTGTTCAAGCATGCAAGCAAGCCTGTGACTTCATTCAATCATGCAAATTCAATCATGCAACAACACACCAAATATGCAACAACATACAAGGTGAGCACGCAACAATCATGCAAAGGAGGGACTTACACTAATTGGACAGCCCTAAACTAGGTCCAAAACAGTGGCCAAGATGCTCAACCATGGAAGCCAAAACACATACAAATAGGCATGCATGCAAGGTCCAATACTTAGGCACATAAAGGCAACTTCCAAGCACACTTAAAAGAAGCTAACATGGGCAAATGGCATGCAATATAAGCTCTGAATATGCATGAAATAGAGGTGCCAAACTAACTAATTAACACCAGCAATGCATGCTAGCATGGCCAAAACTCAAGGCAAGCTAAAGGGGTATTGGACCACACTTAGGAGGACCAAACATGGCATGAATTAAATGACCAAAAATAGAGTTTTAGCATATTAAAACAAAGCCCAAAGATCACTTAGATGGAATTTAAATGACTTAAATTCAAGAGCATGCACAATGACCAAACATGGAGCATAGGGCACAACCTTTTAAGGCATCAAAGAAGCATCAAAGGCAAGCATGCAAGCATGTCATGAGGACTGAAATGATGTTATAAGTGGTGCCAAACCACTGACATATATCAAACAATGCATGCTCAACACTTTACGCACTTAAAGCCTACAAGCTAACAATGCAAAGGGGCTATGCAATACATGGCAAACATGGCTAAAACAACCAAGGGCAGACCTTAACCATGGAAAAACAAGTATAAAAGCTTCACAAAGCTAGGCCTAAAACATGCTTGAACAAGGGTTAAAACCTAGATGCATGTTAAGGCTAAAAGATGGCATTACAAGACATGTATGCAAGGCATGCAAGGTATGTTTAAACCAACTCAACACAATGTTATTTCATGGAAAAATAAGCATAAATATCAGTTAAGGCATGGTCAACATGAACCTAAACTAGATGCTCCCTCAAGAGGCAAAAATGGCCCTTTTCAAGGACAACAAGGAGAGGGGGTGGCCCTCTCTTTCTTGGGACCTTAAGGCACCATCCTCACCACTGAAATCCCTCAAGATTTCAGTGGTGAGGAGGCCCAAACAGTACGGTCTCGGAGCTCACCAAAAAAGCCACAAAATGGGGCTAAACAAGCCTTAAGAGGGGCCAAGCAACCTCAAACCCCAAAATACTCTTAAACAACTATTTAGAGCAAGCAAAAACAAAACTTTTATATGTTATACACCAAGTCTAAAAACAGTTTTAAGGTAGTCAAAAGAGCTATGCAAAACTGGGGTAAAAAGGGACAAGTTTCTTACCCTTGTTGATCCTCTTCACAAATGAAGCTCCAGCAGCTTCTTTGGCTCCAAACCAGCTCCAAGAACTCCAAGAACACTTCTCTGGCCATCAGCAACCAAGAAAAGGTGTGATACTATGTGTTTGTGTGCAATAATAAGACTAAACACACACTTAGAGCTAAAGAGAGGGAGAAATAGAGATAGGATGGATACAACACTCAAGCTCTAAAACTCAAAGCTCTCTGAAAATGTTGTCTAACCTAGAGGAGGGAGAAGAGGCTCCCTTTTATAGGAGTTCCCTCTTGTAAGGCTTCCAAAACAAGCCATCCAAGAGAGAAATCCCTCCATACACGTGTATGGATGGGAGCAGAGTGGGTGTTAGCTATCACAGCTGGCACAAAAATATCTGCAAAAGCAGATGAACAGTGGTTAGCCAGCCAAAAAAGCAATTTGACCAAAATAGATGGCCGGTCGACCATCCATAGTGCCGGTCGGCCAAATATTTGGCCGATGGCAACAAAACACAGCCGGTGGCTTCAAGCCATGGCCGGTGGAGTGTGGGGATAACCAACAAGCCATTCCCTGCCCTCCAAAGCAAAAACACAAGTGTTTGGTGCAAAACCAGACACAAAACAGTCGAGTCGAGAGATTCTGAGGCAAGGCGTACAGCCGAGGGCTCTGGGAACTCAAGATGAACACAAACATGGATGATCACCGAGTGTTCACACGGTGACGTCCAAGTCTTGAGGACGGTCAAAAATGGGGTGTCTATAGTTGCCCCTCTTTGACAGAACTCAAAAGTCATAACAATGACGAGAGTGAATGTCAAAGCCCAGAGACGACCCATTTTTGACAAGGCCGAAGACTTAGACAAACATGCAAGACAGACAAGATATGCGCCCGGAGGCAGGGGCAAAATGCAAGACAATGCACAAAGCCGAACAAAACTTATGATCATGCAAAGAAAGCTGTAACGAAGCATAACATGCGACAGTTTTAAGCTAGCATACACCAAACTACACTATAATGCAGAAAGGATGTAAGAGAATTATGTAATTCTCGATACGTCTCACTCGAAGAATACAATACCTGCGTGGTTCGTCTGGTTGCACCAACTTCAAATGAACCTGTCACGACCCGAACCCGCCCCCGTGGGTTAAGGACGTAACCGGCCAGTAATCATGATATTACCTACGGCCTCAAACCAAACCAAACGTATTTTAACAGAGTTAATGGGGGCCAAACGGAAGCAATTTAAAACTTTGTCCATAGAGCTGTGCTTATATGCACATCATAATATTCCAGACTTATGTACGTTAATAACTCACGACAGATAGTGTAGTAACATAAGTACTGTACAGACAGGATCATTCAAAACTAAGTCAACCCATCACAACTATGTATAGATATACACAAAGTCCTCGCCAACATGACAAAATGTGAATACATAACAAAAGGGCGAAGACGGGTCTCGTACGTGAGACACGAGGGCTGACTCTCAAAAACCTTTGTTGCTCCTCACAGACTTCACTAGGGTTGGGTTTGGACTTCTCTTGGCTCACCTACAAACACATGAATGAGCGTGAGCGAAAGCCCAGTGAATAATATCAAATCAAATACAAAAGTTACATAACAATGTAGAACAACATGTTCCAAACGGCCTTGGGCCCAATTCATATTTCTATTTAACAGATATATATATATATATAGCTATACGAAATTCAAATCAAGTAGCTGTAGTTCCAACATTCTGGCCTTTGGCCCATTTGGTTTTCCATTCATGGCAAAACGGCCTTCGGCCCATTCACTTATGTCGAAACGGCCTTTGGCCCACTCGTTCATGTCAAAACGGCCTTCGGCCTACTTATTCACGTCAAAACGGCCTTCGGCCTACTCATTCACGTCAAAACGACCTTCGGCCCACTCACATGTGTCAAAACGACCTTTGGTCCATTCATTTACATCAGGACGACCTTTGGTCCATTCATTCATATCAGGACGACCTTTGGTCCATTCATTCACATCAAAATGACCTTCGGTCCATTCATTCATATCAGGACGACCTTTGGTCCATTCATTCACATCAAAACGACCTTCGGTCCATTCATTCACATCAAAACGACCTTCGGTCCATTCATTTATATCAGGACGACCTTTGGTCCATTTAGGTTCATCGAAGCGACCTTTGGTCCATTTATGTTTATCAAAATGACCTTTGGTCCATTTATGTTTATCGAAACGACCTTTGGTCCATTCATGTTTATCAAACGACCTTTGGTCCATTTATGTTTATTCCTGTCAGACTTTTGTCCACAATCCCAATTAGCAACTCATAAAGCTTATAAGGGAATAATAATTGGACATTCACAATCATTCAAATATCGATATTACTCACTGGGCATTCGCTCACGCTCATTCATGTGTTTGTAGGTGAGCCAAGAGAAGTCCAAACCCAACCCTAGTGAAGTCTGTGAGGAGCAACAAAGGTTTTGGAGAGTCAGCCCTCGTGTCTCACGTACGAGACCCGTCTTCGCCCTTTTGTTATGTATTCACATTTTGTCATTTTGGCAAGGACTTTGTGTATATCTATACATAGCTGTGATGGGTTGACTTAGTTTTGAATGATCCTGTCTGTACAGTACTTATGTTACTACACTATCTGTCGTGAGTTATTAACGTACATATGTCTGGAATATTATGATGTGCATATAAGCACAGCTCTATGGACAAAGTTTTAAATTGCTTCCGTTTGGCCCCCATTAACTCTGTTAAAATACGTTTGGTTTGGTTTGAGGCCGTAGGTAATATCATGATTACTGGCCGGTTACGTCCTTAACCCACGGGGGCGGGTTCGGGTCGTGACAGAGTGGTATCAGAGCACGAGTTAATAACTCACACACTTGTCTGAAAAGAGCAATAAGCGTCTAGATAAGATCTAGGATGCATTCATGTGATAAGTATGAATTCGAAAGCATCGAGAATATGCTTAAGTGTTTTGATTTGGGCAATTATGCGCTATAAGTTGTGCTGTACTTGCATTGCAAACTGTTGATTACATATGCTCTCTAGTATATGCATATTTGTAGAATCTTTTGTATATTGTATAATGCAAGTTTAATCAGACGGTGAATAAGAACTCCGTAAAGGTATGTTTAACTTTAAATATTTGTTAATGATATGAAATGACAAGTACCCTGGAATGCTATGTTTTGTTTGAATGATTGTCCAAATTTTCCTGGAACGTAATTGTGGTATCCTTAGCAGAGGCCCTCGCCCAGGGGACATAATACTGTGGCTTATGGTCATGAGGCCCTAGCCCGGGGGAATTAATACCGTGGCCTATGTATGAGACATGTTGCCGGTACCGAAGGTTCCATTATGGAACTTGATATGCTTGACCAGTATGATATGTTATGCTAAAGGGAGTACCACACATGATTTGAATGTGAGATATGAATTGTTACACTAATGCGTACAACAAGTCTGTTTTGTTACAATGCGCATACATGAATATATGAATCATGAAAAATTGTTTATGTGCATTCAATTCTACCTACGGGTGTCTATGTGAAATATGAACATGATTTGAGTATATAATTACTTAGTAAATGTTCAGCATGCGACATCTGATAAGTACGCAATTATCTGTTACGTATGTAATTAATTACGTACGATGTGTGAAATGAGAATATAAAGACGTGCTTATGTACAAATATGACTATGTGTATATGTGTTTATTTTTGTATTGGGCATCCCAGTATTTGGCAAGGTTTAGTGAGAATTGTGTAGAGGATGGTCAAATTAAGGGCATACGAGTTGGCAGACTCTTTTACAGCCCGACCTGATAGACTAGAAAGAATGGTACAAGAAATGGCAGGGATCGTAAGACAACAACGTTAGTTGTTGTTATGGTAAGAACTTTTGCCGCCACCAGTGTAAGAAACACCGAGGAGTCGTTGTCGGATTTCGGGGGCTTGTTATAGGAGTGGTAAATGGACCATATGATAAGCAATTGTCCTCGAACTGGACAAATGCGAGTAAATCTTCCGCCTCAGTTGAATTCGTACCAATGGTGGGAATTGCTAATCAAGATAGAGTAGTTGTACTCGTCCCAGGAAGCACTCAAAATACTGCAACCGTTATCCCAGGTGTCTATACTGTTTATAAACAAATGCCTATGTGGTGATTGATTCAGAATTAGTACGTTTGTACATCTTCGCTTGGGATATTATTTGTTTCGGATCGGCATATATTTCATATCTGCTGCGTGTGTATCTAGATTGGTTAGACCCACATGATCGAGACTGTATTCATTGGAGGTATATGCCCCGTTTGGGGAATTGTGAAATACGTTTTGGGATAATGATTGACTCTGCACATGCACATATATATCGACACCTATGCTCAGGGTGATTTATTATGTTACCGTCTTCAATGACTAAACCACTGGAATTATGATTCTGTAATCGTGAGACCATATATTTTGATTGGTAGAAAGTCGACTGGGTGATGTGACTAATTTGGAACTTTTGCGTAACAATCCCATACTATGTGTACCCGAGGAACTTTGTTTAATGTGTTATGTGCACCATATGCTTGTATATAAGACTTGTTTGGGAATTGCTGTATTGATTATGGTACATACCTCCTGATCTGAATAACTGCACGTTTACGCAACTACCCCCGAATTTATGTAGTCGATGCCATATTGTACATGACTTGAAATGCTTTGATGTGAACAGTTGTGATGAATAATTCTGATATGACTTTGAGAACTGATGAACTTAGGGCGGTTGAGAAACTATCAACCATGTACCTAAGCAAACGAAGTATGCCTTATAGAACCTTTTCCTGATATTGTCTTGATGGAACCCTCATTTGATATAATCTGATGGAACCTTTGTTTGATTTAATTTGGCAAGACCTGTGACGGGATTGGTTTGATAAGACCCTCTATCTAATTCGATTTTGTTAAAAGGGGATTAAGAATTGTTTATGAATAAATAGCCAGATTATTCTTGGCAGAAAAACTGATAGACCCAAAACTTGAATTCGTTTGGAATACTTGACTTATTTGAAAGACCTTTTGTGGGCTGTCAACAGATTGATCTAACTATGAACACCGTTGAGAACCAATCCCCAACTATTGAGGACACATGTGTTAAAAATGAACCGAATTGTACAAACCCTGTGATTGGGTGTCGTAAGGAGTGTTGTTCCATTTTGGTTGTTTGACGCTATGAGAACCGATGATGGTAGATTGATTTGATTTTGAGCAGTACTGAACATTCGTCTTTGACTGATCAGAACATGTTTTGTAAGGGAGGGTGGTTGCTTCAGCGTTATCAGATTTTGGGGAAATCAGGTTATAGCGAATGGTGTTGTGTTGCTTTGATGACATTCTTAGAGTGTCCTTTCGTGCTAGGGGATGTTAAGCCTATGTAGCACCTTTGATTGAGATACCTTTTGCCACCGACGGTTTCGTACGGGTGGGTTTGATTAATCGATCTGGAATCGGCCACCGACGGTCGCGAACGGGTGTGCTTCGATTCCGAGACGATTATTCCTTTGTTTTGTTCGGAATGTCATCCTTTGGTATTATGTAAATGTTTCAACATCCAAGAAACTTTGAAAAGAAACCTGATTATCCGAAAAGTGCGCGAATTTAGTACGCTTTGTATATAACCACCCAGTGTCATTATATTCTGTGGTTGGAACCTTGAGAATATGTGAATTGTGTTGGCATGCGATTGACTCCTTTGATAATGCCTTTGGCATCATGGGGTTTACGTATATGAATTGTCTTATGCTTTTGACGACTATCAGATAAAGTAGAAAGACTCGATAGAACGGAGAATTGAATACTGAACTGAATTGTGAATTGCAAACTGTAAACTGTTGAGTGAACTGAGAATACGTGTATTCAATTAGAAGTCGATTGCCTCAGTGTTGTTGTATTTTACAATTGGTACTATGGGGATATACGGACTATATGCGTTGTATGGGTAATTGCCTCGATACTACCTTTGTTGGCTAGGGAATCGGTGTCTGGACCCACTTTGAATTTCCGAAGACTTTTGATTGACCTTGGATAACTGTGATGAGTCACTGGACTAAGTACCGAATTGGATTGTGAATTGTGGAACTATTGAAGAATGAATTGAACTTTTGTGATAAGGGAGTAGACCGGACTCCTGTGACAAGTTAGCTAACATTTGAAATAAATATGTTAATGACCTGCTTTGAAGAGGGTAATTGGTGAATGTGTGTCTAAGTATTTTTCGGGACTAACAGGTTGAAGCCGAATATCAGATGGTGGTGGAACTACTTCAATCTCTCTATTTTGGAATGGAAATGGGAATATGTGACTACGAGTTTTGTTGTGGGGCTACCTTGAGCACCCAAGGTATAAGTCCCGTTTGAGTTTTGAATATGGGACTACTGAGTTGCCTGTCTTCTCCCTGTGAAATTTTTGTAAGATGCTTGTAGACTAGTCACTGTTATACCAATAAGATTGCTTGTTTGCATGAGGTCCTAGTACCCATTGTTTAGACAGAAATTCTAAAATGTGTTTGAATTTTGAAAAGCCTTCAAGAGGCAATAGGGGCTCAGCTTCTGTTCTGTTATGTTACCCGGACTTGGGGGTTCCCTTATGGAACTGGTTATTCGTAACCTCACGTGTATATGTTCTGTTCTGTTCCGTTCTGTTCTGTTCTGGTAATGCTAATGAATGTATCACGTAAACTTAATCATAACTTATGACTCCTGTACATGATCTGGACAAATTATGAATTTGATACGAAACTGAATTATGATTCGGCGCTGTTTTCCATCCGCAAATTGATGTATGATCAGAAAGAACTTGTTAGACTTTTGGGAGAAATACTCCAAATTTATGCAGTAGATTTTTCAGCGGATTCGAAAGATCTATCCATTGTTGGCAGACTTTGTTTACAACCACAGCCTACACTCTAGATTGGTGTGACACCATACAAGCTTTGTATGGAAGAAAAGATAAGTCTCTGGCCGGTTGAGGACTGAGTTTTGTTCGACTTTGGGGCTAAGTAAGTGGCTATCAAAAAGGGTTGGAACCATTGAATGAAAAGTGTTCTGAATTGTGCCTGACTAAAGGTAAATTAAGTTTGGAGGACCAAACTTCCTAAAGGGGGGAAGACTGTGACATCCCTGTTCTGTATTATGCTAATTGGTCCTTAAGTTGTTATGGTCATGTGTTTAGCATGGTTTTGTATGCCATTATGTGAAAATATGTGATTTTGAATTTCTATCTGTTCACCGTAGGAATATCTGTTTGATTTTACCGCTTCGAAAATTAAATTGGAGGCCTTATCGGCTACAGAACTCGAAATTGATTACGCCATTGTGATTGGCATAATTTTTAGAGCCTACGGTGAAATTTAATTGAAAATTGATTCTGGTCAATTTAAACTAATTAAATTGATAAATTAAGTACCCCATTATTTTATATTAAAATAATTGTTAGTGGGGCTTGTTGTATATTTGCATTGCACTCTTCTTTAGCTCTCTTAAAACTCAAAATCTGAGTTAGACAATTGAGAGTGAGAGAGAGGCCGGCTATAGAGAGAGAAAGGAAGAGACTTGAGCAATTTTTGGCTCTAGCTTGGGAATTTGAAGATTTAACTCAAGAATTGACTAGAATTTGGAAGATTAAAGCTCCTAGGTGAGTAACCAACCCCTAACTCATGAATTTGAGTTGTGATTTCGTGAATTGAAGATTAATTTGTGATCTAGAACATGAAAGGAGTTGGTTTTGAGGAATTTGAAGACTATATATGCATGCATGTATGTATTGTTTTGAATTTGCATATTTGAGCTTGAATTACATGACTCATGTTGCAATTTTGGTTGAAATCCATGTATTTGACCATCTTTTCATCATATGAGATGAGAATGAAGGTTATATGTCACATGCATGTACAATCCATGGAAGTAGAAGCTTTGAATGCATGAAATGGTTACATTGGTAATGAGTTGGTGGAAAATGAGCCATGCATGTAGATAAATTACGAAATTGAGCTTCAATATGTTGTAATTCTATGTTTGTACCATGTTAGTACATGATTATGTGAAGTTTGGACCGAAATCATGCATTTAGAAACTTTGAATGTCGAGATGAAGCTCAAGAACTCAATCTGGAAAACCCAGATTTTCGATGTCCGCTCGAGCGGGTGAAATGCCGCTCGAGCGGAGAAAACGAGCTCCCAGCTTTTTTTTGCAGACATGGTTCCCGCTCGAGCGGGGGAATTTGACGCTCGAGCGGGGAGCTATGTAGACAGGCAGTACGCTCGAGCGGCCGAGTTCACGCTCGAGCTGGAATTGAAGGCAACCAGTACTTTTGTAGACCTAAGGGTCCGCTCGAGCGGGGAAGTCCACGCTCGAGCGGGGACCCTATTTTCTGAAATCCTGTTTTTGCATTTTGTGTTCTGTTTTCCGTTCTCTTTCACTTGCAAGCACTCTTAGGCATATGTTAAGCATTGTAAATGAGTTAATGAGATAATAATAAAGCCTAAAGAGGAATATGTGAATTAAAGAACGGATTGAACTGTTAATGACCCTTTTGTGTTCATGAAACGTGTAGGGTCAAGCTCCAGGGCAAATCCACAAGCCGATCACTGTGAGTAATATCGATATTTGAATGATTGTGAATGTCCAATTATTATTCCCTTATAAGCTTTATGAGTTGCTAATTGGGATTGTGGACAAAAGTCTGACAGGAATAAACATAAATGGACCAAAGGTCGCTTGATAAACATAAATGGACCAAAGGTCGTTTCGATAAACATAAATGGACCAAAGGTCGTTTGATAAACATAAATGGACCAAAGGTCGCTTCGATGAACCTAAATGGACCAAAGGTTGTCCTGATATAAATGAATGGACCGAAGGTCGTTTTGATGTGAATGAATGGACCGAAGGTCGTTTTGATGTGAATGAATGGACCAAAGGTCATCTTGATATGAATGAATGGACCAAAGGTCGTCCTGATATAAATGAATGGACCGAAGGTCGTTTTGATGTGAATGAATGGACCGAAGGTCGTTTTGATGTGAATGAATGGACCAAAGGTCGTCCTGATATGAATGAATGGACCAAAGGTCGTCCTGATGTAAATGAATGGACCAAAGGTCATTTTGACACATGTGAGTGGGCCGAAGGTCGTTTTGACGTGAATGAGTAGGCCGAAGGCCGTTTTGACATGAACGAGTGGGCCAAAGGCCGTTTCGACATAAGTGAATGGGCCGAAGGCCGTTTTGCCATGAATGGAAAACTAAATGGGCCAAAGGCCAGAATGTTGGAACTACAACTACTTGATTTGAATTTCGTATAGCTATATATATATATATCTGTTAAATAGAAATATGAATTGGGCCCAAGGCCGTTTGGAACATGTTGTTCTACATTGTTATGTAACTTTTGTATTTGATTTGATATTATTCACTGGGCTTTCGCTCACGCTCATTCATGTGTTTGTAGGTGAGCCAAGAGAAGTCCAAACCCAACCCTAGTGAAGTCTGTGAGGAGCAACAAAGGTTTTTGAGAGTCAGCCCTCGTGTCTCACGTACGAGACCCGTCTTCGCCCTTTTGTTATGTATTCACATTTTGTCATGTTGGCGAGGACTTTGTGTATATCTATACATAGCTGTGATGGGTTGACTTAGTTTTGAATGGTCCTGTCTGTACAGTACTTATGTTACTACACTATCTGTCGTGAGTTATTAACGTACATATGTCTGGAATATTATGATGTGCATATAAGCACAACTCTATGGACAAAGTTTTAAATTGCTTCCGTTTGGCCCCCATTAACTCTGTTAAAATACGTTTGGTTTGGTTTGAGGCCGTAGGTAATATCATGATTACTGGCCGGTTACGTCCTTAACCCACGGGGGCGGGTTCGGGTCGTGACAGAACCGTACATACAATATCGTGCCTGAAAGAAAGAAAGCTTAACAGGTATAGATATTGTTAGCAGTATGCAAAATGAATGCAAAATGATATGCGATATACAAAACTATGTATAGTAATGCAGATGAAAATGCAACGCAATTGAATCATAATCAAATCATGAGCGGTTTGAAACCACACAAATGTCAAATAGATTGATGGAAGTAACAAGTCCGTCTACCATAGAAAAGGTGCCGCAACCCTCAAACCAATATACCAACGTAGAATAGGCACGTACACATGTAGAACTATGAGTGATGTAGACGGACACAAGAACAGGTAATTGGGTGTGATGACATAGGTGGGGAAATGACCCGTTGAAGAAAGACTAATGATCCTAATGCTGGATGTAAAAATTACACTACAATGTAATATATATAATGGATATGGCAAGCAGCCAAACCAAATCTTACCGAGGAAAGGTATGGACACACACAAACCACGTTTAACATAGAACGGTCATACAGAACTATGAGTATATAGACGTAAAAAGTATGGGCACATACCAGACCAAGCTCAACGTGGAAAGGCGCAAGCCCTAGATGGAAGTGATGCGGTGAATGCATGCAAGCTACAATGCAACATATACAAATATGCAATGGAATGGAATATTTATAACGGATAAGGTGCGCGGGCGAAACCAGTTCTTGCCTAGGAAAGGCATGTACTCAAACAAACCGCATCTAACACAGAAACGGTGCCGCAACCCTCAAACCAACATACCAGCATGGAATAGGCGCGTACACATGCAGAACTGTGCTTCGATGTGAAAAGTGTGGGCACATACCAGACCAAGCTTAACATGGAAAGGCACAAGCCATAGGTGGGGGTGATGCAGTGAATGCATGCAAGCTACAATGCACTATTTACAAATATGCAATGGATGGGCGTAAATGCAATATTTACAGTAAGATGCACGACATATGCATTATTTACAGTGGCATGCGTGACATATGCACTATTTACAATGATGCATGACATATGCATGTTTACAATGATGCATGACATATGCATTTTTTGTTTTGTTTTTTTTTTACAATGATGCATGATTTTGAAATGCGCGACAACACGCGGCTTTTGGGATGCATGACAATGCATGTTGATGTAAGTGCGTGACCACGCACGTCTTTTGATATGTATGACAATGCATGTGAACCTGAATGCGCAACTACGCGTGTTATTTGGAATGCATAACAATGCAACCGAGCGGGTTTAATGTCTCGCCAGACCGTCAAATGCATGATTTCGAAATGCGCGACAATGCGCGGCTTTTGAGATGCATGACAATGCATGCTGATGTAAGTACGTGACAACGCACGTCTTTTGATTATGCATGACAATGCATGTGAACCTGAATGCGCAACCATGCGCGTTGTTTGAAATGCATGTATAATGCAACTTATCAAAAGTCGTTCGGGGACGGCAAACACCGAAGAACTTGCATCTTTAGAGGATTTAAGGTCTCCTAGACTGAGCGTATTTAAGGTCTCGCCAGACCGTAGCGAATGCATGAATTTTGTTATTTTGAATGCATGATTATGCATGTGCATGACAATGCGAGGTGTGTGCGCAATGACGTGACAAAAATGACGCAAAATCAGCGCGCGTTCAAGACAGAGCATTGCAACGTAACCCATGTGGGGCAACTTTCGAACCTTGTAAGAGATAAAAAGGATAACAAAAGGATACACCTTTCACGAATTTGAGTGCCACGCACAGAAGACACAGTCCGAGGTTGAAACGGAGGCCGGTTGAGCTTCGGAAATGCCTTTTCTTGTACTATCTTAAACAATAAAGGTTCCAAACCACAGATCTGACCCAAACAAGTTTGTAGGAGGCTCACCGGCCAAAAGGGGCAGTCACCGGCTATCCACCGGCCACAAAAACACATCACTGGCCAAAAATGTGGCCGGCCGGCCAAAAATATAGCCGACCGGTCAAAAATGCCTGATTCGGGGCATTTTTGACTTTTCGCCTTGGATCTTTTAAAATAGGGTTTCAAACCCTATTTCTTTCATTTCCCCCTAGCCGAAATTACATTCCCTCTCTCTCTAGAAGATTTCCCCCCCTTTCTTTGTCCGTTTTCTCGCGTTTTACGCCCGTTCCATCGTTTGATTCGCGAAGTTTATCGCGTTTCGAACACTTTGAACTGAACATTTCTTCGTTTCGGTGTCTCCTTTGCTATTTCCACCTCTTGGGGTTTGTTTCCCCCAAGTTTTTCTTGATTTCCATGCCTTTTCTGCACCCCGACCTTTCCGGCCATTTTTCACCCTCCTGGGGTTGACTTTTCATATTCTTGCCCGATTTTCACTCTTTTGGCCAGTTTCGCACCATTTTTGACATGGCGGGTGATATTCCACGGGGCGGGACTCCCCCAGACCACGAGATGGACCCCGGGGCCGAGCTCCTCCCCTTGAGCGTTCGCCCGTTCAACCCGGCGACTAACCGGCCGGCGATTCACGTGCTTCCTCTCGACGGACTGCGCCAGTTCAGGAGCTTCGAGAGGGGCGTGCCTCCAGAGCTTCTCTTGCGCTAGCCTACATCTCGTTTGTCCTTCAGCGCTTCCGAGGTAACATTCTTCCCTCTGCTTTACTTTCCGCAATGTAGAACACTTAGCTGCCATAACTGATTATGCTCTTTAACTGCTTAGCCCAAATGCACTGAGGCACTGTACACTGTAATTGACCGTGAACACACTTGCAACTGTTATCTGTTTGAATCTGAACGCGTGCACACACACTGCACTCGCCCTGAACCATTAAATACACTGGCACATCAGTCACTGTAGTTCACTACGAGCACACCGGCCCTCGATATCTGTTTGAATCTGGAAAATGTGCACCCATGCTGTACCTACAACAAAACATACAAACACACTGACACATCACATGTTGTAGTTCACTACCAAATCTGAATGCTTTTCAAAACTGTACTTTAGCGTTTCTTCACCATTGTCTGCTTGAAAACAGGGAGATTCCCATACCGTCCGGGGGTATGGGAATATTGCCGCCTAGGATTGGTATGCAGAGTTACCAGACGCAGTTCGTCGTATTGTTGACCAGGCCGGATTTGGCGCATTCTGCAGAGGGCTTTCCAGACTGACGATGAGCAGGCCTCTCCTTGCTGCTCCAGCAGAGAGGTGGTGGGACACCACCGACTCGTTCCACCTTTCTGCCATGGGAGACATGACGATGACTCCCTACGATTTCTCGATGCTCACAGGCATCGGGGTAGGGGGTGATCCGATCCCCTTTGATACTGATATGGATGAGTGGACAGCTGCTCAGATCCATCTGCTCGGCGAGGTGCCGCCTCTTGCGCGTCCCGGCTTCGTTCAATATTCTTGGTTCGAGGTCCAGTTTAGGGTCCAGCCAGCTTTGACCGAGGAGGCTCCGATGACTCAGGAGGCTGTGGAGAGATACGCACGCGGCTTTCTCATGTTTCTGTTTGGGACTACCATTTTCGCCGACGGGGCGAACACTGTGCCTCTCTGCCTGCTTAGTGCACTGGTGGATGTCAGGCAGATCCTGCACTACGACTGGGGCGGCGCCGCTCTGGCCACTCTCTATGGGTACATGAGCTCAGCTTCCCGTGGCAGTGGGCAGTTGCTCGGAGGCTATTGGCGCGCTTGGGAGGTACATTTCCTTTTTCTGCTTTATATTTTTTGTACTCTGTACATTGCACACACTGTACTTTCTGTTTCATGCTGATCGTATACTGCACACACGGCACACACATATACCCTGCTTTACGCTGACTGTACACTGCATACACCGTACACACTGCTCAACACACTGCATAGTACACGGTCCTGCAATTTCTACTTTATTCTGTGTTCTGCTTTATCTGATAACCCTTATGGTATTTGCTTTGCAGTTGTGGGTCTACGCCTACTTTCCGAGACTCGCCCCAGTGCCAAACGTAGAGACCCCTCTCATTGTCCCATTTTCGCGTCGCTTTGACGTGAGGTGTGTGCGGAGGCCGCGGGAGACATTCATCTTTTTCCGCCGCTACTTTGACACTATTACGCCCGCAGAGGTATGTTTCACTTGTGGTTCATTTAAGTTTCACTTTATATTGTATTGTCAATAATAGTAGATAACAATTTGTATTTCATTTTCAGATCACCTGGTAGCCTTGGGCTCCACTGCCAGCCGTGACTCGGGATCGGTTTGCCGGTGTAGAGGAGACTGCACGTTTCCGAATTTTGCTGGAGGGCCCGGTCTGTCGGGCTTGGTACTTGGGTGAGCGTTTCCTACGCCAGACCCTGGGCTTGCCAGAGCAGATAGTTTCGGGTCCGCCTCCTACCTACATGAGAGACACCGAGAGGTTCACCGCCGAGGAGATGGCCGAATACACGATCGGCTGGGACGCGGAGGGCTTTAGGGGCGAGGGCGACTACAGAGAGTACGTCCAGTCCTACATTATGCGGCCTCTGAGCGGTGGCCGTTGAGCTGAGAGAGACCCACGGTGCCGGTAGCTAGGGCAGGAGCGGGGGCTGGGGCAGGAGCATCGAGGAGGGCTCGGGCCCGTAGCAGGAGTGGAGTTCAGAGAGGGCGGAGGGCTGGTTGGCCTACTCTACCCACGACGATGACATGCAGAGGGCGCGGCGGGGCGACCTACCAGATCCCTATTGCTCCCCCTCCGCCTGATCACGAGTTGGTCAGTTTCTACGACCTGCCTCCGGTATGTACTACTACATATTGCATTCTGCATAGTTAGTTCATTTCATTTGATTTGATATTCTGCAGAATATTGATGCTTCTTAATACTTTTGCAGGCCTCTTCTGAATACACTCGCCAGTCCTTGGAGCTGACCGCTTCAGTGATGGGGATGCTCCAGCAGAGCCTCGACCTTCTATCCATTTATAGCATTCCGGTATGTCCTTCTGACCACGGTCTCGAGCCATACATAAACTGTTTCACATACTCTGACACACAAAATGACACCTGACATGCTGCCCTCACAGCATCTGATGCATCGTATTTTGTACTGATAAACTACTCATGGCATTCACACACTGTACTCATACACTGCATTCTGCATTGATACTCTGTTCACAGTATTCACACACTGTACTCATACACTGCATTCTGCACTGATATTCTGTTCACAGTACACTGATGCATTCGCTTTTTGTACTTTTCAGCATCCCTTCCAGATCCCTGCCGTAGGAGTTGCCCCAGCTGGACCTTCTGTTCCTACCAGAGCAGATGGGAGAGTATACCCCCGCACCAAGGCGGGACGTACCCATGTCGGGAGTAGCTCACGGGGACCCGTCCCTGATGATGATGATGAGAAGTCGGAGGTGGAGGCGGAGGCAGAGGCAGAGTCGTCGTCGGAGGAGACCGGAGATGGCTCGGACTTGGACTCAGATGACAGCGCTGATGATGTTCCTGGACCTTCGTCCAGGAAGAGGACGAGGACGGACCCCTAGACCCACGGCCTTTTGTCATTGATCCAAACTTTTGCTGTTTTTCTTTTTTCTTTTTCTTTTGTACTTTTTGCTGGTAGTTAGAGTACCTTGTACTGCTGCAGGCAGATTTTTATTTCCAAAACTATGTACTTAAAAAAATGATGAAGTGAAACAAACTTTTTTTTGAAAAAGTGTTGCATTTGTACATTTCATATATTGTATCGCATTGCATCATGTTGTACCTCAATGTAAATGAAATTGACCTGTTGTCTGAAAATTGAACACTTGTATTGTAATAATCAGATAACGAACCAGCCAACAGCAAAACAACCCATACCAACCATTGCACATTCTGAACACTCGGCTCATACTCTACTGGGGATTAATCTGCATACAGCTCATAACACAGTGCTTGGTTCATTTTGCACACAGTGGATCCTGAACAAACAGCCCAAATCTGACAAGACGGACCATGAAGGTTGAATCTACTGAAGTTGAAGCACACTCAGATACGATCTGAAATCCAGAAGCTTCAAAGAGGCCCAGGTCTTCCTGTTTATACTTATCGGGGGTGGACCCTGCAGTTGCATGAAAGAACCAAATCATGTTTTTGCACAAATGTGGAGAATGGCACAGCATTCTGAGCACAAAATGATTAATTTTTGAAATTGAAGGAGTTTTTTTCAAACCGAGGTATTGAGCCTACAACTGAACTTAGCGAGAAAGACTCAATAGTGAAAATCAAAAGGTTACCTGAACACAACGAGACACACTCGGAAAAGACTCAAAACAAAGGTTGAAGTAAACAAAACAAAAGACACGACATACCGACGTGCACAAAAAAAAAAGACTTTAAATCACGAGGAGCCAGTTCCTCTGGGCATTATCTCCCACCCTTTCTCATTTGTGATTCTCACATCACTCGGCCCTCAGGCTCGATTTTTCTCTCAAAACCCTTTGGCTTGCTTTTTCTCTCAACTTACACCTCTCTATTCTTTATTCTCTCATTTTTATCCCTCCACAGGATTTTCAATGGATGAATAGGAAGTTGTGGGTTCACGCCCAACACTGTTAGCTCGCGGCTATTTCCTCTGGGGATGTCTGGTCGATGCCCTGGATGTGGGAATGGAGTGTCTTGATCCATCCCAATTTGTGTTTCGCACATGGTTTGATACCTTGTTGCTTGGAGGAATGTTGAGAGCTTTCAGCCTTTTAATGACAGCTTCAGTAGTGCCCTTCTTGGCAAGTATGTTGGCGATGAGGGAAAGACAGGAAGCCCAACTCAACTGTGCCCCTAATTCATCATTATGACCATTTTTTGTTTTCTTCCTAAAACAGTTTTGACCAAAATGAGAGTTAGATTAACACACTTGTTCGATTTTTGATTCAAAATCATGCAAGTCAGGCTATGAGCACTGAAAATTTTCTTTTTTGGGTCCAAAATGGTCTAAGTTTTGGAAAGATGAAATAGTTTTCGAGAAAATAGTCAACCTTAGTAAAAATTTTCAAAAACTATTTTTGGTAAACGGCCGCCGCCCAACGAGCGCGGAACTCACTCTCGAGATGCACAACCTCGGATCGGAGGCAATGGAAAATTGCCCCTTGTTTGAAGGACGCTGCACGGCAACGGAAAGTTGCCCCTGGTTTGAATGGCGACTCATGGCAACGGAAAGTTGCCCCTTGTTTGAATGATGCTGCAGCATATTGTAAACAGTGCTCACTAGTGATGATCACGACTGAACTTTCTCGGATACAGAGAAGACGAAGATGGTCAAAACCAATATATGGACACAGTCACTTTGAAGGTGTTGGGGGCTGGACTTCGGGATGAAGTTGCCTACGTATCCGGTTGTCACAACCGAACTATCGGACTCGGGGAGGGCAAGAATAATCAAAACCATTACATGGACAAAAATCGCTGTGAAAGCGTTGGGGGGCTGGACTTCAGGATGAAGTTGCCTACGTATCCCAAACATGGGAATCAAGCCTTACGTAGTTCCGGTGAAGGTACACTCGGGTATTTTAACCTTCACTTTTTAGGCTCTAACTTTTGCCAAGGCGCCCGTTGCGGGTTTTCGACCTTGTGAGCTTCTTTTTTCTTCTTTTCAATTTTTGATTTTTTTGTATATATATTTTTTCTTTTTTGTATTTTTCTTTTTTCTTCTTTTCCTTTTTTTGTATTTTTCTCTTGCTCTAACTTTTGCCTGGGTTGCCTTTCCTGGTTTTCGACCCAGCGAGCCTCTCAAAGGGTAAAAGTGTAACAAGTCCATGTCAAATGGTTTTGAGATCCCGAAATCATCTGAATCCAGGAGAATGGCTGTTGCGTTGATTTGCAGAAGGATCCATCACGGTTGCTTCACACGCTTCTTCTGGTAAGATCTGATCTTCTTGATCTGATTTTGGTGCCTCTTGTTCGAGGGCTGCTTCTAATCTGGCCACACAGACCTTACATGGCGGTTGACCGTTGAACGTTCTGAATGGGTTCAAGGTTCGAAAACGAACGGGTTGAATCTTGAGGCTGAGAGCGATCCTAGGCTGCACAATCTCAAGAGCTATTCCACACAGGTCTTCACAGGGCCACGCAAAACATTTGTTTTTGAAAGTTTTTAAGAAAGCGACAAATCGCTCACGCCGAAGATAGTGTGGAACCAATCTAGATCAGCCAGGGTCCTTCTCAGTACTCACGCTAACAAGCATGGTTTCATTTATTAAAGGCTTAGCATGCCTCTCTTTTTCTGAAATTGATCAAAGTTTTGCAAAACTCGAGGAATTCCTTCCTCTTCGTTTTCACTGCAGTGTTAAAGAGGTTTTGAAAAACATAGATCAATGCAATGATTTTCAGGGCACAAGAGAGCAGGTGGAATGCACGGCCGTTCGATTCAAATCCTTTGGCACAACTAGCTCAAAATTAGCAATAAGCATGGAAACATGATAGCCGTAGCTGCTTCATTCAAATTCCCTGATTGTAACTGGCTCCACAACAGAGACAGACTCAAAACAAAAGGGTATTTACGAAACCAAAACGGTGTTCGAGGCAACAACCTTAGAATCACCTGACATCCTATACAACGGGACTGACTCGGTACCACAAGACAGACCCAAAAACAAAAAGACAGACTCAAAGCAAAGAGGCAGACTCAAAAACAAAATAGAGAACTGACTCAAAACCCAAGCTAGAAGCTACAAAACTGCATTTAGAAATGCTTAAAAAGTGCGTGCCAGACGCCACATCCGAAATACACCGAGCGCCGCCCGCAGGTGGTCCAACCCCTGATCATATACTCGCAGTATCCTCAAAGTCCAACAGCTCGGTGGTAACAAACTTCGCTGAGGTAGGTGGAAGAATGACTTCATTATCGATCAGATCCTGCACTTCATGGCGAAGGCGGAAACAGTTGTCGGTGGCGTGACCGGTCTGTTGGTGGTACGCGCAGTACAAAGCAGCATCATGTGTGAGAGGGAGATTCTTCGGGAGAGGCCGAGGTTCAAGGGGTTTGAGGTGCCCCCTTTCGGCAAGAATCTGAAGTGCCTTAGACAGAGGCATGTATAGAGCAAGAAAGATCCTGCGCCCTCGGGGCAGGTACTTTGAAGGTTGAGTATTCTTACTAGACGCACTAGCAAAAGAGTCGGCAGGCACTGCCTTGGTTTTCTGATATTTCCAAGGTGCAGGGTTGGAAATAGGAGGAACTGTTCTGGCATGACCGGGCCTATCCCGATTTTCTGACTGACTTGAACCACCCTCAGGTGGAGTGGGGAAAGCATCTTCCACAGTTTTTGCCACAACTGCGGATATCTGTTGCTTGTTTATCCCCCCAGCTTTCAAAGCCTCGACTGCCCGCAACAGTTGTTCAATGGGATCAGTGTCTGCCTTCATCTTGTCCTTACCCCTGGCCTCAGCCTGATCGAGGGTTTGGATTGATGTTGATACGTCATTGTTACAACTTGAGACAGCCTCAGGTTGGCTGAGCTCAATCACAATCCACCCCAGTAGCGGGGGCTCCTGTGGTACAAAATTTCCGGCGTATGAGGTGGTTGGTGGCGAAGCCGACATCCCATAAGCAAGATCAGCCACAGACCTCTGGAGGTCACCGATCATCCCCATTAGTTCAAATGTAGTAGGCTCGCGAGCCTGATATAGCTGGGGTGTCCAGACCGGGTGCGCAACCGGTGACCTGGGCGGGTGTGGCACACTAACATTAGCTTCATCCCGCAGGTTGGTTCCTTGATCTAGCGCGGTTGTCATTACCACAATTTCCTCTGAATTCTGCGCCATGGTAAGTCCACTGTACTGAACAGTGATTAACGGCTCAGATATTTGTCTTGCCTCAGCAAGGGAGAACACTGGCTATTCTGTATCAACTCTCTGAACTGAAAGAAAAAACATGCAGCGTTTCAGCCCAACTGAATCGACACAAGGGCAGCTGAATAACTGTATTTTACCACTGATCACTGTCCTAAAAAATCACTGCCCAAAACACTGAATCTGATACCCGCAGATACAACTGATTCCCCAAAACACTGATACTGATGCCCTTGGGCTTGATTCTCAAACTTGCAAACTGGTATATGCATTTCCTGCAGAGATACACTCTGAAGCACATAGCAGATAAGTGAGAACCAAAACAGCCCTATGTTGGGGTAGGGTTTCCCTGTCCTATTTTGTCAGGAGCTAGGGTTTCACTACGCACGCAGCGGTTTCAAACAACCTATAATCGGGTAAGCAACCTGTCCTAGTTTGGAATGGTCACTATGGATTCCGAATATGCACTAGGTCGAATGGTCGAAAAGGGTGCCCCGGTAAAACCGGGGTTTGTGTTCCCATACTGTTAGAGCCTACAACCGGTCAGTCTTATGGTATGCTTTGACAAAGTCAAGCCTCTGGCAAACCATTCAGGAATGGCAGATGGCAAACACGGTGTTCCTAGGCGCACCAATGCACATGCAATGCAAAGAGACACATAAATGAAATCAAAACAGAATATCATGATTTCGAGTCAAGCTCTCTAAAATCCCCAGCGGACTCGCCAGAAACTGTAGACGCGCCCACGTGAGGCCTTCGTGCTACAGTTCGGACTCAATTTGTGTCATGGTTCTTAATCTGAACCAAAGAGTCCAGATTTGGCAAATCGTTTTGAGAAATAGATTTTTTGAAAAAGAAGTGCCAAATATGGACTGCTTTGCCAGATACAGAGTCGCCACCTAAATATTTTATTTTGAGAAATTTAGGAAACCCTGACTCGATGCCAAAGGCCACGTGTCCGTCATCACCAAAGTTACCTCGGTTCGGGAGCTTGGGTACGATTGGGGAAGGTCAGCTATGAGCACCCCCTCTCGCCCGATCCGAAGATCGGCCTCTACTAACCATGATATCCAGTTTTGAAAACGTTATGTGTTCTTATTCCATTTATTAGCCTAGAATTACTATGTTATGCGCGCAGCAAACAAGTATAGACCAAATCGCCTAAATTGGAACAAAACATTGCATGTTCGTTTTGAAGATGGTTTGTTACTCGCAAGTAGGCTAAAATGCAGGTTTTGCCACCCTCGAGTGGGCTATTAGAAAAGATGGTTTTGCCACTATCTAGTGGGCTTAAAAACTCACAGTTTTAATGCATTATTCCAATTTAGGTAATTCAACCTCCATCCACAGGCATTCAAGCAGTTATATCACATAAGCAGCTAGCCTCATGGTAATCATGCTGTTATGTCAACACTCACACGCATGCGGTATGCTAAAGCATGAATGCTTACCGAGTACTCCGAGCGAAAACAAAAACTAGTTAGTAATCATACGCATGATCCTAGTTCATGTTAAGATGGCTAATGCAACACATGCAAAATGCGACTAAGATAGGCTCGGCTAATCTATAATGACATGTGAAATGCTATAACTAATCACGTATTCAATTTGGAATTGAAACACAAATGCAGTTAGAATGATGCGCCGAGCCCGGTGCATGCAATACTGATGAATGATGCACGCATGCATTGCATAAGGTATGCTAAATTAAATGTGTCCTAATACTAACCATCAAAGCGGGTAAGTAAAAGGGAGAAAGAAGTGGGGGTTGCAAGACATGCACACACGCACCCACACTTATTACAAATTAGCCCTCGCTCGGAGGAACCAAAAGAATAATACAATTAACTAACTATCAAGCTAATTAATTATTACAGACAATTCACTAGCTAAGCAAATTAACTAAGTTAATTAAGCAATAAAATCAGCCTCGGAAAGAGGGTCCAATGCAATGCGTGCTCGGTTCTGCTCGAAAATTCGCCACCATGCACAAGTCGCCTCTGTTTTCCCTGCTCTGTTCCTCTGAAAATTGTACAAGTCCCAGGATATGCTCTCTGCACACTGTGGAACACCACCGGCCGAGGGGAATGGCCACCGGCCAAGGGAAATGATCACCGGCCACAAAATTGATCCATCGGCCAACAATGATGGCCGGTCGGCCAAATCTTCCTGCAGAATCTGTGTTCGATAGCAGCAGAGGACAAAACATGGCATGGCAATGCATTTCAAGAAAATGTATGCACCAACACATCCTTTATCATGTTTAAGACTCCAAGGGACATGGTCCTTGGTTCTCGGACCGCCAATTGCGCATTTCAATGCGTGATGGCCCAAGAAACCATGTATGCAATTTCAATTTCAAATGAAATGCAAACCAAATGAACACACAAGGAGCTCAACCTCTTTCATACTCAATTCAAGAGGCAAAGCATGCATGCTAAGATGATGCAACCTAGGCATAAGTGCTAAATATGCAACATGAGATGCAAACAAATAAGCATGCAAGGCATATGACATCAATGCTAAGGTATGCAAGGTATGAAGCAAGGGAACCAACGAGTATGCAAGACACAATGTGGGTGTTCAAGCATGCAAGCAAGCCTGTGACTTCATTCAATCATGCAACTTCAATCATGCAACAACACACCAAATATGCAACAACATACAAGGTGAGCACGCAACAATCATGCAAAGGAGGGACTTACACTAATTGGACAGCCCTAAACTAGGTCCAAAACAGTGGCCAAGATGCTCAACCATGGAAGCCAAAACACATACAAATAGGCATGCATGCAAGGTCCAATACTTAGGCACATAAAGGCAACTTCCAAGCACACTTAAAAGAAGCTAACATGGGCAAATGGCATGCAATATAAGCTCTGACTATGCATGAAATAGAGGTGCCAAACCAACTAATTAACACAAGCAATGCATTCTAGCATGGCCAAAACTCAAGGCAAGCTAAAGGGGTATTGGACCACACTTAGGAGGACCAAACATGGCATGAATTAAATGACCAAAAATAGAGTTTTAGCATATTAAAACAAAGCCCAAAGATCACTTAGATGGCATCTAAATGACTTAAATTCAAGAGCATGCACAATGACCAAACATGGAGCATAGGGCACAACCTTTTAAGGCATCAAAAAAGCATCAAAGGCAAGCATGCAAGCATGTCATGAGGACTGAAATGATGCTATAAGTGGTGCCAAACCACTAAAATATATCAAACAATGCATGCTCAACACTTTACACACTTAAAGCCTACAAGCTAACAATACAAAGGGGCTATGCAATACATGGCAAACATTGCTAAAACAACCAAGGGCAGACCTTAACCATGGAAAAACAAGTATAAAAGCTTCACAAAGCTAGGCCTAAAACATGCTTGAACAAGGGTTAAAACCTAGATGCATGTTAAGGCTAAAAGATGGCATTACAAGACATGTATGCAAGGCATGCCAGGTATGTCTAAACCAACTCAACACAATGCTATTTCATGGCAAAATAAGCATAAATATCAGTTAAGGCATGGTCAACATGAACCTAAACTAGATGCTCCCTCAAGAGGCAAAAATGGCCCTTTTCATGGACAACAAGGAGAGGGGGTGGCCCTCTCCTTCTTGGGACCTCAAGGCACCATCCTCACCACTGAAATCCCTCAAGATTTCAGTGGTGAGGAGGCCCAAGCAGTATGGTCCCGGAGCTCACCAAAAAAGCCATAAAATGAGGCTAAACAAGCCTTAAAAGGGGTCAAACAACCTCAAACATCAAAATACTCTTAAACAACTATTTAGAGCATGAAAAAACAAAACTTTTATATGTTATACACCAAGTCTAAAAACAGTTTTAAGGTAGTCAAAAGAGCTATGCAAAAATGGGGTAAAAAGGGACAAGTTTCTTACCCTTGTAGACCCTCTTCACAAATGAAGCTCCAGCAGCTTCTTTGGCTCCAAACCAGCTCCAAGAACTCCAAGAACACTTCTCTGGCCCTCAGCAACCAAGAAAAGGTGTGATACTATGTGTTTGTGTGCAATAATAAGACTAAACACACACTTAGAGCTAAAGAGAGGGAGAAATAGAGATAGGATGGATACAACACTCAAACTCTAAAACTCAAAGCTCTCTGAAAATGCTGTCTAACCTAGAGGAGGGAGAAGAGCCTCCCTCTTATAGGAGTTCCCTCTTGTAAGGCTTCCAAAACAAGCCATCCAAGAGAGAAATCCCTCCATACACGTGTATGGATGGGAGCAGAGTGGGTGTTAGCTATCACAGCTGGCACAAAAATATCTGCAAAAGCAGATGAACAGTGGTTAGCCAGCCAAAAAAGCAATTTGACCAAAATAGATGGCCGGTCGACCATCCATAGTGCCGGTCGGCCAAATATTTGGCCGATGGCAACAAAACACAGCCGATGGCTTCAAGCCATGGCCGGTGGAGTGTGGGGATAACCAACAAGCCATTCCCTGCCCTCCAAAGCAAAAACACAAGTGTTTGGTGCAAAACCAGACACAAAACAGTCGAGTCGAGAGATTCTGAGGCAAGGCGTACAGCCGAGGCCTCTGGGAACTCAAGATGAACACAAACATGGATGATCACCGAGTGTTCACACGGTGACGTCCAAGTCTTGAGGACGGTCAAAAATGGGGTGCCTACACCTTCGTGGATATCACGATTGGCCAACACAATAAGACTCCGAATTCGAAGCCCCATTCGTAGATGTCACGTTTGGGCCGAATAAGCCTCCGAATTCGTAGCGGCCTTCGTGGATATCATGATTGGCCAACACAATAAGACTCTGAATTCGGAGCCCCATTCTTGGATGTCACGTTTGGGCCGAATAAGCCTTCGAATTCGGAGTGCCCTTTGTGGACATCACGATTGGCTAACACAATAAGACGTTGAATTCGGAGCACCCTTCATGGATGTCACGATTGGCCAACACAAAAAGACTCCGAATCTAGAGTGCCCTTCGTGGATGCCACATTTGGGCCGAATAAGCCTCTGAATTCGGAGCGCCCTTCGTGGATGTCACGATTGGTCAACACAAAAAGACTCCGAATTCGGAGCGCCCTTCGTGGATGTCACGCTTGGGCCGAAAAGACTCCGAATTTGGAGCGCCCTTCATGGATGCCACGTTTGGGCTGAATAAGCCTCCGAATTCGGAGCACCCTTTGTGAATGCCACGTTTGGGCTGAATAATCCTTCGAATTCGGAGCGCCCTTCGGTTATAACCACGAATGGCCAAGTGATCCTCCGAATTCGGAAGGACCAAATTTGGTAGTAGAATGGCATGGATCAATATACGATTGTTACAAGTATATACAAACATTAATCAAAACAATATTGCAAATATTTATTTCATTAAATAAGCACAAATACATGGTTTTTGATGAATTCAAAAGTACAATAATGTGTATTGTTATCTAAATCTATTCGGCACCCTTTTCATTGTTGGTTTTCTCGGCGTCGTAAGTTTCCAAGGGAATTTGTAATTCTATATGGAGGTGACGTCGAATCGATACCCGCGGCCTGCAGAGCCTTAATCCATCCATGCTTAAATTCACAATTTTCGTACTGACAGACATCCTCAGCTAACTTTTCCTTCGCCTTTTCAATACCAATTTTTTGGCCGTCATGAAAACCTTGTTGTAGGCCTTCGTTCTTATTGCTTCTCTTGTGAACATGCTCGCCGTATCTCGGTCGGCAATCGCATGATCCAGAAGATGCTGATTTACTCTTTCCGCCACGATTGGATTCATTTGACTCGCCGACTGCGTTTCGGAAGCCTTAGCTTTTTTCAGCTTATTCTCGGCTTTTTCTGCGCGTTGTTCCAAGCTCTGAATACGGCTGCCTTTTTGTTCTATCTCTCTTTGCGTGGCACGAAGACACATATCAATTTCATAAGAGGTGTATAGTCCCTTTACCGCTCTATAGACACCCTCCCGAAAAACCTCGTAATCAGGCCGACCGACTATTGATTGCTGGACTTCGGATGGAAAAATCTGTCGAGTAAACTCGACTGCCACATTTGGATCACGGATAATCGAATCCGCTTCAGTCATTGGTTTATTCCTGACGAAAATCAAAAACTCAACAGGCGTAGTAGCCTGCTGGTTTCACTTCGCGAATGGGGGGAGCTCCCTTGCTGCTGTCTCTCTTTCTTGGGAGACTGCTCTACCACTCCCTCTCTTGGAGACCTACTTCGACGATGGGGGGAGCGACGCCTCTCCCGCTCCTCCGATGTCCTATTTCTCGTTCGCGCAGGTTCACCACCTCGATTCATCTTTAAGTCCAGTTTAGCTAGTGTCCTACCCTCCCCTTTGCTGTTGAAGAATATTCTTCTTGACATCCAAATTTTATCAGTTCGACACAATGCTCTTTTCCCTCTCGCAGTCTGTTGAATTTGCGCACCATATATTCATTGACAGCACAGAACCCACGCACACTTAGCCCCCACCTCGCTTATTAATTATGGGTGAACGCTTTAATGCATTTCACCAAATAATTACTGTGCCCCACCCAATCCATGAATTACACATATTTGGTGGTTTGATTCATTAATCAGCTGGGGTAAGGGCAGATTCATTAATCTATTCGGCCTACTTGCAATGCATTGTGTTGACAAATTACTGTGCCCCACCCAATCCATGAACTATACATATTCGGCGGTTTGGTTCATTCATCAGCTGGGGCAAGGGCAGATTCATTAATCTATTCGGCCTACTTGCAATGCGTTACGCCGACAAGTTAGTGTGCCCTACCCAATCCATGAACTACACATATTCGGCTGTCCGGATTCATTAATTAGTTGGGGCAAGGACAGATTTTGTAATCTATTGGGCCTCTATTTATAAATGTATTGACAAACTACAATGCCCTATCTGATCAGCAAAATTTATTCAATGTGACGTTGCAAGCCGTATGTTTTATTCGGCTCTTCAATGTTCAAATTGGCACAAGACATATGATTATTCGGCTTTGAAACGATTTGTCCAAATGGGGCAAGGACAAATATACCATTATACTCGGCATATGATGTTATAGCCGAATTATAATACATCACCCCACTTGGTCGGTCTAGTTTGGCATTAAAATATATATGGAATTCGGCAGATTATGTTATAGCCGAATTGTGCTACTTCTCACACTGTCTTGGCCATTAGTTTTATCGCCGAATTAAGTTACATCACCCTACTTAGCTATTAATTAGCACATGGAGAAGATAGACAAAAAAAAATGATTTTCATTAATAAATTGAGTACAAAGTCGTCATTTTACACATGAAAATTGCCCTGTATTTGACTTCTAAACAAAATAAATAGGCAAAAATCTACATAAATTACGTACAGAAAATACCAAACAAAAAGCAAAATTACATTGACCCTACTCATTCTTCAGGGTCAGACTCCAACGGCTCAACCTCTAGCTGCTCGTATGGAATTGGCTGCTCCAATATCACATTAGTGGTAGCTAGGGTTTTAAGCCAGCCGTGTTTGAAGCCTCGATTTTAAAACTTGGGTACTTCATCCACGTATTTTTCTAGGGCCGCGGTTTCTTCTACTTCGAACGCATTGGAGATCTCGAAGTCGGCGATTTCTTTTGCCTTCTTCGATTCCTCAAAATCGACTTTAGTTTGGTAATCACCTCCTTGGCCAATTTGAGTGCATCATCACTCGCGTTCGCTCTCTCTTCAGCGGCCAGCCTGAGTTGATCGGGGCATTTGGCCTTCTCTTTCTCGGCACTGGCCCTCGCTCGTTCTTCTGTCAATTCGGCTAACGCCTCTTTAGCTTTTCCTTTTTCATTTTCGACTTCGGCTTTGAGGAAGCCAATTTGCTCGATAACTTCATAGTGATGGCGGCTGATTTCTGCGATCCTGCCCACCGCCTGAAACAAAAGATTAATAATATAGCTGGCATAAAAAGAAATGAAATATTTTTTCAAGTTAGGTACGTACCAATATCGCCATTTGAGCGGCCAGTGCTATCGACACCACATCTTGCTCTGCACGGTACGTACCAATATCGCCATTTGAGCGGCTAGTGCTATCGACACCACATCTTGCTCTGCACAGAACGCTGTCCTATTAGTCGGCAAAGAAATCGACGAGGCCACACTTAGGGCCACAGTGGCATCCTTCAAAGCCGGCGAATCGAAAGCAACTGGCACGTTCTTTATTTTGGGTTGTATGATAAACGGCATAGCCAAGTCCTGCGACTCTTCTATGCATGGCCGTTTATCAATTAAGGTTTTAGAAAAGTCGGCCTCGTGCTCGGCTGGACGTTTCTCCCCCCTCTGTTCGGCCACTAGATCGTCCGATTGTTCAATAACAATTTGCTCCATCTCGGCCATAACAATTTGCTCTGTTTCCTTAACAAGAGTAGGCGGAGAAGACTCAGCCCTAATTGGAGCAGGGGGGTTCAGATTTGGCAGCTTCGGCCCTCCTTTGGGCTGCCTTTTTCATGGCATTTTTTCTTCTGGCCATCTGTACGAGCGACTCACGAGCCATGTTCTTAGGATCTATGCTGGGAAGGTCTCTTAAACCAGTGAAAATATCTTCTAACGATGTGTCAACTTGGCCTGAAGTGTGTGGAAGGTTGAAGCCGGCTTCCTCAAAGGCCAAATTAAGAATCGCGTCAACCTCCTCCCCTAGACTTTCAGATCTGTCCAAGTTGGACTGATTCAGCTATTCAACGACTTGTTTGGTGACCTGCTCTGCGACCTACTCTGAATCCAAAACTTCAAGACCAATATCCATAAGGCTTTTGAAATTTGGAAAAATGAGTGCCGTAAGCTTCTGTTCACCCTTTGGAATCAGAATGTGATCCGCAGCCGAAAAAGTAGTGTACGTTGGTTCATATCACAATAGCACGTGGGCGGCCCTCCCTTACTTTTGGAGGTTTGGATGACCAAAGAATTGGAGCGCAGTTTTGATTTGCTCAAGCACAGCGTCATCGGTCAAGATAAGTACTTTTTTCAAATCGTTACCTACACAAATAAAATGGTAAGTACATGCAATCCAAGCCGAATAAACGTATAACAAATGTGCATAGAAATGGGACTATACGGCCACCTAGTTTGCCTTTTTGTCTAGGCAAAGGATCTAGGCGATCTTCGCCTTCGCTGAATTCCCAGTTGCCTCGGACAACGACCATGACGTCGTCGATTCGCTTACTAGAGCTAGCAAGCATAGTCACCAATGGTGATCAGTATCCATGGCCCTGAGAAAGTAGCGTCCCTGCCATCCAGATGATTTTGCCAAGGCATAACAATGCCGAATAGTAGGGATTCCTAGATTAATCCTAAGTCGGCGTTTTAATTATACTATTCCCATTATGATTTGGAAAAGATTTATGTTAGGTTGTGAAAGGAGTAGACCCTAGTAACGACGGACGATACTCAAAAATGGATGAAGGGGGGAGCGGACTTCGCCCTCAGCGATTGATAGGAGAGGAAAGATGATCGTACTTGCATTGGTCCTCTCCATGTCGAGTACACTATCTGCCACAAGTGACAGATAGATGTCATCTGGAATGGAAAAGTGGCATCGAAAAGCAGAAACACGATCTGTGGAAAGAAGAGCTTTCAAATGTTTCGCCATCCAAATCAGAATAGAAAATATGCTAAACTAAAAACAAACAAAAAAATGGGAGTTGGAATGAGGAAGAAATACAAAGAAGAGAAGAACTTGCAGGGTAGAGAGAAAAGGACAATGGGGAGCAGATGAAAGTTGCAGAGGTCGTGAATTCGAAAGAGCTTTGCAAATTCAAAAAATATTTGAAGGGACAGCGCGGTTTCATATTGCATTAAATGAACAACGCGTACGAAGGGGCGGGAAATTGTAATGATTTCTAAGCCATGGTTGTTCTGACACTTCGGTATTGGAAGGAGTGCAAGCGCCGTATTTTTGACTTTCCATATATTAAAACCAAACATGCCGACTAATTGACGTTAGTCAGATATTTGAGGGGCAATTGTGGGGGTCGAATAATTATATATTGAGAAAGGCCAAGATATTTGAAGATATCTGGCCTAAGTCAATTCGGCTATAATCTAAGGGCTCTTGAAGCCGTATATACAGATCGGCCATATGAAGAGCCGAATGGGAACCGGCACACAAGCGGGAGGCCGAGTAAGCAATCAAATGCGAGATTAAGAGTGGGCTTGACCCTTGGGCCCAAAGGGTAATATAAAAAGAGGAACATCAACCAAAGAGAGGTATGTGAGAATAGATAAGAAATAACTTGGGAGAGAAGTAAACTTGAGAGCATACTAACTTGTCCATTGAAGTGCTAATTCCGGCACCCCCGACCGGAGTGTTCATTCTTTTTTTAGGTAGCAATCAGAGGATCAAGGATGTCTGACTGGATCTTGGAGTATTTCCAAACCACTTCTCTACAATATATATATATATATATATACACAGAGGCGAAACTAAGATTCTAATGCTGGAGGGGCCATATGTAGGGTGCAAGCTAGGTGGGCTGGATTGGGTTCAAAACTTGCTGCGATCCAGCTCTCGTAATGCTCAAAATTGACCCTGCCTATCCAAACTCGGCTTGCCAACCTAAGGTATTTAATCCAAGTGCTATTCAAACTCAATAAATTTAACTTGTGTTAGGCACGTGTTGTTTACAAAAGATTGAGTTGTGTAATTGAACTTAATTTTTTAGACTTTTTTTTTTTTTGGCTAGAAAACTAGAATCTATTTTTTGGGTTGATTATAACTTGTTTATAAACTAAAAAAACTCATTCATAATTTCGCAATCTAAAAAAGTTAAAAACAACAACTACAAAAAATAAATTAATCATACAGACATGTCCCTTAATTAGTTAATAAAAATCACACAACAAACAAACACATTTCAAATAATGCACAAAATAGATTCAATTGTTAAAATAAGTTATATTCATAGTATTGCTCTAACATATATTATATTCAATTTCAATTTCCTTTAAACACGTGCTATGTTGGGTTAAACATTTGCACTTGAAGACATGAACTAGGAACCCTTGAATGGGAAGGGGGCCATGCAAACAAAAAATCTTTCAGTGCTTTGTTCTAAACCATTACAAGTAGCAGGGTAGTCTCAGAGACAGTGGAGCCACAACCCCCTATAGTCTACACTATGGTCTGTCCCTGTATATATATTTATATATATTATGATAACTTTTAGATAAATAAAATGCCTAATAACATGGAGATCTTAGTTTGCGTTAACTAGTACAAAATTATAAAAATGAGTCAATTTTGTATTTAAGGATTTGTCATTTTTGAATGCAAAAATATTAGGAATTCCAAATGTTTTACCAAATGTCTCACATAGGTGTAGAACCTGCACCATATGGGTCTCATATGGGTTTGGTAGAATATTTGGTAAAATATTTGCAATCCCTAACATTACTCTTTTAAGCTACATCAAAAAAAAAAAAAAAAAAAAACAAGCAGCTTCTAATCTACCGTGGATGTTCCAACTTCTAATCTACGGAATTTGATTTTTTGAAAAAAATCATTTTATCTTTCATATTGGTTTTTACTTAATATTAACAGGAACTTTTTTTATAATGCACACTTTAAAAAGGTGTATCATATGTCTCATTTACAACTTTTATGATGTGTAGCTACAATTTATTGTGGTTTGAATTATAATTAGTTATAACTTACGGTGTTGATTATGACTTAATTATGTCCTATAATTGTTATTTTGGTTATGCCGCAATTTTAGTTATGATCTAAATCTCTTTAGATATAAGAGTAAATTAGTGATAAATCCAATCTAAAGAGATTTTAATGTATTAGGTCCAGTGGATATTTTTTTATTAGTGAGAGATCCATCATTTGTGAAATAGTTTGGTGAGATGTTTTTTTGTTTGTTTTGAAGGACATTTTGCTTTCAATTTTACCCTTTAATTTATCTGTTGACTTTTTTTTTATTAGTAGACTTTCATTGACTATCTGTTCAACAAATTTTCCTATCTGTTCAAAATTTTGCCTATCTGCTCATTTTTTTTCCTATATGGTCAAATTTTCCTTTCTGTTCAATTTTTCCCTACTGGTTCAATTTTGTTATCATATCTGTTTGATTTTTTAATCTTTTCAATTCAATTTTTCCTTATTTGTTTAAATATTTTGTCCACGTAAAATTTTATTTGTTCCAGTGCTTTGAAGATTTCACTCTATTTGTTCTCAATTCTTTGAAGATTTTAGTCAAAGAATATTTTCTTTATCTGTTGAAGATTTCCAACCTCTTTCTCCCAACTCTCAATATAACATACATACACAACATATATGGATTTATAAACATCACAGATCAAACAACGTATTTTCTTTATCTATCTAACACAAAACCAGATAACAAAAGAGGAGATTAAAATATATATATATATATATATCAATGGTTGGCTTGCTCTGAAACTAGGGTTTCAATAACAAATTTGAAATTTGATTTGTGTTTCCAAGCCACAGATCTATAAATATTAAGAGAGAGAGAGAGAGAGAGAGAGATAGAGAGAGCTCTGGATCAACAAGAACAATCTGTTCTAATGTTCAGTCTAGTTTTTATCTGTTCAAATAGATAACTACACCGATCTAAAGTGTTCAACTATAGTGTTCAAAAAATTGAAAAAAAGTAAGAAGTTTGTTCTGTGATGCGAATACATAGAAAAATCAAATCTATTGGTGATTCAAGATCGAATAAAATTCTAGAAATCAAGTAGAGTCCATTAGATCAAATTGCACTAGAGCAAACTTACCAACATTGCTCTTCCTTCCCTGCATTTATTTAGCAAAGTGAGATGAACTCACTAAGTTAAAACTCGACCTGGAGAGAGAGAGAGAGAGAGAGAGAGAGAGAAAATTTCACACAACTTTTTTACCTCTCATAAGAGATCAACAAAATATTTTCACTGGAGCACTTTCGCTTTCGACTCGGAGTCGGACTCGTTCGCGAAACGTATGATGCGATCTGAACTGAGTCTGCAGCAGCATCTGAGTCAACTCAAATTCTAGTTGAGTCAATAATGGCTCTTTCAATACAGCCGCAATATCTTGAGAGAGGCTTGCATGGTCCAAGATCTTTAAACCCTAGGCGTTATCGAGAAAAGAAGGACATAATATGAGGAAAATGAAGATACAGATACACATATCTATAGATACAAAAATACAAATATATATAGAGAGAAATATAGAAAGGAGGCAGTTTTACCTCAATTTCGTTAGAGGGATGAGAACCAGAAATTGAAGGAATTAGTTAACGGGATTGAGAGAGGGTTTGGTTGCGAGAATGAAGAGAAACCAGAAATTTCCCGCCTCACTGCGCGTTACCGGTGACCTAAACGCATTTCGCCGTATCGACGTCATTTTCTAGCATTGAAAGATGGAGATTTGAGCCAATCTTCATTGGCGGCGAGTGTGAAATCGACTATAACAAGAATAATGGTTGAAATGGTGGTAAGGAAGAGGAGATTTGTGTCGTCGTACGTCTATGACGAAGTTGCAGGAAAAGACGGTGGTTGGAGAAGATGGATTGGTAGGAGATGACGGAGGTGTGGTAGAGGTTGCTAGTACGGATGAAGGATTGGTTGTGGAGAGAGAGAGAGAGAGAGAGAGAGAGAGAGAGAGATTCTGAGTGCTAATGAGTGAGTAGGGATGTAAATTTGGCTCGGTCCACCTAGGCCCGACCTCGGGCCAACCCATCTCAGGCTTTGCGGGCTCTTGCCAGAATTCGGGCCAGCCCGACCCAATCTACAAGCCAGAAAATTAAGCCCCGGCCCAAGAGATATTTGGGTCTTGGGCGGGCTGACAGGCCTTGGCTCGGGCTTGAATGTTTTTTATTTTTATTTTTATTTTTTTTACCAATTTTTTTTTCCACCAAAAATGACATTGGGCCTCGGCAGATCGGGCCTCGGGCGGACCGGGCCTCGAATAGGGCTTTGAGTGGGTTTTGAGCAGGCCAATGGACCAGACTTCAAAATGATGGCCCAGGCCTAGGCCCAGGGTCCCGACCTAGGCTCAGGCCTAACTAGGCGTAATCGGGTTGGAGCCACCCCACCATGGACTGCCCATGGCTCGCGGCTGTAGACTCGACTTTCTTCGCGCCCCCTTTCGGAGAGCTCGAATTGGTCCTACAGTTCAGACTCCTGTCACAGTTCTATATCTAATCTCACAAAGTGCAATGTGATACTGATAAACACCAAAGAGTCCAATCCGGCAAATTAGATTTTAAATCAAATAATGCCAAAACTGGACTGCTTTGCTAGATTACAGAGTCGCCACCTAAATATTTTATCTTGGGAAAATTTAGGAAACCCTGACTCATGCCAAAGGCCACATGTCCATCATCACCAAAGTTGCCTCGGCTCGAGAACTTGGGTATGAGAGGGGAAGGTCTTGAAATAAGCACCCCCGCTCGCTCGATTAAAGATCGGCCTCTACAATCATGATATATTATTTTATAAACATATGTGTTCTTATTCTGATTATTAGCTAACTTTACTATGTGACGCACACAAGCAAGTATAGACTAAGTCACAAGAATTGGAACAAAACAACTCATGTTTGTTTTTGAAAATGGTTTGAAAATGCCACCCTCAAGTGGGCTTAAAACAACATGATTTGCCACTTCGCAAAGTGGGCTTAAAACTCACATTTATCGAATTATTCCAATTCAAGTAACAAGCCTTCATCCACAGGCATTCATGCAGTTTAGCATTTAAGCAAATAGTCTCATGGCAAGCATGCTATCATGGCATCACTCACACTCATGTAAGTATGCTAAAGCGTAAAACTTACAGTGTACTCCAAGCAAAAACAAAAGCTAGTTAGAAATATGCATGATCCTAACTATACAAGATGCCTAATGCAACACATGCAATATGCAATCAAATAGGCTTGGCTATCTAAGATGGCATATGAATGCAACACTTTGATAACATGCTTTGAAACACGTATTCAAATAAGTATTGAATTTGCGATGCAGTTTGAATGATGTCCCGAGCCTCGGTGCATGCAATACAAATGAATGATGCAAACATGCAAGCATAAGGTATACTAATTAAAACGTGTCCCTAAACTAACCATCGAAAGCAGATAAATAAAAGGGAGAAAGACGTAGGGTTGGAAGACATGCACACACACACACACTTATTACAACATTGTGCCCTCTCGAAGGGGGGTTCGAATGAATAAGCTAACTAGCTACGCTAATTAAGCTAATTAAAACAAAAAGAACTAATTAACTAGTCTAAGCTAATTAATTATTACAACACAATTGAATAAATAGATATGCTAAGCTAATTAAACTATTACAAAACGAATTAAATAATCAACTATGCTAACTAATTAGTAAAGCAATAAAGTGGCCTCGCGGGCGAGGGAGACATGCACGCACGGTTGGCTTCCTCCAAAAAATCCATCGCCTTGCCATTGGTTGCCTCTGTTTGCACTCACCTTGATCTCTGAACACTGAACCAATATTCTAGACTGCCTCTGCTCCAAAATAGGAACACTTTGCACAAAAATGGACTAGTGGCCGGTCGGCCACCATAATTGGCCAGTCGGTTAGTCTAGGTGGCCGGTCGGCTACTTCAGGTGGCCGGTCGGCCACTGCTTTTTCTAGACTTCTGTTTTTGCTGCAACAGAGAGCAATAGAGGCAAAGCAATGCATTTTTCAGGAAATTTGTGTACTGCCACCCTCCTTATCATTTCTTAAGTTCAAAGGAGTATGGCACTTGGCTCTCAAGCCACCAATCAAGCATTTTCAATGCATGATGGCCAAAGAGTCAAGATTATACAAGCTTAATGAGTGCACAAATAGGACTCAAAGGGCCACCACCCTATCATGCATGATCAAGGGTGACGGCGACCAAGAAACATGACACGTTTCATCACTTTGAGTATGAAACGTCCCACATTTCTTGTGTTTGGATTAACGTCCGATCCAAAAACATGCAATGCAACATACATATGTTTATCTTGGTCATGTTTTACTTGATTCATTTTGTTTACTCATTTTAGCATTAACAAGTCATTCTTTAGTCAATTTGTCCAAGGTGAGTGTCCTCTAATGAGAGAGGGGTCAACCAAAGGATGATTTAAGACATGAGAGAGATGATGCCTTTGGCTAGGAGGAACCCTCAAAAGAGAGTTAAAGGCATTGAGCACAAGCCCTATCTCAAGCTTAAACACAATCATAAGATTAACCAACCCTCAAAACAAATGGAAAAATGAAGAAATAAGGGAGGTTGTAGACTTTTCAGTGCTGAAATGGCATGACAAATAGTGCTACAACATGCAAGCAACACATGCACAACATGTTCAAAGGCCAAAAGCATAAAACTAGTGAAGAACATTACACTAGAGGCATGCAATGTCAAGCTTAAATGATCAAACCAGCTCTGGAGAGAGCTAAATCATGCCAAAACAGTGGCTAAAACATGTTGAAATTTAGGCAGAAAAGGCAAGAAAAACATGCTCGCATGATGGGTCGCAAACAAGACACAAAGCACAATTCTCAAAAGCAATGAAAGAGTGATAGAAGTGAGAGTGTGACTAAGCTATATGCACTGAAATCACATGTTAAATGATGCTACAACATGCAAACCACTCAAACAAAGCATGTTAGAAGCCTTAAAACACAAAGCTAGTGAAGGCAATTACACTATAGCTATGCAAGACAAAGCTCATATGACCAAGACCACCCAAAACAGAGTTAAATCATGGTAAATCAGTAGCAAAACCATGTTGAGATCAAGTCACAAAAGGGTAGAAAACATGCTCACATGCTAGTCCATCTACACTTGCAAACAAGACGCAAGGAGGGGGGGCCACCCCCTCCTATTTTGAACCTCAAAACATACTTTTTGCCACTGAAATTCCCCTGGAATTCAGTGGTTAAGAGGCCAAAAAAAGTTTTTTTTAAAAGCTTTGAAAAAAAGGCACAACACTTTAGCAAACAAGCTACAAAAGAGGGTGGACCACCCCTAACTCCAAAACACACCTCAAATCACTATTTTAAACCATAAAAATAGAGTTTTTTAGAGGTTAAAACCAGCCTCAAAATAGCATGCAAAGGTTGCTAAGCAACTAACTAAAGCAAAGCTTGAAAGAGGTAAGCCTTTTACCTTTGAAGCACAACAACAAACAGCAAAAATTATGAGCTAAAACCACTCTTAGAAGCTCAAACAAGGCCTTCAAGAACCTCAGCTCCAAGGAGAAGGTGTTTGGTCAAGGGTCTTAGAACAAAAGTGTAGAGAATTCTCACTTTCAAGCACAAAATAGGGAGAGAGAGAGAGAGAGAGAGAGAGAGAGAGAGAGAGAGAGAAAGTTTTGCTCACAAAATTTCTAACCCCTCAAATGGAGGAGAGACCTCCCCTTATATAGAAATGCAAGCCAAAAGCATGCTTTCATCCTTCCATACACGTGTATAGAGATGACAATCAGTGATCAACAACTGGCATAACTGGAAAAGAAAATAACTGAAAAAGTAGAAAAATGGCCGTTGGCCACTTTAGCTGGCCGGCCGGCCACCTCCCCTAGCCGACTGACCACTTCAAGTGGCCAACAAGGAGTAAAAGTGGCCGACAACGCCCTTTCCCCATCCAGGCAAGAGGCACCAAGGTTTGGTCCAAAACAAGCACAAAACAAAGAGGGTTTAGAGGCTCAAAGACACGGTGTTCCGCCGAGAACTTCGGGCACTCAAAACTAGCACAAACATGCACAATCATCGAGTGCACAAACAATGACGTCTAAGTCTTAAGGTCGGTCAAAAATGGGGTGTGTCCAGTTGCCCCTCTTTGACAGAACTCGAAAGTCATGAAATGACAGGAGTGAATGTCAAAGCCCAGAGATGACCCATTTTTGACAAGGCCGAAGACTCAGACAAACAAGCAAACAAAACAAAGAACGGTTGCGCTCGTAGGCTGCCTACGTATTCCTTTGCAAGGAATCAAACCACCGTAGTTCTGGGGCAAGATGCAAATGATATGCACGATGCAGGAACATACCTTATGATCATGCAATGAGGGCTGTAATGAAACATCTAATTGCAAATTTTATGTAAAGAAATGCTACAGCGAACTCGTACATAAGCAAGTTAACACGAACCAAACCACATTTCATGCAGAAAGGATGTAAGAAAATTATGCAATCTTAACTGCACCTCACGCAGAAAAGGTAAAGAACTGCACCTGTTGGCGCACCCGAGGCGGCAAACAAAATCCCAACGCGTGGCACACGCGAGGAAAGAAGTGGTGTGAACCTAAGGACACATCCTAAGGTTTTGAGCCACAGAGAACAGATTATAACGATTGAAACACATCGAAATATTATGCAATCAAAGCGAAGAGCGGTATAAACATCAAAATCTGTCTAGATGCATCTAACCAAAATGTCCTAACACAACACGTGCGAGAGGGAAAATGGAGCGGTGCAAACATCGAAGGGTGGTATAAACATCAAGGCACATTCCAATGTTTCTAACCAAAACAGAGTAGTATAAGTGTCGGGACAAGGTCCAAACGCTTCTAACTTGAGGGGGAGTGGTGTAAGCGTCGGGCACACGGTCCCAAACGCTTCTAACCAAAGGGGTGGTCTAAACATCGGGCACACAACCCAATGTTTCTAACCAACAAGGTGGTATAAGCATTGGACACATGTCCCAAACGCTTCTAACCAAAGGGGGTGGTCGGTGTAAACACCGGGCATACCCGAATGTTTCTAACCAACGCAAGGTATAAATGTCGGGCACAAGACCCAAACGCTCCTAACCGGAGGAGTGGTATAAACATCGGGTACACAACCCAATGCTTCTAACCAAAGGGGGTGGTGTAAACACCGGGCGTACTTGAGTGTTTCTAACCAAAGCAAAGAGTGGTGTAAACACTGGGTGTACCCGAGTGTTTCTAACCAACGCAAGGGAGGTGGTGTAAACACCGGGCGTACCCGAGTGTTTCTAACCAACAAAGGAGTGGTATAAACATTGGGCATACCCGAGTGTTTCTAACCAACAAAGGTGTCGGTGTAAACACCGGGCGTACCCAAATATTTCTAACCAACGAGGAGTTCAAAGGACAAGAATGATCTTACCCGGAATTCTTCTGAATGAACTGTACATACAATATCGTCTGGTTGCACCAGCTTTGAATGAATCGTACATACAATATCGTGCCTACACAAGAAAGAGACTTTGACAAGTACAATACAATAGGAATGCATGTTCAATGCAACATCAATAACCAAGACACAATGCTTAGAGAGGCATGCTTCATGCACATCATGCAAGAAAAGGAGCATGTTCTATGCAACGAAACATTGAGCATGTTCTATGCAACATCGAATACATGTTCAATGCAACAAATACGGATAATTTCTACGCGAATGTAAGGGCATGCATAATGCAATACAACGCAACATGCATATTCTATGCAAACATGAGACCATGTGTAGTGCAATGAAATTGAACATACATATTTTGTGCACAATGATAACAATGCATATTCAATGCAACATCAATAGCATGTCCAATGCAAAACACTGAATAAAGAAATGAACGTCTTAACAAGACTGATTCAGTTGTAACCTCTGATTTACCTCTCGGAGGAGCTACAATGTATTTCAAAAGGATACACCTCGTTTATGCCGGCTGACGATGAGTCATGCACGGAAGACATAAGTTGAAACTTCTGCAGAGACACTGTGAGCTGAAAAGTGAACTTTTCTTGCACTTTCCCGAGAGCCAAGGACTCAAAACAGTTTGAAAACACACAGGGAGAACACTGGACACCTGCCGGCTACCTTGGAGGCATGTCGGCCACCTTCTAAAGCTGTCGGCCACCTAAGTGGCCGGTCGGCCACAAAAACTGGCCGGTCGGCAGTTGTGGCAGATTCAGGACATTTCAGTCTTTTTGCATGTGGATCTTTAAAAACACCATCCCAAATCACATTTCCTCACACACACAGTGCCAAAATCTCTTCTCTTTCATCCCTAAACATGTTTTCCTCTTAGATTTGAGCTTTACATGCGTTTTCCAATGCCCTAAGCGAAGTTGATTCGCTAAAACCTTTCGGTTTCCTTCGTTTTGAACAGATCAAAATTTGTTTTCGGAGCTTTTTCCCCCATTTTCACCACTTGAGGTTTGTTTCCCTCAAGTTTATCGCCTTTTCTCGGGCTTTGACTTTTCCTTCCATTTCTCTCTCTGAGAGTTGACTTTTGGCACTTTTTGCCCATTTTGCTCATTTTCGCCTACTTCCTCACCTTCTTTCCAGATGGAAAATGACGTTCCACATGATGGGGTTTCTCCGAGGATGGAGGGGGAGCCCGAGCACATACCGTTGCTGCCCAGAGTCCGACCTTTCGACCTAGAGAGGTACCATCTTGAGGCATATGCACTATCACCTTGCACAGTCCGTCACTTTAGTGGATTTGCACGGCGCGCACCAGTAGATCTTCTTCTACAAGAGCGAGAGTCTCATCTATCCCACGATGCCTCTGAGGTACATACTGCACTCTCTTATTTTCTACGATGCACTTTACATTTGTTGCATGGTTCGCACCTTTACACTGTATTTCATCTGCTTATTTTGAACACATGTACATACTATATTTCTGGTCGTTTTGAACACATTCACACATTGTATTTCTGCTCATTCACACAGATAGACTCCCGTTTCACCCGCGGATATGGGTCCACCGCAACAAGGGAGTGGTATATGGACCTCTCTGACGACGTCCGACAGATCATTGATGATGCAGGGTTCGGTCTGTTCTGCATGGGGTTGTCGTACCTCATGGCGAGCAGGACCCTCTTGGGTGCATTGGTAGAGAGATGGTGGGACACCGCCAACTCCTTCCATTTCTCTACCACCGGGGATATGATGATGACCCTGTACGACTTCGCCATGCTGACGGGCCTTGAGGTGGGAGGCCGGCCGATCCCATACGACTCTGACATGGGTGAGCGGGAGGCCGCTTGGACTTATCTGCTGGAAGCACACCCGCCAATCTTCTGATCCGGTATGGTCTGATATACTTAGTTCGCGGTCCACTTCAGAGGAACAGACCCAGCAACTGTGAAGGGGACTGAGCAGTACGCCCGAGGCTTCCTGATGTTCCTCTTCGGCACTACCTTGTTTGCCGACAGGGTGAACACAGTCAGGCTATATCTCCTAAGCGCCTTAGTGGACCTATCCCAGGTTTGACACTACGATTAGGGCGGCGCCGGCCTCGCTGCCCTATACTGTTACATGAGCTCAACTTCTCGCAGAAGCAGTAACAGAGTGGGCGGCTATTGGAGAGCCTGGGAGGTATGCTTTACCTTTCTGCTTTACATTCTCTATCATGCTTTCTGCTTTGCACTTTCTGTACACTACACACACCGCACACTGCACACTGCACGCACAAAGTCTAATCTTTGCTCTGCACTTGTGCAGACACCCCATTTTTGACCGTCCTCAAGACTTGGACGTCACCGTTTGAACACTCGGTGATCATCCATGTTTGTGTTCGTTTGGAGTTCCCGGAGGCCTCGGCTCGCGCGCCTTGTCTCAGGATCTCCGAACTTGACCGTTTAGTGTCTGGTTTTGCACCAAACACTTGCTTCTTGCCTTTGAGAGGCAGAGTGGGGCTTGTAGACCATCCCCACCCTTCACCGGCAGTGGCTAGATGCCACCGGCTGGTTTTTGCTGCCACCGGCAATATAGTTTGCCGGCCGGCACTCTTTGTTGCCGGTCAGCACTATTTTGTGCCGGTCGGCACTTTTTTTGGCCAAGATGGCATTTTTTGCCGGCCGATTGCTGTTCATCTGCTTTTGCAGATATTTTTAGACAGCTGTATTACTTTTGCTCCCCTCCATACACGTGTATGGAGGGATCTCCCTCTTGCAAAGCTTGTCTTGTAAGCTTTACAAGAGGCATATAGGGAGAAGCTCTCTCTAAGGCAAAAGAGGAGGCTTTAGACATTTTAGAGAGAGGAAAATACAGAGGAGAGCTCTGGTTTTCTAGGGTTAGGGTTAGACATACACAACCTATCTCTCTTTCCCTCTCATTTTGCACACTAGGTGTTTTGTGTCTCACTATTGCACACAAACACCTAGTGTTTCACCTTCCTCTTGGAGCTGAGGTTCTAAAGAGTGTGTTTTGAAGTTTTGGTGTTGGATTCAAGCTCAAGGAGGCCATTGGAGCACCATTTGTGAAGGGGTCTTCAAGGGTGAGATTCTAGTCCCTTTTTTCCCCTTTTTTTGCATTGATTTTCTACTAGTCTTAGAGCTGTTTTTGTGATTATTGTATAACATAAAAAAGTTCTGTTTTTAGGCCCTCTTTATTTTTTATTAAGAGTGTTTTGTTGTTTGAGGGTTGTTAACCACCCTTAGGCCTCAAAAGGCCTCATTTTGAGCCATTTTGTGTTAGCTCCGGGATTTTGGTGTTGAGGTCTCTTCACCACTGAAATCTTGAGGGATTTCAGTGGTGAAGATGATGCTTTGAAGTCCCAAGAAGGAGAGGGCCACCCCCTCTCCTTGTTGTCCTTGAAAGGGACACATTTTGGCCTCTTAAGGAAGCCTATGCTTGAGTGTGTGTTGGGCATATTTGGTTTGTTTTTCATGCTTATATATCCATGATATAACATGATTTCAAGTTGGTTTTGGAACTCCATGCATGTTTAGCATAGTGGCCATGTAATGCCTTATTTGTGCCTTAACATGTCTTAGGTTGTTAGCCTTTGTTGGAGCATGTTTTAGGCTTGTATTTGTGAAGTTTATGTGCTTATTTTGCCATGTTTTAGCTCTGTCCATAGTCGTTTGGGCTGATCTTTGCATGCATTATATAGCTCCTTTGTATTTAGGCTTGTTGGCCTTGAGTATGTGCATGTGTAGCATGCAATCTTTGCATTGTTTTGATGATTTGGAATCATCCTACATGCCATTTCAGTCCCATTTCCATGCTTGTTTGATTGCCTTGCATGCCTCTTTAACGCTTTGAAAGCATGTGTTGCAATGCTTCATGTTTTGACCATGGTGTATGCCTTTGTATTCGGGCCATTTAGATGCCATCTAAGTAGTCCTTTAGCTTTGTTTTAACATGCTAAACCTCTGATTTTGGTCCCTCTTTGCATGCCATGTTTGGTCTTGTTAAGTGTAGTTCAATGCCTCATTGATTTGCTTTGAACACTTAGGCCATTTGGTGCATGCTTGGCTTGATTTGGCACCATATATTAGCATGATTTCAAAGCTTATAATGCATGCTAATTGTTCATGTTTGTCCCTTTCAAGTGTGCTTGAATGTTGCTTGATTTGTGCTTAAGTGTTGGTCCTTATGTGCATTTGTGTGTATGCCATTTAGCCTTCACTCTTTAGCACTTATGGCCACTGTTTTAGGCCTTATTAGAGCTGCCTAATTCATGTATAAGTCCATCTTTCCATTTATTTGCATTGCCATATGTATGCTTGTATGCTTGCATAAGTGCCTTGCCATGCCATGTTGCATTCCTAGCTTGTATGCCTAGGTTGCATTGCATCTTGCATGCATTCCTTGTCCCTTGACTTGGGTGATAGGGATTGGGAGTTTTGTTTGATTGGTTTGCATTGTATTTGAAACCAAAGTTGCATACTTGGTTCTTTGGGCCATCATGCATAGAAATGCGTGATTGGTGGTCCGAGAACCGAGGCACATGTCCCTTTGAGTCATCACAATGATAAGAGACATGGTCGATGCATACATGCCTTGAAATATGCTGCCATGCCTTGTTTTTCCCTCTGTTGCTGTGAGTTGCAGGTTCTGCAGGAATACTCTGCCGACCGGCAGTGTAATGTGCCGACCGGCACCATTTTCTCTGCCGATAGCTTCAACTTTGTGCCGATGGCCATACAACACTGCCGGTGGAAATTTCATCTAGCCGGTGGTGATCCCCTCTGTCCAAGGATGCAGTCCTGAGGTTTTGACAGCCTCCAGAGGAGGAAAGGGAGGAAAACAGAGGCAGCTTGCGCATGGCGGCGCGTTTCCCGAGGCGTTTACTGCTTTTCTTAGTTTATTTAATTTGTTAATTAAATCAATTAATTTGTAATATTAACTAGCTTGCGTAGTTAATTAATCTGTAATATTTATTCGATCCCTCCGAGTGAGGGTAAAGATGTAATAAGTGTGCGTGAGTGTGTGTATGTCTTCCAACCTCACGTCTTTCTTCCCTTTTATTTACCTGCTTATGATGGTAGATTAGGGCACGTTTAATTTAGCATACCTCATGCTATGCATGTGTGCATCCATGCATTTGTATTGCATGCATTAGGCTCGGTACATCACGCTAACTGCATCAATACTTCAATTCCGAATTGAATATGTGATAATTGTGAATTTTCACATGACATGTTTAGGATAGCCGAGCCTATTCTAGTAACATTTTGTATGCGATGCATTAGGCACTTCACATGGACTTGGATCATGCATGTTTGCTAATAAGTTCTTTGTTTTGGCACGGAGTACTATGTAAGTATTTCCGCTTTAGCATATCACATGAGTGTGAATGTTACCATGACAGCATGCTTAACATGTGGCTAGATGCTTATGTGTTATAATTGCTTGAATGCCTGTGGGTGAAGGTTGGATTGTTTGAGTTGGAAAAACTCGTTGAAATCCGCATTTTAGCCTACTTGCGAGTAGCAAATTCCAAAGCATTTTCAAACCGAACGGATATGCAATGTTTATTTCCAAATTAGGCAATCTAGTCTATACTTGTTTGCTGTGCGCATAACATAGTGATTCTAGGCTAATAATTGGTTTAAGAACACGTAAAGTTTTCAAAAACGGATATCATGGTTAGTAGAGGCCGGTCTTCGGACCGGGCGAAAGGGGGTGCTCATAGATGACCTTCCCCGATCGTACCAAAGCTCCCGAGCCGAGACAACTCTGGTGATGACGGACATGTGGCCTTCGGCACCGAGTCAGGGTTTCCTAAATTTCCCATTTTAAAAATATTTAGGTGGCGACTCTGTATCTGGCAAAGCAGTCCATGTTTGGCACTACTTTTTCAAAAATCTGTTTCTCAAAATGATTTGCCAGATTTGGACTCTTTGGTTCAGATTTAGAACCGCGACACAAAAATCGAGAGTCCGAACTGTAGCGAGGTCCCCCCCCCCACGCGGGCGCGTCTACAGTTTCTGGCGACTCTGCTGGGGATTTTTAGAGAGTTTGACTCGAACTCGTGATATCCTGTTTTGACTTCATTTATGTGTTTCTTTGCATTGCATGTACATTGGTGCGCCTAGGAACACAGTGTTTGCCATCTGTCATTCCTGAACGGTTTGCCGGAGGCTTGTCTTGTCAAGGCATGTCCATAAGGCTGACCGGCTATGGGCTCTGACAGCATGGGAACACAAACCCCGGTTTTACCGGGGCACCCTTTTTGACCACTCGACCTAGTACATTTTCGGATCCATAGTGACCATTCCAAGCTAGGACAGTTTGCTTACCCGATGCTAAGTTGTTTGAAACCGCTGTGTGCGTAGTGAAACCCTAGCTCCTGACAAAATAGGACAGGGAAACCCTACCCCAACATAGGGGTGTTTTGGCTCTCTCTTACTTGCTATGTGCTTTTAGAGTGTATCTCTACAGGAATGCATATACCAGTTTGCACATTTGAGTATCGGGCCCGAGGGCACCAGAATCAGTATTGTTGAGAATCAGTTATCAGGAATCAGTTATCCGCAGGTATCGGTTCAGTTTTCGGGAACAGTGACTTCTGGGAACAGTGATCAGCAGTAGGGTACAGTTGTTTGGCTACACCCGTGTTCGATCAGTTTGGGCTGAAATGCTGTCTGTTTTTCTTTCAATTTAGAGAGTTGCAGAGTTGAAACAGAATAGCCAGTGTCCCCCCTTGCTGAGGCAGGATTTATGGCGGCGCCAAGTTCAGAAGAAATTGTGGTTATGACGGCTGTATTGGAGCAGGGAACCACTCCGCAGAATGAGGCCAGCATCAGTATGTCATACCCGCCTAGGTCGCCCGTTGTGCACCCGGTTTGGGCTCCCCAGTTATACCAAGCTCGTGAGCCCACCACCTTCAAATTGATGGGGATGATAGGCGATCTCCAAAGGTCTGTGGCAGACCTCGCCTATGGAATATCGACTTCACCTCCAGCGGCGTCGTATGCCGGGAATTTTGTACCACAGGAGCCCCCGCTACTGGGGAGGATTGTGATAGAGCTCAGCCAGCCAGAGGTGGCTTCCGGCTATAGCCATGACATGCAAGCACCAACCCAGACCCTCGATCAGGCTGAGGCCAGGGGAAAGGACAAGGCAAAGGTAGACGCCGACCCTATAGAACAACTGCTGTGGGCAGTCGAGGCTCTGAAAGTCAGAGGGATGAACAAGCAACAAACGTCTGCAATAGTGACCAAAGCTGTAGATGATGCTTTCCCCGCTCCAATCAAAGGCAGTTCAAGCCAGGCAGAAAACCGGGATGGGCCCCGTCATGCCCAGACAATTCTTGTAGTTCCCAACCCTGCACCGGGAAAAGTTCAAAAAGCCAAGGCAGCGCCAGCTGATCCTTTCGCCAGCGCATCTGGCAAGAATCCTCAAACTGCAAAGTACCTGCCCCGAGGGCGCAGGGTCTTTCACGATCTCCACATGCCTTTGTCTAGGGCATTGTTAATATTGGCGAAGAATGGGCATCTTAAGCCTTTGGAGCCCCGGCCACTCCCGAAGAATCTCCCCGCCACTCATGATGCTACCTTGTACTGCGCGTACCACCAATAGTCCGGTCACAGCACCGATGGATGTTCCAGCCTTCGTCATGAAGTGCAGGATTTGATTGATAACAAGGTTATCCTACCACCTACCTCAGGCAAGCCCGTCACCACTCAGTTGTTGGATTTCGAGGGCTCAGATACTGCGAGTATGTAAAGTGAACCGCCTGCGGGCAACAATTTGATACATTTTTGATGAAGCGTCTGGCACGCATTTTTGAGCATCAGTGAAGCCGAGTTTTGTAAATCCTGGCTTGGATATCGAGTCGGTCTTTTGTTTTGAGTCTGTCTCTTTGTCTTGAGTCAGTCTTTTTTTTTGCTTAAGGGTCTGTCTTGTTGTATCGAGTCAGTCCCCGTTGTATATAATACCAGGTGATTCTGGGGTTGTTGTCCCGAATGCCATTTTGTTATTATCTGTTTTTGTTTTGAGTCTGTTTCTGCCGAGGGGCCAGTTGCACCAACAAAGCCGATCAAAACAGCTGTTGCTATCTCAACTTTATGCTTGCTTTCGGCATAAGGACCAGAGAATTTGAATGGGCTGACAGTACATCTCGCCTGCTCTCCTGTGTGCCAAACTCATTGCATTAACCTAAGTTTTTAAAAAAAAAACAAACTTTTTGAACACTGCGGTGATGAAAACGAAGAGGAAGGAATTCCTCGGGTTTTGTAAAATTTTGATCATTTTGAGAGAAAGAGAGGCGTGCTAAGCCTTTTTATGAATAAAGCCATGCTTGTCAGCGTGAGTACTGAGAAGGACCCTGGCCTGATCCAGATTGGTTCCACACTATCTTCGGCGTGAGCGATTTGTCGCTTTCTTAAAAACTTTCAAAAGCAAATGTTTTACGCGGCCCTGCGAAGACCTGTGTGGAATCGCTCTTGAGATTGCGCAGCCTAGGATCGCTCTCAGCCTCAAGATTCAACCTATTTGTTTTCCGAGTTTGAACCCGTTCAGAACATTCAGAAAGTTCAACGGACAAATGCCATGAAAAGCCTGTGTGGCCAGTTTTGAAGTAGCCTTCGATCAAGAAGCATCAAAGCCGAATTAGAAGGAGTAGATCTCGCCGGAAGAAGCTCGTAGAGTAACCCTGATGGATTCTCCGCAAATCAGTGCAACAGCCGTTCTCCTAGACACAGAGAGGCTTCAATTTCAAAAAACCATTTGGCATGGACTTGCTACACTTTTACCCTTTGAGAGGCTCGCTGGGCCGAAAACCCGGAAGGGCGGTCCAGGCAAAAGTTAGAGCAAGAGAAAAATACAAAAGGAAGAATGAAAAAATGAAGAAAAACAAAAAAAGCAAGAAAAGAAAAAAGAAAAAAGAAAAAGAAACGAACAAAAGAAAATGGAAAGAAGCTCGCAAGGTCGAAAACCCGCATTGGGCGCCTTGGCAAAAGTGAGAGCCTAAACAAAGTGAAGGTTAAAATACCCGAGTGGACCTTAACCGGAACTACGTAAGGCTTGATTCCCATGTTTGGGATACGTAGGCAACTTCATCATGAAGTCCAGCCCCCAACGCTTTCATAAGCGTCTCAGTCCATGCAATGGTTTCGATTTCGTTTTGAAGTCCAGCGGCCAACACCCTTCAAGATGATTGTGTCCATATATGTGTTGTGACCGTCTTCGTCATCGCTGTGTCTGAGAGTTCGACCACCGCCAATGAAGACTGTCTGCGGACTGCTGCGGCACCATCCCAAACAAGGGGCAACTTTCCGTTGCCACGAGCCGCTGTGAGCCGCCTTCCAAACTAGGGGCAACTTTCCGTTGCCTCCCACCCCCCTTCAAACCAGGGGCAATTTTCCATTGCCTCCGGTCCGAGGTTGCGCATCTCGAAGAGTAAGTTGCATGCTTGTTGAGCTTCAGCTGTTTGAAAAATAGTTTTTGAAAATTTTTACTGAGGTTGACTATTTTCTCGAAAACTATTTCATTTTCCAAAACCGGACCATTGTCTTGGACCCAAAAAGGAAAATTTTCAGTGCTTGCGGCCTGACTCGCACGGTTTTCAAATCAAAAATCGAACAAGTACGTTAATCCGACTCTCGTTTTGATCAAAACCGTTTTAGTAGAAGGCAAAAACGAAAAAATGGTTAAAATGATGAACTAGGGGCACAGTTGAGTCCGGCATTCTGTCTTTCCCCCGTCATCAACGTACTTGCTAGAAGAGCGCTCTACCCGCCAGAAGAAATAGCCGTGAGCTAATGGTGTTGAGCATGAACCCACACCGTTCTATTTATCCATCAATCACCCCGGGGAGGGATGAAAAATGAGAGAATGAAGAATAGAGAGGTGTAAGTTGAGAGAAAAGGGAGGAAAAGGGCTCCGAGAGAAAATCCGAGCTTGAGAGCCGAGTGATGCGAGAATCACAAATCAGAAAGGGTGGGAAACAATACCCAGATTGAACTGGCTCCTCGTGGTCCGAGGTCCCCCATCTTCGCTTACGCGTCTGTGTGTCGTGTCTCTTTCATTTGACGGTCTCGTCTTTTGTTTTGAGTCTCTCCCGAGCGTGTCTCGTTGTGTTTAGGTCGTGTACCTCTATATTTGAGTCCTCCCCGCTGTGTTCAGTTGTAGACTCGATATCCCGGTTTGAAAAACCCTCATTCGATTTCAAAAATCATCTATGCTCAGAATGCTGTGCCATTCTCTACATTTGAATGTGCTTTGACTCCTCCAACCGGTTCCATCTTTGAGGACCGTCCTGTCAGATTGGGCTGTTTTGTTTGAGAATTGCCGTGTGCAGAATGAATCGAATGCTGTGTTATGGACTGTATGCAGATTAATCCCCAACAGAGTAAGGGCCGTGTATCCAGAATCAGGCAGTGGGTTGCTTGGGTTATTTTGCTGTCGGCTATTTTAGTTATCTGATTATTACAGTGCAAGTGTTCAATTTTCAGACAACCAATCAATTTCATTTACATTGAGGTGTAACATGATGAGATGCGATGCAACGCATGAAATGTGTAAATGTAAACACTTTTTCAGATAAAAAGTCCGTTTCATTTCATTATCTTTTCAAATGTACAAGTTTTGAGGAAAACAAAAATCTGCCTGTGGCAGTATAAGGTAATCTATCTACCAACAAAAAGAAAAGTACAAGAAAGAAGAAAGATAACGAAAATCTGCATCCATGTCGAGCACTCCAAGGGCTGTCAGTCCGTCCTGGTCCTCTTCCTGGACGAGGGTCCAGGAGCATCATCAGCGTCGTCGTCAGAGCCCGAGCTAGAACCGTCTCCGGTCTCCTCCTCCGATGACCCTGCCTCTGCCTCTGACTCCTCGTCGTCGTCATCGTCCGGGACTGGAGCTCGCGAGCTACTCCCAACATGAGTACGCCCTCCCCTGGTGCGGGGAAATATCCTGCCCTCCTTATCTCTCCCCCGAGCAGGGACAGAAGGTCTCGCTGGAGCACCTCCCGCCATGGGAATCTGGAAAGGAGGCTGAAAAGTACACGAAAGGGAAATGCATCAGTATACTGTAGACAGTTTATCAGTGCAGAATGTAATGCAGAGTACAGTGTAGGAATGCCGTGAGCAGTTTGTCAGTGCAAAATGCAGTGTGCGAGTACAGTATAGGAATGCCGTGAGCAGTTTATCAGTACAGAGTACGGTGCAGAGTGCAGTGTACGCAGTGTTCAGATGCTGTGAGATCAATGTACCGGGTGTTGTGCCGTGCATCAGATTATGCAAAGCAGTGTATGAATGGTTTGAGGCCAGTGTCAGAAGGACATACCGGTATGCTGTAGACGGCTAGGAGGTCAAGTGTCCGCTGGAGCATCCCCATCATCGAGGCATTCATCGCCAACGACTGACGGGTGTACTCAGAAGAAGCCTGCAAAAGTGTCAGATGCATCAGTATTCTGTGGAATATCAAGTAAACTGAAATGAAATGACTATACAAAAGTGCAGTAGTACATACCAGAGGTAAGTCGGGGACGTCAATGAACTCGTGCCCAGCCGGTGGAGGGGCGAAGGGGATCTGATAGGTCGACCCACCCTGCCCCTGGAAAGTCAGTACAGCGGGCAGGGCAGGCCAGCCAGCTCCTCGTTCTCCCCGCACTCCGCCCCTACCACGGACCCGGGCCCTCCTCGAAGATCCAGCCCCTGCTCCCGCTCCGGCCCCAGCCGCCGATGCTACAGGCCTGGCCCCCTCTGCTCGACGACCGCTCAGGGGGCGCATCAGGTACGTCCGCACGTACTCCTGATAGTCGCCGGTGCCTCGGAAGCCGGCCTCCTCCCAGCCGATGGAGTAATCATCCAGCTGCTCAGGGGTCAGCCCCTCGGTCTCCCTCATCTCTGCAGGAGGGTGAGCCGGGACTATCTGCTCAGGTAACCCGCGGGTCTGGCGTAGAAAACGCTCCCCCAGGTACCAAGCCCGACAGACCGGGCCCTCTAGCAAGATCCGGAAACGCGAGGTCTCCTCAGCACCAGGGAACCGACCCCGCATCGCCGACGGCAAGGAAGCCCATGGCCGCCATGTGATCTGAAAGTAACAGACAGTTTGTTATCTACTGTTATTGAAATATGCAGTGGGAAAGCGAAGCTAAATGAACTGAAAGTAAAGCATACCTCCGTGGGGGTGATGGTGTCGAAATATCGGCGGAAGAAGCCGAACGTCTCCCGTGGTCGCCGGGTGCATCTCCCGTCGAAGCGACTCGAGAACGGGACAGCCGGAGGAGGCTCCGGAACTGGCACAGGGGCAAGCTTAGGAAAGTAGGCGTAAACCCACAGCTGCAAAACAGATGTCAGTATGACTATCAGAAAAAGCAGAATATACAGAATAAAGCAGAAATGGCAGAGCCGTGTGTTGTGCAGTGTACAGTGTGAACAGTGTACAGTCAGTGTAAAGCAGAATGTATGTGTGTGCCGTGTGTACAGTATACAGCAAGTGTAAAGCAGACCGCAGTGTGTGCAGTGTACATGGCAGCCCTGGCCGACGATGCCAGAGGGTGTGAGATTTCATTTTGCCGGAGCCTGGGGCGCTTCCCGATATCGGCTCCGGCTTGAGGGGCCAGTGGGCCGAGTGTGGTTCCTTGGCGAGCGCTTCATACACCAGACACTAGGCCTGCCACTATAGTGAGTTCTTTTACTGCCTCCTCCTTCTATGCAGGCCACAGAGAGTCTCTCCCCTCAGAAGATTACTAATTTCATGCGAGGCGCAGATGTAGACCTGTTCATCGGGGAGAGAGACTATACGACTTATTTCCAGATGTACCTTATGCCTCCATTGGCAGTTTTTCGTGCTCACACGGGGAGGGCAGCTGATATCCCCTCGTCGAGCAGGGCCCGAGCAACAGATGCCCCTTCAACTAGCAGGGCTCGGGTAGCAGATGCCCCTTCGACGAGAAGGGCTCGGGCATCGAGGGGTGGGGCTAGAGGGATGCCTGCTAGCAGGCAGAGTGTTGGATGGCCAGATCTGCCGACCGAGCTAACATGTTGGCGGTACTCCGGAGTGCCTTATTAGATTCCTCTTAAGCCCGCATAGCCAGATCATCGATATGTCAGGGCACCTGACTCACCACCGGTATACTTTACAGCTTTCATTTTTCATTTTCGCGATACTCATTCATTCATTCATTCACTGATTGTTTCAACTTGCATTTGTAGCCCTCCATAGGATATGTCGAGGGGTTACTCGAGGTGTTGGCCTCATTTGAGGGCATGATTTTGAGGAGAGAGACGATGCTTAGCTCCCACAGTGTAGACGTGCCCCGAATATCCTGGGAAAAATCCCGTTTTGTTCATTGGGCTCACTACAGTTCAGACTCAAATGTCACGGTTCTGAATCTAATCTCACAAAGTGCAATGCAAGATTGATAAATCACCAAAGAGTCCAAATCTGACAAATCGTTTTGAAAAACTGATTTTTAGAAAGAAGTGTCAAACATGGACTACTTTGCCAGATACAGAGTCGCCACCTAAATGTTTTTATTTTGGGATATTTAGGAAACCCTGACTCACGCCTAAGGCCACGTGTCCGTCATCACCAAAGTTGCCTCGGCTCGGGAACTTGGGTACGAGAGGGGAAGGTCATGCAATGAGCACCCCCGCTCGCCCGATCAAAGATTGGCTACTACTAAACATGATATCTTGTTTTTGAAAACACATGTGCTCTTATTCCGGCTATTAGCTAGAATGACTATGTGATGCGCACAACACACAAGTATAGACTAGACTGCATAATTTGGAACAAAGCATCGCATATCCGTTTGTTTTGGAAATGATTTGAAGTTTGCTACTCGCAAGTAGGCTAAAACATGGATTTCAATGAATCGTTCCAATTCAAGTAATCCAACCTTCACCCATAGGCATTCAGGCAGTTATATCACATAAGCAAATAGCCTTATGGCAAGCATGCTGTCATGGCAGTCACTCACACACATGCAAGGATGCTAAAGCATAAACACTTACCGATTACTCCAAGCCAAAACAAAAGCTATGTTAGAAATCAATGCGTGATCCTAGTTCATGTTTAAGATGGCTAATGCAACACATGCAAAATGCAACTAAGATAGGCTCGGCTATTCTAAGATGGCATATGAGATGCTACAGATAACACGCATTCAACTTGGAATTGAAATACGATGCAGTTGTTATGATGTGCCGAGCCTGGTGCATGCAAGACAGATGAATGGATGCAAACATGTGAGCATAAGGATGCTAATTGAAACATGCCCTAAAACTAACCATCGTAAGCGGGTAAATAAAAAAGGAGAAAGAAGTGGGGGTTGGAAGACATGCATCACACACACGCACACTTATTACAAAATTTGCCCTCTTGACGGAGGGTCCGAATAAATAATATAGAACTAGCTAGCTGATCTAAGCTAATCTAATTAAACTAGTTATTACATGACGAAATGAATAACAAGTTACAACTACTTATTACATAGCATTAACTAAGTAAGAAATCTAAATGAGCATGAAAACTAAATGAATGAGGGCTGCCCCAGCTCTATTTTGAATGACAAAGGATGCATGCATGCTTGAATGGCCTTTTTCAGAAATCCCTCGCGAGGCCCCGACTTGCCTTTGTTTGCAATTGACCTCAGAACACTGTACAAAGCTCCAGAAGGCTGAAACTCCACCCTGGGAATCTGTGGGAAGGCTGCCGACCAGCTATTGGCCTTGGAGACCACATGTCGATCACTTTTATGGTGAAAAACCAGAAAAAGTGGTTAGCCAGCCACTAAATCTGGTTAGCTGACCAGTTTCTGCCCCTGGTTTCTGGTTTTCTGCAACAAAAGGCAAGAGAAAGAGATGGCAAAGTATTCGCAACACATGTGTGCACGACCACTCTCTCCATCATTGCATAAGCTCAAGGGATTGTAGTCCTTGACCCTCGGGCCACCAATCACGCATCTCGATGCATGATGGCTGAGGAGTCGAATTGCATGACTCAATGTGAAATGAATGCACATACAAGCACCTAAAGCCAACAACTCCGTCATGGGTAGTCAAGAGTGTCGGCGACCGGGAATCGAGGCATGTTTCATCATTTCAAGCATGAAACGTCCCTCGTTCCCCGTGTTTAGACTAACTCCTATTCCAAACACAATGCAACAATAAGGCATGCACCAATGCAACTCTAGCATGCAATCTCAATGCAATGCAACTAAGTCATGCAAACATGCAAGGGATAACATGCAAACATGCAACTAGCATACACAATGCTATGAACTAACAATGGCATACTCAATGCACATGACACTTAGCATACACAATGCACATAGAAACTAACATACACAATGAGATGAACAAGGCATGCACAATGCAATGATCAATCATGCGACAACATGTCATACTCAATGCAAAATGGACTTAAACCAAAATGGATGGGCCTTAGTCATGCCCAAATTAGTGGCCATAACACCAAGACTAAGGCATCAAAAGGCAAGACACACATGCATACATATGGTCCACAAGCTAGGCAATAAGAACACAACCCTTAGGGGCACTCAAGGGGTGAAAAAAGTGGGAGCATGGCAAGTCTATATGCTCTGAAATTACATGCAAAGTGAAGCCATATGATGCAAATAGCTCAAATAAAGCATGCCAAGAGACTTGAAATACAAAGCTAGTCAAGGGCTTTACACTACAACCATACCAAGTAATGCTCAAATGACCTAAAGCACTCAAAATAAACCTAATGCAGGTCAAAACAGTGGTTGAAATGGACTGAAATGATAGCATGCTAAGCAAGAAAAAGCATGCCCAAATGATGGCTCGCAAGAAAGGCACAAAGCTCAACTCTCAAATACAATCAAAGAGTGATAAACATGAGAGTATGGAAAAAATATAAACTCTGAAATTCCATGCCAAATGATGTCAAGGTATGCAAACATCACAAATATAGCATGCTAGGGACCTCAAAACTCAAGACAAGCCAAAGCATTTGCACTATAACTATACAAAACATGAGTGATATGACCATGGCAGCCTAAAACAGTCCTAGAACAGCCCAAAATATGAATAAAATCATGCTAGAGCATAGCCAAAATATGCTAGAATGATGAGCCAAAACATCATGCATAGAAAGCTAGTACGCAAGATTTGTTCTACAAGTACATGAGCCACTCAAGAGACAACCAAAACAGCTTTTGACAGAGTTATGACATGCCAAATGATGGTCAAAAACCCACTGAAATGGAGTCAATACATGTTAGCAAGACATGCTACTTTGATGGGCCACAAATGGGATTACACTACACATTCTAGATGCGTACACAAGGTGACCAAACCAGCCATGGAAAGACTTAAGGAAGGTCCTAAAAGTCACAAAAAAGTGCCTAAACCAAGCCTCAAAAGTAAAGGGATATACACTCCTTTGATAGGCCAAAAATGCAAGCAAACAAAACCAAAAGAGAGGGGGTCACCCCCCTCTGGTTTTAGGCCTCAAAACCACATGCCTACCACTGAAAATCCACTGGATTTCAGTGGCTAAAAGGCCATGCAAGGATTATCTCAAAGGCCTTGTGGCATGGCACAAAACAAGGCCAAATAGGGCATGCAAGAGGGAAGATGACCCTCAACACCAAAAGGGCCTTAAACAAACATGAAAAACACTTAAATATGGAGCTTTTTTCAGTTGACAACAAAGCTCAAATAAGCATGCAAGTATGGCTAAGAGAGTGATCAAGACAAAGCTTAAAAAAGAGAGAAAAGAGATTACCCTTGAAGCTCAGCAAAACCAACAAGTTCCTTAGCCAAAAACCACCCTTTTAACCTCCAAAAATAACCTCTAGGAACCTCAGTTCGATGGTAAGGATGTATGGCTAAGAGTTGGGGTGTTAAAGGTTAAGAACAATGCATACTTTTGGCTCAAAATATAGAGATATAGAGAGAGATATGTGTTTGTGCCTTAGGAAATTTTCTGAACCTGATTCAAGGAGAGGGCGAGCCTCTCTTATAAAAGAAACAAAGGGTTCAAGCTTCTTGGAGAAGCTAAACTTAGATGCAATCCCTCTATACACGTGTATGAAGGATACAATTTATGCCCTCCAACTGGCACAGCTGGCATCCATTCAGTCAGACAAAACAAGAGAAAACCTGCCGACCAGAAAAGGTGGTCGGCCGACCACCCAAAGTGGTTTAGTGGTCGGCCAGGGTAATTGGTGGTCTCCAAACTGAAAGCAAGCCAATGGTGGGGTGGGAAACTAGAAAATGTGGCCCAAAGACCAAGAAAACCAGCTTCCCGACCAGAAAACCAACTGGCAGGGAGAAAAGTGGTTTCCAAGGAGAAAACTGGTCTCCCACCCTTGTACCACCTTCCAAACAAGGAAAACAAGGTTCGGGAGGCAAAACGCGTGGTCGGGGGCCTCCAAAACTGGCTGTTGAGTACAAAAAGTGGCGTATGACCATAAAAGTGGTCTCCCGGACCACAGTGTTCCTCTAGACAGAGGAAACAAGGTGTGTTCCAAAAAAAAATGTGCCAAACGGAGAATGTTAAGCGGTCCCGAACCGAAGCGCACGGCCGACGGCTCCAAAAACTGGAAACTAGTCTCCAAACGGGAACAGTGGCCTATGACCATAAAAAGTAGTCTACGACCACTGAGAGATGGTCTACAAGACCTCTCCCTCCCTCCGGGAAGAGAAAACAAAACTTGGTCCACGGATCGAGTTAAAGTACAAAGGGTCCCGAGGTCTGGAGGTGAGGCTTTCAGCCAAGAACTCCGAAACCTCGAAACGAGCACAACATGGGCGATCACCGAGCGCTCAATCGATAATGTCTGAGTCTTAAGGTCGGTCAAAAATGGGGTGTCTACACACAACATTCAGGTAATTTTTAGTTTTCTTCAATTTCGGTTATCATATCTCGGCTGATATACTGAAACTGACATCTCAACTGAACATTTTCCCACATTGTACTGATACACTGCAAGTATAGATCACATCTGACACATTGCATTCACATACCGTGTCTGATTTCTGCATGTACTCACCCTGCACAGCATACTTGCATCTAATACATATACTATGGTGGATATATTCAAACTGCCTTTTCAGGTCACACTTCTTCAGTCAGGACCATCAGAGCCTTCTCCAGTAGTAGGGAGAGAGATTCTTGCGCACGGCCGTGGGAGACGTTAGGAGCCTGTCATGCGCGATGACGATGATGAGACTAGTGAGGACGAGGAGCCAGCGAGTCCCCAGTCAGAGTCATCTGAGGATGGAGACGACAACACCGGCTCGGGTTCCAAGGGTGGTGACGATGCTGATCCGAGGACGGGAGCAGAAGGAAGCTATAGTTCAGGCTCCGGCTCAGATTCAGATAGTGGCGCCAATGGCGATAGCTCTAAGTTCGTTTAGCTGTGGAAGAGGATGAAGAGGGCCTCTCGATCCTGAAATGGGTGGCACTGATTTAGATGCTTTTTGCTTTGTTTCTTTTTACTAGTAGTGTTAGCACATTGTATAGCCTTAGGCAGTTTTATTTTCTTTAAAACTTGTACTCTTTGTAAAAAGAAACCATGATTGGAATGAAAATATCTTTTTGATGAAAGTGTGTTGCGTTTTATATTCAGAGCATCGCATTGCACGATTTTACACAAAAACGGGATTGGATGAAAATTGAATATTGTACATTGTCTTGACAATTGCTTAGTCAGGTAGTGAACCAACCACAACATAACAAAATGAGACAACTCAAAGAACAACTAATGTAACAACTCGATAAACAAAACAATAACTCAATAAATGAAATAAATACAACTCGATAAGCAAACACAACAACTCGACAAACAAATTGCAACAACTCGATAAACAAATCAACTAAACCACTAAACAAAATAGCAGGACGCATCGAGAGTAGAACAAAACACAGTTCTTCAGCATCCCCAATGCATAGGAAGGCTAAAGACATTCTTCTGGAGACAAACAGAGGCTGTCGGCCACTTAGTGGTGATTGTCGGCCACTAAAGTGGCCGGTTGGCCATAAAAGGTGGCCAGTCGGCTACCATAACTGGGCGGTCGGCCAGTAATGCAGGGAATCTCCAGATTGTTGCCACCTGTCTTCCACTCAGTGCCTTATCTTTTACAAAAGGTAGGACTTCGTGGTTTCTTCATTCCAGCTCTATTTTTGCTTCAAATGGAACCATTCTTCACCAAAAAACTCTCCGATTGGATTGCAAACTTAGATGGCTTGGAAAAACTAAATTTTTGGGGTTTCAGCATAAATGCACTATTCCCGCTAAGTCGTACCCCGCTGTGTTTTCCATTCCTTCACGCCGCAGCTAGATGTTGGAATCTGGTTACACATGTTTTTAGCTTTTGGGGGACAAAAGATATGTCCCACATTCGAAGAATTCCAAGCTTTGATGGAATCTTGGCGTGATGAGGAGGTCTTGCCCCAGTCTCGTTTTGGCGACATCTAAGCTTTAGGACAGATGTGTGGGCTTCCTTTACACGATGCTTGATCCTTGGTTCACAACGGAGAGCTGGACATACCCAGTTTGATTCATCGATTTTCTGACACCGGCGACCATCTTTGGCAAGGTTTTCGGCAACACGCGCTCTGCTTGTGTATGTTAGCTCATTTCCTGCTTGCCCTCGGCTTCGGAGGGTCCAACATTTGCTTGATTGAAGTTGCCCAAGGCTTCAAAGAGGGAAAGAGCCGCGTTGGCTTGACACTAGCTGAGACTTTAATGGGTTTGGATGCTTTCTGTCGCCGGGAGATGACCAAGTTCGCAGGAGGTCCACTACTCTTGCAGGTAATGCTTCCCACCCTTCTCACATGTGTTTCTCATATCACTCGGCCCTTAGGCTCTATTTTTCTCTTAAAACCCTTCTCATTTTTTCTCTCCACGTACACCTCTCTATTCTTTAATCTCTCTTATTTTTCATCCCTCCCCAGGTATGGCTCATGGATAAGTTGAAAGTAGTGGACACTTGTCCTGCGTATTCAACGTGCTGCTATTTCTTTCGCCCTCGGCTAGTTGATTTCCCAAATGAGGGATGGTGGTGCCATTGGATGTGCAACAGGTCTGCTGTTGACATTGCTTGGCGTTGCCCCTGGTTTGATCTGTCTGAGATGAGCTACAGCATGTCTCGACAGCCTAGCATTCAGTTAGTTAGCTTAACACACTGTGTCTTCTACTTTCCATTTCGATTCCGGTGTCAATTCAGACATGACAACACTTGCCCAGAAAAGGGGATAGAATACAAAAGCATCACTTTCGATCTAAGGCTCACAGCTAGCTCGGTATTCCACTGCATGGAGAATAAGAAAACTTCTGGCCCCGCTCCCAGTTTTAGTTGTACGCTTTTTGGCAAATGCATAGTTTGGCTTGAAGATGAGGCACAAACCGGGCCTACTTTAGCATCTGAAGCTTACACAAGCTCTGGGAGGGGGCGCAGGAACACCTGACTCAACTATGCCCCAATTTTATTGCTTTAATCTGTACTTTCAAGTTTTCCTTTTGAATGTAATAAAAAGCAACTTCAATTTGTATCAAGAGGCGGAGAACTCTGTACTGAAATCATTGAAATTGAAGGTTGTGGGCACTGAAAATTTTCCGTTTAGTCCAAAAATGGTCTAAGTTGTAAAAAGATTAATTTGAACAAAATTAACTTTTATTAAAACTTTTCAAAACCATTTTCGATAAGGATCACAACTGGACATGCCCAGAATCTATCCTTGAGATGCACAACCCAAAATCCAATAACTGGAAAGTTGCCCCTTGTTTGAAGAGCATTGCACTGCACTATAATCAGCTGTGATAGCAAAGATCACAACCGAACTCTTGGATGCAGAAAAGACAAAGATGACCAACGTAATCACATGGATAGAGTTGATTTAGAAGTGTTTATGGCTGGACTTCAGAATGAAGTTGCCTGCGTATCCTAAAAATGGGAATCAAGCCTTACATAGTTCGGTTCGAGTTCACTCGGGTGTTAACACTTTCTTTTTGCGCTCTAACTTTTGCCAAAGCCACCCTTTCTAGGTTTTCAACCTTGCGAGCTTAGTTTTTATCATTTCAAATTTTTTGTACTCTAACTTTTGCCTAGGTTGCCCTTTCAGGTTTTAGGCCTAGCGAGCCTCTTAGGGGTAGTATTTCTTTAACTTGTCCATGTTGATTGGTTTAGGAGAATTCAAGGCCATCTAGGTCCATAAGAGTGACAGCTCCACCCAACCAAATAGACTTGATGATGTAAGGACCAGTCCAATTAGGTCTGAACTTGCCCCTAGGGTGGTGGATGGGAGCTCGGTTTTCTTTGAGTGCCAAATCCCCTTCTTTTAGATTCCTGGACTTAACTTTCTTGCTGAAAGTCCTGGCAATTCTTCGTTGATAACCTTGGATGTGGTATAGTGCTTTCAGCCTTCTCTCGCCGAACAGCATAAGTTCCTTGAACCTGCTCTGCTGCCAATCTACTTCCGTTATCTGGCACTCAGCCATAACCCGCAGCGATGGAACCTTAACTTCAATCGACAGAACAGCCTCCATTCCATAAACCAGAGAATATAGAGTTGCCCTAGTAGAAGTCCGAATTGATGTTTTGTAGCCCCAAAGAGCAAATGGCAGCTTATCTGGCCAGTCCCTGTAGGTTTCCACCATTTTCTGTAGAATGTGCTTGATGTTCTTGTTGGCAGCCTCAACAGCTCTGTTGGTTTGCGGCCGATATGTGGATGACTCATGAAAAATCACATTGTATTTCTCCAACAAGTCGATCGCCTTCTTCTTGAAGTGGGAACCATTGTCCGAGATGATCTCATTCGGGACTCCATAGCAACAGATGATGTTATTCCTAATGAACTTGGCTACGTGTGACGCTTTCAGCACTGCGTAGGATTGGGCCTCGACCCACTTTGTAAAGTAGTCTATTGCTACCAGGATGTACTCAGGCCCGTTTGACCCCTTCGGAGTAACTACCCCAATAACATCAATCCCCCAGACTGAAAATGGCCACGGTGAAGTCATACTATATAGCTTCGACGGTGGGATGTTCATGCGATTTGCAAAGATCTGGCATTTGTGGCATCGCTGAACAAAACCAATACAATCCTCCTCCATGGTTGACTAGTAGTAACCCTGTTTGAGAATCTTCCGGGCTAACATCACCCCGCTCATATGGGCTCCGCACCCTTCTCCGTGGATGGCCTCCATTAGGCGCTTTGACTCTTCAGCATCAAAACACAGTTTATGCATTCTTAGATGGCCCCGTTTGTACAATTTACCCCTGCAGCTGATAAACTAAGCAGCCATTCGCTATATCGCCCTTTTATCTTTGGCATTTTTTCCTAGTAGATAAGCCTCCTTTTCCAAGAAGTTCCAGATGTCATGATACCAGGGGTTCTGATCTTGAACTTCATTTATCACGGCAATCAGCTCGTAGGCTGGCACATACCTTTGTTCAATGATGATTGGACGTATCCGGACTCCCAAAGGGATGTCTATCATGGAAGATAGAGTTGATAAAGTGTCTATGAACCTGTTGCTCTTTCTTAATAGATGCGTGAAGGTTAGCTTCTCAAACTTGGGAATCAAAACATCCAGGGTTTGGTGATAGATTTTCATCCTTTCTTCCTTAACCTTCCAGTCTCCTTTCACTTGAGACACAACCAGGTTCGAGTCCCCAATGACGTCCAACCTTTCTGCCCATAGTTCCAGGGCGGCTTCCAAGCCAGTGATACATGCCTCGTATTCTATTTCGTTGTTCGATACCTTGAACTGGAGTTTGAAAGCTAAGGGTATGTGGGAATTGTCGGGTGCTATCAGCAACACCCCTATCCAATACCTGTACTAGTTAGACGCTCCGTCAAAGTACATAGTCCAAATCTCTTCTTTGACCTGCAGAATGGCCTCATCTGGGAACAGATACTCTACTGCTTCGTCTCCCTCCACTGGGTGATTGACTAGGAACTCCGCTACCGCTCTTCCTTTCACAGACTTACGAGTCATGTACTTCAAATCAAATTCGGAGAGAAGAAGCAACCAACGAGCTAGCCTACCTGTAAGCGCTGGTTTCTCAGAGAGATGTTTGATGGGATCAAATCTCGAAACCAGAATTACAGAGTGAGCTAACAGGTAGTGCCTCAACTTCCTGGTAGCCCATACCAAGGCCAAACAAGCCTTCTCCAGCGGAGTGTAACGGGTCTCATATTCCAGCATCTTCTTGCTCAGGTAATAGATAGCCTCCTCTACTTTATCCTTAGATTCCTGCGCAAGCATGCAACCCATAGTCGTGTCAGTTACTGATAGATACAAAATCAACGATTTCCCTGGCTCTGACAATGACAACACGGGTGGGTTTTGTAGATACTGCTTGATCTGCTCGAAAGCAACTTGGCATTGGTCATCTTATTGGAATTTCTTTCCTTTCTTCAGAAGACCAAATAGTGGTTCATAAGTCAAGGTTAATTTTGTAATAAACCGTCTTATGAATTGTACTTTACCCAGAAAGTCTCGCACCTCCTTTTTAGTTATTGGTGGTGGCATTTCTAGGATGACCATAGTCTTAGAGGGATCGACTTCAATGCCCCTTTGTGTAATCAAGAACCCCAACATTTTCCCTGCTGTGACACCAAAAGTACATTTCTGAGGATTCAGTCGCAACTGATACTCTCTGATCTGTTGGAAAAATTTCTTCAAGGCAGTATAATGGCCCTCTCTTTCCTTGGACTTGACAATCATGTCGTCCACATACACCTCAACCTCTTTGTGGATCGTATCATGCAAGATTGTAGTTACAGCCCATTGATAAGTAACCCCAGTATTCTTCAAACCGAACGGCATCACTCTATAGCAGTAGGTTCCCTACGGGGTGGTGAAGGCAATTTTCTCCCTATCCTTGGGTGCCATCAAGATCTGGTTTTACTCGGAAAACCCATCCATGAAGGAAAGCAGCGCATGCCCTGCGGTGAAGTCCACCAATTCATCGATGTGCGGTAGATGAAAGTCTTTGTTTAGATCTCTGAAGTCCACACACACACGAATTCTACCATATTTCTTCGGCACCAGAACTATGTTTGCTAACCAAGTAGGATACTCAGATACTAACAGGAATCCTGCATCAATTTGCTTAGTGACCTCTTCCTTGATTTTCAAAGCCCAATCCGGGCGTATTCTCCGAAGCTTCTGTTTGACGGGTCGGGCCTCAGCATCAAGAGGGATCCGGTGCTGTACAATCTTAGGATCAATTCCAGGAATGTCTTCATAGGACCACGCAAAAACTTCTTTGAAATCTTTTAGTAAAGCGACTAAACGCTCGTATTCCTCCGAAGACAACGTGGACCCGATTTGGACTAGACATGGATCCTTCTCAGTACTAACATTCATTGAAGTGATTTTATCAACCAAAGGTTTTACAAACCTCTCCTCCTCTCGATCAATTAAATATTTCAAAACCGAACGAATTTCTTCCTCGTCATTTTTATCAAAGTTTTGAAAGTCATGATTAATGCAATAAACGAGTGGCACAGAAAAGTACTCAAAGGAAAATGAAAAGTTGATCTGGACAAACCAATGACGTCCGGGTTATCAACCTCAGGAATACCGGACTTTGACTCAGAAGAACTAGAATCTGATTCTAACTCCACAGACTGTGGAATTAGATTCTGGTTCGCTACCTGACTCAGAACTGTTGGACAAAAAGCCTTCCTCGTACTGCCAAACGAGGGAGGGTGCGATAGATGCATCCAGAATGCCGGAAGAAGGACCCACAGCCGATTGATCTCCAATCATGGAAACAGAGAAGTCATCCCCCAAGCACTCAGGTGTGATCTGAGGATCTAAGAGGTAACAAGCTAGCACTACTTCTATCTCGAGTTCTGTGCCATTGGACTCATCCTCTTTTCACTGTTCAGCCACAGCTGGTTGGTCAGTCTGCTCTTCTGTAACTTCATCCCCTCGCAACTATAGGTCGAAAAAGATCTTGAAGCTGGGCAAACGTCGCTTCTCTAAATTCAGCCATGGCTCCGGAAAGTTGGAAAAAGAGAAATCTTCCCCCTTTCGGACAAAGCAGCCATTCAGGGTTCCGTGAATAGGTCTATGCACAAGCTCGTAGTGCTTCCTGACTTGCTTAGCCTTGGCTCTTTCGGCCATTTCCTTTCCCTTTCTCACTCAATCCTACACTACCCGGGCCTCGGCGAAGGTGAACACAGACAAAAAGACATCCTCCTCGCCGTGCACAATTTCCAAAACAGATGTAGTAACCTTTGGCAGCGGATGCATGGAAAAGTTTCAAAAAACAATAGCTACCCCCTTCCCATGGGGGTACTTCAGCATCTGATGCAGGGTGGAAGAGACAGCTCTCACTTGGTGCAGCCACGGCCATCCAAGGAGTAAATTAAAGGTTGCTGGAACATTCAGGACGTAAAACTCGATGTCCCGTTTTGCCGGGAAAACCTGAGTTCTGATCCGCACCGTCCCCATCATTTCTCGACTTGTATTGTCATAAGCTCGAATCACCAGGGCTGTTTGTGAGAAATCTGCCGGCTTCAAACCGATAGCGTAGCCGTGCGTGACGGAAAAACATTAATTGCAGATCCCGTATCAACCAAGACAACTGGTATCCATTTTTCTTTACACTTCACAGAGATGTATAACGGCTTGTTATGCTCAGAGCCCTCAGGCAGCAATTCTTTATTTGTGAATGTCAAAGTCGGTGAAGCGCCACCCGGGAACACCAGTCCCACTAATTGCTCGAGGGCTGTGTCAATAGAAAGCTAAGCCTTATCCATTGCTGATAGGACGGCTTGTCTATGCACCCGTGAGGCCATGAGCAATCCCTAAATGGAAATGCCTGCTTGAATCCTTTTTAGTTGCTTCAGTACGGCTTCCTCCTTTAACAGTTTATCTCTCTGTTTCTCTGCTTCCTTGTCTTTCCCTAATGCCTCTGGTTGGTCCACGTGTGGGGGCTTAAAGTACCACCCACTTCGAGTCATGTGATCCATTTCTTCGGTATACCAAGTATCATCTGGTTGATTTTGTCCCCAGTCCTTATCAGTATGAGCAAGACGCAAATCATCGTCTTCCCACCATATTCTTTCGGCAACCGACAAACAACTATCCAATTTCGTTGTAATTGTTTTCGTGTTCATAACACATTCTGTCCCCACAGGACCTTTGGCTTTTCTAGCCTTCTGATCATCCTCGGTTCTTTCTTGTTCGAACTGCTTCGGTGCGGCCTCCTATTCAGTATCAACTGTACAAGCACTGATCAATTCCTGAGCAAAATTCTCAATACCGGTGCTCTCCAGCAACTTCCCCTTGTTGTTGACCGTTCTAGCCGTTGCAGACGTTCCAATTTCTGACTGTTCCTGCTGTGGTTGAGACCTCTCATCAACATACGGCTCGTCACTAAGCCACCCTGTATTATCCGTTGATCTGTTCATGTCAAACCAACCAATCTGTACATCCCCCAGATCCTGTTCATCAAAGAACTACAGGTTACTGATATCCTCCTCAAGCCCAACTAAGTCATCCAGCCCCTGGCTCGGCCCGTCTTCCTGGACTACATTAACCTTCATCGCTATCGGCAATTCCACCCTCGGCTTGGCCTGGCTTGTTGGCACAATGTAATTGCAAGGGTTGTACTCTTCTTGAGTTAAGCTCACGGAGCCCTCAGGCATGCGTTCTTCTACCACAGCCCCTACCATAGGTTCGGGTTGGGATATGGACGTGCTCATCATGCACAAGTCTGTGCTTTTTGGGATGAACAACGTTGGCTTAGGCAGGTGGGACGGAGTGATGTATATGCTGGGGTCGTATGGAATGGCCATTGTTTGGATAAGCTTTACTTGCCTGGGTAAATGAGGGGGTTTGCTAGGTGGTGGGAGAGGATTTGTAGTGACGTTTGACTTCTCAAGAGGCGCTATCACTTTGTTGTCAATGAGATCCTGAATCTCATGACGAAGTCTAAAGCATAGGTCGGTGTCATGACCATGCTGCTGGTAGAAGGCACAATACTTGGCCGGGTTATGTGTAGGAGGGAGAGGATTTGGCAATGGGCGTGGTTCTAGGGGCTTCAGATGCCCATTTCTGATCAGGACCCCCAAGGCTTTGGATAGAGACATATAGAGCGGGGTGAAAACCCTCTGGCCTCGGGGTGGGTACTTTACAGGTTGTGAAGTGGCTCTAGATGTGCCGGTAAAGGGGTGGCTATTTTTGGTGTGGTGGTGACCATACCAACGTTAGAAGTTCTTGCAGCTGCGTTGCTACTTGTACCCGCATTTGAACTGCTTGTAAACGCCTTCTTGGGCTGCTCCTTTTCATGGTCAATCAGACCCAGTTTCATCGTATCCTCTATATGTACCCCTATCTCATGAAGATCAGCAAAGGTAGGAAGGGGTAAGACAATCATCTTCTACATCAGCTTTGGCTGTAGATTACGAAAGACCATTCTTATCTGGTCCTTCTTAGCTGGCATGGTGGTCATCATGGAGGCCTTGGCCCTCTACCTAGTGACGAAATCAGAAAAGCCCTCCTTCGGCTCTTGTCGAGTAGCCTCGAGATCACGAGTTGTGACCTCGATTTGAGTGTTATACGAATATTAGGCGACAAAGGCCTCGGCCATCTCTTCCCATCTCATTTTCACAGAATCTTCCAGTTTAGCATACCAAATAGCCACAATACTCGACAGGGTCCAGCCAAAGAGGGATAGCTTTTGCAGTCTAGTTAGGCCCATCGGCTGCAGAATATCTTAAAATAGCCTCAAGTGGACCATAGGATCGCCCAAACCGTCGAAGCGGTCTATGTGAGGCATTTTAAATCCATCAGGCAATGTCACTGCCGAATCTGTGTAGCCCTCCTCTATATCTGGGATCAAATTGACTCCCTGAGCTCGTTTGAACAGCTTCTCAAGCTTGATTACTTTCAAAGCAGTAGGATCGACCTCAAACTCGAATGGTGTATCTGTTGGGTAGGTCGGTGCTTGGAAGTCTGGGGTGGGACTAGCCCTGCTGGAATGTCCGTATTCTCCTGGATATTAGCTGTATCCCTGGGTATTGGAACCATAGGTGGGGGTGGGTACAAAGCAGAAGTTGCTGCTTTTTGTGGTTGCTGCTGTTGTTGAAGCTTAGCAATTAGTTTAGCCTATTGGGATACAATCTCTGTTTGGTGAGCGGTAACTTCCGCTTGGCGAGCAGCATCCCGCTGTATGGCCTCGATAGTCTGTTGAAATTGACGCATCATTTCCTCCTTACTGTCCGAGGGGTGCTGATCTGTCAGATCCGGTGTATACTCGCTTTCTGAGGTGGAAGTAGAAAACTTGGCCCAACTGCGCGCAAGTGACGTAGATAATGATCGCTGAACTAGCGACTGTTGAATCGGTGATCTATGCTTGACTGTCCTCCGTCTCGTAACCGGAGGTAGTGAAGCAAACACTAGTTGTCCTCCAATAAGATCCTCAGATCGGTAAATCCTCCTGACCCTGGTCCAGAGTGCTGGGGGGGTATCTGTCTCGTCGGAAGCAATTGTGAAATACTACCTTGCAAAAAGAAAAAAAAAAAAGAAAAAAGGAAAAAACAATCAGCAAACGCACAGCATCTCGGCTTAGATAAGGACAACACACAGTCGAAATCATAAGCTGGACACTCTGTACTCAAATACTGATTTCTGTCCCAAAATTTCTGCCTGAAAACTGATATTTTCAAACTGATACCCAGACTTGCAGCTAACACATGCGTTCCTGTAGAGACACCTTAACAACACATATCAAGCAAGTGAGAGCCAAAACATCCCTATGATGGGGTAGGGTTTCCCTGTCCTAGTTTCAACAGGAACTAGGGGTTCACTACGCATGCATGCGGTTTCATACAATCCTATATTCGGGTGAGCAACCTGTCCTAGTTTGGAATAGTCTCTAAAGCTTCCGATATGCAACTCGGTCAATTGGTCAAAAAGGGTGCCTTAGCAAAACCACCTAATATACCTCTCGCACCAAACAACGAGAAGTGAAAGGTGGATCAAACAGTATGGTGGTGATCCAGATCCAAGGTTTGTGTTTTCATCGGGGCAGAGCCCGCAATCGGTCAGCCTTATGGCACGCTTTTCCAAGCGAGCTTCTGGCAAACCGTTCAGGAATAGCAGATGGCAAACACTGTGACTTAGGCACACCAATGCAAATGTAATGCAAAGAAACACATAAGTGTAAATAAAACAACATATCATGAGTTCGAGTCAAGTTTTCTAAATCCCCAACGGAGTCGCTAGAAACTGTAGACTCGACTTTCTTCACGCCCCCATTCGGAGAGCTCGAATTGGTCCTACAGTTCGGACTCCTGTCACGGTTCTGAATCTAATCTCACAAAGTGCAATGTGAGACTGATAAACACCAAAGAGTCCAATCTGGCAAATCATTTTGGAAAATCAGATTTTAAATCAAATAATGCCAAAACTGGACTGTTTTTCCAGATTACAAAGTCGCCACCTAAATATTTTATTTTAGGAAAATTTAGGAAACCTTGACTCGGGCCAAAGGCCACGTGTTCGTCATCACCAAAGTTACCTCGGTTCGGGAACTTGGGTATGAGAGGGGAAGGTCTTGAAATGAGCACTCCCGCTCATCCGATCAAAGATGCCGACCTCTACTATCATGATATGTTATTTTATAAACATATGTGTTCATATTCTGATTATTAGCTAACTTTACTATGTGACGCACACAAGCAAGTATAGACTACGTTGCAAAAATTGGAACAAAACAACTCATGCTTTTTTTTAAAATGGTTTGAAAATGCCACCCTCAAGTGGGCTTAAAACAACATGATTTGCCATTTCGCAAAGTGGGCTTAAAACTCACATTTATCGAATTGTTCCAATTCAAGTAACAAGCCTTCATCCACAGGCATTTATGCAGTTTAGCATTTAAGAAAATAGCCTCATGGCAAGCATGTTATCATGGCATCACTCACACTCATGTAAGTATGCTAAAGTGTAAAACTTACAGTGTACTCCAAGCAAAAACAAAGCTAGTTAGAAATATGCATGATCCTAACTATACAAGATGCCTAATGCAACACATGCAATATGCAATCAAATAGGCTCAGCTATCTAAGATGGCATATGAATGCAACACTTTGATAACATGCTTTGAAACACGTATTCAAATAAGTATTAAATTTTTGATGCAGTTTAAATGATGCGTTGAGCCTCGGTGCATGCAATACAAATGAATGATGCAAACATGCATGCATAAGGTATGATAATTAAAATGTGTCCCTAAACTAACCATCGAAAGCGGATAAATAAAAGGGAGAAAGACGTGGGGTTGGAAGACATGCACACACACACACACACACACTTATTACAACATTGTGCCCTCTCGAAGGAGGGTCCGAATGAATAAGCTAACTAGCTACGCTAATTAAGCTAATTAAAACAAAAAGAACTAATTAACTAGTCTAAGCTAATTAATTATTACAACACAATTGAATCAATAGATATGCTAAGCTAATTAAAATATTACAACTTGAATTGAATAATAAACTATGCTAACTAACTAGTAAAGCAATAAAGTGGCCTCGCGGGCGAGGGAGCCATGCATGCTCGGTTGGCTTCCTCCCAAAAATCCATCGCCTTGCCATCGGTTGCCTCTGTTTGCACTCACCTTGATCTCTGAACACTGAACCAATATTCCAGACTACCTCTGCCCCAAAACAGGAACACTTTGCACAAAAATGGACTGGTGGCCGGTCGGCCACAGAGAGTGGCGGTCGGCCACCTTAATTGGCCGGTCGGCTAATCTAGGTGGCCGGTCGGCCACTGCTTTTTCCAGACTTCTGTTTTTGCTGCAACAGAGAGCAACAGAGGCAAAACAATGCATTTTTCAAGGAATGTGTGTACTGCCACCCTCCTTATCATTTCTCAAGCTCAAGGGGTATGGCACTTGGCTCTCAAGCCACCGATCAAGCATTTTCAATGCATGATGGCCAAAGAGTCAAGATTGTACAAGCTTAATGAGTGCACAAATAGGACTCAAAGGGCCACCACCCTATCATGCATGATCAAGGGTGACAGCGACCAAGAAACGTGACACGTTTCATCACTTTGAGTATGAAACGTCCCACATTTCTTGTGTTTGGATTAACGTCCGATCCAAACACATGCAATGCAACATACATATGTTTATCTTGGTCATGTTTTACTTGATTCATTTTGTTTACTCATTTTAGCATTAACAAGTCATTCTTTAGTCAATTTGTCCAAGGTGAGTGTCCTCTAATGAGAAAGGGGTCAACCAAAGGATGATTTAAGACATGAGAGAGATTATGCCTTTGGCTAGGAGGAACCCTCAAAAGAGAGTTAAAGCCATTGAGCACAAGCTCTATCTCAAGCTTAAACACAATCATAAGATTAACCAACCCTCAAAACAGATGGAAAAATGAAGAAATAAGGAAGGTTACAGACTTTTCAGTGCTGAAATGGCATTACAAATAGTGCTACAACATGCAAGCAACACATGCACAACATATTCAAAGGCCAAAAGCATAAAACTAGTGAAGAGCATTACACTAGAGGCATGCAATATCAAGCTTAAATGATCAAACTAGCTCTGGAGAGAGCTAAATCATGCCAAAACAGTGGCTAAAACATGTTGAAATTTAGGCACAAAAAGCTAGAAAAACATGCTCGCATGATGGGTCGCAAACAAGACACAAAGCACAACTCTCAAAAGCAATGAAAGAGTGATAGAAGTGAGAGTGTGACTGAGCTATATGCACTGAAATCACATGTTAAATGATGCTACAACATGCAAACCACTCAAGCAAAGCATGTTAGAAGCCTTAAAACACAAAGCTAATGAAGGCAATTACACTATGGCTATGCAAGACAAAGCTCATATGACAAAGACCACCCAAAACAGAGTTAAATCATGGTAAATCAATAGCAAAAGCATGTTGAGATCAAGTCACAAAAGGGTAGAAAAAGCATGCTCACATGCTAGGCCATCTACACTTGCAAACAAGACACAAGAAAGGGAGGCCACCCCCTCCTATTTTGAACCTCAAAACATACTTTTTGCCACTGAAATTCCCCTGGAATTTAGTGGTTAAGAGGCCAAAAAAAGTTGTTTTAAAAGCTTTGAAAAAAAGGCACAACACTTTAGCAAACAAGCTACAAAAAAGGGTGGACCACCCCTAACTCCAAAACACACCTCAAACCACTATTTTAAACCATAAAAACAGAGTTTTTTAGAGGTTAAAACCAGCCTCAAAATAGCATGCAAAGATGGCTAAGCAACTAACTAAAGCAAAGCTTGAAAGATGTAAGCCTTTTACCTTTGAAGCACAGCAACAAACAGCAAAAATTCTGAGCAAAAACCACTCTTAGAAGCTCAAACAAGGCCTTCAAGAACCTCAGCTCCAAGGTGAAGGTGTTTGGTCAAGGGTCTTAGAACAAAAGTGTAGAGAATTCTCACTTTCAAGCACAAAATAGGGGGAGAGAGAGAGAGAGAATTCCAGAGAGAGAGAGAGAGAGAGAGAGGAAATTTTTCTCACAAAACTTCTAACCCCTCAAATGGGGGAGAGACCTCCCCTTATATAGAAATGCAAGCCAAAAGCTTGCTTTCATCCTTTCATACACATGTATAGAGATGATAATTAGTGATCAACGGCTGGCACAGCTGGCAAAGAAAATAACTAAAAAAGGAGAAAAATGGCCGTCGGCCACCTCCCCTAACTGACTGACCACTTCAAGTGGTCGACAAGGAGGAAAAGTGGCCGACAAGGCCCTTCCCCCCTCCAGGCAAGAGGCACCAAGGTTTGGTCCAAAACAAGCACAAAACAAAGAGGGTTTAGAGGCTCAAAGACACGGTGTTCCGCCGAGAACTTCGGGCACTCAAAACCAGCACAAACATGCACAATCATCGAGTGCACAAACGATGATGTCTAAATCTTAAGGTCGTCAAAAATGGGGTGTGTACAGTTGCCCCTCTTTGACAGAACTCGAAAGTCATGAAATGATGAGAGTGAATGTCAAAGCCCAGAGACGACCCATTTTTGACTAGGCCGAAGACTCAGACAAACAAACAAACAAAACAAAGAACGGTTGCGCCCGTAGGCTGCCTACGTATTCCTTTGCAAGGAATCAAACCAGCGTAGTTCTGGGGTAAGATGCAAATGATATGCACGATGCAGGAACATACCTTATGATCATGCAATGAGGGCTGTAATGAAACATCTAAATGCAAATGTTATGCAAAGAAATGCTATAGCAAACTCGTACATAAGGAAGTTAACATGAACCAAACCACATTTCATGCAGAAAGAATGTAAGAAAATTATGCAATCTTAACTGCGCCTCACACAGAAAACGTAAAGAACCGCACCCGAGGCGGAAAACAAAATCCCGACGCGTGGCACACGTGAGGAAAGAAGTGGTGTGAACCTAAGGACACATCCTAATGTTCCGAGCCACAAAGAATAGATGATAACAATTAAAACACATCCAAATATTATGCAATCAGAATGAAGAGCGGTATAAGCATCGGAATCCGTCCATATGCATCTAACCAAAGCGTCCTAACGCACCATGCGCGAGAGGGAAAAGGGAGTGGTGCAAACACCGAAGGGTGGTATAAACGTCAAGGCACATTCCAATGTTTCTAACCAAAACAGAGTGGTATAAGCGTCGGGACAAGGTCCAAACGCTTCTAATTAGAGGGGGGTGGTGTAAGCGTCGGGCACACGGTCCCAAACGCTTTTAACCACCCAATGCTTCTAACCAATGGGGTGGTATAAGCGTCGGGCACACGTCCCAAACGCTTCTAAGCAAAGGAGGGTGTCAGTGTAAACACTGGGCGTACCTGAATGTTTCTATCCAACGCAAGGTATAAACTTCAGGCACAAGACCCAAACGCTCCTAACCGGAGGAATGGTATAAACATCGGGTGCACAACCCAATGCTTCTAACCAAAGGGGGTGGTGTAAACACTGGGCGTACCCAAGTGTTTCTAACCAAAGCAAAGAGTAAACACTAGGCGTACCTGAGAGTTTCTAACCAACAAGGTGTCGGTGTAAACACCGGGCATACCCGAGTGTTTCTAACCAACGAAGGTGTCGGTGTGAACACCGAGCGTACTCGAGTGTTTCTAACCAACGCAAGGGAGGTGGTGTAAACACTGGGGGTACCCGAGTGTTTCTAACCAACAAAGGAGTGGTGTAAACACCGGGCATACTCGAGTGTTTCTAACCAAGAAAGGTGTCAGTGTAAACATCAGGCGTACCCGAATGTTTCTAACCTACGAGGAGTTCAAAGGATAGGAATGATCTTATCTGGAATTCCTCTGAATGAACCGTACATACAATATTGTCTGGTTGCATCAGCTTTGAATGAACCGTACATACAATATCGTGCCTACACAAAGAAGAGACTTTGACAAGTACAATACAATACAATAGGAATGCATGTTTAATGTAACATCAACAACCATGACACAATGCTTAGAGAGGCATGCTTCATGCACATCATGCAAGAAAAGGAGCACGTTCTATGCAACGAAACATTGAGCATGTTCTATGCAACATCGAATGCATGTTCAATGCAACAAATACGGGCAATTCCGACGCGAATGTAAGGGCATGCATAGTGCAATACAACGCGACATGCATATTCTATGCAAACATAAGAACATGTGTAGTGCAATGAAATTGAACATACACATTTTGTGCACAATGATAACGATACACATTCAATGCAACGTCAATAGCATGTCCAATGCAAAACACTGAATAAAGAAATGAATGTCTTAACAAGACTAATTTAGTTGTAACCTCCGATTTACCTCTTGGAGGAGCTACAATGTATTTGAAAAGGATATACCTCGTTTATGTGCCTGCTGAAGATAAGTCATGCGTGGAAGACATAAGTTGAAACTTCCGTAGAGACACTCCGAGCTAAAAAGTGGACTTTTCTTGCACTTTCCCAAGAGCCAAGGACTCAAAACAGTCTAAAAACACACAGGGAGAACACTGGACACTTGCCGGCCACCTTCTAAAGCTGTCGGCCACCTAAGTAGCCGGTCGGCCACAAAAACTGGCTGGTCGACCAGTTGTGGCAATTCGGGTCATTTCAGTCTTTTTACATGTGGATCTTTAAAAACACCATCCCAAATCACATTTCCTCACACACACAGTGCCGAAATCTCTTCTCCTTCATCCCTAAACACTTTTTCCTCTTAGATCCAAGCTTTACACGCGTTTTCCAACGCCCCTCACAAAGTTGATTTGCTAAATCCTTTCGGTTTCTTTTGTATTGAACAGATCAAAATTTGTTTTCGGGGCTTTTTCCCCCATTTTCACCACTTAAGGATTGTTTCCCTTAAGTTTATCTTGAGTTTGGCGCCTTTTCTCAGGCTTTGACTTTTCCTCCCATTTTCTCTCTTCGAGAGTTGATTTTTGTTGACTTTTGGCAATTTTCGCCCATTTTGCTCATTTTTGCCTACTTCTTTACTTTATTTCCAGATGGCAGATGACGCTTCACATGATGAGGGTTCTCCAAGGATGGGAGGTATGTTTTACTTTTTTGCTTTACATTCTCTACCATGCTTTCTGTTTTGCACTTTTTGTACACTACACACAGCGCACACTGCATACTGCACGCACAAAGTCTAATCTTTGCTTTGCACTTGTACTTTCTATACATCGTACTGCAATTTGCTTTCTGCATTTTCTATATTCTGTATTCTCACTACCCCTGTCTTGCTTTTCACAGCTATGGGTATATGCCTATTTCCCGGCGCTTGCCTCAGAGCCGGAGGTCGAGACGCCTCTCGAGGTACCGTACTCGCACCGATATGATAGCCGGTGCTAGCCGAGGACCCGGGAGACCCTCCCATACCTTCGCCATTAGTTTGACACGGTAAGGACGGTTAAGGTAATTCAAAACTCACAGCTTTTTCTGCTTTCAGCTTCAATTCATCTTACATATCTGATGGCAACTAATCAATCTATGTACTTGCTGTCTGCAGGTCACATGGCAGCCCTGGGTGACGATGCCAGAGGGTGCAAGATTTCATTTTGCCAGAGCCTGGGGCACTTCCTGATATCGGCTCCTACTCGAGGGGCCAGTGGGCCGAGCGTGGTTCCTTGGCGAGCGCTTCATACGCCAGACACTGAGCCTACTATTACAGTCAGTTCCTTTACCGCCTCCTCCTTCTATGCAGGCCATAGAGAGTCTCTCTCCTCAAGAGATTACTGATTTCATGCGAGGCGCAGATGCAGATCTGTTCATCAGAGAAGGGGACTATACGACTTATTTCCAGACGTACCTCATGCCTCCATTGGCAGTTTTTCGTGCTCACACGGGGAGGGCAGCTAATATCCCGTCGTCGAGCAAGGCCTGAGCAGCAGATGCCCCTTCGACGAGCAGGGCCCGCGCAGCAGATGTCGCTTCGACGAGCAGGGCTTGAGCACCAAGGGGTGGGGCTAGAGGGATGCCTGCTGGCAGGCAGAGTGTTGGATGGCCAGATCTGCCGACCGAGCTGACAGGTTATCAGTACTCCGGAGTGCCTTATCAGATTCTGCTTGAGCCCTCATTGCCAGATCACCGATATGTCAGGGCACCTGACTCACCACCAGTATACTTTACAGTTTTCATTTTTCATTTTTGCGATACTCATTCATTTATTCACTGATTGTTTTAACTTGCATTTGCAGCCCTCCATAGGATATGTCGAGGGGTTACTCGAGGTGTTGGCCTCATTTGAGGGAATGATCTTGAGGAGAGAGACGATGCTTAGCTCCCACGACATTCAGGTAATTTTCAGTTTTCTTCAATTTCGGTTATCATATCTCGGCTGATATACTGAAACTGACATCTCAACTAAACATTTTCCTATATTGCACTGATACACCGCATGTATAGATCACATCTGACACATTGCATTCACATACCGTGTCTGATTTCTGCATGTACTCACCCTAGATACCATACTTGCATCTGATACACATACTATGGCTGATATGTTCAAACTGCCTTTTCAGGTCACACCTCTTCAGTCAGGACCATCAGAGCCTTCTCCAGCAGTAGGGAGAGAGATTCCGACAGGCGACTGAGGGAGACGCTAGGAGCCTGTCATGCGCGATGACGATGATGAGACTAGTAAGGACAAGAAGCCCGTGAGTCCCCAGTCAGAGTCATCTGAGGGTGGAGACGACGACACTGGCTCGAATTCCGAGGGTGGTGACGATGCTGAGGAGGGCTTCGAGGACGGGAATGAAAGGTAGTTTTGGTTCAGGCTCCGGCCAGATTCGACAGTGGCACTGATGGCGATAGCTCTGAGTCCGTTTAGCTGAGGAAGAGGACGAAGAGGGCCTCTCGATCCTGAGATGGGTGGCACTGATTTAGATGCTTTTTGCTTTGTTTCTTTTTACTAGTAGTGTTAGCACATTGTACAGCCTTAGGCAATTTTATTTTCTTTAAAACTTGTACTCTTTGTAAAAAGAAACCATGATTGGAATGAAAACAACTTTTTGATGAAAGCATGTTGCATTTTATATTCTGAGCATCGCATTGCACGATTTTACACAAAAACAGGATTGGATGAAAATTGAATATTGTACATTGTCTTGACAATTGCTTAGTCAGGTAGTGAACCAACCACAACATAACAAAATGAGACAACTCAAAGAACAACCAATGTAACAACTCGATAAACAAAACAACAACTCGATAAATGAAATAAATATAACTCGATAAGCAAATACAACAACTCAACAAACAAATTGCAACAACTTGATAAACAAAACAACTAAACCACTAAACAAAATAGCAGGATGCATCCAGAGTAGAACAAAACACAGGTCTTCAGCATCCCCAACACACAGGAAGGCTAAAGACATTCTTCTGGAGATAAACAGAGGCTGTCGGCCACTTAGTGGTGATTGTCGGCCACTAAAGTGGCCAGTTGGCCACAAAAGGTGGCCGGTCGGCTACCTTAACTGGGAGGTCGGCCAGTAATGCAGGGAATCTCCAGATTGCTGCCACCTGTCTTCCACTCAGTGCCATATCTTCTACAAAAGCTAGGACTTCGTGGTTTTTTCATTCCAGCTCTGTTTTTGCTTCAAATAGAACCATTCTTCACCGAAAAACTCTCCGATTGGATTGCAAACTTAGATGGCTCGAAAAAGCTAAATTTTTGGGGTTTCAGGATAAATGCACTATTCCCGCTAAGTCGTACCTCGCTGTGTTTTCCATTCCTTCACGCCGCAACTAGATGTTGGAATCTGGTTACACATGTTTTTAGCTTCGGGGGACAAGAGATATGTCTCACAATCGAAGAATTCCAAGTTTTGATGGAATGTTGGCGTGATGAAGAGATCTTGCCCCAGTCTCGTTTTGGTGACATCCAAGCTTTAGGATGGATGTGTGGGCTTACTTTACACGATGCTCGATCCTTGGATCACAACGGAGAGTTGGACATACCCAATTTGATTCATCGATTTTCTAACGCCGGTGGCCGTGGCAATTGTCTTTGGCAAGGTTTTCGGCAACATGCCCTCTGCTTGTGTAAGTTAGCTCATTTCCTGCTTGCCCCTGGCTTTGGAGGGTCCAGCATTTGCTTGATTGAAGTTGCCCAAGGCTTCAAAGAGGGCAAGAGCTGCGTTGGCTTGACACTAGTCGAGACTTTAATGGGTTTGGATGCTTTCCATCGCTGGGAGACGACCAAGTTCACAGGAGGTCCACTACTCTTGTAGGTAATATTTCCCACCCTTCTCACATGTGTTTCTCACATCACTCGGCCCTTAGGCTCTGTTTTTCTCTAAAAAGCCTTCTCACTTTTTTCTCTCCACGTACACCTTTCTACTCTTTAATCTCTCTTATTTTTCATCCCTCCCCAGGTATGGCTAATGGATAAGTTGAAGGTAGTGGACGCTTGTCCTGCGTATTCAGTGCGCTGCTATTTCTTTCGCCCTCGGCTAGTTGATTTCGAAAATGAGGGATGGTGGTGCCATTGGACGTGTAACAGGTCTGCTGTTGACATTGCTTGGCATTGCCCCTGGTTTGATCTGCCTGAGATGAGCTACAGCATGTCTCGACAGCCTAGCATTCAGTTAGTTAGCTTAACACACTGTGTCTTCTACTTTCCATTTCGATTCCGGTGTTAATTCAGACATGACAACACTTGCCCAGAAAATGGGATAGAATACAAAAGCTTCATTTTCGATCCAAGGCTCACAGCTAGCTCGGTATTCCACTACATGGAGAATAAGAAAACTTCTGGCCCCACTCCCAGTTTCAGTTGTACGCTTTCTGGCAAATGCATAGTTTGGCTTGAAGATGAGGCACAAATCGGGCCTACTGTAGCATCTGAAGCTTACACAAGCTCTGGGAGGGGGCGCAGGAACACCTGACTCAACTATGCCCCAATTTTATTGCTTTAATCTGTACTTTCAAGTTTTCCTTTTGAATGTAATAAAAAGCAACTACAATTTGTATAAAGAGACGGAGAACTCTGTATTGAAATCAATGAAATTGAAGGTTGTGGGTATTGAAAATTTTTCGTTTAGTCCAAAAATGGTCTAAGTTGTAAAAAGATTAATTTGAACAAAAATAACTTTTATTAAAAGTTTCCAAAATCATTTTCGGTAAGGGTCACAACTGGACATGGCCAGAATCTATCCTTGAGATGCACAACCCAAAATCCAATAACTGGAAAGTTGTCCCTTGTTTGAAGAGCACTGCACTGCACTATAATCAGCTGTGATAGCAAAGATCACAACCGAACTCTTGGATGCAGAAAAGACAAAGATGACCAACGTAATCACATGGACAGAGTTGATTTAGAAGTGTTTATGGCTGGACTTCAGAATGAAGTTGCCTACGTATCCTAAAAATGGGAATCAAGCCTTACATAGTTCGGTTCGGGTTCACTCGAGTGCTAACACTCTCTTTTTGTGCTTTAACTTTTGCCAAGGCCACCCTTTCTAGGTTTTCAACCTTGCGTGCTTAGTTTTTCTCATTTCAAATTTTTTGTACTCTAACTTTTGCCTAGGTCGCCCTTTTAGGTTTTCGGCCTAGCGACCCTCTTAGGGGTAGTATTTCTTCAACTTGTCCATGTTGATTGGTTGGGAGAATTCAAGGCCATCTAGGTCAGTAAGAACGACAGCTCCACCCAACCAAATAAACTTGATGATATAAAGACCAGTCCAATTAGGTCTGAACTTGCCCCTAGGGTTGTGGATGGGAGCTCAGTTTTCTTTGAGCGCCAAATCCCCTTCTTTCAGATTCCTGGACTTAACTTTCTTGTTGAAAGCCCTGGAAATTCTTCGTTGATAACCTTGGATGTGGTACAGTGCTTTTAGCCTCCTCTTGTCGAACAACATAAGTTCCTCGAACCTACTCTGCTGCCAATCTGCTTCCATTATTTGGCACTCGGCCATAACCCGCAGCGATGGAACCTCAACTTCAATCGGCAGAACGGCCTCCATCCCATAAATCAGAGAATACAGAGTTGCCCAAGTAGAAGTCAGAATTGATGTTTTGTAGCCCCAAAGAGCAAATGGCAGCTTATCTGGCCAGTCCCTATAGGTTTCCACCATCTTCTGTAGAATGTGCTTGATGTTCTTGTTGGTGGCCTCAACAGCTCTGTTGGTTTGCGGCCGATATGTGGATGACTTATGAATAGCCACGTTGTATTTCTCCAACAAGTCGATCGCCTCCTTCTTGAAGTGGGAACCATTATCCGAGATGATCTCATTCGGGACTCCATAGCAACAGATGATGTTATTCCTGATGAACTTGGCTACGTGTGACGCTTTTAGCACTGCGTAGGATTGGGCCTCGACCCACTTTGTAAAGTAGTCTATCGCCACCAGGATGTACTCATGCCCATTTTCCCCTTCGGAGTAACTACCCCAATAACATCAATCCCCCAGATTGAAAATGGCCACGTTGAAGTCATGTTGTATAGCTTCGACGGCGGGATGTTCACGCGATTTGCATAGATCTGGCATTTGTGGCATCGCCGAACAAAACCAATACAATCCTCCTCCATGGTTGACTAGTAGTAACCCTGTCTGAGAATCTTCCGGGCTAGCATCACCCCGCTCATATGCGCTCCGCACTCTTCTCCGTGGATGGCCTCCATTAGGCGCTGTGACTCTTCAGCATCAAAACACAGTTTATGCATTCTAAGATGGCCCCGCTTGTACAATTTACCCTTGCAGATGATAAACTAAGCAGCCATACGCTGTATCGCCCTTTTGTCTTTGGCATTTTTTCCTAGTAGATAAGCCTCCTTTTCCAAGAAGTTCCAGATGTCATGATACCAGGGGTTCTGATCTTGTACTTCATTTATCGCGGCAATCAGCTAGTAGGTCAGCACATACCTTTGTTCAATGATGATTGGACGCATCCGGACTCCCAATGGGATGTTTATCATGGAAGATAGAGTTGATAAAGCGTCAGTGAACCTGTTGCTCTTTCTTAACAGATGCGTGGAGGTTACCTTCTCAAACTTGGGAATCAGAGCATCCAGGGTTTGGTGATAGATTTTCATCCTTTCTTCCTTAACCTTCCAGTCTCCTTTCGCTTGAGACACAACCAGGTTCGAGTCCCCAATGACATCCAACCTTTTTGCCCATAGTTCCAGGGCGGCTTCCAAGCCAGCGATACATGCCTCGTATTCTGCTTCGTTGTTCGATACCTTGAACTGGAGTTTGAAAGCTAAGGGTATGTGGGAATTGTCGGGTGCTATCAGCAACACCCCTATCCAATACCTGTACTAGTTAGACGCTCCGTCAAAGTACATAGTCCAAATCTCTTCTTTGACCTGCAGAATGGCCTTATCTGGGAACCGATACTCTACTGCTTCGTCTCCCTCCACTGGGTGATTGGCTAGGAACTCCGCTACCGCTCTCCCTTTCACAGACTTACGAGTCATGTACTTCAAATCAAATTCGGAGAGAAGAAGCATCCAACGAGCTAGCCTACCTGTAAGCGCTGGTTTCTCAAAGAGATGTTTGATGGGATCAAATCTCGAAACCAGAATTACAGAGTGAGCTAACAAGTAGTGCCTCAACTTCTTGGTAGCCCATACCAAGGCCAAACAAGCCTTCTCCAGCGGAGTGTAACGAGTCTCATATTCCAGCATCTTCTTGCACAAGTAATAGATAGCCTTCTCCACTTTATCCTTAGATTCCTGCGCAAGCATGCAGCCCATAGTCGTGTCAGTTACTGATAGATACAAAATCAACGATTTCCCCAGCTCCGACAGTGACAACATGGGCGGGTTTTGTAGATACTGCTTGATCTGCCCGAAAGCAACTTGGCATTGGTCATCCCATTGGAATTTCTTTCCTTTGTTCAGAAGACCAAATAGTGGTTCACAAGTCAAGGTTAATTTTGTAATAAACCGTCTTATGAATTGCACTTTACCCAGAAAGTCTCGCAACTCCTTTTTAGTTCTTGGTGGTGGCATTTCTAGGATGGCCTTAATCTTAGAAGGATCGACTTCGATGCCCCTTTGTGTAATCAAGAACCCCAACATTTTCCTTGCTGTGACACCAAAAGTACATTTCTGAGGATTCAGTCGCAACCGATACTCTCTAATCTGTTGGAAAAATTTCTTCAAGGCGGTACAATGGCTCTCTCTTTCCTTGGACTTGACAATCATGTCGTCCACATATACCTCAACCTCTTTGTGAATCATATCATGCAAGGTCGTAGTTGCAGCCCATTGATAAGTAACCCCAGTATTCTTCAAACCAAACGGCATCACTCTATAGCAGTAGGTTCCCCACGGGGTGGTGAAGGCAATTTTCTCCCTATCCTCGGGTGCCATCAAGATCTGGTTTTACTAGAAAAACCCATCCATGAAGGAAAGCAGCGCATGCCCTGTGGTGAAGTCCACCAATTCATCGATGTGCGGTAGATGAAAGTCTTTGTTTAGATCTCTGAAGTCCATACACACACGAATTCTGCCATCTTTCTTCGGCACCGAAACTATGTTGGCCAACCAAGTAGGATACTCAGATACTAACAGGAATCCTACATCAATCTGCTTAGTGACCTCTTCCTTGATTTTCAAAGCCCAATCCGGGCGTATTCTCCGAAGCTTCTACTTGACGGGTTGGGCCTCAGGGTCAAGAGGGATCTGGGGCTGTACAATCTTAGGATCTATTCCAGGAATGTCTTCGTAGGATCATGCGAAAACTTCTTAGAAATCTTGTAGTAAAGCAACTAAGCGCTCGCATTCCTCCAAAGACAACGTGGACCCGATTTGGACCAGACGCGGATCCTTCTCAGTACTAACATTCATTGAAGTGATTTCATTAACCAAAGGTTTTACAAACTTCTCCTCCTCTCGATTAATTAAATATTTCAAAACCGGACGAATTTCTTCCTCGTCATTTTTATCAAAGGTTTGAAAGTCCTGATTAATGCAATAGATGAGTGGCACAAAAAAGTACTCGAAAACAGCAGCAGTACCATTCTCATTTACAATTTCTAGTTCGTCTGAGTCCTCGGTTATAACCGACTCAAAAGAAAATGAAAAAGATGACCTGGACAAAACAATGACATCCAGGTTATCAACCCCAGGAATATCGGACTCTGACTCAGAAGAACTAGATTCTGATTCCGACTCTACAGACTTTGTGGAATTAGATTCTGGTTCGCTACCTAACTCAGAACTGCTGGACAAAAAGCCTTCCTCGTACTGCCAAACGAGGGAGGGTGCGATAGATGCATCCAAAATGTCGGAAGAAGGGCCCACTGCCGATTGATCTCCAATCATGGAAACAGAGAAGTCATCCCCCAAGCACTCCGGTGTGATCTGAGGATCTGAGAGGTGACAAGCCAGCACTGCTTCTATCTCGAGTTCTGTGCCATCAGACTCATCCTCTTTGCACTGTCCAGCCACAGCTGGTTGGTCAGTCTGCTCTTCTGCAACTTCATTCCCTCGCAATTATAGATCGAAAAAGATCTGGAAGCTGGGCAAACGTCGCTTCTCTGAATTCAGCCATGGCTCTGGAAAGGCACAAAATGAGAAATCTTCCCCCTTCCAGACAAAGCGACCGTTCAGGGTTCCGTGAATAGGTCTATGCACTAGCTCGTAGTGCTTCCCGGCGTGCTTAGCCTTGGCTCTTCCGGCCATTTCCTTTCCCTTTCTCACTCAATCTTCTTTGGTAGGCGTGTAACCTAGACCAAAGGTATAAGGGTTGTGTGGCACTTCGGCCAATGTAGCGACGCCCTTCTGGCCACTCATTCCCAATACCATTCTGGGTACATGTTGAAGCTTATTCATGAGATAAACGGATTGCACACTGAGATATAGTCCCTCATCAACAGCCAGAATATCCTACACTACCCGGGCCTCAGCTAAGGTGAACACAAACAAAAAGACATCCTTCTCGTCGTGTACAATTTCCAAAACTGATGTAGTAACCTTTGGCAGCGGATGTATGGAAAAGTTCCCAAAAACAATAGCTACCCCCCTTTCCATAGGGGTACTTCAGCATCTGATGCAGGGTGGAAGAGACAGCTCTCACTTGGTGCAGCCACGGCCGTCCAAGGAGTAAATTAAAGGTTGCTGGAACATTCAGGACGTGAAACTCGATGTCCAGTTATGCCAGGCAAACCTGAGTTCCGATCCGCACTGTCCCCATCACTTCTTGACTTGTATTGTCATAAGCTCGAATCACAACCGCTGTTGGTGCGAAATCTGCCGGCTTCAAACCGATAGCGTAGCCATGCACGATGGACACACATTAATTACAGATCCCGTATCAACCAAGACAACTGGTATCCATTTTTCTTTATACTTCACAGAGATGTATAACGGCTTGTTGTGCTTAGAGCCCTCAGGCGGCAATTCTTTATCTGTGAATGTCAAAGTCGGTGAAGCGCCACCCGGGAGCACCAGTCTCACTAATTGCTCGAGGGTTGTGTTAATAGAAAGCTTAGCCTTATCCATTGCTGATAGGACGGCTTGTCTATACACCCGTGAGGCCATGAGCAATCCCCAAATGGAGATGTCTGCTTGAATCCTCTTTAGCTGCTTCAGTACAGCTTTCTCCTCTAACAGTTTATCTTTCTATTTCTCTGCTTCCTTGTCTTTCCCTAATGCCTCTGGCTGGTCCACGTGTGGGGGCTTAAAGTACCGCCCACTCCGAGTCATGTGATCCATTTCTTCGGTATACCAAGTATCATCTGGTTGATTCTGTCCCCAGTCCTTATCAGTATGGGCAAGACGCAAATCATCATCTTCCCACCACATTCTTTTGGCAACCGACAAACAATTGTCCGGTTCGGCTATAATTGTTTCCGTGTTCACAACATATTCTGTCTCCACAGGACCTTTGGCTTTTCTAGCCTTCTGATCATCCTCAGTTCTTTCTTCTTCGAACTGCTTCAGTGCAGTCTCTTGTTCGGTATCAACTGTACAAGCACTGCTCAATTCCCGAGCAAAATTCTCAGTACCGGTTCTCTCTAGCAACGTCCCCTTGGTGCTGACCGTTCCGGCCGTTGCAGACGTTCTTGTTTTTGACTATTCCTGCTTTGGTTGAGACCCCTCGACAACATACGGCTCGTCACTAAGCCACCCTGTATTATCTGTTAATCTGTTCATGTCAAACCAACCAATCTGCACGTCCCCCAGATCCTGTTCATCAAAGAACTACAGGTTCCTGATATCCTCCTCAAGCCCAACTAAGTCATCCAGCCCTTGGCTCGGCCCGTCTTCCCGGACTACATTAACCTTCATCGCTATCGGCAATTCCACTATCGGCTTGGCCTGGCTTGTTGGCACAATGTAATAGCAAGGGTTGTACTCTTCCTGAGTTAAGCTAACGGTGCCCTCAGGCATGCCTTCTTCTACCACAGCCCCTACCACAGGTTTGGGTTGGGATATGGACGTGCTCATCACGCACAAGTCTGTGCTTTTTGGGATGAACAACGCCGGCTTAGGCAGGTGGGAGGGAGTGATGTATATGCTGGGGTCGTATGGGATGGCCAATGTTTGGATAAGGTTTACTTGCCTAGGTAGAGGAGGGGGTTGGTTAGCTGGTGGGAGAGGATTTGTAGTGACGTTTGACTTCTCAGGAGGCGCTATCACTTTGTTGTTAATGAGATCCTAAATCTAATGATGGAGTCTAAAGCATAGGTCGGTGTCATGACCATGCTGCTGGTGGAAGGCACAATACTTGGCCGGGTTATGTGTAGGAGGGAGAGGATTTGGCAATGGGCGTGGTTCTAGGGGCTTCAGATGCCCATTTCTGATCAGGACCCCCAAGGCTTTGGATAGAGACATATAGAGCGGGGTGAAAACCCTCTGGTCTCGGGGTGGGTACTTTACAGGTTGTGAAGTTGCTCCAGATGTGCCAGTAAATGGTGTGGCTGTTTTTGGTGTGGTGGTGACCATACCAACGTCAGAAGTTCTTGCAGCTACGTTGCCACTTGTACCTGCATTTGAACTGCTTGTAAATGCCTTTTTGGGCTGCTCCTTTTCATGGTCAATCAGACCTTGTTTCATCGTATCCTCTATATGTACCCCTATCTCATGAAGATCAGCAAAGGTAGGGTGGGGTAAGACAATCATCTTCTATATCAGCTTTGGTTGCAGATTATGAACGACCATTCTTATCTGGTCCTTCTTAGCTGGCCTGGTGGTCATCATGGAGGCCTTAGCCCTCCACCTAGTGACAAAATCAAAAAAGCCCTCCTTCGGCTCTTGTCGAGTAGCCTCGAGATCACGAGTTGTGACCTCGATTTGAGTGTTATACGAATATTGGACGACAAAGGCCTCAACCATCTCTTCCCATCTCATTTTCACAGAATCTTCCAGTTTAGAATACGTCATGTCTCGACAGCCTGGGATTCAGTTAGTTGGCTTAACACTGTAGACGCGCCCGCGTGGGGGACTTCGCTACTACAGTTCAGACTCTCGATTTTGTTGTCGCGGTTCTTAATCTGAACCAAAGAGTCCAAATCTGGCAAATCGTTTTGAGAAACAGATTTTTGAAAAAGTAGTGCCAAACATGGACTGTTTTGCCAGATACAGAGTCGCCACCTAAATATTTTTTAATGGGGAAATTTAGGAAATCCTGACACGATGCCGAAGGCCACATGTCCGTCATCACCGGAGTTGTCTCGGCTCGGGAGCTTGGGTACGATCGGGGAAGGTTAGCTATGAGCACCCCCTTTCGCCCGGTCCGAAGACCGGCCTCTACTAACTATGATATCCGTTTTTGAAAACGTTATGTGTTCTTATTCCATTTATTAGCCTAGAATTACTATGTTATGCGCGCAACAAACAAGTATAGACTAGATTGCCTAATTTGGAAATAAGCATTGCATATCCGTTTGTTTTGAAAAGTGCTTTGGAATTTGCTACTCGCAAGTAGACTAAAACACGGATTTCAATGAGTTCTTCCAACTCAAACAATCCAACCTTCACCCACAGGCATTCAATCAGTTTATCAGATAAGCATTTAGCCACATGGCAAGCATACTGTCATGGCAACACTCACACGCATGCGGGATGCTAAAGCAAAAATACTTACATCGTACTCCGTGCCAAAACAATAAACTAGTTAGCAAACATGCATGTCCAAATTCATGTTAAATTGCCTAATGCAACACATACAGGATGCAATTAGATAGACTCGGCTAACCTAAGCATGGCATATGAAATGCGATCAATTTGATGCACGTATTCAGTTTGGAACTGAAATACAAATGCAGTTAGCATGATGTACCGAGCCCAATGCATGCAATACAAATGCATGGATGCACGCATGCATAGCATAAGGTATGCTAAATTAAATATGCCCTAGTCTACCATCATAAGCGGGTAAATAAAAGGGAAGGAAGACGTGGGGTTGGAAGACATACACACACTCACACACACTTATTACACAATTGCCCTCACTCGGAGGATACAAATAAATATTACAGTCCCAAATAATAAGCAAATAAAATTATTACAGAATTTCTAATTAATTAAAAAGAAAGAATGCAAAAGAAAGAAGAGGGTGGCCGCATCCTCTGCCTCGGGATGCGCGAATGATGCGTGCTCGAAACCCGGCTCGCCTGAAAAACCCGTACCATATCTCTGCCACCTCTGTTTACACTGCCCTGTCTTTCTGAAAATCGCCAAAACCCTAGGACAGATTCCTTGAATGTTGCAGAGTACCACCGGCTTAACAGAATTCCCACCGGCAGTCCAGGATTTCCATCGGCACTGTTTTGATTTATCGGCCATTAAAAGATTGCCGGCCGGCACTGAATTCTGCCGGTCGGCAGAAACTTCCTGCAGAAGACAGTTTTGACAGCAAACAGAGAACAGACAGTGCATGGCATGGGGTTTTCAGGCACATGTGAGCATGGTCATGTTTCCTATCATGCTTTGAACTCAAGGAAGTATGACCTTCGATCCTCGAGCCATCAATGGTGCATGATAACCCAAGGGATCAAATTTGCCACTTAATGTAAAGATGCCTGCAACATACAAATGAGATCCAAAGCCTTATCATGTCGAAGTCAAAGGCCCCGGCGACCGAGAGTTAAGGCGTGTTTCATCACTTGTAGTATGAACACTCCTTAATACTCACACTTGGTTTGACACCCCAAACCAAGCAATGCAATGCATGTTATGCAAACATGGTTCAAATGCAACATGATGCCAATTGTTCAAGTCATGGCAAATGTTATGGAACTATCATGACAAATATGCAATGCTAAGCATGCAAGGTGTAAATGTGATGCAAACATGGACCAATTTGTCATAAAGTTAGCATGGGACTACACATTAATGAAACAATCATGCAACAAACATGAGACAAGCATGCAAGAGGGCCTTAAATGGTAAAGGGGCAGACCTTCACCCACTTCAAAACAGTGGCAAAAAGTGTCCAAAAAGTAGACCAATGCTCATGCCAACAAGCAAACCAAAGGTCCTAAGGTTAAGGTACAAAAAGAGGCATTTTACTCCCACCAACATGACCACTCATGGCATGATCAAGACAAGTAAAAACAGAATTTTCACATGCAACAATGGACTCCAAAAACCTCCTTAATATGGCAACTAAAATAGCTCCAAAAAGGCATATGCACCAAGGCTCATGTGTAGGCATAAAAGATCGCACCATCAAGGCATGAAAGAGACCATACATGCACACATACAAGCATAATTCTTGGGCTGAAATAAGGTCCTAAATGATGCCAATATCATGAAGATGGTTCAGGCTATACATGTTAGAGGTCGAAATGCTCAAGGCTTACAAGCCAAAACACAAAAGGGATGACATCAAACCATGCAAGCATGACTGAAATGAAGGGCCAACAGACTTTAAACATGATAAAATAAAGCCAAGATCTTCATGGAACCAAGCCAACACATGCAAGAATTAAGGCCCAAACACAAGACACGATTCTAGGCCAAATGGGGGAGTATGAAGCAAGTATACTAAGCATGCAAAGGGCCATAGATCCGGCCAAAAACAGAGATCCCATATGACCCAAAAACACCCAAAAGTTCTGAAATAAGGCAAAAGAACAAGCAAGCATGCATGTTACCCTTTTGGGCCAAAACTCAAGGAAACAAGACAATGAAGGGAGAGGGGTGTCCCTCCCCTATGCAAGACTTCAAACCATCTCCCTTACCACTAAAAATACACTGGTTTTCAGTGGTGAAGAGATCAAAACACTGAAGTAAACAAAGCCCTACCAAAGAGGCAACAAAAGGGGCCAAATAAGGCCTAACAAGGTGAGTTTGCACTCAAACTACAAGGCAACCTTAATGAAAGTTCTAAAGCATGAAAATATAAACCTTTTTGATGTTATGCACGAAAGCTAAATCAGCAAGCAAGATAGGTAAATAACTATTGCAAGTTTGGGGAATATAAAGCAAGATGCTCACCCTTGAAGAACCTTTGAAGAACAAATGGTCCAGCCCTCTTCTTTTGATCAAAACCAGTCCAAAAACTCAAGAATCAACCCGCCAAGTCCCTCAATCTCGGAGCTAGGTGTAATAGTGTGTGTAATGGTGCAAAGGTAAGGTAAAAACACACTTTTGGGCCAAAAATCACACACAAAGGAGGAGAGAGAGGGAGATATAGAGATAGGATGTATCTATATCTCTAAGCTCTAGTTTTTGGTTCCAAGTCTCTAACCTAGATCAAAGAGGAGAGCCTCCCTCTTATAGGACTCCCTCTTGCAAAGCTTATACAACAAGCTTGGTTAGAGGGAGATCCCTCCATACACGTGTATGGAGGGAGGCAGAGTTGGTGCCAGCTATCACAGCTGGCACAAAATATCTCCATAAAGTAGATGAACAGTGGTCGGCTGCCCAAAAATGTCATTTCGAAAAAAAAGTGCCGACCGGCAACAAACTATGCCGACCGGCAATAAAATGTGCCAACCAGCAACAAATAGTGCCGATGGCAGAAAAAAACCAGCCGGTGGCCTCTAGCCACTGCCGGTGGTGTGTGGGGATGCCTCACAAGGCATTCCCTGCCCCTCCAAGGCAAAACATAAGTGTTCGGTGTGAAACCAGACACTAAACGGTCAAGTTCGAAGATCCTGAGGCAGGGCGCTCGAGCCGAGACTTCCGGGAACTCCAAACGAACACAAACATGGATAATCACCGAGTGTTCCAAGCGGTGACGTCCAAGTCTTGAGGACGGTTAGAAATGGGGTGTCTACAGTTGCCCCTCTTTGGCAGAACTCGAAAGTCATAATAATGACGGGAGTGAATGTCAAAGCCCAGAGACGAACCATTTTTGACAAGGCCGAAGACTCAGACAAACATGCAAGACAAACAAGATATGCGCCCGAAGGCAGGGGCAAAATGCAAGACAATGCACAGAGCCGGGCATAGCTTATGATCATGCAAAGAAAGCTGTAATGAAGCACACATGCGACAATTTTAAGCTAGCATATACCAAACTACACTACAATGCAGAAAGGATGTAAGAGAATTATGTAATTCTCAATACGTCTCACTCGGAGGATACAATACCTGTGCGGTTCGTCTGGTTGCACCAGCCTCAAATGAACCGTACATACAATATCGTGCCTGCAAAGAAGACAAACTTAACAGGTACAATATTGTTAGGAACATACATAATAGTATATTCGGAATGCGTGACAAAGCAAAGCAAGTGGGAAGCATAACAATGCTGTGAAGGTACAGATGTGTAATTGGAACATGCGGTCTACGCCAGCAATGAGATTGATTATGAGCATGCGATCTACGCAGGCAGTGAAATTGACAAGTATGCGGTCTACGCGAGCAAAACATGCGGTTTACGCAGGTAATGAATTTAACAATTATGCGGTCTACGCAAGCAATACATGCGGTCTACGCAGATAATGAAATTAATAATTATGCGGTCTACGCAAGCAAAACATGCGGTCTACGCAGGTAATGAAATTAATATTCGCTCTACGCAATCAAAACATGCGGTCTACGCAGGTAATGAAATTAATAAATATGCGGTCTACGCAATCAAAACATGCGGTCTACGCAGGTAATGAAATTAATAAATATGCGGTCTACGCAATCAAAACATGCGGTCTACGCAGGTAATGAAATAAATATGCGACCTACGCAATCAAAACATGCGGTCTACGCAGGTAATGAAATTAATAAATATGCGGTCTACGCAATCAAAACATGCGGTCTACGCAGGTAATGAAATTAACAAATATGCTGTCTACGCAATCAAAACATGCGGTCTACGCAGGTAATGAAATTAATAAATATGCGGTCTACGCAATCAAAACATGCGGTCTACGCAGGTAATGAAAGGTACTGTTACACAGCATGATTGAAACAATTTGTGGGATTCACAAGGCATGAAAAAGATACAGGGCGGGACATTCTTCGCACGTATCGAGCATTGCTCGCATAAGTTGTGGCTTGAGGTCAACTCGAAGGTTCATGTTTCAAAGGTGTGCTTTCCCACATTGTGAAGGCGTCCAATGACGTGGTTGACCCGAACAGAGGTGCGGAAGGTGCGTTAACCGCAAGGGGAGTTTCACTGGTATAAACTCTGATACTTTGCTACCTTGTCACTCTATGCTTTACTTTCCTTTTTACTGGTAATTTAAGCACATTGCACTGCCTCGGGCAACTTTTATTTTTTTCTAAAAAAAATACACATTTTGCAAAACACGTGATGGGAATGAAACAATCCATTTTGTTCAAAAGATGTTGCATTTGTGGACTTTCTGTGCATCACATCGCAAGGTATCACACCACAATGTGAACGAAATCGACCTCATTTTGAACACCGAGTATTCGCATCGTAATAATCAGGTAGTGAATCGACTTACAACTCGATAAGCAAATGTTCACTCACTTGCTAAGCAGACAGACGTGATTTCGCAAGAATCGATCACCGGGGGAGGGGTCGAAGGTGATGGAGTTCCCCAATGCCTAGCATGAACAGCTTAGGAAACCAGAAGGAAGCCCATCGGCTTGGAGTAGAGACCACCGGCTGCAAGGAATGGCTATCGGCCATGAAATTTCTTGGTCGGCAAACTATTATGGCCGGTCGGCAAAAAGTTTGGCCGGCCGGCACTAAATGAGGAGATCACCAGAATGTTGACACCTGTCCCCCACTCAACCTTATCTCCTACAAAAGATCCCAGCTTCGTAGTTTTTCTCATTTTTACACTGATTTGCTCCAATGGAAGAGTTTCTTGCTCAAAATCTCACAGCTTGGATTGCTAGCTTGGATGGCTCGGAAAAAGTGAATATCCGGGGTTTTGGCATAAAATGCACTATTCACTCTGGGTCGCACCCCATTGCACCTCCCGTTTCTTCATGTCGTGGCAAGGTTTTGGAATCCGGTGACACATGTCTTTAACTTCGCTGGGCAGGAGATATGTCCTACCTTTGAAGATTTCCGAGCCTTAATGGAGTCCGAGCGCGACGAGGAGCTTCTGCCCCAACTTAATTTTGGCCATGCCCAATCCTTAGGGCGAATGTGTGGACTCAGCATGCGTGACACTCGGTCTCTAATTTGTGACGGGATGTTGGACATTCCGAGTTTGGCCAATCGATTTTCTGATGCTGGTGATCGTAACAACTATCACTGGCAAGGCTTTTGGCGACATGCCCTCTGTTTGTGCATGTTATCCCATTTTCTATTTGTCTCAGGCTCTGGAGGGGCTAGTGTCCGGCTGATTAAGGTTGCCCAAGGCTTGAGGGAGGGCAAGAGCTGTATTGCCATGACTCTGGCCGAAACGTTAATGGGCTTAGACGCCTTTTATCGCCATGAGACGACCAGATTAGCAGGAAGTCCAATACTACTACAGGTAATGTTTCCCACCCAATCTCGCATTTATGTTTTGCTCACATCACTCGGCCCTCAAGCTCGGTCTTTTCTCACAAAACCCCATTCTCACTTTTTCTCTCATCGTACATCTCTTTATTATTTACTCTCTCATTTTTCATCCCTTCCCAGGTATGGTTGATGGACAAACTGCAGGTTGTGGACTCTTGCCCAGCATATTCAGCTCGCGACTACTTCTTCCGGCACCGTCTAGTCAATGCCTTGGATGAGGGATGGTGGTTCGCTTGGATGTGCCATTTGTCCGCAGACCGTATTGCTTGGCGGTGCCCTTGGCTGAACCTTCCGGCAATGAGTTACAATATGCCTCGGCAGACTGGGATTCAATTGGTTGGTCTCACTCACTGTGTATTCTATTTCCCATTTCGGATTCGACGCCAATTTGGCCATGATCAGACCTGTCCGCCAGAGGGGATAGAGTATCCTGCTGCATTCCCAGCCCGAGGCACACAGCTTGCTTGGCAGGCCACCGCGTGGAGGATGAGAGAACTCCTGGCCCTCGCTCTTACTTTCAGTTGCACTTTGTCTGACGAGTGCGTGGATTGGCTCAACGAAGAAGCACAGATTAGGTCCAGCTTGGCATCAGAGGCTTCAACCAGCTTTGGGAGGGGGCGCAGGAACACCTGACTTGACTATGCCCCAGATTTATTGCTTTATTAGTACTTTCAAGTTTTCTTTATGAATGTAATAAAAAGCAACTTCAATTGTATGCAAGAGCAGGAGAACTCTGTTTTGGAATCAATGAAATTGAAAGTTGTGGTACTGAAAATTTTTCGTTTTTGGTCCAAAAATGGTCAAAGTTGTAAAAAGATTATTTGAACGAAATCGGCTTTATTAAAACTTCTCAAAAACATTTTTGATGTGGATCAGAACTGGACACGCCTGAGATCTGTCACTGAGATGCACAACCCTAGATCCCTGCAACTGGAAAGTTGCCCCTAGTCTGAAGAGCACTGCAGTACTGCACAGCAACGGAAAGTTGCCCCTAGTCTGAGTGGCACTGCACTGGAGATTCCAACGGATGCTGACAGACAAAGATGACTGAGATGATCAAATGGACAAAGTTGATCGGGGAAGCGTTATGGCTGAACTTCAGGATGAAGCTGCCTACGTATCCCAAGGATGGGAATCAAGCCTTACGTAGTTCAAGCTTAGGTTCGCTCGAGTATTTTCACTCTCCTTTTGCGCCCTAACTTTTGCCAAAGCCGCCCTTTGCGGGTTTTCAGCCTTGCGAGCTCAGTTTTTATATTTTCTAATTTTTTTGTGCTCTAACTTTTGCCTAGGTCGCCCTTTCGGGTTTTCGGCCTAGCGAGCCTCTCAAGGGTAATGTTTCTTCAACTTGTCCATGTTGATCGGTTGGGAGAATTCCAAGCCATCTAAGTCCATCAGAACCACAGCTCCACCTGACCAGATAGCTTTGATGATGTAGGGACCAGTCCAATTGGGTCTGAACTTGCCCCTCGGGTCGTGGATGGGAGCTCGGTTGTCCTTGAGCACCAAATCCCCTTCCCTTAGATTTCTGGACTTAACCTTCTTGTTGAAAGCCCGAGCAATTCTGCGCTGATAACTTTGGACGTGGTACAGTGCTTTCAGCCTTCTCTCGTCAAAGAGCATGAGTTCCTCAAACCTACTCTGCTGCCAATCTGCCTCAGCTATCTGACACTCAGCCAATACCCGTAAAGACGGAACTTCAATTCGATAGGTAGAACGGCCTCCATTCCATAAACTAACGAATACTGAGTCGCTCCGGTAGAAGTTCTAATTGAAGTCCTGTAGCCCCACAGAGCAAACGGCAACTTATCTGGCCAATCTCGGTAGGTTTCCACCATCTTCCGCAGTATGTGCTTGATGTTCTTGTTGGCGGCCTCAACTGCTCCGTTGGTTTGCGGCCGGTACGTAGATGACTTATGAAAAGCCACGTTATACTTTTCTAACAAGTCAACCACTTCTTTCTTAAAGTGGGATCCATTGTCCGAAATAATCTCGTTCGGTACCCCGTAGCGACAGATGATGTTGTTTCTGATGAACTTTGCGACGTGCGACGCCTTCAACGCCACGTATGATTGGGCCTCGACCCACTTTGTGAAGTAATCTATCGCTACTAGGATATACTCATGTCCATTCGACCCCTTCGGGGCAACAGCTCTGATCACATCAATTCCCCAAACAGAAAATGGCCACGGGGACGTCATGTTGTACAGCTTGGATGGTGGGATGTTCATACGGTTTGCATGGATCTGGCATTTGTGGCATCGCCGAACAAAGCCGATACAATCCTCCTCCATGGTTGACCAGTAGTAACCCTGTCTGAGGATCTTTCTGGCCAGCATTACTTCATTCATGTGCGCACCGCACTCCCCTTCGTGGATGGCCTCCATTAGGCGCTTCGACTCTTCAGCTTCTACACAGAGCTTATGCATTCCCAGATGACCCCTTTTGTACAGCTTACCCCCGCAGATGATGAACTGGACAGCCATTCTTCTGATTGCCCTCTTATCCTTGGCATTTGCCCCTAGTGGATACGTCTCATTTTCCAAGAAGTTCCAAATATCGTAATACCAGGGGTTGTCGTCTTGAGCCTCATCTATAGCGGAAATTGACTCGTATGCTGGCACAAACTTCTGATCAATAATGACCGGACGCATCCGGACTCTGGACGGGATGTCTATCATGGAAGATGGAGTTGCTAGTGAATCGGCGAACCTGTTGTTCTCTCTTACTAGGTGGGTGAAATTTAACTTCTCAAATCGAGGAATTAACAAATCCAAGGTTTGGTGGTAAATTATCATCCTTTCTTCTTTGACTTTCCAGTCTCCTTTTGCTTGAGATACAACAAGGTTCGAGTCCCCAATGACGTCCAACCGTCTTGCCCCTAGTTCTAGGGCCGCTTCTAGGCCAGCAATACATGCCTCATACTCTGCCTCATTGTTCGAGACTTTGAACTGGAGCTTGAATGCTAAAGGGATACGGGAATCGTCAGGCGCTATCAGCAACACCCCTATCCCATACCCATACTGGTTTGACGCTCCGTCAAAGTACATCGTCCAAGTTTCATCCTCGATGTGCAGAATGGCTTCATCTGGGAATAGGTACTCAACCGCTTCATCCCCCTCAACCGGGTGGTCGGCAAGGAACTCCGCTACTGCTCTTCCTTTCACTGACTTCGTGTTACATACTTCAAATCAAATTCAGAAAGCAATAGCAGCCAACGAGCTAGCCTACCCGTAAGTGCTGGTTTCTCGAAAAGATATTTGATGGGATCCAAATGTGAAACCAACATTACAGAGTGAGCTAACAGGTAGTGCCGTAGCTTCCTGGTAGCCCATACCAAGGCCAAACAAGCCTTCTTCAGTGGTGTATAGCGGGTCTCGTAATCCAGCATCTTCTTGCTCAGATAGTAGATGGCCCTTTCCATTCTGTCCTCTGACTCTTGCGCGAGCATGCAGTCCATGGTAGTCTCAGTTACCGAAAGATACAATATCAACGGTCTCCCCAGCTCTGGTGGTGACAACACGGGCGGGTTCTGTAGATACTCTTTGATCTGTTCAAAAGTTGCTTGACATCGGCCGTCCCATTGGAACTTCTTTCCTTTCTTCAGGAGACCAAAAAGTGGTTCACAAGTCAAGGTTAATTTAGAGATAAACCGTCTTATGAATTGCACTTTACCTAGAAAGCCTCGCACCTCCTTTTCAGCCCTCGGTGGTGGCATTTCTAAGATGGCCTTGATTTTGGAAGGGTCGACCTCGATGCCCCTTTGTGTAATCAGAAACCCTAGCATCTTCCTTGCTGTAACACCAAAAGTACACTTCTGGGGATTCAACCGCAGTCGAAACTCTCTGATCCTTTGGAAGAATTTTTGTAAGGCGGTGTAGTGGCCTTCTCTTTCTTTGGACTTAACAATCATGTCGTCCACATACACCTCGACCTCTTTATGGATCATATCATGCAAGATCGTGGTTGTTGCCCGTTGATAAGTAGCTCCAGCGTTCTTCAACCTAAATGGTATCACTCTATAACAATATGTATCCCACGGGGTAGTGAATGCAGTCTTCTCCCGGTCTTCGGGTGCCATTACTATCTGATTATAGCCTGAAAAGCCATCCATAAACGAAAGCAAGGCGTGTCCTGCCGTGAAATCTACCAATTCATCAATGTGCGGCAAGGGAAAGTCGTCCTTTGGACTGGCCCTGTTCAAATCTCTGAAGTCTACACAGACCCGAATTCTGCCGTCCTTCTTCGGCACCGGAACAATGTTGGCCAACCAAGTCAGGTATTCGGATACCAGCAGGAAGCCTGCATCAATTAGCTTGGTGACTTCTTCCTTGATCTTAATGGCCCAATCAGGGCGGATCCTTCTGAGTTTCTGCTTGACAGGTCGGGCCTCGGGATCAAGAGGGATTCGATGCTGTACAATCTCAGGATCGATTCCAGGCATGTCTTCGTAGGACCACGCGAAAACATCTTTGAAATCTTTTAATAAAGCGACTAAACGCTCGCGTTCCTCAGAAGACAACGTGGACCCGATCTGGACCAGCCACGGGTCCTTCTCAGTACCAACATTCACAGTAGTGATTTCATCCATTAAGGGTTTAACAAATCTTTCCTGCTCTTGATCAATTAACCGTTGCAAAACCGGAGGAATTTCTTATTCGTCGTTTTCATCAAAATTTTGAAAATCCTGATTTAAGCAATAAATCAAAGGCACAGAAAAATACTCAGAAACCACATCCACGTCGTTCTCATTAAATACTTCTAAGCCGTCGGATTCCTCTGTTACAACAGACTCAAAAGAAAATGAAAATGACGACCTAGACAGGACTGTGGCATCCGGGTTATCACCCCCAGGAATACCGGACTCAGACTCAGTTGAGCTGGAACCTGATTCCGACGCACAAGATTCGGTGGAATCAGATTCCGGCTCACGACCTGACCCGGTGCTGCTAGATAAAAAGCCTTCTTCATATTGCCAGATGAGAGAAGGTGCGATGGACGCATCCAAAATAGCTGATGGTAGGCCCGCAGCCGCTTTATTCCCAATCACACATACTGAGGAGCTATCCCCCAAGCACCTCTGTTCGATCAGAGGATCTGAAAGCAGACACGCCAGCGCTGCCCCCATTTCATTTTCAGCGTCCTCAGACTGCACTTCCTTACTTTGCTCAGCCTCAGCCGATAGATCTGCCTGCCCTTCGGCGATATCATCCTCAGGTAACTGTAAATCAAAGAAGATCTCAAACCCCGGTACGCGCTTCTTCTCCGCGTTAAGCCACGGCTCTGGGAAGCCACAGAACGGAAAGTCCTCCCCCTCCCGGACGAAGCGTCCGTTTAGGGTCCCCCGAATGGGCTGGTGCATTAAGTCAAAGGGCTTCCCCATCTGTTTCGCTCTGGCCCTTCCGGCCATTTCCTTTCCTTTCCTTATCCAATCCTCTTTGGTGGGTAGGTAGCCCAAACCAAAGGTATGAGGGTTATGCGGCACTTCGGCCAATGCTGCGACACCTTTCCGGCCGCTCTTGCCCAATCCCATCCCGGGGATGTGCTGGAGTTTGTTCATGAGATAGACTGCTTGGGCACTGACATATACCCCTTCATTAGCTGTCATGATGTCCTGTACAACCCGAGCCTCAGCCAAGGTAAAACCTGATATGAACACATCTTCCATACCGTGTTCAATTTCTAGAACAGGCGTGGATACTTCTGGCGGCGGATGAATTGATGAATTTCCGAAGACAATGGCTACTCCCTTCCCATAGGGGTATTTCACCACTTGATGTAGGGTAGAGGAGACCGCCTTTACCTGATGCAGCCACGGCCGCCCCAAAAGCAGGTTGAACGTTGCAGGAACCTTCAAGACGTGGAAATCTATCTCGTGCTGTCCCGGCCCAACCTTTGTTTGAATCTTAACTGTTCCCATTACTTCCCAACTTGTGTTGTCATACGCCCGAATTACCTGGGCCGTTGGCACAAAATCCGCGACTTTCAAACCAATCGCATAAGCTGTCCTTGCCGGGCAGACGTTGATGGCGGACCCTGTGTCGACAAGCACCACGGGTATCCATTTATCCCTGCACTCCACAGAGATGTAGAGTGGCTTGTTATGGTTCGCACCCTCGGGTGGCAGTTCTTTGTCAGAAAAACTCAATGCTGGGGAACTTCCTCCCGGAAAGACTAAGCCCACCAGCTGTTCGGGCATGGTGTCTATGGAAAGCTTGGCTTTGTCCATGGCTGTAAGGACGGCTTGTCTATGTACTCGAGAAGCCATGAGCAGTCCCCAGATGGAGATGTCTACTTGTATCTTTTTCAATTGTCTCAATACGGCCTCATCCTTGAGTTGCTTTTCCTTTTGCTTCTCTGCCTCCTTATCTTTTCCAGACGCCTCTGGTTGATCTAGGTGTGGAGGCTTGAAATACCGTCCACTCCTAGTCATATGATCGACTTCGCCGATATACCAGGTATCATCTGGTTGGTTACCTTTCCAATCTTCGTCCGTGTGGGCCAGACATAGATCGTCGTCTTCCCACCACATACCATCTGCAGCTGACAGGCATCTATCTGGTTCTGGCATAACTGTCCCGATATTTGCAGTACCTTTTATCCCTATGCTCGCAGCATTCTCTATTTCTGTGCTTGTGGCAGTCTCAACCCCCACGTGGCCTTTTGCCTTCCTGACCCTCTCAGAATCTTCGAATCTTTCCTGTTCTAACTGTGTCAATGCAGTAGATTGTTCAATGATCCCTGTACTCAAAATGCTCCATTCCTGAGCGAAACTCTCGACACCGGCGCTCTCCGGCAATGTATTCTGTTCTTCGACCTTCCCGGCTGTTATTGACGCTTCTGCCCCTGCCGGGCCTTGTTCTGACTGAAACCCTCCTACCACATCTGGCTGATCGTCCAACCATCCCGTGGCCTCAGCCGATTCCTCATAATCGAACCAGTTGACGGCTGGGTCTTCTGGATCTTGGTTATCGTAAAACTGGAACTTGGCAAGATCCTCTTCCACAGCTGTCAAATCATCCGTTCCCTGTCCTGGACTGTCCCCTTGGATTGCACACAGCTCTCTCCCGGCTGGAAATTCGACATCTGGTCTATTCTGGCCCATTGGTGAAATGTAGTCACTTGGACTATAAGCGTTCCCAACATCACTTCCAGATTCCGCAGACTCTGGCTCGACAATCTCTTTCCTGTTCTCGATGGTCACCACCACTGGCTTGGGTTGGGTTATGGAGACGTCCATCATGCACAAATCAGTGCTATCAGCAAAGAAAACCTCTGGCTTAGGCAGGTAGGAGGGTGTGATATAGATACTAGGATCGTAGGATGCGACCCCAGTGTGGATGAAATTGATTCTTTTGGGTGGTGGAGCTTGGTTATGTGTGGGGAGAGGATTTGTAGTAACATTGGGTTTTTCAGGGGGTAAAATCACCCCATTATCAATGAGATCTTGGATCTCATGACGCAATCGAAAGCACAGGTCGGTGTCGTGACCGTGCTGCTGGTGGAACGCACAATACTTGGCTGGATTGTGGGCGGCGGGGAGTCTTTCGGGTAACGGCTGCGGCTCTAGGGGCTTCAGATGCCCTTTTCTGATCAAAACCCCCAAAGCTTTGGATAGGGGCATATAAAGCGGAGTGAAGGTTCTGGTATTTCTGGGAGGGTATTTGGCTGTTTGAGGGTTGCTTCCGGACGCATCGGAGAATGGTGTGGCTGTCGTAGTTCTTGGGGAAGGGTTGGTGGTGACCATACTCACTTCGGAGGTCCTGGTAGTTGTAGCGCCACTCGGGCCTGCAGTAGTATTTCGATTGAAAGTTCTGCGGGGTTGCTCCCGATCATTATCAATCAGGCCTTGTTTTAAGGCATCCTCGATCTACACCCCCATTTCATGTAGATCAGCAAAAGTAGGGAAGGGGATTACAATCATCTTCTGCATTAGCTTCGGCTGAAGATTGCGCACAATCATCCAAATCTGGTCCTTGTCCGTGGGTCTTAAGGTCATCATCGAAGCCTTAGCCCGCCATCTGGTTACAAATTCTGAGAAACTCTCCTTGGTTTCTTGTCTCGTTGTCTCGAGATCCTGGGTCGTGATCTCAATTTGTGTGTTATACGAGTACTGCAGGATGAAGGCCTCAGCCATCTCGTCCCAACTTCGCTTGACGTCATCTTCCAATTTTGCATACCATGCGGCCGCTACACCTGACAGGGTCCGGCCAAATAAAGACAGCTTCTGCAATCTAGTGAGGCCCATTGGCCTTAGGACGTCTGAAAATAGTCGCAGGTGTACCATGGGATCCTCAGATCCGTCAAAACGATCGATTTGCGGCATCTTAAACCGATCTGGCAGCGTCACGGCTGCGTCAGTGTATCCGTCTCCAATGTCCGGAATGGACTTCGCACCCTGAGATTTCTTGAACAGCTTTTCAAGCTTGTGCATTTTCAATGCCACGGGGTCCACCTTGGACTCGAAGGGAGAATCCGATAGATTGATAGGAGTGGGTGCCTTGGATTGTTGAGGTAGAATCGGGGGTGGAGCTGGCCCCGTTGGGATGTCCGTATCTTCTTGGACATTCCGGGCGTTTGGAGTCTCTTTGGGTATCGGAACCTTTAGTGGGGGAGGGACTTGCTGTGAAGCTGACGCCCCAGTTTGCTGCTGCAATCTCACAATTAACTCCGCTTGCTCACCCATAACTGTGGCTTGTTGTCTGGTGAATTCTGCCTGTCGGACAGCATCCTGCTGCATCATTTTCATGCTTTCCTGAAGTTGGCGCACCATCTCCTCTAAGCTAGCCATACTATTCTGCTCTGGTTGAATTACTGGTATGCGTTCCCTCTCTGTGGGTGAAACAGGACCCTGATCCCTACTGAACTCAGGTGGGGTAGATAAGGCCCTCTTAACTGACTGTTGAACCGATGCCCTCTGCCTAGTTGCCTTCCGTTTAGTAACCGGGGGTAGAGAGTGGTACACCGGTTGTCCTGCTATCAGATCCTCAGATCGATGGAGTCGGCGACCTCTGATCCAGAGTGCTTGGGGAATGTCTACTGGGTTGGAAGCAATGATGCTAAACTACCTAGCAAAAAGATAAATAAAGCAATAAATAAACCAACAACCGGACAGCACAACGGCATAAAATAAACATATAATACACAGTTGGGTATCCATAATACATAGTCAGTAAGCCGAACACACTGTCCCTGAATACTGATCACTGTTCCCCAAGATCTCTGTTCCCAAAACTGAACCTGATACCCGCAGATAACTGATTCATAAACTGATACTGATGCCCTCAGGCCTACTACTCAGTCCTGCAAACTGACATGCACGTTCCTGTAGAGCAACACTCTAAAAGCACATAGCAAGTAAAGAGAGCCAAAACACCCCTATGTTGGGGTAGGGTTTCCCTGTCCTATTTTGTCAGGAACTAGGGTTTCACTACGCACACAGCGGTTCTCAAACAACCTAACATCGGGTAAGCAGCCTGTCCTAGCTTGGAATGGTCACTATGGATCCGAATATGCACTAGGTCGAATGGTCGAAAAGGGTGCCCCGGTAAAACCGGGGTTTGTGTTCCCATGCTGTCAGAGCCCATAATCAGTCAGCCTCACGGGCATGCCTTGACAAGACAAGCCTCCGGCAAACCATTCAGGAATGGCAGATGGCAAACACTGTGTTCCTAGGCGCACCAATGCAAATGCAATGCAAAGAGACACATAGATGAAGTCAAAATGGGATATCATGAATTCGAGTCAAGCTCTCAAATACTCCCCAGCAGAGTCGCCAGAAACTGTAGACGCGCCCGCGTGGGGGGCTTCGCTACTACAGTTCGGACTCTCGATTTTGTTGTCGCGGTTCTTAATCTGAACCAAAGAGTCCAAATCTGGCAAATCGTTTTGAGAAACAAATTTTTGAAAAAGTAGTGCCAAACATGGACTGCTTTGCCAGATACAGAGTCGCCACCTAAATATTTTTTAATGGGGAAATTTAGGAAACCCTGACTCGGTGCCGAAGGCCACATGTCCGTCATTACCGGAGTTGTCTCGGCTTGGGAGCTTGGGTACGATCGGGGAAGGTCAGCTATGAGCACCCCCTTTCGCCCGGTCCGAAGACCGGCCTCTACTAACTATGATATCCGTTTTTGAAAACGTTATGTGTTCTTATTCCATTTATTAGCCTAGAATTACTATGTTATGCGCGCAACAAACAAGTATAGACTAGATTGCCTAATTTGGAAATAAGCATTGCATATCCGTTTGTTTTGAAAAGTGCTTTGGAATTTGCTACTCGCAAGTAGACTAAAACACGGATTTCAATGAGTTCTTCCAACTCAAACAATCCAACCTTCACCTACAGGCATTCAAACAGTTTATCAGATAAGCATTTAGCCACGTGGCAAGCATACTGTCATGGCAACACTCACACGCATGAGGGATGCTAAAGCAAAAATACTTACATCGTACTCCGGGCCAAAACAATAAACTAGTTAGCAAACATGCATGTCCTAGTTCATGTTAAATTGCCTAATGCAACACATACAGGATGCAATTAGATAGACTCGGCTAACCTAAGCATGGCATATGAAATGCGATCAATTTGATGCACGTATTCAATTTGGAACTGAAATACAAATGCAGTTAGCATGATGTACCGAGCCCAATGCATGCAATACAAATGCATGGATGCACGCATGCATAGCATAAGGTATGCTAAATTAAATATGCCCTAGTCTACCATCATAAGCGGGTAAATAAAAGGGAAGGAAGACGTGGGGTTGGAAGACATACACACACTCACACACACTTATTACACAATTGCCCTCACTCGGAGGATACAAATAAATATTACAGTCCCAAATAATAAGCAAATAAAATTATTACAGAATTTCTAATTAATTAAAAAGAAAGAATGCAAAAGAAAGAAGAGGGTGGCCGCATCCTCTGCCTCGGGATGCGTGAATGATGCGTGCTCGAAACCCGGCTCGCCTGAAAAACCCGTACCATATCTCTGCCACCTCTGTTTACACTGCCCTGTCTTTCTGAAAATCGCCAAAACCCTAGGACAGATTCCTTGAATGTTGCAGAGTACCACCGGCTTAACAGAATTCCCACCGGCAGTCCAGGATTTCCATCGGCACTGTTTTGATTTATCGGCCATTAAAAGATTGCCGGCCGGCACTGAATTCTGCCGGTCGGCAGAAACTTCCTGCAGAAGACAGTTTTGACAGCAAACAGAGAACAGACAGTGCATGGCATGGGGTTTTCAGGCACATGTGGGCATGGTCATGCTTCCTATCATGCTTTAAACTCAAGGAAGTATGACCTTCGATCCTCGAGCCATCAATGGTGCATGATAACCCAAGGGATCAAATTTGCCACTTAATGTAAAGATGCCTGCAACATACAAATGAGATCCAAAGCCTTATCATGTCGAAGTCAAAGGCCCCGGCGACCGAGAGTTAAGGCGTGTTTCATCACTTGTAGTATGAACACTCCTTAATACTCACACTTGGTTTGACACCCCAAACCAAGCAATGCAATGCATGTTATGCAAACATGGTTCAAATGCAACATGATGCCAATTGTTCAAGTCATGGCAAATGTTATGGAACTATCATGACAAATATGCAATGCTAAGCATGCAAGGTGTAAATGTGATGCAAACATGGACCAATTTGTCATAAAGTTAGCATGGGACTACACATTAATGAAACAATCATGCAACAAACATGAGACAAGCATGCAAGAGGGCCTTAAATGGTAAAGGGGCAGACCTTCACCCACCTCAAAACAGTGGCAAAAAGTGTCCAAAAAGTGGACCAATGCTCATGCCAACAAGCAAACCAAAGGTCCTAAGGTTAAGGTACAAAAAGAGGCATTTTACTCCCACCAACATGACCACTCATGGCATGATCAAGACAAGTGAAAACAGAATTTTCACATGCAACAATGGACTCCAAAAACCTCCTTAATATGGCAACTAAAATAGCTCCAAAAAGGCATATGCACCAAGGCTCATGTGTAGGCATAAAAGAGCGCACCATCAAGGCATGAAAGAGACCATACATGCACACATACAAGCATAATTCTTGGGCTGAAATAAGGTCCTAAATGATGCCAATATCATGAAGATGGTTCAGGCTATACATGTTAGAGGTCGAAATGCTCAAGGCTTACAAGCCAAAACACAAAAGGGATGACATCAAACCATGCAAGCATGACTGAAATGAAGGGCCAACAGACTTTAAACATGATAAAATAAAGCCAAGATCTTCATGGAACCAAGCCAACACATGCAAGAATTAAGGCCCAAACACAAGACACGATTCTAGGCCAAATGGGGGAGTATGAAGCAAGTATACTAAGCATGCAAAGGGCCATAGATCCGGCCAAAAACAGAGATCCCATATGACCCAAAAACACCCAAAAAGTTCTGAAATAAGGCAAAAGAACAAGCAAGCATGCATGTTACCCTTTTGGGCCAAAACTCAAGGAAACAAGACAATGAAGGGAGAGGGATGTCCCTCCCCTATGCAAGACTTCAAACCATCTTCCTTACCACTAAAAATACACTGGTTTTCAGTGGTGAAGAGATCAAAACACTGAAGTAAACAAAGCCCTACCAAAGAGGCAACAAAAGGGGCCAAATAAGGCCTAACAAGGTGAGTTTGCACTCAAACTACAAGACAACCTTAATGAAAGTTCTAAAGCATGAAAATAAAACTTTTTCATGTTATGCACGAAAGCTAAATCAGCATGCAAGATAGGTAAATAACTATTGCAAGTTTGGGAAATATAAAGCAAGATGCTCACCCTTGAAGAACCTTTGAAGAACAAATGGTCCAGCCCTCTTCTTTTGATCAAAACCAGTCCAAAAAATCAAGAATCAACCCCCCAAGTCCCTCAATCTCGGAGCTAGGTGTAATAGTGTGTGTAATGGTGCAAAAGTAAGGTAAAAACACACTTTTGGGCCAAAAATCACACACAAAGGAGGAGAGAGAGGGAGATATAGAGATAGGATTTATCTATATCTCTAAGCTTTGGTTTTTGGTTCCAAGTCTCTAACCTAGATCAAAGAGGAGAGCCTCCCTCTTATAGGACTCCCTCTTGCAAAGCTTATACAACAAGCTTGGTTAGAGGGAGATCCCTCCATACACGTGTATGGAGGGAGGCAGAGTTGGTGCCAGCTATTATAGCTGGCACAAAATATCTCCATAAAGTAGATGAACAGTGGTCGGCTGCCCAAAAATGTCATTTCGAAAAAAAAAGTGCCGACCGGCAACAAACTGTGCCGACCGGCAATAAAATGTGCCGACCGGCAACAAATAGTGCTGATGGCAGAAAAAAACCAGCCGGTGGCCTCTAGCCACTGTCGGTGGTGTGTGGGGATGCCTCACAAGGCATTTCCTGCCCCTCCAAGGCAAAACATAAGTGTTCGGTGTGAAACCAGACACTAAACGGTCAAGTTCGGAGATCCTGAGGCAGGGCGCTCGAGCCGAGACTTCCGGGAACTCCAAACAAACACAAACATGGATAATCACCGAGTGTTCCAAGCGGTGACGTCCAAGTCTTGAGGACGGTCAAAAATGGGGTGTCTACAAACACACTGTGTCTTCTACTTTCCATTTCGATTTCGACGTCAGTTCGGACATGACCAGACTTGCCCAGAAGAGGGGATAGAATACCCAGCTTCATTTCCGATCCGAGGCTCACAGCTAGCTTGATATTCCACTACATGGAGAATAAGGTCTCGTTTGGGAACAGGCTAATTTAGTAACTTTTTGGCTATTTGGCTAAAAAGGTAGGTAAAAAAAACTTGTATGTTTGGGATGACTTTTTGGCTAATTATGAAAAGATGTGCAAAAAGTAGAGAGAAAAGAGAATCTTTAACTTTTTGGTATGAGTTGATGGCTTTTTGGCTAATTTTGTAACTTTTTGGCAAATTGGCTAAAAAAGTAAGTCCCCAAACGGGGCCTAAGAAAACTTCTAGCCCCTGCTCCTAGTTTCAGTTGTAAGCTTTTTGGCGAATGCATAACTTGGCTTGAAGATGAGGCACAAGTCGGGCCTACTTTAGCATCTGAAGCTTCCACAAGCTCTGGGAGGGGGCGCAGGAACACCTGACTCAACTATGCCCCAATTTTATTGCTTTAATTTGTACTTTCAAGTTTTCTTTTTGAATGTAATAAAAACCAACTTCAATTTGTATCAAGAGGCGGAGAACTTTGTATTGAAATCAATGAAATTGAAGGTTGTGGGTATTGAAAATTTTTCGTTTAGTCCAAAAATGGTCTAAGTTGTAAAAAAATTAATTTGAACAAAATCAACTTTTATTAAAACTTTTCAAAACCATTTTCGATAAGGATCGCAACTGGACACGCTCGAAATCTATCCTTGAGACGCACAACCCAAAATCCAATAACTAAACTGTTGCCCCTTGTCTGAAGAGCACTGCACTGCATTATAATCAGCTCTGATAGCAAAGATCACAACTAAACTCTTGGATGCAGAAAAGACAAAGATGACCAACGTAATCACATGGACAGAGTTGATTTAGAAGTGTTTACGGCTGGACTTCAGAATGAAGTTGCCTACATATCCTAAAGATGGGAATCAAGCCTTACATAGTTCGGTTCGGGTTCACTCGGGTGTTAACACTCTCTTTTTGCGCTCTAACTTTTACCAGGGCCGCCCTTTCTGGGTTTTCAACCTTGCGAGCTTAGTTTTTCTCATTTCAAATTTTTTGTACTCTAACTTTTGCCTAGGTCGCCCTTTCTGGTTTTCGGCCTAGCGACCCTCTTAGGGGTAGTATTTTTTCAGCTTGTCCATGTGGATTGGTTGGGAGAATTCAAGGCCATCTAGGTCCATAAGAACGACAGCTCTACCCAACCAAATAGACTTGATGATGTAAGGACCAGCCCAATTAGGTCTGAACTTGCCCCTAGGGTCGTGGATGGGGAGCTCGGTTGTCTTTGAGCGCCAAATCCCCTTCTTTTCAGATTCCTGGACTTAACTTTCTTGTTGAAAGCCCTGACAATTCTTCGTTGATAACCTTGGATGTGGTACAGTGCTTTCAACCTCCTTTTGTCGAACAACATAAGTTCCTCGAACCTGCTCTACTGCCAATCTGCTTCTGCTATCTGGCACTCAGCCATAACCCACAGCGACGGAACCTCAACTTCAATCGGTAGAACAGCCTCCATCCCATAAACCAGAGAATACGGAGTTGCCCTAGTAGAAGTTGGAATTGATGTTTTGTAGCCCCAAAGAGCAAATGACGGCTTATCTGGCCAGTCGCTGTAGGTTTCCACCATCTTCTGCAGAATGTGCTTGATGTTCTTGTTGGCGGCCTCAACAGCTCTATTGGTTTGCGGCTGATACGTAGATGACTTATGAAAAGCCACGTTGTATTTCTCCAACAAGTCGATCACCTCCTTTTTGAAGTGGGAACCATTGTCCGAGATGATCTCATTCGGGACTCCATAGCAACAGATGATGTTATTCTTGATGCACTTGGCTACGTGTGACGCGTTCAGCACTACGTAGGATTAGGCCTCGACCCACTTTGTAAAGTAGTCTATCGCCACCAGGATGTACTCATGCCTGTTTGACCCCTTCGGAGTAACTGCCCCAATAACATCAATCCCCTAGACTGAAAATGACCACGGTGAAGTCATGTTGTATAGCTTCGACAGCGGGATGTTCATGCAATTTGCATAGATCTGGCATTTGTGGCATCGCCGAACAAAACCAATACAATCCTCCGCCATGGTTGACCAGCAGTAATCCCATCTGAGAATCTTCCGGGCTAGCATCATCCCGCTCATATGCGCTCCACACTCCTCCGTGGATGGCATCCATTAGGCACTTTGACTCTTCAGCGTCAGCACACAGTTTATGCATTCCCAGATGGCCCCACTTGTACAATTTACCCTTGTAGATGATAAACTAAGTAGCCATTCGCCGTATCACCCTTTTATCTTTGGCATTTGCGCCTAGTGGATAAGCCTCATTTTCCAAGAAGTTCCAGATGTGATTATACCAAGGGTTCTGATCTTATACTTCATCTATTGCGGCAATCAGCTCATAGGCCGGCACATACCTTTGTTCAATAATGATTGGATGCATCTGGACTCCCAAAGGGATGTCTTTCATGGAAGATAGAGTTGATAAAGCGTCAACGAACCTGCTGCTCTCTCTTAATAGATGCGTGAAGGTTAGCTTCTCAAACTTGGGAATCAGAACATCCAGGGTTTGGTGATAGATTTTCGTCCTTTCTTCCTTAACTTTCCAGTCTCTTTTCGCTTGAGACATAACTAGGTTCGAGTCCCCAATGACGTCCAACCTTTTTGCCCATAGTTCCAGGGCGGCTTCCAAGCTAGCGATACATGTCTCGTATTGTGCTTCGTTGTTCGATACCTTGAACTGGAGTTTGAAAGCTAAGGGTATGTGGGAATTGTCGGGTGCTATCAGCACCACCCCTATCCCATACCCGTACTGCTTAGACGCTCCGTCAAAGTACATAGTCCAAATCTCTTCTTCGACCTACAGAATGGCCTCATCGGGGAACAGAAACTCTACTGCTTCGTCTCCCTCCACTGGGTGATCGGCAAGGAACTCTGCTACCGCTCTCCCTTTCACAGACTTACAAGTCATGTACTTCAAATCAAATTCGGAGAGAAGAAACAACCAACGAGCTAGCCTACCCGTAAGCACTAGTTTCTTGAAGAGATATTTGATGGGATCAAATCTCGAAACCATAATTACGAAGTGAGCTAACAGGTAGTGCCTCAACTTCCTGGTAGCCTATACCAAGGCCAAACAAGCCTTCTACAGCAGAGTTAACGGGTCTCTTATTCCAGCATCTTCTTGCTCAGGTAATAGATAGCCTCCTCCACTTTATCCTTAGATTCCTGTGCAAGCATGTAGCCCATAGTCGTGTCGGTTACTGATAAATACAAAATCAATGATTTCCCTAGCTCTGGCGGTGACAACACAGGTGGGTTCTGTAGATACTACTTGATCTGCTCGAAAGCAACTTGGCATTGGTCATCCCATTGGAATTTCTTTCCTTTCTTTAGGAGACCAAATAGTGGTTCACAAGTCAAGGTTAATTTTGCAGTAAACCGTCTTATGAATTGCACTTTACCCAGAAAGCCTAGCAACTCCTTTTCAGTCCTTGGTGGTGGCATTTCTAGGATGGCCTTAATCTTAGAAAGATCGACTTCGATGCCCCTTTGTGTAATCAAGAACCCCAGCATTTTCCCTGCTGTGACACCAAAAGTATATTTCTGAGGATTCAGTCGCAACCTATACTCTCTGAGCCGTTGGAAAAATTTCTTCAAGGCGGTGTAGTGGCCCTCTCTTTCCTTGGACTTGACAATCATGTTGTCAACATACACCTCAACCTCTTTGTCGATCATATCATGCAAGATCATAGTTGCAACCCATTGATAAGTAGCCCCAGCATTCTTCAAACCGAACGACATCACCCTACATCTAAGTCTTAATGTCGGTAAAAAATGAGGCGTCTACAACGGCCCATTTTTACACTCCTAAGTGAGAGAGAGAAAATGATAAAAAAAACGCGTGAGAAAGAAAAGAGGTAGTGAAGGGGTATTTTGGCTATTTTATAGTAATTTGTCCTTATGGGCAGAGTAACTTAACGCCTACATCTCTTGACAAAAAAAAAAATTAAGATTAGATTTTTCGCCTCATTGCCCTAGATATAATTGATAATGGTGTAACTATAACTCTTTGTAATATTAATACCATAAAATATTATAACTCTGCCTACAACATATTCCTTTTGAGGGGGTATGTATTGTAGAACACTTATTACTATCAATAATTTTAGAAATATAAATTTGTTCCATATATAAGACAAAAGGACACATATTGAAACACATATGGGCGACAAATGAACACATAATGGGTTCCATTACGTGTTGGAAGACGTTTATTCAATATTCGTAATTTATTTAATTTAGTATATTTTTAAAAATATATTTGTTAATTATTTTTTAAAAATAAATATAATAAATTATAATTATTAAATTAAATTAATTTTTTTTACAAATAATATATTTTAAAAATTACATAAAATAAATGATTTAAATTCTCAAAACAAAATCTCTAATGAGCCATAAATTCGAATGATACTCTCCAATTTATTGAATTGGAAAGAAGCCATGTCCTTGCCTCCAATATGTATTCAAAAGACATCTGTATTCCTCACACTTAGGGTTGTGCACGGTCCAATTCGGGCGGTTTGAGAGTAAAATTATGAATCGAATGGCAGATTAGTAGATTGATAAATTATAGTGTAGACAGCCCATTTGATCAGCCCTAAGACTTGGGCGATTTCTTTTGATTACCCGATGATGACAATTAGAATGTATTTCTCACAGAATCCTCAATAAGAGAGATATAATTTGAACTTTAATCCCAACCTTCACCATTATGGCCAAATTGTTTTAAAATACTAAATATTTCATTAGTTTAGTATTTTTGTAATTTTGCATAATTTTATATATTTGTTCATATTTTTGGTATTTTTATATAAATTGGTATAAATTATATATTCTATATATATAAAAGAAAACTATAAAAAAAATTATAATATTAAAATATGTGTTTAATATTATTGTATTACATGTTTAGTATTTTATGTAAATTATATATTTTAGATAGATTATATATTATATTATATTATATAGTAAAAGAAAAATAATAAAAAATATATTGATGTCGGTCAGCCCTCGGTTGCCGACATCAACCGCAGTAAACATATATAAATATATATATATAATTTTTATATTCTTTATATTATTATATTATATATAGATATATATTATATAGATTTATATTGTTATATTATCTATTTGTTGTCTATATAAAGCAATCAAATGGACAGATTTCAAGGGGGCAAAAACAAAAACAAAACAAATTTGATTGAAGAGAGAGTTAGAAAGAGTCAGAGAGAAAAGAGTGAAACCATTAACCATTTCAAACTTGAGCCAAAACACTTCCAAGCTTCCATAGCTACTGAAATTCCTTATTTCCATACACCAAAACCACTCCAAAAATTCTGATATAGCCAAAGATCAATTGCCTTGATCATAAGGAAGAGTGTTTAGTAATTGAAAGTGAGAAAAACTAGAGAGTTAGCCACTTTTCATACCATAAACTCCATAAACTCCACAATTTCAAATTGAGGATTTTAGAACACACTTCCTACACTTGAGGGTGATCAAAAGGAAATTTGAGAACTAAGAAGTTCATCCTTTCCTTGGAAGGTAAATTTCACAAACCTTTCATTTTCTTGCATTTCTTATCTATTTTGCTCTTTTGCTTGATTTATTGTTATATTTTATACTGTCGTAATCTAATTGAAAGTGGTGAATTGAAGTCCCATATATGTTGTTTTTAGCACGAGAAAGAGACCTTCCATGCTGAATGGTTTAATCTCTTCGGAGGTTCATTACCAGGGCATTACCTCTCTCTCATGCCAAGAACAACTCCTTGTTTGACGCTTCTCTTGTTTTAGTGGACATAACTCTCATTTTCGGACTAAAATGACTAAAGAATGGCAAGGTAATTAAAAGGGCTAATAAAATTGGACTAAAAGAGGCACAAGATAATAAAATTGAGTTGGGTTCAATCAGACATCATATTAAACCCATTGTTTTTTTATTTCAACTTATTTTGCTCTTTTGCTTTGATTTCTTGTCATATTACATATTGTTGTAATCTAACTGAAAGTGGTGAGTTGAGACTCCCATAGATATTATTGTTGAAATCTAAGAAAACAGAATTTGGCCGAGCCTATCGAGCTACCCAGCCAGTTAGTTGGCAGGGTAGCCACCTAAAAATACACCATCGCGCCTGCAATCTTCATGACTGTGCCTGCAACCTCTAGGCAAAATCGGGCAGCCTTCTGACAACCTCTGATGGTCTTTGAGGCACTTGAAGCTGCTATTTTATCATGTTTATTTCATTTTGAGTGTTAGTGAGGATTTTTTTATATTATGTTGTAATATTTATTCATCTCCCTCGGATTTGTAATATTTAAAATGTTGTAATAATTCCCCCGTCCCACTTCTTTCTATCCCATTCTTTTACTTGCTTTCTTTATGTGTGAATACGCATCATATTTTGGCTTTCTTTATCCATGCTTTGCATCCATGTTTCATGCATCTTGATTCAGCTAAGTTTGCATTTGTGGATTTAATCAATTCCTATGTGATTATGTGCGCTACCTCATGTTTTGAGATGATTCACATGCCATATCTTAGAAACCGAATCTTTAGTTGCACCTCATGAGTGAATTGCATTAGGATTTTGTATATAAGATCATGCATGTTTTATTAACTTTATTTTGTAGCTGTTCGAGGGACGTCGATAAATATGTAAGTTTTTATGCTTTAGCATCCCGTTTGTGTGCGTTTTTTCTTATTATGTTTAAGCATTCTACCATGTGGCTACTTGCTTACTTGATATAACTGTATGAATGCCAGTGGATGGAGGTTGTGTCACTTAATTTGGAATAGTGTTGATATTCATGCTTGTAAACTCAATTTATTTGGGTTGTACATCTCCAAAACTATTTCAAAACTACATGAAATTAAATTATTCTAAAATAAATGACATAGTCTATACTTGTATGCTTCACATAGTAAATTTTAGGATTTATTAAATAATTGAAATATAAACATATAAAGTAAATAAAATTCATATCATTGTTTAGTAGAGGCCGATCTTTGATCAGGTGAGCGAGGGTGCTTATTATTGACATTCCCTTCTCGTACCTAAGGTTCTGAGCCAAGCATTTTTGGTTACGACGAACAGTGGCCTTGGCACGAGTCATGGGTTTCCTAATTTTTCCAAAATAAATATTAGGTCTGAGATTTGATGATGCAGTCCATTTCTGACAAAAGGTTTTGCAATAAAATGGATTTTCTAAAAATTGTCAAATCTGGACTTTCTTCTATGTTTCACATTGCACTCGTGAGACTAGATCAAAGAGATCTCGGGAGTCTGAACTTTTTAACGCCCGCCGGTACCCCCCGGGCATGCTACAGTTTTTGGTGACTCTGCTGGGGATTTTATGAAACCTTGAATCGAATTCCATGATATGACTGTTGTTTTGAATTATATGTTTATTGCATGGCAGGCTTTGGTGCACTTAAAGTTCTTGTGTTGCCCAGATACTGGTAGGAGCACAGGCAAGCTTTTTGTGACACTACACCAATCTTTACGATACCTTAGAGGCCTTGTGTTGTAACCTTTTGAGATCTGTCAAAAAAGTAGCTCTGCTATTGAGCGCTGCTATCTAGCTTTGCTATTTAAGGTTCTCAGACTCCAAAGAGAGATTATTTGACTCTTCTGATTTCCTAGGATCTTTATTGGTTATGACCCAAAGGACTCTTTGGTAACGTCACCTTGACTTCTACCCCTAGAGTAGAGCTAACCTTGTGCATATAATGAGCTATAGTACCTTCCAAAATTAGGACAGGATGCTCTCCCGTTTCTAGGATGTATGATGCTGCTTGTTTGAATAGTGAAACCCTAGATCATTTCAAAGTGAGGACAGGGTAACCCTAGCCCACATAGGGTGTTTGTTCTCTTTCCTGCTATGTGTTATGTGCAATGTGTGGGAATTCTCAAATTCAGATGAATGGTTCAGTCATTTCAGTTTGTGAGGTTGAGTTTAGTTTTTAACAAGAGTTAGCAGTAATCAGTTGAGTTGGGATGCTAATGAAATTCTGATTGGGGGTCTCGTTTTGTTTCAGCAAGGTAGTCGAGCACTATAGCTTCCGAAAGGTCTGATATCCCCCAAGTTCTGTGGACTCGCGTTGGTAGACTTTGCAAAAGTGCAGATTTGGTTCAAGGTCAGTCAGTGTTAGTTTCTTTGCCACCGGTTACACGAAGAAAAGCAAAAACTTCATCAACTGTCCAGAATACCCCTTCTTCACCTGCTAGATCATCACCACTCAACTCACAAGAATCAGTGATGGCTCAGATTCCAAAAAATATAGCAGACATGCTATTGGCCCTTCAACAGAGCATGGATATCGTTGCCACTACAGTTGCTGCCCAAGGCACTACTCTTGCCGCTTAAGGCAATACTCTTGCTGAACTATAATGCTCATCTGGGGCGTCCATTACTCAACCACCTCCGATGACTTCTGAGATTTGAATAAGGCTAGTCCGAAGGATGATTTCCCATTGCCACATATTGACAAATTGGTAGACTTCACTGTAGGGCATGCCTTACTGTCATTCATGGATAGTTTTTCAAGGTATAACTAGATCCTTATGGCTCCAAAGGACAGAGAAAAGATAGCATTTACTACACCATGGGGGACATACTGCTACATGGTTATGCCATTCAGTTTGAAGAATGTCGGGGCCACTTATCAGAGAGCTGCTACCATTCTTTTGCATGATATGATCCACAAAGAAGTTGAGGTGTATGTAGATGATATGATTGTCAAGTCTAAAGATCGGGAAAGCCATTACACTGCACTGAAGAAATTCTTTGAGAGAATTAAGGAATACAGGCTAAGGCTGAATCCATAGAAATGCACCTTTGGAGTAACTGTGGGCAAGATGCTCGGATTTTTAATCACACAGCGAGGAATTGAAGTTGATCCATCTAAAATTAAGGCCATCTTAGAAATGCCACCACCAATGACTGAAAAGCAAGTGCGGGGCTTTTTGGGAAAGTTGCAATTCATAAGGAGGTTTATTTCAAAATTAACTTTAACTTGTGAACCGTTATTTGGTCTGTTGAAGAAAGGGAATAAGTTTCAATGGAATGATCGGTGTCAGTTTGCCTTTGAGCAAGTTAAGAAATATTTGCAGAATTCGCCTGTGTTATGGCCACCCGAGCCAGGGAAACCGCTGATTTTGTATTTATCAGTGACTGAATCAACCATGGGATGTATGCTTGCACAAGAGTCGGATGAGAAAGTGGAGAAGCCATCTACTATTTAAGTAAAGAGATGCTTGAATATGAGACCCGCTATACTCCTTTGGAAAAAACTTACTTAGCTTTGGTATGGGCCACCAGGAAGTTGAGACACTACCTGTTAGCTCACTCGGTAATTTTGGTTTCAAGATTAGACCCAATCAAATATCTCTTTGAGAAACCAGCAGTTACCGGTAGACTAGCTCGTTGGTTGCTTTTGCTTTTCGAATTTGACCTTAAGTATGTCACTCGCAAATCTATCAAAGGAAGGGTCGTGGTAGAATTTTTGGCTGATCAACCAATTGAAGGAGGAAAAGATGTGGAGTACTCATTCCCAGATGAAGAGGTCATGCAGATGGAAGAAGATACTTGGAAGTTGTACTTTGATGGAGTGTCCAATCAATTTAGCTATGGGATAGGCATGTTGCTCATAACGCCAGATAATTTCCATATTCCCTTAGCTTTCAAACTCCGATTCAGGGTATCCAACAACCAAGCAAAGTATGAGGCGTGCATTGCCGGATTGGAAGAAGCCCTAGAATTAGGGGCAATAAGGTTGGATGTGATTGGGGACTCGAACTTGGTCGTCTCTCAAGCCAACGGAGATTGGAAAGTTAAAGAGGCAAAAATGAAAGTCTACCATCAAACCTTGGACATGTTGATCCCGAGGTTCGAAAAACTGAATTTTACACACCTGGTAAGAGAGAACAATTGATTTGCTGATGCGTTGGCAACCCTGGCATCAATAATAGATATATTGGTCGGGATCAAGATGCGCCCGATCCTTATAGAACAAAGGTACACCCCCGCGTATGAAATGATAGCAGTAACGAAAGAAGTTCAAGATGAAAACCCTTGATACTTTGATATTTGGAATTTTATGGAAAGTGGTACATACCCACAAGGGGCAAACACCAAAGACAAAAGGGGGATAAAACGTTTGGCCACTCAGTTCGTCATTTGTGGAGATAAGTTATACAAGAGAGGGCATTTGGGAATGCACAAGCTGTGTGCAGAGGAAGAAGAGGCAAAGCATATCATGGAAGCCATCCATGGAGGAGAGTGTGGAGCCTATATGAACGGTATAATGCTAGCCAGAAAAATTCTTAGACAAGGATACTACTGGTTAACCATGGAGAGTGATTGTATCAACTTTGTTAGGCGATGCCACAAATGTCAAATCCACACCAATCGCATGAACATCCCGCCATCAAAACTCTACAATATGACTTCGCCTTGGCCTTTCTCAGTCTGGGGCATAGATATCATCGGGGCAGTCACACCGAAAGGTCCAAATGGGCATCAGTTCATCTTGGTTGCCATTGATTATTTTACCAAGTGGGTTGAAGCATAGTCGTATTCCGTGTTGAAAGCATCACACGTGGCCAAATTTATCAAGAACAACATTATCTACATGTACGGGGTGCCAAACGAATTAATTTCAGACAATGGCTCACATTTCTATTTGAGAAGTATAACGTGGCTTTTCACAAGTCATCAACTTACAGGCCACAAACCAATGGAGCCGTTGAAGCTGCAAATAAGAACATCAAGACCATTCTGTGTAAAATGGTAGAAACTTATAGAGATTGGCCAGATAAGTTGCCTTTTGCACTTTGGGGATATAGGACATCAATCCAAACGTCTACAGGGACAACCCCTTACTCTTTAGTATATGGAATGGAGGTTGTTTTGCCGATTGAGTTGGAAGTGCCTTCATTAAGGATTATGGCTGAATGTCAGATAACAAAAGCTGATTGGCAACAAAACTGATTTGAGGAACTAATGCTATTTGATGAGCGAAGATTGAAGGCATTATACCACATTCAGGGGTATCAACGCAGGATTGCCAAAGCATTTAACAAAAAGGTTAGATCCAGAAATTTGAGGGAAGGGGACTTAGTGTTGAAAGACAATCGAGCTCTTATTCACGACCCTAAGGGCAAGTTTAGACCCAATTAGACGGGTCCCTACATCATTAAATCAATTTGGTCAGGAGGAGCAGTCATTCTCATGGATTTGGATGGTTTGGAGTTCTCACAACCAATCAACATGGACAAGCTGAAGAAGTACTACCCTTGAGAGGCTCGCTGGGCTGAAAACCTGAAAGGGTGACCCAGGCAAAAGTTAGATAAGAAAAACAAAACATAAACAAATAAAAAAATGAAAAAAAAGAGAAAAATGAAAAATGAAAAGCTCGCAAGGTTGAAAATCCGAAAGGGCGGCTTTGGCAAAAGTTAGAGCACTGTAGACACCCCATTTTTGACCGTCCTCAAGACTTGGATATGCTTGCAGGTACATCCAGCGACAAGTTCGATTGCTCGTTGAGTATTCAAGTTCACGGCAGAACGTCACAGGTTTGAGCTTTCCAAACCCTGCTTTTTTTCTGTCTCATTTTTGGACCATGTGTTGGTCCGTTTAGCATGCTCCTCTTGGTGCACTGCCGGCCACTCCCCCCACTGCCGGCCTTGATTTTGTCCCTGCCTACTATTGATGAAGCCTGCCGGCCATCAATGAGGCACTGTCGGCCACCATTGATGGCCGGCAGAACACTTTGTCTCAGTAGATTTCACTACAGATCTTTTGAGCTAGCTGGTTTCCACTCATCCCTCCTCCATACACGTGTATGGAGGGATGAAGCCCTTGCCAAGCTTGTTGAACAGGCTTTACGTTGCTTTCTTCTATATAAGGAGAGGCTCTTCCTCTCCAGCAGAGGTTAAGAAAATTTTGGAGAAGTTGTATCTCTCTCTCTAACATTTCTCATTCTCTCTCTCTATATATTGTGTTTGTTTGTGCTCTAAAGTCCTTTTTTCTTTCACTTTTGCACTACAACACCTAGTGATATACCACCATCTTTGAGATGAGGTTCTTGGGAGTGTTGTTTAAGCTCTGAAAGTTGGTTTTTGGCCCTTGAGATTGCTGGTTTCGAAGTTGAGCTTCAAGGGTGAGTATATTCCCCTTTCAAGCATTTATTTGTATCACATATTGGCCATCCTTGCATATTGTTTTAGGCCTTGCTTTCAACTGAAAAAAGTTCTGTTTTTAAGTTTTTCTGATGTTTGTTTAAGGCTTCTTTGGTGTTAAGGGTGTTCTACCCTCTTGTTTGGCCTTGTTTTGTACCATGACTTAAGGCCTTTGAGTTAGCCCTTACATGGCCTTTTAACCACTGGAATCCAGTGGATTTTCAGTGGTAAGCATGTGGTTATGAGACCTCAAATCAGAGGGGGTGACCCCCTCTCTTTTTATTTTCTGTTTGCTTGTATTGTTGGCCAACCAGGTGAGCATGTCTTCTTACTTCTTGGAGGCTTTGTTAAGCCTCATTTGGGTGACTTTTAGGACCTGCCTTAACTCTATCCATGGCTTGTTTGGTCACCTTGTGCATGCTTCTTGTACTTGTAGTGTAATCCTACTTGTAGCCTTGCAAAGTAGCATGTCTTTGTGCCTTGAATTTGCTTAGTTCAAGCATGTTTTTAGCCATTATTTGACATGTCATAACTCTAATTTAGGTTTTCTTGGTAGCCTCTTGCATGCTTCATGTACTTGTAATGTAAATGCTTTGATTAGCTTTGAGTTTTGAGGGAGCTTGCATGCTTAACTTGTGATGTTTGCATGCCTTGGCATCATTTGAAATCTTATATTAGTGCATATTTTGTGGTCATACACTTGCCTTTTGTCACACTTTCAATGCCTTGAAGAGTTGGTGCTTTATGCCTCATAAATGGATCATTATGCATGCCCCTATGCTTCGGTCTTTGGGATGCCATCTCAGTGGTTTTTTGGGCTTATTTTAACATACCATGACTCTGATTTTTATTGTTTAAGTCATGCCATGTTTGGTTGTAATAGGTGTAGCTCAATCCCCCTTGATGGCCTTAATTGCACCATGCTTTACGCGTTTCATGTTGACTTGTTTTGGCCTTGGTCCATACATGTTTTAGATTCATTTTGGCATGATCTAGGACTATTTTGATTGTCCTTAGTCCTTTGGGGTTTGATTCATGTGGCCTTGGTATAAGCTCCTTGGCTAGCCTTAAGTTTTAAACATCCTAGCATGCTATGCATGCATTGTTTAGTTGATTTGGCATCAATTTACATGAGATTTCAGAGCTTACCTCATTGCCACATTATCATGATTGTCACTCATTGCTTATGTATGGGAGTTGTGTCCTTATGCCTTAATTCTTGGGCCATTGCATGTGCATGCTTGTATATGCTTCATGTACCTTCATTTCATCATCTTGGCCACTGATATGGGCATGACTGAGGTCTGCCCATTTTTAGTTTAAGTCCATTTACGATGTTGCTCAAATGTTGTTACATTGCATCATGCTCGCATGGTTTAGTTGCATGACATTTGCATGCTTGTTGCATTACTTGGTACATTGTGTGTGGTGGCATGTTGTTGCATACTTGACATATAGCATGTTGTTGCATGTTTGCACCATTGTATTGTTGTCGCATGCTTGAGTTACATTGCATACTTGCATTCTCATATTGCATTAGCATTGTGTTTGGCACACCTTGCACTGCATTGTGTTTGGTTTGGGTATTAAGCCAAACATGGGGAACGAGCAACGAGGGACGTTTCATACTTGAAGTGATGAAACGTGCCTCAATTCTCGGTCATCGACGCTCTTGATAATGCATGATATAGTTTTAGGCTTTATATGTTTATTTGTGCATTCATTTTACATTGAATTTGCACAAGTTGGATCTTTGGCCATCATGCATCGGGATGCGTGATTGATGGTCTTGGATCCGACTATGCCTCTCCCTTGATGTTTTGAGGTGATATGGGGTGGCATAGTGCGTACATATCCTTGGGAGACCCTCTATTTTCTCTATTTTGTGCTTTGCTGCAACTTGGTGTCACAGCACATCAGTGGCCGGCACTCTCTTATTTCTGGCCGGCAGCCCTTTAATCTTGGTCGGTAGTGTGCATCTATGGCCGGCAGTGGGGTCGACAGAGGCTCCTCAGGGCCGGTAGGCCACTGGTGCACTCCCCAACAGTGCTTTGGTAAGTTTCAGCAGTAACCACTGGAAAACACCCTGTAAGCAAAACCTTAAGAGAGCAACCGGAGAGCTTTTTCAGGACGGCAACCGAGCATGCATCCTCTTCTCTTTCAGGCAGAGCTGAGCCAACCTAGTTTACATAATTTAATGCTTACTTGTTGGTTAGTATTCGAATTTTTAATTTAATTAGTTAATTTGTTATTTAAATAAATTTGGTAATAATTAGCTGTAGCTAGTTATTCATTCGGTTATGTAATAATTAATTAGCTTGTTAGTTAGTTAATTAGTCGGTTTGTATTGATTCATTCGGACCCTTCGTCGAGAGGGCATATTTTGTAATAAGTGTGTGTGAGTGTGTGAATGTCTTCCAACCCCACGTCTTTCTCCCTTTTACTTAACCGCTTATGATGGTTAGTCTTAGGTCATGTTTCAATTAGCATCCTTATGCTTGCATGCGTGCATCAATTCATTTGTCTTGCATGCACCGGGCTCGGCGCATCATACTGACTGCATTGTATTTCAATTCCAATTCTAATACATGTATCAAGTGTAGCATTTACATGCCATTTTAGAATAGCCGAGCCTATTTCTAGTTGTATTTTGCATGTGTTGCATTAGCCATCTTAAACATGAACTAGGATCATGTATGATTACTAACTAGTTTCTGTTTTGGCTCGGAGTACACTGTAAGTGTTTATGCTTTAGTATCTTGCATGTGTGTAAGTGTTGTCATGATAGCATGATTGCCATGAGGCTAACTGCTTAAGTGTTTAACAACATGAATGCCTGTGGGTGAAGGTTAGATTACATGAATTGGAACAATTCATCAAAATGCGAGTTTTAAGCCCACTTGAGGGTGGCAAAATCCATATCTTAGCCTACTTGCAAGTAGCACCTTCAAATCATTTTCAAACCAACAAACATGAAATGTTTTGTTCCAATTTAGGCGACCTAATCTATACTTGTGTGTTGTGCGCATCACATAGTAATTTTAGGCTAATAACCGGAATAAGAACGTATGTGTTTTCAAAAACAAGATATCATGTTAGTAAAAGCCGATCTTTGATCGGGCGAGTGGGGGTGCTCATTGCATGACCTTCCCCTCTCGTACCCAAGTTCTCGAGCTGAGGCAACTTTGGTGATGACGGACACGTGGCCTTAGGCACGAGTCCGGGTTTCCTAAATTTTCCCAAAAAAAAATATTTATTGGCGACTCTGTATCTGGCAAAGCAGTCCATGTTTGGCACTTCTTTATAAAAATCAGTTTTCCAAAATGATTTTTCGGATTTGGACTCTTTGGTGATTTATCGGTCTTGCATTGCACTTTGCAAGATTAGATTCAGAATCGTGACATTGAGTTCAAACTGTAGTAGTAAGCCCAATGAACAAAATGGGATTTTTGCGCCAGATTTTCGCACGTGGAGCCCTGAGACGTTCGGGCACGTCTACAGTTTCTGGCGACTCTGCTGGGGATTTAGAGAACTTGACTCAAACTCATGATATCTTGTTTTGATTACACTTATATGTTTCTTTGCATTGCATGTGCATTGGTGCGCCTAGGACACCGTGTTTTCCGTATGCTATTCCTGAATGGTTTGCCGGAGGCTCGCTTTGAGAAGTGTGCCATAAAGCTGACCGGTTGCGGGCTCTGCCACGATGGGAACATAAACCTTGGTTTTCACCGAGGTACCCTTTTCGACCATTCGACCTAGTGCATATCGGAATCCATAGTGACCATTCCAAGCTAGGACAGGTTGCTTACCCGATTATAGGTTGTTTGAAGCCGCTGTGTGCGTAGTGAAACCCTAGCTCTTGACAAAATAGGACAGGAAAACCCTCCCCCAACATAGGGGTGTTTTGGCTCTCACTTGCTTGCTACGTGCTTTTAGAGTGCGTCTCTATAGGAATGCATGTATCAGTTTGCAAGTCTGGGTATCAGGCCTGAGGGCATCAGTATTTGGGAATCAGTTTTACCTGCAAGTATCAGATTCAGATTTGGGGTAGTGATGTGGGAACAGTGATTAGTGGTTAAGAACGGTTCATTCAGCTTGTGTTTGCCAACTGCGTGTTATGTTAATTTAAGCCATTATGCTGCCCATTTTTCTATTCATTATTTCCTTATTATGCTTTTTTTATCTTTTTGCAAGGTAGTTTAGCACCATTGCATCTGACCAGACAAATATTCCCCGAGCACTCTGGATTAAAGGTCATAGACTTAATCAATCTAGGGATCTGATAGACGGACAAGCAGTGTTTCTTTCTTTACCCCCGGTTACCAAACGGAGGTCAAGAGGGCGCAGTGTATCGGTACAGCGGTCGCCAGATCAGTGGTCTACCCACCAGCGAACAGTCAAGCTGAGGTCTCAGTTTTTACTGTAGAGACAGATATACCGGGTATTCAGTTAAACCAACATCCTATGGCAGGAATGGAAAAAATGATGTGTCACCTTCAAGAGAGCATGCAAACCATGCAGTAGGACGCCGCCCGTCAAGCAGAATTTTTCGCACGCCAAGCCGAGGTTATGGCCCAATAGGCAGAGTTAATTGCCAAGCTACAGCAGCAAACTGGAGCATCCGCTTCACACCAGGCTCCTCCCCCACCAAGAGTTCCAATACTCGGGGAGGCGGCCAATATCTAGGAAGATACAGACATCCCAATAGGGCCAGCTCCACCTCCCAAACGCATCAACTCCATCCAAACTGGGGTTATGTCATACGACCTTAGCATATATATTGCCCCTTCTCACCTACCCAAGCTGGAGGTGTTCATTCCTGACAGCACTTACTTGTGCATGCTGGACAACTCCCAAACCCAACCAGAAGTAGTGGTGGTGGCTACCGAAGATAAAATGCGGTTGACTGTGGAGGTAGATGAGATTGACGTTACACAGCCTGAGGAGTCTGCGAGCTTCATGTATAGCCCGAGCGGTTACATTACATCAGTAGGACAGGCTAGGCCGGATGTGGAATTGCCAGTGGAGGCAGAAATTTGTGTAGTACGGGAAGATGGACTTAATCAGGGGCTGGATGACCTGGCAGAACTAGAGGAGGACATCGTGAACCTTCAATTCTTCAATGAACAAGACTCAGGGGACGTGACTGTCAACTAGTTTGATGTGGATGGGTTAGCGAAACTACTGGGTGGCTTGACGACCAACCAGATGTTGTCGAACAACCTCAGCTTGAACAGAGTCCGTCAGGGACAGAGACATCAACAGTGGCTGGAAGAGCCAAGAATTAGTTTACATCGCTGGAGAGCGCTGGTGTTAAGAATTTCGCTCGGGATCTGAGCAGTTTGAATACAGGAGACATTGAGCAGCAGGCTGCACTGAAGCAGTTTGAGCGAGAAAGGATCGAAGATTCTGAGAGGGCTAGAAAAGCCAAAGCCTCTGCAGAGATAGAGCATGCTACGGGCATAGGAACGAAAGATGTTGCGGGCACAAGAATAGTTGTAACGGAATCGGACGGGTGTCCGTCAGCTGCCAATGGCATGTGGTGGGAAGATGACGATCTATGTCTTGCCCACACCGATGAAGACTGGGGGAATAACCAGCCGTCTGATACCTGGTATATTGGCAAAGTTGACCATATGACTAGGAGCGAGCGTTATTTCAAACCCCCGCACTTAGATCAACCAGAGGCGTCCGGAAAGGACAGGGAATCGGAGAAGTAGAAAGATAAATTGCTCGAAGAAGAGGCTGTGCTAAAATAGCTAAAGAAGATACAAGTAGACATCTCCATCTAGGGATTGCTTATGGCTTCAAGGGTTCATCGACAGGTTATCCTTTCTGCTATGGACAAAGCCAAACTTTCAATAGATACCACACCTAAGCAGTTAATAGGGTTGGTCTTTCCGGGAGGAGCTTTCCCGACGTTGATCTTTACTGACAAGGAGCTGCCGCCTAAGGGCGCAAACCATAACAAACCTCTTTACATCTCTGTGGAGTGTAGAGACAAATAGATACTGGTAGTTCTTGTCAATATGGGATCCGCCATTAACGTGTGCCCGTCGAGGACAGCATATGCAATCGGGTTGAAACTCGTGGATTTTGCACCAATTGCCCAGGTGATAAGAGCCTACGATAACACTAGCAAAGAGATGATGGCGACCGTGGAGATTCAGACTCAGGTTGGTCCAGGACAGCAGGAGATTGACTTTCATGTTTTGGACGTTCCCACAACCTTTAATTTACTTCTAGGGCGGCCATGGTTGCACCAGGTGAAGGCGGTCTCTTCCACCCTACATCAGATGTTGAAATACCCCTACAGGAAGGGGGTGGCTATTGTTTTTGGGAATTCGTCAATCCATCTGCCGCCAGAGGTGTCTACACCGGTTTTGGAAATCGAGCATGGCACGGAGGATCTGTTCTTGTCAAGATTTACACTGGCCAAAGCCCGGGTTGTTCAGAACATCTTAACTGTTGATGAGGGGTTATATATCAGCACGCAGTCAGTGTACCTCATGAACAAGCTCCAGCATATCCCTGGGATGGGACTAGGAAAAAGTGGCCGGAAGGGCATTGCAGTATCAGCCGAAGTGCCGCACAATCCGCATACTTTTGGTCTAGGTTGTCTGCCTACCAAAGAGGACTGGGTGAGAAAGGGCAAAGAAATGGCTAGGAGAGCCAGAGGCAAACAGACCAGAAGGCATTTTGAGTTGATGCATTGGCCTATCCAAGGCACCCTGAACGGACACTTTATCCGAGAGGGGGAAGACTTTCCATTCTGAGGCTTCCCAGAACCATGGCTAAACGCAGAGAAGAGGCGGCTGCTGGGGTTCGAGATATTCTTTGACTTACAGTTGTCTAGGGATGATAAGGCCGAGGAGCAGACAGACCCATCTGCTGAGGTTGAACAGTGTAAGGAAGTGGATTTCGGGAGTGCAGCGATTGAAATGAGAGTAGCACTGGCTTGTCTACTAGCAGATCCTCCGATCGTACATGAGTGCTTGGGGGATGATCTCTCAGTGTCCATGATTGGGAATGAAAAGGCTGCGAGCCCAGCTTCAAATATTCCGGATACGTCCATCGCACCCTCCCTCGTCTGGCAGTACGATGAGGGATTCTTATCGAGCAACACTAGGTCAGGTACTGAGTCGGAATCTGATTTCATCGAGTCCGTGGAGTCAGAATCAGGTTCCAGCTCGTCAGAGTCTAAGTCCGGTATTCCTAGGGGTGACAACCCAGATGTCGCAGTCCTGTCTAGGTCATCTTTTTCTTTTTCGTTTGAGTCTATTGTAATGGAGGAATTAGGTGACTTGAAAGTGATTAATGAGAATGAAATGGCTGTGGCCTTCGAGTACTTTTTTGTGCCCTTGATTTATTGCATTAATTCAGACTTTCAAAACTTTGATGAAAACGATGAGGAAGAAATTCCTTCGATTTTGAAATATTTGCTAGAACAAAAGCAGGAGAGGTTTGTAAAACCGCTGGTTGATGAAATCACCCAAATTAATGTTGGTACTGAGAATGACCCGCGGCTGGTCCAGATCGGGTCCACGTTGTCTTCAGAGGAGTGCGAGCGCTTAGTCGCTTTATTAAAAGATTTTAAAGATGTTTTCGGGTGGTCCTACGAAGACATGCCTGGAATCGATCCTGAGATTGTACAGCACCGGATCCCTCTTGACCCAGAGGCCCGACCTGTTAAGCAGAAACTCAAAAGGATCCACCCGAACTGGGCTCTCAAGATCAAAGAAGAGGTCACCAAGCAAATTGACGCAGGGTTCCTACTGGTATCTGAATACCCAACTTGGTTAGCCAACATAGTTCCAGTGCCGAAAAAGGATGGCAGGATTCGGGTATGTGTGGATTTCAGGGATTTGAATAAAGCTAGTCCAAAAGACGACTTTCTTTTGCCGCATATCGACGAGTTAGTGGACTCCACTGCTGGGCATGCGTTGCTCTCCTTCATGGATGGCTTGTTGGGCTACAACCAGATTATGATGGCACCCGAAGACTAGGAGAAGACTGCTTTTACCACCCCGTAGGGGACCTATTGTTATAGGGTGATGTCGTTTGGGCTGAAGAATGCTGGGACTACATATCAACGGGCTGCGACCACGATATTGTATGACATGATCCACAAAGAGGTTGAGGTGTACGTGGACGACATGATTGTCAAGTCCAAGGAAAGAGAGGGCCACTACACCGCCTTACAAAAGTTCTTCCAAAGGATCAAAGAATTTCGGTTGCGGCTGAATCCTCAGAAGTGTACGTTTGGTGTTACAGCAGGGAAAATGCTGGGGTTCTTGATTACACAGAGAGGTATCGATGTCGACCCTTCCAAAATCAAGGCCATCTTAGAAATGCCACCACCAAGGACTGAAAAGGAGGTGCGAGGCTTTCTAGGTAAAGTGCAATTCATAAGACGGTTTATTGCAAAATTAACCTTGACTTGTGAACCACTCTTTGGTCTCCTGAAGAAAGGAAAGAAGTTCCAATGGGACGGCTGATGCCTAGCCACTTTCAAACAAATCAAGCAATATTTACAGAACCTACCTGTGTTGTCACCGCCTGAGCTGGGAAAACCGTTGATTTTGTACTTTTCAGTGACTAAAACTACAATGGGCTGCGTGCTTGCACAAGAGTCTGAGGACAAAGTGGAGAGAGCTATCTACTACCTGAGCAAGAAAGTGCTTGATTACGAGACCCACTACACTCCGCTGGAGAAGGCTTGTCTGGCCTTGGTATGGGCTACCAGGAAGCTATGACACTACCTGTTAGCTCACTCCGTAATGCTAGTTTCGAGATTAGATCCCATCAAATATCTTTTCGAGAAATCGGCACTTACGGGCAAGCTAGCTCGTTGGTTGCTTCTCCTTTCCGACTTTGATATGATGTATGTGACGCGCAAGTCAGTCAAAGGCAGAGCGGTAGCGTAGTTCCTAGCCGATCACCCAGTTGAAGGGGATGAAGCAGTTGAGTTCCTATTCCCAGACGAGGCCATTCTGCATATCGAAGAAGAAACTTGGACGATGTACTTTGACGGAGTGTCAAACCAATACGGGTATGGGATAGGGGTGTTACTGATAGCGCCTGACAATTCCCACATACCTTTAGTATTCAAACTCCGGTTCAAAGTATCGAACAATGAGGCAGTATGAAACGTGTATTGCTGGACTAGATGCAGCTCTGGAACCAGGGGCAAAACGGTTAGACGTCATCGGGGACTCAATCCTTGTTGTATCTCAAGCTAAAGGAGATTGGAAAGTCAGAGAAGAAAAGATGAGAATTTACCACCAGACCTTGGACATTCTGATTCCTCGGTTTGAGAGGCTAAACTTCGCTCATTTGTTAAGAGAGAACAACAGGTTCGCAGATTCACTAGTAACTCTATCTTTTATGATAGATATCCCTTTCGGAGTCCGGATGTGTCCGATCATCATCGAACATAAATTTGCACCGGCCTATGAGCTAATTGCGGCCATAGATGAGGTACAAGATGAGAAACCCTAGTATTACGATGTCTGGAACTTCTTGCGAAAAGAGGCATATCCGCCAAGGGCAAATACCAAGGACAAAAGGGCAACTCGAAGAATGGCTGCTCAATTCATCGTCTGCGGGGAAAAACTGTATAAGAGAGGTCATCTAGGGATGCATAAGCTGTGTGTCGATGCACAAGAGTCGAAGCGCCTGATGGAGGCCATCCATGGAGGAGAGTGCGGAACGCACATGAATGGGGTGATGCTAGCCCGGAAAATACTCAGACAGGGTTACTACTGGTCCACCATGGAAGAGGATTGTATAGGCTTTGTCCGGTGATGCCACAAATGTCAGATCCATACAAACCGCATGAATATCCCGCTGTCGAAGCTGTACAACATGACTTCGCCATGGCCATTTTCAGTCTGGGGGATTGATGTGATCGGGGCTGTCACTCCGAAGGGTTCTAATGGGCATGAGTTCATTCTGGTCACGATAGACTACTTTACAAAGTGGGTTGAGGCCCAATCTTATGCGGTGTTGAAGGCATTGCATGTTGCTAAGTTCATCAGGAACAACATCATCTGTCGCTACGGGGTCTCGAACGAGATCATTTCAGATACTGGTTCCCACTTCAAGAAGGAAGTGATCGACTTGTTGGACAAGTACAACGTGGCTTTTCATAAGTCATCCACATATTGGCCATAAACCAATGGAGCAGTTGAGGCCGCCAACAAGAACATCAAGCACATACTGCAGAATATGGTGGAAGCCTACCGGGACTGGCCAGATAAACTGTCGTTTGCTCTGTGGGGCTACCGGACTTCAATTCAAACTTTTATTGGGGCGACTCTGTATTCCTTGGTCTATGGGATGGAGACCGTTCTACCAATCGAGATTGAGGTTCCGTCATTACGAGTACTGGCTGAGTGTCAGATAGCTGAGGCAGAATGGCAGCAAAGCAGATTCGAAGAACTCATGCTCTTTGATGAAAAAGGCTGAAAGCACTGTATCATGTTCAGGGTTATCAACGGAGAATTGCCAGGGCTTTTAACAAGAAGGTTAAGTCCAGGAATTTGAAAGAAGGAGATTTGGGGCTCAAAGACAACCGAGCTCCCATCCACGACCCTAGGGGCAAGTTCAGACCTAATTGGACTAGCCCTTATATCATCAAGTCAATCTGGTCGGGTGGAGCTGTCATTTTGATGGACCTAGATGGCCTAGAGTTCTTCCAACCGATCAACATGGACAAGTTGAAGAAATATTTTCCCTGGGTGGCTCGTTAGGCCGAAAACCCGAAAGGGCGACCTAGGCAAAAGTTAGAGCATGAAAAATTTGAAATTATAAAAACTAAGCTCGCAAGGTTGAAAATGCGCAAAGGGCTGCCTTGGCAAAAGTTATAGTGCAAAAGGAGAGTGTTAATACACGAGTGAACCCAAGCCAAACTACGTAAGGCTTGATTCCCATTTTCAGGATACGTAGGCAAGTTCATCTTGAAGTCTAGCCATAAACACTTCCCCGATCAACTTTGTCCATGTGATCATGTTTGGTCATCTTTGTCTATTCCGCATTCAAGAGCTCGGTTGTAATCTCCGGTACAGTGCTATTCAGACTAGGGGCAACTTTCCAGTTGCTGGGATCCGGGGTTGTATATCTCAGTCATAGATCTCAGGTGTGTCCAGTTCTGATCCATATCGAAAATAGTTTTGAAAAGTTTTAATAAAAGTTGATTTTGCTCAAATTAATCTTTTTACAGCTTAGACCATTTTTGGACCAAACGGGAAATTTTCAGTACCCACAACCTTCAGTTACATTGATTTCAATACAGAGTTCTCCTACTCTTGAATACAAATTGAAGTTTCCTTTCATTACATTCATAAAGAAAACTTGAAAGTTCTAATTAAAGAAAATAAATCCGGGGCATAGTCAAGTGTTCCTGCGTCCCCTCCTAGAGCTGGTGGAAGCCTCTGAGGCCAAAGTGGGCCCTACCTGTGCCTCTTCATTGAGCCAATCTATGCACTCATCAGAAATGGTGCAGCCAAAAATGGGAGCGGGGCCCAGAAGCTTTCTCGTCCTCCATGTTGCGGTATACCGAGCTAGCTACGCACCTCGGACCGGAAATGTAGCAGGGTACTCTATCCCCTCCTCGGGACAAGTCTGATCATAACCGAACTGGCGTCGGATCTGGAACGGAAAGTAAAAGACACAGTGTGTCAGGCCAATCAACTGAATCCCGGACTGGCGAGTCATGCTATAGCTCATCGCTGGAAAATTGAGCTAGGGGCAGTGCCAGGCAATTTCTGTAGCGGACAAACTGCACATCCAGTTGTACCACCATCCCTCATCTGGGGCATCGACTAGACGTCGTCAGAAGAAATAGCTGCAGGCTGAATAAACTGGGCATGAGTCCATAATCTTCAATTTATCCATCAACCACACCTGGGGAGGAATGAAAAATAAGAGATTAAAGAATAGAGAGGTGCACGTTGAGAGAAAAGTGAGAAAAGGGTTCTGAAAGAAAAATCGAGCCTGAGGGCTGAGTGATGTAAGCAATATATATGTGAGATGGGGTGGGAAACGTTACCTGCAGTAGTAGTGGACTCCCTGCAAATCTAGTCGTCTCCCGGCAATGAAAAGCGTCCAAGCCCATCAGTGTCTTGGCTAGCGTCATGGCGATGCAGCCCTTACCCTCTCTTAAGCCCTCGGCGACCTCAATCAAATGAGTGCTAAATCCACCGGAGCTTGGGGCAAGAAGAAATGAGACAGCATGCACAAGCAAAGTGTATGTCGCCGATAACCCTGCCAATGATGGTCGCCGTGATCACCGGCATCAGAAAATCAACGAACCAAGCTCGAAATGTCCAGCTCTCCGTCATAAATCAATGACCGAGCGTCATGCAAGGTAAGGCCGCACATCCGTCCTAAGGCCTGGACATGGCCGAATCGGAGCTGAGGCAAAATTTCTTCATCACGCTCGGATTCCATTAAAGCTTGGAAATCCTCGAAAGTAGGACACATCTCTTGTTCGCCAAAGCTAAAGACGTGTGTTACCGGATTCCAAAATCTTTCTGCGGCATAGAGGAACGGAAAATGCAGCGGGGAGTGACTCAGCATGAATAGTGCATTTATGCCAAAGCCCCGAAAATTTAGCTTTTCCGAGCCATCCAAGTTGGCAATCCAATTTGTGAGATTTTGGACAATAAATGCTTCCATTTGGTGCAAAATTGAGCTGAAATGAAGACAATCCCGAAGCTGGAACTCATATAGAAGATAAGGTAGTGAGTGGAGGACAGATGTCGACGTTTCAGAGAGTCTGCCATTGATGGCCGGTAGTGGAACACCGATGGCCGGCGGGACTCCCCTGTGGCCGACAGCCTCTCCCCCATGCTCACTGATCTTCTTAGTGAAAGTCTAGTTGTTTGCTGTAGTGGAGTCCTGTTGTTCCTGTCGTTTAAGGTGTTGTTTTTGTCCTGTTGGACTTTGTTATGTCTCGTTTAAGACGTATTAGTTTTCACTCTTGTATCGAGTTGTAATCATCTTCCTTTCATTTATCGAGTTGTTGTAACTTGCTTATCGAGTTGTAAACTTGTTATGGCTTTGTCTTTCTTATCGAGTTGTTTTGTCGTTAGTCCGTTCACTACCTGATTAATGCGATTCGAGTGTTTAGTTTTCAAAACAAAGTTCAATCTCATTTACATTGTTATGTAATGCGATGCGATGCATAGAATGTGCAAATACAACACTTTTTGAACAAAAAGAGGCTGTTTCATTCCATCATATTTTCTTTTGCAAAAGTACATAGTTTTGAAAAAAAAATAATAAATAAAACCTGCCTGACGCAGTACAATGTGCGAAACTACCAGTACAAAGAAAAATAAAGCAAAAATAAGAAAGCAGCAAAATGTATGGATCGGCACCGGTAGCCTTAAGTGCAGGAATCCGTCCCGGTCCTCTTCCTGGACGAAGGTCCAGGATCTCCACCATCAGAGTCTGAATCTGAGCCATCCCCGGCCTCATTTCCATCCTGAGACGACTCTAACTGCGGACTCACTGCCTCCTCGTCAGACTTATCATCATCTGGGGCAGGCCCCTATGAACGACTCCCGGCGTGAGCACGCCTAACTCCGCTACGGCTGTGTGCTGCAGTCCCTCGTCCCGCTCCCCCTGCCACTCGGGGAGGTACTGAAGGACCTGCCCCTGCTCCTGCTGGGGCATCTGATGGGCCTGGCATCAAGAAAGGAATCTGAAAAAGGGCAATTCGCCAAAATGCATTAGTAATAAAGTGTATCAGATGCAAAGAATAATGTGCTGTGAGCAGTGAATGATTTGCAGTGTATGTATACAATGAGCAGTGTATGGGAGCAATGTATCAGATCAGTGTAGTGTGGAACTGTGCAAATGATGACGTGTTAAGAAAAGATTTGGTGGCATGAAGTGTAGTTTGAAAGAACTTACCAGAATACTGTAAATACTGAGCAGGTGTAGACATCCCATTTTTGACCGTCCTCAGGACTTGGACGTCATCATTTGAACGCTCGATGATCATCTATGCTCGTATTCGTTTTGAGTTCTCGGAGGTCTTGGCTACGCGCCTTACCTCAAGATCTCTCAACTTGTTTGTTTTGTGCTTGTTGTGAACCAAACACTTGTGTTTTTCCTTCTAATGGAAGAGGCAGGCTTGTTTGCCCTGCCCTCAACCCACTGGCCAAGACTTGAGGCCATTGGTCATGATTTCTTTCCACTGGCCAAATGTATTGGCCGATCGGCACTTTATTTGGTCGGCCGGCCCCTGTGTTGGTCGATCGGCTATTTTTGCTGGCCGAACCTTATTCATCTGTTTTATGCAGATATTTTGTGCCAGCTGGATCAGCTGGCATGCACAATTCATCCCCCCCATACACGTGTATGGAGGGATTTGCCCTTGGCTTAACTTCTCTTAGAAGCTTTAGAATTTGAGATTCTATAAAGAGGGAGCCCCTTCTCCCTCCTCCAGGGTTCAGAAAAATGGCCTAGAGAGGATAGATATAGTTTTGTATCTATATTTCTTTGTTTAGTCTTGTTTTGTGACCTAAAGTGAGCTTTTGTATTACTTTTGCACTTGAACACCTAGCATTACACCATCCTTGGGTTACTGAGGTACTAGAGGGTTGTTATTAGGGTTCTTGGGCTGGTTTTGGTCAGAGGAACCTGCTGGAGCCTTGTTCTTGAAGAAGTTCTACAAGGGTAAGCATTCTTGCTTTAGATACCCCTTTCTTGCTAAGGCTTTTAGTCCTTCTTGCTTATTATTTTAAGCTTTGACTATAACTGATAAAAGTTCTAATTTTTCTTTCTTTAGAACTTTTTTTAAGGTCATTTTGAGGTTTGGGGTTGTTTACCCCCTCCAAGGCCTTGTTAGGTCTTGTTTTAGGCCATCTCTTTCAGCCCTTGCTTTAAGCTTTGCATGGCCTCTCTACCACTAAAATCCAGAGGATTTTCAGTGGTGGAGAGGTGGTTTTGGTATCCTAAATAGGAGAGGGTCATCCCCTGTCCTTGTTGTCTTGAATACTAACATAAGTGGCTTATGTTGGTGGCTTGTATGCCTAGCTTGTTTTATCTTCATTTCAGCAAGTATTTGGTGTTGTTTTGCCATGATTTACCTCTGTTTAAAGTTGGTTTAGTGGTCTCTTGCATGCACCATATACTTACCTTGCAATCCCCTCATTTGCCTTAACATGTATCTAGCATTTATACTACCATGCTTGCATGTTTTGGCTCAACTCCATGAAGCTTCTAGCCTTGTTTTAACATGCTTGAGCTCTATTTTTCATTATTTTGGTCATGCTTGCATTGTTTTGTATAGCTACCATGCAATCTAGCTTGTTAGCTTTGGGTGTTTGAGTCACTAGCATGCTCTATTCGGATTATTTCAGTGGCTTGGCATCACTTGTAACATTATTTCAGTCCATATAGTATGCTCATGTACTTGCATTTGTCACTCCTTTAATGCTTTAAAGGGTTTGTGTTTTATGCCTTATGAATGTGTCATTGTGTATGCCACCATGCTTAGGTCTTTGGGATGGCATCTAAGTGAGTTTTTGGGCTTACTTTGACATGCCATAACTCTGTTTTTCATTGCTTAAATCATGCCATGTTTGGTTTTGATAGGTGTAGTGTAACACCCTCTTTGGTAGCCTTGCATGCCTCATTTTTGGCGTTGTGTTGTAGCTTGTGTTGGCTAGTGTTGAGCTCACTTTTGGTCTTGTTTAGACCTACCTTGGGACTATTTTAGGTCCCCTTGGCCTTTTGGGGCTTACTTCATGTAGCCTTGGTTTGAGTCCCTCGGCTAGTTTCAAGTTTTGGGCTTTATTGCATGCCTTAATTGCATGGTTCGGTTGATTTGGCATCATCCCTTGTATGATTTCAGGGCTTAACATGTTTGCCTAATATCCATGTTTGTCTCCCTTTAAGTATTCTTAAAAGTTGCTCTACAATGCTTAAAGTAATGGACCATTAGCATGCATGTTTGTATTTGTATTTCATGCCTTTGTCGCATCATTTTGGCCACTGATTTGGACCCATTTGAGAGTTGTCCATTTTGGTTTAAGTCCATCCTTCGCATGTTGTTGCATGCTTGCCTTGCATGTTGTTGCATACTTGGCCTATTGCATGTTATTGCATGCTTGAGTTATTTTGCATTTGGCATGCTTTTTTGTTAAGTTGCTTTGCATGTTTGCATACTTGTCCCTTTACATGTTGTCACATGTTTGCCTCACATGTTGTTCATTGTTTGTCATTAGCATTGCTGTTACATGCCTTGCATGTTTACTTGTTCAGGTTGTATGCCTATTGCACATTGCTTGTTTGCATGCTCATGTTGCATTAGCTTAGTTGCATGCCTAGGTTGCATAGCATTATGCATGCATCCCTTGCCTCTTGATCAAGCATGATAGAGGTTGGGGCCCCTTAAATGTTTGTGCGCATTTCATTTGATATTAATTGCACACTTGGCATATTTGGCCATCATGCATTGAAATGCGTGATTGGTGGCCCGAGGGTCAAGAACCATACTCCCTTGAGCTCATGACATGATAGGGAGGGTGGTGGTGCAGACATTGTCTTGAAAATGCATTGCCATGCTCTGTTTGTCCTCTGCTGCAGCAACACATCATTCTGCAGGAATAGATGGTCAACCGACCATCTTCAGTGCCGGTCGGCAACAAATTATTGGCCAAGAACTTCATTCATGGTCGGTGACCAGTTTCCCTCGGCCGATGGCATTGCCTTATGGCCGATGGCCTTTCACAGCACTGAGAAGGTGATCCAGAAGCATCCTTGAGACTCGTGCAGCTTTCAGAGGTGTAAAGCAGTGTAAATAGAGGTAGCATGAGCATGGCGATGGATTTCCGAGCAAAGCCGTCCGAGCATGCATTTGCCACTCTTCTCGAGGTCTCTTTACTGTTTTTCGTAGCTTAGTTAATTTGTTTAATTAGTTAAGTGTTGTGTAATAATTAATTAGCTTGTTAGTTAGTTAATTAAATGGTTTGTATTATTCTTTCGTTCCCTCCGTCGAGAGGGCGCAATTATGTAATAAGCGTGCGTGTGTGTGATGCATGTCTTCCAACCCTCATTTCTTTTTCCCTTTTACTTATCTGCTTATGATGGTTAGTTTAGGGCATATTTCGATTAGCATTCCTTATGCTCGCATGTTTGCATCATTCACCTGTATTGCATGCACCGGGCTCGGCGCATCATACTAACTGCATTGTATTTCAATTCCTATTTGAATACATGTATCAAGTATTGCATCTAACATCCCATTTTAGAATAGCCGAGCCTATTTTGGTTGCATCTTCGCATGTGTTGTATTAGCCATCTCAACATGAACTAGGATCATGCATGATTACTAACTAGTTTCTTGTTTTGGCTCGGAGAACACTGTAAGTGTTTATGCTTTAGCATATTGCATGTGTGTGAGTGTTAACATGACAGCATGCTTGCCATGAGGCTATTTGCTTATATGATATAACTGCCTGAATACCTGTGGGTGAAGGTTGGATCGTTTGAATTGGGACAATTCATTGAAATCCGTATTTTAGCCTACTTGCGAGTAGCAAACTTCAAACTGTTTCCAAACAAACGGATATGCAATGCTTTGTTCCAAATTAGGCGATCTAGTCTATACTTGTGTGTTGTGCGCATCATTTAGTAAATTCTAGCTAATTAACCGGAATAAGAACACACGTGTTTTCAAAAACTAGATATCATGTTTAATAGTGGCCGATCTTTGATCGGGCGAGCAGGGTGCTCATAGATGACCTTCCCCAATCATACCCAAGTTCCCAAGCCGAGACAACTTTGGTGATGACGAGCACGTGGCCTTAGGCAACGAGTCAGGGTTTCCTAAATTCCCCCAAAATAAAATATTTAGGTGGCGATTCTGTATCTGGCAAAGCAGTCCATGTTTGGCACTTTTTTCTTAAAAATCAATTTTCCAAAATGATTTGCCGGATTGGGACTCTTTGGTGATTTATCGGTCTCGCATTGCACTTTGTGGGATTAGATTCAGAACCGTGACATTTGAGTTCGAATTGTAGTAGCATGAGGCCCTCGGGGCACGTCTACAGCAGGTCCATGCTCGTCTGCAGCATCTCCATCATCGAGGCAGTCAGCTCCAGAGACTGACTAGTGTACTCTATGGAAGCCTGCAAAAGTGTTGAAGCCATTAATGTTCTGTGGGATATCAAATGAAATGAAATGACTATACAGAATGCAAAGTATAGTACATACCGGGGTCGAACCTCGAACTCCGACGAGCTCGTGACCAGCTGGAAGAGAAGCGATGGGAATCCGATAAGTCTCTCCAACCCGCCCTCGGCATGTCATAATAGTAGGCAGCTCCGACCATCCAGTCCCCTGTCTCTCCTCAGGACCTCTCCTCCTACGGGATCTGACCGCTCCGCTTCTCCCTCTCGCAGCTGGAGCCCTCGCTCCCTCTCCTCCTCGTACACCGAACAAAGATGGCATCAGATGCGTCTGATTGAAGGTCGCGTAGTCACCCTCTGCACGGAAGTAATCCGTCTCTAGTCCCACCATGAACTGAATCACCTGGTCAACGGACAACCTGTGTGTCTCCCTCATTGATGGTAGAGGTGTCACCAGTACAAATGGAGCAGGCAATCCCAAGGTCTGGCATACGAAGCCCTCGCTCAAAAACCAGGCGCGACAGATCGGGCCCTCGAAGAGGATGTGGTAATGAGAGACAGTCCGAGCAGTGTGGTACTAATCTCGGAGTCCTGACGAGATCATATCCCATGGCTGCCACGTGATCTGAAAAAAGAGAACGAACAAGATGATCAGTTGTCAAATAACTAATGTGGGTGCATCGGGTTAATTGAAATGATCTCGTTGTAGAATTACCTCGCGCGCCGTGATCGAGTCGAAAAACTGCCGGAAGAACATGAAGCTCTCTCGGGTCCTACGACAGAGCTGGCCGTCGTATACATCAGAAAATGGGACTGTCGCTGGGGTCTCCTCCACAGGCTCTGGAGCAAGTGTCGGGAAGTATCCGTACACCCACAACTATAAGAAAGATGTGATCAGTACAGTGTATGAATAAAGTACAGAACATGCAGAAAGCAGAACGTAGTACAATGCATAAGGAGTGCAGGTCTAGAGCCGATGTTAGATGTTGTGTGTGCAGTATATGGTATGTAGTGTGCAGTATGCTGGTGTACATAAAATGCAAAGCAGAAAGCATGCAGTATAAGAGCAGATACAGAGAATGCAACAAGTACAAACGTTGAACAAAATGAAAAGGGGAAACTAAGTTGTGTACCTCCCAAGCTCGCCAGTAGCCGCCGATCAACCTCCCATACATCCGAGAGGTCGAGCTCATATATCCGTAGAGAGTGGTGAGGCTGGCTGCGCCCCAGTCATAAAAATGAACCCGTTGGAGCACCACTAGAGCGCCCAAGAAGCATAAACCCACGGTATTCCACCTGTTCGAAAACAAGGTGGTACCGAAAAGGAACAGGAGGGAGCCCCTAGCGTACTGCTCCACCTCCTCATCAGTCTCGGGGTCCTCCCCTCTGTAATGCTCCTTGAACCAGGTATATCTAACCATGCCCGCCCGAAGTGTCGGTGGACGCGCTCCAAGTAATGTATCCCTTGCGGCCACCCACTCTCCCATGTCGGGATCAAGAGGAATCGGATCACCTCCCACGCCCAGGCCAGTGATCATGGCGAAGTTGAAAGGGGTCATCGTCATCTCTCCCGCCGTGGAGAAGTGGAAAGAGTTGGTGGTGTCCCACCACCTCTCTACAAGAGCCCCTAGGAGAGGGCGACTCGCTATAACCCGTGTCAAACTGGAGCACAATAGACCGAAGCCGGTCCCGTCGATGATCTGGCGGACCCTCGTAGGAAGTACATCATACCAATCCTGAGTTGTCGTCGCACCATAACCTCTGAAGGAGCAGGATCCGTCCATGTAATGAAATCAGATCAAGGATGTATTGAAAATACAGTTGCATTCAGAGCAGTGATGTATTAAAAATACAGTTGCATTCAGAGCGGTAAGGTATGGAAAATACAATTGAATTCAGAGTATGTAATGCCTGAAATACAGTTAAATGCAGAGCAACAATGTATGAAATACAATCAGATCAAAGCATGTGATGCAAGCAGACCAAAACCGTGTAAGGAATACAAATAATTGAAAGTAAAGCTGCAGAAAAATAGAGTTGGTACCTCCACAGCAATGGCCGACAAATGGGACATCGGCTCCCTCAGCAAGAGGTCGTCTGGCGCGTCCTCATCAAAATCAGTAAAGGCATGGATGCCTCCCGCCACTGGTATAATATGAGTCTCTGGGTGATACCTCGCGGGGTCAAAAGGGCGGATACTAGGCGGTAAAGGCTGAGGCTCAACCCCCGGCTCAGCCGCAAAGTCCGCGGTAAGCTCCACTGGAGGAAGTGCGGGGAAACCCCCATCATGCGGAATGTCATCGACCATCTGAAATAGATGCAAAAATGAGCAAAATGGTGAGGATTTAAACAAACCAAACCCTAGGAGAGAGAAAATTTCAAATAAAGGTGAAAACCCGGGAAAAGTGGACTAACCTCGAGAGAAGTTCGAGGGAAATGATCCTTGAATGGTGGAAACGACAAAGGACACCTCAGATTCAAATTCTGATCAGTTCAAATCGAAGAGAACAAAGAGGTTTTAACGATTCAAGATTGTTTAGGGTGTTGGGAAACGCATAGAACACGCGAATCTAGAGAGAAGGCGCACCTAGAGAGCAAGGGAAATGATTCTTGTGCAAGGGGTGTAGAGGAAATGAAATGATTTTAGGTGTATTTAAAGACCCATAGCCGAAATGACCAAATTGGCCGAATCTGCCAGCGGTGGCCGGCACCCCTTCATTGATGGCCGACATTGGCCAATGATGGCTGGTAGAGGGCCGGCAGCCTCCCTGCTGGCAGGCAATCCTCCACCAGCTTCTTGTGCCTGTTTTACCTTGGTATGTGTACATGGGTTCAAATAATTCCGAGGAGTGTTCAAAATTTGATTCGAAATGCCACCGTGGAAGCCCTGAATCATGTTCTCAATATATGGTGGTCATTGCCCATCAACACGCACAAGGAGTATCCTTTTTTACGCATCACAAATCTTCCGGGAGGTAACTCGAATGTTGCCTTCGAGATGTCTTTACCAAAGCATGCTTTTGTTGTCACCTAGCATTTGCTTGTTATATTAAACATTCATTCTATGTTACTTGCGCTGTTATGCATTTTCATATCTTGCGTTGTTACGCACTTTACATGCGCTATTACGTACTTTTCTATCTTGCGCTGTCACGCACTTTACTTGCGCTGTTACGCACTTCTCATATCTTGCGCTGTCACGCACTTTACTTACACTGTTACGCACTTTTGTATCTTGCGCTGTTACGCATTTTTCTATCTTGCGTTGTTACGCACTTTACTTGCGCTGTTACGCACTTCTCATATCTTGCGCTGTCATGCACTTTACTTGCACTGTTACGCATTTCTCATATCTTGCGCTGTCACGCACTTTACTTGCGCTGTTACGCACTTCTCATATCTTGTGCTATCACGCACTTTACCTGTGCTGTTATGCACTTTTCTATCTTGCGCTGTCACGTACTTTACCTACGCTGTTATGCACTTTTCTATCTTACGCTGTCACGTACTTTACTTGCGCTGTTACGCACTTTTCTATCTTCTGCAGTTATGCACTTTACCTGCACTGTTACGCACTTTTCTATCTTGTGCTGTCACGCACTTTACTTGCGCTGTTACGCACTTCTCATATCTTGCGCTGTCACGCACTTTACTTGCGCTGTTACGCACTTTTGTATCTTGTGCTGTCACGTACTTCGCTGTTACGCACTTTTGTATCTTGCGCTGTCACGTACTTTACCTGCGTTGTTACGCACTTTTCTATCTTGCGCTGTCACGCACTTTACTTGCACTGTTACGCACTTTTCTATCTGGCGCTGTTACGCACTTTTGTATCTTGCGCTGTCACACACTTTACCTACGCTGTTACGCACTTTTGTATCTTGCGCTGTCACGCGCTTTACCTGCGCTGTTACGCACTTTCATATCTTGCGCTGTTACGTACTTTACCTGCGCTATTACGCACTTTTGTATCTTGCGCTGTCACCCACGTTACTTGCATTGTTTTGCATATTTCTTTCGCATTGTTATGCACACATTACTTGCATTGTTTTGCACATCTATCTTGCGCTGTCACGCACTTTACCTGCGCTGTTATGCACTTTTCTATCTTGCGCTGTCACGTACTTTACCTGCGCTGTTACGCACTTTTCTATCTTGCACTGTCATGTACTTTACTTGCGTTGTTACGCACTTTTCTTTCTTGCGCTGTCACGCACTTTACTTGCGTTGTTATGCACTTTTCATATCTTGCGCTATCACGCACTTTACTTGCACTGTTACACACTTTTCTATCTTGCACTGTGACGCACTTTACCTGCGCTATTACGCACTTTTCTATCTTGCGCTGTCACGCACTTTACCTGCGCTGTTACGCACTTTTCTATCTTGCGCTGTCACGCATTTTACTTGCACTGTTACGCACTTTTGTATCTTGCGCTGTTACGCACTTTACTTGCGCTGTTACGTACTTTTGTATCTTGTGCTGTCACGCACTTTACCTGCGCTATTACGCACTTTTATATCTTGCGTTGTCACGCACTTTACTTGCGTTGTTACGCACTTTCATATCTTGCGCTGTCACGCACTTTACCTGCGCTGTTACGCACTTTCATATCTTGCGCTGTTACGCACTTTACCTGCGCTATTACGCACTTTTGTATTTTGCGCTGTCACGCACGTTACTTGCATTGTTTTTCACATTTCTTTCGCTTTGTTATGCACACGTTACTTGCATTGTTTTGGACATCTATCTTGTGCTATCATGCACTTTACCTGCGCTGTTACGCACTTTTCTATCTTGTGCTGTCACGTACTTTACCTACGCTGTTACGCACTTTTCTATCTTGCGCTGTCACGTACTTTACTTGCGCTGTTACGCACTTTTCTATCTTGCGCTGTTACGCACTTTACCTGCGTTGTTATGCACTTTTCTTTCTTGCGCTGTCATGCACTTTACTTGCACTGTTATGCACTTTTCTATCTTGCGTTGTTACACACTTTTCTATCTTGTGCTGTCACGCACTTTACCTATGCTGTTACGCACTTTTCTATCTTGCGCTGTCACGCACTTTTCTATCTTGCGCTGTTATGCACTTTTGCATCTTGCGCTGTCACGCACTTTACCTGCGCTATTACGTACTTTTATATCTTGCGCTATCACACACTTTACTTGCGCTGTTACGCATTTTCATATCTTGCGTTGTCACGCACTTTACCTGCGCTGTTACGCACTTTCGTATCTTGCGCTGTTACGCACTTTTGTATCTTGCGCTGTTGCGCACTTTACTTGCACTATTACATACTTTTGTATCTTGCGCTGTCACGCATACTACTTGCATTGTTTTGCACATTTCCTTCGCATTGTTATGCATATGTTACTTGAATTGTTTTGCACATCTATCTTGCGCTGTCACACACTATATTTGCATTGTTATGCACCTCAATCCATCTTGCGCTGTCACGCACACGATACTTGCATTATTTTGCACCCCCTTAACTACGCTGTCACGCACGTTACTTGCATTGTTTTGCACATTTCTTTCGCATTGTTATGCACACGCTACTTGTATTGTTATGCACCCTCATTACTTGCGCTGCCACACACTTTACTTGCATTGTTATGCATCTTTCCACTCGCATTGTTATGCGCCTGTTTCGCTCGCATTGTCATGCAACATTTTCACTTGCATTGTTATGCACATTCTACCTACATGTGTTTCTACTATGTTGTATCTATTACAGTTTCTTTTTGTGCAGGCACGATATTGTATGTACGGTTCATTTGAAGTTGGTGCGACCAGACGAACCCGATGGTATTGTACTCTCTGCGCGAGCTGCAGTAAGAATTGTATAATTCTCTTACATCCTTTCTGTTGAAACGGGTGAGATTTCTACAACTTGTCAATTTGCTTAAATTGTTGTATTTATTTTGCATAAATACTTCATTGCAGTTTTCTTAGCATAATCATAAGTTATGCTCTTGCATCGTGCATGTCATTTGCATTTTGCCCCAGCCTGCGGGCACATCTCTGTTTGGTTATATTGAATGTTAGCCTGATTCTTCGGCCTTGTCAAAAATGGGTCATCTCCGGGCTTTGATATTCACTCCCGTCACTTTGTGACTTTTTAGTTCTGTCAAAGAGGGACAACTGTAGACACCCCATTTTTGACCGTCCTCAAGACTTGGATATGCTTGCAGGTACATCCAGCGACAAGTTCGATTGCTCATTGAGTATTCGAGTTCACGGCAGAACGTCACAGGTTTGAGCTTTCCAAACCCTGCTTTCTTTCTGTCTCATTTTTGGACCATGTGTTGGTCCTTTCAGCATGCTCCTCTTGGTGCACTGCAGGCCACTCCCCCCCACTGTCGGCCTTAATTTTGTCCCTACCTGCTATTGATGAAGCCTGCCGACCGTCAATGCGGCACTGCCAGCCACCACTGATGTCCGGCAAAGCACTTTGTCTCAGCAGATTTCACTCCAGATCTGTTGGGCCAGCTGGTTTCCACTCATCCCTCCTTCATACACGTGTATGGAGGGATGAAGCCCTTGCCAAGCTTGTTAAACAAGCTTTACATTGCTTTCTTCTATATAAGGAGAGGCTCTTCCTCTCTAGTAGTGGTTGAGAAAATTTGGAGAAGTTGTATCTCTCTCTCTAACATTTCTCATCTCTCTCTTTATATTGTGTTTGTTTGTGCTCTAAAGTCCTTTTTTCTTTCACTTTTGCACTACAACACCTAGTGATACACCACTATCTTTGAGCTGAGGTTCTTGGGAGTGTTGTTTAAGCTCTAAAAGTTTGTTTTTGGCCCCTGAGATTGCTGGTTTCGAAGTTGAGCTTCAAGGGTGAGTATATTCCCATTTCAAGCATTTATTTGTATCACATACTGGTCACCCTTGCATATTGTTTTAGGCCTTGCTTTCAACTGAAAAAAGTTCTATTTTTAAGTGTTTTTGATGTTCGTTTAAGGCTTCTTTGGTGTTAAGGGTGTTCTACCCTCTTGTTTGCTTTGTTTGGCCTTGTTTTGTACCATGCCTTAAGGCCTTTGAGTTAGCCCTTACATGGCCTTTTAACCACTGAAATCCAGTGGATTTTCAGTGGTAAGCATGTGGTTTTGAGGCCTCAAATCAGAGGGGGTGACCCCCTATCTTTTTGTTTTTTGTTTGCTTGTATTATTGGCCATCCAAGTGAGCATGTCTTCTTACTTCTTGGAGGCTTTGTTTAGGCTCATTTTGGTGACTTTTAGGACCTTTCTTAACTCTGTACATGGCTTGTTTGGTCACCATGTACATGCTCCTTGTACTTGTAGTGTAATCCTACTTGTAGCCTTACAAGCATGTCTTTGTGCCTTGAATTTGCTTAGTTCAAGCATGTTTTTAGCCATTATTTGACATGTCATAACTCTGATTTAGGTTTTCTTGGTAGCCTCTTGCATGCTTCATGTACTTGTAATGCAAATGCTTTGATTAGCCTTGAGTTTTGAGGGAGCTTGCATGCTTAACGTGTGATGTTTGCATGCCTTGGAATCATTTGAAATCTTATATCAGTGCATATTTCATGGTCATATACTTTCCTTTGTCATGCTTTCAATGCCTTGAAGAGTTGGTGCTTTACGCCTCAGAAATGGATCATTATGCATGCCTCTATGCTTAGGTCTTTGGGATGCCATCCCAATGGTTTTTTGGGCTTATTTTAACATACCATCACTCTGATTTTTATTATTTAAGTCATGTCATGTTCGGTTGTAATAGGTGTAGTGCAATCCCCCTTGATGGCCTTACTTGCACCATGCTTTATGCCTTTCATGTTGACTTGTTTTGGCCTTGGTCCATACATGTTTTAGATTCATTTTGGCACGATCTAGGACTATTTTGATTGTCCTTAGTCCTTTGGGGTTTGATTCATGTGGCCTTGGAAGCTCCTTGGCTAACCTTAAGCTTTAAACATCCTAGCATGCTATTCTTGCATTGTTTAGTTGATTTGGCATCAATTTACATGAGATTTTAGAGCTTGCCTCATTGCCACACTATCATGATTGTCACTCATTGCTTATGTATGGGAGTTGTGTCCCTATGCCTTAATTCTTGGGCCATTGCATGTGCATGCTTGTATATGCTTCATGTACCTTCATTTCATCATCTTGGCCACTGATATAGGCATGACTGAGGTCTGCCCATTTTTAGTTTAAGTCCATTTACCATGTTGCTCAAATGTTGTTACATTGCATCATGCTCACATGCTTGAGTTGCATGACATTTGCATGCTTGTTGCATTACTTGGTACATTGTGTGTGGTGGCATGTTGTTGTATGCTTGACATATAGCATGTTGTTGCATGTTTGCACCATTGTATTGTTGTCGCATGCTTGAGTTACATTGCATACTTGCATGCTCATATTGCATTAGCATTGTGTGTAGCACACCTTGCACTGCTTTGTGTTTGGTTTGGGTATTAAGCCAAACACGAGGAACGAGCAACGAGGGATGTTTCATACTTGAAGTGATGAAATGTACCTCAATTCTCGGTCGCCGACGCTCTTGATAACGCATGATAGAGTTTTAGGCTTTATATGTTTATTTATGCATTCATTTTACATTGAATTTGCACAAGTTGGATCTTTGGCCATCATGCATCGAGACGCGTGATTGATGGTCTTGGATCCGACTATACCTCTCCCTTGATGTTTTGAGGTGATATGGGGTGGCATAGTGCGTAGCGTGATTGATGGTCTTGGATCCGACTATACCTCTCCTTTGATGTTTTGAGGTGATATGGGGTGGCGTAGTGCGTACATACCCTTGGGAGACCCTCAATTTTCTCTATTTTGTGCTTTGCTGCAGCTTGGTGTCACAACACATCAGTGGCCGGCACCCTCTTATTTCTGGCCGGCAGCCCTTCATTCTTGGTCGGCAGTGTGCATCTATGGCCGGCAGTGGGGTTGGTAGAGGCTCCTCATGGCCGGCATGCCACTAGCGCACTCCCCAGCAGTGCTTTGGTAAGTTTCAGCAGCAAGCACTGGAAGACACCCTATAAGCAAAGCCTTAAGAGAGCAACCGGAGAGCTTTTTCGGGACGACAACCGAGCATGCATCCTCTTCTCTTTCAGGCAGAGCTGAGGCAACCTAGTTTACATAATTTAATGCTTACTTGTTAGTTAGTATTCGATTTTGTAATTTAATTAGTTATTCATTCGGTTATGTAATAATTAATTAGCTTGTTAGTTAGTTAATTAGTTGGTTTGTATTGATTCATTCGGACCCTCTGTCGAGAGGGCATATTTTGTAATAAGTGTGTGTGAGTGTGTGAATGTCTTCCAACCCCACATCTTTCTCCCTTTTACTTAACCGCTTGTGATGGTTAGTCTTAGGTCATGTTTCAATTAGCATCCTCATGCTTGCATGCGTGCATCCATTCATTTGTCTTGCATGCACCGGGCTCGACGCATCATACTAACTTCATTGTATTTCAATTCCAATTTGAATACATGTATCAAGTGTAGCATTTACATGCCATTTTAGAATAACCGAGCCTATTTCTAGTTGCATTTGGCATGTGCTGCATTAGTCATCTTAAACATGAACTAGGATCATGCATGATTACTAACTAGTTTCTGTTTTGGCTCGGAGTACACTGTAAGTGTTTATGCTTTAGCATCTTGCATGTGTGTAAGTGTTGCCGTGATAGCATGATTGCCATGAGGCTAACTGCTTATGTGTTTAACTGCATGAATGCCTGTGGGTAAAGGTTAGATTACTTGAATTGGAACAATTCATCAAAATGCAAGTTTTAAGCCCACTTGAGGGTGGCAAAATCCATATCTTAGCCTACTTGCAAGTAGCACCTTCAAATCATTTTCAAACAAATGAACATGAAATGTTTTGTTCCAATTTAGGCGATCTAATCTATACCTATGTGTTATACGCATCACATAGTAATTTTAGGCTAATAACCGGAATAAGAACGCATGTGTTTTCAAAAACAAGATATCATGTTAGTAAAGGCCGATCTTTGATCGGGCGAGCAGGGGTGCTCATTGCATGACCTTCCCTTCTCGTACCCAAGTTCCCGAGCCGAGGCAACTTTGGTGATGACAGACACGTGGCCTTAGGCACGAGTCAGGGTTTCCTAAATTTCCCCAAAACAAAATATTTTGGTGGCGACTCTGTATCTGGCAAAGCAGTCCATGTTTGGCACTTCTTTATAAAAATCAGTTTTCCAAAATGATTTGCCGGATTTGGACTCTTTGATATTTATCGGTCTTGCATTGCACTTTGCAAGATTAGATTCAGAACTGTGATATTGAGTCCGAACTGTAGTAGTAAGCCTAATGAACAAAACAGGATTTTCGCGCCCGATTTTCACGCGCGGAGCCCCGGGACGTTCGGGCGCGTCTACAAGCACAAAAGGAGAATGTCAATACCCGAGTGAACCTTAACCGAAACTACGTATGGCCTGATTCCTATCTTTAGGATACGTAGGCAGCTTCACCTTGAAGTTCGGCTTTAATCATTTTTCAACTCACTCATCTCGTCCATGTTTGATTGGTGTATCTTTATTTGACTCGGCTATCCATATTTGATTGGCTCGTCCCCATTTGATTTAGTTGTCCTATTTCTCCTTTATGACGGGTTCAGTCGCACATCTCAAGGGTTGATTTCATGCTGATTGAGTAGTGATCATTTGCAAAAATAGATTTTGAGGACTTTTAATGAAGTTGACTGATTTTCTCAAAAATTATTCCATTTTTCTAAAATTCATACCGTTCTTTGGACCAAAAAGAGAAAATTTTTAGTGCTCATAATTTGGCTCATATGATTTCAAGATAGAAAATGGAACAAGTGTGCTAATGTACCTCTCATGTTGATCAAAATCGCTTTAGTAGAAAGGAAAAACAAAAAAAGGGCAAAGTGATGAACTAGCGGCACAGTTGAGTTAGGTTTTCTGTCCTTTACCCACACTATAACCTTAATCAAGCAATCATCGAAAAATGCACAGTAGTTGTCGCCGGCGATGCTTTTTCGTCGGGCGGTCGACCGATGTTGCTTTGTTTTGCGTTCATTTTGCTCCGACAAGCACAAAGGGGTGTGTTTTGGGATGGTTTTTGCTTTATTTTCATTTCATTAAATTGTATTTTGTGTTTTGGTCAGTGATAGGCTCAATATTCAGTTCAAAATTACTAAAATACAGCCATTTTCAGGTACAAGATTCTAAATAAAATGATTTTTATGTTCAGTATTGTGCCATTCATGCCATCCAGATATGCAGAACAAACTTGTTTTATTAATGCCAAGGATCAACCCCGATCAAAGTTGTACAAAACACAAAAAACAAACCCAGAAAAATAGAAAATAAAAAACAAAACAAAACAAAAAAAGAAAAAGAAAAAAGAGAGAGGGATCTTTTTCTTCTTTCTTCTCCAGCAGCAGCCCGGCGATGAAGATTACAACTGGCTTCATTTGCACACAGCTTCGCTGCTTGACTTTACCATCAACTGCCTTGCTTCATCTTTACTCCTTTGAAGCTCTTGAAGACTTTACCTCGGCCTTGGCAAAGCTTCCAAAGGAAATTATTCCTCGCCGGCCATCAAATTGGTTGTGCGAAGAAACTCCGAATAGAGCCACGGAGGTGGCCTGTCGTTTCAGCTCTTTGCTCTGCTTTTTTAGCACACTAATTCTACTCAAGCATTTTTGTACATACGCTGGAAGAGGAAGAGTTGTGCATTTAACTGATGTACCTCACACGTCTTGTTCTGCAGTCGACGGGACAAGTTGGAGACTGCAGTCACGGTCTCCATACATGACCTCAGCGTATACGAGTTTGCTTCGATGTTAGATTGTGCCGCCATTATTTGTTCCACTGACATCGCTGGAAAGCTGAAAATAGGGAAAGGAGGAGGAGCCTGCGGTTGAGGTTCAGAGGAGTCAGAATCGGTCATCTCTATTGTGGACTCGTTCATGTTTGGAAAAAGAGTGAGAGAACCATGTGAAGAAGCCATCGCAAAGAAGAGTAATGCAAAATAAAGAGGTTGCAAAGTGGTGGCAGAGAAAGTTTGCAGGCTTTTGCTCTGCCTCTCTCTCTCTCACATGCGTTAACTTAAAAAGAGAGCGAAGAAGAAGACAAAGAGGGAAAAGGGCCGAGACGATCATTGACAATCGGGGCAGGATTGGATAACCTGTCGGTCAGGCGCCGTGCATTGTTGAAATCGCGGGCCAGGCACAACACTCGAAGAAGATAAAGGAAGAAAAAGTGAGACAAAAACAGAGGGAGAGACGGGAGAGTTTTATATATATATATATATATATATGTATATGTATTGTACATCAATGTATTATATATATTTGTTTGAATATTTGGTCACAAGAGTGGCTTGGGCTCAGTGGTTCTGCTCAGTGGCTAACGATTGAAAGCCTGAGCTTGAGGTCAGAGGTTCGACCTCCCATAGCAATGAGTGTTTCTTTTGTTTTGTTTTGGTTTTATGTATATATGTCTCATATATCTACATATTATATATATTTGTTTGCATTTTTTTTTTTTTTGTCACAAGGGTGGCTTGGTTCAGTGGTTGAGGACTTAAGATCAAAGGGTCGAACCCCCGTGTCCTTGCATTTTGTGTTTTTCCTTTCTTTTTGTGTGTTTTGCGTATGCACGCTGTCATATACCGTATATATCTGTGTAGATATCCATATATGTTTATGTATATGTCCACACATATTTGTGTGTATTTTGTCTGTATATGTATATATGTATATCATATGTACATAGTTGTATGTATTTTGTCTGTATATGGTATATGTATGCAGTTTTTGGTTCGAATTTACAATTCCTCCTTTTATTTTGTGCATCTATTGCACAATAATCTCACTTCGAGCATCTACCGCACAACTCTAATTCAATCGCGCTATCTTGCGCATCGCACTATCCTGTGCACTCCAAGGCAATCCCACTATTTTGCGCTTCGCACTATCTTGTTTAGTTCAATTCAATCACGCTATCTTGCACATCACGCTATCTTGTGCACTCCTGGGGTTTAAGAGACCTTAAATCCTCTAGAGGTGCAATTTCTTTAGTGGTTGTCGTGCCCGAACGACTTCAGGTAGTGGTCTGGTATAGCCACCTACCTGTGTTTGCAACGAGTTCCTTGGAGACCAACTGCGACGGTGGAAACTAAAGTTCAAATGGCGATGCCTAGAACGCAAAGGTTTGGAATTTCAGAGACTAAAGTCTGGTTTAAATACCCAGGGGTGTATTCCCGGCTTGAAATCTGTATGGTAGCCCTATAGGTTGAGGTAGCGTGTATATGCCTCAATTTTGGATACTAAATCAAGCTAGTCTGTCATCCCGTTGGAGAATAAGGAAAGTTGTGAATATGATCAGAAAGAAAAGTGACATCAGTGGCTTCTACATGTAGAGGTTACCCCTTGTCATTCTACCATACCTTCTTCCACTCGCGTGAGATGCGTTTGGACTTCGAATTTACCTTTGCTCATTTCATGTGAAATGTGTTAGGATGAGAAGTTTACCTGGTTAAAACATTCCCTCTCTGTGTATGAAATACGTTGAGATACGCCTGTTGGTTACACCATTATTGTTCTCCTTGGTCAAAACCTTCCCTATTTCCATATGAAATACGTTGAGAAATGCATGTTGGTTTCACCATTGTTTTTCCCCTCAGTTAAAACCTTCCCCCTTTCCGTATGAGATACGATTAGGTACGCCTGTTTGTTATACCACCTTTGCTCCTTTCACGTGAAATGTGAAACCTTCTCCCTTTCCGTATGAAATACAGCTAGGAACATTTGTAGGTTACACCACTATTTTTCCTCTCGCGTGAGACGCGTTTGGATTTGTTTACTATTTCTCCTCTCGCGTGAGACGCGTTTGAATTCGTTCACTATTTCTCCTCTCACGTGAGATGCATTTGGATTCGTTCACTATTTCTTCTCTCGTGTGAGGCGTGTTTGGATTTGTTCACCTTTTCCTCATTTCGCGTGAGACACGTTAGATTGTTGATTTACTCAGTTAAAAACATTAGGTGTCCCTGATGTTTACACCCTCATTCCTCCTTTCGCGTTAGACGCGTTAGGTTGCTGTTTTACTTGGTTAAAAACAGCCGCTGCGCCTGATGTTTACACCATCTTTCCTCCTTTCGTGTGAGACACGTTAGGTTGTTGTTCTACTCGGTTAAAAACATCAGGTGCACCTGGTGTTTACACCATCATTTCTCTTTTCGTGTGAGACGCGTTAGGTTGTTGTTCGACTCGGTTAAAAAATCAGATGCGCCTGATATTTGCACAATCTTTCCTCTTTTCGTGTGAGACGCGTTAGGTTGTTGATTTCTCTTGGTTAAGGTCTTCCCTCTCTTTCCGTACGCAATGCGAGGGGATGTTTATGATTGGTTGCACCGTCTTGTTATTCTTACTTCTTTCCGTGTGAGACATGACTTACTTTTTGTTTTGATTTAAGCTTTTCATTTATGTTATCACATTGTTTATTGCATGATCATAAGTTTTCAAAAATAATCGGCTTCACGTAGCGTATAAGTCCAATCCTCAAAATCTTCCTGCATATCATCAGTATCTTGCCCCTGAACGACGCTGGTTTGATTCCTTGCAACGAGATACGAAGCCAACCTTCTGGTTCAACCACTTGCATTTGCACATTTGTTTGTTCGCCCAAGTCTTACGGCCTTGTCAAAAGGGTTGTCTTCGGGCTTTGACATTCACTCACGTCATGAAATGATTTCGAGCACTGTCAAAGAGGGGCAACTGTAGACAGCCCATTTTGACCGACCCTAAGACTTGGGCGCTTTCTTTTGATTACCCGATGATGACAATTAGAATGCGCTTCTCATAGAATCTTCAGTAAGAGAGATGAAATTTGAACTTTAATCCCAACCTTCACTATTATGGCCAAATTGTTTTAAAATACTAAATATTTCATTAGTTTGGTATTTTTGTAATTTTGCATAATTTTATGTGTGTGTTCGTATTTTTAGTGTTTTTATATAAATTAGTATAAATTATATATTCTATATATATAAAAGAAAATTATAAAAAAAAATTATAATATTAAAATATGTGTTTAATATTATTATATTATATGTTTAGTATTTTATGTAAATTATGCATTTTAGATAGATTATATATTATATTATATAGTAAAAGAAAAATAATAAAAAATATATTGATGTCGGTCAGCCCTCGGTTGCCGACATCAACCTCAGCAAACATATATAAATATATATATATATAATCTTTATATACTTTATATTATTATATTATATATGGATATGTATTATACAGATTTATATTGTTATACTATCTATTTGTTGTCTATGTAAAGCAATCACATGAAGAGAATTCAGGGGGGCAAAAACAAAAACAAAACAAATTTGATTGAAGAGAGAGTTAGAAAGAGTCAAAGAGAAAAGAGAGAAACCATTAACCATTTCAAACTTGAGCCAAAACACTTCCAAGCTTCCATAGCTACTGAAATTCCTCATTTCCATACACCAAAACCACTCCAAAAATTTTGATATAGCCAAAGATCAATTGCCTTGATCATAAGGAAGAGTGTTTAGTAATTGAAAGTGAGAAAAACTAGAGAGTTAGCCACTTTTCATACCATAAACTCTATAAACTCCATAATTTCAAATTGAGGATTTGAGAACACATTTCCTACACTTGGGGGTGATCAAAAGGAAGTTTGAGAACTAAGAAGTTCATCCTTTCCTTGGAAGGTAAATTTCACAAACCTTTTCATTTTCTTGCATTTCTTATCTATTTTGCTCTTTTGCTTTGATTTATTGTTATATTTTATATTATTGTAATCTAATTGAAAGTGGTGAATTGAAGTCCCATATATGTTGTTTTTAGCACGAGAAAAAGACCTTCCATGCTGAATGGTTTAATCTCTTTGGAGGTTCATTACCAAGGCATTACATCTCTCTCATGCCAAGAACAACTCTTTGTTTGACGCTTCTCTTGTTTTAGTAGACATAACTCTCATTTTCGGACGAAAATGACTAAAGAATGGCAAGGTAATTAAAAAGGCTAATAAAATTGGACTAAAAGAGGCACAATATAATAAAATTGAGTTAGGTTCAATCAGACGTCATATTGAACCCATTGTCTTTTTTATTTCAACTTATTTTGCTCTTTTGCTTTGATTTCTTGTCATATTATATATTGTTGTAATCTAACTGAAAGTGGTGAGTTGAGACTCCTATAGATATTATTGTTGAAATCTAAGAAAACAGAATTTGGCCGAGCCTATCGAGCTATCCAGCCCATTAGTTGGCAGGGTAGCCACCTAAAAATACACCATCGCGCCTGCAACCTTCATGACCGTGCCTGCAACCTCTAGGCAAAATCGGGTAGCCTTCCGACAACCTCCGATGGTCTTTGAGGCGCTTGAAGCTGCTATTTTATCATGTTTATTTCATTTTGAGTGTTTGTGAGATTTTTTTATATTATGTTGTAATATTTATTCATCTCCATCGGATTTGTAATATTTAAAATGTTGTAATAATTTCCCTGTCCCGCTTCTTTCTATCCCATTCTTTTACTTGCTTTCTTTACGTATGAATACGCATCATATTTTGGCTTTCTATATCCATGCTTTGCATCCATGTTTCATGCATCTTGATTCAGCTAAGTTTGCATTTGTGGATTTAATTAATTTCTATGTAATTATGTGCGCTACCTTATGTTTTGAGATAATTCACATGCCATATTTTAGAAGCCGAATCTTTAGTTGCACCTCATGAGTAAATTGCAATAGGATTTTGTATATAAGATCGTGCATGTTTTATTAACTTTGTTTTGTAGCTGTTCGAGGGACGTCGATAAATATGTAAGTTTTTATGCTTTAGCATCCCATTTGTGTGCGTTTTTCTTATTATGTTTAAGCATCCTACCATGTGACTACTTGCTTACTTGATATAACTGTATGAATGCTAGTGGATGGAGGTTGTGTCGCTTAATTTGGAATAATGTTGATATTCATGCTTGTAAACTCAATTTATTTGGGTTGTACATCTCCAAAACTCTTTCAAAACTACATGAAATCAAATTATTCTAAAATATAGTCTATACTTGTATCATTCACATAATAAATTTTAGGATTTATTAAATAATTTAAATATGAACATATAAAGTAAATAAAACTCATATCATGGTTTAGTAGAGGCCAATCTTTGATTGGGTGAGCGGGGGTGCTCATTATTGACCTTCCCTTCTCATACCTAAGGTTCCGAGCCAAACATCTTTGGTTACGACGAACAGTGGCCTTGGCACGAGTCATAGGTTTCCTAATTTTTCCAAAATAAATATTAGGTGGCGACTTTGAGATCTGATGACGCAGTCCATTTCTGACAAAATGTTTTGTAATAAAATGGATTTTCTAAAAGTTGTCAAATCTGGACTTTCATCTATGTTTCACATTGCACTCGTGAGACTAGATCAAAGAGATCTTGGGAGTCCGAACTGTTTAACACACGCGGGTACCCCCTGGGCATGTTACATGTAGTTTGGGCTATTTTTGGCAGATTGACGGATTGAAGAATATTCTAACTAATTATCATACATTTGCATAATATAGAACACTAATTTGTAAAATATTATACATATATATATATATATATAATTCTTAATTTGTAATAAATTTCATATCTTAAATATCTCTCACATTCATTTTTACATTGATATTTTATTGGAAGTTAAAAATATATATATATGTATTACTTATAGTGAAACAGAATGGTTTAAAAGGCATATTATAAATTTTAAAATTTAAACCAGAGTTAATAGTTAGAGTAGTATAAATTAATATGAATCAACATAATTTTTACAAATTAGACGATATTTTACATTGTTCTACTCACACTGGTGAATTACAAGTTAATGGCTAACCATAGTAAAAATGCCATAATTAGACACCAATAAAATCTCAACCATCGGATCGTTGACTCATAACTCCCTTGTCAGTCCTATAATGATGATGATCCCTTGATCTCCCATCATTTAGTTTGTTTTAGTGGGACCCAACCACTGTTCCATCTCCCTACTGTTGTTCTTGTGTTGTTGTTGTACCTCTCTCTTGCATTGTACATGAATGCCCCGAAACGCCAGAACCACACAACTTGTTTGATAGAGAAATCTGAATTTTTAATACAAAAATGCTTCAGAGCTTGAAAATGTTGAGGCTCGATTGGCCTGATTTCAAAACGACGCCGTTTTGAATTTTTTTTTTTCTTCTCTCCTCTCTTTTATCTGTGAAATAGAGGGAGAAAGAGAGAAAAGAAAGGAAGAGAGAAGAGAAAGGGAGAAGAAATGCAGAGAGAATCACCATCACCGACGCCACCACCGGCTATCCTCGCCATCACCGACCATCCTTTATACACAGATCTATTGATCTGTATCTCTCTCTATCTCTCTTTGTTCTGTGTATTGATTTTTGTTTTGATTTGTTTTGATTTGGGGGCTTGATTTTTGGTTTGATTTGTGGGTTTGATTTCTGGTTTGATTTTTGTTTTGATTTTTGGGTTTGATTTGTGGAATTTTTGGGGTTGATTTGTATTCGGTTTGATTTTATTTATTTTTTTTTTATTTTTCCTCTCTCTTTTATTGATTCTGTGGAAGAAGAAAAGAAAAAATATATATATATATATATATATGTAGGTCATCAAAGGTTGGTTCTATAGGTCATCAAAAATATTTGATTCTGTATTCAAAAATATGTAGGTCATCACAGTTTGATTCTGTAGTCATCAGAAGTTTTAATAAAAAGTATTCACTAAAATATACCAAACCAAACAATTGCATTCAGAATATCCTTTCTCTCCTCTCTCTTTTTTTTTTTTTTTTTTTGATTCTGTGGAAGAAGAAAAGAAAAGAAAAAAAACTGAAGAACAGATACAGACAGAGGAGGAAGAAAGGAAGAAAAAAGAAAAAGGTGCCAAAACGACGTCATTTTGGCACCTTGAGCCATTCAAGCCTCGAAAGATTCGGGCTACCTAGCAAGACTGTTTCTAATATAGTGTAATAAGGGTAATTATGTCTTTGTGTATTGTCTCCTTGGAAGCATCTATTTATACACACCACTTTCACTCTATATACATCTTTCTTAGTTCACACACCAAAATAAATAAATAAATAAATAAAATATATATATTTACTCATTACCCATACCATTATTCCAATTATACCCCATATCTAAACCATACTGTAGATGTCCCCGAACGCCGTGGGAGGATGAGTCCCATTCTGTTCGTTTTGGGCTCACTACAGTTCAGGACTCTCAAATTGTCACGGTTCTTAATCTGAACCAAAGAGTTCAAATCCGGCAAATCGTTTTGAAAAATAGATTTTTGTAAAGAAGTGCCAAACATGGACTGCTTTGCCAGATACAGAGTCGCCACCTAAATATTTTATTTTGGGAGAATTTAAGAAACCCTGACTCGTTTGCCTAAGGCCACGTGTCCGTCATCACCAGAGATGCCTCGGCTCGGGAACTTGGGTGCGATCGGGGAAGGTCAGCTATGAGCACCCCCTTTCGCCCGATCCGAAGATCGGCCTCTACTAACCATGATATCTTGTTTTGAAAACATTATGCGTTCTTATTCTGGTTATTAACCTAGATTTACTATGTGATGCGCACAGCATATAAATATAGACTGAATCGCCTGAGTTAGAACAAAACATTTCATATTTGTTTTTTAAAGCAGTTTGCTACTCGTAAGTAGGCTAAAATACAGGTTTTGCCACCCTTAAGTGGGCTTTAGAAAAGATGGTTTTTGCCACTATCAAGTGGGCTTTAAAACTCACGATTTTAATGCATTATTCCAATTTAGGTAATTCAACCTCCATCGACAGGCATTCAAGCAGTTTTATCACATAAGCAAATAGCCTCATGGTAATCATGCTATCATGGCAACACTCACACGCATGCAAGGATGCTAAAGCGTAAAAGCTTACCGAGTACTCCAAGCCAAAACAAAAGCTATGTTAGAAATCCATGCATGATCCTAACTATACAGAAATGCCTAATGCAACACATGCAGAAATGCAAATACAATAGGCTCGGCTATTCTAAAATGACATGCGAAATGCTACAACTAACACGTATTCAATTTGGAATTGAAACACAAATGCAGTTAGTATGGTGCGCCGAGCCCGATGCATGCAAGACAAATGTATGAATGCACGCATGCATAACATAAGGTATGCTAATTTAAATATGTCCTAATACTAACCATCGAAAGCTGGTAAATAAAAAGGAAGAAAGAAGTAAGGTTGGAAGACATACACATACTCACACACACTTATTACACAATTGCCCTCGCTCGAAGGGTCCAAAAGAATAATACAGTCCGAATAATGAATCAACTATCCTAGCTAATTAATTATTACAGACCCTTTTAATTAATTAACAAATTAATCACAAAAATAATTTAAATGTGAAGCTAAAGAGACTGCCGCAGCTCTGTCTCGGAATGCACGAATGATGCACGCTTGACTCATCTCGCCCGGAAACCCGTACCATGCCACTATTGCCTCTGTTTACACTGCCCTGCTCTTCTAAAAATTTGCACAAGTCCCAAGGATGCTTCTCTGAACACTGGGGAGCATCACCGACCAAGTAGGAACACCACCGGCCGAAGGGAATGGTCATCGACCATTGGTTGAGCCACCGGCTAATTGTGTTTGGTCGGTCGGCACTCTAAGTAGCCTACCGGCTATTTCTTCTTGCAGAATCCTGCAATTGACAGCATCAGAGGGCAAGCAGTGTATGGCATAGAATTTTCAAGCAAATGTGAGCATAGCTACACTCCCCATCATGCAATGGACTCAAAGGAGCATTACCCTCGGCCCTCAGGCCATCAATTATGCATTTTGATGCATGATGGCCTAAGAGGCCAAGTTTGCCATTCAATGTAAAATGCATGCAACAAAAGAGATGAATGCCAACACCTTATCATATTGAGATCAAGGGTGTCGGCGACCGAGGATTGAGACGTGTTGCGTCACTTGGAGTACGAACACTCTCAATCCTCATGCTTAGTTTGACACCCCAAACCAAGCAATGCAATGCATGTATACAAACATGGCTCAAGAATGCAACATGCGGCTAAGATGCAAAACATGCCAAATGCAATGCAATCTATTATGCAAGCATGCAATGTGCTAATCATGCAAGAGGCAATACAATGCAATTTAACATGTGATGCAAACATGGTACAATGCAAGCATGCAACGAGAGGCAACAAGTCAAACATACAACTATGTACAAGAATGAACTTAGACTGAAATGGGAGGCCTCAGCCACACCCTAAAACAGTAGCCAACAGGGTCAAAAATTGCACAACTTATGCATGTAAGCATGCACACATCAAGGCCTATCATCTAAGCATGGAAGGAGACAACTCTAAGCATACTTAAAGGCAATATGCTTGGACATTAAAAACTCATGTTAAACTCTGAAAAGCATGCAAAAGATGACACCAAGACATGCTAGGGAATGGATGCAAAATAGAAGGTATTCAAGGCCACAAAAGAGAGCATTGCTCAACACCTAACCCAAGCAAACATTGCATGAACTAAGCAACCCAAAACAGAGTTTTTATGCATCAAAATATGCCCCAAAACCCACTGATATGGCAGCCCCAAAAACTTAAATACATAAGCATGCACAATGCTCATTTCAAGGCACAAAAGGACACCTCTTCAAGGCATGAAAATGGTGATGGATACAAGCATAGGAACATGGTTTAGGGACTGAAATGGCATGTGAAATGACTCCAAATCATTGAAAAACCCAACTAAAACATGCTCATGACTCACACCCTCAAGGCTCACAAGCCAAAATACAAAGGGGCTATACCAAACATGATAAATATGATCAAATAAGCTCCCAACAGACCTTAAGCATGGTAAGACATGGCTAAGAACTTCACAAAGTTAGGCCAAAACATGAGAGCATAGTAGGTTAAATGCATGATGCACTTCTAAGCATAATGGGGGAATACAAAGCAAGTATATTATGCATGCAAGGGATCTTTAATCCGACAAGAAACAGAGGCATAATATGACCCAATAACACCCAAAAACCTCTGGAATGAAACCAAGAACAACTAATCATACATGCTACCCTTATGGGCCAAAATGCAAACAAAAGAGAGACCAAGGGAGAGGGGTGTCCCTCCCCTATGCAATACTTCAAAACCCCTTCTTCACCACTGAAAATCCACTGAATTTCAGTGGTGAGAAGGCCAATATAAAAAAGTCTCCGAAGCTTATCAAAGAGAGCACAAAAAGGGCCAAACAAGGCCTAAGAGGGGGAGATCGACCCCAAACAATAAAATGACCTTAATGAAGTATCTTAAGCATGCAAATACAAGACTTTTTTCAGTTATACATGAAGCTCAAATCAGTATGCAAAGCAGGCCAAAAGCTAGTGCAAGATTGGAGAATCTAAAACAAAAGTGTTACCCTTGAAGAACACCTCAAGAACAGCAAGTCCAGCCACCTTCTTCTGATCAAAACTAGCTCAAAACCTCAAGAATAAACCCTCAACACCTCCCAAAGTCGAAGTATGGTGTAATGGTGTGTGTTTTAGTGCAAAAGTAAGAACAAATCACCTTTTTAGGCCCTCAAACACACACAAATGAAGAGAGAGAGGGAGATATAAAGAGAGAAGATGTATATCAGATATATATATATATATAATATATGTATTTTGCTCTAGTTTTTCTCCACCTCCACAAAGGAGGAGGATGGGGCTCTTATATAGACCAACAAAAGTGTTAAGCTTCCAAGAGAAGCTAACAAATGGGACCAAGGCTTCTTAAAGAAGCCAAGGCAAAGGGGCCAAGGCTTCCTGAGGAAGCTGGGACAGGGTTTAAGCTTCTTGAGGAAGCTAAGACAAAGGTCCAAGCTTCCTCAAGAAGCTAGACCAAAAAGGTGCAAAAGGGGCAAAACAGCCACACTCGTGCATGGGGAGGAGGGTCCGTGCATTCTAACTGGCACAGCTAGCATGCATTATGCCTGTAAAAGGCAAAAAGGTGGTACTGGCCAGCAAAAGACACCATCGGTCAAACAGATGGTCGGCCGACCACACTAAGTGCCGACCGGCCAACGGTATATTTCACTAATGGCCGGTAGCAAGAATACACGGCCGGTGGCCTCAAGCCAAGGCCGATGGGGGTTAGGGGTAGCTAACAAGCTACTCTCTACCCTCAGGTACAAAAACACACAAGTCCTTGGTGCAAAACCAAGCACAGAACAAGCAAGTCGAGAGATCCTGAGGCAAGGCGTGTAGCCGAGACCTTTGGGAACTCAAAACAAACACGAACAGGGATGATCACCGAGCGTTCAAACGGTGACATCCAAGTCTTGAGGACGGTCAAAAATGGGGTATTTACACATACACACATAACTTTCAAACACTCTCAATCCACCCACCTTCCCTTACCTTTTTCATTCTCCAAACCCTAACAATAAACCAGCCACCGTCGGCGACACCCCATCGTTTCCTCCACCCACCATCGCAACCCACACACCTGTCCAACCCCTCTATCGACCACCCTTCGTCTCTGCTACTACCACCATTGTAACGGCGACCTACCATCGCGACACATCAGTCGTTCGTTAAACCAGGATCGAAAATCACATGTCAATTCGACCATTAACATCCGAACAAAACACATCGGTTCGACACTATATTTCCGAATCAATGTGTTGGTTCGAAGGGGGCAGAAAGTGGAGGCGGCAACGATTTACGTGGCAACCGCAGGAGAGAGAGAGAGAGAGAGAGAGAGAGAGAGAGCTGCATATGACAGGGAGGGGGCTTCGACGGGAGAAAAGAGGGACTGGAGAGTGTGAGCGACGAGCGATGGGATGGGGAGAGGCTTCGATTCGAGAAGAGGGAGTTGGTAGGAGAGGCAACAGAGGGGGTGGGGAAGGCGACGAAAGGGGTGATTAGGGTTAGGGTTTTGGTTGAAGAAGAAAGGAATATTTTGGTAATTTTATTTTAGGACAAAAATATAATAAAAAAATATCATTAAGTGTGTGGGAAGAGAGGAAATGGTATGTGCAAATAAAAGCTCCCTGTGTCCTCAAAGGAGTCCTCGAAGTGTAGAACATGCGCCATACAAGAGTAATTCAACACAGTGGTTAAGAAGAGACGACTATGGCCCATTTTGTAGCGCATGAGTTGCTCTGTTTTTGTTGCAATGCAGTTATTCCCGTCTTTGGATAGTCTCATAATTTTCATTCAATTGTGTGGCATATATTTAAAGTAAAAAAAAAAAAAAAAAAAAAAAAAACTAGTTTTTTTATTTTTATTTTTAAGTATTGAAAAAAAATTAGACATTGATAACTATCACCATGTTTGTTTGACGGATTAAATTAAATGAGATTATAAATACAATGTGATTGAATGAGAAGATTAATAATGTTGTGATATTAAATTAAAGATGAAAGATAAATAATATTTATTTATATGTAATACTATGATATGAAATTATATAAACGCCCTCAAACTAACAAATATTAGAATAATTACAATATATATATATAATAATAAGGGCTTTGCTTTAGACCTCCAGTGGGGGTCGACCCCTAGTGGCGTGGCGCGCTGGCATTCATTGAAACACAAAAAAAAAAAAAAATTTTTTTTTTAGGCCAATCACGGGTCTACACACACGATCTCCAGTGACCCCCACTGAGAGTCTTAGACACTTTTCTAATAATAAAAAATAAAAATGGAAGAAAACTCACGTGGGTGTGTCTTACCTTATAAAGACTTCGAATCTTGTGTAGGGTTTCCTGGTAGGACTCCCTATAGTGGTAACCAAAATGACCTTATTTTTATTTTTTATTTTCAGCTTCACACGACTTAACTCCCAAAAGAGAACCCCTCTCCTTCCGTCGCTCCAACGATCCCACCTTTGGCGAGCCCCACGCCTAGGGATGGCAATTTGAAATCGGCCCGACGGGGACCCGACCCCCCGACCCCGATCACAATGGTTTTTCCCTGAAAAATATCCCCGTGGGGACGGGGATGGTATTTGAAATTAAATCCCCGATTAGTTTCGGGCCGGGGACGGGGATAGCTTTCACAGCCCCGGACCCGGTCCGTCCCCGTCCCCGTCCCCGTCCCCGTCCCCGTCCCCGGTTTTCTCCCCGAAATGAAATTACTATAATACCCCTGTCAGTATATATTACTATAATCCCCGTCCCCTTCCTCACACAATCACACAAACACAGCTTAATTCGCGTGAGAAAGAGAGAGAAGAAAGTCACAGCTTCCTCATCTCCGCCGTCCTCCGCCGATCTGATAGCACCGCTCTTCCACCGCCCTCCTCAACTCTCTCACTCGTATCTTCTCTCTCGACTCTCTCACTGTCTTCACTCTCTCGTTCTCACCTCTCACTCTTTTTCAACTCTCTCGTTCTTCTCTCTCTCTCTCAGCTCTCTCACAGTCACGGGGACATCACCGCTACCACCGCTGGCCCCGCCACAGCCACCGTCACCGTCGATCTCGCCAACACCGTCGATCTGTTAGATCTGTCCTCTCTCTCTCTCTCTGATCTGATGTTGTTGTTGTTGATCTGTACTCAGATCTGTGTTGTTCAGAATAATTTTTTTTAATTTGTTTAATTATCTGTATTGTTCAAAATTGATATGTATTGTTCACAAAATTGATCTGTACTCAGATCTGGTTTGTTGATTTGTGATATTATATTGATTAGTTAGTGTTTTGTTGAACAAAATTAAAAAAAAAAAAAAAAAGCCCGGGGATATTTCGGGGTCGGGGAAACCTGATCCCCGTTAGGGGACGGGGACGGGAGGGTGATGGGCTCCCCTGCCGGGGATCGGGGGCGGGGGCGGGGATTTTGTAATCTTCGGGGATAGGGAGGGTGGTCCCCGGCCCCGCCCCGGTCCGTTGCCATTCCTACCCACGCCCTCCCTCCTTCCTCTCTCTCTTCTTTATTCTTCCTTCCCTTCTCTCTCCTTTCACCTCTCCATCTTTCTCCGCCTTTGCTCCGATTACCGCAATATAAGGTTTTTGCGATCTAATAGATCTAGAGTTTCCGCTGAGCCTCTCTGTCTCCTTATCTCCATTGATCCAATTTCAAAGAGGATGAAAGGATCAAATCTAAGCAACTATTTGCAATTCCATTATCACCAGGTTCATCAAGATTAACTATAATGATAGAACAAAAGTGAAATCATTTCAAAAAAAGGTAATGGATTAACTACAAAGATCAAAAAAAAAAAAATTTCAAATTGTTCTCAGCTTCACACATTCTGCTCCTCTTTTTTAATTTATATTTTTGTTTCCTCTGTTTATTGATGACTTTTGCTCTTTCTGAAAAGATAATGGATAATTGATCCCCATCTCCATTAGCTAGGTTCACTTGTAATTGGGTTGGAAGATTTGGCAGTTTGTAAGACGAGACCAAATGTAGAGTATAGGGGTCACCGGAGATTTGGGTTGCAGCGGCGAGGGTGAGAGCTGCCGAAGGGAAAGTGGGTTGGTCTTGCCAAAGAGCTTCCCACTACTTCTCTTCTCTCAATTTCTTTTTTCTTTTTGTTGGTGGCAATCGGGACGACGAGAGAGAGGAAGGGGAAGAGGATGAGTGGGGGGCTACTAGAGAACAAAGGTCACCCGAGGAAGAATGAGGGTGCCAGTGATACCTCAGGCCCTTTCTCTTTTTGTTTTTGTTTTTGTTTTGTTTTGTTTTTTTTTTTTTTTTTTAAATTTTAAAAAAAAATTGTCCTAAAACGACATAGTTTTTAGGCACTGGATGGAACCCTACAGATGATCTGGACTCTTACATAAATGCCTCCAAACTATATATATATATATATTGTTGCCATTTCATGCTAGAAACGATGAAAAATATTATAGGTTTCAAATTTTTTACAAAATAAATGATCAGGTCATTTGTTTGGTAAAAGATTAGTATCCTTAATATTACCCGAAAATGATTTGATTGAGAGTTGAAGAGGAGGGAGGCATTTATGTAATTTCATACCCTCTCCAATAACAATCCCTAGACTAAAATTCGAATCTCATATCCGCCTCAACTTTGTTGATCCGGCTAGACAAATAATCCGATCATAAACTCCTCAACCAAACATGCTTTGAGAGGCCTCACCACACTCTTACTCCAATCCCACCACTCATGCCAGATAATAAACATGGTCTATATGTTTGAATCGTTTTTGTTTTAAAAAAAATAAACGATAAATATAATTTTAAAAATAATAATTTATTTTTTATAATATAAATATGATTCAAACATATAGTTACTGATATTTGATCATATTGATTTTTTGTATAAATATTTTATTTAACTAGTCCTAAAAAATGAATAATTCAAATCATCGAATTTAGTCCCAAATTGGGTCTACCAAGCCCAAATATTCTCTCTAATTGAGATGACTAACTTAAGAGAATCCAAATTTTAAAGGAATTTAATTGATGACAATTTAAGATAGTAATTACACTTTTCTATTTTTTTTGGTTTGTTGTTGTTGACTATCTTTAAAGTGGTAAAAGATTAAAAAAAAAAATCCATTACCAATGTGTTTGGTTTATGGATTTAGAAACGGAAATAGAAAAGAAAAACTAGTGAAATCTCTTTTCAATTTTGTGTAATAGGTGAAGTTTAAAATATTTTTTTTATTGGCTAAGGTCTTTCGATGAAATTTTTCTATGATCATATTAGAGAAATTTCAAAATGTCTCTGTGTTGGGGCTAAAATTTCTCTGAGTTGTGCGAGAAATTTATTTGAGTCGGCGAAATTTCTCTGAGTTTAATTTTTTTTATGAAAATGTTGACGGACCTAAACTATTATGAAAATATTGTATGTCATTTATCTTACAAAATCTTAATATCAAAGATTTTTAAAAAAATTCCCCAAAAGGAAAATGTAGGTCTAATATGTGTAAAATATACACATATTTTCTCTTTCTCTTTTCACATCTTTTTTTTTAAATTCATGAATAAAACACAACCTAAAGATTTTATTTTTAGAAGTTTTAAATTAAAATTTATTTTAGCAATTCACTCTTAAGTTTCATTTTTTTAGGAAATTTTAAAGATTGAAAAGTAAAAAATTTTTAAAACAATTGACTAATTTCTTGTAATGTTAAAAACACTTTTCAGAATATTCTACTTTCTTATTTTTTGTGTTTTTTTATTTTTACTGAATTTTTAAAAATATTTTAAGCATTTTTTTTTAACATTTAAGACATACCTAACATAAATATACCTAAAAAGTAAAAAAAAAATTTGGAAAAAAAACCTTATAAAAATTCACTAAATACCAAAAACACCAACAAAAAAAAAAATACGAGAATTCAATATATATATATATTTTTGTATTTTTATGCATTTATTAATTTTTTAAAATACTTTTTCACAAATTTTTTACTTCTTAGATACATCTAAGTAAGGTGCATTTAAAAAAGTAAAAAAAATATTTAAAATTTAAAAAATATTCACTAAAAACAAAAAAAAAAACATGAAAATCAAAAAATTCATTTTTCAAAAAAATTTAATCCAAAAAACTCAAACTAAACACACTGAAAAGTATTTTTATTTACATTTATCAAACAAAAATATTAGGAAACATGAAAAACATTTTAAGATATTCACAATTTGTATGACAAATAGATCTTTAGAGAAATTACAATTCCCCCTTCCCCAGGAGTTAAGCACGGTAACAAAATAAATCAGGAATTTTTAATTTTATTAATTTAACTCTTAATCATTTGATTTATTTTTAATATAAATTATTTATCTAATTTTGCTATGTAAAATTGATTTTAAAAAATTATACTTTAGTCTTTATACCTACTAAAGTGTATGAAAAACGTTTAAAATATTATTTTTTATTGAGTTTATGACTAAAATAATACATTTCATCAATTTTACTAAATAAAAATAGATAAATAATTTATATTAAAAATAATATTTATATTGAGAAAATTAAACTTTTATTTTATTATAAAACTCAATTTTTTTTTTTTTTGTGTTGGCGTAATTTTCCTAGATTTTTTTTTGCTTATCAAATACATGAAGTTTTCGAGAAATTTTATTTTCACACACTTACTTACCTCTGTGTACACACTTAGAAATATTATTTTAATGACAATTATATCCTAAAATAAAATGACCATAATGGATATTAAAAGAGTAAAGTTAGGAATCATGAAAAAAATATCATGAAGATGATCATGAAAAATTCTTTACCTTTGGATTACCCATACAATAAAACATCACACACTAATAAAGAGATGAAAAATCTTCATGATAAATTTCCTGATATATTTTTCATGATTCCTAGTATGATTGATATTAAAAACGCCTTTACTATTATATTCAAATTTTCTTTATATACATTTAAAAAAAAAAGAAAAGTTAGTGCACATCTTTTGAGTAAAAAAAAAACTAAACCCTAATTTATCAATTGTTTCTCACTTCTTCTATTGTTTCTTACTTACTCTATTATCCATTACTTGTAAAACAATGCTCTCATAATTCTCTATCAGGTGTGTCAAAAAATATTTCAATGAGTCAATATTTTGAGCCAATTTCAATGATCAAAACTTTACGAAAGATAGACATAAACAAACAAGAACTAATCAAGCTTTATAGATACGGAAATCAACTTCTAATTCATCCCTGAAAACAATCAAGACTTGATCTTTTGAGCTAATCCAACAATCAACTAGTTCAAGATTAAAACTTTACGAATGATAAAGAGAAACGCAATATAAAATCTAATGAAATTTAAAGAATTGTTCAAGAATATCACAACCCAGCATCTGACCTAGAAGCAAAAATAGCCAATTGATGGATATCTTCTCGGTGATGATGGATTTCATGCTATGTTCTTGTTGGCAGAGCTTGCAGGAGGGAAGATTGGGGTTCATCCACAAATAGTGGGAGCTCGGTTGTGCACGGTGGCTTTGTGCTCGGCAATAAAGGTCCCGATAATGGAGTTGTCAATGGGTCATTTTGATACATCAGTTGTGTGGAAATGATGCTTTCAACCGAAATAGATAAAGGCATGTGGAAAGAGTGTTTATGTGGTATGTATATAAGATATAAGTTAGGGTATAATTGAAACATTAAGTTTGTGGAATGAGAAAAATAATCAATAACTAAATTGATAAATATATACATTGAAAAATAATTTACAATGAGATAAATATGTATGTGAAAATAGAATTTTTTGAAATTTTTAAAAATAATTTTATCTAAAAATTAAAAAAATACATTTACCAAGCTACCCCTTAATCCCATTTTGCATTCGTGCCCGCTTTTCGACCCAAAGATGGCACTCGCTCTCTCTCTCTCTCCACTCCCTGAGAGCTTATGAATCAGACATTTTGACCAAGTTTGGCAACACCAAAATAATCTATCTTTTTATCTTTTTTCATCACATCATCTCTCTACTTTTTTACACATCTTTTTATAAAAAGACAAAAAATACACTTATTTAGGTCTTTCCAAATAAGCCCTTTGCTTTGCTTTGAGAGAGAGAGAGAGAGAGGCCCGTATGTCAAAAACCCCCAAACCCACTCCTCTTCAACTCAATCTTCATCCTCTTCCCACTCTCTCAAAACCCTAGCAATGGCGACCACAGATGACGAGCTCCGGCAGGTTGACCCCATCGTCTGGAAAGCATTCGCCGGCACCTCCGTCCACATCCCCACCCTCAATTCTAGGGTTTTCTACTTCCCCCAAGGCCACGCCGAGCACTCCTCCTCCCCTCCATTTCTCTCTCCCCTCGTCTCATCTCAGCCGTTGATCCTCTGCCGCATCGCCGCAGTCAACTTACTCGCAAACCCCGAAACCGACGAGGTCTTCGCCAAGCTCCGCCTCCTCCCCATCGACCGCTCGCGCGATTATGGCGGTGGTGGTGTCGTTCGCGAAGATACTGACGCCGTCGGACGCGAACAATGGGGGAGGTTTCTCGGTGCCGAGGTTCTGTGCGGATTCAATTTTCCCGCCGCTGAATTTCGAGGCGGAGCCGCCAGTCCAGACGGTGTCGATTAGGGACGTGCACGGCGTTTCCTGGGAGTTCCGGCATATCTACCGGGGCACTCCGCGCCGCCATTTGCTGACCACTGGTTGGAGCAAGTTTGTGAATCCCAAGAAATTGATTGCTGGCGATTCAGTGGTGTTTGTGAGGAATGGATTCAGTGGTGAGCTTTTTGTTGGGGTTCGCAGAGCTGTGCGGTCCAATGCCGATTGCGGTGGGCGGTGGAATTGTGGTGGTGATGGTGGGGGGAAAGAGGGGTTTTGGAGGAATGGAAGAGGGAGGGTTTCGGCGGAGTCGGTAGCGGAGGCTGCAGAGTTGGCGGCGCAGGGGATGGGGTTTGGGGTGGTGTATTATCCAAGAGTGAATAAATAAAATCATAAAAATATAATTACAAAACACACTTTTAATTTAAAATATTAGTATTTTTAAATTTAAATAATAGCGTGAAAACGTGTTTTAAAAATTCATTTTCAATATAAAAACAAAATCACATCGCGTACTTACCCTTTTTTTTCCCTTTCTTTTTTCTCTCTCTCACACACTCACATCACATATATATAATTTTTAATATATATAAATTTTATTTTATAAAATAGAGATCAATATTAAATATATATAATAATAATTTATAATAACAAATAATAATTAATTATATAAAATGATTAATTTTTTACTTTAATTCTTAAAATTTATTTTTTTATTTTAAGGTTTAAGATTTAGGATTTAATTCTTAATTTTTTTTTTATATTTTAGGATTTAGGAATAAAATTTATTTTTTTTATTTTAGAGTTTAGGATTTAGGGTTTAACAAACATATATAATTTTTAATATATATAAATTTTATTTTATAAAATTGAGACCAATATTAAATATATATAATAATAATTTATAATAACAAATAATAATCACTTATATAAAATGATTACTTTTTTACTTTAATTCTTAAAATTTATTTATTTTTATTTTAAGATTTAAGATTTAGGGTTTTATTCTTAATTTTTTTTATTTTAGGGTTTAGGGTTTAATTCTTAAAATTTATTTATTTTTATTTAGGATTTAGGGTTTAGCAAATATATATAATTTTTAATATATATAAATTTTATTTTATAAAATTAAGACCAATATTAAATATATATAATAATAATTTATAAAAGCAAATAATAATTAACTATATAAAATGATAATTTTTTTACTTTAATTCTTAAAATTTATTTTTTTTATTTTAAGGTTTAAGATTTAGGGTTTGATTCTTAATTTTGTTTATTTTAGGGTTTAGGGGAAAAAAATTATTTTTTTTTTATTTTAGGGTTTAGGTTTAATTCTTAAAATTTATTTATTTTTATTTTAGGGTTTAGGATTTATAATTTAATTCTTAATTTTTTTATTTTTTTATTTTTTTTTTATAAATCCTAAACCCTAAATCCCAAACTCTAAAATAAATTTTATTTAAAAAATAAATTTTAAGAATATATAAATTTTAAAAATAATTTTTTTTTATAGTTTAGTTGATTATTATTTGCTATTATAAATTATTATATATATTTAATATTGGTCTCAATTTTATAAAATAAAATTTATATATATTAAAAATTATATATGTTTGATGTGCGTGTGTGAGTGCTGTGGGTGTGTGTCACAGAGAGAGAGAGAGAGAGAGAGAGAGGGAAAAAAAAATGAGTGTGAGTGCATGATGTGGTTTTGTTTTTTTATTGAAAATGTGTTTTCAAAACACGTTTTCAGGTTGCGCTATTATTTAAGCTTGAAAATGCTAATAGCAACAGTGTTTTCTTAATTAAAAGCGTGTTTCGTAGCCACGCTCTTACAATTTTATTTATTTTGTGCGCTTGGGTCAAAACATGCTGAAAGCGTGTTTTGTAAACACGCTTCAGTTTATTCTGGGAATTTCGACCAAACTAGGCTTAATTTGGGAAAAGCCACGTATGTTTCACTTTAATTACGGTTCCATCACTGATTTTCTGGTTTTTTAATTGGGTTTGAGTTTGCTACTCAATCAAACAAAGAGATGGTTTCAGTTTTGATACATATTGACTTGCTTATAGGAACAAAATTCATCAGTTTAGCTCTTGATTTTGTGATAATATTGTCTGCCCCTTGCCCTTTGGAGTACTTTCTGTGATTATTGGAGTCCTTGCTAATTTGAATTGGTTGATTTTTTATTTTTATTTTTGAATGGTACCTTTTATCAAGTTTTGTGATTATTGTCAATTCTGTTCTGGGAAAAAATGTCTGGCCACTGTGGGGGTTATGTTCCCAGAAACAATTCTATTTCTATGGGAAAATATGAATTTTATTTTTCCACCATGTTTTGTTGTAGATCAATAGAAGTAGAAACATTTTGGCTGTTTTGATCCTTTGGTTTCAATCATCTCCCAAGGTCAGGGCTGACTAATTGGTTTGGGGTTGGCCTTTTCTGTTAGTTTTTTTTTAATTTTTTTATTTAGATCCTTCTACATTAGAAGTAAAAAAAATTGACACAAATCCAAAAAAAAAAAAAAACCGATGAAGACAAAAGTTCAGGAAAAAATGTGGCTTTTTTATGCCAATCCCAAACTTTGTTAGTGGTAACGCCACTAAAGCAATGGCTTTGGGTCCCAATTTGAAAAGGCCCCCCTAATTTAAACAAAAATACTGTTACATATACGTTTTCAAAAGATCCACTTAAACAAGACATCCGCACGGCAACCAAGAAAAAAAAAAAAAAAGAAGGGACAGGGCCTTCACCCAGGAGCTGAGCATAATACATGTTCTACATATTAGAAAGGCCTTCGTCGGTTTGGTATATGTTTGTAAAAGACACCCACTTTACATTTTTAGAATGTCCACGTTGGAAAAAAGCTTCACTTATTTCGGAAAAAATCCAATCAATTATTTTAAGAAGGTTCACTTTACAAAAAGACCTCTGCTAATTTTGAATATGTTCTACAAATTTAGTTTTCACCATTTTTTTTTCTTAGCATAGTCTTCCCTTTGAATATGACTTCTATTTACTAGATAACTCATTTTCATTTCATAGCCCCTGAAAGTTTTTAAATGACTCCCAAAATCTTAGTTGTAAAAATTGAAGAGAAAAATAAAATTTTACAATATAAAAATTTACAAGTATTATTTAAATTTATATTTAAATATAAAAAGTCTTGCATTGAAATTTCTCCTTAGGCCTGGTGTAGGGTGAAGCTGACCGTGCCTAAGGAAGAATTTTGTAAGCTTTAATTTTGTCAGGCTAGTTCATGCACTCCATTGGTTTCATGATGCTTAAATTTAGTCGTGACCTTTAGGTTGTATATGACATTTCAAGTTGCCAATCACTTGATGCAATGACTTTATCATTTCATTATATACAGAGGGGTTGGTGTGGCTTTTCTAATGTGGACGTGGGTAATTTATTTGGTCTAGTACTTATAATTATTTTATTGTGGTGAAAGTAGTTCAAAGTGAAGAGTGCATAATTTAGTTGCAAGCAAGGCTATTTCCTTCTTCCAATCTACTTAAGTTGACTAATGAAATGGCCTTTGATAGGGCCGCGTGGAAAAGAAGGATTCATGTAGCCGACCTCATTTGATGGGACTTAAGGCTTGGTTTGGTTTGGTTTGGTTATGTGCCCTTTTTCGTGATATATTGGGTGCCATAATTTTTTTTGAACAAGTTAATTGAAAAATAATTTGAAAGAGATGCTTCTTCATCCATCTAAGAATTAATCTCATCAAGGTTTTTTTTTGTTTTTTTCAAACATACTTTTTTTGGGGGGTTTATTGTAAACAATTGGTAAATGTGTGGGTGTCTTGAGGGGTCCGAGTGCGCCCGACAGTTCAAACCTTCGGTCTGGTTTTACAAGTGTGCAATGTAAAACATAATGAGAGTCCAAATTTAGCAAATCCATAGAAAATTCGTCAATCACAAGAAATGCCAAAAATAAACTACGTCATCAGACTCAGAATTGCCACCTAATCTTTTGGGAAAACTAGGAAATCCATGATTCATGCCAAAGGCCATTGTCCATCACAACCAAAGTGTGTCGGCTCGGGAATTTAGGTGTGAGCGGGGAAGGTCATGAATTGAGCACTCCTACTCACCTGATCATAGATCGGCCTCTACCAATTCACAACATGAGATTCATTACCAAAATATGCTCATGTTCCGATTATTAATATTAGAGTTATTATGCGAAGCAAGCAAATATAGTCTATATCACATACTTTGGAATACTTTGATTTGATGCGTTTTTAGAAAAGAGTTTGAAGATGTGTAACTCGAAGAAAAGATGAGTTTACATGCATAGAAATCAAGATCACCCCAACTTGAGCAAAGTAACCTCTATCCATCAGCAATCAAAGAGATATCTCAAGTAAGCAAATAGATACATGGTAAAATGTTAGACATAGTAAGAAAAACATGTATAAACGGGATACAAAGATGAAAGAAGCTCACCTAGTACTCATTTGCATCAAGCCAAGTGCAAGGGATTAGAAAAATATGCATGATCCTGGATGTAAGAAAATTAATGCAATACATGCACAAGAATGCAACTAAAGACTTGGCTACTAGCATATGACATGTGAACTATCGCAAGGTATGGGATTGCGCACAAAATCACATAGAAAATAATGAAAGCACCAAGTATAATAAGCCAAGCCTTATGCATGAAGAATGAATGCAAAGCAAGGAAAATGATATGAAACAAAACGTGATGCCAAAATAATATGGAAAACGTAAAATAAAAGCGATAGAGAGAAGGAGAGAAGGGAGACATACATCAAAGCTACAAACAAAAGAAACTACGCAACAAAGATAATGGAAGCAACTACTAACAAAATAAAAGCTAACATGGATGATTTAACTATACTAACAAAGTTATCAAATAGAAATATGGAAGCAACTAATCAATAGAAGCTAAGAAACTAAATCATAATGATCATAGAAGCGACTCAAAGTAATGGAATTGAAATCAAAGAAAAGAAATATAATCTACATCTCTTCTTCATGGAAAAGGGCAAAATGATGCTAAAACCTATGTCAAAATAAATGGAGAGAATAGATTACTATTCATTTCTAAGAGGAAGCCATGTTTGGCTTCCAAGAAAATGAAAAAGAGAGTGATAAGAAAGTGAGAGAAAATGATAGGAAATGGTAAATAACCACCATAATACATGAAACTCATCAAAAATAATTAGAAGCTCATCTTCTTACTCATGGAAGATGGATGTAAACATCCATTTCCATGTTCAAAGGGTTTGAGAAGAGAGCTTCGAACTCTTTTGAAGAGGAAGCACTTGTTTGGCTTCTAAGAAAATGGAAGAGAAAACAAGAGAAGATGAGAGAAAATGCAACAATTACTACATTTAATCAACTAATTAATCTACAAATCAAACAAACAAGCCTACTAATCCACTAGAAAGCATTGAATCAAGACAATCAAGCCATGTTTGGAAGATGAGAAAAATAGGTGAGAAAATGCAAGAAAATGAGAGAAAATGCAAAAAAAACAAGAATTCATATCATCATCAAATCCTATGGAGTGGTGGTAAATCCTCTCCTCTATCTGCAAGCCCAATATAATCAATCAAATCTCCAATAATAGTAATGAATAGAGAGTGTTTGGGAGAAGAGAAAAAAAAAACAAAACAAAACAAAAGAAAGTAGAGAATATGAAAGAAAATACCTTATAAGAGCAAAGCAATAAGAAACAATTTTAATTTTCCTCTCAAGCTTCAATGGAGTCTCATGGATCTTCAAGCTTGATCTTCAATGGAGGAGAGAGAGTGTTTTGAGAGTATTTGGGCGGAGTTTTGGTAAAGTAAGGAGAGAGCAAAGCCTTTTTTTCAAATCTCTACCCAAATGGTTGTATTTATAAGCCAAAGAAAGGTATCAACCAAGAGAATATGCTCAGGATATCCACATGACATATTTCAAAATGCTTGGGGACCACTCTTAATCCAAATGGAATATTCCAAGATGCTAGGAGAACCACTCAAGAAACTGTTTGGTTGAGAATGTAGTCTTAGGCAAATCAGGAAATGCTTTTACAGTTGGAAATTGATTTAAAATCTTGGAATTAGGGATCAATCTAAGGAATTTTGGAATCTTTTTTGGAACTGGGACCTCTAATTCTCCAAAGGGAGGGGGCTTTTATAGGCTTTGGGGGTTTGGAATATGCCTCTAGATTCTATGGATCCGGATGGCATATTCCAAGATCCTTGGGACACCTCACAAGAAAGCTGTTTGGCGAACGTCAAAATAGGTTGCATTGGATAAGACTTGTCTAGCCGGTGTAGAATGATCCGACCTATTTCCTTAAAAATTTGCGCACTAAATCAGAAAAGGCCTGGACACGCGTCCACGGACCAAAGTTGTTCAGTGTGTTGCATGGAAGTTGTCCGGCCGACCTAGCCTTATCAGGCAAATTTTCTTGAAAGGTTTCCCCTATTTTCTCATTTATTTTGGCTTTCTATGCTAACTCTTTTGAAAAGCGGATCAAACATTTTTTGAAAACACAATTTTAAGAATGGCCAAAATGAATGAAAAAGTTCCCATTGCCTTAAAAAACATTTTTGAAAATAGATTTTAGGGTTCTGAAAACGTTTTGGCCAAAAAGGGTATGAGGCTAGGAATCTCCTCCATTCGAAAGACTTGCTTGAGGATAACTTGAGATCCTTTTTTGTTTCATCATCGTGGAATCGCTTTGGGGCTACACAAGTCTTAGGGCCAGTCAAAATTGGGGTGTCTACTATATGCACGGGACTTTTAGATAGAACAACATACCTTGTAGACGTAAGTTTTGATAAGCCAAGAAGTCAAGTCCCTTGGAACATCTCCAATGGACATGTCTTTTCTTAAGTGGCATGTGAAATAGTAAAAAATGACATGAAAAAGTTCCGACCATAATGCTAAATATCTATGTGGCATTTGGCTTTCCCTCTCCTATGTCAAACTTGACATATGAGGAAGGAGATGGCAATCTTATTTTTTTTAATTCGTTTAATATGTGGGACCCATATAATGCGTCTTTTCCCCCCAAACATTTAATATGAAAGTTGTTATATCAAAGTAAAAAATATAATAAATTAATAAATTTGACATATTGGGTGGAGTGCTTATTTTTATATATGTCAAATTGACACATAAGCCTTCAAAAAAATTTGGCAATTTGGCATATCCAAATTTGAAAGTTGGGTTGAGCAGACCTAAATGTATGTAAAATTTTTAAGGTAATCAATTATTTTGAACAGCCTAGTAAGTGAAGAAAGCGAGGGCTCCTTTCTCACTCTTTCTCTATGAAAACATATATGTATTCTCAGAGTAGTTGGACAAGATTCATGAATGCTTGAATGGAATAGATGTTGCTGGGAACTTACTCCCGGTAGTGTGGTCTATTTGCAATCTCCCATTATTTGCCATCCAAATGAAAGCATAATTGTAAACTGCATATCATGTAAACTATTAGCCCATAATCGGTTTTAGGTATGATTTATGCCGTTGGCTATGTGAAGACAAATAAAGGTAACAAGAGCAAATTCTAATGTTTAAGGAGGCCAGATAAACATTATCTTGTGCCCATGTGCATGTGTCTCTTGACCTGTTCCATCCATGGTTTATAAATCTTGTGCCCATGTGATTTAATGTTAAATGTATACGTGTGACATATCAATAGCTGGCAAAAAATAGTTCGTGTGTCATATATCAGTATGTCACATTTTCTTTGCAGTTGCGGGAATATGCCAAGTCTTACTCTTATTGTCAGTAAATACAGAATTGGGGAAGCCTCTCTCTCTCTCTCTCAAATATTAAGTTACAAAGAGCTCATCCAATTTAAATTTTAATTTCTGAGAAATATTTAATGAACATGCTGTGATGCTGCTTTTATTAACGACCATCCCTCCCCCTTCTTTGGGAGGATACTATTTACACCTTCTTAACTAGCCTGAAGTTGTTATAATCCTCCCTGCCACAGGTTACATGGGATGAACCTGAAGTTCTGCAGAATGTGAAGAGGGTCAGCCCGTGGCAAATTGAGTATGTCGAGCCCACACCACCGCTCCATTCCACATTCCCTCCAGCAAAGAAATTCAGATTTCCTCAGAATCCTGGGTTACCAACTGATGGAAAGGGAGACCTCTTCATTCCTATACCAGGACTAAGTAATTCAATGATAGGGTACTTGAAGCCATCATTGATGAATTACAATTCTTTTCCTGCTGGCATGCAGGGAGCCAGGCAAGATACATTTTTTGCATCAAGTTTATCCAACTTGATTAGTGAAAATACACATCAGATGTGCAAAGATAAATTTTTTGGCAACAACATGACACCAAAGGTGAGAACTGTGTCTACTGAGCTGAACATTGGCAGTTCGCAGGACAATTTGTCACCCGATAGTCAGAGCAGTGTGCATTTCTATGGCAATGAGCTAGCTCAAAAACAGGGCCGCAACCCCTTAACAGAAGCTGGTTTGGGTTCGTTCCAGTTGTTTGGTAAGATAATCCATATGAAAGATCCTGTGGAGAGTGGCTTTGATGATGTTGGTTGCGCAGAAGATAATGGCAGTCAAATGTTCAAAGAAACTGAAGGTGTGAAAAATTTGTCGGATGTTTCTTTTACTTGCCCTTACACAAAACTACTTGATGGCCTTGATGTTGAATACCAAAGAGCTCCAGCTGTTGAAGCATGTTCTTTATGAATAAGTGGTCTTTTTGACTTTATCAAATTAGAAGCTGTACAGGTAAGAATGTCTTTGTTGTTATTATGCTAAATTTGATCTTATGATGAAAATGCAGAGCATGCTGATAGTTTTTACATGTATCAGTTGAACTTTAAGTCTTCACCTTGTCAAATTACTGTTGGTTTTCAAAACTTTGGTTAACTGGTCTTTTGGACAGAAGAAAAGGGAGGGAGGGGGGGCGGCGGCAAGAGAAAATAAAAAGGATTTTCTTATTGGCATGGCAACACAATGATCAGATTCGTAAATGATGCTCTGAAAATATTGGGTCGCTTTTAATTAAGCCGTATCCTAAGAACTTGTGTTGGCCACAAATCCTTCTTGGTTAAACCATATTGTGCAGGAGACCTGGATTTGCACCTCTGTACTTTAAACCCAAGGCTTCTCCATCCTGGATTTGCACCTCTTTTTTCTTTCCTATTGTTGTAATTGTTGAACACTACTAGGATGTTTCAGTACCTATGTCAAGTTAACATTTTCTCTTTAGCGTTCTTTAACAAATAACACATATATTTTGAACTAGATAATTTGCTGAACAATATGAACTTACTTGCATGTATGTGTAGTTTCACTGCCACGTTATACTGGAAATGGGTAGAAAGGGGTATTCTGTAGCTTATATATCTATCAACTTTTATAGTGCAATTATTATATGTATTTTAACTTGATCGTTGCCTTTTTCTATGCACAACTTTTTTATTGAATACACATTTTTATTTTTTTTAATGTTTTCTTTTCTTGTTAATGACCTACATTGCTTATCTCTGGGAAAAAAGTGGAAAAATGACAACCCATGTGACATGTTTTTACTACAGCACACCATGGATATGAAATTTCTGTGAGAGTTGTTATATCTGGTGGGTAATACTGATAATTCTCTAATGCATATTTACATGAAATTTAAAATTAATCATTGTTTTTGCTCAATATAAATTTGATTTCTTTCCAGAGGAAAACAATGTTGATTACTGAGCATGTACTTGGATATGGACATGTCCAAAAGCTGGTATCAAAATGGCAATACCAGCTCCAAAATTTGACATGATACAGAGTGCCAAAATGTCATAATTTAGCAATGTTGTTCCAACGGTGAAAATGTATTTTCATTACAAAATGTCAATTCTAAATATTATTTGTGGGCCCTATCATGGGAGAGATATAAATGCTATTTGGCATTGCTATAATTTGGCATGGAAGATAGCAGTCAATTGGAGATTAGTTTGGAAGAGTTGTTACCAAATTTTAGCGTTGGCATGGAGGATAGCACACTGATAGAGATGCTCTAACTGCCTACTATACCCTAGTATTAAGTGGAATGACAAGCATTTGCATTGATGTAGATGCCTCACTGCCACAAATGAAGAGGGGACAAAACACAAAAGAAAGTTTTGATGGTTGAGAATTCCATCTGAACCTTTATTCATTTATTCTCTTTGGATGAGAAATTTGCATATTAAATTTCTGTTATGACTATAAAGTTACAAATTTTCTTACTACCGAGTTTGTCTGATACTTTCCATTGCATTTTGGTCTCCAGGTACCTAAGGCAGGCAGGAAGCTGGCTCGTAAACTGACTCTTGTAGTAGTAACCTGTCTATGGTGGTTTTCTTTAATCAGTTTTTTTACTTGTACAAAAACCAATCACTAAACCAAACACAACCCACTCACATGAGGTGGGATCCACTAAAAGTTGGAATCCACCTCATATGAGAGTTTTGTCCGGTTCTGTGGTTGATTTTTGTGTTCCTAGACTTTTTCTTCTTTAATTTGCATTGTTGGATTTTTGAGACTGTTGTATAATCAACAGGTAGATTTATATGAAAGCTTTTAGATTGTGTCAATTTTTCATGGTTCACTCTTTCTTAAAGAATGCAGGCAAAAGTTGTTGATTGTTTTCTTAAATGATAATCAACCAACAGTTTTACTTTTCCGGTTAGGGAAGGCAACACAAACTGGAGAAGTCATTAAGTTAACACAATTTATGTTTTGGATGAATTTTACATCGGGATGATGTTTACCTATTGGTATCTGCATGCTTAAATCATTGATGATGATTTTGAGTGCTTAATTTTTAGAATGAAAGTGACAGCTATACACGAGCAAGGGCTTTACAGGCAAGAAGTCACAGAGATAGCACAAGCACTTGGTTATGGCTTTTCATGGTGTGGTAGTTCTTCAGAGATTTTTGATCCCTTTGATGATTATTTCATACTAAATGAAGGGTGGTCTTCATCACATTCTTTTTAGGGTTTACCAGTGTTGGGCAGGAGGTATTCTCACAAAATGTCGGTGATTGAGTTAAATTACTGGAAAAATGTGTAAGTTTTGTTATTACATATTTACCTTTCATTAGTTATGAATTTTCAACTTTATCATTTTCTAATTGAGCAAAAATTGACTTGACACAACTTCACCAAAACATGGATGGTACCAAGTATTTCTTTATTGTATTAGCATAGATTATTTACGAACACAATTACAAACTAATTGAAAGAAAGAAATAGAAAACTATTTATTTCTAGACTTGATAGCAGTTAATCTTGACATATATCTTTGCCCTTCAAGCCCTTTCCATTGTTTGCTAGAAACACAGTTCTAATTTTCCGGAGTCTAGCTGAGGCATCCTTCATGTTGATCCTCTCGTTCGGCTGATCTTTCAAACAGTCCATGGCTAAACTCAAGACTAACAACACACATTGCTCCTTAACAGTGAAATTTACATCTTCAGATTCACTTCCTATCAAATTGGAGTCCATAGCTAGAAGTATTGAACCAGCATGACCCCGCAATATCATGTCACTTACCCAACTTTTCAAGCTCATTTCTCCTTCAAACATTTTGCCCGTCGGCTTCTTCCTTCTGAATACTTCCATCAACATAATTCCGTAACTGCACACATCACCTTTTGCAGAGACTATCCCTTCCATTCCATACTCTATGCATCATATTGCAACTCATGATCAATATAATATCAATTAATTCAATTAAGTCCAGAGAAGAAAAAATTGAAAATTGTGAACCTAAAAGGTGGCCGTTATGTACCTTATCAGGCGGTATATGTAATGCCAATACGCATTATGTAACAGTCCGGTTCACAAACCGCAATTTAAAAAATTGGTTTTAGAGTGTTGGTAATAGTTTTTTCAAAAAATATGATCCTTGATATGTATCAGCTGATACTCTGGATCATCTAACCTTTGATGTGTCGGCCGATACTCTCAATCATCGTAGTATTAATCGATCTACTTTCATTTGGTATTTTGGCCTAAATTCCTCGAACCCTTGGTACTCAATCAAATCCTCTATTTAGACACATTGTGGCATAGATTGTGAGAATAGGTATCGGGAATACAACTACAATTATTAGGGAATCTATTGCCTAATGATTATTAGACAATAGATGTCTTAATAATTATTCCCTAATTTTTTTTGGATGTCTTCCCCAATTAATGAACCAAAAGAATTAATGAGAAACAATAAATAGCGAGAATCACCTGGTGCCATGTACCCAATTGTGGCGAGGGTCTTGGTTTGTGCTATATACTCTCCTTCACCGAACAGTTTCGCAATTCCAAAATCGCCAACATGTGCAACCATATCCTCGTCAAGCAAGACATTGTCGGGCTTCAAATCACAGTGAACAATAGGTGTTGTAAGACCGTGATGTAGATGTTCCATTGCTAATGCAACATCTATCATTATGTTCAACCTTTGCAAGACATCCAAAAAATTATTGTGAGAATACAACCATTTTTGAAGGCTCCCATTTGGCATGTACTCGAAGATTAGGGCTTTGAAATTCGTGTTACTACAACTGCTAATATTTTAAGAAGGTTTCTGTGTCGAATATTGCACATAACTTCACATTCAGCGTCGAAACTCTTGAATGATCCTTCCGTTTGCAAATTGAAAACCTTGATAGCAACACTCATCCCATTTGAAAGGATTCCTTTATATATAGAACCAAAACTCCCTGTACCGAGTAGGTTGCTTTCACTAAATGCATTTGTTGCTCATACAAGTTCTTGATATGAAAATCATCTCCATGAATGAATCATTGAATCTACTCGAATTGGTAGTGCCATATTGACTTTTAGACATCTTATCCACACAAAGGCTGCCACAAGTATTGCAAATGCAATTGCCGGTAAGATATATTTCAGTAAATCCAAACTTTTTCTTGATTTGTGAATAGTTTTGCATGGCGGGACTTGCAATTGAGGTGCACCACACAACCCAGAGTTTTGCATAAATAATTCAGCAGTGAAGTTTGTGAAATGCCCTCCAGTAGGAATTTCTCCTTGCAAGTTATTGAAGGAGAGATTCAAATATTGAAGATACCTGAGTACCTCTAGTGATTGAGGAATGTCTCTGGACAAATTGTTATGGGATAGATCCAAGAATTCTAAGTTTATCAATTTGCCCAATGATTGAGGAATAGGTCCTTGTAGTTTATTATGTGCCAAGGAGAGAGTAACTAATGTTTGGGCTCCTCCAATGGTGCTTGGGATTTCGCCTGATAACTGATTCCATGATAAGTCTATTTCTGTTATGACCCTTAAATTTCCAATATCTAGTGGTATGTAGCCAGTGAGAGAATTTGAGGACAGGTTTAGACCGAGGAGATCTCTAAGGCTCCACAAGGTTAAAGGTATTGTGGAATTCAAATTGTTGGATTCCAAGTAGATATGTCTCAGGGTTTTTTGTTCACCCAAGCATGTTGGTATTGATCCATTTAGCTTATTGTTACTTTGATACAAGTCTCCCAAATTCTTCAACATACAATGATCATTTGGGATGGTGCCTTGTAACCTATTGTGTTCAAGATACAAGCGGTCGAGGCATTCTAACCTTCCAATTGTTGCAGGGATAAAGCCAGTGAACTCGTTGTCATCTAGACTTATGACATTCAAGCCGCACAAGTTGCCAATGCCAACGGGAATTTCCCCCTTGAGTTTGCATCCGAATGCTTCCAATTGTTGAAGAGAAGTGGAGAGATTCCCAAATGAAGCTGGGAGGATGCCATTGAATTGATTCCACGCTATTCCCAAATCTTTCAAATTGTTGCAATTTGCCAGAGAAGTAATTAAATTTAATTCCAGAGAAGAAGATTCCCGGGTAAGATTATTTTCAGAGACAGAGAATCTGCGCAGGAGTCTTAGATTTTCAAGTGTATTGGGTATGGAGCCGGTGAATGAGTTGGAGGTCATGAATAGGATGGTAAGTTTGGATGCATTGGAGATGGAGCTTGGTATGGTTCCACTGAGTTTATTTCCACCTAGGTAAAGCTCTTTAAGATTGGGAAGCCAGAGGCCAAGGCTTGATGGAAGATGGCCTGAGAGCTGATTCCCATTTAGGCTAATGATTCTTGCTGTTGATATGTTGAAGATTTGGGAGGGAATCAAGCCGGTTAAGCCTGTGAAAGAGACAGACAATCTCTCAAGATTAAGGTTACCAATTTCTTCTGGTAATGTACCTGCACACAATGTGAAATTTAAATCTTGGGTTTTTAAGAGGCCTAGTGGCTTCCAAACAACAGCTACGGATTTACAATGCAAACTTGTAGGGAAAAGACCAAGTAAAGTTTGGGAAGTACCTGTCAACTTGTTCAAAGCAAGACCTAATTCTCTTAGCAATGTAAGGTTCCCAATGTTGTTAGATATGCTTCCTGTGAAATCATTACTTTCCAATGATAATATTTGAAGCCATTTACATTCCCACAAGTTTGGTGGAAATTGGCCAGAAAGCTTATTGGAATCAAATCGTAGTTCTTTAAGGAAAGGGAGATCATACTGAATGTCCAATGGGAGGCTTCCAGATAGGCTATTGTTTTTGAAATCAATTACTCTCAATGAAGACATGTTGAAGATAAAAGATGGAATAGGCCCTGTAAGAGAACCACTTTCTGCATTCAATACCTCCAAATTGACAAGATTGCCCATCTCTAATGGAAGTTCACCTGCCAAGTTGTCAAAACCAGGACATTATTATCTTTTGGTAAATTACAGTGAGCTCCTTTGAGATTTAGAAAAAATATAAGCTCTATAATTTTAATATAATTATACTGAAATTTTCTTTTAAAGAAGTTTAAAGAGATCAAAACTATTGCAAATGGTATGAAAATATAAAGGTACACATGGTAAAATATATATTTCAATGTAAAAGAGATGATAATATTATTTTTTAATTTATACAACTAACAAATTTCTGATGAAAAGAAGACCAAGTGTTATATGAATTAAATTTTATGTGAGCTTAGTGTAATTATACTAAACTTGTGAGACTTCTTATATTTGTTTTTTCAAATCTCTCACCTATCATCTTTTTACATCCACAAAAAAGTAAAAGAGAGACATTGGGTTAGTATTTAGAGTTTCAATTTTTAATTTAAATAAAGCAATTTGTATGAAGTTACAAGTAGAACTTGCATTTAAGGGAGTAATGTGAATATATAGGCACATGATTTCTATTTTTTCTGTTTATTTATTATCTCTTTACTAATTAGGATTTAGCATGAAGAGGATGGAGATGACAGTTAATACAGTACTTTTATTTTGATGTTGGAAGGTGAGAGGGAGATTTATAATCTAGCTTTGGGCCGTGGAGGAAGTCGGACTGGGTAGGGCCGAGCACGTTTGGGCCGAGCTAATTTGGGCCTGTTCCGAGTGGGTTTCACTCGGTTGTGGCTCGGGCCCCCTGTTTAGGCCGAGCTAACTGGGGCTTTCCTGGAGTTGATCTTGCTCGGTCGAGGCCCAGGCCTGAGGTTCAGGTCCCATGTTTGGACCGAGTTTACTTGGCCGAGATGACCGCCTGCCAACCCGGGTTCCATGGGTCGCACGCGTAGCTCGACGGGAAATGTCTTCTGTGCACCGCTCGACCTATCTCGAACTCGGCTCTGCCAGAATGCTACAGAGCTCGACCGTTATGGGGCTCGATGAGTGGAGCACTCAGGCACGTTATGAAACACGGTCGTGGAAGGCCGAGGTAATGCCGCCGGGCTGCCGAGTTCCCGCTAAAGTTGTCTGACGGTTTGGTTAGGTGGTGTTCGCTGGATTTGTGCTGACAGATGGGAGAGAAACTCCACGTATCGAGAGACTAATGGGTGCAGAGTTGAGCTCAGAAAGTATATAAGCATGACTGCGTCCCCCATGCCGGGGATGGAACATCATTTGGTGAGAGAAACCTAAAAACTCAACTCTCTTCCTCTCTCTCTCTCTCTCTATCTTTTAGTGTGTGCTAACTTAACCGTCCGAGGGGTTTTCCGGCAACACACCGTCGGGTAGCTCACCGCTGTTGTGTTCTCAGGTCGATCGGATAGATTCGGAGTTTGGACGAAAGGAGTACGGATAACAACGAATATCTTTTTCTCGTACAGAAGGTATTTAGGTAATTTTACATTTTATGTACCTTGGTGAAGAGCGAGGTGATGAGGGATTATAGGGTAACTTTATTGAGAAAATTGTTGAAAAGTTCAACTTAAAAGGAAGGTATGAGGCATTAGGTCCAGTAGATATTTTTTTGTTGGTGAAAGATCCAATTGTGAAATAGTTTGTTGAGAAATCATTTTTTCTGTTTTCAATTTTATCTTTTAATTTATCTGTTAATTTTTTTTTAATCTGTTTAATTTTTAATATTTGTTCAAATTTATATCTATCTATTCAAATTATTGTCTATCTGTTTAAATTTATATCTACCTGTTCAAAAATTTTGACTATCTGTTCAAAAATTTTCCCTTATTTATTCAAATTTTATTTTCTGTTCAATTTTTTTGCTGATATATTTAAATCTATCTGTCCAAAATTTATTAGCTGTTCAAATTTTATTATCTGTTTGAAAGCTCATTTTTCATATCTGCTCAAATCTTTCTCACGGTTTTTCTCTCTTCAGGAAATTTTGTAATCTGTTCACTTGCAATATGTTTCTCAATCTGTTCAAATTTTATTATCTGTTTGAAGGCCTATTTATCCTATCTGTTCAAATCTTTTTCTCTGTCTCTCTCTCTAGGCAATTTTTTTATTTGTTCATTTGCAAGTTGGTTCTCAACAACAACAACAACAACAAAAATCAAATCACAGATCAACAACAGATCTGAGCCAGATCAACAACAACGACCACCAATCCATACATTATTCCCCATTTGATTTCTATAGTATTCAACTATCACAAATCCAACAATCACCAACCCAACCCAACCCAACCACCACATCCATTCCTCAATAATCCATAACTTTACTCAACTCTCATCTTTGAAGAAATCCGAAGTTCAAATCAGAAAAAGGTGGTGATAGAGGAGGCAATCCACCTCTTTTTTCCTTTATCTCAAACTAAAACAACCATAGTAGATTTATCCTCAGGATGTTTGGGACGTCGACGATGATGCCTCCGTCGATAGCAGTCTAAGATGGGTAAAACCGCCAGATCTGAGACGTAGTCGATTTTTCTCCAACGATCTTTAGAAACCTTAATCTCATCTCTATTTCAGACCGAAGGTGGTGGATCTGGATCTGGATCTGGATCTGGACTGAACGGAAAGAGAGAGAGAGAGAGAGAGAGAGAGAGAGAGAGAGAGAGAGAGTAGTGAGATCGGTGGAGCCTCAGATGGTGGTGACGCTGTCGGTTTCAATGAAGTATGAAGCATTGTTGATATTTGGTGATTTGTTGAAACTCTCAGATGGCGGGGAAAAAGAGACGGTGGGCATGGGCTGATGGCGATGGAAGAGCTAGAGAGAGATGAGAGGGTTTTAGAAAACAGTGATATCGAAACGATCCAGCGTACTCCTCGAAGCCGGAAGAGAGAGGGAAACGGATCACCGGAAACACCACCACCACCACTGGTGTCGACGGAGACGGAGGTGGTGGTCACGGAGATGAAAAGGAGAAGAGAGAGAAGTTTAGGGTTTGGTTTCAAAGGGGAGAGAGAGAGGATATGTGGTTACTGTTTGTTTATGAATTTATTTTTATAATTTGAACCGTTCATTTTGTAGGATTCGTTAAGTATTTTATGCATATCAAAAATTATGGATTTGGGGATATTGCAGTAGCACCTGCTGCGCGCCCAAAACGGCGTTGTTTTGGGCTCCAAGGTTATTTCAAAAATTCCAACGGCACCGAGGTTTGAGCCCATGACCACGCCCGCGTATGCAGCGCTCTTACCGCTGCGCCACTTTTCATCCTCAATATTATATTTGACACATATATTATTTATTATATTATTCAAATGTATACCCAACTACAGTGTCATCAAAAACAAAAACAAATAAAAAAAAACTATATGTATATAAATCTAATTAGGTGAATGTCATAATCTCACTTTATTTTGTGGTTCTTACTTTCATAGTGAGAGAATAAATAATGTACATTTAATTTATATTTTTTATGAATTGATGACACCACTCAATTTGATATATATTTGCACTTATTCATCTAAATAGGAAGCAAAATGACTACTTCAAGAATAAACAATATAATTCATCAAATCAATAATTAAAAAATAATAATTATCAAGTTATGCCAAAAACTACAATATGTCCATCCAAAACAACACTAAAAAAATTTCCAAGGCTCAAACAAAATTCTATAAAACCCATTTGAAATATTCAAAATACGTCTCAAAAAAAAAAAAAAAAAAAAAAACCATTATCTAAGAATTACGAAAAAAAATAAAATAAAAATACTACATTTTAATTTCGTGGGGGAGGTTGTGAATGACTACAAAATTTTAAAAAAGTTTCATTATCTAAGAATGACTCGTCCCCCATGGGATTGACCTCTCCTTCATCAAATGACATCCCCTAAAAAAATAAAAATGAATAAGTGTGAGAGAATGTATTGGAATCAATTTATTTATTTTATTAAAAACAAACTACATTACAAACTTAAATTGCATACCTGAGAAGTTTGTGGATTAACTAATAGTTGTGAAGATAAAGGGGTAGACTGTGGGTAACTTGATGAGCACACAATGTTAGTATCGTCAAGCTTGAAAAGATTGTGACCATAATTCATCAATTGTGGCCAATAGGGTATCCCAACATCCTAATTCTTAAAATACTATTAGAAGTAAATATACTATTATAAGAAAATTTAAATATAAACAATAAAATCTAACCTCTGAGCGGCATAAAGAGGAACTTTGAACAATTAACGTGTTGCTTGATTGGCCAATTTTCTAAACAAATTATAACATTTATCAATACATTGCATGAGTCTTAAAGAAAGCAAAAATTAGAATCAAATTAGGTGAACAATACCTTACTAAGGTCGGTAAGTTGTGAAATAATTTTTTTCCTCTTCCTAGCCTTCTCATGCCAAGGTTTTAATCTACCCCCACCCTTCTGTCCACCTTTTTTTTTAAGCTTTTAATTCGTGCAAAGTTATGATCAGAAGTCATATCAATGTTGCTTCCACTACCACAATCACCCAAATCATCAAATGATACCATCATTTTATTCACTTTTGTACATAGTTCCTTAATCCCTTCATCAACCAATTGATAAGCAGACTTATAAACAGATGCTTGAGTTGCTAGCTTTACCATCCTAGGACAAAGATCCCTGTAACGTGCTGATATCTCTAACTTGGGATCATTCTCATCCACTTCAACTTTTCCTCCTTTAATTTCACCACTCTTGGCATCTAATCTCCATCGACCTAATATGTACCTCTTAGGAATTTCCATAACATTCATTCTATCAAGTGCTTTAATTGCATGACCACATAAAATTCCAATGTTTTCAAACTTTTGACAAATGCAACGAATTTTTTGACAATTTTTTTCTCCTCCTAACTCATTGACTTCCATATTACCCTCCACAATATACTCTCTATCATCACCATACAAGCTAATCATGTACCGAACTTCTCCTTCTAACTCATGGCATTGCTTCACTTGACAAGAAAGAGACATATCCAACTCATTATGAAATAAGTCAAAGATAGGAGGGGTGTACAAATTTGCAACTTTGTTCAAAATTGGAGACCTTTTCAATTTCATTCTCGGCAATTGTTGTCTAGAATTATATATTGCTTTTACTTCTTCGTACCACTTATCTACAACAATCCGATTGAAGTGGGTAAAAAATTGAACAATATTATGATCAGCTTGCAAACACCTCTTTAATGTTGCGTTCAGGCTTTCACTAAGTTGGGTACTTCGCATTCCTGCAGTGAACAAGTATTTCATGTAAACGTGCGCCCATTGCTCTCTTTTTTCCCAAGTCTTCTTCATCCACGCATTCTCATACAAGTTGTATTTATCAATCAAAGAATCCCAAGCTTTAATTAACTCGTGTTCATCCTCGCATCCAAAAATACAAGCTTTGAAATCATTACCAAATTTTGAACCACTCTTATACAAGTACCCTAAATGCTTCAAAGCATTTTGCATTAGGTGAAAAGTGCATAATCCATGGAAAACCTTAGGCATGACTTCAGATATTGCCTTAGTAATTACCTGATCTTGGTCTGTGAAAAAACTGGTAGGCTCTTTCCTTGACATTGCATGTAAGAAGGTTTCAAATAACCACTCAAATGAAGCTGTAGTTTCATCATATAATAATGAGGCACCAAAAATCACTGTCTTTCTAAAGTGGTTAAAACCAGTAAATAAAGCTAGTGGCCGATACTCCTTATTTGTGCGAAATGTTGTGTCGAATGATATGACATCACCAAGAAGTTCATAATCTGTAATCATCTCATGGTCAGTTCAAAAAATATTAGTAATCATCTCATCCACATCCAATTGAATTGCATAGTAAAAATATGAATTTTCAGCTGCTTGTTGCTGAAAATATCTTAATAAACTCCCAGCTTCTCCGTATTACAAATTTCGTTGTCATTTTCCACGCAAGTAGCTTTTTTGGTCTTCTCTCGTGAATCCCAAATTTTCTTTTCCCCCTACTAAGGCACTAATGAGATCGTGTGATGCTTTAAGAGAGAAACTAGTGTCATCAGCTATATCAACATTCAAAGCCTGAACCTGACATAACTTTCTTTGAGATGGTATCAAATGTGTGCACTGAGGAAGATGCAAAGGATGGTTGTGGTTGTCATCAAACTTTTTCACTATCCACTTTGACAAGTCTCGATCCAAAGATGCATACATAAATGCATTGCACTTTGTTCTTGTCTCATGTTTAGGATGATTTACAATCATGTACCGTTTATCTTTTTCTTTTTCTCCCTCCTTACAACAAACAAACTTCCTGTTAATCATAGCACCATCTTTTCTACTTTTGCTATGGTAATCTTTTCTACTGCCAAACCCCATAATCCTTCCATATTCATTATAGAATTGATATGTGACTTCCTCTGAATGAAATTCCATGCCAAGACATGGTGTTTTATCTTTGGTCAACTCCCCCATATCTTTGCTACAACCCTCATGTCCATCATGTTCCATTCTAACACCAACAAATCTAAAAAATTGAGAACAAATATAAAAGTATGGTAAGATATGGTAAGATTTTTTCAGATTGTCATGACATAAAATTTATATGGATGTCACTGTAAAATATATATATATATATATATATAATAATAAAATATTAGTCTTTGTTTATAATTTTTATAATTTTTTATTCTACTTATCTAATAAGATGCCAAGTTTCACTATTAAATTTTTTAGCATTATCTTCTCTAATTTTGAAGTAGCATATTCTCTAGAGCATAATGCCTTTTGATTAAAAAAAAATGTTTCTAACGTCAAAACAACCTAACATTTAATGGTAGAGAAAAAATTGACAAAAAGCAATCACCAATTGACTAATTGAAAGAATTGAGATTCACCTTTTTTTATTCCACAAAATTCATCATTACAACAATATGTTGTTGACAAATAAAATGATAAATATAATACGGTATAACAATATGATAGATGTAACATTATTGTTCTTAGTTTTGAAAATATGAAATAAAAGTTAAGCAATAAAAAATCTTAAATCTAGTCATTCATTAATTTTAGAATATTTTGTATTAATTTATTTATATATTTTATTGTTCACTTTATTGATGTCAAAAAAATAATAATAATAAATAAACTGTAAAGACTAAACAAAGCAACGCACAAAGGGGGCAACAATAAAGGTAGACACATCTAGCATCTAGTATTAACAACGAAAGCAATAGTTCTAAAGAAAAAAGAAAAAAAAATAACTCATAACATTCTACAGGGAAAAAAAACCAACCAATCACAATTACAATATTGAAGAAATTATGGCTCTGTTTGTTTGTATTCTCAAATCAATTTTCTACGTGTGTTTTGGCGCATGATGTTTGGTTACGTTTTCAAATCAATTTTCTACACTCTCTGCAGAGAACTCTGTGCACACAGGCGTGTTTTCTGTCCGAAGGAAGACCACCCGGTAGACCACCCGGATGACCACCCGGTAGACCACCCGGATGTCCGGTTAATTTCCAGATTTTTTTTTTTTTTTTTTTTTTTTTTGCAATTGATTTACATAATCGGGACAAATATTTTCTGAAAATTTTTAAATTTTTTATGTGCTTTAAAATAATTTTGAATTGTATGTTTAGTTATGAGTTGTAAATTTTTGTATCACATATCAAATGTCACATCAATAATTACCCACTCAAATCAAACCTCTTTTCCAAAACTATTTTCAAAACTCTTTACCAAACAAATTTTCTACACTCAAATCATAATTCCACAACACACAAACTCAAAATACAACTCATACTCTCAAATCACATTTACAAAACTCTACCAAACACTACCTATATGTTTTTTGTTGAGGCCTACCAATATTCAAAGAGCAAATATGTTGTATTCGTACAAACCTGAATAGTATGGTGCAAGCGATAGAGAGTCTCCAACGAAGGTAGATAGATGGTTAGCCGATGAGAACAAACTTTTTAGGGTTTTGAGAAATTGATAGTTAAGAGTTTGTTTGAGATTATAAAAATAAATTAGAGTAAAATAAATGATAAGATCTTAAATAGTGTAGTTTTGATTTTTAAGATTTTTTTAAAAAACAAAATTCCAAAACGGAACTGGTATAAAATTTCCAAAACGGAACTATTGCGTGCTATATATTTATAAGGTATAAATAATATATGTTATAAGGTATAAATAATATATGTGTCGTATATAATATTGAGGACGCAAAGTGGCGTGGCGGTAAGAGCGCTGCATACGCAGGCGTGGTCATGGGATCAAACCTTCGTGTCGTTGGAATTGTTTGAAATTACCCTGGAGCCCAAAATGACGCCGTTTTGGGCGCACAGCTGCGCAGCTGTATCCCCAAATTCAAAAATTATATTTATTGAATATCAATAATTATGTGATCGGATTGCATATTTTTTAAGCTATTGTTAAAAAAAAAAAATTATTGTTTACTTTTTTTTAAGGACAAATTACCTACACCTCTCTTGAGGTTTAGCAAAATTACAGATTCCTCCTGAGGTTTCAAAAATTATATCCTGCCTTATCATAATTAGTGCTGTTAACAGATATCATAAATTGACTAAAAGACCCTTTTGACAAATAAAGGCAAATTACCTACACCTCTTGAGGTTTAGCTAAATAACAGATTCTCCCTGAGGTTTAGCTGAATTATTATTTTTAAATAAGTTATGAAATGCAAAATTAAAATGAAAAAACACTTATCACATGATAAAAAATTAAGGTTTTAGAGACTAAAATTTAGGGACAAAATTATTTTTAAGGGACCAAATTTTTTGTTGTGAAAAGTGTTGTTATTATATTTTTAGCAATGAAAATTTAACATTAGTGATTAATTATTATCTTTTTGGTATCAAATTTTTTGTTTCAAAAAATAAACCATTTTGAGAAAAAATTATTTTGTTCCTAAAAGTTTATTTATTATTGACTTTTTTGAAATTTTATCGCTAAAATTCTTATTTTTGACTTTTTAGGGAGACCTTTTAACGACTATCATTACGACGATAGAAAATTAGTTCCTAAATGTCTTTTGTAACAAAATATGACTTTTAGAGATAAAAAAATTAGACTTTAAAACTCTTATATATTGTAATGCCAGATGGTGAAAATATCATAAAATCAACAAATAATTAAATAAGTTAAAAACACAAGATATAGCTTGTCAAAAAATTTATAGAATATGTTTGGTTTGATTTTTAGAATTTTTTTTTTAATTTTCTCTAAAAAAATTTAAAATTAATTGGTTAAGAAATAAAAAATAAAAAATAATTTTTTTTATATAATTTTATCTTTTGAGTGGCTTGAAATACTTTTTACAAATTAAATATATTCTTTCATATTTATTTTTATTAAATTAGTTTTTATTTTTTTTTAAATTTTGAATTTTTTTTTTTTTTGTCTAAACAACAAATCAAACATGATTCTAAAAACCTTTTCTTTTTTTTTTCTATCTAACATAATTCTTTTTTAAATTTTGTTGATTTATCAAAAGGATATTTTAGTAAGGGAAATATTATTTATCAATTTATATTTTAGTGATTTCAAGTAACCATTCTTAACGTTTAGTTAACGGTAGGAGTTAAATTGTTATGCGAATATAAATCTTGGGGGGGGGGTGATGTAATTTCTAAAACTTTAGGGGAGAATCTGTAATTTAGCTAAACCTCAAGGGAGGTGTAGGTAATTTGCCATTTTTTTTTTGTTATGAGAAATGTAATTCGATCATATAATTATTGATATCTGATTAATATGATTTTTGGTAAGTATGAAGTATTCAATAAACCCTACAAAATGAACGACTTAGATCATAAAAATAAGGCCATAATAAACCTCAAATCGAGACACAACAGTAACCCCTCATCTGAGCAGGAGTGTGTATGGACTTTTGGTTTCGGAGGAGAGAGAAAGAGACGATTTTATATATAAAGGGATATTTTGATCATTTTGCTTAGTCATATTCTTATGGATAAAGTATTTCAATGCCTGAATCTTTGATCAAATAAAATTGAGATTTGAATTTATGGACGGAGTATCCAATTTTATTTTGATATTGGGGAGTATTTAATTGACAATCATTAAACTTTTCTTTCAAATTGATGTAACGGAATTGTGTGTAGCAAAAATTGAAGTAACAATATCACAATTCTTCTATAAATTTGTTGAATTCTAAGATTACTAGAATTATAAAAAAATTGGTTAAGATAACTGTCAAACGATTTTTGTATTGTTTATGAACGAAAGATCTTTAAGACTTAATCTTATTTATTGTAAAACAAATATCAAAGAAAGTAGGAAAGATAATAATTGTAGATAACTCAATATTAAATCAAAATAATCCTGATTAAATAATAAAAACAACATATATATATATATATATATGTTTAAATTCGGACTGCATTATAAATCCTAGAACACTTCATCTATACCAATTTGTGGTATAAAAAGGATAAGTTACACTTCGTCTTTTATGTTTGATAATTTTTTTGCTTTGGTTCTTTAAAATTATTTTCCCACTTTGACTCACGTTTGAAGTATTTCTCAATTTATTGCTAAAATTAATTTATATTTAAAATTAAATAGAAAATATCATATTATAAGATTGGGCTTTACGTTTGTATCATAAGTGTGAGTTATATATAATAAAATATTTTTATGTCATATGACTATCAATGTGTTATTTCTATCTAATTTTACACACAAGTTAACTTTTAGAGTAAAATGAAAAAAAATTGAAACATATGCAAAGCTAAAATGAGAGGAAAAGAATTTTAAGAATCAAAATGAAAAAATAACCAAACATAAAAAGAATAGAGGGTAATTTATCCATTTAGAAACCATACCTCTGAAGTCCTTATACCCGATATATAACTCCTTAAGCATAGTCAAGTTGCCGATTTCTCGAGGTATGCTGCCATTGAAACTGTTAAATGACAGCGATAGGTATTGAAGCTCCCTGCATTTGTACAAACTAGATGGAATTTCGCCATAAAACTGATTGGCAGATACATAAAATCTTTGCAGATTAGGAAGATGATCACACACATCCACAGGAAGACTACCATACAAGTTATTATAGGCGAGGGCGATACTCTGCAACGACGACATGTTGAAGAACATAGCAGAGGGTATAGAACCCGTAATCTGATTGCTTTCCAAATTCAAAATTTTCAAATTGGAAAGTTTACCAATCTCATCTGGAATGCTTCCTTGCAGATAATTCTGGCCTAAATAGAGTGCCTCCAGGTTTGAAATGTTGCACAGTGAAGATCCAATTGTGCCTGTGAAACTGTTGTTGTATAGAAGCAAGTATTGGAGCTCTGGTAAATTACCAAACCATGAATATGAATTCAAATCTCCAGTAAAGTTGTTGTGCTCAAAATTGACTTGTTTGAGTCGATGCAACCGAGACAAGTCCTCGGAGATTTGGCCGTGGAAATCGTTGAAACTGATGTCGAGTAAAGATAGAAATGAGAGGTTTCCGCGGTGGGGAGAGAGCGAGCCTGTGAGAGCCATGTTGAGAGATTCAGGGATGTGACCCTTAGGTGGAGGACACCACAGGTGATCCCAACCCAGTTGCAAACTGAGGTAGAGGTGGACCAATTGTCAGCCAAGACGTTGTATGGGTATAAAGTAATGTAGGATTTGAAGGAGAGAAGAGCAGATTGGTCTGTGGTTAAGTTGGTTATAGCTAAGGAATAAATTGAATGATTCAGTACCAACAATACTACAGCAGCAATGAGGAAGCTAGTTTTCTCCATGATTCTTTGTAAACTATAAAATAGACTCTGTGTATATGTATATACTAGTCGTCAATGCGTGTTTATGTAATTTTTACATAAACACTAATTATAGAAGTATTTTGGAAAAATTGAAAATATAAGCCATCAACACCATCAAAGTCTTCACATACAGAAAGGGATATTTTTGAAAAAAAAATTCAAAATATGAGACATAAACACCATCAAAAGTCTTCACATATATAATAATAATATATAATATAGAAAATAGGTATGTGAGAGAGAAATAAAATAATAATATACAAATAAAGTATTTGAATGTCTAATTATGATTTCATCATTTTAAAATAAAAGAATCATCATTTGGATTTATAATTTCAAAAACGTGACTGTTAAATTATTTTAGATGAAAATTCTATATGAGTAGTAACAATTTTGATATTAAAAAATATGATAGATGATTTTTATTTTTTTAATTTTTTTTAAAGTGATAAATTTATAATTTTATCACATCATTATATATATACAACTTCATTTTTTGTCCCCTAATATCCTCTGGTTAGTTGTAAAGCCAACGTTATCCAAGAACATTGTGATTAAGAAAGGATATGGAATTCACAATTTGATGGCAAGTAATAAAAAAACAATAAAACACATATATTTGACGATTAGTATGAACATTATTACGTGATATTTCAACACCACCTAATAATTTTTTTGTAATTATAAGTCAAGATATCATATAGGTGCAACTACTCTTTATTAAAAAGTTGATAAAAAGTTAGTTTTTTTGATTTTTTTTAGTTTTTTTAGTGATTTTTTTGTGACTTTTTTTTAGAGAACTTAGTAAAAAGTCCAAAAAACGGACTTTTTACCATGTTTTCAAATTGCTCCATACTGATAGAGGGTTGGTTATGTGTCTTATCATGAATATCATTTTAATGATTTAAATAATTTATTTTATAGAAATTTAGTTAATTTTTTTTATTAGACTCTTATTTGATAAAAATAATAACTTAATATATCTTATTTTATAAATTTTCTAAGGAGGAAGCACATAATTGAATAAGCACAGAGTAAATTTTTTTTCTTAGACAATATTGTCAATGGATATATATATATATATCTCATAAAATTCTTTTGACGGGAACACTTTTATTTTATTTTATATAAGTTTAAAAATATTGTGTATGTGTACTTTTGGTTGGTTCATCTAGTATGTACTCTGTTTTTTGTAACAACAAAATATTACTGTGAAATAAAATAACATGTTACTATCAAACAAGGTAACATGTTACTGTTTATGTCAATTTCTACAATATTTTTTTTATTTATTTTTATTTTTTAAGAAGTTCAAGTTAACATGAATTTTGTTTGATAGATCTTGATAAGAGGATTCTAAAAATACTAATTTTACTAAAAACTAACATCTAGATTAAAAGTTATATTATTTTAAAGTTTAAATTACTCATTAAATATATTTTGGTAATAGTGGAATGCGTTGGACTTTTCAAAGAAAACTTTTTGTACTTCTTCTTAATGCATTAAAGTTTTATTGCGAGGGCGTTTTGACCAAATCCCCTTTATTTTAAAGATCTCAATAGATATTATTTATGAAAAAAATTAAGTCGATTTGATAATTGTAATATTTTTATTTTATTGTGTTTGTCTAAAAAAACAAATGGTATATTTAAAGAATATACTTATGATTTATTTTTTTTAAAGACAATCGTGATGAAATGAAAAAGTTACGATTATCGAATCGATTTATTTTTATTTTTTACTTTTATAAGTGATATACAGAAAAAACTGTACAAAATGAATAGTTCAAATTATCGAAACGAGACTCGTGAGCCTCACAGCCCCTCATTCTTAAATTCTCTCAAATTTAAATAATTCAACCCATACAAATAAGATTCGTTTTGGATATAATTATACCATTGTAATTTTAAATTTATATTCATCATTTTTGAAGTAACATTCTATTTAAATTTTCATCACAAGTAAAATTATGGCTCGTTTGGGGTGTGAATTGACTTTTTTTGCTTTTTGCATTTTTTTAGCTTGGGGCTAAAAGCTTTGTTTAAGATAGACTTTTTGATTTTTTTTTTTTAATTTTTATGAGAAAAAAAATGAAATGATTATGATTTGAATGTAACATTTTGTCTTATTAGACTAAAAAACTTATTTTTATCTTTCTAATTATTTTAGTAAAAAAAAATCCCATTTAACTTATGCCAAATGAGAGCTGATAAACCTTGGGAAGGAACAAAACGTACACTTCGTGTAAAAAGAAATCCACCCTTATATCAACTAGGGATATCAGGAAACACACAAAATTATTTATTTAAAAAAAAAAAAAAAAGTGTGATCCATGAGACTCACGTTTGAAATTAGTTTGCACCACAAATAAATTTTCTTGAATTTTTTTCATGTATTTGAATTCTTATTGGCAGCATTATTGTGTAAACAAATCTTGCTTTCCAATTCAAAAGAGTATAAAAAAATAAACTACAAATTAAACAGGCGATCCTTATATTTTATTTATTGTATCATTTTGATTTCTACACTTTTAATTGGTTTAATTTTAATCTTTAATTTTAGATTTTGTATCAATTTGATCAAATTAATAATATCGTTAGTGTTTTTTGGAGAAAATTATCACTAAATTGGTTGAGATTAATTTACTGAGTTGAATAAATTTATAATTTTACTCTTAAAAATATAACACATAACACTTATATGCGTATTTTTCATAAAAAAATGTTAAGAGTTGTAATTAATTGGACCAAATTAACATAAAATCACAAATTCATAGTTAAAATCGAGCCAATTGAAATTATAGGAATTAAAATGATACAATGATTAAAGTACAGAGACTACCATTATAATTTGTCTAAAAATAAATAAATAAAAAAAATCAAAGACAAGAAAAGAACATTTTATTTGTTTATCCCTTCCTCGTCTTCTCTAGTTGGAGTGGTTAGAATAAAATATCCTCAATTAGGGCTGCAAACGAGCTAAGCCAAGCCGAGCCGAGTTTTAATATGTTTGGATTTATTTATTAAGATTTTAACGAGTTTGAGTTTGAATTCGAGCTCAATAGAAATTTGACGAACTGAGCTCAAGCCGAGTTGGCTTAAGCTCGAACTCGAGTTTGAGCTTGTTCACGAGACTTAATGAGAAACAATACATATAAACATACTAAGAAAAAGTTAATATTTTACCAAAATAATAATATCTAAAGATATTTACCCAAAAGTCCTGTCAATATGTTTGGTTGTAGCTTAGGTCATATCAAAAACTTTTTGAACCAATAAGTCCCATTTGTAGGTAAAAAGACGTGTTTGCCCTTTAACATAAACAATTGTGTATAAAATAGCATTCACGTTATTTTCTAGAAAGAAAAAACACATCAGTTAACAGATCAGTTATGAAAGTAGCTGAAGATTCGAATCGTGAACGACTTGAAGGATTTATTGGTTTGGTTTGATATTATACATAATTGATTTCTCGGTTTTGATTTGAATAGCAAAGGATCTTGAAGGATTTCTTAGTTTGGTTCGCTTTTTGAGTTGAAATCTGTTGGAGTTTGTTATGTGTGATTTCGATTTATAAATTGACGAATTGATTTGTTGGATATTTGATTTTCGATCTAGTTTATAGGTATGTATTGTTTTGATTTTGTATATTATGTGTTTTTAGAATTTTCTTTAGTTTTGATTGAATTTATTTATGAGAATATGTTGAATAATTTCGTTTTTATGATTTGTTGGATGATTTCTTGATTTGGTTAGGTATTTTATGAATTAAAAATGTGATTTGTGAAAACTGAGAAAGTTCTTAGTATTGTTATGAAGTATTTGTTCTAGTTTTTATTGATGCGATCTTTTTTTCTTGTTTAGATTGGAAGATGAGTGAAGGTTGTACGAGTACGCCTATTTTTTTGTTGTGCAAGTATAATGGTTGCACATTTGCAATTAAGATTGATCAAAATGTTACATATGATCAGTTGGTCGATAAGCTATGTTTGAAATGGGATAGTTTGCAATCTGATAACATTTGTCTATCTTACTCATTGCCTTGACATCCTAGTTGTACGTTGGACAACAATGCGGAGTTAGATTTCTTGTTGGCATTAGTTGTGCATTTTGATTCAAAGTGTATTGATGTTGTTGTGAGAGTAAAAGACTTAACCATTGACTGTGGTTATCTCAACAAAAGATTGGATTATGGAAAAAGAGAGTCAATGTTGGATCTTGAAGTTTGTGATATTGCATTGTCTCATAACAGCAGTAAGTTTGTGAACTTGTCAAACAGAGCATCTACATCCTCCAAAAGGAATTCGAGGTTGGAGGTTGAAGAAGAGGTTGATATGTTATTATCATTTTGTCGACACAAGGAAAAAGTACTGTTGTCTGCTGGTTGGGCAGTTAGTATTACACATGTAGGACAGAAATTTGAAGGTGGAATTGTTGAATTTCGTAATGCATTGTCAAAGTTTTCTATTGAGTGTGAATTTGAGTTCATATTTGTTAAGAATGATAAAGTTCGTGTTACCGCATAATGTTTGTTTAGAGAGACAAAAGGTTGCATGTGGAATGTTCATGGTAGAGTAGAGAATGCTAATGGGTTCTTTTATATAAGGAAGTTGAACAATGTCCACACATGTGGTGCTGAAGTACGTACGATGAATCATTCTCGTATGAGTTCTAATTTAGTTGCTGATTTGATTGCTGAAGGTGTTCGTGATAATCCATTGACATGTCCAGTTTGTTTGGGATTTTAAGTTGGGGTATAGGCTGAGAGTTAGTTATCGTCAAGCTTGGTTAGGGGTAGAGAAAGTAAAAGGTGAGATTTTTGGAGACTACTTAATGTCATTTGACCAGTTAAGATGGTATGTGGATGTTGCAAAGAGTTGCAATCCAGGGAGTTACATTGAGTTTGAGTGTGACGATGATACTAAACGGTTTAAGAGATTATTTGTTGTTTTTCATGGTTCCATTAGTGGATTTGATTATTGTCGACCTCTCTTATTCATTGATGGCACATTTTTGAAGAGAAGATTTAGAGGAAATTTACTTGCTGCTACAGGAAAAGATGGAAATCAAGGTACATAAGAAATCTGTTTTCTCTGTTCTAAAATTGAGAAAGTTCTCAGTTTAGAAATATGATTGAATATTTTAAATTTTATATAATATTGTTGCTGTATATGCATTTTTTATTTTTTTAGTTATTTATTTTAGTGTTTGGTATTTTGAATGTTAAAGTGTTACCATATTCTAAGAATAATAGAATATTCTCATTTTTTCTGTTTTGTACATGCAGGGTTCTTTCTTGTTTGTTTTGTAGTTGTTGGCTCAAAGAATCAAGACAACTAGCATTGGTTTTTGGAGCATTTGAGTACAATTGTTTCACTAGAACGAAATATTACATTCGTGTCAGATCGTAACCTTGGATTAGTTGAAGTTTTGCCAAAGGTTTTCCTAATGGCATTCCATGCTTATTGTTTATATCATTTGAAGATGAACTTGAGGCATCATTTGCGTGGTATGTTTCATGGATTGAAAGAAAAGCTGATCACTTTATTTGGGAAATGTGCATATGCTCCAATTGAAGAAACATTTCATCAATGTTTGGTTGAGTTAAAGACTGAAGGTAGGTCAAGAGTTGAAAAGTTTTTAGATGACATACCATATGATCATTGGAGTAATGCATATTTTCGAGGGCAACGCTTTGGAGAGATGTGGTCAAATGTAGCTGAATCTTTTAATTCGTGGATATGAGAGGAACGCCACTTGCCTATCACAAAGTTGATTGATAGTGTAAGAATTAAGTTGATGGGGGAAATTGCTAAGAGGAGGGAACTTGTTAATAAATGGAATGGTGTGATATGCCCCAAAATGGAGTCCAAATTGCATGATGGTTTTAATACTTCGAGGCCATGGATTGTTAGTTCATCTGGGAATGATGTCTATGAGGTGCATTCACATCCATCTGTACCAGTTGACATTAGTAGATGAATATGTTCATGTGGCGAGTGGCAATTGAAAGGGTTTTCATGTGCACATGCAGTTGGTGCTATACAAAAGAGTGTACATGATTTGAGTTTATTTGTTGATCAATACTTCTATATTCAAAGTTATCGAGAGTCCTATTCTTTTTCCATATATCCTGTTCCTTTAATTTGGAAACCAGATTGTAATGTTGATGGTGATAGTGATGTTGTTCTTCCTCCTATGTCTAAGAAGCAACTACGAAGGCCAAATAAGAAGAGGATTCGTTCTAATGGTGAGAAAGTAAGGCAAATTACTTGTGGTAGATGTGGGAAGGTTGGAAATCACAATAAGAAATCGTGTAAGGAGGCTTTGTGATTTTTTGTAGCTGCTTTGTGATTGTAAAAATTTTGTATTCATAAATTTCTTGAAGTAGCAGTTTGTACTGTTGAGAGCTGAGTAATAATCTTCTATGTTTTGAATAAAGTGACATTGAATTGAAAGTGAAAATATTCTTAGTTTCAAATTTTAATTTTGAAATTGTTTGTGATAATATTTTTTGGTTGACTTTGTGTTTGTTTTTAATGTGAATTATTTGTTTGGTTGACTTTTGTAAATAAACTTGACTGTTGAATGTTTGTTTTTGAAGATTATGTGAATATTGTATAAAAAGTAAGCATATTCTCAGTTTAAGTATGTAGTTCAAAATAGCTGATTTTGTGATAATAGTGTAAGGCTCTTGTCATGAATTGGAACTAGTTATAAATGTGATCAGTTGAATAAATGTGAATTAATATTCTCAATAGATATGATCAATGCTTTATGTTTTGAACAAAGTAACAGTGGACTGAAAGTGAAAATATTCTTTGTTTGGAATTTTAGTTTTTCAAATTGTGATAATATTGTGAGACAGCAAATAAATTGTTGTCATAATATTGTTGTTTTGAAAATTGAGTGAACACTTTATAAAACTGAAAATATTCTCAGTTTTAAGTTTTTAATTTCAAAATAAGTGATTGTGATAATATTGTGAGGCAACAAAATATTGCATTAAAACTGAAAATATAAACAAAAACATCAACAAAGCACTAATTTTGATACAGTAAAGTCTTGTGTCCACTATTTTTACTTGTAACACTATTTTCACTTTTCCAATATAGTAGTGTGAGGAACAGAATAATAGAAACTGAATATATGGACAAAAACATCAAGAAAGCCCTGATGCATATATCTTTGAGAGTATGACAAACTATTTTATTACACATCATAGAAATTGTAACATGTTTGTGAGGCGATATGCTTGCAACTATCAACAGAAACATTAGTCATTGTATTAGAGTGTGAGGGATATGGATGTATCTACATGTGAGGGATTCTTGCGAAATGTTTTTCAAAATCTTTTTCCTTTTTTTTGATGTTTTCTTCTTCAACATTTGCTATAAAAAAATATGAGAATATTCATAATAACGGTACAAAACTCAATATTCAAATCTCGATCAAAAGCAACAAAGCATGATTAACTACGATTTGTCACTCAAATTGTTTTAAAATCTAGGTATATTCCCAGCAATGATACCCAAATTAAAATTTGAGAACATTCACAGCAATGATAGCAGACACAAAAATCAACTTTGAAACCAAAATCGAAAGGAAGATAATGTATAGAATTGACAAATGCGCATTTATTCCTTACCCAATATAGACTTGACAGTACGAAAGATTTACCATTGTGCTCTACTCCATCACCAGAATTCTGTGTTTGTGATTCTCTTTCAAGAATCTTAGCATATGCATCAATTGTCTGTCAAATTAGAACACAAAAGTGATGTTAATGAATTAATGAGAAGTTTTTCAGTATTAAAATATTACAAATTTTATACGTACACAGCTGGATATGTCAGTCCCTTTTACTAAGTTCTTGATACCATTAATAAACACACAATTATCATATCTTGCGCCAAACCATATACAAGCACTACAAAACAATAAACATTGTGTCAATAATAAAGTCAAAATATTTTCAAAAACAGAGTTATTTTTCAGTTTCGACAAATCGTAATTTATACCTTGATTCTGTCTTCTTTTCTTTCCATAGAATTTGTAGTTTATATTTATCTTCAGAAGGTAGCAATTGAGCCACATCATACTTGTTAGAAATTGTCTCATCTTTGTGTTCCTTCTCTTTCTCGAATTTAACTTTCTTGCCTCCATACTCATAATCTGATATCTCAGTAGTCTTCCTTGCTTTAGTTTTGATCTTTTTAATCATGGAATTCTACAGATTTGTTTGTCCTAATTCTGTCAGATCATCGGCTTTTATTGCACAAACTTGTTGGGTTAAGTCATGGACCTCTTCCTCCACTAACTGATTCTGCAACTGAGAATTTTGACAATCTTTCGTATTTGTATTTGTCTCACAATCTTTTGTTGCAAAAGATTGTTGTGTTATCTCATGGACCTCTTTCTGATGGAACTCTTTGTCCACCACTTTAGAATTTTTATGGACCTCTTTCTGCAGCACTTGAGAATTTTCATCTCTTATTGTATGACCTTCATTCTTTGTATTTGTTCCAGAATGCTTTCCTCTACAAACTTCTTGGGTGATCTCATGGACTTCTATTCAACCAATTGGTTATTCAACCAATTGGTTATGCAATCGAGAATTTTTATCTTTCAATTGTTGTATTTGTGCTGTGAGTAGCTTGTTATTCTCTTCAAGTTTATTTATGTAGATAGTCTTCACTGTGTTGTCAAGTTGCAAATTGTTGTTCTCAGTTTGAAGTTTCTCAAGTGTTTGTTGATAAATGTGTTCTTCTCCCTCAAGTGTATCATTGATCATAATGTTGTAGAAGCCATCAAAGTCTTCATTTGCTGGCTTTTGTTCTTGGTGGCATTCTTCAGCATCTTGACTAGCTTCTTCTTTTTCTTGTTCTTCTTGTTCTTGTTCTTGTTCTTGTTCTTCTTCTTTTTCTTCTGCTTCTTCTTCTTCAGTATTTTCATGATCTTCTTTTTCTTGTTCTTGTTCTTGTACTTCTTGTTCTTCTTCTTTAGCATCTTCTTCTTCAGTATTTTTTTGTTCTTCGTCTTCAGTATTTTCAGCATATTCTTTTTTTGCTTCAGCATCTTCTTCTTCTTCTTCTTCTTCTTCTTCTTCTTCTTCTTCTTCTTCTTCTTCTTCTTCGTTTTTAGTGTCATCATGTTCTTCATCACTTTCCACACTCAATCGAGCACTACTTACCTGTAGGTCAACATACAATATTCTTCTTTATTTTCATTGTCATCATGTTCTCCATCACTTTCCGCACTCAATCAAGCACTACTTACCTGTAGGTCAACATACAGTAGATATTAGTTTTTTAAATAATTAAAGTTTAGGAAACTAAAAAGTTTCTCAGTAATAATTCAGTGTATAAAAATAAGGATTTTTCCCAACTTGAATTGAAATTCAAGTGAGATGAGAATGTGACCTATCTTATTTTCTGCTCATGTAATGATATGAATTTCATACGTTTATGTAATTTGATAAGATTCCACTTGATCACCCTTGGGCATGCTTCGTTAACTTCAGGGTGGATGATCAGTGTGTGCTCACATAACCAATACTACAAAGCAAATGTAAAGAATTTTTGTCATTTGAATAAGAAATAATACTCTCTGTTATTAACAACAAACTAATAGAATAGACTAAAGATGTACTATAGACGTCTCTGAACGTCCCGAGAAAATCCCATTTTGTTCAGTAGGCTCACTACAGTTCGGACTCGATGTCACGGTTTTGAATCTAATCTCGCAAAGTGCAATGCAAGATCGATAAATCACCAAAGAGTCCAAATCCAGCAAATTGTTTTGAAAATCTGATTTTAGAAAGAAGTGCCAAACATGGACTGCTTTTCCAGATACAGAGTCGCCACCTAAATATTTTATTTTGGGAAAATTTAGGAAACCCTGACTCGTGCCTAAGGCCACGTGTTCATCATCACCAAAGTTGCCTCGGCTCGGGAACTTGGGTACGATTGGGGAAGGTCATGCAATGAGCACCCCCACTCGCCCGATCAAAGATCGGCCACTACTAAACATGATATCTTATTTTTGAAAACACATGTGCTCTTATTCTGGTTATTAACCTAGAATTACTATGTGATGTGCACAGCATACAAGTATAGACTAGATTGCCTAAGTTGGAACAAAACATCGCATATCCATTTGTTTTGAAAATGGATTGAAGTTTGCTACTCGCAAGTAGGCTAAAACACGGGTTTCGACGAATTATTCCAATTCAAGCAACCCAACCTTCATCCACAGGCATTCAGGCAGTTATATCATATAAGCACATAGCCTTATGGTAAGCATGTTATCATGGCAATCACTTACACGCATGCAAGGATGCTAAAGCATAAACACTTACCGAGTACTCCGAGCCAAAAAAAGAAGCTAATTAGAAAACATGCATGAATCCTAACTATGCTGAGATGCCTAATGCAACACATGTAAGAATGCAACTAAGATAGGCTCGGCTATTCTAAGATGGCATTTGAGATGCTACAGGTAACATGTATTCAACTTGGAATTGAAATACAATGTAGTTAGTATGATGCGCCGAGCTCGGTGCATGCAAAACAGATGAATGGATGCAAACATATGAGCATAAGGATGCTAATTGAAACGTGCCCTAAAACTAACCATCATAAGCTGGTAAATGAAAGGGAGAAAGACGTGGGGTTGGAAGACATACATCACACACACGCACACTTATTACAACATTGCCCTATCTCAGAGGGTCCGAATGAATAATACACAACCAACTGGCTAATCTAAGCTATCAAACTAATTATTACACAACCCAGATGAATAATGAATTACAGCTAATTATTACACAACACTAGCTAATTAACAAATTTAACTAAGGAAGCAAATAAACTAGTATGCAAGCTACATGAAATGGATTGCCTCAGCTCTGCCTTGAATGATAAAAGATGCATGCATGCCCGAGTCACCTTGTTGGGAAATTCCTCGCGATGCCTTGACTCGCCTTTGTTTGCAATTGATTTCAGAAAGTTGCATGAGGCTCCAGAGAGATGAAACTCCACCCAGGGAAGCTATGGGAGGGCTGCCGACCATCTATGGGCAAGGGAGACCACTTGCCAACCACCCTTGGTGGTGAAGACCAGAAAAGGTAGTCGGCCTGCCAGAAAACCTGGTCGGCCGACCAGTTCATTCTCCTGGTTTCTGCTTTTTCTGCAACAAAGGCAAGAGAGAGAGAAGACAGGGTATTTTCAACTTATGTGTGCCCGACCATTCTCCCCATCATTGCATAAGCTCTAGGGAATGTAGTCCTCGATCCTCGAGCCACCAGTCGCGTATCCTGATGCATGATGGCCGAGGAGTCGAATTGCACGACTCAATGGGACATGAATGCACAAATAAGCAACTAAAACCAACAACTCCATCATGGATGGTCAAGAGTGTCGGCGATCGGGAATCGAGGCATGTTTCATCACTTGGAGTATGAAACGTTCCTCGTTTCTCGTGTTTAGACTAACTCCTATTCCAAACACAATGCAACAAGTAGAATGGCATGGCATGTACAAATGCAACTCTAGTATGCAATCCTAAATGTAATGCGACTAAGTGATGCAAACATGCAAAGGATGACATGCAAGCATGCAACTAGTATACACAATGCTATGGACTAATCAAGGGCATACTCAATGCACGTGGATTATATGGCATGCATACACAATGTACTAGCATACGCAATGTTATTAACGAGGTACACGCAATGCAATGATCGAACATGCGATAACATGGATTATATGGCATACACAATGCAAGATGGACTTAAACCAAGATGGATGGACCTCAACCGCACCCAAATCAGTGGCCAAACATGATGAAAACAAGGCAATGACACACACAAGCATGCACAATGCAAGGGATCAAAGCCTAAGATACGAGATACAACTCTACAAAAGCATTGAAAGGATGAAATATCGTATACAATGGCACAAGTTCCAGCTCTGAAATAACATGCAACATGGTCCCGAATCACATAAACAACTCACACAATGCATAGTGGGAGGCTCAAATACCAAAACTAGTGAAGCACATTACACTAGAGGTATGCAAAGCGATGCTCAGATGACCAAACTAACCCCAAAAAGTCCCTATGCAGGCCCAAAATAGTAGCAAAATGGACTAAGATGATGGTTTGAAAGGTACAAAAATGAAGCTCATGCAATGGTCCATAAATGAGGCATACAAGCACAACTCTCAAACGCATTTAAAGAGTGATAAACATGGGAATATGGCACAAGTATAGGCTCTGAAATAACATGCTCAATGATGCTAAGACATGGAAACACCTCAGGTTAAGCATGCAAGGGCCTCCAAAACTCAAGGCTAGGCAAGGATATTACACTACAACCATGCATAGCAAGCATCATTCGACCAAGAGGCCTAAAAAGAGAGCTGAGGCAGCCCAAAATATGAACAAAATCAATTTAGAGCGTGGTCAAAATGTGCTAGAATCAAGGGCCAAAACCACATGCAATGTAAGCTAGTGAGCATGGTTTACACTACAAGCATGTGAAGCATTCAAGAGGCCACTAAGCCAGCAAAAGACAGAGCTATGATATGCCAAAGAATGACAAAAAACCCACTGAAACATGACCAATACATGCAAGGATGACATGCTTCTTTGATAAGCTATAAAGAGGATTATTCTACAAATGCAAGAGGCAAACATGAGGTGACAAAACCAGCCCTAGAAAGAGTCCAGGAAGGTCCTAAAAGTCACTAAAAATGGCCTGAACTAGGCCTCCAAATGGTATAAACATATGCTCCTTTGGTAGGCCAAAAAATGCTAGTAAACAAGACCACAAGAGAGAGGGTCCCCCCCCTCTAATCTAGGACCTCAAAACCACATTCTCATCACTGAAAATCCACTAGATTTCAGTGGTAGGAAGGCCAAGCAAAGACTAGCTCGAATGCCTTATGACATGGCACAAAACAAGTCTAAATAGAGCATGCAAGAGGGTAGATGACCCCCAACACCAAAAGAGCCTTAAACAAACATGAAAAAAACTTAAATATGAACCTTTTTTCAGTTGACAACAAAGCTCAAAAAAGCATGCAAATGAGGCTAAGAGAAGGATCAAAATAATGCTTAAAAGAGGGAAAAGTGATTACCCTTGAAGCTCAGCAAAACCAGCAACTTCTCCAGCCCAAAACCAACTTCTTTAACCTCTGAAAATACCCTCCAAGAACCTTAGATCAATGGTGGAGGTGTGTGGCTATGAGGTGTGGTGCAATAGGCCAAGAACAATGCACTTTTGAACCCAAAATGTAGAGATATAGAGAGGGATATATATTTTGCCTTCAACAAATTTTTTGGAACCTGGTAAAAAGAGAGGGAGGCCCTCTCTTATAGAGGAGCAAATGTTCAAGCTTCCTCAAGAAGCTAGAGCAAGGGTGCAAATGGAGGATACAGTTTGTGCCTTCCAGCTGGCACAGCTGGCATCCACTCAGTTAGACAAAATAGGAGAAAGCTGGCCGACCAGTTAAGGTGGTCGGCCGACCACTTCCCCTGGTCGGCTGACCAAGGTGAGTGGTCTCCCTCAAGGAAAATTGGTCGGCCAACCCATTTGATGGTCTCCCAACTGAATGCAAGCTAGTGGTATGGTGGGAGACCAGTAATTGTGGCCCAAAGATCAGGGAGACCAGTTTCCTGATAAGAAAACCAGCTGGCGGGGGAAAAGTGGTATCCAAGGAGAAAAGGTGGTCTCCCATCCTTGTACCACCTTCCAAACAATGAAAACAAGGTTCATGCCAAAAATGAACCAACACCGATGCAAAACGAGGGTTCGGGGGCAAAATGCGCGGCCGGGTGCCCCGAAAACAGGCTGTTAAGCACCAAAAGTGGCGTACGACCATAAAGGTGGTCTCCCGGGCCGCAGTGTCCCTCTAGACAGAGGAAACAAGGTGTGTGCCAAAAACCGTGCCAAACGGAGAATGTTAAGCGGTCTCGAACCGAGGCGCGTGGCCGACAGCTCTGAAAATCAAAAACTAGTCTCCAAACGAGAACAGTGGCCTGCGACCACGAAAAGTAGCCTACGGCCACTGAGAGATGGTCTACATGACCTCTCCCTCCCTCAGAGAAGAGAAAGCAAGACCTGGTTTGCAAACCGAGGCAAAGCATAAAAGGGTCCCGAGGTCCAGGGGTAAGGACCTCAACCGAAACTCTGAAACCTCAGAACGAGCACAACATGCGCAATCACCGAGCGCTCAATCGATGACGTCTGAGTCTTAAGGTCGGTCAAAAATGGGGTGTCTACATGTACTTACTAAGAGAGCCATAACACATCCTGTGACTTTTGCTGGATTTTTGTAGTATTTTTCAATTGAAGACATCAGTGTGTTCCTTATTGCTTCTGCCTAATTGTATTTTCTCATAGAGTTTATGTCTTCCATGTAATTAAGAAATACGCATCCAACTGTTGCTCCTGATGTAGAGAAAAAAAGCTTCAAACAAGTATACATACACAGTATCCTAATTACATCTTCGGTGTCTTCTTTCTTCTTGCCTTTTAATGCTTTTTACAACAAGTTCATAATGGTTGTGCTCGATAGCCTTTCAGTTTGTATGGATCTTCTTGTCAGAAATGATGATATACTTTTATTTCCATAACCAAGATGCATCGGCTCATCTCTGCAAGATATATCGAAGATGGACTTGATGTCGTTTGTTGTTAGCTTTACAGTTTCTGATCCTAACTGGAAAGAACCACTGTTGCCTGGCTGGTATGTTTGAATTATTTTGAATGCAATATCATCATATTTTTTGCATTGTTTATAATTCAACTTGTTCTTCGAGATTGCATCAAATAATAACCAGAATGGGGTTTTCTTCAACCCTTTAATATGCTCTTTCCTGAGTTTGATGTGCTGTAATAGCTTCACTATTGTCGCCATGTTTGATCTGAAAGTTAGTTTCCATTCTCTACGCTTTCCCTTTTGCTTTTTCTCCATCGAAGTTGATTCTTTACGCTTTCTTATTGTTTTCTTTGCATTGCTTTTTAGTCTTGGCGGTTTCATGAGTTGGTTTCCTGTACGAAAAATCAATATAGACGACATATTAACACTGAGAATGTGTCCTAAAAGAATCAATCCAATGTCATTCTCATGAAGTCTAAATTTGATAACATTCATGGCTATAAAAACAAAATCAACATTGAAATTGAATCGAAAGCAATAGAATATTATTAATTAGAGATTTTGACTTAAATTCATTCATAATCTGAGAACATTGATAGCAATCGTATCAAAATAAACAATGAAACCTAAATTAAAGGAAGAGAACATGAATAACTAGAGTTTTTCAATCAAATTGATTGAAAACTTGAGAACATTCACAGCAATCATGTCAAACTCAATATTGAAACCTAAAATGAAATCAAGAGAATATGATTAAGTCCACATTTCAACTCAAATTGACTAAGAATCTGAGAACATTAACAACAATCGTGCGAAAATCAACATTGAAAACCAAATTGAAACCAAGAGAATATGATTCACTAAGGTTTTTTACTCAAATTGTCTAAGAATCTAAGAACATTCACAAGAATCGTACCAAAATCAATATTGAAACCTAAATTGAAACCAAGAGAATATGATTAACTAAGGTTTTTCACTCAAATTGATTGAAAATATAAGAACATTGACAGCAATGGTACCACCCTCAACACTGAAACTTAAATTGAAAGCAAGAGAACATGATTAACTAGGGTTTTTCATTCAAATTGACTCAAAGTATGAGAACATTAACAGCAATCGCACGGTACTCAACATTGAAAACTAAATGGAAAACAAGAGAATATGATTAACTAGGGCTTTTACTCTAATTCACTAAGAATCTGATAATATTAACAACAATCAAACCAAAATCAACATTGAAAACTAAATTGAAAGTAAGAGAAAATGATTAACTAGGGTTTTTCACTCAAATTCAACATGAATCTGTAAATATCAACAACAATGGTACCAAAATCAACATTGACAGTTAGATTGAAAGCATGAGAACATGATTAACTAGAGTTTTTCACTCAAATTGATTCAGAATATGAGAACATTCACAGCAATTGCACCAAAATCAACATTGAAACTTAAATTGAAAGCAAGAGAATATGATTAACTAGGGTTTTTTTACTCAAATTAACTAAGAATATGATAACATTAACATCAATCGCATGATACTCAACATTGAAACCTAAATGGAAAGCAAGAAACCAAGGCTAACTCGGAAAAAGGCATGAAACCAAGGCTAACTCGGAAAAAGGCATGAAACTAAGGCTAACTTGGGGGAAACAAACCCCAAGTGGTGGAGACCGAGAATGTGGCGCCGAAATCACATTTCGATCGGTTCAAAGTGTTTGGAACGAAGAGGGTTTCGCGAATCGAAAGTTGTGAGAGGCTTGAAAACGAGGGAAAAGCTCGGATCGAAGGGAGGAAAACAACCTAGAGAGAGAGGAGAATAGTTTTCTGCTTGGAAGAAGTGAGGAAATAGGGTTTGAAACTCTATACTTAAAGACCCGAGGCAAATGGACAAAACTGCCCCGAATCTGCCACTTTTGGCCAATCGGCCAAATTTTTGGCCGATAAGCTCTTTTGATGGCCGATGGTTCCCCCTTGTGGTCGATGGGTCTCCAATGCCCTTGTTTGGGGTAATTCTGTTGATTGGTACCCTCATCTTTCAAGAAAGTGCAAGAAAGTACACTTTTGAAGCTTAAGTGACCTTCGTGGTGACCTCGAACCGTGTCTTCCTTGTGCAGCGCTCGATATGCACGAGGTGTATCCTTTTTCGTATCCTTTTGTATATTGCAAGATTCGAGAATTACTCAAGAATTGCTTTTGAATATCTTGCCTTACGAGTGTTTTGTCATGTTTGCAAGATGCGCATTTGTTATACGCCTTTTCACTCTTACATTGAGCATGCCTCATCTTGTTTTGAAGTTGCATCTCAACATTGTGGATAACATGCCTTTACAATTCTTACATTGAATATGTACATCGTCACACTCACATAGCATATGCATGTTGTATTGAATGTGTATCCACCATTACATTGCGTAGAGCATGCGTGTTGCATTGTCATTCACACCTTATTTGCGTTGTCACTCACACTTGTTGCATTGTTATGCACACAATACTTGCGTTGTCACGCACACTCGTTGCATTGTCATGCACTTTTCACTCGCATTGTTATGCACACACTATATGCGTTGTCATGCACGTTTTGTTCGCATTGTTATGCACATCTCTGTCACATAGTTATGCACACACTATATGCGTTGTCATGCACATTTTGTTAGCATTGTTATGCACATCTCTCTCGCATTGTTATGCACACACCACTTGCGTTGTCACGCACTCTTAGGTTGCATTGTCATGCATCCCTCCATCCGCGTTGTCATGCACTCTTAGGTTGCATTATTTTGCATCCCTCTATCCACGTTGTCACGCACTCTTAGGTTGCATTGTCATGCACCCCTCCATCCGCGTTGTGGCACACTCTTAGGTTGCATTGTCATGCACCCCTCCATCCGCGTTGCCGCGCACTCTTAGGTTGCATTGTCATGCATCCTTCATCCACATTGTCACGAACTCTTAGCTTGCATTGTCATGCACCCCTCCACCCGCGTTGTCATGCATACTTAGGTCGCATTGTCGTGCACCTCTTTACCCGCGTTGTCACGCACACTTAGGTTGTATTGTCATGCATCCCCTTACATGCATTGTCGTGTATCTCTCTACTTGCATTATTATGCTTGTCCTAGTTCCATTGTTATGCACACTCCACCCGCATTATTATGCACCTCGTTACTTGCGTTGTCACGTACATTACTTGCATTGTTATGCACTTCTCACTTGCTTTGTTATGCACTTTTCACTTCCATTGTTCTGCACTTTTCACTTGCATTGCTATGCATGTTTCCATAGGCATCATATGTGCACGCATTTTTTTACTGCATCTTGATGTAACGTTGAACATGTGTTATTGCTATATTGTACCTGTTAAGTTTCTTTCTTGTGCAGGCACAATATTGTATGTACGGTTCATTTGAAGTTGGTGAAACCAGACGATATTGTTTGCACTTCGCATGAGACGCAGTGAGAATTGTATAATTTTCTTACATCCTTTCTGTTGGAATGTGTAAGACTGTTATTTCTTATTCGCTTGCTTTAAATGTTGTATTTATTTTGCATAAATGCTTCATCACAGCTCTCTTTGCATGATCATAAGTTATGTTCGGCATTGTGCGTGCCATTGGCATCTTGTCCCTGCCTGCGGGCGCATCTCTTTGTTACCTTGTATGTTTGTCTAAGTCTTCGGTCTTGTCAAAAATGGGTCATCTCTAGGCATTGATATTCACTCCCGTCATCTTATGACTTTCCAGTTCTGTCAAAGAGGGGCAACTGTAGACATCCCATTTTTTACCGTCCTCAAGACTTAGACGTCATCGTTTGAACACTCGATGATTATCTATGCTCGTGTTCGTTTTGAGTTCCCGAAGGTCTCGGCTGCGCGCCTTGCCTTAGGATCTCTCAACTTGTCTGTTTTGTGCTTGGTTGTGGACCAAGGACTTGGGGTTTTGCTTCTGAGGGAAGAAGGTGGCTTGTTGGCCATCCCTACAACCCATTGGCCAAGCCTTGTGCTTATCGGCCTTGTCTTCTTGCCATTGGCCATTGGTGGTGGCCGATCGGCACTCTTTTTGGCCGATCGGCACCCTTTTTGGTCGATCGGCCATATCTTTTGGCCGGGACCTTTTTACCTGCTTTTGCAGATATTTTTGTGCCAACTGTGATAGCTGGTGAGCACAGATTTCATCCTCCATACACGTGTATGGAGGGATTGAAACAAGTCTCAAGCTTGCTTAACAGGCTTGAGATTTGATTTTCTATAAGAATGGAGACCCCTCTCCCTTTCCAGAGGTTCTGAAAAATAGGGATACAAGTTATATATATATATATATATAAATCAAACATGATTAAAATTGAACAATAGAATTGGAATGCACTTAATTTACCAAAATCATTTAATAAACTTTGTTATTAATACAGAAAATAACTTACAATTTACAATCGTTGTAACTGTAAGGATCTTAATCGGGTTAAAGGCAGAAGGGTTGATTATTACTCAGAACTCTCAAGATTTTTTTCAAATCGAAAGATGGTGAATAAATACATTTGATTACAATATATAGAAAAGAAAATTAACTATGCAACATGTGAATTGGTTGATTGATCGAAGGCAGCTGGCAGCATTGAAGGCTGGGCAGAGCTGTCGGTTGCTTTCGGCTGATTAATTGAACAATTGAGCAGCTTTTAACAAAAGTTGGTTGAGTGAACAGTAAAAGTGAACTGTAACTTTTACTATACATGCTTTCGGTGGAACATGTGATTAGAGGAATCAATATAAATACAAATTGGCAGCTTTTCTCAAAAGAGTATTGATTGAAACTAATTTGTATCTATATAGAATCCTATGTTGATTATACAAATGGATCCTGAGCATCTTGAAACTCTAGACCCAAAAATTGATTAGTTGATTCTTCAGAAAAATGTGAACTTTCTGAACCTTCTTCTGAATTGTCTGCACTGGATGTTGATTGGGCTTCAGCTTGATCCACAAGTTTGCGGGCTAACTGGAGCAATTCATCTCTGGATGACTTGGGCTTATTCTTGGATTTGACTTTGGGCTGAGCAGGAGGTGAAATGAGCTTAGCCTTAGCCTTGGACTTTGATTTGGGCTTTGATTGGGCTGGTTGGGCAGCAACAACCTTGGACTTGGACTTATTAGTGAGCTTTGCCGCCAAAACTTTTGATTTGGGCTTAGAACCACTAGATGAGGGCCTTCCAAGATTGACTGGAGGAAGGCTTGGGCTTCCATGGTTGATTGTAGCAGTTGGGTTCTGCTGGGCTTTGACCATTGCAGGAGTAGGAGCAAGTTGATCAGATGGGAATTTAGCTTGAACAATTTCCACAATGTGAGGCACTGTGAACTTATCCCACCATTGAACAGAGTGTTGACGGATAATTATATTATCAACAATACCATAATGCCATTTGAATATCCAAGGGATTTTATACTTAGATATAAAAATTAACAATGATGGAAAGGTTCTTTGATGAGGGGTGAATGGGAAAACAGTTGCAAAATAGTTGATTTGTTCAATCAGAATATCAGGGAAGATATCTGAAATGGCACCATAATGAGACCACCATCTCAGAAACCAAGAAGGTAATTCTGATTTGAATTTTTGATCAAATTGAATGAACCAGGAGTGACTGAAGGTTTCATTTTGGTACAAGAAGATCTTGAACCAAGCATCAATATAATCATGGTAATTGTATGGAATAGAGTGACCAGGTAATTCACGATACTGAAAATGAGATCCCCATTCAGCTAGGGAAACAATGTTGTGGATATAAATAGAATGATACAAAACCTTGCTACCAAAGTTTCGATCATAAATAGGTTTAATCAAAACTAATTGGTGATAGATCAGGATATCCTTGTAGTAAGTAATTGATTTATCTGGATGTGACAGAGTAAAATGGCATCGAGATCCAAAATAGGATTTAGCAAGATCATTAAGAGTTTGACTCTTGGGATGACTAGGCTCTTTGAAAAAGAGATTGGTGGAAGTGGATTTAACATAATTAGATCGAGCAGACCTGATTGGATTAGCAGGAAAAGGAGTGATTGAGACTGATTGGCTAGATGAAGCAAATGGATTAGTAGCCAAAGCAGAAGAGTAATTGGGTCGAGGAATGTTACCAGGAACTTGGTAACGGTTAATCATTTCAATAGGTTGGTAATTGGTTATGAATTCCAAAGAGGGAGGCTGAATAGGTTAATTAGATGGATTAGAGACCAAAGGGACCAAAGCCTTAGAGGGAGGCCTTGGACGAGACATCTGTAGAATTGAAACAATAATTAGCAGAGATTAACAACCAGAAAGAAGATCTAAATAGTTCAGGTAGTAATCTAAACAGTTAATGTAATCAGCAAGTAAAGTGCGGCGAGCTTGAATCTGATGGTAATTGATGTATTGGGCTCTTTTAGTAGTTTTTCTGGCTAATTTGAGGCGAATAATACGATGGTTAACTTGGTGTATCAGGGTTTGGTAATGGGTAATTTGTGATTTGAGGTAGGAAATATGTGGAGTAGCACTCATCCCTTACCCCCCTGTAAAAATTCCCGGGTAAGAAAATCAGGAAGGGAATTTTGACAACTAGGTAAATATGCAATATCAAAATAAAAAATACTTAAAATAGATTGCCAACGAGCAAAAATTTGCTTGCTAGCAAGATTTTTAACGTCTTTTTCCAAAACATATTCAGCAGATTTGCAATCAACACGAAGTATAAAATTTTGATTCAAAATATCATCTTGAAATTTTTGAATACATAAAACAGTAGATAAAATTTATTTTTTAATAGTACTATAATTTAATTGTGCTTTATTCCAGACACATATATATATATATATATATTTCTATATTTGCACTTGTTTGTGCTCAAAAGTGTAATTTCGTCATACTTTTGCACTACAACACCTAGTAGAACACCATACTCTTGTTGCTGAGGTACTTGAGGGTTTTGTTTGAACTCAAATTTTGGTTTTTAGCTCAGAAAGTTACTGGAATTGCCTCTTTGAAGTTGTTCTACAAGGGTGAGTCACTAACCCTCTTTTGAGCTTTGTGTTCATTACTTACTTAGCCTTATTTGCATGCTTATTTTGGCTTAACTCTCAACTGTAAAAAGCTTCATTTTCATGTGTTTGAAATGATTGTTTAAGGTCTTGTTGGTGTTGGGGGTGGTCTACTCCCATTTGTGCCTTGTTTTGCCTTGTTTTGGGCCACCTCTTTAGGCTTTTGTTTTAGTCTTTGCATGACCTTTCTACCACTGAATTCTAGAGGAATTTCAATGGTGGAAAGTGTATTTTGAGGTCTTAAATAGGAGAGGGTCATCCCCTCTCCTTATGTCTTGCATGCTTGTATAGATGGCTCATCAAAGTAGCATGTTTGTCTAGCATGTATTGGTTCCATTTCAGCATATTTTTTGTCATTATTTAGCATGAAATAGCACTATTTTGGCTTGGTTTGATCATATCATGCATATTCTTTGCACTTGTAGTGCAAATCTATTCACTAGCCTAACATGCATCACACTTTTGACCATCATTCTAGCATGATTTTGGCTTAACTCCAAGAAGCTTTTAGCCTTGTTTTACCATGCTTAAGCTCTGATTTGTGTTGTTTTGGTCAAGCATGCCACGCTTTGTATAGCCATAGTGCATTCTAGCTTGTTAGCTTTGAGTTTCCAAGCTACTAGCATGCATTGCTTGGGCTATTTTCATGATTTGGCATCATTTGGTATGAGATTTCAGTGCATGTAGTGTGGTCATGCCCTCACATTTTTCACTCTTTTCATGCTTTGGAAGGTTGGTTCTTTATGCCTTAAGAATGAGCCATTGCATATGTCATTTTGCCTAGGCTTGTAAGCTGTCATATCAGTGTGTATTTGGTCTCATTTTGCCATGATATAACTCTGATTTTTGTTGTTGAAGTCACCTCATGCTTGGTTTTTTTAGGTGTAGTGTAATACTCCTTATTAGCCTTGCAAGTTCACGCTTCATGCCCTTCATGCTAGCTTGTTTTGGTGATGCTCCATGCATGTTTTAGACTCATTTTGGCATGCTCTAGGACTGTTTTGGGCTGTCTTGGCCATACGCTTCATGTTTTGTATAGCTATAGTGCAAGTGCCTATGCTAGCTTCAAGCTTTGAGCCCTCTTGCATGTCATACTTGTGTTGTTTGAGTGGTTTGGCACCATTCCATACATGCTTACAGAGCTTATAGTGTTGTCACACATCCATGCTTGTCACTCTTTTAGTGCTCTTGAGAGTTGTCCTCTTATGCCTTAATTCTTGAGCCAATTGGCATGCATGCTTGTCTTACATTTCATGCCTTCATTTCAACATTTTGGTCACTGATTTGGGCACGATTGAGGTCTGTCCATTTTTCATTTAAGTCCATTGAGCATGTTGTTTGAATGTTGTTGCATTGCATCAGGTTTGCATGCTTGAGTTGCATGACATTTGCATGATTGTTACATTGCCTATTGTTGCATGCTTGTTGCATTGCATGATATCTGCATGCTTATGTTGCATTACATTGTGTTGTCGCATTGCATCATGGTTGCATGCTCTTGTTACATTGCATTGTGTGTGCATGCCTTGCATTGCATTGTGTTTGGATAGGGTGTTAGTCCAAACACGAGAAACGAGGGACGTTTCATTCTTGAAGTGATGAAACGTGTCTCAATTCTCAGTCGCCGACCCTCTTGATCATGCATGATAGAGGTCAAGGCATTTATGTGTTTTTGTGCATTCATTTGCCATTGACTTGTGCAACTCAGACTCTTTGGCCATCATGCATCGGGATGCACGATTGATGGCTCGAGAGTCGAGCACTACACTCCTTTGAGCTTTAAACATGATAAGGAGTGTGGTTGCACACATTTTCTTGCAAATACATTGCCATGCTCTGTTAGTGCTCTGTTGTAGCAAAAGGAGAAGTTTGTAGGAAGAAGTGGCTGATCGGCTATCTAGTGTGCCGATCGGCTATCAATAATTGGTCGATAGCCCTGAAATTTGGCCGATGACTATTACACTTGGCCAATGGTCATTCCTTTTGGCCAACTACCCCTCAGATGGTTCCTAAGGTAGGTCAGAAGCATCATAGAAGTTGGCATAATTTTCAGAGGTGCAGAAGTGTGCAAACAGAGGCAACATGAGGCATGGTAACGGATTTCCGAGCGAAGCCGATCGAACATGCATCTTCGAACTCTTAGAACTGAGCTGAGGCTTTGCAATTTGTAATTAGCTTTACTTGATTAGTTAGCTTTTGAATTTTTAATTAACTAGGTAATTTGTTAATTAGTTAACGTGTTGTAATAATTAGCTTAGTGTTAGCTAGTTATTTGTTTTGATTGTGTAATAATTTGTCTAATTAGATTATTAGATTAGTTGCTTAGCTTAGCGTAGCTAGCATAGCGTACTCATTCGGACCCTCCGTCGAGAGGGCACAACTGTTGTAATAAGCGTGCGTGTGTGTGATGCATGTCTTTTAACCCCCATTTCTTTCTTCCTTTTACTTACCAGCTTTCAGTGGTTAGTTTTAGCGCATATTTCAATTAGCATCCTTATGATTGCATGTTTGCATTATTTATCTATCTTGCATGCACTGGGCTTGGCGCATCATACAAATTGCATTGTATTTCAATTCCTATTTGAGTACATGTTATCAAGTTTCATTTCACATGCCATCTTAGAATAGTCGAGCCTATTTTAGCTGCATTTTGCATGTGTTGCATTAGGTATTCTTAACATAGCTAGGATCATGCATTGATTACTAACTAGCTTCTTTTTTGGCGCGAAGTACACTGTGAGTGTTTTCACTTTTGCATCCTTGCATGAGTATAAGTGTTGCCATGATAGCATGCTTGCCATGAGGCTAACTGCTTAATTGCTGTAACTGCATGATTGCCTGTGGATGACGGTTGGATTACTTGAATTGGAACAATTCATCATAATGTGTGTTTTTTTAAGCCTACTTGAAGTGGCAAAATCATGTTTTCTAAGCCCACTTGAGGGTGGCAAAATCCGCATCTTAACCTACTTGCGAGTAGCAACTTCAAACCATTTTCAAACAAACAAACATGAGATGTTTTGTTCCAAATTAGGCGATCTAGTCTATACTTGTATGTTGTGCGCATCACGTAGTAAGCTAGCTAATAAACCGGAATAAGAACACATATGTTTTCAAAAACAAAATATCATGTTAGTAAAGGCCGATCCTTTGATCGGGCGAGCAGTGGTGCTAATTGCATGACCTTCCCCTCTCATACCCAAGTTCCCGAACTGAGACAACTTTGGTGATGACGGACACGTGGCCTTAGGCATGAGTTAGGGTTTCCTAAATTTTCCAAAAATAAAACATTTAGGTGGCGACTCTGTATCTGGCAAAGTAGTCCATGTTTGGCACTTCTTTATTAAAAATCGATTTTCCAAAACGATTTGCCGGATTTGGACTCTTTGGTGATTTATCGATCTTACATTGCACTTTGCGAGATTAGATTCAGAACCGTGACACGAATCTGAACTGTAGTAGCTAAGAACAAAACGATTCGCGCCCTTGCGCGTGGAGAGCGGAGTTCTCGGGCGGTCTACAAAGGTCCATTACAAAACATTAGGTAAATCATTACCATTACATTTTGAGAGCAACCATTAGGGAAATCAATCATAAAACAACATTCATGATCATTATTATCTTCATAAACCCCATGTTTGCTTCAAGTACTTGCATCCTTGTTTGCATAGCCCCCATTCGGTTCATTAAATTCATTGCATGACTGTCTTCTTCATAGGATGAAGTGTGTCTGTTAACAGTTGCTTGAGTGTCTTCCATCATCATTTCCCCTCCAGCAGATGAGTTTACTGGTTTGCACCAGTCCCAGAACGCGCATTTCCCATTTGGGCATAAATAATACAATTTGCTTATGTTTTTTTTTTTTCCAGATTCAATGACTTTAATTGTTGTTTTGCTCCCACAGTAGCAGTGCTTGCTTCTATATTTCATCACCCCTCATCCATTACTCGATGATGACATATCCATCAAATGAACCTATATTCCAGAAATATCAGAGTTATAATGCATTTTCAGAACATATATTGCATTTTGTTGTTATTGTGCTTTATTTCTGAATAATGGGACATGCCTGTGTTGGATGTTTGATGTTTGTGCTTTATTTATCAAGAATGGTTCATGCTGTTTGTGTTTTGTGTTTTGAAATTATTATTATTATTATTTTGGGTTGGTTAGTTGTTATTCACATGCAATTTTTTTTTAAAAAAGTTAATGTGAGTGGGAGCATACCTGTGTTGTACTTGGACCTTTGTTCTCTTCTTTTTGTTGTTCTTCAATTTTGGTTGCGTCTGTGATTTTCCCTCTTTCACTTGGATTTGTTGAAGCTAAAGAACTCTACCATTGGTATATATAGATGGGTTGAGGGCATTATAGGAATTTTCTTGTTTACATTTGATTACATCAGCATGGTCTGTTAGGTGTATAAACGATTGTCAAATTTTGGGAGAATCTTGACATTGTCAGGTAAAGTAGGGGGGGTTACTGTAATTATTCACACCACAGGGGAGGTCCCTGTATTTGTCAGAAACCTCAGGGGAGGTAAATGTAATTGTAACGCCCTCAAAAATTTATATAAATAAACCATTCATAAGAATCATAAACATAATAGAAACGTTACATTTTCATTCATCAGAGTCTGTATTACAAAAGATATTACATATTGTTTCTAAATGTTAACAACAGAATAAGTGCCCTACGGGCTTACATCTTTCCAAGTGGTCACTTGGTTACAACAAAGGAAGAGTCCTAATTTTTTTACATATAAAGCTCTTGGCTTTAATTTACACTTAACACAAAACAAAATAGCAAAAATGAAGCCTTCAGCCCCTTGACCTTCCAAGCTATGCCCTTGGAGGCGGTATGTTGCCTGTACCTGAAAATGGTGTCCCAAGTAGGGTGAGCCAAAGCCCAGTAGAGATATGCTACACAATATATGAGAAATAACTAAGGCATAAGCATTAGATAAATGTGGGATATTTCTTAACCGACACATATTATTTCCGTGATCATTCAATATACATAACCATGACTAATTTATTTCCAATCATCCATTTCGGGTAAATCTATTTACCAAATTCATAATTATCAAAACAACCAAAATAAGATTTCAACTCAATGGTTCACAATTCAATGCATTCATCAATCTAACACTTCTATTTCTTGCTATTTTACGGAATCACATCTGAGGGAACCATCACCCATAAGTATATAAGGTTTCAGGACTTTCACCGAGGACACTCCGGCCAACTTAATTATCAATGGAGTCCATCCCCTATCTCCTCCCAAATAATGGAGTACATCCCCTATCTCCTCCCATTCAAAGATACATATACAATGTATTTGAATACGTTGTCATATAGAATGACTCATCAATTCACATGTTCAATGATTTACTCAAGCCGTCATATTCAATGACATAATACAATTGATTAGTTTCAATTTTACTAATCTTCATGCATTTTCTACAACAATCATAGCTATCCGCTACCAATAGCCCAAAACAGATATTTCTAAACAAATAAATAAATCTATCAACAGATAATTTATCAAATTTTCCATAGGTGAGTGATTTACCAATCCCACTACACCATTTAATCACATTTCCCCTAATTTCGTAATTCCCAAACCAATTTCATATTTCTACATTGATTTCACTATTTATACAAAATAGTTTATTTAATTCAAACTAGGGCATTTTTTCCCCTTTTCCAAATGTTACACCCAAGGCTAGATTTTACTCACTATACACAAATAATCCCATTTCAGAGACCTCACATATACATATGGAACCCCAAATAGAAAACCCCCTCTTTCACAAACCAAAACCCAACCCTAACCTCACACAAACTCCCCAACTCTAACATTTATGCAAAAATGACAAATGTCAAGGTCAAAACTTATATTAAAGAATAGATTATCCCTACTTCAAAAGGAGAAGCTCAAAGAGAAAGAAGGAGAAACTTGAAGAAGCTCTAAACTTGAACTTTTTGGGATCAAAAGGAAGCCCACGCGATACTCTACCCTTTTTACAAAGGAAGTAGGGTAGAAGGACTCTAGATCAAGAAGTATTTGTAGAGAGAGAGTGTTTTAGAGAGAGAGGCAGCCAATCTAGGGTTTTGAGTGAAGAAGGAACCAAAAAGTGATATAAAATCACGCTGTTGCGAACTAATATATGTGAGGCTCGCTCGAGCGAAGGAGTTGTCGCTCGAGCGACCAGGCACAGCAAGTGGCCTCGCTCGAGCGCAAGAAGCGTCACTCAAGCGGACAATGCAAAGCTTCAGGTTTGCCACCAATGCAGATGCACGCTCGAGCACAAGAGTTCTCGCTCGAGCGAAGGAACAAATAACACGCGTCTCGCTCGAGCATAAAAGTTCCCGCTCGAGCGAAAGCTGCGTTTAAGAAAGAAACCTGAGGACTCTCAACCCTCACTCGAGCGCAAGAACCCTCGCTTGAGCAAAGAAGCAAATACCCAAGGCTCGCTCGAGTGCAAAAAGCCTTGCTCGAGCGAAAAAGCCAAAACTTGAGCAGCAACCATTTGCACCAATAGACAACCAACTTGTTCCAAAACTCAAATTTAAAGAATTAAAGGTAGGAAACAAGACATAGACAACAACAAACGATTACGGAACCCAAGTCCCGAATACAATAAAGGTTGGGGTAAAACCGGGATCGCTATAGTAATTTACCCTTTTTTTTTATGAAAATAATTTATCCCTTAATTTAGGCCTCAATTCCATCTCCAACGATATGAAATTAAAGGGCTCAAAATGATACAGGGAGGGGCGTAAAATTGTATCATGTGGGTCATTGGGGACAGAATCGGGAGCCTGAATTAAGAGTTGGAGCAGGAATTTTTTTTTTATAGGGATATTTACACATAAATTTTAATTTATAGATTTATATTTTATTAAGTCTTAATTAAAATCTTTTGGACCTTTAAGTCCCACTAAATTTTTATTGGTCAGAATTTCCCTTTAAATAATAATTGTTCATCATTTATGATTATTTATAAAGGAACATGATGATTTGATATTTATTTTAATTTTTAAAATTTTAAATAATTAACTTTTAAATTGAAAAAACTAAATTGATAATGTTCTTAATTTTAAAAATTGAGAAAAACTGATAATATTCTCGGTTTTACTAAATAGGACTTATTAATTCAAAAAATCTTAAATAGGACTTAGGCTACCATAACATTTGTAAATAGGACTTTTAGGTAATTAACTTTTTTTTATTACATAATACATGAATGACTATAATAAAAATAGCGTAAAGTACACCTAATTTATGTTTAATATAGATCTCCTTTCACATTTGAAAAATTGCATTCCTCTTGTTGAGATTTGTAATCTCATTACAAATTCTCATCTGAATTGCTGATGTCATGTTTTAAAATTTTCTAAATGAACATCTTGTCTTGTTTTTCCTAGTATTTCTTCTTCCTATCATCATGATTGCATTCTACAAATTTCCATTAATAAATTCTATCTAAACATATTCTTATTGAATAATGAAATATAAACATAAATTTTATATAGAATTTTCAAATACAATGATATAACTTAATGGTGACCCTTTACTTTAAAACAAAACACCTATAAATATGATTTATATTTACAACAATATCACTATCACAACATTTTTATGATATTTTTTGTGTAAATTTTTATATATGAATATAGTTTTTCATTTTTTTTCAACCATTATATCTAGATTAGATCAATTTAATCTAGAATATTTAAAAAGTATAAAGTTTACACAATTTTTTTAAAAAAAAATTCATTGAATACAACAAAATAAGATAATGTATTGAATTTTTGTAGTTTTGTATTTGGTGAATTTAAAAAACAAATCACAAAATATTATAGTTCTTAAATATATCTAGATTAGGTGTATCTACAAAAAAAAAAAAAAAAAAAAAATGCTTAAAATATTAAAAAAATTCAATAAAAATTATAAAAAAAACACAAAAAAAAAAATCAAGTTTTTTGTGTGAGTTAAACTAAAGAAGATGATTTTTATTTCCCTTAAAACGACATAAACAAAATATGTGTATTATTTTATTATTTTAAATGTATGAAAGTTAAAGGACAAATATGTCAATTTAATCTGACAAGAGGGTAAGTGTAATTTTCCAAATATGAGGGGACAATCTGTATTAAATAGAAATCTTAGGGGGTGTCAGTGTAATTTTCCAAATAAAATATTATTTCCCATTTGGAGAGTGTGATTTTTAAATAAAAAAACATTATAAATTATCACATTACTCTTCTTATTTATTTATTTATTTATTTTTGTATATTTTTTTTTTTATAAAAAATCAATTAAATAACCCATTCCTAAGGTTGTCCTAACTCCTAAGTAAGAGTATCTTTAATGGTTGTTGCTATAATACCGTTACTATTGCTATAATTTGGCAATGAATAATAATAATTTGTCAAATTATAGCAATGGTGCTCCAATGGTACACGTGCTATTTTGGCAAATCTCAACCAACTTTCCCTTCAAGTTTGTAAGTGTTGTTTGGATATAGGTTTTTTAGTTTTTTTTATTTTATTTTTTATTTTTTTGTCTTTTGTGACCTTTTTTTATCTGTTTGTAATATATATATATATATATATATATATATTTATATTATACCCTACTAGATAAATATAAAAAATGAAAAGAAATTGAAAATTTGAAAAAATAAATTTAGGTACTCAAAATTATATTGGAACATAAAAATGACATTGCAAAATTAAAAAATACATTATCCCGTAATTATTCATCAGGAGGCAGGAGAAAATAGTAATTTGGGTCGCTGACATTTATGGACCACATGGCAAAAATCTCATTTTTTCGCATTATTGTAGACACCCCATTTTTTATCACCCGCAAGGCTCATGCGCTTTGCCCGGTACACTCGATGATGAAAGTCGTGTTGTGCGTAGTTCGAGGTCTCAACGAAGAGGGTATGTTTAAGCTCCGAAACAATCCCAAACCTTCCATATTCCCACTGATTATACCCCATAAATCCATTTTTATACATTGTACTACCCTGTGTTGTGTCTGAAGTAGGAAACCAGGGGAATACATTGAGCCCCGATCGCAGGGTCGGCCGTGGCTATTGAAGGCCGATCGTGCCTTAGTAGTGAGAAACACTATTCTGAGCGGGAGCCTGCCAACTGTCCGTTTTTGAAGATATTTATGACCTCTCTAGCTCAAATTCTATAAAAACGAAGTTGTATCTCTGTTTTGAGGGTTGAAGAATTTCTAAAAAGCCTCTTCACCTTCTTGAGAGCTGCTTCTTCTCCTTCTTCTTTTGCAAGCAACCCTTTAAGCAAGCCTATCACCTTGAACCTATATCCATACATCACATACACCTTAACACCTAAGCCTAGGAACCTTGGTTGAGACTTGAACACCATAATTCAAGCTTGAGAGTGTGTTGGGACTTAGTTTGATTCATATACAAAAGCTCACTTCTTTAAGAGGTATAAGCTTGTCATCCTCTCTTTTACTTCTTGTTCTATCTATTTCTATCTAGTTTTTCTAGGTTTGTGTTGTTTTGATTCTTTTTCAAGTGTTTAAGTTTGGGTTTGGAGAGCCACCAAAAGGGTAGAGAGAGTTAACACTCTTTCTTACACCTTTACCTATAGCTCAAACCCTTGCTTTTACACCCTTTCCTTTGCTTTCTAAATTATTTTTTAGAGTTTAAAAAAGGTTAAAATCATGCTTTGAGGTTTCAAAAGTGAAGGGGTTTAGCCATCCCTCCTTGTTCTTACTTACTAGCTTTGTTTTCTCTCTTTGTTGTTTAGCTTTGCAGGCTCTTTTCATGCACTTTGAGCCACTACTTTTAATCCATTAAGGGCTATTTTAGGGCTTTCTTAGGTTGTTTAGTTAGTTCATGCTTTGATTAGCTTGACTGTTGTCTCGTAAGTTTGCATACATAGCTTGTTGTATATTGTTACAAGCTTTTCTTTAACTAATTTCCATGTTTAAGAACCTCATTTTAATAATCAGCTTGCCATTCATTTCTTTCATTTGAGAGTTATTTCAATCGGTTGACAGTTATTCAAAACATAAACTAGAGATCTATGCTTAATGACTTAATCTCTACGGAGGTTCATTGTTAACGGCATAGTCTCTTGTTCACGTTGAGAATCACCTCCCGTTTGACATGTTTCTCACTTAGTAGATGTAATCTATTAGTGCATGTAATAATCACCTTGGACTTAATGGATTAAAGGATGGCAAAGACTAATGAATTTGGCTTAAAATGAACCAACCCACATAAAGAAAATGAGTTATATTGTTTGGGATTCGGCCGGACATTATACCGAGTCCATTGTGTCAAGGGTTGTCTAACATCAATTCATGATGTTTTGATGAACCTCGAAACGTCTCTACCTCCCTTTTTGAGTTCACTCCATGATATCATTGCATTTATTGATCTTTGTCCAAATTGTACCCGAAATCATCAAGCAATCAACTTGCTTATTGATGGTTTTGGAAATGATTCCAACCTTCTCTCAAGGCTTTCCCATGACAGAGAAGTGTGAGAGGGACAAACAGAGTCTAGAATAACTCTGTCTGCGCTGTTTTCAGTTCATAGCACAAAATAGGATTTTGCATGAAATTAAGGCACGGCCGGCCCTTGCGAGGGCCGGCCGGGCCTCATTGAGGCACGGTCGGCCATCAATGTTTGGTTAGCGGTATGTTTTGCAGAAAACAAAGGGCAGTGGCTGAAGGTGAAACAGAACAAGCCTAGGCAGACAGAGCTATTTTTGGACACTATGCATGCAACCCTTATGCATCCTTGCTTACCTCAATGTTGTAGATTAATGCTTCGATTATTAGCGTTGTAATTATTATTGTTATTGTTACAATTAGTCTTGTTAATTATTAGTGTTGTAATTATCATTATTATTTATTTGTAATTGTTATAGCTAATTAACTTAGATAGTTAGTTTACTTCTCATGATTATCCTTGTTGTAATAGAGTAGTTAGCTAGTTAATTCTTTTCTTACTTATTCATTCAGTCTTGTAATAATTAGTTTAATTTGGACTTTTAGACTTCGATTCACACCGTCTTGCACGAGGGCAAATGTGCAATAAGTTATATGTCTTCTAACCCCATGTCTTTCTCCTTTTTACTTACTTGCTTACAATGGTTAGAATAGAACATCATTTTTCAAATTAGCATTCTTATACGTTGCATCCATTGTCTTACATGCATCCAAGGTTCGGCTCATCATACTAACCCAATATCAATGTTCAAATTCATTACTTGACTACGTGCTTTATCGCATGTCTTAAATGGAATCATATGCCATGGTCATAGTCGAGCCTATAATATACATAATGTGTGTGTTACATTTAGTCATATTGCATTTAGTCATATTGTATTAGTTAGGAGCATGCATATTTTTCTAATTATTTTGCTTTGTTTTGGTTCGGAGTACTAGGTGAATAATTTTGTGTTTTAGCATCTTGCATCGAATGTTTGTATTACCATGTCAAAGTATACTTCCATGAGGCTAATTGCTTAAATGATATAACTGTTTGAATGCCTATGGATGAAGGCTAGTTTCTTGAATTGGGATAGTTTGATTAATGTCCATTTTAAGCCCACTTTTTCAAGTGGAAAATTCACAAAACAATTTCAAATAAAACACGAAATCAAATGTTCCAATTCTTGCAAATTAGTCTATATTTGTGTGTCCGTAACATAATAAAAAATAGCTAATAATCAAAACAAGAGCATATAATGTAAATAAAAATCACATCATGATTAGTATAGGCCGATCTTTGATCGGGTGAGTGAGGTGCTCAATTCATGACCTTTCCCTTTTGTACCTAAGTTCCCAAGCTGAGACACTTTGGTGATGACCGACTAATGGCCTTTGGCACGAGTCTTAGGTTTCCTAAATTTTCCAAAAATATTTAGGTGGCGACTCTGAAATCTGGCAAAGTAGTCCAGTTTTGGTATTTGATTCAAAACATCAATTTTTCAAAAGAATTGCGGGATTTGGACTCTTTTTGTGTTTTCACTGTTTCACATTGCACTTGTGAAATCAAATTCAGAACCACGGAGTCCAAACTGTAGGGCTATTTGTCTTCCGAAAGGAGCACGGAAAGTGAGCTACAGTTTCTGGCGACTCTGCTAAGGAGTTAGAGAACTTGACTTGAAACTCATGATGTAAATTTTTATCTACACTTATATGTTCTTTGCATTGCATTTGCATGGTTACTTTAAGTCACTGTGTTTTTCATCTGCTATTCCTAGACGGTTTGCTAGAGGCTTGCCCAAAAGGCTTACCGAAAGGCTGACCGGTCATGGGCTTTGCCATGTTGGAAACAGAACCCTTGGATTTGGATTTCCGATGTACCTCTTGATCCACCTTTCACTTATCGGTGTTAGGTGTAAGAGGTATATTAGGTAATCTTGCTGAGGTACCCTTTTGACCATCTGACCTAGTTGCATATAGTGAAGCTATAGTGACTATTCCAACTTAGGACAAGATGCCACCCATTTGTAGGATGTTATGAAACTCGTTGTTTGAAATAATACAGTCTAAATCATGTCAAAAATCTAGGACATGGTGACCCTACCCCCTTATAGGAGTGTTTTAGTTCTTTTACTTGGTATGTGCTTTCACAGTGAGACTATACAGGATGGTTCATATCAATATGAGTTTGAGAACAAAGTTCAGTGACGATTACAGTTCAGCTATATGTTATGACTATTGTGAATTGGGGCCAAAGTGGTGTTCGATTTTGATTATGTTTTTCTTTCTTTCTTTTTGGTAGGTAGTTTACCATCATAGCTTCAGAAAGACCCGATATTCCCCAAGTTGTGTGGACTCATTTTAGTAGGCTTTGTAAAGCTCAAGATCTTGTTAGTGGTCAGCTCGTGTTAGTGTTACTTTTGCCAGTCACTCGATGAAGAAAGAACAGACAGTCAGCAACACCAATACAAAACAATCTGCAAATACCTATCCGTTCTCACTCCATCGGTTCATTAGCATCTAGTTTACCCAAACCAACAATGGCATAGAATACAACACAGAATGTGGAGGAATTTGTTGCCATGATGGCGGCTTTCCAAAGAACCATGGACATTGTAAACCAGAGGATGGCTGCACAAGATGAAATTATTGTTGATCTACGACGTACATCTAGGGCATCAGCATCAACCGTGCATCCGATCCCAGCTGCTCAGCCAAATCTTGATCCACTCCCACCGGTTGAAAATCAGCCAGTCCCAGATCCTCAGGATATGTTTCCCTCAGCTCTAGCTTATCGGCCTCCAGTTCAATCCCCTGAAGGAATTTTTTCCTTTGATATCAATGAAATTGATCCGGCATTGATTAAGATTGCCAGATTGGAGAAAGCATTGAAGAAATCCCAGGGCTTCAACTCTATTCCGAATATCAAAGACGGGTACACTGAGGCTTCAGTCAAATTACCGGAGAATCTTAAGATGCCCCACATCGACAGATTCGATGGGAGTGAGGATCCGATTGTGCATGTCCAGTTGTTTTCAGATGTATTGAGGCCCATGGGTTTGTCTAGGGTACATACGCTTTCCTTATTTGGGAGAACCCTGTCTAATGTGGTGGCCATTTGGTATGCTAAATTGCAGGACTTAACCAAGCGGAATTGGGAGGAGTTATCTGAGGCGTTTGTCAATCAATATACATATAACACCCAGATAGAGGTAACCATTAGTGAGTTATAGGCTACTACCTAGAACCCCAAAGAATCATTCATCGATTTTTTCGCCTGGTGGAGAGCCAAGGCAGCCCGAATGACAAATAGACCTACTGAAAGAGAACAAGTCCGACTAGTGGTCCAAAACCTTGAGCCAAACATGTTATAGAGAATGATAGTGGCACCATTGTCCACATTTGCTTCCTTACATGAGCTAGGGGTCCAAATTGAGTGTGTATTCAAAAAGGGTATTATCCATAAAATAAGCGAACCCGTAAGAAAGTCGTTCTCCCAGAGTACCAATGCTAGCAATAGCAGTATTCCACAGCCTGTGGATGTCAGTACTATTGTTTCAACAATCAAGATGGCTGATCTCTTTACTACTACCACAACCTCACAACCTTCACAACATACCGGTCCATCCCAGAATTGAAGAGTTTTTACTCCCCTCCATATGAGCCCAACCCACACCCTTAAGCTATTAATGTAAATGGGGCATCTCAAGGCTCTTGATCCTCGTCCACTTCTAGACCCATTGCCACCTAAACATGACCTTACCCAGTATTGTATCTTCCACTAACAACATGGCCATCCCACGGACATGTGCTACCGTCTACGTCATGAGATCCAAGATCTGATTGACAACAAAGTCATCGCCCTACCTGCTAAACCAAACGTAACAACCAACCCACTTCCTGCACACAACCAAGTCCCTCTGCCCAGAAACATTAACCACATCCATACACAACTGCCCACCTTCAACCCTAGCACATACATTACCTCATCCCACCTACCAAAATTGAAGGTGGTTATTCCAGAAAGCACAGACATGTGCATGATGGATTTAACACCACAAAAACAATCCAGGCTCGTGGCAGTAGAAATGGAGAAAGAGAATAATGCACTAAAGATAGGGTCGCCTGATACCCGTGTTATAGAGAAGGGGGTCTCGCTCACAGAGGACTACGATCCCAGTTTAAACATTATGGCCATTGATCAACCAAAGCCAGTAGTCATACTGCCGAACTTTCTCAGCATTAATGTTGTCGGGGAAGGCCAGTTAGGGCAACATCAGAATGACCAGCCTGAACAAGGCCTAAATGACTTGGCTGACCTAGAAGAGAATTTGGTTGATCTGGAGGAGGATCTGGAGGAATTATACTTCCTCGAAGAGGAGGATACAAGTAGTGTTCAGGTGGGATTGTGGGACCTGAGCCAGCCAGAAATAGGCAATGGATGGTTGAGTGAAGAAAATTTAGATGTGAAAGAACAGATAAGAGAGACTGGGACAGAAGAGGAAATCACTGCTAGTGGCAAAGCTGAGACTGAACCCCTGACTAAGAAAGAACAGGCACTGGAACAATTTCAAAGGGAAAGGATAGAAGAGATCCAGGTGAAGACAACTCTAGAGTAGGAAAAAGGAAAAAGGAAAGAAGAACCCAAGACAACGGAGAGTGATGCCCAAATTACCAAAAGGTTAAATGGGAGCCCAACGATTGGAAAAGGATGTTATAGAAACTCTGAAAACATCGGGATTCAGAAACCAAGAATGTGGTGAAGGAAGAATGGTATGATGATTGGGCGCATGATGTTAACATGCTCCAGATAGAACCTGATGCCAGCCCGGCCATGACTGTGAAAGAGTGGTGGGAAGACAGTGACCTAAGTCATGTATACACTAACGAAGGTTGGAAAGCTGATACCCCGGATGACACTTGGTATACTGACAAGATCAATCATATGATCTAGAGCGGTCAGTACTTCAAACCCACAACATTAGACCAGCCAGAGACCTCTGGAAATGAGACTAAGAGATCAAAAGAGAAGGATGTTGAAGAAAACTTGGTCTTGAAATAGCTCAAGAAGATTCAGGCTGACATATCAATCTGGGGGCTAATAATGGCTTCTCGGGAGCATAGGCAAGTACTGTTAAAGGCAATGAACCGGACTAAATTGCCTATCGATACCACTGTGAACCAATTGGTATCGTTGGTAACATCTGGGGACGTTACGCTGGTGATATCTTTTGTAGATAAGGAGTTACCACCTGAGGGTGCCAACCACAACTGACCCTTATATGTGACCCTGGAAAGTTGAAAAAAATGGATTCCGGTGGTGTTAGAAGATACCGAATCGATGATCAATGTATGGCTAGTGAGAACTGCCTATGCCATCGGTTTGGGGTCGGTTGACTTTACACCCACGACCCAAGCCGTCCTGCCTTATGACAATACAAGCCGAGATGTTATGGGAACATTTAAGAGCCATATCCTAATCGGCTCGCCCAAACATGAGGTGGAATTATATGTCATGCACGTTCCAGACACTTTTAATCTACTGCTAGGAAGGCCCTGGATACATCAAATAAGGGCTGTGTCATCAATAGTCTATCAGTTATTAAAGTACCCCTTCAAAGGGGGGATTGCCAATGTGTACGATAATTCTGTGATCCATTCTCCCTAGGGAACCACTGCACCATTATTGGAAATCATACATAGAGAGGAGGACGTCTTCCTTTCCGATTTCTCTTTAGCAGAAGCCCAGTTAGTCTAAACCATCATGGCAGATGGCAATGGAGACTACGTGAGTACGTAATTCATCTACATGATGAACAAACAGGGGCATATACCCGGAGTAGGACTAGGCCGAAATGGCAGGTAGGGAGGTACTGTTGCTAAGAAGATCAATCATAACCCCCACGCTTTCAAGCTGGGATACAAACCTACCGCTGCAGATTAGCAAAGAATGAGCAAGAATTAAGAGAAAGGTTGAAAGCAAAGAGGACTGGGAGGCAGCATGAGTTAGTCTACAAACCAATACAGGGAACCTTGAACGGACATTTTGTACGCCAAGGGGAAGACTTCCCCTTTTGTGGATCCCAGAGCCTTGGTATGACTAGGAAACAAAAACAAGGTATCCGGGGTTCGAGATCTTCTTCGGGCACTAGTTACCAAAAAAAGAGGATGAACAAGTAGACCTGAGCCTTAGCACAGATCAAGGCAGGACTGCAAATCTGGACATCAAAAAGGAACAACTGTTCGGAAAAGCTCTGGCAGACCTACTGTTAAGTTCTACTGCGGAAGCTGAGACCACCAACTTGGGGGATGGTTTTACTATCTCAATGATCGGGGATAACCCAGCAACAGATTTCTCCAATCTTATCGTGGATGCGTCTGAGGCTCCCTGCCTAGTCTGGAAGTTTGAGCAAGGCGTCATCAATAGTTCTGGATCAGATAGTGAGTCCAGATTTGATTCCACCGAGTCTGTGGAATCGGAGTCAGATTCAAGTTCCTCTGAGTCTGGTACTTCTGGGAGTGGTAACCCAGATACCGAAGTTCTTTCCAGATCGTCTTTTAGCCTTTGTTTTGAGTCCACTATAATCGAAGATCCAGACTTTTTGAATGGGAATGCTGTGGACTTTGCCTATTTCTCTATGCCTTTGGTTTGTTATACTGATCTTAATTTTCAAAATTTTGACACAAACGAAGAGGAAGAAATTCCTCGAGTTTTGAAAATTTTGGTTGATAATGAGGAAGAGAGGCGTGTTAAGCCTTGTATAGATGAAATCGTATCAATTAACGTGGGTACTAAGGAAGATCCTTGCTTGGTCCAGATAGGGTTCACGCTATCTTCAGAGGAACGCGAGTGTTTAATCGCTTTATTAAAAAATTTCAAAGATGTTTTCGTGTGGTCCTATGAAGACATGCCTGGAATAAAGAAGGATCTTCCTTAGGAAGATCCTTGCTTGGTTCAGATAGGGTCCACGCTGTCTTCAGAGGAACGCGAGCATTTAATCGCTTTATTAAAAAATTTCAAAGATGTTTTCGTGTGGTCCTATGAAGACATGCCTGGAATCGATCTTGAGATTGTACAGCACCAGATCCCTCTTGACCCTGAGGCTCGACCAGTTAAGCAAAAGCTGCGCAGAGTTTGCCCAGATTGAGCTTTGAAGATCAAGGAAGAAGTTACCAAACAGATTAAGGAAGGGTTCTTGCTTGTATCTGAGTATCCGATGTGGTTGGCTAATATTGTTCCAGTCCTAAAGAAGAATGGCAAAATCAGAGTCTGTGTCAACTTCAAGGATCTGAATAAAGTTAATCCGAAGGATGATTTTTCACTGTCGCATATTAATGAGTTGGTAGACTTCACCGTGGGCCATGCATTGCTCTCGTTCATGGATGGGTTTTCCAGGTATAACCAGATTCTGATGGCACCCAAGAATAACAAGAAGATTGCTTTGACTACTCCATGGGGCACCTACTGCTTTCGAGTCATGCTGTTTGGATTGAAGAATGTTGGAGCTACTTATCAAAGGGCTGCAACCACCATTCTGCATGACATGATCCACAAAAAGCTTGAGGTGTAAGTGAATGATATGATTATCAAGTCTAAAGATCGAGAGGGCCACTACACCACCTTGGAGAAATTCTTTCAGCAGATCAGAGAGTATAGATTGAGGTTAAACCCGCAAAAATGCACCATCGGCGTAACAACGGGAAAAATGCTGGGATTCCTAATCACACAGAAAGAAATCGAGGCAGATCCTTCTAAAATCAAGGCCATCTTAGAAATGCCACCACCAAGGACAGAAAATGAGGTGCGCGACTTTCTGGGTAAAGTGCAATTCATAAGGTGATTTATTTCAAAACTAACCTTGACTTGTGAACCACTATTTGGTCTCCTGAAGAAAGGGAAGAAGTTCCATTGGGACAATTGCTGTCAGTTCACTTTTGAACAGGTCAAGTAGTACCTACAGAATCCGCTTGTGTTATCACCGCCAGAACCAGGGAAACCATTGATCTTGTACTTGTCAGTGACAAACTCAACCATGGGGTATATGTTAGCTCAAGAGTCAGAGGCCAAGGTGGAGAAAGTTGTTTTCTACTTGAGTAAGAAAATGCTGGATTACGAGACCTGTTACATTCCCCTCAAGAAATCTTGTCTAGCCTTGGTATGGGCTATATGCAAGTTAAGGCACTACCTATTAGCTCACTTTGTAATCCTAGTTTCGCGATTAGATCCCATCAAATATCTCTTAGAGAAACCAGTGCTTACGAGTAGGCTAGCCCGTTGGTTGCTTCTTCTCTTCGAATTTGATCTTACATATGTTACACGCAAGTCAGTTAAAGAGAGGGTTGTAGCAAAATTCCTGGCAGATCACCCAGTAGAAGTGGATGAAATGGTGGAGTACTTTTTCCCAAATGAAGATATTCTGCAAATAAAGGAAAAAATGTAGATGATGTACTTTGATGGAGCAGCCAATCAATACGGTTATGGGATCAGTGTGTTGTTGATAGCACCCGATGACTCACATATACCCCTAGCCTTCAAACTCCAGTTCAAAGTATCCAACAACGAAGCAAAATATGAGGCGTGTATTACTGGTTTAGAAGCCGCCCTGGAACTAGGGGCAAAAAGGTTGGATGTCATCGGGGATTCGAACTTGGTTGTGTCTCAAGCCAATGGAGATTGACGGGTTAAAGAGGAGAAAATGAAGGTTTACCATCAAGTCTTGGATATGCTAATTCTAAGGTTTGAAAAGTTAACGTTTACCCATCTACTAAGAGAGAACAACCCATTCATTGATGCACTAGCAACTCTATTTTCTATGGTAGACATTTCATTGGGAGTCAGGATGCATCTGATCATTATTGAACATAAGTACACACCAACCTATGAAATAATTGCCGCGATAGATGAGGCTTCAAACAAGAACCCCTTATACTATGATATTTGGAATTTCCTAGAAAAAGAGGTGTATCCACCAGAAGCAATTGCTAAAGACAAAAGGGGAATACGGCGTCTGGCCGTTCAATTTATCATCTGCGAGGACAAGCTATACAAAAGAGGCCATCTAGGAATGCATAAACTTTGTGTGGAGGAAGAGGAATCACAACGCCTTATGGAGGCTATTCACAGAGGAGAGTGCGGAACCCACATGAACAGTGTGATACTCGCCCGAAAAATCCTTAGACAAGGTTACTATTGGTCAACCACGGAAGAGGATTGTATTGGTTTTGTTCGGCGCTGTCTCAAATACCAGATTCATGCCAATCACATGAACATTCCGCCATCGAAGCTCTACAACATGACTTCACCATGGTCATTCTCTATTTAGGAAATAGATGTTATCGGCGCAGTTATGCTTAAGGGGTCAAACGAGCATGAATTCATCCTGGTAGCAATCGACTACTTCACGAAATGGGTGGAGGCCCAGTCCCACTCTGTGCTAAAAGCGTTGCTTGTGGCTAAGTTCATCAAGAACAACATCATTTGTAGGTATGGGATTCCGAATGAGATTATCTCCGATAATGGGTCGCACTTCAACAAAAAGGTAATAAACTTGCTTGAAAAATGTACCATGGCTTTCCATAAGTCATCAACCTACAGGCCACAAACCAATGGAGCTGTTGAGGCTGCGGACAAAAATATCAAGAGAATTCTACAGAAGATGGTGGAAACTTACAGGGACTAGCCAGGTAAACTACCATTTGCACTCTGGGGCTACACAACCTCGATCCGAACATCTACAGGGGTAACTCCTTGTTCTCTTGTCTATGGGATGGAGGTTGTTTTGCCAATTAAAATTGAAGTATCGTCGCTACGAGTTATGGCTGAATGTCAGATAGCGAAGACAGACTGGCAACAGAGTAGGTTTGAGGAGTTAATGTTGTTTGATAAGAGAAGACTGAGGGCATTGTATCATGTCTAGGGTTACCAATGCTAAATTGTTAGGGCTTTTAACAAGAAAGTTAAGTCCAGAAATCTTAAAGAAGGGGACATGGTACTGAAAGACAATTGAACTCCCATCCATGACCCTAGGGGCAAGTTCAAACCCAATTAGACTGGTCCTTACATCATCAAGTCACTCTAGTCAGGAGGGGCGGTTATTCTCATGGACCTAGATGGCTAGGAATTTTCACAACCGATCAATATGGACAAGTTGAAGAAATACTACCCATGAGAGGCTCGCTAGGCCGAAAACCCGAAATGGCGACCTAGGCAAAAGTTAGTGTATGAAAAATTAGAAACAAAGAAAAACTAAGCTCGCAAGGTTGAAAACTCTAAAGGGCAACTTTTGAAAAAGTTAGAGCGCAAAAGGAGAGAGTTAATACGTGAGTGAACCTGAACCGAACTACGTAAGGCTTGATTTCATTTTTGGGATACATAGGCAACTTTACCCTAAAGTTCAGCCGTAACTATCTCCAGCTCAACTGTCCTGTCCGTTTTCTTGATCAGGTCATCTTTGTTCATCATCTATTAGTTCGGTTGTGGTCTTTATTTTGGGAAGAAAAGCTTATTACAGTGCAGAATAGCAGTGATATGCAATCAGGGGCAGTTATGATTCTTTTGATTTAGGACTATACATCTTGAGAATCGATTGTATGCATGTCAAGTGGTGATCGTTCCTAAAAATTGTTTTGAAAAGTTTTAATAAAAGTTAATTTTGTTCAAAATTTTACCTTTGTACAACTTGGACCTTTTTGGGACCGAAAGGAAAAATTTCAGTACTCACAACTTTAATTTTATTGATTTCAACACAAGTACATTCTCCCTTTTTGATTTAGATCAAAGTTGCTTTTACATCTTAAACTTGAAAAGAAAATGTTAAAGTAGTAAAACTAGGGGCACAGCTTAGGTAGGTGGCTTTACGCCAAAGACGGCCCAACCTCTGCCTCCTCTTCAAGCCAAGCCAAACACTCCTCAGACAGAGTGTAACTGAAACTAATGGCAGGGGCCAGAATCTCTCTCGCCCTCTAGGCCGTGAGATACCGGGATAGGTGCGAAGCATGAACCGAAAATGAAGTTGTGTATTCCGCTCTTTCATCTAGACGTATCTGATTATGCCCGAACTAGCGTCGGAACTGGAAAGGAAAATAGAATACGCAATGTATGAGGCCAATCAACTCTACATCCGACTGTCGGGACATGCTGTAGCTCATCTCTGCCAAATTAAGCCAAGGGCAATGCCAAGTTATGTCAACTGCAGATTTATTGCACATCCAATCACACCATAAACCCTCTGAGGGGAAATCCACCAGCCGTTGGCCAAAGAAGTAAGGTCGGGCTGAGTACTCAGGGCAAGGGTCCATTACTTGCAGTTGTAGACGTCCCCGAACGCCCCGGGAGGGTGAGTCCCGTTCTGTTCATATTGGGTTCACTACAGTTCAGGACTCTCAAATTGTCACGGTTCTTAATCTGAACCAAAGAGTCCAAATCCGGCAAATCGTTTTGAGAAAAATAGATTTTTAGAAAAGAAGTGCCAAACATGGACTGCTTTGCCAGATACAGAGTCGCCACCTAAATATTTTATTTTGGGAAATTTAGGAAACCCTGACTCGGTGCCAAAGGCCACGTGTTCGTCATCACCAAAGTTGCCTTCGCTCAGGAACTTGGGTACGATTGGGGAAGGTCAGCTATGAGCACCCCTCTCGCCTGATCAAAGATCGGCCTCTACTAACTATGATATCTTGTTTTGAAAGCATTATGTGTTCCTATTCCGATTATTAGCCTAGAATTACTATGTTATGCGCCCAGCAACACAAGTATAGACCAAATCGCCTAAATTGGAACAAAATATTGCATGTTTGTTTTGAAAATGGTTTGCTACTCGCAAGTAGGCTAAAATGCAGGTTTTGCCACCCTCAAGTGGGCTTTAGAAAATATGGTTTTGCCACTCTCAAGTGGGCTTAAAATTCGCATCCAATGCATTGTTCCAATTTAAGTAACCCAACCTTCACCCACAGGCATTCAGGCAGTTATAACATGTAAGCACGTAGCCTAATGGTAAGCATGTTGTCATGGCAAACACTCACACTCATGCAAGATGCTAAAGCATAAAAACTTACCTAGTACTCCGAGCCAAAACAAAAGCTAGTTAGTAATCAATGCATGATCCTAGCTCATGTTAAGATGGTTAATGTAACACATACAAGATGCAACTACAATAGGCTCGGTTATTCTAAGATGACATGTGATGATGCTACAACTGACATGTATTCAACTTTGGGATTGAAATACAAATGCAGTTAGTATGATGCGCTGAGCCCGGTGCATGTAAGACAAATGTATGGATGCACGCATGCTATCATACTGTATGCTAATTGAAACATGCCCTAGACTAACCATCGAAAGCTAGTAAATAAAAGGGAAGAAAGACGTGGGGTTGGGAGACATACACACACTCACGCACGCTTATTACACAATTGTCCTTGCTCGGAGGGTCTGAATAAATAATACTAAATTAATTATTACAGAATTTCTAATTAATTAATAAATTAAATGTAGAAAGAAAGTGGCCACAGCCCTGCCTTGGGATGCGTGAATGATGCGTTCTTGACTCGTTTCACCCAGAAACTCGCTGCCATAGCACTGCTGCCTCTGTTTACACTGCCCTACTCCTCTAAAGACTGTGAAAGTCCCCAGAACTGCTCCTAGAGTGTTGTGGAATATTACCGGCCAAAAAAACATGATACCGGCCATGGGAATACTCTCATCGGCTAAATATTGTGCCCTCGGCCAAACATTCTTTGCCAGTCGGCACTCAACACTGCCGGCCGGCCAAATCTTCCTGCTGAAATCTGCAGTTGACAGCAGCAGAGGGCAAGCAGTGTATGGCATGGAATTTTCAAGCAAATGTATGCATGGACACACTCCCTATCATGCAATGAACTCCAGGGAGCATGACCCTCGACCCTCGGGCCATCAATCGTGCATTTCGATGCATGATGGCCTAAGAGGCCAAGTTTGCAACTTGATGTAAATGCATGCAACAAACAAATGGGTGCCAATACCCTATCATATTGAGATCAAGGACATCGGCGACCGAGGATTGAGATGTGTTACGTCACCTTGGGTACAAACACTCCTCAATCTTCGCGTTTGGTTTGACACCCTAAACCAAGCAATGTAATGATGCCAATCATGCAAAATAAGCATGCAAACTAATGAGCCTAAGACTAAGGTATGAAGGCAGCTTTCAAGGGCACTCACAAGATGGCAAACATGGATGCTAGGCTAACATATTAAGCTCTGAAATTGCATAGAGGAAGATGCCAAATCAACCATGTCATGCAAGCAAGGCAAGCAACAATGATCCAAACTTGAAGCCAACCAAGAAAGGTCAAACCATGGCCATGTTAATCAAACCCCAATGGACCAAAATGACCTAAAACAGTCCTAGAGGACTCCAAAACAGGGCTAGAACATGCGTGGGATAGGGCCAAAAACATGCTACGAAATGGGCATCAAAACAAAGGCATTCAAGGTCACCAAAAGGGCATTACTCTATACCTCCCCCCACCAAACATGGCATGGACTTTCCCACCAAAAACAGAGTTTTAATGCATCAAAATACACCCTAAAACCTACATGAATGGCAGTCCAAGGACTCAAACACATAGGCATGCACAAGGACTCAAACATGGAGCGTAAGACCACATCTCTTCAAGGCATTGAAAGGATAACAAATGCAAGCATGCAAGCACAAAACATGGTCTGAAATGTCATAATAAGTGAGTCCAAATCGCTAAAATAGCCAAGGTAATGCATGCCAATGACTCACACACCCAATGCCAACATATTAGAATGCAAAGAGACTATACAAAGTATGAAAGGCATGACCAAATCAACACCCAAAAGACCTCAATCATGGCAAAATATGACCAAAAACTTCACAAAGCTAGGCAAAAAATGCAAGCATGATGGGCTATTGGCAAGATGCATTTCTAGGCAAAATGGGAGAATACAAAGCAAGTGTATTATACATGCAAAGGGTCAACAAACCAACATGGGACAGAGGTATAATATGACTAAAAAACACCCAAAAACCTCTAAAATGGAGCCAAAGACAACTAGGCATGCATGCTACCTTTATAAGCCTTAAACATAAGCAAAAGAGACAAAAGGGGAGAGGGGTGTCCCTCCCCTATGCAAGACCTCAAAACCTCTTCTTCACCACTGAAAATCCATTGGATTTCAGTGGTGAGAAGGCCAATACACAAAAGGTTCAAAGCTCAATCAAAGAGGGGACAAAAGGGGCCAAACAAGGCCTAAGAGGGAGAGGTCGACCCCCAACACCAAAATGACCTTAATGAAAGGTCTTAAGCCTAAAAATACAAGACTTTTTTCAGTTATACACAAAGTCTAAAACAGTAAGCAAGAAAGGCTAAAGGCTAGTGCAAGATTGGGGAATATAAAGTAAGTAATGTTACCCTTGAAGGACCCTTGAAGAACAGCAAGCTCAGGCCCCTTCTTATGATCAAAATCAGCTCAAAACTTCAAGAACAAACCCTCAAGGCCTCCCAAGTTGAAGTATGGTGTAATAATGTGTGTTTTAGTGCAATACTATGAACTAAACACACTTTTAGGCTATAAAACACACACAAAATGAAGAGAGAGGGGGAGATATAGAGAGAGAAAGTGTATATCAGATATATATATCTATATTTTGCTCTGGTTTTTGCTCAACCAAGACAAAGGAAGGGAGAGGCTCCTTATATAAACAATGGAAAAGGTTAAGCTTCTAAGGGAAGCTAACAAAGGGGTCAAGGCTTCCTAAAGAAGCCAAGGCAAATGGGCCAAGGCTTCCTTAGGAAGCTGGGACAGGTGTCCAAGCTTCTTGAGGAAGCTAAGACAAAAGTCCAAGCTTCCTCAAGAAGCTAGACCAAAAAGGTACAAAAGGGGCAAAACAGCCACACTCGTGCATGGGGAGAAGGGTCCGTGCATTCCAACCGGCACAACTGGCTTGCACCATGCCTGAAAAAGGCAAAAATGTGGCACCGGCCAGAAAAGGAGGCCATCGGCCAAACAGATGGTCGGCCGACCACACTAAGTGCCGACCGGCCAATAGTATATTTCACCAATGGCCGGTAGCAATAATACACGGCCGATGGCGTCAATCCAAGGCCGGTGGGTGTCAGGGGTAGCTAACAAGCTACTCTCTACCCTCAGGTACAAAACACACAAGTCCTTGGTGCAAAACCAAGCACAGAACAAGCAAGTCGAGAGATCCTGAGGCAAAGCGCGTAGCCGAGACCTCCGGGAACTCAAAACAAACACGAGCATGGATGATCACCGAGTGTTCAAACGGTGACGTCCAAGTCTTGAGGACGGTCAAAAAAGGGGTGTCTACAGTTGCCCCTCTTTGACAGAACTCGAAAGTCATAACAATGACGGGAGTGAGTGTCAAAGTCTAGAGACGACCCATTTTTGACAAGGCCGAAGACTTAGACAAACATACAAGCTACAGATAAGATATGCGCCCGAAGGCGGGGCAAAATGCAACCGACAATGCAAGAATCCGAGCATAACTTATGATCATGCAAAGAAAGCTGTAACGAAGCATATCATGCAACAGTTTTAAGCAATCAAACACAAATCCAACTACATTACAATGCAGAAAGGGTGTAAGAGAATTATTGCAATTCTCACTGCGAATACAGTGTGCATGTGTGATAGATACACGAAGCGAACGTGCGTGATGGATACACAAAGTGAATGTGTGTTAGAAACACAAAGCGAACGTGTGATGGATACACTAAAGTGAACATGTGATGGATACACAAGGCGTGCGTGTGGTGGATACACAAAGCGAACGTGTGATGGATACAAAAAGTAAACGTGTGACGGATACACAAAGCGAGCGTGTGATAGATACACTAAAGGTGAACACAAAGTGTGATAGATGCACTTAGTGGACAAGGGTGATGGATACACTAAAGGTGAACACGAAGTGTGATAGATGCACGTAGTGAACAGAGTATGATAGATATACTAAAGGTGAACACGAAGTGTGATAGATACACTTAGTGAACAAGTGTGATGGATACAATAAAGGTGAACACGAAGTGTGATAGATGCACTTAGTGAACAGAGTATGATAGATATACCAAAAGTGAACACGAAGTGTGATAGATGCACTTAGTGAACAAGTATGATGGATATACTAAAGGTGAACACAAAGTGTGATAGATGCACTTAGTGAACAGAGTATGATAGATATACTAAAGGTGAACACGAAGTGTGATAGATGCACTTAGTGAACAAGTATGATGGATATACTAAAGGTGAACACAAAGTGTGATAGATGCACTTAGTGAACAAGTGTGATGGATACACTAAAGGTGAACATGAAGTGTGATAGATGCACTTAGTGAACAAGTATGATGGATATACTAAAGGTGAACCCAAAGTGTGATAGATGCACTTAGTGAACAAGTGTGATGGATACACTAAAGGTGAACACGAAGTGTGATAGATGCACTTAGTGAACAAGTGTGATGGATACACTAAAGGTGAACACAAAGTGTGATAGATGCACTTAGTGAACAAGGTATGATTGATATACTAAATAAATAAAGTGTGATTGATACACTAAATGAGTGAGAGTGTAATAGATACACAAAGTGAATGAAGTGTGATTGATACACTAAATGAATGAAGGTCTGTGATAGATACACAAAAGTGAATATGTGCGTGATAGATACACAAAATGAGAATGTGTGTGATAGATACAGAAAATGAGAATATGCGTGATAGATACACAAAATGAGAATGTGTGATTGATACACTAAGTGAAGAGAGTGTGATTGATACACTAAATAAATGAAGTGTGATTGATACACTAAACGAATGAAGAAAGTGTGATAGGTACACTAAGAGTGAATGAGGTGTGATTGATACATTAAATAAATGACGTGTGATTGATACACTAACTGAATGGAGTGTGATAGATACAGAAAATGAGAATATGCGTGATAGATACACAAAATGAGAATGTGTGATTGATACACTAAATAAATGATTTTAAACGGAACTTCTTTGAATGAACCGTACATACAATATCGTGCATGACTGAGAAAGAAATTTGATAGGTACAATGCATTACAATGCATGATGCTTAAGGAAAGAAATAAATGGACAAAGCGGCGCTTTAGAAAGCACCTCATGAGGTAAGTGGCAGTGAACCGCTCTTCTCCGATGGGGATCTCCCCTTGTGCTCTTCGAACACTTACCTTCAACTTACAGTACAAAGGCTCTGAAATACTAACAAGGGTTCTTCACGTAGAACACTTTGGATGCTGCCTTTCTTCCTGATCATATTCACAACTTTCCCTATTCTCCAACGGGGTGACAGACTAGGTTGGTTCAGTAGCCAGAATTGAGGTGTATACACGCTATCTCAACCTATGGGGCTTTCATATAGATTTCAAGCCGGGGATACACCCCTGGGTATTTAAACCAGACTTTAGTCTCGGAAATCCGAACCTTTGCGTTCTAGGCATCAGCCATTCGAACTCTAGTTTCCACCGTCGCAGTTGGTCTCCTAGGAACTCATTGCAAACATAGCCAAGATGCCTCTGGCGGAGACTAGTACTCAAGGAGGGCACTTCTGATCACCATTCTGGGTTGAAGCAGACTTGATCTCGAGCTTGAGGTAGAGGCACACTCATACTTCGGAGCATTGGCAAGACCTGAAAAGGTACATCTGGAATACAATCTCGGAATTTACAGAAGTTGAAACAATCTCAGATGCTCCAAATTTTTTCCTCTTTTCTTTTGCTTTGCAGTCCGGAACCAATATAGCTTCGGATAGGTCCTAGTTTTACTGTTCCCACATAACCCGGGTTGAACCCTGCGGTTTTTGAAAGAACAAAATCCTGTTTTGTACAAATGTGGAGAATGGCATGGCACACTGAGCACAAAACAATTTTTTGAAATTGAGAGTGAGAATAAGTTCTCAACTGGGTATTGAGCCTGCGACTGAATACAGCACACTACGACTCAACAACGAAAAACAAAAGGTAAACAACCTAAACACATCGAGTAACACTCGAAACGACTCAAGACAAGAATCGAGATAAAACAAAAAGACACGACACTCAGACGTGCACAAGGATCCTGTTTCTCTGGGTATTGTTTCCCACCCTTTCTCATTTGTGATTCTCACATCACTCGGCCCTCAAGCTCTATTTTTCTGAAAAAGCCCTTTTCCTCACTTTTTCCCTCAGCGCATATCTCTCTATTCTTCAATCTCTCATTTTTTTATCCCTCCCCTGGGTGGTTGATGGATAAACAGAAAGTTGTGGGCTCTTGCCCCTAGCATTCCGCTAGATTTTTCTTCTTGTTCACAACAGTGAGTTTCTCCCACAGAGGGGCTGCGCTACAACTAGGTGTGTAGCAAATCTGCAACTGACATCGGTTGACGATGCTTTGCCGGGGAGTTTGGACGTGATCAGATCTGTCCAGATGAGGGAGTGGAATATCTTGATCCATTCCAGTTTGTGCTTCGCATTTGACTTGATACCTCGTTGCTTAGAGGATGTGAGAGCTTTCTACCCTTTTCTGACAGCTTTAGCTGTGCCCTTTCTGGCGAACAAGGTGCCCTTCTTGGCAAGTATAGTGCCCATTCTGGCAAATGCATTGACAACAGGGGAAAGATAGGAAGCCTGACTCAACTGTGCCCCTTGTTCATTATTTTGACCATTTTTTGTTTTGGTTTTCCACTAAAACAATTTTCACCAACATGAGAGTTAGATTAACATGCTTGTTTGATTTTTTGATTTAAAATCATGCAAGTCAGGCTATGAGCACTGAAAATTTTCCTTTTTTGGGTCCAAGAAATGGTCCAGTTTCAGAAAAATGGAATAATTTTTTGAGAAAATTAGTCAACCTCATTAAAAATTCTCAAAAACTATTTTTGCAAACGGCCAATGCTTAACAAGCACGGAACCTACTCTCGAGATGCACATCCTCAGATCCGAAGGAAAATTGCCCCTTACCTGAAGAGAGCTGCATGGCAACAGAAAGTTGCCCCTTGTTTGAACGGCACCGCAGTGTATTGAATGGCAACGGAAAGTTGCCCCTGGTCTGAATGGCACCGCAGCGAATTGTAATCAGTCCTTAGAGTGATGATTACAACCGAACTTTCGGATACAGAGAAGGCAAAGATGACCAAAACCATCACATGGACACAATCTAATTGGAAGTGTTTTAGGCTGGACTTCAGAATGAAGTTGCCTACGTATCCCAAAGATGGGAATCAAGCCTTACGTAGTTCAGGGTTAAGGTACACTCGTGTATTAACCTCTCCTTTTGCGCTCTAACTTTCGCCAAGGCCGCCCTTCTGGGTTTTCAATCTTGCGAGCTTTGTTCTTCTTTTCTTTTCATTTCTTTTCATTTTCTTTTCTTCAATCTTTTCAAGATTTTTTTATTTCTTTTTCTTCATTTTTTACATTTTTCTTTTCTTTTTTTTTTTCTTGCTCTAACTTTTGCCTGGGTCGCCCTTCCGGGTTTTCGGCCCAGCGAGACTCTCAAGGGTAAAAGTGGAGCTCTGTCCTTGTCAAAAGGTTTTGAGATCCTGAAGTCATCTGAATCTAGGAGAATGGCTGTTGTTTGCTGATGATGTAGATGTCCACCTAGGGGGTAAATTTGCCCGTAGTGTTGCGGATAGGAACGCATTCGTTCTTCAGCAGAAACTGTCTTCTTTCCTCCCTTCTGGGATTTGGCATTCTTGCTGATCTTCGTCTTTGACTCTTCGAGCACATCTGACATTTTTGTCCCTAATTCGAGGGGTGCTCCTGATCTAGATTCACAAGCTTCTTGATCTGACTTTTCTTGCCTCTAGTTCACGGGCTGCTTCAAATCTGGCCACACAGGCCTCACATCATGATTGGCCTTGGAACATTCTGAATCCCAGTTCAAGGTTTGGAATCAAGAGGGGTCGAGTCTCGAGGCTGAGAGCGATCCTAAGCTGCACAATCTCAAGAGCGATTTCACACAAGTCTTCGCAGGACCACGCAAAACATTTTGTTTTTTTGAAATCTTTTAATAAAGCGACTAGTCGCTCGCGCTGAAGACAATGTAGAACCAATCTGGATCAAGCCAGGATCCTTCTCAGTACTCACATTAACAAGCGTGATCTCATTCATTAAGGGCTTAGCATGCCTCTCTTTCTCTCAATTGATCAAATTTTTGCAAAACCCGAGGAATTCCTTCCTCTTTGTTTTCACCACAGTGTTCAAAAAGTTTTGAAAAACTTAGGTCAACGCAACAATTTCAAGGCACATAAGAGCAGGTGAAAAGTTCTTCCGCTTATTCAAACTTTCTGGCACAATTGGCGCAAGGTAGAAGCAAACACAAGGGTGTGAAAATAACTGCTGTTTCATTCAGATCTGTTAGCACAATTGGCTCCCCGGAAGAAACAAACTCAAAAGAAAACAAAAGGACAAACACAAAACAAAATAGTGATATCCGAAGTAACACCCCCGGAATCACCCGACTTCTGTACAACAGGACTGACTCGATTCAACAAGACAGACCCTTAATCAAAAAAGACTGACTCAAAATAAAACGACAGACTTAAAACAAAACCACAGAACTGACTCAACACCCAAGTCAGAAGCTACAAAAACCAGCATTCGCAAATGCTCAAAACAGTGTGTGCCACACGCCACATCTGGAGTAAACTGAGCGCCGCCCGCAGGTGGTTCATCCTCTGATCACATCACATTATCCCCCACAAGTTCACTGATCAAGTGCCGATAGACTTTGCTGAGCTAGTGCGGCGATGACCTTGTTGTCAAACAGATCTTGTACATCATGGCGCAGACGAAAGCAACTGTCAGTATCATGATCGGTTTGTTGATGGTAGGCACAGTAATTAGTTTGGTCATGCTTTGGAGGGAGAGGATCAGGTAGAGGTCGTTGTTCCAACGGTTTCAAATATCCTTTCCGGAGTAAGGCCTCTAGAGCCTTTGACAAAGGCATATAAAGTGGGGTAAAAACCCTCTTGACTTGAGGCGGATATTTGGTTTTTTGTGAGCTACTTCCGAATGCACCGGTGAACGGGATAGCTATTTTTGATGCGGTGGTGGTAACCTTGCCCACTTCAGAAGATTTTACAGCTGCATCACCACTGGTGGTCGCATTTGAACTATGGGAAAACGCCCGCCTAGGTTGCTCCTTCTCCTGGTCAATAAGGCCCTACTTCATAGCGTCCTCAATCTATACTCCCATCTCAGGTAAGTCCGAAAAGGTGGGGAAGGGGAGAACGATCATTTTCTGCATAAGCTTGGGCTGGAGATTGCGCACAATCATCCGAATTTGATCTTTGTCAGTGGGCCTAAGGGTCATCATTGAGGTCTTGGCCCTCTAGCGGGCTACAAAATCAGAAAAACTCTCCTTAGGCTCTTGCCTTGTTGTCTCAAGATCACGGGTTGTGACCTCGATTTGCGTGTTATAAGAGTACTGCGCTACGATGGCCTCGGCCATCTCATCCCAGTTTCGTTTGACATCGTCTTCTAATTTTGCATACCAGATAGCGGCCACACCCGACAGGGTCTGGCCGAATAAAGAAAGCTTCTGTAGTCTGGTGAGGCCTATCGGCCTTAATATGTCTGAGAACAACGTAGATGCACCATGGGATCCCCAGATCCGTCAAAATGATCAATTTGTGGCATCTTAAACCGATCTGGCAACGTCACGGCTGAGTCGGTGTATCCGTCCTTAATGTCTGGAATGGACTTTACTCCCTAAGATTTCTTGAACATCTTTTCCATCTTGCTCACCTTCAGCACTGTAGGGTCTAACTTGAACTCAAAGGGTGAATTCGGCGGGTTGATCGGTGTTTTAGATAGCTGGGGTAGGATCGGGGGCGGAGGTGCCCCTGTCGGAATGTCCGTATCTTCCTGGACATTAGCTGTCTCCCTGAGTGTTGGAACTCTGGGTGGGGGAGGAGCCTGATGTGAAGCAGATGGTCCTGTTTGCTATTGCAGCCAGACAATTAAGTCTGCCTGTTGAGCCACGATCTCAGCCTACTGTTTGGCGAATTCTGCTTGACGAGCAGCATCCTGCTGCATGGTTTTCATGCTCTCTTGGAGTTGACGCATCATTTCCTCCATTCCTGTCATGTTCTGTTGTTCCGCCTGACTGACTGGTATATCTATCTCTGTGATAAAAACTGAGGCCTCAGCCTGACTGTTCACTGGTGGGGTGGATAAGGGCCACTGATCTGGTAACCGCTGAACTGGTGATCTGTGCTTGACTGGCCCTTTTACCCTGCCTCTGGCAAAGGAACACTAATTGCCCTTGAACTGAATCTCTGACTTGACAAAGTCTATCAGCACAAGTCCGATGAACCTTGGGGGATATCGGAGCCTTCTAAAGCTATGGTTCCAGGACTACCTAGCAAAAGAGAAAACAGATAGCACCTCAGCCTGATTTCACCAAAACAGATATGAGCATACTAGGATGACTGTGCCCTCTACAGAATTCTGCCCCAAAAATACTACCTGTAAACTGATACCCTCAGGTAAAACTGATTCCCCAAATACTGATAGTGATGCCCGCAGGCTTGTTACTCAGACTTGCAAACTGTTACATGCATTCTTGTAGAGACGCACTCTAAAGCACATAACAAACAAGTGAGAGCCAAAACACCCCTATGTTGGGGTAATGTTTCCCTGTCCTATTTTGTTAGGAGCTAGGGTTTCACTATGCACACAGCGGTTTCAAACAACCTATAATCGGGTAAGCAACCTGTCCTAGTTTGGAATGGTCACTATAGATTCCGAATATGCACTAGGTCGAATGGTCAAAAAGGGTGCCCCGGTAAAAACTGGGGTTTGTGTTCCCATACGGGCAGAGACTGCAATCGGTCATCCTTATGGAATGCTTTGACAAAGCAAGCCTCCGGCAAACCGTTCAGGAATAGCAGATGGCAAACACGGTAT